>NC_060126.1:496152434-498652434 GCF_021461395.2 Schistocerca americana | reverse complement strand
CACTAGGAAGAGTAAAGGATTGCACCACATTTCACATTTAAAACAATTTATTGAGAGATAATCTGCTTTTTAACTTAGTCTTTGCTATAAAATTTTTCACTTACGTTACTAGTACTCTTTGTCACACTTAAAAACTGTTAACATGCAACTATTCCTTAAAATTAACTATCCAGTCTAGATCGTAGGGTAGATATTTAGACAGTAATTAAGAATGCATTGTTATAGTGAACAGACAACACAGTGTTATTGTGTGTGTACATTCTTGCTTGTTAGTTGCACGATTACGTAACTACTATAAGGCTTACATACTTAGAACACATACCAGTACTGCTAAGGAGATATTACTGCAACATTTTGGTTTACTTGAAAATTCATTATGGATTTAAAGTGCTTTCTGAGAGATACCAGACGATATAGTGGTCAGTTTATTTGACAGCCACACGACTATATAATGACGCTACTAATGTGTGACACAATTTACATGGTTGCTTTTGCGGTGTATCTGTTTTACATCTGCACAGTTTTTCTGAATTCTTCAGGAATGGAATACATGTTTTAGTAGTAACTTTTGTGGTATAGCTACAATGAGACAGCCTTTTCTGTAGCACAACAATACGTTACAGTACAGTAGTTACTTCATCATGGCAATAAGCATAACAACTACGATATCTATACACATAGCAATTCACTTTGTTTATTACGAGGTAAGTACATTGAATTCTACAGAACTTTACTTACGGGCGACGATAATTACGACACTTGGCACATTTGTTACCCTTAAGTAATGACAGAGACTGTCTTACAAGAAGACGCACAGTTTAGCGCTACAGTACATGTATTTGAGTGATTGATTTTGTATCTTCTGGTAAACGTTCCGGGATGTAAGGTCGTGGTCCATGAAACTCTTCAGCTCCTAACGTTTCGTGCAGAGCTGCGCTGGACATCTTCAGAGGGGTGTTTCTCCTCCAGAGAGTCTTGCCGACTGAAGTTTAAACTCTGTGCACTAGGAAGAGTAAAGGATTTCACCACATTTCACATGTAAAACAATTTATTGAGAGATAATTTGCTTTTTAACTTAGTCTTTGCCATAAAATTTTTCACTTCACATTACTAGTACCCTTTGTCACACTTAAAAACTGTTAACATGCAACTATGTCTTAAAATTAACTATCCAGTCTAGAACCTAGGGAACATATTTAGACAGTAATTACGAATGCATTGTTATAGTGAACAGACGACACAGTGTTATTGTGTGTGTACATTCTTGCTTGTTATTTGCACGATTACGTAACTACTATAAGGCTTACATACTTAGAACACATACCAGTACTGCTAATGAGTCGGCAAGACTCACCGGAGGAGAAACACCCCTCTGAAGATGTCCAGCGCAGCTCCGGACGAAACGTTAGGAGCTGAAGAGTTTCATGGACCACGACCTTACATCCCGGAAGGTTTACCGGAAGATATGTCATCCGGTCGTGAAAGCTTTCATACTATGATTGATTTTGTACTTAAAACATTTGTGTTTGAAGATTTTTGAATTGCAAAGATACAAAGATTTTCCATGATACATTTCATTCCATTGCTGTAATCTAAAACACCTGAGGGTATAATTACATTTATCCTGAGGGGGGGGGGGGGGGGGGTACAAGCTTACTTTGTGTACCATGTGTGTAGAAAGCACAAGGAGCTCTAGCTAATATGGTATTTGCTTATACAACTTTACACATCAGTAACATATTTCTCTAACACATACATTACACAGCCATCTGGTTATTTAACAGAGAAAAAAACATTTTTTTTACTACATCAGTGACAGATGTTTACGTAACTACTTATGAAATGGTATTCTGTCTGTACTTTGTGAACTGTTCACATTTTTTTCGGAACAATTGTGATACTATGAGAGGTTTGAATGATGTATTTGGTATGAGATCATGATTTTTCAAGTACTTTTGAGGTATATGACACTACTGAAATGAGCAGAGAATTTTTTATAGGTTTTGAAATTATTGCAGAAAGCTACGACGTTTTTGAGATTTGACTGAGGTGTTATGTTGTTATTTTTACGACGACGATGTGTATTATGCTGTTGAAGTATGTTTATGATCAATAAGCTGATGCTATATGAGGAATCTGATTGTGCTACGTATTTATTATGATGAAATATTGAAGTGTCGACGCAAGATTGACATGTCGACGAATATGTATATGTGTAATAAGGTAAGGATTAATGAGAAGTGGTTAGGGACTCTGACTTGTGCAAAAAGATGTTGGAAACCAAGAATCGTACCTTAAGAGTTACGAAATGTGTGTAAATGCGTGAATGTATCACAATGCCGACGAAAATTTTTGGACACCGTTATATTTATAGGATTTTGTTTCTACACATTTCTACTGTAATTTCTCGACTTGTGAAATTTTATTTGTATAAAACTGTCACTGTAGCGGAAACTGATGTCGTAAATATTTCGGTAAGGAAGGTAGGTCACCTTGACGTAATGCACTGTAAGCACCGAGCTGCGAGACAGTCGCCTGGAAAAAAGCCATTAGTGTGTGCCTTTTAGAGACACAGGTGGAGAAAAAAGGAGGCCATTATCCTCACTATTGACATTTCTTTGTAGAAAGCATCGCAAATACGACATGCTCGAACTTGAAAACATATGATTACACTGTGGAGTTCTTAATTTATGATATTTACTAAAATATCTAATGAAATGGTGAGAAACATTTTACATCTATTGTCTTTCTAGTTGAGAGATTGCTCAATTTGTTTAATATCTAGATTCTAGCTGCACTGCAGCATTGGTTAATATCAAATTTAATAGATGTACTAATATAGTTATTTTATGCCTACAGCTCCAGTAAATAATAACTTTATGATCTACTTAAAAAAAAGAGGGAGCACAAAAAGACATTTTTCCTCACAGGAATTGCATACATAATTCTTGTCAATGACTGGTAACTTTTTGGTAGTGTAAGTTAAGGCAATGCATCACTCTAGCGTTAAGATGTGACATAGGTACTAGACATGGCCATCTTTAGTGTAATATTTTTTCTGCTTGAGCTTTGTCATGTTCAGGTATAAGTTATAGCATTTGCTGCTGCTGTTTGCCAGGCATAGTGTTACTGAATTTGACTCTGTATTACTCTGTGAAGCCAGTTTTCATATAGATTTACTTTTCTTGTTTGCTGCACATTGCCTTATATTAGTTGTAATATTGCAATTGCTTTGCTAATTTATATTTATTGCTGCTTGCTTTGCCAATTTGCATTTTTTTGTCATTGCTGTTTGTGTCAATTGTTTTGTGCTGCTGCATTGCCTCGTCCCTTAGTGTAACACCTGAGCTCAGTAGATTTAAGTTAGTTTAAGAGGGAGTAGACTATATAAGAGAATGAGTTGCGATGAATTGGAAGAAATGCATTGAGAAGTTATATGAAAAAAGTACAAAAAGCAAGTATAGGTAGGACTTTTTGGGAATAATGATGAACAAAGGGACATCACCAAGAAAAAAAAGGGTTTTGTTTGTAAAATACTGCAGTACCAAATGTTACACTGAAAACGAACCCTGTCCTTTCGTGTTGTGTTATCCCGCTATGTGTTTGTGTACGCTTGTGTATTTGTGTTCTCCCTGTCTTTATGTGTTTAGCTAATAATATTTGTGTTGTAGAATTTTTCTAGTACTAAGCTACATTCACTATGATGAGGAATACTGTTATCCTCAAATACAATTTGCATTAATGATATGTTATTTTCCTTGTAAGGATGTATATAGACATTATTAATTCTGTTCTGTTTTAATGCTCACATGTGAAACTGATGTTTCGAAAGCTATTCTGATCTTTATGTATTTACTTATATCATAATTCCTGTAACACTGATGTATTTGTTTATTTCTATTCCTTTGTAAAGCCTGTGCTACTACAAATGTTATCTGTATTGTTATGTTCTTTAATGATGTATTTGGTACTTTTGTAATTGTATTATTATGTTGTAAATTTATAATTGTATAGATACCAGTTCTTCAAATTAAGTTTCATTTCACTGCACACATTTCTGTTGGTCATAGTGTATGCACAATATGTGAAAAAAGAGGACTGTTAGTGCTTGCACAAGTGTTGATAATTCAGCAAGGGACTGGTTAACAGCATTGCTGGTTCTAAGGACAATTCCAAAAACTTTGTGAGTGCACAAGTGGTGGTTTATGGACTTGTTATATTCTCCAAAAGTCTCTTTGATGGTGATAGTGCACCTGCACAGTCGCAACAGAAGGCTGCTGGCCGTCACTGCAAGGACTGAAGTGGGTCTACACGTTTGATGACTCACTATTACCATTATTTCTACAAGGACTGCAGTGGGTCTTCACCTCTGGTGGCCCACCAATACCATAATCTCTACCAGGACTACAGTGGTCTGCTCTGTGATGACGTACCTAGCAATATTCTTCAACTTCGATTGACTCTGCTGTGGGTTTGCTCTGTTGTGGCCCATTACCTGTCTGCATGTCAAGAGTCAGCACTGTCTTTCCGTTGGAAGGACAACACTACTTCTTCAAGACTGCATGGAAATCCACTACTTGCGTGTGCATTTTCTGTTACTGCTCAGACTTTGAGAAAAACACTGCAATTTTACTGTGATGAATGATCAGGACTGTCTTAATGGACTGTGAGAAAATTTTAGCTTTTGACCAACAGTGTATCAATAAGTGTGTGCATTTGATTTATTTGTTATTGTCACTGTGAAAAATTTTTAACAAATATGTATTGGCCAGTGCCCAAAACAATTGGTAAAAATTTTTGTGGGGAACATGAGGGCTGTGTAAGTAGGCTGTTTAGGATCTTATTTTGGTAACGCCACCGCCACGTAGCGCTCTGTATGAAAATCACTCGCTGTGCTGTGTGCAGTCTGTGGCTGGGTGGCATTGTTGGAATTTGCTATTGTAGCGTTGGGTAGTTGGCTGTTAACAGCGCGTAGCGTTGCGCAGTTGGAATTGAGCCGCCAGCAGTAGTGGATGTGGGGAGAGAGACGGCGGAATTTTGTGAGCGGACGATCTGGACGTGTGTCCATCAGAAAGAGTAAATTTGTAATACTGGATATCATGGAATGATATATATATTATGACTTTAGAACACTATTAAGGTAAATACATTGTTTGTTCTCTATCAAAATCTTTCTTTTGCTAGCTATGCCTATCAGTAGTTTGTGCCTTCAGTAGTTAGGTGGCAGTAGTGGCGCTCGCTGTATTGAGTAGTTTGAGTAACGAAGATTTTTGTGAGGTAAGTGATTTGTGAAACGTATAGGTTAATTAAGTCAGGGCCATTCTCTTGTAGGGATTATTGAAAGTCAGATTGCGTTGCGCTAAAAAATATTGTGTATCAGTTTAAGCACAGCCATGAATAATTTTTCTAAAGGGACGTATCAGCGTTAATTTTAGTCGCTACAGGAAAACTGACTTCATTAATCATTTTAAAACTGTTACGGTAAGAAACAAGTTTAGCGACGCTGGTACATTAATCTCTGATATCAGAGAGTAAATCTCACATATTTGCTACCGAAACTATTGCAAATATTTTTTGATGAAGACAGTACTAACCCAGAATAGGAGGAGCAATGTTATTAGTAAACAATTTTCCAGGAGTTACTAGCATCATTTTTACCCATTTAACAGCTAACATAGCAAAATAGATAGAGCAAAAATTTGCACAAATAGGTATTAAAAATTACATGTAAATCCATTGTGATTAACGATTGACCGATTTAACGTAACATGCAAGCAAGAACTCTTCTGTCATGAGTCAGCACGTCCTTCCGTCGACCCCTCTTATTGCAACAGAAGAGCCCAACCCAATTTTTGTTTAAACCCATGCACCTAAATCTGTCCTAAGTGATACGCCCGCTAAACCCACTGGGCAGAACAGATAATAGGATTGTGGAAAGGGCCAAAGGTTGAGGTCATTTTGTCATTCTAATTGTCATTTATTGTAATTTAATAACCTTTACAACCAAAGTAGCACATAGCCGGACCTTTACCGAATGCCACTCTTTCATGGCTGAAGGCCTCCAAACAAGAAATCTAAACAAATCAACTAGATAAAATCCAATTAATACAGCAGTAAAATAATTAAAAAACAGCAAATGTATCCAATGTGCAATACAAATGGCTGAGGGCCACAACTAAATTTCAAAATTATAGAATGTATCACCTAAGACTTTTAAAGGCAGAAGGCCAGAATGTTCAACAACAACAAATCTTAAAAATCAACAAGATTGAAATGCAATTAAAAAGGCAAATCAAATAAATAAAGGAACGTACCACGGCTACGTGGAAAGCCTTAAGTCTAGGCAGATAGAACATACATATGCAAGGTCCAATACCAGTGGCTCAAAGCCACAATTAAGTTTCAAAATTTGAAAATATATTTCCATAATATTTTAAAGGCAGAAGGCTGCAATGTTTCAGCTTTAAAGATAAATTAAAGAATTTATTTTGCAAAATATTTACGATAAAAGAAAAAATAACCATAAATTTTAAGCAGCTAAAAACAGATAATTAAACACCAGTGTCACTCAGATGCCTCCACGGAGGTCAGTCTGCCCTCGTTCACTTACTGTATGATTACATGATAGCAGAACAAACACTGGTAGCAGTTACTTCTGTAAAATATCTGGAAGTATGTGTATTTGAACGATTTGAAGTGGAATGATAATATAAAATTAATTGTTGATAAGGCGGGTGCCAGGTTGACATTCATTGGGAGTGTCCTTAGAAAATGTAGTCCATCAACAAAGGAGGTGGCTTACAAAACACTCGTTCGACCTATACTTGAATATTGCTCATCAGTGTGGGATACGCAGCAGGTCGTGTTGACGGAGGAAATAGAGAAGATCCAAAGAAGAGCGGCGCATTTCGTCACAGGGTTATCTGGTAAGCGTGATAGCGTTACGGAGATGTTTAGCAAACTCAAGTGTCAGACTCTGCAAGAGAGGCGCTCTGCATCGTGGTGTAGCTTGCTGTCTAGGTTTCGAGAGGGTGCGTTTCTGGATGAGGTATCGAACATATTGCTTCCCCCTACTTACACCGCCCTAGGAGATCACGAATGTAAAATTAGAGAGATTCGAGTGCGCAAGGAGGCTTTCCGGCAGTCGTTCTTCCCGCGAACCGTACGCGACTGGAACATATGGATAAATGTAGAAGTCGGTGAGACAGTTGGTGAGCCCAACCACAGTTGATCCATCGGAACCCAACCAGGGGACAGCCACGGACCGACCGACACAACGACTTGCTTGCCACCAAAGGGTACATGAGAACTCAAACACAAAATGCTGCGGACGTAATTGTCCAGAATCAAATATGTACAAACACTGTGTTGCTCACAGGAAAACCTCAGCAACAGTGAACCACAGAAATGAACCACAACATGAATGGACGAGGAACCACTCAACTTTGACGTCCTGGGTTGGTGAACCACGAAGCTCGTAGCGATCGGACAACTCCACGCACGCTCCGACACTGCGCAGGGGATGCCAGCGGCCCCAGCCGACTGCACCGGGCGGAGATAGCTTCCCTCGTCCGCAACAACCGACCGACTGCCTGTTGGTCCATCCGGAACTGCTGCTCCGTCGCGACAGCACTGCTGGTACCTCTCCAACTCACCTCCAGACACGCGACGGCGGAAATACTGGCTCTGACTTAACCATGTAGAGGAAACACGCGCACTGGCTAAACGACATCCCTGCAGCAGGAAAGGACAGACCCAAGTTCCACAAGATGGTAATTGATGGCGCCCAGAAGCGCTCGGAGAACCAGTTAGACGTCGCCCGACGAGACGACCGACCTCTGAGAGCCAGTACGCCGATAACATTTAAAGTAATTGTCAGTGAAACTAACGCCAACTACACACACACAACCTGACAAGCACTCGCACGAACACCTGAACGATAAGCAACAGTAACTAAACACACACGAAGAAACATCGGGAGTCGATGCGCGCGCACACACACACACACACACACACACACACACACACACACACACACACACACACAGGCCACTCACGAACGATCGGCGAGCCAAAACGCGTCGTCCGGTTGGACGACCGACCGACGATCCACCAAGACGGTGGCCCAGCTCAGGTGATGCGTGGCGGCAATGGTCGGGCGAGCCATGTCGACGCAGACCTCACTGCTGCTCCTACCCGACTGCACCAGTGCCGCATTGCGACTTCCCGACTGGCTGGTCCGGACTGAGCTCCAGACGCGTTCCAACCGACTGGCAGACCCGAACTCGCGACGCGAACTTACTATCCGAACTTCACTAACCAACTTACAGGGTGTTTCAAAAATGACCGGTATATTTGAAACGGCAATACAAACTAAACGAGCAGCGATAGAAATACACCGTTTGTTGCAATATGCATGGGACAACAGTACATTTTCAGGCAGACAAACTTTCGAAATTACAGTAGTTACAATTGTCAACAACAGATGGCGCTGCGGTCTGGGAAACTATACAGTACGATATTTTCCACATATCCACCATGCGTAGCAATAATATGGCGTAGTCTCTGAATGAAATTACCCGAAACCTTTGACAACGTGTCTGGCGGAATGGCTTCACATGCAGATGAGATGTACTGCTTCAGCTGTTCAATTGTTTCTGGATTCTGGCGGTACACCTGGTCTTTCACGTGTCCCCACAGAATGAAGTCACAGGGGTTCATGTCTGGCGAATAGGGAGGCCAATCCACGCCGCCTCCTGTATGTTTCGGGATAGCCCAAAGCAATCACACGATCATCGAAATATTCATTCAGGAAATTAAAGACGTCGGCCGTGTGATGTGGCCGGGCACCATCTTGCATAAACCACGAGGTGTTCGCTGTGTCGTCTAAGGCAGTTTGTACCGCCACAAATTCACGAAGAATGTCCAGATAGCGTGATGCGGTAATCGTTTCGGATCTGAAAAATGAGCCAATGATTCCTTTGGAAGAAATGGCGCCCCAGACCAGTACTTTTTGAGGATACAGGGACGATGGGACTGCAACATGGGGCTTTTCGGTTCCCCATATGCGCCAGTTCTGTTTATTGACGTAGCCGTCCAGGTAAAAATAAGCTTCGTCAGTAAACCAAATGCTGCCCACATGCATATCGCCGTCATCAATCCTCGGCACTATACCGTTAGCGAATGTCTCTCGTGCAGCAATGGTAAAGGCGCTGAGGGGTTGCCGCGTTTGAATTTTGTATGGATAGTGGTGTAAACTCTGGCGCATGAGACGATACGTGGACGTTGGCGTCATTTGGACCGCAGCTGCAACATGGCGAATGGAAACCCGAGGCTGCTGTTGGATCACCTGCTGCACTAGCTGCGCGTTGCCCTCTGTGGTTGCCGTACGCGGTCGCCCTACCTTTCCAGCACGTTCATCCGTCACGTTCCCAGTCCGTTGAAAATTTTCAAACAGATCCTTTATTGTATCGCTTTTCGGTTCTTTGGTTACATTAAACCTCCATTGAAAACTTCGTCTTGTTGCAACAACACTGTGTTCTAGGCGGTGGAATTCCAACACCAGAAAAATCCTCTGTTCTAAGGAATAAACCATGTTGTCCACAGCACACTTGCACGTTGTGAACAGCACACGCTTACAGCAGAAAGACGACGTACAGAATGGCGCACCCACAGACTGCGTTGTCTTCTATATCTTTCACATCACTTGCAGCGCCATCTGTTGTTGAAAATTGTAACTACTGTAATTTCGAAAATTTGTCTGCCTGAAAATGTACTGTTGTCCCAAGCATATTGCAACAAACGGTGTATTTCTATCGCTGCTCGTTTAGTTTTTATTGCCGTTTCAGATATACCGGTCAATTTTGAAACACCCTGTACTTACAACAGACAACGAGCGGTAAGTAATAGCAGTCTAGCAAAGATACTATAAGTTGGGAAATATATCGATATGCAATGCTAACACCGCTCGCGGTCAGGCAAAGCAGCAACTCAGTGACAATAGTAATTTAAATTAACGTAGTGAGATGTAAGTACGTTAAAAACAGAGTATAAACACATGCTGGTGGGAACACGAGCCACGCACGGCTCAGTGAGGATTGACATGCAAATAAACTATCAATTAAAATTTTTCCATTCTGTATAGTTTGGATGCAATTAAAGTACGTCTTACAAGAGAATGGTTCAATGAGACATGTAGAAACCTACCCTGAAATTTTTTACGAGGGAAGAAGGCAAAGAAAGAAACGGGCTGTCAAAATGTTAGCTTCTAAGGGGAACCGTAAGTATTAAAAAAATAGCTGAAAATTGAAAAATTCGTAAAGCACCAGGCGGCGGTAGAAATGTACACCCCTACTGGCGCTGTAGGTATGCGCATGCGCAACTAGGCACACGTGAGCGTGAGTTAGCCACTCAAATAACGTCTATTACCAATCAGCAGTTCCTGTTGGCAGTATTGGTAGACATTGACAATACAGATAAAGAAGAATTAATATTTATCGTGCTTCCGTAAGGCGTGCCTTCTAACAGTACCCCCTTTTTTACTTCCGGTTTCACACTATGTGAAATCCAATTAACGTTCTAAATTTAGCTGTGATGAATTATGAAGAACGTGGTGTGCATCCGAAATCACCTACTTCTCCAGGAGACGTACATATGTTTCATTTGATAATTGATTTCCTTGACATTCATTTGAATGATGTCGACATTTCGTTTGAAATTGTGGATACATTTTAAGAAATAGGAAATAACTGCGACGATACCACTAATTGTGGTAGATGACGTCAGTTATGCTAGTAACACTTCTGAAGAAGAATACTTTCCAAGCCTAAAAAAACCACGTACGCCAACAGCTCTCAGCGACAAAGAAAAGGCAGTGAAATATTTGTTAAACGAAGGAGGGAAAAATCACATGCAGTTACGCAGTGTGCAAAGGCGTTTTCGTTTCGTGGAATCCGAGCGTGAACTGCGCAAGTGGGAGAATGAATTGCATGAAGTATAAAATATGTGACAAACGGAAGACCGAAAACATCTGAATGAAAAACTGTTCGAAATTATTAGAACTGCTAGTGAAAGGCTATTCACAGTTAGCGATGGACCAGACTGGGGCCGCCGAATTGCATCTGACTTTAATATTGCTTTTTTCCAGGCTTCGTCAACCTGGTTACGCAGGTTCAAGATATCGTACAGAATAGGAAGTCGCAATATTACGAAGTTTACGCCGCGTAAACTTGTAGAGCAGCTGCCAGTGATAGAAAGTTCTATAGAGAAATTCATAGCTTACGTAAAGACGAAACTTGTTGTTATCCTAGCAACTGCTGTTTATAATGATGATCAGTCAGACTTCGCGAAAGAACTGCGTGCACACTGCACTTTATCACTTCGGGGTGAAGAAAAGACGGAGTCGGTTGCCCAGTCAATGAATGCGATGACACATTCATATACGACAATGCCATTGATAAGTAAAAGTGATTTACTGTTTACACAGCAATATTCTGTCTTAAAGAACCGCAAGGCTAATTAGTGCCAAACATTTTTTAAAAAATGGACTGTTTAGTTGCAAAAATGTTGTAATCGACGTATCAAGATCTGGAAAAATGGGAAAGAATAATTTTCAACATTTCGTTTGAAAAGTATTCCTACCAGCTCCAAAACTAATTCAGTGATTTTGTTGGATTCATGGTCTGGACATAACGACGCCTCAATTTTTGTGGAGCACGACGAATAATCCGTAGATATAATATGGATTCCGCCTGGAACTACTAGTGCGATTCAACTTCTCGGTAAAGAATTTTTTTCGCAGTATAAAGCATTTTTCAGGAAATTATCACACAACATAACTTCCGTTACCTCTCTCTCAATTCCAGGATTATCAGCTCAACAGTATTCTTAAGATCCAGTCATTTGTGCATTACCAGTTTTCCTCGTCACGCTTTACGAGTTTGGTCAAGTATGCCTGGTATACGGCGCAATATGCAGAATAACGGCCGGGACTATTTCTGATTCCATCCCAGTTCTGTCTAAATAAAACAAGTGGTTACTGCGAAGTGCCTGACTGCATCAATTTTTCCTTTGCCTGGTGTGCCTGGTGCAAGAAAAATGTTTGTTTGTGTTATTCAATAGATGGTTCAAATGGCTCTAAGCACTATGGGACTTGAGATCTAAGGTCATCAGTCCCCTAGACTTAGAACTACTCAAACCTAACTAACCTAAGGACAACACACACACACCAATGCCCGAAGCAGGATTCGAACCTGCGGCCTTAACAGCAGCGCGGTTCCGGACTGATGCTCCTAGAACCGCTCGTCCACAGCGGCCGGCCATTCAATACACACTTCGCATTTTTGTGACGACTACAGGGAATAAATAAAGAACGGTTTCACTGATACTCAAATGCACAACATTCAAATATTATTATAAAGAGTGGCCTACAGGAACTGCTATAAAATGTAATACTGGGAAGACACATTTCATTTCAAAAATTACAAATCGTCATTGATGGATGTCGTCTGTGACATCAAACACTGCCATGATTTAATTTTCTCTGCTAACACTTCTATCAGAAGTACTAGTACAAGAATTGAACTGTCGATATGAAGTTATTAAAAAAAATGTATCTATAGTTTAAGCCAGGTTTCCACCGGAGCAAACAAGCTAACAAACAGGAGCAAAAGAGAATTCTGTCTGGTGTACCCGGTAGGCGTCTTGCCGGTCTATCAACTGGACGCCACTGCAGCTACTTACAAGGGAACCTTCCCATCGCAACCCCCTCAGATTTAGTTATAACTTGGCACAGTGGATAGGCCTTGATAAACTGAACACAGACCAATCGAGAAAACAGGAAGAAGTTGTGTGGAACTGCGAAAAAATAAGCACAATATACAAACTGGTCATCAGTCTTGGCCACGTAGGCAACATAAAGGAGAACGTGATCTCAAGAGTGCCGTGGTCCCGTGGTAGAGTGAGCAGCTGCAGAAGGAGAGGTCCTTGGTTCAAGTCTTCCCACGAGTGAAAATTTTACTTTCTTTAATTTTGCATGGTTATTATCTGTCCGTTCGTTCATTGACGTCTCTGTTCACTGTAATAAGTTTAGTGTCTGTGTTTTGCGACCGCATCGCATAACCGTGCGATTAGTAGACGAAAGGACGTGCCTCTCCAATCGGAACCGAAAACATTTGATCGCAAGGTCATAGGTCAACCGGTTCCTCCACAGGAAAACACATCTGATATATTCTATACGACACTGGTGACGGCATGTGCGTCATATGACAGGAATATGTTGTCGACCCACCTAACTTGTACACTTGGCGAATGGGTAAAAAGATTCTTCTACCTTGCCCGATTTAGGTTTTCTTGTGGATGTAATAATCACTCCCAAAAAAGTGATGAAAACATAAGAGTTTGTCACATAAACTGAAAATAAAAAATTAAAGTTTCCACTCAATGGAAGATTTGAACCAAGGACCTTTCGTTCCACAGCTGCTCACGTTACCACGAGACCACGGCGCTGCTGCGGTCCAAGTGTCCTAAATGTTGCCTATTTTGCCATGAACTACTCAGTTTGTATATTTTGCTTATTTTTTCACAGTTCCACACAACTTCTTCCTGTTTTCTCAATTGATCTGTGTTCAGTTTTTCAAGACCTATCCACTGTGCCAACTTATAGCTAAATCTGAGGGGGGTGCGATGCGGAGGTTCCCTTGTTAGGTGTTCCTAATACTCCCCAGTTATCGAATCGGAAAATGGAGACCTGCAGTTTAACGTGGAACCCGAACCTCATGTGTTTTATGGCCGCTCGAAAATCTGTGAGAAGTGAATGCTCGGTTAGAAATCAAAGTGAAGAAGCTGTAATCTGAAAGGAATTTGATCACCTGATCCCTCAATCTCGAAGAAAGCGCTTTGTCACTAGACAATTTTTGTTTTAGAAAAAAAATCGAAACAAAAAAGAATATGACCCTTAGGCCTCATACGCATAGCGGAAACGCTAGCTGTGTGACCTCTTGAGATAATGCTCGATGTTGGTAATTAGTGTTGTGTGTATAAATTTCCCCTGATCGGTAATTAGAAGCCAGGGAAAAATGGCAGCCGAAGTATAAGAAAAATTTTGGACCAGTACTAAGGAGATGTAATTCCGTGTAAAGTGGATTATCTCCATGCATGTCACGCTTTCATACAAATTGAGACACCTAAATTCTTCCTTTCCTCCGCCATTCTGCACACTCCGACAAGAACAGGGTGCTCGCCATGCAAAATAATCCTCACTGAAGTACAAAGTGTTGTGGCGTAACAAGACAGCTACGCCACACTGAAGTAGCCGAAAGGCACGCGTAATCTCACGTAGGCTAGATAGAGGTCTGAAACAGGATACGTAATGAATGGTAGCAACAAAAGTACGTAGCTGCTATTATACTTAACTTTTAATCCTTGTTGTATACATCGTTCTTGATGAGACATTTCATACGATAACTATCAAACTATGTAAGGCTAATGGCGCCTTGCTAGGTCGTAGCCATGGACTTAGCTGAAGGCTATTCAAACTATCTGCTTCGTCAGTGTAGTCGCTAGCAATGTCGTCCGTACAACTGGGGCGAGTGCTAGTCCGTGTCTCGAGGCCTGCCTTGTGGTGGCGCTCGGTCTGCGATCACACAGTGGCGACACGCGGGTCCGACATATACTAAATGGATCGCGGCCGATTTAAACAACCACCTAGCAAGTGTGGTGTCTGGCGGTGACACCACACAAAAGCTCTAACAAGACAGAGTTGTATCCTGTACGCCGAATGTTGTTGTTGTGGTCTTCAGTCCTGACACTGGTTTGATGCAGCTCTCCTCTATCTTGTGCAAGCTTCTTCATCTCCCAGTACTTACTGCAACCTCCATCCTTCTGAATCTGCTTAGTATAATCATCTCTTGGTCTCCCTCTATTATTTTTACCCTCCACGCTGCCCTCCAATGTTAAACTTGTGATTCCTTGATACCTCAGAAACATGTCATACCAACCGGTCCCTTCTTCTTGTCAAGTTGTGCCACAAACTCCTCGCCAATTCTATTTAATTCCACCTCATTAGTTATGTGATCTACCCATCTAATCTTCAGCATTCTTCTGTAGCATCACATTTCGAAAGCTTCTACTCTCTTCTTTTCCAAACTATTTATCGTCCATGTTTCACTTCCATACATGGCTACACTCCAAACAAATACTTTCAGAAAAGACTTTCTGACACTTAAATCTGTACTCGATGTTAACAAATTTCTCTTCTTCAGAAACGCTTTCCTTGCCATTGCCAGTCTACATTTTATATCCTCTCTACTTCGACCATCATTAGTTATTTCGCTCCCCAAATAGCAAAACTCATCTATGCCGAATATTAGCTCCAAAAACTAAAAACACAGCGACCAAAGGCAATGTTCGCTACCACGTGTTCTGTTCCGTCTAGTATACACGATTCTACCCATACATAAGCGAAGGGTAGTGAATTTTCTGCAAATGCTCATTGCAGGTATCCGCTTCCATTCGCTCCATTGTATACCAGGCTTTAGGTGCTTGAAATTGGTATCTGTAAACAGCGGGAAATTTCACAACGCGGCGCAGCGTGATTGTTTCGTCGAGTCACGCGCTAGAAGGGCTGGGCTGTGCAAACCACTGTTGTAAGATGTTCTTCCCGTGACAAACATATGTAATGTCAGCATTTTTTACAAAATACTTTCTGAGCCTTAAAGCAGCTAAAGTATTGGCAGTGAATTTCTTTCGTTGTCATCTTCCTGTGCAAAAAGAAAAAAAAATTCTGGCTAGGCTTCGACATGTCTTACTGGATCATACCCTTGTTAGCTTTTAGCTTTACTAAGGCGTTTGCGTTACTTGTGCGGAAGCAGTTCAGAATAAATGAAGCTGCAGAGCATTCACGCGAGCTTGAAACATCGTGATAAGAACTTTATAAGCATGCGAGTTTACTGTTCAGGCAAAACCTGCCTGCATAGCATTTAATCATTAGTTATTTAATCTTTGCAAATAAATTGTCTTGCCAGAAGTTAAGCCTCCTAGGAGGAAACTGACTGTGTGACATATTTCTTGCGCAATTTTAATGACATTTCGTTTGCTTCCATTAGCAAAGTACCCACTGAAGTCAATTTAAATGCTGCAATAGAAACTCTGGTTCTTTAAGCTGACTGTTATCCTGTTTCCTGTGATACTTTGAACTGGTGAACCGAGACTAGAAGCGTTGTCGTTACTTGACGCGGTTTGAAAGATATGCAGGCGCTGCAGAGATGAACTGCAAATTATTCTACCAACGAAAGGAGGATATCTACAGATATAAATAGCTTTGACAAAGGACTGATTGTTATGGACCGAAGGCTAGGAATGAGCACCACGGAAACGGCGAAGTTGTTCGACTATTCGCGTACTGCAGTTGCGAGCATCTATGAGAGGTGGTTGAGAAACGGTGAGCCCACGAATGGATTACAAGGCGTTGGGTGCTCATGCCTCATTATAGGGTGTGAAGGCCGACGGATTGCCTTCTGAACCGGGTAGACGGCGACCTTTGGCAGATATGACGACCGAGTACAATGCTGGCGAAGGCACAAATGTTTCAAATGACGCTGTTCAGTACATACTGTTGAACATAAGGCTGCATCGAAGAAACCACTGGTAACTGAAGAAATAATTCAGTTGATAGACGAAACAAGGAAGCACGAAATGTTTACGGATACAGAAATATAAATCACATACTAGTTAAATAAACGGGAAGTGCAGGGAGCTAAGGCGATATGGCTGCATGAAAAATGTGAAGAAAACGAAAAAGAAATTACAGTCGGAGTACTGCGTCATCATACAGAAAAGTGAACCAAGACATTGGAGAAACTAAAAGCAAGGCTGGTAACATTAAGGGTGAAATGGGGTTAAATGCAGAAGAGAGAGCGTATGTATGGAAGGAGTAAAATGAAGGGCTCTATGAGGACAAACGCTTGTCGAACAAGAAACAGAAGTCGACACGGAAGACATAGGTGACCCATTATTAGAATCACAATTTAGAAGAGCTTTTGAAGACTTACGGTCCAATAAGGCAGGAAAGATAGATAACATCCCATCGGAATTTCTAAGCTCATTGCGTGAGTTAGCCACAAATAGGCTATTCACGCTCTTCTGTAGAATGTGTAAGGCTGGCGATGTATCATTTGACTTTCCGAAGGAAATCATCCTCACAATGGTGAAGACTACAAGAGCCGACAACTGCGAGAATTACCACACAACTAGTTTATCAGAGCATGCATCCAAGCTCCGGACAAGAATAGTAGAAGAATTGAAAAGGAAACTGATTATGTGTTAGACGACGATTACTTTGGCTTTAGGAGAGATAAAGGCACCAGAGAGACAGTTCTGACGCTTCGTTTGACAATGGAAGCAAAACTCAAGATAAAACAAGACCGTTCATAGAATCTGTCGACTTGGGAAAAGCGTTCGACTATTTAAAATGGCTCAAGATGTTCGAAATTCTGAGAAAAATTGGGGTAAGGTATATGGAAAGACGGGTAATATGCACTGAAGTGCCAAAAAAAACTGGTATAGGCATGCATATTCAAATACAGAGACATGTAAACAGTCAGAAGATGGCGCTCCAGTTGGCAACGCCTACATAAGACCACAAGTATCTGTCGCAGATCATAGATCGGTTACTGCTGCTACAATGGCTGTTTATCAAGATTTAAGTGAGTTTGAAAGTGGTGTTATAGTCGCCGAACAAGCGATGAGACACAGCATCTCCGAGGTAGCGATGAATTGGGGATTTTCCCGTACGATCATTTCACGAGTGTACCGTGAATATCAGATATCCGACATCGCTGCGGCTGGAAAGAGCTCCTGCAAGAACGGGACCAACGACGACTGAAGAGAATCGTTCAGTGTGACTGAAGTGCCACTTTTCCGCTAATTGCTGCAGGTTTCAATGCTTGGCCATCAACAAGTGTCAACATGCGAACAATTCAACGGAACTTCGATATGGGCTTTAGGAGTCGAAG
Source organism: Schistocerca americana (assembly GCF_021461395.2). Lineage (NCBI taxonomy): Eukaryota > Metazoa > Arthropoda > Insecta > Orthoptera > Acrididae > Schistocerca > Schistocerca americana. The sequence goes on along the minus strand of NC_060126.1, from coordinate 498,634,423 downwards.
GCCCACTCGTATACCATTGATGCTGTACGACACAAAGCTTTATGCCTCGCCTGGGTCCATCAACACCGACATTGGACTGACGATGACTGGAAACATGTTGCCTGGTCGGACGAGTCTCGTTTCAAATTATATCAAGTGAATGGACGTGACGTGTACAGGTACGGAGACCAGCTTTTGAATCCACGGAGGTGCATGTCAGCAGGGGACTGTTCAAGCTAGTGGAGGCTCTTTAATGGTGTGCAGCTGGAGTGATATGGGACCCTGATACTCTGACAGGTGACACGCACGTAAGCATCCTGTCTGATCATCTGCATCCATTCGTGTCCACTGTGTAGTCCACGGACTTTGGAAATTCCAGCAGGACAATGCGCCACCACACACGTCTAGAATTGCTACAGAGTGGCTCCAGGAACACTCTTCTGAGTTTAAACACTTCGGCTGACCACCAAATTCCCCAGACATGGACATTATTGAGCATATCTTGAATGCCTTTCCACGTGTTCCCTGCAGGATTCATGATGTCATTTCCCTTTAACATTACTTCAAACATTGTCGAGTCCATGACACATCGTGTTGCGGCACTCCTGCGTGTACGCGGGGAGCCTACACGATATTAGGCAGGTGTACCAGCTTCTTTGGCTCTTCAGTGTATAATGTGCACAAGATCCAAGAGGGAATAGTAAGACAGGAAGACCAACAACGACGAGTTGGGCTTTAGTAGTGTATAAGACAGGTATGTAGTCTTTCACCCCCGCCTTTGACTCTATACATCGAAGACCAACGGCAGATATAAGAGAATCATTCAACAAGAGTGGTATTAAAATACAAGGTGAAAGTTATAATGTAAGATTCGCTGATGATTTTCTTGTAGTCAGAGGAAGTGAAGAATTACAGGTTCTACTGAATAGAAGGAGCAGTCTAATGAATTTAGAATTTGGCACGTGAGTAAATCGAAAGTAATCTGAAGTAGCAGAAATGAGAAGAGCGAGTAACTTTACATCAGAATTGGTAATAATGAAGTAGACGAAGTTAAGGAATTCTGCTATCTAGGCAGCAAAACAGTCCAAGACAGGCGGAGCTAGGAGGATATGAAAAGCAAACGATCTCTGGCGAAAGGGCTATTTCTGGCCAAGAGACGTCTCTTTTTATTATTTAGTCAGTCTTTTGACTGGTTTGATGCAGCCCGCCACGACTTCCTCTCCTATGGCAAACTTTTCATCTCAGAGCAGCACATCCTAAGCAACTACATCGTTGAAACTTTCTGGCAGATTAAAACTGTGTGCCGGACCGAGACTCGAACTCCGGACCTTTGCCTTTACCGGACAGTGGTAGAGCACTTGCCCGCGTAAGGCAAAGGTCCCGAGTTCGAGTCTCGGTCCGGCACACAGTTTTAATCTGCCAGAAAGTTTCATATCAGCGCACACTCCGCTGCACAGCGAAAATTTCATTCTGGAAACTACATCCTTAGTTATTTATTGGATGCATCCCAATATCTGTCCACCTCTATTACCACTCATTATTACCTGATGTCTTGACAGTTTTCCTGTCATCCTCTCCCTTCTTCTTGTCAGTATTTTCCATAATTCGTTTCTTCGGAGAATTTACTCATTCCGTACCTCATCAGTCCACCAAATTTTCAACATTCTTCTGTAGCACCACATCTCAAATCCTTCTATTCCCTTCTGTTCCACGTCTCACTGCCATACTATGCTATGCCCCATACATATGTTCTCTGAAATTGCTTCCTCAAATTAAGACCTGTGTTTGATTCTAGTAGTGTTCTCTTGCCCAGGAATACCTTTTATGCCGGTGCTACTCTGCTTTCTATGTCCTCCTTGCTTCGGTCGTCGTGTGTTAATTTACTGCCTACGTAACAGAATTCCTTAATCCATTAGGGAAACCTCTATAAGAAACACTTGATTCTAGATGAACCTATTAACATCAGGTTTAGCAGTTAACGAAACGTCAAACTAATATCGACAATTCGTAAAATTTATTTGCGACACTACAAACCTGAAACGGTACGTACATACTATAAACAATTCTCCCTTAGAAGGAAAAAGTTGATCGCAATGACGGACAAGAACTCTATCCAGAAAAACAACCCCTGTTTATTAAAGTAATTTTGAACAATACTTGATATTCGTTGTTAGCGGGTACGAGGGGAACCTATATTCTTCGTGAACACTACGGCCAATTCTTCACGCGCATAAATAACTTTAGGAAACCATTAACATATAAACTTTTTTCTTTCAAAAACATAGAAGTATAACAGTAAAAAATTGTGCCAATCTCAGTATACAACGAATAAAGTGACGTAAGATACAAAAACCCTCTTCAACACAGAACTTAATGGCATCTTGGAGGGGACAAGGTACTAAATCAAACACTCCAAAAGAGTGTGAAAAACTCTGCGGGGTGATGCAAATCAAATATAAATTATCCTTTATTCCGTGCACGAGTGGACTCTGATAAGACGGTCGCACACAACGACAGAAACAGTTAATGCCTCGCTAGTCCGACCACCTGACAGCCGACGGAGGAATGAGTAGTGAACCGCTAGATGTTAGGTTTAAGTAGTTCTAAGTTCTAGGGTACTGATGACCTCAGATGTTAAGTCTCATAGTGCTCAGAGCCATTTGAACCATCTCTTACCCTCTTTCTCACGCCACAAAATTGTTGGTTAATAATAACGAAATCCGCAAGAGTAGCAGTTTGTTCAACCTCACTACGAACGTTTCACTGTACAGGACTCGCTTCTATTGGCCAGAGATATTCCTTTTCCGACAGAAACAGTAATACGTTCCCATTAGTGCGACACTATCATTTCTTTCCAGCAAATCATGTGGTGTGCTTCACTTCTCTGTCCCAGAGCGTTAAAGATGATAACAGAATTGTCTCAATAACAGACGAGTGCAGACAGCCGATGAGACGAACCGTGTTGTCGTATTGAAAGACGTCTGGAGTACTGAGTACAGCAAGAGAGCAGAACGCACAGTCTCCTTATACTATCACCACTGTTCACAGTACCAGTTTGGTAATGCTGGCGAGTGTTGCAGACACCAGTCAGACGGGGACGTGAAGTTATTTCAATCCCTTCAATAGCCAGTTGTACAGTTTTAGCGTTTCACTGCCACATTGTCGCTCTCATTATGCACTTTGGTGAGCTTGCTGGTGTTCGTACTTAATTTCCCATGTTCTTTCTGTAATCAGTCTGCCCCGATAGTTGAGTGGTCATCGCGGCGGTCTGTCACGCCAAGGGTCCCGCTCTCGATTCCCGGCTGGGTAGGAGATTTTCTCCCCTCAGGGACTGGGTGTTGTGTTGTCCTCATTAGAATTTCATCGTAATCAGTGGAAGGCAGCGGGAAACCACCACTGGAATCACTTCCTTAGACGCTCGTCCAGTGCACCTCTCTGACGAGGCGTTCCCACCGGACAAGACCTGCCGTAAGGCAGAACATAAAGTTTTATTTTCTGTAGTCAACTAACCTCACTTGCAATCACTAGATTTAATCGCGACCTGCTCTCCTATTTGTGCTTTTATCGTGTTCATCCACCTGTGCCAAAGTTAGGTAATGCGATTATAATCTCTTGACCATTTATTAAATGTTCATTCAGTTACATACTGGGTACCTCATATGTTGATGTTTACTACAGTAAACTGGTAGTTGTAGTGACGACTTGTTTCTGTTGCAGATTAATATATCCATGGGCATGTTGTTTCCGTTTGCGCGATACTATCATTTCCTCTCAACGAATCTGCATCATGATATGGTACGCTTCCCACCTTTGTGGGTCACCAGAGATAGGACTAGAGCATCTAGTGAAGCGACATCGAACAGATGTGCAGAACTATAGACCTATATCTCTAACGTCGATCAGTACTAGAATTTTGGAACACGTGTTATGTACGAGTATAATGACTTTTCTGGAGACTAGAAATCTATTCTGCAGGAATCAGCAAGGGTTTCGAAAAAGACTATAGTGTGAAACCCAGCTAGCGCTATGCGTCCACGAGACTCAGAGGGCCATAGACACGGGTTCCCTAGTAGATGCCGTGTTTCTTGACTTTCGTAAAGCGTTCGATACAGTTCCTCACCGTCGTTCAATGAACAAAGTAAGAGCACATGGACAATCAGACCAATTGTGTGATTGGATTGAAGAGTTCGTAGACAACAGAACGCAGCAAGTCATTCTCAATGGAGAGAAGTGTTCCGAAGTAAGAGTGAATTCAGGTGTGCCGCAGGGGAGTATCGTAGGACCGTTTCTGTTCACAATATATATAAATGACCTTGTTGATAACATCGGAAGTTCACTGAGGCTTTTTGCGAATGATGCTGTGGTATATCGAGAGATTTTAACAATGGAAAATTGTACTGAAATGCAGGAGGATCTGCAACGAATTGATGCATGGTGTAGGGAATGGCAATTGAATCTCAATGTAGACAAGTGTAATGTGCTGCGAATACACAGAATGAAATATCCTATATCATTTAGCTACAATATAGCAGGTCAGCAACTGGAAGCAGTTACTTCCATAAGTTATCTGGGAGGAGGCATTAGGAGGGATTTAAAATGGAAAGATCATATAAAGTTCATCGTCGGTAAAGCAGATGCCAGACTGAGATTCATTAGAGGAATCCTAAGAAAATGGAATCCGGAAACAAAGGAAGTAGGTTGCAGTACACTTATTTGCCCACTGCTTGAATACTACTCACTGGTGTGGGATCCGTACCAGACACGGTTGATAGAAGAGATAGAGAAGATCAAACGGAGAGCAGCGCGCTTTGTTACAGGATCATTTAGTAATCGCAAAAGCGTTACGGAGATGATAGATAAACTCCAGTGGAAGACTCTGCAAGAGAGACGCTCAGTAGCGCGGTACAGGCTTTTGTTGAAGTTTCGAGAACATATCTTCACCGAGGAGTCAAGCAGTATATTACTCCCTCCTACGTGTATCTCGCGAAGAGACTATGAGGATATAATCAGATTAGAGCCCACACAGAGGCATACCGACAATCTTTCTTTCCACGAACAATACGACACTGGAATAGAAGGGAGAGCCGATAGAGGTACTCAAAGTATTCTCCGCCACACACCGTCAGGTGTCTTGCGTAGTATGGATGTAGATGTAGATGTAGATACTAAATAACACAAGCAACACTCAACCACATTGGGGCTAAAAGCCACGGGAAGCGAATGGACGGTGGTCGACAGGAGTAGCCAATGCAGTGCTCTTGTCTGACTGCAGTTCTGGTGTAAACCATTCTTCACGTCCCGTATTCACATCAGCGACGATCTGACCCCCAGATGACCGGTGAAGTTCGAAGGGCTGTGAAGAAGAGGTGATTTAATTTTCGTTTGTCAGACAATCATTGTCAGCATGTGCAGCAGTTGTGTTAAAGTTGTTTCTGCGCTGCTAAAGGTCCTTTACGCTGACCTTTGACACCTGAAATGCTCTGTAAGATCCACTATCCCACAAGTGAGGTCTCTTGCGGCTACTATCATGCCAAATTCAACTCGTGACCCGCAGCCACGTCCGCTACACATCTATCTGCCACACACTGTAGAGACATACACCGTCCAGTCACATAATTGTTACCGACACCTGTATACGATGTTAACGTGCAGTAACCACCCACTGAAGGCACGCGGCAGCACTAGCACTGAATGGCATACGAAGTATGTCAGGGGAATGTGGAAAAGAATGCACTCGTTTTCGAAATGCAGAAAATTTTCATATGGTCTATTGCTACTAATGGATAAGAATTCCGAGCCTACCTAATTAAAAGTCATGATAGAACAGACAGATCGTTTTAAAGGAAAAAAAAAATCAATCTTTGGTTTGGCTACAGATCAAGGCGTCCGCTCCCGGTAGCTGAGTCGTCAGCGCGTCAGACTGTCAATCCTAAGAGCGCGGGTTCGAACCCTGACTGGGTCGGAGATTTTCTTCTCTCATGGACTGGGTGTTGCGTTGTCCTAATCATCGTCATTTCATCCCCATCGACGCGCAAGTCGCCGAAGTGGCGTCAAATCAGAAGACTTGCACCCGGCGAACGGTATACCCGCTGGGAGGCCGTAGTCACACGACTACAGATCCAGGCACAATGACTACACTCTATATACTGCTTTTATATATCAGTGAAGTTTTTCATTCGGCTTTTATGAAGTTAGAAAATATCAGCTAGCCTGATGATCTTAACACAACCGATTGGTTTGATAATTGCATGAATGTGCGATTATTAAACGAAATTTTTTACATGAAAATCTTCTTTGGTGCAATACACAGACTTCGTTTCGTAATTTTAAAGGTTCAATTTTAAAAATTATAATGTACAAACTGGAGCTATATAGTGCATAAAATTTTTACAACATACAATTTTTTTTTTCCATTTTAAAAATATACACATTTAACGGTACCGGATTATGTCCCTCATTAATTTTTATCAAAGGTAATCATGAATTAGTTTTTCAACACAATTAATCTTGAAATGGATTATTATTTAATCTAGGTGACACCGAACGAAACAATAATATGCGATAAAACAGACATTAAACTTTATCTACCCAAGAGGACACATTCTACGTCATGATCTCTGTGTTCCCCAGTACATTTGGTAATTGTGGCTTATGACTAATTTACGTGAGGAAATTGTGGGCGGAATGTTGTTATAAGTGCATGTGTAATCTGTAGAGAACTTGCACCCAACCAGACATACGCTGTATGATCGAAAGTATCCGGCACCCCCGTAAACATACATTTTCATATTAGGTGCATTGTGCTGCCACCTACTGCCAGGTACTCAATATCAGTGAACTCCATTAGACATCGTGAGAGAGCAGAAGGGGGCTCTCCGTGGAACTCTCGGATTTCGTGCGTGGCCAGGTGATTGGGTGTTATTTGCGTCATACGTCTGTACGTGAGATTCCCACACTCCTAGGTCCACTGTTTCTTATGTGATGGTAAAGTGGAAACGCGAAGGAACACGTACAGCACAAAAGCGTACAGGCCGACGTCATCTGCTGACTGACACCAAACCGGCAACGGTTGAAGAGGGTTGTAATGTGTAATAGGCAGACATCTGTGTAGAGCATCACACAGCAATTACAAACTGCATCAGGATCCACTGCAAGTACTATGACAGGCAGGAGGTGACTACACTTGGATTTCATGGTCGAACGGCTGATAGTAAGCCACACATCACGCCGATAAATGCCAATGACGCCTCGTTTGGTGTAAGGAGCGTAAACAGGGACGGTTCAACAGTGGAAAAAGGTTGTGTGGAGTGACGAATCACGGTGCATAATGTGGCGATCCGATGGCAGGGTGTGGGTATGGCGAATGCCCGGTGAACGTCATCTGCCAGCGTGTGTGGCGCCAACACTAAGATTCGGAGCCGGTGGTGTTGTGGTGTGGTCGTGCTTTTCATGGTGCTGGCTTGCACCTCTTGTTGTTTTGCGTGGCACTATCACAGCACAGCCCTACATTGACGTTTTAAACACCTTCTCGTTTGCCGCTGTTGAAGAGCAATTCGGGGATGGCAATTACATCTTTCAACGCAATCGGGCACCTGTTCATAATACACGGCCTGTGGCGGAGTGGTGACACGACAGTAACATCCCTGTTATGTACTGATCTGCACAGAGTCCTGACCTGAATCTTAGAGAACACCTTTGGGATGTTTTGGAACGCCGACTTCGTGCCAGGTCTCAGCGACCGAGTTCGATATCTCTCCGTGAAGAATGGACTGCCATTCCCCAAGAAACCTTCCAACACCTGATTGAACGTATGTCTGCCAGACTGGAAGTTGTCATTAAGGCTAAGGGTGGGCCAGCACCATATTGAATTCCAGCATTACCGATGGAGTGCGCCACGAACCTGTAAGTCATTTTCAGCCAGGTGTCCGGATACTTTTGATCACTTAGTGTAGAGGAGGTGACGGAAAAAAGGGAGAGAGATGGATTTGGGGCCATAAATTCTGAGAGCAACGATCGGGCTGTATGAGTGATTCTGGGAAGCAACACTCAGAGGATCACACCTGCAGAGGAACTTCTGGCCATAACACTCCCCTCCTATCACTTAGGGTCAGACAGGAGAACGCCGCTACACAGAACATTTCACTTAGGACAGGCGGCAGTCTGTCTGAAGACGGCCAGTTTGCGGGAAGTGGTTGGAGGAAGCCATTTATAAGAGACTGCTGTAATCCTGTGCAAACGGTGGGGAGGCCATAAAACTTTGAGCATTCTCATGTTTGAAGCTGGAAGGATACAGACAGAGCAGCCAATGCGTGTGTTTAAAGGGTGAAAGATTGTAACTCCCTTGAAACCAGGAAGTCGCCCGGTTCTTTTAGCAAGCGTAAAAAATATTTATTTCACAGGAAGCCTGCTTCAGAAATTGGAAACGGTTGGCTCAGAAAGATTATATATCTCCATAAATGTGGGACTGTGGTCCTGGCTAGGTAGACTTTCTTGTCAAAACACGGCCATACTTACCGTGACAACGACGCCTCCCTAGTCTGTTATCTTCTATTTTCAAAGAAAAGAGATCTGGAGTCACTGACTGGGTCCTCTCAGAATATACAAAGTGAAGGCTTGCTCCCCCAGTCTAGGAACCCCAGTGCTGTGTCTGGGTTGGCTACCATAGGGAGATTCAATGAGTTGAGGACAGTTGAATTGATTTGCTCAACATGAGGGCGGTTCCGTTTTTCCTAATTCGGCCTAAGTACAAAGGCTTAGTGGAATGTGGTTGTAATTCTTTGCTTTCTTCGACTTCAAGTCTTTCCCAAAAGTGGGTGAGACTTGTAGTCTGTATTTTGTGATGGGCTAACAGCCAGTGGCAGTTTCCAACTGTACCGACAGTGGAACCGCATATAATCTCAGACATTTCGTGTGTCATGAGGTTGAATTTATTCGTCCAGAGTTGGCCATCTGATGTTTGACAATTTCAGCATGCACCGTCGTGCCTGTGAGTCAAATTGGATTGGCCAGACCAGCGAATGGGTGCACCTGACACTGAAATCTACCAGCAATTCAGGGCTTTGATAGGGAAGTTTCCCATGCTCTGCTAATCAGAACTTCAGACCGCGTAGTTTGCAAATTTTCTTGGACGCATCAGAACACTGCAACTGGCACAGCGCTTCGCCTCGTCGACCACAGCGCGCCGTTTTCTGCTTCTGCCCGAATTAAGGTGAAAGACTAAAATACTGTTGCACTGGCATGGGGTTTGAGTCGTGTATCGACTAGTGCTACACCTTGTATTTGGATTGCATTGGTTTTCCTTTTCTTCCCCTGACATGTTTGTTTGATATGTTGTCTGTCATTAAGTGGCTGCTTGGTTGTCTTTTCCCTCTGCTATCGATATCTGCGTTTTGCTTCCGGGAAACTGCTATGGAGGAAGTGAGATCTTTGACCGGTGGTACCTTCGTGTGGTGGCGCGGAAGTAGGGGGTGCACTCAGAGAGAGTGTGGTGGACACGGTGGGCAGTGTGGCTCGCCAGCCCGGACCAGGGGTGGTCGGTTGTACCGAGTCGCCACGTGATGTATGTCGCTTGTGTGTTACGAGCGGAGCGAGTTGACGGAAGAGCTCCCCGCAGGTTGGTTGTATACAAAAACGCCCCACGAGTAGTTGCTGTTCGTTTCACCTTGGTGGGACGTTAACAAGCTTCTTTAAGTCCTCAGTTTCAACACTGAAGTTTAAAAAGGAGACACCTAACATGAAGGAGCGGTCACTACCCGTCAACGTTGCAGTGAAGACGTAAACTCCGGTGACAGAGCGTGTTGTCGCGTGACCGTGGCGTGTTGGGTACACTGGAGACGCGTGCGCGGTCGGATGTGTGGATCCTTGCCATCGGAGGTCGTGTACTGCCTGTTCGAGCATAATTGCAAGTTAGTGGAAGGTTTAATCATTAAGTAATAAGTTTGCGTAACCAGCGACTGTTCTGCATTGTAGCCTCCGGCGACCAGGTTTCCTGTCCCTGGCACCGGTGTAATTGAAGACAGTGATCTTTCCTCCTCCTCTCGTTACTGCCCGATGGGAGGTGTAGTTTTGGCAGTTTAATTGTTTCGCTATTCTGTTGTGTGTTATGAGTGAATTTATGCTTCTTGTTGGTTGATCATGTGGTCGCTCATTCAGGACTGTGTGGTGTAATCTTTCCTTGCGCGAGAATAACTCTAAGTCGGTCAGCAAGTTAAGCCATCTTATTACAAGTTTTCGCTGGCTAAAAGTCGGTGCAGTGACCAGCCTGAGAGTGGCAATTGTGTTTACGGGCGTATTTAAATTGGTCAGTATTCTGCCTAGCCTGAGCATCCCTGAGTGGGTGATCTGTGGCTGCCTTACACGGGTCCATCATATCTGTTATGTTCTAATGATATTCCAGGACACTTTTGTTTAAAAACTTTTTTAAATTCCTCTATTCCTTTATTGCTTTTAATCGTGTGTTTGCTGAGACCTTTGATTTTTTTTAATGGCGGTCTTGGTAGCTTCACTACCTCACCGTGCTTTATTAACAAAGTTCTGTATTTACTTTAGTAGCCTGTTTACTAATGTTCTTTAAATTTTTAAACTGTTGTATTGCTATAAATTACTTGATTGCTGTGAGCGGCGTGTTTTGAAAGGTTGTTTATTGCCGTACTGTTATTCCTATTTTTTTTAAAGAATTTTTTTAAATTGTTGTATTGCTATAAGTTACTTGATTGCCGCTAGCGGCGTGTTTAAAAGGCTGTTTATTGCCGTACTGCTAGTTTCTGTAAGATATGAATAAAAGATTTTTGTGTGAAAATCTCAACTCGACAGTAAACTACTAGAAATTTGGCCCCGTTTCCCAACTTGTGGTGTGGCTTGTAGTAACCGTAACCACTGTATGTGTCAGGGTTGTTAAATGATATTCACAGTTCCCTGTTCTCAGGCCAACCACAGTTCGTGATATACTTGATCGTAACTTATCCCGTTTCAAGGGAGTTGGGACTCACAGTGGATTCTTGTAAAGAAATTCGAATTGCATTGTAAAAGGGATGAATTCTGGGGAGAATTGACATAGCTTCCACCCCTTTTTTGTGTGAGATTTATCAGCTAGTTGTACTTACAAAAGGGCAATAAAATATATCATTATTTTGTAATCTCAAATACGCCATTGCTCTCATTCCTACTCACTCAGCAATTCACGGTTTTTATTTTATTGTGGTGTAACCAGGATTCCACAAAAATTTAAGTTTCAATCTTATTACATTAATTAATTTTATTTTTTATTGAGTTCTGAATGGGACCACACATGTAGGCAGCAAAAGTACCATGAGTAAATTCCCAAATTCACATATAAAAATTAAGGGTGTAGCTAACGAACTGAAGGTTACTGGGAATATTATAGTTTTCTTTACGTAAAAGTAATAACATTTAGCATCACTCAGACATATTTTTACACTACTAGCTATTAAAATTGCTACACTACCAATATGACGTGCTACAGAAGCGAAATTTAACCGACTGGAAGAAGATGCAGCGATATGCAAATGATTAGCTTTTCAGAGCATTCACAGAAGTTTGGCACAGGTGCTGACATCTACAACGTGCTGACATGAGGAAAGTTTCCAACCGATTTCTCATACACAAACAGCAGTTGACCGGCGTTGCCTGGTGAAACGTTGTTGTGATGCCTCGGGTAAGGAGGAGAAATGCGTACCATCACGTTTCCGACTTTTATAAAGGTCGTATTGTAGCCTATCACGATTGCGGTTTATCGTATCGCGACATTGCTGCTCCCGTTAGTCGAGATCCAATGACTGTTAGCAGAATATGGAATCGGTGGGTTCAGGAGGGTAATACGGAACGCCGTGCTGGATCCCTACGGCAGTCGAGATGACAGGCATCTTATCCGTATGGCTGTAACGGGTCATGCAGCCATGTCTCGATCACTCAGTCAACAGATGGGGACGTTTGTAAGACAACAACCACCTGCACGAACAGTTCGACGACGTTTGCAGCAGCTTGGACTATCATCCGGGAGACCGTGCCTGCGGTTACCCTTGACGCTGCACCACAGACATGGGCGCCTGCGATGGTGTACTCAACGACGAACCTCGGTACACGAATGGCAAAACGTCATTTTTTCGGATGAATCCAGGTTCTGTTTACAGCATCATGATGGTCGCATCCGTTTTTGGTGACATCGCGGTGAACGCACATTGGAAGCGTGTATTCGTCATCGCCATACTGGCGTATCACCCGGCGTGATGGTATGGGGTGCCATTGGTCACACGTCTTGGTCACCTCTTCTTCGCATTGACGGCACTTTGAACAGTGGGCGCTACATTTCAGATGTGTTACGAACCCTGGCTCTACCCTTCATTCGATCCCCGCGAAACCATACATTTCAGCAGGATAATGCACGACCGCATGTTGCAGGTCCTGTACGGGCCTTTCTGGATTCAGAAACTGTTCGACTGCTGCCCTGGACAGCACATTCTCCAGATCTCTCACCAACTGAAAACGTCCGGTCAATGGTGGCCGAGCAACTGGCTCGTCATAATACGCCAGTCAGTACTCTTGATGAACTGTGGTATCCTGTTGAAGCTGCATATGCTGCTGTACCTGTACACGCCATCCAAGCTCAATGCCCAGGCGTATCACCGCCGTTATTACGGGCAGAGGTGGTTGCTCTGGGTACTGATTTCTCAGGATCTATGCAACCAAACCTCGTGAAAATGTAATCACACGTCAGTTCTAGTATAATATATTTGTTCAATGAATTTCCCTTTTATCATCTGCATTTCTTCTTGGTGTAGGAATTTTAATGGTCAGTAGTGTACGATTTAAGCAAGCGATGGCTTGCAATTATTTCTTTATTACTAATTATAAAATGATTGTTCTTAGATCCATCTCGATCATTTATTGTCTCTGCTTATACTTATCGTCGTAACAAGGCCACAAAATGAAATTGTCTCCTGTTATTCTATTTGCTAATTATACTAAAAAGGAATTAAAAAATAAGGGTACAAACTGAATGATTTATCTGTCGTCCAAACTGTTGTTATTATTGGCTTTCGGGTCAAGACTGGAAACACTTCCGGAGCAACGCAGTTTGTAACCTGTTCACATGCCGCAGTGGTCTACGTATACCGTGCACGGTAAGACAGCGCTGATCAAAGCTTTGGCGGAGGCAACTTTTGTGCACCACGGGCCATAGGTGACAGTGGTGGACGCTGGCTGCGGAGATGTGTACAGACGAATAAAAGGGCAACTGTTGAGAAAATTACCGCCCAGATGAACCAAGGGGCTACTAACAATGCCTCGTCAACGATTGTTCAGTGAACATAGCTGCGTATGGACTTCCACAGAGGGTGCTTGGTTAATGCATCCTTGTTAGACTGCTGTCCACCGGCGATGAAGGCTGTGTAGTTTAGATGCCAGTACCACAACTGGGCGTCTCTTTGCAGCTAAATCTCATTTTACTCTGTGTCGCATGCTTGGCTTTTAGTGTATACGACGTGAAACGTCTGAAGGCAAATGCCCTAGAACGAGGAGGGAGCCTTGTGGTCTGGGGAATGTTTTCGTGGCATTGCCTATGTGCACTCGTCATTCTGAAAGACCCAATGGATCGAGATGAGAATGCGTCTGTCCTTGGGGACGATTCCGCACCTGCGTGCAGCTTGTTTCACAACAGAACGATGACTTCTACCAGAGGGACAATGTAACGTTTCACCAAGTTCACATCATAGGTGCCTGGTTCGAAAAAAAGCAGGATAAGCTCATCCTACTACATTTACCACCAAATTCCCCGGATTTAAACACAATCGAAAATCTGTAGTACCACAATGAACGGTCTGTATAGGCCATGGATCGTCAGCAGAGAAACTTATCATCCACCAAGCATTGGTGTTAGCATGGTGCCACATACCTGTTGGTGCCTTCTACAACCAAACTGACTCTCTTCCTCCACGACTTGCGTTCCTAAAGGTGGTTATTGCTGCTTTTGATATCTACACTCATGCCGCACACTACTTTAAACCCCAACATTCTGGCGTCGTACATGGCACGTCTTTCAATTAGACACTTCATCCTGTGACTTTTCTCCATTCGGTTTACAAAACCCACAACTGCTGGACTACTCCATAGATAGTGCGCTGTTATGGAACTTCCTGGAATTAAAACTGAGTGAAGAGTGAAAATTTCGTTCTGCGAACATCACCTGGGCTGTGACTGAGCCATGTCTCCGAAGTATTCTTTCTTCCACGAGTGCTATTTCTGCAAGGTTCGCAGGAGAGCTTTTGTGAAGTTTGGAAGGTAGAAGACGAGGTACCGCTAGAAGTAATGCTTTGTGGAGGTGTTGTTTGTCGTTCTTGGGTAGCTGAATTGGTAGAGCACTTGCCTGCGAAAAAGCAAAGGTCACGAGTCTCGGTCCGGGCACACAGTTTTAATCTGCTGGAAGTTTCATATCAGCGCACGCTCCGCTGCAGAGTGAAAATCTTATTCTGGAAACATCCCCCAGGCTGCGGCTAAGCCATGTCTCCGCAATATCCCTTCTTCAAGGAGTGCTAGTTCTGCTAGTTTCGCAGAAAGCTTCTGTGAAGTTTGGAAGGCAGCAGACGAGGTACTGGCAGAACTGAAACTATGAGGACAGGTCGTGAGTCGAGCTTGGATAGCTCAGATGGTAGAGCACTTTCTCGTGAATGGCAAAGTTCCCGAGTTCGAGTCTCGGTCCGGCACACAGTTTCAATCTGCCAGGAAGTTTCAGATAAGGGCACACTCTGCTGCAGAGTGAATATCTCATTCTGGGAACATCCCCTAGGCTGTGGTTGAGCCATGTCTCCCCAATATGCTTTTTTCCAGGAGAACTAGTTCTGCAAGTTTCACAGGAGAGCTTCTGTGAAGTTTGAAAGGTAGGAGACGAGGTACCGACGGAAGTAATGTTGTGAGAAGGTGTTGATAGTCATTCTTGGGTAGCTAAATTGGTAGGACACTTGCCCGCGAAAAGCAAATTTCCCGAGTTCTAGTGTCGGTCGGGCACACAGTTTTAATTTGCCAAAAAGTTTAAATATCTGTCGGGTTTGGATGCAATTTTGATTCGCAGGTCGCGAAAAGCTTCTCCCGTCCCTTTCAGTTACGTTCTCTTCCCGAGCTCAATTCTGACTTTGTATTTTGTAGCCACTCGTGTTACACCACTGCCTGTAGACACGTTGAACAGTCAGCCCCGAAATGCCAAAACGCGCAGCAGCTTCACACGCCGATTCGACACGGGCACAGACAAACGCGATTGCCCTTTTATTCCACACTGTCATGCACTTACGTTTCCCCATGTTTACTACAATGTCCGCTTGAAACGTAAATGTCTCGAAGGTCGCCACTGCCTTATGCTCATGTAGATGCTGTGCTCGTGCGGTTGATGAAGCTATACGATCCCTGCGCCATCTGTAAAGGCGTAACGATTCATCTGCGCAAGTGCAGGAGTGACTATTTTCTTTGTCCGGTAAGCTTAACTGTAGGGCGAGAAATTTAAATTCCTGTTCTTTCGGTATTGGATTGAAAAATTAAACAAACAAAAATTTAAAAATTATGTTACAATTAAAATATTTCCAACACCTGTGTCAGTAATTGTTTAAAACTGGCTCTTGTGTCAGAGGACATTAATCTCTGTGATGACAGGCGTATTGAATTATGCTGCTCTAACTGTCGAAATTGGCTATGAACGATCGACGAAGTTATTAGATTCTACAGCAGGTATTATTCATGTCAGATCATATAAAGTATTGTACTAAACGAGTTTAATAATACAATTTTTTCTGTACTCAGTTTTGCGGTTTAATATTCGTACTCAAGCCTTAACAACATAGCTATACAGGTATTAAAAAACACTATGATAACTGCGGTTTATTAATGAAAATAACAGCGTTATATGCTATTAGCGAAATGTGTCTCCCTTAAATCATTAATTTGGAATGAATAGTAAGGAAGTTTAAGAGTCCAAAATCCCGTCGATGGCGGTGTCATTAGAGACGGGATGCAAGCTCAGATAACGAAAAGTTGGGGATGGAAATCTGCTTTGCCACTTCAAAGGAGCCATCTTAGCATTTGCCTTATGCGATTTAGGGTAAACAGGAAACTTACATCTGAATGATCAGACGGGGATTTGAACCGTCGTCTTCCCCAGTGTGGGCCTTTGTACCAACCAGTACTCTACGTCACCCCGTAATGGAGTGAATAGTAGGCAAATAAAGACGGAACAGTTAGGTTCGGCGTAACCCAGACGTTCGCAAGTCGTTTGAGAGAGGCTATAGTTAAATATTAATAGCGACTTATTGTATCTTCTTGGAAGATGACTGCAGTGCACAGAAAGGCTAATTGAGCTCAACAAATAAACTTTTAACCCCAATTACAATATTAAGTTGACGAAGGAGAGGAAGTGTTGAAGATTGAAAAATTTGTTAAATACTTGGTTGCGAACAGAATCTGATACGAGTGACGGGATGGAAGTAACCAGAGGTATATGTAACATCGTTATTTAGAAATACTTAAAATATTTAGTCGACAGAGGATATGCCGCAAAGGAATTATTGGCAAGAAGAGGTCTATGGGAACCTGCAACACGAAATGGGAACAACTAAGGGAACGTGGGTTGAAATATCCAGGACCAATGAATTAGAAATCGTGGCAGCAGTGTGCGCTAAATGCCTTATGACGATAGATGAGATATGACGAATACTCGATGTAGTCAGAATTCGCAGCTAAGCAGGACCTACAAATTTTCGTGTAGATTCGATGTAAGTATAACAAACAGGTGACTAAGATAATGGCTTTGATTGTAGATTTAACTGTTAGGTGAGGTGAGTTTTGCGTAATTAAAGGATACTGTAGAGCATATGAAATTAGCCAATGTATACAACACCAAATAATAAAACGCTCCACGCTTCATAAGAAATTAGCGGATGTATACAATATTCAATAATAAGAGCATTCCATACTTCATACTGTGATACATCTGCCAGTGATAGTGAAACTCAGTGCCAGCACCCCATCACAAGAGCAGAACGGGTCGCCACAGAGTAAGCACCAGAGACGCATTCTGCGAACATGCTGAGGTATTAGTGGGGTAAGCGGGTATGAGACCACCTTAAATTTATTCAAGGGGCCGAACCTTCCCCAACCCTTCCCCTACTGTCCGATGTACATATGACGACATCAGCTGATAAGGTCACAGGTTTTCTTGGACCCTTCCACACGACTCCCTCCCCCACTTTCCCCCTCCCCCTATGCCATCCTCATCCGGAAACTGGCGGGAAATACTAGGTCTAGGATGAGCTGTTGGTGTGGATGGACACATGACAGTCTACTTGCTTTATTGTGGGAAGTATGAGTACTATCCTGTTGCAAGAATTTTCCAGTACGGCTTGAAATTGGCGGGAAACGCTCAGGAAGGTGCAAGTGTTATCCTGTCCAGCAACTAGATGTCTACAATGCTTCAGATCTTACTTCATCATTTTTGGGATGTAAAGCTGCTACCCTGTTGCAGTATGCTTCCTAAAATTTTCTTCTGTGTGTGTGTTCTTCTTTGTGTGTGATCTAGCCATCAGAGGAGACTGCGAAAAGCAACCTTCATTCCGCCACTTATAAATTGGCGGCAAAACCTCAGTTACATGGAAATATTACCCTGTTGGATGATGTCCGACAACTATGTGCCCTAATTACGTAACTACACTGTTGGTGTTGTTGTTATTTTGAGTCCAGGGTCTGGTTTGATGCAGCTCTCCATGTGACTCTATCCTGTGTAAGCCCCGTCATGCCTGACTAACTACTGCAGCCTACATCCTTCTTAATCTGCTAAATATATTCATCTTTTGGTCTCCCTCTACAATTTTTACCCTCCACGCTTCCCTCCAACATTAAATTAGTGATTCCGTGACGCCCCAGAACGTGTCCTAACAACCGACTCCTTCTTCTAGTCAAGCTGTGCCACAAATTAGCCTTCTTCCCGATTCTATTCAGTACCTCCTCATTAGTTACGTGATCTACCCTTTTAATCTTCACAATTCTTCAGTAGCACCACATTTCGGTAGCTTCTTTTCACTTATTGTCCAAACTAGTTACCGTCCGTACTTCACTTCCATACATGGCTACACTCCATGTAAATACTTCCAGAAAAGACGTCTTGACACTTCAATCTATACTCGATGTTAACTAGTTTCTATTCTTCAGAAACGCTTTTCTTGCCATTGACAGTCTACATCTTATATCCTCCCTACTTCGACCATTATCATTTATTTTCCTTCCCAAATAGCAAAACTTATTAACTACTTTAAGTGTCTCATTTCCTAATCTAATTCCTTCAGCATCACTTAATTTAATTCGACTACATTCCGTTATCCTCGTTTTGATTTTGTTGATGTTCATCTTATATCCTCCTTCAAAGACATTGTCTATTCCGTTCAGCTGCTCTTCCAAGTGCTTTACTGTCTCTGGCAGAATTATAATTTCGTCGACCAACTTCAAAGTTTTTATTTCTTCTCCATGCCTTCTAATTACTAATCATAATTTTCATTTTGTTTCCTTTAACGCTTGTCCAGTACACATATTGAATAACATCAGGGATAGGCTATAACCCTGTCTCACTCCTTTCTCAGCCACTGATTTTTTATTGTGCCCCTGACTCTTTTTTTGTACAAATTGTGAATAGGCTTTCGCCCCCTATATTTTACCCCCGTCGTCTTCAGAATTTGAAAGAAAGTATTCCAGACAACATTGTTAAAAGCTCTAAGTCTACAAACGCTACAAAAGTACGTTTGCCTTTTCATAATCTATCTTCTGAGGTAAGTCGTAAGGTTAGTATTGCCTCGCGTGTTCCATCATATCTACGAAATCCAAACTAATCCTCGCCGCGTCCGGCTTCTACATGTTTTTCCATTCGTCTATAAAGAATTCGTGTTAGTATTTTAACAGCCGTGACTTATTAAACTGATAGTGCGGTAATTTTCACATCTGTCAACACCACTTTCTTTGGGATTGGAGTTATTATATTCTTCTTGAAGTCTGAGGGTGTTTCGCCCGTCTCATACATCTTGCTCACCAGATGGTAGAGTTTTGTCAGGGCTGGCTCTCCCAAAGCTATCACTATTTATAATGGAATGTTGTCTACTCCCAGGGACCATGTTTTGACTTAGGTCCTTATGTGCTCCGTCAAATTTTTCACCCAGTAACATATCTCCCGTTTCATCTTCATCTACGTCCTTTTCCTTTTCCATAATATTGCCCTCAAGTGCATAGCCCCTGTATAGACCCTCTATATATACCCCTTTCACCTTTCTGCTTCCCCTTCTTCATTCATACAGGTGTTTCCCGTTTTTTCAAAAGTCTCTTTAATTTTCCTGTAGGCAGTATCCATCTTAGTCCTAGTGATACACGCTTGTACGTCCTTATATTTCTGGTCTAGCTATCCCTGATTATCCAGTTTGCACTCCCTGTCGATCACATTTTTGAGACGTTTTTATTCGTTTCGGCCTGTTTCATTTACTGCATTTTTATATTTCCTCCTTTCACCATTATATTCAATATCTCTTCTGTTACCCATGGAACTCTACTAGCCCTCATCTTTTTACCTTCTTCATCGTCTGCTGTCTTCACTGTTTCATCTCTCAAGGTCACCCATTTTTCTGCTACTGTATTTCTTTCCCCTGTACATGTCAATCTTTCCCTGGTACACTCTCTGAAACTCTCTACTGCCTCAGCATCTACCTTTTGCAGTTTCTTTAGGTTTAATCTATTGTTCATAACCAATAAATTTTGGTCACAGCCCACGTCTGCCCCTGGAATAGTCTTACATTTGGAAACCTGGTTCCTAAATTTCTGTCTTACCGTTATATAAGCTATCTGAAACCTTCCACGTCCTCCAGGCCTCTTCCACGTATACAGCCTTCTTCCATGATTCGGAAACCAAGTGTCAGCTATGATTATTTATGCTCTGTGCAAAATTCTACCAGACGCTTTCCTCATTCATTGCTTACCCCCCAGTCCATATTCACCTACAACTTTTCCTTATCTTCCTTTTCTCACTATCGAATTCCAATCCCACATGATTATTGAATTTTCATCTCCCTTAATTATCTCAATTATTTCTTTTATCTCATGATACAATTCTTGAATATCTCCATCATCTGCGGAGCTAATTGGCATATAAACTTATACTAATGTGGTAGGCGTTGGCTTCATGACTACCTTGACTACAATAATGCGTTCACTATGTTTTTCGAAGTTTCTTATCCGTGTTCCTGGTTTCCATTCATTATTAAACCTACTCCTGCAGTACCTTCATATGATTTTGTATTTATAACTCTCTGTTCACCTGACCAGAAGTCGTGTTCCTCCTGCCACCAAACTACGCTAATTCCCACTGTATCTAGCTTTGACCTATCCATTTCCCTTTCTAAATTTTCTAACTTACCTACTTGATTAATAGATCTGCCATTCCACTCTCCGATCTGTAGAACGCCAGTTTTGTTTCAGCTGATAACTAGGTCCTCCAGAATAGTCCCCGCCCGAAGTTTCGAATGGGGGACTACTTTTTATCCAAGGGGACGCCATCATCATTTAATCATACAGTAAATCTGCATGCCCACGGGAAATTTTACGGCTGTAGTTCCTCCTTGCTCTCAGCTGTTCGCAGTACCAGCACAGCAAAGCCGTCTTCGTTAATGTTGCAGGGCCAGACTAGCCAATCATCCAGACTGTTGGCCCTACCTCTTCTGAAAAGGCTGCTGCCCCTCTTCAGGAACAACACGTTCGTCTGGCCTCTCAACAGATACCTCTCCAGTGTGTTTGCACCTACGGTACGGCTATCTCTATTGATGAGGCATACAAGCTTCTCCACCATCGGCAAGGTCCATGGTTCATGGGCGGCGGGAACAACACTGCTAGAGATCATCAATCTAGATAACTTAAAAAAATTTAAACATCTATTTACATAGCTACAGATCACATAAAGAGCTCATACATATCACAAATATCGTGAAATACCGCAGAAAATGAATCTGCAATACAGCCTACAACCTCGCCTAAACTCCACCTAAAGATCATAATAAATCACAAACATCCATATGCACAGCGAATGATCCAAACATATTGCAAATATCGTGAAACACAGTACGCCAGTACTCCTAAAATTCGCCTAAAGACTATAAACACGCATCCCATGTACCGAAAATGGAGTTTATATGTCTTTAAAATACGAACCCCTGCACTTTCCATGAGATGAGCATGTATTCACTCGCGTTAGCCTGCTGGCGTGCTGTCAGCCCCCGTACCAACATGTCTACTCACTGCTGCAGTCTGTGGAAGACTCTTGCCATGTGCCCAGGTCAGCAGATATGAAGCAGTTGAGCGCAGAGTCTAAAGCGGCCACACCTCGAACCAGCATGGTAGCTGGCACTGGGACTGCACACACTCGCCACAAAAGTACCAGCCACACCCTCTCCCCACACAGCTGATAGCAGGATACCACCAGATGACCATGGGGGAGCCGTGTGTGAGCCAGTTTTCAATCCCATGGCCCACAATGATCCACTTTATTGATTTGTACGACCACAGCTCGTAACACCCCAGTAGATGTGCGCCAACGGAGCACCGCTTTGTTGTTGAGTGGTTGCTCGGGGACACCTGCATTCTTGAGTGCCACTGACCCCTTGAAACACCAACATAGAATGAAGTGCTTCCAGTCTCACTCCCAAAGGCCGCCAAGTGTGCTTTGAACAACGAAATGGGTGATGGTCTCTGGCAAGTAAAAACCTGTACTGTGTGCAACAAAGACATTCCATCCCTCCAGGAGGGCTGCATTGACTTAAGCTACCTAGTTTGAACTTCTTCTCAGGGTCATTTAATCAGCTTGAGCTCTTGTAATTATTTCTCCAGCCAGTAATTTGACAGGCACAGAGAAGGAATGTCCTCTAACTCCAGCACATATTCAAGATTCTTTCCTGTAAAGTATACCTCTTATTGCTTTAACAATTAGCTTTGTTCCTTCCAGTAGTTCTAGACGAGAGCATTGCTTATCAAAGGTCTTCAAAATGTTGTTTAGCCGTTGGTTTTAACGTCTGCAATCCGTTGTTCTGTTGCTAGGTGCACAGAATTCTATCCAGTACACTTACATACAATGTAACAATCCTTTTTAAGCAGATCCAGGAGGGAATGGAATATTATGAACATGTTTTTCGTGTGTCCTTGAATTCAGTTAACATGCCCCAATACATTCTTTTCGGCCAGGACTCCAACATATGGCCACTTACCAGTGCTATTAACAGTATATGAAGATATTCTGTATCCCCAGTGGTAGCCAGATTTCACCCCCCCCCCCCCCCCCCCCCCAACACACACACACACACACACACACACACACACACACACACACAAACAAACACACACACAAACACACAGTCACTCACTCACATTGTGTTTAAAGTAATATGTAAGCCCAACCTGCACATTTGCAATAACTTACTCTCTTTTCCACTTGCAGTTTATATCCGTCCTTAATAACAGTTGTCTTCGCCATATACTCCAGTTTTCGTCTTTTGGCTTCGATCACTTTGATTTCCAATTTTCGTCTTCGTGCAGCACTTAGGGGACTGATTTCTTTAATGAGGAATGGCTTATGTCTGTGTGGGAGATTTACTTTTTTCTTAGGAGTCGTGCAACGACACTGTTTAAGTCGAGAATATCTATATCTCACGGTATTGAGAAGAACAGTTTCCTAGGTTGTGAAAAATTCATTTCTCTTGCTTTAATATAGCACTGCTGTATAACACTTATGTCGTCCTTGTTGGAGTCATTGTTAAGAATCTCCACGTAATTTATAGGTAGATAATTAAAACTATATGATATTTCTTCAGAGATTCACTCCTGCAACTACCATCTATATGCCGACGACATCCAACTGTACATAAGTGCAAGCCCCAAGAACATTGCTGACGCAGTAGCGAGTATGAACGCAGATCTTTGCTCTGTTTCTCGATGGGCACAGAACCTAGGTCTGAAATTAAACCCCAAGAAATCCCAGGTCATACTTATATCTCATCCAAAGTTAATCAGTCGGTACTTTCGCGAAACAGTCCCTCAAATACTCCTCAATGGTACCCAACTACCATACCATAAAACAGTAAAGGACTTTGGAATAATCTTGGATGAACACCTAAACTGGGAAGAACAAACAGTCACAGCTTGCCGGAAATCGCTCTCCTCCCTACATGCAATTCAAAAATTTAGAAAAATATTTCCAACCCATGTTAAACAAAAATTAGTCCAAACACTAGTCTTGCCTAATCTCTACTACTGTGATGTAGTTCAACACGGCACAAATAGTGAAAATTCGAGATGCCTCGAGCTAGTGATGAATGCTTGTGATAGATACGTATGCAACATACGGTTGTATGATCATATCAGTCCTTCATACTCCCAGCTAGGTTGGATACGCCCACATAAGGTACGCGATCTCCACACGATGTGCTTACTTCATCGATTTCTTAGCCACTGGTGCCCTCAATACTTATCTTCTCACATTAAACACCTATCATCATTCCACAACCGCAATACCAGATCGGATACGTCTAGCATCTTGGCTGTACCTTTACATAACACAAAATCTTTCTCCGTGTCATTCTCCATCTCAGCCATACGACTATGGAACGCGCTCCCCTGTGATCTGCATCTTATCCAGAAGCACTCATCATTCAAGAGGGAACTCAAGACTTACATATTAGGAACGGTATAGCCACCATTGTGCCCGTCTCATCTTTTTCTTTCTCCTCTCCATCATAGCTTCGAATTTTGCCATTCTATTTCTCTTCCTCTAACCTATCTACCTCTTCTATATCTCTTTCACCCCATTCCATCGTCTTATGTCTCTGCTTGATGAGAATAACTCACAAACTGCAAGAATATAACGAAAAAATTCCCAACTAGCAATAGGCCTGACATTCATAAAAGAAAAATATGTTTACTTTCATATACATAGTCATTATTATTATTATTATTATTATTATTATTGATTGTTATAATTATGTTTTGATTGTTATAATTATCATTGTACTACTTTTATAATCTCTATTTTTTTCTTTAACATTAATACTGTATAACATGTTATATGTCCTTAATGTTCTGTAGAAACTGAAATTTGTTGAATCTGAGTATGCCTGGTTAGGTGTAAGAGAGGGCCTGAAGGCCCTAATCTTGCCAGGTAAAATAAATGCATAAATAAATAAATAAATAAATATATGCAGATGGAGCCTAACTGATCAACTTTTCTTGGTGTTGAGTGTCTGCAGACTTACTTGTATAACAGGCTATTTTCGGATATCTTTCGTACCCCAGACTGTAGAAAGTTGTCAAAAGCATAGCAGCTGTTCTGTCATTTCTTAGCTGACAACACATGGATGTATTTGACATAGAGTACAGTGGAGCTCGCTGTAAATACTGTTAGTTAGAGGCTAATAGACTTAAACATTCTCGCATAGTGTAGAACACACGATCAATTCTGTGGTTGTATATTGTAGCTCCTAGCGTGGTAATAACATGCTGCCTAGCCAAAGTCGACGCAAAGGTTCCTCGAATAAGCATGTCTGGATACTTTAAGATATCTATAGGATGCTTACCGATAACATTGTTAACACATGGTTTTGTGGCTTGTCATATAAATTTGTTATATACCTTTACAATTGCAGTTGTTCAACGTTAAACTGTCTGCTCCTAGTTAGCGTCTCATCGTAGTCGCCAATCAGACGGAAGTTTCCCTGGCGGTCGCCATCCATGCAAAAATCGTGGTTTGATATTAGGTAGTCGAAAATCCCCATTTTGTTAAAAATCCCAGCGAAATCCTGAATCCTGTGCAAACAGGAAAGATAAAAGTCGAATACTAGTAGCTGCTGCATTATTCCAGGCAGCTCTTCCGTTACGAAATTCATTTGAACGTCAGATAATACCACTTTATGTGGTATAGCCACAGGAGTTTTATATTTCTTCAAAATTGTCTCCAGTGCCTCCTTGGTGATTATCCGGTATTCCTCTTGCTGACAGACTATTGTTCCCGTGAAGGAGAAATGTTAGCTTCGCTTTGACACCATTTCGTGCAGAGACGAACTTAGAGAATTTACCACAGCGTATTTTATATTCTGGGCATCCGCAACTGTCGAAAGGTATGATGATGGGGAGAATTTGGGTAACAGCTGATAAAATTGTTGTTTATTAAAAAGACAACTGGTTTCGCTGCATAATACCGTATAATCAAGTGCGACCCACATGGTAAAAAGCTGTGTCTCCACATATTGTGGATATTACAACTGATATAGGAATGGAGAATTTACTATGCAGATAAAAGCTAAATGAGCTATACATCTACGCCTGTAACATCACAGATCGTTCCTTCTCTGACTGATCCCCAGAGTCCATTTGGTCGTACATTATTACTGCCATAATGTTATCGAGAACGGTTCTATGATAGAAACAATCACATTTAAATTCCTCGTTCTAAGGAGGTGAAATTTATGTTGCCAATGTCAGAAACAGGATCTGAAGGTTGTCTAGTGACAACTATAAGCCAAAGTTTTCGTCAGTTAGTCCTGTCCTCCTCCATAAAAGCTGAGGGATGTTAAGCACTTTGCAGAATTCCATGTTGACACTTTCAACTACCATAGAAGCCACAGGCTGTGTTGAAAATACTCATTTTATACACTAAAGATCCAAGTTGTCGACACTTCGGACATGCGAGCTTTGGGCCATACATTACAAACTTGATTGTACTTGCAATCTAATTGCAAATTCCTTGCACAGAATCCGTATTTTGTGTGCGAGGTATCCGTGGGAGAAAGGAAGCCTGTAATTACAAGTATCACCCGTATGTATAGGATAGAACCAAAGCATTATTACCTGGAATATACTGTAGTTGGATGCTTTGTTGGGCAGGACAGTACAGCACAATATCTCCACAGTAGTGTATCCAGAAGTCTTCCACAACATGTACACATACAGCTAAAAGTATAAGACCTATTCAAATTTTAGGAGTGATAAGCAGAAAAGCAGTCACAACCACATCCACTTCCAGTAGACAAATTGCGAAACGAGTTCAGATTCACCCATTCAGTAACTTTAGAAATGTGCTAGACAAACAGACTCTCCAATACATATTAGGAAGGCATAATTTATTCTATATTGCAACCAACCACAACCTCCAGAGGATATGCATAGTTGTTCTCTGAACTCTGAGTATGATTTTCATTGTTAATTTGCTTACGACAAATTGTCAGTAATCTGGATACGTAGCATGGAATACTACGTACGCAGGACATATTCTTTAGAAACCACCGTAGCTCGAGATTGTCTTATTTGAAAGGCGGGAGTCGTGGTATTGCATCCTACCATCACTGAACAATCCATTACAACTACAGTGTTCCACACCATGTACACATTCCGCTTAAAGATTGACACTTATATAGTCTAATGTTCTGAGTCACAACCAGAAAAGACGTCATGATAAGTACCATACCATTTAGTATTACTCATTCTCCACCAGACAAGTTCCCAAATGATTTTAGGGATACCAGACGAAAAACTTTAGTTGGTAATGGTATATTTCTACTTGACAAATAATACGATATAACCAGGACCATGAGTTATGTGTTAGTATTTACCACCTGGCCCTCGCATGTGTCATCATTTGTATGTGTACGGTAAGTACAGGATGACGATTATTTAT
This sequence comes from Schistocerca americana, assembly GCF_021461395.2. Lineage (NCBI taxonomy): Eukaryota > Metazoa > Arthropoda > Insecta > Orthoptera > Acrididae > Schistocerca > Schistocerca americana. The sequence goes on along the minus strand of NC_060126.1, from coordinate 498,607,710 downwards.
ACCGATTGCAGAAAACAACTCTTGGCTAAAGATGGAAGAACTTTCGGTCATATAGGGTCGCTACACTTTCAGTTATCTAAAATACACCTGTTCAAAACATGTTCTGTAGACATTTATAAATTCACTAGTTAGGTCTTTCCTTTGCGTTTCCCGAATAACCCTTAATGTATTTTATATCACCAGTGTTCTCAACACACCAGTAAAATTTTCAGGGAATGGCTAAGCTTTGACATTTTTAGAAAATATAAATGAGAACCATGTCTGCCTGTCTTGATTCAATTGCATGTACTAGACCTCCAGTAGTAAAACAACAGACTAACGAACGAATATTCCACCCTTTTCGCTTTGAGAGAGGGGAAGAGTATGTTTGTACAGTATACTAATTTATTCACGAGAATATCCAGCAGTTCTTGGAAAAAAGAATTCTGGTTTATGAGCAATAGTGTTTCAAATATTTTTATAACCGGGGGATTCCGATGGGCGGAACTGAAAGGATAGGAGATGCAGCAGTCGTCGACCCTGGACGTTTCAGCGGTGATGGGCGTGACCTCTGTCATCCAGCAGCGATGAGATATGGACTGGCGACTGTGGCGTCATCTCGGCGTCCCTGATGGTTTGGTTAACACAGCCACCGCGACATACCACACTGATATACTGTTGTGGTCAACATTGTTTGTGGGTACCATTCCTAATTCGGCGGTATCTTTATCTGATGGTGTTATAGAGAACGTCTGGGATTGAGAAAAATATGTTTCTCATGCTTTAATGTGGCATTTCTGGTTGATACTTACACCGTCTTTGTAGGAGTGACTCAAATGAATGTATCAGTCTGAATCGGCGCTAGCCGTTTCAATTTTCAAACAACACAGACAATGAAACATTGAAATGCCCTCGATGCTAACCGTTTTAACGTCTTACACATACAGATTAAATTTTATGTTTGACTTGACGCTTAGCTATCTTTGAATTCTCCAATGAATTTACCAGATTTCATCCGCACTAGCCGTTTTAACTTCGAGAAAATATATATATATATATATATATATATATATATATATATATATATATTATTTTGTGTCCAGCAATTGGCCACAGCCGGCCGGTGTGGCCGAGCGGTTCTAGGCGCTTCAGTCCGGAACCGCGCGACTACTACGGTCGCAGGTTCGAATCCTGCCGCGGGCATGGATGTGTGTGATGTCCTTAGGTTAGTTAGGTTTAAGTAGTTCTAAGTTCTAGGGGACTGATCACCTCAGAAGTTAAGTCCCATAGTGCTCAGAGCCATTTGAACCATTTGAACCAATTGGCCACAATTAACACCAAAAACGTTTTAAAACGACTGCACGGCCCTAGCCATTTCTTAACTAAGCAGGTTAACAAGCAATGACAGGGGCTTGAGAGCTGAATTGTAGGCACCAATGAAGCTAACTGTCTAAAAGGACATCCTCAAACATAGGCATTAACCGATGTCGTCAGCACTGACGACACACACCGTTACATTTAAGTCCAGCTAGTCTCGAGAAACGATGTTGGCTCTAGCTGCTTGACATAAGGTTAGCCCTTAAATCCTGCAATTAACTGGTGGCAGGTTTTAAAAGTGTTCAGTGATAACATTTTAAAGACAGAGGTGCGATTGGATGCTAGTGATAAACAATTTTACTACCACAAATTATTGAAGAGCGACGCAAATGGCTGTACTGCGACAACATGTTAAAGATAGTCCAAAGAATAGCAATAACAGGGAATATTTCGACTAGAGGCTCTAGCCTAGCACAATAAGAACCGACAGCTCATACGCAAATTTTCCTTTGCTAAAATAGTTCACCGCCGTATGTCGCTCTCAAACGTTTAACTTTAAAAATGTCAGAACTACTGGGTTACCACTACAGCGTCACAACAGACAATTTTTCGCCCCTTTAGCCACTCTGCGTTTTAGATGGTTTTAAGCACACAACAGGTCTAAGTACGTAAGAGACGGCTGGTACAATACAGCAATATCTCTGATATGTAGCACCTGTTACTTCTAGTCACAGTGCTTTACTTTTGCCCAGGTAGACACATCTCAAGAGCATACCCAAAGATTGCCACATTTCTAGCCAAACTGGCGTAGGATTCTGCACAACCTGAGTCTTTCAGCACATGAAAATGTGTTAAAGGAACAAAACTTAGACTTGTACTGTAACTCGACAACATAGCATCTTTCTATAAGTTAAATATCCGAGTGAAGATAGAATTAGAAGGGCCCAATGCAGATTTAAATTATAAGAAAAAATTAAAGATGTGTGTTATTAAAACTACACCAACCAAGCCGGCCGGCGTGGCCTTGGTGTTCTAGGTGCTTCAGTCTGGAACTGCGTGACCACTACGGTCGCAGGTTCGAATCCTGCCTCGGGCATGGAAAAGTGTGATGTCCTTAGGTTAGTAAGGTTTAAGTAGTTCGAAGTTCTAGGGGACTGATGACCACAGATGTTAAGTGCACAGAGCCATTTGAACCATTTTTGAACACGAACAAAAATGACCAAATAGTTATTCTCAATGTGTAAATATATATGTAGACAGTAATAAAGATTTTTTGAAGAGCATGTATTTTCAGATGCTCTCTACCCTGTCAAAAATCGAAAAAGACTTATTTACAATGATGTACGTATATGGGAGTTGGGTAGTTGGATGATCCTGAAAAGTTGTTGAAACTATGCGACCCTCGTTTCGTAACCATTTAAGGAATGTGATGTTGAAAGCTTTCCCGGCGTACTGATTGTTCCATAAAAACACGGCAGAACTTCCGGATATCAGTAACGTCTTGCCACAATATTTCGGCGCAGAGTGTTCTAGCCATCTTCAGCTGAGTACCACTGTAGTAGTATTTAAGGAATGTCTTTGAAACACACACTTATGTTTGTGTGTATATGTGTGTATGTGTGTGTAGGTGGAGAAGGGAAACTCATCACTCTTTTTGCTGTGTTTCAGGTGCTCAGCGACATTTAAGTCACCCAGGTGTTCACCAGTCCATCCAGGAATGATGGAATGTCTTTCTTCCATATATTACACTATTCAACAAGCCAGACGCCAAAATCCGTTTCATTCCATGAAATACGCTTGGTATGCTTTGTGGGAGAGACTGGAAGCACTTAGCTCTTTGTTGATGTCTCAGACTGTCGGTGTACTGAAGTGTGCAGGTGTCCCGGAGCTGACAGCCAACAACAAAGCGAGCTGCCATTAGCACACGTTCATTGGGGTATTACAAGCGGATCAACGAAGCAGACCGCTGGAGCCACGAGATTAAAAGCTGACCCACGCGCCATTCCTACGTGGGTAACAGGTTGCATCCTGCCTCTGGCTGGCCGGAGGATGTGGTGATGTATTTGGATGGCGCTCGCATGCAGACAAAATACCAGATATCATGGTAGTTTCAGTTGTGGCAGCTTGAGGGCAGAGTTCAGTATCTTGCCGTTTTGCTGGCCCACGCACTCGTCACTAGGCTTCCGGAAGCTGCGACAAGGAGTGACGTGCTGACATGGTGACAGTGCACCAGATGCTAACCGCGTGTGCTACATCTACATCTACATAAATACTCCACTAGCCACCAAGCGGCATGTGGCGGAGGGCACAATTCGCGCAAAAGTCGTGAAGAATAAATGCACCCATCACGAATCTTGCTGCTCTTCTTTGGACCTTCTCAATCTCTTGAATCAGACCCAACTGGTAAGGGTCCCATACAGACGAACAATAAGACTGGACGAACTAACGTATTGTAAGCTATTTCCTTTGTTGAAGGACTGCATCGCTTCAGCATTCTACCAATAAACCGCAATCTAGAGTTCGCCTTACCCGTTACTTGTGTAATCTGATCATTTCATTTGAGATCATTTCAAATAGTCACACCCAGATACTTGACTGATGTTACCGCTTCCAAAGACTGATCATTTATTTTGTACTCATGCATTAATGGGGATTTTCGCCTTGTTATACGCAGTAGGATACACTTACTAATATTGAATGATAACTGCCGGTCATTCAACCACGCATTTATTTTCTGCAAATCCTCATTGATTTGTTCACGACTTTCGTGTGATACTACTTTCCTGTAGACAACAGCATCATCGGCAGACAGTCTAAGACCGCTGTCAATACCATCCACCAGATCGTTTATGTAAATTGTAAAAAGCAGAGGACCTATTACGCTGCCCTGCGGCACACCTGAAGTTACTCTTGTTTCTGTTGAAGTTACCCCGTTCAGGACGACATACTGCTCCCTGTCTGTTAGAAAACTTTCTATCCAACGGGATATGTCATCAGCTATACCGTAAGAGCGCACTTTTTGTAGCAAGCGACAGTGCGGAACTGAGTCGAACGCCTTTCGGAAGTCGAGAAATATGGCATCAACCTGGGAGCCGGTATCTAGAACCTGTTGTATATCATACACAAAGAGGACCAGGTGTGTCTTGCATGACCGCTGTTTCCTAAAACCGTGCTGGTTTCTGCAGATGAGCTTCTCAGAGTCTAGAAAGGTCATTACGTCTGAACACAAAATATGTTCCATGATTCTACAACAAATCAACGTCAGTGAAATTGGCCGGAAATTATGTGCATCCGATTTTCTACCCTTTTTATAGATTGCTCTTACCTGGGCCTTCTTCCGATCCCGTGGAACTTTCCGCCATTCCAATGATCTCTGACAGATGACTGATAAGAATGGTGCTATATTTGTAGCATAGTCGACATAAAATCTTACGGGGATACCGTCTGGGCCAGATGCCTTTCTGGCGTCTAAGGATCTTAACTGTTTTACAATCTCAGATACATTATACACTATGTCAGCCAACCTTCCGTTTGTTCGATAATTGAAAGGTGCTGCAGTCCTCTATCGTAAACGAGTTTTTGAAAGCTAGGTTTAGAATTTCGGCCTTCTGTTTATCATCATCAGTTACATTACCCGTACTGTCAGCAAGAGACAATATTGAATTATTTGTAGCGTTCATAGATTTTACGTACGACCAAAATTTTTTGGGGTTATTTTTAGAATCTGCAGATAAAATATTGCTTTCACATTGGTTAAAAGAGTCTCTCGTTGTCCTTCTGACAGCTGCTTTCATTTCGCATAATTTCTGTTTGTCAGCGGGTCAGTGACCACGTTTAAATCGACTGTGCAAAACTCTCTGCTTTCTCAGCAACTTCCTAATATGTTGGTTGTACTAAGGTGGATCCTTTCCCTCCCCTATACTTTCGCTAGGCACATACTTCCCTAGCACATGGTGGACAGTACCTTTAAATTCCAACCAAAGATGCTCAGTATCAATCTGTTCCGCAGTGAATGCTTGGAGCTGATTATGAAGATATTCATTAATGACACTTTTATTGGCTTTCCCGAAAAAGAAAACTCTACGCTGTTTCTTTGTTGTTTGTTTTGCAACTCCCACTGACATAGAAGGCACAACGACATTATGGTCGCTAATACCTTCTTCTAGATTAACTTCCTCAATGAGATCAGGTCTGTTTGTCGCCAAGAGATCTAATATGTTCCCAACTCTAGTTGGTTTTCTAACCAATTGCTCAAGGTTGTATGTTGAGAGCGCTCCTAGGATAACTTCACACGAATCTTTGCTTCTGCACCCTGTGATAAACGTGTAATTTTCCCGGTCAATGGATGCTAGATTAAAAGACAATGCATGTAATGTTCCTTTCCCCAAAAGGTGCAAGAAAATATCTTTTCGCGACACGTAGACTCCATTTATGGTAAAAAGGGTTTATGATCTGTAAGCTAGGTTTAGGAGTGTCGGTGTACTGTGTTTAATGATGTTTGCAGCATGTTTGGATCTGTAGCTGTGAATATAGATGTTTACGAGTTTTTGAGATCTGAGGTGGAGTTTAATTGAGATTGTTAACTGTGTTGGGCTGTCTTCCGCTGTAGTGTTTCACGATGTATGTGGCGTGTATCAGACCTATATATGATATGTAGGTGTAAATACAAATATTTGTTATTTTTTAACTGATCTGGCTTGATGATCCGTAGCAGTATAATTACTTAATTAGAGTACATTGTGGTTGGACCTCTTCCAATAGGTTAATACTTGCATCTTCCTGAGGTTGTCCTAGGTGGCAGAGGGGAGGTAGCGTTTCCCAGCGTCTTATGTTTGCGGTATTGTGAACCAGACGTCACACGAAGGTCAAAACAAACAGAGCGAAAAATTTTAGGCAGCATTTTGCTATGGGATTACATCTGCCCATTCCAAAAATCGTAAACTAAGATCTGTAGCTGTGTAATTACGTAATTAGGACAAGCAATTGCTGGACAGGACAATCTGAGCTTTTCCCACCAACTTTGAGCAGTATTGGACAGTTGTTCCAACAGGATAACACACGTAATTCTTAAAATAAAGAAAATAAACAACGCTAAGTCGCTGCACACCAGCAGCTCAGCAGAGACTGAGCGTTTCCCGCAATTTTCCGGGCGGGGAATGGCAGGAAGGGGAGAGGGGAAGTGAGAGGTTGTGAAGTATGTGGGAGGAAGAGTGGGGAGTGGGAAAATCCACGATGTCATCAATGTGACGTTGCCATATCTACACTAGATGGGACGGGAAAGTCTGTCATCTTGAATAAATTAAAAATGTCCTTGTAGCCCCATTACCCCAGTAACGGGCATATACCAGCAGATGCTTTATTCTGGCTTAAGAAAGGACACTTTGCAAAGAGCCTGGCAGACAATGGGAAATGTGCAGACAACTACTGTGAAACTCTAGAGGCACTGGGATGGGGTGAAGACATAAAGGACCGAGAATTCTCACAGGGAGGTGTGTGACACTAAAACACTGCGTAAGAAGTCACCATTTTTTAAGAAGTTTCTAGACAGTAAGGAGGCAGATTGTGTATATACCAAACGGAACAGTTTCTTAGATGAAGCACAAATATAAAACAGTCCAGACCTCATACAGAGATCGTCACTACAAAGAATTGTTGTGTGACTGATTTCACTCCAACTCAGGAATGCAGGAAAACATCAGTACAATGTGCCAGAAACGCTGGGAAAAGCTTTGACAATGAAATCATGAGAAATACACCAGCTTCCTCATCACATAAGAAAAAATGGTTCAAATGGCTCTGAGCACTATGGGACTTAAATTCTGACGTCATCAGTCCCCTAGAACTCAGAACTACTTAAACCTAACTAACCGAAGGACATCACACACATCCATGCCCGAGGCAGGATTCGAACCTGCGACCGTAGCGGTTGCGCGGCTCCAGACTGTAGCGCTTAGAACCGCTCGGCCACTTCGGCCGACTCCTCATCACACACCAACTCATAAGATTGGAGCCCTGGGAGGGCTGGTCATGAAACGACAGTCAGTCGTTGGGCAACATTGCGAATTTAGTCCATCAATGACAACGTCGAAAGGAGGAAAATTTCGAGGACTCCTTGAGCTTAGAGGTGGATGAGAAGTGAATAAGAGAGTAGATAGGATAGTGAGGAAGAGAGAGAACATGGGGTCTCTCCCATCCTAGGCCGACATCCACCTTCCGACACCGTGTTTACGCTGCTTCGTCTCCGCCAACACAGGCGGCTTGTCAATGCGGACACTACTCCGGGCCCTCGGCGCATAGCCACAGAGCACCGAGGAGAGCAGCCGACTCTCCGCCGCACAGCTCTAAGGCTACACGCCGACCCGATCCAGCAACCACCACCGTCATCACCAAATGACTCTGAAGAATGGAGAGATGATTCATTCCTCTCTCATTCCCCCTAAAAACTGAGTCGTGCTCACACCCAAACAAATCAGGTTTGAGATTTGTAACTGTGTGTGTGTGTGTGTGTGTGTGTGTGTGTGTGTGTGTGTGTTTGTGTGTGTGTGTGTGTGTGTGTGTGTATGCAATCACAATCATTTCATGTTTCCTATGTCTAAACAATCTAATCCATTCGCTTATCAAACACTTAATCTCATAACCTTTTGATTTTTGATTTCACTTAATTACTGACGTTATTTAAGTTATTATTGGCTCCCAGCATGGAGAAATATAACTTGTAGTCCGCATGTAATTTTATGCAAGAGATAGAAGAATTCTAAATTCTCTACAGTATACACTAAAGCTCCTCAAGCAATCATATCGCGTATAAAGGAGTCTCGTCCTTATCCCAATCACTGGTGCTGCATATAGAAAACGATATCATACACGTCTCCATGAATTTATCACTGTGATTTGTAAAGACATTGCTTTCCCCGAAAGTCGAAAATACTTTTTTTTCTTTTGTGCATTACCTTGTCATAGTACGTATGTATCATTTATTTCAACTATTCTTTATTTGTTAATACCTCACATTGTTTCTCCAATCATTTTGCTACTGTTTTATATTTTATATTGTACGAATATGAATGTTCTGGTTTCATATGCTTTGTATATCTTTGGTTAGGCTAGGAGAAGTACTGTGTCAGAGAGAGAGAGCGAACGGCTATCGATAGAGAGCGTGCGAGTTGTTGTGGTATGGTGGCCGGATCGCGAGTGGAGAAACGTTGCAAATTTCGGCGTGAAAGACGGTGATACGCGGAGGAACAAATTAATTACAGTGCGTCCGCTGTGTTAATAGGAGATCGTGCATTATTAGGTGAACAGTAAAACCTGAGAAGTATATCGAGTGTTTGCGGTGACGATTTTACATACTGTGTGAACTTGCGACAATTAGCCGTTAACCAGACACCATTGTCGTGTGGAGACGCTAACTGATAGAATTGCGTGAAAGTGAGCAAACCAAAATGTTAAGTAAAAGAACAGTGCTGTGATTTGATCAAGAAACATTTAATAAATCATCCCAACTGTCATAAAGACGACGGCGTAAATTGAACTGATGTTTAACGGACTGTTATAGTGATAAACACAAGTGACTGTTTTCCTATGGCAACACGGTGAAAGAACTCTGCGAAGTATTGGTATTAACCGGCTATATATCGTAAATACTAAAGACATTGCATAATTCCCACCCACCCGCACGACGTGATTAATAAACTTTTAACAATAAAACGTCGAGCGCCAGTGCTGCCAGCTGATTCGACTTCAACGGAGACGTGGACCACCGCCGTAACTGGAATATTAATGAAACAGGAGGATCCATCATTATCTTCACGCCACGAACCAGGATTAACTTCACACATCGTCTGCGCGGACCTCTGCTGACGTCATCGCACTGCCTGCAGCAACAGTTAAGACATTAAAAGAAAATTATTACGTTCTCATTTCAGAATTAAAGACAATTTCAGTTAAATTATCTATTTTAAAAATACTGTCACAATATCAAGGTCCAATTTTGTTTAGATCCAATAAATATTCATTCCATTATTTCGTCTTGTTGATAGTGTTGAAAAACAGCCAAATTAAAGTTCAATTAATAGTTTCCTTACAAAATTCTTCTCAGACATTTTGCTGCCCATCATAATTTTATTTTAATGTTTGTGCGTAACTTCTTTTGGAGGGAGTACATATTTTATTTTTTGTGCTGTAAAATTGGCTACCATAAAATTATTATACTACCAGCTGATGCTGTCTGCCATTACTGCTTGAAAACTGACCAATATTATTTTTGCACCTATTTTCTCATTAGCTGTCAGCTTCAAAACAAAATTACGTACTTCGTGGGCATCTAGCAGATGCGCGATGCCTATGTAAGCCCCTACAATAATTTTTTTAATTACTTTTGCAGGTTCAAAGGAATTATACTGACTTTAATTGTTGATTATTATATAGATGAGATAAATCACTTTAACGGGGGCCAAATCAGCAATTAAAGTCAGTATAATTCCTGTGAACCTGTAAAAGTAATTAAAAAAATTATTAACAAAACTGAATTATCTACATTCCATCTTAATAACAAAATGGCAAATGAAATTATTAACATAAAACTCGGAAACACCAACCTCAAACTTAATAAGTTTCCAAAGTACTTAGGTATAACATTGGATCGCACTCTTTCTTACCGAAAACATCTGGAGAACACCACTGCAAAAATTGGAACACGGAATAAGATCATTCAAAAACTTAGCGGTACCACTTGCGGAGCTAACGCAAAAACATTACGCACCTCATCTATTGCCTTTGTGTTCTCTGTGGCTGAGTACTGCGCTCCAGTCTGGATTAATAGCTGTCACACCAAACTTATTGACAGGCAATTAAATAACACAATGAGGTTGATTTCTGGAACTGTTAAATCAGCGCCCACGTACTGGTTACCGGTGCTATGTAATATCCTGCCCCCGGACCTGCGTAGAAAAGCGGCCCTACTGCACGAATTCAGAAAGATTGAGACAAAACCAGAACTACCAATTAAAGAATAATTCTCACAACTTCGACACACTCGATTGAAATCAAGAAAGCCACCCATACGTACAGCTGAGCAGCTTCAAAATAATAACTATGACCACATGAAACAATGGAGACTTGATTGGAACCAAAAGACAAATGACCAACTACAGACCTGGTTTGAGAGCTATAACTGCAACATCTCTGGAATGGAACTAACACGGAAAACATGGTCCGCATTAAATCGAATACGTACTGGACATGGCAGGTGTGCGGATTCACTACACAAATGGGGAAGAGTAATGTCACCAGAATGCGACTGCGGTGCCCCTAGACAGACGATCCAACACATCCATGGTGAATGCTCCTTGCGAGCATATGCAGGGAACTGGTCCGACTTCCTGGAGGCATCCCCATCGGCGCTAGAATGGATCTCAAACCTCGATATAACCTTTTAACTGACCAATATAAACATAAATTATATCCATGATTGTTATAAGATTTTAATGTCTAACACTTGATGTATTAATGTTGCATGTAAAGCCATACGCTAAATAAATAAAAATAATAATTCTATTGAATTATTAATTTATTTTTTTATTACATAAACATTGGCATACCATTTTTAGACTAAAATTACGTCTTATTGGCCCCACATAAGATTCTGCACGCTCTGACAAAGACTTTGCCAATTTTGTTTTTAGTCCGTAACTAACAGGGGTAGTCTGATTCCTTGTATAGGTCATGTTTTATTATTTAAAAGTTTTTTTTTCAGAAGTACAGAACCAGTTTCTTTACAGATTACAGCTTTACATATGTGTTGGAACAACAGTGTGGTAGTAGTAAAGTGTGGAAAGAAAATGGTGAAAGTAACTCCTGCATAGAGTATGTCTCACGACCAGAAAATAGAACACAACTGTGCGAGATACTGGAACATTGCAGAGTTAACATGAAGGTAAATAGATAGGTGTTGTACCTAAGGGCAGCAATAACGATGGCGAAATGAGTCATTAACTAGTCCTACTGATCGCTATCCTAACAAGGGTGTAAGAGAGGGATGTAGTCTTTCGCCCCTACTGTTCGATCTTTATATCGAATAAGTATTGACAGAAATAAAAAGAGAGGATCAAGGGTGCGATTAAAATACACGGTGAAGGGATATCAATGATGAGATTCGCTGATGGTGTCGCTACTCTCACTGAACGTGAAGCAGAATAACTGGAGCTGCAGAACAGAACGAACAGGGTAGTGAATACAGAATATGGATTGAGAGTAACTGGAAGGAAGATGGAAGTAATGAGACGTAGCATAAATGAGAACTGTGAGAAATCTAACATCAGAAATGGGGATCACGAAGTAGACTGAGCTAAGGAATTCTGCTAAATGGTCAGCAAAAGAACTCATGATGAGCAAGGACGACTTGAAAAACAGATTGGCACTGTCAAAAAGGGTATTCCTGGCGAAGCAAGTCTACTAGTACCAACGTAGTCCTTAATCTGAGGACGAAATTTTTGATATTGTACGTTTATAGCACAGCATTTTATGGTAGTGAAACATCGACTGTGGAAAAACTGGAGCAGAGGAGAATCGAAGCATTTTAGATGTAATGCTTCACAAGAATGATTAAAATTATGTGGACTGATGAGGTAAGGTGTGAGAGAGTTCTCGTCAGAATCGAGGAGAATAGTAATATATGGAAAACACTGCGAAGAAGAAGGGACAGTAAGGTACGACATCTGTTAAGACATCAGGAAATATCATCCGTGATACTAGAGGGAGCTGTGGAGGGTAAAAACTGTAGAGGAAGACAGAGGTTGCAATATATCAGCAAATAACGGACGACGTAGCATGCAAGTGCTACCCTGCGATGAAAAGATTGGCGAAGAATTCGTGGAAGGCACCACTTAACCAAGACTAATGACAAAACAAAAAGAAGCTCGAGCTTCATCCCGGGGTTACTGAACGTAGAATGAGAGGAGTCCTCCAGATTTAGACAGAGCGGTTATTCACTTCGCTACGAGCGAGTCACTGATATGTCAAATGGTGACATTCAGAGCCACACCTAAGCTTCAATCGTGCCTGCTTCGAGAGACAGCTGCACGGTACTGACCTCACTCCACTTTCTGATGTCTTTCTCAGGTGAAAGGCATAGCTCTATTCATTTTCAGTATTTCGATGGGATTGTGGTAATTCACTCTGGCGACACGTGATTACTCCTGTATTTTTACGAGATCCATTACGTTGTTGTTACCCGAGGAGACCTGCAAAATATTAAATATACCTGTAGCCTAGTGAAATATATACAGTGCCGAGCAGCATAGATAACGGGAACTTAAGTGGTTTTATGATTGTCTGTGCACTACCTGATACGGAAGTTCAGCACCATGAAACATAGCCGCATGTCAGTGTAGCTTCGTGCATGTGCACATCATTGATGGGAATGTAAATTAATCTCTCTAAATGGAAGAACCGCCACATTAGTGTTGTTCGTATTTAGTGCTGTCATCAGCCCTGTTAGGGCGTGCAAGTGTGCGACAGCATCAGACTTCCAGTGACCATTGTGAAGGGAACACACACTACTGGACATTAAAATTTCTGCACCAAGAAGAAATGCAGATGAGAAACGGGTATTCATTAGACAAATATATAATAGAACTGACATGTGATTACATTTTCACGCAATTTGGGTGCATAGATCCTGAGAAATCAGTACAACCACCTCTGGTCGTAATAACGGCCTTGATACGCCTGGGAATTGAGACAAACAGTGCTTGGATGGCGTGTACAGGTACAGCTGCCCATGCAGCTTCAACACGATACCACAGATCATCAAGGGTAGTGACTGGCGTTTTGTGACGAACCAGTTGCTCGGCCACCATTGACCAGACGCTTTCAATTGGTAAGAGACCTGGAGAATGTGCTGGCCAGGGCAGCAGTCGAACATTCTCTGTATCCAGAAAGGCCGGTACAGGACCCGCAACATGCGGTCGTGCGTTATCCTGCTGAAATGGAGGGTTTCGCAGGGATCGAATGAAGGGTAGAGCCACGGGTCGTAACACATCTGAAATGTAACGTCCACTGTCCACTGTTCAAAGTGCCGTCAGTGCGAACAAGAAGTGACCGAGACGTGTAGCTAATGGCACCCCATACCATCACACCGGGTGATACGCCAGTATGGCGATGAGGAATACACGCTTGCAATGTGCGTTCACTGCGATGTCACCAAACACGGATGCGACCATCACGATGCTGTAAACAGAACCTGGATTCGTCAGAAAACATGACGTTTTGCCATTCGTACACCCAGGTTCGTCGTTGAGTACACGATCGCAGGCGCTCCTGTCTGTGATGCAGCGTCGAGGGTAACTGCAGCCATGGTCTCCGAGCTGATAGTCCATGCTGCTGCAAACGTCGTCGAACGGTTCGTGCAGATGGTTGTTGTCTTGGAAACGTTCCCATCGGTTTATTCAGGGATCGAGACGTGGCTGCACGATCCGTTACAGCCATGCGGATAAGATGCCTGTCATATCGACTGATACGAGGCCATTGGGATCCAGCATGGTGTTGTGTATTACCTTCCGGAACCCACCGATTCCATTATCTGCTAAAAATCATTGAATCTCGACCAATGCGAGTAGCAATGTCGCGATACGATAAACGGCAATCGCTATAGGCTACAATCCGACCTTCTTCAAAGTCGGAAACGTTATGGTACGCATTTCTCCTCCTTATACGAGGCATCTCAAGAACGTTTCACCAGGGAATGCCGTCAACTGCTGTTTGTGTATGAGAAATCGGTTGGAAACTTTCCTCATGTCAGCACGTTTTACGTGTTGCCACTGGTGCCACCCTTTTGTGAATGCTCTGAAAAGCTAATCATTTGCATATCACAGCATCTTCTTCCTGTCGGTTAAATTTCACATCTGTAGCACGTCATCTTCGTGGTGTAGCAATTTTAATGGCCAGTAGTGTAAATGCTGCGTAATCATTTGAGACTGCATTATCATATCCTAATAAAGTCTGATAAGGCCTTCAACGTCGGGCTCTATTAGAGAGGCTATAAGAATTCTGCTGGATTCAGGTTTGTGGGAAACACTGGTGTGACAGTGGCTCGACGTTGGACTGCAAGGGAAAGTTAAGGGCAGGCACGTCGTGAAGACTATCCCTATAAATAACAGTATGCAGTTTTCAAACAGATACGTACTAAATTATGTTTTTTATAAAGATCCGAAAGCACTTATCTAATTTGTATTGATTTTAGCCACTTGAGCATGTAGTCCACCTGCTGGAGCATCGAGAACTACATTATGTGATCAAAAGTATTCGGACACCCCCAAAAACATCCTTTTTCATATTAGGTGCATTGTGTTGCCACCTACCGCCAGTTACTCCACATCAGCGACCTCAGGTGTCATTACACATCGTGAGAGGGCAGAACTCAATGACTTCGAGTGAGGTCATGTGATTGGGTGTTACTTGTGTCATAGGTCTTTACGCGTGATTTCCATACTCCTAAACACCCCTAGGTCCACTGTTTTTGATGTGATAGTGAAGTGGAAACGTGAAGGGACACGTACAGCACAAAAGCGTACAGGCCGACCTCCTCTGTTGACTGACGGAGACCGCCGGCAGTTGAAGGGGATCGTAATGTGTAATAGGCAGACATCTATCCAGACCATCACACAGGAATTCCAAACGGCATCAGGATCCACTGCAAGTACTATGACATTTAGGCAGGAGGTGAGGAAACTTGGATTTCATGGTCGAGCGGCTGCTCATAAGCTACACATCACGCTGGTATAAACCAAACTACGCCCTGCTTGGTGTAGGGAGCGGAAACATTGGACGATTGAACAGTGGGAAAACGCTGTCTGGAGTGACGAATCACGGTACACAATGTGGCGATTCGATGGCAGGGTGTGGGTATGGCGAATTGCCTGTGAATGTCATCTGCCAGCGTGCGTAGGGCCAACAGTAAAATTCGGAGGTGTTATGGTGCGGTCGTGATTTTCATGCAAGTGGCTTGCACCCCTTGTTGTTTTTCGTGGCACTATCACATCCCAGGCCAACACTGATGTTGTAAGCACCTTCTTGTCTCCCATTGTGGAGTGGTTACACGACAATAACATCCATGTTATGGAGCGGCCTGCACAGAGCCCTGACCTGAATGCTATAGAACACGAGATGCTTTGGCTCAAATGGCTCTGAGCGTTAAGGGACTTAACTGCTGAGGTCATCAGTCCCCTAGAACTTAGAACTACTTAAACCTAACTAACCTAAGGACATCACACACATACATGCCCGGGGCAGGATTCGAACCTGCGACAGTAGCGGTCGCGCGGTTCCTGACTGTAGCACCTAGAACCGCTCGTCCACTCGGGCCGGCACGAGATGCTTTGAACGCTGACTTCATGCCAGGACACACCGACAGACATCGATAGCTCTCTCCTCAGTACAGTACTCAGTGAAGAATGGGCCACCATTGCCCGAGAAACCTTCCAGACCCTGATTGAATGTATGCTTGGGAGAGCGGAATCTGTCATCAAGGATGGGCCAACATCATATTGATTTCCAGCATTAATAATGTGTGTGTGTGTGGGGGGGGGGGGGGGGGGGAGCGCCACGAGCTTGTAAGTCATTTTCATCCAGATGTCCGTGTCCTCGTGTCCTGATACTTTTGATCACATAGTGTATTTGGGAATATCCAGAATATCTGGACTGAGGAGATTTCTTGAATATATCAAAGTTGTTCTATCACTTTTATTCACTAAGAGCGACGTAACGGATGAATTCAAAAATGCATTTTTGGTCATAGCTTGGCTCATACAAGTTCACGACGAACGCCTTCGCTCCGCATAGGATTGTAACCTTGTTAAATCTCGCCACAAACTAGCAGCAGAGCCCACCACATTCGTATTTTACATCGAAATACATATTATTTTCTAAATAGTTGAGTACAACCGCTATCAATAGTGTATGTTTATAGTGATGGAGAAACTGGTTACCCAACCCAGAGAGAACTGTAGGTTAGGGGAAGTCGTTGCAGCCATGTGAAGTGGTAATTATGTCGTTTAACATTAGCTACAATTTAAACAACACCACTGGTAGACACATCTGGTCGGGTTCAGAATACGTAACAGGTGTTTGGATACTTTTCCTTTGATAGTGTATGTCGCAGGCTCAGTATTTCCTCAAGTGTTCCAACAAACCTCCAGAACCCAAAAAGATCTACCCCAAGCTAGGCT
The DNA here is from genome assembly GCF_021461395.2 of Schistocerca americana. Classification (NCBI taxonomy): domain Eukaryota; kingdom Metazoa; phylum Arthropoda; class Insecta; order Orthoptera; family Acrididae; genus Schistocerca; species Schistocerca americana. The sequence goes on along the minus strand of NC_060126.1, from coordinate 498,591,190 downwards.
TCTGCTAGCTTCTCTGTTGTTGAGTAAATAATTCGTGTTTGTATTTATTAAACTAACTGAAAGGAAATCCCTTCCCTTCTTCCCCTCCCCCTATCGGTAATTGAAAATAGTAAATAGCAAGACTGCAATGATAATAGTATAAATGACAGTGATTGTGTAGTAGCAGTGGTGGAAATTACGACTGTCTTTCAATAAATTTGTCGCTTTGGAATCCGAAATGAGAAAACTTATCAAACTAATAGCTTCGTAATACTAATATTTGTTAGCATTTGCCTTCTTCAACACAGGAATTATTATATACATCTTGAAGTCTGAGGGGATTTCGCATGTACCATACGGAGAGCTTAACAAATGATATGGCCAAACTTGAAGGAAACATTCCTCACACACGTTGTGGTTGTGGTCTTTAGTACGAAGGCTGCTTTGGTGCAGCTCTCCATGTTATTGTGTCCTGTGGAAGCCTCTTCATCTCCGAGTAATATTGCAGCATACGTCCCTCTGAATCTGCTAACTGTATTCATATCTTAGTCTCTATTTACGATCTTTACCACCCACACTTCCCTCCAGTACTAAATTGGTGGTCCCTTGATGTCGCAGAATATGCCATGCCCAAGCGATCCCTCCTTTTAGTCAGCTATTACAACAAATTTCTCTTCCTTCCAGTTCTATTGAATACCTCCTCATTAGTTCCGTGATATACCCATCTTTTCTTCAGCATTCTTCTGTAGCACCACATTTGAAAAGCTTCTATTCTAATCTTGTCTAAACTGTCTATTGTCCATGTTTCACTTCCATACATGGCTACAATCCATACAAATACTTTCAGCAAGGACTCCCTATCACTTAGTTATGTACTCGATGTTAACAAGTTCCTCATCTTCAGAAACGCTTTTATTGCTATTGCCAGTCTACATTTTATGTCCCCCCGACTTTAACCACCGTCAGTTATTTTGCTTTCCAAGCAGTAAAACTCATTTACTATTTTAAGTGTCTCATTTCCTAATGTAATTCCCTCATCATCACCTGATTTAATTCGACTACACTCTGTTATCCTCGTTTTGTTTTTGTTGATGGTCATCTTATATCTTCCTTTCAAGACACTGTCCATTCCGTTCAACTGCTCTTCCATGTCCTTAGCTGTTTCTGATGAATTACTATGTCATCGGCAAACCTCAGAGTTTTTATTTCTTCTCCGTGGACTTCAATACCTCCTTCAAATATTTCCCTTGTTTCCCCTACAGCTTCCTGACTTCACGGACAGAATAACGTTGGAGATAGCCTACAACGTTGTCTAACTCCCTTCTCAACCACTGCTTCCCTTTCGTGTCCCTCGGTTCTGCCATCTGGTTTGTCTACAAATTGTAAATAGCCTTTCGAACCCTGTATTTAACCCCCAACAGCTTCAGAGTTTGAAAGAGAGTATTTCAGTCAACATTGTCAAAAGCTTTCTTTAAGTCCACAAATGCTAAAAACGGCAGCTTGCCTTTCCTTAACCTATCTTCTACGATACGTCGTAGGGTCAGTATTATCTCACTCGTTCCTACATTAGTCCGGAATCCAAACTGATCGTCCCCGAAGTCCACTTCTACCAGTTTTTCCATTCTTCTCTAAAGGATCCGTATTAGTGTTTTGCAGCCGTGCCTTATTAAACTGATAGTTCGCTAATTTTCACACCTGTCAGTACCTGCTTTCTTTTGAATGGGGATTATTATATTGTTCTTGAAGTGTGAAGATATTTCGCCGATCTCACACATCTTCGTCACAAACACACACCGGAATGAGACGTGTTCAAATGGTTCAAATGGCTCTGAGCACTATGGGACTTAGCTTCTGAGGTCATGAGTCCCCTAGAACTTAGAACTACTTAAACATAACTAACCGAAGGACATCACACAAATCTATGCCCGATGCAGGATTCGAACCTGCGACCATAGCGGTAGCGCGATTCCAGATGTAGTGCCTAGAACCGCTCGGCCACTCCGGCCGGCAATGAGATGTGTCATATGGACTTCAGTCCGTAATTATTTATTCCCATGCTTCTTTCCATAATCACATTAGTCATGGGTAACATTCAGAAACAGGCCGTACCAGCGTTACATTAAACGTTTTCCTACGTGGAGAGTTGAAAATACCCTCTTTGCTACGTTTTGTTGGAATGTACAGTAAGTTGTAATTCATAGGTTCATCCACATTATTGCTTTCCCAGTGGAACTAAGGTAATGTTGACATGTAATTCACTTCATTTCTCTTCTAGCATTAAGCACGGAGCTCTACCTTTTCATTGTTCATCACGGACTGTGCAATCACATAGTATCAATTGTTTAGTGTTCACCATGGGCTTTGTTTCCGGTACAGTGCATTAGAATTGTACTACAATGCACATGTTGGAGATGCCAGTAATTAACTGTGCGGATAAGCGGATGGTCGTGCTCAGCTTTTGTATCGGGAAAGATTTTCTTAACGTCAGTTCGCCGAAAGCAGGACATTTAAAGCAGTTTAACGTCTTCTTAGGGTGCATAGTACGTTTAAGCCTAATAATCTAGGTGGGGCAGGCGTAGAAGGAAGAAGACACCTTAATTGGAGGAGGGACATCTTCACGTAATAAACGACAACGCTAGACCCTAGTGTCAACGTAAGACAGTTAGATGCAACAAGTAATGCTGACTACATGACTGGCTGGAGAGTGATACATGTGAACCTGCCGTGTGAGTGCTACGTACACCGTTTACTGGCATAATGAGCAGCTGATCTTCCTGCACGGATAAACTTCTGCGAATGGTTCATTTAGCATTGTGTCAGCATGCACTTTAGTGAAGATGAGCTTGTCACGATTGAGGCTTCGTTTCGAAGCATATGACTAATGTGCTGAAATTGGCTCAACAGCAAACACACACACACATGGTAGATAGCCAACTTAATGCAACAATGCGTATTATATCAGGCACAATCAGGCCAATTCCTACAGTGTGGCTGCCCGTTCTGAGTATCATAGCCCCTCCTAACCTGCGCCGAGAACATGATCTGGTTAGAGAATTTCAAAAAAATCATGACCAACCCTCAATTACAAATCCATGAAGATACTCACGACATCCAAGGAAACCGACTCCGGTCTAGGCATCCTCCACTAAAGACCGCACAGGCACTGCACCAAACCAACTTTAAAATAAATGACCGATGAAAGAGGAATGGGAGAGCAGAACAGCAGTAAACTGCCACAGTATGCCATGCATCTTTAGTAAACCAAAAGGAATTGATTGCTCTCGCTAAGTTTGGTCAACTCTCAATCGCATCAGAACCAACTGTGGGCGATGCGCCGACTCCTTGCACAGATGGGGTAAACTTCCTTCGGCCGCTTGCGACTGTGGCGCTGAGAGACAGACGGTCAAACACATCGTGCAGGAATGCCGACTAAGGGCATATGAGGGTGACCCACAGGATTTCCTAATGGCGACCCAAGAGGCAATCGACTGTATATTATCTAAGCCGGACGTTTGTTTGTGATTGCTCTTCTGTGAGTGTAAATTTACAATTGGTGGTGTCCCTACATACAAAATGTTATTTATTGTTCTGTTTATACATACGTGATTTTTTTTAAATCGTGCTTTTTCTGTAATTTTTACTGTGATATTATAAGCCATACGCTAAATAAAAGTAAAGAAATGTGCTGAAGAGTTGCAGAAGCTGAACTCTAACTTGGGAATAAAGGGTTTCTGGAATGTTTGCCTATACCTATCTGTTCCACGCTGTATACAGAACACCACAGGTTTGTCATGGTAGCCATTGCAAGGACTTCAGTAAATCTAGGGAAACTATTCCAGAGGGTTTGTTTCGATGATACTTTTCTGTAAACAACAGCGTCATCAACGAATAATGTGATAACACTGCTTAACCCATGTGATAAGTCGTTAATGTGTATTGAAAATGGGTGTAAACATTACAAACTAATATAGCTCTGATCATACAAACGAATCCTTGGTATCTACAGCGTTACTCATACATATGATACAAGCATAATCAATATTTACTTGATGCACGTCTATTCAGGAGACTCGTTTATCTTCATCATTATTAACCCATCAGATAGAACAGTCGTGTTTTATAGATGCCTAGCTTCCTCTCACGCAAGCAACGCCAAGAGAGTAGATGGTTTAAACTAATGAACAGTGCGCTAATGCACGAGGCGCGGAACGATCAGTTATCCGTCTCCCTACTCACGGTGACCGCTCCTGTTTACACAGGAAACACACTGCTGTGCAGTTAATGCCGGAAACTCCATCCAGCCACTGCTAACAGCTTGCCACTAATACCCGGCACATCGAACAGAGTGGGCCTACAGCTTAATATCGGATTGCTGCCACTCGATTGTTAACAACCCGTTAGCCGTTGGCGCCAAATCCTTCCACGTGCACTGCAGAGTAATCCGGTACGACTGATTCCTTGCGTACGCGTTGATAGCGTCATGCTCAAAACACTTTGTCTGGCGTAAAGTCTGAGTCTGTGAAAATTAACTTCTTGCAGTTTTTAATGTTAACTTAATCTGTACCAAGAAGCCTATTCAGATCCAACTAAGTTTATTTCAAGTGGCATTAATATCAGCCCCCACTTGTAATGTAGAGTCCCTGATTCTGGACCCTTGTTGGTATACTTATCTCGCAGTCGTTGTTCGTAACGTATTGAAGGTTCAAGAAACCATTTTACTTTCGACGTGATCGTAACTTTATAAATAATAACAAAAAACTCCCATTTCATCTTCATCTACATCCTCTTCCATTTCCATAATATTGTCCTCAAGTACATCGCCCTTATATAGAGGGTCTATACAAAGGTGATATACTTGAGGACAATGTTATGGAAATGGAAGAGGATGTAGATGAAGACGAAATGGGAGATACGATACTGCGTGAAGAGTTTGACAGAGCACTGAAAGACCTGAGTCGAAACAAGGCCCCGGGAGTAGACAACTTTCCATTAGAACTTCTGACGGCCTTGGGAGAGCCTGTCCTGACAAAACTCTACCATCTGGTGAGCAAGATGTATGAGACAGGCGAAATACCCTTAGACTTCAAGTAATTCCAATCCCAAAGAATGCAGGTGTTGACAGATGTGAAAATTACCGAACTATCAGTTTAATAAGTCACAGCTGCAAAATACTAACGCGAATTCTTTACAGACGAATGGAAAAACGTAGAAGCCGACCTCGTTGAAGATCAGTTTGGATTCCGTAGAAACGTTGGAATATGTGAAGCAACACTCATCTTACGACGTATCTTAGAAGAAAGATTAAGAAAGGGCAAAACTATGTTTCTAGCATTTGTAGACTTAGAGAAAGCTTTTGACAATGTTGACTGGAACACTCTCTTTCAAATTCTAAAGGTGGCAGGGGTAAAATACAGGGAGCGAAAGGCTATTTACAATTTGTACAGAAATCAGATGACAACTATAAGAGTCGAGGGGCACGAAAGGGAAGCAGTGCTTTGCAAGAGAGTGAGACAGGGTTGTAGCCTCTCCCCAATGTTATTCAGTCTGTATATTGAGCAAGCAGTAAAGGAAACAAAAGAAAAATTCGGAGTAGGTATTAAAATCCATGGGAAAGAAATAAAAACTTTGAGGTTCGCCGATGACACTGTAATTCTGTCAGAGACAGCAAAGGACTTGGAAGAACAGTTGAACGGAATGGACAGTGTCTTGAAAGGAGGATATGAGATGAACAACAACAAAAGCAAAATGAGGATAATGGAATGTAGTCGAATTAAATCGGGTGATGCTGAGGGAATTAGATTAGGAAATGAGATGCTTAAAGTAGTAAATGCGTTTTGCTGTTTGGGGAGCAAAATAACTGACGATCGTCGAAGTAGAGGGGATATAAAATGTAGACTGGCGATGGCAAGAAAAGCGCTTCTGAAGAAGAGAAATTTGTCAATATCGAGTATAGATTTAAGTGTCAGGAAGTCGTTTCTGAAAGTATTTGTATGGAGTGTAGCCATGTATGGAAGTGAAACATGGACGATAAATAGTTTGGACAAGAAGAGAATAGAAGCTTTCGAAATGTGGTGCTACAGAAGAATGCTGAAGATTAGATCACATAACTAATGAGAGGCATTGAACAGGATTGGGGAGAAGAGAAGTTTGTGGCACAACTTGACTAGAAGAAGGAATCGGTTGATAGGACATGTTCTGAGGCATCAAGGGATCACCAATTTAGTATCAGAGGGCAGCGTGGAGGTTAAAAATCGTAAAGGGAGACCAAGAGGTGATTACGCTAAGCAGATTCAGAGGGATGTAGGTTGCAGTAGGTACTGAAAGATCATTAAGCTTGCACAGGATGGAGCAGCATGGAGAGATGCATCAAACTGGTCTCAGGACCACAACAACAAACAAACAAAAAACTTTGTATAATATTTCTTTAGCAGTATTAAAAGAAAAAAAGATGTACAATGGACTAAACTAATTTGTTACGTCAGCGTTTCCTACTTCACAGTAGGGGAAAACTACACAACTCCGTCAAAAAAATGTATATGTCTGAACACTTCTTGTCAATCTGCATGTTTGCTACACCCACCGATATACTGCCAAGAAACTGAACACCGCCGTACGAGCCAGCTACTTTCATAGTATGGGCTATGACGTCATTCCATGATATCAAACAAGCACTACGTTTAAATTATGGTGTGCCTTATGAGCCGAATTAAGTTTCATGTAACTTTAAATTAGGTTGATGGCCAGTTATATGAACAATTCAGTCCGTCTAAATGACATTTTCAGTCCGTCTAAACGACATTTGGAGTCCGTCACAAACTGCCGCTTTCGTGTATGCAAATCGTCATAATAACGAATGGACAGAAGCAGCTTGAAGGGCTGGAACTGGAATGACAAAAAACATAAAACAACACTCATTATTAATACACCAAAATGAAAATTAAAGAGAGTGTTGTTGTGATCAAACAATTCCGACTGATCAGAGGCTTACGAAACTAAATTTGAATTTTTTGTGAGCAAAGAATTACCAAATGATTGTATGTATATTCATCAATTTACTTAACTAATAGTAATTAAATAATAATACTTTTAGTAAAACTGGTTGTCAGAATGAAGTTACTTTTAAAATAATTGAAAAGCCACGGTCGCTTCAATATCGTTTACTAGAAGACCGGTTTCAGCACTATGAAGGTGACATCATCGGATCTGTGAAGGTATAACATGAAACGAAACGAGTGCCATACCGATGGGAGGGTACGTGGAGTCACTGTGCATCTTGGTCCGCATGTCATTTTCCCCCCCTGTTCCTGTGCCCTTCGGTTTGCTTCTGACCTGGCATTCCTTAATTCCATGTGCCTATGCTGGTTTTCATAGTTGATTCGTACCCTGCTCATAACGAATGTATATATGGTGAGAGACTTTGTAGCAAGTTAATAGGTTCTTTTTTATCGCGTACAATACCTAAGACCATAGTGAGTTGATAGGTAAAGCCCAGCAAATAGGTTTTAATCTTTCGTCACATTGTACATAAGTCGTGTTATGAACAGCTTTCTGTGTGCATATTCCTAACGTCCTTATATGAATAAAGGTAAACTATAATATGTAGTTTTGTAAGGCGCTAATTGATAATGTCCGTGCCTCAGATGCTTTTACTTCGTAACTGACGTAGTTCATAGTGATTATAGTATGCACAGGAAATGTATGCACAAATGTGTGCTTTGCATGGGTATGTGACAAGCAATTATGGTAAAGTTGTGTTTTAGTAGTAATGAATGGTTATACCGTGGGACTGTGTGCGCGCTCCTTGGGCAGCACTATCTGGTGGCCGGTTGTGAACCTCTAGAATCACAGCAGGTAAGCCTGCGCGGAATAGGGCAGTGATGATGCCGACAGGTTTTAGGCGAGCAGTGGTAGTTTCATTCGGTGACTTCAGTTTTGTATTTTGTGGAAGGAACGACCATGAGAGCAGTTTTTTTGTTGTTTTTATTGGTTGTGACAATGATGTTTATCAGATGGTCTGCCTCATGTGCCTTGATGTCCATACGGATTTATAAATGATAATCCACGTTTCGGGTATGTGGTTATGTAATAATTGAAATGTATATAGTTAACTCATGTAAGTCCTCCCGCAAACCTGTTATGTTATACCTTCACAGATCCGATGATGGCACCTTCAGAGTGCTGAAACTGGTTATCTAGTAAACGATATTGAAGCGATCGTGGCTTTTCAATTACTTTAAAAGCAGAGTGATCGCCCCACGACGCACCATGTGTACACTGCTGAAGTTATTTTGACGTTGTGTCTCACTGAAATGTCTGAATATCATCAAAAGTGTCAAATTAAAGACAGAAGTCCTCCCACATCAATCTTTGAAGGATACGTTTACGAAATCTCCCGGCCACAAAACATATTATGTCACTACGACTAATATGCGGTCCAGTTGGTAAATGTGAGAATAATTTTTAAAATACCGGCCATATAGATCTACGAAAATTTGAACCACGCGAAAAAAGTTAATAAAGTAAATGGAACTATATGGAAAGAAACGGAAAAAGTCAAGCAGTTTAACGTGGGGGTCGAGAGTGTGTGTTATGGTAAACCAGAAAAAAAATTTTATTTGAATGTTAGGCCATAATTTGCAGAGGGGTGTTCACATGAGGCAATCGATCAGGGCTACATCAAGCGGTTGGAGCTCTCCTCAGAGCTATGAAAAAAGTGGCGAGTTGCATAGAATCACATCACACTACTCCACATATGAACATTGTCTACGAACTTCCTTAACATCTCATTTTGTTGAGAAATTCTTATCTCACTCATAGGCTAGCACTTCTTTTTGATGCAGAGAGCTAACAGGTTTGTTTGTTCTGCCAGATTTGGCTTACGACGGAGAGACATGGACATTTAATGCAAAAACCATTAAAAGATAGAAAATTTCATAGTGATCAGTGGAGAGGTGCATGTCATGTATCAGGAGCAGAAGCAAGAAAACAAACAAATGAACTGGGAAAGAAAGCTGGATGCAAAATACGTAGACAGGCGAACGAATTGTAGATAACACATAATGGGAGATGACTACATGACATTGATAACGGGAGCAGTAGCATGTTCACTTCTAGTGAAACTTGGTGATAAATAGATTCGTAGCTTGAATATTCGCACGCCATCGAGCCCGCATTCAACATTAACACGTAGGGAACGGTTGTTTTAGCAGTGATATAGGGAAAAACTGATTAATTTATTAAACTGCTGTATACCAGCCTTAAGTCATTAACCTGTTCAAGAATGGTTCAAATGGCTCTGAGCACCATGGGACTTAACATCAGTCATCAGTCCCCTAGAACTTAGAACTACTTAAACCTAAGGACATCACACACATTCATGCCCGAGGCAGGATTCGAACCTGCGACCGTAGCGGTCGCGAGGTTCCAGATTGTAGCGCCTACAACCGCTCGGCCACTTCGGCCGGCCCAGTTCAAAAGCCAACTCTTCACTAGATGTATGAAAACATCGTAGAGAGACGTGAACACAGGAAGGAATATCAAAGCTATGTTTAAAATAACAAGAAACGAGAGACATCATAGTACAATATGTGATCAACGGTATCTGGACACCTGGACGAAAATGACTTACAAGTTCGTGACGCCCTCCATCGGTAATGCTGGAATTCAATATAGTGTTAGCCCACACTTAGCCTTGATGACAGCTTCCACTCTCGCAGTCAGATGCTGGAAGGTTTCTTTGGGAATTGCAGCCCATTCTTCACGGAGTGCTGCACTGAGAAGAGGCATCGATGTTGGTCGGTGAGGCGTGGCATGAAGTCGGCGTTCCAAAACATCCCAAAGGTCTTCTGTAGGATTCGGGTCAGGAACAAGCGCAGGTCAGTCCATTGCAGGGAAGTTATTGTCGTGTAACCACTCCGCCACACGCCGTGCATTATGAACAGGTGTTCGATCTTGTTGAAAGATGCAATCACCGTCCCCGAATGTGTTCTTCAACAGTGAGAAGCAAGAAGGTGTTTAAAACATCAAGTAGGCCTGTGCTGTGATGGTGCCATGCAAAACAACAAGGAGCGCAAGCCCCCCCATGAAAAACACGACCACACCATAACACCACCACCTCCCATGGCAGATGACGTTTACCGGGCATTCGCCATACCCAGGCCCTGCCATCGGATCGACATATTGTGTACCGTGATTCGTCACTCGAGACAACGTTTTTTCTCCGTTCAATCCTCTAATGTTTACGCTTCTTAATAGCCGACACGTTCGTCATTCGGGTAGTTGCGCTGCGAAGGCGCAGCACTGGATGCTGTGAAGTTTCATGTGCAGCCAGATTACAGAGGCGCCACCCGAGTAATAGGACTGTAACTGGATGATGGTGGGCACGAGTGTGACAGGTTAGCAGCATTGTCAGAACACGGATAGGAATTGGATTAGACTGCTAAATTACCATCGGATGAGAGAGGGAATGGTAGCTTCACAAAACGGAATGGAGTCAGAAGGTCATGAGAATATGCATTGGTCTTGGATGGATCAAGGAAAGCCTGGAGCAGGAACCAAAACAGCACAGAGAAAACAGAAATCTTATAGGATCCGATCAGCGCCAACGGGTAGTACAAACCAACTCCTGACTCCCAAATCTTGATACGAAGTCCGCAACAAAATCTATCGAAAAGATTATCACCAAGTCTCATATTGAGCTAGGTGGCACAGCGGTTAGCAAACTGAACTCATATTCGAGAGGTCAACTGTTCAAACCTCACCTGCCCATCCAAAATACAGTTTTCCGTGATTCTTCTACATCGCTTAAGGGAAGTACTGGGATGGTTTCCTTGAAAGGCACGGCGGATTTCGTTCCGTATCCTTTCCTAATGCTTGCTTATGGTCCGTCTCTAATGACCACGTTGTCAACGGAATGTCCAACACTAACCTTCCTCTTCGAAGTCTCCTTCATCACTCTGCTGAAAGTGTGTCTCGACCGAAGAAATATGCTGAATAACATTTCAGAATATCGGCACTTCATCGGAAATGTAGCGTCACTCCACTATCCGGTTCATCACTTCTGATCCGCTTCTCTCCTTCCCTACTCTTCCAGAGTACTGAAGTGACATCGTCACGTCTTATCATTGGCTGGCAATATGTCAGTGCTAGCCACAGACAATTCTTCCTCGAGAATTTTGCTCCTCTCGATTCCCTGTCCTAGTGTGCCAACTTTCAGCTGAAAAACTGTCCGGCTATCAAGTAAACTCGTTAAGAAAGCGTTCTCATTATTTTTCCCGGCAGGAGGACGGCACAAACAAGCTTATCCCTGCAAAGGGGCTTCAGGTTCGTGGTACAACTACAGAAGTGTTAGAAGCCCTATTATATTTCACATAGAGTGGCCGGTTTGTGAAAGGAATGTGGTTTCTTAGGCCAGTTGGCGGTAAGTCGCTTCAGTCAACCCTAAGCACTTCGCAGTAACGTGTCTCCAACAGAAAACAGTGCTCTTCCCTGCACATTCGCACTGTCCATTACTCGCGTTTTGAGGAAGGGTTACCACAGACCACCAGCAGGCACTTCCTCTACTTTATAAAGCCAGGGAACCACAGTTACACGCTCTCTATGATACTTTGGACTTCATCAAGGATGACCAACGATCGTTTCTGAGGACGTAATAAATGCCATTCCAAATATATCCAGAGCCAGGAAATATATCGAGATGGGCTTTCTGATAAACTATTGCGAATAACGTGGTTAATTTTCGGATGTACGCAGCTATTTTTTAACATTAACAAATGCCGAGTCATTACACCGACGTGGTTTTATGTGGAAATATGTACCAAGTACCTCAGCATTGGAAAGAGCTATCAAATCGGCCTTCGGCGACATAACAAGCGAGGAACTTTATCAAACAGTTATATTGTAACATTGCCGCAAACCATTATCCAGCCGTCAGGAAATGTCTCACAAGCACTGGTTCTTCTGCACCAAATGCAAGCAACGACTTTCATATCAAGTGCACAAAATGTAGAACTGAAACACTGATTCACGCTGTAAATCGGTTCCACACAGGCAATGCTTCGAGCAGATTTTGACGTGATTCTAACGCAACACACCCCAGTGTTATATGGCTGTTCAATCTACCACCTCTTTGGAGGAATTACATGGATTTCCTTATTATTGATCTATTGCTAAATTAAGTTTACTTCTTTCGTGTTCACAACTGTCATTCATTCAATCTCAGTTTCAGTGGTTTAAAAGCCAGAAGCGGTCCATATTTCAGGTCAAAATTGGTTATTCAGAGACCGGATTGTATGCATCGTAAAAACCTTAAAATATCCATGCAAATATGCTTGAAAACTGCTTAAAATGCATGAAAAGCGTCGAAATATGCAAGATCAATCAATAAAAAAACATAGCAGTTACTGCGTGCTATATAGCTCAAAGTCGACCTGTGCATATCAGTTACGAGGAACAGCGCCACCCATGAGCAAAATAGGTACATTTAGAATGCTTATACCATTTTAGAATGCTTTCTGGTATAGGTTACAAATGGTGCCCTTTCTGGAATTATTTCCTAAAAATTTGCAAAATGGGGACGCATATCGTGTTTCAAGAACTGTTCATTCTTTGCTGCTGTTTTCGATAATAAGCAGATGCGATGCGAGAGTCGCAGCGAAACAATCGATATGTATAGGATGAACTTCGAGATATACTGCACGCAGAGGGGCACGCTCAAAAGCTCCGTAGTATTTTATTTAAAAAGCAACATACAATCATGAATTTTTTGAACGGTATTAACGTTTAATTAATACTATTGGACCAAAGCATCATTTAAAGTTTATTTTACATTTTTCTGCTATTGTAAACATAATCGACCAAGTGTTGTTCCAAATGTTCGGTAGTAAGATTGTGTCTTCGATCACTCAAAACATTTTTGTAAGCATAAAAAGATCGTTCAATATCAACTGAAGTAAATGGGCAGTATTTAAATTTGGGAGTTATGTTGGCACTTATTGTTTGTGGTAAATGTTCACCTGTCACATTAGTAAAACTATCAATTTGTCACAACTGTTCAAAGCATGGGTTTTTGTTTGAAATGTTTTCAAAACTTTTCTTTAAGTGTTCTTGGGAATACCTCTGGCAATGAGGAGTTCACTAGAACAGTTCTATTCATTAACTGAATAGATTCATTCAACGCCAAACCCCGAGTTTTAAGCTTTTTAATACTTACAGGTATATGGGAACAATGAGTTCTAATCTCAGCAACGTCTTTTTTTAATACCGGAATCATTAAAAGCTTCCTTGCAGTGGCAAACTGCCAAAGTCTCTGCACTATCGAAGTCGTTTACTACCCCTGTAATGGCCTCGAAATGTTCATTGTAAAACAACACAACTTCGACGCACGTACCCCAACGAGATACCGCTGGTTCTGGAGGTAAAGGAACATGTGGTAGTTTTTCTTTGTAGGCCTTGATGCGAGCAGGAGCCTATATAAATACTTTTTTTGTGGATGAAATCAGTCTATTTTCGTTGACAAACGTGGGACGTACTTCTTGAGCAAGGCGATGTACTCCATGAGCAAAGCACACCACATAAATAATATTGGAATAAAATACTAGGAGGGCTTTTCCTGCCTTGATCATATAGGGAGCATCATCTGAAGTAAACATAAACACCCTTTCATCTGCAGAAGATTCTGGAAATACTTTTCTAATACCCTCACTCACAAATCTGGAGATCGTAGAATGACTTAAATTCTCAAGTTCTCTTCAAGCCGCTACATAGGAAGAAGAAGGTTCTCCTTTTACAGCAGCAACAATTTAATTTGCAATCTAATGGCCACAAGTGCTTGTAGTTTGGTCAACTGAAACCCAGGTAATGTGGTCCTTGAGTCCATTGCGTATTTCTTTCAGAACATTTACGTACATTATCGGTATGTAAGTGTTACGCAATGTTGATTCATCTGGAATATTTTGATTTCAGCAGTATTTGCGCAGGAAGCCTTTGAAGAAAGGTAAGCTTGGAAGAGGAGTATTGCTTGTAATGAATGCTTCACATAGATCCACGTTAAACCGACATTTTTGGTTACCTTTGGACAAATCCCTGCTACTGCAACTTGCTGTTGTCAGAAGTTGCTGTCGTGATCCTATCTTCTGCGTTCCTGCGATATAAAAACTTGTCTTGACATGCTGGTCTATTTGAAACTTTTTTTTGTATCATAGGTTTTCCTCGCAAACTCGACAATACAAAACAATTCCGTCATATGTAAATGTTCCAGGATGGTCATCTATCCATGAAAGGACGTTTCTCTTTTCGGGCGGCATGGTGCACAACATGATACACACTACACGTCATAAACACGTTCAACTATGTTCAAGTAAATAGAAAGCTAAACTGGAACAATTGATGTGCGACTAAAAGCTTGCGTAGTTTAATTTAATTGTTGTCGACGCGAACGGTACGACGGCGGAGGGGATTAACCAGGGGCGCGGTTGCTGGAGCATTGACTCTGTCTGCCTGTTCCTGTCCTCTTCTGTAATGATTTCTGTAGGTCGTGGCTCTCGGTTAGCGACTGCACCCAGTTCTACGACGCGATCAATCTGTGAGACATCAAAACTAAATCGAGCTAGAGATCGCCCGTCAAAACTTTTAAAATTTTGCAAACACAGAGCGAAATTATGCATCGTCACTAGTTTTTAGTTTAGAATATGCAATAACCGATGAACAGGAGCTAAATAAGCAAATGCATATGCAACATGCGAATGCATATATAATACGGTCTCTAGTTCTCACCAATTAAGCACTGTGGCAAGGATTGCTGCACAAGTGGTGCCTGCTCTCAGCCATCAGTCCGTCGGCACGCACTCTTCCTTCACGTCTCACGCATGGTTCACGTCTCAGTGTATGGTTCACTCTTTCACTGCACTGCCTTGACGTCAATACAGCAGGATCCTACAATTTAAAGTCCCTTAAAAAGCCCCCAATATCTGTGGCGTGACTGTTGCCGTCTGTCTGGTATGAGACAGATAGCTGTGCGGCTTAGCAGTGTCTGGCTTTTGTCCATCGAGACTTTAGGGTGTGCGTATTTTTTTTTTTTTGCCCCCACCCCGCTGGTAACAAGCAGAGCGGCCAGCAAATGCTTGCTCTCCAGCCACTGCACACACAGAGACTTAGCCACTTAGCCACCGCCTCCGGCCACGCTGTTTCCTTCCCCGTCATGGATGCTGCTGACGCGCCACAGCCGAGCATTCTATTCTGTTGCCGTTGATGGTCCGAACATCGACACAGGGAACTCCTTCTCTTCGTAACCATTTCCATCATGCCACATCTTCCTTGAGGGTCTTGGATTCTTCCAAGTATCAGCTCATGGTGCGTCACGCCACCACCTCAAAAATCGCAATTAATGAGTCAGTTTCCCCTACCGTGAACTGCTGATGGAAGAAGTGAAGAAAGTAATAGCCAAGGGGAATAGTGAAACTGTCTTGCTTTAGACATGTTTACTGCACAGTGTTCATCTCTCTTCTTTGCTTTGTCATATATTTGTTTATTGTTATTTTGGGTGCTGTCCACTGTAAACTTGTCTACCATACTGCCGCAGGGGCAGAAGGTGGTAGCGAGGTACCCATTATAGTTTTACAGGAGCGAATAGACCCACGTGTCATGAATTTTGACTTGGTGGGGAATACAGAACGGGCATAGTCGCAGTTATCCGTGGCGAAGAAATATTTGAGTGTTCAGCGTATCCCTGAGGGCACAGGTACCTAGGGCCGTCGCTTCTGCCACTTTCCCAGCATCCACTTTCATCCCTTCTTTTTCAGGAATACCCTCGGAGAATATTTCCATCTTTTTGCAGAATGTACGAAATGTTGGCGGTACTGGTTTGTGGTCGGTTGGGATTCCATTGAATGTGACGCACTTATATCAATATGGTGATGTACGCACCCAAGTGGAAATGCAGAGATTCGATGTGTTTGCTACGGTGTTGGCAGAGAAGTACTCGTACTACAGACGTGTGAGTTACAATTGGGGTAGGTTTTCTAATCGTAGCCATACACAGGTAGAAGGTTTCATGGTATTCTTGGATCGAATTTGCACAGTCTTATGCCGTAGATATAGAGGCTATGAAGTAATGCTTTATTGAAAGAAGACGAAGTGTGAGCTGCAGACACATTTATCGAGAAAACCAACCTGCAAATCGAAGATGAACTCGAAGTGACGTCGTGTTCGTCCTTGGATGAGACAGTTCGTCATGTGTTGTTGTGTGAGGAGATTCGGCTATTTCCTTCTACTCCATCATGCAAAAATGACTCCTGTTACGTGTTCACAAGTAATACAAATAACTGTAGTCTATAGAAGTGGCCGGTTAGCACCACTGAGAGATGTTGGACCCCTTAATGCCCGAAATGTATGGAAACTGGTCACTTGCGCATTAACTGCCCACAGTAAATTTCACAGTTTCCAAGGCAAAGGAAGACCTAATAACGTAAACATCAGAGGAGACAGAGAGTCCATAGCACTTGAATCTTGTGCATCGCCTTCCTCATTACATTTCCTATGTGTTTCTTACAATTTAAGTTGTTCGTAACTGCAAATCCTAGTTACTTAGTTGGATTTTCGGCCTTTACAATAGACTCATTTATCGTGTAACCGAAGTTTAAATGAGTTATTTTAGCACTCATGTGGGTGACCCCATGCTTTTCGTTATTTAGGGTCAATTGCCCATTTTGCACAGTATCTAAGTAGTTTAGTTGTTTTGGTCTTCTGACGACTAAACGATAAATGAGAGCATCATCTGCAAACAGCCTAAGACGGCTGGTCAAACTGTCTCCCAAGTTGTTTATATAGGTAAGAAAAACCAGAGGGCATATAAGACCACCTTGGGGAACGACAGAAATCACAACTTTTTTACTAGATGACTTCCTGTCAGTTACTACGAACTGTGACCTATCCGACAGAAAATCATTACACCAATCTCGTAACTGAGACGTATTCCATAAGCAGTCAACTTGATTACAAGCGCTCGTGAGAAATGGTGTCAAAAGCCTTCCGGAAACCCAGAAATGTGGAATCAGTTTGAAATTTCCCTGTCGAGAGCACTCAAAACTTTGTGTAAGTATAGAGCTAGTTGAATTTCACAAGCAGGATGTTCTCTAAATCCGTGTTGATTATGTGTCACTAGACCGTTTTCTTGGAGGTAATTCATAATGTTCGAACACAATATATGTTCCAAGATAATGCTGCATATCTGCAAATTTAGTGGATTCGTCCTATTACCTTTGATGACTACTGATGTGACCCGTGCAACCGCCGATCCGAGAAGACGCGCAGCAGAGGCGCAGCAGCACTTGTGTGATAAACTGTAAATTAATTTGGTCTTGGTTTTTTCTTTGCGTGCTTTTAACTGTACGTGTGTATATTACTGTGTAGACTAATGGTTAGAAAATTAACCGTAGTTTTGGTTGTTGCGTAAGTCTTGTGAATATCCTTGGTAGGGCGTCTTTCTAGTGTAAATTTTCCGTGTAGAGAAATTTATTTCTGTTTAATAGCTTGCGGCCTCAAAGTACAGTGAGAAATCTGCGCACCAACTTTTGGTGTTTCGTTATTCTCCTTTGGTATATTTTCAAACTCAGTAGCGCCGTTTGAGACCTTGTATCTATTTTATACACAGTACGATATGGCTAAGGACCGTACTTGTTGGTGAGGGTACAAAAGGAGACTCTGCTGCTGTCCGTAAACACCTGGAAGCTGTGTTGGCTACCGTCGACAAGCTTCTAGCTAATGCTCGAAGTTGCGGTGACGTCGGTGCGACAGTGCGACTCCTTTATGTCACTGGAATCCCCTGATGACCCGGAAGTCGCTGCGGCTTCCGATACGTAACATTTGATCGGTGCCTCACCATTCCAAAGACAGTGGTGGGTTCGCGTGTCATTGGGCAGAAGGCGAAAGAGGGAGCAGGCCGTGCGGCTGGCTCCCTACGTCTTAACAAGAGTTACAAGGTGCTTCCCAGTGTTGATGATAACTCTGAGCCAGGACGGGATGCCTCTCCTGTTGGGCCAGCGGTCGATGTTCCTGCCCAGTCCGATCAAGTGCAGAGAGTGGGTATGATAGTCAAAGGGAGTTCCAGTGTTAGGCGGGTGGTGGGACCCTTCCGAGAGATAGCAGGCTAGGCGGGAAAGAATTCCAGTGTTAATTCGGTATGTTTGACAGGAGGTCTCACCCGTGATGTGGAGGAGGCCCTGCCGGCGTCTATCGAGCGCCGTGGGTGCAACCGGCTGCATGTAGTGGCACGTATCGGCACGAATGACTCCTGCCGCTTGGGTTCTGAGGCCATCCTCGGCTCCTTTCGGCGGCTCTCTGATTTGGTAAAGGCAATTAGCAATGCACGCGGAGTGCAGGCTAAGCTGTCTATTTGTAGCATCGTACCCAGGGTTGGATAATGGAATGTAGTCTAATTAAGTCGGGTGATGCTGAGGGAATTAGATTAGGAAATGAGGCACTTAAAGTAGTAAAGGAGTTTTGCTATTTGAGGAGCAAAATAACTGATGATGGTCGAAGTAGAGAGGATATAAAATGTAGGCTGGCAATGGTAAGGAAAGCGTTTCTGAAGAAGAGAAATTTGTTAACATCCAGTATTGATTAAAGTGTCAGGAAGTCATTTCTGAAAGTATTCGTATGGAGTGTAGCCATGTATGGAAGTGAAACATGGACGATAAATAGTTTGGACAAGAAGAGAATAGAAGCTTTCGAAATGTGGTGCTACAGAAGAATGCTGAAGATTAGATGGGTAGATCACATAACTAATGACGAAGTATTGAATAGGATTGGGGAGAAGAGAAGTTTGTGGCACAACTTGACCAGAAGAAGGGATCGTTTGGTAGGACATGTTCTGAGGCATCAAGGGATCACCAATTTAGTATTGGAGGGCAGCGTGGAGGGTAAAAATCGTAGAGGGAGACCAAGAGATGAATACACTAAGCAGATTCAGAAGGATGTAGGTTGCAGTAGGTACTGGGAGATGAAAAAGCTTGCACAGGATAGAGTAGCATGGAGAGCTGCATCAAACCAGTCTCAGGACTGAAGACCACAACAACAACAGCCCAGGGTTGATCGCGGTCCTCTGATTTGGAGCAGAGTGGAAGGTCTAAATCAGAGGCTCAGACGGCTCTGCGACGGTATCGGATGCGAATTTCTCGCCCTTCCCTATCGGGGGCAGAATTGTAGGGCTCACCTGAATAGGCCAAGCTTACACTACACACACGGAGCGGGTACTAGGGTAGCGGAGAACGTATGGCGCGCAAATGGGGCTTTTTTAGATTAGAGGACCCCTTCCTTGGGAACAAAGACGATTTTCAGATCAGAGACAGAAAAGATTAATATGATTTTCGTAAACTGTAGGATTATCCAGGGAAATATCGCAGAGTTAGTAGCCCTCACTGAAGGTTATAATGCACAGATAGCATTGGGAACAGAAAACTGTTTGAGGTCAGACGTCAATGACAACGAAATACTGAGTTCAGAGTGGAATGTTTATCGTAAGAATAGGTTAGTCGCTAATGGTGGTGGCGTGTTTATTGCAGTAAGAAATTCGATAAAATCTAGCGAGGTTATCACGGATTCCGAAAGTGAATTAATATACGTGAAACTAAGTATCAAAGAACGGTCAGAAATGGTGATCGGATGCTTTTATAGACCATTTGGTTTAGGATCTGTAGTTGTAGCGCGCTTCAGACAGAACTTTCAGAATATCATTACTACTTTTTCAGATTGTGCCCTTGTAATAGGGGGTGACTTCAACTTGCCAGGTATAGATGGGCGTGCTTTGCCATCAAAACTGATGCCAGAGGCAGGGAATCGTGTGGCATTGTTCTGGATGTCTTGTCCGAAAATGACCTTGAGCAGATAGTTGCAGAACCAACTGGTGAAGGTAACGTCCTAGACCTATTGGCAACAAAGTCGGTTTACGTAGAGGAAGGTATCAGTGATCATAAGGCTGTGACAGCATCTATGACTACGGCTTCTACAAGGAATGTTAAGAAAGGTAGTAAGATATATTTGCTTAGCAAGGGTAACAGGATACAAATTTCAGAATATCTCAGCAGTCAGCGTCAAATATTCGGTGATGAGGACGAAGACGTCGAGAACAAATGGAAAAAATTCAAAGGCGCCGTTCAATATGTATTAGACAAGTATGTCGCAAGTAATGTTTTAAGGGATGGGAAAGTTCCACCATGGTTAAATAGCCGTGTTAGAAACGCGCTACGTAAACAAAGAGCATTTCATCTCCGATTCAAGAAAAGTAAAAATGTTGCTGTCAAACATAAGCTGAGTGAAGTCGAAAATGACCATAAGGAGAGCAATGAGAGAAGCATTCAATGATTTTGACAGTAAGCCGTTGTCAACCGACCTGAATAAAAACCATAAGAGATTTTCGTTGGATGTAAAATCTAGTGGATCAAAATCATCTATTCATTCTCTCAGCGACCACACTAGCACCTAAGCGGAAGATAACAGAGAGAAGGCCGAAATACTGAATTCGATCTTCCGAAGTTGTTTCACCGCGGAAGATCTTAACACTGTGCTACCTTTCAATCGCCGTGAAAACGTCGGAATGGCAGATATTGACATAACTGGTCACGGAACTGAAAAGCTGCAGGACCAGGTGAAATACTTATAAGATTCTATAAAGATTATGCAAAAGAACTTGCTCTCCTTCTAGCAGTAATTTATCGTAGATCGCTTGAGCAATGAAATGTGCCTAATGACTGGAAAAAACCAGAGGTCATCCCCGTTTTTAAGAAAGGCCGTAAGGTAGGTCCACACAATTATAGACCTATATCGTTGACGTCAATCTGTTGTAGAATTATGGAACATGTTTTATGCTAAATAATTATGACGTTCTTGGAATATGAACATCTCCTCTATAAGAACCAATATGGATTCCGTAAACAGAGATTCTGCGAAAATCAGCTCGCTCTGTTCCTCCATGAGATCCACAGAGCAGTGGACGACGGCGCTCAGGTTGATGCCGTGTTTCAGTGAAGCATATACAAAAGCAGGAACGCCAAAAGAAGGTAAGAATGTGCAGAACGACGCGCAGAGAAATGATGAATTGTGCAGACTCTGGCAGTTGAGCCTGAACGTAAATAAATGTAACATGTTACGCATACATAGGAAAAGAAATTCACTACTGTACAGAAATTCACTACCGTACAGAAATGTGGTGCTACAGAAGAATGCTGAAGATTAGATGGGTAGATCACATAACTAATGAGGAAGTATTGAATGGGATTGGGGAGAAGAGAAGTTTGTGGCACAACTTGACCAGAAGACGGGATCGGTTGGTAGGACATGTTCTGAGGCATCAAGGGATCACCAATTTAGTATTGGAGGGCAGCGTGGAGGGTAAAAATCGTAGAGGGAGACCAAGATATGAATACACCAAGCCGATTGAGGAGAATGTAGGTTGCAGTAGGTACTGGGAGATGAAGAAGCTTGCACAGGATAGAGTAGCATGGAGAGCTGCATCAAACCAGTCTCAGGACTGAAGACCACAACAACAACAACAACAACACAGCTACACTATTAATGACAAACAGCTGGAGACAACGTCTGCCGTAAAATGTGTAGGACTAACTATCCAGACCGACCTCACGTGGAATGACCATGTAAAACAGATAGTGGAAAAAGTAGACATCTGACTTAAAGAATGGTTCAAATGGCTCTGAGCACTATGGGACTTAACTTCTGAGGCCATCAGTCCCCTAGAACTTAGAACTACTTAAACCTAACTAACATCACACACAGCCATGCCCGAAGCAGGATTCGAACCTGCGACCGCAGCGGTCGCGCGGGTCCAGACTGTAGCGCCTAGATCCGCTCGGCCACTCAGGCCAGCATACATCAGACTCAGATTCATCGGAAGGATCTTAAGGAAATGTAACTCATCCAGGAATGAAGTCGCTTATAAGGCGCTTGTTCTCCCGATCCTTGAGTGTTGTTCATCTATCTAGGAACCCTATCAGGTAGGACTGATAGAATAAATAGAGAAGATCCAACGAAGAGCGGCGCGTTTAGCTGACGAGAGAATGTTGCGGACATGCTAAAGAAACTCAAATGGCAGACGTTACAAGAGTGGCGATTTGCATCACGGAGAGATTTATTGTTGAAATTTCGGGACAGTTCTTTTTAGGAGGAGTCAGACAACATATCACTTCCACCCACATGCATCTCGCGTGTTCACCACGAGGAAAAAATTCGAGAAATTAGAGCCCATACAGAGGCTTACGGACAATCATTCTTCCGACGCACTATTCGCGAGTGGAA
Source organism: Schistocerca americana (assembly GCF_021461395.2). Taxonomy (NCBI): domain Eukaryota; kingdom Metazoa; phylum Arthropoda; class Insecta; order Orthoptera; family Acrididae; genus Schistocerca; species Schistocerca americana. The sequence continues at coordinate 498,568,909 of NC_060126.1, read as the reverse complement.
CCGGGTTGGATGGATCAGATAGTGGTACCGAAAGTACCCTCCCCCACACAGCATTAGGTGACTTACGGGGTCTGATGTAGATGTAGATGTGCAACTTTCTACTCTTTAGGTATGGATCTTTCGTCGAGCGAGCGGTTGTATATGACTGTTAAGTATTGGAGCTGTTGCATCAGCATATTCTGAAACGAACCTGATTGGTATACACTCCCGACCGTAATATTTGCTTTTATTACGTAATGTAAGTTGCTCCATTATCCCGAGAATATTTGCTTCCAAGTTACTCGTGTTAGAAACTGTTCTTGCTTCGAATTCTGCAAATTTGATTCGTCGTTTTCGGTAAAGATATTTCGAAAGATTGTGTTCAGTAATTCTAGCCATTACTGTGCGCTTCGTTGCCCTTGCTCTCATCTATTCTGGTGGTGACTGTTGCTCTGCTGTGTGGTAAAACCGCGCCAACTCGACAGAGATTGACATGTAACTTATTCAAAACCATGAGAGTTATCACTGGTACTGTTACATTGACTTCCATTCCGTGGTTCCCTTTCCGAGTTGACATTTCTCTGTGAGATCTAAGGAGAAAAACAGCTTAGGTAAACTTACTCAACAACATCACATTTTTCTCCCTCTGCATCATCTATTAAGAACACAACTTAAATTACGAAATCTACCCTGGGCTGATTTGGAAAGTATCATTTCCTTCGACGGAGATTCGACAGTGTACTAACAATGCTATAATGCAACAGGATAGTGAGGGCATATTTCCATACAGAAATGTAAACACCTAATTTAGTGACTCGTCTTATGACAGAAACTACGTAATTCTGTCGTGATTGTTAATGCGTCATATGTAACTACTACTTTCATAATAAATTCCATACATATATGCTTCAGATGATGTTCCGTTACTTCCTTACCAACCCTGTCTTTATACTGATTTCCGTTAATATACCGTTTTGTCCATAGTAGGCTACTGAGATTGTAATCCTTGTAAGGATCAGAGCTGGACCTTAACTCTTGGGAAAATATCATGTACCACTGTAAGTTAAACTAGTTAATTTCACACGGGATGCCATTTACTTAATTCATGACGCGGTCGTTGGCCATAATAACCAAATTTACAGTCACGAATTCATGTGCTCACAACAATAATCAGCATACAGTCCACACGTATATTAATACCACCTGAAGACAGTCTGTGGTCATCTTATTGCACTTTATTTGTAAAGGTCCGTCTTGATCACATAAGTTGTGCAGTTCTTAATTACCGGTATCAGCTATTTTCCAAAAATACCTAGTTGTACAGACACTGCTTTGAAACTCATATTGCCGGCCGTTGTGGCCGTGCGGTTCTAGGCGCTTCAGTCTGGAACCGCGTGGCTGTTACGGTCGCAGTTTCGAATCCTGCGTCGGGCATGGATGTGTGTGATGTCCTTAGGTTAGTGAGGTTTAATTAGTTCTAAGTTCTAGGCGACTGATAACCTCAGAAGTTAAGTCGCATAGTGCTCAGAGCCATTTGAACCATTTTTTTGAAACTCGTATTACAAACTGACGACTGTATACGAAATTTTATGGGATCTGAGGATGGAAACAGACAAAACCAGTAATTGTGAATAATCGTACAACTGACGTGATCAAGGTGGACCTTCACAAATTTTACCAAAGTAACACCAATATGTTGCGAAAATACTTTTCGTGTTCTGTTAACTATAGTTAATGTTTATAACTTGTAACTGCTCTTCGTTGCTCACAGCCGGCCGTTGTGGCCGAGTGGTCCTACGTGCTTCAGCCTAGCACCGCGCGACCGCTACGGTCGCAGGTTCGAATCCTGCCTCAGGCATTGATGTGTATGATGTCCTTAGGTTAGTTAGGTTTAAGTAGTTCTACGTTCTAGGGGACTGATGACCTCAGATGTTAAGTCCCGTAGAGCTCAGAGCCATTTGAACCATTTTGCTAACACACAAACTCACTGCTACCGGTTTGGCGAGCATCCAACGACTAACTAACTGCACGCACATCATATCTTGGTTTAGTCTAAGTGAAAAGCTGGCAATGCACGAAGTGTTTTGGGCTATCCATGTCTTTTCTCTCTTCAAATATAATAGTCATATTAAAAATGGTGTATATAATTCATCGTACGTCTTTTTCAAGCATGAAATTGTCTCACGCATTGATGACTACGTAAAAATGGGTTAATAACACTACAGGCCACTAAAATTGCTCCACCAAGAAGAAATGCAGATGATAAACTGGTATTAATTAGACAAATATATTATACCACAACTGACATGTGATTACCTTTTCACGCAATTTGGGTGCATAGATCCTGAGAAATCAGTACCCAGAACAACCACCTCTGGCCGTAATAACGGCTTCGATACGCCTGGGCATTGAGTCAAACAGAGATTCGATGGCGTGTACAGGTACAGCTGTCCATGCAGCTTCAACATGATACGACAGTCCATCAAGAGTAGTGATTGGCGTATTGAGATGAGCCAGTTGCTCGGCCACCTTTGACCAGACGTTTTCAATTGGTGAGAGATCTGAAGAATGTGCTGGCCAGCGCTGCAGTCGAACATTTTCTGTATCCAGAAAGCCCCTTACAGGACCTGCAATATGCTGTTGTGCATTATCCTGCTGAAATGTAGGGTTTCGCAGGGATCAAATGAAGGGTAGAGCCACGGGTCGTAACACATCTCAATTGTAAGGTCCACTGTTCAAAGTGCCGTCAATGTGAACAAGAGGTGACCGGGACGTGTAACCAATGGCACCCCATACCATCACGCCGGGCGGTACGGCAGATTGGCGATGACGAATACACGCTTCCAATGTGCGTTCACTGCGATGTCGCCAAACAAGGATGCGACCATCGTGATGCTATAAACAGAACCTGGATTCATCCGAAAAAATGACGTTTGCCATTGGTGCACCCAGGTTCGTCGTTGAGTACACCATCGCAGGCGCTCCTGCCTGTGATGCAGCGTCAACTGTAACCGCAGCCACGGTCTCCGAGCTGATAGTCCATGCTGCTGCAAACGTCGTCGAACTGTTCGTGCAGATGGTTATTGTCTTGTAAACGTCCCCATCTGTTAACTCAGGGATCGAGACGTGGCTGCACGATCCGTTACAGCCATGTGGATAAGATGTCTGTGATCTCGACTACTAGTGATACGAGGCCGTTGGGATCCAGCACGGCGTTCCGTATTACCCTCCTGAACCCACCGATTCCATATTCTGCTAACAGTCGTTGGATCTCGACCAACGCGAGCAGCAATATCGCGATACGATAAACCGCAATTGCGATAGGCCACAATCCGACCTTTATCAAAGTAGGAAACATAACGATACGCAATTCTCCCTCTTACACGAGGCATCACAACAACGTTTCACCAGACAACGCCGGTCAACTGCTGTTTGTGTATGAGAAATCGGTTGGAAACTTTCCTCATGTCAGCACTTGGTCGGTGTCGCCACTGACGCCAACCTTGTGTGAATGCCCTGAAAACCTAATCATTTGCATATCACAGCATCTTCTTCCTGTCAGCTAAATTTCGCGTATGTAGCTCGTCACCTTCGTGGTGTAGCAATTTTAATATCATCTTACCATGCAGGGTAATGGTGCTTTGCGACGGCTCGCTGCGTGAGTGAATGAATCGTTCGCTGCACGTGCTTGGCTAGCACTGTGCGCTCACTGTTTAAAGTAGACCATTTTTAAGTCTTACACTCTTTTAACTGAATACACTAACAAACAAATCACGAAACACAACAGAAACGCTAAGATGCGGAATGAGCATGCAGAGACCAATTCATTCTCTCTCTGGCCGTCCGCGGTAGCCGAGCGTTTCTAGGCGCTACAGTCTGGAACCGCGCGACCGTTACTGTCGCAGTTTCGAATCCTGCCTCGGGCATGGATGTATGTGATGTCCTTAGGTTAGTTAGGTTTAAGTAGTTCTAAGTTCTAGGGGACTGATGACCTCAGAAGGTAAGTACCATAGTGCTCAGAGCCATTTGAACCATTCTCTCTCGTTTATTGGACACACTTTTTGTTAGGTGATAGATATCGTCTGTATTCCCTCTGAGGAGATGTAAAATTAAGTAAACCTGCGCGCCAGATAACTTGCATACAGAAACATAGTCATTTGTGACTGAAACTAAACGTCAGATGCAAGACGACCACGAAATAGAATACCGTATGCTACTTTAGTCTCTTACATGTCAATAGAGCGAAAGAGTGGTGTGAGGCATCAATATAAAAAGCCTCATATTACTATACATAATCTTTCGTCCGTGAAAAAATTACGGACGTATAGGCGAGTAATGAATCCGCCAGACATATTAGCAAGAAGAGAAACTGTAATGCCACTCCGATAGGGAGTATTAAGGTCGCGAGTCACACTTGTATTGTAATGTTCCTTAAACTCGTGAGCATGAACTCTCTATCTAAGCGTGCTGTTAATAAAATGCAGAAGTCTAAACCCAAATGGCATCCGATAATACACTAACATCAGTCGCCCTTTTAATCAGTACTGTTTCCGGATCAGAGGGAATGAGTTTTCGCATCATAGCTACTCTTGATAACCTAAAGAAAGGATTCGGCTCAAGACTAGTCACGGGATTTCATAGTCTCATCATCTGAGTGGTTTGCAAATGTCTTGAATGCAAGATCTTAAACTCCACACAAACATAAGTAAGCTTCAAACGCAGTAGTTAAAGCAAGTAAAGGAAATCAGTCCACACTTCTACTGGCGCTGCTGTCAACAGGTTTTAACGTGAAAAAGCTTATAAATTTCAACCCGAATTAACATATAACACCTAGTACAACGTGAGTACTTACCGATTTCTGGACGCTGGGTGCCCTCACAGAAAATTCGTAAATCTCCTCAACATGCTGTGTTTTCGAGCGAATTCCTTCTGGAGGGGCAGGCCTCAAACCAACCACCTAAGCCCATTAAAATGAGTGATCCACTACTACAACCACAGGGGCAGAAAAAGTGAAGGCAGTACTTGGTCACAGATCAAAACAGAGAAAAAGTTCTACAATATACTAGAAAATTCTACATCTCATCCCACACACCAATCAAAAAATTTTATTTTAAAACAGCTGGAATTTTCGTGTCTGCAGTTGAAATTTGCAACCGCCAACCAGTTTTAAAGAAGGCCAACAAATTTGGCCCAGAGAAAGGAAGATTGGAAACCGATGCCTCTAACTTACAATAACTCGCCATTTTCCAATTTCATCCAGGTGGCTACACAAGGACTTGGAATATGCAAGGCAAAGAGAATGCTGAGATCAGCAGTTGAAAATGGAAATAAAATAAAGTTTCCAGCAGAATTCCTTTTCTCCAGCATCTGCATGTGATTTAGAAACACGTATTGAAAGTGAAAGCTTACTCTCCGGCCTTTAATACTCAACCTGGTAGGAAACCTAAATGAAAATACGTTTTTGAGTATCTAACGCGCTTGAAATAGCTTTAAGTGAGCTTGGCTAAACTGAACACTGAACGTCTCCACGCATTTCAGCCTGTCTTCCTCTCTTGCCACTTTACAAACTAGTATGGCAATTAAATCGCTGCCTACCTACGAATCACTGCGCTGGGGAAACTAATTCAACTTTGGAGGTGGCGGGAGATGGCTTGTTGGGGAGAGGGGTTTTCCTTTAGCGTCACGAATGATCAGCTATACGAAAACTCAGGAACAGCCCCTTATATCACAAACAAAGGGTGATCACTAAACTGATACGCAACAAGCCGCAGTCCCGTTAAAAGAAGAACATCTCGAATGTGCTAATGTACGAAGGAATATAAGGAGGTCGTTATGTCTGAGAAGGGAAAACTATTGTTCTCTTGCGTATGTTGCAGGGAGAGTGGAGAGAACTTACGACCCAGCACGGAGCGGACCGCTGTCGATACTGTGATTTAATTGACCTCAAATGTCGACCGGCCGGAGTGGCCGAGCGGTTCTAGGCGCTACAGTCTGGACCCGCGCGACTGCTACGGTCGCAGGTTCGAATCCTGTTTTGGGCATGGATGTGTGTGATGTCCTTAGGTTGGTTAGGTTTGAGTAGTTCTAAGTTCTAGGGGACTGATGACCTCAGATGTAAAGTCCCATTGTGCTCAGAGCCATTTGAACCATTTTTGAACCTCAAATGTCAATTGGATTTCTCTCAATAAAATAAGCATAAACGAAAGAACTGGAACGCGACGTAACATGGGCCAAACTCGGTCATGTCAAGCACAGCAGGAGACCTCACATATTCGCTTCAATGAAGTTACGAACACCAACCAGATGCGACAGCATAGCCCACATCTGCTCTGTCCGTCGTTGTTCCGTGGGGTACTCGCTTCAAACTCGACGTAATCTGTGCTGGAATCACACGAGCAAGTCAGGTCCTTCTGTGGTGGAAAACAAAGTACGCTGAAGTTGAAAGTGACGAATCACACGCACTTCTTCTCTCCTGTTACAATTTTCCTATCATTTGCTGAATTTATGCCTTACTCTTTCGTTTGCTGTCCCCAATCTTTCACTACCGTTAATTTCGCATCAAAAGGGATATGGCAAAATTCATTACATTTTTAAAAGTCCAATCATCTCAAGGCTTACTAAACTCTGTTCGTCTCTCTCACACACTTTACCTCCTCCTTCTTTCCGCATATGGTGCTCAGTCGCAGTAGAGAGGATGCATACGTCCGGTGGATTTGACGCACTTCAGCCATCGGTTATAAGGGGACACGCGTCATTCTCTCCCGTTTACGTCCTACACTTGTCTGTCATGTCCAGAAATGCCACTCTCTGTACAGAGTAGTATGGTGACATTTACGTTGAAATTAAAACCGCCTATATTTCTCTCACTTTTAGTTCAGCATTTGACTATTTCCCACAGGCAATTACCATTATCTCATTCCCAAAGTAACATTCCCTTTCAGGTGGTGAGGAGAGATTTCGTTAAATTCTGCCGTATTCAGGAGGTGAGGACAGATTTCGTTAAAGTCATCCATCTTGCTCACGCAAGTCACGTCTTTATCACGGTCGATGTAGCGACCTGTTTCAGAATGGCGGGAGCTTCTATTCCCACTTGAAAAACGATACTGACGCACAGATGATGTATTCGTCATTCAATATGAAATGGACTACTAACTAACTCCGTCCGAATAGACCATTAGTGGACAATGGTACCGACCGGCCGCCGTGTCATCCCCAGCCCACAGGCGTCTCTGAATTGGATTCGGATATTGAAGCACATTTGTCCCGGGACTGTGCTGACATCCCCCCCCCCCCGGAAATTAGCGGGATATTAAAACTGACGGTTCCCTTTCCGGGACTCGAACCCTGGTCCTCCTGGGCGGAAAGGCCAAGTGCACACCTCTAACTCAATTAAATCACCGGAGGCGCTTGGAATTGACGGGACTCGAACCATAGTCTTACTGGATGGAAAGCCCAAGTGCACCTGCAACACGTGGATGTACTCCAGATGTGGGAGAGGAAGGTTAGGTTAGTGAACTTCATTTATTTAGGTCGGGAAACTGGCGCAAAGATCGATCTTAATTACATAATTGATCACAAAGTTCTGGCTTAATTACACAACCATATGCATAGTGTTGCACAAGTACGGCATATTCATTTGTCTCAGAATGAACGAAGCTATGCCACTTGACCAGAAAAATAATGCATTTGCACTGTGTGTTGCCAGCTGTTCTACATGTACTAGCAATTTTGGAACACAGAACGAGCGTGAGCCGGGGATACAATCTTTTATTTTTCGTCGAGGCGTCATTCTAATGTATGTCTATTGAGGTATTAGTGACACGCGCGAGATGACAGCTGTCTTTGACGCTTTACTGGTAAAAAGAGAACCACTTGCCTCTAAACTTACTGACATATATGTTAAAGGATGGCAGAGAGTGGATGGAGGGATAGGGTGAGATGGAGTTGTAAGGATTTAATGGTAGACTGATGATGCATGCTAGAGAGAGAGAGCGACATGTCACTTGACCATTTTTCCCGTTGTTTTGTCGAGATGCATCGGTTGTGTGACATAACCTGCGTTCGACTGGTATACAACAGCGTGTTCTGTGTATGACTTAGAGCACTGTCTACTTGCGATCGTTAACAGCAAACCTCTAGGTCATCAGAGGACTTCCATCCTGTTTCGACACATTCCTCTAGACGAACGAAGATTTATGCGAGGCACTCCATCCCTCTGCCGCATCTTGGACATAAAATCGAGTCTTCAGTTTCATAACTACGGTGACATTAAGTTAGCGACAGGTGTTGGTGAGACAGGTTGCAAAGTATACATCTGCTCGACAGATGTCCTGTTTATGGAGCTAGTGGCGACATGACGTGTAATTTCTCATGTCAGACATCGCTGCTATGCGTTTGTCTCTTTCCTTGTAAGAGGCATTCTCCGTTACTAAAGAACATTTTATATATGACTGGTGCGAAGATAGTATAATTTCTGAACCGTCATCATATGTGAATAGTGGAGGCTATACACATCTGGGAAACTACACTCATGGAAATTGAAATAAGAACACCGTGAATTCATTGTCCCAGGAAGGGGAAACTTTATTGACACATTCTTGGGGTCAGATACATCACATGATCCCACTGACAGAACCACAGGCACATAGACACAGGCAACAGAGCATGCACAATGTCGGCACTAGTACAGTGTATATCCACCTTTCGCAGCAATGCAGGCTGCTATTCTCCCATGGAGACGATCGTAGAGATGCTGGATGTAGTCCTGTGGAACGGCTTGCCATGCCATTTCCACCTGACGCCTCAGTTGGACCAGCGTTCGTGCTGGACGTGCAGACCGCGTGAGACGACGCTTCATCCAGTCCCAAACATGCTCAATGGGGGACAGATCCGGAGATCTTGCTGGCCAGGGTAGTTGACTTACACCTTCTAGAGCACGTTGGGTGGCACGGGATACATGCGGACGTGCATTGTCCTGTTGGAACTGCAAGTTCCCTTGCCGGTCTAGGAATGGTAGAACGATGGGTTCGATGACGGTTTGGATGTACCGTGCACTATTCAGTGTCCCCTCGACGATCACCAGTGGTGTACGGCCAGTGTAGGAGATCGCTCCCCACACCATGATGCCGGGTGTTGGCCCTGTGTGCCTCGGTCGTATGCAGTCCTGATTGTGGCGCTCACCTGCACGGCGCCAAACACGCATACGACCATCATTGGCACCAAGGCAGAAGCGACTCTCATCGCTGAAGACGACACGTCTCCATTCGTCCCTCCATTCACGCCTGTCGCGACACCACTGGAGGCGGGCTGCACGATGTTGGGGCGTGAACGGAAGACGGCCTAACGGTGTGCGGGACCGTAGCCCAGCTTGATGGAGACGGTTGCGAATGGTCCTCGCCGATACCCCAGGAGCAACAGTGTCCCTAATTTGCTGGGAAGTGGCGGTGCGGTCCCCTACGGCACTGCGTAGGATCCTACGGTCTTGGCGTGCATCCGTGCGTCGCTGCGGTCCGGTCCCAAGTCGACGGGCACGTGCACCTTCCGCCGACCACTGGCGACAACATCGATGTACTGTGGAGACCTCACGCCCCACGTGTTGAGCAATTCTGCGGTACGTCCACCCGGCCTCCCGCATGCCCACTACACGCCCTCGCTCAAAGTCCGTCAACTGCACATACGGTTCACGTCCACGCTGTCGCGGCATGCTACCAGTGTTAAAGACTGCGATGGAGTCCGTATGCCACGGCAAACTGGCCGACACTGACGGCGGCGGTGCATAAATGCTGCGCAGCTAGCGCCATTCGACGGCCAACACCGCGGTTCCTGGTGTGTCCGCTGTGCCGTGCGTGTGATCATTGCTTGTACAGCCCACTCGCAGTGTCCGGAGCAAGTATGGTGGGTCTGACACACCGGTGTCAATGTGTTCTTTTTTCCATTTCCAGGAGTGTATATTGTACGTGTATCACAAGAAATCGATGTTTTAAGGAATTAGTTCTTCAAAAACGGTTCAAATGGCTCTGAACACTATGGGACTTAACATTTGAGGTCATCAGTCACCTAGAACTTAGAACTACTTAAACCTAACTAAACTAAAGACATCACACACATCCATCCACGAGGCAGGATTCAAACCTGCGACCGTAGCGCAGTAGTTCTTCATTTTACAATTTATTGCCATAGTTTATCGTAGAGAAACCTGCAAGCAGAATGTCATGATCTGGAAATATATTTATTACATTGGGCTAGTAATAATGTTGAATTCCATACGACTAATAGGTCGGAAAACGCAACGATCTAACATTATAACATGTTTTAAGTGCAGAACATTGAGGCCTTAGGAGTGCATGTGTTTATGTTCTCTCTTACCATTACCGTCGTGGTAATGACCCCAGACACTAGATCCTAGAATTGCTAGCGCAGTTGATTAATGTAAAACGCAGCAAGCTCCATCCGTCTGTAGCTCCATCATGCATAAAAGCAACCCGTTTCTTGTTCTTAACGTTCTGTTATATCACCGCAACAGTTTCATATCTACTGCACAACGATAAGGGGTGCTAACCTCCTCAACATTCGCGCATCTGAATGGGTGTGCGGCATCAGCTCAGCCTCGGTTCGCACTGTTCCTACACGAAACGTGGAATGTAGCGGTCTACTTCTGGTCAGCTGCAAGCAGCATTGGTCAAAGACAATGTGAGGAGATCTTTCGGTCTCTAACTTTATCCTAAGAATGCGAGAATGCCCTGTGACTCCCATCCACATAGAGAAAGATCTTAAGTTACACACTACGATCGAAGTGCTAGAGACATCTAGATCACTGTCTGGTATCCTTTGGTGTATATGTTGGGGAATTAACAATGAATGAACATATGGCACAGCCATCTACTTACTTTCGCGATGGTACTCGCAAAGTAGTGGGCGGGCTGTTTAGCGATGATAGATGCTGCCGCATCATAGGTCGGTGTTGAAATTACGATAAAATTGCTAAAATTGATCGCACTATCAACTATGATGATTGTTATTACAGTACATCGGTAGTGTCTTTTTCTACCCAACAATCCTGGTACACTGTTGATCACCACATAATGCGATTTACACTGTGCGATATCTAGTTTCCTGGGGGAGTCATTGCACCAAACGTGTTAATGTCAGTTTAGAATCTGGCACAGACGTCGAAGTCTTGGCGGGAAAAAAAATGTATGGCAGTGTACAAAGCGTGTTACAGAAGAAAAATCGGTGTATCAAACAACGAAACAGGGTCCCTCTCCTGCGACCGATAACATGTGGGAAAATGTTCTTTTACAGTGTAGGCGATGAAACGTTACACAGGTCTGTCCAAGCTATGATGTATCATGCTGCGTAACTTCCTGTGACAGTGCGAGAGAGAGAGAGAGAGACAAAGATATTGTTTATTACTCTGTGGCGGTCAGCGCTAACATAATTATTCTTAGGATATAAAGCTTTTGTTCTTGTTAAGAGTAATATTACAAGAAGAGAGCCATTCTTGTGATGTAAAAATCGACGACATTGCGAGATTTTGCATCACATTGTAAAATATATGTGTATATGGAAGGAAATCAGTTAATAGAACAATAAAATATTGTTCATTCCAAGGAGGTACGTGTTATTCTACAACCAGTGCATACTTCTATTGAGATTTAATAATAAATACCAGCTTGAGAACAGTTCCGACGGGAACGTTCAGTTCTAGTGAAATAGGTCAATGTTTTCTTGGGAAAAGAAGTCACTTCATGGATCATTCAAATCCACAATTGTACCTGGACATTTCTCAGCACTGAAAGCAATCTTATTGCTATGCAACAGAGCCCCGAAGAATATTTTTCCGTACTTTCGTTACCACTTTCAGCAGCAGCAGCTGGAGCAGATTTCTACAACAGCTTCACACATCGACCTGTGTACGCTGTATGTAAATACCTACAGTCAACATACAGTTACTCACACACATAGAAAGACAATACAAGGTGATGTGGGAAACATTTCAGTACAAAGCTTCTGTAAAGCTAAACAGTAATTACCCTGGTAGTAGTAGTAGTAAACAATTTTTTTTTTCAAAGGAGCCTTTATAAAGCGACGTCGTTCACTGGCCACCTGCTCCAATGGATAAATACCTGTATATGTAATTGGATCGCCGCATATGCTCGATTGCAGCACATAGACGTTATTGGTTTTCGATATATCGGAAGAGAGAGATGCGGTAAAAATCTATCAGATGAAATTAACGAAGCTTTTATAGTTCGTAATTTTTACCTCCCCCCCCCCCCCTATGAACCATGGACCTTGCCGTTGGTGGGGAGGCTATCGTGCCTCAACGATACAGATAGCCGTACCGTAGGTGCAACCACAACGGAGGGGTATCTGTTGAGAGGCCAGACAAACATGTGGTTCCTGAAGAGGGGCAGCAGCCTTTTCAGTAGTTGCAGGGGCAACAGTCTGGATGACTGACTGATATGACCTTGTAACACTAACCAAAACGGCCTTGCTGTGCTGGTACTGCGAACGGCTGAAAGCAAGGGGAAACTACAGCCGTAATTTTTCCCGATGGCATGCAGCTTTACTGTATGGTGAAATGATGATGGCATCCTCTTGGGTAAAATATTCCGGAGGTTAAATAGTCCCCCATTCGGATCTCCGGGCGGGGACTACTCAAGAGGACGTTGTTATCAGGAGGAAGAAAACTGGCATTCTCCGGATCGGAGCGTGGAATGTCAGATCCCTTAATCGGGCAGGTAGGTTAGAAAATTCAAAAAGGCAAATGGATAGGTTAAAGTTAGATATAGTGAGAATTAGTGAAGTTCGGTGACAGGAGGAACAAGACTTCCGGTCAGGTGAATACAGGGTTATAAATACAAAATCAAATAGGGGTACTGCAGGAGTAGGTTTAATAATGATTAAAAAAATAGGAGTTCGTGTAAGCTACTACAAACAGCATAGTGAACGACACGAAGCCCATGCCTACTACAGTAGTAAAAGTTTATATGCCAACTAGCTCTGTAGATGACGAAGAAATTGAAGAAATGTATGATGAGGTAAAAGAAATTATTCAGATAGTGATGGGAGACGAAAATTAAATAGTCATGGGTGATTGGAATTCGGTAGTAGGAAAAGGGAGAGAAAGAAACATAGTAGGTGAATATGGATTGGGGCTAAGGAATGAAAGAGGAAGCCGCCTGATAGAATTTGGCACAGAGCACAACTTTATCATAGCTAACACTTGGTTCAAGAATCATATAAGAAGGGTGTATACATGGAAGACGCCTGGAGATACTGACAGGTTTCAGGTAGATTACATAATGGTAAGACAGAGATTTAGGAACCAGGTTTAAAATTGTAGGACATTTCCAGGGCAAATGTGGACTCTGACCACAATCTATTGGTTATGAACTGTAGATTAAAACTGAAGAAATTGCAAAAAGGTGGGGATTTAAGGAGGTGGGACCTGGATAAACTGACTAAACCAGAGGTTGTACAGAGTTTCAGGGACAGCATAAGGGAACAATTGACAGGAACGGGGGAAAGAAATACAGTAGAAGAAGAGTGGGCAGCTCTGAGGGATGAAGTAGTGAAGGCAGCAGAGGATGAAGTAGGTAAAAAGACGAGGGCTAGTAGAAATCCTTGGGTAACAGAAGAAACATTGAATTTAATTGATAAAAGGAGAAAATATAAAAATGCAGTAAATGATGCTGGCAAAAAGGAATACAAACGTCTCAAAAATGAGATCGACAGGAAGTGCAAAATGGCTAAGCAGGCATGGCTGGAGGACAAATGTAAGGATGTAGAGGCTTATCTCACTCGGGGTAAGATAGATACTGCCTACAGGAAAATTAAAGAGACCTTTGGAGAATAGAGAGCCCCTTGTATGAACATCAAGAGCTCAGATGGAAACGCAGTTCTATGCAAATAGGGGAAAGCAGAAAAGTGGAAGGAGTATATAGAGGGTCTATACAAGGGCGATGTACTAGAGGACAATATTATGGAAATGGAAGAGGATGTAGATGAAGATGAAATGGGAGATACGATACTGCGTGAAGAGTTTGACAGAGCACTGAAAGACCTGAGTCGAAACAAGGCCCCGGGAGTTGACAACATTCGGTTAGAACTACTGATGGCCTTGGGAGAGCCAGTCCTGACAAAACTCTACCATCTGGTGAGCAAGATGTACGAGACTGGCGAAATACCCTCAGACTTCAAGAAGAATATAATAATTCCAATCCCAAAGAATGCAGGTGTTGACAGATGTGAAAATTACCGATCTATCAGTTTAATAAGTCACAGCTGCAAAATACTAACGCGAATTCTTTATAGACGACCTCGGGGAAGATCAGTTTGGATTCCGCAGAAATGTTGGAACACGTGAGGCAATACTGACCTTACGACTTATCTTAGAAGAAAAATTAAGGAAAGCCAAACCTACGTTTCTAGCAATTATAGACTTAGAGAAAACTTTCGGCAATGTTGACTGGAATACTCTCTTTCAAACTCTAAAGGTGGCAGGGGTAAAATACAGGGAGCGAAAGGCTATTTATAATTTGCACAGAAACCAGATGGCAGTTATAAGAGTCGAGGGGCATGAAAGGGAAGCAGAGCTTGGGAATGGAGTGAGACAGGGTTGTAGCCTCTCCCCAATGTTATTCAATCTGTATAATGAGCAAGCAGTAAAGGAAACAAAAGAAAAATTTGGAGTAGGTATTAAAAGCCAGGGAGAAGAAATAAAAACTGTGAGGTTCGCCGATGACATTTTAATTCTGTCAGAGACAGCAAAGGACTTGGAAGAGCAGTTGAACGGAATGGACAGTGTCTTGAAAGGGGGGTATAAGATTAACATCAACAAAAGCAAAACGAGGATAATCGAATGTAGTCAAATTAAGTCGGGTGATGCTGAGGGAATTAGATTAGGAAATGAGACACTTAAAGTAGTAAAGGAGTTTTGCTATTTGGGGAGCAAAATAACTGATGATGGTCGAAGTAGAGAGGATATAAAATGTAGACTGGCAATGACAAGGAAAGCGTTTCTGAAGAAGAGAAATTTGTTAACTTCGAATATCGATTTAAATGTCAGGAAGTCGTTCCTGAAACTATTTGCATGGAGTGTAGCAATGTATGGAAGTGAAACATGGACAATAAATAGTTTGTACAAGAAGAGAATAGAAGCTTTCGAAATGTGGTGCTACAGAAGAATGTTGAAGATTAGGTGGGTAAATCACGTAACTAATGAGGAGGTATTGAATAGGATTGGGGAGAAGAGAAGTTTGTGGCACAACTTGCCTAGAAGAAGGGATCGGTTGGTAGGACATGTACTGAGGCATCAAGGGATCACCAATTTAGCATTGGAGGGCAGCGTGGAAGGTAAAAATCGTAGAGGGAGACCAAGAGATGAATACACTAAACAGATTCAGAAGGATGTGGGTTGCAGTAGCTACTGGGAGATGAAGGAGCTTGCACAGGATAGATTAGCATGGAGAGCTGCATCAAACCAGTCTCAGGACTGAAGACGACAACAACAACAATTTTTCTTTGTTGGATGGTGCAGAATAACGATGATAGAATTTTTGGGTGGTAGATGCCAATGGATCCTGAGGGAGGCAGGTCTGCCTCAGTGTTCAGTGTTCCTAATTTTCCCAGCAAGAAACACCACCGTAACGGTTCGTACTGTCGTCGTGTTGCAGCAGCAGGCTTCATTTGATGCTGGCCTTACACATCGTACACGGGTGGCGGAGCTACGACAACATGTTTCCACCTCCGCTGAGTGGTCAAAACGCGCTCTTATAACATTAACTCGGCTCAATCTGTTTCCACACAGGTTGCAGATAGTGGTGGATATTGCTCTCTCCGACTTCTAGGTAAATTTGCTAAAACTGATCTCGCAATCAACTGTGGTGTGTATTACAGTGCATCGAACCATATCAATGGCGTCTTACCAATCCCGACCGTCCATTCGGTATGCTGTTGATTACCGCCTAGTGACTGACTGGCACCAGTTGGTTGAGTTGGAGGGAACCTTGACGGAACACTGTATATCTGCTACTTGTCGCTGTGAAACATGGGATTAAGTGTAGAGGTCATCACCTAAATACAGATGTATAGAGGCGTTCCTCATTGGTACCGACTCGTCCTATTTCCATATGCTGCGATACCCTACACGTGTCATTTTTTATTTTTTATTGTTTTTCACCAATAGCACAACAGTACCTCTTTTATATTTGCGCTTTCTCATGAGTGTTGTGAACAGCACCTCCCAGCAATGGTCAGCACTGGAACAGTAATAATGTCCATGACGGAAAAATGAAGGAACAATGCTTCTGGAAATGGAGCACGGAGACATCCGCTACCCTTTCCATAAGAAGATGAGATTAGCTGCACAGGTAATCACCCTCGAATAGTTTTTGGAAGCGCTCTACAATACTACAAACTCTTGCAGTTTCCATATGTAGCGACGCCTTCCACATTTTTGTCAATGTGAAAGATCGCATCTGTGTTTTATTTATACCAGCCTGTGGTGTGGTATCTGTATCGTTTATGTCATGCAGTTTTCTGTGAGAACCAGGGGATCGAAACATGTTAATATCAGTTTAACAGCAGCTGGCACAGGTCTCTACGTCATGGTAGAAGAAACAGAGCATATGGCGGTGTACACCTGATTGGGTATGTTGCAACCAAAGAAACAATGTATTAAACTAATCATAGCGTGTAGGCTGAATGTATTAAATAGCTTATGAAGGAGCATTACAGGAACCCTTTCGTGTGACTGATAGTCTGTTGGATATGATCTTCCTACAGTACTGGTGATGAAACTTTACACCAGTCTGTCGAAGCGACTTTAATCACGAACCACCTGCTCCAATCGATAAATACCTGTATATTTAATAGGATCGTCAGATATATTTCGGTGACCGACATGAATGCGTTCTTAGAGACACAGCTCTCCTTCGGACTACCTGTATGTAGTTTTGAGGTGTGTCTCAAAATCTTCGTTCTTCCTGCATGCCATTTATGGTGCGTAGTCTTTCTAATTCTCCCAACAAGAAACATCACCGTAACTGCACGCACTATCTCTTCTACTACCTCGTGTTGGAAGGAAAGGCTGTGTTTGGTGCTGGTCTTACACACTGTACACGGGTGGCTTAGCTATGACACTATGTTCCCATTTCCTCCAAGTGGTCAAAATTTGTTTCTACAAAACAGATACGTGTTTCAAAGTTTTACTGACCTTCAAAGTAGCCACCGGCATTGAGTATAACCCGTTGCCAGCGATGTGGAAGTCGCAGGATACCCTTAGCAGTGTCAGTTGTGGTGAAAGTTCGAGCGGCGCTGTCTCTTGCCCGACGAATTTGTAGCAGTTCTTAAGCGAATGCCGTGAAGTGTTTCCTTCCGTTTAGAAATCGAGTTGAATTTACGAGGGCTTAAGTCAGGGGAGTGCAGTAGGTGGCGTAGTACTTAGCAGCCCCATCAGTCAAATAAATCAGAAAAAGCTTGCACTGTACGTGCTACACCATTGTCCTGCAAAATGATGGTCAGGTCCTGCAGAAAGCGTCATCACTTCTGTCTCTATGCTGTTCATTTATGGAACACAACCTACGACCGTACGTATAGCACTCTCCGACTTCCGTAAAGGTCAGCCTTAAATTGGGACGATCACATAGACTAAGCTGCAGGGAGGGCTGGGAAAAGACGTAGGACCAGTTACAAGATGCAGAGGGACTGTCTAAAAACAGCGCTGGAGTTAATGGTGGTGGGATCCTTAGCAGATAGGTTCGAAAGAAAAGAAACTGTGACTCGTTTTGAGATACGAGAGTGGTACGAATATGATTCACCAGTAAGTATAGCCATAAAACGACATCTCTACAATCTACAAATTGTATACGTGGTAGAATGGATAGAACTGGTTCCAAATCGCATACAGCGTTTCTACCTGAAAGTGTGATACTATCTGCGACTCGTGTGTGCAGTGTCGTTTCTTAATGGTATTCCTCAAAAGGAACATCGTGTTTCCTCCATGGATTTCCAGTTGTCCTAGGTGGTGAGTGTAATCCAACCGCTAAAAAAAAATGATCAACTTAATTAACAAACTGATATCAATGACATGCCACCTGGCGGGTGGAAGAGAGTGCTAGGGCACCGCAGAATGATTCTTGACAAGCGTTTCTTTTTTTTCGTTTTGGTGATATCTTTTAACGAAATTTTAATCTCCCACCCACACAGGACGAGACAAGCTCTTACGATTTGTTTCGTAAACACTAGTATGATATAGCATCGCAATGGTAAAAGGGGCCCTGTCATAGTGTACAAAATAGCTCCGTTCTCTTGAATTATAGCTTCTTGTTGTCAAACGTAAAATGAATGTGTTTTTTTCCGACATGTGTGCCAATGGCGTGAAAGATTGTGTGAAATGTTTGTAATACACACATGCATGACAGTTTATTTACAGAGACTGAACGCGAGGGACGCTCGCAGGTCGTGTAATGTCTTCAACAAGCGGGGAGAAATTACAAAATATTGATTTTTGTCTTTGAGTTTAAATTGTCGCTTTTTCTTTACTTCGATGACGGTTTCGAAATAACGAGGACATTCTGCGGTGATCGGTAGCTCTCGCATCAAAACAGT
Organism: Schistocerca americana; assembly: GCF_021461395.2. Taxonomy (NCBI): domain Eukaryota; kingdom Metazoa; phylum Arthropoda; class Insecta; order Orthoptera; family Acrididae; genus Schistocerca; species Schistocerca americana. The sequence continues at coordinate 498,550,315 of NC_060126.1, read as the reverse complement.
TGAAGTTTTTCTTTTCCTAATTTCACCTAAGGTGGGCATGTCTGCTGATCATTTGTAATCGGGGGTGGTACACTTCGCTGGGTGTCACAAAATAACGAGATGCGACTGCAGTCGAACGTCAACACTATACCGATTTGGCTGATAAAAATAAAAGAAAATCCACTTCACTCATTTTCGTGCAAAGAGGACATTTTTAATGGTCACACATGTGTTTTGCTTTTTTAATAAATGCTTGATTATAGATGCGTTGACGTCAAATACAATTGTTCTCCATCACTGAACGACGGGCTGCTGCGGGTGAAGGGCCGGGATGGGGAGGGGTGGGGGGGGGGGGGCGCTCTCTGTTCAGGGGGCGGCGTGGGGGGGCCGTGCCGCTGTATTCTAGTCGAACAAGTCGCACTTGAGGCGGCCATCCTTTTACACTACTGGCCACTAAAATTGCAACACCAAGAAGAAATGCAGATGATAAACGGGTATTCATTGGACAAATATCTTATACTAGAAATGACATGTGATTACATTTTCACGCAATTTGGGTGCATCGATCCTGAGAAATCAGTACCCAGATCAACCACCTCTGGCCGTAATAACGGCCTCGATACGCCTGGTCATTGAGTCAAACAGAGCTTGGATGGTATGTGGAGGTACAGCTGCCCATGCAGATTCAACGCGATACCACAGTTCATCAAGAGTACTGACTGGCGTATTGTGACGAGCCATTTGCTCGGCCACCATTGACCAGACGTTTTAAATTGGTGACAGATCAGCAGAATGTGCTGGCCAGGGCAGCAGACGAACATTTACTGTATCCAGACAGGCCCGTACAAGACCTGCAAAATGCGGTCGTGCATTACCCTGCTGAAATGTAGGGTTTCGCAGGAATCGAATGAAGGGTAGAGCCACGGGTCGTAACACATCTCAAATGTAACGTCCAATGTTCAACGTGCCGTCAATGCGAACAAGAAGTGACCGAGACGTGTAACCAATGGTACCCTATACCATCACGCCGGGTGATACGCCAGTATGGCGATGACGAATACACGCTTCCAACGTGTGTTCACTGCGATGTCGCCAAACACGGATGCGACCATCGTGATGCTGTAAACAAAATCTGGATTCATCCGAAAAAATGACGTTTTGCCATTGGTGCACCCAGATTCGTCGTTGAGTACACCATCGCAGGCGCTGTTGTCAGTGATGCAGCGTCAAGGGTAACCGCAGCCACGGTCTCCGAGCTGATAGTCCATGCTACTGCAATCGTCGTCGAACTGTTCGTGCACATGGCTGTTGTATTGCGAACGTCCCCATCTGTTGACTCAGTGATCGAGACGTGGCTGCACGATCCGTTACAGCCAAGTGGATAAGATGCCTGTCATCTCGACTGCTATTGATACGAGGCCGTTGGGATCCAGCACAGCGTTCCGTATTACCGTCCTGAACCCACCGATTCCAAATTCTGCTAACAGTCATTGGATCTCGACCAACGCGAGCAGCAATGTCGGTATACGATAAACCACAATCGCGATAGGCTACAAACCGACCTTTATCAAAGTCGGAAACGTGATGGTACGCATTTCTTCTCCTTACACGAGGCATCACAACAACGTTTCGCCGGGCAACGCCGGTCAACTGCTGTTTGTGTATGAGAAATCGGTCGGGAAATTTCCTCATGTCAGCAAGTTGTACGTGTCGCCACCGGCGCCAACCTTCTGTGAATGCTCCGAAAAGCTAATCATTGGCATATCACAGTATCTTCTTCCTGTCGGTTAAATTTCGCCAGTGTAACACGTCAGCTTCATGATGCAGCAATTTTAATGGGCAGTAGTGTTCATTTTACTGTTTAGTTGACTATACACGCTACTGTGTTGGTATGGTAGCGTATCCTTAAGGCGGCAAGATGGTAGAGAGCTGAGTGCTGATCTGGACCATTCTCCGGATGGGCAGGGTTATGCTTGTAAATTTCTCTTTTGTGCTAAGGGGGGCCACATCAATGGCTTGCCGCATACCGCGAGGGTCTGCTGGGGCCTGCAGCAATGCGCCGGTCGCCAGAAAAACAGCAAAGATCACGACTTTTGAATTAGCCATCTGGAGCGTCCTTCGGATGGTCTGGGTTATGCTGCTTAGTTTTCCTTTTGTGTTGTCTACGACCGCCGCCTTAAGGCGGCTGCCAGATGGTGGAAAGCCGAGGGTGGCCAGCGAAAATTAGATAAAGGTTTTTACCCTCTTACAGATTCCTCTTTGGCCTCCCATTTAGTTAACTGCTGGTATTGAATTTTTGGATCTTGTTGCATATGTTGTACGCCAGTAGCTAAACAATTAGAAGTATGTTTATTTGATTCCATGCAGGGATCGAACATACTGTAGACCCACGAGTGAACAGAATGATATTAGCTTCCATTGGTTGTACAAAACCGATCAACATTTCCTGTAATGTCACCGGCTTGCTGTAACACGGAAGAATCTGTGGATGTTACAAGCGTTCGGTACATCTGCTCACTCTTGATAACGTTCCTCGAACTGCACCTGTAATTGTTCAGAGCTCAGTTACTCTCACATATCGAACTCTGTAGAGAAGTATCCCATGGCATATCAGAATTCCGGAACTTGTTACTCTTTCTTTATATGTACGCAATTCGTTTAAGAAATTTTCTAACTGTTAATGCTATAGCTACAATCAACCGGCCGTAGCTGTGGGTTCTTTAATTGCTGTAGGATATGGCTCATTGCAATTACAATATATGAAATGTAGGTTCACTGTATTACTAGAATGATAAAAAGATATACTTCACTTGATACAATCCTTTGACAGAGGAGTATTTGATAATTTACAACTGCCATTGACTATTTAAGCACTGCTTGTTGTTCTAATTAACAAAATGTTCTTTTGAAGTGCAGTGTTCAACATTTATAAAAATACATTTCCATCTGAGATTTGAAAAACTCTTTAGTCCTACTTGATGATGCTTCAGAGAGGTCACGAACTGGGACAGAGCACTTCCATGCTCGGCTCTACGTTGACCTCACCGTGAGGGCGCTGCAGTGCTGAGAGAGAGAGAGAGAGAGAGAGAGAGAGAGAGAGAGAGAGAGAGAGGGAGGGAGAGGTGTCGTCATCAGGGGCGCATCCCTTCCGTCGTTAGGGATTTTAGTGAAACCTCACTAACGTATCTATGTTCGTTGCTGACTCTGGGGATACCACAACTGTGAATATTGTTCAATTCGTAATGCTTTGTGGTTACATTTTACGTTGATCTTTCCCTTTTCCGATCATCTCTGCAGGAAATTACGCTCACACCTTGGTTCTGCTGTGTTTTGGAGAGTAGTGTAATGGCAAGAACATTTTAAGGAATTTGGAATACAGTGTTGATTAAGTATCTCTGCCATAACGGAACACCCCCAAGCCTACTGTAGGCAGTCAAGACATGCATTTCGTTTCATTCATCAGCTGGAAAATTTATCTAAAATTTTCATGAGCGTCTTAATAGAGAAGTATCCGTGTTCTTCTGTGCAGATAGTGTTGAAGGTTTCGGAGAACGTCTGACGCTGGAATACCACATTCTGAAGCCAGATGCTCAGAGAACGGAGCGGACCCAATTTGACACCTGAGGGCACCAGGCTAGCTGGCAGTAGTAGGCCGGCGACTGTGTCCAGTAGCCCGTGTGCACTCAGGAGGCAATAGGCTGGCACTGGTAGAGAGGCGACACTGAAGTCGGATTCCTGGATTTTTTTTGTTTTGTTTTCAGTACGTAATCAATTCGATGTAACTGTCCAAATTTCTCGAGAAAATCGACTTTTAAGTTCTCGGATGGTCTTTGATACCTTAAAGCAAGGTAACTTACCTCTTACAAGAAGCGTGGCTCTGTGGTCGACTGCTATCTGTCACGTAGGGTCTCCTGAGTTTCATTCCTCCCCACTGGAAATGTTTAAACAGAGCTGCAAGCTCTACCTGCATTTCCGTGAAGAATAAAATACGAAAAGATTAAAAAAACATCAGTAGCCCTCGAGAATTGTAATCGCTAGGTCACTGGCTCGACACTAGCTTCATTTATTATTTTTCTCCTTTTTCCTGTTGAGCTCAATTACCCTACGTCATTGAAATACAAAATTCATCAAATAATTGCTAATTAACACCTATCTGGTGCTCATTTTATGAAAAATACGCTTGCTATTTTTAATAATATTCTGCTCACAAAAACCCAGTGTTCATATGAAATCTGGCCGGCCGATGTGGCCGAGCGTTTCTAGGCGCTTCAGTCTGGAACGTGCGACCGCCACGGTCGCACGTTCGAATCCTGTCTCGGGCATAGATGTGTGTGATGTCCTTAGCTGAGTTAGGTTTGAGTAGTTGTAAGTCTAGGGGACTGATGACCTCCGATATTAAGTCCCACAACGCTTAGAGCCATTTCATAGCAAATATGATTTCTTAATTACCGATGTACCAGATAAATAGTTTATAAAGATTTTTAAAATTACAAACAAGAAACATTACAAATTAAATTTTTTCATCCTTATATCGCTCTTGGAATATATACTGTCTTGAAATATTTGTCACTGCTGGGAATCGAACATAGGCTGACCACGTTGTAACCGAGCAGTCCATCACAGCGGCGTGCCACCCGTCGAAAAAAGATGTTTTGGGGTATTAGATACTCGGTAAATCTTCACAGAGAAATTTTCTAGAACGTATGTTCGGAGCACAACAATGAATGGAAGTGAATCACTGGCTTGAGGAAAATCGGAAAAGAAGAGAATCGAAGAGCTTCAGTTAGGGTGCTATAAAAATGTTGGAAATTAGGTGGACCAATAAGAAAGAAATAAGGGAAGTCTCCACATCATCAGTAAACGGACGAACGTGCGAAAATACTGACGAGAGGAACGAATTGGATGATGGGTAGTAGACAAAACCGAAGGGGTAAAAAGCGTAGAGTAAGACGGAGATAATAGTTCAAACAAATAAAAAAGGTCGACGTATGCGAATGTTATTCTGAGATTGGGAGGTTGGCACAAGCGAGAAATTCATTGTGGGTAACACTAAATCTGTCGGAAAACTGAGGACACAACAGAAGTTTAAAGATTTGAAGGATTGCGACGGAAGATACCATCATAGAAAGCTAGGTCTTAAGAACCGCAATTGCAAATCTCGCACTCACAGTGAATTTAAAGAACCACTGGAAAATGTGAACAAACGAACGCAAGAAAGAAAACAGAGAATTCATGAAGGGATACTTGAAAGAGAAGGAGAAGAAGAATTTGTCAAAGCAGCTTTAAATCCGCTTTTTAGTTGGGCGTAAGGAAGAAAGAAGATTTTAACAAAATGTTTTTCTTTTTTTTTTTTTTGCGGGTCTCGTGTTGCACGTCCCCCCTTCCGTCCCAGCTACGATCCGTGCATGTGACCACGATGGTGAAGCACAAAAAATTTAGCACCAGTTGGTCAGCAGCAAACGAGTGGCGAACTTCTGCCTCTCGTACAGATTGCAAGATTCAGCGAACACGTTTCGACGACGGTCGCCGACGCCGGACCCTCTTCCGCACACCGCGCCGCCTGCTTCCCGCTCGACCGCGCAACCCGCGTCGCAATCTGCATAACTCGGTGATCCAGTGTGCGGGACACAGCTGGCCGGCCGCTCCGCGCCTTCTTTGTGCTCTGTTCGCCGCCGCGCATACGAAATGCCCCCTGGCAGCCTTACACGTGCCAAGCCAACACCCTGACGTAGCCAGCTGCTACATGAGCTTACTACCTTTAAATTTACATACTACCTGAGTGCTAGAAGTTGTCCGGGTATGCATTTATTAAAATATTTTCTTAGTCCCTCTCCTCCTCCTCCTCCTACCCCCTTCCCAATTCGTATTATCCCGCTCACCCCAATACGAAAATGGTGGTTGTTACACCCACAATATCTCTTTCCAGATCGTAACTAATATTGGTACAAATTTGACCGAAATCGTTCCAGGGACTTAGCACGAGCCCCTTTTACTCGTGGATTTGTCCATGTACACAACTGTTCAATATATTTCACACATTTTTAGCATGCTTCAAAGTCACTGTACACGTAATTCGCCCAAACATCTAGCAAATTTCCTCTTTCTATTTCATTCACACGCAGCTTGATGTTTTTGATGTCTTATTTCCTGATCTATGAATCGTACGATTATATAATTTTACAAGTACATAGAGTCTGCCTCCTACGTAAGAAATGTGAGCCGGCAGGAGTGGGCGTGCGGTTCTAGGCGCTACAGTCTGGAACCTAGCGACCGCTACGGTCGCAGGTTCGAGTCCTGCCTCGGGCATGGATGTGTGTGATGTCCTTTGGTTAGTTACGTTTAATTAGTTCTACGTTCTAGGCGACTGATGACCTCAGAAGTTAAGTCGCATAGTGCTCAGAGCCATTTGAAAATTTTTTTTGAGAAATGTGAGTACGCTTAGTACACTACTGGTCATTTAAGTTGCTACACCACGAAGATGACATGCTACAGACGCACAATTTAACCACCAGGAAGAAGATGCTGTGATATGCAAATGATTAGCTTTTCAGAGCATTCACACAAGGCTGGCGCCGGTGGTGACACCTACCACGTGCTAGCATCAGGAAAGTTTCCAACCGATTTCTCATACACAAACAGCAGTTGACAGGCGTTGCCTGGTGAAACGTTGTTGTGATGCCTCCTGTAAGGACGAGAAATGCATGCCACCGCGTTTCCGACTTTGATAAACGTCCGATTGTAGCCAATTGCGATTGCGGTTTATCGTATCGCGACATTGCTGCTCGCGTTGGTCGAGATCCAATGACTGTTAGCACAATATGGAATCCGTGGGTTCAGGAGGGCAATACGGGACGCCGTGCTGGATCCCAACGGCCTCGTATCACTAGCAGTCGAGATGACAGGCATTTTATCTGCATGGCTGTAACGGATCGTGCAGCCACTTCTCGATCCCTGAGTCAGTAGATGGGGACGTATGCAAGACAACAGCCATCTTCACGATCAGTTCGATGACATTTGCAGCAGCGTGGACTATCAGCTCGGAGACCATGGCTGCGGTTAACCTTGACGGTGCATCACAGACAGGATTGCCTGTCATGCTGTACTCAGCGACGAACCTGGGTGCACGACTGGGAAAACGTCATTTTTTCGGATGAATCCAGGTTCTATTTACAGCATCGTGATGGCCGCATCCGTGTTTGGTGGCATCGCAGTGAACGCACATTGGAAGCGTGTATTCGTCATCGCCATACTGGCGTATCACCCGGCGTGATGGTATGGGTTGCCATTGGTTACACGTCTCGGTCACCTCTTGTTCGCATTGACGGCTCTTTGAACAGTGGACGTTACATTTCAGATGTGTTACGACCCCTGGCTCTACCCTTCATTCGATCCCTGCGAAACCCTACATTTCAGCAGCATAATGCACGACCGCATTTCGCAGGTCTTTTACGGGCCTATCTGGATACAGAAAATATTCGACTCCTGCCCTGGCCAGCACATTCTTCAGATGTCTCACCAATTGGAAACGTCCGGTCAATGGTGGCCGAGCAACTGGCTCGTCACAATACGCCAGTCACTACTCTTGATGAACTGTGGTATCGTGTTGAAGCTGCTTGGGCCGCTGTACCTGTACACGCCATCCAAGCTCTGTTTGACTCAATGCCCGGGCGTTTCAAGGCCGTTATTACGGCCAGAGGTGGTTGTTATGGGTACTGATTTCTCAGGATCTGTGCACCCAAATTGGGTGAAAATGTCATCACATGTCTGTTCTAGTATAATATATTTGTCCAATGAATACCCGTTTATCATCTGTATTTCTTCTTGATGTAACAATTTTAATGGCTAGTATTGTAGTAATGAAGAAACAATTTCAAACCTCATGCATGGTGTAGCTGTTTTACACGCATCTCAGTACTCATGACGCGCTAGCTCTGAGCTATGTGCCGTTCAGCCGTTCAGCGATAGGTTTTTGTAGGTATATTTACTTGTGTATGTGAATACTCTCTGAGAAATGTATTGATAATAGAATAGCTAGTAAAGAAGTAGTAGATTAAAAGCTCATGAACGATGGAGATTTTTTCACACATCTAAGTTTGTATTACGTCACATTTCCTGAGCTATGTATCGTAGAATTACGTAATTTTGCTGGTACATTCAGTAGTATATGGGAGTACTGTCTGAAAAAGGTGTTGCGACAGTTAGCATTAAAAAATCAATATTAAAAAGTGATGCTTCCTACAGCAGATTTACTGCATCAACAGTGAAAATATGGTAAGCCGTATATTTAGTTTTTCCTTTCATCATTTTGTTGGGGGATGTCAGGGAAACAAAGTTTCTTAACGATTTGAAATTATGTGTAAACCTAGGACCAAGTCACTAAGCGCTCCCATTCTCAAATACTGCATTACATGGCTATTCAAATCTTGTGTGCTACACTGCAGTTCAGACTGCTTTCAAAAACAAGTTTAGCAAAGCAAATATTGTAAGGTAAAAATTATATAGCATTTCATCATTGATTTAAAATTCATTCCTATAATAATCACCATACTTCTCCTTTGCAGTGTAATCATTGGAGCGATATAGGTCTTCGTTCTTTCCACGCGATATACGAGATTGGAATAATAGAGAAATGTGAAGGTGGTTCGATGAACCGTCAGCCAGGCACTTAAATGTGATTTGCTGGGTATCCATGTATATGTAGTGGATGTAGATGTAGTTTCTGTTAAGGTAAGCCCTCATCCATGGTTTTCCTTGTCAGCTGCATACATCATGAACTAAATTGCACCAATTACTAACGAAACTAAAATATTTACTGCTTTACCTGTTTCTGTGTTCCACAAAGACCTTAGTTTAGGCATAAATGATATTTGATAAACGCTTCTAATAGATTATGGTGTATTCTTTAATCGCACGCTGAAGGCAAAAACACCTGAAATTTGCTGTAGCAAACTAAAGAAGGCCGCCCGGGATTAGCCGAGCGGTCTTGGGCGCTGCAGTCATGGGCTGTGCGGCTGGTTCCGGCGGAGGTTCGAGTCCTCCCTCGGGCATGGGTATGTGTGTTTGTCCTTAGGATAATTTAGGTTAAGTAGTGTGTAAGCTTAGGGACTGATAACCTTAGCAGTTAAGTTCCATAAGATTTCACACGCATTTGAACATTTTTTGAAACTAAAGAAAAAGCGTACATGTGCTAGTAACACGCGCGCTTTGAGCGTCAGCACGAACTTAATTATGGATATAGATAATAATAATAGTTTCTTGTTGCTGAATGTACTGGTGTAGAAATTTCAATTGGACGCCACTTCTGCGACATGCATGTTTCTAACCTACGCCAGGTACCGAACCACCGATTGGGGTCCTACAGTTTAAGGTGGTACTCGAAACACGCGTTTTTTCTGTGAATCTTCACATCGTGGAAACGTGAAGGCAAAGTTAAAACAAAGAAGGACAAATCCATAGTAGGACCGATATTCGATATCGCGACCTCTCGATTTCCACATACACGCTTTACAGGCCTTACCTCTGTACCACCAAGTAGACATGTATGTGCATGCACTGACGAAGTAGGATAGATGTTGATCTGTGGCGTATCTGCTAAAAGAGTACAATTCTGGTGCACATGAAGGGGTTGCGGAGCACACCGTTCATCTCACATTGTTGAACATGGAAGATTCTTAAGACGATCCATCGTCATCACTGGAAATGGTTACACTTAGATGATGGCACTAAATAAAATTAATACAATGGTATTGCATGAGAAATTTTCAGTACGAAGTAAAATGATAGCTCCAGTTCAGCAGTACAGTTACCAAGGCGATTGAACCTTTGACGAGGAAAAGGATGCAGATAACAGAGTGCAGAGATATCAAAGTATATATGTCACTAAAACCAGAACTTTAAAAAATACCAGAGAGACACAAAAATGATGATTGTATCTACCCCATCGTGTGGCAGTGAAACCGGGACACGAAGGGAAAAGATTCTAATCATGGTGGGGAGGCCGAAATGAAATTATAGCAAGCAGCCAAAAGTTGCACTATGTTGGACAGGATTCCTAATGAAAATAGTAGACAGTACAATATTGTTTCAGTACATAAATAAATAGGAAAACATCGAACTGGAATATCTGCAACGAATAGAGCAAACAAGGGAGCCAAAATGACATCACAACCCAAAGGAAAGACGGGCATGAGATATCCAGTTAAAGATGAAACTCAGGCAACAATATACGGAGAAAAATATGCAGTTAAAGATGAAACTGAGGCCACTATATATGGAGAAGCCTAATCTAAAAAAAGTCAGAAGGATAAGAAAATTAAGTCCAAGACCCAATCTGATTAGCCTCTAATTTCAGTCATGATACGTAACATTAACGATCTTGTATAATTAATCTGTAACTATTGCAAGTTATGTAACTCAACCACTAAAAATTCTATCTTTGGCTTCTACGATATAAGAAAACCTGAGGCCAAAATTCAAAATATTGCTCTTATATTTTTGAAATTACTACATGAAAAATTCAATAATACTTAATGATGCCATATTTTTCTTTCACTGCACTTAATAAGCTACCTACAGCTCTCAGTTAGCTTGGAAGACGATTAATTTGGTAATTATTAATCGACATCAAAAAGAAATAGTGTTTTCCGTGCGAAAAAGCCTACATATTTAAATAATTTGCTTTGACCAAAAATAAACACTTTTATGACTTTCAGTGATTCGAATCGTGATAAAATGTGGTCAATAACGAAGAAAATTTTGAGATTCTTTAATGTAGAACACTTAACACCTACCTCACATTATCGTTACAGCGACAGTAATAGCAGGAAGTCGCAACAGTAAAGACATGGAATGTCCTTTGTTTTCGTCTCGGTACACGTATATGTAATCTACTGATAATAGGTTGTATAGAGATTTTGTCTTGCTATTCACTATAAATAACACAAATTCAAGAATTTCACAGCTACTAATACCAAGAGAAGTTAAATATTATTTCGTTTCTCCGTATTATGCGAGGTCACATAATCCATATTGTTCAGGAAACGAGAGGACAATTCTCTTTTACGTTCAGGTGTGACATCCCAGACCTATGGTTGGGGAGTGTTACGGGAATCGGCACTCATCGCCACCGACGTAAGACGACTTTTAACGAGACAATATCGTGAAAGACGAGTAGACTGAGTAAGCTCTGTACCTTGACCTCCTACGTCACCTGACCTCGGTCCTCTGCAGTCTTTTATCTGGGACATCTCAAAAGCGAAGTGCACAGCACTCTCAAAACACCGCTGAAAAAATGTAGCAGTCTTTTGAAGCCTTACGAGTTTACCCGGACGTGTTCCAAAGAATTCATATCTCAATGCAGAGAACATTGCGGTATTGCATCTGAATAAGTGGAAAACATTCTCCAGCAGCTATAAGTGCTGTAATACAATTATAATGGGCAAAACTGTACCGTGTTTCCATTTAAGATAGATCGTGGGTAACATTTGACTCTACATTTGTGGTGACTTAATGGAAAATTTTCCAGGACTATATATTGTATTCATATCAGAGATGGATCGTAATCCCAAATTCGCAATCATCACGCAAACGGATCATTTGCAGACCCATGTTTACTGAAACGCTTTCGATTCCACTGTCTAATACTAGCTCCCGTATCTGTTCTTGCTGTTGACAATAATACACTTTGTATTTACAAATGTATGAGAAGGAAAATTTCGCTAAATGCTTTACTCCAAGTTTTCTGATTCTTCAGAAATGCATCGTTTATAAGTTAGGCGCTAAGTAATGTTGATGATAGAATGACAAAGAAGAAGAAAGGGTAGAACATATGTCCGGTTGCTTTATGAGACTGCTCTTAACGAGGGTTCAGGAAGAAACTGAAAAGCCAGCTTCCACGGATGTACCTTCTTCGTGAGAGTCGTAAAGAAGCAACGAGATGACCTGTGTCTGATGTCAAACTGCCCAGAAATATTTTGCTTTAGTAGTACAAATTGTCTTTAAGGATTGCCATATGACATTACGTCCTCATGCACATGTCAGATTTGGCGATTCATGCAATAATGTAGTGACTGCCTGCACCCGTAATGACAGTGCCGGCGCGTCTGAACTGTAAGTCTCCTCTTTAACCTTCTATTACGTCTGCGTGGCATAAAGATTAAAAATGAGACAGTACACTGCGGTCGATCTGAGAGTTGTTAGAGAGAGGTATTGATACTACTCGCTTTTTCTCAACTCTAGATTGCTAGGTCTGAGTCGGCAGGATTCGGTAATGGTTCAGCAAACGGACTTTCAGGTTTGCTAACCTTTGCCAACAACCGGTATTGTTGTTCAGCCTTACTACAGTTATTATTGAACTTAAACGTAAGTTTATGGCTAGGGTATGGAAGTTATTGGTGTCTGGGAAAGTACCATAAATTTTTTAAGATTATTTTCCAGCTTCAGTCACTTTTATTTGGCATAGCTTATTCGCGTCACGCGTTCCAACACTACGCTAACATCATCAGGTGCTTTAAGTTCGACTGTACATTAATTTTTAAAATCGATTTCTCTGAAGCGCGATGAGGACTACTTGCTTCATGCGTCAGTGTCCCTCCCAAGAAGGACTTATTTCTTTTAACGTCCACCATTAAGTGGATTGCATAATTTTATTACAATAAATAAACCTAATTTCAGACGGATAAATTTCAGTACAAAGCCTTACAGCCAGGATAACGAAACAGACCTCATAACACTTCAAAGGATTCTACAAGTAAACAATAATATTGATTTAAAGAGCCTGATCATGGCTACAATCTCCCATAAAACTTTTTTTTTTTTGTATATCAATATAGACAGTCCCAAGTACAGGCATCAGTCTATCGTTGTAACAGTTTCTGAGATGTTTAAGGCAAACTACATGGAGATGATGGATACAAAATAAATATGTTAACCTGCTGGATTAACATTCTAATAAATTGACACTAACAAACACATCCTCCCATCCACACACACACACACACACACATTTGTATTTTACAAGCGGTTTATAAGTGTCCATATTCATCTTAGTCAAGAGTGAAATAAAGAAACTCTTGATGCATGTAGACCAGCTCCCCAAGTGGGCAACATAATTATGTTCTGTGTACAAGACAGTCATAGCATATGTTTAACGGCTTGCGTATCCCCATAGTCGCAGTATGCCGGTGGTATGACGTGGAGAAGCTACAGTTGAGTTTCAACCCGACAACCATTCTTACGATTTGTCTTTTATTCCTTGTGCGAGCCGAGCTTCATTTCAGAGTTCACTTTTCAGCATATAATCACGCATTTGGAAAATGTGGGTGCATTTGTTTATACCAGGTACCCATGTGTCTTTTCCCGGGCACTCCTCCTTCATTGCGTCATTAGCCAGTTACTAGATTTCTCACACTATAGAATTCAAGCAAAGCCCTTGATCCACATAAATGGTGCATCACTACCGGTTCTATGAGGCTCTCCTACTTCAGCAGCTGTTTGGTGTGATAGATAACAGCTCCCAGTACCAACTGGTACCATTGTTTGCCCTGCTGAGAGCGAATACATGAGTAGTAGTATATGTTTAGCAGTTACAGTCGTATCGCATTTTAGAGGCCTGTTAATGACCGGGAGTTCAGTCGGGTTACATGGTGCCCTTCTCTAGGAGAAATATTTCACTTTTTTTATTCTTAATATATATGTAAACACAACCGACGGCGCCTTTGCCGGTACACACACACACAGAACCTGACCACGATCCGAGAAGACTTTCTGAATTGCTGTTATTGATTACTGGGTACTCAGGGTAGAGCAGATTAATCCGTAGATCTCGTACCCGGTTTAGAATTTGGTACTCTTGCTCACAGTAGGGTGACAGTTGTGTTCTTCGAATGAAGTTCTAGTACTTGCTTAGAGTTCAAAATACCTGTACAGGGGGTGGGCCTGATTTATGGGCCCGGTTACGATCAGTGTAGCTCCTCAATGTAGGGTCACATATTTTGTCATCTCATCCCCAGAGCGTTCCTGGTGTTCCAGAATAATTTTTCTGCTGATATATGTTCTATACGATGCTAAAAGTGCCTCCATTTTTTTCTATTGAAGTGCGTTCGTCTCTCCTATGCATAGCAACAGTGCTTGTACTGATATCAGTCGTGTGTCTGCAGCAGCCGCGTGGAGGCTATGCCATACAAAATGCAGGTGTAATCTGGGTGAGGCCACGATACATATGTAAAGCTATTACAAGTACCGGTATTTACTCCATGAGTTTCTCGTCTTATCTCGAAGTATATTCAAAGCACTTTCATCCTTAGTTTTGACATGGGCAGTGTGGCGGAACCACTGAAGCTCATTATCTATATAAAGCGCACATATTTAGCACACTCTTTAAAGGTAATCTGGCAAGAAACTAGTGTTTCGGATTCAATAGTTACGAATCTGTGTCGGGAGTATATGCTGGCTGTTATTTTACTGGCTGTAATGGTAAATTCAGTTACCTGCAGCCATTGTGTATTGTTTCACTCAAATTATTTTCAGTGGCCTACAAGAAATCATCAGTAGCATAAATACACAGAAGTCTGTACACGGAAGTATGCTAATTCTGCCTGACAGGATACATCGAAGATCACTGATACAAATGTTAAACAATGAAGAGAAAACTGATCATAACGGCCGTCGTAACTCCAATAGTGCCCTGATCCGGAAACATATTAAGGAGGGTAGGATGTCAAACGGGCCGACTTGGAACAGGAGAGGCAGCACAGGACATTTTAATTTGCACTGTCTATACTTTTACAAATAAATTCTTAAAACTTTGTCAGCATGACCAGGAAGGATTCAGAATTCACACTCTTAGCAGTGGAACTTCAAAAATAATAACGAAATAATTTTTTTTTACATGTCAGATTTCATCATTTTTTTTTTCACTTATTAATGGCAGCATTTGTTGCTATAGGTACACTTTTCTTCATAAGTAAGCGAGATCCTTCGATGAATTATGTACAGCATATAAACCATATCTAAAGGTCTATGAAACTCTAGAATTTTCCAAATCTATTAAAAACTGCGGTAAAAATTCAGGTAAACAACTACAAAATTTGTGTTTTTTCTAATCATGAATTTTAAAATAGACCAGCTCATTCGTTATTCCTAAATTTAAAAAAATTAATGCGTTTCATACACCTGTAAGTATGGTATGTATGCTGTGCAAAATTCATCGAAGAATTTCTCTAACTTATGAAGAAAAGTGTACCCCTAGCATCAAATGCAGTCATTAGTAAGTGAAAAAATTATGAAGTTTGACACGCAAAAAAATTATATTGTTATGTTTTCGAACTTCCAGTGGAATGAGTGTGAATTCTGAATTCTTCCTGGTGATGCTGACAAAGTTTTATGAATTTATTTGTAAAAGTATAGACAGTGGAAATTAAAATGTCCTGTGGTGCCTCTCCTGCTCCAAGTCGGCCCGTTTGACGTCCTACACCCCCTT
Organism: Schistocerca americana; assembly: GCF_021461395.2. Taxonomy (NCBI): domain Eukaryota; kingdom Metazoa; phylum Arthropoda; class Insecta; order Orthoptera; family Acrididae; genus Schistocerca; species Schistocerca americana. The sequence continues at coordinate 498,534,858 of NC_060126.1, read as the reverse complement.
AACCTCACTTACTGTAGCATGGACAGAACGATGAGTACGGAGCTTTGCAGAAGCTGCGAGGTTTTGGGCTGGGATAGCTAAAAGGTCTTTATAGTACAGATGACTTAAATGCATACAAACTGCCGTTTAACATTTCTTCATGGAGTAATGCAATTGAACGTCAATTATCACCTGTGATAAACTGCCTGAAGTGTTACATCGACGCAAGAAACTTAGTTGAATACTGGGTACTAGTTCTCAATACTCTTCTCATAGTTCCAAACGTCCTGTAACTTGAAACTTCATTATTTACATGTGTGAGTCTGTGCTTAAATTGCTAAATGACTGAGACCCACAATATCCCAGCGCAACGCAATCTGACTGTTCAGAAAAAAAGATAACCTGACTTCAAATAATTAATTCAAAAGAATAGCCCAGACTAAAAAGAAATCCTAGCAATAACCTAGATCTTTCATTAAGCACTTACCTCACAAAAATTTTCATTACGCGAACTACTGCAATACAGCGAGCGTGAATACTGCCAGCCAAATAAAAGATTCTAACTACTAAAGCCACTAACTACTAATAGGCATGTGGTTGGCAAAGGAAAGATTTTGTTGCAAAGTAAATAATCTATTTTTTTATCTTAATAATGTGACATCCAGTTGAGACAGGAATATAAATCGTCACTGACATCTAGTACGAAGGTATATAATCATGAATAATATTCAATCTCCAAGTCGAACATGTACAGATCGTTAGCCTACGCTAACACTTCAGACCTCTACCCTCCACCAATGCTTGCTTCTCACATCTAACATCCATCACTGCTGGCTGTTCTCCTCCAACTGCCCAACAGTACTACCATCACTGCTCGCGACTAACTTCCAACTGCCCAACACTACTGACGATTAACTTCCAACAACGAGTCCAACCAGCCACAGAGTCTCTTACAAAGAAATCGCAGTGAGAGATCCAATGCAAAGCGCTACACAGCGCTGCCAACACATTTACAAACTATATATTTGAAAAATCTTATGCTCACATTGTAACAACGATATCGGTCTGTAAGAATTGTCTCATGTTGCATCATTCCTGTAAAGTAACAGAAAGCCTTAACCTTCAGGGAGCTTCTACAATGCGACCCACTAACTTGAGGCTGCTGCCAGACATCCGTCATTGGCTCCTGTTCGAGAAATTTCCGCATGCCACTGAAACATGATACCTTCTGCATTGTCAGTCCCGAGCAGCTGCGTTTATACCCATGATGGTCAGCCTGTTGTTGTGAAACAGCTGGGCAGTAATGTAACTTCCAGGCTCAGTCTCGATGATCCTGACATTACCCCCAATAACTTGGTGTCGAATCTTTATCCATCACTTGACCACCAATGCACTTGGTCAGCTCAGCACTCAGCTGTCTTCAAAGACCCATGAGATATGGTCCAGCAATCCTCACCTCAGAAGAGGTTCCAACAGAGAACTTCTTTTGCTGGTTATCACTGCATCAAGGTGGCTGGTTGTATTGCAGGTGAAAGGAGCCATGCTGGGCTGGCCAGCTATTGGCCAGGCAACACAAGACTCCAGTGACGCCCATCAGCCGCAGTGGTACTGTCTGGCCAGTAATAAAATCTATAAGGCTGTAAAGAGAGTTGGCATACCCAGAGACGCTGTATCAGTGTATTTATTGTGCTTGCCATCAACACTAGCGGTACTGAATGAATGTAAATGAAAGGCAATAAGGGATTTATTGTGTTAACGAGTTGCCTTTTATGCTGTACCTGCACCCATCCTCATTGCAGCCCTCCTATACGTCCCACTGTCATTGGTGTCAGAAGAGGAATATGGACAGCAACCTGAAGACAATGGCCAGTTATATGGTTATGTAGCGGGGCGTCCAATGCAGCAGTATGAATACGTGCCGATTTTATGGAGTTTCGGACCTGTACCATCGTTTTTCCTAACCTCTTTTCGTCCTTATCGTTTTGGGTACTTGAGGCGGTAGTAAGTAATCATGTTTAAAGAAGTTTTAGCTCAGGACGCAATTCAACATCTGCCAGCTGACTTAACTCATATGCAGTCATAATTAGGGAAACTAAGAGAGGCAAGAGCGGAATGGACAAACCCTAGTGTACATGTCCTTTATACGAACACCGCATAATCACACATTTCATTTTCCTGTAAATAAGGGGTAGATATCTTCATGTTTTTTATATATATTTTTTCGCGACAGCTGCCAAATTGGGAAATTAGAATAATGAGCATTTATTGAATGTAGCTAGAATAAAATTATTGGGGATACTTGGGCATATGTAAAAAGCCACGAGGAATGCACAGTCGACTCACGATTGGATGGATCGATTAGCAGAAAGATATAGGAGGGAAAATACGTCTTAGTTAGCAGCTTAATGGCATATTACTAAAAGAAAATATTGTTAGATAGTTCTGTTAACCACAGTTTCAAAATTAATGTTGATACGTATGAGCTCAAGTGAAACTTCCTGGCCGATTAAAACTGTGTGCCGGACCGAGACTCGAACTCGGGACCTTTCCCTTTCTCGGGCAAGTGCTCTACCATCTGAGCTACTCAAGCACGACTCAGGCTCCCTCCTCACAGCTTTACTCCTACGGCAGTACCTCGTCTCCTACTTTCCAAACTTCACAGAAGCGGAAGTGAAGCCGTGAGGACGGGGCGTGAGTCATGCTTGTGTAGCTCAGAGGGTAGAGAACTCGCCTGCGAAAGGCAAAGGTCCCGAGTTCGAGTCCCGGTCCAGCACACAGTTTTAATCGGCCAAGAATTTTCATATCAGCGCACACTCCGCTGCAGTGTGAAAATCTCATTCTGCATATGAGCTCACTCAGGTTGACAATGCTAATAAGATCATATTACAGCATTCAGAACAGGAAACACTCAGTTCGTTTCTACAGGGTTTACCGTTAGAAATGCTGTGTAGATTTTTTTCTGGAATTCCCAATGACATTAATGTAGAAGCAGAAACTGCAATTGCTTTAGTCAAAATTGACGTGGACCCCAGAGAAGGAAAGTGATATTTAATAGACATATCAAGCGTTTTGAATGTTGTCATACAGGCCATATAATGTATAAGTTTAGAGAGCAGTAATGACAAGCAAGTAAATCTTTTGAACTTTCTAAATGGAAACATACTTACAAAACTTTTTAGAGATAAGGAAGATGGTCACAGTGTGGACCTCATATCCCGCCGTTAAATGATGCAGGATGCAGCGTGTCCACTGCAAGATGCTCCCAGTGAACGTTAAGACTGCTCATGTTTGTGTGGACTCAGTGGGAGTTATTTTTGTGACCAGCTACAAGAAAGGAAATTTGTGCAAATTGGTATCAGATGTAGAATCTCAAGTATTGGTGCAAAGCAAGAGTATACTTGGTGATATTCCGCCTCAATTGCACTACGTCGGCTATTGCTGCTGAAACACTGTCTCCACGTACACGCACACCATAATTACTCTAGCATGCAAACATCTGGGGCTACACTCGTCTGGTATGAGACGTCCCCGGGGGTGGGAGGGTGGGGGTCGGGGGTGTTCACTGGGGGCCTAAACGCACAATAACGCTGGGATCGGTGTGGGGTGGCGGTAGGTAGGGTGGACTGCTGTGGCCTGTTGTGGGCTTGTGAGCCACTGAGGGAAACGGCGGGACGAAGCCTCTCCGTCCTTTCTAGGTCATCAGTTTCAATACACAATACACCATGCTTGGTGGAGGGGAATTAAATCTGACATGTCGGAGATTAAGCAGTGTTAGTTGAGTTCACGTTGATATCGGCAGTGCTAAGATTCTCAATGGGAGGGAGGAATCTTCGAGGCTAGGGTGGACGCCCTCCCTGGCGTTGGCAAAGGCTATAAAGTCGTACTTGGTTTAGATTTCCTGACTGTCCACTAAACCAAAGTTAACATAGTAGAACTCAATGGAACACCTTTTCATCTCGATTTTGTGGCCGAAAGGCCATCGCTTTTGGAAGGAAGACTTGAGATGTCGTGTACACCAGATAAACTGTCGTAGTCAAATAGCGTGATATCCGAAAATGAAGCTGGCTTGATGTAGGTCTGCCAGTTAATGCTCTGTGTGTTTCTGAATCTTTGTTGAAGGATGAACAGACAGGTAAGGCACATTGGTTAACACGACGTAGTTTCTCCAGCATATGGGAAACTGATCATTTTTTTACAACAGTGTTGGACTATCACGTGGTAATCTGATAGTCAGCTTAGTGCTGGATGACGATGAGTTAGATGGGGATATCATGTAATTCTGTGCATCTCTGGGAAATTGCTGAAATTCCATGGGCACTCAGGCTGTTTATTAAAGAAACGAGTAAAATTCAACGGTCTCTAGACTGCAAATCTGCATTTGAAAAACCGACAGATTTATTGACCATTAGTCGTATTCTTACTTTTATAGAAAACCAAAAGAAGTCATTTATACTGTTGTGTTATACCATCGATTTTGCCTTAGGCTACATTTCAAGTCAGAAAGCAGACCAACAAGAATATCGAATAGCTTATGTACCAAGACAACTCAGTAAGGCAAAGAAAAATTACTCGAGCACTGAGAAATTAATGCTAAAAGTCATCAGAAAATTTAAAAAATTGCAAAACGTTTTAGAAAAGATACCTATATGGTGTCAAAATTGGCAATTGACCCTAAATAACATCCACATGAGTGCTAGAAGCAATCCGTTAAACTTCGGTTTCACGATAAATCATTCAAATCTATAGGCCATAAATTCAATTACATACCTAGGAATTACAATTACGAGCAACTTAAATTGGAAAGAACACAAAGAAAATGTTGTGGGGAAGACCAAACCAAAGACTGCGTTTTATTGACGAAACACTCAGGAGAGGCATCCGAACTTCTAAAGAGACTACCGAAGAGCCTACATTACACTTGCCCGCCCGCTTTTGGAGCGCTGCAGTGCGGTGTGCGATACTTACTAGATAGAAATAACGGACTACATCGAGAAAGTTCAAAGAAGAGCAGCACGTTTTATGTTATCGAGAAATAGGGGAGAGAATGTCACTGACATGATACGGCAATTGAAGTGAGCTTCATTTAAACAAAGGCCTTTTTCGTCGCAGCGGAATATTCTCACAAAATTACAATCACCAACTTTCTCCTCTGAATGCGAAAATATTTTGTTGACGCCGACCTACATAGGGAGTAACGATCATCATAAAAAATGGGAAACATACAGACATTCGTTTATTCCGCGCGGTATTCGAGAATGGAGTAATGGAGAATTATTGTGAGGATGGTTTGATGAACACTCTACCAGGCGGTGTTACGTTATCTGCAGAGTATCCATGTAGATCCATGTAGATGAAAAAGTGACATAGATGTAGAAGTAATCACGGCGCATCAGCTTATGTTCTCCAGCGGACTTTCATGCGCTCGAATTACACTCCTGGAAATTGAAATAAGAACACCGTGAATTCATTGTCCCAGGAAGGGGAAACTTTATTGACACATTCCTGGGGTCAGATACATCACATGATCACACTGACAGAACCACAGGCACATAGACACAGGCAACAGAGCATGCACAATGTCGGCACTAGTACAGTGTATATCCACCTTTCGCAGCAATGCAGGCTGCTATTCTCCCATGGAGACGATCGTAGAGATGCTGGATGTAGTCCTGTGGAACGGCTTGCCATGCCATTTCCACCTGGCGCCTCAGTTGGACCAGCGTTCGTGCTGGACGTGCAGACCGCGTGAGACGACGCTTCATCCAGTCCCAAACATGCTCAATGGGGGACAGATCCGGAGACATTGCTGGCCAGGGTAGTTGACTTACACCTTCTAGAGCACGTTGGGTGGCACGGGATACATGCGAACGTGCATTGTCCTGTTGGAACAGCAAGTTCCCTTGCCGGTCTAGGAATGGTAGAACGATGGGTTCGATGACGGTTTGGATGTACCGTGCACTATTCAGTGTCCCCTCGACGATCACCAGTGGTGTACGGCCAGTGTAGCAGATCGCTCCCCACACCATGATGCCGGGTGTTGGCCCTGTGTGCCTCGGTCGTAAGCAGTCCTGATTGTGGCGCTCACCTGCACGGCGCCAAACACGCATACGACCATCATTGGCACCAAGGCAGAAGCGACTCTCATCGCTGAAGACGACACGTCTCCATTCGTCCCTCCATTCACGCCTGTCGCAACACCACTGGAGGTGGGCTGCACGATGTTGGGGCGTGAGCGGAAGACGGCCTAACGGTGTGCGGGACCGTAGCCCAGCTTCATGGAGACGGTTGCGAATGGTCCTCGCCGATACCCCAGGAGCAACAGTGTCCCTAATTTGCTGGGAAGTGGCGGTGCGGTCCCCTACGGCACTGCGTAGGATCCTACGGTCTTGGCGTGCATCCGTGTGTCGCTGCGGTCCGGTCCCAGGTCGACGGGCACGTGCACCTTCCGCCGACCACTGGCGACAACATCGATGTACTGTGGAGACCTCACGCCCCACGTGTTGAGCAATTCGGCGGTGCGTCCACCCGGCCTCCCGCATGCCCACTATAAGCCCTCGCTGAAAGTCCGTCAACTGCACATACGGTTCACGTCCACGCTGTCGCGGCATGCTACCAGTGTTAAAGACTGCGATGGAGCTCCGCATGCCACGGCAAACTGGCTGACATTGACGGCGGCGGTGCACAAATGCTTCGCAGCTAGCGCCATTCGACGGCCAACACCGCGGTTCCTGGTGTGTCCGCTGTGCCGTGCGTGTGATCATTGCTTGTACAGCCCTCTCGCAGTGTCCGGAGCAAGTATGGTGGGTCTGACACACCGGTGTCAATGTGTTCTTTTTTCCATTTCCAGGAGTGTAGAAAGAATAGCATTACGTGCCGTTCCGCATGATGTAATACAATGTTGTAGCATGCCTCGTGGCGATTTTGTATGGCGTGTAGCTATAAGCGTATTTAAATAGAATCCTTTTTGTTCAAGTTAGTAATATACCTCTGGCCATGACAACTACGTTATTTCTCAATTTTATCGTTATGAGGAGCGTCTTTTATGCAGTAGAAAACGGAATCTAAAACGGAGTAAAGCCTACCATTTGTGACATTGTGTTCTGTTTGTGTTTAATAAAAGGGTGAAACCTGTGTGCCATGTATGGAGTGTCCTATCGAGAAAGTCAAGTCGTATCAATTCAATAGCGATCGTTTTGAGATAAATTAATTACTGCATTAAGGAAGACTAAACTGCGTTCTGTAATCTTACTAAGGGTTAAAGAAAGAAATGAGATTACTGTACAACATTTCGTTGAAAACAAGACAACAAGCGAAGCAGAATTGCGAACTGTGAGGGATGGGGAAGGAAGTCGTCTGGGTTCTTTCAGAGGGTTGACCGTGAGATTTGCCGTAATGTATTTAGGGAGGTCACCGTAAACCTAAATGATTGTGCCCTGACGGCGATTTTAAGTACCGGATTGACACGTGGACTAGGGGTAGCGTCTTTGATTCATAATCAAAACGCCTTAGGTCCCGAGTTCGATCCCCGCCATTGCCTAAACTTTTATAAATAATCAGCATTGGCGGCCGAAGACTTCCGGCATAAGAAGTCAGACTCATTCTGCCAACGGCCTTGTCAAAGTGGGCGGGGGAGCGGATAGAGGTTCAGGGCACTCTCTTGTCCTAGGGGTGGGAAATTGCCCCTACAGGCGGAAGAATCAGCAATGATCAACGACATGAGGATGCAGAAGGCAATGGAAACCACTGCATTAAAGACACCTAACGTGTATCCACAGGACATGTGGCCTGTAATTGAAGAAGTGTCATGATGATCTCTCCATTGGCAAAAGATTCCGGAATAGTCCCCCATTCGGATCTCCGGGAGAGGACTGCCAAGAGCGAGGTTACCTTGAGAAAAAGATTGAATAATCAGCGAAAGGATAACGTTCTACGAGTCGGGGCGTGGAATGTCAGAAGCTTGAACGTGGTAGGGAAACTAGAAAATCTGAAAAGGGAAATGCAAAGGCTCAATCTAGATATAGTAGGGGTCAGTGAAGTGAAGTGGAAGGAAGACAAGGATTTCTGGTCAGATGAGTATCGGGTAACATCAACAGCAGCAGAAAATGGTATAACAGGTGTAGGATTCGTTATGAATAGGAAGGTAGGGCAGAGGGTGAGTTACTGTGAACAGTTCAGTGACCGGGTTGTTCTAATCAGAATCGACAGTAGACCAACACCGACAACGATAGTTCAGGTGTACATGCCGACGTCGCAAGCTGAAGATGAACAGATAGAGAAAGTGTATGAGGATATTGGAAGGGTAATGCAGTATGTAAAGGGGGTCGAAAATCTAATAGTCATGGGCGACTGGAATGCAGCTGTAGGGGAAGGAGTAGAAGAAAAGGTTACAGGAGAATATGGGCTTGGGACAAGGAATGAAAGAGGAGAAAGACTAATTGAGTTCTGTAACAAGTTTCAGCTAGTAATAGCGAATACCCTGTTCAAGAATCACAAGAGGAAGAGGTATACTTGGAAAAGGCCGGGAGATACGGGAAGATTTCAATTAGATTACATCATGTGATTCTTGAGTTTCTCCCGGCGTATTTGATAATCGAAATATCCATTCTGGGGGAAAATCGCCCGCATTTTGAAGAAACACCGGGTCGGAACTGAGTTTTGTCCTCCGAATAAAACTCGTGCACTGGTGGGGAGCGCCAAAGATGACCTCGGTTTGAGGAAGGCCGGCGTGTACCAGATTCCGTGTCAATGTGGCAAATCGTATATTGGACAGACGATGCGTACGGTCGAGGATCGATGCCGTGAACACCAGAGGCACACTCGACTGATGTATCCGAGCAAGTCGGCGGTCGCTGAACATTGTTTGTCGGAAAATCACGCTAACAGTATGTACGCACGAGGATTCTGGTACAGACGTCAAGATACTGGGACAGCATTGTTAGAGAGGCCATCGAAATTCGCACCAATGACGACCTCATAAACCGTGACTGTGGCTATGATCTTAGCAAGGCTTGGGAACCAACGATTGGGTTAATCAAGAGTAAATCGAGCAAATGTATAGTTGTGACGATCACGGCGGACAGAGCCATCACACCGACGTCATCTCTGACGCCGTCGCAATCTGTTCCACCGCGCGACCGTGGCGCGGGGCGCGGACGGCGGACTGAGCGCGCCGCGGGCGGAGGGTATTTAAATCGGCCGCCGCCGCGACCGAACCCAGTTCCCCCTGAGCAGCCATAGTGTACGGATCGCCGTGCCGGCACGTTCACAGGAGCTCAGTCCGTCAGTTCACCTGATGATGGCGACATGTATGATCGCCGAAATATTGTGCCCGTTGGACACTCTAGACCGGCAGTACACCCGTGGATATTTAGATTACATCGTGGTCAGACAGAGATTCCGAAATCAGATACTGGATTGTAAGACGTACCCAGGAGCAGATATAGACTCAGATCACAATATAGTAGTGATGAAGAGTAGGCTGAAGTTCAAGACATTAGTCAGGAAGAATCAATACGCAAAGAAGTGGGATACGGAAGTACTAAGGAATGACGAGATACGTTTGAAGTTCTCTAACTCTATAGATACAGCAATAAGGAAAAGCGCAGTAGGCAGTACAGTTGAAGAAGAATGGACATCTCTAAAAAGGGCCATCACAGAAGTTGGGAAAGAAAACATAGGTACAAAGAAGGTAGTTACGAAGAAACCATTGGTAACAGAAGAAATACTTCAGTTGATTGATGAAAGGAGGAAGTACAAACATGTTCCGGGAAAATCAGGAATACAGAAATACAAGTCACTGAGGAATGAAATAAATAGGAAGTGCAAGGAAGCTAAGACGAAATGGCTGCAGGAAAAATGTGAAGACATCGAAAAAGATATGATTGTCGGAAGGACAGACTCAGCATACAGGAAAGTCAAAACAACCTTTGGTGACATTAAAAGCAACGGTGGTAACATTAAGAGTGCAACGGGAATTCCACTGTTAAATGCAGAGGAGAGAGCAGATAGGTGGAAAGAATACATTGAAAGCCTCTATGAGGGTGAAGATATGTCTGATGTGATAGAAGAAGAAACAGGAGTCGATTTAGAAGAGATGGGGGACCCAGTATTAGAATCGGAATTTAAAAGAGCTTTGGAGGACTTACGGTCAAATGAGGCAGAGGGGATAGATAACACTCCATCAGAATTTCTAAAATCATTGGGGGAAGTGGCAACAAAACGACGATTCACGCTGGTGTGTAGAATATATGAGTCTGGCGATATACCATCTGACTTTCGGAAAAGCATCATCCACACAATTCCGAAGACGGCAAGAGCTGACAAGTGCGAGAATTATCGCACAATCAGCTTCACAGCTCATGCATCGAAGCTGCTTACAAGAATAATATACAGAAGAATGGAAAAGAAAATTGAGAATGCGCTAGGTGACGATCAGTTTGGCGTTAGGAGAAGTAAAGGGACGAGAGAGAGGCAATTCTGACGTTACGGCTAATAATGGAAGCAAGGCTAAAGAAAAATCAAGACACTTTCATAGGATTTGTCGACCTGGAAAAAGCGTTCGACAATATAAAATGGTGCAAGCTGTTCGAGATTCTGAAAAAAGTAGGGGTAAGCCATAGGGAGAGACGGGTCATATACAATATGTACAAGAACCAAGAGGGAATAATAAGAGTGGACGATCAAGAACGAAGTTGTCGTATTAAGAAGGGTGTAAGACAAGGCTGTAGCACTTTGCCCCTACTCTTCAATCTGTACATCTAGGAAGCAATGATGGAAATGAAAGAAAGGTTCAGGAGTGGAATTAAAATACAAGGTGAAAGGATATCAATGATACGATTCGCTGATGACATTGCTATCCTGAGTGAAAGTGAAGAAGAATTAAATAATCTGCTGAACGGAATGAACAGTCTAATGAGTACACAGTATGGTTTGAGAGTAAATCGGAGACAGACGAAGGTAATGAGAAGTAGTAGAAATGAGAACAGCGAGAAACTTAACATCAGGATTGATGGTCACTAATTTAATGAAGTTAAGGAATTCTACCTAGGCAGTAAAATAACCAATGACGGACGGAGCAAGGAGGACATCAAAAGCAGACTCGCTATGGCAAAAAAAGGCATTTCTGGTAAAGAGAAGTCTACTAATATCAAATACCGACTTAATTTGAGGAAGAAATTTCTGAGGATGTACGTCTGGAGTACAGAATTGTATGGTAGTGAAACATGGACTGTGGGAAAACCGGAACAGAAGAGAATCGAAGCATTTGAGATGACTTCCATGGTACTAGAGGGAGCTGTAGGGGGCAAAAACTGTAGAGGAAGACGGAGATTGGTATACGTCAAGCAAATAATTGAGGACGTATGTTGCAAATGCATCTCTGAGATGAAGTGGTTAGCACAGGAAAGGAATTCGTGGCGGGCCGCATCAAACCAGTCAGTAGACTGATGACCAAAAAAAAAAAAAAAACAGTAACATCATGAGGAGAGAATGGTGGGTAAGCCATAAGAAACATTATCTCAAACCTTTCCCTGTATACGTCCGTAAACTGAATTGTAATTGACATACATCTTCTGACACAAAGAAGGTGTTTCGTGTTACGAACAGTTTCACAGGAATGTGGCCTTCGCAGTTGTCATTTGTTGCCGTGCAGTCACAGAATAGCAAATGCGACCTAGAAGACAGCACCAGTTAGTTTTCTTGCCAATCACTACTGCTTGTCTTCTAACTTGCCACATGCATGTGTTCACGTTCGACGTCCCTTATAGATCAGCCATCAAGAAAGTTAGTTTTTATTATCTTTTGTTAAATTTTGTTTGTTTTGGTTACGAGACTGCACTTTAATCGTGACTTAACTCGTAATCAGAAATTCGCCACGTGTGTGGAAACGAGAAACTAGCTGCACGTTATCATACGATTTCCGATGATGATGTGGAATATATTGATGGCCGTTTTTCTGGTATTTACCTCTACTTTATTCGATAACCTAACGGGAAACACTATTAATATGAACTACACTAATCCAACCGGTGTCTCATCATCATACAATACAACGATCGGCTGTCTTAAACTTGAATTCTTTTGTCATACACAAGTACCTTAACCGGACTACAAGGTAAATACGACAATATGGCTGTGAGAGTAGCTGATGAGTGAAACACAGTTAACACTGTATACGATAATACGTTTTCCTCAACAGATTTGTGCCGTTTCAGTAGCAGTTCGTCAGTATTATATGTGTGTTACTTCAAGATCTACTGGTTACCGAACGTAGCGAGACATCATGTGATGTCCAAATTTTTTAAAATGTGGTTCTGAGTTAGATATAGGAGTTTGTGCCTGTCACAGAGGACGTACAATGTTACTGAGAGCTACTGCCTTTTGCTGTTTACAGTGAGTCGACATTTTTATGGAACAAGCTACCAACTGCAGTATTCAGCGCTCCTCATTGCCCTTCTGATGGGTGATGCAGACAATCTTTAATGTACACAACGAAATTAATTTAAATTGCTGCCTGAAAGTGGCCTCCCCTGTCTATAAATACACTCCTAGAAATTGAAATAAGAACACCGTGAATTCATTGTCCCAGGAAGGGGAAACTTTATTGACACATTCCTGGGGTCAGATACATCACATGATCACACTGACAGAACCACAGGCACATAGACACAGGCAACAGAGCATGCACAATGTCGGCACAAGTACAGTGTATATCCACCTTTCGCAGCAATGCAGGCTGCTAATCTCCCATGGAGACGATCGTAGAGATGCTGGATGTAGTCCTGTGGAACGGCTTCCTATGCCATTTTCACCTGGCGTCTCAGTTGGACCAGCGTTCGTGCTGGACGTGCAGACCGCGTGAGACGACGCTTCATCCAGTCCCAAACATGCTCAATGGGGGACAGATCCGGAGACATTGCTGGCCAGGGTAGTTGACTTACACCTTCTAGAGCACGTTGGGTGGCACGGGATACATGCGGACGTGCATTGTCCTGTTGGAACAGCAAGTTCCCTTGCCGGTCTAGGAATGGTAGAACGATGGGTTCGATGACGGTTTGGATGTACCGTGCACTATTCAGTGTCCCCTCGACGATCACCAGTGGTGTACGGCCAGTGTAGGAGATCGCTCCCCACACCATGATGCCGGGTGTTGGCCCTGTGTGCCTCGGTCGTATGCAGTCCTGATTGTGGCGCTCACCTGCACGGCGCCAAATACGCATACGACCATCATTGGCACCAAGGCAGAAGCGACTCTCATCGCTGAAGACGACACGTCTCCATTCGTCCCTCCATTCACGCCTGTCGCGACACCACTGGAGGCGGGCTGCACGATGTTGGGGCGTGAGCGGAAGACGGCCTAACGGTGTGCGGGACCGTAGCCCAGCTTCATGGAGACGGTTGCGAATGGTCCTCGCCGATACCCCAGGAGCAACAGTGTCCCTAATTTGCTGGGAAGTGGCGGTGCGGTCCCCTACGGCACTGCGTAGGATCCTACGGTCTTGGCGTGCATCCGTGCGTCGCTGCGGTCCGGTCCCAGGTCGACGGGCACGTGCACCTTCCGCCAACCACTGGCGACAACATCGATGTACTGTGGAGACCTCACGCCCCACGTGTTGAGCAATTCGGCGGTACGTCCACCCGGCCTCCCGCATGCCCACTATAAGCCCTCGCTGAAAGTCCGTCAACTGCACATACGGTTCACGTCCACGCTGTCGCGGCATGCTACCAGTGTTAAAGACTGCGATGGAGCTCCGTATGCCACAGCAAACTGGCTGACACTGACGGCGGCGGTGCACAAATGCTTCGCAGCTAGCGCCATTCGACGGCCAACACCGCGGTTCCTGGTGTGTCCGCTGTGCCGTGCGTGTGATCATTGCTTGTACAGCCCTCTCGCAGTGTCCGGAGCAAGTATGGTGGGTCTGACACACCGGTGTCAATGTGTTCTTTTTTCCATTTCCAGGAGTGTATATATTTGGTAGGCCGGTGCACACCGAAGTGGAATTCATTCACAGTCTTTGATTAGTACTGACTAGTATACTACGAATACATCAAGCGAATCTCGAAAGATAATTCAGTCATTCCAGGAAGCAACAGAACTCTCACAGCGTCACCAGACATGTTGCACTATGATATCATGACGCTATCATAGTCGTAGCAGAACGACCATGTTTCTACAGGCAATGTCTCTCCTGAGTGGGCTAACAATTTAGGAGTGCATCTTGTGCATCGATGATGCAGCGGCTTAATTACATTTACTACGAAATCAGAAGGACTATACTAGTAATAATGGTGTGGGAGAAGAATGAAAAGTAGCACAGAGACAATCCCTTTACTAACGAAAGAAAAGTAACGTAATTCACTAGTTAGAGATCCATTTCATTGACATCGATATGTTGCACCACGTGTAAACAAATACTCCGTTGCAACGTTAAGAAGTCCACCGAAATACATTACTTATTGATATCAAACCAACATAGATTTGTAAAGCTTCATTTTTGTGAGAAGCAATTGTCACTTTGTTCATATAACGTACTGCGTACAGGGGTTCTCAAATTGATTCCGTATTTATAGAGTCCCAAGAAAGGCTTTCGATATCATATATGAGGCTTTCAACCACATTGCTTTGCTAGGACTATCGTCTCAGTTACGTTGTGTCATTGAATTCCTGATTTTCTGTCTGGAAGCTCACGCTCTTCAGTAAATGACGAGAGGTCACCTAGTGAAAAGGAAGGGATGTGTGTGACTCTGGCCGGCCGGTGTGGCCGTGCGGTTAAAGGCGCTTCAGTCTGGAACCGCGTGACCGCTACGGTCGCAGATTCGAATCCTGCCTCGGGCATGGATGTGTGTGATGTCCTTAGGTTAGTTAGGTTTAATTAGTTCTAAGTTCTAGGCGACTGATGACCTCAGAAGTTAAGTCGCATAGTGACTCAGCAAGTAGAGTGAAGTGGACCTGCTTTCTCTAGTATATATAAACTACACACATCAAAAGAAATATTTCGTCTCCTCGTTTCCGAGAGTTCCGAAACCTGCACAGAAAATTGCAATAGAAATCATCTTCTCCCTTTTCATTGCTAATGAAAACTACGCATTGTTTGTTGTACCACCATACAGCGAGACCTTCAGAGGTGGTGGTCCACATTGCTGTACCCGCCACTACCTCTAATAACCAGTAGCATGTCCTCTTGCACTGATGTATACTTGTATTCGTCGTGGCATACTTTCCGCTAGTTCATCAAGGCATTGTTGGTCCAGGTTGTCCCACTCCTCAACGGTGATTCGGCGTAGATCACTCAGAGTGGTTGGGGAGTCACGTCGTCCATAAACATCCCTTTTCAATCTATCCCAGGCATGTTCGATAGGGCTCATGTCTGGAGAACATGCTGCCCACTCTAGTCGAGCAATGTCGTTATTCTGAAGGATGTCATTCACAAGATGTGCACGATGGGGGCGCGAACTGTCGTCCATGAAGACGAATGCCTCGCAAATATGCTGCTGATATGGCTGCACTACCGGTAGGATGATGGCATTCTCGTATCGTACAGCTGTTACGACGCTTTCCATGACCACCAGCGGCCGACGTCAGCTCCGCATAATGCCACCCCAAAACATCAGGGATCTTCCACCTTGCTGCACTCGCTGGACAATGGCTTTCAGCCTGACCGGGTGGCCTCCAAACACGTCTCCGACGATTGTGTGGTTGAAGGCATATGCGACACTCTTCGGTGAATAGAATGTGATGCCAATCCTGAGCGGTCCATTTGGCATGTTGTTGGGCCCATCTGTAGCGCACGACATGGTGTCGTAGTTGCGAAGATGGGCCTCGCCATTGACGTCGGACATGGAGTTGCACATCATGCCGGCTATTGCGCAGAGTTTTAGTCTTAACACGACGGCCTGTGGCTGCACGATAACCGTTATTCAACATGGAGGCGTTCCTGTCATGGTTTCTCCGAGCCATTATCCGTAGGTAGCGGTCATCCACTGCAGTAGGAGCCCTAGGGTGGCATGAGCGAGGCATGTAGTGGACAGTTCCTGTCTCTCTGTGTCTCCTCCATGTCCGAACAACATCGCTTTGGTTCACTCCTACACGCCTTGACACCTCCCTTGTGGAGAGCCCTTCCTGGCACAAAGTAACAATGCGGATGCGATCGAACCGCGGTATTGAACGTCTAGGCATGGTTGAACTACAGACAACAGGAGCCGTGTACCTCCTTCCTGGTGGAATGATTGGAACTGGTTGGTTGCCGGACCCCCTCCGTCCAATAGATGCTACTCATGCATGGTTGTTTACATCTGTGGGCGGGTTTAGTGACATCTCTGAACAGTCAAAGGGACTGTGTCTGTGATGCAATATCCACAGTCAACGTCAATCTTCAGGAGTTCTGGGAACTGGGGTGATGCAAAACTTTTTTTGGTGAGTGTATTTATGAGACAACCAAATTTGTGCAGATAATGCTGGGCATCTGGTAAATTCCAAGAAAGAGCAAAACGTAACGCAAAATGATGTTGAAAATATATCTCCACAGTGCAAAAAAATGGCTCTGAGCACTATGGGATTTAACTTCTGAGTTTATCAGTGCCCTAGAACTTAGAACTACTTAAACCTAACTAACCTAAGGATATCACATACATCCATGCCCGAGGCAGGTTTCGAACCTGCGACGGTAGCGGTCGCACGGTTCCAGGCTGTAGCGCCTAGAACCGCTCGGCCACCCCGGCCGGCTCCACAGTGCAAAACCTGACAGTTGACCCTAAACAATAGAACGTAAGATGTTCTCCACATGAATACCAAAACAATTCCTTTAAGGGTCATTATTTGATAAATCAGTCACATTTAAATATCGTCGATTCGACTAAATATACAGGTCCTATGATCACGAGCATCGTAAATAAGATCCGTCATATTGAAAGTATTTTGGGCAAGGAAACCCAAAGACCATGTTTGACTGTTAGAATACGTAGAAGACGCAACAAATCAATCAAAGTGACCGCCTGTAACACACTTGTCCGTCTTCTTCGTGAGTATTCCTGCGCAGTACGGGACTGTTAAGACGTAAGAATGAGGAAGGGACTGAAAAAGTACAAAGAAGGGCAGCTCGTTTTGTACTACCAGGAAATAATGGAGATTGTGTCACAGATATGGTAAACGAGTTATGCGGAGAACATCACAAGTTCTTTTGTTTAGGGTCAATTGTCAGGTTTTGCACTGTGCAATTTGCACGGTGTATTTTAAGGAGATTTTACCTATTTCAAGTTAGTTATCTACCTCTATTCCTGCCGGTACTGCATTTGGAAACCAGTGAAACGTACAGAATAAATATGTACAGACGTGATAATGCAATTAAATTTCACCGCCTTCAGTAACAAACAATCAGTCATACCCTCTTGAATACATGAAATTATAGTGAAATGTAGACCTTTAGCTGCTTACAGGCGTTGATAAATATCAACGAGGAAACCCTTTGCAGCAGTCGCCAGGAGGATGTCGTTCTATTTCTCAGAAATTAAGAATAATTATCTATCTACGTCTACATCTAGACGTGCAGTCCGCAAACCATTGTACAGTACATGGCGGACGATACATTGTAACAAAGTCATCGATTTCAGTTCCCATTTCATACCATACTAAGCAGGAAACCAATTACTTTCAGTGTATCCCACTGTTCTTGCTCTAATCTTTCTTCCCTTACTCTCACTACCTCTCCGTGAGATATCCAATAATGGCTGTGCGATTTAATTCTATTGCATTTTTGAGAATTATAGATCGACTGCGACCAGTTATTCGATTCCAAATCGACTTACTGAAATGGGGACTCTTTTTTGGACTATAAAGGCAGTACTAGGTTTTAAATGTGGTTAAGGTGAAACGTTACAGACATCATTGATCACTGCATAAAATATCTTGAAATTAAGTGTCTGTTTCCACGTCGGTCTCATTACTCGTATGAACTCTACCAGGTTTTTCGGGCGTCTCATGTTCTTCTACTTTCAGAATTCAGTCTCAAATTTTGTAGCACACTGGAAGTCACAACCACGTCTTCTACACAGTGACGTAACATATTTTGTGTGGGACTCTGAAGACCTTGATATAAGGCCATAGCTCACCCCAATTTTAACATTTTTAGAAATGCCTGTCGAAACAATTAAGAATTTCAATTGATGCTCAGCCCGTGGTCGTGCGGTAGCGTTCTCGCTTCCCACGCCGGGTTCGATTCCCGGTCTGGGTCAGGGATTTTCACTGCCTCGTGATGGCTGGGTGTTGTGTCATGTCCTTAGGTTAGTTAGGTTTAAGTAGTTCTAAGTTCTAGGGGACTGATGACCGTAGATGTTAAGTCCCATAGTGCTCAGAGCCATTTGAACCATCAATTGATGCTCGAGTTCGGAATATGTTGATTACAATAACTTTTATTTAAAAGACGATACCATAATTAACTGATATATCCATAAAGATACACCGATAATTGGAGTAACATTTGGCTCAGACAAAATACAGTTTCACTTTGACAATACTCTGATGAAAAGGAATCGTTTGACTAGCATCTCAATAACATTGCGTACAATTTTTATTTTGATATTTTTGAAATGGTATTTGTTTTTCACCGCTCCACCCCCTATCAACTCGGTTCTATCAACATGTTAAAAAACACACACGAACGGAATTCGAACGAACAGAAATTTGTCATGGACTGTCAAAGAGCTATTTGAATGCATTGAGCTATGCACGTAAATAGCGAAAAGGATGAATTAAAATTTCTTGGAAAATAGTTTTTTTTTCATAAGACATGTCCTAAAAATTGCGTTTGGATTGCCTAACGCTGTGTGTATGTCGTCAAAACACAACGAAATGAAAAAGCATTCTGGCTCGTGATGAGCAGTGTCCGGAGAAGACTGATATTGCTACGCCAGTGATTCTCATTTTCCCTATTTGTTACATAATGCGTTGGGAACGCTGACTATACCAGGGACCAGAGGTGTTTGTTTTTTTCCTACCCGGACAGTAATAAAACAATCATTACTCTAATTTTTTGTTTGTCCTTTATAAATCCCAGATTATCGCATTAATAAGATGTATCCCTGGGCCTATATCCCTGGGAAAAGTAAGGATATCCACGGGAAGTGTGATGTGAGCAACTTCAGATAGGTGCTAGCTTTTTGTAAACTATACAAGGAAACTTATATCCATCTCAGGGGTATAATGATTGTGCGGTCTTCTTCGAATACGGATTGCCTAAGTTTACCCTTGTTGAGCAGTGGTAAAAATTGCTGTTTTGAAGAGCGCGCCGCAGCGCGTAGAGTGAAGCAGTCGCCCTCGGTTTCTGGCTGTGGCGCCGTTGTGGCATTCGCAGCTTTCGTGTCTCCCTATGGTGGGAAAGGGGATAGGTTGCTTGTTCACATGCATTTAAGGGGCACTATGAGCTCGCCAGTGGGTCAGCCTCTCGTCCCCAGCCTGCTAGTCTGTCTCTCGTCCGCATTTGTTAGGCAATTAGTGTCTGTCTGTCGTTCGGAGTGCTAGTATGTCTGTCGTTCGGATCAACCTTTAAAGCCGGCAAAATGAGAGTCCTTCCACTCCGCATGTAAGAGAACTCAGCGAGTGGTCGCCCTGTCGGGGCTTCGTTCCTGCATCTGACTCTGCGTGTTAGGCCGCCAGTCTGCTCGAGTTGCTCATCAATGGTCATTGGCGGTTGGATCGATCGGTTGGTCGGTCGCGCACTGAGACACAAGATGACTTGTCCATCCTGAGCGTCGGCGTATGTGAGGTCGCCACGTGAGTCCAGTGGGCCGAGGCGTATAGCGAAGGGTAGTGGCTTCGCGGTCGACACGAGAGCAACAGGAATCAACCCACGACATCAGTCTGGCCGCCGGCTGCGACGCCGTGAGACGGGAGACTGGCGCGCCTTCCTGCGTCCGTTGAAGCGGCTGGCAGCGGACGGTTCGGGAGAGCGATTTGGGGGTGCTGCGCCAGGTCTTCTCGAGAAATCGCAGTTTATTAGAAGTTAAGTGATTCGTGATACGTTGTTTGATTTACTCTTCCTAAATTCTACTTGTTTTCTTGGTGAGGTCACCAGCCGTTTTCCTTTGGGGTCGTCCCACCATTCTTCTCCGTTTGCCCACCCGCGGGAAGGTGGTTGTTTATAAATTGGGAGATCCGTTTTTCCTTTGTGGAGTAGGGACGGGTTAGAGCAACCTGCGGTTCGGGTTGTCCGGTAATCTCCCTAGCCGGCCGAAGTGGCCGTGCGGTTAAAGGCGCTGCAGTCTGGCACCGCAAGCCCGCTACGGTCGCAGGTTCGAATCCTGCCTCGGGCATGGATGTTTGTGATGTCCTTAGGTTAGTTAGGTTTAACTAGTTCTAAGTTCTAGGGGACTAATGGCCTCAGCAGTTGAGTCCCATAGTGCTCAGAGCCATTTGAACCATTTAATCTCCCTATCAATCTACCGTACGTCAGTAGCTGCCTCTGTCATGTTTGTCAGATTTGGTGTGTTAACGAATTTATTGCTTGGAGGGTAACGGCGTAATACCTGATATATGTTTTGATCTTTGGAAACCTTGATATTATTGCCTATGATCTCGAGAGGCGGTATCTGTGTACTTTAGAGCATCTTAACTATTGTTTGGCCAACCTTGTAGAATTTTATATAAGATTGCATTTAATGGGCTTTTATTGAATTGATCATTTTAGTATATACAGGTTCCACCCTTTCACTGTAAGACTTTTCTTATAAGTTAAAATGAAGTTGCACCTTCGGTGGCAAGGTTAATATTTTAATTGTTAGTGTTTTGTACCATTTCCATCCCTCCTACCGTGGGTGCATAGTTTGTTTGCTTGTGTAAATTGATAACGCTCTTAGTTTAAAGTTATCTGGGGTGTTTCAGATTTGCACCATTGTAGTCTTTCAGAGGCTGTTGTGAGCGGTCGTAACTACGGCCGTGTCAAAAGGAAGCGACGAAGTTCTCTGCCCGAAAGCTCATACAGTCAAAACTTGTTTCTTTCTGCCACTGAATAATTTGTAACTTTGATATTTAGAGGGTGCTTTCTGATTATAATTTTAAATCTGTTTCTTTTAAAAACTGCTATGAGGCACTATTAAAGTGAATAAAATTCCGATTTGTTAAAAGGAACTTGGTTATGATTTCATCAGTTACTCTCTGGCAACTACTTCCCTGCTTACATAGTGTGATTAAATGTGTTTATGTTCTTGATCAATCACTAGTAAATAAAATAAATTCTTAAGAATATTCTTTGGATATAAATCTCTATTCAGTTGTGTCAGAGTTATATTGTATGTCAAGAATTCCCATTTAAGTTGTCCGGGCATTTCTATTAGACTTCTGTATGGACCATGCCGACGTGTTACCGGTCTCCCCTGGTAGAGGTAGGGGCGTTGTGTTTGAGAACAGCCTATTGCCTCCTTCCAGGCCGACACCCTAGTGACGAGCAATCCGTAGCAGGAGGGGGAGGGGGGCAGTTGTGTGTATGTGTGCGGGTGTTTATTTGTGTGCTGAGTTAGGAGGCCCACACACCGGGTGCGTGGTTCCGCCCCTGGCGGGTCGAGAGCACTCTGTCCCACACAGGAGAAGCGTGGCTGGGGACCCAGGGCCGGTGCAAAGCGCAGCGCGCCGCGTACGCAAACACCCTCCGCCGCACGTCGCCTCTCGTTCTCCACCCCACACCCCCCACCGCTGCCGCCACCCGAACCCGAACCAACTCCGGCTGTAAATATTTCCCGAGCGACGCGCCGGCCGCCCGCCGCAGAATCACAGCAGCTGCCCCCGCTCCGCCAGGCGTCCCCCTCCCCAACCACCGGGAAACCCGGCGGGCCCTGAAACTTTAAACAGGCGGCATTAGCCGCCGATAAACAGCGAGCTGTTAACCCGGGCGCCGGCTGCTGGCGCTGTTGCTGCTGCTGCGGACACACCACTTAGCCGCCGCCGGCCGGGCCCGTGTTTACACGCTCCGGGCTCGCCAGTGGAAATTACTTTGTCCACAGTTGCTACTGCCGCGACGATTGAGCCGGCTGCAAGAGGGCGCTAGGTACGACACCGTAAGAAAAAGGACTGGTTCATCTATCGCCTGCAGCTTCCCTTTGGTCTGCTTGTAAACCTATTCCCTTTCCCTTACTTGAATTAATTACCTTCAGTCTATCTTCCAGTTGCCAGCTATTCGTTACAGGGAGAGGTAACACCGGATACTGGATTAAAGACGTTATGCCCTGAAACCTGTTTAAATGTCATATCTTTTCCTCAGCAACACTATTTTTCTATTCGATCATCAACACCTATTTTGACACTTTCGGAAGCTTGAAGTCACCATTACATGCTCGGCCAAAAATTATACATAAATTTTTTCGTTACATTCGGTACTATTGCATTGTTTCTTCATTTACCATTATTGGGTATGCCAGAGTAAAGTTAAGTGGAGAAGTTTCGTTGTATCGGTCCCAAAGTTTACTGTGAGTTAAAATACAACGCATTTAACTTTTTTACCCCTTGCATTAAGCGAAATCCACTTTAATATATGTCTACCAAGATTCCATGTCATGCCTGTGATGTTCAGATTATTAAAAAAGATGAAAAATTACGCTTTTATTTACAAAGTGCTTTACTCAGACTGTAGTACCTAAAATTGTCAAAGGCAGCTATACGTATAAGAATAACACTTGGACACCCATATTATTGTACTTCAATTAAAATATGACACTCTTAATACAAAGTAAATATTTTTGTTACAGAAATGACATGAAAGTATATCACATGTAATAATAATTTTTATCAATGAAAATTTCAAGATATTACAATGTGTTTATTCTGATATTCAAACACTCCTCACACATTGCAGATGTACCTGGAAAATTCTATCTGCTGGCTAGGAGTGTGTCATTCAGCAACGTGTTTCAGTTTGTGTAACATTTATGAGGATTCCAATGTACTTTGTATTAACCACTTGATAACACTTTCACATTTTGTGTAGTATGTCAGAGGCATTTTTAGTATAGAGGAGCTGTTGTCCAGTATCACTAACGTAGCTTGCTGCTATGAATATGGAGTTATTCCTAGTATGGTTCGTATTAATATGTTCTCTCTAGCGTGCGTTAAAACCTTTACCTGTCGCCCAAGCCAAACTACAACTTTGCCAAACACATCATGTTTTCCCACGTGATGTAGTTGGCAAGTCTTGCCCAGCATCTTCAAAAATCACTGCTCGATGCTCGGTGTGCAGCTCCTTTATTCCTGTTAATAATCCATTGGTATCCTCAATATTCGAACCTGGGCAATGGTGTACTAATGTATTCCGGTTCATGTCTGTGAAGGCGACGGCTTTTACGGTGCTTTATCGAAACCGCAGTGATATGGTACCTGGCGTCTCCAAAAAAAGATGTCACCTCGAAATTATAATCAGATTCGATGGCTGAGTCTTGAATCAAGTATAACACTTGGTACTGAAAGCATGTTTATAAATGACACCACTGCAAAGTGAGAACATAATTTAATTCCACGATGGAGAGTGCACCTATTTATACAATCATTGAATATTCCAGAATATTGATTTTTATACAAAAATCGAATGTTCTACAATATACAAACATCACGACCGTAACACATTTCGAAACGATAAATATTAAACAACAATAATTGCTTTCTTTCATCAGTCTTCTGACTGGTTTGATGCGGCTCGGCACAAATTCCTCAACTCTGCTACCCTCATCATCTCAGAGTAGCACTTGCAGCCTACGTCCTGTATTATTTGATGGATGTATTCCAGTCTCTGTCTTCCTCTACAGTTTTTGCCCTCTACAGCTCTCTCTAGTACCATGGCAGTCGTTCCCTCATGTCTTAAGAGATGTGCTATCATGTTGTCCTTTGTCCTTATCAGTGATTTCCACATATTCCTTTCCACTCCGATTCTGAGCAGGAAGTCCTCACTCCTTACCTTACAGTCCACCTAATGTTCAACTTTAGTCTTTAGCACCACATTTCAAATGCTTCGATTCATTTTCACACAGTCCATGTTTCACCACCATGCAATGCAGTATTCCAGACGTACATTCTCAGAAATTTCTTCCTCAAATTAAGGCCGATATTTGATATTAGTAGCCTTCTCTTGACTAGGAATACCCTTTTTGTCATGGCTAGTCTGCTTTTGATGTCCTCCTTGTTCCGTCCGTCATTGGTTATTTTACTGCCTATATAACAGAATTCCTTAACTTAATCAACTTCTTGACGATCAATCCTGATGTTAAGTTTCTCCCTCTTCTCATTACCTTCTTCTTTCTTCGATTTACACTCAGTCCATATTCTATACTCGTTAGATTTTCTAATCCGTTCTTCTTTACTTTCACCCAGAATAGCAATTTCATCAGCAAATCATATTGATATCTTTTCAGTTTGAATTTTAATTCCACTCGTGAACCTTTCCTTTATTTCCACTACTGCTTCCTCGACGTACAGATTGAACAGTAGGGGTGAAAGACTACATCCTCGTCTTACACCTTTTTAATACGAGCACTTCGTTCTTGTTCGTCCACTGTTATTATTCCCTCTTGGCTTTTGTACGTATCGGATATGATCCGTCTCTCCCTATAGCTTACCCCTACTTTTCTCAGAATTTCGAGCGTCTTGGGCCATTTCACACTGTGGAACGCTTCTTCCTGATTAACAAATCCTATGAACGTGTCTTGAGACAGAATTACCTCTCTCGTGCCTTGCTAAAGCCAAATTGATCGTCATCTAGTGAATCGTCAATTTTCTTTTCCATTCTTCTGTATGTTATTATTGTAATCAACTTGGATGCATGTGCTGTTAAGCTGATTTTTGCGTAATTCTCGCACATGTCAGCTCTTGCCGTCTTCGGAATTGTGCGGATGATGCTTTTCCGAAAGTGGGACGGCACATCGATAGACTCATACATTCTACACAGCATCTGGAATAGTCGTTTTGTTTCCACTTCCCCCAATGATTTCGCAAATTCTGATGTAATGTTATCAATCCCTTCTGCCTTGTTTGATCTTGAGTCCTCCAAAGCTGTTTTAAATTCTAATCCTAATTGTGGATACCCTATCTCGTCTAAATCGTTTCCTGTTTTTTCTTCTATCACTTCAGACAAATCTTCCCAGCCATAGCGGCTTTCAATGTATTTTTCCGCCTAAGCTCTCTCTCTTTTGCATTTAACAGTAGAATTCCCATCGCACTCTTAATGTTATCACTCTTGCTTTTAATGTCACCAAGGTTGTTTTGACTTTCCCGTATGCTGAATCTGTCCTTCCGACAACAATTTATTTTTTAATGCCTTCACATTTTTCTTGCATCCATTTCGTCTTAGCTTCCCTGCAATTCCTATTTATTTCATTCGTCAGCGTCTTGTATTTCTGTATTCTTGAGTTTTGTGGAACATTTTTGTACTTTCTTTCATCGATCACTTGAAGTATTTCTTCTATTACCCATGGTTTCTTCGCAGTCACCTTCTTTGCACCTGTGTTTTCCTTCTCAACTTTTGTGATGGCCCTTTTTAGAGATGTTCATTCCCCTTCATCTGTCTGCCTACTGAGCTATTCCTTATCGCTGTATCTATAGCTTTAGAGAACTTCGAATCTATCTCGTCATTCCTTAGTACTTCCATATCCCACTTCTTTGCTTATTAACTCTTCCTGACTAATGTCTTAAACTTTAGCCTACTCTTCATCAGTACCACATTATGATCTGAGTCTATGTCTGCTCCTGGGTGCATCTTACAATCCAGTATCTGCTTTGGTAATCTCTGTTTGACCGTGATGTAATCTAACTCCAATCTTACCGTATCATTCGGCCTTTTCCAAGTATACGTCCTCCTCTTGTGAGTCTTTTACAGAGTATTCGCTTTAACTAGCTCAAACTTGTAACAGAACTCACATAGTCTTTCTCCTCGTTCAAAGCCCATATTCTCCTGTAACCTTTTCTTCTACTCCTTCCCATACAACAACTGCATTCCAGTGTCCCATAACTATTAGATATTCATATCCCTTTATATACTGTATTACCCTTTCAATATCCTGATATATTTTCTCTTTCTCTTCATTTTCAACTTGCGATGTTGGCATGTATAACTTAGTATTGGGGCAAGGGCTGTTCTGAGCCACTCTGCAATGTTGCCAGATGCATCCAAAATGGCTTCGATGACGTCATCCAAGATGGCGGCGTGTAGACTTAGCAACAACACATGACGTCATCCAACACGGCAGCTGTGACATCATCTAAGATGGCGGATTTTGGCGAGATGTTTGAATTTTGGCTGGAAGATAGGTCAATTAGGCTACCTCCACTAACATAACTCCCTCCCCTCCCCTAGAAAAATTGTGGGAAATTCAAATTCCAACAGGATAATGCATCACACCACAGTTATCTCTACTAACCTAAGAAAATGGTGGGAAAAGGAAGGTCACCTCCACTAAGTCACCGACCGCCACTTCCTCCTAGAGAATTGTGGGAAAAGAATTTGACCTGTGCTGGACATAAGTCTTCATTATTTTGCATGCATGAGACTTTATTTAAATAATTTGATGCAGTACAGCCATCCAATGTGTTCACCACAGGGTCTGGACTTCAACTGTCCTAGTACACAGCACCACCACCAGAAGGGCTCTCATCCCTCCTGTGATTTAATGGTGGGGGAAAATGGTGGGAAACAGTGTGATAGCCATAGGGTCTGGACTCCAACTGACCTTGTACACAGTACCACAGCCAGAGGGCATTCCATCTGTGATGTTATCCAAGATGGCCACCATGATATCCGCTGATGATGCAAGTACCGGTATCCAAGATGGCAGGAAACAGCATGTTTGCCAAGTTCCAAGTGGCCTAGTACACAGTAACACCCCCAGAGAGTGCCGTCATGTGTTCCATGACATAACTGAACACAGTGGGGGAAAAAAGCTTGAAAAGGACTCTGTCAGTGTTTGTCATAAGTCTTTATTTTGCAGGCAGTGTCTCCGCCACAAGGTTTTAGTCCAACTGACCTAGTACACACTACTTCCACCTGAGCGTGCTCTCATCCATGGCATAACCCAAGGTAACTGTCTGGAGGGGACAATGACTCAGCCTGCGTTGAGCTGATGGCCAGAGTAAGGAATGAGTGAACTGTATTTATTGTGGAACATTTTATTTAGGGTCGGATTTTGAGAGATAGTACACTTAACACACTGACACTAAACAGTCACCCTGATGTGCTTGGGGTCACAATACACAGTCTGCAGACCTGCAAACTACTAGTAAATAATGCAACAGACATGCTTGCTAATTGTGAACTGTCAAAATAAAGCATGCCACAGCCTACACACATGCAAACTACTACACCGAAATAATTTTAGTACACAGCCCACAGACCCACAAACTGCTCCTAAATAGTGCAACACACTGATGTGTAGACACTCTCAGTACTCGTAAACTGTCCAAATAATGCATAGCACAGCCTACAAACCTATAAACTACTCCAAAATAACGCTCTGATGACACGTAAACAACTCCTAAATTACCAAAATAATTTCAGTACTGACCTGCAAACTGTTCCTAAATAATGCAGTATGAAGTTGTGCAGACATGAAATAAACTCCTAAACTGTCCATTTAATGCGTAGCACAGCCTACAGACCTGCATACAAAATACCATGAACAACGTACACAGGCACCACCTGTTGCCCCCTTTCTACTGGACCGCACTGGAGGCAGGGCCTGTGAAGTGACATCGCTGTTAACTCCCAAGCCAAGCATAGACGCCCATTCAGGTTCCTCAACCATGAGATGGCGGCATCCCCTTCATATTTGACACCTGAGAAAATCCTCTCGAAATACGTGATCACCTAGCCACCATTGATGACGAGACCAGACAGGGGCGATAACATATTTGCAGAGCACAGACGCTTCAATGTGGGCTGCATATGCATGTGTTTGCCACTGCTGGTGTGAACCCTCCCCATACCTGCGGTCTGGTGAAGAGCTAATTGCTGAGCGACACCGCAGAAATTCGTTGCAGAATAGCACAAGCTGCTTTCTCCCCAGCGATACTAATGGACAATGTGTGATGTGTGGCTGACACATAGTCACGCGTAGCTACATACCGTCGCAAGCGCATCTAACAATGTTCTCAATGTTGTACTGAAGCCACGTGGCTATCTAAAATAAAACCCAAGTCGAACTCTAGGAAATTGCATAGTGTCCCAGAAATACTTAACACACGCTTTTTCAGGAGTTTTCGTGATGTCTCAGCTTCTATGCATGGAAATTCTTGACCTAACAGAATCAGTATACGAAAATAGCGCAGAATAACATCGAATGCACTCTTCCTAGCGGTCCTAACGTGATACCACGTCCATTACGTGTTACTCTTCCTGCTTTCAACACATACAAACGTTCCGACCACTATGTAGAGACAGCACACAGGATGTCTTGTGAATGAATCGAACATATTGATTGGTCCTTATCGAATTTACCCGCCGAATTACTGATGCCGCCGGTATCGAAGCACCATCACCCATTTCTTTCTTTCTGCAGACGAGACTTTCAGTGGGAAAGAAAAGTTATTTTACACAGATCACCATATTGCACCGGCAATCGAACCCTGCAAAGTGTCCATACATATCGTCAGATACGGAAAGACTCTTACTCAGTTATACAGCTCTACCAAAGAGGACAGCATCTTGAATATTAGAGTGCAAAAGTGATCTCCAACCAAGCAATATATCACCACGTACCATGTCGATGTAGTAAACATACATTTCCTTCCCGCACCATACAAAATCCTCCCTTTTACATCATTCGTGGATATACCACGAAGACAGAAAGGAAAGTAGATATACTAGCGGCACAACGTATGTCCATGTGAGGTCAGTGGCCATCCACATCCAATAGGTGACCAGAGAACCCTCAGCGAGCCCAAGTCGTCGTCGTCGTCATCTTCATCGTCGTCATCTTTGTCGTCGTCATGACATCACTGATATTCACTGTTTGTAAAAGGCTGTCTTTGGACTTATACACGCAGTACCTTATACATGTGTCTTCTGACTCCTGTACATGGTTTTCACCCATACATGTATGTGTTATTCCACCTTTCTTTGTAAAATAGGAAATTTCCCAATAACTCAACCTATCCGTATTACTCTTCCGATTATTTATGTAACCTTCATCCTTAACAGTTCTAAAAAGGTCATTAACTGGTTTTAGGACTTCACTGTTGCTTTTTACTGTTTTCTGTTATAAGAAAGTGTAACTTCTGTAAGTGCAAGTATTTGTATTGGTGACTCAGAACAGTGTAATGAGCAACATTGTATCAGTATTTCTGTCATTTACATACTAGTAATTGTAGCCGTTACAAGTCATAAATTTTAGGTTAGGTAGTACCTCCAGCTATATGCGGCAAGAGCAAGCCATTAAAAATACTTATCTTCCGCTGGACAGCAGATAAGATGTTTAAGTGTCGACACGTGGATACACGACAGTTAGTCTATACAGACAGGTGTAGTCCGTTTGCTGGTGCAAATACGACCATGCGGAAAATATCAGGTCGTAATGTTTGTGACGTGTTTGACGAAATACTTTTGGATGCAGGGGGAAAAAAACCAACACAATGACGTGCGTACATATTAACATACCTACACTTACGCCAGTTACCCCCTGTATAATGACTATAAATAACTTTTATGGTACTGAAATAATTTTCACACATGTACTACATTCAGGAAGTGACTACAGGAGTAGTTGAGTATCTGTAGCGTACAAATGTGATAATTTGGGAATAGAGGAGGCAACAAGACCCAGTAAGAAACGTATTGATTTCAGACGAGAAACTATCCCCATTAATTAAGAAAAGTAGTATCTGAAAGCAGAGATCAGAAAATGAAAATATTAACTCCAAGGACGTCTGTTGAAAGGCCCTTGAAGTAGTCTCTCTTATGAACGGTGTCAATGTCCACCAAGTACTAGGGACAGGAACTTGCCTGAAACTAGGTGATAATACCAATATGACTCTTTTTTGGAATAAAAACCACGAAGATAAGTTGAGGGCCCGTGGCAGTAACTTGTTTGGAAGCGTGAAAATACAATATCCAATCAGGTTGGTGCAGGTGTCCAACACAAAATAATTTGGGTGAAGACGTCTTAAACGTGGATGAGACATGGTCCTCGTAAGCTTTCATAGACCCTGTCCGAGGAGCCTCTGTGGGAATGTGTCTGTGTGTGTGAGTTCTTAAGATGCCAAACTGCAGAGGTCATCGGTCGTTAGACTTACATACTACTTAAACAAACTTAAACTAAACTATGCTGAGAACAATACACACACCCATGCCCGAGGAAGGACTCGAAGCTCCGGCGGGAGGGGCCGCTGTGGCGGTGTATTTGAGGCGAAACTTATAGAATCTTTAGCGGACGTTTCCTGAGCATGTATTATGTGGAGATTTCTACTTACCAACTAATGGCTAGTAGACTCGCGTGATTAGGACGGGTAACAGGGACACAGAATCGAGTAATATTTTTCTAAAAGCATTGTGCGAAAATTAATCAGAGAACCGGCAAGCTAAAATAACATCCTAGATCACCTCGTGGCAAACAGAGACCAACTTCTCGACTCAGCGTAGAACAGGGAATCATTGCTAGTAATGGTGAAACCGAATCACTGAAAATGTCTCTAAATTGGAAACTACGAAGATAGTTCTGCTTACCAGATGCTGATTTATGATTATCTGAGCGGTCAACATGAAAATTTCATCTAGAGCATTGATAATGCTCAGTATCAATGTGAAAATTTCGAGTGTATTGTACAGTTCCCGTTAGAGACGGAAGTCTCGAGCAAAGTTGCGAGAAATACGGAAAGCCCATCGTAATTCAACAACTGGCTCAGAAAGTTACTATGAAAGCAAACAGAGGTTCACGTCAAATATAAACGTAGCCAAAGGTTCACAGACAAACAAAAACGAAACGAAGCCAAAAGTGTCGCAAGAAGAGGCTTTCGTGAACCGTTTAACGAATTCTAAAGCATAGTTCAATCCACTGAGGTGACAGACAATCCTAAGAAGTTTCAGTCTTACGAATCCATCTGTCCAGATCCTCTGTGACGACAGTGGCATCGAAACGGAGAAGGACACTGAGAAGGCTCAGATATTAAAAGACTTTTTCCTATAACTGTGTCACTGAAGAAGACGGCACTGTACCTTGATACGAAAAACAGAATGACAGATCTTGAAATAAGTGACATGGGCTAGAAAAGCAGCTCTAATCACTCAACAGAACAAAGGCCACTCGACATGACGGGATACCAACAAGTATATACATAATAATGCCAAAGAACTTGCTCTTGTTGTAGCAGCAGCGTACCGCAGGTCCATGGAGCAGCCAAGCTTTCCTAATGATCGGAAAAACGAGCAAGTAATTTGCGTTTTCAAGAAGGGTCATCAGGAGTTTCCGAACTCGTTTTACGTTCGCTTGTTGTAACATTTCTGGAGGCCGGAAATCTCCTTTATAGAAATCAACATGCGTTTCTAAACCAACGATCCTATGAAACCTAGCTCGGTCCGTTCGTCAGCGAGACATAAAAGACAGTAGATATCCTCAGTAAGGCTTATGTTGTGTTGCTAGATTTCCGAAATCGTTGGATACAGTTCGACATAGCTGCCTAATGAAAAAAAAAATGAACGAACAGAATGTCAGACCAGGTGTGTAATTGGATTGAAGAATTGCTGGTAAACAGAATTCATCTACCAACGAAGAGAAATCCTCAAATGTAGCTTTGGGCGTACTGTAACAGAGTGTATTAGGACCATAGGTATTCAAAATATATTCAAATGACACAATGGGTAACACTGAAAGTTCCATCAGGCTTTTCAGGGATTAATGTTATCCATTTTATCTGTCCACTGCATGAAATTATCACATTAATTACAGGCAAAAGTCAAATATAGAGAGACAGTAATAACAATAAAATTTGATGTATAGCAGGAATTTATAAAATACAGAGGGCAATCCCAAAAAGGTACAAAATAATTCTCCAGGATCCGGCACTTTTGATTGCTGTTGTATTAGCTGCAGCAAGATCATTGATATTTCGTGTATCCGGCAGATTCCTGCAGACCAGTTGATGTTGTTGGTTCTGCAAGTCTCCATACTGGCACATTTCATTATCACTGTTGAGGACACATATCCGGAGGTTGCATTAACATCGTGACACCCCAGTTCTCTTCCTGTTCGGCATCTTGCATGATATATAAGGCACGTTATGAGCCTACGGCTGACTCTGACAGTCGGCTGTTGTGACTCAGGCAAAGAATCTCGGCAAAGTTCTATTAGATGAGCTCCTGGAGATGAAGGAACTGTTGTAGTCTGCGTGAAGCTCTTGTTCTTGGTCTTTGAGGCTCGTGTCCAAACAAGGTATGGTCTGGAACCAGTTTCCTGTTTCTTTTTTATACCTCTGAAACACTTTCCTTGGGTGTCAGTGGTGGTAATATACTCATAATTTGGTACAGTTTTCTGACAGGAGTTGATAGTAGACAGCCTGTTACTGTGCGTGCAGTCTCGTTCAAAGATAAATCCGCTTATTTCGGATGTACAAAATTCTGTGTTACTGGTGCAGAATATTTTTGGGCGAAGAAACATGCCAAGAAGAATGCTCAAAAATCTTCAGGTTGGGCGCCACAGGTAGTTTCTGTAAGTTTATGTACGCTGTTGTTTTGTGCAGATATTTGGAGCACTATTTCTACAAAGTGGTCCTTGAATAGAAGAGAACGATCCGTCTTCATTCCAAATCATTTATCATTTGCGAGTATCCCAGTGGGATGGTTGTTCTCTTCTCCAAGTGATGTTGTTAGACAGAGTGAAGTCAGAAAGATAGGAAATTGTAAGTAAATACTACATGAACTGCAGAGGATCCGTCCAGAAGGGTTTGTTGGAGGAGGTAGGGGAACATACAAAAATGATCGTATCATTTCATTACATGTATATTTAGTATATCCCACTGTGTACCAACATACACTCCTGGAAATTGAAATAAGAACACCGTGAATTCATTGTCCCAGGAAGGGGAAACTTTATTGACACATTCCTGGGGTCAGATACATCACATGATCACACTGACAGAACCACAGGCACATAGACACAGGCAACAGAGCATCCACAATGTCGGCACTAGTACAGTGTATATCCACCTTTCGCAGCAATGCAGGCTGCTATTCTCCCATGGAGACGATCGTAGAGATGCTGGATGTAGTCCTGTGGAACGGCTTGCCATGCAATTTCCACCTGGCGCCTCAGTTGGACCAGCGTTCGTGCTGGACGTGCAGACCGCGTGAGACGACGCTTCATCCAGTCCCAAACATACTCAATGGGGGACAGATCCGGAGATCTTGCTGGCCAGGGTAGTTGACTTACACCTTCTAGAGCACGTTGGGTGGCACGGGATACATGCGGACGTGCATTGTCCTGTTGGAGCAGCAAGTTCCCTTGCCGGTCTAGGAATGGTAGAACGATGGGTTCGATGACGGTTTGAATGTACCGTGCACTATTCAGTGTCCCCTCGACGATCACCAGTGGTGTACGGCCAGTGTAGGAGATCGCTCCCCACACCATGATGCCGGGTGTTGGCCCTGTGTGCCTCGGTCGTATGCAGTCCTGATTGTGGCGCTCACCTGCACGGCGCCAAACACGCATACGACCATCATTGGCACCAAGGCAGAAGCGACTCTCATCGCTGAAGACGACACGTCTCCATTCGTCCCTCCATTCACGCCTGTCGCGACACCACTGGAGGCGGGCTGCACGATGTTGGGGCGTGAGCGGAAGACGGCCTAACGGTGTGCGGGACCGTAGCCCAGCTTCATGGAGACGGTTGCGAATGGTCCTCGCCGGTACCCCAGGAGCAACAGTGTCCCTAATTTGCTGGGAAGTGGCGGTGCGGTCCCCTACGGCACTGCGTAGGATCCTACGGTCTTGGCGTGCATCCGTGCGTCGCTGCGGTCCGGTCCCAGGTCGACGGGCACGTGCACCTTCCGCCGACCACTGGCGACAACATCGATGTACTGTGGAGACCTCACGCCCCACGTGTTGAGCAATTCGGCGGTACGTCCACCCGGCCTCCCGCATGCCCACTATACGCCC
Organism: Schistocerca americana; assembly: GCF_021461395.2. Taxonomy (NCBI): domain Eukaryota; kingdom Metazoa; phylum Arthropoda; class Insecta; order Orthoptera; family Acrididae; genus Schistocerca; species Schistocerca americana. Next base: position 498,500,781 of record NC_060126.1, on the reverse strand, counting down.
TCGCTCAAAGTCCGTCAACTGCACATACGGTTCACGTCCACGCTGTCGCGGCATGCTACCAGTGTTAAAGACTGCGATGGAGCTCCGTATGCCACGGCAAACTGGCTGACACTGACGGCGGCGGTGCACAAATGCTGCGCAGCTAGCGCCATTCGACGGCCAACACCGCGGTTCCTGGTGTGTCCGCTGTGCCGTGCGTGTGATCATTGCTTGTACAGCCCTCTCGCAGTGTCCGGAGCAAGTATGGTGGGTCTGACACACCGGTGTCAATGTGTTCTTTTTTCCATTTCCAGGAGTGAAATTTGGAACAAATTACTTGTTTCTGAAGGACTGTCAGTACTGATTTACTTGTAACTCACTCATCAACTTCCTGGGAATATTCAATGCCTTCCACAGGAATGGTCAATATTCAAGGATATGTAAGAATCGACCATAGGAAGTTGAGATTACATGTTCTCTAATTAGTACATCTTAAGAGTTATGAGAACTTCCTCGATTCTGTGGAAGATGTATTTCCTAACTCAAGCTCTTCGCATTGACTATTATGAGAAGTGGTAGTATCTACCAAAACAAGTAAAAAACGTCCACTAAACATTGGCTCTAAGCTGCATACAATAAGAGCTATGAGAAGTTGCTCATATTGGCTAACACACCTCTTCCCCTGGCAAAATGCTCATAGCATTTCAGTTACGGATTTCAGAGCCCATTTTTACCACACTTTTTTGTTTCGAACTGATTATTAAGCAGTAGTCCTGCGACACACTGTTTAAATCGCAAGCAATATATTACTTAATGACTGTTGCTTCGGCATGTAAATTCACTGCGCTACATGTGCTTCCAAAGAAAATTTTTTTCTTTTTTTGGTAACAATCTCTGACATTTTTACAAGATTAGCGATACGTGTGAAGAGTATTTTTTATATAACGGAGAGAAAAGTGATAAGTTTGTAGATCTCTGTGTATTGTAAAACTCACTGGCGGAAAAAATCGCAAAATTTAAAGTATTTTATGTAGAGCAATGAAATTTTGGAAACATATTTGTGTAAATAATAATTTCAAGCGATAATGTAGCGTGATCACAGGCGCTAGGTAAACAATTGCAGACGTGAAGTTCTGGTACATTAATAATCGGTGTAACCGCCTGAATGTTGAATGCAAGCATGCAGAAGTGCATGAACTGTGTTGTACAGGTGCCGGGTGTCAGTTTTTGTAATGAAGTTCCTTGCGTTGTGCACGTGGTTGGTCAATACACGGACGATTAATAATGTTTGTGGATGACACCTACATCTACATATACATTTATACTCCGCAAGCCACCCAACGGTGTGTGGGGAGGGCACTTTACGTGCCACTGTCATTACCTCCCTTTTCTGTTCCAGTCGTGTATGGTTCGCGGGAAGAACGACTGCCGGAAAGCCTCCGTGCGCGCTCGAATCTCTCTAATTTTACATTCTTGATCTCCTCGGGAGGTATAAGTAGAGGAAGACAATATATTCGATACCTCATCCAGAAACGCACCCTCTCGATACCTGGACAGCAAGCTACATCGCGATGCAGAGCGCCTGTCTAGCAGAGTCTGCCACTTGAGTTTGCTAAACATCTCCGCAAGGCCTGCACGCTTACCAAATAACCCTGTGACGAAACGCTCCGCTCTTCTTTGGATCTTCTCTATCTCCTCTGTCAACCCGACCTGGTACGATCCCGCACTTATGAGCAATACTAAAGTATAGGTCGAACGAGTGTTTTGTAAGCCACCTCCTTTGTTGATGGACTACATTTTCTAAGGGCTCTCCCAAAGAATCTCAACCTGGCACCCGCCTTACCAACAATTAATTTTATATGATCATTCCACTTCAAATCGTTCCGCACGCATACTCCCAGATATTTTACAGAAGTAACTGCTACCAGTGTTTATTCTGCTGTCATATAATCATACAATAAAGCGTTCTTCTTTCTATGTATTCGCAATACATTTCATTTGTCTATGTTAAGGGTCAGTTGCCACTCCCTGCACCAAGTGCCTATCCGCTGCAGATCTTCCTGCAATTAGCTACAATTTTCTAATGCTGCAACTTCTCTGTATACTACAGCATCATCTGCCAAAAGCCGTATGGAACTTCTGACACTATCTACTAGGTCATTTACATATATTGTGAAAAGCAATGGTCCCATAACACTCCCCTGTGGCTCGCCAGAGGTTACTTTAACGTCTGTAGACGTCTCTCCATTGAGAACAACATGCTGTGTTCTGTTTGCTAAAAACTCTTCAATCCAGCCACACAGCCGGTTTTATATTCCGTAAGCTCTTACTTTTTTTATCAGGCGACCGTGCGGAACTGTATCGAACGCCTTCCGGAAGTCAAGGAAAATAGCATCTACCTGGGAGCCTGTATCTAATATTTTCTGGGTCTCGTGAACAAATGAAGCGAGTTGGGTCTCACACGATCGCTGTTTTCGTAATCCATGTTGATTCCTACAGAGTAGATTCTGGGTTTCCAGAAACGACATGATACGCAAGCAAAAAATTTGTTCGAAATTCTACATCAGATCGACGTCAGAGATATAGGTCTACCGTTTTGTGCATCTGCTCGACTGCCCTTCTTGAAGACTGGGACTACCTGTGCTCTTTTCCAATCATTTGGAACCTTCCGATCCTCTAGAGACTTGGGGTACATGGCTGTTGGAAGGGGGGCTCTGGAGTTGTCCCCAGATGGTGTGCCATATGTGCTCGAATGGAGACAGATGTGATGCTCGAGCAGACCAAGGCAATATGTCGACTCTCTCTACAGGGCATTTTCGGTTACAATAGTGGTATGTGGGTGTGCGTTATCCTGTTCGAAAACACCCTCTGGAAAGCTGCTCATAAATGGTCGCACAGCAAGTTGAATGACCAGACTGACGTACGAACTTGCAGCCATGGTGCTTGGGATAACCAAGAGAACGTTCTTGCGTCACACGAAATCGCACACCAGACCACAACTCCAGCTGTAGGTCCAGTGCATCTAGCACGCAGACAGGTTCGTTGCAAGACCTCAACTGGCCTCCTACAAACCCACGCACAGCCCTCACTGGCACCGAAGCAAAAACAGATTCCCACCCTGCCCTCCACTGAGCTCTCGGTTGACACCACTGATGTACCAAATGGCGATGCTTTAGCTACACTGGAATGTACGTAACAGAGTGTCTGCCTCGCAGCTGTCCTTGAAGTAACTGATATGTAACAGTTGGCCGTGTTACTGAGGTGCCAACTGTTTCTCTGCTGCTACAGATGCATTACGATGCGCCAGAGCCATACGCCAAACACGGTCATTATCCCTGTCTGTCGTGCCAATTGCCCGTCCAGAGCTCAGTCTTCTTGGGAATGTACATTCTCTTGACCATCGCTACCAGCACTGTACAGTGGCCACATACCCTCTAAGTCTTTCTAGAATATGGCAAAAGGAACATCCAGCTTCTCGTATCCCCATTACAAGACCTCGTTCGAACTCAGTGAGATGTAAATGATGGCGTCTTTGTCGCCTTAAAGGCGTTCTCGACTAACATCAGCTCATCTCGTCCATTCTCAGAGATAACTAGCGTTCACGATCGTTACAGCATGTATTTAAGGGGCTCCGGAAAGGCTCAAATTCATGAAAAGTTCAATTTTTACTTTTTTGCGTTTTCTGAATCTGCAGAGTATTACCTTTTAATAGGTATACAATTAATTCTATTCCGAAGACTACAACTATTTTTAAATTTTTTTAAAATGTGTTCTACATGGGCGAGACCCACTGTGGCGCTGTTAAACTGCTGTCAAATGGTGTTATTATTAACGTCCGTGTTCATCAGGTACATTTTAGCGATGTGAGATAAAGTATGTGTTGTGGCTAACCTGTGATGGTTCAATATATATCGCTGGTGTGATTGTCGATTGTTTCATGTTTATTTACTCTGTCGTTATCTCGAAAATATTCGTAATTAATTCTGTTTCTTGAGTCTCTGCTTTGTTGAAGTATAATAATGAGAAAAAGTAAAGTTATTAGAAATCCTCTGAAGGCTTTTAAGAAAAGGAGAAATGTTGGAAAGCCAAAGGTATGTGTTATTACTGTAAACAATAAGGACGATAACCAAGTGAGTGAACCTAATCTCTCAAGTACACCTGCCCATAGCAGTCAAAGTGGGAAAGAAAATACTTCACAGAAGAAGCTTGGTTCAATGAGTGAAAACTATGAATGTTTTATGGGCGAATCGGATGTGAATGAAATATTTGATAGGTCGGTTCTCAAAGGAATTTTTTCAAACTGTGTGAGATGTATTCATTGTAGTGAAGTTGGTCTGGAACTCTCCATAATAAAGCACGTAGGACTCGCTAGTGAAATACAACTGAAATGTGATAAGTGTTCATACATGACCACCTTTTGGAACAGTGGTGCAGTAACTGCAACTGATGAAAATGGTAGCAAAATCTACGAACACAACAACGAGCGATGCTTGCTTTAGACAAGGAACGCCTTCGGGCTGCAGACAGGGCTGTAAAGAGTCTAGAAATACAAGCAAGAGTAAACAGGAGGAGGAACAATAGGAAACTGGAGGAGGAGTTTGCAGAGGATGAAGATAATCCATCCTATGGACCTGGAATGCACTAAAAAGTTAATCCAATCTTTGTCGCTCGATTCCCAAAACTTTTATTTTCTCATACTAATTACATGTTCTCTAAGGATCTTCCAAACACATTTGTTTCAAACTTTCAGTAAATGTTACACAGTACTTTCTGCATAATTTAACACAGCCTTTTTCCAAAAAACTGTATATTTTTGAATATATAAATAAAAAATTGCAAAAAATGTTGTGAATTTTCATTACAATTGAAAAAAAAATCATCTTTAATAACTGAACTAAAATTTTGTAAAATCCCTGTGTTAAGTTGTAGCCCATATTCCAATAAATAATCTGTAGAAAGTTCAACTTCCTACCTCAAATACTTTGTGAGGAAAGATGTAATTTATAAGCGTTATTTTAACATTGCAAGTATAGGGCGTTCCGGAGCCCCTTAAAGCAAACCAGATTTGCATTCTCACAGCTGCGCTACTAACGTCACTCTTATGAGACTGGTGCGATATATGAAGAATGTCGTCAGGTGCAGAGACGCGCCTGCCAGCTTTTGTTTCTATCGCACAACTCCTTCTTAGTGTTGCGATTTTCTTTACGTCAGTGAAGAACGAACACAAGATAGTTGTAGGTTTTGTGAAATACCTTATTCCCCAAATACTATATAAATACTTTTACAAATTACCTTTATATTTGCGAAAGACAAAAAAATGGTTCAAATGGCTCCGAGCACTATGGGACTCAACATCTGAGGTCATCAGTCCCCTAGAACTTAGAACTACTTAAACCTAACTAACCTAAGGGCATCACACACATCCATGCCCGACGCAGGATTCGAACCTGCGACCGTAATGGTCTCACGGTTCCATACTGAAGCGCCTAGAACCGCTCGGCCGGCTAACGAAAGACATTATTCATTATATCTTCGAATGATTACAGCGTTTTGTCTTGCGTACAGTGCGTTTACCACATCAATCAAAGTACGTTTCTTTATTTTCTTTCATTTTTTTTTTCATCTTACTCCGACAGCTGTTAGTAATTTCTTCTAACAGAGTCTTACTGTACATTTCCACATCCCCTCGCAGACGTTTCCGAACAAGTTTGTTTAATTCAGAATATTTTCCATGTTCATATAATCATTTACTACAACGTAAATGTTTGTTGCCTTGTTTAACGGAATACTTTCATCTTATTTCATACACGAAATATATTTTTCACTTGCTAGTTCGAAATCCTCAGATGAAGAACCCAATCTTCGAGCGTATACAACACAAGGTTATGACCGAGAGAGGTGGCGTAGTGGTTAGCACACTGGACTCGCATTCGGGAGGACGACGGTTCAATCCCGTCTCCGGCCATCCTGATTTAGGTTTTCCGTGATTTCCCTAAATCGTTTCAGGCAAATGCCGGGATGGTTCCTTTGAAAGGGCACGGCCGATTTCCTTCCCACTCCTTCCCTAACCCGAGCTTGCGCTCCGTCTCTAATGACCTCGTTGTCGACGGGACGTTAAACACTAACCACCACCACCACCAAGGTTATGAGAAATTAAACTTGTGCACTAGACCAGAGAAAGACCTCGGACGTGTCTCTGCTAACAGCTTCTCACTCAAAGAGAGCTAATTGGACTCAGTTGGAAGGGTGTTCTCATATAGCCATCAACTTGGCAAATGGGTTGATTGCGTCCGCCATCGCCACTTGTCTGGTGATAATCTTACGACGATACATGAACTACATTCGGCGTCGTCTATCCTTTTTCTTGCAATTCCTTTATACTACAACACAAACCAGCTTAAACTAAACCATTCGAAGACCAAAGTGTGAGCTTTTCATTTGCGAAACAAGGAAGGCACTCGTAAGTTGAAAAAAAAGTATGATCGGGTTCAAACTGGAAGACTACAAGACTCCAAAATACCTAGAAGTGACACTAGATAGATCACTCACTTTCAAACAGCACTGCATGAAATGCAAGTCGAAAGTCTCCACGAGGAACAATCTCCTACGGAAACTGGCCGGATCACAGTGGGGTAGTCAACCTGAAACAATCCGACCATCTGCAATGGCACTATGCTATTCAGCGGCAGAGTGCGCCTATCGTGTTTGGTATAATTCCACCCATGCCAAACAGGTGGATGTAGCTCTCAACGAAGTGGAACAGGAAATTACCCATCCTATGAATGGGCATGAACCGCATTCGCAATGACTGAAGACAAGGCATAGTTTCCTTAGGACATTGAAGGAACATAGAACCACTGCTGAAGAATCTAGGTCACAACTATGGACCTACCTTCCCCCTGTTTTGAAATGTTGAAGCTCTACCTCCAGGCCACGACGGGGAATATAGACAACTAGGAAGTCGACTGAGATCCAGAGTTAGCAGATCGAAAGTCAACTTGCCAAGATGGGGATACATTGATCCAAATGATATTCGGTGTGACTGTGGAGAACGACAAACAGTTCGGCAGATACATCCTGCACAGAAGATGATATTCAACAAGCAACAGAAAATGCAGTGGAAGTGGCCTTGTTTTGGTCAGAAGTAATACAATCATAGCTGTGTAAAATGTGTGTACATGTACCCGTATGTTCCTGACGCGAGAATAGTAATAATAATAATAATAATAATAATAGTACATTTTATTTTCCCGCCTGTCACAGATTCAGTTAAAGAGGCGCTACAGCTTCTCACAACTATGAGGCTGAGCTGGGCCGTAGTGGTTGTGTAGTCACCGAGGGCTTTCTCCATCCTCTGGGAGTTTAGATCGCCAACACGTCTTTATTATAGTCCACGTGCACAAGATTACTGTAAAAGCTGCAATTTAAAATGGACCACGGTTTCACTAGTACTAAGAAAAGTGACAAAACCATACCTTCATACATCCATTTCTTGACTTAGTTTATAGAAAATGTGTGAGAGGTACTTAAATTTCTGTAAGATTCAACGTGATTAGATTGTGCTTTTCGCAGATGCTAATCATTGCTTATAAGGACTTCGGATCACTACTGCAAAACTTACGCTTTTCCACTAATGATAAATTTTCAATCGGTAAAAGCATTGTCCGAGTCCGATTTACATTTCTAATGTGACTGATTTGAACCTTGTTATCTTTTGATGGATGCATTGCTTATCTTGATGGCTGCATTCGCGTCATACGTCGTCAATTCTGCCAGTACCTCTGGCCTTTTTCACCTATAAATAATCCTCTACGACGGGGCTAAGCCATTTCATCCAATATCCCTTCTTCGAGAAGTCCAGCTAGGACAGGGATGATTGTGTATTTGCAAGTAACAACATTGATTTAGTCTCGGAGGGAATGCAACTTTCTTAAGAGACTTTTAAAAGTGTTGTGGATTGAAGCCCGAACAACAACTAGTGTATCCACATACTTTCAAAGCCGAATGAAAGTAAATGATCATATGGAATTAATGGCCAGGAGTCCCTTCCTTTAAGGTTCGGCTAAGTGTTGCAAGCCTTTTCATTTGACGCCACATTGTGCTACTCTCCTGACGACTATGACAAAACGACGATGAGGATAATACAACACACTGGCCCCAAGCACAGAAATTCTCCGACCCAATCGGAAATCGAACCCGCGCCCGCTGCGTGGCAGTCAGACAAACTGACCACTCAGTAAAGTGGGCGGATAACTTCAAAGATGAAACACATTTATTAGATGTTAGAAGATATAACGAAGGGCAGAAACTGGATTGGAAATGGAATCCCTGCTTCTCACGGGCAGTGTGGTACGAGCAACATCTTCCGAGGAAGATTAATTGAACGTGTGAAACCCAGATATTATTGCGCTATCTTTCCCTTTCTTTCCAAATACTGTAGAGGATTTGTTACTGGCCTCGGAGGCTACCAGCTCCTGGACACAGGATGAGGCAGGGAGATTTGATCATTACCGCCTCTGGGTTTTTGTTGAGGGTTAAGTGATTCAGTCTGCGAAAAAAAAGTTGTTACCATTAATACATGTAACAAAACATTCATCACATCATATACTCCGCATAGTGTGAAGCAAATAATGTCGTTTGATTCCGGTTACTTGCTAAATATTTTGGTGCCAGAACGCTTGATCTCCGGTGGCACGTAAAGGAGTAATTCGTGCATTTAACTGCCACAGTCAACTTCGTCATTACATGAGAATGAGAATATCTGCACACCACTGCTGATGTGCATAATGAATACAGCACATTACCCGAAACTCGATGTTGAGACCGCTAGAGTCCTCTCTTCTCAGTTTTGAATGACATCGTAAGAAACAAGTATATAAACAGGGAGGGCTGATGTAACATAAGGAAATGAAAAGAGTAATTCTGCAGCACAGTCACCATACCTAACAACACAAGCTTCATCTGTACCGACTGGCATTAACATGTCAGACTGTACGCCGAAGCGCCTTGGGTAGTCTTATTTGAACAAGAATTCCAGAAAGTTGATATACTCTTCATACATAAATCAATTCGTATCGTGGCATTTCTTGCACATATGCGATTCCAGACTGAGTACGAAGAAGATGCTGGCGCCACTGTGGTATTGCTCCTTTACAGGCGTATTTAAAATGGAACCACCACTAAGCAAACTTCCAACAGAAAGTGTGTAATTTACAAAACGTCTAAAAGAGCTCGCGAAATGTGCAGATGTAATCCTTTTATAATCCTCCACATCTATAAAGCCTTGCTCCAACTTTCCAGTATCCTTCCTACGTCAACGCTACCTGGACTTCCGTTCCAACAAAGTTCTAGCACATTCACCAAATCCATGAACACTTAACACTCAGTCTTACTTTGAGAAGAACACGAATGTTTCGATATTGCTGTGTACTTCAACATTAATTTTAAATAGTAGCACTATTTTCAACTATGTGTGACGTTATCTTCAATAATTCAAAAAATGGTTCAAATGGCTCTGAGCACTATGGGACTCAACTGCTGTGGTCATAAGTCCCCTAGAACTTAGAACTACTTAAACCTAACTAACCTAAGGACATCACACACACCCATGCCCGAGGCAGGATTCGAACCTGCGACCGTAGTGGTCGTGCGGTTCCAGACTGTAGCGCCTTTAACCGCTCGGCCACTCCGGCCGGCCTTCAATAATTCCCCGGCTATATGTTCCCGTATATTGTATACTTTAACAGCCACGATATTTAAATCAAATAAAAATTTTACTGGGTGCAGTCGGCGGACACGTACATGTTTGTATGTGCTTTCGTGGCAAGCGCAACCGTCTATCGGTCAGAGTAGGAAAATGCGCACGTGGAAAATCAACATTGCCTGTTTCGCTGTTTACACGTAACACAATAACAACAAACAGCTGAACAAAAATTCTGAGTGGAGCCAGTGTTTTGCAAAGCAATCATCATATATAATTCAGAGCATTGAGGGAGTGGTACCGAGATCCACTACGACGCCACCGTGTTGGTATTTTTGCTTTACGGTCGTGTAAGTGCAGACACCTCCGCTGTATTTTTAATTAACGAGTACACAGTCCATTCGCCGAGCGCTGCAGCTATGACGCCACAGTGCTTTTTTTTTTCAACTGGTGGCCAATTTTTTCCACTGGGGGCCAATGTCGGTAATATTTTCACTACGTTGTAACAGCGTTTCAATTTCAGTAAAAAAATTTAGAGTGCACTGCTGTAGTTCGTCGTCAGGAAAGAGAGTGTAGAAGTGTTAATAGGGTAGCCCGCTTTTTACAGTGATCATGTTTTATTCCCATCCGTGCAATCTTATTCTCTGTGTAATGTTATCATTCAATACATCTACTATGTGTTACTGTCCAACGGTATACTAGATAATACTAGTCCCTACCAGAAGATGTGTGTTGAGCGTCACGGTGGAGCGCGGAACAGTAAGCTCATAGTCCAGAATACCTACGTTCTTCAACAGCTCACCGAGCCTGTCTTGGAATATGTAGAACATCTCTGTTTACGTCTCGTGTAGCTCTAGAAGGAATATGAATGTATTCACGGAGAAAGTCTTATAGAATTTGTGTCAGAGTCTGGAAACAATAATGGTAACTTGCCAATCGAGATAAAAATTACGAAAGGCTTATTCAGACAAGCAGATGGTTTATCACCTGCGTTATTGTATCATGCACGAGAAAAAATAATGTAGGACGCTTTCACCGAGCACTTTAGTACTATTGAGGTCGTAGATACGAGCATGACTCAAGTGAAATATCTTGACCATGTAGCCATATTCTTCAACCCTCAGAGGAGCTGACACGAATTAGTACTACCATAAACGGCACAGCGAGGAGATGAGTAAAACACATCTCGTTATTGTCAGCGATAAAACCAGATCAGAAGAACCACCCAGCGACGTATAGTGGCCAAATTACTATCAGAAAATTCTTCTGAAGGAAGTTTCACTGAGCATACATCATAAGAGAGACTCAAGAGAGAATGTAAACAGGAAATTTGTCTCCCTGTTTCTTCAGTCATATACTAAGTCACGTAGTTTAAAGATGAAGTGCAGATTCCCTACATATGCGCAATCTAATTGAATGGATGTGAAATACTCGTGTGGAGAACCGGTGATCATTACTTCCGTAGTTAATTTGTGCGTAAGGACTTAAAGAAAAATTTAAGCCCATTGAAAAGCAGTGGCACTGCATTAGATAAGCCAGGTGCAGTCGGAATTCAACGAAATTTTTGAACCAAAACATTTTAGGCCTACAGACATGTATACACCATTTATAATCAGATGATTTCATTTTCATGAGTGTTCAAAGATGCTTAGAGAAAACTTACATTGTTTTTTGGTGAGAGAAGTCCACAACTAAAGTCAAGGAAGAAAATGGAGACATGGACTCAGAAACAGTTTTCGGTAGACTGATATAAAAGCTATCGTCCGAGAGAAAGAAACAGAAAGTAATGGACGAGGGGGCGATCAGATGCGAGTGAAAACTACGGGAAACAATGTGGATGACTATCCGGGTACGTGAACTGCCCTCCAACTTAATCACCACTGCGCCATATCACCCGGAGATGAAACTGGAGCGGAATCTGAATACATTTCAGAGGATTCACATTCAGTCTTGACAATTTTTCGCCTTCTCTGGAGCCACTTCTTCTTACAATGCATTGGCGGTATACCAGCTTCACCTCACCTTGCAGATCGGCTCAACAGAATAAGAACTATGGTTAAGTTTTGAGTTGCCTCTCCTTCTCCTTTCTCGCTTTCGCTCCCCACTCCCACCCCCTCTTTTCGCTGCCCTCCCTCCATCCCTCCACATCTCTCTCTCGCTCTCTCTCTTTCTCTCTCTCTCTCTCTCTCTCTCTCTCTCTCTCTCACACACACACACACACACACACACACACACACACAAACAAAACTATGAAAAGAAACAAGTCTGAGTATAGACACATGAACTCACAGTTCTAACTCTGTTCCGATGTCTTACAAAGTGTGGGGAACCGGAAGTAAAGCCAGTCCAGCGTACAGAAAAGTGCCTTGATAGAAGGCGAAAACTTTCAAGAGTGCTAGGTGACCACTGCTGATCTGGTCAGGAAATTTGCTGACACTGGCAACATTTCTATAATCTATGACATCAGCAACAGGTTTCCCAGAATCGCAGGTTCCAGCGTCTGACACTTGTGCAATTACGTCATCCCTCACCCTCTCTCCGTAGCCAGTGAAGCCAGTGACGTTTCGTGGACTACGCCCTGCCTCTCGCCCTGCCGTTTACGGGTAGTCCCTGATGAACCGGTAAACCCGTCGCACAGCTGTGCCCTGCGGGTTGCCGTCTCTCCAGACGCATGCAGCTGCCGCTGTTCGACTTTCCTGCGCCGCTCGCTGTAGTAAACAGAGGGCCCCCATCTCCGGACACAGCCGGCTCTGTTTCACATCGGTGAAGCCACGTGACACGGGCCACTTACGGGTATCCCTACGCAGGGGGGGGGGGGGGGGGGGGTTTATAGGACCACCGCCTTTGGCTCTCCTCAGCTTCAACCAACTCCTTCTCCCAGACAATGATATCCGTCCCCGATATTTATGGATCCGCTCCGATATTTATCCCTCCTACCAACTTTAATCCTTCCTCATCAGGCTCCTCTCGCCTCTTCCCTATCCACCTACCCCACTCCCTCTCTTCTTGTACCATTACCCTCCCAACACAAAATTACTCCTTCTCACCCTCTCTCCTTCTCTCTGTCTATTTTCCTACCATCCATCATCTGTTTATCATCTTCGATGTTTCCACATTTAACAGATCCCTATCTCTTTAAATAAAAATATGTCATTTCAGTCTTTGATCGCAATTTTTTATTTTCAATGGCAGGTTTCAGGCTAGATGCCCACATGCAGATCTGTTATTTATTTATTTATTTATGCATTTATTTTACCTGGCAAGATTAGGGCCTTCAGGCCCTCTCTTACACCTAACCAGGCATACTCAGATTCAACAAATTTCAGTGTCTACAGAAAATTAGGACATATAACATGTTCTACAGTATTAATGTTAAAGAAAAAAAATAGAGATTATAAAAGTAGTACAATGATAATTATAACAATCAAAAAATAATTATAACAATCAAGAATAATAAAAATAATAATAATAATGATAATAATAATAATAATAATGACTATGTATATGAAAGTAAACATAATTTTCTTATATGAGTGTCAGTCCTATTGCTAGTTGGGAATTTTCTCGTTATATTCTTGCAGCTTGTAAGTTATTCTCATCAAGCAGAGACATAAGACGATTGAATGGGGTGAAAGAGATATAGAAGAGGTAGATAGATTAGAGGAAGAGAAATAGAATGGTAAAATTCGAAGCTATGATGGAGAGGAGAAAGAAAAAGATGAGGGGGGGGGGCACAACAATGGTGGCTATACCGTCCCTAATATGTAAGTCTTAAGTTCCCTCTTGAATGTTGAGTGGTTTTGGATAAGACGCAGATCACAGGGGAGCGCGTTCCATAGTCGTATGGCTGAGATGGAGAATGACACGGAGAAAGATTTTGTGTTATGTAAAGGTACAGCCAAGATGCTAGACGTATCCGATCTGGTATTGCGGTTGTGGAATGATGATAGGTGTTTAATGTGAGAAAATAAGTATTGGGGGCACCAGTGGCTAAGAAATCGATGAAGTAAGCACATCGTGTGGAGATCGCGTGCCTTATGTGGGCGTATCCAACCTAGCTGGGAGTATGAAGGACTGATATGATCATACAACCGTATGTTGCATACGTATCTAACACAAGCATTCATCACTAGCTCGAGGCATCTCGAATTTTCATTATTTGTGCCATGTTGAACTACATCACAGTAGTAAAGATTAGGCAAGACTAGTGTTTGGACTAATTTTTGTTTAACATGGGTTGGAAATATTTTTCTAAATTTTTGAATTGCATGTAGGGAGGAGAGCGATTTCCGGCAAGCTGTGACTGTTTGTTCTTCCCAGTTTAGGTGTTCATCCAAGATTATTCCAAGGTCTTTTACTGTTTTTTGGTATGGTAGTTGGGTACCATTGAGGAGTATTTGAGGGACTGTTTCGCGAAAGTACCGACTGATTAACTTTGGATGAGATATAAGTATAACCTGGGATTTCTTGGGGTTTAGTTTAAGACCTAGGTTCTGTGCCCATCGAGAAACAGAGCAAAGATCTGCGTTCATACTCGCTACTGCGTCAGCAATGTTCTTGGGGCTTGCACTTATGTACAGTTGGATGTCGTCGGCATATAGATGGTAGTTGCAGGAGTGAATCACTGAAGAAATATCATTAATGTACAGTGAGAAGAGTAATGGACCAAGGACGGAGCCTTGGGGAACTCCAGAGCGCACGTTTTTCCATGATCACTTTTCCGACCCACAAATGACTTGTTGACTTCTGTTTTTGAGGTAGCTGTCGAACCAGTGTATTGCGCTGTTTGAGAAATTCAGCTGCTTCATTTTAATTAGTAATATATCAAAGTCAACTGTATCAAAAGCCTTGCTAAAGTCAAGCAGTGTTAGGATGGTAGCTTCACGTCTGTCCATAGCATGTTTAATGTCATCAGTTACTTTGATTGATGCAGTTGCTGTACTATGGTGCTTTCGAAAGCCTGACTGATATTTGTCGTGCATGTTATGAGTTTTGAGGTAATCCGTCAGCTGTTCATGGACGATGTGTTCTAGGGCTTTAGATATTGCAGGAAGTATGCTGATCGGCCTGTAGTCACCTGGCGACTTAGGGTTGTCAGTCTTGGGTATAGGTTGAATTAAGCTTTGCTTCCACTCAGTAGGATATGTACTACTGACAAGAGACAGGTTGAAGATGTCTGTGATAATTAACAAGAGAGATACAGTTAGTGATAGAAATACCTTAGTTTACAAGAAGAAATTTTGGAACGTATTAAATGCCAACATTACATATATTGCAGTTACAGAGTAACTTGTCATTACAGAACTATCGGTTCGCTGTCATAACTAAAGTAAATTTTATCTGTTAAAACCTTATATCGCAGTTTTAGAGAAACCTGATTGGTAACAGTAAATAGTGCCCTCCACCTGTAAGAATTGTGTATATGTTATTATTTCACCGTACATATTATTGGCGAATATACTTTTTAATAAAAACATTTTTAAAGTAAGATGAATAATATTTTTTTGAGTGGACCATGAACCGAAATAATTTACAGTAATTTAAAATTTTTACCCACACACTGCAAATCCTGAAAAACGTATTCCCTCCTGCCACAATACAGTTCACCCAGTACAGGTTCGTCAGGCGTTAAGTGGCAGTACAGAGCTCCAATGCTTTTTTCACTGAAGAATATCACGTCATTTAAACTCTGTTTTTAAATTACATATGTTTATCGTCATTTTATCTGATCTTCGTTAATACTTTTACTTTGAAACGTAAACTCTCCTCACGTTTTTCTGTCGTCTCTGTTATATCTTTATGAATGATCTTCGTTGAAGAGCGGCGTATTGAATCGCTGAAAGCCCCGCCCCCCTTCCCGCACATATGGGGTGAGGGGGATGAGATAACAATAAAGAAGAAAAAGGTTCTGTGCAGTATACCCCCAAACTGACCGCCGAGTCTACTCTGTCCGAGTAAACAACGAGGCGCCGGTACAATCCTTCCGGACGAAGGCAACGTCAGTGAACCACGGATCGTGACTACAACCGATTCCCACCTTGAAGGGTAATCGATGGTGACAGATTGTGTGCTTTCTCTCGCAGCTTCTTGGAACTATATTCATTGAATGAAATTGTTGTCATTAAATGAGAACGATCTCTTGTGGCCTTTAGTAGAGATTCAGTTTCTGTTGTTCACGTTTTCTTCTTGTTTTATTAGAAAGATTCTGTAGTTCAGTGCTACCTGGACGCCCTCTACCTTTGTGAGCCAACTACTCCACAACGGGACACTTCACACTCTTCGAGTAATTTTAATTTTTATAACGTCATCTATAGTCTGTACATTACGCGCTGTAAAGCGCTGCCAGAAGCAGCAGCGATCATTAGGAAGGCAGAAGAGTATCAGTAAGCGTTTGTCGATTTCTTTTGTTGCAGGAATATGGTCATTATTAGGAACACCCACCAATTTGAGTATACGCATCACATCTTTTGCAACCCAGTGAGAGGGCAGCATTTAACTGTATACTGTTTACACGCGTGGCTTAGAGATTTATTGAATGCACTGACATTATGTGATACATTACTAACATTGTGACAGTCTCTTACTTGATGTATTTCTATTTAGGTTTTTGTTGTTATTGTCACCGATGAGGACTCGCAGGAGTTCCGCAGTGCACTAGTGCCTCAGTAGCAGCGGCAGTGCTCTGCACAGGATGCCTGCCAGCCCTTTAAAACCTGCTGTCTTCGACTAAACACAGCACAGCCACAGCAGCAACCATTCGCAGATCAAAGACCCTGTAGTACAAAGCTGACACAACTCCTCGACCACGACTTGGAGATATTTCATGACCAAGTATTGCCCGAGCCAAATCAGCAGACTTCCGCAACCAAATAAAATAGTTTATTTGAACTCTCAGTAACTCTCTCTCTCTCTCTCTCTCCCTCTCTTTCTCTCTCTAGGGAGAGAGAGAGAATCCTCCACTGGATAGCTTGAGATAGCGAACCTGTAGTCGGAGAAGCCAACTTAAGGAGATATGGAATTGTATAGCGTTACTGTTTTACATCTTACTTACAACTACCATGCGTACCAGGTTACACGTACCGTTCTTCTCGTTTATATGTACAATCCTTATTTCCTGCAAGGAAACAAGGAGAAAAAACCTGATTACCAGGAAGTCATGATGGTTTTGGTTACTTTACTTGTCCGCAAAGTGCCTCTGTTCCATCGTACGTACGTTGTCCCAGGACAGAACGTGCTATTAATCAACGAGAGATCCGTTCATTGCTCAGTGAAATTCACATACGTACAGTACAATACGATAGAGCACTACCGGGACAGTCGCTGGTTTGAGGGGGAGGTCCTATCCATGGCATGCGATGTCATCTGATATTAATCCCCATAATTACACTGCTGGCCATTAAAATTGCTACACCAAGAAGAAATGCAGATGATAAATTTTATTGGACAAATATATTATACTAGAACTGACATGTGAACACATTTTCACGCAATTTGGGTGCATAAATCCTCAGAAATCAGTACCCAGAACAACCACCTTTGGCCGTAATAACGGCCTTGATACGCCTGGGCATTGAGTCAAACAGCTTGGATAGCGTGGACAGGTACAGCTGCCCATTCAGTTCCAACACGATACCACAGTTCAGCAAGAGTAGTGACTGGCCTATTGTGACGAGCCAGTTGCTCGGCCACCACTGACCAGACGTTTACAGTTGGTGAGAGATCTGGAGAATGTGCTGGCCAGAGCAGGAGTCGAACATTTTCTATATCCAGAAAGGCCCGTACAGGACCTGCAACATGCGGTGGTGCATTATCCTGCTGAAATGTAGGGTTTTGCAGGGATCGGATGAAGCGTAGAGACACGGGTCGTAACACATCTGAAATGTAACGACCACTTTTCAAATTGCCGTCAACGCGAACAAGAGGTGACCGAGACGTGTAACCAATGGCACCCCATACCATCGCACCGGGTGATAAGCCAGTATGGCGATGACGAATACACGCTTCCAATGTGTGTTCACCGCGATGTCACCAAACACGGATGCGACCATCATGATGCTGTAAACAGAACCTGGATTCAATCGAAAAAATGGCGTTTTGCCATTCGTGCACCCAGGTTCGTCGTTGAGTACATCATCGCAAGCGCCCTTGTCTGTGATGCAGCGTCAAGGGTAACCGCAACCACGGTCTCCGAGCTGATAGTCCATGTTGCTGCAAACGTCGTCGAATTGTTCTTGCAGATGGTTGTTGTCTTGCAAACGTCCGCATCTGTTGATTCAGGTATCGAGATGTGGCTGCACGATCCGTTACAGCCATGCGGATAATATGCCTGTCGTCTCGACTGCTAGTGATACGAGGCCGTTGGGATCCAGCACGGCGTGCCATTTTACCTTCCTGAACCCACCGATTCCATATTCTGCTAACAGTCATTGGATCTCGACCAACGCGAGCAGCAATGTCGTGATACGATAAACTGCAATCGTGATAGGCTACAATCCGACCTTTATCAAAGTCGGAAACCTGATGGTACCAATTTCTCCTCCTTACACGAGGGATCACAACAACATTTCACCAGGCAACGCCGGTCAACTGCTATTTGTGTATGATAAATCGGTAAGAAAATTTCCTCATGTCAGCACGTTGTAGGTGTCACCACCGGTGCCAACCTTGTGTGAATGCTCTGAAACGCTAATCATTTGAGTTAATCATTTGCATATCACATCATCTTCTGCCTGTCGGTTAAATTTCGCGTCTGTAGCACGTCATGTTCGTGGTGTAGCAATTTTAATGGCCAGTAGTGTATTGTCTATTGGAACATGTAAAGTCGCTTGTGTATAAGATGCCAGAGGACGCGGAGATGGATTTAGTTGCCGGAATTGTAGCTGCCTGTGATGTGATTCGGAACACATCAGGGATATTTGCCAGGGTGCGTCGAAATCTTGTTCGCCGAAGTTATCCTTTCAATGAGGATTGTGGCCGTCAGTTTCAGCACATTTGGTAAGATTCAGTTTTAATGGTAAGTTCATTGTGTCAGTGGTGGTCTTTGTAGTTAACTAATGACAGTAAAAAAAGTACACAGTAATGTGATTTTATTCCTATTGTATCCTTAAGCTAGCTTCTCCGACCCGAGGTTCTGCCCTGTTAAATTTTTGCACTCTCTTACGGAATTAATATATATATAACGTCCTATAATTTTGTTATTGTTCAACATCACCAGACACTCACAGCACACAGAAACGTAATCGCGCGCACGCGCGCGCGCTTACAAACACAAACACACACACACACACACACACACACACATTGGGTAACTGCACTGCATATGCTGCCGTAACACTACTGTGACTCTGGCATGACGTGTTATGCCAGTGTATGCGCCACAATTATGCGACGTATACACTACACCTACAGTGCACATACGTCGTACACACGCTGCAGCCAGGTACACTGACGGTATAAAATAATGACATCAAAGCATAGTTTGCAAAATGTTAGACAAGTGCCACCGCATCTGGAAATTGGTAAAGGTGACTGCAAAACTCTCAAATTGACGGAATGCCAAATCTATACATTGGAAAAACTGTTAGGATACAGACGTACTAGCTTAAACTGAGCACTTAATGAGGCTATGTGTATGTACCGACAGTGTAACTTGATCCATTATTGCAGAAAAAAGATGTGTGCAGTGCGAATAATTAGCGGTCAGATTTTAGGAGCTCATCTTCGCCCATCAACACCCGCACTGTTGCTGATCACAGTGTCGGAGTGAAGCATGCATTCAAAAGTGTCGGCAAGACCTGAGTTATTTATCAATCATGCAGTGTCACTCACAACCAATAGCTGTAAAACTGCAGTACACTCAGGCAAGTGTGCTATGTAGTGAAATGATTAGCGGTGTGAATATGGTTTTCAAAATTACGACCACAGTAGCAACAAACATTGTTATTTCCTAGTTCCTAAGAGAAACGAACGAGTGTATCAAATTCAAACTGTCTTCTACTTCACTACGATCGTGCGTTGTTACAGGGCTGTACTGCACTTCGGCAATTGTCTCTCCATTCTAGCTCTGAGCTCATTAAGGTGAGTCCTCTCTGAGATAGAACCTTTGCTACGAAGAAACACGGCTTGCACTGCCTTCAGAGCGTATCTACCTTAAATATTCGACTGAAGTCTCTTCTCTGCAAGTGTCATCCTGTCCCTAAACACATTCATTTCTTTTTAGCCTGCGACTGCTAAAACGCATTTCCTAGGTGATTCAGCAAGGCCCAGCTTGTCAGAGCATTCTGTATACTGATGGAATCGAATAATTGGTCTTAAGAAATAAAACCAGTGTATAAAAGGATATTTATTATCTGCATGTCCCTAGTTTTTATTATTTACGAGGGAACTCAAGACACTTGTATCACATCTTGCAACATATCGCTCATGTACTGTGTGTATTAAACTTCCATTTATAACTACAGGTTTTATGCCGCACATACGAGAAAGATACTATACTACCGTTTTGCAGGTACAGTTAGAAACGACGTCCATATATCACTCTTGTCAAATGTGGATGAACCGCAAAAACTGATGGAATAAGCCAAAATGAAAGCGTAAAAATTTAATAGAATAAACTGCCCGACGTTAATATAAAACACCTCCTTTTGAGTAATTAGATGGCGGACACTAAAACGATTAGGGGCACTGAATTCTTATACAGAAAGACAAAATTTTACTATTCCTGCAAGCACTGCATAACACGACCGCCATCCATTATTTAAACCCTTCTGCAGTAAAGCAATAACTACAGGAAAGGAAAGTTTCACAAATCTTAAATGTGATTCGTCCTGGCACTTGACTTTCACACCAAACACTTAGGAGACACGTTGTCAACGCGATAGTCCCATCACCCTCCAAAACGCACAGCTGGCCTGCCCACGTTAGATGGTCTTCCCTAAGGGTGACAAAAACATCATTTTTTGTTCCCCAGAATGCAGTAATAACGAGCGTCCCACATCCATGCATGTGTCTCCATTACTTCTAGCCACATACACCATGTGATCAAAAGTATCTGGACACCCCAAAAAACATACGTTTTTCATATTAGATGCATTGTGTTGGCACCTATTGCCAGGGACCTCATATCAGCGGCTTCAGTAGTCATTTGAAATAGTAAGAGAGCAGAATGGGGTGCTCCACGGAACTCACAGACTTCGAACGTGGTCAGGTGGTTCGGTGTCACTTGCGTCCGACGTCTGTAGGCGAGATTTCCACACTCCTAAGCATCTCTACGTCCACTGTTACCGATGTGATAGTGACGTGGAAACCTGAAGGGGCACGTACAGCACAAAAGCATTCAGGTTGATCTCGTCTGTTGACTAACACAGACCGCGGACAGTTGAAGAGGGTAGCAATGTGTAAGAAGCAGACATCTATCCAGACCATCATACAGGAATTAGAAACTGCATCAGGATCCCTGCAAGTACTATAACAGTTAGGTGGAAGATGAGAAATCTTGGATTTCATGGTCGACCTGCTCGTCATAAGCCACACATCTCGCCGGTAAATGCCAAACGATGCCTCGCTTGGTGCCACGAGAGAAAACATTGGACGACTGAATAGTGGAAAAACGTTGTGTGGAGTGACGAATCACGGTGCACAATGTGGCGATATTATGGCAGGGTGTGGGTATGGCGAATGTGGGATAACGTCATCTGCCAGCGTGTGTTGTGCCAACAATAAAATTCGGAGACGGTGGTATTACGTTGTGGACATGTTATTTATGGAGGGGCTTGCACCCCTTGTAGTATTGTGTGGCACTGTCACAGCCTACGCCTACATTCATGTTTTAAGCACCTTCTTGCCTCCCACTGTTGAACAACAATTCGGGGATGGCGATTACATCTTTCAACACGGTAGAACACCTGTTCATAATGCACGGCCTGTGGCGGAGTGGTTACACGGCAATAACATCCCCGTAATGGACTTTCCTGCACAGAGTCCTGAGCTGAATCCTATAGGACACCTTGGGGATGTTTTCGAACGCCGACTTCGTGCCAGGCCTCACCGACCGACATCGATACCGCTCCTCAGTGCAGCACTCCGTGAAGAATGGGCCGCCATTCCCCAAGAAAACTTCCAGCGCGTGATCGATCGTATGCCTGCGAGAGGGAAACCTGTCATCAAGGATAAGTGTGGGCCAACACCATACTGATTTACAGCATTATCGATGCACTGCGCCACGAACTTGTAAGTCATTTTCAGCCAGGTGTCCGGATGCTTCTGATCACATTGTGTATCTATAAATCACAGAGAATGCGAATGTAAATGAACTGAACACTAACTACACTGCGCAATTGAACTAAAGGATCACTTTTCCGAAGGCCCATAATTATTTTCCATTGCGGCGTATAAGTTAGAAATTTGTAAT
This sequence comes from Schistocerca americana, assembly GCF_021461395.2. Taxonomy (NCBI): domain Eukaryota; kingdom Metazoa; phylum Arthropoda; class Insecta; order Orthoptera; family Acrididae; genus Schistocerca; species Schistocerca americana. Next base: position 498,478,693 of record NC_060126.1, on the reverse strand, counting down.
GATGCAATAGCAGGGCGCCCTGTGATGACATCTTCAAACTCGGCGACACTTCAGACTGCAAGGTATCGTAGTACGAAAAAAGTTTCAGTGGTCACAAATACATGCGAGGTGTAATGTGAGTCAGGTACGTTAGATTAGCATCAAATTTCACCACAGTTCTGCTAAAACCCACAGTGGATGTGTGACACGCATGTGAGGCCGTCGCACCTCCTCTTACCAACATTTCACCCCTTCGTTTAACGCCTACGTGCAGGAGGTTATAACAGCGACAACCATCACGTGGTTTGTGAGGTTGAGGAAAAGATTTCCAACATCTCGCTGCTCCGAATCGGCACGAAAAGGTCTCAGAGGGTGGCATAAAGGGGTGTCAATGAATCCACCCTGTCCTCCGAGGCATTAATTCTCACATATTTGGCAGTCGAAAGCGATCAACACTGCCGACACCTACGTGGCTTTAACAGATGGCGTATTCAGCCGCGTTATTTAAGTAAATTATTTGTCCTCAAACGTTTAAAGCAATAACTTTTGACTGTGTTGACCACAAGATATTACTGCAGAAGTTGGACCATTATGGAGTAAGGGGAGTAGCTTACAATTGGTTCGCCTCTTACTTTAAGAACAGAAAGCAGAAGGTAATTCTCCGCAGTATTGAGAGTGGTAGTGATGTTCAGTCCCAATGGGGCACTGTCAAGTGGGGCGTTCCCCAAGGGTCGGTGCAGGGGCCACTGCTGTTTCTTATCTATATAAATGATATGGCTTCTAGTATTGCAGGTGATTCAAAAATATTTCTGTTTGCTGATGACACCAGCTTGGTAGTGAAGGATCTTGTGCGTAATACTGAAACATTATCAAATAATGTAGCTCATGAAATAAGTTCGTGCCTTGTGGAAAATAATTTGATGCTAAATCACTGTAAGACTCAGTTTTTACAGTTTGTAACTCACAATTCAACAAGAACTGATATTTTGATCAGACAGAATGGGCATATTACAAGCGAGACAGAACAGTTCAAGTTCCTAGGCGGTCGGATAGATATTAAGCTGTTGTGGAAAGCCCACGTTCAGGATCTTGTTCAGAAACTGAATGCTGCTTCATTTACCATTAGAACAGTATCTGAAATAAGTGGCAGTTCTACACGAAAAGTAGTGTACTTGGCATATCTTCATACGCTTATGTGATATGGTATTATTTTTTGGGGTAATTCTTCTGATTCAAAAAGTGCATTTTTGGATCAAAACCGGGCTCTTCGGGCTATATGTGGTGTAAGTTCGAGAACCTCTTGTCGACCCCTATTCAATAGTCTCGGAATTCTGACATTGCCCTCACAGTATATATTTTCTTTAATGTCGTTTGTTGTTAGGAATATTAGCTTATTCCCAAGAGTTAGCAGCTTGCACTTAATACTAGGCAGAAATCATCTGCATGTGGAATGCACTTCCTTGACTCTTGTGGAGAAAGGAGTGCTCTATTCTGCTGCATCCATTTTCAATAAGCTACCACAAAAACTCAAAAATCTTAGCAGTAGCCCAAAGGCTTTTAAGTCTAAATTGAAGAGTTTCCTCATGGGTCACTCCTTCTATTCTGTGTAGGAGCTCGTGGAAGAGCTGAAAAATTAAGCATATTCCAGTTTTACGTTGTTGATTTTCTTTATTTAAACTTACGAATTGTCGCCTGAATACATTTCTTGTATTTCATTTTACCTGTTTCTACTATCGTGTTTTAATTTCATGTATTGACTCGTTCCATGACCATGGAGACTTCTCCTTAATTTGGTCCCACCGAACAATAAATAAATAAATAAAACAAAATTAAATTTAAACATGGAAAAAAGTAGTAATGTAAATTGAAAACACATGGAACATTGCGTTGTATGTAACAGAGAAACGGAAATAACTACCATGTCTCCTTGTAAACGTAAAATACTTCGTCATTGACACATAATGAATTATGATAACGGAAATCCAAGGTACGGTACAAAACAAATTATGGAAACTTTTATACCTACACTTGAAGAAAAATTATTGAAAGTATTATATTATCTTGAATACCCAACATCCACCACGCGTCTACAGACATACAAATAGTAATATCTTCTCTCGCCCAAACCTCCCACCAGTAATCATCACCCATTTTCATTGCAGTGCACTTGTCCAATACCAACATTTGCTTAGGAACTGAAATTACTTCTTGTATTTCACCGTAATTACCACCTTTAATAGAACAACTTTCAAATTTTCTATGAACTATTCAGACGTTCTAACACAACCAGTTAGGAAATAATTGCCACTTCCCAACTGCGAAATTTCGAATTTTTAAATGTTCCAATACGAAAATAATAGTTTTCGTCTGCAATGCACAGGTGGATCTGGGAAGCAGACAATGTTTCTGCAGAAACATAGAGGAATTTAACTGCACTTGGGATCGGCTCCTATTGCCGGTTCATTAATCTACAGCAAAGCAACAAGATAGGGTTCGCAGTGCGGTGCACTCCACAAAACCCAAATACGGACGCATTCTAGCCACAGAAGGCATAAATTGTCTGCAATATATGCCACGCTTGTCTCCGTTATCCGAATTAATGACGCGGCTGTTAATCAGACGCAACAGCGTCGGGAGATATTCATTGTCTGGATTGCCCATTGCTGCAAGCAATGATTCTTGTTGCACAATAGATGGAGAGGGGATGCAAACAGTTCTACGTTCAGCATCTCTCTTCTGCAGCTAATAGTACTAGTGTTATAATCAACGCTTCGTGCCAACCGAAATTACTGTTGTTGATACATGGTGGATTAGAGGATGGAGAAAGAAAACTCACTCACGAACTCACTTGAGACGGGAGCAATTTCTTTTTTACCACTATCTTCTCTGTCTAACAAATGCTACAGGTAAATTAGGGGCTACGTGGCTCCATGTAAGTGAAATGAGGTGTAAGTGTGGGAGTGTACGAGGAATATGTACAAATGCACCACTGATCACTATTTTACATATGACTAATAGTGAACTGCAAGGGGTCAATTGTAATTTTAGTCCAATAACTGGATTCGATTTAAATGTAGATATACTAGAGACAAAACAAAAACGACGTTCAGGATAGCGTTGAGATCTAGTTAGAATTAAAAAATAGTGCAGAACAAACAACCGATGACATTGCAATTCCACTGAACAAATCAGTGCGTTGTTGATTTCAGATAGTGAGGTCTACTTGTGAAGGCTTTAAAGAGTAGATGGCATTTCCTTATCGGTAAAAGGTATGAAATTATTCTGAAAGTTTAGATACAAAGCGAAAGCGAGAGGCCTTGGTATTAATGAAATTAATTATGATAATAGTCTGAATGTACTATAAAACACATAAGAATATACCGCAATAACAAGAAGATGAATGTAGCGTAACAACTGCAGTCAGAGAAAATTGTATAACAAGAGTAGAATTCGTTACGTCGCAAGATATGGCGAGGACTGGGTTAATGAGAACAGTTCAGGATTATTCTCATCAGATTCACAGCAAGCCAACGGCACTTACAGTAGTTAATAATGTATTAAGGATGGGCCCACCTTTTAGCAAGTACATCAATTAGTCTTTAATTTCATCACCCACGCCACAGTTCTGGCATCCTCAGTGTCCTTTTAAATTAATTTAATACATATATACAGGTTATTTTTAGGTTAAGTAACATGACACATCTGGTTTTGTTACCACTTAAATTGTGTATTCGCTATATCAACCTTTTATTTTACACTGTGTGTGCACTGTGGGTACTGTGATAAGGCCAAAATGGGCATACGCCACGAATTTTATTGAAACATACATTTTGAAGATGTCATAATCAAGGAAAAATTCAATGATGACGATTTTATAACATCCCTCATGTCTGCAGGTGACATGGTGTACTAATTTAAACCTGTGGCAGATTCTGATTAGGAGCCACAGGACACACTTAATGTATAATAAAATGCAAAGTGTACATGCAATACAAACGACAACAAACTCTGATGTATCGAATCTTTTTACCTAAAAATAACCTGCACGTATATTTTTCAGAAAAATAATAAAAATCTCAATGTGGAGGCTACAACTGTGGTGAAACATCTTTGAGTAATGAAACAGAACAATAATATGTATACTTGCAAAAAGATGAACCCATCAATAATCCATTACTATTTTTCTGCTAGCACAGGAACCGACCTCTAAACTCCAATATGAGAAGGTCTTTAAGATATACACCCTGACCTCATAAGCAGAACATGAAGCGTAGAGAGAGGAATAATGGGTATAGTTACAGGGGTATGTGTTGTCTGCAGTAGGAATGAGGAAGGAGAAAAGTCGCTTCTTTTCTACAGTAAATTTCAGTTAGTAATACAAAAACACTGTTCAGAAATCACTAGAGATGTTGTTCGAATGTAACTGAAAACGCCCTGGAGAGATGTGAAAATCCCACCACTATTGCGTTATGGTCGCTCAGAAATTCCGAAATCAGATACTGATTCGTATGGCGTAGGCATGAGTAGGTATAAGCTCATATCAGAATTTAGCAGTAACGATGAGTAGTTCGGAGCTCAAGCGAATGGTAAAGAAGTGTAAGTGTGTGTGGAAGTGAGGTACTGTACTATTGTGGAATGATAATGTGAGGTTGAAGTTCTCGGACCTTGCGAGTACTGTACTAATGAATTATAATAACAGCAGTACGAGTGAAGATGAATACACATCTCTAAAATGAGCAGTCACAGTACTATTACAAACAAACATAGCTACGAGGACGGGAAATGCGAAGAGAGCTTCGATAACAGAAGACGTAATTCCACTGATCTATGAAAGAAATTAATATCAAAAAATGAGGAAAACAAAGTAATACAGCAATGAAAGTCACTTGGAAATGAGTGTAAAAGAAGTACAAGGAAAATAACGCAAAATGACTACAAGAAAAATGTGACGGATTAGAAGAAGGAATGATCGTCGGAAAGAATGATATAACTTACCGAAAACTCAAAGTGTTCAGAGGTGTCAGCATTGAGAACGCATGAGGAATTCCGATGTTAGACGCAAAAACAACAGAGTAAAAGAGTATGTGGAAGAAGTCTCCTCCGGTAAGGAACTGCTTCCTGGAGAAATAGAAGGAACGAATTGATGTCGATTAAGAAGAGATAGAAGATTCAGAGTTTGGCGGAGCGCTGTAATATCTAGCATTAAGCATGGGTAAAGGGATAGCTAACGAACCATTGGAATTTATAATTCATTGGGAGAAGTGACATTCGAACGAGTTTTCTAGTTAGTATGTAGTATCTATGAGTCTGGAAACAGTAGATAGGGATTTCGTCGAAACGTTAGCCTATATGCAAACAATTGTATAATCAGCTGAACAGCTCAAACATCCCATTTTTTGAGAACAATAATGTACAGAAGAATTGAAAAGAAAATTGAGGAGTTCTCAGATCATAGTTACTTAGGCTTTAGGAGAGGTAGAGTTCCGAGGGAGACATATCTGACGTTTATCTGGGATAATGAAGGCGATTTACGAAAAATAAAGATAGTTTCCTCAGGTACGCTGATTCTGAAAAAGCGTTCGGCGATGTAAAATGTGGCACGGAAATCGAAAATCTCCAAAAAATACGTATAACATATTCGAAATGACGAGATATATGTACAATTTCTACCAGAGGCGGCAAGAAGCAGTAAGTGTAGGAGTCCAAAGGACATCCAGATGAAAAAAAGCGTAAGTTAGGGAGGTAACCTTCTTGAATTGGATAAAAGTTTAGGGCGGAAGGCTGTTAATGATAAGATTAACTTATTACATTGTTGTCATCAGCGAAAGTGGGAAAGAACTATAGGAGCACTTAAATGGAATAGTTAACTGAGCACAGAATCCAGTTTGAGAGTAGGGCCTATACTAAAGGAAAATAAAAGTAACGTGGAGTAGCAGAAATGAGGTTAGCTATTTAACTAACAGCAGAACTGTGAATCTGGTACCAGACGAACGGAAAGTAAGCTATTACACTGGAAACAAAATTAACCGTGATGGAGAACAAAGAAGGTCGTTAGAAGCTGGCTGACACATCCCAGAAGTACATTACTAATTAACGAATCTATACTAGCGATAAACACATGTACGTTCGAAACATAAAATTGTATGGTAGTGAATCGCATACTATGGGAAACCCAGGAAAGAAGAAACTCGAAGAATTTGAGGCGGATTGTTGCAGAAGGATGCTGAAGACGACGTGAACTGATAAGAAGTGGAGAGGTCGGCGAGAAAGGGATTATAAAGCAAACACTGGCTCGTAGAACGGATAGGACTACAGAGCATGTGCAAAGGCGTCAGGGAATAACTTCCATTATATTAACTGGAGACATGGCGGATGAAAACTGTAATGAAAGACAGAGAGTGAGGTAGATCCAGAAAGCAATATATCCAGCATCTGAGAAAGTTGGGGGCGAGTGCTACTCTTGAGGTGAAGAGGTTGACAAAGGAAGGACACATCACGCCAGCCTAAGAAAAGAATAGCTGTTCTGTAACCGGAATAAAGTCGCCCGTGGCAGTCTATCACACACCTGGGGAGAGTCAATTGATGATGGAACAAAGATGTTGGTACACATTGCATAAATATGTACAGGATATTTACAATTAAACTTTCGCTACTTGCGCAAAGCTGTTTGCCATATGGGTACCCAACTTTAATGGAGCGCTATTGAGACTGTGCACTGCAGATTTTGTGTCGTTAGTAATATTAGTGTCATGACCTGTCATTAGGCGCCGGTAAAAGATTGGCAAAGTTTTACGGAAGTTCGAAATATGGCGCGTACTTAATTGCGAGATGCTTTTAATAATTTCCACAACGAAATTCTGTCTCGAAATCTGGCAGAAAACCTAGAGAGATTCCGGTCATACATAAAGCACATCAGTGGCAAGATGCAATCAATACCTTCACTGCGCGATAACAACGGTGAAGTCACTGATGATAGTGCCACTAAAGCAGAGTTATTAAAGACGGTGTTCCGAAACTCCTTCATCAAACAAGTCCAAGAAAATATTGCTGAATTCCAATCAAGAACAACTGCCAAGATGAGAAACATAGAAGTAGATATCCTGGGAGTAACGAAGCAGCTTAAATCATTTAATAAAGGCAAGGCCTCCGGTCCAGATTGTATACCAGTCAGGTTCCTCTCATAGTATGCTGGTAAAACACCTCCATGTTTAGCAATTGTGTACAACCAATCGCTCATAGAAAGATCCGTACCTAAAGACTGGAAAATTGCTCAAGTCACATCAATACCCAAAAAGGGAAGTAGGAGTAATCTGCTGTATTACAGGCCTATTTCATTAACGTCGATTTGCAGTAGGGTTTTGGAACATACACTGAATTCGAACATTATGAAGTACCTAGAAGAAAACGATTTATTGGCACATAGCACGGATTCAGAAAATATCGTACTTGTGAAACACAACTTTGTCTTTATACTCCTGAAGTAATAAGTGCTATCGACACGGGATGTCAAATTGATTTCTTATTTTTAGATTTCCAGAAGGCTTTTAACACCGTTCCTCACAAGCGTGACCGGCAGAGGGCCCCTCGTACCTTCCAACCACTTCCCGCCTGTGCGGAATTCTGGCGTCAGCGCTAACAGAGGGCGCTGATTATGTGCAGCACTATGTTTTCTTTCATTTGTAGCCCCTTTAGCGATTTGTTTTATGGTTGTTTAATATTACCCGGTACACTATCAACGGTGTTTAATATTTATGTCATTGTCTAGAATATTGGCACTAGAGCGCATGCCAACCACTGTTTTTTAACTCTTCCTCTTTTTAACAATATTACCTTTGTCGTGTTCTTTTTTTATTGCTTTTTATTAGTGTAGTGCCTTTTATACGTTATAAGCTTATTACAGACTTCAAATTTTGTATCCCCCTTTAGTTTCGATTTTTCGGTTAATTATTGAAAACTATTGTATGCCGACATTAGTGACATCTGGTGGCTACTGTACGGCAGCTTGTTTTAAACAGTAGCACTTCTGACAACATGACTCGTGCATGTGATGTTATTTATATGTGTTTGACGATGCTGGTGCTGATTCCGCATTTAACATTTGACGATGCCACTATGGCTGCAGTGCTTTAGGAAACAGGTATGCCTCTTCATATTTAAAGCGCACAAATGTAAATTTTGTCAGTACTACTTTTCATTATTGTATATGTATTGTTCTTAAGCTGTATACAGTTTGCGAGTGTAATTATGTTTTTGCCATTTTTGCTGAAGATCGGATGATGATCATTAGAGACCGAAACCGGTAATCTGTTAACAAAAAGTTTGTGACTATAGACGTAAATTAAAGGAAACTTGTTAAACTTTGTTTTGGACAATTAATCGCCAGGAGAAATTTGTCCAATATGTATTCGACTGATAACGAGACTCCTTCTTCATTTTGAACAGTTTATAACTTGAGAGAATAGCTCAGCATGACCGTATTTCTCTTAAGCATAATCTCAGCAAAGTACCGTCTCAAACTGCACCACCAGTGTACACATTTTGGGATACTGGAAATGGTACTGGTTTATCTTTGACTAAATGTTTACTACGAAATCTCTGGCGCCATAGGTACATGACAGAAAAGATTACCATGCAGTATTTACGTGATGGTTTTGCAAACAATGTATCCCACTCTGAAAAGAAAACCGCTAGGTATGTACGACTTTTCGTTACAGTGAATGAGACATGTGTCCACCATGTAACTCTAGAAGCTAAACCACAATCAGAGAGGGGGCGAAAACCGATGACTCTGTACCGAAAGAGGCGAAGTTTCTCTCATCTGCCATAAGATTACCCACTGTTTTCTTAGATACGTTATGACAAACGGTAAATAGTGACGTCACTTTCATCTGACAGAAATGTTTACAGACGTTTTCTTGAATACATACATTCATCTCATCAATTAGTTTGGAAAGAGTGCAACGATAACTAAGAAATACTATTCAAACCTTTCTGACCAACTGATTAACAGAGTACGTGAAATGGCTCTTGAATGAAACACAAGTGCCAATTACAACAAAAGATACGCATTTGACATCAATGGTCCTTTGGAAACGTAAGAACTGAATTATTTGAGTTCTGTATTCTGACAACATCTGTATTGTCCAATAGAAGTGGTGCTCTATGACATTCACTGATTGTCTATCCAGAGGAAATTGGTGCCAGAAGATCAGTGCGTTTGAGTCCAATGAATTTTATGTAATACGTTGAGGGACTGTATCGAAACATTTCAGAAGCTGACATAAGGATAGGAATCTAACAAATGGAAAGACGCTACACAGAATGCAACTCCATGAAACAGGACAATGCCGAAAAGTGAAACAATTTTTACGCAGAAATCACAGTGCTTTTACTGATACAGCCATAAATTTTTGCCTTGTCTCCGTGAAGTACACTGCACCAAAAGTTCGTACCTGTCGATGTGTGGTCTGTGGGGCAAATCTCTTTGAACTCCCCTCCTCACCTTCCTTCCACTTGCACTAAGTGACCCGAGGTAATGAAACTCATTTTATTGAGCTTTCGTCAGTACTGCAACAGCAGCGAAACTGGAGAGGAACTAGGTCAAAATAAGAGGACTGAACGTACCGTTTCGATCTAATACCCCTGGCCTCAGTGATAGATTGAAAGTGTGTGCAGCTGGTCAAGAGAAGGTTTTACACGACGCCAGTCTTGTCATCCGTTGGAAACAGAAATATTTTCGTTATCAGTGCCCTAATAATACTTTGGTCAGCGGAGCAAAAACAGTAACGTCGAAATCCAGATATACTTGCTATATTCCCTACTATGTAAAATTGACTGAAAATTCACGTTGTGAAGTAGAAGACTACGTACATTTCGTTATTGTTTGCTCACATCCGCAATTTATTGTAAAAGCACCAAAAACAATGATAATTTACGAGACTTAAAAATGATTGTCACTCGATGGAACACCGAATTTCTATTCACTTCGAAATGAAGTTTGTAACCAAGCGTTGACAACAACAATGCAAGTATAGTCCATGAGCCAAGTTCGAGTACCGTACTGGAGTTCGTTCTTATGTTGCACTTGTTGTCTGGCAGATCTCATACGCAGATTGCATGCGGACTTAGTTCCAAGCGTGGTCCGTATTGACTTAGTGGCTGTTCTCTATGTGTTGTGTGAGATTATAGTCAACAACGGTACGACCACACTCACTAGGGGTATAGTATTAATGGCACAAAAGGATACTAAAATAAATAGCCAATTTGCTACAGCAACAGCTGACCATGGTTCAAAATGAATGAAGATGTACTCTATCTTTTGGAGTGTCAGACCTTAATGAAAATCCTCCTCAATGCGCTAATGCTGTCATAGTAGCCACAGGAGACTGCACACGATGTAACTAGAGATTCTGGAATGAGTATCAATGGATTTTACGATATCTGTTACCACGTGGTGTACAGAGCAAATGAAGGTCCATGGCTACATGAATTTCACCGTATTCTCTCCTTAACTAACACTAAACTGACTGGAGGTATATTTTTCCTCTGTTGCTCAATAGAAACTCTACAAGATGGTGTCTTTCGAAGTGAAGTTAACAGAGGAATTCTAACATTACATCTCTTCTGGTTTGGTTGTGGAAGATTGAAGCCGAAAGGTGAACCAATATGAATGCAAGGTATGCCAGTCCGTTAATGTTCAGAAGACAGAAATGAGCAGTATATATACGTCCATGGAACACTAATTGAGATTCTGAGAACAGGAATCCAATAAAAATCAAGGGTGAAATTGAAGCAAGGAGTTTGATAGAAAATGTCGACATTTCTTAGAATTTTCGACCGGAATGCACTAAAAAGGGGCATGAGCTCTATGACGAGAAGCAGGTGAGTGTAACATTAAGAAGAAGTTTAGATAAAAGAGAAAGTGGCAAATGAGTCATGTAGTTACCTGAAATTTTGTGTGAGTGTATTGCATACACGCCTCTACCGAGCCCTGTTTCAACGCTATTGAAACCGTTAGCCGCATCACGTGCAGATTGATGGAAAGCTCAGTTGAAGGCACAAAGGCAGATTTTATATTTAAAATACGTATTTTGGTTTCACTTATGTCTGTGATGTGACTGGACTCTGTTATACTATGTTAAAAAACATTTCAATTGGCGTGTGTTGGTGCTGGTGGGAGAAACACTACATGAATTTTGAATTTCTTAACACACTGTTCTAAGAGAACTTCACTCTGTTTGTATAGATCTGGCGCAACAGGTGTTACATGTCTACACTGTGATAGGAACCAAAAACAAAAAAAAACTAAAAAAAATTGAAAAAGAAATCTGGCAGATATTATAAGAAATGACTTGTCCAACAATAAGAAATAAAACTGACTACAAAATGTTTTTCGCACTTCATATGCAGTACTTGATTTAAAGCGTCATTCAAAATCGCGTCCAATGTTTCTCCAACCTATTTAGTTTCATTCCTCTGAACAAGTCATTTCACAAAACATCTGATGGAATTTCTAAGATCTTTCTTTAATTTTAAGTTTTGTTCAGAAAATTATTGTCACCTCATTTGCTTTTATAGTGTGTTCCGCTCTAGAAATGTCCTGAACTTATTACTTGATTCAAAGCAAACATTTTGACATTGAAATAACGCACCAATGAAACTTTTTGGCGCAAACTAGACAGGCCGTTAAAAGATGAACTTTTGTACACCTTGGTTGTCTTCCTAGCGTCATCTGTTTTCCAAATGTCCGAAAAGTAGTCACTGATTCAAAGGAAGCCTTTTGAAAATCAGATAGCTACCCAATGCATCTTCTTGTACGCAATACAGCTACGCCTTACGCAGATGAACTTTTTGACAACTGATTTGTTTCCTGGTGTCTTCTGTCCTCGAAATGTTCTACATTTACTTATTGATTCGAAGGAAGCCTTTTTGCCAGTTAAATATCAGATAAATGTAACTTTTGTGTTAAAATAAGTAGGCACTGAAGAGATGAACGATTTGACACTTCATTTATTAATCGAGCAGCAAATGTTCATGATGTCTTTCAATTTTCTCTTCAATCACTAATAATGTTTTTCTTGATTACCTTCATTACCTCCCGCTGGTCAGTTTGATACTATGTTTGTCGGTTTTTCACTCTTCCATAGCTATGAAAATGTGGACATAGGTTTTTCCGTAAATCACTAATTAATTTGCTCGAACAGTCCAAGGATATACTGCCGGTTCGTAGTGTCCAACGGGCACAATATTTCGGCGATCAGACATGTCGTCATCGTCAGGTGCGCTGACGAACTGAGCTCCTGAGCGCGGGCGGCCTGTTTAAATCCCCTCCCCCCGCGAGCCGCTCTCTTAACCGTCCGCGCCCACGCGCCGGCGGTCGCGAAGACGTGGGCGTCGCAATCTGTCGTAGCGTCGGTGTGCTTGCTACGTCCGCCCTGGTCGCCAGTTCGTGCTTCTTGCTGAGAGTCTTCTTCATTACATTCAGTGCCGGGTCCCAAGCCTTGCTGAGATTGTAGCCGAAATCTCGGTTGATGAGTCTGGCGACATACCATCTGACTTTCGGAAAAAACATCATCCACACAATTCCGAAGACGGCAAGAGCTGACAAGTGCGAGAATTATCGCACAATCAGCTTAACAGCTCTTGCATCGAAGCTGCTTGCTAGAATACTATACAGAAGAATGGAAAAGAAAATTGAGAATGCGCTAGGTGACGATCAGTTTGGCTTTAGGAAAAGTAAAGGGACGACAGAGGTAATTCTGACGTTACGGCTAATAATGGAAGCAAGGCTAAAGAAAAACCAGGACACTTTCATAGGATTTGTCGACCTGGAAAAAGCGTTCGATGATATAAAAAGGTGCAAGCTGTTCGAGATTCTGAAAAAAGTAGGTGTAAGCTATAGGGAGACACGGGTCATATACAATATGTACAACAACAAAGAGGGAATAATTAGAGTGGACGATCAAGAACGAAGTGCTCGTATTAAGAAGGGTGTAAGACAAGGATGTAGCCTTTCGCCCCTACTCTTCAATCTGTACATCGAGGAAGCAATGATGGAAATAAAAGAAAGGTTCAAGAGTGGAATTAAAATATAAGGTGAAAAGATATCAATGATACGATCCGCTGATGACATTGCTATCCTGAGTGAAAGTGAAGAAGAATTAAATGATCTGCTGAACGGAATGAACAGTCTAATGAGTACACAGTATGGTTTGAGAGTAAATCTTAGAAAGACGAAGGTAACGAGAAGTAGTAGAAATAAGAACAGCGAGAAACTTAACATCAGGATTGATGGTCACGAAGTCAATGAAGTTAAGGAATTCTGCTACCTAGGCAGTAAAATAACCAATGACGGACGGAGCAAGGAGGACATCAAAAGCAGACTCGCTATGGCAAAAAAGACATTTCTGGCCAAGAGAAGTCTACTAATATCAAATACCGGCCTTAATTTGAGGAAGAAATTTCTGAAGATGTACGTGTGGAGTACAGCATTGTATGGTAGTGAAACATGGACTGTGGGAAAACCGGAACAGAAGAGAATCGAAGCATTTGAGATGTGGTGCTATAGACGAATGTTGAAAATTAGGTGGACTGATAAGGTAAGGAATGAGGAGGTTCTACGCAGAATCGGAGAGGAAAGGTATATGTGGAAAGCACTGATAAGGAGAAGGAACAGGATGATAGGACATCTGCTAAGACATGAGGGAATGACTTCCATGGTACTAGAGGGAGCTGTAGAGGGCAAAAACTGTAGAGGAAGACAGAGATTGGAATACGTCAAGCAAATAATTGAGGACGTAGGTTGCAATAGATACTCTGAGATGAAGAGGTTAGCACAGGAAAGAAATTCGTGACGGGCCGCATGCCGCATCAAACCAGTCAGTAGACTAATAACCAAAAAAAAAAAAAAAGAAGATCTTCCCTGGTGCGAATTTCGAAAGCCTCCCTTATAACACTGTCCCAATATTTAGAGGTCTGAGCCAGGATCTTGGTACGCTCATAATCCATCTCGGACAAACAGTCCTCTGCTACCGCCGACTTACTTGGATATTTCAGTCGAGTGTGCCTTTGATGTTCTCGGCAACAATCTTCGACGGTGCGTACTATTTGTCCGATATAAGTCTTCCCACACTCACAGGGAATTTGGTATATGCCGGCCCTCTTCAAACCGAGCTTATCTTTCACACTTCCCAGTAATGCCCTTGTTTTATCGTGGGGGCAAACGATTGGTTTAATCGGTGTTTCTTTAATATACGCCCGATTTTCAACGATAGTGCGCCATTGTACGGAGTAAAGGCAGTGGCTACCTCTTCTACCGTGACTTCATCCGTCTCCTCAGGTTGTGCTGTGGTGGTGGGACGGAGAGCGCGTCTTAATCTGCCATTCCGAGTACCCGTTTTTCCGGAACACGGGTTTGAGGTGTTCCAATTCCTGGGGCAGATTCTCTGCGTCTGAGATGCTGCGAGCCCTGTGTACTAATGTTTTCAGTACTCCATTCCTCTGAGAAGGGTGGTGGCAGCTGTCTGCATGCAGGTACAGGTCAGTGTGCGTTTTCTTCCTGTACACACCGTGGCTCAGGGTACCATCAGCTCTTCTCTTGACCGCTACGTCCAGGAATGGTAATCTTCCTTCTGCTTCGGTCTCCGTAGTACACAGGGCGCGCAGCATCTCAGACGCAGAGAATCTGCCCCAGGAATTGGGACACCTCAAAACCGTGTTCCGGAAAAACGGGCACTCGGAATGTCAGATTAGACGCGCTCTTCGTCCCACCACTACAGCACAACATGTGGAGACGGATGGAGGCACGGTAGAAGAGGTAGCCACTGCCTTTATTCCGTACAATGGCGTACTATCGGGGAAAATCGGCCGTATATTAAAGATACACCGATTAAACCCGTCGTTTGCCTGCCCAATAAAACACGGGCATTACTGGGAAGTGTGAAAGATGACCTCGGTTTGAAGAAGGCCGGCATATACCAAATTCCCTGTGAGTGTGGAAAGACTGATATCAGACAAACAGTACGCACCATCGAAGATCGTTGCCGAGAACATCAAAGGCACACTCGACTGAAATATCCAAATGAGTCGGCGGCAGCAGAGCACTGTTTGTCCGAGATGGATTATGAGCCTACCAAGATCGTGGCACAGACCTCTAAATATTGGGACAGCGTTATAAGGGAGGCTATCGAAATTCGCACCAGGGAAGATCTTATCAACCGAGATTGCGGCTACAGTCTCCGCAGGGCTTGGGACCCGGCAATGAGTGTGATTAAGAAGACCCTCAGCAAGAAGCACGAACTGGCGACCAGGGCAGACGTATCAAGCACATCGACGCTATGACAGATTCCGAGGCCCACGTCTTCACAACCGCCGGCGCGCGGGCGCGGACGGCAAAGAGAGTGGCCCGCGGGGGGAGGGGATTTAAAGCTGGCGCCCGCCCTCAGGAGATCAGTTCGTCAGCGCACCTGACGATGGCGACATGTCTGATCGCCGAAATATTGTGCCCGTTGGACACTATGAACCGGCAGTATACCCGTGGACTGTTCGAGCATGAAATACGCAGGGAGAAACAGAATAATCACACTCATTATTTTGTTCTTAGTATTCTCATTATTTTCGTGCAAATAAAGCCTATAATGCAAAAATAGATCCCATGTTGGTGAATTTCATACCCAATTCGTCCATTTAACTCTTCTTTTGACCATGAATAAACCAAAGCCCTCTGCCTAATTTAACTTTTCGTTCTGCTCACACAGTGGACCAAAAAATGTAGACTGTGCTCTAGCTGACGGCAGAACACTGTGAATTTAAACGTATAACATATTGGCCGGACGAGATATTCAGCCTGCCACCCAGACACAACAGCCACAAGTCACTGGAAGCTGCCACCTCTTGAGTCTGTCGCTGCGTAAAACGACAGAGTGCTCCCCCGTCGCCTTTTGTACGTCCGAACAGGTAACAGACCGGTCAACGACCAGCAGCAATAAGGTCAAGCTGAGACAACAGGAATCGTTCTGATATTTAAAGATAGTGTTCTAAGGCGGAAATGGCAAATGGACGTCTTCACAGCACGCAGAACGTCAGTACTAAGAACTGTGAAATGTTAGGGAAAAACATTGGGTTTTATCCGCAGTTCATTTGACCAAAAAATGACAGCCCGAAATATTTTAGTAAGTAAGAGCAATATGTAACAGACGAGATGCTGCTTATCTCCTGAGGGAAGTCCTTCTACGAAGATCTTTCTCGGCGATTGTGTATGGTCTTTCATGTGTGGGAATTGTGAACGGTACGCAACAACTTTTGCAAAAATTATTTCATCGGTCAGAAATGAACATGAGGCAGCCAGTATAGTGTATAGTTACACCCAGAGAGAAAGAGAGAGTGAGATGCCTTTGGAGTCGTATTAGTACAGAAAACACAAATCTTTTGTTCGAGTTTTCAGTTCCGTTAAAAGATGTGCAAATCAATATCTAATTGCCACTTTAGTCATCCGGGCTTGTATGTAGATTATATAATTGCATTTCCTCTCCCTAAATAATATCGTGGGAGTGAATACGAGTATGAAACGTTGAGTAAATTGGCCCTGGCATGCTAAGTGACCACCGGATATTTTTTACTCTGAGCAACATTGCTCCTTGCGTAGAAGTGGTCAAACTAGTTCTAAACAACACCTTCATTGTTGTCAGTGACTATGAAACACGATGCTTCTTTCGTTATTTTTTTTTTATGATAGCTTTTTTATTTTCAGTCGTTTGATACAAGGTAATCCATTTACACTGAAGCGCCAAAGAAACTGGTATAGCCATGAGTATCCAAATACATAAATATGTAAACAGACAAAATACGGTGCTGCAGTCGGTAACGCCTGTATAAGAAAACAAGTGTCTGGTGCAGTTCTTAGATCGGTTACTGCTGCTACAATGGCAGGTTATCAAGATTTAAGTGAGTTTGGACGTGGTGTTAGAGTCATAGCACGAGCGATGGGACACAACTTCTCAGAGATAGCGATGAAGTGGGGATTTTCCCGTGCGACCGTTTCACGAGTGTAGTTTGAATAACAGGAATCTGGTAAAACATCAAATCTCCGACATCGCTGCGGCCTGAAAAAGATCCAGCAAGAACTGGACCAACGACGACTGAAAAGGATCGTTCAACGTAACAGAAGTGCATCCCTTCCACAAACTGCTGCAGATATCAATGCTGGGTTATCAGCAAGTGTCAGAGTGCGAACCATTCAACGAAACATCTTCGATATGGGCTTTAGGAGCCGAAGGTCCACTCGTTTACACTTGATGACTGCACGACACAAAACTTTACTCATATCCTGGGCCCGTCAACAGCGACATTGGACTGTTAGTGACTGGAAACATGTTGCGAAGTCAAACGAGTCTCGTTTCAAATTCTATCGATCATGTTTGGACATGGAGATAACCTCATAAATCTATGAATTCTGAATGTCAACGGGACACTGTTCAAGCTGGTGGAGGTTCTATAATTGTGTGGGGCTTGTGCGGTTTGAGTGATATGGGACCTCTGATACGTCTAGATATGACTCTGGCAGGTGACACGTACGTGAGTATCCTGTCTGATCACCTGCATCCATTGACGTCAATTGAGCAATTGGGCAATTCCAGCTGGAGAATGCGACACACCCCACCTCCAGAATTGCTACAGTGTGGCTCCAGGAACACTCTTCTAAGTTTAAACACTTTCACTGGCCACCAAACTCCCAAGACATTGTAAGTAGGCTGTTTAGGTTTTTTTATTGGTAACGCCACCTCTGTATGAAAATCACTGGCTGTGCTGTGTGCAGTCTGTGGCTGCTTTGCATTGTTGTAATACTCGCCATTGTAGTATTAGGCAGCTGGCTGTGAACAGCGCGTAGCGTTGCGCAGTTGGAGGTGAGCCGCCAGCAGTGGTGGATGTGGGGAGAGAGATGGTGGAGTTTTGAAATTTGTCATGAACTGCTATATTTATATATGATGATATCAAGGTAAATACATTGTTTGTTCTCTATTAATATCTTTCATTTGCTAACTATCCCTATCAGTAGTTTGAATCTTTTATTTAGCTGGCAGTAGTGGCGCTCGCTGTATTGCAGTAGCTTGAGCAGCGAAGATTTTTGTGAGGTAAGTGATTTGTGAAAGGTATAGTTTACTGTTAGTCAGGGCCCATTCTTTTGTGGGGATTATTGAAAGTCAGATTCCGTTGCGCTAACACAATATTGTGTGTCAGTTTAAGCACAGTCACTTGTATAAATTTTTCTAAAGGGGTGTTTGCTGCACATTGCCTTAGATTAGTTGTAATATTACAATTGCTTTGCTAATTTATTAATGCTGCTTGCTTCGCAAATCTGCGTTTTCTTTCATTGCTGTTTATATTAATTGTTTTGTGCTGCTGCATTGCCTCGTCCCTTAGTTTAGCATCTGAGCTCAGTAGATTTAAGTTAGCTTAAGAGGGGGTAGCCTCTAAGAGAATGAGTTGCGATGAATTGGAAGAAATGCATTCAGAAGTTATACGAAAAAAAAGTACAGAAAACAGGTTTAGGTAGGATTTTCTTGGAAATAAATGTTGAGGTAAGAAATGTGTGAACATATAAATACAGAAAGCATGCTTAGATAGAATTTTTTTTGGTGGAAACAAAGGATGAAATAAGAGGAAAGATATATGAAGTTTTGGGTTGGACTGCAGTACCAAATGTTACACTGAAAACGAACCCTGTCCTTTCCCTTTTGTGTTATCCCACTATATGTTTGTGTACCCTTGTGTATGTGTTTTCTTCCTGTCGCTGTGTACTGTTTCATAGAACTTTTTTCTCTTCTAATACTAAGTTACATTCACTATGATGAGGAATACTGTTATCCTCAAATACAATTGGCATTAATAATGTGTTATTTACTTTGTAAAGATATTTAGACATTATTTATTCTGTTTTGTGTTAATGCTCATGTGTGAAGTTGATGTTTCGAAAGTTATTCTGATCTTTTATGTATGTACTCATTTCATAATTCGTGTAACACTGACGTATATGTCTATTTCTATTCTTTTGTAACGCCTGTTTTACTACAAATGTTATCTGTATTGTTATGTTTTTTAATGATGTATTTTGTACCTTTGTAATTATATTTTCGTGTTATAATATTGTAATTGACACCAGTTAATCAAATGAAGTAACTTATAAGTTCCATTTCACTGCACACGTTTCTGTTGGTCATAGTATATGGACAATATGTGAGATGTAGGGACTGGTAGTGTTTGCACATGTGTTAAAAATTCAGCAAGGGACTGGATAACAGCATTGCTGGTTCTAAGGACATTTCAAAAAAAAATTTTTTGTGAGTGGACAAGTGGCGGTTTATGGACTTGCTAAATTCTCCGCAAGACTCTTCGATGGTGATTGTGCACCTGCACAGTCGCTACAGATGGCTGCTGGCCATCTCTACATGGACTTCAGTGGGTCTGCACCTTCGATGGCCCACCAATACCATTATTTCTACAAGGACTACAGTGGGTCTGCATCTTTGATGGCCCACCAATACCGTAATCTCTACCAGGACTACAGTGGGTCTGCTCTGTGACGACCTACCTACCAATATTCTTCAAAACTTCGACTGACTCTGCTGTGGGTTTGCTCTGTTGTGGCCCATTACCTGCCTGCATGTCAAGAGTCAGCAATGTCTTTCCGTTGGAAGGACAACACTACTTCTTCAAGACTGCATGGAAATCCACTACTTCTGTGTGCATTTTCTTTTACTGCTCAGACTTTGAGAAAAACACTACTATTTTCCCGTAATGAATGATCAAGACTGTCTTTATGGACTGTGAGAAAATTTGAGCTTTTGACCAACATTGTATCAATAAGTGTGTGCATTTGAATTCTTTGTTATTGTAATTATGAAAAATTTTTTCAAATCTGTATTGGCCACTGCCCAATCCAATTTGTAAAATTTTTTGTGGGGAGCATGGGGGCTATGTAAGTAGGCTGTTTAGGTTTTTTTATTGGTAACGCCACCTCTGTATGAAAATCACTGGCTGTGCTGTGTGCAGTCTGTGGCTGATTTGCATTGTTGTAATACTCGCCATTGTAGTGTTAGGCAGCTGGCTGTGAACAGCGCGTAGCGTTGCGCAGTTGGAGGTGAGCCGCCAGCAGTGGTGGATGTGGGGAGAGAGATGGTGGAGTTTTGAAATTTGTCATGAACTGCTATATTTATATATGATGATATCAAGGTAAATACATTGTTTGTTCTCTATTAATATCTTTCATTTGCTAACTATCCCTATCAGTAGTTAGTGCCTTCCATAGTTTGAATCTTTTATTTAGCTGGCAGTAGTGGCGCTCGCTGTATTGCAGTAGCTTGAGCAGCGAAGATTTTTGTGAGGTAAGTGATTTGTGAAAGGTATAGTTTAATGTTAGTCAGGGCCATTCTTTTGTAGGGAATTTTGAAAGTCAGATTGCGTTGCGCTAACAAAATATTGTGTGTCAGTTAAAGCACAGTCACTTGTATAAATTTTCAAAGGGGAAGTTTCAACATGAACATTATTGAGAACATCTGGGATGCCTTGCAACGAGCTGTTCAGAAGAGAACTCCATCCCTCTTAGACTTACGGATTTATGGACAGCCCTGCATGATTCGTGGTGTCAGTTCCCACAAGCACTATTTCAGACATTAGCCTATTCCACGACACATCGTGTTGCGGCACTTCTGAGTGCTCGAGGGGGACCTATGCTCTATGAGGCAAGTGTACCAGTTTTTTTGGCTCTTAAGTGTGTACCTGTTACCTCACTTAAATGTAATACCTTTACACAATGTCAACGCATAACAAGTTCTTCTGGTTTGATAATGATAGAAGATGAAGAAATGAATGAAAGTTTTTGTGATGGCCACATCTCCTGCTTAGTAGGCAGACGTGCTAACCATTACACCAACGTAGCAGTATGGCTTCGCGAACTACCCCTCCCTAACACGCTTTCATCCCATTTTCCTGTCCATAGTTCGTCGGTATTACCGACGCTGAGAAGTCTTGGAAAAGCATCCCAGCTTTGTATGTAATGAAGGATTCCTGCCTGTACCTCCGTCGTAGTGCCAAGGAACATTTAATTCCATCAAATTAATGGATTACCTATGCCTGAGGTACATGTGAGTCTTAAGGAAATGGCAATATTAGTGGGATGCAACGCAGCACGCACTAGCTACTTTAGCCTGCAGAAACACCATATGTGACTGCGAGCTGTAATTGGTGGCATCCAATATCATTTAGCGAAGGATGGGACTTGGTTATCGTGAACGCAGTCTGGAATTGGCAGCTCACCAGAGTTACACCCACACACACACACACATCCATAAACCTATCACTCACATGCTGTGGTCTCTGATGACACGTCAGGAGCAACGCCTGACTAGATTTCGCCCCTGTGTGATGTTCAGCCACCCATCACAGCTCGTACTATGCGTCTGTACTACGAGGACATCCAGAATCTGGTCTACAGTTGTGAAAATGTTCCACAGACCACTATTGACAGCAGCGAAACACTACAGGTACGTGGTCTAGCGGTTCTAGGCGCTCAGTCCGGAACCGCGTGACTGCTACGGTCGCAGGTTCGAATCCTGCCTCGGGCATGGATGTGTGTGATGTCCTTAGGTTAGTTAGGTTTAAGTAGTTCTAAGTTCTAGGGGACTGATGACCACAGACGTTAAGTCCCACAGTGCTCAGAGACATTTGAACCACTACAGGTACATTGTGCCCAACAAGTGGAGCAATCCGTCCATCTAGCTTGCCGGAGGCTCACATTTCGCCTCCGTTAAAATTGCTGAAACTGTCCAACAGGCTTATGTACTCGTCGAAGGGACAGGGTAATACTCTAGAATGAATGTTGCAAACTCTCTTCACCTCTATACGCAGCTCAGTTATTACCTGGAGAGTCAAACCAGAAGATCCACAGACCGTCCACCTTAGTTACATCTGATCTGTGATGACCGTGACCAACGAATCACTAACACTACAGCCCCACAGGATACACATATTATACAGTGGTGCAACTGAACATAGTCCTTGAGGATGTGGAATTTGTTTTTCCGACTGTGTATGCTACAATTACCACAGCGTAGTGCACACATATAGTAAAGTCTTGATGTTTTCTGTCAGACATTACATTTACGTTACTGATTATTTACAAAATGTTGAAACAAATACATCAGTCTTTAAGCAGACTGGATGCCTGATGCTGTTTATCCACCCCGAGCCTCCAACATGATTAGTCCCCTACTACACATGTTGCACTGGAGGTGGCTTGTATGTCAAACATATTCGTTATCTGGACAATATGTATTCATTAGTCACACAGTTTGGGATTCTTACGAAGTTATTTTTCGTTCCTCTTAACTTTGTTCAACTGTGTTCTCGTAAGAACTGCGTTCTCAAAAGAAATTCGTTGCACTGTCACTACATTTGGTAACATCCACGATATAAATTTTTGGCTACAGTGCGACGTGAGGAAATTATGCCTCTAACAGTTATAAACATTATGAATTCGACGTATGAAAAAACAATGAAAACTTATAGTGAATTAATTATTTATATAATATTCTATGATATAATTGGACATATCGATTTGTATCATATAGACAATGATAATTGTAAAGTGCTTTTATGATCTGCGTTTGTCTTCCTTTGTTTTTACCTTTTGTAGGTTGGCTTTTGTAGGTTCAGCACGCAAGACGCATATCAAACTGAGGTCTGTTAAGAAATTGTAATTATTTGTTAATTATTACTTGAAAATAGAGTTCATTATTATTATAAATATGAGTGATTAATTATTTGTAAATCTAATTCCTCTCTCAGTAAGCATTATCTGTGTTAATTATTTCTATCCGCTGCAGCGCACACAGCCATTGATGATAGCGATTTGTGTCGCGTGTTTGTCTGTGTTTTCCTTAGAAACAAATCAAATGTTTGCTTGATGAAGTCTAAATAGTGCACAATACGAAAGTAGAGTTTCTGTAAAGTTCAATAAGCATTTAAAATACGTATTTGCTCTAACAATAGAAAGTCTCTATCAATTGTCTGCCGCCATCTTAACAATTATCACAGCGGCAAATTCTAATTACGCAACTCTGCAGACATAAATGCTGAACGTAATACAAATGTATAAAAATAAATGTGCACCGGTGGTCCCGAACTCATTTTAATGAAAATGATTCGAATCAGACTGGTTCTTTAAAAACAGTGCTCATAGCACGATCCTTATAAGAAACTTTTCTAGCTTATGTATGGACCCGAAATTAATTACGCACGAGTTGCGAAGAATATTGTTACAGGGAGCATATGTCAGTATTGTGCGCGGCTGATATTCTGTGGTTTTAATGATCATTTTGCTGAAGATAACTGCTTCCATCTTAATCAATAGTTGTATAGAATCTGTTGTATGAACTGTGACTTAGTGACACTTACACAACTTACAGATAACATTTTAACACGACGTTAACTTGGAGTTCTTTAGCAACTTGATCAAATCTTTAGCTGGGAGAAAAATTATTTAGTAATTACTCAATGTAATAAAATAAGATTATTATTTCCATTTGCAAAATTGGTTAAATACCAAACCACTGAATAACCCAGCGAACGCCACAATTTGAATCAGAGAATGAATAAACTGTCTTCACCAGAGATAGCGCTTTCTCATTTTCAAATTAAATTTCCAGCTGGCCAGGTAAGCTCGTGCTTTAGTGGAGCCTTATAGGTACTTGGTTACAACGACAGAAGTGAGAGATGTCAAAGGGATCCTATATTATTTTACATCCGAACGGTACACTTCTGGACACTGTCGCCTCATCAGAACTTTATCAGCCAGGTACCCTCTATCACCTCTACTCGCTTGTAATAGGAAATGCAAAGCATTCTGTACACTATAAAGTAATACAAATGCCATATGGTAAAAAGAGATAAATTCGACGTGTCTTTGGTCCTACACTATAGCTCATCAGTAAATAGCAACGAATAAATAAATAAAATAGTCAAACCCTGATATCCCTCTACGATTTTTATCCGGCCCACATTTCCCTCCATTACTAAATTATTTATTTCTTCGTGGGTCAGAATATTTACTATCTTACTGTCCCTTGAAATCAGGTTATGTTGCAAAGGTTTTTTATCCAAAAGTAGCTACAGTACCACATTCTCAGTTACTCGACTTACCGAGCTGTACTTTGACATTTTTCGAAAGCTTCAGTTGTCTTCTTGTGTGTAACGCTCGCTGTCAGCATTTCACTGTACAGTAAGGCAACTGGGACGATGAGAAAAGATTAATTTTTGTGTATTGTTCATGCAGTAAGGGGTGTATATGGTGGGAGAGCATAGCCAGTGAAGAATAAGCAAGGTGTTGGCAGTTTGAAACAGCATTTCTTAATAACGGTCGCATAAGTGTCATTGGGCTATTAGTTTTCATTGTTAACACTAGCCGTCCACACAGAAAAGGAAGACGCTTTTGAAAGGCTTTTACTGAATGTTACTGTGATTGTAATTAATATTTCATTTATCTAGAAACAAACATTTATTGAAAAATGTTGGAAAACTTTCCGGGCACGGTTCGCGAAAAATATTTTAGTCAGTGAACGGATGCACGAAACGAATATATCTGATACAAGACCGCAACTGATGAAGGACATACTCATCAAGAATGAAGTAACGGTCACCTCTAACGCAAAGAACTTTAACTGTGGTGTGATGACTGCTGGAATAATATTAATTTTTTGCAATTTAGAAACCGATTCGAGCCTAACATATGAGCGAATCACGGCCACGATAATCGTGAGCCACATCAAGATTACTGACAAAATTCCCGAAGAGAGTACGGACACAATCGTGATAACAGACCGGGAAATCTCATCTCCATAAATAGGACCCCATGGTGGTATGCATCCCTTGGACGAGAACAGTTAAACTGTTTCAAGATCAACAAGATCAGATCCGATAATGACTACTAACAAATATGAAGGTAATGAGAACAGAAAAGAATTGCTAATAGACGAGACTGCTACAGAAGAAATGTACTTACATGTAGTCGAGATGGAAAAAGATAGCCTACATCTTGATACAAATTTTGAGAGCGGAAATTGGGTGATTCTGTTATCTGTAGAACTGTTATAGCTGCTGAGAGACCACATTCTTTTCTGCGACTGGAATTTTATTAGACATAGAGTAGTAAGTACAATAAGACAACCAAAAGACATTCTCAAAATCTGGTATTCCAGATATTAATTACGAGCAGACTGTGTTTCTGTCACAACGATTGAATGTCAGCTCTTTTTGCTAGCGGATTTCTTGATAAAGTAAGCAGATGAAATTAATTTTGACCACAAGTTAAGTTATAGTTATAGTGGTGATTAGATTTTCTGTAGGCGTTTGGAAATTGCCATTCTCTTATACTTGTACTTCATGTCTGAATTTCCAAACTAAACAAAGGGGACTGAGAACGTTAGCAGCCAGAATGCTATTAGACAATCTCAAAGATTTATTTTGACAAACAAAAGTATTTCGGATAGCAGCTATAAATATTGTACAAATCATTATGAAAGACGGTCACCGCTCTGTACTTTAGTCTGTGAGCTCATAAGGAACCGTTACCTCGGTTTCAATTGCCCTAAAATATTCCCCTTTATGTGAAAAACTTAATATAACTAACATGGTTCTGGATTTCATAGTGATGAGGAACTTTATCGTAGCGCAACGGAATAATTAAAGTGGCGTTTATCGTAAGCTAAACCCAGATGAAATTGAAACTATAATCCAGAGAACAGATTCCTGTAGCTCATCGCTATCTCTATATATGAATTATACCTTGTAGATGTAATTCGAGCACTGGAAATCTGTTGTGAGGTTTCTAGCTTAATTATGGTTTTCGGTTAAAGTGATGTGAGCTCTTTGAATGCGGTGTTAGGTCACTTTGTATTCGATGCGTCGTACTTTATACTGTATCTTTAAACTCGATATTTTTCAAACAGATGTCTTCAGTAGTCGATAAGTTACACCAAGAAGTTTCTAGGTACAAGCCAGACCCGCATTCATTGAGAGGTAAGTCTGAAAGTGAGGTGTTGATCACTCTTGTTAGCGATTTGAAAATAACTAGAAGAACGCAGAGATCCAAACGCAGAGGATGTTGGTTATTGGAATTATGACAGTGTGAAGACCGATCAGAGAAGTGTGAAGATACTCAGGTAATGTCGCTGCACTGCTTCTCCGTACGTCATTTGCCAATGAGTTCGTTAGAACATTATTTTTCTCCGTTCGTCCAGGTCAGTTAGTTTGACTGTCGAGACGAGATTAAGCAAAGTTAGCTGCTCTCATGGTGTGCATAAGGGCCATAAATGCACCATTGCATCACAATTTCAGTAACTAATTGTATGGCAGAGTTTTCTTTTTTATATGAAATGAATTTTTTAAAGTCCGATTTAGTTATCTAGGTATCAAAGTATCATAATACAGTGTTTGAATGCTAGTCTCTTCCACATCTATGAATAAGTGCAGTTACTTGCACTGTCTCTTCATGAAAATTTGTTTTGTGATCGTGCGTCGCCGCAATGCACTTAGCGGAACGCAGTCAATCAAAGGAAACCATGACGTGCTAAGTATAGTTGCATTTCCTTGCATTGCACTTTTAATTAGTTTTCTTCTGCGCTGCGTTTCCATATTCATCACTTTCGAGCAGTACCGAGCTTCCGTTGCCACGAGTTAGTCTGTTAGAACCCAGTGAGACCATTCAAAATTAAGAATTGCATTTCGAAACTGTCATCAGGGTCAGTTCAGATGATGTTTAGTTCAAATTTCTTTTATCGCGCAGACATTCTTGCTCTTCCAATGCAGTGTTACATTCGAGATTATATTATTTAGCGTTCGGAATTTTATTTAGACAGTTTGCTTAGGTAAAATTCAGGGCGTTTTAACAGAATATCTGTGGACAGTTATTCTTCCAAACTTTGGTCTGTACTTTTATGTACAGTTTTTAATCTGTCAGTTTTGTGTGTTGGAACTGCGACACTCAAGTAGCTGTGCTGACTGCGCTGAACAGTACAGAATTTCATAGTTTCTTAACATACCGTTTTAGGCTTCCTAATTCCTTGTTATAACAGTTAATTTAGTTTCAGTTACACTGTTTCTAACATATTTGGAAAATTGTTGTAAGGTCTTATGGGACCAAACTGCTTAGGTCATCCATCAGTCCGTAAGCTTACGCACTACTTAATCTAACTTAAACTAACTTACACTAAGGACAACACACACACCCATGCCCGAGGGAGGACTCGAACTTCCGTGACAGAGAGCACAGCACAGCAGAGGCAAAGAGCTCCGACTTGTGTGGTCTGCAGCAGCGTATGGCGTGGCAAATGGTAGGAGTACTCAAATTGGTTCACCTCTACGTGAGGCAGGACAGCCACTACAAATTCGTGAGTGAGGCGCATTTGTTGAGAACTACAGCCAACGCTACCATCTGCGGATGAACCAGTTTCTCGATGCTGTTTTTGTTACTGGACCTTGAAACTTATATTCTAATGACATATTTTCGGACATGTGTTACTTATCAAAACTTCGTCTCTTTAGATCCCTCCACAACCTCTAAAAACCTGCAATACGAATTGTGAATGACCCTGTATGAGTAATTAACCATTTACGTCAGTCAGTCACACGAGTTTTGCCCCACGTCTATGCCCTTTGCGGCTAATGTTATTTTATAAAATGATGTTAACCTTAAAATAACATTCCTTAGGAAGACAAAAGGAGGCTATGTAAATGATGAAAGGAATGATGTTCCTGTCACAGGAGCGAAGAATGGGCGCAGGTCTTGGAAAAATTTCAAACCCTGCATTCCTGTTCTCGTGCTGAGTTTAAAACTAGTCTATATCCAATGTTAGCAATCTAGTGCAGTTTGTCTGATGATAATCATGTAACACACTACCGTAATGAATCAGTTGTGAGGCTGTATAGGCCTGTATTTACAACAAATTGTTTCAAAGCATTAAACATTAACCACGATTACCGACTGACAATTCAAAGACTAATCCCAAGAACACAGTGACACCCATCTGAATAACTTGCGGATTAAGTTCAATGTTATAATAATACCCGTTAGGAAATGCACTAGGCAGATGGCCACATAAATAGCCAGGTGGGGAAGTTATCGATCTCATTCAGTCTCGTCAGAATGTCATCATGCAGCGTCTGATAGCGAACATCATGCCAGCGGTAACTGAGCGATGGCTGGCTTACAACACATACGTGACAGGAATCGTCTAAAATACCTCCCCGTTGATTTCGGATCCCGATACACATCTGACAATAAAGCTTCGTTACCGTTTGCCGTGCCTACAGCAAATATCAGTCAGATACATCTGTTCATCAGTACCACACAACGGGTCGTCAGCACTGCAATTAACTCACGCGTGCAGAGTATAACTTCCACATCTGCATAATGTATCATTCAGGCTGAGGCTTCACCAACGTCGCGGAATGGTGCTACTGATTGACAGTCGTCACATAAATCTGTAGACACCGTAGTATAAACAACGATTAGCAGCTGGAATTCGTACACGAAGGCTATTCGGAAAGTAAGTCACGATAGGTTGCGAAAGGGGAACCACAATAAAAACCAAAACTGTTTTATTTACAACGGTTAGTTACACCTTCTAGTTACATCTCTACAGTCGCCGCTCAGACTTAGACATCTGTCGTGGCGCTGTACCAACTTTCCAATTCCCTCGTTATAGAAGTCAGTCGCCAGTGCTTTACGACAATTTTCTACTCTGGACTGCAGCTCGTTGCATGTTTCGAAATACTGTCTTCATAACCAGCCGTTCATTTGAGCGGAGATGAACCTCAGGGGTAGCCAATTACTGTCTGTATTGTGGGTAATCAAACACTTAGCATCGAAAACGCTGCAGGAGCATCTTCATTGTACCTGCAGGGTGCGGCCGAGAATTGTCGTGTAGAACGAATTGCATGATAGTTATGTTATGTGGACTCTATAGCTTCAGGCGAAATCTTTCGCCAGGCCCTCATACTTGGCGGGAGACGCTAATTTCTAGCCATGTTTACGTTCTCACCGTGAGCTCAGAACTCAAAATAGCGGCATGATACGATCGATGAGCGTACTAATCACAGTGACCAACGCATCTGTGCAAAACGTCATCAGATTTTCACTGTAATTTCCATTTCGCGACTGATCGTTCCTTACTTTCCGAATAACCCTCGTAGATTCCATCATGGTGGGAGCAAGTGTCATTCTTCTTGCTTTAGAATACTGAGCCTTGTCGCTTAAGCGAAATCTTCCCCACTACAGCACTGTTCATTTCCATGTGTGAAGCACATCACGTCCCACTGGTCACCTTTTAGCTAAATAGGATGTTCTCTGTCGTCCCCTCGATTTCTTCGCGCCGGCCGTGGTGGCCAAGCGGATCTAGGCGCTCCAGTCCGGAACCGCGCGACCACTAGGTCGCAGGTTCGAATCCTGCCTCGGACATGGATGTGTGTGATGTCTTTAGGTTAGTTAGGTTTAAGTAGTTCTAAGTTCTACGGGACTGATGACCTCAGTTGTTAAGTCCCATAGTGCTCAGAGCCATTTTTTTGATTTCTTCGCTACGGCAAGGAATTGGAAAATGTTTTGGCAAGGAACATCATGCCTTATGAATAAGTCGCCTAGCCGAGTGGACAAGCCAGCAGCAGCAGCACCAGCAGTTGTCTGATAGTAGCTCAGTTTCTGCTTTTTTTTCACTTTCTTCTAAAAAAAGTGAGGAATGCGTCTATACTTTAGTGTGTAGATTGGAGGTTAGCAAATGCTTTAAGCGTTTGTATTCCGCAAATCTTAGTGCCTATTCTTGTGTAAGACGGCTCCCTAGTGCAATTTTCCCGACGCCAGGAGCTCCACGTCACGCCAGTAAGCTTAAATGTCGTGTTGGTCCAAAGCCTATAGTATAAATCATTCTATTCTATTTTGCATACTTATCTCGTGCAGCAGCTTTCGGGTAAGCAAAATTTCGAGTAACAGGTAACTGTAGATACATCCACTTCATTTGAGAAATTTATTTCTGCTTTACAGCTTGCCGCCTCAGAATATAGTGAGAAATCTCCAGAGGAGTTTTCAGTGATTCTTCATTCTCCTCGTTATATTTTGCTTACATTCCAAACTCAGTAGCTCCATTTAAGATCTTATATCTATTTTTTCACACTACGATACGGCTGGAGAGTGCGCTTTTCGTGTGCGGGCACTAGGAGAATTGGCTGCTGTCCGTAAACAGCTGAAAACTGTGAGCCCTTAGTTTCTCCTGGCGTATACAACTTTCAAATAACTTCCGGGAATTCAGCCAGGTAACACTTTCAGTGACCGCCGATATTTCAGCGGGAGAACACCCCGCCATTTTCAAGGCAAACTGCAACGGACAGGCGGCGTACATGCAAATTTAAAACCTCGGTTCTCGGACTGAAGCAGGAAAGATAACACACACACTGAACACTAATGCTACCAAGGATGACCAAAGTCAGAGCTATCGATAGTGAGACTATGAATTCGCAGGTGAGGTAGCATTGACTCTTTCTCTTTGTTTTTTGACAAGGGAGAGAGGCGGATTCCAAACAGAGTCTCTGATATTTTAGTGAGTTTGGATGTGGTCTCTCTCTTCACTCGTGTTCCTCTGTTCGATTCGTTGCGGTTAATTGAGGCCAGGTTTGGTGCTGAATTAACTAATCTCTTTCGGCATGTGTTGACATCCAATTACTTTTTATTTAATGACCAGTATTACGAGCAGACAGATGTAGTTGCCATGGGTAGTGCGTTGTCTTCTGTGGTTGCAAATTTGTTTATGGAAGACTTCGAGGAACGTGCATTGGAGTCGGCGCCTTTGAAACGCGCCTATTTCTTTAGATACGTTGACGTTACCTTCGTTGTTTGGCCTCATGGTAGGGAGAATTTGAATGTCTTTCTAGAACATCTGAACTCGATCCACCCGAATATTCGTCTTACGATGGAGGTGGAAGAGAATGGTTGCCTTCCCGTTCTTGACGTATTGGTTAGAGGAAGGATGATGGATGATTAGGACATGCAGTCTACAGGAAACGTACTCACACCGACTTGTACTTACAGGTTAATAGTTGTCACCATCCGGCTCAGCGTGAAGGGGTGCTTCGTACCTTGGTACACAGGGCACATGTAGTTTCTGACGCTGAGACTTTGCCAGCTAAGCTGTCCCATCTTGAAGTTACATTTCGTCAAAATGCTTATAGTGATAGACACATTCAACGTGCGTTGCGCTATCGACCAACTGTACATCGGGTGATTGATGATAATTCTGAGTCAACACCTAAGTCTACTGCCTTTTTGCCTTACGTAGGAAACACGTCCAACAAGATCGGTCGTATTTTACGGATATACGATGTGAAATGTGTTTTCCGACCTCCATCTAAAATTAGAGCACCTTTGAGTTCCGTTAAGGATGATCTTGGACTGCGTAAGGCGGGTGTATATCGTATTCCTTGTAGCTGCGGCATGGCATATACGTATTGGTCAAACTATCAGGACCGTGGAGGAGAGATGTATTGAGCATAAACGGCACACACGATTACAGCAGCCAAATTGATCTGCTATTGCCGAACATTGTTTGGATACTGGTCACTCCATGTTATATAATAACACCGAGATATTGGCATGCACGTCCAGCTATTTGGACAGTGTCATTAGGGAGGCAGTTGAGATTAAATTAGCGAGCAACCTCGTGAACAGGGATGGAGGTTTCTGTTTAAACTCTGTTTGGAATCCGTCTCTCTCCCTTGTCAAAAAACAGAGGGACAGAGTCAATGCTACCTCACCTGCGAATTCATAGTCTCACTATCGATAGCTCTCACTTTGGTCGTCTTTGGTGGCACTAATGTTTAGTGTGTGTGTTATCTTTCCTGCTTCAGTCCGAGAACCGAGGTTTTAAATTTGCATGTACGCAGCCTGTCCGTAGCAGTTTGCCTTGAAAATGGCAAGGTGTTCTCCCGCCGAAATATCGGCGGTCGCTGAGAGTGTTACCTGGCTGAAAACCCGGAAGTTATTTGAAAGCTGGAAACAGTGTTGGCTACGTCGACATGCTTCTGGCTAATGCTCAAATTTACTGCGACATTGGGGCGTTGGTGACGAGACCTGCGACACCGTTGGTGCCATTGGACTACCCTGGTGAGACGGGTGTTGCTGCATCTTCTGAAGTGCAACATCTGACCGAAACGTGCTCACTCGAGACTGGGGGGCAGACAGTGGTGGGTTCGCGTGTCACTGACTGGAAGGTGAAAGGTGGAGAAGGTCCCTAGCAACAGGTACGAGGTGCCATCAAGTGTTGACGGTATCTGTGAGACAGCACGGAATGCCTCTAGTGTGAGCCGGCGGCCGATTTTCCAGTCCAGCCCGGACACGTGCAGAGGGTGGGTGTGCTCGTCATGGGAGCCCCAATGTTAGGTACGAGAAGGAACCTCTCAGGGAAATAGCAGGCTAGGCGGGAAAGAATGCCACTGTGCACTCGATATGTTTGTTGGTGGCCCTCGTTCGTGTTGTGGAGGTGACTTACCATCGTTTTCCCACGCGCTGTTCGCGAGTGCAACAGGATTAGAGAGCTCAGTCAGTGGCACAGAAAGTGCCCTAAGCCCCACACCATTAGATGGCTTGCAGAGTATGATCTAGATAAGTGTCCAATGAGTTTTGCTTTGCGTTGGCTTATAATGTTGAGTAACTCATTCTTCCATCCCGTTTCTTGCAGAGCCATATAATTCGTTTTTCTGTCAGTCCAGCTATTTATAGAATTTCCGTCCAGAATAATATTTCCAAATAGTCTCGGCCAACTTTTTCCTACTTTGCTAATCCTTAGGATTCAAATCCGTGTAGCAGAACACTCCCTTGAAATGCCTATACGAAACTTTTCTTGTCGCATTAACTGATGTGCTTACACAGCACAAGTTTCTTCTGATTTTGCAAGGCACCCTTGGCCATTGCTGCTTTTTTATTTCCTGCAGACAGCTTTTGTTTTGTCCACAATTCTACCGAGATAGTGAAATTCTCTTACTTATTCGAAACGCTCACTCCCTATTCTTATCTCAGTCTTACCTCCACCTCATTTCTTCTCTGTACGCATTACTCTCCTTCTACATCTACATCTACATCCATACTCCGCAAGCCACCTGACGGTGTGTGACGGAGGATACTTTGAGTACCTCTATCGGTTCTCTCTTCCATGCCAGTCTCGTATTGTTCGCGGAAAGAAAGAATGTCGGTATGCCTCTGTGTGGGCTCTAATATCTCTTATTTTATCCTCATGGTCTCTTGGCGAGATATACGTAGGAGGGAGCAATATACTGCATGACTCCTCGGTGAAGGTATGATCTCGAAACTTCAACAAAATCCCGTACCGAGCTACTGAGCGTCTCTCCTGCAAAGTCTTCGACTGGAGTTAGTCTATCATCACCGTAACACTTTCGCCATTACTAAATGATCCTGTGACGAAGCGCGCTGCTCTCCGTTGGATCTTCTCTAGCTCTTCTATCAACCCTATCTGGTACGGATCCCACACTGGTGAGCAATATCCAAGCAGTGGGCAAACAAGTGTACTGTAATCTACTTCCTTTGCTTTCGGATTGCATTTCCTTAGGATTCTTCCAATGAATCTCAGTCTGGCATCTGCTTTACCGACAATTAATTTTATATGGTAATTCCATTTTAAATCACCCCTAATGCCTACACCCAGATAATTTATGGAATCAACTGCTTTCAGTTGCTGACCTGCTATATAGTAGCCAAGTGATAAAGGACCTTTCTTTCTATGTATTCGCAACACATTACACTTGTCTACATTGAGATTCAATTGCCATTCCCTGCACCATCCGTCAATTCGCTGCAGATCCTCCTGCATTTCAGTATAATTTTCCATTGTTACAACCTCTAGATATACCACAGCATCGTCCGCAAAAAGCCTCAGTGAACTTCCGATGTCATCCACAAGGTCATTTATGTATACTGTGAATAGCAACGGACGTACGACACTCCCCTGCGGCACACCTGAAATCACTCTTACTTCGGAAGACTTCTCTCCATTGAGAATGACATGTTCCGTTCTGTTATCTAGGAACTCTTCAATCCAATCACACAATTGGTCTGATAGTCCATATGCTCTTACTTTGTTCATTAAACGACTGTGGGGAACTGTATCGAACGCCTTGCAGAAGTCAAGAAACACGGCATCTATCTGGGAACCCGTGTCTATGGCCCTCTGAGTCTCGTGAACGAATAGCGCGAGATGGGTTTCACACGATCGTCTTTTTCGAAACCCATGCTGCTCCTTGAGCTTTATTATTAGTTTTGGAACCTCCTTATATTTAAGACTTTAATAATGTGATTTAATGCCTTCTCTGAGTCTGCCACTACTGTCATGCCATCGATAAAATCTGATAGAGTGAATAAGTACACTATTAATTATGATTCCAGTCGTCTTTCTTTCATTGTTGTTACTGCCTCTACGATGAACATATTCCAAAAGTAAAGAGGGTACCACTGACTTATTTCCCTTCTGAATATTATTCCTTCATTGCCAGCATCAACATCATTTTCAGTACTTCAATGTCTCTACGTATTCTAAGTTAGTCTCATGTCCTTTCCGTCAAGTTCTAATTTGCGAATTTGTTTAAATAATAATTATCAGTTTACCATATCAAAGACCTTTGCTACAACAGTAAGTTATATGTATGTTTTCCTGTTTAGTTTTAAAATTCTTTCTAAATTTTTTGTTAGTGATAATATGGCTTCGATCTTTCGTTCCCCCGATCTCAATCCAAATTGATCCTTGCTAAGTTCTAGTCTATTTTCTTCTTAATCCTCCTAGCTACGGACAGTATCGTTCTTAATACACGTGTTTCCATTTTGAGATAATGCAATAGTACTACTTTTTGTGCAATCAGGTGGTGGAATACGCCGTTCACAACATTTTGATACCACAGCAAACAGTTTACTTTGGATGTTGACGATACTGCTTTGTAAGAGCTCTGGCGGCAACTCGTCTATACCTGTGGCTTTAATTGTTTTTGACTTATGTAGTGCAAGGGAAGACTTTTCTTTTGTTGTTGCTGATCCCTTTTTGTTTTAATTAATTAGTTTTCCATCTGCAATATACTTATATTTTCGAATTGAGCACCAACGTACAGAGTTTCAATATACTCCTTCCATTTGAGTAGTACTTCCAACCTACATTCTTAATTATTGCTTGGTGTATCCAAGTATCCAAATCCTTGTCCTCCTCTACAGTTTTTACCCTCTATAGCTCCCTCCAGTACCGTGGAAATTACTCCCACATGTCTTGTGTCCTATAACCCTGCCTCTTAAACTTGTCAATGTTTTCCAAATATTCCTTTCCCCGCCCACTCTACCGAGAACCCCCTCATCCCTTAGCTTGTAAATACCTAATATCCAAAAATATTCTGTAGCATATCTCAAACACATTCATTCTCTTTTGTTCGGGTTTTCTCACAGTCCATGTCACACTGCCATACAATACTGTGCTCCAAATTGACATTTACAGGAATTTCTTCCTCAAACTAAGACCTATGTTCGACTTCTTTTGACTTAGCCAGGAATCCTCTTTTTCTCGGAGATAGTCTGCTTTTTATGTCTTCCCTACTCCGTCCGCGTGCGGCTCTCCCCGTCGGATTTTCGAGGCAACGCTCGGGCATGGGTGTGTTTATTGTGCATAGTGTAAGTTACTTTAATTAAGGTGCAAGCATAGGGACCGACGACCACAGCAGTATAATCCCATAGTCATTACCACAAATTTCCAATTTTACTCCGTCCGTCATGGATTATGTTGTTGCCTAGGTGAGAGAATTTCTAAATTTCATCCACTTTGTGATCACCAATTATGATGCTAAGTTTCTCGGAGTCATCACTTCCGCTTCATCTCACTACTTTCGTCTTTCTTCGATACACCCTCAATCCATTTTCTGCACACATAGTCTCTCTGTTCGTTCAGCTCAATAGATCCTGTAAGACTTCTTCACTTCCACTGAAAATGTCACAAGGAAACTTAGTACTGATATCCTTTCATCTTGAATTTTTATTCTGCTCTCGAATCTTCCATTTATTTCCGCCATTACTTCTTCAGTGTATAGAATGAAAAGCAGGCTCAGAAGGCTATATTCCTATCTTGCATCCTTCTTAATCCGTGCACTTCATTCTTGGCCTCCCACTCTTATTCTTCTCTCTTGGTTTTACTGCATCTGTATATTACGCGGATGTCCTTGTAGCTTACTCCTATTTTCTCTGAATTTGGAACATCTTGCACCATTTTACACTGTGAAACGCTTTCTCCAAGTCGACAAATCCTATGAACTTGTCTTCATTTTTTTTTCAGTCTTGCTTCCATTATCAAGCACATCGTCAGAACTGCCTCCCTGGCGATCTCACCTTTCCTAAAGCCAAACAGATCGTTGTCTAATAGATCCTCAGTTTTATTTTCCGTTACTCTGTATATTATTCTTGTCAGAAACTTGAATGCATTAGCTGTTAAAATGACTGGTCGATATTTTCACCCTTGTTGGCTCTTTCGATCTTCGGAACTGTGTGGATTACGTATTTTTTTTATTTTTTTGCCAAAATCTGATGGTATATCAAGTCTCATGCATTGTACACACGAACGTGAAAAATAGTTTTGTGGCCAGTTCCTCACATAATCTAGAAACTCCGATGGAATGACATCAATCCCTCCTGCCTTATTTGATGTTAAGTCCTGCAAAGCTCTTGTAAATTCTGATTCTAATACTGAATCCCTATCTCTTCCCTATCAGCACCTTTTCCATCTTCTTCCACGTCATCAGGTAAGTCTTTCAATCATAGTACCTTTCATTGCACTCTTTCCACCTATCCGCTCTCTCCTCTACATTTAACAGTGGGATTCCCATCGCACTCTTAAGGTTACAGCCCTTGCTTTTAAGTTCACTGAAGGTTGCCATGACTGTATTATATGTTGAGTCACTCCTTCCGACAGTAATATCTGTTTAGATTTCTTCACATTACTGATATAACCATTTTCCCTTAGCTTTCCTGCACTTCCTATTTATTTCAATCCAAAGAGAGTGTATTTGTGTTTTCCTGAAATCTTCATTCGTCGGTCAATAAATTTTTCTTTTGTTGTTTTCTTCTCAGCTACCTTGTTTGTACTTACGTTTTTCTCTCAAATGCCTGTGAATGCCCTTTTTATGGCAACTTCAACTGAACGCCAACTGAACTTCCTATTTAACCATTCATTATTGCAGTTCCTATAGCCACAGAGAACTTCAACTGTACCTTCTCATTCCTTAGCACCACCGTATGCCCAGTCTTTGCGCATTGGTTCTTCCTGACTAGTCTCTTAATCTTCAGTCTGCTCTTCGTCGCTGCTAAATTGAGATCAGGACCTATGTCCACCCTGTGTAAGCCTTGAAATTCAATATCTCATTTCAGAACCTCTGTCTGACCGTGGTGTAATCTAGCTGAATTCTGCCTGTATCTGCCGGCCTGTTACAAGTGTACCTCCTCCTACTGTGATTCTTGACAGAGAATTCACAATTATCACCTGAAATTTATTGTAGAACTCAATTAGTCTTTCTCTTCTTTCATTCCTACAGCCAAGCGCACACTCTCCCCTAACCCACTCACTACTCTCTTCCCAAGAACTGCGGTGTCTTTTGCCACTGGAGGGATCAAGCCACATTTTCATTTATAGTCCACGTGTCCCTGTGGATACACATTGTGTGCCTTTTACGCAGCGGTTCCACTGCCTTATGCATCCTCATGCAGTTGATCGTTACTCATTCTTCTGTCTTTTAGGGGTAATATCCCACTCCAAGGGCAAGAGAGTGGCCTGATCCTCTGCCTGCTCCTCCCCCTCTTCGACAAGGCCATGGACAAAATGAGGGTACTTCTTACGTCGGACGCCTTCGGCCGCCATTGCTGTCCTACACCAGGTATCACCTGTTTACCTTATTTAAAAATATTTTTCTTTTTTTTATGACGATTTTCCCCAGATATTTTTCTGTCTCTAAAAGACACGGTGTTGTCTTCTTTTTGATTATTTTGTACTGATCACAGCTTTTTTCCTTTAATTTGTTCATTTGTCCTCAATGAACTCGCATTCGGCTCAAATCCGAGTCTGGCCATCCTGATTCAGGTTTCCCTTGATTTCCTAAAATCTCTCCAGGAAAATGCCGGTATGATTCCTTTGAAAGGATGCGGCCGATTTCCTTCCACGATCTTGAAACAATCTGAATGTGCGCTTTTCTCTAATGGCCTTGTCGTCAACGAGGTGCTAAGCCCTAATCCTCATTAATTCCTTCTATTCTTTTTTCATTGAATTGCAATACTTCAAAGGTTATTGAAGGGTTTGTTTGTAGGCTCTGGTTTCCTTATTCGTAATACGTCAGTGGCTGCGTTTCCTATATTTCACTTGATAGCTACCTACTGCTTTCTTTCCCGTCTGTTTTTATTGTTGAATGCTTGAATTACTGCACATCCTTTGCATCCTCCAGTTTTTACATTGTATATTTATTTGTGTATTTCAGTTTGTGTTCTGTAAATTCAATACCGCACTCTGTCGCAACAAGTGTATGGTCGCTATGAACATTAGCATCAAGGTAAATGTGACTAGATTTGAATTGGCTCCTGCACATCAGCTTTCTGTTATGTTATTAGTCAAATATCTCCCACAGTTAACGGGAGTCTTCCACTTGTAGCGTTTTGTCTTTCGAGCCTTATGTTATGTTATGTTATGTTGTGACCGTCTCTTCTAGTTCACGAAATTCGAATTATTTCGTGCGACTTGAATTCGTTCCTCCAGCTTCGAACTTAGAAGCACATTTGTCGTTCTCATGTACGCCAGCTAAAGCTTTAAAATCTCCAGCTGGGGAGAATGCAAGCACACAAGGCGAATGTCTTGTGCCAAATTAGTTGACGACAACCAGCTGAGGTAACATCGCTCAAATAAGTAGCCGGTGAGTAAAAATATCGTTCGAGTAAGACGTAGTGGAATGTTCGAACAGTGCATTAAAGTACATCTTTAGATAACTACCTGTCTACGTAAAGAATGTGCGTATTCTGATGCCTCCACTGAAAGGTAACACAGTTTTAAGGTGCACTAAATTATCAGACAATGTAGTAGTGATGAAGAGTAGGCTCAAGTTCAATATACTCGTATATGTCGGGAAGGATTTATACGGAAAGAAGTGGACTACACAGGCGCTATGAAATGACGAGTTACGCTTGAAATTCTCTATGGCTATAGATACGGCAGTAAGGAATAGTTCAGTAGGCAGTACACCAGAAAAGGAATGGACATCTCTAAAAAGGGCAATCAAACAAGTAGGAAAGAAATACGTAGATACAAAAAGGGAACTCCGATGAAACCATGGGTAACAGAAGAAATACTTCGGTTGATCGATGAAAGGAGGAAGTACAAAAATGTTCAGGGAGATTCAGGAATATAGAAATACAAGTGACTGAAGAATAAGGCAAACAGGAAGTGCAAGGAAGCTAAGTCGAAGTGGCTGCATGACAAATGTAAAGAAACCGAAAAAGAAATGATTGTCGGAGGGACAGACTCAGCATACAGGAAAGTCAAAACAATCTTCGGTGAAATTGAAAGCAAGGGTGGTAACATTAAGGGTGGAACGGGAATTCCGCTATTAAATGCAGAGGAGAGATCGGATAGGTGGAAAGAGTACTTTCAACACCGCTGTCGTGTTGAAGATTTGTCTGATGTCATAGCAGAACACACAGAGGTCGATTTAGAAAAAGAGGATCCAACATTAGAATCGAGTTTAAAAAAGCTTTGGAGGACTTAAGATCAAATAAGGCAGAAGGGATAGATAACATTCCATCAGAATTTCTAACATAATTTTAACAGTCATGAATCCAAGTTGCCACAAGAATAATATACAGAAGAATGGAGAAGAAAGCTGAGGATGTGTTAGGTGGAGACCATTTTGGCTTTAGGAAAGGTAAAGACACCAGAGAGGCAGTTCTGACGTTGCGGTTGATAATGGAAGCAAGAATAAAGAAAAATCAAGACACATTCACTGAATTTATCGACCAGGAAAAGCGTTTGACAATGTAAAATGATGCAAGATGTTCAAAATTCTGAGAAAGGTAAGAGTAAGTTGAAGGGGAGAGACGGGTAATACAGAATAGGAACAAGAGCCAAGAGGGAATAATACGAGTGGACGACCAAGAAAGAAGTGCTCTGATTAAAAAGGATGTAAGACAGGGCTGTAGGTTTCGCTCCTACGGTTCAATCTGTACATCTAAGATGCAATGTTGGAGATAAAAGAAAGGTTCAGGAGTGGGATTAAAATTCAAGGTGAAAAGATTAAATGATACGATTCGCTGACGACATTGCTATCCTGAGTGAAAGTTTAGAAGAATTACATGATCTGCTGAATGAAATGAACAGCCTAATGAGTTCAGAATATGGACCGGAAGCAAATCGAAGAAAGACGAAACTAATGAGAAGTAGCATCTAACACCTATTTTTTACCTATTTTGTATCTGTATCGATAGTTCTACGTCAGTTTGTAGTGCTGATTATGTACAGTGTTTTATCTGTCATGGAAATTCTTTGACTATGTATACATATTTCAGTTATGTGAACTTTTGAACGATGTTATTTAAACTGTGCTTGTGGAGTTATGTAATTACTGGAATGGGCGTTGAATGTAAGAGATGTGGGGAAGCCATGACTGCATCGCCGCCGTATTAACAGCAACTGCAAATTGCGCCTCCAGTACCACCAGCCTTCCACTAAACTGTTTACATTTGGCACTCTGAAAGTGGATCAGGATTTTGTGTAACTTGTTTGATTTTAATAATAATCTGGGTGTTGCTAAAAACTCTTACAACCGTGATTATCCGAAATAACAAATTTGGACAAGAATCCTATCTTAGTTCATTTAATTCCGAGTGTCCTAATTTATTATGGAAAGGCTTATTCGGCAGTTGTGAAAATAGCTGTGATTCCGTTCTTATGTGTGGGGTTATAGTGTATAAAGTTAGGTTTTATAGTTTAAGAAATACTCCACCTCCAGTGCATTTTTAAATCAATCTGCAGTCATTTCCTTATATAATTTGCCTGCTTAAAAAGCTGCCTATATTAAAGTTGATCTGAAGTGATAAAAAGCTATTAATTGTTACATTTGTGCACTGTGATCGGAATTACAAAGTTTTATCAGTGTTCATTCTATGGGAAAGTGTTTGAACTTTAATTTTGTGTTGGCATTTCCACAACTAAATATATTTTGAGTAGGTTGGAAGTCTGCTTATTAAAGCACATTTGTTATTCAAAGAGTTAT
Organism: Schistocerca americana; assembly: GCF_021461395.2. Classification (NCBI taxonomy): domain Eukaryota; kingdom Metazoa; phylum Arthropoda; class Insecta; order Orthoptera; family Acrididae; genus Schistocerca; species Schistocerca americana. The sequence goes on along the minus strand of NC_060126.1, from coordinate 498,437,347 downwards.
AGTTCGTTGTGCTTTACTTAATTATTAATGGGAATACTTACCATTTCTCATAGGTCCTTGCGTAATTTGGTTAATAAGCATGGATCTTCAAACCGTGAAAGTTTAAGGGCTCTCATGTACTAGACTAGTTAGTTAATGAAGCAAGGCTCCTTCAGAGGCACTGTCGTTAGAGTCGCATTCAATTTAATTGCTTTGAACAGAGTGTAAGAAAAAAATATGTACTGTGTTAGCTATTCTTTTGCAAGTTGGTTAATGCACAGGCATAGACACCCTGTACTAAGCTACTCTGTTATAGAGCATGATATTAATAGACCCTGTAACATTATGTGATTGCCTTACCATTTTAAATCATTCAATAATCGAGCAGTCGCTCGGCAACAGCTACAGTTAGCAAATAATGTTGCGAGAATGTAAAAGGTGAACGAACTGTGACGTAACGTGTTTATTGTCGAAGGGCCGTCAGAGATACAGTGAGTTACTGACTTTAAAAACTGCGGCGCGAAAAACGGACAGAAGAAGAACACTTTTATACATTCTTTTGATGTACGAGATATTCTCGATGAACAGTTACTCATTTTCTCTTGTCTCTTGTAACTTGTGTTGGACGCTCATGTATTGCCGCCGTATTATTATTGTTAAAAATAATATTATCTTAGTGTAAAGTAAAAGCGCGATACTAATAGTGCAATACCGCATATCAGTAGATTTATTGTGCGACGTATATGTAAAAACGTCAAAGGAATTATTTTCATTACGAAAAGAGAAATTCCAGTCAAAACGGCATCCATGTTATATCCGTAATTGCAGTGTAAGTTCATCCATTAATTGCCATAAATTCAGAGTTAAATGGAGGTGGTGTATTGACTATTTATTTAGTATAGAATCTATGTCTCACAACTTAATGAAGTTATTTAACTTTCTTTATGTTTTTGCCAAATAGAGAGTTCACAGTCACGAATTCTTTCGTCGAAATCGGACGGAAGTTGCATGCGGCGAAATATTTTCTCCGTGCCATATTCTACTGGTAAATGCATGATAAACTACGGCCCCTTAGGAAATTCATGTTGAGCTACCCAAAAATAATTATATTTTGAATAGGCATGTACTCTCCTCTGCAATGCAACTTCCGACTGATCAGACGATCCAACAAGAGACAGACGCACACGGTCGGCGTTCACAAATATATTTCCGCCGCTTATCATAGCTATATGTTACAGCAAAAAAGTAAACATATTGTTATAATTAACGACTACGAACGGGGACATTTATAACTGTATGTTTATGTATGCATATTAAGTAAACATATCGTTATAACCCCCTGAATTAAGTCAGAATCACTTTCTGCTCTTCCATATTTAGTATTGTTACTAGTTTCATGTGTGTTGGTGATTGGATTTATAAGCAGCTGCCTCCATTTCATTTAGGGTACGTTTTGTTAAGAGGTATATGTTACTGTTAGCTATCTCACGGCCATTTGGTAGTCTAACTTCCAAGTCAGTAGTACATTTATCTGCTATGTTGGGTTACTGTGTTGTAGTGTGACCGGATATAAAGATAGAGTTAAGTGTGTGTGTGTCAAGGAAAGTTAAGTTAGTCTTAGCACTGCCTTTTTTTTATATAGCTTCACACAAGCACACCTAATTAGGCTGGCGACCGATATTAGTATGAAATATTACAACTTGCTTTTGTTTTGGGAGAACGTCTGTTCCTGAACCTCTTGTTTACTGTTGGTTACACTCTTCCTGAGTTTTAAGGAAACAAATACCAGTTTATTGTTTTGTTTTCGTTAGGTTATATCACAGTCACAACTTCTCAAAAATTCCTCGCAGAGGTTTAACGTTAGCATCGATTGCCATTTAAGGTGGTTAGTGTTGGTTACAAGCAGAAATGAGAACAGCGAGAAAACATCAGATTTATGGTCAGGAATTAGAACAAGTTAAGGATTTCTATTACATGGTAGCAAAACAAACAATGACGGACGGCCCAAGGAGGACATCAAAAGCAGACTAGCACTGGCAAAAAGGGCTTTCCTGGCCATGAAAAGTCTAGCAGTATGAAAAATAGACGTTAATTTTAAGGAAGAAACTTCTGAGAATGTACGTTCGGAGCACAGCCTTGTATGGTAATGAAACATGGACTGTGGGGAAACAAGAACAGAAGGGAATCGAAGTGTTTGGGATGTGGTGCCACACACGAGTGCTGAAAATTAGGTGGACTGCTAAGATGAGAAATGAGGAGGTTCAGCACAGAATCGGAGAGGAAAGAAATATGTAGAAAACACTGATAAGAAGTAGGGACAGGATGATAGGACATCTGTTAAGACATGAGGGAATGACTTCCATGGCACTAGAGGGAGCTGTAGAGGGCAAAAACTGTAGAGGAAGACAGAGATTGGAATACGTCAAGCAAATAACTGAGGACGTAGGTTGCATGTGCTACTTTGAGATGAAGAGGTTGGCACAGGAGAGGAATTCGTGCCGGGTCGTGGCAAATCAGTCAGAAGATTCATGACTCAAAAAAAACGTTATCATTATTACTATGCGAAGATGCTGAAGGAACTAGAAGGAACTTTGAGAGGATCTATCGAAATGTGTCCCTGCTTTGTCTCAGACTTTACAAGGAAGTGAAGGATTATAGAGAGCTGTAATCATATGTAATCAAAAAAGCAAGAAGGATCACCGCTTCTTAGCAAACATAAACATAATCGCATGTGCCAAACAATACGCACTAATTCAACTGTGTATCAAACAGATAATATCAAAGTCTGTATTGGAGTATGTTTGGTACGGAGTACGCTTGTAAATTATTGATATACGATTTAACTTACGCTGTAAATATAAATGAAACGAAACAAATAAAAATTCTTTATCTCAATTTACTTAAGTACGGAATTCTGAGGGGAAACACTACGCAGATTTCATTCGGTTCTGTGAGCACGATTCGTGAAACCGGCGTCGAAATGTTGTTAGATAATTGTTACAGTGTCACTCTTGTCAGCACCGCAGAAACTAACCATCGATGTGATATAAGATACGGTGCATTTTAATTCTAACTTTATCTACTGCATTTGTTTATTTACGTGTGCACATAGCAAAATTATGTCTGGGAGAACCAAGCTTCGGTAATACCGTGGGATTTGGTTTATTCAGTCTTATTGTCTATAACGATATGAAGCAACTCTGATGTGAATGCGGATATTATTGATTGAATGTGCCTGTGTTTATGCGTGACAGAGAGTTCGCTACATGTGCGTATGTCAGTGGGACTGTATATTTCTGTTCGCATACGTGTGACTATGTAGCTCTGAAAACTCACATCCTTGGCGGTCAGCCAGAAACAATACGAGTGTAGCGCCGTAATCATATGGTACTATGTACATAAAGCGTGACGCAGGGGCTCAGAGATATTAAAACCATAAAGCTACATCTGCGGCCCGCCCCGTGTAATTACGTTGCGTTACAGCGTATGATATTTTTGTTGGCTAAAACATCCACTGTTATTGTGGCCAGTTTTAATTTCACTAGTTTATGCCTGGGGTTAGTTATCTTGACACTTTTACTCTTCACTGCGTAAAGAAATGTGTCTCACTTAGACTCAATTACTACGTATACGCTGTTCAACCCGTCCATTATAACATATATACTAGCGTTCGAACGAGCTCAAAGGCGTAATGTACATGGTACTTGCTGTGGTATGAAATGTCCGACGCCGTTGCTGGAGCCACACGAACTATTTGGCCAACTTCGCGTGAAGTGAATGGGGAGAGGGTTGATTATTTAATTTCGTTCATCATAATCGATGTTCTCGGAAAGCCTGCAACTGTGTCATTAAAGTGCTAACTACTGCTCTAAAACGGCACAATGTGGTGGCTCTGACGCTGGAAGTATCTTCCGTGAGAGGGCTATAACTGTAGCCCTGCCACTAGAGAAGGAATTTCACACCGTCATCGTATAAACTAATGGACGTCGAAGGTGTTTCCTACAACAAAAAATACATCTGCGTCTAAAACTATATAAACATGTACATCATTACAAAGCAATTCACACTTATGTCCTCGACTGACTTGGGATAAATTAACACGTAAATGTTTATCTGCGAACCTTTATTTCTTTTTTATTACGATGGTCAGGTCTTCACTTGAGGTTAAGGGTCAAAAGAATATTTTGGCATACGGAGGAGATTTTATAAAAAGATCTCGGCGCTACTAAACAATGCCCTCTAACTCGATTATCGCACCAGTGATATTTCTACCATATCAGGATGACACAAAATGAGTTGTCTTTCACGAAAATTTTTCGATATAGTCTGCCAATCCTGTCTGCTAAGAACCTCATCCCATGCAGCAATATTTCAGAAGAGGGCTGACGAGCGTTGTGTAGACGGTCTCCCTGGTGCATTTTTTTTTTCATCTTCTAAGTGTTCTGCCAATATAACGCTGCCTTTGGTTCACCTTCTCCACAGAATTTCCCATTTGAAAGGTCCAACTTAGGTAGTTGTAATCCCTATGTGCTGGATTGAACAGACGATCTTCACATTTGTTTTACATAACGTGTAAACGAAATTTAACAGATTTTCTTTTTAGTACTCATGTGGAGGACATCACACTTTTTGCTGTTTAGAATCTATTTTGATGTATTGCATAAAACATTTTATAATGTGTTCTGATCTTCTGCTGGCTTTCCTGGAAAGTTAACACCAGCATTACCTGCTAACAACATAACAGAGCTGCTCAGATTCACTCATAAATTGTGTATACAAAATAAGAACAACTGAGGGTTTCTAACACTTCCGGAGGAGCGCCATGTAGGACACAGCTTTAAGCAGATGACTTGTCATCAGTTACTACGGACTGTGTCCTTACTGGCGGAAATATCGAATCCAGTCGAATAGCTGAGACGATACTCCATACACCCTCAATACGATTACAAGCTGCTTGTTAGAAACATTGTCAGAATCCTTCTAACAATTTAGAAACATGGGCTCGTCTTGAGCTCATCCAACTATAACGCTGACTAATTCCTGTGAATGAAGAGACACTTGTATTTCAGAACGACGTTTTTTGCAATCGTTCTAGTTATGATTCCGTGTGTCGTTTCCTTCGATCTATTTAATAATGTTATAGCGTTCCAATATCCTACTAATATAGTTTGCAATAACTTGGGTGTATAATTCATCAAATTATTTCTATTTCCTTTCTTCCGCATTGGTGTGACCTGTTTAACTTTCCAACATTTAAGTACGGATCTTTCGACGAGCGAGTAGTAGTATACAGGGTGGGTCACTAACTACTGCCACCAAGAATAACTGCGAAAGTATGATAGAAGCTAAAAAGTTTGTGGAACAGAAGTTGGGTGCAACAACGTGGGCCATAATATGACGTTGGTTTTTTGTTGCTAGGTGGAGTCGCGTCAGAGATATGAAGATCAACTATGTTTTTTTTTCTTCTTTTTATGGAATGCTATACTTTGGTACTTATTAACCTATCGAGACGGATCGAATGATGAGTAACTGTAAGGGCTTTGAAGGGCACAAAGAAGGTCGCAAAAGTGGCATGAACGCCCATTTACCGAAGGTGTTCGAAGTGATGGTCATTCGTATTAATGCAGTGCTGCAATCTTCTTATCATGGATTGAGTGGCATTCCTTATCACATCGTCACTTACTGAAGCACATACTCTGACAATTCCCTCTCGCATATCTTCAGGTGCAGTTGGTACGTCTTTATAAACGAAATCTTTTACAAATCCCACGAGAAAAAATCTAGAGGCGTCAAGTCATGCGAACGAGCCGTCCACCACACATCTCCTCCCCGTCCAATCCAACAATTTGGGAATTGTCTCTGCAACTCATTTCTAGCCATCAGGTAAAAATATGCTGGACTTCCCTCGTGTTGATACCACATTCTGTTTCCTGTTCCTAAAGGTATTTCTTCCAATAACAGACCTAATATTTCTTGCACGATTGTGGTGTACTTCCTAACACTAAGTTTTCCTTCGATGAAATTGGGTCTATGATTCTGTCCTCTAGAATCCCCCACCATACACTCACCGACCATGGTTTTCGGTGTGCAAGTTTCGGCAGCCAACATGGATTTTCGGTTGCTCATTAGTGCATGTGATGCAAATCAACATTTCCATGGTTCGTGTATGTAGGTAGCATTGTCAGTAAATAAAATCAAATTAATAAGTGTGTTATCCCACTGAATCTGAAGTTGAGCCCATCAATATAATTCAATGCGATGCATTCAATCCGTACCAGGTAATTCTTGGTGGAGACTGATATGGTAAGGATGATATTTAAAGCTATGCAGAACACGAACAGCACTACTCTGGCTCATGCCAGATTCCCTTGCAATCTGACGCGGAACAACACAAGAACCTCGAACCACCCTGGCAAGAGTACAAATTTCCGTTTCCTCGTTAGTAACTTTCCTTTGCCGAATACGTTTCCAATGCGTTAAAGATCCGGTTGTTTTCAATTTTTTGTACACATAACTAAATGTACGACGTGTAGGGTGAGTACGCTGAGGATACCTTTCAGCATATAAGTCTCTAGCTTGGCATTCTCCGTAAATGAGAAGCATATCGACGACACTAGTCTTACCGTTCCTATTAGTGTTGTATTGTGAAACCGTCGAATGGTGTTTACATGTCAATGGCACGTTAGATGGATACGCCGTATTCGGCGAATATTTACTACTTGCACAATATACGAGAAATAATTGTCAGAAATAAAAGAAATACAAGAAATTATTCTGGTAGTGAAGGGAGACGAAAATTTATTAGTCATGGGTGATTGGAATTCGAGAGTAGGAAAAGAGAGAGAAGGAAACATAGTAGGTTAATATGGATTGGGGGTAAGAAAGCAAGGAGGAAGCCGTCTGGTAGAATTTTGTACAGAGCATAACTTAATGATAGCTAACACTTGGTTCAAGAGTCATGAAAGAAGGTTGTATACATGGAAGAATCCTGGAGATTCTAGAAGGTATCAGATAGATTATATAATGGTAAGACAGAGATTTAGGAACCAGGTTTTAAATTGTAAGACATTTCCAGGGGCAGATGTGGACTCTGACCACAATCTATCGGTTATGAGCAGTAGATTAAAACTGAAGAAACTGCAAAAAGGTGGGAATTTAAGGAGATAAGACCTGGATAAACTGACTAAACGAGAGGTTGTATAGAGTTTCAGGGAGAGCATAAGGGAACAAGTAACATCTGGTGAGCAAGATGTACGAGACAGGTGAGATACCTTCAGACTTCAAGAAGAATATAATAATTAAAATCCGAAAGAAAGCAGGGGTTGAAAGATGCGAAAGTTGCCGAGCTATCAGTTTAATAAGTCACAGCTGCAAAATACTAACGCGAATTCTTTACAGACGAATGGAAAAACTGGTAGAATTCGACCACGGGGAAGATGAGTTTGGATTCTGTAGAAATATTGGAACACATGAGGCAGTACTGACCTTACGACTTATCTTAGAAGGAGGATTAAGGAAAGGCAAACCTACGTTTCTAGCCTTTGTAGACTTAGAGAAAGCTTTAGACAATGTTGAATGGAATATCCTCTTTCAAATTCTGAAGGTGGCAGGGGTAAAATACAGGGAGCGAAAGGCTATTTGAAATTTGTACAGAAACCAGATGGCAGTTATAAGAGTCGGGGGGCCTGAAAGGGAAGCAGTGGTTGGGAAGGGAGTGAGAGAGGGTTATAGCCTCTGCCTGATGTTACTCAATCTGTAAATTGAGCAAGCAGTAAAGAAAACAAAAGAAAAATCCGTAGTAGGTATTAAAATCCATGGAGAAGAAATAAAAACTTTGAGGTTTGCCGAGGACATTGTTATTCTGTCAGAAACAGCAAAGGACCTTGTGGGGCGGAGGGTGGAATTATAGAATAAGTGTTTTGTATTTATGCTGTTTGCCGTTCTCAACACTGGTTCTCTAACTACAATATTGGCAACCAGAAAGTGATTAGCAACACGTGAAGCCTGTAATTAGAATTCCTAGTGCCCACTTCATCTGAGAAATACATTTATAGCTACAGCTTACAGCTCTGAGGAATTAGGAGATCGTCTGGGATTCATAATCAAAAACCATTCTCTCTAAAATGTTCACTATATTCTGAAAGCCACAGACCAAACAGAATCCACACAATCCAACTACCAGAGCAGTTCAGAGTCTAATGCGCTGATGCAACTATAACTGTTCAAATTAAAAGTTTAAGTGAATGCTCGCCATAATTTGATGATAATGTTCATCAAACGCCACGCTAATAATGGTAGAATGTCAGTCCAGCGGCGGCACGTGAAAATACGACATACGCAAACTAAAGATAGATCATTAACGTCATCCAAAAATTAACACTTCACTCGAAAACTATTTCATAGTTACGCGTATCCCGAGTAACTTATTACTGCATCCGAGGCTGTTTATATCAACGATACCGACTCGACGCGACTCCCGGCACAGGTGGTGGGCTAATCCGCGTCTGGAGAGAACTGGGGCCTTTTTCTCTCTCGCGCAGCGTTTTTCCATATAAAGCCGCGGTGCGGACGGCGAAGGGAACGCCTGATCAAATATGCTCTCCCGACTAGCCGCTGGGCTAGTAATGCACCACTTTAAGTTATCGAATAATTCATTGCTTCCGTTGCTGATGGATGATGAAGCTTTCAATTTAATTGTGCAATCAGCACACAGGTAAGTAATCATAATAAAAGTCTGATGTGACTAAGTCAAATATTTTGGGCGAGATAATTAATTTAATTACACTACACGCAGTAGACGAGCTCTGAACTTGCTCTTTGGAGATACGCTAAAGCTATAGTTTTATAGTTATTCTGTTGAAACTTCTCACATTTTTATGATTATAGCGGATCTCCCTTCTACATAAATTTAAACATCCTAGCTTTATTTATTTGCCTACTTAATCTATCTTGCTTCCTTAATTTCTACGACAAAATCCAGAAAATAATGAATTTCAACTAAAATTTTAATTTGTGAGATCCAGAATACTGTTTCTACTAAATTATTATACAAAATGAAACTAAATATAAATTTTTAAGTTTCTAGCTCTTTTCTGTTGCGCCAATGATTTTTACAGAAAAACGTCCAAATTTCGAAAATGGTTAAAGTTATTGAACTGATATTCAACACATATTGATTTAGTATTACTCCTAACATGCTAGAAACGTTTCAGGTTATTTACTTTATTTTAAAGTATTGCGCAATATTTATGACATCAGAGCTAGTTACAGCGGACTAGGCTGGCACACAATGGAAAGAATGATGTGATTTTTATAAGGCGTGAGTATGCTGCTTCCCTACAACCTGGAAGAGCAGTTGAACGGAATGGACAGTGTCTTGAAAGGAGGATATAAAATGAGGATAAAGGAATGTATTCGACTTAAATCGGGTGATCCTGTAGTGTGACACGGGTAAGAAACCATACGTACAAGAACCAAGACGGAATAAAAAGAGTGTATGACCAAGAACAAAGCACTCGGATTAAAAAGGGTGTAGGACAGGGACGTTGGAATACTCTCTTTCAAATTCTGAAGGTGGCAGGGGTAAAATACAGGGAGCGGGAGGCTATTTATGATTTGTACAGAAATCAGATGGCAGTTATAAGAGTCGAGGGGCATGAAAGGGAGCAGTGGTTGGGAAGGGAGTGAGACACGGTTGTAGCCTATCCCCAATATTATTCGATCTGTATATTGAATAAGCACTAAAGGAAACAAAAGAGAAATTCTGAGTAGGAATTAAAATCCATGGAGAAGAAATAAAAACTTTGAGGTTTGCTGATGACATTGTAATTCTGTCAGAGACAGCAAAGGACCTGGAAGAGCAGTTGAACGGAATGGACAGTGTCTTGAAGGGAGGATATAAGATGAACATCAGCAAAAGCAATACGAGGAAAATGGAACGCAGTCGAATTAAGTCGGGTGATTCTGAGGGAATTACATAAGGAAATGAGAGGCTTAAAGTAGTAAAGGAGTTTTGCTATTTAGGGAGCAAAATAACTGATGATGGTCGAATTAGAGAGGATATAAAATGTAGACAGTTAATGGCAAGGAAAGCGTATCTGAAGAAGAGAAATTTGTTAACATCGAGTATAGATTTAAGTGTCAGGAAGTCTTTTCTGAAAGTATTTGTATGGAGTGTAGCCATTTATGGAAGTAAAACGTGGACGATAAATAGTTTAGACAAAAAGAGAATAGAAGCTTTTGAAATGCGGTGCTACAGAAGAATGCTGAAGATTAGATGGGTAGATGACATAACTAAAGAGGCGGCATCGACGAAAACTGGAGAGAAGAATAATTTCTGTCACAACTCGACTAGAAGAAGGGAACGTTTGGTAGGACATGTTCTGAGGCATCAATGGATCACAGATTTAGTATTGGAGGGCAGCGTGGAGGGTAAAAATCGTAGAGGTTGACCAAGAGATGAATACACTAAGCAGATTCAGAAGGATGTAGGTTGCAGTAAGTACTGGGAGATGAAGAAGATTGCACAGGATAGAGTAGCATGGAGAGCTGCATCAAACCAGTCTCAGGACTGAAGACCACAACAACAACAACAAACAACAATTGTCAGACCATGTGCTTCCATAAGTGCAGATGTGATATGGAATATCACTCAATCTGTGAAAAGAGGATTGCAGTACTGCGTTGATACCAATGGTCATCGCTTGGTACACCTTCTGCAAATGGGCGTTCATGCCGCCATTTGACTTTCGTTGATCTTCAAAGACCTTACTGTTACACATCATTGGATTCGTCTCGATAGCCGCTATCAGAAAATAAGTACCAAACTATGGCATCCCACTTAAAAAGCGAAGTCGACCATCATATATCTGACGCGACACCACCTAGCAGAAAAAGCACCATCGTCATATTATGGCCCTCGTTGTCCTATGCAATATTTGCCCCCCCCCCCCCCCCAAACTTTTCAGCTACTATCATACATTCGGAGTTATTCTAGGTGGCTATAGTTGGTGAACACCGTGTATAAATACAAAAAATGGAGCTGTCTCATCAGCCTGCTCAAAATAAGTCTAACTGATATACGGTTTTGACCGGTATACTTACAGTTGCTTAGATATTTGTGGCGCAACATATCTTGTTAGTGTACTGTTATCAGAGACGATACGAATTATGGGCGATTCCTAAGAAGCTCAAAATTCTGCGGCGTCAGGGAACAATATGTATTATACTGAGTACTCGGAATGTTATCAATTCTTTATCTATCACAAGTTCAGTACAAAGCAAAACATAACATACGTAATAACACAGATAATAACGTCGTAAGAATTGTACTGTCAAACTACTTCTAATGACGCAAATCGATTTAAGACATGAAAAATGCTCTAATTAAGAGATGAACTGTTGGAATCGACTGTGTTGAGAGCGTTTTACGGTATACGCGGTAATTTTATGAACTGTGCTCTACGTTCGTTTGAGAATTAATGTACATACTTGCGGCAGCGAAATAAGGTGACTGCGAGAATAAACTCTGTGTGTGCGATGCTACTCTTTGCTGACAACACTGGATTAATATTACTGTTTTATGGCTTGAGACATTGGAATGAAAGGTCGTATTGTCGAAGCGGATGTAATTATTGTTTTGTTACAAGGCAGACATCACAGAATTAGAGAATTCAGCCAATTTGAACGCTGATGCGTAATACTCGTATCTTGCGAACTGAAAAATAAAAGTGGTTGTTTCGTTAAAGAAAAACTACCGTACAAAATAAATATTTATTCAAAAATAAGAAATTTCATCATCTTAAAAACTAAGGAAATTTGTGCTTGAAGTTTACATATACGCTCGATTAAACATTCATCTCTGCGGTTTTATGAGTGTTTGTTCGAGCCTGCACGCGGTCAGGTTCCGTCGCAGTGTGCCGTCTTTGCCGGCCGCTGTGACCGAGCGGTTCTATCCGCTTCAGTCCGTAACCGAGCCGCTGATATGGTCGCAGATTCGAATCCTGCCTCGGACATAGATGTGTGCCCTCTCCTTAGGTTAGTCAGGTTTAAGTAGTTCTAAGTCTATGGGACTGATGATCTCAGATGTTGAGTCCCGTAGTGCTCAGAGCCATTTAAGCCATTTTTGTGCCATCTTTGCGATGGAACTGTAAATTACTAATTTTTTCTTAACCCAGAAACTGAGACCACTACATTTAGACGTCCCATAGTGTGGGGCAAGTGTAGGTTGCTACGCATGTCTAACGTGAGTGATGGAGAGCGGCATGTAACAGCAGTGGTGCCGAGTGCAGAGGCTATAACTTCATACCGTTACGATAGCTTCGTAACGCTACCAACCTATACCATACTATTAAACTTAATAAACATAGGTATAGCTGAACAGTCCTGAAAGCTTAGCTCAATTTAATGGCACTCATAGTAAAGCGAAAAATGTCCCTTGTGAAGCACATTAACATTTAACTCAACATCAAGTAATATTTATTCCAAATTTAACAGTTCAAATTTAATATTCATTGAAGTAAACCGCAGTTGAATCCCCTCTCCCTATAGTCTTCTGCCGCTATATAAAAAGTGGCGTCGCTGTACAGGAATGTCAGAAGAAATTTTAGGGGAGATTTGTGTATCTCACATCTTAAACAGCGTGTAATCTCTGTTTTGTAGATTTTACTTCACGCCGGCAGTGGAGCTGGGTGTACTGGTGGAAACTGAGCAGCCTGGTCCATCAAAAACGTATTTCTAGACCCAATAATTGTAGATACACATAAGATTAGCGAATTGTCTTTGACCATAGACTCCTGTACCAGACTTCTAACACATAAACTCTTTAACAGGAACACGATATGTATTGTATGTTTTTCCTGGTTGTCAATGATTTGCAGATATATTACAATGCTTTGTGTTGTATGTGTATAATATTTAATTTTCGTTTACTGTAAAATGTTTTGTTTATTGTTATTTTGTTATGGTAAGGACTCATGGCTGGCTGAGTTTTACAAAGTTCAGAGTGTGCAGCAATCGGATGTTCAGCCAGCTGCTGAAGAGTCTGCAGATCAGCCAATAGTTACATCTAGGTCTAATATGGATCCTTTAACGGATATATTGAACAGATTGGATCTTTTGGCCACTAAAGGAGGCAAAATAGATGAAATCACTACTAAAATATACAAAATTGATGAGATCTGTACGAAGATGACAAAATATACAAACTAGCACAACAGTGTCTACTCTGACTAACAGTGCGAATGAAATAGGTACCTGTCACGCTAACATAAGCACTATGGTGGAAAACATTGTGTGGCTGAATTCCTCAAGAGCACGAAAAACAACTCATTTGGTGTACTCACCACGTGTGGTACCATTCTGGTGCACGCAAGCGTGCAACTAAAATTAGTGCCTTTTGCTACATTGCTAAAATTGGAAGGAAAGTGTTGAAAGAAATCAAGTCTCGTCAAATCTGTCAAAAAACGAAACCGAGTAACCGAGGGACTAAAGGACCATTACATCTCATAATAGCGCACGAGCCACCGGCCATAGTATGCGAGGATGTCTGTGGGGCAGTACCCAGGGCCAGACGTGGATGTAAGAACAACGTAGCACTCTTTGATGTGTTTACAAAGTATGTCAAGGCAACTTATGCTCCTATTCTGAAACGATTGTTCAACAACTTCATGCCGTGAGTTGGGTATACCACGTGCTGTACTTTGGGACAATGCGGCAAATTTCACACGTTTTGCTTGGAAACATCAAGAAGGTACTAACGTCCAGGTGCCACCCCAAAGAGAATCCAGTTGAGAGAATCTTTTGGAAATTAAGTAAATTCATGCATTCATGCTGCAGACAAAATGGCGTGACTACTCGACAAAGATCGAATAACCGCTAACCAAGTACGAAAACCCAGTTCACACAATCAGAGCTGATGTTCCGACAAGAAGAGAAGATTTAGTGTGTGCAGCAGACACCCAGGATACCAGTTGAGAACCCTCAGTGGGAGAAGAAAAATGAGACAAGCATTAGCCAATCTAACAGACAAAGCTAAAGATCGTAAACGGGCATTTGATAAAAGGAGATTATGAATGGAAACATATAATATGGGGGAGCAAGTGCTCTTTCTGACTCAATTGAAATATTCGTCCTTGAAGAGAAGAAATACGCAATGGCAACTAGTGAATGTTGAAGATTACTAATATTTAGGACCTGAATGGATAGGATTATAAGCACGTCAAGATATAAAGCGCTATGTCTCCTGAGGAGATAAATCTCAGATGAAGGGTAAATATGAGGATATTTTCTTGTAAATAGTAGATTTAAGTAAATGTTTTACGTGTATGTATGTTTTCTATGTAGTATGTAAGTTTATTATTGTGTCCCCAACTGTTGAAGCAGCATAAGGATATTTTCTGATTTGAATGTATCTACATCTAAATATGTACTATTCTTGACTAACTTCCCTAAAGCTATGGGAGTTTGTAATAATCATACGTTTTATCTCAGTCAGTGACCGATGAAGGCTGTGAGTATTGTTAAGTTTCTGTTTATCAGCAAGGATCGCCAGCTTTGTTATACTCTGTAATTGCGTGTGAAAACAACTTGTTTTCCATGGTCTCTTGAGAAAATACAATTGAGATGATTTGGTGACAAACAACTTAATTCCCATGGTCTCTTGACAAAACATAATTTAGGCGTGGTAATTTTGTACCACAAGTGTGGCGTCTAATCAATTTAGTCCGTGTTTTTACCGAAATGAATCATTAAACTGTGTTAGTAGGACAGCTGGTACAAGGGTTTATAGTGGGGACTACTGGCTAAAAGCTTGCACTGGGAATACTGATATGTATTTGAGCCTTCGGCTCATACAAAGGCAAGAGATACGTGATCGTACCCAATAGAATTTCCCAATTCGGAATATTTAATCACTCTTAAGTGGAAGATGGGAGTGAGTAATGTTTTTAAATTATGGTACCATAATCATCAATACTGAGGATGAACGTCGTGATACAAACAACTAAGAACCTCTAGTGAAGCAGTGGAATTGTCTATAGTAACGAAGTGAACCTTCAGTTGCACTATAAAATGACCTAAATTAGAAGAAGCCCAAGTGATCGAAACGTAAGAACCGTGAATACGGCAGTTGAATGCCGAAGACCTTGGATGAGGTATTAATTGTTGTGACAATTGAAAAAGTGTGAGCGTACCATGCACTGCGTGAACAATCTGTGACAATTTCGGAAAATCTTCTGGTACTGCTAATGAGGTAGTGACGGTGTAAAAGCTGAATCGATTTCTGACAATCTTCAAATCTATTGTCATTTGTAATAACGTTTCCTCTTCGGAAGGTTCGTAGGGCCAAAGATGTCACAAGTGTGGACAAATCGGTTTCCCTTCCAGGAACTGAGTCGTAGATTTTGTCTAACACATTTTTGTTGATTTCATGTAAAATTCCAAGATTTGATGATCAAAGCAGTTCCTTTTCCGTCCTACATGCTTTTCCACCAAGATGGACCTCGCTTATTTCGCTTTATAGACCCTCGAGATTTTTACCTTCCCTTTCCAAACGTCTGGCAGTTTCGCCGACGCCGACTTCAGGTCCCACTATGAGCTCAAGAACCGTATTTTGAACATTCTTAATTACAGCCAGCTCTCACAGTATACAAGGATGTACCTGGTGAATGCTACAAAAACTTATATGGTTTTGAGAAGGACAATTGCTGTAGTGTAATACCGATATGTTTTTAGCTGTGATTTTAAAGTTAACTACTATTTCGGTTTAAAACCCATGTGGGTTATCAACCATTTAAATGCATCAATTAATTATCTCGTAAATTCATGTCACGCTACTTTGCTTGCAGTCAGACATTAAGAAATTGAAGGGTCTTTCTTGGATCTGCCAAAGAGAGACCTCAAATTTGAATTCCCAGGGGAAACCTGGTTGTTCTGTTTATAACATTATTTGTTTACTGTTCATTTAAAGTTTTATAATTTTTTTTGTTTTAAAATTTTCGCGTATTGGTACTATATTTTTTGTATATGTAAAGTAATGTGTGTTATACTGGAGGTTGAAGTTCTTTGTATTGTATGTGAGTAATGTAAGTAAAATACTTTATTGTGTTAAACATTATTTTGATTACATTTTGTATTTATAAGTATTTGTGTGTATAAACCTTTCATGTTGATGTAAATCCGACAATTGTAGGAAATGGTCACGCTTAGGAACAATGTAGAAAAAAGGTGTTATGTATAACGTCTCCTTTTGTTTGAAACGAAAGTGACTGTGGGGGAGGGGGGGGGGGGGGGTTGGAAAAAGTGGGAAGGGCGAATTGGAGCGCTACCTATAGCAAGCGCGGGAAGTAAGTCACACTGTCTGTAGACAGCAGTGATTGAGGAGCAGGTGAAGCTCTGCCTCCTAATTTGTACAATAATGCCTCGGAAGAAGACTGCAAACGGTTTACGGCATAGCTGCGCGTTGTTGGGCTACTGTATGTCAACTGAACGACGCCAAGAAGAGAAATTGAGCCCATACAGCAAGTAACTTGCACGCCGTACTGTGGGTAGTGCAGCCGTCATAAATTTCGCAACACCCAAGCCTACAGCCAACAGACAAGACTTTTTTTTTATATTTTACTTTTGTACAGCGAGAATCATTAATTTAAACTGTGTTTTAATTATCATTCTTGAACTTTAAAGAAACTGGCTAACCCTGTTATCTCATCCTAATCATACACCATTATAGGGTTCCTTCCTGGTGTTCGATTAATCGGAGTATCCTGTTTTACTGACTTATGAAGTGCCAAGTTAATATAAAGAGTCACAATTGCATTTGTTGTCGTGTAAATAACGAGAAAATTTTCTAACTACAGCAAAGTGTTATAGTAAAAGTTTGCTTACGTAAAATTCAGAGTGAAGCCAAGTTACTAAAAGGTGTTAAATGACTGTACAGAGCTAGTTCAAAGAGTGATAGCTATTGAAAGTAAATTCCAGTAAGAAGGAGGTTTTGTTGAAGTGAAATGTTCATTGTAAAAAGCGTATGCTTTAGTATCTAAAGATTTTGGTATTTAAGTTTATTTGATTGTGGAAAGTGCTTTTCTAGAGGTCCCACCTGGCCAATTTTGTTTACCTTCCTTGAAGTTATCTCCTGGGCTTTTTCTCTTTTAAAAAAGCAATGTAGAAGGATGTAGTCCAACATAGTTTACGTGGAGTAATATTTATTTGAAGAAGCTACTGAAAAAGTAGCAAGAAAGTAGGCAACATTCGTACTTCCGCTTTTTCAATACTTCACTGTTTCATTGCCTGGATAGGCTAGCGATCATTAGTACATGTTTTAAACGACTAAATGAAGTTGGAACTGAGTTGTTCTATCTTCAATAGAATGACATTCATACTACGTTTGTATCTAACCCCTGGGTAGGATCTTAGGGAAAGAAGTGAAGAGTCTGATTTACTTATTATTAGACACAACACACGGTCAAATCCTGAAAAAGGGTAACTCTATTAATTAGCTTTTCCTATAAACAGAACAATCCTCCCACAGTATACTTTATTTGGGAACTGAACCAAATTTTAGTAACATGGTTATACGTGGCAACTTAGAGACAGGGTTTCTCTAATTTAGGTAATAGGATACTAAATTACAATAGTACTGGTAGAGTTATATGTTCTACCCGAATATCCGGTATAGTTGACGTTACAGAGCTGTAGCATCTTGTATTATACTGCATTTACTGATTGCATTTGCTGCTACTGCGTTTTCCGCAGCATTTTATGCTGACCAATGGTCTGCTTGTCTTCAGTCGTAGCGAAGTGTGTTCGTTCAACAAATTTCGCAGCTACGAGTAGCATCGTGTAGCGACTCTAATCGACTGTACAAATTAGTAATACGCTATTTCACAGATGGATTGTGTATATCGGCTGTGTGGACTGTGTTTTACAACACACACTGCAACTTACCGAACTCTACCCCATTTGCACTTTCGAATTAACGTATTTGCAGCTGAGAAAGAAACTGACTGCGAGAATAAACTCTGTGTAGGCGATACTGTTCTTCATTTTCTACTATGGCTTGAGATACTGGAATAGTATGGATCTAATTTTACAGTTGCACGACAACCGTTGCGGAGCTAGTTGGATTTAGTTTTTTATTAGTTTATTTAAAATCTGAGGAACAATATCTTGTGAATAAAAATACGAAAGTGGATGTTTTGTTAAGGAGAACTACCGTATATTTAAATTTTTTCGAAGATGAGCATTTTTCATGATTAAAACAAGTATGGAAATTTTGTGTTCCAGTTTACATATTCGCACGATTAGACGTTCACGTCTGCGGCTTTATGAGTGCTAGTTCGGGTTTTCTCGCGGTCCTATTCGTCGCAATAGGCCATCTTTGCGTTGTAACTGTAACTTACTAACATTTTCACCTCCAAAAACTGAGTCCACTCCATTCATACAGCCCAGGGCGCACAACGAGTGTAGGTGGCCACGCATGTCTAACGTGGGAAATGAGCTTAAATAAGCTTTTCAGGAGAGCGGCTTGCAATAGCAGCTGCGCCGAGTGCGGGGGCTACAGTTCCGCATCGCTACGGGGACTGTACGAACCAGCGTCATCTAAGTAAACTTATTAGACATAGGCATAGCTGGACAGTGCTGAAAGCTGAGATCCATTTAAAGGCACTCTTAATTAAGGGAAAAAAATGCTTTGTAAATCACAGTAACGTTTAACTTAACATTCAAGTAACATTGATTCCAGCTTTAAGATTTCAATTTTAATATTAATTAGAGTAAATCGCAATTTAAATTTCTGTCCTATTTCTCAGTCTCCATATACTGTCAAACTATCATTAACGTATTACTTTCAATATATTTACGTAATTTGCCATCTTATCGAAACACTGACGACGCTATAAGGATGTCACAACATTCTGTACATGACTGAAATATAGTCACTATAATGCACGTGAAATTTACATTTATAGACGTTCTCAATAGATGTTCTCATCAAAACTGTATTCTCGGTACTTGACAATGGTGATAAATGCTGAAACAATCTGTCATGAATAAAGATTAATTATTGTAAGTAGCTACTGTGGTGCATGTTTCTAATAATAATGTCATTATCTGCCATATTATGCTGCTGGCCATAAAGAAGAAAAATTTTTACGATGTCGTCTTATGAATAAATGTCAATATTCTGCGTTTAATTCGCTTAATAGTGAAGTTGCTGTAGGTAATTAATGGCATGAAATATGGTATTCGTTGTCTTCGATATAATATCATCCTTAATACGTTGACATAAAACTGACAGCAAGAACAGATCTTGTTCCTAAAATCAAAAGCTATGACGCAAGATTTTGGATGAGACAAAAATTACAGGACTAACTACATCTAAAAGATACAATGAAAGAAAACTTTATGTAGCAGATCTGAAGTTAAGTAACAGTGAAACACCTTTCACTCTGGATTATATTGCACATTTTGTACACAAATATATATGGTACACATGCAGACGTATTCGATATACCCATAACGAGAAATTCACAAAACTATCACAAATTAAGGATTACATGCAACAACTTACACATGAATATGGATCCCATTTCCAGTTTTAACCATGTTCAGAAATTTCGCAACTATAGAATTTGCAGACAACGACATAAATCTCCTTACAAAACTCTAAATCACAACATAGCGAAAAAGTTACAGAAAAATTCTGTAAAGCACTTAATAACCACTATTAAAGGTGCAATAGAGGTAGAGAATTTTTCATATAGCAAACAGAATGGAATTACAGTTAACATAACAGCAATTGTAGATAAGGGACTTTGCAAACAGAATGCATTCAAATACCAACCCAAATCAGAACATACGACTCTGAACAATTTAAACCATACACTGCTATTAAACTGATGATATACAATATCTTTAAAAACGATAAATTCAGCAGCATCGTTATACTAAACTGAAACGACCATATAGAAAAGTCATATCACTATTTGAATCTAACAATACGACAGAAAAGCATCACAACTTACCTATAGATATGTAACTAAAAAACATTAAAAATTGTAATACCATTCTCATTGAAAATGAAGATAGGACATACATAGTAATGAATCCAAATATACAACCAAAGATTCATAAACCAATGGATCCAATTTGTCCCGTAATTAACTGCATAAATAACCCATCATATTTGATAAGCAAAAAACTGTATATGGAAAAAATAAAAGAAATATACTAGTACAGAAAACTACAAAAATTATGAAGTATTGCCAATTAGAACATAGGAAAATATCCATGACTGTAACAGACAAAATTAAGAATAGCCTAGCAATAGAACTATCACAAAATTATTTTGAATTTATAAACTCAATTTACACCCAAGAAGATGCAGTAGCCACAGGTAATACTGTAGCAGTCACTAAGCCGATATTTTCCTAAATTAAGTGAGTAAAATTTTTTAACTCAAACTGGCCTATTCTCAACCAAATTGTATACTACTTTAGGTATGTGGATGGCACACTTGTGTTGTTATATAGCAGCCGCACAGATATCTAAGTTATGCACCAGAAAACTCAACCAAGTACAGCCTAAAATTAATTTCACAATGGAAATGGAAAAAGAGAGCACTAGTAACTATCTAGAAATTGTAACACTATAGTTAAGATACCAAATGCTTTTTTCTCATTAATTAAGCTTTGTATAAAGTATGTTTTCTTTGCAGGAAACATGTAGAAAGATCTATAAATTGTTTTCTCTTCGCTGTTTAAACACTTTGCCTGATTTGGAGGAGGATGACTTTAATATATGTATTTTTTTGATGAGTTGCTAATTTGTAAATATGGAAGGATTTTGCAAGAGATATGAATATGTAGCTATGTACACATTGATCCACACTTAGGGCTTTTGGTTTACATCGAATTAAAACTTGGTGTACTTCCCCTCTGCCACGGAAGTGAGTTAGCGCACGCAAAATGTTGTTGGTGCAAGGGAAAAGGTGTAACAATAGTCAGTCGGAGACTAGAAACCGTACAGTCGGCACCTGGTAATTGGAAGTTGCATTGTGCAGGGCTGAGTAAGACTTTCAGTGCTTGGAGATATTATGCAAAGCCTCAGGTGCATGAATGGCTCTAATACATTGCTCTGTTGCTGGAGAATACCATAATAGCAGATGATCGTCGCCAAGAAGAAAATGACAGCGCATATTACTTCCAATGGAAAGTCCACCCGTCGTCATGTACTCGCCACCAACATTGCACATTCACTTAAGCAGAGAGGAGAGGTCTAACTTTTGTAGAGTGTTGGATCAGCACATTAAGTATGTGGAAATATAAGGTAATTCTTGGTAAACTCATGTACCTACATTGAATTGTTTCCTATCACAATACATCTTTGTATCCTCTGCTTTAGAACAATGATTTCCGAGTGCCCTGAGTATGAGAACTGATAATCAAAAACAAATATTTGACTACTTTTGCTTGAAATTGAGTGCAAAAAGTAGCCCAAAGTTACTGCGGATTTTGTTGAAGTTGAGGCGGAAGTAAGTGTTGCTTTTATGAAAGCGTCCGTAGTAATTGAATTTGTGGTTTTAAAGATTACTTACTTAAATTATGGCTATAAAAGTAATTGATTGTGCTGATGACAAACAGTTAACAAGTCAGGTTGAGGTTAATTAAAGTAAATGTTCTCAAAGGTAGATTTGAAATACAGAACCTGGTAAAAATATTTGCTACATTAACTGTTGAAAAAGCATAGAATGTGAGTCAAATTTAAGAAAGAGTGTTACCAAATTTTACTGATTTTAATTTGCTTCAGAAAAGTGTGTCCAGCTTGCTTTATAATAGCAACCAAGAATGAGGGCCCCCATTGTAAGTTGTTCAAAATGCATAAAGTTACTTGATTATTGAATATACTAACTGCTTTTGAACTTTATGTTGAGTTTGGTGCACATTGTGTGATAAAAAATGTAATATCAGATTGGAAGCCCCCTACTTATTGTTTCTATTACTGAAGGTAAAACTACTATGAATGCCCTTATTCACAAAACCAGTTACAACATTGTTTACTATGGAATGTGTGAATCTTAATGCAAGTGAATTTTAATTAATTTGTACTGTGTACAAAGTATCTAATGAAATAAGACTAGGTCCATGTCCATTTCTAGTTTATTAATGAATTGCAATTGCTGTGATGATGAAATAACTAAGGCTTGGCTAAGTATTTACAGTTGATGAGTGTTAAAGTGTTATTTGTGTTTGTGAAAACTTGAATATTTTACAATAACTGCTTTTATACACTATAACATTTTTCTACTTGAGATAGGGTTTATTGCACTTTCGTAAGAAAGGTGTATAGGTGGTGTTTTTCCACCAAAACTATTTACTTTTCCCTTAAAAGAAATGTTACACTTACTTATGTCTAATTAGGTTGGCGACCATATTCCTTTTCATTTGAGTAAATGTGATTAGTTAAAACTTTACCTAAATTGGATCTGACACTTTCTGTGTCTTACGTAACTTTAATTTCAAGTCCGATAAGCAAAATCCCTTAGGTATTTCACGATTAAATCTGTAAAAACCCTCCCAGAGGATAACGTTATACTGCACGCAAATACCAAAATCGAGTATTATCTATATGCTGACAGAGCTAAACGGTGCAATGAGGGTGATAAACTCACAACCGGCTACAATAATAATCGCCTCACATTTGGTAGATGTAAAAGAATGCCGCCTCCGACAGCATTATAAACGCCGATTCCTGTCATTGAGTGTCACATAAACTAACATTTTTCAATTCTATGACTAATAGGTAACATAACCTACCATCAGAAAAATCATAAGTTCAAAATAATGTAACATACTTTTTATCTAGCCTATAGAAATGACTATGACCACAACATAACCAAAAAGTTGCACTAAAAGCGTAAAACGCAGAAGCAGAACACACCACATTCGTAATAAGACCAACTTGAGAAACATCACCAAACCAATAGCTAAAATACATACCAGCTGGTATAATCACAAACAAAATTAATGCACTTTTCAAAGCCTCAAATATTCAACTAACCTTTAGAACCAATAACAACCTTTCAATGAAATTACGTTTCGCTGCGACTAGAACCTTTGAATATGATAACCCAGGCATATATATAATTACATGTGGCAGGTGTAATAGCTTTTGCATTGGAAAACAGGTAGAAATTTTACCATGAGGTTAATGAACACATATAGAGATAGTGAGAACAATCAGTCGAGCTGCTTTCTACATCTGAAAAAACAAAACCACACTTTTGATACAATCGGAAAAACACTCCACGTTCTGCAAAGAATAGCAAGAGGTTTTTCAATGAACATTGTTGAAAAATTTTAAATCTATATACGTACAAGAAAATACTCACAAGAAATATTAAATAAGCATACAGAATTTAGATACAAATAATACCTAAAATACTTATCGAACTTTAAGAACACGAAATTGGATAAATAGGAAGTAGCATATTCAACAATCGTGACAAAATAGAGTTATTAAAATAATATCGCTGTTCATATGCATAATCTATGTAAACATATAATGTCGTAGGAGTTGTAACTGTTAAACCATTGTCAAACCAAAGTTAACGTATTATTTTCAGTATATTTACGACGTTTACCGTCTTAACAAACCAGTGACAGTTAGAATAAAGTTCACAAACGACGTAATATTGGTGTCACATCATTCTAGACGCGAGTGCAATATAGTCAGTTTAAAATAAATGCATTCACGATGATACACGTTGTCACCAAAATTAC
This sequence comes from Schistocerca americana, assembly GCF_021461395.2. Classification (NCBI taxonomy): domain Eukaryota; kingdom Metazoa; phylum Arthropoda; class Insecta; order Orthoptera; family Acrididae; genus Schistocerca; species Schistocerca americana. The sequence goes on along the minus strand of NC_060126.1, from coordinate 498,413,594 downwards.
ATTAGCAGGTCTTACTATGGTGATAAACGTCGAACCATTCTGTCGTGATTAAATAATAGTTATTATAAGTGGCAATGATGGTGCATCCTTCTAATAATCTGACAGCCATTATCCTGCTGACCATAAAGGAAGAAAAAATTCATTACATCCATTTACATAACAAGACCAGAGATACCCGACAGATGTCTAAAACAAAGTGGAAACACCATTCATCCCGTCATTCTTGGCGCTTTTCATTGGAGTTTGAGGGCTTCAGTAGCGTGTACGCATTCAGTGAGCGTTTAACACCGCGTGACACCTAAGTCGCATACTCCGTGTAAGACTGAGGGGGTCACCGTATGGTATACGTTCCAATTATTCAACGAGGTCCGATGAGAGCTCTTGGAGAGTCAGTGGTGGAACAGGACGACCACAGTCAAATGTGTTCCACACACGCACGATGGAGTGTGGTCAGAACTCACCGCTGGTCATTCCATTACTTCAATGTCCAGGCTCTGAAAGACATACCTCGTGACCCCGCCATTTGGACCCTGGGATTATCGTGCATGAGAAGGAATCCAGTCCACACCGTATGCAGCAGTCACCACGTGGTCCAACGGGACCTGTTAGATGTACTGCCTGCCGATAAGGTGGTCATGGATTAAGATAGATCTGTAAGACTGTCAACACATGTTATGGTGCTTGTCTACAGCCATAACCTTCGTGTCGGCGAATTTTATTACGTGGTCGGCCCCACTCAGTGCGTGCTCGGCCATGGCCGATTTCTCCACCTGCCCGAACCTGCAATGTCGCTTATGTTCTTCGATCCTGGTGTTGATTGATCTTCCAGTCATTCCGACATAAACTTTTCCGCATGTGCATGGTATGCGGTATATTTCCGACATTGCAAGTCGGCCTCTTTTCTCCTTTGCCGATCTAAGACACTCTTTGATCTTCCTTGTCGGCTTGAAAATCGTCTTCACGCCGTGTTTGCGCGACATACGGCCGATTCTGTCCGCCACTCTTGGGAATGTATGACAGATAGGCCGTAACCGACATTTCTTTTTCTGATTTCTTACTCCGCCGATTGTTTGGCTCTGTTACACTTCTAATGTAACTTGTAAAGTACCCATTGCTCCTAAGAACACTTTCAAAGTGTTACATTTCGCGTCTGAGGTGCTGCAGCTAACATATTCGTTCTTCTCGCGTTACGAGCGTGTTAATCATGCCTCTTTTCTAAATCGGTTGGTGGTTTCATAGTTTGTATAGGTATCCATCCGTGTGTCGGTTTTGGATACACGCCGTGTCCCAGCTTTTCGACATCCCTTGTGACCAGCACATCTAGAAATGGCAGTTTTTTGTCCTTTTCTACTTCCATTGTAAATTTTACGTTGGCATGAAGTGTCTTAGGAAGTCACCGAGCTGTTCTTCACCATGGCTCCACACAACGAAAGTGTCATCGACGTAAAGGTACCACACCTTAGGTTTACAGGTCACCAAATCCAGTGCCCGCGCCTCAAAATGTTCCATGAAGAAGTTAGCCACTGCTTGGCTAACAGGACTACCCATGGCGTCGCCTTTCAGCTGTTTGCAGAAATTTCCATTCCACTTGAAATAGATCGTGGTGAGACATGCATGGAAGAGCTTTGTGATGTCTTGCGGGAAAATCAAACCGATGTTCTCCAGAGCGTCACTGAGTGGCACTTTCGTGAACAAAGAAACAACATCAAAGCTGACCAGGATGTCGTTTGGTGCAAGTTTCAGTTTCTTCAGTTTCTCAGCGAAATGTTCTAAGTGCTTTATGTATGCGTCGGTCTTCCCCACATGTTGCAGGAGCAGAGAGGCCAGTGTTTTGCCAGTTTATACGTCGGTGAGCCAGGAGCGCAAACAATAGGTGTTAGTGGAACATTTTTCTTATGGATCCCAGGTAATCCATACAGCCGATGTCTGACGTGAGTGAGGCCGACCACGTAATAAAATTCGCCGACACGGAAGTTCTGGCTGCAGAGAAGCACTATCACACCCGCTTGTTCAGAGAAGCTGTGGAAATACGAAAACACGCAAATAGCTTCAATAAGAAAGAGCAAAACCTTAAGGTAACCAGATCCTGGCTTCCCGTACTGCAGCGAACGTCCGTTGCAGGTAGCAAGAGGAGAACCGCACCGAAAATGAGCGCAGAGAAGCCCTCAGACGTTGACACGCCGGGTACATATAGTCTGCGGCGGCGAGCTCGGCTCCAGTTCACCACCGGCAATGCAGAGGGAAGCTTTGACGATGCCAGCCACTCGTGCTGGCGAAACGTCAGTAAAATTATCAGATGAACGTCGGCCAATAGGCAGTTTGTCAACAAGTGGCCACGAAAGCCTTAGCAATTTAGTGTCATGACTTTTTTACTGTCTTTGAACTGTTTTGATATCGTATTTTCTGACAGACATATGACACTGCACAGAACTTACCTTAAAGAAAGCGAATAACCTCGCAAATACACTCAGGCTGGCCGATTAGATTAGAATTTGGTGCACATCCATGTCTGAATGCAGTGCGTTCTGCGCTATGCTGTAAGCAAGATTTCCTGCAAATTTTAATGCTGTTTAGGAAATAAATTACCAATTTGTTGAAACTCCGTTTTCAGTGAGTACGTCTTATTATAGCACAGGGCAGAGAGATGTTATATTAAGTTGGAGCATCAGTTCCTTGGCTTTTTGCTTTGCTGGTATTCCGGTTGCTAAGGGTTTATTTATCGATTATTATGTTTTATTTGCAGGTCACTGTTGCTATTTGAGTTTACATATTTTCATTGTGTCATCTGCAGATAGTGAGTAGAACTGTGGGCGCCAGAAAATAAGGTGACAAGTGGAGAAATCGGAATTTTTCTGACATGTCCTTCAGTTTGAGTTCAGTAGAGGGGTGCAGTAGTGGAGGCAGTCGGTAACATCTGCGCCGTGTATGGGGATAATGGCACCGGTCACAGTACGACAAGAAAATGGTTTTCTCGTTTGAAGAAGAATCGTTTTTACAGAAGTGACGTTCAGGAGGACCTTCGGGGTTTGATGAAGATCGGTTAAACACGTTAATCCAGAGTGTTTTACTATTTGGGGAGCAAAATAACTGATGATTGTCGAAGCGGAGAGGATATAAAATGTAGACTGGCAACGGCACGGAAAGCGTTTCTCAAGAAGAGAAATTTGTTAGCATCGAGTATAGACTTACGTGTCAGGAAGTCGTTTCTGAAAGTATTTGTATGGAGTGTAGCCATGTATGGAAGTGAAACATGGACGATAAATAGTTTGGACAAGAAGAGAATAGAAGCTTTCGAAATGTGGTGCTACAGAAGAATGCTGAATATTAGATGGGTAGATCACATAACTAATGACGTATTGAACAGAACTGGGGAGAAGAGAAATTTGTGGCACAACATCACTAGAAGACGGGATCGGTCGGTAGGGCATGTTCTGGGGCACTAAGGGATCACTAATGTAGCATTGGAGGGCAGCGTGGAGGGTAAAATTCATAGAGGGAGATTCAGACACTAAGCACATTCAGAAGGATGTAGGCTGCAATAGGTACTGCGAGATGATGAAGCTTGCACAGGACAGAGTGGCATGGAGAGCTGCATCAAACCAGTCTCAGGACTGAAGTCCACAACAACAACAATCCACAGTGATTCACTTCATTGTACTTGAGAACTGGTAAATGTAATGAACTGTCGTCATTAAAGTACGGCATCATTCATAGTACGACATTTGCGTGAAATGGGGAACGTTTGAAAATCTGGTCTATGAGTACCACATTTTCTAAGCCAAAATCACAAAATTCAGAGGGTGGACGTATGTGCATCTCTGTTTGCTCGATTGGCTCGTGATCAGCATCGAACATTCCTATCCTCTGTTGTTACTGGTGTTTTCATGCTGACATAAAGAAGAAAGCCGCGCGGCTTGGGATGTCTTGTCACGGTCCGCGTGGCTCCTCCCCACCCCCCTGCCCCACGGAAGTTTACGTCCTCCCTCGGGAAAGGGTGTCTGTGTTGTCCATAGGGTAAGTTAGTTTAAGTTAGATTAATTAGTACATAAGCTTAGGGGCCGATGACTTCAGCTGTCAGGTCCCATAAGGTTTTACCACAAATTTCCAAAGAAGAATAGGGAATAGTTGAGTCCAAACAAAGCAACAACTCCCCGTACAAGGAAATTTACGCATCCACAAAGCATGATGTTATGCGTATGGTGGAACAGCGATGGTGTGGTGTGCTACATATTGCTACGCCGAGGTAACCATCTTAGCTTCTGAGACGTCTCGCAGACGCAATCCAAGAACAACGACCGGGAAGTCTGTGATGCTACTTTACGCATTATGCTAGACCGACAAAAATTACCAAGGAGAATTGGGTTGGGAAGTCAGTCCGCACCCACCTTGCTCAACTAATCTTGGGCGCTCAGATTTTCACGTTTTCCGCTCTTCATCCAATAACCGTCAAGGAACTTCCTTTTCGCATGAAAATGCGCTCCAAAGATGGATCGGCCTGTTCTTCGTCCCAAAACTGTTATTTATACAGTCGCGGAATCGTCAACACAATACGATCAAATAAATCGAAACTGAAAGATGTTTATTTATAATGCCCAGAAAGGACAGCAAGATAATTACACGAATTAGGAAATATACATGGGTCAAGGCTTTAACTACCTTGATGTAGAAGACTAACTGGCAGGTGGCTGAGTACAAACACATGAAAACTTTTAGGCGGTTTTTTTCTCTCTCGCTGCCACAATCGAACGATAGGATGGTATTTTATTAGGCCTACACCAGAAGTTAGTCACTATGTAACTGGATGCTTAAATTTGAAGGTCATACGAGCATGTGTAAGAAGTGAAGAAGGCGTTGTGATTGTGGATGGAAACGGACTGATTTTGATGAGGATGATGCAGTTTTGCTTACAACACTATAGTCGTCACTGTAATATATATCTTTTGAGGTATCAAGAATAAGACAAAATTATTGTCAACGACGGTTTCAAGCTTTAGAATACGTCAAAATGTAGGCATGAGAAAGAATAAATCAAATAAGAGTTACATAACATACAATATTCGTTTTTAGATGGGAAGTGTATCGGGAAAGACATGGGAATTGTATTGGAAAGGAGATGGGATGTGTGGGAAAGGAGATGTCTTTTAACAAGATACAAGTAGCTAAAACACTCATTACGGCTCGATAAATATGACTAACACCTGTACACGACAGGGTACTCTTTCAACGGAACTAGGATTATTGACCAGTTTTACATAAGGAAGATGAAGGCAGTACGGTGACTGTAATAGAGATCCAAGACAGGATGTTAGACGAACTTCTAGAAATGAACAAATGAGGAACGATGAAACAAGACTTCTGAACTGCTTTACCGACTTTGGACGTTATGGTGCAGTTTGACTGTTGTATGCCACAGTTATCTTCGGATAAGGAGAAAAAGACTAGACAAGGCTTTTTACTGTTCAACTGGCACTTCTATACAAATACGTCCGCTAGTATCTACATCTACATTTACACTCCGCAAGTCACCCAACGGTGTGTGGCGGAGGGCAATTTACGTGCCACTGTCATTACCTCCCTTTTCTGTTCCAGTCGCGTATGGTTCGCGGGAAGAAAGACTGCGGGAAAGCCTCCGTGCGCGCTCGAATCTCTCTAACTCTACATTCGTGATCTCCTCCTGAGGTATATGTAGGGGGAAGCAATATATTCGATACCTCATCCAGAAACACACCCTCTCGAAACCTGGACAGCAAGCTACACCGCGATACAGACTCTTGCAGAGTCTGCCACTTGATTTTTCTAAACATCTCGGTAACGCTATCACCCTTACCAAATGACCCTCTGACCAAACGCGCCGCTCTTGGATCTTCTCTATCTCCTCTGTCAACCCGACCTGGTACGGATCCCACACTGATGAGCAGTACTTAAGTATAGGTCGAACGAGTGTTTTGTAAGCCACCTCCTTTGTTGATGACTACATTTTCTGACTCTCCCAATGAATCTCAACCTGGCACCTGCCTTACCAACAATTAATTTTATATGATCATTCCACTTCAAATCGTTCGGTGCGCATACTCCCAGATATTTTACAGAAGTAACTGCTACCAGTGTTTGTCCTGCTATCATAAAATCATACAACAAAGGATCCTTCTTTCTACGTATTCACAATACATTACATTTGTCTATATTAATGGTCAGTTGCCACTCCCTGCACCAAGTGCCTATCCGCTGCAGATCTTCCTGCATTTCGCTACAATTTTCTAATGCTGCAACTTCTCAGTATAATACAGCATCATCCGGGAAAAGCCGCATGGAACTTCCGACACTATCCACTAGGTCATTTATATATATATTGTGAAAAGCAATGGTCCAATAATACTCCCCTGTAGCACGCCAGAGGTTACTTTAACGTCTGTAGACGTCTCTCCATTGATAACAACATGCTGTGTTCTGTTTGCTAAAAACTCTTCAATCCAGCCAGACAGCTGGTCTGATATTCCGTAGGCTCTTACTTAGGTTATCAGGCGACAGTGCGGAACTGTATCGAACGCCTTCCGGAAGTCAAGGAAAATAGCATCTACCTGGGAGCCAGTATTTAATATTTTCTGGGTCTCATGAACAAATAAAGCGAGTTGGGTCTCACACGATCGCTGTTTCCGGAATCCATGTTGATTCCTACACAGTAGATTCTGGGTTTGTAGAAATGACATGATACGCTAGCAAAAAACATGTTCTAAAATTCTACAACAGATCGATGTCAGAGATATAGGTCTATAGTTTTGCGCATCTGCTCGACGACCCTTCTTGAAGACTGGGACTAGCTGTGCTCTTTTCCAATCATTTGGAACCTTCCGTTCCTCCAGAGACTTGCAGTACATGGCTGTTAGAAGGGGGGAAAATTCTTTCGCGTACTCTGTGTAGAATAGAATTGGTATCCCGTCCGGTCCAGTGGACTTTTCTGTGTTGGGTGATTCCAGTTGATTTTCTATTCCTTGGACACTTATTTCGATGTCAGCCATTTTTCCGTATGTGTGAGAATTTAGAGAAGGAACTGCAGTGCGGTCTTCCTCTGTGAAACAGCTTTGGAAAAAGGTGTTATTATTTTAGCTTTACGCGTGTCATCATCTGTTTCGATGCCATCATTATCGCGGAGTGTCTGGATATGCTGTTTCGATCCACTTACGGATTTAACGTAAGACCAGAACTTCCTAGGATTTTCTGTCAAGTCGGTACATAGAATTTTACTTTCGAATCCATTGAACGCTTCACGCATAGCCCTCCTCACGCTACTTTGACATCGTTTAGCTTCTGTTTGTCTAAGAGGTTTTGGCTGCGTTTAAACTTGCAGTGAAGCTCTCTTTGTTTTCGCAGTAGTTTCCTAACTATGTTGTTGAACCACGGTGGGTTTTTCCTGTCCCTCACAGTTTTGGTCGGCATCTACCTGTCTAAAGCGCATTTTACGATTCCCTTGAACTTTTTCCATAAACACTCAACATTGTCAGCGTCGGAACAGTAATTTTCTTTTTTATTTGTTAGGTAGTCTGAAATCTGCCTCCTATTACTCTTGCTAAACAGATAAACCTTCCTCCCTTTTTTTTATAATCCTATTTACTTCGATATTCAGGGATGCTGCAACGGCCTTATGATCACCGATTCCCTGTTCTAAGCTTACAGAGTCGAAAAGTTCGGGTCTGTTTGTTATCAGTAGGTCCAAGGTATTATCTCCACGAGTCGGTTCTCTGTTTAATATCTCAAGGTAATTTTCGGATAGTGCACTCAGTATACTGTCACTCGATGCTCTGTCCCTACCACCCGTCCTAAACATCTGAGTGTCCCAATCTATATCTGGTAAATTGAAATCTCCACCTAAGACTATAGCATGCTGAGGAAATTAATGTGAAATGTATTCCAGATTTTCTCTCAGTTGTTCTGCCACTAATGGTGCTGAGTCGGTAAAAGGAGCCATTTATTAACCTAGCTCGTTTGTAGAGTATAACCTCCACCCATAATAATTCACAGGAACTATTAGGCTGCAGTGAATAACAAGACAGTTGCGCCTAATAAAAATACCACCATGATATTGGCATTCAACGGTGACGAAGATGGAGCTTCCATTGCCGACAGTGGACAGCAGATAACGCAAAGACAATCAGTTACCCTTATGACACACCCGTTCGGCAGAGCGTTTTAAAGCTTCTCGGACAGGACTGAGCGAACCAGCTTCGGCTCTGTAGATTAACGACTACGACTGTTGAGTTACCAAGCCTGGATGAGGTTTTTAGGTGGTTTGCCACATCCAACCAGCTGAATACCACGCTGGTAGCCGTATCCCGCCTCAGATACTCGCTACGGAAAGAGTTTGAGAAACATTGGCTTACTTGAACGTAGATTTACTCTGGCAGACAGATGAAGTACACAGATTCCGTCCCGGGGAGGAGTGTTCGTCTCGGGAATGGTATCCGGCCATTAACTGCCACTAACATAGAAGAATACTGAACCTGTTAAGGAAACGGGAAAAGTAGGGAAAAAAGAAGAACTCTCAATTAACTTTCAGATTCTATGGTGAGGCAACAAGGGGGCTCTTATTGCTACAGGTACTTGAAGAAAACCTGAAGAAGTGCAACATCCTCAAAGGAACTTCATAGGCTATCCAGCAGCCCATCTCCCCCTCCCAAACACACACAACTAAAGTTTTCTGAATTACGATATTAAGCGCAGGAAAGCTCCTATCAATAGTAGAATAAGACAAGCCACATGGATACCAATAAATCGGAAAAATATAACGCTCATATCCTCTCCTAACAGAGATTACTGTATAGTTGTAGATATCGTCTTGCATTTTTTATCGGAGTGTGTAAACTATAACAAACAAAGCAACAAATCATGGTGCGAAAAACTTAGAATAGTAAATTACTTTGTTCCTATTGAGTACGATAAAGCACTCCGCCCTCAGGCCACGAGTGGCCTACCGGGACCATCCGACCGCCGAGTCACCCTCAAAGGAGAATGCGGATAGGAGGGGCGTGGGGTCAGCACACCGCTCTCCCGGTCGTTATGACGTGGTTCTTGACCGAAGCCGCAACTATTCGATCGAGTAGCTCCGCAATTGGCATGAAGAGGCTGAGTGCACCCCGAAAAATGTCAAGTACGCATGGCGGCCCGATGGTCACCCCTCCAAGTACCGACCACGGCCGACAGCGCTTAACTTCGGTGATCTCACAGGAACCGGCGTATCCACTGTGGCAAGGCCGTCTCCGTATTAAGTATTGTAAAATATCAAATGTGTAAATGTATTTATGAAATCATTACATTTTGTAATGTTGATCTTAAATGATACTTTTAGGTTGTACTTGTCAATTGAGTAGCTACTTCCTCTGTTAGTTTAACAAAGCTAAGCTTTAAAAGACACAATTTTGAATGTCTTTGTGTTCATGAAAATTATGTACACAAACAATAACTTCAAACATGTTCCTATGTTGTCATTGTATGTGCGTACAGAAACCGATCTCCACCGACGAAGTGTCAGAGTTTTAGGCATATATTGGTATGAGGGGCCAGTGGTATCCAATGCTAAGTGACAGAGTAATAACGTAATAATATGTTCGGTTTGTCGATTCGATTACCGTTGTTTCTGTGAAAATACAACAGTGGAAAGGCCAGTAATATGCAATCATGGAAAAGCATAACACAGAAGACGCAGAAACGCCATGCGTAGGCACCATTGTACTGATGTAAAAGTACTGTGACAAGAATGGTGTCGCTGTATGAACAGCTCTGAATAGCGTCGGTGTTAAGCTGTTCCATTATGTTGAGTGAACCCACACACACCGTGTCTATGTGAGCCGTTCGGCTCACTTCGACCTCTCGAAGACGTAGTCGCGCGTGCGTATTCGCCGAAGTCGGAATCGGCAGCGGGGAGAGCGGCGGCGTGTGGTAGTTGAGGAGAGTGCGTCGGACAGCAAGGACTGACAGTAACCGCGGTGTGAGGAGGAAGTGATACCTACGAGACAATGGTATGGATGCGGTTTCGGAGAACTGTATTCCAGTTGGGGCTGGAGAGGTTTCGGCTGGCCGCTGTAGGATGAATGCAAACGGCAAGTCGGCCACTGAAGTGTCTCTGGCAGCCTCTGTCCTGGGAAATAAGCATCTGAGAGACCGCCTGCACGTCCAGTTTGTTACTGTCCCCACCGCTGGCGAGCGATCGGTTCCTGTTATTACGCGTTTGGTGAGCAGTTTTAGCCTCAGTCTTACGTTCTGGTCTTTCCGTGCCTTGTAGTGGAACTATTGTCTGAACTTTCCTGCAGTGCTACAGATTTACTTCTTGAGTGGTTGTGGTCGTTAATTCCTGCGCCACAAAACGTGCGACCAGAAATTATCAGAAGGTGTTTTGAACTTTTATTTATACTTCGGCTGTATCAGGAAGTTGGATTCGTTTCCCGATGCTCCCCAGAAAAAAAATACAAAAAAAACGACAAACTCTTGAGTGTCTTCGTGAGCTTCAAATACTATTCCCTACTATTTTGGATGGTACAGCTATAAGGGCCGCGGTTGCGTTTTATAGTGCGTTTTATAGTGAACTGTCCTTGATACTTTCGAATGTCGTAAAATGCCTTAGGAACTTCCTGTATGGCTAATTGTGTAAGCTGCTTTAAATAACCACAGTGTTTAAGCTCTCGGTACGCTTGTTACTTCGTGAGTTCGTGGGAGTAAGTGCACTGGCACTTTAATTGCCAGCATGATCAGGAGTTAAACTTCCTGCTTTCTGCTATTTCTTTTGCTATAACAGCCATTAGTTCGCTGGCCTGATTACTCTAACCTATTTCCCTTGGTAGAAACGGCTTCCTAAAATTTCTCCCAGGCTGTAATTATAATCTTGGCGTTGATTGTGAAATGTTTAAAGAGGCTATGTAAGCTCACGATAGCCTTGCAGGTCATAAAATAATATGAGTTTTACTTAATGAATTAAATGTAACCCATTTTTTTATTTTTAGTATAAATTCTACGCTTTTGCTATCGAAATGTGCTAAGCAAAACCACTGTTTTATCAGCCCTTTTTGCTGTCGAGCCTGGTCTCTTTCCACAACGAAACTTTGTCTCCAAACCTGGCAGAAAATACAAAGAGATTCTGGTCATATGTGAAGTGTGTTAGCGGAAAGAAACAATCAATGCCTTCTCTGACCGATATCAATGGAGACACTATCGAAGGCAATACCGATAAAGCAGAGTTGTTAAATACAGCCTTCCGAAGTGCCTTCACAAATGAAGACGAAGTAAATATTCCAGTATTCAAATCGAGAGCAGCTGCCAACATGAGTAACGTAGAAGTAAATATCCTCGGAGTAGTGAAGCAACTTAAATGACTTAATAGAAGCAAGTCTTATGGTCCAGATTGTATACCAATTAGGTTCCTTTCGGAGTGTGCTGATGCATTAGCTCCATACTTAACAATCACATACAACCGTTCGCTCGCCGAAAGATCCGTACCCAAAGACTGGAAAGTTGCACAGGTCACACCAATATTCAAGGAAGGTAGTAGGAGTAATTCACTAATTTACACGTCGATATCCAGCCGGATTTTGGAACATATCTTGTGTTCAAACATTATGAATTACCACGAAGGAAACTGTCTATTGACACACAGCAATATGGGTTTAGAAAACATCGTTCCTGTGAAACATATCTAGCTCTTAATTCACATGAAGTGTTCTACATCTACATCTACATCCATACCCCGCAAGCCACCTGACGGTGTGTGGCGGAGGGTACCCTGAGTACCTCTATCGGTTCTCCCTTCTATTCCAGTCTCATATTGTTCGTGGAAAGAAGGATTGTCGGTATGCATCTGTGTGGGCTCTAATCTCTCTGATTTTATCCTCATGGTCTCTTCGCGAGATATACGTAGGAGGGAGCAATATACTGCTTGACTCTTCAGTGAAGGTATGTTCTCGAAACTTTAACAGAAGCCCGTACCGAGCTACTGAGCGTCTCTCCTGCAGAGTCTTCACTGGAGTTTATCTATCATCTCCGTACCGCTTTCGCGATTACTAAATGATCCTGTAACGAAGCGCGCTGCTCTCCGTTGGATCTTCTCTATTTATTCTATCAACCCTATCTGGTACGGATCCCACACTGCTAAGCAGTATTCAAGCAGTGGGGGAACAAGCGTGCTGTAACCTACTTCATTTGTTTTCGGATTGCATTTCCTTAGGATTCTTCCAATGAATCTCAGCCTGGCATCTGCTTTACCGACGATCAACTTTATATGATCATTCCATTTTAAATCACTCCTAATGCGTACTCCCAGATAATTTATGGAATTAACTGCTTCCAGTTGCTGACCCGCTATTATGTAGCTAAGTGATAAGGGATCTATCTTTCTATGTATTCGCAGCACATTACACTTATCTACATTGAGATTCAATTGCCATTCCCTGCACCATGCGTCAATTCGCTGCAGATCCTCCTGCATTTCAGTACAATTTTCCATTGTAACAACCTCTAGATACACCACAGCATCATCTGCAAAAAGCTTCAGTGAACTTCCGATTCATCCACCAAGTCATTTATGTATATTGTGAATAGCAACGGTCCTATGACACTCCCCTGCGGCACACCTGAAATCACTCTTACTTCGGAAGACTTCTCTCCATTGAGAATGACGTGCTGCGTCCTGTTATCTAGGAACACAATTGGTCTGATAGTCCATATGCTCTTACTTTGTTCATTAAACAACTGTGGGGAACTGTATCGAACGCCTTGCGGAAGTCAAGAAACACAGCATCTACCTGTGAACCGGTGTCTATGACCTTCAAATCGAGAACAGCTGCCAACATGAGTAACGTAGAAGTAAATATCCTCGGAGTAGTGAAACAACTTAAATGACTTAATAGAAGCAAGTCTTATGGTCGAGACTGTATACCAATTAGGTTCCTTTCGGAGTGTGCTGATGCATTAGCTCCATACTTAACAAATAAGTGTTGAGTGCTATTGACAAGGGATTTCTGATCGATTCCGTATTTATGGATTTCCAGAAGGCTTTTTACACTGTACCACACAAGCGGCTTGTAGTGAAATTCCATGCTTATGGAATATCGTCCCAGTTATGTGACTGGATATGTGATATCCTGTCAGAGAGGTCACAGTCCGTAGTAACTGACGGAAAGTCATCGAGTAAAACAGAAGTGACTTTTGGCGTTTTCCAAGGTAGTTTTATAGGCCCTTTGCTGTTCCTTATCTATATAAATGATTTGGGAGACAATCTGACCAGCCGTCTTCCGTTGTTTGCTGATGACGCTGTCATTTATCGACTAATAAAGTCATCACAAGATCAAAACAAATTGCAAAACGATTTATAAAACATATCTGAATGGTGCGAAAAGTAGCAGTTTACCCTAAATAACGAAAAGAGTGAGGTCATCCACATGAGTGCTAAAAGGAATTGGTTAAATTTCGGCTACACGATAAATTACTCTAATCTAAGAGCCGTAAATTCAACTATATACCCAGTTATTACAAGTACGAAAAACTTAAGTAGAAAGAACACATAGAAAATGTTGTAGGGAAGGCTAACCAAAGACTGCGTTTTATTGGCAGGACACTTAAAAAATGTATCAGATCTATTAAGGAGACTGCCTACACTACGCTTGTCCGTCCTCTTTTAGAATACTGCTGCGCGGTATGGGATCCTTACCAGATAGGAGTGATGGAGTACATCGAAAAAGTTCAAGGAAGGGTAGCACGTTTTGCATTATCGCGAAATATGGAAGAGAGTGTCACAGAAATGATACAGGATTAGGGCTGGACATCATTAAAAGAAAGGCGTTTTTCTTTGCGACGGAATCTTCTCACGAAATTCCAATCACCAACTTTGTTCACCGAATGCAAAAACATTCTATTGACACCGACCTACATAGGGAGAAACAATCACCACGATAAAGTAAGGGAAATCAGAACTCGCACGGAAAGATGTAGGAGTTCGTTCTGTCCGCGCGCTATACGGGATTGGAATAATAGAGAATTGCGAAGGTAGTTCGATGAACCATCTGCCAGGCACTTCAATGTGATTTGCAGAGTATTGATGTAGTTGTAGATGTACTGCCACACAGCACATACTTGGCGTTTCTTTGTGGTTGGATACTGGCTTGCGTGTTATTCACCCAGTAACTGTGTAATGCTATTTTAGTTTCAGTTTTTTACAGATTTCTGTAGTGCCCTGTCTGACCGGGTGAATGTTAGCTTGCTTTGTCGGACGGCTCCGGCCGTTGGACCTACAGACGTTTTGTCGGCGTCCGTCCTGGCGGCAAAGTTATTATTGTTTCGAACTGAGTCTGCTATAATTTAAGCAAATGATTTAAGCAGAGCATGACTGTATTCCACCCTTATGGTGTTTCATGCCTGAATAATTCTTTTACCAAATTATTTAATTCCAACGTTTAAGATTTTCACCGTCATCATCTCCTTGCAAGGATTAAGGGCTTTAGTTACCTGTTTCGGTCTCTATAATCCATCCATCAGTCGATGTCTTACGAGAACTACATAGTTCCCTCTTTCCAGTCGCTCGATAACAAAAAAAAAAAAGAAAAAGGTTCAAATGGCTCTGAGCACTATGGGACTTAACATCTCAGGTCACCAGTCCCCTAGAACTTAGAACTACTTCAACCTAACTAACCTAAGGACATCACACACATCGATGCCCGAGACAGGATTCGAACCTGCGACCGTAGCGGTCGCGCGGTTCCAGACTGAAGCGCCGAGAACCGCTCGGCCACCAGCGGACGGCGCTCGATAACACATTATCTTTTTTGACAATCTGTTTTCTCTCTTTCTATCAACATTATCGTTCCATTTCGTTCTGTTCTTCTCTATCTCAGCATTAATTGAAAAGATTTCAAAATCTGGTATTATTGTTTCATGCCTAATTTTATACATTTTATTACAGCCTCCTGCGTATCTCATGAATTTCATCTCTGCTTCCTGTATACGTGATTTTTCTTTTTTGTTACTGCCCTAGATTCTGAACTGTATACAAGAGCAGGTACAGCCATAACCTTATAAAATTTCATTTGTGTTTCTTCCTGGAGCTCTTTCGATTGTCTTGCAGATAGCTTGATGTTTACTGATCTTCTTCTCAACGTCTTTGTTATAGTTAAATTTTTAGGAAGTCATTAAACTCCAAGTTTTTGGCGAAAATTTTGGTATTTGTTAAATCAATTAATTCCACGGTTTTGAAATAAAATAATGACACTGACATAAAGACACGTCTGCCTGGCTGAATTAATGTAAAGTAAAATAATAGATCCACTAGGAGACGATTGTAATAATTCATTGTGTTATTTTGACTGTCTCAGTAAACTGATTACTTCGATTTTTTTCGTAATTAAAAGTGGAAATTGTTTCACGTATTGGGAACACTTTTATCAAATAAATCTGTACCATAGTTCTTGAACTATGAATGATGCTGTTGTTTATGCATTTTGTCAGCTATCCCACCCACAGCCAAGTATCTGAACCTTAGTGCAGTCTGTTAAATTATTGCACTAACATTTCCCTATCAGTTAACTCTTCATCAATTAATCCATGGAAAATTTGTACACAGTTGTCTTGGACTCACAGATACTTGAATATCAACTGTGAGATCAAGACAATTAAATTAAAATTATATATATCGTTATCGCTCTCCATATGGTCATTTCAGGCAAAATACTTGGAAACGTATATATGGTACTGCAGCCTATCACCGTTCACGTAAAACTCACAGTGGTAGGAAAACCAAATCTGACACGGAACAGTACTGAGTGCAAGCCCTAAGCTGACGCATGAAGAGAGCTTTATTGTTGTCAATAGCAAGTAGTGTGAGTGAACAGAACGTTTGTTTTCAGTCAGGCAAATCGTTAAGGTTTCCAGCCCTGTGTAGATATTGTCATTGAAATACAATGCGAAGGTAGGGGGTGCAAATCAAACATGATGTAGTAATGCAAATTACTGTATAACGAGACAGTGGTCACTATAAGTCCGTAGTACAAAAATATCCTTCAACAGCCTCCGAAATTTTCACGCTAGATTTCTGGTTCACCCTGTATAAAATATATAGATTTTATATTTGTCGTATGTCTCCGAATTTTTCATTCGTTTGTAAGGGGTATTTCTTGAAGCTACTTGATGTAAAACATGTAAAGACTTCGGATGAAGTTTAAGATTTTTGACCGGTCGTCGCTTGCTTCACTTCACGATATTTCGGTTCGGTATTTGTTAGTCATCCTCAGGCGAGCCACGATGCCGGACGAGGGCTTCGCCTGTGGTACAGTTTATCACCTTTTACGGTAGCGGCAACACACCGAACACGCCGCCGTTGTGCTCAGGGTTGCTTGTCGCCACAGCCGTCAGCATAACGTGTCGTCTTCGTTACCAACAAGTAGGGGAAACTACGGGATACCATGTGCTGTTAACTGGTATTCACTATTACCGTTCATCGGATTTTCCGCCAAGCTATTTTCGAACGGTTCTTTAATAAAGGAGTCCCATGAAGATGCTTTGCTGTGGGCGAAGTTATTATTTTTCTACGTTCAATGTTCCAAAGAAATACAGTGTTCAGAAATAGCAAACTTGTTTAGTTGCAAAAGGAGAGTGCAGAGTTGGTATTCATTTCTGCATTTTCCACGGTACGGCGTAATACTCCCGTAAGGTATTTGATAGTGTCCAGCCTTCCACCAGAACAAAGCATCCTTCATTGATCCCAACGGTCCAAAACCTAGATGGTGGGTCGAAAACGACTGTAAAATGAAATTTCCTGATTATTTTGCTGTCTAGCAAGAAGTAGATAGGGTATTATGGAACGCCATTTATTTTTGTAGTTGTATCTCCAAACTGAACCTTTTCTTAGCTCCCAAACACACTGTCACAGGCTTCAACTGTTTGGAAATCAATATTCGTAAATCTCTTAAATTAATATAAAAACTGCCCACGATAAGTAGTTTTAAGGAAGTTCCACTTAGAGGGTTATATGGAATAGGTTTGTAAAAATGTAGACTGTCCACTAAACTTGGGAGAAAAACATATTTAGAGACACAAAATACAATCAGGATATTGCTCTTAATTTAAAATATTAAAAGGATTACTTATTAGCGAAAGAAAAAATAATTTGGTTCGAAAACAAATCAGTATCTTTTATTAACTTGCTACAATGTTCTGAGACAATTATTTATTTATGTACTACAGGTGGCCAGTTGTACACTCTTCTAAACTGCAATGTAACAAACGTCATGTACGTTCTCAGCAACTGTGCAGTGAAGCTGGATTTCATGGAATGCCAAGTCTTTTATATTACCCGACATCCCACCTTGGGCTTCACAACATAACAAGAGAGCCACCTGTATCCATAGCTAAAAATCTCCCTAGTTTATTGCGTAGTATCAATCGGTAGATCTCATTTTCTGAAATTTTTGCATGTTTTTGAAACATACCTGCAGAAAATTTGTCAAATTATGAGCATAACTTTTCTGCTCTTTAATTCACCGATATCTGGAGACAACTGGATTCACACTACAGAGCATCACGAGGGAGTAGACTGTGCGTCTCCTGTATTGGAGAAAAACTCGACGGATGACAAATCCGCAGTATTGCACGTTGCCCGACTGTTCCATACAACCCCAAATTCGTTTATTGGAATCAATAGCAAGAAAAGCTAAACATTTTTTTCCGTCGTGCTATCCTCTTTTTCAGTTTCTAGTACACTGCTGGCCATAAAAATTGCTCCACCACGAAGATGACGTGCTACAGACGCGTAGTTTAATCGACAGGATGAAGATGCTGTGATATGCAAATGATTAGCTTTTCACAGCATTCACACAAGGTTGGCGCCGGTGGCGACACCAACAACGTGCCGCCATGAGGAAAGTTTCCAACCGATTTCTCATACACAAACAGCAGTTGACCGGCGTTGCCTGGTGAAACGTTGTTGTGATGCCTCGTGTAAGGAGGAGAAATGCGTACCATCACGTTTCCGACTTTGATAAAGGTCGGATTATAGCCTATCGCGATTGCGGTTTATCGTATCGCCACATTGCTGCTCGCGTAGGTCGAGATCCAATGACTGTTAGCAGAATATGGAATAGGTGGGTTCAGGAGGGTAATACGGAACGCCGTGCTGGATCCAAACGGCCTCGTATCACTAGCAGTCGAGATGACAGGCATCTTATTCACACGGCTGTAACGGATCGTGCAGCCACGTCTCGATCCCTGAGTGAACAGATAGGGACGTTGCAAGACAACAACCATCTGCACGAACAATTCGACGACGTTTGCAGCAGCACGGACTATCAGCTCGGAGACCGTGGCTGCGGTTACTCCTGACGCTGCATCACAGACAGGAGCGCCTGCGATGGTGTACTCAACGACGAACCTGGGTGCACGAATGGCAAAACGTCAATTTTTCGGATGAATCCAGGTTCTGTTTACAGCATCATGATGGCCGCATCCATGTTTGGCGACATCGCAGTGAGCGCACATTGGAAGCGTGTATTCGTCATCGTCATCCTGGCGTGTCACCCGGCGTGATAGTTAGGTCAGGAGTCCACTACACGCAACAAGCGGCTACACGGGTAGCAGGGGTTGTGTGGCGTGGGCTGGGCGGTTTTTTAGGTTAGATGGCCTTGGGCAAGTACAGAAAGGGCAACAGCCTCAACGGGTGCGGCGCAAAGTCAGGACATGCGGGGACCAAGCAGCAATCGGTATAGTAATTGTAAACTGTCGAAGCTGCGTTGGTAAAGTACCGGAACTTCAAGCGCTGATTGAAAGCATCGAAGCTGAAATCGTTACAGGTACAGAAGGCTGGCTGAAGCCAGAGATAAATTCTGCCGAAATTTTTACAAAGGTACAGACGGTGTTTAGAAAGGATAGATTGCATGCAACCGGTGGTGGAGTGTTCGTCGCTGTTAGTAGTAGCTTATCCTATAGTGAAGTAGAAGTGGATAGTTCCTGTGAATTATTATGGGTGGAGGTTACACTCAACAACCGAGCTAGGTTAGTAATTGGCTCCTTTTACCGACCTCCCGACTCAGCAGCATTAGTGGCAGAACAACTGAGAGAAAATTTGGCATACATTTCACATAAATTTTCTCAGCATGTTATAGTCTTAGGTGGAGATTTCAATTTACCAGATATAAACTGGGACACTCAGATGTTTAGGTCGGGAGTGACATTATACTGAGTGCACTATCCGAAAATTACCTCGAGCAATTAAACAGAGAACCGACTCGTGGAGATAACGTCTTGGACCTACTGATAACAAACAGACCCGAACTTTTCGATTCTGTATGTACAGAACAGGGAATCAGTGATCATAAGGCCGTTGCAGCATCCCTGAATATGGATGTTAGTAGGAATATAAAAAAAGGGAGGAAGGTTTATCTGTTTAGCAAGAGTAATAGAAGGCAGATTTCAGACTACCTAACAGATCAAAACGAAAATTTCTGTTCCGACACTGACAATGTTGAGTTCAAGGCAATCGTAAAATGCGTTTTAGACAGGTACGTGCCGAGTAAAACTGTGAGGGACGGGAAAAACCCACCGTGGTACAACAACAAAGTTAGGAAACTACTGCGAAAACAAAGAGAGCTTCACTCTAAGTTTAAACGCAGCCCAAACCTCTCAGACAAACAGAAGGTAAACGATGTCAAAGTTAGCGTAAGGAGGGCTATGCGTGAAGCGTTCAGTGAATTCGAAAGTAATATTCTATGTACCAACTTGACAGAAAATCCTAGGAAGTTCTGGTCTTACGTTAAATCAGTAAGTGGCTCGAAACAGCATATCCAGACACTCCGGGATGATGATGGCATTGAAACATAGGATGACACGCGTAAAGCTGAAATACTAAACACCTTTTTCCAAAGCTGTTTCACAAAGGAAGACCGCACTGCAGTTCCTTCTCTAAATCCTCGCACAAACGAAAAAATGGCCGACATCGAAATAAGTGTCCAAGGAATAGAAAAGCAACTGGAATCACTCAACAGAGGAAAGTCCGCTGGACCTGACGGGATACCAATTCGATTCTACACAGAGTACGCGAAAGAACTTGCCCCCCTTCTAACAGCCGTGTACCGCAAGTCTCTGGAGGAACGGAAGGTTCCAAATGATTGGAAAAGAGCACAGGTAGTCCCAGTCTTCAAGAAGGGTCGTCGAGCAGAGGCGCAAAACTATAGACCTATATCTCCGGCATCGATCTGTTGTAGAATTTTAGAACATGTTTTTTGCTAGCGTATCATGTCATATCTGCAAACCCAGAATCTACTGTGTAGGATTCAACATGGATTCCGGAAACAGCGATCATGTGAGACCCAACTCGCTTTATTTGTTCATGAGACCCAGAAAATATTAAATACTGGCTCCCAGGTAGATGCTATTTTCCTTGACTTCCGGAAGGAGTTCGATACAGTTCCGCACTGTCGCCTGATAAACAAAGTAAGAGCCTACGGAATATCAGACCAGCTGTGTGGCTGGATTGAAGAGTTTTTAGCAAACAGAACACAGCATGTTGTTGTCAATGGAGAGACGTCTACAGACGTTAAAGTAACCTCTGGCGTGCCACAGGGGAGTGTTATGGGATCATTGCTTTTCACGATATATATAAATGACCTAGTAGATATTGTTGGAAGTCCCATCCGGCTTTTCGCGGATGATGCTGTAGTACACAGAGAAGTTGCAGCATTAGAAAATTGTAGCGAAATGCAGGAAGATCTGCAGCGGATAGGCACTTGGTGCAGGGAGTGGCAACTGACCCTTAACATAGACAAATGTAATGTATTGCGAATACATAGAAAGAAGGATCCTATATTGTATGATTATATGATAGCGGAACAAACACTGGTAGCAGTAACTTCTGTAAAATATCTTGGAGTATGCGTGCAGAACGATTTGAAGTGGAATGATCATATAAAATTAATTGTTGGTAAGGCGGGTACCAGGTTGAGATTCATTGGGAGAGTCCTTAGAGAGTGTAGTCCATCAACAAAAGAGGTGGCTTACAAAACACTCGTTCGACCTATACTTGAGTATTGCTCATCAGTGTGGGATCCGTACCAGATCGGGTTGACGGAGGAGATAGAGAAGATCAAAAGAAGAGCGGCGCGTTTCGTCACAGGGTTATTTGGTAACCGTGATAGCGTTACGGAGATGTTTAACAATTTCAATTGGCAGACTCTGCAAGAGAGGCGCTCTGCATCGCGGTGTAGCTTGCTCGCCAGGTTTCGAGAGGGTGCGTTTCTGGATGAGGTATCGAATATATTGCTTCCCCCTACTTATACCTCCCGAGGAGATCACGAATATAAAATTAGAGAGATTCGAGCGCGCACGGAGGCTTTCAGACAGTCATTCTTCCCGCGAACCATACGCGACTGGAACAGGAAAGGGAGGTAATGACAGTGGCACGCAAAGTACCCTCCGCCACACACCGTTGGGTGGCTTGCGGAGAATAAATGTACATGTAGGTGTAGATGTAGTATGGGGTGCCATAGGTTACACGTCTCGGTCACCTCTTGTTCGCATTGACGTCACTTTGAACAGTGGACGTTACATTCCAGATGTGTTACGACACGTGGCTCTACCGTTCATTCGATCCCTGCGAAACCATACATTTCAGCAGGATAATGCACGACCGCATGTAGCAGGTCCTGTACGGGTCTTTCTGGATACGGAAAATGTTCGACTGCTGCCCTGGCCAGCACATTCTCCAGATCTCTCACCAATTGAAAACGTCTGGTCAGTGGTGGCCGAGCAAGTGGCTCGTCTCAATACGGCAGTCACTACTCTTGATGGCATCGCATTGAAGCTGCATGGGCAGCTGTACCTGTACACTCCATCGAAGCTCTGTTTGACTCAGTGCCCAGGCGTATCTAGGCCGTTATTAGGGCCAGAGGTGGTTGTTCTGGGTACTGATTTCTCAGGATCTATGTACCTAAATTGCGTGGAAATGTAATCACGTCAGATCTAGAATAATATATTTGTGCAATGAATACCCGGTTATCATATGCATTTCTTCGTGGTGTAGCAATTTTAATAGCCAGTAGTGTATTTGGCTTTAACTGTGCCACGCGAAGACTCATATGCAGCAACGTTGGCTGTATTGTCGTTTTCCCGGAACACTGAATGAGCCAGCTCATCCGGCAAATTATGCGAACTAGCACATCAATGTGAGCAGCACCTATGTTCGACGTCAAAGACCAGTAACTGCTGACGGACGATAGGTGGCAGCACTAAAAGGGACGTGAACACAAAGCGAGTCAGTATGACGCGGGAAATTGCAGTCGTTAATGCAACGCGCGGAAACGGAGAGATTTGTCGAAGCCCAAAACGATACGATCACTGACCTTAGAGCGGGGGTGGAAGTATTTCGAAAACGGCCTTACCATCACAGTCCCCTGAACGCCCTTTCAGCGAAAGTTGCCACATATGGACCGCCGCAGCGGTTGCTTGGTTCATGCACCCACGCTGACTACCGTTCATGGGCGTCGCATTACTGCAAATGGATGCCCACTGGATGGTGGCCGGTGACCATCTCAGGTGACAGATGACCGTGGACATGTACGGCGTCAAAGGTCTGAATGCATTACGCCCTGCGACAATACTCGGGAAAGGGTCCAGCCCGGAGGAGAAAGGTGTCATGATCTGAGGGAATATTTTAGAAGCATTCTCTGGGTGAATTTCTCATTCTGGAAGGCAAAATAGGTCAACACAAGTGTCCCACTGCACCATGTCCACCCCTAGATACATTTTGCTTTCCTCGCAAGGAGAATGAAAAGTGTGATACAGCTCCAATTGCACTTGAGTGGTTGGAAGAGAATCAGAATGAGTTTTCCGTACTTCCCTGGCCACCAACGTCCCGTACTGGAACCTAGTCGGGAAAATTAAGGACCACGTCGGTCGAACTGATTGCGTCATGGATCCTCAGCCGCGAAACTTGGCTCAGCTGGGCATGTCACTGGAATCGGCATGGTACCACACTTCCGTCGGTACCTTCCAGAACCTCGCTGACTCTCTTCCTACACGTCTCGCAGCGGTACCCAATTTAAAATGTGTCTATTCGGTCTTTTGATGGCAGTCACATTAATGTGACTGGGCAACGAGACACTAAACTCTATGTGCAGATGTTGTAACCACACTCGTAGTCTGCGACGGGCGATTAGAATGCATGAACCTTCGACAAACTGAATACCACATAGTGTCTGGTGTTCTGTCCAAACAAAACGCCTACAAATTTCACACAACCATTTCTTTTTCAATAGTAAATTTAGCGCCCTTATGATTTGAGTTGTAAGAACTCTTCTACTATCTCCATAGGACCAGTCAATGAAAGTATGGCCCTAACAACTCTCAAATACAGTTGGCTTAAGGACCACTGATTTCAATGATCTCCCCTCAAAGTTGAAATTCTGAAATACACACGCCGCCGTGTTTCAAGTTAAATCGTACTGGCCAATAAAATGGTTACACCAAGAAGGAATGCAGATGATAAACGGGTATTCGTTGGACAAATACATTAAACTAGAACTGAGATGTCATTACATTTTCAAGCAGTTTCGCTGCATAGATACTGAGAAATCAGTACCCAGAACAACCACATCTGGCCCTAATAACGGCCTTGATACGCCTGGGCATTGAGTCAAACAGAGCTTGGATGGCGTGTACAGGTACAGCTGCCCATGCGGCTTCAACACGATACCACAGTTCATCAAGAGTAGTGACTGGCGTATTGTGACGAGCCAGTTGCTCGGCCACCATGGACCAAACGCTTTCAGTTGGTGAGAGATATGGAGGATGTGCTGGCCAGGGCAGCAGTCGAACATTTTCTGTATTCAGAAAGACCCGCAAGGACATGCAATATGCGGTCATGCATTATCCTGCTGAAATGTAGGGTTTCGCAGGGATCGAATGAAGAGTAGAGCCACGGGTCGTAACACATCTGAAATGTAGCGTCCACTGTTCAAAGTGCCGCCAATGCGAACAAGAGGTCACCGAGACGTGTAACCAATGGCACCCGATACCATCACGCCGGGTGATACGCCAGTATGGCGATGTCGAATACACGCTTCCAGTGTGCGTTCACCGCGATGTCGCCAAACATGGATGCGACCATCATGATACTGTAAACAGAACCTGGAATCATTCGAAAAAATGACGTTTTGCCATTCGTGCACGCAGGTTCGTCGTCGAGTACACCATCGCAAGCGCTCCTGTCTGCGATGGAGCGTCAAGGGTAACCGCAGCCATGGTCTCCGAGCTGATAGTCCAAGCTGCTGCAAACGTCGTCGAACTGTTCGTGCAGATGGTTGTTGGCTTGCAGACGTCCCCGTCTGTAGACTCAGGGATCGAGACGTGGCTGCACGATCCGTTACAGCCACGCGGGTAAGATGTCTGTCACGTCGACTGCTAGTGATACGAGGCAGTTGGAACCCAGCACGGCGTTCCGTAGTACCCTCCCGAACCCGCCGATTCCATATTCTGCTAACACTCATTGGATCTCGACCAACGCGAGCAGCAATGTCGCGATACGATAAACCGCAATCGCTATAGGCTACAATCCGACCTTCATCAAAGTCGGTAACGTGATGGTACGCATTTCTCCTCCTTACACGAGGCATCACAACAACGTTTCACCAGGCAACGCCGGTCAACTGCTGTTTGTGCACGAGAAATCGTTTGGAAACTTTCCTGAAGTCAGCACGTTGTAGTTGTCGCCACCGGCGCCATCCTTGTGTGAATGCTGTGAAAAGCTAATCATTTGCATATCACCGCATCTTCTTCCTGTCTGTTAAATTTCGTGTCTGAAGCACGTCATCTTCGTGGTGTAGCGATTTTAATGGCGAGTAGTGTAATTAAACTATAAGACAGTAGTTGTCCCGTTGCTTGGACAAGCAAACCGGATTTGCCGCTCAGTCTTATCGAGGACTGATACACCGCCACGGGAGTCTGTTGAGACGGTTCCGTGACAAAGGCGCCGCCCCCCGCCTTCCTCTGCGGCCTTTGTCCTCGCACAGTGGCACTAAGCCCGGCCGTATCCGCGCAGCGCGCTCGGCCGCGTCCCGGCTGGGCCCTAATCACGGCTAACGGGACGCTGCCGCAACTTGGCCGGCCCGCAACTTGATGCTTTAGCGGCGCTAAGCCCAAATAGCCGTTAACACCGGCGCATCGCCACTCGCCGGCTTCAT
Organism: Schistocerca americana; assembly: GCF_021461395.2. NCBI lineage: Eukaryota > Metazoa > Arthropoda > Insecta > Orthoptera > Acrididae > Schistocerca > Schistocerca americana. Next base: position 498,388,401 of record NC_060126.1, on the reverse strand, counting down.
CTGGGCGTGGTAGACCACGCCCAGCGGCCTCCAGTAATTAGCTCCGCTCGCGATCCACTCTGCGCCCGCACGCCCTGCGCGTTCTACTTGGCTACTGTTAACAGCGCATTGCCCGTGTCAGGGCGGTATCATCGACATAGAGTTCGCCAAACACACACACACACGCCCATATAGGCGCGAACCTCTCAGGTATGGGCGCCTGCAGGAAATTTTGCAAGCGTGTACAAGACTCTAAACTGCCATTTTTGGTCTATCTAATTTGATGAAACTGCAGCCGTATCGCTCCAGAGGAACTAAATTTTAAAAAATGTTCTCAAAACTTATTGTATCTCTAACGATTGATGATAATTATCCACTACATATTTTGTACCGCTAATAAGAATAAGGGTTTTACCATTTTTTTTAACCTACTGCAATTGCAGCCACATTTGTTTACATCCAGGATATCCAATGAATTGTGCAATGATTGGCTCACACTGAAACTAAAATATCTGAAACATAAAACTGTCAGAACGACTGGAAAAAATGTTGGATGCAGAAAAAAAGAAAATTGCCTGATTAATACTCCTCTTAGTGCAGAAATAGGGAATAAACTTTAAAAACGGTTATCAAACTTTGATACTACCCATAACACTTTGCTTACAAAACTTTGGCCCCAGTCATATTAATGAATATAATGTATTCCTCTCAAGCATTTTTGTGTTGTTTTTTATCTTCATTGTCATCAATACAAATAAACAATAAATGTTTTAGAATAGGTTGAAAAGTCACCCAACTAGTTCAAGCAAAGGTTTATTAGCCCTTGACCATGGTTCCGATGTTTCCAAAAATATTTTCTTCAGAAGTATTTGCCTTATTACATGACACACCTCTGAAGAAGATATTTTTAAAAGTATTAAAACCATGGTCAATTGATAATAAATCTTTATTTGTAACTGGTTGGCTGATTTTTCAATCTATTCTGAATTATACAGTTGCTGTTTCGCAACCATGTTTAAGATTTTGAAATACATGTTTTGGTACATATATTTTTTGCGTCGGTTCTGTGAAGATTAAGGCACTTCCCGTATATAACCTCTTTGTTCCAGAGCATATATTTAATTTGCAAGTGGGCTACTACTATGTAAACTGCTTTGTATTAATGTAAGTTAAAATCAAGTTACCCTCAAATAATTTCTTTGCAACATCTGTGAACATTTTATAGGTGTTATCATACATGATTCCTCAAGAATTGCGCTGGAAATTATTCACTCAACTTCGCCTCTTATTGCTGCTGTGTAAATAAAAAGTAAAATGTCATATACATCACGCATATTCTTAATATTTGTTATAGATTTATAGGTATCTGAAAACACACACTTGGTAACAAAATTTCCAACTCCTGCAATTCAAAAATTCGAAAAACGTACCCAAAATTACCATAGCAAAATTCTCCAGAGCATTTTTCATTTTCCTGGGAATACTGCATGGGTTCGTATTAAGTTAACTTGTCCTAGATTAATTTTGTGTTTTGTATAGTATGCAAAGAAATTCCTGTAAGTAGTGAAGCAAAGGAACAATTTGCGGTACTTACACCGTATAATGCTAAGACCTCTACAGGCTTCTGATCGTCATTTTGGCTTGTCCTTCTCAATATGGCAGTCAAATCTGATGACCAAGCTAATAAGTTGCCACTGAGTCCCGAGGTGTCATATAACGGTACCGGAAGGATTAAGGCCAGTAAAATCGTTACAACAATAAAATTTTGGAAATTTGTGGTAAGATCTTATGGGATCATAAATGGTCAGGCCATCAGTCCCTAAGCTTACACACTACTTAATCTAATTTAAACTGAATTACGCTAAGGATACCACACAGATCCACATGCCCGAGGGCGAACTCGAACCTCCGGGTGGGGGGGGGGGGGGGGGGGGGCAGCAGCGCGCGAACCCTGCAGGGCGCCCTACACCGCACGGCTACCCCGCGCGGGGCTAGAACAATAAAAATTAAAAAAAAAAATGCTCTGAGCACTATGGGACTAAACTTGTCAGGTCATCAGTCCCCTAGAACGTAGAACTACTTAAACCTAACTAACCTAATGACATCACACACATCCATGCCCGAGGGAGGATTCTAACCTGCGACCGTGGCGGTCGCGTGGTTCCGGACTGTAGCGCCTTGAACCGCTCGGCCACCCCGGCCGGCGATAGAACAATAGTTCATAGTTATCCATCAACTGAGTAACATATGTACAGCTTATTAACGCACATGAAAACACTTCTAATAAGAAAAAGTTATGTCTTTATGCTAACGGGTATTTCGTCGAGACACGATGTACAGTTGCACAATTCGGAGTTTGCAGTCAGTACTGACGTCTCGTCGTATTCGGCAGAAGAACGAACCAGTGAACGGAGCAAGTGCGACGTCCATCGTATATGATATCACAGGTCAGAAAAGGTTCAGATGCGTACGCGCCTGAGGGGGAAAAAGGAGATACAGCGTAGAGATATCATGTACGACACTTCAGAATTGAAGAGGATAGGAACGTTGGAAATCTCCACAGCCTTTCTTGAATTGACCGCTAAGATCTATTTCTACGGCCCAGGACAGAAATCAAAGTAATACTTCTCTCCCCAGCTTCACACGTTAGTGCGCAAGCATGCCAGCTCGACTGCCGGTACCAGGGTTCTACATCAGGCATATATTCCTGCCTCTCGATAAGGCATCTACGGGCATGTAAGAGGAAAGATTGGGTGCACTATTTCGATACTGTTCTGTAACGATTCACATTCACACCGACTGTAAAACAGTGCCCCATCTAAGAAACGGCAAAATACCCTGAGAACAGTGTCAAACTGTTTACTAAATATAAATTTTAACCTATGAGTATATGAGCAGGCTACTACTATGTTAAAGTTTAAATGTAGTGTTCTGATGACCTTGAAAATATTCCACTTTGTAACAATTTTGAACGACAAAAGAATAATGACGCGACGTGACTGTTATGAATGAATACTCTGTAGTGAACCAAATTTCGCTCTTTTTTTTATTTTTAATGTGAAACTCCTCCAACTGTATTTAAGATTTCATATTTATCTGGCTACTAGTTTCGACGTTGCGGCAACGTCATCTTCAGGCCCGTACACTTTGATGATGTCAACTGTATGTTGCTGAGTACTAGAAGTCCGCGGTGAGACCAATACGTCTACGTACTGGTCTCACAGCGGACTTCTAGTACTCAGCCACATACAGTTGATATAATCAAGGTGTACGGGCCTGAAGATGACGTTGACGCAACGTCGAAACTAGTAGCCAGATAAATATGAACTCTTAAGTACAGCTGGAGGAGTTCCATTTTCAATAAGAAAATTGTACCACCTGAGGTCCCACCATCATGCGATTTAAATACGGATGTACGAAAATTTCTCAAAGAGCAACGGAATAACAAAGAAGTATTTCACGAGAGTCAAGTCCAGATGTACATCTGCATCTAGATCTACTTAATTACTCTATTTTTTACAATTAAGTGCCTGGCAGAGAATGGGTCAAAGCACCTTAAAGCTATTTCTCCGCTTTTCCGCTCTCGAATAGCGCGCGGGAAAAACAGACACTTAAATCTTTCCGCATGAGCTCAAATTTCTCTTACTTCATTATGATATAGGTGGGCGCCAGAAAAATATTTTGACACTCTGAGGAGAAATAATCATTTAGAAGTTGAAGTCCTTCTGTCTGTGTTTGTTTACAAAGAGATTTGTTCTTGAAGAGGGCCATCCCCGTCCCATTCAGCAAAACAGAATTTTTCTTTTTATTCATCAGTCACGTGTAGCTAGATTTTCAGCATCATCAATTTGTTTATTATGATCTTCTATAAATCACATTCATACAACGACAAATACACCCCACAAAGATTCAAAACTCCCTCCCAGGAACCATTCAACTGTTCAACTGTCCGCCATCATGTTTCTGCAGTTTGTAAACAGTGAAAGGAAAAGTTACTCACGAGGGAAACACCCTGTAAAAGAAGTAAAATAGAAACAGAGAACGGTCCAAGCTGACGATCTGCAACATCGAGATAGCTTGGAGAACGGTGGCGTTGTGGTTATGTGGTCACGGTGTTGGACTACACAGCTGGAGGCCTGTACTCAAACCTTGCTCGGGCCCTATTTTCTTTTTTCCACATAATTATGAACTGCCCGTCCGGTCAGTGATGTACCTGTTTGCTGTACTCAAATTTCTGTCTGTGTGTTTGTATAGGTCCGTGTTTGACAGCGAGGTGTAGGGAAGGGATCTATAATGAAAGCTGGTTCCGAACTACATAACATCGCGGTTGTTTCGTATCGGACCTACTGCTTACAGTGGGTCCTAACCACTAGCAGGTTTTTACCCGAGATCTTGTGCGTTTTACCTTACTCACAGTGGGATCCAGTGACTACAAGGCGATAAGCCTCCAGATGTACGTACTTCCTAGTTGTTCTACGTAATTACCACATGTTACGACTCTTTCGTTCCGTTTCGGAAGTTTTACCTCTTGAATTTCTTTGTTATAGCATAGTTCACATATATTCATTTGTTCTTTTCATTTCTGTGAGAGGTCGATGTGACATCTCTCCTGCTCTCACTGTTCGTCACATGTACTTGCGACGGTAAGGTATTCTTAGCACGTGATTCATATTGTATACCACGTGTCTAGTAAGACAATTTCCAAGACTACAAACAGTGAACAGACACTTAAATGACCGGACGAACAGTTCATAATTTTGTGAAAAAAATGGAAAATTGAGGCACGAGTGATGTTTCAGCACTGTGGCTCTTCAAATTAGCTCGATGTTGCCCTTCGGCCGTTCACTGTTTCTATTTCCTTCCTTTTTCATAGTTCAGTACACTTTTTTCCTGTTTTCGTGCTCGATCTGCTAGTAAAGAGCTAGCTGTGATCCCCAAGAAAAGTGTTTTCTAAATCCACGTTGACTGTGTGTTAATAGACCATTTTCTTCGAGGTAATTCACAATGAGCCGACCGCTGTGGCCGAGCTTTTCTAGGCTCTTCAGTCTGGAACCGCGCTGCTGCTACGGTCGCCGGTTCGAATCCTGCCTCGGGCATGGATGTGTGTGATCTTCTTAGGTTGGTTAGGCTTAAGTAGTTCTAAGTTCTAGGGGACTGATGACCTCAGATGTTAAGTCCCATATTGTTTCGAGCCATTTGAATCATTTTTTTAATTCATAATGTTCTAATACATTATATGCTCCAGAATGCTATTGCATATCGACGTTAATGATATGTGCCCGTAATTTAGTGATTTACTCCTACTACCTTTCTCGATTATTGGTGTGACCTGAGCAACTTTCCAGTCTTTGGGTACGGAACTTTCATCAAGCGAACGGTTATATTTGATTAAATATGGAGCTATTGCATCAGCTTACTCTCAAAGGAACCTAATCGGTGTACAGTCTCTACCAAAAGACTTGCTCTTATTAAGTGATTTCCGAGGATATTTACTTTTACGATACTCATGTTGGCAGCTATTCTTGATTAGAATTCTGGAATTTTTTCTTCCTCTTTTTTTGTGAAGGCATTTCGGATGACTATGATTGGTAACTCTGCTTTGACAGCAGTGTCTTCTATAGTATCACGCAGAGAAGGCATTGATTGTGTCTTGCCGCTAGCATAGTTAACATACTGCCAGAATCACTTTGGATTCTCTGTTTCGAGACAAAGTTTCGCTGTCAAAACTATTACAAGCATCTCGCATATAAGTCCTCGCTAAATTTCGAGCTTGTGTAAATTACCACTAATCTTGGGGATATTGCGTCTGTTTAAATTTGGCATGATTGTTTCGTTATTTCTTCAACAATGTTCTGACCCGTTTCGTGTACAAAGGGGGATCAGCTCTATCGGTTATTAATTTATTTGGTATAAATCTCTTAATTGCTACCGACACTATTTCTTTGAATTAAATCCACATCTGATCTACACTTATGCTGTAAATTTGGAAGGAGTGAAGACTGTGTCTCAGGAAGGCGTAAAGTGAATTTTTATCTGCTTTTTTGAAGAGGTGTAGTTTTCGCTTATTTTTGGAGGATTTGGGGGTTACAATGTTCAGTCTCGCAACAACAAGTGTGTGTTCATTAATACCTGTATCCGTTTTGATGCTCGTTATTAACTCAGGATTATTTGTTGTTAAGAGGTCGAGTGTGTTTCCATAACTGTTTACTATTCGCGTGGCCTCAAGAAGTAACTGCAAGAAATAATTATTAGAGAATGCGTTTAGCACAATTTAGGATGCTACTTTATGCGTACCTTCAGAATTAAACACGTATTTTCGCCTATATGTCGAGGGTAAATTAAAGTCACTACTAACTGTAATTGTATGAGTCGGGTATGTGTTTTAAATCAAACTCAAGTTTTCTTTGAACCTTTCAACAATTGTATCATCTGAATTGGAAGGTCGGAAAAAGGATCAAATTGTTATATTCCGGTTGCTATGAATTACCTCTGCCCAAACAAACTCACAGGAACTATCTACTACAATTTCGCTACAAGATAGATTACTTCTAACAGCCAAGAACACGACGCCGCCAACCGTGTTTAGCCTATCCTTTCGGAACGCCATTTTGTTCTCTGCAAAAATTTTGGCTGAACTTAGCTCCGGCTTTAGCCAACTTTCAATACCTGTAACTATTTGAGCATCAATGCTTTCTATTAGTGCTTGGAGCTCTGGTTCTTTCCCAACACAGCTACGACAATTGACAACTGTTATACCGATGGTTCCTGTATCTCCGTTCTTCCTGTGTTGCGATTACACGCTTGGTAACTGAATCACTTTTTGTGTTTTCCCGAGACCCTCTAACAGTCTAACCTAAAAAACTGCCCAGTCCACGCCACACAGCCCCTGCTTCCCGCGTAGCCGCTTCCTACGTGTAGTGGACTCTTGACCTATTCAGCGGAACCTGAAACCCAACCACCCTTTCCCGCAAGTCAAGGAACCTGGAGCTGACTCTGTCGCAGAACCGTCTCAGCTTCAGTCCCACCTCTAGGCTCTGTACCATAGTTCCGTAATCGTTCAAGTCGACTATACTGCAGAAGTTGAGCTCTGCTTTCATCTCGCAAGCAAGACTCCCTGCCTACCACTTCTGTTAGCCGCTCGAGACCAGAGAGAATCTCTTTTGATCCAAAGTGACACACATCACTGGTACCGACGTGAGCCACCACCTGCCGTTGGCTGCATCCCGTGCTCTTCGTGGGATCCAGGAGGACCTGTTCCACGTCTGGAATGACTCCACCCTGTGTACACACGGAATGCAAACTGGCTTTTCCCCTCCTTGGCAGCCATGTCCGTAAAGGGTCCCATAACGTGCCTAACGTTGGAGCTCCCCATTATCAATAATCCCACCCTCTGTGATTGTCTGGATCTTGTAGGCTCAGAGGTTTCCTCTGAAACAAGACAGGTGATGTCATCTGGCTCAGCGACGGTATCAGCCACAGACAGCACCTGGAACCTGTTTGTCAGACTAACCGAGGAGGCCTTATGTGCAGCCCTCTGGGAAGTCTTTTGCCACCTGCTACAACCTGAGGTGACTTCCCACTCGACCACAGGTGGGAGATCAACCTCAGATTGAAGACTGGTGCCTCGCTCAACAGGTTTTGGTTAGCCATCATTTGGTATGGCTCTTCACCAAGAGCACATCCAGGCTCATCCACATCTTTTATCAGTCACGAAGGTGACCAGGGAACATTGGCAATTGGCAGCGATGAAGTCCCTCTACAACCAGCTGGTGACCTTCTCAAAGGCGAAGTCTTCACTAAGGGAGCAGGCAGCATATTTCGATTCGCCAACGAAGTTATCCATTTATTAGCGACGTTGTCATTAGCTTGGGATCAGACATGCAGACAGGTGCACAGACACTGAGAGTCGGTCTTCTGAAATGGGGTGTATTTTAGCTGCACTTAAACTCATTATAGCCAACTAAGCAGTCATCTGCCCTCATTATCCAGAGTTGACAGATGAATTCGCCCCTTATGGTGCCTCAGTTGTTACCACTTCCCCTGGCATTCGCACATTCCATCGGTGTTATGATCGCGTGGAGAACCTGATCTCTGATGTTACATGTTATGGTTGGTTGGTTGATTTGAGGAGGGGATCAAACAGTGAGGTTATCAGTCCCATGGGGTTAGGGAAAGAGGGAAAGGACGTCGGCCGTCGGGCGGTATCAGCCCCTCTTCCCTCAACTTGTTGGCGACTATAGCTTCTGTTGTGACTTGTCAAGACAGCCAAGCCACTAGGAGGTGAAGCCGAAAGGCACGACCGAGCGAGGTGGCGCAGTGGTTAGACACTGGACTCGTATTCGGGAGGACGACGGTTCAATCCCGCGTCCGGCCATCCTGATTTAGGTTTTCCGTGATTTCCCTAAATCACTCCAGGCAAATGCCGGGATGGTTCCTCTGAAAGGGCACAACCGACTTCCTTCCCCATCCTTCCCTAATCCGATGAGACCGATGACCACGCTGTCTGGTCTCCTTCCCCAAACCACCCACCCAACCAACCAACCAACCGAAAGGCACGCGTTTAAGCTCACGCAGGCTGGCGTGAGGTCTGGAACAGTTAAAGGATTTGAGTCTAGCAAATCAAGTGCGTAGCTGTTGGAATACTTAACTTTAATCCATAATTGGTGAACATCGGTCTGACGGTACATGCATCACAAGATAAATAGCAAATGATAATGGTGCCTTGCTAGGTCGTAGCAAATGACGTACCTGAAGGCTATGCTAACTATCGTCTCGGCAAATGAGAGCGCAATTTGTCAGTGAACCATCGCTAGCATAGTTGGCTGTACAACTGGGGCGAGTGCTAGGAAGTCTCTCTAGACCTGCCGAGTGGCGGCGCTCGGTCTGCAATCTCTGACAGTGGCGACACGCGGGTCCGACGTATACTACCGGACCGCGGCCGATTTAAAGGCTACCACCTGGCAAGTGAGGTGTCTGGCGGTGACACCACATTCCTTCCCCGCAAATCGGCGAACGGTGGTGTTATAAGGCTTCCGCCCGCCGTGGGGAGGACCCCATGTTGATGTATGCGACGAGGTGGGGAGCCTAACAACAGGCGAGACTGTGCCACTCGCACCCTGCCATTCGGTCCGAGGGGAGCTAGGAAACGCCTGAAAACCTAGTCCAGGGTGCACGCCAACATGCGGTGTATGCGCCCGTAAAGAGACAGGAGGGGCCGAAGGGTCGACCTCCATCGGGTCGGGGCACCCGACGGGCGAAGACGTCCTATGGTCCGGAGCGGGCAAGAGTTCCATGTCGGAGGACAGCCGGTCACGGGAAGCGATCGGCAGCGCGTGACCCAGGGAGGCGCCCGGCGGTTGCAGCGACGTGTCCACTGCGGGTGTTGCCGGCGGGAGAACAGGCGGCGGCGGCGGCGGCGCGTCGCCATGGGGAAAAATGGAAGGCAGCGTCGGTAACACCTGGGGATGAGGCGAGCCAGTAGATGGGTTCCCAGGGCGCTGACCGGACGGCACCGTCGCTGAAAGCAGACGGGGAGCGGCAGAACCCGTGCGACGACAGAGGTGTAGCTGATTGAGATGCCGACGCACCTCACCAGAGGCCCCCAAAATCAGATACATAGCGCGGCCGAGGCAGCTAAGAATGCGCCCTGCGAGCCAACGCCGTGAACCTCGATAGTTGCGATAGTATGCAACGTCGCCTGGGGCAAAAGCAGGTGTCTGCCGCTGCACAAGAACCTGATGCGGCGGATGTAGCAAAGACATCAAGGTGCGATGAGGGCGACCGTGCAACAACTCAGCCGGCGAGCGACCATCTCGAGGCTGAGAGCGATACGAGGACAAAAAGAGCAATAAGGCGTCCTCTCGAGAATGCGACTCTTTCAGCTTCAACATCTAGGACTTGAAAGTCCTGACCAATCGTACAGCGGCACCGTTTGACTGTGGCGAAAACGGCGCAGACGTCAGATGTTGAATACCTTTGGCCTTGCAGAATGACTGAAATTCGGCGGACATGAATTGTGGGCCATTGTTGGAAACAATAGTCTGTGGAAGACCTTCAATACAAAAGATAGCCGATAACACGTGGATAGTGGCAGATGACGTCGTGGAAGACGTCCGGACAACAAAAGGAAAATTACTGAATGAATCTACCACAACCAACCATCGAGCATTCCAGAATGGACCAGCAAAATCGATGTGTAAGCGTTACCAAGGGGTAGTGGCTTTCATCCGTGCAAAGAATTTCCGCGGTGGAGCGGATTGTTGTTCGGCACACGCCATGCAAGAAGAGCACATATTCGTAATTGCAGCATCGATTCCGAACCTAGTACAGTGCTGACGAGCAAGTTGTTTCGTTCTTACTATACCCCAATGTCCTTGGTGGAGAAGCCGTAAGACAGAGGACTGTAACGAACGTGGGACCACGACCCGGGACTGATCATTATCAGAACGCAACAGCAAAACACCACGTCGAACAAAAAGTCTCTCCTTGTGAGCAAAAAATCGGCGAACCAACGAATCCTCGATCCGTGACTTTGACAAGGGCCATTGCGTAGCAACAAAACGCAGAACGGTAGCAAGGACAGGGTCAGCAGCTGAGGCTGTAGCTACACGACGAAAATCAATCGGAAACGATTCGACCACGTCATCGGTTTCCGCATCAATGAACATGCAAGCAAGTTCGGAAGAATCGAATGCTCTATCCTCAGCAACAGGCAAACGGGCCAACGCATCGGCGTTTCCGTGCTTAGCAGTGGACCGATACGTGATATCGTAGCGGTACTGCGAGAGGAAAATTGACCAGCGAATGAATTTCTGCACTGTACGTGGAGGTACAGGCTTGTTCGGATGAAAAAGCGATGTCTAAGGTTTGTGGTCTGTGATGATGGTAAAGTGACGACCATACAAGAAATCATGAAACTTAGTAACACCAAATACGAGAGCCAATGCTTATTTCCCGATCTGTGAATAATTTCTTTGTGCAGACGAGAGCAATTTGGGCGCAAAGACAATAGGGCGATCGTGCGATCCATCTTTGTGCGCAAGCACAGCACCGATCCCGAAATCCGATGCATCTACCATCAACAAAAGGGGTTTCTGGGGATCGAATGGCGTAAGGCAAGTATTGGAAAGCAACGCCGATTTCAGCTGGCGAAAGGCGCGTTCGCATTCCGTCGTCCAGACGAATGGACCACCTTTACGGCGTAAGCGATGAAGTGGAGCTGAAATGGAAGAGGCGTGGTGCACATAGCGATGATAATAATTTTTCCCAGCACACTCTGTAGCTGCTTCAAATTCTGCGGCGAAGGCCAGTCTTGTATGGCACGGAGGTGCTCTGGACTCGGATGTATGCCTTGGACATTGAGTACATGGCCAGGTAGGGTAAGTCCCGAGCAAAAAACACACATTTGTCCTTCCGCCAGCGAACACCATTTTGTCGCAAGACCTGAAATAATGTTCTGAGATGGGCTAAGTGTTCTTCTTCCGTCTTTCCGGAGATCACAATATCGTCCAGATAGTTTGCTGCAGTAGGGACCGACGCACAAACAGTTTGTAGATATTGCTGAAATAATGCAGGGGCGGATGCACACCCGAATGGCAGTCGTTTGAATCGGTACATACCAAGATGCGTGTTAACCACTAAAACGCGCTGGGATTGTTCGTCCACTGGTATTTGCAAGTACGCATCTGCTAGGTCCAACTTCGAAAAATATTTACCCGGGCACAGTTTGTCAAAAAGGTCTTCCGGGTGGGGCAAGGGAAAAGTTGCAATCACTAGTTATGGATTCACTGTCGCCCTGAAGTCCACACAAAGTCTCAATTTTCCAGAAGGTTTTGGCAAAATTACTAAGGGTGATGCCCAGAGAGAAGCCTGCACACGTTCAATCACACCTTGTGATTCCAAATCGTGTAATGTTTTTGCAATCTCATCACGCAATGCGTGGGGAACATTGCGCACTCTGAAAAATTTCTGTTGCTCGTTTACTTTCAGTTCCAAATGTGCTTTATAGTTCTTAGCGCAGCCAAGGCCTGGTGCAAAAATGTCTGCAAATTCTTCACATAGATGAGAAACACTGGCTGAAGGCACAGTCTGGTTCACTGATAGGACCTGATTGACTACAGACAAGTTAAACAACTGAAATAAATCTAAACCAAACAAGTTCACTGCAGAAGAAGAACGAAGTACGTAAAATGACACAAGTTTTGTTTGTTCCTTGTATGTTGCAAGAAGGCTGCACTGTCCTAAGACAGGGATAGCTTGTCCTGAATAACTACTTAACTTGACACTGGCAGCACGCAAAGGAGGTGTGCCCAGCTGTTTGTACGAGTCTTGATTGATCAGTGAAACTGCAGCTCCGGTATCGAGCTGGAACGGTATCACTTTGCTGTTAATTTCCAAATCTACAAAAAGTTTATTGTCCTGCTGACGACAAGAGCGACTGTCTTGTGCAACATGAACTGACACTGGTACAGAATCACTTGCGACTTGACGTGATTTCCGGCGACGTCGACGCACACTATTTGTGGGACAAACACAGTCACTGTTATAGAGAGAAGCACTGGGCGGAGGGGAATGAACTACATGAATTTCCATAGGCAAAGTGTCGCGAGCCTGGGTATCCTAGGTTCGATTTCGATTCCGGCGTGAAGCAAAGGACCTGGAATGGTTTTGAGCTCCGATCGGAACTTTTTCTGGTAAACACTTTGAACATGTCATTTTTTATTACAGAAAAAGCAAATAGCCTGGCGTGATGGGCAATTCTCACGCAAATGTCTAGTAGCACACCGCGGGCATGATTTTAGCACTGCATTTGCTTGCTTGCGCGGCAGCTGCGCGGACGGGCGTGAGGGCTGTTTACTGTTCCGTGCAGCGCGCCCGGCAGGCTGGGTAACATGACACACGGCTGGCGAAGTTTCAAATGATTCCTGAGCAAAGACAAGTGTGGCTTGCCGATCCAATATGTCTATCACTTGTTGAAGGGAGGGATTGACTAGTTTCAAAATCTGTTCCCTTACACGAACATCAGAAACGTTCTGTGCAATTGCATCACGTACCATAGTATCTGAATAAGGAAGTCCACATTCACACTCAAAAGCACAATCCCTAGTAAGGCCTCGCAAGGTTGCAACCCACTCCCAATTAGTCTGACCGGCCGTACGTTTTGTACAAAAGAAGGTATACCTTTTTGCAACTACATTGACAGATTCTTTGAAATATGCATCTAATGCAGACAAAATTTCATCGTAGGACAGAGTTGCTACGTCGCGTTGGGGAAATTACTTCGCTATCACATGGTACGTGGACACGCCGACGCACGATAATAAGAAAGCCTGCCGCTCGTTACCTTGAGTTCTGTAGGCGGCGAGATGGAATCCAAATTGGCGTGACCACTCCGTCCACCTTTCCAGTGCCGCATCAACAGGACGAAAAGGTGGTGCAACTGCGTGTTATGGCTGTGGTAGCGGTGGAGCGGCGGCTGCCGCATCGTTTTGCATTGCACGTTGACCCTGGATGAGCTGTCCAAGGGCATCCAATAAGGCCGGTGTCTGCTGATTCTGCAAGTGAAAAAATTGGGACGTACATCTGGAGAATGTGGCGAAGCCATGACACAAGTAAATTATTCTGTATCAATACGAACGCAAAATCCTCGTCGTCATTTGTTGTGACTTGGCAAGACAGCCAAGCCACTAGGAGGTGAAGCCGAAAGGCACGCGTTTAAGGTCACGCAGGCTGGCGTGAGGTCTAGCAAATAAAGTACGTAGCTGTTGGAATACTTAACTTTAATCCATAATTGGTGAACATCGGTCTGACGGTACATGCATCACAAGATAAACAGCAAATGATAATGGCGCCTTGCTAGGTCGTAGTAAATGACGTAGCTGAAGGCTATGCAAACTATCGTCTCGGCAAATGAGAGCGCAATTGGTCAGTGAACCATCGCTAGCAAAGTCGGCTGTACAGCTGGGGCGAGTGCTAGGAAGTCTCTCTAGACCCACCGTGTGGCGGCGCTCGGCTGCAATCACTGACAGTGGCGACACGCGGGTCCGACGTATACTACCGGACCGCGGCCGATTTAAAGGCTCCACCTTGCAAGTGTGGTGTCTGGCGGTGACACCACAGCTTCAAGTAACAATCGCTGAACAGGTGAACTTTCTACCGACAACTGTGACGAAACTAACACAGAGGATGAGGAGTATTCTTTGTTTCTATACCGGATGCCATGAAACTACATTATCATAAGGTGTAACCGCTAATTTTACGTTTTATTTATTGCTCTTGAACACCATCAGAAAAACTTACTTGGTGCATTACACATTTCACTTCTACTACTGAACTGTTGCTGAAGTGGTGCAATACATATCAGTTCAAATTATCGCTTCCCTGTTTGCAAACTACAGGAATCAGACATTTACATCTTACTTGTGGTAAACAGAACACGGTTTGTGGTCACTCGTACTGGGGAATCCGAAACAATATAAGATACTACGAAGACCTCAGGAAAGTTCATCCACCAAAAGAACCAACCGTGAAGTGTATGTTACGTCCACTGATAAAACTTTTCACCAAAGAAACTTTTATGTATCGAAAAAATACATAATATTTATAGATTTTTGTACACCGAACGAGAAAACGACAGGATTTCTATTTTTAACTCCCGTTTTAGGGCGCTATGAAGTTTGTTACTTTTTTTTTTCATCAATCTCCTGGCAAGTTAAATGCTACCGGCCACGAATTCCTCTCTTGTGCCAACGTCTTCATCTCAATGTCAGAGTAGCACTTGCAACCTACATCCTGAATTATTTGCTGGATGTACTCTAGTCTCAGTCTTTCTTTACAGTTTCTGCCCGCTACAGCTCCTTCTAGTACCTTGAAAGTCATTCCCTGATACCTTGACACATGTTCTATCACGTTGTCCCTTCTTTTTGTCAGTGTTTACCATATATTCCTTTCCCCTCTGATTCTGTGCCGAACCTTCCCCTGCGTTACCTTACAATTCCATCTAATTTTCAACATTGGTCTATAGCACAAAGTTTCCAATGCTTCGATTGTCTTCTGTTGCGGTTTTCCCACAGTCGACGTTTCACTGCCATACTGTGGTGTACTCCAGTCGTACATTCTGATAAATTTCTTTCTCGTATTAAAGCCTATGTTTGATACTAGTAGACTTCTCTTGCTGAGGAATGCCCTTTTTGCCTAGGCTAGTCTGCTTTTGATGTCCTCCTTGCTCCGTCCGTTATTGGTTATTTTACTGCCTGGGTAGCAGAATTCCTTAACTTCAACTACATCGTGACCGTCAGTCCTGATGTTAAGTTTCTCGCTGTTCTCATTTCTGCTAATTCTCATTACTTTCGCCTTCCTTCGATTTACTCTCAATCCGTATTCTGTTTTCATTCTACTGTTCATTCCACTCAGCAGATCATGTAATTTTTCTTCAGTTTCACTCAGGATAGCAAGGTTAGTTCAGGTTAGGTTAGGTTATGTCATTAGCAAATAGTATTGTCGGTATCCTTTCACCTTGAATTTAATTCCATTCCCTAACCTTCCTTTTACTTTCATCATTGCTTCTTCAGTGTAGAGGTTGAACTGTAGGGGTGGAAGACTACATCCTTGTCTTACAACTTTTTTAATCGGAGCGCTTCGTTCTTGGCAGTCCCCTCTTATTATTCCCTCTTAGCTCTTGTAGATGTTGTATATTACCTGTCTCTTCCTATAGCTTCCATGTCTTTTTCTCAGAATTTCGAACGTTTTACTCCATTTTACATTGCTGAACGCCTTTTCCAGGTCTATAAATGCTGTGAAGGTGTCTTGATTTATCTTTAGTCTTGCTTCCACTATCAACTGCAACATCAGAATTACCTCTCTGGTTCCTCTGCCTTTCCTGACGCCCGACTGATAGTCATCTAACACATTCTCACTTTTCATTTCCATTCCTCTGCAAATTATTCCTATCAGCAACTTGGGTGCATCAATAGTTAAGCTGATGGTGAGATAATTCTCCTACTTTTCAGCTCCTTCAGTATACTGAATTGTATGAATGGTGTTTTTCCGAAAGTCAGGTGGTGTGTCGCCAGACTCATACACTCTACACACCAACTTTCTCGTTTTTCTGCCCCGTCCCCCAGTGATTTTAGAAAAACCAATGAAATGTTATCAATCCATTCTGTCTTATTTGACCTAAGTCCCCGAAAGCTCTCCTAAAATCTGATTCTAACACGATTTTCATTTCCCTTTAGGTACTGTATTAACCTTTCAATATCCTCATATACATTCTCTATCTCTTCATCTTCAGCTTGCGATAGGCATGTACACCTGAACTATCGTTGTCTCTGTTGGTTTGCTGTCCATTCTGATAAAAAAAATCCTATCACCGAATTGTTCACAATAACACCCTCTGTGCCCTACCGTTCTATTCATAAGGAGTGCTACGTCCGTTGTACCATTTTCTACTGTTGTTGATATTAACCTATACTCATCTGTCCAGAAGTTCTTGTCTTCTTTACATTTCACTTCACGACCCCTACTGTATATCTAGACTGAGCCTTTGCATTTCCCTTTTCAGATTGACTAGCTTCCCTACCACGTTCAAGCTTCTGACATTCCGTGTCACAACTTGTAGAACGTTATCGTTCCGCTGGTCGTTTAACCTTTTTCTCATGGTCACCTACCCATTCCCATCTCGAAGATCCAAATGGGCAACTATTCCGGAGTCTTTGTCCAATGGAGATATCATCATGACTCATCTTCAATTACAGGCCACATGTCCTTTGGACACACGTTATGCGCCTTTAGTGCAGTGGTTTCAATTGCCTTTTGCATCCTTACGCCGTTCATCATTGCTGATTCTTCCGCCTTTAAGGTCAGTTTCCCACCCCAAGGACAAGAGGGTGCCCTGAACCTCTGTCCGCTCCTTCGTCCCCTTTTACAAGGCCGTTGGTAGAATAAGGGTGACTTCTTGTATCGGAAGTCTTTGGCCGCCAATGCTTATATAATGAATCAAAATTTAACCGTTGGCGGGTTTCGAACCCGCTACCGAGACCGTTTTAATTACTAATCAAAGGGAAGCGTGGGGGCAAAGTGGGCAGGAGTTACAACCCGAGGCCTGACCACCATGTCCCGTTCCCACCCTCGAGGATGTCTTGTGGCGTGAGACGCATTTAATTCCGTATGACACGTTCAACCTCTTACGCATTCATCCGTTCGTAATCTAATGAGAAAACTTGGATTTTATGGTCGAGCGGCTGCTCATGAGCTACACATCACGCCGGTAAATGAAAAACGACGACTCGCTTGGTGTAAGGAGCGTAACAGTGTAAAACGTTGTATCGAGTGACGAATGACGGCACACAATGTGGCGATCCGATGGCAGGGTGTGGGTATGATGAACGTCATCTACCAGTGTGTGTAGTGCCAACAGTAAAATTTGGAGGTGGTGGTGTTATGGTGTGGTGGTGTTTTTTATGGAGCGGCTTGCACCCATTGTGGTTTTGCGTGGCACTATCTCAGCACATGCCTACACTGATGATAAATTTTTCTCGGGTTATCATCTGAGTGGTGGCGTCGTCTTGTCGCAACATTTCAATGAGTTTTGTACCCATCATCTTCTGGCAAAGTCGACTCCACCAGAAGATGATGGATACGAAACTCATTGAAACGTTGTGACAAGACGACTCCACCACTCGGCTGATAACCCGAGAAGAATTCATCAGTGGAATACGCTGAGGAAGACTGAAATCGCATAGGCCTACACTGTTGTTTGAAGCACCGTCATGCTTCCTACTGTTGAAGAGCAGTTCGGGACTGGCGACTGCGCCTCTCAACACGATCGAGCACCTGTTCAAGATGCACGCCCTGTGGCATCAGCAATCTTCCAAGAGGCAGCAGTAACTAATCAAATCTACCTGGAAGCGAGCAGCAGTTTTTCATGTATCACAACAGCACTAGTACAAACTGAATGGGATCAGAACTGATTGGTGCAGGTATGGAGCTCTGTGGCAGCATTGGAGTTGGACGTCCTCCTCTGAATGTGGCTACGGTGAAGAACAGCAAACAGTATAGCACACAACATTTGAATGATCCCTCAGAGTATTCAAAGAGACAGTTGAAGAGCTTCAAATTCGTCATCGGAATATTCTGACTGGTTTTCCAGTCTAGAATTACAGCTGTGAACCAATTACGAACTTAAGCATGTGTACTTGTATACGAATGTATATATTTGTTATAAATAGCTGTCTATGTTTGTCTCTCATCATATGATAAATAAATAAACATTTCAGTAACGTAACATGGACCCAGTAATCTGGGCAATATTTTACTTGTAACCTTGTTAGCTTCGTTGCTAATTGCTCAGAAATTTTCGATAGCATGGTGGTCTCCGGTCTTTACGCCCGCGGGCCACCTCCCGCTAGTAATACCTTTTTGTCTCTCTACGATGTGCAGCTAATATGTTGGCCTCTGCTTCATGCCTATCTTCCTTGATTATGTCGGCATCAGACTCCTCAGAGAGTAAATCATTCATCCCCCACAACGGTGACTTAGTTATGCAAGTAATCATTAACTTAGAGGCGGAAGTCAAGGACTCTCGTGATTAGCTGTATCGAACACATAACTTAGCCATGGAATGGTCTGATCCCATCTAATTTGATCTTTATGGTGGTACAGAACCAAAGCCGCTGGGAGATTAGGATTTACCCTTTCCGCAAAGAAAGGTAGTGAATAATATAGCGTTATTGTTAAATGGCTAATAACGTGACTAAAACAAAATCTTTTAAATTTATTTCAGAGGCTTGTGGATGTGTTATCACTTACAACAGATTTGGAGAACCCAAAGCTCAGAAAAACGTTTCTAAAGGCCATCACACTGACATCTTCCGTTATCCCTCTGAGTAGGAATTAACCAGACGAACACCCATCGGGACCGATGACCGTAGCAGTCTGGTCCCTTTAATCCCACAAACCAACCAACCAACACCCATCAACTACCACTAGCAAATACTTATTTCCATCCTTTGATCTAGGAATATGATCCTAAAATCCTATAAAGCAGGGCTTCCCAACCTTTTCACCTGCTGGACCCCTTCTTCAGTCGAAAATCCATGGCAGACCCCTAGGCTGTTCCCAATGACACTCCACTCCCCCCCCTCCCCGCCCCCTCCCCACCAAAGTATCAATAGTCTTTGGTTTAGAGATGAATGAAAACAACTTGAAGGTCAAAAATCGACTTATGAAATAGATAGTGCATTGACAAAGCAAGTTAAACATTTAATGATGCCTGGGGTCGCATACGTGCCAGCGAGTGCTGTGATTGATCGACAGAGCTCCCTACGCCCATGCGTTAAAGGTTTCAGTTCATCTACCGCCGTGAGTCGGCGCACAAACGACCCCCGTAATGTTGCGAAACAATCGATCGAGAAGCCACATTCGCCGTCACTAAACTGTGATGCGTTCTCACTTAGGAAACGCAAAGGCTGCTTCGGAATACGACCTGATGTAAAAGTACACATTTTTTTCACACAAAAAAATAGTGATGAATTTGATTTTCACATTGTTATTCAATAATTTTACTCCTTATTTTACACGATTTGGTGAAGGGTGGCCGCGGACCCCCTAGAAAGAGCCGGGGGACCCCTAAGGGGTCCGCAGACCATACGTTGGGAAGCCCTGTAGTATAAAGAATCTATCCATTGCAGACATTCCCCTATTCGATACCAACCAACTTTGTGGCTTACCATTACGTGCTTAACTCATTTTACCAACCTGTCACTATCGCACTAACCTTTCGATACCTACATCCATTCCTTTTCATGTGAATACTTCCTAACTTTCATCCTAGTCCTGTGTATGCCTAAATACCCATCAATGAAAGACTCATGACAGAACATAAATTCAGGTGCCAATAATTCTGCAGGCAGAACTAGTTTTTTTCTATTATCAATCCATGATTGTGTGTAGTAACATAATTGTCAGGTTTTAGTAGCTACCCATTTACATCTTCTTTATTTTCTGTTTTTGCTTTTTTTTAAAAAAAAAAAAGATCTTAACTCATTATCCGTATCCCGGCATGAACCCAGATCCTCAAAGAGCCCTGATAAATTCAGCAATATATTATTCAATCTTATTTCTTTTTCAGCTCCCATTACCTTTCCCATATTTCCTTCTTCCTAATTCTCCTTGAATTCTTCCTCGAAATTACAACTGAGACTATCAGCCGTAATATTTCCGTGCTTGACCTAAAATGTGAAAGCAGACAAACGTACTGCTCACCAGACAATTCTTCAAGTTTTCATTAGGTGAAAGGACACCAAAATCAGTGTCGTGTTGCCAGTTTACAACGTAAAACTTTCGTGCTACAGATGAAAACGGAATTTTCCTATAGTCAATAATGCCGCTCGTGCTTCTAATCCATACGCTGAACAACATGTTTCTAAATCCGAGAATGCTGTGGAATGATATGCTACTTGCCCATGTTCACCATTCTCTCCTTGAAAAAGGATGACCGCCATCCTGATCATGGATGCGTCGGTCTGATGTACCGACTATTTTTTAAAATCAGTCTCAGCGAAAACAGGAGCATCCATCAACCTATGTTTCAATCCTTCAAAAGTAGCTACTTGAAAATCCGACCAACAAAATTTCTCCCTTTTCTCCGTAGTTCGTTAAGAGTTGCCACTAACTGTGCGAAGTTAGATATGAACTTTCCGAAGATATTGCCGTTCCAATGAACTTAGCTACGTCTTTAATATTTTCCGATGAAGGAAACTTATTAACAGCACGCATTCTTTCTTTATCAGCCTGTATCCCCTACTCTGATATAGTATTCCCAAAGAATGAAAAGCAGGAATGAGCTAAATTAACTTTGGATGCTTTCACAGTAAGATCCAGAAATGGAACAGATTGTTCTGCCTCATTACATGCCCTCAAAGTGACTCTGTGTTTTCATTTTTATGTGACATACTGGTCATCTTTTTATTTCGTTCACATACCGAGAGCCTCTGGGGAAGAGATGGACGCAATTGTATTTATTTATTTATTTTATGATGGACATCCTTTTTCCATTCGTATTATGCAGCTATCAGTTATGAGATGAATGAGTGTTAGGGATGTGGTTCCTTGAGTAGGTAGCCGTTGTGCAGAGGTACGTATTTTATTTAAGCTTATGTGCCAACCTAATACTTGGTGTGAACTGTCAACGATGCAACTGTGATGCTGACTTCTTCAGGATTCGTAGGAGCCTCCGCTCCTCATCCTCAAGGGCGAACAGAGTGCCCATTTGATCGAAATCCACCACTTTCAGCATTCGATTTCCCGCTAGATTGAGGGATGGACAGAATCTATGCATATCTCCATGATATTGACTGAAATATTCAGAGTAAGAAGTACATTGTAAATAAGATCATTGATGCAATCTTTTTCTGTTCCGTCTTAGCCACAGTTATGTTAGGGGTACCTTTTCTAATTATTTTTCAAGTAAATTCACTAGTTAAGACACATATTTCTGGCACAGCTTTGAAATATGGAAAGGTCTTAGTCACACAATTATTTGTTAAGCATTACGCGTTTCAAAATTTCATCATTAGAGAGAAGCTGTTTGATAAAGCGTACAAAGGAATGAACGATAACAAATATATTCAGATATCAGTAGGCGTGTTATTGATTCCTATTCACACCCATACACGGAATTTTCAGCTGAGATCGTACTTACGTTTGGATTAAACGTTAATAAAAGGTTTCTGAAAGCGAACACACAGAATGAATGCAATTCAGACATCATCTTATTTAGGCGTACCTCAAAGTGCTTTTGTCTATACGAAGAAATTCAGTACCAAACGGACTGTGGCAATTAAGCTATCTAAGCATTAAAGCGCTGCCTAGCGCCCTTCGTTTACTTCTTAGGCAGCTTAATCGCCAGTCAGTTCGGCGCTGTCAGATATGCCTGCATGAGATGAGGTCTATATTTCATTCAGTCCATGTGTTTTTAATAAAACTAGATTTAAATATATGATATTAATTGAAAATTCTGTATATGGGTCGCTAATAGACATACAAATGTTGATATGTACACTATGTGATCAAAAGTGTCCGGACAACGCCCCCCCCCCCCAACCTCCCTCCGCACCACCCAAAAACCAAGATTTTTCGTATTAGGTGCATTGTGCTGCTACCTACTGCCAGGTACCTCATATCAGCGACCTCAGTAGTCATTAGACATCGCGAGAGAGAAGAATGGGGCGCTCTGTGAAACTCATGGACTTCGAACGTGGCCAGGTGATTAGGTATCACTTGTGCCATACGTCTGTACACGAGATTTCGACAGTCCTAAACATCCCTAGGTCCACTGTTCCCAATGTGATAGTGAAGTGGAAATGTGAAGGTACACGTACAGCACAAAAGCGAACAGGACAACCTCTTCTGTTGACTCACATAGACCGCCGACAGTTGAAGAGGGTCGTAATGTGTAATAGGCAGACATCCATCTAGACCATCATACAGGAATTCCAAACTGCATCAGGATCCACTGCAAGTACTATGATAGTTAGGCAGGAGGTGAGAAAACTTGGATTTCATCGTCGAGAAGCTGCTCATAAGCTACACATCACGCCTGTAAATGCCAACTGATGCCTCACGTTGTGTAAGGAGCGTAAACATTGGATGTATGAACAGTGGAAAAATCTTGTGTGGAGTGATGAATGACGGTACAGAATGTGGCGATCCGATTGGAGGATGAAGGTACGGCGATCGCCCGATGAACGGCATCTGCCAGTGCGTGTAGTGCCAACAGTAAAATTCGGAGGCGGTGGTGTTATGGTGTGGTCGTGTTTTTCATGGAGGTGACTTGCACGCCTTGTTTTGCATGGCACTATCACAGCACAGGCCTGCATTGATGTTTTAAGCACCTTCTTGCTTCCCACTGTTGAAGAGCAATTAGGGGATGGCGATTGCATCTATCAACACGATCGAGCACCTGTTCACAATGCACGGCCTGCGTCGGATTGGTTACACGACAATAAGATCCCTGTAATGGACTGGATTGCACAGAGTCCTGACCTGAATCCTATAGAACACCTTCCTTTCTTCACTTTATACCGCAGTTTCAGTCTGCTGATGAAATTATGTAACGCGTAACGATTAATAAAGAACTGTGCATCTAGAATATCCCACGTATCACAGTTATACCAAGTGTGAATGATCGCTTGCGTCTACCGTTGATGTATTTCCCCATCAGGTAATGGGACTTAGGTTTCTGATGAGCCCCTGGTGCTTATTTCAGTCCACTAGTAAGAAGTTAATCCAGTGGTGCGTTGAGCACTCTTTTGTTTGTTGACTTTATATTACACTTAATTTACTTCTGTTTACTTTCTTTAACGGTTTTATATGGTATTTAAAGTTCTTCCTTTGTGATATGGGCATTACCTATTATGTGTCAGGGATACATGTGGCCAACAAAGAGTGGACACTTTAACGCACTTGTTTCAGATTAGGTTTATGATCGACTGAACCGTGTGCAATATTTAAGTAGTCCTGCGCGCGGAACTATTTAATTTCGCTTGCTTGGTTCTTTCTCCAAAAAGAGCACAACTGCACGGAGAAAAGATAATCTGCTTCCTAACTTAGCTAAGGATAAGATTTGCGCGAGATACGTGTGCAGTTTTGCTATTAATTCAAGGAAGATACAACAGGATGAGTACATAACTGTGCCATTAACTTCCGATCACTCACATGGTGTTGACTCCACAGAAATTGAGCTGTGACCGTTCTTGTGAAATTTCACAATTAGTGAGCGTGTGTTCGCTATCATTTCAAGAACAATCCAACCTGGAGATTACATGATTCTGCCCTTGACCAGTCATCTACACGGTGTCGGCTGCATAGTCAATGAACGCAGATCTCTCTTGCAGAATTTCAGTCACCTTGAAAATGCAGTCCTGAATAGAATATCCCCAAAATAACACCGATTGTGTCACTAGTTATATTAAGTTACCTATGTGGACAGTTATCGTTCAGACTATGGTAATGTTATCTCCTTTCTTGCTTGTTTCCACCCCCCCCCCCCCTTTTTCCTTCTCCGTTGTACTATGTTGCTTAGCGCAGGATCAGAGTAACTAATTAATTAAATAAATATTCGGGCCATCCCCCTATTAATTATCGGCAAGTACATGTCGGATCCAGTTCAGTATAAAATATACCAAAGAGATGTAGTCTTTCAACCCACTTCCCTTGAACACTGTAATGCCTGACCTACATGGTCCAAATGTTTTTTAAACCATTCACTATAAACGTGAAGCTCAGCTAAATAATGATACACAAATGTAAATCTTAAATCATCAAATAAAGAATCCAACTCAACTTCTACCTGGGGACGGCAAAGAATATGAACGTGTTGGCCAAGCCAAAGATGAGCAAAAGCTAACGATTTGGTGTGCAAAGGTTGTTCATAAGCACTGTGTCGGATCCCCCGCACCACTCGTGCTGAGCTACTCTGATGGGGAGAATGCAAGAAGACGGATAAGCGACCAGACGTTCCTTCAAAACGCATGTGTCGAACAGTTAGACAAAGGTATCGGAATGTTTTATTAGTAGCTTAGCCTAATAATTTTTTGCTTCGGAATGTGCTATTATTGAGAAAATAGTGTGGGGGGTCATAATTATCTCGTTTCTAGTCAGTTAGGACCTTATCTAACGCATATGATATGGCTTCCGTTAGGCGTTACCACGAGGTATTTCAACTGCAATATTTGACCTTCATAAATTCATATGGTTGTACAGCTCTTTAATTACCTTGTACGCAGTTGATTGGGGCTGATCATGTGACTACTACTGACACCGTTTTTTCCAGATTTTACGAATTTTTCCTTGTCAAAGATGAGTTCCTTTGTGTGTTACAGTGAGTTTAGGTGTGCCTCTCACACCTACGGTTAAATAGTCGTTACCTGTAGATGGCTAGTAAATTTGCTTGGTTGGTTTACACCGCTCCACAAAAAATATTTAATCGTAATGTTGGTCAATTTCTTTGTGTAATGTGTTTGCGTTCTACCGGGTCCACGTGGCAGAAAGCGGACACAGAATGAGCAGTGTTTCGCTTGTGTTTCTGATAATTTTAACCGGAATAAAATGTGTTTAGCAAATATTGTCTCTGAATCACCAAGCTTGTAATCGATGTGCTTGCATGATTATAGGCCTCACCCGCACGTATATCGCATTCAGCCCTTCGCAAAGTCAATAATCCGTAATACTTCCTTGCGTGTAATGGTCTCTGAAAACGCAAGCCATAATCAAATAACTTATTCTTGAAGGTCTTCACGCGTGTAACTACCACCATGATTTTTAAGCCACTTACCGTTTTAATATCTGTTATTAATTAATTCCCTCGTTTCTTCTTTCGTTTTCCTTGCCACAGTGCAGTTGAACGTAAGTAGTGAGTCCTAAATGAGACTACATGCTTCCCCTAATTCACTATCGTCTGTCCACTGAGGGTCGTGCCAGATTAAAGGAAGATGTTTAATTATTATAAACTGAAACAGCGTAGGAAACACGTAAGCAAATTGCGAGCCTCCGAATAGTTCTTACTTATTCATTGTCAGTTGCCTGATATTCCAAGATAAAAATAAATGTCAGTATCGTGTACAAAAATTAAATCTCCTTCTCGTCTAATCGAGTGAACCTAAATGCCAGAAACAAAAGCTTCTGAACAATTGTGATTAATAATGAAAAGCATATTGGTCAAGCACTAGGGTACTGCACTAACTTCACACCATACAACCTGTAATGGCAGGCACTATATCAACTAAACTATTACGTCGTTTTCTGTGACGGCTCCCAGATTCCTACTGCATTATCCGTTGCGTCTTTTATAGCCCATTCAGGAACCTAATGGTACCAATGACTAAAATTTCAGCCCGCATCTCGTGGTCGTGCGGTAGCGTTCTCGCTTCCCACGCCCGGGTTCCCGGGTTCGATTCCCGGCGGGGTCAGGGATTTTCTCTGCCTCGTGATGGCTGGATGTTGTGTGCTGTCCTTAGGTTAGTTCGGTTTAAGTAGTTCTAAGTTCTAGGGGACTGATGACCATAGATGTTAAGTCCCATAGTGCTCAGAGCCAACTAAAATTTCAATGTGTAGAGTGTGTTAATCACATATGTGGAGCTCTATTCCACTAAAAATCACTGTGGAAATTCGAGGCAGAGAAGGGTGCGTTATTGACAAAAAAGGCGCCGACGATTTTACAAGGCAAGCCAATAAATGTTTAAATAAACAAGTTGGGGTATAAAAGACCATACAGCCGGCCACAGTATCTCAAAACATTTTAAAACAATTTCGGCTGTGTTACAGTACAAAGCAAAAACATCAAGATTAATAACGAAGTAGTACAAACTTAAATGCTTCTAAACCAAAATCTGCAAAAATTTCGCTTGTATTGAATGTATGATACGACATAGCAAACTTTTAAAAAATCCTGACATTCGAATGCCTTTCACGGTGGAAGATAGAATCCAGCATAAGTACAATAATAATGAGCAGCCCAATAAGAATAAATACGTAAGTTCTGGTGTCTATGTAAAGTTTGTGAAATGACGTACATAGGACAAACCGGTAGAGTGGTCAGAATCAGATGTTATGAGCATTTGCTATCAAGGAAAGATCAGGTCGGTGCTTTTGCCGAATGCCTTAAGATTAGAGCGAGCGCCGACCAGTTACACTTGACAGTGGTCGGATCTTAAAAATCGCTTAGAAAAACAGAAATCTAAATTTCCTTGAAGAAATGGGAATAGTTAAACAATTGCATAAAATTCAAAAACTGCTTCTCTCTAATCGACAGATTAGTACAGGTCAATAGTATTACGACTACCGTGTGGCTCCCCCCCTTTGGAGTTTCGAGTCCTCCCTCGGGCGTGGGTGTGTGTGTCGTCCTTAGCGTAAGTTAGTTTAAGATACTTAATTAGTGTGTAAGCCTAGTCACCGATGACCTCAGCAGTTTGGTCCCATATAACCTTACCACAAATTTTAATTTTATTACGACTACGTATTATCAGATTTCAATATGTTCAATATTAATACGTTTAATATGTTTAATCTCTAGATTTTTCTCCATTTCTTTGCTACAATGAACTTCTGTGTTTCATACTGTTGCATTCACTTACATTGTTATCTACATGATTGCTGTTTTCTTGCATACTCGTAGCAACATGTTTTCTTAATTTTACATATTTATTTACTTGTAGTCCTCCTTACAATTAATTTCGCACCAGATAGTTAAATCTCATATAATCCCGCAGCTCATATTAGTTCATATGCTGGGTCCGCTACTAATTTTATGGCAGCAGCCTAGCACTCTTTCCCAATGTTCAAATAGCACATCCGTATCTTCTGAATTTACTTTTTTTTGTGCCTTTGCTTGTAATTTCTTTTAAACGTTTGCAATTTTTATTGTTATATATCATAACAGTTCTTCGTATGTAAAACAATGTAATTTCGTACGTGTTTTGAGGAAACTACTACTGCGTATATAGATGATGCCTCATTCGTACATATTGCAAACGTGGTCCTGTAGAAAGAGGAGATGATGTGTTTAACGTAAAGTTTGCGGTTTCAGTTATGATTTCTTTGTGCTTTTTGCTCCTTACACCTTTTGCTTTCAACGTTTCTTGCCGGTGTATACGCCTTATAGGTCCACATCGAATCTTGCACACATTTTGACGAATGCTTGTTTCTAGAATACTATGTAAGTTTTTTTTAATGACGTTTCTAAATTATTTACATACTCATTGTAGAGATGAATGATAGGACCATGTCACTTTTCTTATTAATTGTTTTCTTGTTTACCTTTCTGTGCAGATAATCTGATGATGCCACATAAGGGTGGAACATGTTATTTCATAAACATTATTTTGCAACCAAGACTGTATTCTTTTTGAAATAATTCGTAACGGCTGCCAGCCAGCCAAATAAACAATGTACTTAAAGGTAATCCATTTACTATGGAAAAGGAAACGACAAAAGGAAATACAGGTATAGCTGTAGCAACGAAAAGTGACAATAACAGACACAAGATTTGAATATAAAGGAAAACTATTGTAGTAGAAACAACTACACGCAACACACAAATCACAGGTTGAATAAAATCCTGCCCTCCAGAGTGAAGAGAATTAGAAGCAGCAGAGCACGCAGCCAAAATCAATGGGTATAACACACATAATACAAATCTCAATCACAAAAGCGAAGAAAAGTTAATCAAAAATAATAACAAAGCAAAGACACTTGCAGCACAAACACAACTAACACAGAAGTTATGGTACACTCTGTTACAAGAACTATTGATTGTCACCAATGAAGAGTGAAATGAGACATCAGGACGACAGTAAATTTTCTTAATTAGATTCATTGTGCTGACCCTCAGTCGTAGTACATCAGGAACAGCTTGGTGGGGGCGTCCAGTTACCTCTCACGAGAAACAATAAATGTCCGGCATTCCTGACAGCACAAAGAGCGAGGCCGAGCGTGCCATCGCTAAAATGCTGCTGGCAGGGACGTCTCTGGTTGCGACCATCATGACAACATGGCAGCACATCTGGCGGTATCATGGTGAGGGCCGTGATTCCCCTTCAGCGATCAGGCTCCGGCAGTGGCTGCTCTCGTGACACAGGGCAGTCTGCTCCGTCCCATGGTCGAACAGCCGACCCCGTACTGCGGTCAGGGATGTCACTCTAGGTGACACAGGTTTGTGATAAGGCTGTGATACTGAGATGAGATGGCTGTGTACTCGTATGCTCCAGCCTACGTTCGTGTAGGGTTTAAGGCACATGCTCAAAAATCCCATGGTGGCAAGTAAGGAAAGGCTTCTGTCCTTAGAATAATGAATTACAGCATCGGTTGCGCTATACCACGCCCAGTTGGAGCTGTTTTGCAGCATCTATCGGCCGTGTTTTACTTCGTAACACGTAATACTCGGCCCCCACTCTGTTGCAACTCACTTCCAGTCTGGTATACTTCCTGACCTAATATGGTAGACGCGCCACACTGCCCTCCTTTTTATGAAAACTCAAATCTTCTGGCCGACCGAATTAGATTAATCTCCACACTAGACTTCCTGGCCCTCCGTTTCACCTTTTAAGAATTATTCAAACAATTTGTTTCCTTAACTCTGTCAGTTAATTTTATACATTTCTACAGGGATCCTTGCCGTGCATCTATTAGGCTTCTTCCACAATGTAACATCTCTTTTTTCGAAATTTACGACCTAAAATGAATGAGTTATCCGTAATAATACTCCCTTGTGCATTGATCTTCCTTCTACTGCTTTTATGCTCAGAGCATCCAGTCCACTGGAATCTGAATGACAGGTGGGTCTGAACTCTGTCTTTTGCTTTGTCTTCTGCATACCTAAACAATAACTACAGGAAGCAGAGCAAGTTTCTCTTCAGTGGCTGGTATGACAATAGTCAATGTTGTCTCTCCCCGGTACTGATTTCCCCATTATAAATTTACTTGCTGCAATAAGGTTTACAGGAGACCCATCCCTCCTATTGGTTCAGAAGCGTATTTATAGACTGCAATAATTCTGGCCCCAGAGATTGTTTGAAGCTGGTTAGATCTGCGGCGGGCAGTACTACTATGAGCCCCTCTGGCCAATACAAACGAGGCTGTTAAATTTTCAGGTGAGTGGACTCGTGGTAGGAAAATAGGGAGTAGATCACATTATCTCGCACGCTGTTCGCTTCCATAAGAAACAACTCGTTTAATTTTAGCCGCTATGCTGACGTAAAGTTGCCCTGCTCAAAACAACTAGCCACCACTACCATCTTGTCACTAGTAGAGTACAACCAATGGGCCTTGACCTGTTGAAAGTACAATTCCGACCCGATCACATCTTTATTGCCTTCTCTTATCTCCTTCTGTCCCATTAGCAATTTCAATGCACATGAATCCTGCCCCTCTCTTATTACCATATTCTGACAAACTATGATACCCTAAGTAGTAGTTTGTAACTCTGCTTCCTCCATTTCTACTACTTTCCCCTGTCCTTTTCAATTAAAAATCATCGCTGCGTTCTTACTCTTACAGAATTCTTCAGTATCCCCCACTTTACAGGATATGCAGTGAGTACTTAGCAATCGTAATGTTCTTATTTCCTCGTTACTGGTGCTGAAAAGGAAATGTAAACTTCCGCCCATCATTTCTCACCAATACTGTTGCTACCTTGAAATAAAAAGGTAAGTATTTGAGCTCGACTTCTAAAACCAACGCCATCTCTAGCGGTAGCTCTTTCTGTACTTCGTTTAGACCTTCTGAATACTACTCTGGCAATAGCAAGTTTTCGCCCAGATGGCCTCTTACAGCCTGCTGCATAGCCTTTTGCAGTTCTGTTACTTTCTCTAGTACTTCCAAAACACTATTTTCGATGGACAGCAACGACTTTTTCATTATTACTTCTCTATCTAAAACTTCTACTTCGGCGAATATTGTTTTCACAAGCCAACCTCCAGGGTCGAAGCAACCGCTCTTCATTCGTATATGTGGAGTTACTCCCAGTACCTAAATTTCTTTTATGCTCAATGTACTCTCTCGCATACCCTGGCACTTCTTTTGAATTTCCAGCGCTTTCCGATCTCTGATGGAATTTGTCGAATGCCTCTTCCAATATTCTCACCTCGTTACACATCTCCCGTCCATTGAATACCATCTGTATCATCCAGCGATGACTGGCGATCGCTACTTCTTTCTGCCAGGTGAACAGCACTCCCCCCTTTCAGGTTCTGGTCCGATAATACTTCCATCCCGACGAAGATTAGTAGTCCCGTTACGAACCGCATCAACTCGCGTTTTCTGTACATGACCTACGGGCAGGAATAGCTGTTACTTCACTCTGTCTTAAATTCATTGCTGCTGTGTAGCTTCTTTTATCGGTTACACTAAATCTGAAACTGACCTAAATGTAAATAAATTACTATGTCCTATGCCTTAATCCACACGGTTTCCTCTTTACCACTTAATTCACACCCTGTTGTTTATCATCTGATACATTTCTCTTCACTCTCCCTCTCTGGCCCAAATCTCCTATCCCTAGAATGTTTCAACCGTGCCACATGTACACTTGCTGTTCTTGTCGGCAACTAAATCTTGGTATTTACTGGCGACATAGTCCCTACTACATGGTATAACTCCTGACACGTTGCAGTAAACATCTTTGTCTTTCCCTTCTGCGTATACGAAGTTGATAGCATCACCCACTGACCAATCTTATAATGTGGCATGCTTGTTGTAATGTCCTCTCCTTCTAACAGATTCTCAAATGCTCGTATATATGCCTTCCGTATGCTATTCCGCATTTCTCTAATCACTCTGCCAAATTCTTTAAGAGTCTTCCTTTCTTGTTTTCAGTATGTGGAACAATGATGGCATTTTATGACCATATACTATTTCCTATGGCGATAATATTGTATTTGTATGCTATTCTGAGTTGTAAGTGAAGACGACTTACTTCAGTTAGACTTTCCAGTGGATGTGATGTAAGTCATTGTAGTATAGGAACACTTGTCCATGAAATGCAAAGGCTCCGAGTTGGAATCTCGGTCCAGCACACAGTTTCAATATTTCAGAAAGTTTCAGCTTCCCGATTGTCCTATGCACTCTTTGAATTCTTCCATTGGCTTGTGGATGGAGGGAACTTGTCCTTAACTTCATTACATTCAATAACTTACACAACATGAACTTCATTCCCTGCTCTGTTGCTATTGTTTCAGGCACTCCAGGCGCTTCAGTCCAGAACCACGCGGCTGCCATGGTCGCAGGCTCGAATCCTGCCTCGGGCATGGATGTATGTAATGTCTTTAGGTTGATTAGGTTTAAGTAGTTCTAAGTCTAGGGGACTGATGACCTCAGATGTTAAGTCCCACAGTGCTTAGATATTCAGGCACTCCTAATTTCCGTATCCAATTATTCACAAGTGCTTGTGCCACTGTTGCTGCCTGTTGGTTTGGCATCGCGACCATTTATACGTATTTTTAAAAATGATCTATGATTAGGGGTAAATACTTCTTCCTTTTCCTGTAGGTGTTTTATTGAATGGACCTAAGGCATCAACGCCCAGAAATTGGAATGGTATTAACGCTTCAGGTAACTTCAGCAGTGGTACTCCTGTTCAACACAAATCCGCTCTCTGCACGCAAAGTATGCAATTCCGGGGATACTAGTTTACGTCCGTCTGCCTATTCCTCCAGGAACATCTTCCTGCTACTCTTCTGCTGATAGATCTGCAACATCCATGCCCCGCTAGTAAATGATCATAAACATGTAGCACTCTGTTACTTAGGTTCCCAGCTACCACTATCTGCAACCACAACTTGGTTCCTCTGAACAGCAACCCCTCCTGCATGCAAAATATCTCCTTGTGCAGTTTGCCATTCCTAATGATCATTACCCCCAATGCAGTTTGCCATTCCTAATGCTCATAACCCCCGAAAAGTAATACTGCTACTTTTCTACTTTGCTTTTTCCCAGTTTTATTCGTGACTTCAAAATAAGATTCACTTAATCTTCCTGCCCATCATGCCAACCTACTGTAAGAATCCTTTAACTCCAGAACCATTTTAATCCTGTATGATCTGTTATCACTCCGAGCTTTTCAGTGTATGGATGATATTTAAAATATGTGATTCCACTAATAAGGCTTAACATCCGTTTCTCCATCATGCAATAATTTTTTTGTTTAGTTGTGTTAATAGGTAAGTCACTGCAGGTTCTACACCTTTGACTCGTATGACAACACAACAGATTCTCGATTAAAATTCGATGCTATAGCTTCTTTTGGTTCCTAAAAAGCATTCTGGCACTCTTCTGACCACAAATATTTAATACCCTTTTTGAACAACTGTGCCAACCGTCTGACAGTATCCAAAAATCCTTCTAAGAACCGGCCGCAATAGTTCATGACTCCTAAGAATGAGTCCAACTCCTTTGCAGGTTCTGGCACAGGAATTTCATGAACAGCTCTAATCAATCTAGAGTTCGTCTTAACCTCACTACCACTTATGATATGACGTAGGTACGCTACCTCTTCAATAAGACAATAATACTTTTCTGTACACAGTGTTAACTACAATGATTTTAAATTTAGGGATACTTTCCTTAAGTACTGCAAATGCTGTTCCATATCACTCCCATAGACAGTTAATTCATCAAGATTCACTAAACACTGCCGCGGTTTTAAACCTCTGAGTTATTCATCGAACAATCTCTGACACATTGCAGGTGCAGTTTTTAATCGGAATGGCAGTATTCTGCATTGGTGTGTTTTCAGAGTGCTGGAAACGCTGTATCAATGTTGTGGGGCAGCCTCAATTGATAATAGCTGTTCTTCAAAGCCATTGTTGAAAGATATTTGCATTGTCCTAGAGAGGGCAAGGATTGTGTTGTTTTGGCAAAGTGTAGGCACCCGGTATGGTTACTGCATCAAGACTTCTGCATCCACAAGGAAACCTATAATTTCGTATTCCACCCGTAGATTTTTTGTTGTTTTTTTGTTTGTTTTGTTTCTTGGGTACGATGAATATCCCTGCCTCCCATGCACTGTTACTTTTCCAATTGTTCCATCTTCCAGCTGTTGATCGATAAATTCCTCCAAAATTGGCTGCAGTACTGAGGTACTCTGTATGGTTTGCCGTAGACTGGTGCTTCCCTTTTCGTTGATAAACAGTGCTGTAAAATGTGCATGGCTGGTAATAGCCATTTTGAAAAAAAAAAAAACAAATTCTTTAATTCCAAAAATAATTTTTCCATCCATTCCCTTCTGCTTCCCTCTAGGTGCGTCACGTTTCCCTCTAACGCAGTTTTACTAGCATTCACCAACTGTCTAACTATGACACGCCTAGTGTCTCATTCTTTTTCTTCCAGGATATCCGTATTATCGATTAACAAACCCTCTGTTAATCCTATATCCTCTGCACTAAAATTATCTACAAAGACAGGTATCGTCTTCACCCTTTATGTCTCGCATGCATACAATACCTGTTTTAATTAAGCAACCTGTTTGATCTAATACTTCATTCCCTTCTAACGGTTGCACCACACACAAAATTCCTACCAGCAAGCTAACGTCAGCACATATCCCAAGTGATTTCCCCTTACTCTTAAGTACACAGTCGTGAAAAGCAAGTGCTAGTATGATCATTTGCTATTCCATTGGTTCGTTTTTCACGGCGAACTCCCCTCTCGACACTGCTACACTGGCAGTGGCTTCACCTACCTGAAACATATTTATAGCAAGTTTCACCCTATGTTGCCGAACATAATTTATGACACAATGCTGATACAAGATATCTAATCATAGAATCATGTTGTAGGCCTCAGCCACATGCGGCACAAACTCTACACATTGTTTAAATTCAACCATATCTAGGCAAAAGACTATATCCACCGCTACTAGTGGTGTGGAAGCTTTATCTCCGATCCACACTGGGGTGGGTCATAGTGCTTACCTTTCCCCACATTAATGCCGACCGACACATGCGCCTCTATGTCCAATAATATCCTGAAGCCCTTCTCTTCTACTGTTCTTCTTATCGCACAATCCAACTCTGCATACGAATTCATAGCATCTAGCCTTACTGAGGATGACAGTAGGTTGACCGTTGGATCCTGTTGGCATTTAACACCTTATTCTTCTCTGGCCCTCTACATCTGAGACTATTACTTCTTCTTACTTTATCCGCATCACCCTGATTCTGGTGACACTGCCTCTTTACATGCCCTGTTCGTCCACACCTGAAAATTAGGTATTTGCTTCAAAGTCTGTCCGTTTAACCTGAATTCCAGTCGACAAAGCGATCTCCTCCCTGTGCATTGCTATATGCAAATTAGTTCGACCCCATGTCCGCACATTTTGACAATTCTCCATGCAACCCTCTTACAAAAGCATCGAGTGCCCTCCGTTAACTTTCTTGCAAAACAGTTTCATTCACTGCACCATTCTGTCCTATACTACTGGCCATTGAAATTGCTACACCACGAAGGTGAAGTGCTACAGATGCGAAATTGAACTGACAGGAAGAAGATACTATGATATGCAAATGATTAGGTTTTCAGAGCATTCGCACAAGTTTGGTGCCGGTGGCGACACCTACAACGTGCTGACATGAGGAATGTTTCCAACAGATTTCTCACACACAAATAGCAGTTGACCGGCGTTGACTCGTGAAACGTTGTTGTGATGCCTCGTGTAAGGAGGAGTAATGCGCACCATCACGTTTCCGACTTTGATAAAGGTCGGATTGAAGCCCATCGCGATTGCGGTTTATCGTATCGCGACATTGCTGCTCGCGTTGGTCGAGATCCAATGACTGTTAGCAGAATATGGAATCGGTGGGTTCAGGAGGGTAATACGGAATGCCGTGTTGGATCCCAGCAGCCTCGTATCACTAGCAGTCGAGATGACAGGCATCTTATCCGCATGACTGTAACGGATCGTGCAGCCATGTATCGATCCTTGAATCAACAGATGGGGACATTTGCAAGACAACGACCATCTGCACGAACAGTTCGAGGACGTTTGCAGCTGCATGGACTATCAGCTCGGAGACCATAACTGCGGTTACCCTTGACGCTGCATCACAAACAGGAGCGCCTGCGATGGTGTACTCAACGACGAACCTGGGTGCACGAATGGCAAAACGTGAATTTTTCGGATGAATCCAGGTTCTGTTTACAGCATCATGATGGTCGCATCCGTGTTTGGCGACATCGTGGTGAACGCACATTTGAAGCGTGTATTCGTCAGTGCCATACTGGCGTATCACCTGGCGTGATGGTATGGCGTGCCATTGGTTACACGTCTCGGTGACCTCTTGTTCGCATTGACGGCACTTTGAACAGTGGACGTTACATTTCAGATGTGTTACGACCCATGACTCTACCATTCATTCGATCTCTGTCAAACCCTAAATTTCAGCAGGATAATGCACGACCGCATGTTGCAGGTTCTGTACGGGCCTTTATGGATACCGAAAATGTTCGACTGCTGCCCTGGCCAGTACATTCTCCAGATCTCTCACCAACTGAAAATGTCTGGTCAATGGTGACCGAGCAACTATAATATATTTGTCCAATGAATACCCGTTTATCATATGCATTTGTTCTTGGCGTAGTAATTTTAAAGGCCAGTAGTGTAATTGATAGGCACATCCATTAATTCTCCATACCTTATCAGCAAGTTGTTTCTCAGTTTCCTATTGTGCTCTTCACTAATTTGTTTCGCTGAATTAACCCTTCTTTAACTTCGTCAAAAATTATGGTTCCCTAAAGAGCTTCTGTAAACTCTGCATAAGTCTGAGACCCCCTTGTTACTCAGTTTTGCCACAATAATTCCTTATCAAGCCAACCCTCCTTCTGAGCCTGATATATAAGGTTTCCCGCAAAGACCAGCGCATCCTGAGTTACCTTCTCAGAAAGAGAATGAATTAAACTTGAGACTGACAAACCTACACTCCATTGTCAGAACTGTGAGTTTACTAACCGACGCAGTTCTGTATTATCCGCTGTTGACTGTGCTGCGTTTTGTAACAATATGCGTACTGTTTCAGGTTCTGACACATCATGCGTCCCTGGTTGTGTCGAAACTTTGTCCTTGATTACATTCTCAGCCATGCGTGGCTCGCACTCGTGCCATCTCTTATTTTACATACTGTTGTTTTGGTATTGCCACTTCGTTATGTTTGTTTCAATTTCTGTTGTCACTGAGTTTCTGCTTTATCTGCCCGTCAGAGGCAGCAGCAGCGCCTATCGATATGGTCCTCACGTGTTATCTTTGCTGCACTGCTGTTACTTCCCGGTCGTCGTACGTCGTGGAGTGAGTTGGAACGTGCCAGGAGGGCACTTCGGACCTGCCAGTCGTGGAGTTGGAACGCGGCACTTGTTCAGTCCGGTTGGAGCAGCAGTGAGGCCTTGGTGTCCACGGCTCGCCCGACCGTTGCCGCCACGCACCACTTGGGCCGGGGACGGTCATCGTGGATCGTCGGTCGGTCGTCCTACTGGAAGACGTGAACTGGCTCGCCCATCGCTTGTGAGTTGGCTGTGTGTGTGTGTATTGACTCCCGATTTGTCGCTGTGATTACACAGCCACTGCTCAATGTCGTTCGAGTCTTCGTGGAAGTGTTTGTCAAACTGTGCAGTTGGTGTCATTTCCACTGGCAGCTTGTTTTAAACGTTGTCGGCGTACTGGCAGTGAGTCGGTCGGTTGGAGTGGATCAGCAAGCGAGTCTCCGTGCGGCACAGTAGGCTGGGCCTACTGGTGGTCTCTACGCAGTGTCGGAGCGTGTGGGGCCTGTTCCGAGTGCTGCGTGGTTCGTGGCTCACCGACCCAGGACATCAAAGTTGAGTGGTGATTTAATTACCGAAGCCACGTCTGTTCACTTTGTCCCCTTGGATGGTCGTTTGTTGTTGGCGGTGTTCCTGGGAGCAACAGCGAGTGTTCGAGTTTGTGAAGACTTAGCCGCCCTGTGGTGGAATTAACTATATTAGTTGGTTTGAAATTCAAGTCCACCAGCGGAATTTTCTGCCTTGTGGGCGTTAGTATTCCGGTTACCTGCCCTGGTCGCTGACGTAAATTCACGCAGTGTCCTTCCCTAACCTGTTGTCCCTGTCCAACATGGTGTGCAGTTTTTTTGAAAGCTTAATGTATTTTTGGTTGTGGGTGGCTATGTCTGTAAGGTTTGGGCTTTGGAATTCACGTATACTGGTCGGTGGTTAGCAAGTCGTCATGTCGGTGGGTCCCTGACTGTCTCTTGGTTGTGTTGCCGGCGGATTGAGTATAGTTGGACCGACTCTTTATCTCACCTAAGCAAACGTTAAGATTTCAAGGGCAGACCGAGCCCCCTGGAAACTTCTGGGCGCCGTTGCCTATACTGTATTTCTTGTTGGCGTTTAATTGTATATTTTTAATGAATCATAGACGGTGGTTGGAATTTGTATGCTTGCAATTGTGTATTTAAAATCAAACGCCTTCATCCGTTTTAAAAGAAAGTTTTTCTAAATTCGGGAAGTCTCACATTGTCTGAAGATAAAGCTTAGGCCTTCCGCCTGTTGAAAATTTATTGTATTGTTTTAAAGCATCGGCCTTCAGCCGCTTTAGATTTTAGGGATCTTACTTATCAAGTACTACCTTTGGGAAGATAAAGCTGTGGGCTTTCAGCCTGTTGAAAATTTATTGTAGTTGTGTTGTTTTTTTAAAAGCATGAGCCCTCAGCCGCTTTAAGTTTTACGGCTCTAACTTATCAAGTATTACATTCTTTCAAGATAAAGCTGTGGGCTTTCTGCCTGTTGAAAATTTACCGTAGTTCTATTGTTCTTAAAATGGTGGGCCTTCAGCCGCTTTAAAATTTTGGATTCTTACTTATCAAGTGTTACAACACTTGGGCTTAAATACCATTTAAGGCTAAAAGCTTTGCGCCTTCTGCCTTGGAAAATTGGTTACAGTTTTTTTTAAACAAAGGCCTTCAGCCGTTTTGGAGTAAGGATTCTTATTGGTCATAAAGCTTGTCCCTTCTGCCTGTTGAAGGTTATTGTAGGTACGGTGTTTTAAATTTATCGACCTTCAGCTGATTTTAAAAAACAATTTAATTTGTCTGACTAGTCAAGTCTTACATAGAGCCTTTTGTCTCATATATATATATATATATATATATATATATATATATATATATATATATATATATTATATATATATATATATATATATATATATATATATATATATATATATAATTCAAGGGGCTTCAGCCGTTTTAGAATTAAAGACGTTTTCTGTCGATAGTCAAGCTTAGAAGTTGCGCTGTAATGTTTGGACAACTAAATAAAGTGTTATGTTTGGAGTGTAACTGACAGCCTCTCATTCTGGCCCACTTCCACAGTTCCTACTACTTCTCCTGTCCTGCGGGTTTAGCACGGCGTATCACACTCATTTTGAGAAGTAACAGTAACAACACAAGAAAACAAAATGTATGAATATTATTCTTATGGGTAATCATGAGCCATTTCAACTTCCAATATTGCTTAGCCATATGCCCTTAACGTTTACGTGTCTAACATTTCACTGGAACTGATTCTGCACACGGCGCTGAGTGGCCCTCAGGGTTATATTGCTCACATCTAAAAGGCACTAACCAATCGTGACTTCCACTACCTCTAAAAATAGACAAATCCGCTGGTTCTCTACTTGCAATCAAATATACATTACAAAATACAGACCCATCAAACATTTTTTCCATGACCAAAATACCATCAAAAATTTTTGGGCTCATGGTTCTGTATGCTGTAGGTGCTGATGTTACTCTAAGAAGGCGACGTCAACGATCTGACATCACTGTTAGATGACCCATGGATTATCACCCATGGAGAGTGAAATGACACATCACGACGCAGCAGATTTGTTTATTTAGTTACTTTATTCTGGCCCTCAGACGTAGTACATCAGGAACAGCTCGGTGGAGGCGTCCAGTTGCCTTTCATGCGATGCAATGAACGCCTGGCATTGCAAAGAGGGGGGCTGAGCGTGGAAACACTCGAATGCCACTGTCAGGACGTCAGCTTCTGCGAGTTTGGTAACAGTGTGGCAGCTCAGCTGACGATACCGTGGAGGTGGTAGTGACCTACGTCAAGTAAGCTGGCGTCTCTCTGCCCAAGCGGCGGATGCTCTCATGACTCAGGATAGGCTACCCCCTCCTGTGGTCGAACAGCAGACCCCTTGATACATTCCGAGATGTTGGTCCGGGGGTCACAGGCTCATGGTGTAGGCTGTGATACTAGGACCAGAATATTTTAGTACACGAACGGCTGAGTACTTATATGCTCTAACCTATGTTCTTGTAGAGTTTAAGGCTAATATTCTAAACACACCCATGGTGGCAAGTGGGGCAAGAGTTTCATCCTTCTCCTAATGTACCGCAGCACAGTCTGTTGCTATGCCATGCCCAGCTAGCTCTGTTTGACAACTACTCGCCGTGTTTTGCTTGGCAGTGCATAACGCTCTGGCATACCAGCAACCCACTTCCGCTCTGGCACACTTTTACCTGAATACACCCCGAACAGACTTATGAAATCGCTAACGGTGTAAATTAACATATACACACAAATCAACATACAAGGTCGCAGTGAATTCTCCTCTCAAATGCACCTTTTACTTAGAGCATCCCCCACCAGAGACGGTAGGACACGCATTTATGTAACAAACAAATTAATATCAAACTCATTACAGATATAACCACACGAACAAAACATAGCTGAAAAACACAAAATGGGAGGTGGTAACACAACAAGCAGAAAATGCACAAGCATATTGTTGAAATATTCGTGAAACTTGTGTAGCTCCGTTTCACCATGAGGCCATATAGCGAACGCGTCGTCCACGAATCGGTTCCCGCAACGTGGGCGTAAAGGAGCTGAACCGAGGGCCGTTGCTTCAAAGGCTTCCATGAATATGCCGGCTGCCAGCGGAGATGGGGGAGACCCCATTGCTACGCCGTTTGTCTGCTCGTAGTATTTTCCTTGCCATTTGAAGTACGTTGAAGTCAGGCACAACTCAACCAGGTCGCATATGTCTGGCGGGACTTGCTCTTGAATGATGCAGATGGTTTCATCTACTGGCACGTTCGTAAATAGTGATTTCACGTCAAAGCTGACCATGATGTCCGTACGTAAAATTGTTTCTCCCTTTAGGCGTTCTATGAAGTGCGTCGAGTTCTTCACATAAGAGTCTCTCTTGCCATCTAGACATCTTAATTTGCAGGCTAGATACTTTGTCAAACTGTAAGTAGGTGAATTCATCCCATTCACTATTGGCCTCAAAGGATACCTTACCGTATGTATCTCTGGAACACCGTAAATTCTAGGGGAGACTGGTACTCCGGGAATAAGACCCTTTGCTGTGTCGGCTTCAATTCTCGAGTCCTTAATCGCGGCCTGCCTCTTTCTAATTTTCTTCGCCGTATGGTCCGCCCTTAGTTCTTTGTAGATGGAATCATTTAACAATTCTTTCATCTTGTCTTAGTTCTGCAAGGTGTCTAAGATGACCGTAGAATTGCCTTTGTCTGCTGATAATATCACAATTTCGCCGTTGCTCTTCAGTTCCTTGATAGCTGCCCTCTCCTCTCTGTTGAGGCTGTGTTGCGGTGGCTTGGCACGTAGTAGAACTCCAACGGTTTCCCGTCTAATTTTCTCAGCTTCTATCGCAGATGTGTGCCGGAATGTTGTTTCCACGGATTCGATAATTTCTTCTCTGGGAATCCGCTCAGGTGCGATGGCAAAGTTCAGTCCATTAGCTAGTGCTTCTGTAGCTGCGTTGCTGATGGGATGAGATGAAAGGTTCACCACTGTTCGAGATGTAACCAGTCGAGGCGTAGTGTTCCGTGTCGTCTTTGCTAGCTGCTCAAATTTCTTCTTCAGGCGAATGGCGGCGGTTTCACTAGCTGCATACGCTTGCAGGTGAGTGATTCTGTGGACGTTATTCCAGTCGCTAGGCGATAACGTAGATGATAGCAGAAGATGTATTTGCAGCAACTGTTTGTTGTTGAAGTCAAGTTCTCTCCGGCCTTGCTGAATGCGCTCCTTCGGAATAGATTTACTGGCTGGCCTGTAGATGCTTCTTGCTTTGTGAGTGTCGATGTTAAATTGTAACTGAAGAAATGTAAGTACAATGTCATCATCCCGACACCTCTTCAAGTGGATACGACGGCTGAGAAGTTTCCCTTACTTCTTCTTGAATGTTTCCAGTTTGCGGATCTTGCTGTGTGTTTCCTGCCCATACAGGTTGCTAATATAAGTGCGTAGGCTTCCGCGGCCAAAGTGAGTCGACATATAAGTTTTCTGGGTTTGGTACCGCGTCATAATGTAAAAACTACTGCTGCTGGAGAAAAACCAACGTTTCGGCCACGGTTGCAGCGGCCTTCTTATGGGTCTAATGGTGGTTTTTAGCTACGCATTGGGTTTCTTATTTTGTTGTTACTGTTCACTGCGCATGCCATTACGTCATAATTTTAAAAAAGGCAGTTAGTTTCATTGGTCACTTAAGGCCGACGTCCAGAAGTTGGTAAACAGCAGCCAACTTCACATTCGACGGTGACCACCAATCATGGTACATAACACAAGAGCCGATGGACAACAGAGGTCACCTTCTCCCTCCACCGCAATAACTTATCAAAATAAAGTTCCCTCTCCTTCTTCCTTAAGTGACCAATGAAACTAACTACCTTTCTAAAATTATGACGTAGTGGCATGCGCAGTGAACACTAACAACAAAATATAAAGGATGCTGCATAGCAAGAACGCACCAGTAGACCCAGAAGAAGGCCGCTGCAACCGTGACCGAAACGTTGGTTTTTCTCCAGCAGCAGTAGTTTTTACATTATGACGCGGTACCAAACCCAGAAAACTTTTATGTCGACTGACTCTGGCCGCGGAAGCCTACGCAATTGCATATTGCTGACTGTCCCTTCTTCTCCTGTTAGCAAAAAGTCGTAAATAATGTGGAATGAGCTACGATACTGTGGCGAAAAAGCAAAATACCATTGCTCTTCACACCTGTAAGCCAGGTCAGTTCCTCGTATCAGATTGTTATGATGTATGTGAAATGCGTATACAGAGTTTCGCTATCTGTAGTTGCGAAGTAATAACACTCAAAATAAGCTAAGCGCTATACTGGCTAAAATGCGCCGTCGAGAATCACGTGACTTGAGATTCCCGATACATAGTGGACCGAATTCTCATTCTGCACACACGAATGCTCGTTCTATAGATATTCATAATCTATGAGAATGACCCGCCTCTCTGCTGGCGGGCAGCGATACCATGGGTTCACGAGGTGGAAAAAAAAAAATGTTTGGACCGACTGCGGACCGGATCAGTAATGATAAGATAACAAAAAAACGCAATTAGAACCAAACAGTAATCAAGCTTTACAAAACTTGCACTCCTAAAAACTGTTTCTTACGTAACAATAAGAGAATACCTAATAATGCGTAGAAGACATAGGTCACCGATGATGCTATGTAAGTAAAAAGTATTGAAATGCATTTGGCACACATTTAGTTGTAGAAATGAAACTCATCTCTAAGAAGATAGTAATAGCAGCAGTATGAGTTTTGTTAAATAAATGTGAACTGATTGACTGTAAGTTATCGCCATATACTGTATAAAGACCTGTGCAA
The DNA here is from genome assembly GCF_021461395.2 of Schistocerca americana. Lineage (NCBI taxonomy): Eukaryota > Metazoa > Arthropoda > Insecta > Orthoptera > Acrididae > Schistocerca > Schistocerca americana. The sequence goes on along the minus strand of NC_060126.1, from coordinate 498,345,247 downwards.
TAAGTAAATAACTAAGCTAAAACATTCTATTCGGTTCTCTACAGTGTGAGTAATCTCTGTACTTGGAAGATATGATACAAAGTAAGATGATGTTTTAAGGTTAATTAGAGGCTCTAGGCTACATACACTAATCGGCTGCTGTGTGTCCTTCATTTCCTTTACTTCGTCATGCTCAAGTGCAGCTGCCCTTAGTTACTTATTTATATTGTTTTAAACAGTGAGCTTCAATCACGGCTACATAGACAGTGGAGTGAGGGAAAGAAGAAGAAGGAAGTGGGGCGAAACGACGGAGGCGGCGCCCCGCTAAGCGGCAGCAATTACAGGAAATGTTAACGGAAGACGCGTCCGCCAAACAAATGAGTCGGGCAGCGCCCAGGTAATGAAACGGAGCGCGGAATTACATTCCACTGCTGGAAGGCGGGAGGGGAGGGGAAGCGAGGACGACCCGCAAGCCCTACTTAATTTGCCGATGAACTCGCCCGGAACAGGGCGCTGTCTCCCTTGCGTAACAAGTATGGCCTGTGTATCGCTTATATCTTGGCTGTGGACCATGGGATATCACAGAACAATTTATAGAAGTTCTTTAGGAACTTGTGTCTGTTAGCCTTTCCCTTACAGACACAACCACAGCGTCAACGGTACTGGCTGGCAACTGCAGTGCTTGTGGGGACACCGTAGGATCTTAACTCTCCGGGAAAGATCGGAATGTTTTGTAAAGACTGCTTGCAGTAGTGTGGGAGAAGGAGGGAAGGCACGGTGGTGGGAGGCTGTGGTGCAACCGACTGGAAGTCACCAGCAACTGCTGAAGTCGTTGTTCAGGTGGAATTAATCGACACGCAACAAATATGATTAAATAATTTATTCCTTCCACAGGCAATGCTGATTTTTATGCATAATTGCACGAGAGGATTGTGCCCTGTTATTTTACCAACAGCGAGCGTACCGTACAAAGAAAGTGGCAGCTCCTCTCCACCGCCATCACTGAATCCATACGTATTATAAAAATGGAAGTCCGTATGTATTAATGTAAATACACTACTGGCCATTAAAATTGCTACACCAAGAAGAAATGCAGATGATAAACGGGTATTCATTGGAAAAATATAGTATATTAGAACTGACATGTGATTACGTTTTCACGCAATTTGGGTGCATAGACCCTGAGAAATCAGTACCCATAACAACCACCTCTGGCCGTAATAACGGCCTTGATACGCCTGGGCATTGAGTCAAACAGAGCTTGGATGGCGCATACAGGTACAGCTGCCCACGCAGCTTCAATACGATACCACAGTTCATCAAAAGTAGTGACTGGCGTATTGTGACGAGCCAGTTGCTCAGTCACCATTGACCAGACGTTTCCAGTTGGTGAGAGATCTGGGGAATGTGCTGTCCAATGCAGCAGTCGAACATTTTCTATATCCAGAAAGACCCGTACACGACCTGCAACATGCGGCCGTGCGTTATCCTGCTGAAATGTAGGGTTTCGCAGGGATCGAATGAAGGGTAGAGCCACGAGTCGTAACTCATCTGAAATGTAAAGCACACTGTTCAAAGTGCCGTCTATGCGAACAAGTGGTGACCGAGACGTGTAACCAATGGCACCCCATACCATCACGTCTGGTGATACGCCAGTATGGGGATGACGAATAGACGCTTCCAACGTGCGTTCACCGCGATATCGCCAAACACGGATGCGACCATCATGATCCTGTAAACAGAACCTGGATTCATCGGAAAACATGATACTTTGCCATTCATGCACTCAGGTTCGTCGTTGAGCACAGCATCGCAGGCGCTCCTATCTGTAATGCAGCGTCAAGGGTAACCGCAGCCATGATCTCCGAGCTGACGGTCCATGCTGCGGCAAACGTCGTCGAATTGTTCGTGCGGGTGGTTGTTGTCTTGCAAACGTCCCCATCTGTTGACTCAGGGATCGAGACTTGACTGCACGACCCGTTACAGCCATGCGGATAAGATGTTTGTCATCTCAACTGCTAGTGATACGAGGCCGTTGGGATCCAGCACGGCGTTCCGTATTACCGTCCTGAACCCACCGATTCCATATTCTGCTAACAGTCTTTGGATCTCGACCAACGCGAGCAGCAATGTCGCGATATGAGAAACCGCAATCGCGATAGGCTACAATCCGATCTTTATCAAAGTCGAAAATGTGATGATACGCATTTCTCCTCCTTCCACGAGGCATCACAACAACGTTTCACCAGGCAACGCCGGTCAACTGCTGTTTGTGTATGAGAAATCGGTTGGAAACTTTCCTGATGTTAGCACGTTGTAGGTGTCGCTATCGTCGCCAACCTTGTGTGAAGGCTTTGAAAAGCTAATAATTTGCGTATCACAGCATCTTCTTCCTGTCGGTTAAATTTCACGTCTGTAGCACGTCGTCTTCGTGGTGTGGCAATTTTAATTGCCAGTAGTGCACATATTTATCAGTGTTCCACATCTCCTCCTGAACTAATGTGATGATTTCAACCAAACGTGGTTCACACTTCACAACCTGGCTGGAGAGAATCGCTTTGGGGGCACGGAAACCACCTACCTATAAAAGGGATGGGAGTGGTAGTGGGTGTAAAAATGTTCTATTTCTCAAGACGTGTGAATTTGCAGACTTTATTCATCCAATATTTGAGAATGAGAACACTCAGTTACTTGCAAACGGACTTTACTCACTGTGTCAAACCTTTAAGAAACTCTTTCTCGCTGGAAAATCAACAAAATGATGAGTGCCATCGGTATCCACATATACCACTGAATGTATCAGAGAAGTTATGTGACCGTACAACCCATAGTGCAGGAAATATGACGTCATAAGAACCGCGATGCGTGATTAACTGCAGCATCGTGCATGGCATATAGAATTATTACTTATCTGCTATTTCTTCTGTTCGTAACAGTATCCTCATATGCCACTGAATGTACCTATAAAATTACATCTTTTCACGATACATTTTTCAGGAGGTAAGGTGTCATAGAGACTGAGCTGCGTGAAATTGAAACTGCCGTACGAAATTCGCTACAGATGCAGGTTAAGTATGAGTAAAAATACGTGAGAAGTGTGTTATACACATGTCAAGTAAATGTGACATGTGTGTACTCCGACAAAGCCGCAGCTAAATAGCTCCCATTAAACCTCTGGATCGATTTCTACCAAATGTGTGGACATATTATTATCTGGAAAAAATGTGCTGAGGGGTTACGAATTAGCACTCTCCTATTGGGGTGGGCGTAATGACGTGGGGAGAGAAGGGGCAAGGCAGACACTGACGGACACGGAGCAGAGAGGAAGAAATGGACAAAGTTATGAGGGAGGCAGATATGGACACTGTGAGAGAGAGGGGTAACCGGACAGAGAAACCGAGGAGAAGGAGATGAGCCGAGACAGAGAGAGGAGCAGATGGACAGATGAAAGCGAGAGGAGGAGGTGCACAGAGATGGTGGGAGTAGAAGACAGAGGGTGGAGGAGAAGGGTGGAAAGATTTGGAGGAGCAAATAAACTCTGAGAAAGGGAAGAATAGGTGCTTCAGAGAGAGAGAGAGAGAGAGAGAGAGGAGGAGGAGGAGGAGGAGATGGACAAAGAGAGGGAAGGATATGATCAGAGAGAGGTAAAGATTGATAGAGAGACGGAGGAGGAACAGAGGGATGGAGAGAAGGACAGGAGGACAGGAGGAGAAAGACAAGGGGGTGGGTGGTGAAGGTGGATGGAGAGACGGGAGGAAGGAGGCGGACAAAGAGGAAGGTGTAGGAGATGGGTAAGGATGAGTAGAGAGGAAATGGCTAGTGGAACGCTGGGCAACGCCAGGTATTCAGCTAGTTTGAAATGAATTTTGGAACGGAAAACATGTATCAACACCTGAAGATGGCTGGATGGTTGCCAGCCGAAATATAGTGGCAAGAAGTCAGATTGATCCGGTTACAATTCCGAAACATCACAGAATATTATACGTTTAGCTTTAGCAGTTTAACAGAGAGTACATCGCGTGACTAACATAACCAAGCTCAATATTTTTACCGTTCGCAGCTGGCTGTGGTAATGAAACTCTTTTAGACTCTATAGCTACAAAGAGGCCTGGCCTTACCGGCAATGTCAGTACAGCGGCAGAATTCAGTGACCATGATGTCATCACAGAAAGAAGAGATAAGCAGCATCTTAGCAGCCTAATTAGACAGCGACTGGAGATCATTTACTTCCAGTATGATGGAAGTAGAGAAGTTATGGGGAAAAGTTAAACGGATCCTGGATCGGGCTCTGGAGAAGTATATGCCGAGTAAGTGAAAGAAGCATGGTAAAGACCCAACGTGGATTAAAACCAAATTCGGGAAGTTCTAAGAAAGCAAAGGCTTTCGGTTCGAAAGAGGCCTCGCAAATAACGACAGGCAAAAGTTGGTAGAGATTGGTGCGTCGGTAGAAAGATAGATGTGGTAAACATACCACATCTATTACCGTCATGCCACATACTCGTAAAAGGATCTAGTCAAGAACCCGAGAAAATTCTGGTGCTACGTAAAATCCCTAAACATGTCGCAGGCTTTTGTGCGATCACGCGTTGACCAGTCTCGTGCGGCAACAGAAGACAGCAAAGGAAAACAAAAGTTTTAATTTTACGTTCAATAAATCGTTCACGCAGGAGGATCCTACAAACTTACCGTCGTTTGACCACCGCTCATATTCACGTAAGAAGAACATAAAAAAAGGCATACCTGGCGTCGAAAAGGCACTGAAAAAATTAAAAACAAATACTTTATTTGGTTCGGATGGAGTTCCAATCTGGTTTTACAGACAGTGCTCTATGGAGATGGCCCCTTTTTTAAGCTTCCATTTATCGCGAATTACTCACACAACGTGAAGTACCAAGCGACTGGAAGAAACGCAGACGACTCCTGTACGTAAGAAGGGTAAAAGAATGGACCCTTAAAATTACAGACCAATATATTCAACAGCGGTTTGCTATGGAATCCTTGACCATATTCTCAGTTCGAATACATTTTCTTGAGAACGGTAGGCTTGTGCCAACAAATCAGCTCAGTTTTAGAAACCATCGCTTTGCGAAATACAGACTGCCCTTTATTCACATCATATCTTTCGAACATTGGATGAAGGACGACAGGGAGATTCCTTCAGAATGAGATTTTCACTCTGCAGCGGAGTGTGCGCTGATATGAAACTTCCTGACAGATTAAAACTGTGTGCCGGACCGAGACTCGAACTCGGGACCTTTGCCTTTCGCGGGCAAGTGCTCTACCAACTGAGCTACCAAAGCACGACTCACGACCCGTCCTCACAGCTTCAGTTCTGCCAGTACCTCGTCTCCTACCTTCCAAACTTCACAGAAGTTGTTCTGCGAACCTGTGCGAAGAGCACTGCAGGGTGCTAACAAATGTATGAGACTATGCAATAAGTTCACAGATATGTGAGTAGCCCGAGGACCTCTTAAGAAACAGGACCCATTGTTCTCGTTAGCGAGTGTTCATAAAAGACAGGGGTATCATTAGAAGCGCCCAGGGAAGTATGAAAATACCATTGTTATTATCTGTTCTCTATGATCTGGCGGACACAGTGAGCAACAATATGCTGCGCTGCACGAGAAACTGTTGTGGTTGACTGATTGTAGGAGGTTGTTTGTAAATGGGAGTTTGCTCTAAATGTAGAAAAATGTAAGTTAATACAGATTAGCAGAAAAATAAATATTCCAATGCAGAACTCGGAATGCGATACTTAAGACAGGCAGGTCGATTAAATATGCGGGCGTTGCTTTGCAAACCGATATGAAATGGAATGCAAGTGTAAAGACTGTAGCTGGGAAGACGAACGGTGGACATCGCTTTACGGGGATAGTTTTAGAAAACTGTGATTCATCTGTAAAGGGAACCGCATATAGAACACTAGTGCGACTCATTCGTAAGTAGGGCTAAAGTGTTTAGGATTCCTACAAGGTCGGATTAAAGGAAGATATCAAAGCTAATCAGAGGCGGACTGCCAGATATGTTACCGGTAGGTTCGATCAACACGCAAGCATTATGGAAATGCTTCAGGCCCGCGCGGGATTAGCCGAGCGGTCTCCGGCGGTGCAGTCATGGACTGTGCGACTGGTCCCGGTGGAGGCTCGAGTTCTCCATCCGGCATAGGTGTGTGTGTTTGTCTTTAGGATAATTTAGGTTAAGTAGTGTGTAAGCTTTGGGTCTGATGACCTTAGCAGTTAAGTCCCATAAGATTTCACACGCATTGAAACATTTTTGCTTCAGGAAGTCAAACGGTAATCCTTAGAGGGAAGCCGACCTTATTTTCGAGGAACGCTGTTACGGAAATTTAGAGAAACAGGAACTGAAGCTGGCTGTAAAACGACCGTATTGCCACAGGAGCTTTTTTTTTTCATCAGTCTTCTGACTGGTTTGATGCGGCCCGCACGAATTGCCCTCCTGTGCTAAACTCGTCATCTCAGAGTATCACTTGCAATCAACGTCCTCAGTTATTTGCTGGATGTATTCCAATCTCTGTCTTCTTCTACAGTTTTTGCCATCTACAGCTCCCTCTTGTACAATGGAAGTCATTCCCTCATGTCTTAACAGATGTCCTATCATCGCGTCCCTTCTCCTTATCAGTGTTTCCCACATATTCCTTTCCTCTCGGATTCTGCGCAGAACCTTCTCATTCATTCATTTTCAACGTTCGTCTGTAGCCGTAGACGTACATTTCGCGTAAGGACAGGGAGACTTGTTAAGAGACATTTTGCCTTATATGGAGGGATAAAGATAGTCTTTTTCTCTCTCTGTCTATTTGCGACTGGAACAGTTAAAGAAATGACCTGAAGTTGTGCAACTTACCCTCGACGGGTACGTTCATTGTACAAGGAAAATTCGATACAACACGTTGTCCAACTGCAGCTAGTCTCCCTAGGAATCTCTTCAGGAAGCGCCTAACTCGAGGAGAAACGCTAGTGTGTGCCGCAAGGGACGGTAGTGACGTCGCGGCTCACTTCATTCACATGGAGACGCACCGGCGATGGAGACAGACCGTGGACGCTCGCGTAGCTCGAGTAAGGTCTGCTAGAAACTGTGCAAAAAGGAAAGAGAGCAAGGGGTGAAGGTTGTTTCACAGACTCTGTAATCCAATTTTCGTTGCAGAAGCCCCCACAACTAGTCCGAGTGACAATACTATCAGGGATGTTCTGAAGGAAACGACCCCGACTCGTCCTTAACGTAAGGAAATTGGGAACATCCCCTAGAGTTGGCAAAACGTGGCCAAGTAGTGACAAAGGGAGTGGCGGTGTGTGGTATTCGGGGGTCCATCGACCCCGGGCTGTATGGACTATAGAGTATTCCTCCACTCAGTGGTCAAAATTGGCAATTTTTTAACCTACCTGAGACTTATAAAGCAACGTTCATCACCTTATTTACACCATTACCGTTTACTGAAATATTCCCTGTCAGTGCCACACTTCATGAGACAATGGTAGAAGTGGAGGAGAGTTCGGTGGGGTCACTAGCTGCTCACGCAATTTACGATTAATACATCTGATTGGCCAATTAACTTGTAAGCAGTTGATTTTCAGAGTCAGGACGGTAGGTGCTCTCTCGCATCAATTTTAGCAACAGAGTGGCACATGCTGACCTGACGTCTTCATTGCAAGTAACAGCCAAAGGACCTTGATCACACTGCTGCCTGAAATGTATTTCTACTCCATTCTATCGCTATCGCTTGCGTCTTGTCCTGCGGCTACGCAGGGTCGGCCATGCTTAATTGGATTTGGCATGTTAAGTTTAAGGGGTGGTCGGATGCCCTTCTTGCCGCCACCCCATACCCCCCAGGACGGAATTAGAGTACCTCAACTGTCTGGGTCTAGTGGAATCCATGACAGACTGTGAATGTGTTCAGATGTCTGCGAGCTGCCTAACTGGGGCGGAACGTGGGAACCAGCCAGTATTCACCTAGCGGGATGTGGAAAACCGCCTAAAAACCACATCCAGGCTGGCCGGCAAACCGGCTCTCGTCGTCAACCCGCCGGGCGGATTCGACCTGGGGCCGGGGCGCCTACCCGAGTCCAGGAAGCAGCGCGTTAGCGCTCTCGGCTACCATGGTGGATATATTGCTACTCTATGTGAGTAGGATACTCAGGTTCAGGCAGACTATTAAACGTTTGCGTCCGAACAATATGAAAAACAACACAAATTTAAGATTTTTCGCAAAATTAACGTTAGTGTCATAGTAAGCAACAAATAAAATAGGAAATTGTTGAACAGTAAAAAATAGTTTGTTTTACGCTGAGGCAGTTTTATTTGGGGCCACTGGGACATACGACAGTTATCAAAGTGCCGTCATTTCCGGTGGAAGCAAGCTGAGAAACACTTCTACGGGAGATTTTATATCAAGATTTGGTCTCACATATTCAGGCAGGTCTTGCAAAGCTGCTACTTTGTACGATGTAAGCCACGTTATTTGTGTGTTTATCATGGCTTAATGATCTTCACTGTCGTCATCAACATCGTCACGAACTGAATTTCCAATGAATAGTTCAGGATCTGGATATGGCGGTTAGGTTCTTCATGTACATGCCTGACTGAGAATATTTACAGAAGTATTCTCAGGGTCACTTTTTGCCTCGTACGTCTCTGAATCTCAGTCACCCAGAATTTCTTCTTCTAAAATGTGGACGTTTAGAGTGTCGTGAACATATGGAAGTTGTATCTCCCACACATCACCATTAAATTTGTGTTAGACCCTTCATTATTTACAATAGCTTCGAGAGGCGTAAGAAATACAAAAGAAAAACTTTTTACTTATCTTTATTTTCTCTTGTTGTTGGCTCCAAGTATTGCATCTAGGGGTACATTTTGGCGCTCATATTTTCATTTAACGTTGTGGGGTGAAGATTTGCCTGTAGTACTCTTGAATTTTATTCTGTGTCACATTTTTCAACGTCACGCGTCTTTTACAATTTACACTTATTCTGCCGTACTCACTATATTCCTAAGTGTTTACAAAGCTACAGAGTTTACGTACTTTCTTGACAAAAGAAGAATCTTTACTAAGCCACAACATTAATTTACAAATGAATCCAGGAATAAATTTAATAATTAGCGTTGGATTGTGCAATTAATAATATGAATTTTAAGTATGCTAGAGTTCCTAAATTCAAATATTTCTAAAACAAGAATAATTTTTAACCGTTAATACATATCGATTGTAACAAATCAATTCCTTTTTATACATTTTAGCCTGAAATATAATACATCGTATACAAAACCAAATGAAATTCTTTCAGTGAAACAGGCCAGAATGGTCACCTATACAAGAATCGACAGTATACAGAATATCAGTTACTTCTATTAAAAAAAGGTAGTGTTGGAGGGGGGTGTCCCATTACAGAGTGTTGCCAACTGTAGGCCAAGAGTATCCCACGATTCTCAGTCTTCACTTCCTGGATAGGGTTCATGCAAAACATAGTCTTTGGTAGCACACAGTTGCACTTAGTGGAAACTTGTTTCCGATGAGTCCAGCAGTGTCACACGGTACACCGATTGCCTAAGGGGTAACCAACTGAACTGCATACACATACATCACAGATATTTCCTCATGACAAAGTATTTGTTGGCTCAGGAAAGTTGGTTTGGGTATCTGCAAATGTCAAAGTGCTGCAGCTGAGATTGTGTGTGGTTAAGCCACTACAGAAAGGTGAAGCTTAAGACGAAACGCGGTGTGTTATATGAAGAACATAACCAACGATAATGGGAGACTGGTGATTCAGGAAATCTTTGATAATTTTGGGGCAGATGAAGTGAATCGCCCCAGAAGGTTTAGTTATTTCGTGTTTAGAGATACTCGAGGATGTGTATATCGATGTATCATGAGCAAGAGACAAATTCCCAATGCGTCTGTATTACTTGCCGAAGCTCGTCACTTCAAAGACAGTAAACGGAAAGCCATGGAAATTTTGTTGTTACGATAATCAGACTTTTTCAGTTCAGATCGTCCAATACGAGCATCTCTTGAAACACAATATCCAATATATACAGGCGATAATCCACCAGTCTGTGGAAAACCACAGAGAACAGCAAACACATGGAGCCACTAGTAGACGAATTTATAGATCAACAACTTCGTGAGGGTATTATCGAGCATAGCGCTTGCATGTGGTCAGAAAATACTGTTATTGTGCCCAAAACGTGTTCTAAAATACAGATTTCATTGTGACTACTGTTACTTGAATGCACGAACCACAGATGATGCATATCTGATTCTGAACATCACAGATGCATTAAACAACTTAGGAAAATTTAAATACTTTTCAACAATTTATCTTAGAAATCATTGTCACCAGCGGGAAGCGCTTCCGAAAAATTGACTCAAAACAGCTTTCATGACACCTTCAGGTCACTACCATTACCGAAGGGTGCCATGTGCATTGATAGATGCTCATCTACACTCCAACGCCTATTGGATGTGGTATTTTGTGGTTTAAAACCAAAAATCTGTATGGTATATCTCGTCTATTTGAGAATTGTAGAAGATTATGTTAAACGTCTGGGTGAAGTATTTAGGAGATTTAGGGCGCCACGCCCTACACTTAGTGTGAAGTGTAATTTTGTTAAGAAACAATCAAGTTGTCTTGGGCATGTTATCAATCCTATACGAATTGAGGACGGATCCTCGACTTACTTCTGCTACTCGTGAGTTTCCAAAGCTACAAACTACCAAACAATTACAGTCGTTTATTGGATTATGCTATTATTATCTTAAGTTTATGAAGGGATTCGCTGAATTTGCCCAACCGTTAATTAAGTTACTGCTACAGTGTGTTAGTTTTCAGTGTCAAGACGCATTCAGGAACCTCAAGGGTATATTAGTATCAGATAATGTATTAATGTTCCCTGAGTTTGAATAGGAATTCATATCTGCGTATGCTTTCGGTTGTAATTATAATGTTGATGGGAAAGAACATCAAACGGCATAAGCTTCCAGACAAATTAATTGAGCTGGAACAAATTGTTTGACAATTGAAAAAGATATGTTAGCAATTATTACTGAATCTATTATGTTCATTGTTATCTTCATAATCGTAAATTCCAAGTGATTATAGGCCACGCATCTTTAAAATGGTTATTATGCTTGAAAGGTTCATTAAATCGTTGAAGGAGATGGGCATTAAAATTTAGTTCAACTATGAAGTGCTTCATAGGCCAGTTAACTGTAAATAGGAAGGTACCAGTTTTACAAGTTGTAGGTGGAAGCTAGGGAAAAGGAACAGTCAGTGACACTAAGTGTTAATTTATTTAGAATGTAACCTCAATTTGAAATGATAGAAGGCTTGTTATGGAGTTGTACAAAGGGTAAACCTCATGTTGCAGGGCCTTCAACGCTGAGAGCGGCAGTATTACGCTAAGCACATAACCATATTTTTTGAGGACATGGAGGGAAAAAGCGACTGAAACATGCGTAGTAAAAAGATAGTTGTAGAAATCGCATCGCAGTGATGTGGAACAATGCTTAAGAAACTGCATCCCATGTGAACAAGGAGCAGATTGGAGTCATCTGAAAAAGCAGTTTCAGAGACTATTATAAGCTCACAAGTGATTTACTACTACAGAATTGGATGTTTTAGGCCCTTTTGATAGAACACAATCGGGTACTAAATATGCCCTTAGTATGTTTGATCATTTTTCATGATACTGAGATATGATAGCTATCCCAGCTCAGAAGGCGAGGACAGTAACACAGGCCGTAGTTAACGACTCGCTACCGAAATTTGGCAAGCCAGAAACCATTCTTACGGTACAGAGTATTAAACTTTTACCTGAACTAATGAAAAAGTTATGTTGCTTACTAGAAATTGAGAAGTTACGTTCCACCCACTAACAGATGGACGGACAGAACGAGTTCAAGGTACTTTATTCAAGACGTTAAGCCATCACATAAAGCCACTGTATTCAGATTCGGACATATATTTAAGTTTTATCGTAAGCACACACCAGAACTGGCCTCTCCCCGTACGAGGTTGTAGATGGGAAAAAAATATTATCACTTTTTGATGCAGTTCAACATAAACTGGTTCCATGTAGCGAAGCAATGAAAAATTTTTCCAAGATCCTGAGAGAAATATGGTAAAGGCTAAAGCGTGCCAACACAGAAGCTGTAGGACGTAATGGACGATGGACGAGTAAACAGCCACAAAACAGTATAGGACATTCGATATTACTAGCTAATCGATACATCCCAAACGCCTAAAGATATGTTTTTTATAAAACATCAAGGACCTTACCAAGTTATCAAAATGACTCCGCCAGTCAACGTAGAGTTACAGTTGGTTACAGTTGAAGTTCATAGTTTACGTGAATGGAGTAATTCTCGCACTTGTCAGCCCTTGAAATCTTCAGAATCGTGTGGATGATATATTTCCTAAGCCAGATGGTATGTCAGCAGACTCATACATTCTACACACCAACGTGAATTGTCGTTTTGATGCCACTTCCTCCAATTATTTTAGAAATTCTGAGGGTATGTTATCTATCCCTTCTGCCTTATCTCATCTTAAGCAAAGCCCTTTTATAATCTGATTCTAATTCTGGATCCCCTATCTCTTCTAAGTAGACTCCTATTTCCTCATCTATACATCAGACGAATTTTCCTCCTCATAGAGCCTTCCAATGTATTATTTCCACCCATCCACTGTCTCCTCTGCGTTTAGCAATGGAATACCCGTTGAAATCTCAACGTTGCCACCTATGCTTTTAATGTCGCGGAAGGTAGTTTTGACTTTCCTGTATGCTGAGCCTGTCCTTCCTACAGTCACTGTCTTCCTCGATTGCTTCACGTTTATCATGCAGCCATTTCTTCTTAGCTTCCCTGCACTTTCTATTTATTTCAGTTTTCAGCGGCTTGTATTTCTGTATTGATGAGTTTCCCCGGAACATTTTTGTACTTCCTCCTTTCATCGATCAAATGAAGTATTTCTACTGTTACCCATGGTTTCTTCGGAGTTACCATCTTTGCACCTATGCTTTTCCTTCCAACTTCTGTAATGGCCCTTTTTAGATATGTCCATTCTCCTTCAACTGTACTGCCTACTGAGTTATTCCATACTGCTGTATCTAAGGCTTTAGAGAACTTCAAGCGTATCTCGTCATTCCTTACTACTTCTGTAACCCACTTTTCTGTGCATTGATTCTTCCTGACTAATGTCTTAAGCTTCAGCCTACTCTTCATCAATACTACATTGTGATCTGAGTCTATATCTGCTCCTGGGTACGCCTTACAATCCAGTTCCTGATTTCGGAATCTCATTCTCGCCATGATGTAACCTAACTGAAATCTTCCCATATCACCCGATCTTTCCCAAGTATACCTCGTAGCCTTGTAAATCTTTAACAGAGTATTCTATATTACCAGCTGAAACTTGTTACAGAACTCAGTCCTTCTCCTCTCTCATTTTTGTCCTAAACCCATATTCTCCTGTAACTTTTTCTTCTACTGCTTCCCCTACTACTGAATTCCAGTCTCCCTTGACTATTAGATTTGCGTCTCCTTTTACGTACTGTATTACCCTTTCAATACCCTCATATACTTTCTCTATCTCATCATCTTCAGCTTGCTACGTTGGCACATATACCTGAATTAATGCTGTCGGTATTGGTTTGCTGTCGATTCTGATAAGAACAATCGTATCACTGAACTGTTCACAGTAACACATTCTCTGCCATACCTTCATTTTTATAACAAATATTTTCTACTGCTGTTAATATTACCCTACACTCATCTGTGCAGAAATCCTTGTCTTCTTTTCACTTCACCGACCTCCACTGTATGTAGAATGATCATTCACATTTTTCTACCACGTTCAAGCTTCTAGTACTCCACGCCCAGACTCGAAAAACCTTATCCTTTCGTGATTATTCAATCTTTTTCTCATGGTCACCTCCCCCTTGACAGTCGCCTTCCGGAGTACCTGATGGGGGAGAATTCCGGAATCTTTTGCCAGTGGAGGAATCATCACGACACTTTTCCAATTACAGGCCATATGTAGTGTTGATACACGTTAGGTGTCTTTAATGCTGTGGTTTTCATTGCCTTCTGAATCTTCATGCCGTTGATCAATCCCGATTCTTATATCTTTAGATGCAGTTCCCCACGCCTAGGAAAAGAGAGTGGCGTGAACCTATGTCCACTCTTCTGCCCTTTATGACATGTCAGTTGGCAGGATGAGGGTGAATTCTTATGCCGTAGGTCGTCGGCTGCTAATGCTGATCACGAACCAAAATTTAAGCAGTGGCGGGATTGGAACCTGGGATCGAGGACGATTTGATTACTAATCAAAGGCGGTACCCCTAGACCACGGGCGATAAAGTCAGTTGAGTTAACGGGCGCACAAGTGTGGATTGTGTCCCTACCGATGTTATATTGACTAGAGGTTTCACTATACATATTATGTAAGCAAAGTTCGCCTGTTTAGCTTGGGTGGTAACGTGCTCGCCTTCCATGCAAGCGGGACCCAGTTCGATTCTCGAGGACGGGTTGTCGTGTTGTCCTCATCATCGTTACATCCTCATCAGCGTCGCGCAAGTCACCAAATGTGGCGCCGACTGAAAGACTTTCACTTGGCGGCCGAACATCCCCGAATGGGGCCTTCCGGCCAACGATGCCATACGCTCATTTCCATTTCTACTAAAGCAAAACCTAACTTTCACTAAAGATGTCGTAGCTTCCACTAATCTACAATCCCAAGAAGAAAAATTAACGTCATAAGCAGGAGAAGTTTAAGACAATCAAAGAATGCAACATGTGATACAATATCGCAAGAAACGTAAGGGATACAATTATTTTTCACGTGTCAACGACAGGTACAATCTTGACTCTTGTGTTCATTTCTGCAACTTAATTTCTTGCAAAGTGTAACATATCACGTCAAATGACGCCGCCACTCATCAGATACCTGTGGAATGGATACGAACTAGTAATGCCGGCCGTGGTGGCCGAACGGTTCTAGGCGCTACAGTCTGGAACCGTGAGACCGCTACGGTAGCAGGTTCGAATCCTGCCTCGGCGATGGATATGTGTGATGTCCTTAGGTTAGTTAGGTTTAAGTAGTTCTAAGTTCTAGGGGACTGATGACCTCATAAGTTAAGTCTCATAGTGCTCAGAGCCACTTGAATTTGAACTAGTAACAAGTAATGTAACTGGAAGAGTAAATAGCGTGCTCATTCAGGACGGAATGACGCGGTAGAGTAATTAACGTAACTATAATTCAAGACTTCGGTTGAGAAGCAATCCAGAAAACTTTTCCTTAAATAGAAGCCACTTATAAACTGTTTAGTGATAAATGGAAGAAATGGTGAATTCGGGACAATTTTTTCCATTCTATTAAGAGGAGGGATGGGTTATGGCACAGAATGGCAAATGTTAAAGATTACGAAAGAATGATTAACACTCACTTTCCTTGCCACACGACAATCCAGATCGTGCCAGATACAGAGGCGGAACCAGTGTGTGGCAAGTTGGTTTGGTCGACGACACTGTCTACCGCGTAAGGATACGCGCTCAGCTGAGCGCAGACTGCAATAGAAAACCAAAGGAAGCGAGGAAAGCACGTTTGTTAACTTGTGAAAAATGTTACAAGAGACACTGTCTCTTTCATAAGAGCACACAGCGATGAATCGACACAGCAGTTAACAGCCTGTTAAGTCAATATATCAGAATAAGGAGGACACATTCGACGGTAATTACGAGTGGTATCTTGCGTCGAAACGTCACGCTAGCTTCCATTAAATACTCCTCCTCTCATCATGGGTTAGCACTCGATTCCACTAATACGACTGTGTAGTTGATCTATGGCCTAGTTGCTACAGAAAAGTCTATGAAGTAGTCGAAGAAGTACTTATGATGACAACTTACACCTGATAAACTTCATGATGCTTGCCGCCTACCATCCACTAAATGTCTTCCAGCACCACATCGCAAGGTGCTGCCAATTCTGGATTCCAACGCGGAAGACAGCGACGGGGTCTCTCGGGCTCCACGTTCTACAGGTACCGGTACCTTCCGGTGCTGGCACCTGGCTATGTTAGAGAGGAGATCAACCAACCACATGACTACCGACACCAGGTACATCGCACATGGATCATCAAGGGCCATCGGGGAATCCGAAGGAGCCAAGTACACACCGGCAGTCAGTTTGAAACGGCCGCTTCTCCTTGCTAGGAACTCACCACGGCGTCAGGCTCGCTCACATCTTGTTTCAATATTTGCTGTCGGTTCTTTTGGACATGTTCGAAAGAACAGACACCATGCAGAATACGCAGCTGTTATACATTATATTTAAATTGGAGGTTGTGAGGGGTAGAAATGGAAATGGAAATGTCGCGTGACGAGGGCCTCCCGTCGGGTAGATCGTACGCCTGGAGCAAGTCTTTCGATTTGACGCCACTTCGGCGACTTGCACGTCGATGGGGATGAAATGATGATGATTGGGACAACACAACACCCAGTCCCTGAGCGGAGAAAATCTGCGACCCAGCCGGGAATCCAACCCGGGTCCTTTAGATTGACATTCCGTCACGCTGACCATTCAGCTACCGGGGGCGGACGTGAGGGGTAGAAAGGAAAGGAAAGGGGAGGGATCAGTACTGTCAGCTACATTGGGAGATTACGTGGAATCGGAGGCGACGAGTGAAAATGTGTACCGAACCGCAATACGAACCTTGGATCACCTGCCTACAAGGCAGGTGTGGTAACCACGGCGCCGACCGGGATACAGCGGTATCGCATCTGCACGGACTACCTCTGCTCGCCTCAAGGCCGATCCACACCCCCATCGACCACCACCTATCCGTAACCCCTTTCCTTAGAATTTGATAGGCCTAGCTGGGCAATGAATTCAACTTCTTCAGTGCACACACACAAACACGTCTGACCTCCTGTGGGAATCTCACAGGAGTGACTATGGAAGAAATGGGCAGGGGCTGAGGAAAGATGGCGCTCGATGGGAGTGTGGATCGGCCTTGAGGCGAGTCAAGATAGACCGTGGAGCTGCGATAACACTGTGTCGAGGATGGCGCAGTGCTTACCGCACCTGCCTAGTAAGCAGAAGGTGCCGGGTTCGAATCGCTGTCCGGTACACATTTTCACTCGTCGCCACCGATTCCGAGCAGTGTCCCAGTGCAGCTGGCAGCAGTGATCCCTTCCCTTTCCTTTCTTTTCTCCCCTCTCCACCTTCAATTTACATATAATCGCTGACATCTCTTTGACATGGAATCGCTCACTCGATGGGCGTCACCTAAAATCCAATATACAGCTGGATGAGCAACAGCCTCTGGTACGGAAGAACGGCTACTTGTAAGCATTGTGAATAAATAACTGAACCGTAATGATGTTTCACTAGCGTCGAAGACGCTTCACAGGTTCCCAACCGCTATCCCGACTTCTCGCAGACGTATCTACTCTCTGTCATCTGTAAACTGCTGCCAGAATCCCCACTCCCACGTCATCATCGGAGTGTTTGACATCGGTAAGTGTTGGACTCCATCGCTCGGAATTAGGGGGCAGTGGACAGCATCTATAAGGGTCACACATCCCAGCAGTGATCACAATGCAGTAAGCATAAAAGATACTTGTCTTTTTTTTAAATTGTGATGTAGCAGAATTCTGGCGTGTTGATTGATGTGCTATGTCCAAAGGATCTGTCATTAAGCCAAAGGAACCTATTGATTTATCAGAATTCAGAGGACATACTTGCTACCAGTGACCTATACTAATTGTAATTTAGCTTATCGTAGTGAACCATGCACTTAGTTTGTACCAGTAACTTGTTCTAGTCGAGCCTAGTTCCGCACACTGTAAATTGTAGCCGGCCGAGGTGGCCGAGCGGTTCTGGACGCTACAGTCTGGAACCGCGCAACCGCTAAGGTCGCTGGTTCGAATCCTGCCTCGGGCATGGATATGTGTGATGTTCTTAGGTTAGTTCGGTTTAAGTAGTTCTAGGGGACGTATGACCTCAGCAGTTAAGTCCCATAGTGCTCAGAGCCATTTGAACCATGTTTTTGTAAATTGTATTTTTCTCGTTCGGTATATAGTACTGGAGAGCTGGATCAAACCAGTCTCAGGACTGAAGACCACAACAACAACAATATATAGTACTCTTTTGGAAGCACGTAAATAAATTAGTGATAAATTGCACATTAAAGCTGTGCACAAGATCAGCTACTACTAGTTAGAGTACAGCCGCTCTGAAGGAGCAAGTGTCACAGTTGTTAGAGGAAAATACTCAACAGAGGTTATGCCGCAATGAATTGATGGTAGAATCAGAACCTTTACGGGAAGCGCAAGAGTCACAGTCAGGTTCGAGTGAATTTAAGTAGCTGGTAACAGGGCTTCACTGTCCAATATGACCGTGTGACTAACCTGATCACACTCTTAACCACCAAAACAACAGAGGACGTAACAGTATTCATTATGGATGCGTATTGGCTGCAAGCGGAATGAGATTGGTGAGATGAGACAACTCGCGAATAGCCAGCTTACGCCTTACAGATAGAGCCACGACTTATGTGGTGTATCACGAAACGCTGGACAAGACAAATACATTAGAACGGTTAGCGGTAGGTTTGCATCAGAGATAGCGTAAGCATAGTATTGCTAGGTTTTTTAGAGGAATATTAAGTGGATCGACACAAAAGGCAAATGAGGCTGTGGAGACTCTTTCGGACGGAAAAGGAGTTTCAGCTCCTGATGTACTTGCCTGATGGAGATCGTTCACAGAAGCAGCCTCATGGTAACGTTTTGCCTCGTATGTATAGGAGTCCATATTATACGGAATTTCTTCTTCTAAAAGACGGACGTTTATGTCATGGGCGACGTCTCGAAACTTCGATGAACACATAAAATCTGAAACAAATTACAGTCGTAAAAAAAAAAAAAACGAGAAAAAACGGCCTGTGACTTAGTAAATTTACATCCATTTACAAAACTAAGTATAAAAATACATACAACCCCAGTGGTTCCTCGTCGAAACTATTCATAAAATCTCTAGCACAAACTCAAAATTACGTTGCATTGAAACCATACATTCGCTATTAATGATCTTTTCAGTGTAATCACTATACAAACACTATAGATCAAGTAAATTAACAAAGATTTGCAGACCCAAATCTCCTGCAATCACGTAGCAAACAATCTGCACCTACTGTTACTTTGAAAGCTGTAAGCGGCTGCTCCATGACACTACATTCGTAGACGTACCTTACTCCACCGCTTGGAACCTGTCTTACAGTAGCATCGGTGGTTTCACCCGAAAGGTACTGGTGCTTAAAAGAAGTGGTGGCTTCAGGCTGAAACCATTGAGGCTCAAAGGGTTAATTGACGTAGTCGAAATTCTTTCAGGAGTAGTCAGTTGCACTTAACCAAACTCCTATTTGATGTCTTAGTTATCAAATATTAAATACAGAAGTTATAGGTTTTGACGCGGATGCACCAGCCCAATAACCAATCATAGCGCGAGATCGCCCCGTCGGGGCGACGTCACCTACAGGGTGTGGTAGATAAGTAATGAGACTCAGTCTAGAAAAACAAATTTATTAATCCAATTTGTACAAAACGTTAATATTCTTCAAAGTACTCGCCTTGGGCATCGACACAAGGTTGCCAGCGCGTTTTCCAAGCTTCATAGGCCCCACTGTAGTCCGTTTGAGTTATCCCAGTTAGTGCCTTCGTGACAGCACGTTGGATGTTCGGAATATCGTCGAAACGATGACCCTTCAGGCATCTTTTGACCTTCGGAAATAGGAAGAAATCAGGAGGACTCGGGTCAGGGCTGTATGGTGGCTGTGGCAAAACTTCAACTCCAATTCGGGTCAAGTAGGAGGTCACGAGGAATGCTGTGTGCGCCGGAACGTTGTCGTGGTGGAGACGCCAGCATTGAGCAAGGTCCTGTCGCTTCCGTTTGACGGCTCTGTGCAATCGCTGAAGGACTTCTTTGTAGAATTCGGCATTGACAGTCTTCCCCTGAGGGACAAACTCTTTGTGAATTAACCCCCGCTTGTCGAAAAACACAATCAGCATTGTCTTGATGCGGGACTTTGACATTCTTGCTTTCTTCGGCCGCGGGGATGCCGGTGTGTGCCACTCCGAGCTCTGGGCTTTCGTCTCCGGGTCGTACTGGAATGTCCACGATTCGTCGCCTGTTACTACGTTGTCTAAAAAGTGTGGATTATTTTCCAAATCATTCAACATCTCACGGCAAACGTCCACTCGTTGTTGCTTTTGTTCGGCGGTGAGCACTCGGGGAACCAATTTTGCGCAAACTTTCCGCATTATCAAATCTTGCGTAACAATTTGGTGAACCGTAAATTTATTCACGGAGACCTCATCGGCGATCATTTTGAGACTTAAACGACGGTCGGAGTCCAGGAGTTCTTTCACTTTGGCCACCGTTTCATCCACACGACTTGTTGAAGGGCGTCCAGATCGTTCCATGTCTTCAACGGATTCCCTCCCATTTTTAAATTCATTAAACCACCGGAACACTTGAGCTCTTGATAGGGAGTCCTCTTTGTAGGCCTCCGTAATCATAGCAAAAGTTTCCGAAGCAGTTTTGCCCAAGCGAAAGCAAAATTTGATTGCATACCGCTGTTCTATCGAGCGATCCATCTTCAGCGTTTTCACAAATGTCACGGGCACACAAACAACGTAATACGCGAAGCTCGACCCTCACTGCACCAGAGCTCCGACGCGACTGCGAACCGGTTCTATTGTTAGCTCAGATCCCGCACCATGTGACGTACAGGTGGAGACGGCCCTGCGAGCGACTGGGGCGCCGCCCGGCGGCCAGTCTCATTACTTATCTACCACACCCTGTATATCAAGGGGCCCAGGAAACAATGTACCCCTGAGCTAAACGATAGGGGTAGCATTCCTAGGTCACATACACCAATAAGTGCTGTGTTGTAACGTCTGTTGCTTGCTACAGTACTTAGAATGCTTTGATTGACGATAAAGTAATCATGGCTGCAAGAGACAGAAATGTTAAACATTAGATTTTGCAACACGGCAAATTTCCGTAGGTTGTTAAAGCGAACTTTTGGTACTACATACCTGTGTGTCCACGGTTCATTACAGAATGTTTATGTGACTACCACTGATCCATTTTTTACCATTGTTACAATTCTTTCTGAAAAATATCTCGACAGCTAAAGCGCCCAAACTATGCAACACCGAAACGTACAACACAAGACACTGAATACTTCAACAACTCTGTGATGCGAAAGTACAGTGATATGGTCGCCGATGTCACGATGACAGCTCTGCATAATGTCATAGAGAGGCTCTTCCTTCGCTTTCAGCGTACCTGTACACCAAGGGCATATCGGCCTTCATCAGCATTATGCTTTGTACCACTGGTAACGTACAATGGACATACCGTGAAAACAACTCCGAGAGAGTACAGACCGTTTCTGAAGATCAGCTTCATGTTACGGTGTGAAATTGGAAATTTACATTGTAATACAAAGAGAAATAGGGATGACACTTCGAAGCTGTAGTCACTGATATAAATTTTCTCTTTACATTACGTTGTAAGGTGTAAGTTTAATACTCGTACACTACCGAAAAAGTCTGAACTTCATGGTACGTAAACAAAACTCTGGTTCTTCATCCGAATAAGCTTATGTGTGAAGAATAGCAATGAACTCAAAATGTAGAAAAAATTGAGATAATGCAGCTGAGTACGATAAACAATCTTCTTCGAATACAGTAATAGTAGTATGCTACATGACACAGCAACCCTGGTAAAATATCTAGGGAACAGTGCTTCAGGCATCTGTAAGGCGAAAGCACTCGAAATCAAACACTGGCAATAAAAAATTAAGTAAACTGTAATTCGAATAATTCGTGCTTTAATACTACGTCCAGAGAGCCCATAAGACCACTGATAATGAGTCATATTGTCAACGACGCACAACGTATCATCAAATAGAAAGTAAAATAAATAAAGGATACTAAAACTTAAATACGTACCACATACACACACACACACACACACACACACACACACACACACACACACGCATATATATATTCACATTCACTGATTGTTAGCCGGCCGAAGTGGCCGTGCGGTTAAAGGCGCTGCAGTCTGGAACCGCAAGACCGCTACGGTCGCAGGTTCGAATCCTGCCTCGGGCATGGATGTTTGTGATGTCCTTAGGTTAGTTAGGTTTAACTAGTTCTAAGTTCTAGGGGACTAATGACCTCAGCAGTTGAGTCCCGTAGTGCTCAGAGCTATTTGAACCATTTTGAACTGATTGTTAGACCATTTAGCATCTTTCCGCACCCTAACATCCGACTTCACTGGTAGCCCCTTAATTTCAAGTGATCCCTGAGTGAAGAGATCAAATGCAGTGCAAATCAGCGTTAGGACATGCAGATTGGCTTACGCATAAGCAAACCCGTAGGAAGGATAATAATGTTCACTTCATATCCACTAATTATAAATAATGCTAAAATTCAGTTACCCTAAAAGTGCCGCTATGAAACGCCACCTATCCAGAAACATAATTTCGAGTTTTCTTTGCAGACTAAAAAATAGCTGAGGGAAACAGATGAAAGCTTTTGTCAAAGATAAAAGTAAAAACTTTATTGTAGTGGTCCAGTTAGTCTCATCTACAAGATACACAGAATCCAGTGATCATAGCTTCATCGTTTTTAAGCATTCAGTCGTAAATTAAACAGTTACTGGTGCGATCTAAGATAAGACGAGGTCATATTTAAAGCAACGTAATGTCACATTAGATGATGTAATTGCACTGTGGCACGTCTGCAATAGCGTTCACGGGGACTCTGAAGGGATAAATGATCCTTAACTTGGACACTTCTGCCGTGGCGTGATATATTTCAGTAATTCCCTGCCACTGCTGTTAAAACACTAAAATTGTCCCTCGTGTGTCCAATGAGGACAATACGGGACACCGCAGTCCTATTACGTAGTCCCCAGGAACTGCTTATGAAGCAAAGGACGGCGGAATTTTGTAGAACAGAGCACAAGAGAAGAGAGAAAAAGAAATAGCTGCTCGACGATGAGCATGATCTGACATTTGCAATAATTCCGGTGGAAAACGCGGGAGCACGGCTCTTCCATCGAGAAAATTAAACCTCACTGACTGACGAAATACGATAAAAGTCCCATTAACGAAATCGCCCGGGAGACTGCCTCGAGCAGACAAAAAGCAATCCCGGGGAGTTCCTTTGATATGAATAAAGAGGACTCCGAGGCGGGCATAATCTCGCCCCTCCCGTATTACATTCCGCAAATCGCGTATGCAAATCCGCAGCAAAGTAGCGGCACAAAAAATGTAAACTTGGTGGTCCCCCTTCACCCTTCGTGCGCTACCTGCCGTTATAATTCTGCGTGACAGTCTAGTTCGCGATAACGCACTTCCAGTGTGAATTCTGATGTGGCTGCTTTGAAATTGCTTCCTCTATATTCGTCTTGCACAAGCGGGTGAAAAAAAAATCACATATACCTGTAAGCACGGTTTACTACTTCGCACAACTGCATTTTATCGTGCCATCCAATGGAACGAAAGGTAATGTTACTTGGTGCTGTTTGCGTACATCATTTATGAGAACTTATGGTGTCGAGTCCCTTACCACATGTCAAGAGCATTTTGATCTTTCTAATCTAATCTTATTGTCTTTCTGGTCTTCAGTCATTGCTGCTCTATCCCGTGCAAGTCTCTTCATATCCGATTAACTGCTGCAACTCACAGGCTTTGGAACCTTCCTGCTGTATTCGTCTCTTAGTTTCCCTGTACAATTTTTACCCACCACACTTCCCTCTGGTACTAAATTGGTGACCCCTTGATATCTCATAATGTGTCCTATCAACCGATACCTTCTCGTAATCATGCCACATATTTCTTTTCTCTCAAATTCTGTTCAATACCTCTGCATTAGTTACATGATCAATCCATCTAATCTTCAGCAGTCGTCCGTAGCGTTCCATTTCGAAAACTTCTAGCCTCTTCTTGTCTTAACTGTTTATTGCCCATGTTTCACGTCCATAGAAGGCCACACTTCAGACAAATGCCTTCATGTAAGACTTCCCAACACCTAAATCTATTTGTGGATGTCTATCTCATTGCATGGTGGAGGGACTTGTGCTGATGATACATTATTGTTGTTGTGGTCTTCAGTCCTGAGACTGGTTTGATGCAGCTCTCCATGCTACTCTATCCTGTGCAAGCTTTTTCATCTCCCAGTACCTACTGCAACCTACATCCTTCTGAATCTGCTTAGAGTATTCATCTCTTGGTCTCCCTCTACGATTTTTACCCTCCACGCTGCCCTACAATACTAAATTGGTGATCCCTTGATGCCTCAGAACATGTCCTACCAACCGATCCCTTCTACTGGTCAAGTTGTGCCACAAACTTCTCTTCTCCCCAATCCTATTCAGTACTTCCTCATTAGTTATGTGATCTACCCATCTAATCTTCAGCATTCTTCTGTAGCACCACATTTCGAGAGCTTCTATTCTCTTCTTGTCCAAACTATTTATCGTCCATGTTTCACTTCCATACATGGCTACACTCCATACGAATACTTTCAGAAATGACTTCCTGACACTTAAATCAATACTGGATGTTAACAAATTTCTCTTCTTCAGAAACGCTTTCCTTGCTATTGCCAGCCTACATTTTATATCCTCTCTGCTTCGACCATCATCAGTTATTTTGCTCCCCAAATAGCAAAACTCCTTTACCACTTTAAGTGCCTCATTTCCTAATCTAATTCCCTCAGCATCACCCGACTTAATTACACTACATTCCATTAGCCTTGTTTTGCTTTTGTTGATGTTCATCTTATATCCTCCTTTCAAGACACTGTCCATTCCATTCAACTGCTCTTCCAAGTCCTTTGCTGTCTCTGACAGAATTACAATGTCATCGGCGAACCTCAACGTTTTTATTTCTTCTCCATGAATTTTAATACCTACTCCGAATTTTTCTTTTGTTTCCTCTACTGCTTGCTCAATATACAGATTGAACAACATCGGAGTGAGGCTACAACCCTGTCTTACTCCCTTCCCAACCACTGCTTCCCTTTCATGTCCCTCGACTCTTATAACTGCCAGCTGGTTTCTGTACAAATTGTAAATAGCCTTTCGCTCCCTGTATTTTACTCCTGCCACCTTTAGAATTTGAAAGAGAGTATTCCAGTCAACATTGTCAAAGTCTACAAATTCTCTAAGTCTACAAATGCTAGAAACGTAGGTTTGCCTTTCCTTAATCTTTCTTCTAAGATAAGTCGTAAGGTCAGTATTGCCTCACGTGTTCCTGTGTTCTACGGAATCCAAACTGATCTTCCCCGAGGTTGGCTTCTACTAGTTTTGCAATTCGTCTGTAAAGAATTCGTGTTAATATTTTGCAGCTGTGACTTATTAAACTGATAGTTCGGTAATTTTCACATCTGTCAACACCTGCTTTCTTTGGGATTGGAATTATTATATTCTTCTTGAAGTCTGAGGGTATTTCGCCTGTTTCATACATCTTGCTCACGGGATGGTAGAGTTTTGTCAGGACTGGCTCTCCCAAGGCCGTCAGTAGTTCCAATGGAATGTTGTCTACTCCGGGGGCCTTGTTTCGACTCAGGTCTTTCAGTACTCTGTCAAACTCTTCACGCAGTATCTCATCTCCCATTTCATCTTCATCTACATCCTCTTCCATTTCCGTAATATTGTCCTCAAGTACACCGCCCTTGTATAGACCCTCTACATACTCCTTCCACCTTTCTGCTTTCCCTTCTTTGCTTAGAACTGGGTTTCCATCTGAGCTCTTGATATTCATACAAGTCGTTCTCTTATCTCCAAAGGTCTCTTTAATTTTCCTGTAGGCAGTATCTATCTTACCCCTAGTGAGATAGGCCTCTACATCCTTACATTTGTCCTCTAGCCATCCCTGCTTAGCCATTTTGCACTTCCTGTCGATCTCATTTTTTAGACGTTTGTATTCCTCTTTGCCTGCTTCATTTACTGCATTTTTGTATTTTCTCCTTTCATCAATTAAATTCAATATTTCTTTTGTTCCCAAGGATTTCTACTAGCCCTCGTCTTTTTACCTACTTTATCCTCTGCTGCCTTCGCTACTTCATCCCTCAAAGCTACCCAATCTTCTTCTACTGTATTTCTTTCCCCCATTCCTGTCAATTGTTCCCTTATGATGATACATATGAGAAAAAAATACCACCACAGCTGTACCTTGAGAGCGTCTCTATTCTGTCACATGGCTAGTTTCGGCGGCACATTACTGCCATCCACAGGTCTCCCCACTGTCAAAAGAGTATTTGATTTCCTTGGCGCATTTACTGTGTGATCCTTGTTACTAGTAGACATGGGCTACTTTCATCAGGAGTCTATACTCGAGACCGTGTTGTCTCCTGTGCCTGACAATGGCGGTAATGTGCCGCCGAAATTAATAGTATGATATGATAAAGACATTCTCGAGATACAGCTGTTGGGTACTTTTTCTCATATTTAAACCTATATTCGATGTAACAGATTTCTTGTCTTCACAAACACCTGTCTGCCAATTGTCAGTGTGCATTCTATGTCCTACTTCGGCCATCATCGGTGATTTTACTGCCCAAAAAGCAAAACTCATATACTACTTTAAATTCTAGTTTCCTAATTTAATTCCTACATTATCGTCTGATTTAATGCGACTACATTCCGTTATCCTCGTTTTACTTTTGTTGCTACTCGTCGTATACTCTCCATTCAAGACGCTATCGATTCCGTTCAACCAATGCTCCGAGTCCTCTGCTGTCTCTGACAGCATTAAAACATCGGCAAATCTCAAAGTATTTATTTCCTCTACCTGAACTTTAATTCTTTTCCAAATTTTTCTTTAGTTTCAACACTGCTTACACAATGTACACATTGATTAACATCAGGAATAGGCTAGAAAGCTGTCTAATTCTCTACTCAATCTGTTTTCCTTTCTGGCTTATTGACTCTGATAACGGCTGTCTAGTTTCAGTGGAAGTTGTAAACAGCCTTTCGCTCCATGTATTTTACCCCTGCTACCTCCTGAATTTAACAGAGTGTATCCCAATCAGTGTGAAAATTTTTCTCAAAGTCTACTAATGGTGAAAAAGTTGGTTTATCTTTCCTCAACCTACCTCCTAAGAGAAACTGGAGGGTCAGTATCATCTAGCCTGTTCCTATATGTCTCTGGAATCCTACCGATCTTCTCCGAGATCACTTTCCACCAGTTTTTCTATTTTCTGTAAATAATTCGTGTTACGAATCTGCAACCATGACTCATTAAACGTGTAATTCGGTAATATTCACACCTGCAACCAAATGCTTTCTTTGGAATTAAAGTTTCTACATTGTTCCTGAGTTCCGATTTATTTCGCCTGTCTCATATATTCTGCACGGTAGGTTGAATAATTTTGTTATGGCTAGTTATCCAGAAGATATCAGTAGTTCTATTCCAGGGGTATTGTTCCACCATCTGTCAGTGCTTCCAACTCAACGCGTTTTCATAGAGTGCAACCGTGGTGTAGGACTAGCGTCTTTGACTAATAATCATAATGTTTCGGACTCGTGTTCGAACGCAGTCACTGATTAAATTAACAGTAATGGCGTCTATAGTCATTCGACATCGGAAGTCACTCTCGTTGTGCTAACTGCCTAGTCAAGGATGGCGGAAGAGCGGATGGAGTTTCAGAGCACTCTCCAGCTCTTCGGATGGGAAACTGCCCCTAAACGGCTGAAGAATCTGCAATGATCAACGGCATAAGAATGCAGAACACAATGGAAACCAATCCACTAAAGACACATAATGTGTTGCGACAGGACATGGGACAAGTAATTGAAAAAACTGATGTTGATCTCTCCACTGGTAAAAGACTACGCACTAGTATTCCAGTCAAATCTCCGGGAATAGACTGCCTAGGAGGAGGCGACAATGAGAATATGATCAAATAGACAACGAAAGCTAACGTTCTACATGTCGTGGCGTGAAATTTCACAAGTCTGAACGTGATAGGGAAGCTGTAAAATCTGAAACAGGAAATGCTAAATCTCAGTAAAGGTATTGTGAAGCTGAATGAAGCGAAATGGATAGAAGAGGAAGATTTCTGGTCAGATGAGTATAGGGTAATGGCAACACCAGCAGAAAATTGTATAATGGCTGGAGGAGTTGATACGAATTGGTGATAGGACAGAGTGTGAGTGAACAGTTTAGTGATACAGTTGTTCTCATCGGAATCGGCAGCAAACCAACACCGACAACAATGTTGTTGTTGTTGTTGTCTTCAGTCCTGAGACTGGTTTGATTCAGCTCTCCACGCTACTCTATCCTGTGCAAGCTTCTTCATCTCCCAGTACCTACTGCAGCCTACATCCTTCTGAATGTACTTGGTGTATTCATCTCTTGGTCTCCCTCTACGATTTTTACCCTCCTCGCTGCCCTCCAATGCTACATTTGTGATGCCTTGATGCCTCAGAACATGTCCTACCAACCGGTCACTTCTTCTTGTCAAGTTGTGGCACAAACTCCTCTTCTCCCCAATTCTATTCAATACCTCCTCATTAGTTATGTGATCTACCCATCTAATCTTCAGCAAATTTCTGTAGCACCACATTTCGAAAGCTTCTATTCACTTCTTGTCCAAACTATTTACCGTCCATGTTTCACTTCCATACATGGCTACACTCCACATAAATACTTTCAAAAACGACATCTTGAGACTTAAATCTATACTCGATGTTAACAAATTTCTCTTCTTCAGAAACGCCTTCTTTGCCATTGCCAGTCTACATTTTATATCCTCTCCACTTCGACCATCATCATTTATTTTGCTCCCCAGATAGCAAAACCCCTTTACTACTTTAAGTGTCTCGTTTCCTAATCTAATTCCCTCAGCATCACCCGACTTAATTCGACTACTTTCCATTATCCTCGTTTTGCTTTTGTTGATGTTCATCTGATATCCTCCTTTCAAGATACTGTCCATTCCGTTCAACTGCTCTTCCAAGTCCTTAACAGTCTCTGACAGAATTACAATGTCATCGGCGATCCTCAAAGTTTATATTTCTTCTCCATGGACTTTAATACCTACTCCGAATTTTCCTTTTGTTTCCTTTACTGCTTGCTCAATATACAGATTGAATAACATCGGGGACAGGCCACAACCCTGTCTCACTCCCTTCCCAACCACTGCTTCCCTTTCATGCCCCTCGACTCTTATAACTGCCATCTGATTTCTGTACTGCAAATAGCCTTTCGCTCCCTGTATTTTACCCCTGCCACTTTTAGAATTTGAAAGAGAGTATTCCAGTCAACATTGTCAAAAGCTTTCTATGAGTCTACAAATGCTAGATATGTAGGTTTGCCTTTCCTTAATCTATTTTCTGAGATAAGTCGTAGGGTCAGTATTGCCTCACGTGTTCCAACATTTCCACGGAATCCAAACTGATCTTCCCCGAGGTCAGCTTCTACCAGTTTTTCCATTCGTCTGTAAATAATTCGTGTTAGTATTTTGCAGCTGTGACTTATTAAACTAATAGTTCGGTAATTCTCACATCTGTTAATACGTGCTTTCTTTGGGATTGGAATTATTATCTTCTTCTTGAAGTCTGAGGGTATTTCGCCTGTCTCATACATCTTGCTCACCAGATGGTAGAGTTTCGTCAGGACTGGCTCTCCCAAGGCCGTCTGTAGCTCTAATGGAATGTTGTCTACTTCCGGGGCATTGTTTCGACTCAGGTCTTTCAGTACTCTGTCAAACTCTTCACGCAGTATCGTATATCCCATTTGATCTACATCCTCTTCCATTTCCATAATATTGTCCTCAAGTAAATCGCCATTGTATGGACCCTCTATATACTCCTTCCACCTTTCAGCTTTCCCTTCTGTGCTTAGAACTGGGTTTCCATCTGAGCTCTTGATATTCATACAAGTGGCTCTATTTGCTCCAAAGGTCTCTTTAATTTTCCTGTGGGCAGTATCCATCTTACCCCTAGTGAGATAAGCCTTACATTTGTCCTCTAGCCATCCCTGCTTAGCCATTTAGCACTTCCTGTCGATCTCATTTTTGAGACGTTTCCCTTTTGCCTGCTTCATTTACTGCGTTTTTATATTTTCTCCTTCCATCAATTAAATACAATATTTCTTCTGTTACCCAAGGATTTCTAATAGCCCTTGTCTTTTTACCTACTAGATCCTCTGCTACCTTCACTACTTTATCCCTCAGAGCTACCCATTCTTCTGCTACTGTATTTCTTTCCCCCATTCCTGTCAATTGTTCCCTTATGCTCACCCTGAAACTTTGTACAACCTCTGGTTTAATCAGATTATCCAGGTCCCATCTCCTTAAATTCCCACCTTTTTGCAGATTCTTCAGTTTTAATCTACAGTACATAACCAATAGATTGTGGTCAGAGTCCACATCTGCCCCTGGAAATGTCTTACTATTTAAAACCTGGTTCCTAAATCTCTGTCTTACCATTATATAATCTATCTGATACCTTCTAGTATCTCCAGAATTCTTCCATGTATACAACCTTCTTTTATGATTCTTGAACCAAGTGTTAGCTATGATTAAGTTGTGCTCTGTGCAAAATTCTACCAGACGTCTTCCTCTTTAATTTCTCTCCCCCAATCCATATTCACCCACTATGTTTCCTTCTCTCCCTTTTCATACTCTCGAATTCCTGTCACCCATGACTATTAAATTTTAGTCTCCCTTCACTACCTGAATAATTTCTTTTATCTCGTCATACATTTCACCATTTTCTTCATCATATGCAGAACTAGTTGGTATGTAAACGTGTACTACTGTAGTAGACATGGGCTTCGTGTCTATCTTGGCCACAATAATGCATTCACTATGCTGTTGGTAGTAGCTTACCCGCACTCCTATTTTTTATTTATTATTAAACCTACTCCTACATTACCTGTATTTGATTTTGTATTTATAATCCTGTATTCACCTGACCAACAATCTTGTTCCTCCTGTCACCGAACTTCACTAATTCCCACTATATCTAACTTCAACCTATCCATTTCTCTTTTTAAATTTTGTAACCTACCTGCCCGATTAAGGGATCTGACATTCCACGCTCCGATTCGTAGAACGCCAGTTTTCTTTCTCCTGATAACGACGTCCTCCTGAGTAGTCCCCGCCCGGAGATCCGAATGGGGGACTATTTCATCTCCGGAATATTTTATCCAAGAGGACGCCATCATCATTTAACCATACTGTAAAGCTGGTTGCCCTCGGGAAAAATTACGGCTGTAGTTTCCCTTGCTTTCAGCCGTTGGCAGTACCAGCACAGAAAGTCCGTTTTGGTTAGTGTTGCAAGGCCAGATCAGTCAATCATCCAGACTGTTGCCCCTGCAACTACTGAGAAGGCTGCTGCCCCTCTTCAGGAACCACACGTTTGTCTGGCCTCTCAACAGATACCCCTCTGTTGTTGTTGCAGCAACGGTACGGCCATCTGTATTCACTGAGGCACACAAGCCTCCTCACCAACGGAAAGGTCCATGGTTCATGGGGGTAGGCCGACAACAATAGTTCTGGTATATATGCCGATACCGCAAGCAAAAGATGAAGAAATAGGGAAAGCATATGAGGATATTTAACGGGTGATGCAGCATGTAGAGGTAGATGAAAATGTAGCAGTCCTGGGGGATTGGAATGTGGTTGTAATGAAAGGAGTACAAGAAAGGGTTCCGGAAGAATATGGGCGTGGTAGTAGGAACAAGTAAACAGAAAGTTTAACTCATTCTGCAATAAATTTCTACTAGTAATAACGAATACCCTGCTCAAGAATCACAAGAGGAAGATATATAATTGGAACACGTTAGATTACCATGGTCAAGAAGAGACTCCGAATTCAGATATTGGCTTTTAAGTCATATGTAGGAGCAAATACAGACACAAATCACCATTTACTAAAGTTGACGAGTAGGCTGACGTTTAAAATAGTAGTCAGAGTGAATACGAAAGTAAATGGGATGCAGAAGGAAGGAAGGAACATTGGGCTTAACGTCCCGTCGACAATGAAGTCATTAAAGACAGAGTACAAGCTCGGATTGTGTCAAGGATGAGGAAGGAGATCGGCCGTGAACTTTGAAACGAACCATTCCTGCATTTGCCGTTAGCAATTTAGGGAAATCACGAAAGACCTCAAACTGGATGGTGTCCCGAATGCGATTCCAGTATGCTAACCACTGCGCCACGTCGCTCAGTATTTGATACGGATATACTAAAGAATGATAAGGAATGAGGCTATAGATACAGGGACAAGAAGGAGGCAGTTCAGTTGACGAGGAATGGACATCTCTAAAAAGGGCAGTCACTGAATGTAGAATGAAAAAACATTCATACACGGAAGGTAACTGTGGGTAAACCAAGGTTAATAGAAAAAAGACTTCAGCCGCTCAGCAAAGAAGAGAGAATACATATGTTTAGAGTTCAAATGGTTCAAATGGCTCTGAGCACTATGGGACATAACTTCTGAGGCCATCAGTCCCCTAGAACTTAGAACTACTTAAACCTAACTAACCTAAGGATATCACAAACATCCATGCCCGAGGCGGGATTCGAACCTGCGACCGAAGGGGTCTCACGGTACCAGACTGTAACGCCTAGAACCGCTCGGCCACTCCGGCCACCTATGTTTAGGGAAACTCAGGAATACTGAATTACAAATCACCAGCAAATGCAATACATAGGAAGTGCAGGGAAGCTTTGGCAAATTCGCTGAACGAAAATTGTTAAAATTTCGTAAAATGAAAGGGGGTAACAACACAGGTACCCTGAGAATTCCACTGATAAATGCAGAGGAGGGTGCGGGCAGGTGGGGGAAGTAAGTTGGAGGCCATTATGAGGAGGACAACTAGCCGGGTGAAGTGGTAAAGGGAAGAAACAGGAGAACAGTAATGACATAGCGGATCCAATGTTTGGATCAGAATGTAAAACATCTTTGGAGGACTTAAAATAAAATAACTCAGAGTAGAAACATAATATTTCTTCAGAATTTATAAAATTATTAGAAGTAGCAACAAAACGACTAATCACTTTGGTGTTTAGAATGTACACTATATGATCAAATGTATCCGGACATCCGGCTGGAAATGACTGAGAAGTTCGTGGCGTCCTCCAACTGTAGTGCTGGAATTCAGTGTGATGTTGGCCCACCTTAGCCTTCATGACAACTTCCACTCTCGCAGGCATACGCTCAGTCAGGTGATGGATGGTTTCTTGGTGAATGGCGGCCTATTCTTCACAGAGTGCTGCCCTGAGGAGAGGTATCGATGTCGCTCCGTGAGGCCTGGAACAGAGTCGGCGTTCCGAAACATCGCAAAGGTGTTCTATAGGATTCAGGTTAGGACTCTGTGATGGCCAGTCTATTATTACAGGGACATTTTTGTCGTGTGACCACTCCGCCACAGGCCGTGCATTATGAACAGGTGCTCGATCGTTTAGAAAGATGAAATCGCCGTCCCCGAATTGCTCTTCAACAGCGGGAAACTAAACGGTGCTTATAACGTCAATATTGGCCTGTACTGTGATAGTGCCACGCGAAACAACAAGGGGTGCAGGCCCAATCGATGAAAAACACGACAACACTATAACACCACCGCCACCGAATTTTACTATTGGCACTACATACGCTGGCAGATGACGTTCACCGTGCATTCGCCATTCCCACAACCTGCCATCGGATCGCCACATTGTGTTCGTCACTCCATACAACGTTCAACGTTTTTCCGCTGTTAAATCGTC
Organism: Schistocerca americana; assembly: GCF_021461395.2. Taxonomy (NCBI): domain Eukaryota; kingdom Metazoa; phylum Arthropoda; class Insecta; order Orthoptera; family Acrididae; genus Schistocerca; species Schistocerca americana. The sequence continues at coordinate 498,311,448 of NC_060126.1, read as the reverse complement.
CAATGTTTACGCTCCTTACACTAAGCGAGGCGTCGTTTGGCATTTACCGGCGTGATGTGTGTCTTATGAGCAGCCGCTCGAAGACGAAATCCAAGTTTCCTCACCTCCCACATAACTGTCATAGTACTTGCAGTGGCTCATGATGGCGTTTGGAGTTCCTGTGTGATGGTCTGTGTAGATGTCCGCTTATTACACATTACGACCCTCTTCAACTGTTGGCGGTTTCTGTGAGTCAACGGACAAGGTCGGCCTGTACGCTTTTGTGCTGTACGTGTCCCTTCACCTTTCCACTTCACTATAAATTCGGAAACAGTGGGCTTACGGATGTTTAGGAGTGTGGAAGTCTCGGATGCAGACTATAGCACAAGTGACACCCAGTCACCTGACCACGATCGTGCATTCCGCAGATCACACCACTCGGCTCTCTCACGATGTTTAATGGGTATTCAGGACGCTAATATGGAGTACCTGACAGTAGGTGACAACATAATGCACCTAACACGAAAAACGTATGTTTTTGGAGGTGTCTGGATACTTTTGATCATGTAGCGTATGAGACTACCGATATGCTCTTTGACTTTCGGAAAAACATCATTCACACAAATCCTAAGACAGCAAGAGTTAACAAGTGGGAGAATTATCGCTCAATTACCTCTACAGCTCATATATCGACTTTACTGACAAGAATAATACAGGGTGTTACAAAAAGTACGGCCAAACTTTCAGGAAACATTCCTCACACACAAATAAAGAAAAGATGTTATGTGGACATGTGTCCGGAAACGCTTAATTTCCATGTTAGAGCTCATTTTAGTTTCGTCAGTATGTACTGTACTTCCTCGATTCACCGCCAGTTGGCCCAATTGAGGGAAGGTAATGTTGACTTCGGTGCTTGTGTTGACATGCGACTCATTGCTCTACAGTACTAGCTTCAAGCACATCAGTACGTAGCATCAAAAGGGTAGTGTTCATCACGAACGTGGTTTTGCAGTCAGTGCAATGTTTACAAATGCGGAGTTGGCAGATGCTCATTTGATGTATGGATTACCACGGGGAAATAGCCGTGGCGCGGTACGTTTGTATCGAGACAGATTTCCAGAACGAAGGTGTCCCGACAGGAAGACAATCGAAGCAATTGATCGGCGTCTTAGGGAGCACGGAACATTCCAGCCTATGACTCGCGATTGGGGAAGACCTAGAACGACGAGGACACCTGCAATAGACGAGGCAATTCTTCGTGCAGTTGACGATAACCCTAATGTCAGCGTCAGAGAAGTTGCTGCTGTACAAGGTAACGTTGACCACATCATTGTATGGAGAGTGCTGCGGGAGAACCAGTTATTTATGTACTATGTACAGCGTGTGCAGGCACTATCAGCAGCTGATTGACCTCCACGGGTACACTTCTGCGAATGGTTCATCCAAAAATGTGTCAATCCTCATTTCACTGCAAATGTTCTCTTTACGGATGAGGCTTCATTCCAACGTGATCAAATTGTAAATTTTCACTATCAAAATGTGTGGGCTGACGAGAATCCGCACGCAAATGTGCAATCACGTCATCAACACAGATTTTCTGTGAACGTTTGGGCAGGGATTGTTGGTGATGTCTTGATTGGACCCCATGTTCTTCCACCTACGCTCAATGGAGCACGTTATCATGATTTCATACGGGATACTCTACCTGTGCTGCTAGAACATGTGCCTTTACAAGTACGACACACCATGTGGTTCATGCACGATGGAGCTCCTGCACATTTCAGTCGAAGTGTTTGTACACTTCTCAACAACACACTCTGTGACCGATGGATTGGTAGAGGTGGACCAATTCCATGGCCTCCACGCTCTCCTGACCTCAACCCTCTTGACTTTCATTTATGGGGGCATTTGAAAGCTCTTGTCTACGCAACCCCGGTACCAAATGTAGAGACTCTTCGTGCTCGTATTGTGGACGGCTGTGATACAACACGCCATTCTCCAGGGCTGCATCAGCGCATCAGGGATTCCATGCGACGGAGGGTGGATGCATGTATCCTCGCTAACGGAGGACATTTTGAACATTTCCTGTAACAAAGTGTTTGAAGTCACGCTGGTACGTTCTCCGACTGCGGAGAAGTTAAAACATGCAAAGGGTGAGAAGCGAGAGAGGAAGAGATGAACAGACAGAGAGTGGGAACAGGGAAGATACGGTGTGGGGGAGGAAGAGATGGTGATATAGAGGACAAGGAGGAAATGGATATAGAGATAGGAAAGAGGAAGATGTAGAGAGGAATGGGAGGACGAAATGGACAGAGGAATGGAAGACAGGAAGAAGGGCAGAGATTGGGGATGGAGATGAACTGAGAGTGGGGGAGGAAGAGCTGCACAAAGCCATGGGGAGGAGGAATTGTGCATTGAAAGGAAGAGGTGATGGACAGAGAGAGATGCGAGGAGAAGACTGACAGATGGAGGGGAAGAGAAAATGGACAGAGGAATGAGGAAGCAGGAGGTAGACAGACTGAGTAGGAGAGAGGGGGGGGGTTGAGGGAGAGGACTCAAGGTGGGGAGGGAGAGGTGAACAGAGAGGGAAGGAGCAGACGGACAGAGGTGGGAGTTGCAGAAGCATGGGGAGTGTGAAAGGCGGGAGGGGTAGTTGGACAGGAAGATGTGGGAGTGTCAGATGGACAGAGATAATGGCAGGAGTAAATTTACTGAGAAAGGAAAGAGGAGAAGGAAAGGGAGAGGGGAGAGAAGGAGATGAACAGAGAGAGTGGGAAATAGATGGTCCAATACAGATGGAATAAATACATACCGGGGCAAGGCGGATATTCAGTTAGTTTATTAACAAAGTGCATTACAAACGTGTCTCATAAAATTACTTGATCGAATTCATGAAACATTAACTAGACTATGTAACATTCCTGCGTTTTCTATCCGTAAAATTTTCACAACGATTTTTCACACAGTCATCAGTACTGGTAAGTTCTATCACTGATTGAGCACGAAGAAAGGTACTTGACTTCAGAAGGAAATGTTTAAAGGCAAGCGACCACTCTAAACTACGCAGTATACATTTTTTGCTTGCCTTTGTTGACACAGACATTTTAGATATAAAAAAGAAACTAAAGCTAGATTTTGCGACATTAGAAATTAAATTTTCCTCTGCATTTGGTACCTGAAAGGAAACGCATCTGCTGACTCACCATTTCAGAGAAATGCGTAGAATATGTCACCTTTGCTGGACCGTGGAATGTAACGTGCATTGTATCTGCAGTTTTTTCTATATGGCTAAAGCGAAAGTTGACGAATATTTTAGAGAAAACAAGACATTAATATTATGTGACTCACTACATTAGTTTTCTCAGCTTTCGAATATGTTCTGCCTCTCTCTTTAATACTGTTTCACTATCTCTACTGGAATTAATACAATCTGAGAAGCGAAAACGCTATTTCGTGGGAAAACGGAGCTTACAGATAAAGCCGGCCGGTGTGGCCATGCCGTTCTAGGCGCTTCAGTCTGGAACCGCGTGACCGCTACGGTCGCAGGTTCGAATCCTGCCTCGGGCATGGATGTGTGTGATGTCCGTAGCTTAGTTAGGTTTAAGTAGTTCTAAGTTCTAGGAGACTGATAACCACAGATGTTAAGTCCCACAGTGCTCAGAGCCATTTTTTACTGATAAAAGTGGATTGCCTTTCTGAAACTTATCTTAATATCTAGACTACTTCTGAGGAATTATATGAAAATATCATATCTGTTTGTAAGCTGACATCGCATCTTGGAGTTTTCTTTGAACGCTACGGCAAAAAGTGGGATTCACCGAACGAAGTGCAATTCTGTTAGAGGTAAGTACAGACAGAAACGTAAGTACAAAGGTCCTTGTTTTGTTTGCTGCGCTTTTACTTCACCAAAGTGCGATAATAGAGGGGATTTTGCATAATTTCATAAATTGTGACGCTTCACCTGTCCTATTCGAGTGGACGCCGGTTAAATGCCCTGTGAGGCTACCCGTAGTTTGATTTCCCGCGGTCTCCTTAAAACACAGCTTCCACACTACTGGCCATTAAAAGTGCTACACCAAGAAGAAATGCAGATGATAAACGGGAATTCATTGGACAAATATACTATACTACAACTGACATGTGATTACATTTCCACGCAATTTGGTTGCATAGATCCTGAGAAATCAGTACCCACAGCAACCACCTCTGGCCGCAACAACGGCCTTGATACGCCTGGGCATTGAGTCAAACAGAGCTTGGATGACATGTACAGGTACAGATGCCCACGCAGCTTCAACACGATACCACAGTTCATCAAGAGTAGTGACTGGCGTATTGTGACGAGTCAGTTGCTAAGTCACAATTGACCAGACGTTTTCAATTGGTGAGAAATCTGGAGAATGTCCTGGCCAGGGCAGCAGTGGACAATTTTCTGTCTCCAGAAAGGCACATTCGGTCGCGGATTATCATGCTGAAATGTAGGGTTTCGCAAGGATCGAATGAAGGGTAGAGCCACGGGTCATAACACATCTGAAATGTAACGTCCACTGTTCAAAGTGCCGTCAATGCGATCAAGAGGTGACCGAGACGTCTAACCAATGGTACATCATACCATCACGCCGAGTGATACGCCAGTATGGCGATGACGAATACACACTTTCAATGTGTGTTTACCGCAATGTCGCCAAACACGGATGCGACCATCATGATGCTGTAAACAGAACCTGGATTCATCCGAAAAGATAACATTTTGCCATTCTGCACCCAGGTTCGTCGTTGACTACACCATCGCAGGCGCTCGTGTCTGTGATGCAGCGTGAAGGATAGCCGCAGCCATGGTCTCCGAGCTGATAGTCCATGCTGCTGCAAACGTCGTCGAACTGCTCGTGCAGATGGTTGTTGTGTTGCATACGTCCCCATCTGTTGACTCAGGGATCGAGACGTGGCTGCACGATCCGTTACAGACATGCGGATAAGATGCCTGTCATCTCGACTGCTAGTGATACGAGGCCGTTGGAATCCAGCACGGCGTTCCGTATTACCCTCCTGAACCCACCGATTACATATTCTGCTAACAGTCATTGGATCTCGACCAATGCGAGCAGCAATGTCGCGATACGGTAAACCGCAATGGCGATAGGGTACAATCCGACCTTTATCAATGTGGAAACGTGATGGCACGCATTTCTCCTCCTTACACGAGGCATCACAACAACGGTTCACCAGGCAACGCCGGTGAACTGCTGTGTGTGTATGAGAAATCTGTTGGAAACTGTCCTCATGTCAGCACGTTGTCGGTGTCGCCACCGGCGCCAACCTTGTGTGAATGCTCTGAGAAGGTAATCATTTGCATATCATTGCGTCTTCTTCCTGTCGGCCGGCTGGAGTGGCCGAGCGGTTCTAGGCGCTACAGTCCGGAGCCGCGCGACTGGTACGGTCGCAGGTTCGAATCCTGCCTCGGGCATGGATGTGTGTGATGTCTTTAGGTTAGTTAGGTTTATGTAGTTGTAAGTTGTAGGGGACTGATGACCTCAGCAGTTAAGTCCCATAGTGCTCAGAGCCATTTGAACCAGCCAATCTTCCTGTCGGTTTAATTTCGCGTCTGTAAGACGTCATCTTCGTGGTGTAGGAATTTTAATGGCTAGTAGTGTAGATTTTCCGTAGTCTGCCTTTATCACTGAACAGTGGTGGCTCCTTTCACCTTCCCACTATCGATAGCTTGTAACTGGCGCGTCATCTAGGGGCGCATGTTACTCCCTTCCGCCGTTATCGCTGCTCCGTCTGGGCTTCAAAAAAGCGGCCGCTGTGGCGTCGTCGTTGAGGTCTGCGAAACATCCCAGTGAAGACTGTCCACGTGCAGTTTTCGCTCAGTGTGAAGCTGGGCCAGCGGTAGTGCTTGGAGCCATGGACACGCGGCGCGAATCCTCATGATGTCTTCTCCGGATCCTAGTTCACTATTCTTCGCCAGGGCTGGGTAGAAGACAAAGATTTGGTTCGCCTGTACCATGCGTATCGGGTTGTTAAGCTCTGCGTCCGATTTAGCGCTGCACAAGCACTTTGAGCAGGTGAAAGTTATTGGCAGATTAAAACTATGTGCCGGGCCGAGACTCGAACTCGGGACACTTGCCTTTCGCAGGCAAGCTCTCCTGGATAGTTCCGCCAGTGGAGCACTTCTCGGCGAAAGGTGAAGGTCCCGAGTTCGAGTCTCGGACCGGCACACAGTTTCAATTTTCGAGGAACTTTCATATCAGCGTACACTCCTTAGCAGGGTGAAAATTTGATTCTCGTTTGAGCAGATGCTCTTGCATATATTCGTGTCTTTGAAGTGACATGTGTTAATGTGCTGTCCAGCAGAATGGGTGCGTCAGTGCGATGGTCATCCACACCCACGACACAGATGGCCTCTCCCATGCCCTCAGCAGATCCACCTCATTGAGTATACTCTTCATTTCCATGGGGATCAGAGAGCAAGCTTACAAAATGAGGCCGCCGGAATCTGGTGGAGAATTCACGTCAGCATCGCGAGGTCTGTAAACAGTACTCAGCTCTCAGCCAACCACTGACCCACTGCGCGGTGTAAGTGCTTCAATAGAGATCTAGTTACATTTGTATCTGCGTTTTTCTGTTGCCTCACCCACTCGCCGCCACCTCCGACTCGCACAATCTTCGCTCAAAGGTACCCCTTCATGCACGCGAGATGCTGGCGTTTAGTTATTTGTGTGTAACATACCTACTTAGTCACGGGAATCTTACAATCACACCACATAGCTTTTTTTCAGGCTTGAATTAATGCTAACCGTCATACAGAATGAAATTATAAAATTCCTAAAGAGTGTTTTAAGTATGCGTTCTTGATATTTTGATATCAGTATTTGCTGATGATGGTCCCTGATTCTGAAATTTGGTATTTCACAAAATAGAAATAGACCTATACACAAAAGCAAATAAAATTCTTCTGATTGTATTGATAGGTCTTTTGGCCAGCAGCATCTCTATAGTATGACGTGAATAATTATTTGAATGAAAATCATTTTTGAATATACCACTTTTTATATGCGGCTAAAATGTATAAAATAATGTCTCCTAGCACCACACTGATTCCTAAGCTCGTAAAAATAGTCCAGAAAATTGGTGATTGTGAATTTCCAATGGATATGAAAATAATTTTAGGACTCCAAACGCGAAACGTGGGGCGCATCAAACAGATAATAGTGAATTACTGATCTATTATGCACTGTAGGCGCCCCATTTTTATCGATTTGCGCCTGACAAGTTCTTCCATAGCTGTTAAAAGTTCACAGAGACAATATTTGTGGACTACAGGTATAGAATCAAGATCCTGTATGGGACTAAGAGAATTATTCTGTATCTTTTAATGTGAGCTGAAAACATGTACTATTAAAAAGCAATTTTTATTGATATAATTATTATCTGTTTGTAAGTCTGATCGGTGCCCGAGCGGTTCTAGGCGCTTCAGTCCCGAACAGCGCGACTGCTACGGTTTCAGGTTCGAATCCTGCATCGGGCATGGATGTGTGTGATGTCCTTAGGTTGTTAGGTTTAAGTAGTTATGAGTTCTAGGGGAGTGATGAACTCAGATGTTAAGTACCATAGTGCGCAGAGCCATTTTTTTAAGTCTGATGGGTAAAATTCCGCCTCGCAGTGTAGCCGTGCGGTCTATGGCATATGGCGTCTTGTCACGGTTCTCGAGGCTCTTCCCCCCCCCCCCCCCCCCCGTTCGTAGGTTCGAGTCCTCCCTAGGGCATGGGTGTGTGTGTTGTCCTCGGCATAAGTTTAAGTTAGATTAAGTAGTGCATCAGCCTAGGGACCGATGACCTCAGCAGTTTGGTCCCATAGTCCTTACCACAAATTTCAATTTTGAATCGATGTCAAACGTTTTTATGACGTTACAACCGAGACGAGTGGTAAATTTCAGGTTCATTTCAGAGTGTCTTCACCTGAGTCAATCAATATTTTCCTCCCTGTAATGTACATATCCCGAAGTGACAGAGATGGTGAAAACTGGAGAGATTCGACTACACGTGGAAGTTTCCCGGCAATCGTTCTTGCCGCCAACCATTCGGGACTGGAACAGGAAAATGGCAGTGATACACTGAGTATTCTCCGCCACACGCCAGACAAGAAAGCGATTTATTATCGCACTGTCATCTACTTACGAACTAGTCTGAAAATTTCAAGACTCTATATCACCACGAACAGCGACACAGCCAACAAAGCGACCTAGTAAACCCGTGTTAATATACGTTAAGTAATTTTGTGTAGAGGCTGTGAGCCGTTTCAAAGAAGATGAGTACGTGTGTATTGCGTGTTCCTGTGCAGACAGGAGCTCTGCTGGCAGCAGCCACATTGCGGGGTCTTAGTACACGGAGCTCGGCGGAGAGAGTCGCCGCTGCCATGGGGTGGTAGGAGAGGGAAGGCACGTGCCGCGCTCAAAGAGGGACGCAATCATGGCACGCCGAAGCGCAGGGAATGTCTCTCATACAGCGAGCCCACCACCGCGGAGGAATTCCTCTGTTGCTGTAGCACCGGCGCCCACCTGCCGGCCGCTGGAGTTCGACACGCCCCACCAACACGACGGAGCTGCCTGCTGGCGTGACAGTTAACTGTGTTCCAGTACTGAGTGGTGTCACGTACTATAACAGACCGAACTAGCGGTGACCAGCCAGAAATTTATGACCACCGACATGCTATCGATATAAAACCGTTCAGGCTACAGCAGCGTCACCTGGTGAAGAATTATTGCTCGTCAGTCTCACTCACGGTGCATGTACACTACTGGCCATTAAAATTGCCACACCAACAAGAAATGCTGATGAAAAACGGGTTTTCATTGGACAAATATATTATACTAGAACTGACATGTGATTACATTTTCACGCAATTTGGGTGCATAGATCCTGAGAAATCAGTAACAAAAACAACCATCCCTGGCCGTAACAACGCCCTTGATACGCCTGGGCATTGAGTCGAACAGAGCTTGGACGGCGTGTAGAGGTACAGCTGCCCATACAGCTTCAACACGATACCACAGTTCATCAAGAGTAGTGACTGGCGTATTGTGACGAGCCAGTTGCTCGGCCACCATTGAGCAGACGTTTTCAGTTGGTGACAGATCTGGAGAATGTGCTAGCCGGGGCAGTAGTCGAACATTTTCTGTATCCAACATGCGGTCGTGCATTATCCTGCTGAAATGTAGGGTTTCGTAGGGATCGAATGAACGGTAGAGCAACGGGTCGTAACACATCTGAAATGTAACGTCCACTGTTCAAAGTGCCGTCAATGCGAACAAGAGGTGACCGAGACGTGTAACCAATGGCACCCCGGACCATCACGCCGGGTGATACACCAGTATGAATAGACGCTTCCAATGTGCGTTCACCGCCATGTCGCCAAACACGGATGCGAACATCATCATGCTGTACACAGAACCTGGAATCATCCAAAGAAATGACGTTTTGCCATTCGTGCACCCAGGTTCGTCGTTGAGTACACTATCACCGGCGCTCCTGTCTGTGATGCAGCATCAAGGGTAACCGCAGCCATGGCCTCCGAGCTGATAGTCCGTGCTGCTGCAAACGTCGTAGAACTGTATGTGCAGGTGGTTGTTGGTCTTGCAAACGTCCCCATCTGTTGACTCAGGGATCGAGTCGTGGCTGCACGATCCGCTACAGCCATGAGGATAAGATGCCTGTCATCTCGACTGCTAGTGATACGAGGCCGTTGAGATCCAGCAAGGGGTTCTGTATTACCCTCCTGAACCCACCGATTCCATATTGTGCTAACAGTCATTGGATCTCGACCAACGCGACCAGGAATGTCACGATACGATAAACCGCAATCGCTATAGGCTACAATCCGACCTTTATCAAAGTCGGAAACGTGATGGTACGCATTTCTCCTCCTTACACGTGGCATCACATTAACGTTTCACCAGGCAACTCCGGTCAACTGCTGTTTTGTATGAGAAATCTGTTGGAAACTTTCCTCATGTCAGCACCTTGTAGGAGTCGCCACCGGCGCGAACCTTGTGTGAATGCTCTGAAAAGCTAATCATTTGCATATCACAGCATCTTCTTCCTGCCGGTTAAATTTCGCGTCTGTAGCACGTCATCTTCGGGGTGTAGCAATTTTAACGGCCAGTAGCGTAGTTCATGTGAGCGTGCTGCCCGTGTGTAGAACGGCGGAGGTGCGCGATCTGTGTGAGTTTGACCGAGGGGCGGCTGTGACGCCTCAGGGCTCGGCATCAGCAATTTCAGTAACTGCGTGACTTGTCGGGTGTTCGAGGTGTGCTGTGGTGAGTGTCTTCAACACGTGGCGATAGCAAGGTGAAGCCACTTCCAGACGTTGTGGGATTCGGCGGCCGCCCGTCAACTCAGATGTCGGTCGTCGTAGGCTGGGAAGACTGGTAAATCAGGACAGATGGCGAGTTGTGGCGGAACTAACATCGGACTGTAAAGCTGGCAGAGCACAAGTGTGTCTGAACACACAGTGCACAGAACACTCCTAACGATGGGCTTATGCAGCCAATGTGCAGTGAATGTGTCAATGTTAACACCACGACATCGGCAACTACAACTGAAATGGTCACGTGAGAATCGGCACTGGACGTTGGTACAGTGGCAGACCAGTGCATGCTCTGATGAATCTCGATACTCTATCATGCCGATGGGACAGCGTGAGTCCGTTGTCTACCAGAGCAACAGTTGCTTGACAACAGTACTGCAGGACGGAGACAAGATGACGGCGGCTCCATTACGATCTAGGTAATTGTCACGTGGACATCCAGTGTATATGGTGAAAGGCACCGTAATGGCCTAGGAGTATCGTACCCTGGCTGCAGACCGCGTTCGCCCCTTTATGACGATCAAGTTTCACGTCGTCACGGGCACTTTTCAACAAACTAACGCGCATATCACAAGACGAGGAGTGTGATGGAGTGGTTCGAGGAACCCAGTGGCGAATTCCAGTTTTGCGCTGGTACCCCAAATCGCCAAATCTGAACTTGATAGAACATGTGGGATGTGAACAGACGAGGCACCCGAGCTCATCGCCCCCCTGCCCGGAATGCACAGTGGTAAGGGGACTTGTGTGTGCAGACGAGGTGCCAACTCCATCCAGCGGCATTGATTCCGTGTCGCGACGCGTCGTCGCTGTTATCCGTTCCAAAGATGAGCATTCCGACTATTAGTTAGATCGTGATAATGTTCTTGTCTTATCAGAGTTTATTACAAAATGACGAAATGTATATGTAGGAAACAGTGGGGCACATTTACGCGAATTTGTTTTCGGGATTTTTTTTTTTTTAGTAAGACTTCTCGTGCTTAAAATTGTTATATATACTTCCAACTCAACATGACATTGAGGAGTGCAAAATAATACTACACAGGCTCAAGTCGAGTGCATAAGAGCGTACCACGGTTGGGGCAAATTAAGTCATCTACGGGGGCACGTTTCAACATTTCATAGAACACTATAATGAGTAAACAAACCACACTACCAAAATTTTCTAAATACACTCCTGGAAATTGAAATAAGAACACCGTGAATTCATTGTCCCAGGAAGGGGAAACTTTATTGACACATTCCTGGGGTCAGATACATCACATGATCACACTGACAGAACCACAGGCACATAGACACAGGCAACAGAGCATGCACAATGTCGGCACTAGTACAGTGTATATCCACCTTTCGCAGCAATGCAGGCTGCTATTCTCTCATGGAGACGATCGTAGAGATGCTGGATGTAGTCCTGTGGAACGGCTTGCCATGCCATTTCCACCTGGCGCCTCAGTTGGACCAGCGTTCGTGCTGGACGTGCAGACCGCGTGAGACGACGCTTCATCCAGTCCCAAACATGCTCAATGGGGGACAGATCCGGAGATCTTGCTGGCCAGGGTAGTTGACTTATACCTTCTAGAGCACATTGGGTGGCACGGGATACATGCGGACGTGCATTGTCCTGTTGGAACAGCAAGTTCCCTTGCCGGTCTAGGAATGCTAGAACGATGAGTTCGATGACGGTTTGGATGTACCGTGCACTATTCACTGTCCCCTCGACGATCACCAGTGGTGTACGGCCAGTGTAGGAGATCGCTCCCCACACCACGATGCCGGGTGTTGGCCCTGTGTGCCTCGGTCGTGTGCAGTCCTGATTGTGGCGCTCACCTGCACGGCGCCAAACACGCATACGACCATCATTGGCACCAAGGCAGAAGCGACTCTCATCGCTGAAGACGACACGTCTCCATTAGTCCCTCCATTCACGCCTGTCGCGACACCACTGGAGGCGGGCTGCACGATGTTGGAGCGTGAGCGGAAGACGGCCTAACGGTGTGCGGGACCGTAGCCCAGCTTCATGGAGACGGTTGCGAATGGTCCTCGCCGATACCCCAGGAGCAACAGTGTCCCTAATTTGCTGGGAAGTGGCGGTGCGGTCCCCTACGGCACTGCGTAGGATCCTACGGTCTTGGCGTGCATCCGTGCGTCGCTGCGGTCCAGTCCCAGGTCGACGGGCACGTGCACCTTCCGCCGACCACTGGCGACAACATCGATGTACTGTGGAGACCTCACGCCCCACGTGTTGAGCAATTCGGCGGTACGTCCACCCGGCCTCCCGCATGCCCACTATACGCCCTCGCTCAAAGTCCGTCAGCTGCACATACGGTTCACGTCCACGCTGTCGCGGCATGCTACCAGTGTCAAAGACTGCGATGGAGCTCCGTATGCCACGGCAAACTGGCTGACACTGACGGCGGCGGTGCACAAATGCTGCGCAGCTCGCGCCATTCGACGGCCAACACCGCGGTTCCTGGTGTGTCAGCTGTGCCGTGCGTGTGATCATTGCTTGTACAGCCCTCTCGCAGTGTCCGGAGCAAGTATGGTGGGTCTGACACACCGGTGTCAATGTGTTCTTTTTTCCATTTCCAGGAGTGTATGTTTCAATGGCACTAATCTAATTTACAGGCTTAATCAATTAACACAGTAAAATAACACGATTTTGCTTGAAGTAAATAAATACTTTGGTGAACTTCCATTTAGCGTAATGTGGCCTACATAGAAAATTAAATGTTAATTGAAGACCCACTCATAATGAATGACAGAGTTGCAAATGTGCACACAAAACATGTTCCCTGCGTCACCGTCATCGTGCGCCCACATTTTACCTCTAGGCCACTGGTCTCGTCCCATATTTCTATTCGAGTGGGTGTATCGTTTTAGGCAGGTAATAAGAAGGCAATGTTAATCCTCTCCGTAGGACTGCTGTAGGTAATAAGAGGAAGCAAGAAGAACTGGATGTGACATTCGTTGAGATGGAGATAATTTAAAATAGGTGCTTTGGAAGGACTAGGCTGTAACAGGAAATGGCGACGAAGAACGCGATATCAGATGCGACATGAATGGACGGAAGTGGAAATCACGCAGACCTGAAAGGATGGTAGAAGACAGGAGAGCCCGGGAAGTTACCACCTGAAAACCTGCCACGGGGGTGAACACTAATGCCAGCCGTGGTGGCCGAGCGGTTCTTGGTGCTGCAGTCAGGAACCGCACGACCGCTACGGCCGCAGCTTCGAATCCTGCCTCGAATCCTGCCTCTGGCATGGATGTGTGTGATGTCCTTAGGTTAGTTCGGTTTAAGTAGTTCTAAGTCCTAGGGGACTGATGACCTCAGAAGTTAAGTCCCACAGTGCTCAGAGCCATTTGAACCATTTCTGATTTGAACAATAATGATGACATCCTACCCACATTTTTCCTGATTTTGGTTTTACTAATTTCTTGCTCTTCTCAGTCCTTGCTCTCATACAACTCATTCTTCCTGCCTGAGAGTGATTAGGATGAAATGGCTGTTTAGCAGTTTCTACCTACTATTCTCTTACCTGTTTTTTACTGCGTTTCCTACTGCTCTTACCTTATAGTTTCCTTCACAGGGGTATCAGTTCGAATGGCATTGTAAAACAGTGCGTAAACATGCCCCAACAGAACTGTGTAAATGTTTCCCAGCACCATGTTTGAATTAGTTTAGGAACTACGGTACTACCTTTCAGGCTTTCGACTTATACAACTGTAGCTGTTCTCTATTCTAAGAGGTATGCTCCCTAGGAGCTCCGATATTTGAGTAACAGAATTTGCTCACCTTGCGCGAAACCACAAAAATGAACTTCAGGCTAAGGTGTTCACTCAGTTGGTACAGGGAAGGCTGAGCCGGCCCTCAGTAGAAGACATTACTAGGTTCCCATTGTCGGTAGCACTTCAGCATGAGTGGTTCCGGAGAAAAATGCTCCGCGCATCCGCGCCCCATTCTCCCCTACTGTTTCAAGAGGAACAGCAAATGCTCTAGACCTTGGCCGTAGAGATAAATCCTAATAAAACATTCCATATAACACCTCGCTGGCACCGTTTATTGTCCTACATGAAATTTTAAAGCAACGTCAGTGAAATTGTACTGCAGCAACATGAGTGCCCTGGCGAGACTTGTGTTTCTCGGCTAAGAATTAGGCTGTAAAAAATCTGGCGACAAGTCGCAATACAAAACGAGTTTCAGGTTTAAGTGAATTAAGAAATGAGCGAAAGCCGCTGACTGTCAACTTTGATATGTCTCACTTTTAAGAACGAATTTATGCCGCCAAGTCCATGGTACCATGGCCGATCAAAACCGTTTTCTCTCGAAAGCCATGTAGTCCAGAATAGGAATGACAGTGAGTCACAAACGCGATAGGCATTGAGGCAACCATCTCACCGACGCATCAGGCTGTAGATATCCGTTTCTTAATACACCGCGTGCAGCTGCGTGAAGAAGTCCACAGCTACCTGCTGCCCATCCGCGCCGGAAAGGAAGCTTCTACCCTCCAAGGTCTTTGCTGTGGTATCGAAGACGTGATAATTGCATGGGGAGAAATGAGAACTACACGACGGGTGCTCGAATGTCTCACGTGTCTGACACTTCATTTGGCGTAACATTTGCAATGTGGGAACCTGCGTTATCGGGAAACAGCAGCGCTCCTTGTCGCTCAGCATTACACAGCGGTGGTTTCCGACACGTTCTTCATTCTCCGATTGGTTATCGGTGACTGTCTTTCGGCAGCCGAAAAAAGAATAACAGCACGTTAGTCCTGTTGGTACGCATTTTAAACTAATGTTACCATAGTTCACGCATGTCGGGAAGACAAGAATGCTACACTAATCCGTTGTCTACATGCCGGTGCTTATACAGGGTGGTCTGAAACAATCTTGAAAGCTTGTACGGACGTTGCAAGGGAGGTTGTTCTGAGAAATATCTGATTGAGAAAAGCATTTGACATGTTGGGCGGTTTCCGATTTATCTAGTAGTGAAGCTAAGCAATCACGTCGTAGCGCGCACAGATTCGAGCGTCCTGCAAAACTTTGTCTTCGTTTGGTTTCCTGAAAGCGAACAAACATAGCTTTCGCTCACCAACGTTAAATCCGTAATTTCCGAACAGGAACATCTTAACTGCTAATGAGCATTTGAACAAGTGGTAACTCACGGAGCTAAGATTTTTGTGCACTGCTGCACATTAGCGCGTGCAAGTGTTTGAATTAGCGAGCACAGCAACCTGACTGGCTAATTTCGATGCTAAATAACTCGGAAACGGTGCTACGTACCGAACATTTTTCTCAATAGTTATTTCTCACCATAACTACCCCTTCAACACCTTTACAGGCTTTTCAGACTGTTTCTGACCACGCTGTACACCCGCATCGGACTTGCACCCCGTTTCGTATAGGTGGCAGCAACGCCTTCAACCAGAAACTATTTTATCGCCTTTTATGGTTTGTAGTTGTCAACACAAAGCGTGAAACCAAACCAATTCTGAACTAATTCTTTCGCAATGACAACATAGTAGCTCATTATCAGCCGTGCTAAGCTGTTCACACTGAGCTAATGGCGGAAACATGCACGGGCTTCTGTGGTTCAAATCGTTGTACAGTGTTTCTCAAAGGATAACTTTTGACTTAAACAACTCTCGGTTGTAACTGCAGAGCATGCCACGTCGAAGTTTTGTTTATTGAAATAAAGTCGCGGTTTGCACAGAAAAAAAATCTGGAATTCGTGTGATCTTCATTTATGTTCGTTGCTAAATATGTTACGGTGCTTAACATTCTACTAAATATCACGAATACTGAGAATTAGTATCTTTTTGTAGAGCTCGGTGCCACACTACCGATCGCCAGAAGTAGAAAGTGTAGACCGTCCTTCTCACGCTGCGTATCTCTTTAGTGTGCATAGGGTACATGAAATATCTTGCTTCTGTGTTTGATACATACAACTCAGTACTTTCCGGCCTTGAACGAATTCCACTCAGACATTACATTTGATTAAATTAACAAACTATATTTTCAACAAACGGAAATAAAGCTGCTTTTAGACGCATACAGAACTAAATAATATACATCATAAAGCAAATTAAACCGCCATTTAAATTTCTGAACAAGTGAAATACGTTCGTAGTTCTAAAGTAGTGTAAACTGTCTTCCTTACTGAAACTTCCTTTCACCCTAAAACTGTGAGCCGGACCGAGACTCGAACTCAGGACCTTTGCCTTTCACAGCAAATGCTCTACCAACTTTTGTTTTTTCCAAGGAGGAGAGGCACTGAAGGGAGGGTGGGGAGGGCAGAGTGGGCAGAGGTCGCAACCCGAGGCCTGGCCACAAGTCCCGCTCGCAGTCAATGTATCAGGTATGGTGAGGGGAAATCGACAGTGGGAATTTTTTGTTTTTATTTATTTATTTATAGTATATGGTTCAAATGGCTCTGAGCACTATGGGACTGTGGTCATCAGTCACGTAGAACTTAGAACTAATTAAACCTAACTAACCTAAGGACATCACACACACCCATGCCCGAGGCAGGATTCGAACCTGTGACCGTAGCGGTCGCTCGGCTCCAGACTGAAGCGCCTAGACCGCACGGCCACACCGGCAGGCCTATTTATAGTATATTTGTAATTTTTATTTCCTGTATACCACACCGAATATAAATGTACCTAGCACCGCATCATGCTCTGAGTAAACAAAACAAATATCTCGGTACTTTCCTACACCGAGGTAATATACACTGCCGTTTGTGAAAAGTGCTACACCGAGAAGGAATTACCCGAATAGTGCCACACTTGGTGGAAGTGGCCACGGGTGTGCAAGCAATACGTGATAACTTTTGCAGCAAGATGGGGTAGACGCAGGCGGAGCAGAGCCCTCTCGTGTCGGTCCGACAGGGTCGGTGTTGCACCTAATGTAGTCTGTGCAGAGCTGTCACACGAGGTGGGAACAATACAGTGAGTGCCAGTATGCCTCGTCGACGTCAAATGAAGCCGTTTTGGCATGTGATCGAGTTCGAACGGGGCAGAATGATCGATCTCCGTGAAACGAGGTTGTCATACGGTGACATTTCGGCAATCACAGGGCATGCTGCTACGACAGTGAGGCGTGTTCAAAAATGGTTCAAATGGCTATGAGCACTATGCGACTTAACTTCTGAGGTCATCAGTCACCTAGAACTTAGAACTAATTAAACCTAACTAACTTAAGGACATCACACACACCCATGCCCGAGGCAGGATTCGAACCTGTGACCGTAGCGGTCGCTCGGCTCCAGACTGTAGCGCCTAGAACCGCCTGGCCACTCCGACCGGCAGTGAGGCGTGTGTGGAAGCAGTGGATAGACGAAGGACGTACGCAGCGACGAGGGGGAACTGGAGCACGGAACACGACCACAGGACGGGATGACCACCGAGCGAGGTGGCGCAGTGGTTAGACACTGGACTCGCATTCGGGAGGACGACGGTTCAATCCCGCGTCCGGCCATCCTGATTTAGGTTTTCCGTGATTTCCCTAAATCGCTCCAGGCAAATGCCGGGATGGTTCCTTTCAAAGGGCACGGCCGACTTCCTTCCCCGTCCTTCCCTAATCCGATGAGACCGATGACCTCGCTGTCTGGTCTCCTTCCCCAAAACAACCAACCAACCAACGGGATGACCGTCATCTTGCCCGCATGGCCATTAGAGATGGGTAGTTCGCGAACGAACGGGTGCAAAGGAACGGTTCAGCAAGATGAACGAAAGGACCGAGGAACGAATTCCAAGGAACGATCGGTTAATAGTTCACTTCGGCCCCGGCGGTCTACTTATAGTTCCCGGGAGCGAGGAACGATCGGTTCATAGTTCACGTTGGTCGCGGCGGTCTACTTATAGTTCCCGGGAACGAGGAACGATCGGTTCATAGTTCACTAGTTCACTGCGGTCGCGGCGGTCACTTCGGCAGTTATCGTTCCAGCTTCGGTCCCGTGCTCGTCTCAGTCTCGGTCTCCCTCGGCCGCACTCGTCGTTCTTCGCATGACCACCTGTCTCAGTTTCACGGGCGACTGCTCCTAGTTAGCTCAGTATCCAGTTGTTCGTTTCGTTCACTGCACTCGCCCATTTTACATGTGTTCCAAACTGTTCTTGCACTTAGTTATGGCTATTCAGCGTCCACGACTGGTAATCAAAAAGTATTTTATAGTTACGTAGATTACGTAAAAATTACGTTGTATCTAATAGGTACGTCTTTTCAGGTAACAAAAGGGCATATCAGATCACTTTATTATATCGGTGAACAGCGGAAGACATACTTATAACAAGGCAAGTTTTTTTGTTATTAATATATTTTTTGGTTTCATCGACTTGATTTAGCAACTAACTTTCAATAATTTGCTTAATTTTTAGTGTAAGAAAATCCATATAAAACAATTTTCGTATATCTTTCGTGTACAAAATATTACAATTAGGAAGGCTCTAATCATTTTTGAGTTTGGTTGTTTCCAATTTGCATTACCTGCTAGTTTGGTTTCTTTGAAAAATAAAATAAAAAGAAAGTTGGTTGTGGGTCATTTTGGCTCAGTAGGAAAAGCGGTGCCTCTCCATTTGAAAAGACATAGATTGCCACAAAATCGTATTTACTTATTATCTCAAAAACATTTGTTCAGAAGGAGCTTTCAAACCAAAAACTTTACTACTGCGAACTTAATTATTATTACTGCGTTAACTTTAGTGATGCAACGTAAAAACCTTATTTTTACTAAGTGTGTAACGCAACTATGATGCACTCCGTCTACAGGCCACAAGTGGCCCATCGGGACCAACCGACCGCAGTGTCATCCTCAGCTGAGGATGCGGATAGGAGGGGCGTGTGGTCAGTACACCCCCAAGTATGACGAGAAAACCACATTTTATTTTATGCTTCCATAAAGTCTCTACTACGCCTACGAACTCAAAGACAACGTGAAGTATATATAGGGTGTAAACGACTATTGTTTACAAACGCAGCATAGCTATGTAGTGGAAGTCGAAACGAAGAATTTTATACAAGACACTTGTGGTCTGTTAAGTTGGTAAACAGTCAGAAACAGGTCTACAAGACTACAAGAGCTATAGCCCATGCGCGTCGCACGAGATTTTCATGTTCTCTTCCCCAGCTCTCTACACATCGTCATCGATTGTTTCGCCATTGTTGCTTGCATTAGCTTGTTATCTCTTCACTGCCTAATTATTACATGTTTGTCTGTTTGTTGTATCTGCTCTTAACGGGCAACACATCGTCCGTAATTGGCGAGCAGTCCGTACTCGTGGCCGGTTTTCCGTGCGCCACCCTATATTATTCCTCTGCGATCAGCCACACAACGCTACAGTTGGCTAAACGAGAGGTTCTGCAGAATCACAGAAATTACTTCTAAAAGTGTGTAAGAATTCTGTAATGAATAAAAACACTATACTCCAGGGGGGGGGGGGGGGGGAGGCATGTGCCCTCTCTTGGTGCCCTCCATCCTTCAGTCACCTACACTACTAGTTTTCAGTTTTTCATAAGAACCATACACCAAGCACAAATGAACGGTGAACGAGTAAAAATGAACGGTTCGCAAAAAAGAACGATCAGCAGTGAACTAGTTCCCAAGGGTGAACGAGTTTGCCCATCCCTGATGGCCAGTACGGACCGTACAGCGTCATCCACAGTGTTGGTTCGTCGCTAGGGCACTGCAACAGATGTGAACTTGTCTGCATAGACGGTTCCTCGCCGTCTGCCGCAGGTACAGGGTGTTTCAAAAATGTCCGGTATATTTGAAATAAAAACTAAACGAGCAGCGATAGAAATACACCGTTTGTTGCAATATGCTTGGGACAACAGTACATTTTCAGGCGGACAAACTTTCGAAATTACAGTAGTTACAATTTTCAACAACAGATGGCGCTGCAAGTGATGTGAAAGATATAGAAGACAACGCAGTCTGTGGGTGCGCCATTCTGTACGTCGTCTTTCTGCTGTAAGCGTGTGATGTTCACAACGTGCAAGTGTGCTGTAGACAACATGGTTTATTCCTTAGGACAGAGTATTTTTCTGGTGTTGGAATTCCACCGCCTAGAACACAGTGTTGTTGCAACAAGACGAAGTTTTCAACGGAGGTTTAATGTAACCAAAGGACCGAAAAGCGATACAATAAAGGGTCTGTTTGAAAAATTTCAACGGACTGGGAACGTGATGGATGAACGTGCTGGAAAGGTAGGGCGACCGCGTACGGCAACCACAGAGGGCAACGCGCAGCTAGTGCAGCAGGTGATCCAACAGCGGCCTCGGGTTTTCGTTCGCCGTGTTGCAGCTGCGGTCCAAATGACGCCAACGTCCACGTATCGTCTCATGCGCCAGAGTTTACACCTCTACCCATACAAAATTCAAACGCGGCAACTCCTCAGCGCCGCTACCATTGCTGCACGAGAGACATTCGCTAACGATATAGTGCACAGGATTGATGACGGCGATATGCAAGTGGGCAGCATTTGGTTTACTGACGAAGCTTATTTTTACCTGGACGGCTTCGTCAATAAACAGAACTGGCGCATATGGGGAACCGAAAAGCCCCATGTTGCAGTCCCATCGTCCCTGGATGCTCAAAAAGTGCTGGTCTGGGCCGCCATTCCTTCCAAAGGAATCATTGGCCCATTTTTCAGATCCGAAACGATTACTGCATCACGCTATCTGGACATTCTTCGTGAATTTGTGGCGGTACAAACTGCCTTAGACGACACTGCGAACACCTCGTGGTTTATGCAAGATGGTGCCCGGCCACATCGCACGGCCGACGTCTTTAATTTCCTGAATGAATATTTCGATGATCGTGTGGTTGCTTTGGGCTATCCGAAACATACAGGAGGCGGCGTGGATTGGCCTCCCTATTCGCCAGACATGAACCCCTGTGACTTCTTTCTGTGGGCACACTTGAAAGACCAGGTGTACCGCCAGAATCCAGAAACAATTGAACAGCTGAAGCAGTACATCTCATCTGCATGTGAAGCCATTCCGCCAGACACGTTGTCAAAGGTTTCGGGTAATTTCATTCAGAGACTACGCCATATAATTGCTACGCATGGTGGATATGTGGAAAATATCGTACTATAGAGTTTCCCAGACCGCAGCGCCATCTGGTGTTGAAAATTGCAACTACTGTAATTTCGAAAGTTTGTCTGCCTGAAAATGTACTGTTGTCCCAAGCATATTGCAACAAACGGTGTAATTCTATCGCTGCTCGTTTAGTTTTTATTGCCGTTTCAAATATACCGGTCATTTTGAAACACCCTGTAGGACTGCTTGCACGAACACCATTACGTCAGTTTCCATTGTCCAGAAACCACAGCTCCTCCGACTGCAATGGGCACGTGAACACTGTCACTCGGGTGCTGAGTGGCAACATGTAATCTTTTCGGATGAGCCCCGCTTCAACGTGTCCTACAGTGATGGCCAAAAACGTGTCCGGCGGTACCGTGGAGAGCGCAACCTGGAGGGCTGCACTGTGGAGCGGCATAGCGGACAAACACCAGGTGTGATGGTTCGGGGCGCCATTGCTTACAACAACCGGTCTCGCCTCGTACGTATTGCGGGCACTCTGAAGAGCAGCGGGTACCTAACGGAGGTTGTGGAGTCTGAGGTACTTCCCCTGCTTCAGGCATCTCCACAGGGCACATTTCATCAGGACAGTGCCCAGCCACATATTGCGAAGAATGTACAGGCTTTTTTCGGAGAGCGACGGGTACCACTGCTTCCCTGGCATGCACGTTCGCGAGGCATGTGGCCCATCGAACATGTCTGCGATATGGTTGGTCGGCACCTGCTGCGTCACGATCCTCCAGCAGCTGGTGCCACGGATTTGTGGGCTCGGATACAGACTGCGTGGAGGGAAATCACTCTGGAACGTATTCAGAACCTCATTGATTCAATGTCACGGCGTATAGTAGTTCTATTGTTGTCACATGACATACTGAATAGCAGGGCTCAAAGGACATGTATAGATTTGAAAAGGTAATCATTTGTTACTTGTCATGTACCTAACCTGTAGTATTAAATTAATCGAATTAATGCGGTTCCTTCTTGGTGTTGTAATTTCCACAAACGATAGTGTATATGGGGAAACGAAAAACGTGCTTCGTACACGATGCAGAAGGGTCTGTCGCTACTGTCCTGGCGCTTCATCATCCTGGTACGTCTTCACGTATTTTCTCTGCCTCGTGATGACTGGGTGTTTTGTGACGTCCTTAGGTTAGTTAGGTTTCAGTAGTTCTAAGTCCTAGGGGCCTGATGACCATAGATGTTAAGTCCCATAGTGCTCAGAGCCATTTGAACCATTCTCTTCACGTATGTAGTATGTTATTCCACCGATAATCTGACGTGTGTTTGTCAGATCAGTCAATGGGTATCTTCTCCTACCTGTTGATTATCCATCTACGCGGAGGGGCGCGTAGGACACTCCCTAAGTAATTAGAAAAATATTGTCCATATTTTGGGTTCCGTACAATCTTGCATTGACGGTCTTGTAGGTAGATCCAAAAGTCCAGTACTGACTTTGCTACCCAAGCACGACTTCCGACCCGACCTCACAGCTTCCATTCTGCAAGTACCTCGTCTCCTACCTTCCAAACTTCACAGAAGCTCTTCTGCGAACCTTGCAGATCATCCCCAAAGGCTGTGGCTAAGCCATGTCTCCGCAATATCCTTTCTTCCAAGAGAGCTAGTTCTGCAAGGACCGCAGCAGAGGTACTGTCAAGTATGGAATATAGGGGACGAGGTGCTGACAGAATTAAAGCTTTGAGGAGGGGTCGCGAGTCGTGCTTGGGTAGCTCAATTGGTAGAGCACTTGCCCGCGAAAGGCAAAGGTCCCGAGTTTCAGTCTCGGCGTTCTCGGCACTACAGTCTGGAACCGCGCCACCACTACGGTCGTAGGTTCGAATCCTGCATCGGGCATGGATGTGTGTGATGTCATTAGGTTAGTTAGGTTTAAGTAGTTCTAAGTTCTAGGGGACTGATGACCTCAGAAGTTAAGTCCCGTAGTGCTCAGAGCCATTTATACCATTCAGCCTCGGCCCGGCAAATAAATTTCAATCTGCCATGAAGTTTCATACCAGCGCACACTCGGCTGCAGAGTGAGAGTTTCATTCTGTCTTATTTGCTGTTCACAACTGACCAGATGTATATGATTCAGACAAGTGACGTATATCCTGAATACCAAGCCACACTCTGTTACTTACAATTAAGACCCACACATAACATGTATGCCGCATTTAGTCTCTTGTTCACTCATGGAATAGAACAACTGAAATCAGTATTACGTAACGGCTATATCAAAAAATGAAATAAAATGTGTTTCTAAAATGTGTTTGGCATTGTTATAGAACGGATAGACGAATAACGAAATTTCCTCACTGACTATTAGCTATTATATGTGATATTGTCAAAGTTACTTATCAATGTGAGTTCTACATTACGTGTTTTATGTAACTTTGTGTATCTCCAAAAGAAGATAATCCGGCTTGGCAATAGTTGACTCAGTTGTTGGATGTCCTCCGTGCGTGGTCATGTGTTATCTTACTGAAACGTAAGCCAAGGGTGGCCTGCCACGAATAGCAAGAAAAGGCGGCGTGGAATATTGTCGGCGTACCGCTGTGCGGTAAGGGTGAAGGGGACTGACCGTGGCATCTCCAGACACTTACTCGACCGGGAATCTCGTTGACTGGAGTAGAGTTGTCTTCAGTGATGAGCTCTGGTTCGAATGAGATGCGGTGCCCACCGACGACGTGTCTGGAGACGCTCTCAATAGCGGATGTATACCATCTTGACTCTCGCCCGCCATATGTCCCGACAGTTTGGAGTGATGCCTGGGGTGCCATTTGTTTTCATAGCGGGACTCGTTTGGTTGGCACACTCTACACTCTTGCAGCACAGCGGTACGTCGACGACATTCTACGCCCCGTTTCGCTGCCCGTCTTGGAACGCTATCCTGAACTTATATTTCAGCAGCTTGATGCCAGCCCGCAAAGGGTGAGTGTTTCTAATGCTTGTCTCCGTGCTTGCCAAACACTGTTTTGGCCAGCAAGGTTGCAGGATATATCCCCAACTAGGAACAGTTCGTGTATTGTGGGCAAGGTCCTCCAACCACATCGAGATTTTGACGATCTAAGGCCACAGTTGGTTGGAATTAGGCACGATATTTCTCAGGAGGACATTCAAAAATTCTTTCAATCAATCACAAGCCGAACAACTGGTTATATAAGAGTCAAAGGTGGGCCAAATCATTACTGACTAGTGTGGAGCTCCTACTCTTGAATGAATCATTCAGTTTATTCAAAATTGTAGTCATTTACTTGTCTGCACATGTATATCTCATCTTCACATCTCCCGAATTCCGTTCCCTTCTGATAATTCCTTCGTAATGTCCCTTTTTTTTTGGAGTGTATTGTCACACGATATCATCCGTCACGGTGAACCCATGACTCGTTGCATGTGTGTGGTCAAGGAGGATATTAAGAAAAAATAATTGATTGACTTCAAACTGATTTTCATAAATTCCACTACCGACTTAAATTTACTTTCGAGATCTCTTGAGAGTAAAAGGAGTCGCTCTTCCGGGTCGTCTAGGCGTTCTTTTATGAGAACAGCGAGGTGCATCTCTCTGCGAATTCATCGTTCCTACCGCTCTTTAACGACGTTACCGAACACATAGAACCGCTGCTGAAGCACGGCAAGATAGCCTTGTCTATAAAGCATATAAAAGATACAGGAAGGGCCTGGGCTCGGTTAGGAATACTGGCGAAAACCTGGGAAAAGCAAGAAATTATGGGCTACCATGCGGTTGTGAAGACGTGTGCGTACGTGCTGCTAAAAAAGTGATGGAAGAAGACTAAAGCGTATCGGCAACTGTAGAAGGGGGAAACCGATAAATCCAGTGTTACGAAAAGCGCTTTGCTGTGAAAAAGAAGGGACACGCTAGATTCCATTCGACACGACTCACGTCCCAGCCGCCACGAAAAGATGCTGTGATGGGCTGCATAAAGGTATAGGAACAGAGGTTATTAAAAACAACAATTATTTAAATAGAAATGAGGGGCTGTGGAACAATGGCATCGAGATTCTGCGTCTGAGGACGATGTGTGCCAGACTTCTACTGCTGGCCGATAGCATTAGCCGCATGCAGCAAACGATAACGGCGAATATTGCGTTCGAGTTTTGAAAACATATGACACCACCCCTCTGGTCTGGAGCTCCCGGAAATGAAATTTTTCATCTGGTGGCGAATCAGGGTGTGGATCGAACCTTGACAGAAGCTACAATCTCCGCCGAAGGTATACTCTGCAGATAGGAGAGAAATGCTGGGATTAAACGTAATTTCATTCGAGCACGAAGTAAAAGCCCATTCTTCCATGAGTTTCCCAGCGCTCAGACACTCCAGAAGACAGTATCGATTTGCAGGATGAGCGGCAGAAGATTAATGAACGGTGCAGGCTTTGAATGTTTACCCTGAACGTGAATAAATGTAACATATTGCGCATATTTAGGAAAATAAGTCCACCATTGAACAACTACACTTTTGATGACAAACTGCTGGAAACACTATCTCCCGTAAAATATCAAAGAATAAATGTCCAGAGCGATCACAAGTGCAATGATTATTTAAAACAAACAGCAGCAAAAGTAGATACCAGTCTGAGATTCATACGAAGAATCTTAATGAAATGTAACTGTCCGCAAAAAGTATGGCTTGTAAGATGCTTGTTCGACAGATTCTTAAGTACTGTTTCCTCATACCAGGTAGGACTGATAGAAGGGATCCTTTCCTGGTAATACTGATAGAAGAGATTCTTATCAGAAAGGACTGACACAAGAGAGAAAGAAGATACAACGAAGAACGGTATGTTTTCTCCTGGGATCGTTTAGTCAGCGAAAGAGTTTACAGAATGCTTAACAGACTCCAGTGGCAAACGTTACAAGAGAGGCGTTGTGCCTCTCGGAGTTGTTTACCACTGAAATTTAGAAAGCACATTGAGACGTGGTACTTAGGGAAGGCAGGATTCGGTGTGGACGGGGCCTTAAACAGCTACCGTTTTTTTTTTTAAACCACATACACTTTATTTGGAACCAATTGCAAATTCGCTGTGCTCCAAGTGTGCAGTGTGTGCCAACCAAAGGAGTCCTGCTATGAAAACAAATGGCACCCCAGGCATCACTCCTAACTGTCGGGACATATGGCGGGCGAGAGTCAAGATGGTATACAACCGCTATTGAGAGCGTCTCCAGACACGTCGTCGGTGGGCACCGCATCTCATTCGAACCAGAGCTCATCACTGAAGACAACTCTACTCCAGTCAACGAGATTCCCGGTCGAGTAAGTGTCTGTAGATGCCACGGTCAGTCCCCTTCAACCTTACCGCACAGCGGTACGCTGACAATATTCCACGCCGCCGTTTCTTGCTATTCGTGGCAGGCCACCCTTGGCTATCGTTTCAGTAAGATAACACATGACCACGCACGGAGGACATCCAACAACTCAGTCAACTATTGCCAAGCCGGATTATCTTCTTTTGGAGATACACAAAGTTATATAAAACACGTAATGTAGAACTCACATTGATAAGTATCTTTGACAATATCACATATAATAGCTAATAGTCAGTGAAGAAATTTCGTTATTCGTCTGTCCGTTCTATAACAATGCCAAACACATTTTAGAAACACATTTTATTTCATTTTTTCTAACATTGATATAGCCGTTACACAATATTGATTTCAGTTGTTCTATTCCATGAGTGAACAAGAGACTAAATGCGGCATATATGTTATGTGTGGGTCTTAATTGTAAGTAACAGAGTGTGGCTTGGTATTCAGGATATACGTCGCTTGTCTGAATCATATACATCTGGTTACTTGTGAACAGCAAGTAAGACAGAATGAAACTCTCACTCTGCAGCCGAGTGTGCGCTGGTATGCAACTTCATGGCAGATTGAAATTTATTTGCCGGGCCGAGGCTGATCAGTTTAAATGGCTCTGAGCACTAAGGGACTTAACTTCTGAGGTCATCAGTCCCCTAGAACTTAGAACTACTTAAACCTAACTAACCTAAGGACATCACACACATCCATGCCCGATGCAGGATTCGAACCTACGACCGTAGCGGTGGCGCGGTTCCAGACTGTAGCGCCGCGAACGCCGAGACTGAATCTCGGGACCTTTGCCTTTCGCGGGCAAGTGCTCTACCAATTGAGCTACCCAAGCACGATTCGCGACACCTCCTCACAGCTTTAATTCTGTGAACACCTCGTCCCCTATCTTCCATACTTCACAGAAGCTCTGCTGCGTATCTTCCAGAAATACGTCGCGAAAGACTTCGTAGCCATAATTGCAAATAAGGTTGCCAGTAAGGAACAACTATCAAATTTGACTGTTAAGACACAATGTCTAAACAAAAAATTTCTTAAGCCAGTTACACTCACGGCTGAGGGCCTTACTGACCAGAAATTCAAATTATTTGTCGGCTGAAGGCCCCAATAGTAATAATGCAGAAAACAATTTGACGGCTGAGGGCCTGGATAGCAACTCTTAAGAACAGTTAAACTTCTGCAATAGATACTAAAATATTTTTTTTAAAAAGACAATCATCAAAATATCACTATTAAGGGACAATATCTAATTTTTTTTTTTTTTTTGGTCATCAGTCTACTGACTGGTTTGATGCGGCCCGCCACGAATTCCTTTCCTTCATTGACTTCGTGACCTCTTTATCTCAGAGTAGCACTTGCAACCTACGTCCTCAATTATTTGTTTGACGTATTCCAATCTCTGTCTTCCTCTACAGTTTTAGCCCTCTACAGCTCCCTCTAGTACCATGGAAGTCATTCCCTCATGTCTTAGCAGATGTCCTATCATCCTGTCCCTACTCCGTATCAGTGCTTTCCACATATTCCTTTCCTCTCCGATTCTGCATAGAACCTCCTCATTCCTTACCTTATCAGTCCACCTAATTTTCAACATTCGTCTATAGCACCACATCTCAAATGCTTCCGGTTTTCCCACAGTCCATGTTTCACTACCATACAATGGTGTACTCCAGACGTACATCCTCAGAAATTTCTTCCTCAAATTAATGCCGGTATTTGATATTAGTAGACTTCTCTTGGCCAGAAATGCCTTTTTTGCCATTTTGATGTCCTCCTTGCTCCGTCCGTCATTGGTTATTTTACTGCCTAGGTAGCAGAATTCCTTAACTTCATTGACTTCGTGACCATCAATCCTGATGTTAAGTTTCTCGCTGTTCTCATTTCTACTACTTCTCATTACCTTCGTCTGTCTCCGATTTACTCTCAAACCATACTGTGTACTCATTAGACTGTTCATTCCGTTCAGCAGATCATTTAATTCTTCTTCACTTTCACTCAGGATAGCAATGTCATCAGCGAATCGTATCATTGATATCCTTTCACCTTGTATTTTGATTCCACTTCTGAACCTTTCTTTTATTTCGATGATTGCTACCTCCATGTACAGATTGAAGAGTAGGGGCGAAAGGCTACAGCCTTGTCTTACACCCTTGTTAATACGAGCACTTCGTTCTTGATTGTCCACTCTTATTAATCCCTGTTGGTTGTTGTACATATTGTATATGACCCGTCTCTCCCTATAGCTTACCCCAACTTTTTTCAGAATCTCGAACAGCTTGCACCATTTTATATTGTCGAACGCTTTTTCCAGGTCGACAAATCCTATGAAAGTGTCTTGATTTTTCTTTAGGCTTGCTTCCATTATTAGCCGTAACGTCAGAATTGCCTCTCTCGTCCCTTTACTTTTCCTAAAGCCAAACTGATCGTCACCTAGCGCATTCTCAATTTTCTTTTCCATTCTTCTGTATATTATTCTTGTAAGCAGCTTCGATGCGTGAGCTGTTAAGCTGATTGTGCGATAATTCTCGCACTTGTCAGCTCTTTCCGTCTTCGGAATCGTGTGGATGATGCTTTTCCGAAAGTCAGATGGTATATCGCCAGACTCATATATTCTACACACCAACGTAAATAGTCGTTTTGTTGCCACTTCCCCCAATGATTTTAGAAATTCTGATGGAATGTTATCTATGCCTTCTGCCTTATTTGACCGTAAGTCCTCCAAAGCTCTTTTGAATTCCGATTCTAATACTGGATCCCCTATCTCTTCTAAATCGACTCCTGTTTCTTCTTCTATCACATCAGTCAAATCTTCTATCACATCAGACAGATCTTCACCCTCATAGAGGCTTTCAATGTATGTCTAATTAAAAACTCTTAAGACAAATTGCATTCACGGCTGAAGGACTTATTGACCAGAAATTCTAATTACTTGTCGACTGAAGGCCCCAATACTAATAACTCTGGGAGAAGTAAAGCTGTGAGGACGGGGCGTAAGTCGTGCTTGGGTAGCTCAGTTCGTAGAGCACTTGCCCGCGAAAGGCAAAGGTCCCGAGTTCGAGTCTCGGTCCGGCACACAGTTTTAATCTGCCAGGAAGTTTCATATCAGCGCACACTCCGCTGCAGAGTGAAAATCTCATTCTACAATCATCACAATCTGATCGAGAAAGAGAGAAGTGGGCCTCAGACAGTGCTTCAAGTATCGGCTTGGGAAAGTCGCTCAACTTCGTAACCGATGAGACAGGCAGCCAAGAGTTGTATTCACATAACCGCATGGCAACTCAAACTAGTGACAGTTTAAACGCAGACCAACACTCTTGCAAAATCTACCTAAGGTCTGATAACCAGTACAACTATGGAATAGCCCAGGCAAGGCGGAACTGGCAGACAGTATTGCGTCAGAATCCGGCGTTTAGAACATCCAGAAGCAGAAGGAATCACTATGACCAACGCAGTCCATCAGAAACAACATATCCGAAGCACAATCAAGGAGGCTGTCGAACTACACGCCTTATCGGACGTCAGCGACAAGGCGAGGAAAGGTACACTCCTGTGAAAATACACTAACGTCCAGGGCAGGTAACTGGGGCGTTAGTGGCCACTAAATAGAAAAATACCGCTGCTTGACAAAAAAAAAAGAAAGGCTCTGAGCGCTATGGGACTTAACATCTATGGTCAGCAGTCCCCTAGAACTTAGAACTACTTAAACCTAACTAACCTATGGACAGCACGCAACACCCAGTCATAACGAGGCAGAGAAAATCCCTGACCCCGCCGGGAATCGAACCCGGGAACCCAGGCGCGGGAAGCGAGAACGCTACCGCACGAACCGCTGCTTGAACTCCAGCAGTAAACACAAGGAATTTAATGATTAATAATAAGAAGCGGAGGACAGCTAACTAATTTCGTCAACTCCAACAGAGCGGTCTCAGGCGCTTCAGTCATGGTTTGTGCGAATGGTCCGGGCGGAGGTTCGAGTCCTCCGTCGGGCATGGATGTGTGTGTTCGTCCTTAGGATAATTTAGGTTAAGTGATGTGTACGCTTAGGAACGGATGACCTTAGCAGTTAAGTCCCACAAGATTTCACACACATTTGAACCAACTCCAAACACTGCACTCGTTGCTCTTCGTCTCAGCGACCCTGCGAGCAACAACGCACGAAGAAACGGCGTCATTTCAAAGTAGTGAAGGTTTCTCTACTGGGTGAATGTCCACTCAACTCAAACGTCCTTGGTCCGGTGGACAACGAGGTTGTGGCCGTCGCAACTACAGCCCCTCGATCCGGGCAGTCCCTGCGTGCCGCCAGAGGTCCCGGCATGTCCCCTCGCTGCCGGACCTCACTGCTGCTCTGTTCCAACCGAACTAACCGATACACACCAATCTGGAAAACACTTGACGCCCTTCCAAAGATAGTAATAGGGTAGTAAATACCGATAACCGCTTCTGCTGCCACTTACGGACAGAAACACTAGCAAACGTAGTGGCGCCAGTAGACACGAGAATAAAGCGAGACGCCACTATCCCTATTACACGATGACGACCTACCAACGGCACCAACGCGAGCCGCAACATTGCTCAGACGTCTTGCAGGAAGATGCCCACATACACCTGGAGAAACGACCAGGTCTTGGGAATTTGAGAAATTAGAACTAACACAGAGGAAAACCGGCAAACATTGTTCCCGCGCGTCATTCGCGTGTGGAACTGGGAAGGGGGGATCAGTTAGCGGTATTCGAAGTTCATATGGTTCAAATGGCTCTGAGCACTATGCGACTTAACTTCTGAGGTCATCAGTCGCCTAGAACTTAGAACCAATTAAACCTAACTAACCTAAGGACATCACACACATCCATGCCCGAGGCAGGATTCGAACCTGCGACCGTAGCGGTCGTTCGGTTCCAGACTGTAGCGCCTAGAGCGGCACGGCCACTCCGGCCGGCGTACTGGAAGTATCCTCCACCATACATACTTAGATGGCTTGCGGAGTATGATGTAAATGTATATGAATGTTTTAGTGAGTGCGACAGCTCACAGTATTAGTAAGTCAGGATAAGACTAGTCACAGAGCAATGAAACGTCTGACTATGAGAGCTCTGCGAGGTGCCTGCGACTTCGATAAATAAATCCTGAGACGGCATTGTAATTAGGTGGCGACTGGACTAAACGGTGTCGACGATTATTAAGGCCTCTCTCACCATGTGTAATCGGAGAAGGATCGAAACATCGAAGCCGTGCTAACAGGTGAGTCGTACTGTGCTCCTAGAAGACTGGCTTTCTTTCCTCAAATTCTAATCACTTCTTCTGTAATCTTATTAATGCCTGTTACTTCAGATTTTACGGGGAGAATGTAGTCGCTTATGTCAAAAAAATATTCCACTGAGATTTATTCGTGCTCACTGCTTCAATGCCCCTCCCAGTGCTTATTGAAGTACCGAGTAGCGGAATATTGGATGCCGTTGTTGGCATCCAGCGTGAGTCGCTGCAGCCGGAAGATGAACGCCTGCCGCTATCGTTTCGCAGCGGCTGCGTAGGCGGGAACAGGTGGGAAGGCAGGGAGGAGTAGGTTCCGCAGCTCGGATGTTGGCACTATTTACTCCACTCCACTCCGCCCTCCGCCTACGAGATGGCTGCCGAGCCGGAAATTGGTTTCTGGCACGTGCTGGGAGCAGCAGCTGGTTTCGCCACGTGACGACCGGCCCACAGCCACCAGAACCTGGGTGTTGTCGCCTCGGTGGGCGTGCACGGCGGAGCCCCGGGGGTAAGAATGGTAGCCGAGGCGAGGCGGGAAACTCGGTAAAGAATTTCCAGGAGTTATTAAAGAAATAACGGAGTGACTTAATTCACGTTTGAAGCTAGCGACCATTCTGATAAGCACATGTACATCTGTAGCTAAGACGTCGCATACGAAGTTATGCAGTAGGTGAAGATTTACTTTATTGGTCACAAAATATGCATGACACGTTTTGGAATTATTTACGCCTTCATAAATCCAAGTGCAAAGGTAGCACCAGGACAAGAGCGTTTTGCACGTAACATGACGTCGTACAGTAGTTGAAGAATGACTTTACTGATCTCAAAGCATGCAAAGTATGCTTGTTCGGATATCCAAATGCAAAAGTAGCCAAGGACAGGAGCATACGTAATGTTGTGTTAGGTTTGCATTTAGATATCAGAACATGCATCCTTTGAATACTTTGTGATCAATAACCTCATTCGTCATGTGTCTTATCAAGTGAGCTAACCGGCCTTACTACAGATAGACGCTTGTTTGTGGAAGAAGTCCGATTTCCTACCTCGAGTGACACGCAGCTGCAAAGATACCCCTGCTTTCGTTACCGAATTGATATTGTACTTTGAGCCATTTTGTCACCTATGAGCTCTGTCTATTGAGGAACAGATTCATCTGAAGACACTGTAGACTTTGGTGTCGTTTGCGTGTAACGTTTCGAGCACACTGTGAGGACAATCAGTGTAGAAAGCATAATGTTCGTTTATGGGCGAATAAACATGGAACAATCTTAGTATTCCAGCAGCAAAGAATGTGTATAGCTAATGTTTTTTTTTTCAGAAAATTAACAAAAATAGAGTGATGACGTGGTCTATAATGTACCGCTATAAGCTTCGGAGTTTCCTCCGTGGTCTAGGGGCAGACGGCACGTTAGCTTAGCCTGTTCCGTCAGAGGGCTGGTTGCCTTGTGCAATAAAATAGCAGAGTAAAGGATTTAACTAACAACTCGAACGGACGTCATGTGACGTCCACTCAGACCAAACGCAACGAACAGTACCAAACCAAACGAAGAGACGTAAAAAAGCTAGATTTTTCATTCTTAAGAAAAAGGGGTAGCGTCTTTGATTAGTAATCAAAATGTTCTCTGTCCCTGGCTCGAAACTCGCCACTGCTTAAATTTTGATTAATAATCAGCATTGGAGGCCGACAACCACCGGCATAAGAATTCACCCTCATTCTGCCACCTGACGTGACAAAGAGGGCGGAAGGGCGGACAGAGGATCATGAGACTCTCTTGTCGCAGTGATGGGAAACTGCCCCTAAAGACAGAAGAATTGGCAATGATCAATGGCGTGAGGATGCAGAAGGCAACGGAAACCAGAGCACTAGAGACACACGTGACGTGTATCCTCAGGACATATGGCCTGTAATAGAAGAAGTGTCATGATGATCTCTCCATTGGCAAAAGATTCCGGAGTACCTCCCCCATTCGGATCTCTGAGACGGGAATACCAATGGGGAGGTGACCAAGAGGAAACGATTGAATAATCAACGAAAGGACAACATTTTTCGAGTCTGGGCGTGGCACATTAGACGCTTGAACGTGGCAGGGAACCTAGAAAATCAGAAAAGGGAAATGCAAAGGCTCAATCTAGATATTTTAGGGGTCAGTGAAGTGAAATGAAAAGAAGACAAAGATTTCTGGTCAGACGAGCATAGGGTAACATCAACAGCAGCAGAAAATAATATAACGGCAGCAGGATACGATATGATGGTGGTTGTTGTTGGGATGTTTAAGAGGGACCAAAAGTACGTTATGAAGAGGAAGGTATGTTAGAGAGTGAGTTACTGTGAACAGTTCAGTGATAGGGTTGTACTTATTAGAAACGACAGCAAACCAAGACAGACAACGATAGTTCAGATATACATGCCCAAGTCGCAAGCTGAAGCGACAGAGAAAGTACATTACGATATTGAAATGGTAATACAGTATGGTAAGGGAGATGGAAATCTAATAGGCATCAAGGACTGGAATGCAGCTGTAGCGGAAAGAGGAGAAGAAAAGGTTTCAGGAGAATATGGGCTTGTAACAAGGAATGAGAGAGCAGGAAGACCAATCGAGTTCTGTAATAAATTTCAGGTAGTAATATCGAATCACAAGACGAGGAGGTATACTTGCAAAAGGCCGGGTCATACTTGAAGATTTCAGTTAGATTACAGCATGGTCAGACAGAGATTCCGAAATCAGATACTAGATTGTAAGGCGTACCCAGTAGCAGATATAGGCTCAGATCACAATAGAGTAGTGATGAAGACTAGGATGAAGTTTAATACTCAGGAAGAATCAACACGTACGGAAGTGCTAAGGAATGACAAAATAAGTTTGATGTTCTGTAAGGCTGTAGATGCAGCAATAAGGAAAAGCTCAGTAGGTGATACAGTTGAAAAGGTATGAACATCTCTACAAGTAGCCACCAAATATTTGGAAAGAGAGACATCGGTACAAAAAAGGTAAATCCGAAGAAACAGAAGAAATACATAAATCGATCGATGAACAGGAAGTACAAAACTGTTCCCGTAATCTCAAGAATACAAATATACAAGTCGCTGAGGAATGAAATAAATAGGTTCAAATGGCTCTGAGCACTATGGGACTTAACATCTATGGTCATCAGTCCCCTAGAACTTAGAACTACTTAAACCTAACTAACCTAAGGACATCACACAACACCCAGTCATCACGAGGCAGAGAAAATCCCTGACCCCGCGAGATAAATAGGAAGTACAGGGAAGTTAAGATGAAATGGATGCAAGAAAAATGTGAAGAAATAGAGAATACACAATAAGTACGAGAACCAAGAGAGAACAGTAACAGTGGAACAATAAGAACGAAGTTTTCTGACTAAAAAAAAAAGTAAGGTAAAGATGTAGTCCCCCCCCCCCCCACCTTACCCCTGCCCAGCAACCCTCCCCTGCTATTCAATCTCTGCACCGAAGAAGCAGTGATGACAACAACAGAAAGGATCAAGAGTCGAATTGAAGGTCAAGGTGAAGGGATATGACTGATACGATTCGCTGAACACATTACTACTCTCTGTGGAAGTCAAGAAGAATTACAGGATCTGTTGCACTGAATATACAGACCAATTAGTAAGGAATACAGATTGAGAGTAGATCGAAGAAAGACGAAAGTAATCAGAAATACGAGAAATGAGAACACCAGGAAACATAACATCAGAATCGCGGATCACAAAGGAATTCTACTACCAAGGCAGCAAAATAACCCATGATAGACGGAGCAAGTAGGAAATAAAAGACATACTAACACTAACAAAGAGGGCACTCCTGGCAAAGAGTAGTCCACTACTTTCAAACATAGGTCTTAATGTAAGAGAGAAATTTCTTGAATGTACATTAGCACAGAACTGTATGGTGGTAGTGAAAATGGACTCTTGGAAAAGATAACAGAAGAAAATTGAAGCGTTTGAGATGTGTTCCTACAAATATGGTTGAAAATAAGGTGGACTGATAAGTTAGGAAATGAGGAAGTTCTCCGCAGAATAGTTGAGGGAAGGAATCTATGGAAAACCCGAACAAGAAGAGGGGACCCTACGACAGGGCATTTGTTAAGATATGAAGGAATAACTTGCATGGTACTAGAAGGCGATGTGGAGGGTACATACTGGAGAAGACAGAGTGGAATACATTCAGAAAATAACTAAAGACGTAGGATGCAACTGATACTCGTAGAAGAAAAGATTGCCACAGGAGAGAAATTCGTGGCGGTGCTCATCAAACCAGTGAGAACGCATATAATTGAAAAGTATAACAAACGGGTGAATCATTGGCAAAAGACAGGAATCTTTCACAAGACAAATAAACTTGCATATTCATTTGTTATAAACCGTATAGATTAATTATTCTACAAATTTACAGAAGATTGTCTTCTTTAACGAATGTTTACTTTGAGTACAAAGAGAAAAATTAACTCTTGGGTTTCCTTTACAATTTTCTCACACAGTGTAGTTTAGACAATACTTAAAAATGTAAAGCATCTATCCGCACCACTTCATTACCACAGTGAGAGGCATAAGTTATTCTCACCGTAGCAGAAATGTGTACATGCAAGCCAGACGTGTTCTTTGTACGGAGGATGTGCCACTGTTGTTCTGTTATGTCTTGGCGGGGGACTTGCTTTCTGAAGTCCCTGTGTAACATTTGAAGATCACTCAAGATATTCTGGAATTCTTGACTTCCGATTTTAATGTGGGAAACTATTGCTGATTTAGCACAATTGTTTGTGTTGTATCATGTTTGGAAGTCCCCCTGTGTTTGGCCTACGTGCAGGGCATTGCGTTCGCTATACACTGTTTTGTAAAAGCACTATTGTTGTGTTTATATTGTGCTTGAGTGTGTTCAGTTTTGTATGTCTTGTGAAAGACATATTAATGTTCTTGTCCGCAAATATTTCTCATTTTTTAGGATGTTTTTCTCACGAATGGTAAGCAAATAGTGGGAAACTTTCTATTTACTGTGGAGCAGTTGGCTTATTATTTATTTTATTTTCTGCATGAGACTGTCCATCAGTATTTGTCAGTGTTCTACAGATGTTTGTTTAATACTGCTGTTTTTGTCATTTTTTACGTATTATCACTGGCTCTGTTAATCACTGCTCTGTTTGCCCCATATTTCTGTATTTTAGGGTGGCAAGATGAAGTGGGTCTGGTAGTATCTGTTGTTTTCGAGAGCTCTTAGAAGGTGTACCTGTTGTTACATTAACTGTTTTTTTAGGTTTTGAAAGTTGGTGCCACAATTGTTTTCATATTGAGCAGAAAATTTTATAGTTCTGTCCTGTGTATGAAGCTCGTTGGGGTAATATCATTCATGTCACCATCTACCAAGAGCATTCTGTCATCAACGTAATGTTTATAGTAATTTATTTTATCCGTTGCCACGGTGTTTTGCTCCAGGTGGCTAATATAAGGTAATTTGACATCATGTACTTGAACACATTGTGAGACCCATTTGTTGCACGAAAATTTGATCATTAAATGTGAAATAGTGGTTGCTTAGTGGTAGCTCAAGTTGGTCCATGAACTCAACAACTTCTGGAATCTACATCTACATCTACATGGATGCTTTGCAACTCACATTTACATATCTGGCAGAAGTTTTATCGAACCACCTCCACCGATAATTCTCTATCACTCCAATCTTGTACAGCATGAGAAAAAAACGGACACCTTTATTTCTCCATGCAATCTCTGACTTCTCTAATTTTAATGTGATGATAGTTTCTTCCTACGTAGGGTGGTGTCAACGCAATATTTTCGCAGTCGGAGGAGAAAGTTGATGGCTGAAATTTCGTGAGAAGATTCCCCAACAACGATAAACGCCTTTGTCTTAATGTTGTCCTCCCCAAATCCTGCACCATTTCAGTGAGTCTCTCTCTCCTACTTCGGGCTTTTACTAAACGTACTGCTCTTCTTTGAGCTTTCTCGATGTAATCCGTCAATCCTATTTGGTAAGGATCCCACATCGCGCAGCAGTATTCTAAAAGAATACGGACAACCGTGCTGTACAAATGGTTCAAATGGCTCTGAGCACTATGGGACTTAACAGCTGAGGTCATCAGTCCCCTAGAACTTAGAACCACTTAAACGTAACTAACCTAAGGACATCACACACATCCATGCCCGAGGCGGGATTCGAACCTGCGACAGTAGCGGTGGCGCGGTTCCAGACTGTAGCACCTACAACCGCGCGGCCACCCCGGCCGGCCTTTTCAATAGCATTCAACACTTCGTGTGTGTAAAGAGCTATGTAGTTGTGTTTCACGAGAGCGATATTTTCTAAATACGTGTCGACTGTGTGTCAATAGACCGTTCTCTTCGGGGTAATTCATGATGTTCTAACAAAATATATGTGACGAAATCCTGCTGTATATCGACTCTAATGATATGGGCATGTAATTTAGTGGATTACTTCTACTACTTTTCTTGAATATTGGTGTGACCTGTAGAACTTTCCAGTCCTTGGGTACGATCTTTTGTCGAGCGAACTGTTGTATGTGATTGTTAAGTATGGAGCTGTTTTATCGGTATACAGTCTCGACCGGAAGACTTGCTTTTGTTAAGTGATTTAAGTTGCTTCACTGCTACGAGGATATCTACTTCTCAGTTACTCATGTCGGTAGCTGTTCTTGAATCGAATTCTGGAATATTTACTTCGTCTACTTTGGTGAACGAATTTCGGAAGACCATGTTTAGTAACTCTGCTTTGGTAGCACTGTCGTTGGTAGTATTTCCATTGCTGTTACCCTGATAAAGAATCGATTGTGTCTTGGTGGCAGCCTACTTCACATACGACGAGAATCTTTTGGGATTTTCTGTCAGTTATCGAAACAAAGTTTCGTAGTGGAAACTATTATAAAAATCTCGCACTGAAGTCCGCGCTAAATTTCTAGCGTCTATAAAAGATCGCCAAACTTGGTGATTTAGCGTCCGTTTAAATTTCGTGCGTTTTTTTTTTTGGTCTGACCCATTTTGGGTGCCAGGGAGATTATGATTTCTTTGAATTCAAGGAACATCTGATCTACACTGACATTTGGAAGTAGTGGAGATTGTCTCCCAGGGAGGTGTCAAATGAATTTTAACAACTTTTTTGAATAGGTATATATTTTGTTTATTTTTGGAGAATTTCGGGGTTACAATATTCAGTCTCGCTACGACAACTTTGTGTTACTAACCTCTGTATCCGTTTCCAAGCTTGTTAATGGCTCATGACTGTTTGTTACTAAGAGGTCAAGTGTATTTGCACAACCATTTATTATTGGCGTGGGCCTCTGAAGTAACTGCACGATATAATTTTCAGAGAATGCGTTTAGCACTATTTCGGATGATGTTAAATGTGTGCCTGATAATTAATTAAGAACTTCAGCTGCCGACAGGTGTTGCTGATATACCTCGATGGGGATAGCCGAAAATATGTGCACCGCCCGAGACTCGACCTCGGGATCTCCTGCTTACATGGCAGGCGCTGTATCCATCCTTTTTTTTATTGGTCTCAATTTGTTCTATATTGTTAGTTGAATTTGTTCGTGTTGGACGTCCGATGACGCTCGTTCAGGTTGTTCGTTGATCCATTCACTCAGGTTATTTATTACAGAGGATTCTTAAACCCTCTGACCGAACACGTTGAGCGACGGTGCCGGCGTCCATCTGAGCCACGGAGGACACAGATAAATAGCGCGACTGCTCGGACTTATCCCTTGCACGCTTCCCGTGAGACCTACATTCCCAACGGTCCACAATCTACATACGTAATGTACCTAATAGGTATTTGCCCATCCACTCATTTCAGGCCCGTGAGAGTTCGGGCAACCTGTTCGCATTCGAACAGACGAAGATCAATGGCTGGGTAACCTTTAACTGTATATATGAAGATAGTAACTGTTCTCTAAAGATGAGATACCATTGATGACCGTGCAGCTTCCCTAGAATAAATGATAATTAATTGAAACCCTTAGCTGCCGACAGGTATTGTTGATATACCTCTGGATTTAAACAAGTATTTTCGCCAACATATTGAGAAAAAAATTGAAGTGACCACAAAGAATTATCGTATGAGTCGGGTATGGTTTTGAAATTGGTCTCAGATTTTCTTTGAACCATTCAGCAACTGTATCATCTGAGTTGTGAGGTCGGTAAAGGAATCCATTTATTAGTTTATTTCCATTGTCAAAAATGCCCCATACCCTTACTAACTCAGAGGGACTAGTTACTTCAAGTCCACTACAAGATAAATTACTTCTAACAAGAACAAACAAGCCATCGCCTACGTATTTGTCCTATCCTTTCTGAGCGCTGTTAGATCCTTCGCAAAAGTTCTGGTGGAACTTATCTGCGAATTTAACTTGTTTTCAGTGCCTATAGAGATATGACCTTCAGTGCTTTCTATTAGTGCTTGGAGCTCTCGTACTTTCCCAACACAGCTACGACAATTTACAATTGTTTACTGACGGTTCCTGTAACTACGTTCTTTCTGTGTTAGGCCTGCACCCTTTGTGACTGAAGCCCTTTTTGTGTTTTCCCGAGCCCCTGTAACCCACAAAAAATCACTCTGTCCACGCCACACAGCCCATGTTACCCGTGTAGCCGACTCGCCTCCTTGTAGTGGACTCCTGACCTACCCAACACCCTGCAGCCTACACAGCCACAGATGTGTCTGAGCCTCTGATTCAGATCCTCCATTGGGCTCTGTACCATACGTCCGCAATCGGTCCTGTCGACTATGCTGCATATGGTCAGCTCTGCTTTCATCTCTCAAGCACAACTGGTGGCCTTTACCACTTCTGTTAGCCTCTCGAAACCACAGAGAATCTCTTCTGATCAAGAGCGACACACGCCATTGGTACTGGCGTGAGCCACCACCTCCAGTTGGCTGCACCCTGTGCTCTTCAAGGGTGCAGAAGGACCCGTTCCACTTCTAGAATGGCTTCGCCTGGTATGCACACGGAGTGCACCTTGGCTTTCTTCCCTTTCATGGCAGCCATGTCCCTAAAGGGTCCCATAACGCGCCAACGATGGAGCTCCCAACTATCAATAATCCCAACCTCTGTGATTGTCTGGATCTTGTAGGCTGAGAGGTTTCGTCTGAAACAGGAAAGATGACAGCATCTGGTTCAGTGACAGAGCCAGCCACAGACAGCACCTGGAACCTGTTTGTCAGACTAGCTGAGGAGGCCTTACGTGTGGACTCCTGGGAAATCTTTCGTCGCCTACTACGTCCTGGGGCGACCTCCCACTCGACCACAGGTGAGGGGTCAACCTCAGTGTGAACATTAACTTGGCTGGCTACTGGTGAGAACCTACTGGAGGACTCGGACATGATGGACGCCCATTGGATCCCCACGGCCGGCCACAACAGCGATGAACTTCCTCTGCAGCTTCAAACTGTGTAACGGAAGCCTTCATAGCATAAAGCTGTAAGCGAAATGTCACCAACTCTGCTCGCATTCGCACACATAATTAACAGTCCCTATCCATACTAAACACCGTGCAAAATTGCTTCACTCAGACAGATGGACTATTGGACAAGTGCTGTGGAACTGTACTGTAGACCATGA
Organism: Schistocerca americana; assembly: GCF_021461395.2. Classification (NCBI taxonomy): domain Eukaryota; kingdom Metazoa; phylum Arthropoda; class Insecta; order Orthoptera; family Acrididae; genus Schistocerca; species Schistocerca americana. Next base: position 498,269,857 of record NC_060126.1, on the reverse strand, counting down.
CGAAAACGCAAGACTTGCATCGAATAAATTAGATTAATACGCAGAGATTAAAAAACCTAACTACCGAAGCACTCAGGAAAGACTAAATAATTCGCTTCTAATTTGGAACTTGTAATATGTTACAAAATCTGATTACCTTTCGACGCAAGAGAAGACGCGAGGACAGTATCTATTAGACATTAACCTAACACGCGGAAACTCAAAACACTAAGCTATCAAAGCACACAGATGAAATTATACAATTATCTCCTGGTTAGGAACTTGTAAAAGTCACAGAATCGGCAACCTCCCTGTGGCTGTTTCCGTCTCGGCCGGTTGCTGCTCCGTTTTTATGTTTTGTAAGGATTGACCAGACGGCTTGAAGTCACTCTGGGATGAGCATGATTTGAATATCACATGATACTAACTGGCCTGAATGGACTATCCTGATGTTTCAATTTATTCTGATAGTTACTGACTATTTTCAATTAGTAGTTTCCAGTCTATGTATATGCCTCACTTTGGGCCAGTCGAAGCAGGTCTTTGAATTCGAAAATGTCAGGCAGTGATACCGTTTTATTACTTTTAAGGTCTTATCTGAAAACAAAGTGATTGTGTGTTGGTTGTGACTGTATATAAATTTGTAATACCACATGATACTAACTGGTCTGCTTGAGGGATACTGATTTTATAAATTTTTCCATTAGCTGCTGACTCTTTTTATTCAGTAGTTTTCATTGTACATATACTCTTTGGTTAGTGTTTGGTAAATTTATTTGACTTTGTAACCTGGGCTGTTATATGATCTAATTGTTCATCACTTTTTGTTTGGTTTTGGGTGGAATGTAAGATTCGTTGACTCAGGATTCATGGAAAGGTTATATTTCTTCTCACAATAAATTTGCAGGAAATACGTGTTTCGTAGTAGCGATTTGAGTTTTTTCTGCTGTACTTCTGTTATTATATTTTCAGTGAAAAAATCTAATGTCTCTAAGTTCTGCTCTTTTACTATAATATACAAAGTGTTCCCTTTGTCCGCATTCATAATTATGGCTTCATTATCACTTAGCTGTTTACTTATATCTGTGCGTGTATTTCTTTCACATTTAAGGTGCACACTGAAATTATTTAATTCTTCAGGTACTAGCCGCATAAGAATTATATAAATGGAAGTGCAGGGAAGCTAAACAAAATGGCAGCTTGAAAAATGTGAAGAAATCTAAAAAGAAACGATTGTCGGAAGGACTGATTCAGCATATAGGAAAGTCAAAACGACCTTCCGTGAAATTAAAAGCAAGGGTGGTAACATTAAGAGTGCAACGGGAATTCCACCATTAAGTGCAGAGGAAAGAGCGGATAGGTGGAAAGAATACATTGAAAGCCTCTACGAAAAGCCTCTATGACGGGGAATATTTGTCTGTTGTGACAGAATAGGAGACAAGGATGGATTTAGAAGAGATAGAGAGAGAGGTTTGGAGGATTTAAGATCAGGTAAGGGAGAAGAGATAGAAAACATTCAATCAGATTTTCTAAAATCGTTGGGGGAAGTGGAAGCAATGATGTGTAGAATCTAAGAGACTGGCGACATACCATCTGACTTTCGGAAAAATATCGTCCACGCAGTGACGAAGACTGTAAGAGTTTCAAGTGCTAGATTTATCGTACTATCAGCTTAACAGCTCAACCATCCAAGTTGCTGACAATTTTAATATACAGAAAAATGGAAAAGAAAATTGAGGATGTATTAGATGACGATCGGTTTAACTTCAGGAAAGGTAAATGCACAAGAGAGGCAATTCTTACGATGCGGTTGATAATGGAAGTAAAACTAAAGAAAAATAAAGACAGCAAATGTCGACTGAAAAAAGCTACAGCATAAATTGATGCAAGATGTTCGAAATCCTCAAACAAATAGAGGTAGTATTTAGGAAGACACGGGTAGTATCCAATATGTACAATAGCCAAGAACCAAGTGTACGAATTGAAAAGGGTGTAAGACAGGGACGTAATCTTTTGCTCCCACTGTTCAGTCTCTACGTTGAAGAAGCAATGATGGAAATAGAAGAAAGTTTCAGGAGTGGGATTAAAATTCAAGGCAAAAGAATATAAATGATACGATTCACTTATGACTTTACTGTTCTGACTGACAAAATTGAGAGTAAATCGAAGAACGACGAAAGTAATAAGAAGTAGCAGGAAGGAGAACAGCGGGATACTTAAAATCAGGATTGATGGTCACGAAGTACCGTAGATGAAGGAATTCTACTACCTAGGCAGCAAAATAACCAATGAAGGCTGGAGCAAGGTGGATATCAAAAGCAGGCTAGCAGTGGTAAAAAGGGCATTCCTGGCCAAGAGAAGTCTACTAGTATCAAAAATAGGTCTTAATTCCAAGATGAAATTTCTGAGTATGTAGGTTTGGAGCACAGCATTGTATGGTAAGTGATACATGGACAGAGACTGGAAAACATCCCGCAAATAATTTGTATAGTTAACTACAATCAAATTATCTGCAACAGCATAAAAATGAATTTTTTATTGTAATTGTTTTCTTTTATTACAAATGTGGAATTGAATGAAACGAAATTGAATATTGTTAGTCATTCGGTTTACTTATAATCTCGACAATTGACAATTATGACAAAAATGTTTAATGCTCAATAATATATCATAAAGATTTCCTCTGGCAACATCTCAATAAACAATTGCTTAAGGCTACCTGTGCGGACCCAAATATGTTTATCTGAATTAGTGGCCGGTGGGATTGGGGGGCGGGGGGGCGCAGCGGAGGGAAAACTGAGAATATATCATGGAAGTACGGAGTGATCGTCGTGAAATGAATAATTAACGTCCGCAGCTCGTGGTCGTGCGTTAGCGTTCTCGCTTCCCGCGTCTGGGTTCCCGGGTTCGATTCCCGGCGGGGTAAGGGATATTCTCTGCCTCGTTGTGACTGGGTGTTGTGTGATGCCCTTAGGTCAGTTAGGTTTAAGTAGTTCTAAGTTCTAGGGGACTGATGACCATAGATGTTAAGTCCCATAGTGCTCAGAGCCATTTGAACCTCTTTTTTTTTTTTAATAATTAACGGACAGAACTGAAGAGGGCAACACGTAGAATTATGGAACACAACGTCTCGCTACTGTTGTGGAATTTGGAAGCAATGATTCACGACTTGCAATATTAATCGTTAGAGAGAAGCTCTAAAATGTTAAAATTGTAAACTGAGTTGACTTACCTACATCTGACGCAGATTCGGCTTGGTATCATCGTATTGTAGCTGATGGTGGCAGATATACTACGACCTCAGGCTGCGGTGTTGCTGGTGTCCTTCCTTAAAAGCTGACGACATAAGTTGAAAGTCTGTAATGGAGAGCTAAGTAGAAGATCTGTGGAGCAGCTCTGTGAAGCGAACATAAGGAGAGAAGAGTAAGACGAATTGTAATTTTCTTTTTTTATGACGCGGAGTCCTTCAAGGAAACCTCCCTCTGCCGCCGTATCCGTTACGAGTTACATCTGATTGGCTGGAATTTATTTCTTCTGATCTCCGACCGCTAAAATTGCGTTTCTGAGAGTGCAAGTCCCCTTCTCGGCCTATGTTTAACGTGGTTAACCAGTAAAATCCTTTCTAACTCTTTCTTCGGAAAAAAGTTGTCCCTCGATCCTCGTCTCTTTCTTCAGCCAATAAAATACACTGTAGCGCTGAAGAAACTGGTATAGTTATGCGTGTTCAAATACAGAGATATGTAAACAGACACAATACGTCGCTGCTGTCAGCAACGCCTATATGAGACAAAAAGTGTCTGGTGCAGTTGTAAGACCTGTCACTGTTGCTTCTGTGGCAGGTTATGAAGATTTAAGTGAGGCCGAACGTGGTGTTATAGACGGCCAGGAGATATGGTACACAGCATCTCCGATGTAGTGATGAAATGAAGATTTTCCCATACGACCATTTCACGAGTGTACCGTGAATGCCAGGAATCCGATCAAACATCAAACATCCGACATCGCTGAGGCCGAAAGAAGGTACAGCAAGAACGGGACCACCAACGACGAAAGAGAATCGTTCAACGTGACACAAGCGCAACCCTTCTGCAAATTGCTACAGATTTCACCGCTGGGCCATCAACAAGTATCAGCGCGCGAACCATTCAAGGAAACATCATCGCAGCCCACTCGTAGTATTCCTTAGCCTTACACAATATAATACTAGTATATCGCTTTCTGTGCTGCAGTCTACCACCCGCACAGTGGGCTCTCCAACAGCGACAGTGCCCAAATGCATGACTGTGTCACTTTATAGTTCCATTGAATTACTTTCCCTGTCTTGCATGACACTGGTACTCTACACTTTCTCCATCATTGCCCAAGGTTCTCATGACAATAACGCCCTGTTCGTTTGCATTTGAACAGTTAACGTTGTAACACTAACACAAACTAATGTTACCCTCAGGGGGATTTTGAGTTCTGACCGAGTGTTTGTCTAATGGATAAAGATATCGGACAATAAACTTGTAAATATTTCATTAATAGAAAACTAAACAGGCTTTATTCTGGGCTTAATGAAAGTAGAAATGTTTATACAAATGAAACAATCAACAGTCGCCAGCCTAATTAGGCATGTTAATTTGAAACATTATGTTTAAGAAAATTGAATATTAGTTGTCATAGTGACTTTCATTTAAGATTACCTTTGAACAGCACGTTTGATACACACGAATACAGAGAGATCTAAATTGCATGTAGCAGTAGTTACCATTAATGCACAAACCAGTAATCATAGAAATCAAGATTGTACCCAATCCATAATAATAACAATAAAAGTTACAATTACTATCATCACTTGATTCAGTACTGAGATGTTACTGCAGGAAACACTGAAGTAAAGTTGGGCATAAAATGATTGGTGACTCCACGACGCAAAGCTTTACGCCTCGCCTTGGCCCATCACCACCGATATTTAACTGTTGATGACTGGAAACTTCTCAACTGGTCGGACGAGTCTCTTTTAAAATTCTATCGAGCGAATGGACGCGCACAGGTATGGAGGCAGCCTCATGAATCCGGGGGCACTATTTCAGCAGGTGACTGTTCAAGCTGGTGGAAACTCTGTAATATTGTGTGGCGTGTGCAGTTGGAGTGATTGGCACCCCTGATACGTCCAGAGACGACTCTGACAGGTGACACGCACGTCAGCATCCTGTCAAATCACCAACATCCATTTATTTGTGTTGTGCATTCCGACGGACTTTGGCTATTGCTATAGGACCCCACACATCCAAAATCGCTATAATTGCTACAGAGTGGCTCCAGGAACACTCTTCTGATTTTTAACACGACATGAACGCTATTAAGCACATCTGAGATGCCTTGCAACGTGCTCTTCGGAAGCGATCTCCGTCCACTCGTACTCCTACGGATCTGTGGACAGCCCTGCAGGATTCAGGGGGTCAGTTCCCTCCAGCACTACTTCAGACATTAGTCGAGTCCATGCCGCATTGTGTTGTGGGGGCCCTACAGGATATTACGCAGGTGCACCAGTTTCTTTGGATCTTCAGTGAAGTTTACTTTCGGCATTGCCGTGCTCTCAGGCACTCTGCAAAATTTCCAGTTCTACCAACATCCATCTCTCTGTGTTCTTAAACAAAGTTTTTGTGTAAGAGCCGCGCATTCACCGGGAACCCACAGACAGGATCTTTTGTTTCACCTGCTTGATAGTGACCTCCGGTGTCTGTTCCAAATGTCATGGGTACCTTTAGCAGGCAACAGCGCATTCTGGTACTTTCTCCTCAGCCATGTCAAAAACCGTTATCACAAATGGTCGCAACTGGAAGCTGTAGCTATTGCGGAATTCGTATCGCGGCACCGCAGCTTTTCACAGAAAGCTCTGCCGGCCCTCGGCCATTGTGTTGGCACCATTCCTCGCGGTCGCTGCTCAGAAGAAGCGCGACGTGCCACCTGGCCGTTCGTCGTTCGGTTCGCAGGACGTGTGGTTCAGCTTGCCTGCAAAACATTTCCATACTTCCCAATAGAAAGCAAGTCCGTTTGTACCACTGCAAGTAATGATTACTTGTATTTTGAGAGCAATTAATTACGCAGTTTGATGGTGGGACTCTAATGAGAATCTTATAAATTTGCATATATAGCTGGTCCCTGTCGAAAAACGTTCCCATAACATAATATCGACTCAGACCGCTTTTATAAACTACTACTGTCGCAAAAATAACGGGAAGTAGAAACCGATTCAGTCACTGACAGGAGGTCAATTATTGAAATATATGTGATTAAATCGTCATAACTTCTGAACGGTTTGCGTTAGGATGCTCAAACTGCACGGTTGGCTGCGGAGCATGATGGGAATTAGTATGCGTTTTTATGGTTTGGCTTAGCGACGATATCCACATTCATTTGGATGGCTGCATTATCACGAAAAATTGGCGCGTTTGCAGGACTGAGTGCACGTATTTCGCGATCGAGAAGCCTCTTCGCCCTCAACGGGTGACTGTGTGGTGTCCGATGTCCAGGCACCGAATCGGTGCGATATTCCATGACGGCACGGTGACTACTGAACGGTACTTGAAGATTTTGGAAGATCATTTCATCCCCATTACCCAAAATGGCCCTGATTTCCACAACGTGTGGTTCATATCAGACGGAGCGCGATCCCGTCGGATCAGGAAAGCGTTTGGATTCCTGGAGGAGCTTTTTGGGGACTGCATTCTGGCTCTGGGGTACCCAGAGGGCAGTGGCATGTTCCTCGATTGGCCGCCATATTCTCCAGATCTGAAAACATTTCACCCCTTTTTATGGCGCTATATTAAAGACAAGATGTATAGAAATAACCCACAAAACCATTGCTGAGCTGAAAACAGCCATTCAGCAGGTCGTAGGATCAATGTTCCGACACTTCAGCAGGTCCTGCAGATTTTCGTTATTCGTCTGCGCCACATCATCGCCAATGATGGCAGGCATATCGAACATGCTAACCTAAATCCCAATATCTTGTGGATAGAGTCCACTCCTGCATGAAGTGTACCTTTTCTCGGCACGTTGGCATCTAGGAACAGTACACGATGGTATCTACGAACAGGACAATACAACGTGTCACAATGCTCGCAGTGTACCTTCGTCGTTCGAAGAGCAGAAGGATGAGTTTACAGTACTACCCCCACCACCAAATATTTCGGATTTAAACGCAATCGAGAAACCGTGAGACCACATTGATGGGGGTTTTCGTGCTGCGAATCTCAATCGAAGAACCTAGTGCAACTGGCCACCACATTGATGCTTTCACGTTCCTGTCGACATCTTCCTGAACCTCATTGACTCTCTTCTTGCGGGTCTCGCAGAGATGCTTACTGCGAAAGGTGGCTATTGAAGATTTTGGGAGGGTGTCATTTTAATGTGACTGGGCAATGTGCATAGACAGTAATTTTCTCTCACTCAGTACATAAATGGGATAGGAAATAAATCGATAAACCTCGTGCGAAGATTCTTCCACCATGTTTGCGGAGTATCTACGTAGATAGATTGTACAGATACAAGATAATGACCTTGAGAACATCAATTTTTGGTTTCGATGAGCTTATGACTCAATGAATGTTTCAGAGAATTGTATGTGTCAGATAACAATTCTGTACCGGACCGTCGTTACAACTCATATTTCTGTTCTTTCCTGCTACCAATTCTATCTTGCCTCACTCAGCGACTCAAAGCTTCAACATTGCTATGGACTTCTATTAATGCTTCCCAAACTTATAAAAACGTTATACTGACACCTACGAACGAAGGAAAATAGCATGGAGTTTGGCACTGAAGATTGATTCTGTTACTTTACACACTTTAGATTTCTGATCTCTGATTTTCATGACTAATGAACCGCATTCACCACATGCTAGATTTCCCTCAAAGATGCTCGTCTCCCACACCTGTATGAGGAATAGGATGGGAAGCGGAAGAACCGGTAAGTTTGAATTGATCCAGGAACCATATTCGGAAAGCTTAATTCATAGAACATTGTCTAACTAAGGCAGGGATCCGAATGCAAAACATGGTTCAGTACTTGGTTTTAACCTCTCACTTATAACCATCGCAACAAATACGCTGGTCAGAGGTGGAGAACAAATCGTCGTTCCTATGAACTTACAGCTGCCAACACAAGAATGCTATCGCTAACTTAATGGACATTGCTGGCGCGTCCGACAATCTTTGGTGACCTTTGCGAACCCGCATCCGTCTCTACTAGTTTCCATTGTTGCACAAACAGAGTCACAGTGCGGCAGTCGAGAAACATGAAAGTAGTCAAAAATATCACAAATGGATGCCTCCAAGGCTCGATTTGCGGATCCATCTGAGGGAACATCGCAGATGAGCCGCTCACGACCTGCTGGTAGTAGTTTTCGCAGTCAACAGTATGTTTTAATTGTTGAGGTAGCTGTTATTGTTCTTGTTCTTGTGATCTTCAGAGTGACTAGTTTGGTGCAGCTCATTACGCTAGCCTATCCTGTGCAGATCTCTCCATCTCTGCACAACTGCAGCCTACATACCTATTTACTTTTTTCCTGTAATGTAGCCTGGGTCTCGCTATGGGATTTTTACCCCTACCCCATTTCTTCATTATCAAATTTTGCGATTCCTTGATACTTCACTATGTGTCATAAAGGTACCCTCTGGCAATGAAAGTCTTTTTTCCCCTATTTACGTTTCAGTACCTTCAGGAATACAAACGTCTAAAAATGAATCGACAGGAAGTGCAAAATGGCTAAGCAGGCATGGCTAGAGGACAAATGTAAGGATCTAGAGGCTTATCTCACTAGGGGTAAGATAGATACAGCCTACAGGAAAATTAAAGAGACCTTTGGAGAAAAGAGAGCCACTTATATGAATATCAAGAGCTCAGATGGAAACCCAGTACTAAGCAAAGAATGAAAAGCAGAAAGGTGGAAGGAGTACATAGAGGGTCTATACAAGGGCGATGTACTTGAGGACAATATTATGGAAATGGAAGAGGATGTAGATGAAGATGAAATGGGAGATACGATACTGCGTGACGAGTTTGACACAGCACTGAAAGTCCTGAGTCGAAACAAGGCCCCGGGAGTAGACAACATTCCATTAGAACCACTGACGGCCTCGGGAGAGCCAGTCCTGACAAAACTCTACCATCTGGTGAGCAAGATGTATAAGACAAGCGAAATACTCTCACACTTCAAGAAGACTACAATAATTTCAATCCCAAAGAAAGCAGGTGTTGACAGATGTGAAAATTACCGAACTATCAGTTTAATAAGTCACAGCTGTAAAATACTAACACGCATTATTTACAGACGAATGGAAAAACTGGTAGAAGCCGACCTCTGGGAAGATCAGTTTGGATTCCGTGGAAATGTTGGAACACGTGAGGCAATACTGATCTTACGACTTACCTTGGAAGAAAGATTAAGGAAAGGGAAACCTACGTTTCTAGCATTTGTAGACTTAGAGAAAGCTTTTGACAATGTTGACTGGAATACTCTCTTTCATATTTCAAAGGTGGTGGGGGTAAAATACAGGGAGCGAAAGGCAATTTACAATTTGTACAGAAAGCTGATGGCAGTTATAAGAGTCGAGGGGCATGAAAGGGAAGCAGTGGTTGGGAAGGGAGTGACACAGGGTTGTAGCCTCTCCCCGATGTTATTCAATCTGTATATTGAGCGAGCAGTAAAGGAAACAAAAGAAAAATTCGGAGTAGGTATTAAAATCCATGGAGAAGAAATAAAACTTTTGGGTTCGCCGATGACATTGTAATTCTGTCAGAGACAGCAAAGGACTTGAAAGAGCGGTTGAACGGAATGGACAGTGTCTTGAAAGGAGGGTGTAAGATGATCATCAACAAAAGCAAAACGAGGATAATGGAATGTAGTCGAATGAAGTGGGTGATGCTGAGGAAATGAGACACTTAAAGTAGTAAACGAGTTTTGCTATTTGGGGAGCAAAATAACTGATGGTGGTCCAAGTAGAGAGGACATAAAATGTAGACTGGCAATGGCAAGGAAATCGTTTCTGAAGAAGAGAAATTTGTTAACATCGAGTATAGATTTAAGTGTCAGGAAGTCTTTTCTGAAAGTATTTGTATGGAGTGTAGCCATGTATGGAAGTGAAACATGGACGATAAATAGTATGGACAAGAAAAGAATAGAAGCTTTCGAAATGTGGTGCTACTGAAGAATGCTGAGGAGGTATTGAATAGGATTGGGGAGAAGAGAAGTTTGTGGCACAACTTAACTAGAAGAAGGGATAGGTTGGTAGGACGTGTTCTGAGGCATCAAGGGATCACCAATTTAGTATTAGAGGGCGGCGTGTAGGGTAAAAATGGTAGAGGGAGACCAAGAGATGAATACACTAAGCAGATTCAGAAGGATGTAGGTTGCAGTAGGTACTGAGAGGTGAAGGAGCTTGCACGGGATAGATTAACATGGAGAGCTGCATCAAACCAGTCTCAGGACTGAAGACCACAACAACAACAACAACAACCTATTTGTGATCGATACCTATTCAAGCGTTTGATAATTTCAGTAAGTTAAATTGTATCTGGGTGCAGCAGTGGCTTATTATTGTAAAATAATCACAATATCTTAAGTTTCACTTGAGTGCGGCGTCTGAAAACCATACACTGAGGCTAGCTGACAATCCCGGCATTGCCCAGGTATTCATTTTGTTAATTTTCTATTAGAAACGAAAACAAAAAGTGAGCTGTGTTTGTAGGAAAATATCGGAAAAATTTCGTTTCCATGTATTGGTGAAAACACCTTTGATATTACGAAACAGTCTTAGAAAGAAATGTGCGTATACACATGTATAAGTACAGTGTCCAAATTAAGAAACGTAGAATCCAAAATAAAAATTCTCTGTAACGTTTATTTAGTTCAGAACTTGGTTAGAAATAATCTTTCTAGTTACATATCCAGGAGTTGCGATGAATAAATTTTTGTTTAAATCCGCTCTAGAGCAAGTGACGTAATGTTGTCCATGAGAAAAACATGGATCTCAAATCCACTTCGCAATATTTAATATATTTCCGCTGTGATCTGTTACTTGTAATGCCAACTGCAAGTCTCAGTGATAACTGCAGTCTCTTGAAGTGAAATGGGAGATCTATCGGAGTCAGGGGTATCCGTGGGATGTACAAAATTTCATTCTTTCTCTTTCCTGTGAAGATCGTAGCCTCACGCACATTAACCACTTTTTCCCAGCATACGTCCTGTGCCACTGCATAGTTCTGGCGGACTGAAGTTTTGCTTGGCGCAGCTGATTTGTCTGTCAACAAGACGATTTTGAAGACATGTGGGTGGCAACGCCTTTTTATAGCTCTGTAGACGGCTACTGTTTCGCTTAAAGCTGTTTGTGCTTCGCAGTTACAAGTTGTATAGAGAGCTGCTAAGTGTCAGGGATTTCCTTAAGCTGACTCCACTCTAGGGGTGTCTTAACAGTAAATAATAAAAATATTAAAACATCTTACGTTGCCGGCCGGAGTGGCCGAGCGGTTCCAGGCGCTACACTCTGGAACCGCGCGACCGCTACGGTCGCCGGTTCGAATCCTTCCTCGGACATGGATGTGTGTGATTTCCATAGGTTAGTTAGGTTTAAGTAGTTCTAAGTTCTAGGGGACTGATGAGTTCAGAAGTTAAGTTCCATACCGCTCAGAGCCATTTGAACCATCTTGCGTTATGTGGCATTTTTGACGCATATTAGTATTGATGACGTCATTTCTCTTGAATAATAAATTTAAGTGAGGATTGTTGATGCGGAAGTTTTTAACGTATCTCAGCGTTTACAACGTCACATCTCCAGAACCATGTGTTATACAATGACAATTTTGTAGATATTTTTAGCGGCATATGTCGATACCGCCTGAAAAATATGGTAGGAATAGAATTAGTAGCAAAGAAGTAAATATTTTAAACGTCATGCACAATGCGACAGTTTCTCTCTCGTCTCGGTGTTTATAAAGTCATATCTCCTGAACTATGGTAATTATGTGGTTCTTACTCCCACAGCGATAGTTGACTCACAATAAGGAGAAATGTGTACCAAGACTGGACGAAATAGGAACAGCGTTTTAGTAGGAGATGTGAAACACACTCAAATACATACATCTAATTTTATAATATGTATGGATTAGGAGCGCCGTCTCAAGATTATAGGAAGATTAGTCACGAATATTTATTTTTGTAAACAACTGAGCTGTCGGACCACCTCACTATTTTCAATGAAAATGGAACTAGTAATATGCTAACTGAAACTTCATGGCAGATTGAAACTGTGTGCCGGACCGAGGCTGGATCTCGCCTTTCTGTCGTCTTTCTTTTTCCAGATCTCATTTCGTTCGTGACTGCTCGTTTGATATGTGCGGAGTGGACGTCTCATGACGCCTGTTAAAGCTCATCGTTGGTCCGTTCACTCAGTATTTTTATTACTGAGGGGAGCTAACCCTCTGACCGATCACACTAACGTGTCGGCGCCATCTGAGCTACCCAAGCACGACTCAATCCCCCTCTTCACAGCTTCATTTCTGCGAGTAACTCGTCTTCTTGCCTTCCAAACTTCACAGGAGGTCTCCTGCGAAACTTGCAGAAGAGAGCTTCTGTGGAGTTTGGAAGGTACGAGACGAGGTACCGGCAGAAGTGAAGCTGTAAGGAAGGGGCGTGAGTCTGCTTGGATGGCTCATATGGTAGAGCACTCATCCTAGAAAGGCAAAGGTCCCTAATTCAAGTCTCAGCGCGGCACACAGTTTTAATCTGCCAGTTAGTTTCGTATCAGCTCGAACTCGGCTGCAAAGTGAAAATCTCATTCTGGGAATATGCTAATTATAAAAAATATGGAGTTCCCATTGTCACTACCGTAGTTTTAGATCGTGGTTTGCTATGCGACAAAGGGAAGTAGTAGGCGGATTCTGCTGGCGGCATCTCGTGGCAGCGTGAAGGCAACGGACAGGTGTTCTGGTGTCAGCCAGGTCCTTCTCTCTTAATCCGAGGACTCAGGTGTGCTGCGTTATGCATGTGTGTTTGGCAGCTGCTGACGATGAATATTAAAGCGGCGTCTGGGAAACTGACACTCCAGCACGAACCAGGAATTAATCATTCTGCCGTATGGACAGCAATTCTCTCTGCTCTCCCATCTGGACGACAAGTTTGCAGGGTCAACCCTCTGAATTCTCCCTAGGCGTGAACACACACCTGATTGGCTGCATTACGTTTTCTTCCTTGCCAATTAAATAATTGGTCACCATCTTTATGAAGTATTTTTCACTGTGAACAATTCTCAACGCAGGAAAGGAAGACACCATCCTGGCTATTGCTTCATGCGGCGTTTCGCAGATGATGCTCTAGTATACAGAGAAGGTGCAGCATTAGAAAGTTGCAGCGAAATACAGGAAGATCTGCAGCGGATAGGCACTTGATGCAGGGAGTGGCAACTGACTCTTAACATAGACAAATGTAATGTATTGCGAATACATAGAAAGAAGGATCTTTTTTTGAACGACTATATGATAGCGGAACAAACACTGGTAGCAGTTACTTCTGTAAAAATCTGGGAGTATGAGTGCGGAACGATTTGAAGTGGAATGATCATATAAAAGTAATTGTTGGTAAAACGGGCTCCAGATTGAGATTCATTGGGAGAGTCCTTAGAAAATGTTATCCATCAGCAAAGGAGGTGGCTTACAAAAGACTCGTTCGGCCTATACTTCAGTATTGCTCATCAGTGTGGGATCCGTACCAGGTCGGGTTGACAGAGGAGATAGAGAAGATCCAAAGAAGAGCGGCGCGTTCCGTCACAGGGTTATTTGGTAAGCGTGATAGCGTTACGGAGATGTTTAGCAAACTCAAGTGGCAGACTCTGCAAGAGAGGCGCTCTGCGTCGCGGTGTAGCTTGCTGTCCAGGTTTCGAGGGGGTGCGTTTCTGGTTGAGGTATCGAATATATTGCTTGCCCCTACTTATACCTCCAGAGGAGATCACGAACGTAAAATTGGAGAGATTCGAGCTCGCACGGAGGCTTTCCGGCAGTCGTTCTTCCCGCGAACCATACGCGGCTGGAACAGGAAAGGGAGGTAATGACAGTGCCACGTAAAGTGCCCTCCGCCACACACTGTTGGGTGGCTTGCGGAGTATAAATGTAGATGTAGATGTAGATGACTTTCTCTGACCAGTGAATCTGTAGAGCGTCAGTTAATAGTGGATGGCCTGTGTCCTGTTGACTCATTCGTCACCTCCACCCCGCCACTTCCTAGTTTCTCACTTCACTCCATTTTATCAGTGTGGTGGTTCCCTAATCGCTCCCAAAATTTTCTTTGCAGAAGGGCACAGAAAGACGTCAAACAGCTATTTCCCAGAAGCATTCCGTCGGCTGCCAAAATGCGTGTTCTCAGTTTCACATTGACATCCCACGGATTGTGGAGGCGTCCAGTTTCTCACTTCTGACCCTGCCGCTGGTTTTCTCTAGTTTATCAATTGGACTCTGTATTCCTTCGACGCCTTTCAACAGCAGGGAGATCGCATGGCGCGCGTGAAGAATTTTTACTGTCCTGGCACACAACCTCCCTTATGTTCCCTCTCCTGTGGGCTGTTACCTTTCACAGTGACGCAGCCAGGCCTCTGCCTCCGGTGTTCTGCTTACTGGCGTCGTGACGACTAACAGCGCATACATTACAACATTCTCATTTCTTATTTGATCCAGTTACTTAATCTTAAGCATTCTTCTGCAGCACTAAAATATAATAGGACATACTCTCGTCTTTTCTGAGCTGTTTATTCAGTTCATAGGAAACGACACTCCAAACGCCTACACAAAATACGTTCTAGGATTAAATTTGTATTCGAAGTGAACAAATTAATCCTTTCGCCAAATATTTTCTTGCTGTTGTTAGTTCGTATTCCATATCCCTCTACCTTGGCCATCACGTCGGTTTGCTGCCAAATACCAAAACGCATATACTAAGTTTAGAGCCTTATTCTCTAATGTAATTCCCTTGGAAGCAAGTGATTTATTTCGACTAAATTCCATAAACAATGCTTTACTATCGTTGACGATCACCTTATAACCTCTTTTTAAGCCACTATTTTTTCCATTCCATTACTCCTGCAAGCATATTTCCTCCTCTGATAGAATTACTGTATAGTCATCAAATTCCTAAGTTTTTGTTTCTCCTCGTTTGATTTTACTTCAGTTTACATATTTGTCCTCGCTTTCCTTCACAGTTATTTCACTACAGAGGTTGAACTAAATCGAAGATAAGCTACCACCCTGTTTCTCTCATTTCTGAACTACTGCTCTCCTTATGTCTCCTTCGACTCTTATAAATGCACTCTGGTTTCTGCAAAAGTTAAGAATGATCATCAAAACGTGTAACTCATTCTTTTATGTCTTCAGATTTTCAGTGTGGGTCGTCGGGTTCACACTGCGAACATATTTCCATATTTCTCTAAATCTACAAATGCAACGCCATAACCTATCCAGGCAATAATCCGTCGCGTGTTCCTATCTTTATGAAGAACTGAAAACAATCCCTCCCAAATTCGGTCTCAATCTCATTTTTCATTCGTCTGTAACAATTAATGACAGCACTTTGCAACCATGACTCATTATACTATGAGGACAGTAATATTGACACATAAAAACATCTACCTTATCTGAATCAGAATTATTAGATTTTTGTCCAGGTATGAGGATATTTCACCTGTCTCCTGCATCTCACACACTATATGGCTCTGTCCTTGTTGGCTCTCATACGTATATAAATAAATCTCAGAAACTGTGGATTATGTTAGGGACTGTGTTGCAGTTTGTTCTTACGGTGCCCTGTCAACTTCTCCTCACATTATCGTATCAACGATGCCATCATTATTTATCTCCTTTAGCTATTTTATTAAACTATCTTGAAATTAATTTCCCTTCTGTAGCCACTGTATGGTATTAGATAATGCTCTATTCAAGTATCAAAAGATGACGAGCTATACATCGGAAACATCTGGAATCACGGGGAGATTCCAGCTGGATTACATCTGCCTGTCAGTCAGACATTTCGAAATCAGATTTTGGACAGCGTTGCTTGCATGAGCAGATACAGTCTCAGATTATAATTTAACAAAGATGAAGAGCAGACTGAAGTTTAAGAGAACAATTCAGAAGAATCAGTGTGGGCAGAGGTGTTATACGGAAGTACCGAGGAATAACGAGATGCACTTTAAGTTCGTTAAGGATGTTGATACTGCGATGAGGAAAACCGGAGTAGGTAGTTCAGTTGAGGAGGAGTGGACATCTATAAAAAGGACAATTACATATGCTGCTCAGACAAACATAGGTACACATAGGTACAAAAGAAGGTAACTGTGAAGAAACCTTTGGTAACAAAAGGAATAATTCGATTGATCCACTAATGAAGGAAGTACAAAAATGCTCAGAGAAAGACAGGAAAAAAAATGTAAATCACTTAAGGGAAAGAAGTAGAAAATTTCAGGATGCCACGGCTAAGTGGTTGCAGCAAAATTGTGAAAATAGTGAAAATGAAATGATCAGCGGAAGGTAACTTTCATCACACACAAAATTCAGAGCAACCTTTGGTGATATTAAAAGCAAGGGTGGTAACATTAAGACTGCAATGGTAATTCCGTTATCTATCACCGAGGAGAGAGCGAATAGGTGAAAAGAGTACACTGAAAGAGGGGAGGGTGATGGGTGGGGGGGGGGGGGGGGGGGAGGAGGGAAGAGACTTGCCTGACGACGTGATAGAAGAAGAAATAGATCTCGACAGGTAGAATGTAAGTGATCCAGCATTGTCATAATTAACAAACGCTCCGAAAGAATTGAGATATAATTAGGCAGCAGGAACAGACCATATTCGAATATTGGGAGGCGTGATAGCAAAACTATTATTCAAGCTGGTGTACAAAATTATGAAACTGGCGATATACAACCAGACTTTAAGGAAAACATCATTTAAACAATTCCGAAGACTGCAAGAGCAGACAAGTGCAAGAATTATCGTATAATTACTGACAAAAATAAATGCAGAAGAAAGGAAAAGAAATTTGTGGATTTGCTAGATAACGATCAGTTTGCCTTAAGAAAATATAAAGGCAGCAGAGAGGCAATTCTGACGTTTCGGTTGATAATGGAAGCGAATCTGAAGAAACATCAAGACATGCTCATAGGTTTTGTAGATCTAGAGAAAGCGTTACATCATGTAAAACGGGGCAAAATGTTCGAAATACTGAGAAGAACAGAGGTAAGCTATAGGGAAAGATACATAATATCCAGTACGTGTAAGAACCAAGAAGGAACATTAAGACTGGAAGACCAAGAACAAAGCGCTCGGATTGAAAACGGTACAAGACAGGGACGCAGTCTTTCGACCATTCTATTTAATCTATACACCGAAGAAGCAATGGCAGAAATGAAAAAAAGGTTCATGAGTGGGATTACGGATATCAAGGTTAAGGTTCGCTGGTGACGTTGCTATCGTCAATGAAAGTGAAGAACAATTACAGGAGCTACTGAATCTAATGAACAGCCTAAGAATATGGATTAAGAGTAAACAGGGAAAAGACCAAAGTAATGAGAATCAGCAGAAATAATAATAGCCAAAAACTTATCGCCGAAATTAGTGATTACGAAGCAGACGAAGCTAAAGATTCAAATTAAACCTGATGGACGAACCAGGCAGGACATAAAAAGTAGGCTAGCACAGGCGAAGAGGGCATTCCTTACCAAGAGAAGTTTACTACTACCAAACATAAGACGTAATTTGAAGAAGAAATACACTCCTGGAAATTGAAATAAGAACACCGTGAATTCATTGTCCCAGGAAGGGGAAACTTTATTGACACATTCCTGGGGTCAGATACATCACATGATCACACTGACAGAACCACAGGCACATAGACACAGGCAACAGAGCATGCACAATGTCGGCACTAGTACAGTGTATATCCACCTTTCGCAGCAATGCAGGCTGCTATTCTCCCATGGAGACGATCGTAGAGATGCTGGATGTAGTCCTGTGGAACGGCTTGCCATGCCATTTCCACCTGGCGCCTCAGTTGGACCAGCGTTCGTGCTGGACGTGCAGACCGCGTGAGACGACGCTTCATCCAGTCCCAAACATGCTCAATGGGGGACAGATCCGGAGATCTTGCTGGCCAGGGTAGTTGACTTACACCTTCTAGAGCACGTTGGGTGGCACGGGATACATGCGGACGTGCATTGTCCTGTTGGAACAGCAGGTTCCCTTGCCGGTCTAGGAATGGTAGAACGATGGGTTCGATGACGGTTTGGATGTACCGTGCACTATTCAGTGTCCCCTCGACGATCACCAGTGGTGTACGGCCAGTGTAGGAGATCGCTCCCCACACCATGATGCCGGGTGTTGGCCCTGTGTGCCTCGGTCGCATGCAGTCCTGATTGTGGCGCTCACCTGCACGGTGCCAAACACGCATACGACCATCATTGGCACCAAGGCAGAAGCGACTCTCATCGCTGAAGACGACACGTCTCCATTAGTCCCTCCATTCACGCCTGTCGCGACACCACTGGAGGCGGGCTGCACGATGTTGGGGCGTGAGCGTAAGACGGCCTAACGGTGTGCGGGACCGTAGCCCAGCTTCATGCAGACGGTTGCGAATGGTCCTCGCCGATACCCCAGGAGCAACAGTGTCCCTAATTTGCTGGGAAGTGGCGGTGCGGTCCCCTACGGCACTGCGTAGGATCCTACGGTCTTGGCGTGCATCCGTGTGTCGCTGCGGTCCGGTCCCAGGTCGACGGGCACGTGCACCTTCCGCCGACCACTGGCGACAACATCGATGTACTGTGGAGACCTCACGCCCCACGTGTTGAGCAATTCGGCGGTACGTCCACCCGGCCTCCCGCATGCCCACTATACGCCCTCGCTCAAAGTCCGTCAACTGCACATACGGTTCACGTCCACGCTGTCGCGGCATGCTACCAGTGTTAAAGACTGCGATGGGGCTTCGTATGCCACGGCAAACTGGCTGACACTGACGGCGGCGGTGCACAAATGCTGCGCAGCTAGCGCCATTCGACGGCCAACACCGCGGTTCTTGGTGTGTCCGCTGTGCCGTGCGTGTGATCATTGCTTGTACAGCCCTCTCGCAGTGTCCGGAGCAAGTATGGTGGGTCTGACACACCGCTGTCAATGTGTTCTTTTTTCCATTTCCAGGAGTGTATCTGAGACTGTACGTTTGGACCCAAGAATTATGTATTAGTGAAACATGGACAGTGGGAAAACAGGAACAGAATGGAACCGTAGCATTCGAGAAGTGGTGCGAGAGAAGAATGTTCAAAATTAAATGTATTGGTAAGATAATGTGTGAGGAAGTACTTCGCAGAATCGGTGAAGAAAGGAAGGTGTGAAGAACGCTGACCAGAAGAAGGGACAGGATGATAACACACGTTAAGACATCAAAGGATTACCTTCTTGGTAGTAGAGGGAGCTGTAGAGGGCTAAAACTGCAGCTGAATGGCGAGACTGACATACACACAGTAGCAATTCAAGACATGAGGTGCAAGTGCTACTCAAAGATGAAGAGGTGGGCGCAGGAGAGGAATTCGTAGCGTTCTGCACGAAACCAGTTAGAAGATTGATGTCTAATGAAAGAAAACCTCCGCTCTACATTTATAGGCACATTCCTTTTTCCCTAACCAATGAGAGCCAGACTGAGAAGTTGATAACATTGGGCATAAAACGTGGCTCTAACGTGAAAGTCCAACTGCTTGCCCGTGACAGACTATGGGTGAAAGAAGTTGAGAGATTGGCTCTCGAAGTCATCAAAGAAAGAAGAAGTGCTACAGAAAATGCCAAGGCGAAGCTTGAGGACGAAGAAAAGCAGCATGAAGCCATCTATGCTTCACAAATGTTCTGGGGCACTTTTTACTACTTAATACCTTCATTCGCACTTTGACTCTAGAAGCATTTCTCTGAATGTTGGTACATTTATCTCCTTAAATTATAAAGCATTGCCCCAATTCTTTTCTTTAACTTGATACTGTCTGTATCTGTCTAGCGGACCTAAAATTTATTGTGGTATGAACAAAATTATAGAGAAATAAAAATTTAATTCGGAAATTATCCTAAATTTAATTTATAATAAATAATATTTTTCAGGTTAATGTAAACGATGTGGTTATTAAATAAGTCTGTCATCTCTGCTGCTATGTTTCATAAGAGATGAGAAATCTTTTCAGACCACTTTGTGCGTTAACTTTTCTTGTTCTTCTTGTTTATAGGAATCAATAAGTCCTCAATTGCTCAAAATCCGTATAAGTCTTTTGGAGAGAATTCTGCAGTAACTGTGCATAGCCTACGGAAAATGAATAGCGCATGTCAGAAACTGATGCTGATTTTTACGTAATGAAGCCGAAAAGGTACACTTTGTGCTACATACGGAATAAGAAATCTGTAAGAAGTGGAAAGTTCCCGTGATAGAAATGTAGAGCTTAATTTGAGATAGTGAATGAGACGTCATTTTTTCGGCCACCGAAGCTGGAGCAACATGGAATCCTGTGGAATTTACAATGTTCGATGCGAAAGGTCGCAGGTCAGAGCGAAACGAGAAAAGCGGAAAAACGTTCGAGGGCAAAATAAACTGATCAACGCTAATAACGTGACGTAGAAATATGACGTCGGTGTTAGGTACTGAGAGAGCGCAGTGTACATCTACAGACTCCTGATGCCTATTCTGTTCACGAACGGTGATCGGAAAGAAGGACTGTCAATAATCCTTTATTTAGGCTCTAATATCCTCGGGTACCTTGCCATGGAGCAGCTGATACGTCTCCTGATCCTTCCCGAAACGTGGTCATTCTTCACTGAATCGCTCCGATAGGAATTTTACTGTCAGCGTTTCCGTGACTTTCCGCCAATACAAAAATTCAACAGTTAATGATATCTTCTCCTACATACTCCTACTGCACCAATCGTTGATCCTTCCCCCCCCCCCCCCCCCAGTCAAAACAGCAACCAGGAGCAGGGTACTAGTTGCACCGTAACGGCAAAAAAAAAGTCATAATGTACTTCGTTCGTCCATTATTTGAGAATGACACGACAGAGCGACTTCCAATAACCTATCCACATAATTTTAATCCTTTTCGCAACAGTTCTCGCTGATACCCCCTACAGCATTATCGACAGAGAAAGGTTTATCGGTCACTATATTTCCATTGTTCTTGCAGTGAAACTTCAGCATCTGGAATGACCTTTTAATTTACTATTCTTTAACCATTAATACCATTTACAACAAAATTTGCATCCAATATTTACACAAATATCACTAAAGGCACATGCAAAATTACACAGTTAATGAGATTTGACGTCATAAACAATGAGGTGCGCGGAGTCGTACTAGCTTTTGCCTAAGGTGGAGCGCGGAGAACCCGGTTTACATTGAAGCAGTGTTTCATAGCGACTTCCAACAAAATTTAAGCATAATTGCAAACCTTTACAACACCTCTTCTCGCTTACATGCTTAAAGGCATAACATGACAACTCATTCATTAAATAATCAGCCGTTTGAAGGTGTTTTATACATATGAGTTCGATCCATTAAGGCATCCTAAAGAAATGAGAGTTTACTGGTTCTAACAGCAAAGTCTGTGAACACAATCATGAAACATCATTCATAAATACTGTAAAGAGTAACGTCCGTATAATATTTCCTTAGCGTATTAAGAAATCTATCTTTAAGTATTTCAGTGTTGTTCCTTTAAGATAGACGTGTTTAGTTGTATCTGCGAATAAGTCCTGCCTCGGATCACAAATACGGTCAAATAACCCATAAGCTCATGCGTTGATCATTAAACGCCAGGGCGGAACAGTATGGAAAGCCTCCGAAAGTCCAGCAGTACGCCACCAGACTTGACATGCGGTTCACGCCGCACGGGATCTCACGGATGGCCAGACTGAGTTGTCATTTTCAGTATCTCTGATTACGGATTCCATGCTAATTTAAAAAATCGTATTGCGTGAGCATTAAACACGTACTATAATCCTACAAAAATTCGGCGTCAGTGGTACAGACTTATAATAAAGTGCTCTTTTCAAATGAGATTTGTTTACAAGGGAATGGCATGCACTACTTCTCTCTCAAGAGGTACCCTACATTGCTGAAGTTATCACGATAAACTGCTGACAGAAATGAAGCAAGTTCTTTTGTTTGACCTCCATAGACTCTGACGGATATCTCATTCGATTACGATGCCATTCCAGTTTTGAGCGTTTCCTGTTGAATTTTGTTGTGCTATTAATTATCTTAATATCTGCCATTCCAGCGATAATGTGATCACTGCCGGCCGCGGTGGCGTAGTGGTTCTAGGCGGTACAGTCTGGAACCGCGCGACCGCCACTGTCGCAGGTTCGAATCCTGCCTCGGGCATGGATGTGTGTGATGTCCTTAGGTTAGTTAGGTTTAAGTAGTTCTAAGTTCTAGGGGACTGATGACCTCAGAAGTTAAGTCCCATAGTGCTCAGAGCCATTTGAAACTTTTTTTTTTTGTGATCACTGAAAGGAAGAATCGTTTTATAATTTCTCGGAGTGAAACACATTAGGAAGACCACATTCAGTATTTAGTCCTTGTTGTCACATGTTTCTGTATTCGCATGCATATTGAGCGACTGCCTAGGTGATTTCGAGATGTTTACTTACTCAAAAAAATGGCTCTGAGCACTATGGGACTTAACTACTGTGGTCATCAGTCCCCTAGAACTTAGAACTACTTAAACCTAACCAACCTAAAGAGATCACACACATCCATGCCCGAGGCAGGATTCGAACCTGCGACCGTAGCAGTCGCGCGGTTCCGGACTGCGAGCCTAGAACCGCTAGACCACCGCGGCCGGCCTTACTTACTCAGATCGAGTGTCAAAATGTTACTACGAATTGTGTGGACGATTCTGTCATTGCTCTCCTTCGAAGAATTTTTTTAAAAATCTTTGTTTACCACGAAGACTTCGCGTAAACACGTGAGGAAACATTGCTTTTGTAGAAAACTTTTATCAACTATACTGAACGAAGAAGGATGTTTCACACGCCCTGAACGTAGATGGGCGTATACTGGTGGAAAGTGTATCAGACATTTTTTCGCGTTTTTCTCCTTTTTTGGTCGGCATATTCTCCGTCAGAACTGAATAATTGATGCTGATCACCCATAATGAAAACAGACTGTTCTTGTGGACTGGTTTCCCAAGACTTGTTAGGTGCAGCTCTCCGCGGTAATCTATCCACAGCAAGCCTATTCATTTCTGCACAAGTATTGCACCCTACAGCCATTTGAACCTTCTTCCTGTATTCACTCCTTAGTTTCTCCAGTTTTTCCCTTCGCACTACCTTTAGTTACAAAACTGTCTAGCCCTTGAAGATCCTTCTTTTAGTCTAACATTTCCATTCATTTCTTTTCTCCACATTTCGATTCGACATCTCTTCACTACTGTTCCCATCTACCTTTCTAATCTTCAGCATTAATCTGTAGTTCCAATTCTTATCTTATCTTAAATGTTTCTAGCCCACATGTCACTTTCGCGCAAACACATTCAGAAAAACATCGTCCTAACATTGAAACTTATATTCGATGTTGCCAAACTTTATCTTTTACTACAATTCTGCTGCTAGTCTGCATTGTATATCTTTCCTAATTTGACCATCAAATTGTTAGTTGTTTGCTGCCTAAATAGTAAAACTCTTCAACTACATTTAGTCTCTCATTTCAGACTCTAATTCCCCAGCAACTCCTGATTTGATTGAACTATATATACTCTCATTGAGGTCTAAAGGGACTTAGGGACTTGCACCTCTTCTCATATCAGGGGTTGCACAAAAAAAAAAAAAAGAAAAAAGAAAAGACCGCAAGAAATGCGTGCCTGAACATAAATGCAGATGCCAGCCAAGCCTGGAGATTGCGCAGTTGTAGTTGATCACGAATTGTAGTTGTGCACTAATCTGTGCAATGTCCTTAATACGTTGCAAGTGTCAGTCGTGGTGTGAAAAGTGTTCTCTGTAGTTTTAAGTTTATTATATCGGAGCTAATTGAAATCGGACGTGGTCAAATTTTTGATGAGTCCTTCCGTGACAAAGAGAGCCGAAGTGTTTAGTGTTTCAAGAACTACCGTTGCGAACAACTATATTGCATACAAGGATAATGGAAAAAAAAGTTCTGCTAAGACACTTCGCCGACGCAGGTATGCCTAGAGTGATCGTCATAGACGGTCATTGCAGATAATTGTGACGAAAAATATGGGAACGAGAGGTAAAAAAGTCTTTGTAGAACAGAACGTAGCACTTGAAAGCACTGTCAGCACCAAAGCAACACCAAGAGGTCTCCATCCACAAAGAATTGCAGACCGTGGTGGAATTTCAAAACCACTCATCAGTGATGCAAATGCCAATAACAAGTAAAGGTGGCGCCGAAAACTCAAAACTTGGACTATGGAGAAATAGAAGAAAGTCATTTTGTGAAATGACTCTTGTTCCACGCTGTATCCAACTTCAGGTCAAGTTTACGTCTCAAAAGTGAAACACGGGGACCTTTTGGTGATGATTTGGTTACCCCGCGAAGTCGCATTGCTGTCAATGATTACGTGGCTCCCTTGGCTCGCAAGGTCAATCCAGTGGTACAATGTTCCACAATAATGACACTGTGTTCTAAAGCGACACAGCCTCTGTTCACACTGCTTGCATCGTTCAGGACTTGTTTTGTAAGCACTAAGATAAACTTTCCCCCCAGACTTCACTCCTGGGCACGACAGTCATCATTAAACCTTTGTGGTCTACTTTGGCGAGAAGGGTACGTGATCATTTTCCAGCTCCATCATCATTCCCTGAGCTTCTTCCTATTTTGCAAGAAGATTGGAATTAGATAACCTTGAAAACGCAACAGGACCTACAGCATTCGCCGGCCGGGGTGGCCGAGCGTTTCTAGGCGCTATAGTCTGGAACCGCGCGACCACTACGGTCGCAGGTTCGAATCCTGGCTCGGGCATGGATGTGTTTGAGTGCTTAGGTTAGTTAGGTTAGTTAGGTTTAAGTAGTTCTAAGTTCTAGGGGACTGATGACCTCAGAAGTTAAGTCCCATAGTGCTCAGAGCCATTTGAAACTTTTTTTTTTTGTGATCACTGAAAGGAAGAATCGCTTTATAATTTCTCGGAGTGAAACACATTAGGAAGACCACATTCAGTATTTAGTCCTTGTTGTCACATGTTTCTGTATTCGCATGCATATTGAGCGACTGCCTAGGTGATTTCGAGATGTTTACTTACTCAAAAAAATGGCTCTGAGCACTATGGGACTTAACTACTGTGGTCATCAGTCCCCTAGAACTTAGAACTACTTAAACCTAACCAACCTAAAGAGATCACACACATCCATGCCCGAGGCAGGATTCGAACCTGCGACCGTAGCAGTCGCGCGGTTCCGGACTGCGAGCCCAGAACCGCTAGACCACCGCGGCCGGCCTTACTTACTCAGATCGAGTGTCAAAATGTTACTACGAATTGTGTGGACGATTCTGTCATTGCTCTCCTTCGAAGAATTTTTTTAAAAATCTTTGTTTACCACGAAGACTTCGCGTAAACACGTGAGGAAACATTGCTTTTGTAGAAAACTTTTATCAACTATACTGAACGAAGAAGGATGTTTCACACGCCCTGAACGTAGATGGGCGTATACTGGTGGAAAGTGTATCAGACATTTTTTCGCGTTTTTCTCCTTTTTTGGTCGGCATATTCTCCGTCAGAACTGAATAATTGATGCTGATAATGAAAACAGACTGTTCTTGTGGACTGGTTTCCCAAGACTTGTTAGGTGCAGCTCTCCGCGGTAATCTATCCACAGCAAGCCTATTCATTTCTGCACAAGTATTGCACCCTACAGCCATTTGAACCTTCTTCCTGTATTCACTCCTTAGTTTCTCCAGTTTTTCCCTTCGCACTACCTTTAGTTACAAAACTGTCTAGCCCTTGAAGATCCTTCTTTTAGTCTAACATTTCCATTCATTTCTTTTCTCCACATTTCGATTCGACATCTCTTCACTACTGTTCCCATCTACCTTTCTAATCTTCAGCATTAATCTGTAGTTCCAATTCTTCTCTTATCTTAAATGTTTCTAGCCCACATGTCACTTTCGCGCAAACACATTCAGAAAAACATCGTCCTAACATTGAAACTTATATTCGATGTTGCCAAACTTTATCTTTTACTACAATTCTGCTGCTAGTCTGCATTGTATATCTTTCCTAATTTGACCATCAAATTGTTAGTTGTTTGCTGCCTAAATAGTAAAACTCTTCAACTACATTTAGTCTCTCATTTCAGACTCTAATTCCCCAGCAACTCCTGATTTGATTGAACTATATATACTCTCATTGAGGTCTAAAGGGACTTAGGGACTTGCACCTCTTCTCATATCAGGGGTTGCACAAAAAAAAAAAAAGAAAAAAGAAAAGACCGCAAGAAATGCGTGCCTGAACATAAATGCAGATGCCAGCCAAGCCTGGAGATTGCGCAGTTGTAGTTGATCACGAATTGTAGTTGTGCACTAATCTGTGCAATGTCCTTAATACGTTGCAAGTGTCAGTCGTGGTGTGAAAAGTGTTCTCTGTAGTTTTAAGTTTATTATATCGGAGCTAATTGAAATCGGACGTGGTCAAATTTTTGATGAGTCCTTCCGTGACAAAGAGAGCCGAAGTGTTTAGTGTTTCAAGAACTACCGTTGCGAACAACTATATTGCATACAAGGATAATGGAAAAAAAAGTTCTGCTAAGACACTTCGCCGACGCAGGTATGCCTAGAGTGATCGTCATAGACGGTCATTGCAGATAATTGTGACGAAAAATATGGGAACGAGAGGTAAAAAAGTCTTTGTAGAACAGAACGTAGCACTTGAAAGCACTGTCAGCACCAAAGCAACACCAAGAGGTCTCCATCCACAAAGAATTGCAGACCGTGGTGGAATTTCAAAACCACTCATCAGTGATGCAAATGCCAATAACAAGTAAAGGTGGCGCCGAAAACTCAAAACTTGGACTATGGAGAAATAGAAGAAAGTCATTTTGTGAAATGACTCTTGTTCCACGCTGTATCCAACTTCAGGTCAAGTTTACGTCTCAAAAGTGAAACACGGGGACCTTTTGGTGATGATTTGGTTACCCCGCGAAGTCGCATTGCTGTCAATGATTACGTGGCTCCCTTGGCTCGCAAGGTCAATCCAGTGGTACAATGTTCCACAATAATGACACTGTGTTCTAAAGCGACACAGCCTCTGTTCACACTGCTTGCATCGTTCAGGACTTGTTTTGTAAGCACTAAGATAAACTTTCCCCCCCAGACTTCACTCCTGGGCACGACAGTCATCATTAAACCTTTGTGGTCTACTTTGGCGAGAAGGGTACGTGATCATTTTCCAGCTCCATCATCATTCCCTGAGCTTCTTCCTATTTTGCAAGAAGATTGGAATTAGATAACCTTGAAAACGCAACAGGACCTACAGCATTCGCCGGCCGGGGTGGCCGAGCGTTTCTAGGCGCTATAGTCTGGAACCGCGCGACCACTACGGTCGCAGGTTCGAATCCTGGCTCGGGCATGGATGTGTTTGAGTGCTTAGGTTAGTTAGGTTAGTTAGGTTTAAGTAGTTCTAAGTTCTAGGGGACTGATGATCTCAGAAGTTAAGTCGCATAGCGCTCAGAGCCATTTTTCGAATCTACAGTAATCCATTACATGATGAACGTGTTTTGGATCGCAGCAGTTTCATACGTAGATTTCGGCTTGGTAATGTGTAGTGTTTGGTGTCTCCAAATATTTGTCCAATCGCTGTATGTTTCATACCAGGTGGAACAGCTTCCTCATGGCTGGCTCACCCAAATACATCAGTAATGCTGGTGGAATGTCATCTGAGCCCGGGACCTTGTCTCACCTCAGATATTTCATTTTGGTTCCCTTGGAATTTTTTATATCTTTGTTAGGGGAATTGTGAATCCGCTTCCACACGGCCTCTAAACACTGGTGTTGCTACAGAGTACCAGCTTCCTGTTGTAGTCTACTTGGGCGAGAGGCGACTAACAGACACTGTGCTGCACGTCTGCACCTGTCGGGCAGAATGGCGTCGCGCTACACCGAGGGAGGAGACGCCAGGGAAACAATCTGCCTGACCGTGGGTTGGCTTTGCGCGGTGCAATGCAGACAGACATTCTGCGGTACGCACTGTTTGTTCTACGTGGCAGAAGCGCGCAGGTTTTGCGCAGGGTGACAGCTACCAGTTACCCGCCTAGACTGACATGCCTGTATCAACACGTGTGGCTCCCGTCGATCCCGGCTACAGCCCGGTACAGCCCGCCTGAGGACCCCGTTTACGACTTCTTTCTTTTGTTCCAACAGCGAGGGCGGTCTTTTCATTCGCAGTAAAACGCACTGGCTGCTCTTTCGCCAACAGAATTCGCCATGCGGCAGTCCGAGGGCAGGTGACACCTACCGAGCGAGATTCTCGTCAATTTAAACATTATGCATAACACATAACGCATATAGTTCCAAAATTAATGGGGTGGATCAAAACATACATAGTTCCTCCCTTCAGTATCGCTGAATGCGGTGGTCGCCTCCACTCTACCACTAAAAGTGGTATTTCGTTTCTCACATTGAGCATGAAACAAAGCTGTGCGTCTAGGGTAATATTTCGCAGAGAGTAATTTAACATAATTGCAGAAATTTGTGACAGAGTCACATCGTTAAATCTAGAGCGTAGTTCATAAGTACCTCTGAAATGTTTTAGCAAATGACTGGTTGGGTATTGTAACGTGCTGGGCACAAAAACGTAACACATTTTTCTCTCATACTTGCCGAGATAAATTATTACTGAATGGATAAATTTGATCTAGTCTCCGTATTTTTTTCGTTTGATAGTCGAGTTTTTCAACAACATAAACGTCAAATGCATAAAAAATTATGTTACGCAGATATTTTGGTCTTGTTTTAGTATTTTTGGAATAACTCTGCATGAAACGGAAAAACTTGTAAAATGTCCGAATTAATGAATTCTGACTCCTTCAGTTTACTGTAGCCTCTAATAGCAAGATTTTTCCATCTAGTTTTGAGTTAAGCAGCTTTTATTTCATTGAGACCACTTGTAGGTATAGGTAACTTATGTGACATAAATAAATTAATTAATTCATCTTTCCTTATGTTTTGCAATTAGTTATATTATATCTAATCCAATAATAATGAAGCTGAGCACCTGTGAATTGCTCCATTTCAGTCTCTTACTTAATGTAAAAAATTTTATTAAGGAAGTTTAAAAAAGACCCAGGCAAATTTTTTAGTTTTCACATACCACCGAATGCTTTTGTAATATCTAATGTATGATTGTCCTTCCACGATGACTATGAGTAAAACATTGTATTTCTTTAATCTCTTGACAATCAAGACATTTTTTTGTGTTCTCTCTATGTCAGTGTTTCGTTCATGAGCTTTCATCAACAACAGTATCTTCAAATGTCCTTCACTTCGAATTTGTTGCATGTGATTTTAATAATAATAAGAAGTAGAAATATTTTTTCCATATACACAAGGATTTGTTTACTACTGTATCTTTTATATGATACTCATTTGACATTGTCTAGATATTGTGTAGGCGACCCAGTGGTCCCGGAGGCCTACGGTCGACTGGAGGCCGAGCGGTGACCTCTCCAGTTGACAGGATGCTAGGAAATGACTGTGGACGCTTCAGAAATGCCAAAGAAACATTATTAACACATACACCTTTATTCCAGCCGAGTACAATGTGGCATGGTGATATCAACGACCTTCCGCGAGTACTCGCTGACTCGTAGTGATGACACCAGCTCCGGGCCGCACAGTCTTGCTAGCGCAGCGCCGCGTGCTATGACGTAACGGAGGAATGCCTTTACTTCGGCCGCGCGTGGCTGGCGGCGCCCGGCCGGCCGGCCGGCTCGGCTGCGGACATCAAGCTGCTACGCGTGGAGGCTCCGGGTTGGAGTCCCGACGCTGTCGGCACGAGAGGCGTTCTCGTAGTGCGGAGTGTACTCTATCCCACCCCGTCTTCTTCCATACTCCTCCTGGTGGCTCGTCCGCGGTGGACGGGCTGCAGTCCCCCAGCGCCGCCGGCTCACCCGGTTGTGACGGCGGATGCACAGGGCCTAGGTCCCCCAATTTTCCACGTTTCCAACCATTTACTATTCCGCGACACTAAAATTGTGCTATAACCATGTTTTGTATATTTTGGTAAAGTAAAATCGTAAATTGACTTCTCAGTTCTACAATATTTACACAGTTTAGATTGAATGGCTTCCATTCAAATACAGAAAAAATTTATTGGAAAAAGTAAAACGTTCTAGATTTTGCAATCTATCTTTCCACGTGACCGCTATGGTCGCAGGTTCGAATCCTGCCTCGGGTGTGCATGTGTGTGATGTCGTTAGGTTAGTTAGGTTTAAGTAGTTCTAAGTTCTAAGGGACTGATGACCACAGCAGTCAAGTCCCATAGTGCTCAGAGCCATTTCAACCAATCTATCTTTTAATATACTTGTTAACTCAGGAAGTAATGCTGTTGGTTTATTGCAGTCAACACCAAATAAAGATAAATCAGCTGTACCAGCTCCATCTATCTTCTTTGTGAATTCATCACATTCAGAGAAAGTACCATCCTTCATACCATCCATTAATGTACCTAAACGAGAATTTATTTCAGTAGGCACTCCTGGAAATTCTACAGATCTAATGCCTTGTCTTTTATGTTTATAATTGCATTCATGTATTGGCACATAGAAAAGTTCATAATGGAATAAGAAAGTTTTTCTTCTATATGTGTTTACTACAAAACTTAATTTAAAACCTTGACATAACTCCATACTACATATTGGCTTAGGACATCCTCATATTAATTGTAATGTACTCATATTTGACATATACATCACATTGTCAAGAATGAAAAGAATTTCACTTACTTGTCTTTGATATATTGTGTATATTTTTTGTAAGTCTTGTGGTAAAAATGTTAACAAATTAGTTATTAGAGTGATTTGATATCACTACCTCTCCATATGCAGTTTTGATAAAAATTATAATAAATTCTGGTCACAAACAATAAGTGATCTAATTTCTTAATTTGACTTATAGATTTAACAGGTTCATGTGAAACAACTGGAGTTCTTCTTGGTACAGATGGCTGTGCTGGTGTCAGCACGTTATTGCCATACATGCTTTGGATAGCATTAATATCATGCTGAAATAATTTTAAATGTAAACCATTATAATGTGAACACATTATTGATCCATCAACATCCTTGCATTCTAAATGTTTTGTATAACCATTCTCGTCGCACAAAACTTCAAATAGATCTTATGTGACTTTTGGTATATTCCCATCAATCTCTAAGTACCATGGCTCTTTTTCATCCATATCTACTTCCACTTGACCATTATTCATTGTTGGAAAAAGCATGTTATATGACACATAACCATTGCAATCTAGAACCTTTGACCAACACTAGCCATATATTTCAAATCAATGTACACATCTTTTATTTGTAATTAAAAATCAGGATTATTGTTATCTTGAAACTGAAAGTCAATTTACTTTTGCCAGAAGTGAAACAGTACCTTTGTAACTTGGAATCCCTTTTTAGTTGCAACTTTCACCATTATAATGCCATTTTATATTTTTTATATTGCATTTGTACAGACTAGTTCTATACGCAGTATTTATATCATAGACAGCACATTTGGTTTGTTCATAAAATTAAAATTTCATCATTTATCTCACCACTTATTTCAAGACTGTGTAGCCCTGAAAATCATTGAAGCCACTCTACATACAGCATCATTCACAGAGGGTAATTTTGTATTATTCTAATCATTTAAATATTTTGTTTTTTACTTGTATGTTCTCCATCTATTATTTACACAAATGACAATAGCAGGAGTACCTCAATTTATATAGATTTCAAATATTAGAAAACTAAAAAACCCAATAAAATGATTTTCATTAAACAGAATCAATCACTGACCTTGTCAACAACAAGCTTCCATACAGTAATAAGCAAATATTTATGATTATTGATGAAGAAAAATCTCTAGTTTTACACAAATCAGGTTCCTGATCTTTCAAGATATGAGTGTTTAGCATATGAATGTCCTAGAAATGCAATTACAGACCATGTTAAAGAAAAATTCTGGTAGCTCGATTTCAGAGCTACTTAGATATACACAATAATCAACAAAAATTTATCAGTGAGCCGTGGCTATATTCTTTAGTTACGTTATCCGAAATGAATTTCGCAGGAAACTGCTAACAATGCATTTATGAAAAAGTTTGTAAACATGGAGCATATAAAATTAAAGAGATGTGTTCAGGTCAAGCAATTCATTTGGAAAAACAAACAAAATTAAAAAAGAACATATAGAAAATTTAAACGGAATAACTGATTTATGCTCTGGGAGTAGTTATTACTGATATTTGAATAATACCAGAAAGAAACACCGGAACATTTGCTTTATTACATATGTTGTTCCTTGAAAATTGAATCAGAAATAAAAACCACATTTGTTCTTTAAATATAACATGATGTAGTCTTTGAATATGTTTATTATGTCATTAGACACAACAAAAAAATTTACCAACTCAGTTTTATAGAATCGAAAATAGAGATCCAGATTATGAAGTAGAAAATTTAAGATTTAATTATAGTCCTTATTCAGTAAATTTATACCGAACAATTAAAGAAAAATTAAGAGTTGTTTGTTGGCATAATTATTTCAATACTTTAAATGATTACACACAATAGCAACTGTTTAATGATAGTAATTAATATATATTAAAAAATTTTTAACAAACCATCAAACCGGAGCTGTGCTCAGAAGACAAGTATGGCATGGTAGCATGGTTCTGATACCAAGTACAGTAGCTTAGTGTATTGTAGTATAGTATAGTGCCGTGTTGTGAAGTATGGTGTAGAAATGTAGTCCACAGTTGTACATTACAGAATTTCTGATCCACAAAGGCAGGACAGTGGCTTCTGGATTTCGGATGAACGTACATCTGTGTGCCAGGAAGATAATATATAGAATTTATTTCCTCTTTCTTTTTAAAATTATAATTTTTCTTCAAACGGAGATATTCTATGTATATTATCCCGCCTTGACTTCTAATCCTACTAACACTTCCCAAATTAAGTTAAAATATTATCAGTGATACTCCTGGCAATTGTGGAACAATTGGTGTGTTCTTGTATCTAGATAAGGGATTGAAAGAAAATAGCAAATAAATAACTATCAGACTGTACGGAAGGGCGCTTGATTCGAAAAATCCAAGTGCACCTCACACACGGTCTGCTACCTGTACAGCAGCTTCTGATGTGTAGTGCAGATCTGACCTATACAGTTCTCAGCCATATGGTGCACAGATAGTACTTTTTACCCTAGCTTGTCGCAGAACCTTCGCAGTCTCTGGTTTAAGCATTCAGAACCAAGAGCCTACTATCTGTTGGGGACAATATAGCTAATTCCGAGTTTTGTTGAAACTCCATGAGCAAGGTTAGTGTTCCCAATTTACTCTGCTATTTGCTGGAAGGATCCAAATATGACCTCGGAGTCTAGTCATCAGGCATCGCTGTTCTCGAATTGCCCAACAATCTACACTTCACTGCAACTTGTTTCCTTCATTGCTGCCGAAATAGCCTCTTCATCACGCTGAATGAGATATCCAGGAGTACATACTGAGTGCACATATTGTTCTTTACTATTGAACCTGCAGTTTCTCTATGGGGTGCCATACGTTTGAGCAACAGACGATTAATGGAACTTACACTTTTGTGTTTGGCACATGTTTAACTTCTGAGGTACGCATAAAACATGATCCTAAATTGTGCTAGACGCATTCTCCGAAAATTATTTCGAGCAGTTAGTTCATGAGTCCAAGCGAACAGTAAACGGTTATGAAAACACGCTTGACCTTTTCGCAAGAAATAATCCTAAGTTAATAACGAGCATCAAAACGGACACAGGGATTCGTGAACACAGAGTTGTCGTACCGAGACTGAATACTGTAACCCCCATATCCCTCAAAAACAAACGAAAAGTATACCTATTTAAAAAAGCAGATAAAAATTCACTTAATTCGCTCCTGAGAGACACCCACCACTTCTCCCACTGTTTTCAAAGAAACATTATCGGCAGCACTTGACAGATTTATGCCAAATAAATTATCAAACGGCGGAGCTGATCCTCCTTGGTACACAAAACGAGTCAGAACACTATTGCAGAAACAATGAAAAAAACACGCCAAATTCAAACAGACGCCAAATCTCCAAGATTGGCGATATTTTACAGAAGCCCGAAATTTAGCGTGGACTTCAATGCGAAATGATCATAGTAGTTTCTGCTACGAAACTTTGTCTCGAAACCTGGCACAAAATCCAAAGAGATTCTGGTCGTATGCGAAGTATGCTAGCGGCAAAACACAGTCAAAGCCTTCTCTGCGCGGTAGCAACGGAGATACTATCGACGACAGTGCTGCCAAAGCAGAGTTAGTAAACACAGCCTTCCGAAATGCCTTCACAAAAGGAGACGAAGTAAATATTCAAAAATTCGAATCAAGAACAGCTGCCAACATGAGTAACGTAGAAGCAAATATCCTCTGAATAGGGAAGCAACTAAAATCGTTTTATAAAAGCTAATCTTCTGGTCCAGACTGTATACCAGTTAGCTTCCTTTCAGAGTATGCAGATGCTATAGCTTCATACTTAACAATAATATACAACCTTTCGCTCGATGAAAGATCCGTACCCAAAGACTGGAAAAATGCACAGGCCACACCAATATTTATGTAGTACTAAGTTCTAGGGGACTGATGACCTCAGCAGTCCCATATTGCTGAGAGCCATTTGAACGAGTAAAACTTTTCAACGTATCTCATTTGTACAAGCTATACATAAATACACTGCCAGGAAAGTAAGAGGCATGTCTCCTGGAGAGACGAAGTCGATTTTCATCCGATGATGGCATATGCCACCTTGGGGGTAATAAATGTACCGATAATGGTTTCGGCATCGTTTGCTGACAGACACCGTAGTGGCATAGTAACCGAGTACCATCTGTGCCTGCCCTTTAACAGGGAATGCTCACAGCCCGACGACTCAGTACCGTGCGAACATGTGAAGCAAGCAGGCATCCATGCCATGGAGACTCACTCTTTCTTCCTAGAACCATCTGAGCGAGTTTGAAAGGTGTCAAAATAGAGCCTTGTTGTTGGCCGGATGGTCATTTTGGGTAAATGCCACACAAGTTGTGTTGCGTCAGTAGCGTAACGAGCTGGTATAAAGTGACACGTGAGCATTATCGTACTCATAGACAAGATTCTGGACGTCCACGCTGTGGTGTCACCGCCAGACACCACACTTGCTAGGTGGTAGCCTTTAAATCGGCCGCGGTCCATTAGTATACGTCGGACCCGCGGGTCGCCACTGTCAGTAACTGCAGACCGAGCGCCACCACACGGCAGGTATAGAGAGACGTACTAGCACTCGCCCAGTTGTACAGTCGACGTTCATAGCAATGGTTCACTGACAACTACGCTCTCATTTTCCGAGACGATGGTTAGCATAGCCTTCAGCTACATTTGCTACGACCTAGCAAGGCGCCATATTCAATTGATATTGAGATTCTATTAATGTATCATAAAGAGCGATGTTCTACAAATGTGGATTAAAGTTAAGTATTCCAGAAGCTACGTACTTTTCTTTATAGCATTCATTACGTATCCTGTTTCAGACCTCACGCCAGCCTGCGTGAGTTTAAGCGCGTGCCTTTCGGCTTCCCCTCATGGTGTCTAGGTTGTCTTGCCTAGACACAACACACGCAGCACAGACGCCCCCGGGGTCGTCATTTTGTAAGGGCGGCAGTGGCAAATCGTACGGCTACCACAGGAAAGACATGAGGACTTGTAAGTCCAGTTGTGTCAACACAAACTGTAGCGAACCGTTTATTAGCAGTGGACTGCGGGAACGAACAGTCTTCCACTCACGCCACAGCCTCGTCGTGCACGTCCCAACTGCTGCTGTCAGAGGATCACTTGGAAGATGGAATGGTGGGCCGTTTTCGTG
This sequence comes from Schistocerca americana, assembly GCF_021461395.2. Taxonomy (NCBI): domain Eukaryota; kingdom Metazoa; phylum Arthropoda; class Insecta; order Orthoptera; family Acrididae; genus Schistocerca; species Schistocerca americana. The sequence goes on along the minus strand of NC_060126.1, from coordinate 498,233,735 downwards.
AGCGAAGTAAGCAGATTCTGCCTGCACGACACTGTTCGTCGATTGCTCCTGCGGCGTAGGCCTGCTTATCACCGTCTCGTAGAATACATTCGTCTAGCACAAACTGCGCCCACGCCAGGCCTTATGGTCTGGGGTGCTATAAGCTACAACTCTCGTTCACATTTGGTGTTCCTGGAGAGGACGGTAACAAGCGCTGTGTATGTGCAGAATGGCGTTAGACCCGTTCTCTTCCCGTTGTTGCAACAGGAAGGTGGTGTGTTGTTCCAACAGGATAATGCTGCCCACACACTCCCTACGAAACTTAACTTCCGTGGCTGACACGATCTCCGCATTTGTCTCCAATCGAGCACATGTGAGATATGATGGGACAAGAAGTGGCTCATGTCACTCGTCAACAACACCTCTCACAGAACAACGTGAACAGCTGGATCAGGTGTGGTATAACGTATCCCAGGACGGTATTCGCCATCTGTACAAACGGACTGGATACCAGAGACAACACCTGCATTGCTGCCCATCTAGGCTACACCATAAACTAATATGGCTCTTTCAGCAATGATCGGTGCCTGATATCTCAGAACTGCTTGTGCTATTGATCTGTAAATGTAATCATATCACTGCACTGTTAAAGTAATGAATTTTGAGCGAATAGGAAATCTTTAAAAGGATATACCATTTAATTTCCGATAGCGTAGTTGCCTATATTACAGTTCGAACCCACATAGATGATGGCGGACGGCTCCAAATACAAATATTTAAGGAGAATGACACTTCATCACAAGGAGTATCAACATTTACAGGATCATGGATAACGCTGTGAGAAATCTGTATACCCTATGAAGGTACTGGTATGTAGTATCTGTAAGTGGTTGTTCTTTGGAGGGCGACAATGTCCAGTGGCGCAGAGAGTCGCAGGAGGAGGCAGTTGTTGAGAGACTGTGGAAGGTGTGGGCTGCGTGAGCCAAAGGCGGTTGCGTAGCGAAGGATTTATCTCAATGTTTAATAGTAGTGGTACACAGTTTGAATAATAGTGTGTTTATGTTTGCGCAGTGTGACAAAGGAAATAAATTAAATTTTACCAGGTATTAATGAGTCACCATTAGTTAGTACCACACCATTGCATTTAACAATGAACGAAGTCTCGACATACACGGTCAACTACGACAAGAGGATTGTAATATAATAATCAATACTCGACCCATATAATCTCCAAGGAGACGGGAGCTTATAACCCCTATGCAGCGCGAAATTCAAGATGGCTATCGACAAGGCCATATACTGCTCTACAATTAGGTTCCTAAAATTTAGTAATGTCAGCTCAGTCTCGAAACTTCAGTTTGCTTCCGAACGAGTAAATAACAACTATGGGTGCCAAATTCATTTTTAAAGAATTACTGTTTGCGCATCACTGCGTCCACTCCGTAGCACTACGTTGGCTACAGCATCGTTAGTACACACATCAAAAAAGTTTTGCATCACCTCGGTTCACAGAGTTCCGGAACCTGTACAGAAAATTGGAATAGAGATCAACATAAACATCATTGCCGAACTTTTTATTGCTCATGAAAACCACACATTGCTTTTTGTAGCACCATACAGCTAGACAGTCAGAGGTGGTGGTCCAGATTCGTGTGCACATCGCTACCTCTAATACCCAGCAGCACATCCTCTTGCATTGATTCATGCCTGTATTAGTCGTGACATACTATCCACAAGTTCATCAAGGCACTGGTGGTCCAGATTGTTCCACTTCTCAACGGCGATTCGGGATAGATCCCTCAGAGTGGTTGGTGGGTCACGTCGTCCATAAATAGCCCTTTTCAATCAATGCCAGGCATGTTCGACAGGGTTCATGTGTGAAGAACATTCTGGCCACCCTAGTCGAGCGACGCCGTTAGCCTGAAGTAACTCATTCATAAGAGGTGCAAGATTGTGGCGCAAATTGTCGTCCATGAAGACGAATGCCTTGCTATTATGCTGACGGTATGGCTGCACTATCGGTCGGAGGATGGCATTCACGGATCATATAGCCGTTATGGCGCCTTTCACGACTACCAGCGACGTACGTCAGCCACACATAATGCCATCCCAAAACAGCAGGGAAACTCCACCTTGCTTCACTCGCTGGACAGTGAGTCTAAGGCGTTCAGCCTGACCGGGTTGCCTCCAAACACGTCTCTGGTTGTAGGTATATGCGACAGTCTTTGGTGAAGAGAACGTGATACCAATCCTGAGCGGTCCATTCCGCATGTCGTTGGGCCTATCTGTACCGCGCTGCATGACGTCTGGGTTGCAAAGATGGACCTCGCCATTGACGTCGGGAGTGAAGATGCGCATCTTGCAGCCTTTTGCACACAGTTCGAGTCGTAACACGACGTCCTGTGGCTGCACGAAAAGCATTATTCAACATGGTGACGCTGCTGTCAGGGTTCCCCCGAGCCACAATCCGTAGGTAATAGTCATCCACTGCAGTAGTAGTCGTTGGGCGGCCTGAGAGAGGCATGTCATTGTCAGTTCCTGTCTCTCTGTATCTCCTCCATGTCCGAACAACATCGCTTTGATTTACTCCCAGATGCCTGGACACTTCCCTTGTTGAGAGCCCTTCCTGGCCCAAAGTAACAATGCGGGCGGCATCGAACTGAGGTACCGACCGTCTAGGCTTTGCTGAACTACACACAGTACGAGCCGTGTACCTCCTTCCTGGTGGAATGGCTGGAAGTGATCGGCTGTCGCCCCCCCTCACCCTCGTGTAATAGGCGCTGCTCATGCATGGTTATTTACATCTTTGGGCGGGTTTAGTGATATCTCTGAACAGTCAAAGGGTCTGTGTCTGTGATAAAATATCCACAGTCAACGTCTGTCGTCAGGAGTTCTGGGAACCGGGGTGATGCACAACGTTTTTGGATGTGTGTATAATGATAGCGAACTTTTTCTTTTCTTATTTCTGATATTGTGTTTGCATGTTGTTCTTTTACACGGCCATGTTCATTTTATGAAATTTATTAACAAAATGAGTTCTTTTGGGTCTCATCGAAGTCATTTATTTCATTTTCATCAAACTTGAATAAATCATATTTCCTTTTAACAACCACGTTGAAATTCCCTCACTGCGAGAGGTTGCATTTCTCTTGGATGTAACAAGACGCTGGGTGTTCGGAAGACCTCTAACGCACATACCTCAGCAGGAAAGGTGACTCATAAAATATGACGACAGCCTTGCAAGGCATACTGCACTCTGGTACGGCCACTGAAACAAAATAGCTGGAGGCGTGATACGGCCCACGCCGCGTGCGGTTAGACCATACTTTTAAAGGCTTCCTCGCTATTCATTATTGTCACACGCAAATTCAATCACTGTAATCCAACACTGCAATCCAACACTGCAATCCAACACTGCAATCCAAATGATGCCGGCGCGGTGGACGCGAAACCAAATAAATATCGTCACATAAATATCACTGATCACTCTCGTAACTAAACTTCTTCACTTTCCCGTATTATTCTAACGCAAAGGGGTTAAACCGCGGCGATGGCCACTCCCTTTGTCGGTAAGCCTTGTATCATAGCAACCGGCCTCCGCACGGCTCGTCCCGCAACCTGGGAACTGACTTCAACTCACACTCGCTCTCGCAACCCGAAACTATCGATTGTTTACCCTACCGACCTGTGCCGAGTGCAAACTTATAGTAAGGGCCTACGGACCCTTTACATCCCCGCCCTCGAAAACTTCTTTGGAGCCTCTGGCGTAAAAGACTCGGCAAGGGAATTAGACATTACTGCATCTGAACAAAACACACAGTGTAAATAATTAATGAAATTACAATTCACTAAATAATCCCTCGACTCCGGTAATGGGCTGCCTCCTCAACAATTTCTACAAAAGGTTATTAAATCTCATAAACATGGCATCGCCCAAATTACAATTTTTATATCAAACAGCAATAGTCCTCTATAGTCCAATATTGAATGAAACACACAACATACAATCAAAAATTATTACTTGAACACATGACATGAATTATTATACTACAAATTAGTTGTTACAGGTTTTATACCCATTGTCAGGTAATCGTCGATATGAAATATGCAATTCTAATTATAATACATCAGAAAACACAATGTAAATAAACATTTTCCTTTTTCACATGTCCGTTTAACAACTAAATGTCCTAAACATATCTAAGTAGGTTTATTCGGGTCCTTGTAGCTCTCACTCTTGACCGGACCTCACCTTGAGTGTCACTTAGTTTTCCAGTCCCTCCACCTCTTCCTCTATTATCAGACGAATGATTAAAATGATTCCTTGGGTCATTACTTCCCTCTCGGTTTTGGTCATAAGCTTGATTGTGTTCCTGTGGTCGAACAGATTCCAACTGTTCCAGTGTCTCCATCAAGGCTTCCCTATCTTTAATTAGGCTCCCAGATACCGTTTCTTGCATTCTCTGATTCAATCTTCGTTTTATCGCTGATATCATTACGTCATCACTCAGGGGTTGTTCCAAGGTTTCGTTCAATTCCCACAAATTTTCGGCAAACTCTCTCAACGTTCCTCTCCATGTACTAAGTGACTTGCGGTGGAGTAGGTCCTCAAGTGCTGCACACTGATGACCTTTGGACCAGTATTTCTTCAAGAATTCTCCTTCAAACTGATCATAACTAGTAGTCCCTTCCTTCTTCTTGACTCCCCAAGTGAAGGCCTCACCTTCCATTGCGACCCTCTCATTATCCTCTTCTCGTTGCATGGCTATAGCATTTCTCAGATTAACAGCCAATTGGTTTTGCCTAACTCCTATCTTCTTAACCGCATCGTTGCATTGTTTCTGCACCTGCGTCACCTCGGCGATTCCATGATTACAATTTGTTTCCACTTCGGTGATCCTTTCTCCCAATTCGGCTTTAGTTTCTTCAACATCGTCTTCTATCTTTTTTGTTAACTTTCCTTCCATCTTCTCCACGTCTCCCTGGACCTGGTCTATATTCTTCTGTAGCTTACTCTCTCTCTCGTCGACGTTCATCTTCAGTCGTTCTGGTAACTCCTGCATTTCCTTCTTCAGATTACATTCCATCTTCGTGTACAATGTTTTGATCTCTTGTACACCTTTCTCTAATGATGCGTTAATTTCTTGTAAACCTTTCTTAAATGATTCTCTAGTTTCTTGGAAATCTTCCTTTAATGATTTTCTGAATTCTCGTAAACCCTTCTCTAATGATTCTCGTAAATTTTCCTTTAGTGATGCGTTAGTCTTCTTTATCAAGTCTACCAACATCGACCACTTATCTGCATCCTCTGAAACTGACTTATTTCCCGTCGTTTGTCCCGGTGTCTTGGGATAACTAGTTGAATGTGCTAATGGGCTATCTAATGACACTCCATAATCACTCATTCCCGAATCATCTCTGTCTTCCTGTCCTATCCCTTTCCTTTCAACTACTGCCACACAAACCTGCTTATCTTCAGTAGACATGTTTGGTTTATTTTTAATGCACAGGCAAGTAATATAAAATAACCTCTAGTAACCCAAAATATTCCTAATTACTATGAAACTAATCAAACAGTACCTGCAGTATTTTCGGTTAAACCCAAAATTGATACAATACGTATGAATGCCGAACATAACAACTCTCAAAACCTAATAACTACAAATATCAATTCTCACATACACAGCTTATGTAAAATGTTCTAAACAAGATAAATCACACCACTCATAAAATCTATAAATGTAAAATCCCCAAAAACAATAAGCATATTTGTATAATCACCATTTAGACTATGCAGTATGCATAAATAAGTATCCTATATTTCAGAGTATGTATCGCAAGCTTTTCTGAAATTACTGTAATTGGGCACTTTTCCTAACACGAAATTCAATTTACAAATGCTTATTTACCGCGAAGACTGCACATTGCAATTTAATGTTATGCTAAACAGTCGTCTTCACTCACCAACTGACGTTACCACGAGTCGCGATGTTTTGACATTTGAAGTGGGCGTGGCGCTGTACTGTCGCCGGAGTCGCGTGAAGTCACGCTGAAGATCTGAAGATCTGTGGCGAGTCGGCGTAGTTCTCCGTCGGCCGCTCCGTGGCGCTGCAGGCGGGCGTGGTTGTAGTTCGGCTGCTAGATGCCGGGTCGGCGCTCGGTGTCTCGAAGTCGCGCTGCTCACTGTGGCAGGACGTCGTCGTTCTCAGCCGGCCGCTCCATGGCGCTGCAGGCGGACGTAGTTTGTAGTTCGGCCGCTAGATGCCGGGTCAGCGCTCGGTGTCTCGAAGTCGCGCTGAAGACCGTCGGTGTAGTGCGTCTGTGCTTGGCCTACTTCTCGCACAGGTAGTTGAGATGATGTGTGAAATCACCTCGCGGATCGAAGCTCTTTGGCGCAACTGCTAACGGGTATGTGTGACGTCACTGAACAATTGCGTCCCCACATAAATTGTCGCCTGCATAACAGTTTACGGGTCCACATGAAACTGTCCAATTTTCACTATTCATAATGCAATTTCAGTCAAAATATTACCACTAAACACTTCTTTAAAAGCTTCCATGACTAATTCTTAGTTCGTTTTGCTATTTTAATGTTCACACGTGTCTTTCTTTAGTGTCCACTTATCACAGTATTTCGTGCGGATTTACGCGTTTGCACATTATAACACAGTTTATCGACACTATTATTCTTATCTAATATGGCAAGAAAAAAAAAACAGTTTATTCACAATCGTAAGATATTATTACTTGGTATTGTTCAAAATGCACTGTTTCTTGTCGCGATTTTAAAGCTTATACTCTGTCTTCATCCGAAATTGGAAAAATATTTTCTTGCGTTAAGCAAGGTAAAATTACCTATTGTTTTTTACGATTCGCCTGAAAATTGCACTTGTCCTTTCACGGTAAGCCAAGGGTGTAACACCTCCGATTTAAGTATCTCGACCCGATCCAGATCTGATAGCAGCCCAAATAAATATTAATTAATGTGACCGTGTACCTAATGGGGCTGGCAATCGGAATGGACTGCTACGGAGTTGTTACATTCCATTTTGTCCTTCTCAATACTGTAATAATGTAATGTCTGGTAACAAGAAGAACACCAACACAGCTTCACTAATCAAGACCTATATTCGTCTCAAAAACACAAGAAAAAGGAGACAGCCACTGCCTTCGTCATACATATTTAATTACGGCTAATCTCAGCACAGGCTTCCTCGCTATTCATTATTGTCCCACGCAAATTCAATCACTGCAATCCAACACTGCAATCCAAATGATGCCGGCGCGGTAGACGTGAAACCACATAAATATCGTCACAAAAATATCACTGATCACTCTCGTAACTAAACTTCTTCACTTTCCCGTATAATTCTAACGCAAAGGGGTTAAACCGCGGCGATGGCCACTCCCTTTGTCGGTAAGCCTTGTATCATAGCAACCGGCCTCCGCACGGCTCGTCCCGCAACCTGGGAACTGACTTAAACTCACACTCGCTCTCGCAACCCGAAACTATCGATTGTTTGCCCTACCGACCTGTGCCGAGTGCAAACTTATAGTAAGGGCCTACGGACCCCTTACAAACTGTATCGGCAGAATTGAAAGTTCGGTAAAAGAATCCAGTTATTATATTATTCCGGTTGCCAACAATGTCCTCTGCCCATACTAACTCACAGTAACTGTCTACTTCAATTTCGCTCAAGCGGCAAACACGACACCGCCAACTGTGTTTGGCCCATCCTTTCGGAACACCGTTAGGTTCTTCGCAAAAATGTCGGCTGAACTTATCTCCGGTTTTTGCCAGCTTTCAGTGCCTATAACTATTTGAGCATCAGGGCTTACTAATAGCGCTTAGAGCTCTGGTACTTTCCCAACACAGCTATGACAATTCACATTGTTATAACGATTGTTCCTGTTAGTGCGTTCTTCCTGTGTTCGGTCTGTACCCATTGTGACTGGAGCCCTTTTTGTGTTTTCCCGAGACCCTCTGACCTAAAAAAAAGCCCAGTGCACGCCACACAGTCCGTGCTACCCGTGTAGCCGCCTCCTGCGTGTAGTGGACTCCTAAGCTATTCAGCGGAAGCCGAAATCGAGCCACCCTATGGCGCAAGTTGTGGAAACTGTAGCGTACACGTTCGCAGAACCATCTGAGCCTGTGACTGAGACCCCCCCAGACGGCTCTCTACCACAGGTCAGCAATCGGTCCTGTCGATTGTGTTGGAAATGGTGAACTCTGCTTTCATATCGCAAAAAGGACTGGCAGTCTTCACCACTTCTGTTAGTCGTTCGATAGCTTACACAGAGAGGGACAGAGGATAGAGTTTTGGAGCGCAAAGTACTACGATTTTCGTAACTCGTTAACCAGTAGTTCTGGCCGCAGGCTGTCAGCAGAAATTTACTCTTCAGCGGGGCACCTCCTCGAGCAGATATGGCAGCAGGGTGCCACCTTGGGCAGACTTCGTATCAGAAGCGAGAGCTCACATCTGGAGGAGCTGAACTTACACGGGAGTTTATGGTAAAGAGCCAGTGACTGGTTCTGCACCGACTTCAACCGCAACTTCCAAAATACGAGTATGGTGAGAACTGCCGTAACCGCGCGGCAGACTGTAGGAACATTGGAGTTATTTTTAATGATGGTCACTAATTTAAGTCTTAACTTCGAAGACTTGCTTGCAGTTTGACCCTCAACAAGCCTTTCATCTCCGGCCATGGACGCAAACGCATATCTTTCTGTAGGGCTTTCCATTTTTATACACTGACGTACGGCAGTAGGTGTTCGACTTAGATGGAATAACTATTTTCTACATACCCCAGGCATTCGCTTACTATTGTCAATTATAGTTAAACCATTTACTTTGAATAAACTGAGTTAGTTCAGAGATCCTTCTTTAACATCGTAAATACCAAATTCCTTGAACACTGTTTTTGAGCACAGTTGTTAAATTATTTCAGATTTACAGCGTCATTTCAATACATACAGCCAGAGATTCATATTTAAACTCACCTATGAATTTTAAAAACGGCAATTTGACCACTCTGCTCAGGGTGTATTTACCAGTATATTTTGTAACCGCACTGTTTAATTGTTGAAAACTTAGTCAGCCGTTGTCTTAATATTCAAATGAGAGTTAGTATGAATGTCTCGTAAGAAATACACTGCTGCCCTTTAAAATTGCTTCACAAAGAACAAATGCAGATGATGAACGGGTATTCATTGGGCAGATATATTATAGTAGAACTGACACGTGATTACATTTTCAGCCCATGCAGCTTCAACACGATACCACAGTTCATCAAGAGTAGAGACTGGCGTATTGTGCCAAGGCAGTTGCCTGGCAACCATTGACCAGACGTTTTCAATTAGTGAGATATCTGCAGAATGTGATGGCCAGGGCAGCAGTCGAACATTTTCTTTATCCAGAAAGGCCCGTACAGGACCTGCAACATGCGGTCGTGCATTATCCTGCTGAAATTTAGGGCTTCGCAGGTATTGAATGAAGGGTAGAGCCACGGGTAGTAACACATCTGAAATATAACCTCCACTGTTCAGAGTGCCGTCAATGTGAACAAGAGGTGACCGAGACGTGTAACCAATGACACCCCATACCATCAAGCCGGGTGATACGCCAGTATGGCGATGACGAATACACGCTTCCAATCTGCGTTCACCGCGACGTCGCCAAACACGGATGCGACCATCATGATGCTGTAAACAGAACCTGGATTCATCCGAAAAAATTACTTTTGCCATTCATTCACCCAAGTTCGTCGTTGAGTGCACCATCGCAGGCACTCCTGTCTGTGATGCAGCGTCAAGGGTAACTGCAGCCATGGTCTCCGAGCTGATAGCCCATGCTGCTGCAAACGTCGTCGAACAGTTCGTGCAGATGGTTGTTGTCTTGCAAACGTCCCCATCTGTCGACTCAGGGATCGAGACGTGGCTCCACGATCCGTTACAGCCATGCGGATAAGATGCCTTTCATCCCGACTGCTAGTGATACGAGGCCGTTGGGATTCAGCACGGCGTTCCGTATTACCCTCCTGAACCCATCGATTCCATATTCTGCTAACACTCATTGGATCTCGACCAACGCGAGCAGCAATGTCGCGATACGATAAACCGCAATCGCGATAGGCTACAATCCGACCCTTATCGTAGTCGGAAACGTGATGGTACGCATTTTGTCTCCTTACACGAGGCATCACAACAACGTTTCACCAGGCAACGCCGGTCAGCTGCTGTTTGTGCATGAGAAATCGGTTGGAAACTTTCCTCATGTCAGCACGTTGTAGGTATAGCCACTGGCGGCCACCTTGTGTGAATGCTCTGAAAAGCTAATCATTTGCATATCACAGCATCTTCTTGCTGTCGGTTAAATTTCGCGTCTGTAGCACGTCATCGTCGTGATGTAGCAATTTTAATGGCTTGTAGTGTATTTCACGTGATGTGCTGTTAGGACAGTGGCAAAGGTCAATTGTGGAAACTAAGCCACTGAACTTTAACAGTTACGTTATTAAGGAATACACCCGAGTGACTACACAAAGTAAGAGGTTCAAACTAATAATTAATAGCGTAATGGAAATGGGTCATAAGTATAGTTACGTTGGTACACAGTTACATGCGAACGTACGATCGCTAGAAGTACGTAAGTTCTATGTACTATCATTCCCCGTGACCTGGCTGAAGGAATTAAGGTCAAATGCATTTATTTATCTGAGAAAGAAAATAATCGGACTTGCGCGACATGCAGGTTCTGCATGTAGAGGAAAATATGAGCTAAACATAGAAATTGGCGTTGGCGACCAGGAAGGGAAGAGAAGAACACAGTCACGTACCTCTCTTGTTAAGCATCGCCGTCTTGAAGTTCGTTGCCTTCATCTAAATTATCCATATGAAATTAAACAATAATAATCTTCCAGGATTACACGACCTGGGACCCATGGTATCGTAAACGAGAAAATCGTATTGATTCAGACGTTTTTTTTCGTTATTTCGCACTATTTCACTTGAAATTAGACAGCACTTCGTTTCTACATCGTATTACCAGGACATGAGAAAAACCAAATGTAACTATTACTGAAACTAATTAACGAGAGCATAAATCTTCTTCTGTCCGTCTGTGCTAAATACTTTTCAAATGAATCTTAGGTATGAGAGTCGAATATTTATTTATACATTTACTAAGAAGGAAATATTGTGAAGTTTCTTATCAATTTCGGAGGCCGAGGGTGTTCCAGCGCCGGCACGTCGGTCAAGAACGTTAGAGCAGACGGGACTGTGTGATGACGTCAGCCATTAGTACGCCGACCGACCCCTCTCTAGGACGACACCGAGACAGCACCGGCCTCTGGGCGAAGAGAACATAAGCGCCGATCCACCTTGCCGCAGCCCAGTTCAAGTTATATGAACCGTACAGCAGTGACTTATAATTTGTATTGTTTCACTCGTATCAGGAGTTGTATACACGGAAGAGACTTCTTATTTGACTGTCTCCAATTGCTTGCGACGCGCCATTCTATATCCACAAAATTAAGTATTGGAAATTATCTTACTGTAAAAAAGTCATTAATACGATTTGGTTGAATTGTTTCCTAGCGATCGGAGAAAGCATGTTGAGCAGTGCGCGGCTCGCGCTCATTCTGTTTATTGCTCGTCACCTTGTTTTTGTAGTTCTGTCGCCTCGTTTTTTCTTTAATTCGATTTGCTGGCGTCACTAAGTTGCTTGTTCACTTTCCCGTCAGTGGCAGCAGCAGCAGAGCTTCTCGATAAGTGCACTGTCGTACCATCTCTGCAGCGACCGCAAGTTCTTGAGGATCGTCGTCTGTCTGGAGTTCAGCTGGGAGCTCAGTCGGGCACGGAGCAGCGGTCGGGGACGATGGAGAGTCGGGGACGGAGCCCCAATGAGGCGCGTACAGCCAGTGCCCGCCGACCACTGGCGACGCACATCAACTGTCCGACGGAAGGAGATTGGAGCGGGACGACCGTTGGTTGGCCGTTCGGTTGGTCCTCTCATCGGACCACTTGTATTTGGTCTTTAGACCGTTTCTGGGCCTCGTCACTTGGTCATGTTGCCGGACGTGGGTCGGTTCCTTCCTTGTGCTGAGCTGTCGTGGCCAATGGGCACGTGGTTGGGTCCTAGCCAGTGTGCCCGCGTCGCCGTGTCTACGAGTTCCGAACGGACATGGGGTTGAGTCGAGTTGTAGCTGCAGTCAGCTACGGACGGTCAAGACACGCCCAACCGTTGCCGACACACGTAACTTGAGTGTGAAAGACCTGGGGCCGGCCTGAGTGGTCGAGCGGTTCTAGACACTACAGTCTGGAGCCGCGTGACCGCTATGGTCGCAGGTTCGAATCCTGCCTCGGGCATGGATGTGTGTGATGTCCTTAGGCTGGTTAGGTTTAAGTAGTTCTAAGGGGGCTGATGACCTCAGATGTTAATTCCCTTAATGCTCAGAGCCATTTGAACCAATTTTGAAAGACCCGGGTTGGTCGTTCGGTCGGTCGTCTCACCGGATGACGTGAATTTGGTCGCCGACCGCTTGTGGAAACTCTCTGTGTGTCGAATTGATGCGTCCTTGTTGTTCCGCACCGATTGCTTTTACGACTGTTCGAGTTCTTGTGTAAGAGTGTTTACGTGGAACTGTGTGTAGCTTCTGTGATTTCCACTGACCAGGTGAATGCCGTCTCCGTACTGGAATAGGTAGTTGGTCGGTTGCGACAGACGGAATTTATGAGGTTGTTGGTTGGTTCTTCAGCAGTCCCTAGGTCGTGTTGCAACCCGATAGCTTAGTGTTACGCCTGGCTGCCTCTCTCACCTAAACTGTGGTTTGAGATTCCTCTCCAGGCCGACCCTTGGAACACTTCTGAGCGGCACTGTCTGTTGTTTGTGATTAGCATTTTATTTGGTCGCAGGTACTGTGCCTGCTCTTCAGTCGTGTATTAATATCATCTGTTTTATGTATAGTATATTGCCCTCAGCCGAACTTCGTAAGAACTTTAACATTGGGTTCTCAACTGTGTTTCATTTAAAATTCCTGTTGCTCTGCAATAACTTAGAACCAATTAACCTAAGGACACCACACACATCCATTCCCGAGACAAGATTCGAACCTGCGACCGGAGCGGTCGCTCGCCTCCAGACTGTAGCGCCTAGAACCGCACGGCCACTCTGGCCGGCTGTTGCTCTACATTTAGACGTTCAGCCGCATTTGTCTCGAAATCTGTGGCCTTATTATGTAAATCCTTCTATGTAAGGTTTCTCGTTAATTATCTTGAATTTTTGAAACTGCCTTCAGCCGTGTTCTGTAATGTTAACCTTAAGGTTGTCTTTAATTATTCTTGAATAATAGTTTGGGCCTTCAGCCGACAAGATACTTCAAGTTTCTTAAGATGTTTCTTTGTTGTACTGTGTAAAAGCTTATTTTAAGCCTCTCGTATATTATGTAAAGAGGCTGGCCGGTGTGGCCGTGCGGTTCTAGGCGCTTCAGTCTGGAACCGCGTGACCGCTACGGTCGCAGGTTCGAATCCTACCTCGGCCATGGATGTGTGTGCTGTCCTTAGGTTAGTTAGGTTTAAGTAGTTCTAAGTTCTAGGGGATTGATAACCACAGATGTTAAGTCCCAAAGTGCTCAGAGCCATTTGAACCATTACGTAAAGAAATATTTTATTGTTCTTTCAGCCGAAGAATTAACTTGAATTTTTCTTAATATGTCCTTTAGCCAGAATTTGTAAGTGCTTGGCTTTTAAAGCATTTCCTTACTTTATCTGAAATATTATATATTACAATTTTATTTAAGTAAGGCCTCCAGCTATTACTCTGAATCCTGGAGTTTTAATAGCAATCATTTAAATTTTTTCTGGAGAAGTTACTTAGGCCCTCAGCCGTGAATTGATCTTTATTGTTTTAAAGACAAAACTGTGCATTCGATTGAGGAATTAAGTTGTATGTTTTCTTATATAACTAAGAGTAATAGAACTTGACCCTTTTCGACAACCTGATCCGCTGTGTCCTGCGAAACCAGATTGCACAGGTTTCCTAGGCACCCCATATTAGTCGCCTGGGCAGTACAGAACATTGGCGATTATGAGGTCAACGGATTCCATAGCGACAGCTACCACAGATTCTCTGTTTTCATTTCGTGGGGTCTTCTGGTTTTGCTGGCGTCTTAAATCTACTTTGCTTCTCTTTGCAGGGGTGCATTTCCTTACTTTAACAGTCTCTTCTGTTTTCCTGCTAATCAGTGTTCTCAGGTAGGCATTGCCGAAATTTTCATTGCTTCTGTACTTACGTTTCTTGCTTACCTCGTCTGTTCATTGCATCTCCCTCTCCAGGTATGAGCAACATACCTAACGCAATCCCTGCACAGACATGGCATCTGCAAGCGATGGATGCAACGCAGCTAATGCAGATGTTTCAGTTTCTGAGTCAACAAATCGTGTCTCTACTAAATACATACAGCAGCTGCCGTCGAATCAAACGAATACAGTGCAGTAGCAGGTGCCTACAGCAGCTCCAAGTGCTATACAGCCTTTCCGCTAGTTTTATGGATAACAAGAGGAATTGCTCATGTGTTGGCAACAGTGTGAAGCCCATGTAATTTGTGAAGGTGTGTCACATAAATATTGACTCTTCTATCGGTTGTAAACCGTAGTTAACGTATTTTATGAATAAAATTAGTACAAAATATACAGTTAATGTTCTTGAAACAGCTGATATGCAGCGATAATTTAAAAGTAGCATCTTTATTTAAAACATGTGTATGAAAATAAAAAAGGATCGAAAAGAGACGCGAGAGGAAGGACGTACTTCATGGTGCACACACAGTTTTGTTTCGCGATACGGAAGGCAGCCATTGAGCGGCTATACATATTTTATGTAAGTTATTCGATATTATGCTAAAACAAACTAATTATTGTTATCACAAAATGAATTTCTTTGTATCAGTTGTCACCTCAAATGGTCGCAGCTGCCAGTTATTTTTAATAAGCATTCTTTTTTCAGTAATTTGCGCTGCGGGAAGCTCATCTTCCGATGCAGCCTCTGGTCGGCCATTATGCGCCGAAGTATTAATTTATTTTTCAAAGTGTTAATAGTAACCGTAAATGCGAGGGATTTCGTTGTAAGAACATTTTTAAATTGCAACAGATAACTAATTTACGTTAAAGTTCATTTTTTAAATCATACAGATTCCATTACTTCAGTAAGTTATATCTTGGCCGCTCCACGGCAACGATCGAAATTCCCTCGGGCCTTGCTTTGCAATCAATAAATAGAAATTAAGAAAATAACATTCAATTCAGTTAACGGCAAATATATTTTAGTCGTCACGTTCAAAATCTAAAGTTGGTACATGAAAACAGCGGCCCTTCAAGAACCCGTTTCATATTTACTCATGCACGTAAGTAAAAGTGATAAGACAAGGTAATATCCCTGAGAGAAAGAATCATGCTCTAACAAAAGAAAAATTCACATGATAAATTAAAAATAAATAAATTAAAAAAAATTATATATATATATATATATATATATATATATATATATATATATATATATATATAACGTCAAAAATGGCAATGCAACAAATTGCTCACAACATACCAGGTACTGTGAAAAGCTGTTACTTTCTCTCAACTGTAGGAATTTCATTCTTTCGACTCATTCAGAAGTTAATTCCTAACGCCACTCTGAGTGAACTTTCCTATCATCAGGTTGTAGATTCGCTAACTAACTATTACGACCAACAAGTGAATACGGTGGCAGCTAGGTAGCAGTTCTTTGGTTGCAAGAAAAACGGTCACAATAAACTTATCATGAGTGAGTAAAAGATTTACAGAGTATGACGATGAAATGCAAATTCATATGTTCTTGTGGTGGTTTATATTCAGATGTTATGTTGTGTGATGCGATCGTATACAATGTAACTGATGTCAAACTTAGAGAACAGATTTTGAAACAGTCTGATCCGTCATTTCAGCACATATTTCAAATACTACATCAGTAAGATTCAGTTGCCTTGTCAGCCGATAAGCTTAACAGGGAGCAATTTGCTGGTTCGAGTCGCCTCTTGCTTGCAACCAGCCCGTTAGACAGCGGCAGCATGAGTGCGCCATATACTGTGTAAACAGCTTGCTCGCAACAAGCCGCGTCAACAGTTCTCTACACAGGCGGCTGCTGGGGCAAACAGAATTAAGTCTGTCCTCGGTGCTATTCACGACACAAACGCCAAGACTGCCCGTCCAGACAAGCACGGTGTGACGCTTGTGGCAAGAAAGGTCATGTACAATGCGTGTGTTTGCAATGGAACAAACATAAGAATTCTGCCTACTCACAAACATCTAGTCATGATGACTATGTAATCAGTGCCATGTATTCCAGGCCTGCTACAGGCATTAGCAGAGCTAGCAAGCGAACAGTCTCTTCACTGCTATTGCAGTCCAACAAACTTTACACACAATTACTTCTTTGCGGAAAACGTGAGAAATTTCAGGAGGACACGGGTGCCTCTGTTACATTGCTGAATCGTACCACATATGAACTGTTAGGCTTCCCAGGCCTGTCTAAAACTAGCACGTATGTGACAGGTTATAATGGACAAGACATTCCCGTTCTCATAAAATGTTCTTTGCCTGCCATCTATCACTCGTATGCACGAACACTAACTTACAGCCGGCCGGTGTGGCCATGCGGTTGTAGGCGGGTCAGTCTGGAACCGCGCGACCGCTACGGCCGCAGGTTCGAATCCTGCCTCGGGCATGGATGTGTATGATGTCCTTAGGTTAGTTAGGTTTAATTAGTTCTAAGTTCTAGGCGACTGATGACCTCAGAAGTTAAGTCGCATAATGCTCAGAGCCATTTTGTAGCTAGCTTGCTGAAAGAATTCCTCGAACTGTTTTCTAAGGGTTTAGGCAAGGCTAATAATTTTGCTGCACATATTACTCTGAAAGACGATGCTTACCCGGAATGTTATTGAGCCAGATCTGTTCCCTTTGCATTACGGGACAAAGTCGTTGCAGAGCTTAAGGAAATGCAAGATAGAAGAGCTATTGCGCCATAGAAGCTAGTCAGTCGGCAAGTCCACTGGTTTTGCTCCACAAACCTTCAGGTTGCATTCGCCTCTGTGTTGACTAAGTCTACAATCAACCCACAAACTGTGATTGATACATATCCATTGCTAAGCCCAGAGGATCTCATGGACGGATTGGCGCTGATCACTACTTTTCAAAATTGATTTGCGCGAGCCATATCTTCAAATACAACTAGATGAAGAATCTGAAAAAGTATGTGCCTTTGCTTTATGGTAGTTCTTCTATACCCGCCATTTTCCAACGGTATGTGGAACAACTGACTGCTCAACTACTAAACTGTTCAAACTATTTCGGCGATATTGTGTTAGCAGGTCGTAAATCTGAAGAACACATTGCAAAATTTCGTGCTTTGTTTTGCGTGTTAACTGATGCAAGACTGAAGTGTAGACCGGACAAGCGTGATCTTTTAAACCTGAGTTACAGTATCTTGGCCATGTCATGAACAGTCAAGGTGTACATCCTCATCAGAGGCATCTGTGAGCCATACGAGATTTGCCAGTTCCTCGCAGTGTCACAGAACTGCAGTCAGTTTTAGGGAAAATGAACTATTAAATTCGGTTCGTGTCGAATGCTGCAGAAATCGCAGCTCCATTGCATCGCTTGCGCCACAAGAATGTCCCCTTTGTTTGGATATATGATTGCCAACAAGTTTCTCGAAAACTTAAGGATGCATTATGTAGTGATCTATGTTTGGTACACTTTGATCCTGACAAACCGGTTTTGTTCCATGTTGACGTTTGTTCTTACGGAATCGGTGCAGTGCTTTCGCACAGATTTGGTGAAAGAGAAGGCCTATTACTTTCGCATCAAAAGCGTTGTTCAATGCTCAGTGTCACTATTCACAAATAAAGAGGCATTGGCTATTGTGTGTAGTGTCACCAAGTTCCACCACTATTTGTACGCCAGAAAATTCTACTTAGTAAAGCATCACAGGTCATTGCAGTCCTTGATTCATCCAACGAAGCCGGTTCCTGCGGGAACTACCCAAAAATTATAATCGTATTATCACTTCGATGCTCAGGATTCTGAACTGCTTGAATTATTTCTGCTGAACTATAGACAAAATGCACAGGCTCGGAAGCTGATTGAAATCTGAACATTATCTTAAAATACATTCGCACATCTAGGCCTCGTTCCTTGCATAGCAGAAAGAACTCTAAAGTGCGAAGATACTTTGCACGTCGACATAGCCACGGTATACAGAAAGGTGTGATTCTCGTCCAAAGTGGCAGTGGACAGTCACGTGTGTTGATCCCTAAAGCTTTGCTAAAAGAAGAGTTGCAATTATTTCAGCAAGGACAGTGAGGGATTGTTCGTACGAAAGAGTTCGTGCGTCGACAATGTACTTGGCGGTTTATGGACACCCAAATATAGCAGATGACGTCATAGTGTCACGTATGTGCGGAAAATCAGCCCGCTCCGCCACAAAAATTCTCTACTTGTCCTCCGTCGCCATCGCCACGGCAACGTGTGCACATAGACTTTGCGGTACCATTTTGGAACACTCGTTGGTTGATTGTGGTTGATTCGTATACAAGATTCCTTTCGCTGTGCCAATGAAGTGGACAATGTCACGAACAACTATTCTGGTGTTGTCTATTTTTTACCTCGAAGGTTTCCCTGAAGTCATAGTGTCGGACAACGGCCCTCAGTTCACGTCAAATGAATTTGAAACATTTTGTGAACGCAATGGCATACAGCATCTAATTAGTGCCCCGTTGCATCCATAGTCAAATGGCGAAGCGGAAAGTTTTATCAGAACTTTTGAAACATCCCCTTAGAAAAATTATGAATGACAGTGCTGGAAAATCTGACTTTCAATAATCCCTACAAAAGAATGGCCCTGACTAACAATAACCTATACCTTTTATGAATCACTTACCTCACAAAAATCTTCGTTACTCAAATTACTGCAATACAGCGTGCGCCAATACTGCCAGCTGAATAAGAGATTCTAACTGCTGAAGGCACTAACTACTGATAGGCATAGTTAGCAAATGAAGGATTTTGATGGAGAACAAACAATGTATTTACCTTAATAGTGTTGGAAAGTCATAATATATATATCAGTTCATGACATCCAGTCTTACAAATTTCCTCTTTCTTACGGACATACTTCCAGATCGTCCGCACTCAAAACTCGGCCATCTCTCTCCCCACATCCACCACTGCTGGCGGCTCACCTCCAACTGCGCAACTCTACGCGTTGTTGACATCCAAGTGCCTTATACTGCAATAGCGAATAATCCAAAAATGCCAACCAGCCACAGATTCCATAAAGCATAGTCAGCGATTTTCATACAGAGCGCTACGTGGCGTTACCAACATAAGAACCTAAACAGCCTACTTACGCCTTCAAGCAGCAGATAGCCAAACTTTGCTCAACACACACAAGGGATCAAGAATTGCAACTCTTTCTCGCCTCCTATCACTCGTACCCACAAGATGGACGATCGCCGGCAGAACTGCTTCACTGCCGCCGCCATAGGACACTGCTCCACCTGCTCCATCCCCCGCAGCATCGGGCGCCGAAGGAAGGCCGCAAATATCGCTTCGCGCCGCATGATATTGTATTTTACAGGGTTTTTAGCGGCAGCAGACAGAGGGCGTGAAACGAGATCCTTCTTCGACTTGGCGCAACGTGTATCTCACTTCAGGCCAACATCGCAATCAAATCCGCCACTGTCATTTGCACGGTGATCCTTTTGTGTCTCTTCCCTCCCAGATTCAGGGATCCCGAGGAGAGCGTGGCACAGCGGCCGCCCGAGTGAGTCATCACACGACACCGCAGGAGGACCCCGTGGAGATGGAGCCCTCGCCTCCTCTCTTCCTACTGATGGAACTCGATCCGCCCACGCCGCAGCAGCCGACGCCTTCGACATCTTGCTATGGACCTCAGGAGGTGGACACGTACCCTTCTGGCCGTTTCCCGGGGGACGTTTCCACCAGAGTGAAGGCCGTGTGGCGGAGTACGACCGGAACCCTGACGTCCGCACGTCCCCTGCAGTAACAGCTTCCGGTCCAGCGCAGCATCCACACGCCTGCGTCCCCCGCCGTTTCCGAGCTCCTTATACGACGACGGTCCGTCGCTTTGAGGGGGTGGGGGGAGGGGGGTTAGGGAATGTTCCACCGTAACCCCAAGCATCGGCACGTCGGTCAAGAACGTTAGAGCAGAGAGGGCTGTGACATGACGTCAGCCAGTAGTACGCTGAGCGAACCCGCTCTATGACGACACCGAGACAGCACCGGCGTCTAGGCAAAGAGAACATAAGCGCAGCCCTTCCTGGCCGAAGCCCAGTTAAAGACTAGCCGTTCTACGAACGCGACAGCAGTGACTTATGAACTGTATTGTTTCATTTCTTGAAGAGACTTATTATTTGACTAATTCCTTACGACACACCATTGTACATCCCCAAAGTTTGTCTTACTGTAAAAAAAGTCATTAATACGATTTGCTTGAACTGTTGTCTAGCGATCAGAGAAAGCAGGTTTCTTTGGCACTCCATAATAGACGAGCGGGTCGGAACAACAGAGGGTACATCAATAAACATTTTCCCAATTTAAACATACAAATTCACTTTAGCCATCACAATAATCACTAAAAAAAACTGACTTAAAGCATTTTTCAGTTGGTTGGCCGAGCTGGCTAACGCACGGCTTTCCGGGTGGTAAGGAGCGCCGGTCCCCGGCATGAATCCGCTCGGCGAATTTGTGTCGAGGTCCGGTGAGCCGGCCAGTCTGTGGATGGCTTTTACGCGGTTTTCCATCTGCCTCGGCGAATGCGGGCTGGTTCCCATTATTCCGCCTCAGCTACACTATGTCGGCGATTGCTGCGCACACAAGTTCTCCACGTACGCGTACACCACCATTACACTACCACGCAAACATAGGGGTTACACTCGTCTGGTGTGAGACGTTCCCTCGGGGGTCCACCGGGGGCCGAACCGCACAATAACCCTGTGTTCGGTGTGGGGCGGCGGAGGGGTGGACTGCGGTAGTCGTCGTGGGGTTGTGGACTCTGCGGCTGCGGCGGGGACGGAGCCTCTCCGTCGTTTCTAGGTCCCCGGTTAACATAACATAACATAACATAACATAACATCTTTCAGTTGCTGGAACATAACTATCATATACGATTAATATCAGTACATATGTTTTCTATATGTGAATAACGGCTCAGCTGATGACCGTTGTTGAACTTTTGGAGAGAATATTATTTGTTTTCTGTATAGCTTGCGTGTTTTGTGTTACGAGGGCATTGAGTTATAGCATGTATTTGGTTTTTGAACGGTTTATTGGCCCTACACAGACGCGGAAAAAGTTACAGGGCACTTCGTAATACCGTGTCGGACCTCCTTTTACCTGGCGTTGTGCAGAAACTCGATTCGATGGAAGTCCCCTGCACGAAGACTGAGCCACGCTGCCTTTATAACCCTCCATAACTTCCGAAAGTGTTACCGTTGCGGAATTTTTTGTACTTACTCACCTCTCGATCACTCACGATAAATGTTCTATTTGACTCGTGACGCCGGCATCTGTGGCCGAGTGGTTCTAGGCGCTTCAGTCTGGAAACGCGCGACCGCCACGGTTGCAGGTTCGAATCCTGCTTCGGGCATGGATGTGTGTGATGTTCTTAGGTTAGTTAGGTTTAAGTAGTTCTAAGTTCTATGGGACTGATGACCTCAGATGTTAAGTCCCATAGTGCTGAGAGCCATTTGAACCATTTGAACGGGAGACCATCGTCTTTGGCGTACTGCTCTGGCTTACCTGCAGCAGCAATTTCAGCAGCAGTTGGCACAACAGTGACACAACAAACTGTCACAAATCGGTTACTTCAAGACAGCTCCCTGGCAGTTGGTTTTTTTTTTTTTTTTTTTTTTTTTTTTGCCAGTTTCCTGTTGGCACAGTTGAAAAAGATATTTTGCTGGAATGTGTTAGTAAAAATCTTCATACGAATGATGTTCAACCATTATTTGGTCTGTTCCTTCCACTACCATGTAACCTGACACAGTAGTGCATACCGGCACCAAGGGACACAGACGCCAGTGGTGACCGACGACTACGGGCCTAAATGAACAACAGTGCATAATCAACGACAATTCAGCGAAAGTTGCAGGGTATGGGCCTCCAGTGCAGGCGTCTGCTTCATGTATCCATGCTGACTGCTGTTTGTCGGCGACGAAGGCTGGAAGTTTGCACGACAATACGGCAATCAGACGTCTACTGAAAGGCAACAGATGGCTTTTCCGCATGTATCAAGTTTTGTGCTTCATCGGGCTGAAAGCAAACAATCGTCGGAGGCGTCCAAGCCGGAAGAGGGGGTGTTTTCGTGGCAATACCTGGATCTCGTCATTCTGGAAGGCACACTGGATCAACCCAGGTATGCACCCATTCTTGAGCACCATGTCAACTCCTACATGCAGTGTGGTTTTTCCTCCGAAAGAAGACATCCCAGAAGGAAATGCAGTGGGTCATATAACCAGCAGTGTACGTCCGTGGTTCGAAGAGTACTAGGATGACTTCACCGTACTCCCATGGCTATCAGAGTACCCATATTTAAACACAATCTAGAATCGGTGGAAGAACGTTGATCGTGCTCTTCGCACCATGCATCCCCAACGAAGAAAAAAAATGGTTCAAATGGCTCTGAGCACTATGGGACTCAACTTCTGAGATCATCAGTCCCCTATAACTTAGAACAACCTAAACCTAACTAACCTAAGGACATCACACACATCCATGCCCGAGGCAGGATTCCAACCTGCGCCCGTAGCGGTCACGCGGTTCCACACTGTAGCGCCTAGAACCACTCGGCCACCCCGGCTAGCCCAAACGAAGAAACTTAGCGCAGTTAGCCGCTGGGCTGGAATCAGCATGGCTCCACATCCCTGTCAATACCTTAAAGAACCTCATCGACTATCTTCCTCCACGACTCGCCGCACTGCGCACTGCAGAGTCTACCTTTTGCAATGCGGACTGCTGCGAGACGTGGAGGAAGATAGTCAAACAGAACACCTTGAGCGACTGGAGATACGCAGGACGTTCGTATTCATAGCACATGTACATTAGTGTGTTCAAGGTCAACATCAACATCGCGGCACAACACCACCTTTCAGTAAAATATGCCTCGGCTCTCGTTGTCACTTTAAACCGAAGGTAACCCATCAGTATGACTTGAGCAGACGTGTGGGTTGCCTAACTGATGTATGCCCGAACAGTACCGGCAAATCGGTGAGTCTGAAAGAGGGTGTGTTATTGGCATGAAAGAATGTGATGCATGCATCTAGAAAATTGCTGCTCATGAGGGACGAAATGTTTCGGCAACGCAGCTTGTGCGTGTAGTGCGGTTCATAATGTGCCGTAGAACACAACGAGATGAGTCAGGTCGCACCACCCAGACAACGCCCCGAGGAAATCGACATCTCATTTGAATGGCATTAGAGAACAGAATTGCGATCTCCTCGCTCTGACGCAATAGTGGGACACTGTAACACATGGTACACTATGTGAGGCGACAGTCCACTGCCATTTACACTACTGGCCATTAAAACAGCTACACCAGAAGAAATGCCGATGATAAACGGGTATTAATTAGACAAATATATTATAGTAGAACTGACAGGTGACTACTATTTCACGCAATTTGGGTGCATTGATACTGAGACGTTTTCAGTTGGTGAGAGATCTGAAGACTGTGCTGGCCAGGGCAACAGTCGAACATTTTCTGTACCCAGAAAGGCCCAGACAGGACCTGCAACATGCGGTGGTGTATTGTCCTTTTGAAATGTAGGGACTCGTAGGGATCGAATGAAGGGTAGAGCCGCGGGTCGTAACACATCTGAAATGTAACGTCCACTGTTCAAAGTGCCGTCAATGCGAACAAGAGGTGACCGAGACGTGTAACCGATGGCACCCCATATCATCACGCCGGGTGATACGCCAGTATGGCGATGACGAATACACGCCTCCAATGTGCGTTTACCGCGATGTCGCCAAACACGGATGCGACCATAATGATGCCGTAAACAGAACCTGGATTCATCCGAAAAAATGACGTTTTGCCATTTATGTACCCAGGTTCGTCGTTGAGTGCACCATCGCACGCGCTCCTGTCTGTGATGCAGCGCCAAGGGTAGCCGCAGCCATGGTCTCCGAGCTAATAGTCCATACTGCTGCAAACGTCGTCGAACTGTTCGTGCAGATGGCCGTTGTCTTGCAAACGTCCCCATTTGTTGGCTCAGGGATCGAGACGTGGCTGCACGATCCGTTGCAGCCATGCAGATTAGATGCCTGTCATCTAGACTGCTAGTGATACGAGGCCATTGGGATCCAGCACGGCGTGCCGTATTACCCTCCTGAACCTACCGATTCCATAGTCTGCTAACAGTCACTGGATCTCGACCAACGCGAGCAACAATGTCGCGATACGATAAACCGCAATCGCGATAGGCTACGATCCGACCTTTATCAACGTCGGAAACGTGATGGTATACATTTCTTCTCCTTACACGTGGCATCACAACAACGTTTCACCAGGCAACGCCGGTCAACTGCTGTTTGTGTATGAGAAATCGGTTGGAAACTTTCCTCACGTCAGCACGTTGTAGGTGTCGCCACCGGCGCCAGCCTTGTGTGAATGCTCTGAAAAACTAATCATTTGCATATCACAGCATCTTCTTCCTGTCGGATAAATGTCGCGTCTGTAGCACGTCATCTTCGTGGTGTAGCAATTTTAATGGCCAGTAGTGTATTACTGCTTGGGTTATATGTGAATCGCCCACTTCTCTGCCTACTTTTGATGAATGTGCGGAAACAGCTAGATCGGAACAATGACGAATGAAACGACATCACTGGGGACTGGAACGGCATCAGATAACGATTTCGGGCGAACCATCGTCTGTTTGTTTAAAATTGATGGCCCCATCTCGGTTCGCAACACACAGGTGGAGCGGCATCATAGTGACTGGATTCACACACTACATACAGCACCAACTCAAGGCCTCATGTTGAGGGGTTCTACTGGGTACAACCAGAAATCACAGTTGGTGCCTGTCCAGGACTCTGTGACGAGTCTGCCCCACGTGAGTGACATCCTGCGACCCAACATTCTGCACAACACCCCAGACGTCATTGTTCAGCAGGACAATGTTCGACCACACATGCTGCTGCGCCAATATGTGCCTTCTTGGTGTTACAGGATGTCAGCCTTTTGCCCTGGCCTGCCAGAACTCCAGACTGATCACCAATCAAAAACGTGTGGGATATGGTGAAACGATGGGTGCGGCGCTGTGTCACAATGACCACCACCACAGATGAACTTTGGAACCAGGTGAATGCAGCATGGATGGCTGGAACACAGGGCCCCATTCGCAGTTTATACGCGTAGAATCCATCATTCATGGAATAAGTTATCAGGGTCCATGGCGGACCCGGTACCTACTAGATAACAGGGCACATGATAAACCGACCTGACTGAAATGCTGGTCACTTCCACAGAACGTACTAATGTACATGTCCTGAGCATATGAACATCCTATCTCTAGTAGTTGAAGCTGCTCTGTTTCTTCTGAACATGAGTGTGGTTATTCAGCCTTCTCGCAGGGTTAGCGTTGAGTCTGAGTGATCAAAATAAAATATTCAGTTCTTGAAGCAAATATGTCAATCAAAAGTGGATAAAATTCAAACAAGAGTCCAGTGTGACTGGGTAGCGTATAGTGTGAACAGTAACGACCACACCACACGACTAACTTTACATTTGTCAATTTTTTTGTTAGAAATTTCTGTCTGGTAAGAAGTCCTGACTCGAATCAGAAATCTGGTCCAATAATCCTTAGGATCATATGTTTTTCATTACTTAAATGCGTGGAGCTGTATTGAAATCCTTCGAAAGTCCTGGAACACAGCAGTGGAGGCCACGTTTAAGGCGCCCTGGACCTCATGGGTGAACAGTCTTTTTTCCCCTGTGTGTGTTTGCGGATTCTTTGTTGATTTTTGTAGTCGCGATCATCATTTTTAGAAAAGTCGTAATACTTGAACACTGAATACATTCCAGAGTCCTACAAAACACTAACGTCAGTGATACAGGCTTCTAATAATGTACATCTATCCCATGAGGTTTCTTAACAAGGGAGCTAAGTTCACTTTTTTCCTAGTGGCTAGGTACTCTTCATTTCTCCATCTATCTACGATACACTACTGATAGAAGTGAAGCGAGTCCTTTCGCGTTATCTCTGTGGGTTTTCACACTTATCTCATACGATCCTCATTCCGTAGCACTTTTGACCGTTTGGTGTTGAATTTCTGTTCAGTGATTACTAGCCTTGATATTTGCCATTTCAGCGTATATGCTATGATTGGAGGGAGGAACCGCATGAAATACATTCGGAGGACCGCAGTCGGGATTTTGGAGTTCGCATTATGTTTCGATAGCCGTATACTCCCTGAACCTATGATTTCGAAGTTTTTTTCTCTCTGAATCAGGTCGGTTGTCAAAATATTACTTTGAATTACGTGAAAGTTTCTCTCATTGTGCTCTTTCCGATAATTTTTAATTTTTGTTTGCTAATAATACTTTGACTCGGCCTGAATGTATGAGAAAACCCTGTTTTTGTGGCAAATTTCTATCACTGGAATTGAACCACGAAGGAAGTTCCACGTTCCCCAGAACATAGCTCAGCGTATACTTGCGGAAGGCATATTGGATATTTTTCTAATTTTATCCACTCGTGATCGACATATTCCTTACACAACTAAATATTTTGTATTGACCATTCAGAACAAACACTATTGCCGTTGCTGCATCAAATCAGTCCGAAGGCTGATTTGGTGGTGCTCTCCATGCTAGCCTTTAATGGGAAACCCTCGTTGTTTCTGCGTTACTGCTGCAGCCTGCCTCAATTTGAACTTGCGTATCATAGACAAGCCTTGGTTCCTGTAATTTTTCCTTCAGCACTTCCTTTACTTACCAAAGAATCTGTTCCTTAAGATAGCTTAGTCTAACTTTCGCGTACAATTCTTAATTACTTCATTGGATTCGATACTTCCTCATTACTTTTCAGGGCTACCCTTAAAACTTTCAACATTCATCTATAGCTTCAATTTTCTTCTGGCCCTAATTGTTTATTGTCCACGTTTTACGTCCATATGAGGCTATACTACAGGCAAGTGCCTTCAGAAAAGACTTTCTAAGATTTAACTTTATCTTCTTCAGAAATGTTTTCTCTTGCCACTGCTATGCTGCACTTTATATCCTCTCTCATTCGGCATATCTGTAGTCACTGGTTTACTGTGCAGATAAAAAACTAGTCGACTACATTTACTGCCACATTCTAGAATCTAATTCCCTCGCCAACGCGTGATTTGATACACTACATTCCTTAGGGTTTGGAGAAAACACCGCGACAAATGTATACCTGAGCATAAATGCAGAGGATAGCCAAGTCTGCAGATGGCATTGTTGCATTTTACCATGAGCAGCACCTGCGTAATGTACGCAATACGCTGCAAGTGTCAGTTGTGGTTCACAACAGTGGTTTGCTTACCTTTGAGTGTAATATGTTGGAGATAATTGAATTCGAGAGTGGACAAAGTGATGGTGCTCGTATGCTGCGTGTTTCCATAAGCAAGTGCGTCGAAATGTTTCGAGTTTCAAAAGGCACCATATCGAAGATTATACTCCATACAGGGAAAGTGGAAGTGCATCATCCGCTAGAGCTATTCGCAGATCAAACAGTGGTAGAGCGATCGTGACAGACGGTGACGAAATAAAGGAAGTCGAGAACTGCAAAAATCACAGCAGAACCGAATGTCGCACTCATCAATCCTATGAAATCACCTCCACCCCCCCCCCCAAAAAAAAGAAAAAAGACATGAAGGGAGCTTCGTAAGCAGGGAATTGGAGGACAGTCTGGGATTCCCAAACTAATCAGTGATCCAAACGCCGAGCATCAGTCTTGAACCGCGCGACCGCTACGGTTGCAGGTTCGAATGCTGCCTCGGGCATGGATGCGTGTGATGTCCTTAGGTTAGTTAGGTTTAAGTAGTTCTAAGTTACAGGGGATTGATGACCTCAGATGATAGTGCTCAGAGCCATTTGAACCATTTGATCCAAAAGCCCATAACTCGAAATAGTGTTGCCGAAACCATAAAACTTTTTACTGTGCGGCGATGGAGGAAGTTCATTTGTTTAGATGAGTCTTACTTCACACTGCTTCGGACTGTTGGAAAAGTTTATGTCTCAGGGCTCACATAAGGAAGGGATAGGGTGATGATTTGGGCAGTGACATCAAGGTATTCCATGAGCCACATGGATAATTTGCAAGGTGGCATTGCTGGCAATGTTTATGTGACCGCTTTGGCTTGTCGGCTCAGTGCATTGATACAATGTTTCCCCTGATGATGATGTGTTCTAGGACGGGAGGGCCCCTGTTCACACCACATGCGTTGTGCAAGACTTGTTTTGTTAGTACTAAGATAATTGTGGCGTTAGGTCTCCCCCCTGGGCACCATAGTCACCAGATTTTATTGAACCCTTGTGGTATACTTTGGCGAGAAGGGTGCTTGATCTGTCTCCACTTCCATCATCGTTCCTTGAGCCGGCCTTGTAATGCATAAAAATGGTATAAGATTACCTAGAAAACCCTGCAGGACCTACAATTATCCGTTAGAAAAAGACTGGAAACTGTTTTGAATCGCTGCAGGTTTCCAACACCGAGTTACGCGTGGTAATGTGTTGCGTTATTGGTGTTTGCAAATGTTTGTCCTACCTCTGTATCTTGCATACCAGGCGGAATAGCTTTTTCGTGGCTGTCTCATCCAGAGGTATCACTGATCGTGATGGAATATCATCTGCTCCTGGGGCCTTGTATAGACTTACATCTTTTAGTACTCCACCAAATTCTTCTCGGAGTATAGTGGGTAGTAATTTTTTTTGTTTTCCTTCGAATTTTTAATATTTTTATTTGGGAGCTTCTAAATCCACTCCTGCATGGTGTTGCTACAGAGCAGCACTTTCCTCTTCTAGCTTGCTTTGGGGGAGAGGCGGCTAACAGACACTGTGCTGCGCGTCTGCACCTGTTGGGCAGATTTCCGTCGCGCTACGCCGTGGGAGGGGACGCCAGTGAAACACTCTGCGATCTGTCCCTGCCTGACCCTGGGCTAGCGCAAAGCCTTCTAGATACAAGGCCTACGCACAGCGGCCATATTGGCACGTGACGTCAAAAACTGTTAGCCATGTTATTTTTAGTCGGCAGTCCTGTTGGCGTATATGTTGTGTTGAAAGTGTGTGCCACGTGAAAGTGATATAAATTTCATACAGTATTCGCCTACAGTTCTTCGAAAAATGGGATACAAGTGTCGCGTTCCCTTTTGCCAGGGAAATTATAAATCCCAAAAAGGCATGAAAGTGCACATGTTTCGATTTCCCAAATGAACGTGAAGTTGAGAAGTCGCTAGATTGCAGCTATTCCCAGACAGGTATCTGTGTCTACGCATCATTCAAGGGTAAGTTATTTGTTTCCATTGCACCATATTTTCCAATTGTTTTTAAAAGGAGTTACGTATCATGTACCAGTATAATTTGTTTATTAATTCTGGACCACTGCTGCGAGGTTAATACGAAGCTGGCTGTGAAATGCCTCTTATATTTGCAACTGTTGTCACACAGAATACTTATATTGATTAGTGTGACTCGAGACTGTTTAGTATTCCTTATCATTCCTACCTGATTATTGAGTTTCCAGTACTTTTATTTGGAAAAGCTACAAAATGATTTTGTTCTGTTATACATATACAGCCATTCGGAAATAATTTCAATTTGAGTAAACCAACTTAGGAAATTGTTTTAATGATTCAGTGTTCGACAATTTAAGAAGTATATGAAGTAGAATTTCGAGGTAAGTGCATTGTGATTAACTTAACAGCACTCTGTGACCCGAATTTCAGTCAAGGATATAGGAGAAACAATCTTTTCATGTTTAAGGTTCGAAACTTCTGGAGAAACATGGAAACAAAATATTTTTTCGGGTTTTTTGATTTATTAAACATTATGTCAGGAGGTGCTCCATTTCATTTGAATGATCTGAGTTTCGTGTGAGGTCAGCAAATTTTGAAGTGGAGAAGAAAATCTACGAAAATAATCGGGGAAACAAATTCTTAAATTCTGTGGGAGCTCCAGCTGCTTTATTTGAAACTGAAAACGTCTGCTTGTTGTAGCTATTGCCGATTTTTTACTGCAAGAAAACGTAGCTCCTGAGGTAAAAGACAGAATTTAAAATTACAGTTTGTATTCAAGCCTAGAAACGCGTATTTAAGGCAAATCGTCGAAATAATTTTGCATCTTGAATAACATAGGGCAGTTTTGTTCAGTCACTTCCCGCCACGATATAAGTTTCCGTACTTTCATTACAAGGACACATTGAAGAGGAAAGCACGAGAATCCCTATGCAGTCTCAGCTCTAAAACTCGTAAAGTTCGTGTAGCTGCGGAGTGCTTAACAGGAGCGTTCCGACACAGATCCGGCCCTCAGTATGTGACGTCACAAGTGTGCGCGCAAGCCTGTAGTCTAGGTGGTGTAGGCTGGCGCGGCGCCGCGCGGTGCAGACAGACTTTTTGCGGCCCACAGTGTTTGTTCTACGCTGCAGAAGCGTGCATGTTTTGTGCGGGCAGACAGCTCCCAGTTAGCTGCCAACCTAGACTGGCCACGCTACGCCTGTATCAACACTGGCCGTTCCCATCGATCCCGGCCACATCCAGACACGGCCTACCTAACGACCCTGTTTATGACTTCTTGCTTCTGCTCCAACAGCCAGCGGGGTCTCTTCGATTCGCCGTAAAACTCACCAGCCGCTCCTCCGCCAGCAGAATTCGCCGTGCGGCAATGCGAAGTGAGGTGACACCCGCCGAGCGATATACTCGTCAGTTCAAACGTTAAATCAGAGGAACGAAACACATAGTTGCAACATTAATGCAGCAGAGCGAAAACACGTAGTTGCAACGTTTGGTGTGGCTGTACGGGACGGTCGCAGCCAGTTCAGCGCTGACAACGGCATTCCGATTCTTACAACCAGCTAAAACAAAGCTTTGTGGCATGGTAACCTTTCACTAACACTAATTTGGTTCCGGAAATTCGTAGCAGAACTGCGTTGGTAAATACACACGATTAGTCATAAGTACTTCTGAAAGATTTTAGTGAGGTGCCATTGGAAAGGTACCAAGGACAAAAGAAATAACACATCAACCAGAAGAGACTTTATTTAAGAAGTTGTAAAACATTTTTCTTCTTTTTCTTTTACACATAGGAAAATTAACAATCCCAAATTAATTGTAGTAAAAGAAAAAGTAGTTTAATATTTGTAAGTTGAGAGACTATCAGTTGTGGTTTTACATCGTAACATTTCATTGAGCCTCTGACAAACTGAATAATGTGGATTATAGTTTCAGATCTTAACCCGAGAATGCTATACTCTCGTAAAATTTACGCTTGCATTTGGTATCTCATAAGGTTTCCTCCAATTCGGACGCATTACGACAAGTGCTCTTGAGTACCTTCGTTGCGAAAATTGTGTTAACAATGGCTGAACTATTTATTGTCTGGCTCCAGTGGTTTCCTGACACTTGTGCTGTTATCGTACATATTAGAAATATTTAGTAATAGTTTACCTATTTTCTGATAGTCGGAATATTTGTTTTATCGTTTAGAATTTATCTTAGTGCGGCGTCTTAAGTGAAATGCCAAGCAGTCACAGTTAGAACCGTTTTTACTCTGTGTCACAGTGGCCCTCTTCAGTGCTTATCTCGTCGTTAGCTACTGAAATCAGCGCAATATGGATGTGTTGAGTCTGATATTGGCACCAACGTTATGGGTAATTTACTTGGGGAACTTCAGCTGAGCAGTAGCAGCATAACTTACTGCCACCTCAAAGGAGAAAAATATGCTCGTTTTGGTCTTCGAGCAAACGTGTGATGAAGACATTTTGTTACCACCGCTCAACAGCATATGTGTGCAGTTCATTGAAGTTGCTGCTGTTGCTGCCCGCGTAGGTGCAACGACAGAAGACGTCTTTGATAATAAGTTCATTGGGATGCCTGTCTGTAGGGGATGGGGGGCCAAACAAATTCGATATGACAGTAGAGAGCCTATGATTGGTGCACAATTCAGACAAGCCTGTAGCCTAGCGGTGCATTGCTCGTATTACGAATCGAAACATGAAGAGATGGTCTGTCAACTCATATGTGCTATCTTCTGTATGTTTTATAGATTTCATAGAGTCATCTTCTGAAAACCCGGGGGCATCTGTATCCAACGCTCTACCAGATGTGAAAGAAGGTTGTA
Source organism: Schistocerca americana (assembly GCF_021461395.2). Taxonomy (NCBI): domain Eukaryota; kingdom Metazoa; phylum Arthropoda; class Insecta; order Orthoptera; family Acrididae; genus Schistocerca; species Schistocerca americana. The sequence continues at coordinate 498,201,345 of NC_060126.1, read as the reverse complement.
TACATGGAAGAAGCCTGGAGACACTGACAGGTTTCAAATAGATTATATAATGGCAAGACAGAAATTTAGGAATCAGGTTTTAAATTGTAAGACATTTCCAGGGGCAGATGTGGACTCTGACCAGAACCTATTGCTTATGAACTGTAGATTAAAACTGAAGAAACTGCAAAAAGATGGGAATTTAAGGAGATGGGACCCGGATAAACTGAAAGAACCAGAGGTTTTACACAGTTTCAGGGAGAGAATAAGGGAACAATTGACAGGAATGGGGGAAAGAAATGCAGTAGAAGAAGAATGGGTAACTTTGAGGGATCAAATAGTGAAGTCAGTAGAGGATCAAGTAGGTAAAAAGACGAGGTCTAGTAGAAATCCCTGAGTAACAGAAGAAATATCGAATTTAATTGATGAAAGGAGAAAATAAAAAATGCAGTAAATGAAGCAGGCAAAAAGGAAAACAAATGTCTCAAAAATGATATCGACAGGCACTGCAAAATGGCTAAGCAGGGATGGCTAGAGGACATATGTAGGGATCTAGAGGCTTATCTCATTAGGGGTAAGATAGATACTGCCTACAGGAAATGAAAGAGACCTTTGGAGAAAAGAGAACCACTTGTATGAATATCAAGAGCTTTGATGGAAACCCAGTTCTAAGCAAAGAAGGGAAAGCCGAAAGGTGGAAGGAGTATATAGAGGGTCTATACAACGGCGATGTTCTTAAGGACAATATCATAGAAATGGAAGAGAATGTAGATGAAAATAAATTCGGAGATATATTACTGTGTGAAGAGTCTGACAGAGCACTGAAATACCTGAGTCATAAAAAGGCCCCCGGAGTAGAAAACATTCCATTAGAACCACTGACAGCCTTGGGAGAGCCAGTCCTTACAGAACTCTACCATCCGGTGAGCAAGATGTATGAGACAGGTGAAAAAACCCCAGACTTCAAGAAGAATATAATAATTCCAATCCCAAAGAAAGCAGGTGTTGACAGATGTGAAAATTACCGACTATCAGTATAATAAGTCACAGCTGCTAAATACTAACGCGAATCCTTTACAGACGAATGGAAAAAATGATAGAAGCCGACCTCGGGGAAGATCATTTTGGATTCCGTAGAAATGTTGGAACACGTGAGGTAATACTAACCCTACGACTTACCTTAGAAGAAAGATTAAGGAAAGGCAAACCTACATTTCTAGCAATTGTAGACTTAGAGATAGCTTTTGACAATGTTGATTGGAATACTCTCTTTCAAATTCTGAAGGTAGCAGGTGTAAAATACAGGGAGCGAAAGGCTATTCACAATTTGTAGAGAAACCTGACGGCAGTTATAAGAGTCGTGGACTATGAAAGGGAAGCAGTACTTGAGAAGGAAGTGAGACAGGGTTCTAGCCTATCCCTGATGTTATTCAATTTGAATATTGAGCAAGCAATAAAGGAATCAAAAGAAAAGTTCGGAGTAGGTATTGAAATCCATGGAGAATAAATAAAAACTTTGAGGGTCGCCGATGACATTGTAATTCTGTCAGAGACAGCAAAGGACTCGGAAGGGCAGTTGCACGGAATGGACGGCGTCTTCAAAGGAGGGTATATGATGAACATCAACAAAAGCAAAATGAGGATAATGGAATGTAGTCAAATTAAGTCTGGTGATGCTGAGGGAATTAGATTAGGAAATGGGACACTTAAAATAGTAAAGGAGTTTTGCTATTTGGGGAGCAAAATATCTGATGATGTTCGAAGTAGAGAGGATATAAAATGTAGACTGGCAATGGCAAGGAAAGCGTTTCTGAAGATAAAAAATTTGTTAACATCGAGTATAGATTTAAATGTCAGGAAGTAGTTTCTGAAAGTATTTGTATGGGGTGTAGCCTTGTATGGAAGTGAAACGTGGAATATAAATAGTTTAGACAAGAAGAGAATAGAAGATTTCGAAATGTGGTGCTACAGAAGAATGCTGAAGATTACACGGGTAGATCACATAACTAATGAGGAGGTATGGAATAGAATTGGGGAGAAGAGGAGATTGTGGCACAACTTGACTAGAAGAAGGGATCGGTTGGTAGGACATGTTCTCTAGACATCGAGGGATGACCAATTTAGTATTGGAGGGCAGCGTGGAGGGTAAAAATCGTAGTGGGTGACCAAGAGATGAATACACTAAGCAGATTCAGAAGGACGTAAGCTGCAGTAGGTACTGGGAGATGAAGAAGCTTGTACAGAATAGAGTAGCACGGAGAGCTGCATCAAACCAGTCTCAGGACTGAAGACCACAACAACAACAGTCAGATGTAGAAGTATGAAACCGGAATGTCCCTATAGATGGTGCTAGCCGTCTGTGTGGGCCCTATGAGACCTCGTCTGCAACGCCATCTGCTTCCTGTAACGGCTGACGACGAATCTCAACACGCAGTAACCGAAGTTCCATACATAGGCATCTGTTTCAAACCTAAAACATGCGAGTTTTGTGCCTACGAACTACGATTTATCATTTGACGAAAACTGCTGCAGAATCGCATCGAATGCTTGTCGACGCTTTCGGCGAACATGCTCTTGAGAGAGCATAGTGTTTCGTGTGGTTCAAAAAATTCATAAGTGGTGGTGTTGACGTGAGAAACGACGAGCGCGGGAAACCACCGAAAAAGTTGGAAGACAACGAACTGCACGTCTTATTGGAAGAAGATCATTCTGAAACTCAATAGCAACTCGGAGAACAACTGAATCTGCCGCAGAAAGCCGTTTCTTCTCGGTTGAAAGCTATGGGAAAGGTGCAGAAATTGGGAAAATGGTTTCCGCTTCAGTTGAATGAAAGACATCAAGGAAATCGAAAGACCACTTAATCGCTGCTCGCCAGATACAAAAGAAAGTCGTTTCTCCATCGAATAGCGACAGGTGATGAAAAATTGATGTATTTTGACAATCGTAAGCGTCGTAAATGATGGGTGAATCCAGGTAAACCATCTACTATTGCTGCTGCTTCTACTACCACTACTACTACTACTACTACTACTACTACTATTTTGGCCTCACAAACTGCAGTCGGTCTTAGGCCTCGCCAGTCAGTCTCCTCCCTCTCCTTCGTTCCATGCATTCCTCTCCAGCTAGTCCCACATACAGAAGAAGTTTAAAATATATGTCTCATTTTCCTACAGCACGTAGCATTTGTCAAAACTAGAAGGAATTTTCCGAAAATAATATGTTCAGAAACCAATACTTCTTGAGATATGAGCCTATACGTCCTTTTATTTCCCTCTGTTAGTTAAGATGTAGACACTATAGGCAATGCTGTATGAGACCACCACGCATTCTCAAACGCCGCTTAGGCCTCCTTCGCAGTGAATTAAGTATTCTTTCAAATACAGATGGCTCCTTCGGATTCGTCACACGCTCCTGTAACGTAGGCACATAGTCGATGGTGTACGAGGTGCATTCAAGTTCTAAGGCCTCCGATTTTTTTTTCTAATTAACTACTCACCCGAAATCGATGAAACTGGCGCTACTTCTCGACGTAATCGCCCTGCAGACGTACACATTTTCACAACGCTGACGCCATGATTCCATGGCAGCGGCGAAGGCTTCTTTAGGAGTCTGTTTTGACCACTGGAAAATCGCTGAGGCAATAGCAGCATGGCTGGTGAATGTGCGGCCACAGAGAGTGTCTTTAATTGTTGGAAATAGCCAAAAGTCACTAGGAGCCAGGTCAGGTGAGTAGGGAGCATGAGGAATCACTTCAAAGTTGTTATGACGAATAAACTGTTGCGTAACGTTAGCTCGATGTGCGCGTGCGTTGTCTTGGTGAAACAGCACACGCGCAGCCCTTCCCGGACGATTTTGCTGCAGTGCAGGAAGGAATTTGTTCTTCAAAACATTTTCGTAGAATGCACCTGTTACTGTAGAGCCCTTTGGAACGCCATGGGTAAGGATTACGCCCTCGCTGTCCCAGAACATGGACACCATCATTTTTTCAGCACTGGTGGTTACCCGGAATTTGTTTGGTGGCGGTGAATCTGTGTGCTTCCATTGAGCTGACTGGCGCTTTGTTTCTGGATTGAAAAATGGCATCCACGTCTCATCCATTGTCACAACCGACGAAAAGAAAGTCCCATTCATGCTGTCGTTGCGCGACAACATTGCTTGGCAACATGCCACACGGGCAGCCATGTGGTCGTCCGTCAGCATTCGCTTTTCGCATTTTCACGTCGTCATGCATGATTGCGTGCACAGAACCCACAGAAATGCCAACTCTGGAGGCGATCTGTTCAACAGTCATTCGGCGATCCCCCAAAACAAATCTCTCCACTTTCTCCATCATGTCATCAGACCGGCTTGTGCGAGCCCGAGGTTGTTTCGGTTTGTTGTCACACCGTGTTCTGCCTTCATTAAACTGTCGCACCCACGAACGCACTTTCGACACATCCATAACTCCATCACCACATGTCTCCTTCAGCTGTCGATGAATTTCAATTGGTTTCACACCAAATTCAGAAAACAAATGATTGCACGCTGTTCAAGTAAGGAAAACGTCGCCATTTTAAGTATTTAAAACAGATCTCATTCTCGCCGCTGGTGGTACGGTGCTGCCATCTCTGGGACGTATTGACAATGAACGCGGCCTCATTTTAAAACAATGCGCATGTTTCTATCGCTTTCCGTCCGGAGAAAAAAAATCGGAAGCCTTAGAACTTGAATGCACCTCGTACATCAGTGCCTTTGAACGTCCCCTCTGAGCCATGGCACCTCTCAGGATATCGACTTTTGTCCTCTATTTTGGTCTTTGGTCGTCGGTTACGACACGAGGGTGGGGTGGCGCGCTCAAGCGGAGAGAAAAGTGGTCGCTGGAGAGACCTGAGGGCAGTATGAGCCCAGAAATGTTCTCGCGAAGTGGCCGTTGATTTTGTCGTCGCCGGCAGTACTTCAGGTGTGTTAGGGACTAGCCGGGGAGCCTAAGCTCTCGGGGACCGTTGACGGCTGTTGCCATGCGGACGTGGTTCACTTATCTGCTAAGCACAAAAAAATGGCTCAGAGCACTATGGGACTTAACATCTGGGGTCATCAGTCCCCTAGAACTTAGTACTTAAATCCAACTAACCTAAGGACATCACACACATCCACGCCCGAGGCAGGATCCGGACCTGCGACCATAGCAGTCTCGCGGTTCCAGAATGAAGCACCTAGAACCGCTCGGCCACAACGGCCGGCTGCGAAGTATAGAATTTATGCTGTCAGACGTGGATTCTTGGAAACGTTTTAAGGCGACTTTCCTGTGCTTACGTCATTTTACGAGAACATTTTCCCTGGTCTCTATATCTGCAGGTGCGTTTATCCTGAAGCGCAGCGTTTGTAAGCGCAGTTTTTCGTTTACTCTTGATCTCTGAATTCATATTCACGATTTATTGTGTGGGTCGGTGTTACAATCCTTTAAGATCTTACTGATGATGAATAGTAATCCAAGTTATCCGCGCCTCGGTTTGGGTAGTTTTAATGACGACTGTTACCTTCAAAATCTCTTATCCCTGTAGGTATCTGTTGTTTTACAGTCTCTCAGTACTGGCACTCATTCTGTTCCAGCCAGCACAGCGTATTGCCGAGCATTGCCCGTATTGCTCAACCTTGTTATTCCGCCAGATATTTTCTGGGGAGTTGTGGGTGTCGCCTCTGTACCGGATAAGCAATCACTGTAAGGTAGATTTATAGTTGGATGTTTAGTGAACTAGTTTTATGGGAACTGTGACGTGGATTTGACCACAGCGTTTTAAGATTTAAATGTCTTGTTTACTTGATTAGACTGTAGCTTCCTCTGTGTTCGTAATTTATATTTTGTACACTCAGTTGAAATTGTGCCAGCACATGGTGCTTCATTGAGGTTTCCTGGACTTACTTGCCTTAATCTGATGTCATGTGCACGCGGTTGAGGTGTCCGTAATTTAACATTTACAAATGCATGTTCTGTACTCCAGGTGGGCCTTATATTGTCTTACACTGTTACGCGCGGGCGTGAGTGTTCGAGCCCGTTTGCGGCTTGTGATCCTTGTTTTGCCTGCCTGTTATCTGTCGGTAGTCTGTTTGTCACTCCGGCGTTCGTCGAGCGGTCGCACTGGCGAGGAGTTATCTGTGTCCACTGTTGCGTACGGTAGCCTTATCGGAGCCCACTCCGTGCACGGAATTCATATACATGATAAGTTGTATTCGTTTGATATCACTTCTCAAAGTCTTTGACGAAATTTAGGAATGTTTGCTTTAAGAGCATAGGCTCTCGAAGAGGTTAATAAATTATACATTAAAGTAAAGGGTTTTAATTTTGTATATTACCACACCTTCTGGTTGTGTATTGATAGTGGTATATCTTTTACTGTTCTATTTTCTGTCTCTATAAGGAAACTTTTTATATATTAATGTTTTCTTAGAAATGATGGTGGGCATGAAGAATTTCAGCTGTTGCATTCACTGAAGCTATGAGGTTTTAATATTTTTTGTGGGATCTGAAATTTAAAAACCTCTCTCACACCTGCCTGATTTAGCTCCACTGATCAGGATAGTAAAAAACATGTGTATATTAAGGGAATTTTCATTTACAAAGCAGGCTTATCACATTCACACAGTTCAGTATTGTTCTATCCTGATTAAATTGAGCTTAACTTAAATTCCATATGGCAGTGAAGCAATTTCGAAGTCTCGGTGGGACGAAAATTGTCAGTCGATCTCCTGAAAACATTTGTAATAGTTATTAACTTTCGGTGATCACATGGGGAAGACCGGAGATCTGCTGGTAAGACCGTGTTAGCCCATTTATTGAAAGTAATAAACTGGGTATCTTGAGCGTACAAAACTTCAGGTTCGTCCAGCGTAAATCAGACGTTCCCCACTGATCCCGTGCAACACAGCGTAGTAAGCAGACACTGTGAGTTATAATCAGTTAAATAATACGCGAACACACTTACTTTAGTTTAGTTCATGTATTAAATTCCTTCCCATACAGAATCTCATCAAGATGGCGACTAGCTCAACAATACATACATATACATCTTCGTTCTTTCCCGGCTAATCGGCAAGATCTCAATCATTCTTTTCATAAGAGAAAACATAGATAGCAGAGAAGCTATTCGATGGAGTAAATGCACGCTCCAAGGAATAATAGGGGCTCAAACTACTTTGCATTGATAATCATCATATATTAAAGTTTAGGAATCGGTAAGATAAGAAGAGATATTTCGAGATATGTACCGAGTTATATAATTAATAAAATTTCTGAAAATATCGCGGAGAGACAGCTGCAAGGTCTCTTGTAGCCGCTAATAGTGATTATCACGTTTTGTTCATAATTATTTTCACAAGCAAAGGCCGTGATCCCCTCATCTTCCCGGGTCGAGTTCTTGTCCTTCACTGTAGTCATCTTGTTCTTTCTAGAAGCAAATTATGTACGTAAATTATTATATACATAAACCATTTGGCGATTGTTTGCTGATGATGCTGTGGTGTGTGATTAGGTGCCGTAGTTGACCGACTGTGGAACGATACAAGATGACTTAGACAAAATTTCTAGAAAAATTAATGTATATGCGTATGAGTAGGAAAAACGAAACCTTAATGTTCGGACGCAGCATTATTAGTGACATGCTTGACAAAATCACTTCGTTTAAATATCTGTGCGTAATGTTGCAAAGCCATATCAAATGGAACGAGCATATGAGGACCATAGTAGGAGAGGCGAATGATCGACTTATTGACAGAATTCTAGGAAAGTGTGGTTCATCTCTAAAACGAAACCTCGTATAGGACGGCAGTGCGACCTATTCTTGAATGCTGCTCTAGGGTTTTGGATCCGTACCAGGTCGGATGAAAGGACGACATCGAAACAATTCGGAGACGCTGTGGGGCGGCTGGAGGAATTATTTTGTTTTAAAATGTTTGTAATGTAATGTAGAAAAGATGCATTTCCCTGCCGTTTAACCATATGTGGGGCGGCAGGTGTAATTAATTGTTATAAAAACGTTCCTATTAATTATGCTGTCTTTTGCCGTTCTCAACACTGGCTCTCTAACTACAATTCTGGCAACCAGAAAGTGATTAACAAAACGTGAGGCCTGTAATTAGAATTCCTAGTGCCCACTTCATCTGAGAAATACACTTATAGCTACAGCTTATAGCTCTGAGGAATTAGGAGATTGTCTGGGATTCATAATCAAAAACTATCGTGAAAAAAAAAGTTCTATGTATTCTGAAAGTCACAGATGAAAAAAAGGAATCCACACATCCTGACTAACAGAGCAGTTCAGAGTCTAATGCGCTGATGCAACTATAACTGTCCAAATTAAATGTTTAAATGAATGCTCGCCATAATTTGATGATAATGTTCATCAAACGCCACACTAAATAATGGTAGAATGTCTGTCCCGCGGCGGCATGTGAAAACACGACATACGCAAACTGAAGATAGATAATTAAAGTCATCCTAGAATTAACACTTCACTTGAAAATGATTTCATGGTTATGCGTATCCCGAGTAACTTAATACGGCATCCGAGGCTGTTTATAGCAATGATACCGACGCGACGCGACTCCCGGCACAGATGGTGTGCTAATCTGCGTCTGGAGAGAACTGAGACCTTCCTCTCTCGTGCAGTGTTCTTATACATAAAGCCGCGGTGCGGACGGCTAAGGGAACGCCTGATCAAATCGGCTCTCCCAACTAGCAGCTGGGCTAGTAATGCACCACATTAAGTTATTGAATAAATCATCGCTTCCTTTGTTGATGGCAGATGAAGCTCTCAATTTAAATGCGCAATCAGCACACACGTAAGTAATCATAATAAACGGCTGATGTGGCTAAGTCAACTATTTTAGGCGAGAGAATTAATTTAATTACACTACACGCAGTAGACGAGCTGTGAACTTGCCCTTTGGAGATACGCTATCGCTATAGTATTATACTTATTCAATTGAAACTTCTCACATTTTCAAGATTATAGCGGACCTCCATTCTACTTAAATATAAACATCCTATCCTTATTTATTAGTCTACTTAATCTATCTTGCTTCCTTAATTTTTAAGACAAAAACCAGAAAATCATGAATTCCAACTAAAATCTTAATTTGTGAGATCCAAAGTACTGTTTCTATTAAATTATTATGAAAAGGGAATCAAAATATAAATTTTTAAGTTCCTAGCTCTTTTCTGTTGCGCCAATGATTTTTACAGAAAAACGTCCAAATTTCGAAAATGGTTAAAGTTATCGAACTGATATTCAACACATATTAATTTAGTGTTACTCCTGACATGCTACAACAGTTTCAGGTTATTTACTTGATTTTTAAAGTATTTCGCAACATTTATGACGTCAGAGCTAGTTACAGCGGACTCGGCTGGTACACAATGGAAAGACTGATGTGAATTTATTACGGCGTGAGTAGGCTGCTTCCTTACAACGCCATGATAGATTTGTTACCGGTTGGTTGATCGACATGCCAGTGTTATAGAGATGCTTTGGGAAGTCTAATGGGAGTAATTAGAGGAAAGGCGACATTCTTTTCGAGGAACACAGTTGAGAAAATTTAGAGAACCGGCATTTGGAGCTCACTGCAGAAAAATTCTGTTGTCTCCAACATACAATGCTCGTAAGACCATGAATATACGAGAAATTTGGGCTCATTAGGAGACGTACAGACTGGCGTTTTCTCCTCGTTCTATATGCGAGTGGAACAGGAAAGGAAATGACAAGTAGTGTTACGGGTACCCTACGCCACGCGTTCTAAGATGGATTGCGGAGTGTCGATGTAGAGGTAGAAGTAGAAATTATTATTACCATGGTTTTCACCCCTTCGGGCTTGTTATCTGCTGTTAATAAATTTTGAGAATTTTAGTTATCCCTTCAACCTTTCCTTGATTGCAAAGCTGTTATTAATTTGTTCACGTGAAACAAAGTGTTAGTAACAGACATTCTGTCCAGTGTGCAGTTGTTGTTGAAGTCATTCCAACAAACTGAGTTGTTGTTTTTCTGTCTTAATTCTTTGTACTGTCCATACGTTTTTTATTGTAAAATGTGTTTCACTATAGAAAAACTTAATATTTTCATGTAGACTTCATTTTTTATTAAATTCCGAAACTTTTTATAAATAAACCATTACGTGTGCAATAAATGATGAGTGACGATCCAAAATCTTTAGGTACAGTCAATGTGCTAAAATCCTTACTGGCGATTTTCGGGGGGGGGGGGGGGGGGGGCGGGGGGGGGGGAGGACGATGAACCTTTGCGGTGGGGTACAGTCGCACGACTCGTAGAAAATACGGAGTTGCCTCATCGTCGATAAACCACAGTCGTCTTTCAGCAAAGGGTAATGTTGATGAATAGCGCCGGTGATTCATTTCGCAGAAATCAGTTATACACACAACCTGGTAATCTGTTTTGTAAAATGTGTGGCCGTTTGAGTCAGACCCGACAAATCCTGCCCTTACACTGATACTGAACAGATACTGATAACTAACATTAATGATTTTCCAAGGATTTCCATGTGCTCGCACCCTCATTCCCTTGAAACAGCGGTATCAACGTTATTACGTTAGTTCAGTTCACATAAGTCAAATAGCTTGGGTGTTATGTCACATATGTATACGACAGAGCATTGAAGTTTACCATTTTCTCTATATTGTGTGGCACAATACGCTGGACGCTGGGAAAGCACTTCAGATGACAAATACAAAAGATATTTCAAAAAACAATAGATTTTCCAAGTTTGTTGTGTGGGAGCGAAACACGGCTGATGGAATCCTGAGATGATTCTCAGATCCAAGCATCAGAAAAGAGACTTTCATTTGCCGTCAGTGCCTGTTCTAAAGGAGATCACATTTGATATTTGTATATCAGAAATGAACCAGACATTCGTTCTGCAGGAGTTAACGATTAATGAATAGAGAACTGCATGTTTCGTACGTATGCCGACAAGGGATGAACATCGCGCAGTAAAATGAACTCTACAATATGCACGCTCCGGCCATTAAACTGAGAGACAGCGCACTGTGATTTACACATTTGTCCAAATTAAATAAATATTGACACATTATTTAACATTACAGGTAATTACCGAATGTCTGTCGACAGCTTCTATGAAATATAAATCAAAATTTCTTTCACAGCAGGTAAACGAAGCGAAGTGTCAAACAAATAAGACACTATATTCGTCTTTGGGATCCAGATTTAGGGCTTACGTCATATCCCTAAATGTAAGGCGAATGCCAGAATACTGCGCATAAACGTCACGTGACCTTTTTTTCTTCCTCTTCATTGTGTAATACAACGTTTTAAAATGTCTCTACGACTACATTGACGCCGGGAATTAATTCCCTAGACTTTCTCCCTTCCCTTCGTTCTTCATTTATCAGTTATGATAAGCACCCACGACGTAAACTAGCAAGAGAACATACGCAGGTGTAAATAAACGATCACGAGGAGACAAAATAATGCAATATGTGTCCTTCTGTTTCTGGCAAGTTTCAATTTTAAGCGGTAAAACACAACCCGAAACATAATATGACGTATTAGGTTTAGAGGGAATATTTCCGAAACGATGATATATAATGTTTTCCTTTTTATATATAAAATCTGATAGATAGTTCACGTTCTTGAGAACCTGATAATTTATTTCTTCTATAGTAATTCTAAATTTTGTAAAATATGCCACCATAATGCATTAATTCTGAAAAATGAAAACTTCAGTTACTATATAAATTGAAGAAGCTTTCAAACCACATACAGTCATGTGTAATAAAACTCAGGATGCAATAAATCACACAATGAATATTCCAAAAACCCCGGATGACAAGTAATCCGTATATAGGCATAATGATTGATATATCCGAGGCGTTTGATAATTTGTGGTAGACAGAATTGCTCAAAAGATTCAAACAAAAGGATTACCCCACGTGTTTCTACAACAGTCTGTGATGTTATTGCACAGACAGGCAGGTACTAATCGATTATCCTAAAAAGAAAATTGTGAATAACATCCGCACAGGCTGCCCACGGGGTTCTGTTTGTGAACCAGAGCTCTGGGGTGTTAGCACAGCCATTACTGAACCAGCTTCTGAGTATAACAAACACTAGAGGCAGCATCGCCTTCATAGACGATCTGCTGATTATGAAATGTGCCAACAGATAGGTCGAAATTTCAGAAAAATAATAGGATTATTTTTGAAGACTAGGGAGCTGGTACGATGAAAACAAACGAACGATGGAAGCACACAAAACAATTTATATATGTTACTGAAAGGAATATTATTAAGAGTGATAAACCCCACAATCGGAATAACTGAACCACGTACGAAAAAAGTATGTAGGTGCTTTGGTGCTGGTACCGACGAAAAGCAAAAATTTCAAGCACATGTAGAAATCTTCTGTCAGAGACATTAAAATTCTAAAAAGATAGCAACAGATATCCTATGATGTTTTCAGCTACACATTAAGTGCAATAAGTACGTACCACAACGCGATCTTAATGACAGTTTAGAGCCAAGTGTCGAACATTTGGGCTCACAGACCTCAAAAATAAAGACGACACAGACTCGTTGGCGAGCACAGGGAAGTGTAGTCCTGCAAATGATAGGCCAACAGATATGCTGGTGATAACAGGCTTGCTACGTCCACACCTAGACATGCCCCAAAATAGTCGAATATGGTAGGGTAAATGAGATACTGGGCACAAGAGACAGATAGAATAAAGAAATAAAGGCATACATTGATAGATACGGCAAAAAAATGTGGGACACTGTAAAATAGGGACGAAAACTTGTTAGTTGCTACCTAACATATAGGAACGATACAGAATCTCATACGTCCTCCGGAATAGGAGAGCTATACATCAAGTCCTTACTTCTGCCACTTACTGAAAATGCGACAGTGCACCACAGACAATTGTAGATGTGGAGTAGTCGGGATCCAACACCAGTTCCCCTGCGAGTGTGATATTAGACGTTACACAGCCGAATACGAACTACTTTTTGATAATACAACTGTCTATAACGTAATAAGGAATGACGAACTGTGGCGTAAGGTGAACTCATTGATAACAGAAATATCAGCTTATAAAATGTAAGCCTACGTGGTTGACAGACAAGCAGAAAGACGCTGTACATCGAGAGAACGAGACGCATCACGGCTGAACATCCACGTGCAACTTTCTTCAGCAATGAGGAAATGAGTCACGGGGAGGACCAAGATAGATTGCCTGTCACTCTGAAAGCCATCTCGCAACTTCTACGCTTTGAGCCGAGGAAAAGCGCAACCCCTGTGACGTCTCAATTGCGCCTCAGCGCACGGGGTACTAACGATCCTGGCAAACGAGGAATCTAGCTTAGTGCTGATGCCATGTACAGTAAGGTAGTGTAGTGTTGTTTAGTAGTGCTGTCCAGAATTATAAATTACTAAATTTATGAATGAGCACTGGAGTGTTGTACACTTCAGCAGTAACATATGCATTAATGGATACCGAATGAACATCTATCGGTACACCGGATGGCTCAATGGTGGTGTATAGAATACTTTCTGCTCTTTCTTTTAGTAGTTATTATTATAATTTTCTTTTCCACTGTAGACATTTATGCAGATTTCCGCCCATTGAAAACTGTAATGCTTGGATATAGAAACATATTGCAAATTATGTTGGAACATTATCTGCGGTATTCACACTAGTTCATGTGCAACAGTTAGTTTGTTATTGATCTAGATAAAATAAAATAGCAAATTAGTAAATATAATCGGAACTGCATAGAGGGGCGCGCAATCCAAAAACTCCTAGTGCACCTCACATACACTCAGCTACCTGTGTAGCAGCTTATGTGCAGTGCACATGTGACCTCTTTAGAGGGACCCAACAATTCTCAGCAGTATGGCGCAGGACCAGGAGTTCGAAGCCAAGCACGTCACAGAAACTTATCAGTACCTGGTCCAATCCTTCCTCTCACGACCAGGCCCTCGATATATTCGTGGGACAGTACTACATTCTGTGAGCTTCGTTGAAACTCCATGAGCAAAGCTGATATTCTCAGCAATGTCTGGCAGTCACTGGAAGGCTCCGAAATTGACCTTGCAGTCTAGTCGACAGGCATTGTTTTTTTCGACGCGTCCCACGATCTGTAATTGACTGCATCGTTTTCATGCCGAAAAATCCTCTTCATCACGATGAATGAGGGCACATGTTGTTTCTTCCCATTCCAATTTCTCCATAGGGCATCATTAGTCGCCGTACTTTTTATCGGCAGACCATTAATAGAACTTACCCTTTTATGTTTGCCGTTCCGTGACATGGAAAATAGCACATTACCAAAAAGGTGAACTGAGTCTCACCGATTTAGTTCCGGTTTCCGTGTAAGACAGTATCTCGAACAAGGACAACGATTGTAACTTCGTGGCTCCTCCCTGGTCCCTCCCTGTGTTCCCAGACTTTGCTACCCAGCCTTGTCATTGACACACAACTCCGAGTAGAGCAGTCGAGTAATGATAGAGTTCGAACTTCCTACGTAGGAGACAGTATGCGAAGGAGAGATTAGTACTTGAGGAACCTTTGGTATTATCACTGATAACTCTGCATAAACTGTACCAAGCAAAAATACATATGAAATCAATGTATTCAGGAGAGGGTGAGAGTGAAAGTCCCAGAAGTGTGTAGTGTATGTTTAATAAAAATGTAACTGAGGCAGTTAACTGGTTTTAATGCTACATCTACATCACTACCCTGCAGTTACCACTTTCGTACTTGGCAGAGGGTTCTTTGAACTTCCTTCAGTCTATTTTTATACGACTCGACTTTCGAGTGGAACCCTTAAATATCTCTGTACCAACTCTGATATCTCTTATGTCATTATGATGATTGTTTCTCCCTATGAAGGTTGGGGACAGTAAAATATTTTCTCGTTCAGAGAAGGAAGTTGGCCATTGAAATCTAGTGGAAAGACCCCACTACAACGAAAAACGCCTTAGTTCTAATGATTACCATCTCAACTCCCTTATAATATCCGTGACGCACAATCCCCTGTTTCACTATAATACAAAACGGCTGCACTTCTTTGGATGTCCCCCGTCAATTCTATCTCGCAAGTGTCCCATACTGTAGAGTAATACTCTAGCAATGGACGAAAAAGCTTTGTGTACGTAGTCTCTTTAATGAGTTGGTTGCGTCTTCTGAGTTTTCTCGCGGGATTTCTCTTCCCCATAACAGTAGCTATGTGATCGTTCCAATTTAACTCGTTCGTAATTGGAGTCCCAAGGTATTTAGTTGAACTAGTCTTTTATTGTTTGCCAGTTCCATCAAAAAGTCCTATGAGCATATGAGGTGGTGCCAAACAAGAGCTTCGGCATATAGTGTGATTCAATGTCATCTTCTCGTTCTCAACCGCCACGTCAAGGAGTGGGCACGTACCCACGTTCTATTTAAGAACAAAGAGATGGTTATCAGATAGGAAAAGCTAGGAGAAATGAGCTAATGTAGTTACAGATAAAAATAGTGCGCTCTGAAACGTCACACTCTTGTGACAGGAGAGAAAAATGTTCAGAGGTTTATGAGAATTCAGATAATGAGATTAAGACAGCGAACGGCAGAGAGAAAGAGACACAGAGAGAGAGAATGATTCATCGTTTGTTCCCAACACAGCCTTACACAGTACGTAACTGACGTCCTTATTTTATTATTGCGACGTAATATGAAGAGCTTTGCTCTCATAAAATACGCAGGAGATGAGAACCCAAGTTGGGACACAAGCAGTTTGCCATTCCCCTGCCTCATCCACTAAGGAGATAAAACACCGGCCATCCGGTGCGCAGCGTGCTTTGCGCGCGCAACCTTGCCCCTCCAGAGGTCGTGCTTTATTCTTTAAAGAGGACCGTTTATCTCCCGTGCATTTTTTTTTCCACCCTGGTGTCCGCTGCGACGCTTAAAACTCTTTCTGGAGGATATCTTTACGCGGTGGGCGGCGTCCTCGCACGGTAGCCGGCATGCGGGACCATCGCACATGACGAGAGTTCCACTTTTTATGCGAAAACACGAAAAAAAAGAGGCACGGGGTCTGGGGAGGTTTTAAAAGGGTGGTCCGGCTGCACGCAAGTCGGCCCGTATCATGCCCCCAGCTATTTTTGTTTCGAGGGCCCTACCGCAGCGCAGGGTGCGTTGCAGGGCGGTCGTCATACTTTACGAGTCACCTTTTCCTCCGCGGAATGTGCACTGGAGGTCGACCAGACACTGACGAGGAAAAGGGAACTCTACAGCTACGTGTGTTTTAAGAGAGATGATTCAAATCTGAAAATATTTTTCTGCAAGGTTGACGAATATGAAATGAGAGACTTCAGTGGACCCTAAAAACAGTCCATTTTTGTCAAATTAAACACGCCCGTGTTTCAGAACAACATGGCAGCTCAATATCAGACATATATCAAAGGAAAAGTTTGGTATCAAAACAATAACGATGATGTAGCAAATACAGCGCTACAGAGCGATTGAGGTTATGTGGAAACAGTAAATCTTTAAAAAACGTATTTCGTGCCCGTAGCTGTAACTTATTCATTCGTAGGCGAACCGAAATTACAGGACCGAGCTGACTAAAATATTAGGTACTTAATTCTAGAGCTCTTCACTGTGTTTTCGATGTCCACCATGAAGTTTGTGATGGATACAGATAAATAATTCTGTCACAGCCTTATCCATGACTCTGTGAATATTGGTTCTTGTTATAATGAAGATGCTCCCCTAGAAAAAATTAATGTTTGGAACCTTTCACCACCACGAAGCTATTTATGTGCAACTTATACAAAAGCGTTATATGTTTCACAGTTTTATTGTTCTGCAAAGCAGTCACCAGCGTTCTGTATACCCTGAAGGGAGAAGTGTAAATATCGTATGATAACCGTAAAAGCAGCGTTGTGTTGATAGATCGAATGGCACGATCTACAGGTCGACGACTCCTGCAAAATATCTCCAGCAAATGCCACGAAGTGCTTCCTGAAATTTTCGTATCAATTTTAAGTCATGAGGGAGTATGATGGTATAGCACTTCCCGGCCCAATCGATCAAACAAATAAGTCACAACTTGCGCCTTATGCGATCGAGCATTGTTCTGCAAAACAGTGGGCGGGTCCTGGAGAAAGTGTATAGGCTTTCTCCGAGTTGTTTAGTTTTGGAACATAGTGTGTAACCACTCTGCAGGACTCTGGCGCTAGTAGAGACTAATTTGCTCGATAGGTGGGGCTGGGAAGTACTGTACCACACACCACACTCCCCGGATGTATGCCCCTGCGACTTCAACTTGGTTCCTAAAGTGAAGGAAACATTTCTTGGCATTCTTTATAGAACTGCTACAGAGATTCGTCTAGAAATAGACCTCTCGATTAGAGCTATCTACACAAAAAATTGTTCAAATGGCTCTGAGCGCTATGCGACTTAACATCTGAGGTCATCAGTCCCCTAAAACCTAGAACTACTTAAACCTAACTAACCTAAGGACATCAGACACATCCATGCCAGAGGCGGGATTCGAACTGGCGACCATAACAGTCGCGCGGTTCCGGACTGAATCGCCTAGAACCGCTCGGCTACCGCGCCCGGCACACTGTCAACACAACTGGCACTGTCTCGATATTAGCCTGGTCTACTATTAATTTATGGTGAATATTTTTGTAGGGTTGCTGAAAAATTGAACCCTACCCATTGGAAATGCTCATAATTTTCGTAGCAAAATTTTGGATAACCTGCTTCTGATATCCGTTTCAACCTCTCCTCTGTCACCGCTTTCGTCATTCAGGTCTTCGATGAGCATTGATTTATGAGCATATGCTCGTTGTGGGGACTGCGAGTGCCCAAACATGAGAGCGCACATTTTATGGGGGAAAACTCATGATTTACATCTAAGACATAATATGTGAATTACAGATTTTTAGCTTGTCCCCAGAAATTTTTTTCATATTTTACGCCACAAACACAGATGCCCTCGACATGAGCAAATTTTTAGACTTTATTGCAACATGAGTAAGGGCTATAAGCCTTGGTAAAAGACGAATTATTGTTCCGGCAAAACATTGATTATTGTTTTAATACAATGTGTTTCTGATGGTGAAGCTTTTACTTTGGCGGTACGACATTAAATTCTCTTACAAGATTTTCAACGGTGCTGTTAATATCCTGTCTTGTGGTAATAGACTAGACTATGTTTTGAGTATTCGTGAAATCTCTGAAGCGTTTGTGGTACTTTATGGGATGGTTTGCTCAAGAGGACACGACCGACTTCCTTCCCCATACAGAGCGCAGGCTGCATTTATGGGATGGTTTGCTGAAGAAGACACGACCGACTTCCTTTTCCACACAGAGCACATGCTGCATCCTTAGCGACTCCTTACAAGCAGCTGGCTCCACGTAAAAATACGTTGCTCATAAGTACCTTCGTGGTTTTAGAAGACTCTGTGCGAAAAGTGCAAGACACATGGATAAAAGACATATATCAGTGGATATTCATAAAACTTCAGGTCTTTGTCGCTTCTATGTGAGCACTACAAGGTATTTGGTAGAATTGTTCTTGACAGAAATTTTGGCACAATAGTGACCAAAAACATACCAGAATAAGTAATATTTATCTCTTAGTAAATAATGTTGTAGATAAATGGTTAATCTGACCGAACACGTAGAGAGTGGCTTCGGACGGACTAAGGGCTTGCGAATGAAAAAAAATAGTGGAATTTCTACCTCAAAATATCCGTTTTCATGTTACGCTACGTGGGAGGAACTGCCGCTGGAGAAGGCAAAAGAATTACCTACCGCAAAGTGGTGCCCTGTGACCAATTTCGTATAACATCTGTACAAATGACCAACCTATAAACGCTGAGAAGAGACCGTTCATATAGGGTGGTCCGAAACAATCTGGAAACCTTGTGAAGGTGTCGCAGGTTAGACTATGCTATGAATCAACTGTTAAGAAGAAAATTAAATTTTTTGCGCCGCCCCCGAGTTCATTGGCACTGAAGGTAGCCAATCAATCTGCTACGCGCCCTTATTCAAGCGGTCCGCCTGAGACGATGTTCCCTAAAACCAAATTAGAGAGTGGGACGTGGGACAGGAGGAGGGCTCGAACTCGATCCAAGTGCTGAGAATGCTCGTGTGATATCGTCTACACTATTGGAACAACTGACAGTAATTACATCCGGTGGGCCATTTGAATTGATGCATGTAAAGACCTGATTGTCTAACGTTAACGTTAATTGACTCGGAAACGTCGCAACGTGTCGGAGGTTTTTCTTAACAAATGTTTCTCAGGCCAACCTCCCCTGCAACATCCTTACAAACTTTTGACTCTGTTTCTGACCACACTGCATAAGCCAATGGTACTGCCGGGGATGAACAAAGGAAATCCTTCGAGGTGGTGGTAGGAAAACTGATGTGGACCCTCGAATGTTTTTTTTTGTTTTGGTTTTAGGGCGCAAAACTGCTATGGTCATTAGCGCCCGGTCGGTGGACCCTCGAAGGCTTAGCTATCTATAACACGAAAAATTTCCTCAAGCCAGATCGCTATAAGACTTAGGTGTCTGCCTTCTACCTTAGAAATACAGACGCACATACGCTATTGGAAGTGGTGTGGCAAGGTTAGGAGTCGAACCACGACGACTCGCCGAAATAGTTTGGTATCTGACTGGATAGGATTCTGTCTTTCGAAAGCACTCTCAGGACGTTATGTGGAAGGTATGTGCGAGGGATAACATCAACCGAAAACTCACCAGCATGAAACGGAGAGGCCAACCTCAAATTCTGATAACTTAGGCGCCCGCACTCTGTCTCTCTGCAGCAGAGTATGCAGCATCTGACTGGTATAACTGCGTACACGCAAGATATGTCGACGAGGTAGTTAATGAGACAGTGGGCTAGTGTCTGGCTGCCTAAAACCAACGCCAGTTCAACGAATTTGCACCACCGTCGACGTAGCTCCACCCACAATCAGAATGCAAGCTGCAGCTGAGTCCGATATGTGGAAACGGTCTGATAATCTCGTGCACCCGTTACAAGGCTGCCAAACACACCACAGCCGACTGAAGTATTGGAAAAGTTTTATGCGAACGATCAGCTGCTCAGACGAGCCACCGTAAGTACGGCGAGAAAATATATGGCAAAACTGTATTAATTAGACGCCAATAAAACCTAAAAAACTAGCTTCTGGGCATCATCTATCATTTACGACATGTAGGGCACTTAATCCGCTCAAGAAGTGGTCTCACGCGGTGCAATTCCTACCGGAGAAAGTGGGATTATAAAGACAGCGAGTGTGGTGAAATGCAGGGTCATCAACATCTAATGATGTACGCAAATAAGCAAAATTTGCTCAGTGGCAAATCATATCATAGCAAATGACAAAACCATCCATGTGACTGATTGTTGGAAATAGGCAATGTAGTGGTGGAACCCGAACACGTAAATCAGTGAATAGAAAATCTCTGCAAGTTGTAACTCTCATTACAGGCACTCAGTATGGACACCATTTGCGATGAGACAAACGTCAATACGGCTAAATGAGCATTTCGGCGTAATTCATTAACCTCACTACGATAGTAACACGCAAGGTAAGGGAACACGCCTATCTGCATGTGCGAACTAATTGGGTGCGACGCTACATAGCTGGTAATATGTCAATATGTTCTGACACGCCCGCCCTCGGTGGCGCAATCTGCAACTAGGCCGCCTCGTACATTACGAATCGAAACTCTGAGAGATGATCCGTCAACAGATAACTGTCATTTTTATACGTGTCTTGTAGGATTTGCGCAATCCTTTTCTAAAATACGCACGAACAAACCTGAGTCTTAAGAGTTGCTGTAGCGGTTCGTATTTCACAAGCATAACTTCTATCTTTCCCTGAAGTATTAGTTTGTGGCTTTAGTGGTGTGTTATTAATGAAGTATATTTCTCCTTGAAATCTGTCTCTGTAAACGGCTGTGTAATCAAAGTCATATACAGTGGTCCCACAAAATGTATGGCAGACCAACATACCAATTTCTACAGAGACTGATGGAGCATTCTGTGCTTTCAGCTTCTAAAATTCTTCGAATTTGCTTTCGAATTTACTCCGCCCCTCATACTGGAGACGCAAACTGATTTAAAACTGCTGTTTCGCTGTAAAGATTAGTCACAGACATCCTGGCACCAAATGTTACAGTCTCCCAGTCACCCTATGTATTCAAAATCATAAGTATCACTTATTTTTGAGTTGGATTGGGGGGGGGGGGGGGGGGGGTAGGGAGAAGGTGGAGACGGAGGTGGAGGCGTGTAAGTGAAATGCTGATAAACGTCCGCAGGCCATTCTTCAATTGTATATCTCCAGAACTGATTCGTAACTTAAGCAGATCGAACAATATCCCTGTCATGTTTCCCTCTAAGATGAGTATGATATGCGTTACAGAATTCTACGAAGATAATAATCGATAATCCTGTGCCTTAACAGTATTGGAAGAAGTGATGTGCCTGTTACTCTTCTTTGTACTTTAGCACCTGTTGGAACGTTTTCGAGAGACGTTTAGTCGTTGCAGTTAAAAACAATGAACTGATATGGCACCCAAGGGCAGGTTCAGCCACCCAATAGGGAAGGTTTTCCCTATACTCTGCACCCGCACGCAACTTTTCCTTCACGTAGTTCCTGAACTGTGAGCAAATGTTTATCTATTGAGTGTAGATGACTGTAATTGTTGCGCATGTGGTGTAGTGACATTTTCGTGTTGGAGGTGATGAATGAAGACAGAGCGCGATACCCAGTGCCTGCAAGTAGCATAGGCCTCTCGAAAAGTACCATGAGGTGGATGGGCGACGAGGGGAGGAGGGGGGGCGACCTTAACGTTCCCATCCGACTGAAACATCCCCACCAACAGTGTCATGTGCCTTCACGTCCCGAGACACAGTGGAGAGGTTAGGAATTTTATCCAGGACATTGGGGCAAAGACTGGTTGGTGATCATGAAGTTTAAGTGCTACCTCTCCTCTCCTCCCCTCGTCGGCAAAATAATGGAAGTGAAAACTACATCCACCACCAGGCGTGCGATAGCGACCTCCATTTTCTTTATTTAAAAAAAAAAAAAAGTCTGGGAGGACGTCAAATGATACCTGCTGAAGCTGATTGTTGCGCCCTTAACTCAGTTTTTTTCTTACACAAGGCAGCCAGTCCTCTGAACGAACGCGCTGAGCTACCGTGCGGGCAATCCTCGGCCACGAAGGGGAATGCCGCAGCAGTTTAAGTACTGCACGGTTTGAGCCCATGCTGTGGTCACAACCCATCCTCCGGAATTTCCTTTAAGGCACTTGGGCGCAGTACCGGTATAATTAGTGCAGCAGTCCCCTGGTATTAGTTTATTCTTTGTCATCAGTCTTCTGGCCGGTGTGATGCGGCCCGCCAAGAATTCCTCTCCTGTGCTAACCTCTGCATCTCAGAGTAGCACTTGCAACCTACGTCCCCAATTATTTGCTGGATGTATTCCAATCTCTGCAGTTTTTGCCATGTACGGCTCTCTCTAGTACTACTGAAGTCATTCCCTCATATCGTAACAGTTGTCCTACCAGCCTGTCCCCTCTCCTTATCAGTGTTTTCCACATATTCGTTTCCTCCCCGATATTGCGCGGAACTTCCTCGTTCCTTACCTTATCAATCCACCTAATTTTCAGCATTAGTCTGTAGCACCACATCTCACATTCTTTGATTCTCTTCTATTCTGGTTTTCTACCATACAATGCTGTACTCCAAACGTACATTCTCAGAAATTTCTGCCTCAAGTTAAGGTCGATATTTGACATTAGTAGACTTCTCTTAGCCAGGCACGATCTTTTTGCCATTGCTAGTCTGCTTTTGACGTCCTCCTTGCTCCGTCCGTCATTTGTTATTTTGCTGCCTAGGTAGGAGAATTCCTTACCTTCATCTACTTCGTGACCATGAATTCTAATGTTAAGGTTCTCGCTGTTCTCATTTCTACTACTTCTCATTACCTTCATCTGCTTCGATTTACACTCAATCCATATTCTGTACTCATTAGACTGTTCGTTCCGTTCAGCTGATCTTGTAATTCTTCTTCACTTTCACTCAGGATACCAATGACATCAGTGAATCGTATTATTGATTTCTTTTCACCATGAACTCTAATTCTAATCCTGAACCTTCATTTATTTCCATCAAAAGGCTACATCCTTGTCTTACACCGTTTTTAACAGGAGCACTTCGTTCTTGGTCGTCCACGCTTATTATTCCCTCTTGGCTGTTGTACATATGTTGTATCACCTGTTTCTCCCTATAGCTTAGTCCTATTTCTCACAGAATTTCGAACATATTGCACCATTTGTCATTGTCGAACGCTTTTCCATCTCTACAAATTCTATGAACGTGTCTTGATTTTTCTTTAGGCTTGCTTCCATTATCAACCGTAACGTGAAAATTGCCTCTCTCGTACCTTTACCTTTCCTAAACCCAAACTGATCGTCATCTAGCGCATCCTCAATTTTGTTTTCCGTTCTTCTGTACATTATTCTTATAGCCATCATGGATGCAGGAGCTCTTACGCTGATTGTGCGGTAATTCTCGCACTGTTCAGCTCTTGCCGTCTTCGGAACTGTGTGGATGATACTTTTCCGAAACTGAGATGGTATGTCACCGGACTCAAACATTCGACACACCAACGTGAATAGTCATTTTGTTGCCACTTCCCCCAATGCTTTTAGAAATTCTGATGAAATGTTATCTATCCCTCCAAAGCTCTTTCAAAATTCTGATTCTAATACTAGAAAACATACCTCTTCTAAATCGATTCCTGTTTCTTCTTCTATCAAATCAGACAAATCTTTCCCGTCATGTTGTTGTTGTTGTCTTCAATCCTGAGACTAGTTTGATGCAGCTCTCCATGCTACTCTATCCTGTGCAAGCTTCTGCAACTCCCAGTACATACTGCAACCTACATCCTTCTGAATCTGCTTAGTGTATTCATCTCTTGGTCTCCCCCTACGATTTTTACCCTCCACGCTGCCCTCCAATGCTAAATTTCTGATCCCTTGATGCTTCAGAACATGTTCTACCAATCGATCCCTTCTTCTAGTCAAGTTG
Source organism: Schistocerca americana (assembly GCF_021461395.2). Classification (NCBI taxonomy): domain Eukaryota; kingdom Metazoa; phylum Arthropoda; class Insecta; order Orthoptera; family Acrididae; genus Schistocerca; species Schistocerca americana. The sequence continues at coordinate 498,177,264 of NC_060126.1, read as the reverse complement.
TGCCACAAACTCCTTTTCTCCCCAGATCTATTCAGTACCTCCTCATTGGTTATATGATCTACCCATCTAATCTTCAGCACTCTGCTGGAGCACCACATTTTGAAAGCTTCTATTCTCTTCTTGTCCAAACTATTTATCATCCATTTTTCACTTCCATACATGGCTACACTCCATACTAATACTTTCAGAAACGCTTCCTCACACTCTATACCCGATGTTACAAATTTCTCTTCTTCAGAAACGCTTTCCTTGCCATTGCCAGTCTACATTTGTATCATCTCTACTTCGACCATCATCAGTTACTTTGCTCCCCAAATAGCAAAACTCCTTTACTACTTTAAGTATCTCATTTCCAAATCTAATTCCCTCAGCATCACCCGACTTAATTCAACTACATTCCATTATCCTCGTTTTCCTTTTGTTGATGTTCATTTTATCTCCTCCTTTTAAGACGCTGTCCACTCCGTTCAACAGCTCTCCCAAGTCCTCTCCTGTCTCTGACAGAATTACAATGTCATCGGGGAACCTCAACGTTTTTATTTCTTCTCCATGGACATTAATACCTACTCCGAATTTTTCATTTGTTTCCTTTACTGCTAGCTCAATATACAGATTGAATAAAATTGGGGATAGGCTGCAACCCTGTCTCACTCCCTTCCCAACCACTGCTTCCCTTTCATTCCACTCGACTCTTATAGCTGTCATCTGGTTTCTGTACAAATTGTAAATAGCTCTTCGCTCCCTGTATTTTATCACTGCCACCTTTAGAATTTGAAAGAGAGTATTCCAGTCAGCATTGTCAAAAGCTTCCTCTAAGTCTAAAAATGTCAGATATGTTGGTTTGCCTATCCTTAATCTATTTTCTAAGGTAAGTCGTAGGGTCAGTATTGCCTCACGTGTTCCATCATTTCTACGGAATCCAAAATGATCTCCCCGAGGTCGGCTTCTATCATTTTTTCCATTCGTCTGTAAAGGATTCGCGTTAGTATTTAGCAGCTGTGACTTATTATACTGATAGTCGGTAATTTTCACATCTGTCAACACCTGCACTCTTTGGGATTGGAATTATTATATTCTTCTTGAAGTCTGAGGGTATTTCGCCTGTCTCATACATCTAGCTCACCAGATGGTAGAGTTTTATCGGGACTGTCTCTCCCAAGGCCGTCAGTAGTTCTAATGGAATGTTGTCTACTCCTGGGGCCTTGTTTCGACTCAGGTCTTTCAGTACTCTGTCAAACTCTTCACGCAGTATCGTATCCCCCATTTCATCTTCATCTACATCCTCTTCCATTTCCATAATATTGTCCTGAAGTACATCGCCCTTGTATAGACCCTCCATATACTCCTTCCACTTTTCTGCTTTCCCTTCTTTGCTTAGAACTGGCTTTCCATCTCAGCTCTTGATATTCATGCAAGTGGTTCTCCTTTCTCCAAAGGTCTCTTTGATTTTCGTGTAGGCAGTAGCTATCTTACCCCTAGTGAGATAAGCCTCTACATCCTTCCATTTGTCCTCTAGCCACCCCTGCTTCGCCGTTTTACACTTCCTGTCGATCTCATTTTTGAGACGTTTGTATACCTTTTTGCCTGCTTCATTTACTACTTTTTTATATTTTCTCCTTTCATCAATTAAATTCAATATTTCATCTGTTACCCAAGGATTTCTACTAGCCCTCGTCTTTTTACCTACTTGATCCTCTGCTGCCTTCACTACTTCATCCCTCAGAGCTACCCATTCTTCTTCTCCTGTATTTCTCTCCCCCATTCCTGTCAATTGTTCCCTTATGCTCTCCCTGAAACGCTGCCCAGCCGGCCGCGGTGGTCTAGCGGTTCTAGGAGCTCAGTCCGGAACCGCGCGACTGCTACGGTCGCAGGTTCGATTCCTGCCTCGTGCATGGATGTGTGTGATGTCCTTAGGTTAGTTAGGTTTAATTAGTTCTAAGTTCTAGGGGACTGATGACCACAGATGTTAAGTCCCATAGTGCTCAGAGCCATTTGAAGCCAAATTCTGCACAACCTCTGGTTCATTCTGATTATTCAGGTCCCATCTCATTAAATTTCCACCTTTTTGCAGTTCCTTCAGTTTTAGTCTACAGTTCATAACCAATAGATTGTGGTCAGAGTCCACATCTGCCCCTGGAAATGTCTTACAATTTAAAACCTGGTTCCAAAATCTCCGTCTTACCATTATATAATTTATCTGCTACCTTCTAGTATCTCAAGGATTCTTCCATGTATACATCCATCTTTTATGACTTTTGAACCAAGTGTTAGCTATGAATAGGTTATGCTCTGTGCAAAATTCTACCAGACGGCTTCCTCTTTCATTTCTCTCCCCCAAATCCATATTCACCCACTATGTTTCCTTCTCTTCCTTTTCCTACTCTCGAATTTCAGTCACCCATGACTCTTAAATTTTCGTCTCCCTTCACTAACTTAATAATTTATTTCATCTCATCATACATTTCATCAATTTGTTCATCATCTGCAGAGCTAGTTGGCATATAAACTTGTACTACTGTAGTAGGCATGGGCTTCGTGTCTATCATGGCCACAATAAAGCGTTCACTATGCTGTTTGTAGTAGCTTAACCGCACTCCTATTTTTTTATTCATTATTAAACCTACTCCTGCATTACCCCTATTTGATTTTGTATTTACAACCCTGTATTCACCTGACCACAAGTCTTGTTCCTCCTGCCACCGAACTTCACTAATTCCCACTACATCTAACTTTAACCTATCCATTTCCCTTTTTAAATTTTCTAACCTACCTGCCCGATTAAGGGATCTGACATTCCACGCTCCGATCCGTAGAACGCCAGTTTGATTTCTCCTGATAACGACGTCCTCTTGAGTAGTCCCTGCCCGGAGATCCGAATGGGGGACTATTTTACCTCCGGAATATCTTACCCAAGAGGACGCCATCATAGTTTAACCATTCAGTAAAGCTGAATGCCCTCGGGAAATTTACGGCTGTAGTTTCCTCTTGCTTTCAGCCGTTCGCAGTACCAGCACAGCAAGGCCGTTTTGGTTAGTGTTACAAGGCCAGATCAGTGAATCATCCAGACTGTTGCCCCTGCAACTACTGAAAAGGCTGCTACCCCTCTTCAGGAACCACACGTTTGTCTGGCCACTCAACAGATACCTCTCCCTTGTGGTTGCACCTACGGTACGGACATCTGTATCGCTGAGGCACGCAAACCTCCTCACCAACGGCAAGATCCATGGTTCATGGTTTCCCGACATAGAGGCTTTCCATGTATTATTTCCACACGTCATCTCTTTCCTCTGGAATTCCCGTTCCACTCTTAATCTTATCACCCTTCCTTTTAACGTCACCGAAGATTATTTTTACTTTCCTGTATGCCGAGTCTGTCCTTCTTACGATCATTTCTTTTTCGGAGTCTTCACATTTTTCTTGCAGCATTTAGTCTTAGCTTCTCAGCACTTCCAATTTATTTCATTCGTCAGCGACATGTATTTCCCTATTTCAGAGTTTCCAGGAAGGTTTTTGTACTTCCTCTTTTCATTGATCAATTGAAGTATTTCTTCTGTTACCCATGGTTTCTTCGCAGTTACCTTCTTTGTACCTATGTTTCGCTTCCCAGCTTCTGTGATGGCCCTTTTCAAATCTTTTAGTTTCCCTACCACGTTCAGGTTTGTGACATTCCACGTCCTGACTCGTAGAACGTTATCCTTCCGTGGATTATTGAATCTTTTTCTCATGTAATCTCCTCCTTGGCAGTTCCCTCTCGGAGATCCGAATGGGGGACTATTCCGGAATCTTCCGGAAAGATCATCGTGACACTCTATTACAGGCCGCACGTCCTGTGGATACACGTTACGAGTCTTCAATGCAGTGGTTTCCTTTGCCTTCTGCATCCTCACTGATGATTCTTCCGCCCTTAGGGGCAGTTCCCCATACAAAGGACAAGAGAGTGCCCTGAACCTTTGTCCGTTCCTGCGCCCTCTTTGACAAGTCCGTTGGCAGAATGACGGGTGACTTCTTACGCCGAAAGTCATCGGCCGCCAATGCCGATTATTAATCAAAATTTAAGAAGTGGCACGATTCGAACCAGCGACATAAGACCTTTATGATCACGAATCAAAGACGGTACCCCTAGAGCACGCAGTGTTAAATGGGTTATTTGTAACAGATATATGGTACGCGATTGTTTCTCCCGAATCTCCTGTTACTCATATAAAACTCGAAATAAGAAATAACAAGTCAAATTGGAAAATTTGGTCAGACTGTATAATGCTTTGAAGTAAGCAGACTTGGCACAGGACACAAAAAGGGTCAAAATGCAGATTGTATATCTGGGCCGCGCAGCGATAAAGAAATACGTTTTTTAGTAAGCTGTGTAGTCTGTGGATTGCTGTTCTGGATATAGCAATAAATGGTTCATAATCGCATACTAACACGGGAAACTCCCCATAGCATCCCCATTACTTTTAGTAGTAAGACGTCCCAGTGGATAACCCGTCAAAATCCGAACACAGATCTAGCATGAAAACAGGAAGAGAGTGTACTGAACTGTGGAAAAAAAGCAAAATAGAAATAGTGAACTGTCCAAAAACAGGAAGTACAATATAAATACATTGAGGCAGGTTCCTGGCGTGAGCTTAGTGGCAAGATTGGCAAAGACAGAGCTTAAATGCTGGAGTCTGTTTTGCAATGAAAATGTGCTTAGTATTATCTTAAGATACACAAACTTGCAAATTGCAGAAAGAAAAGCAGCTTGTGAAGTAGTAGCAAATCATTATTTTATGAATGACATGACCATGAGTTATCTGAAGGCTTATACAGGCTTCTTGTACATTGCTGGAGTTTATCGATCTGGGAGGCCGAAGACAGCTGACGGAGTTGAAATATTTCCGATGACAGTGACACGGCGACTTTTTAATTTTATTCAAAGCTGTTTTCGTTTCCGTTTAGACTTCCTTGATCTGAATTATTTACGATACTTTTGTCAACTACAAATTGTATATTATTCTGATTAGAAAAGTATACAACACCACAGTCCCCACTCTCCTTCCCTCCTCAGTCTAGGCTAACCCTGTTATTTTACTTCATACATTATTTAGGGCTATTAGGAACGGATGTACTCTATCAACAAACTATGACGAATGTGAGACATAGTAACACAGTAGTTGCATCATAGGAATTTCTCACACCAGATGTACAAATATCCATGGTTGATTTCAAAGTTAGACATGAATGAAGTAGAAATCGAAGAACTCTATGGATTGGCAGAAGAAATGATAGAAAAATTTCCAGCCGCCATTAAGAAAGAAATAATTTATGAAACTCATTACTGAATTCAGCTGCAGTATAGGAAATGATCTTGAGAAGAACCAGATCAGTTGCGTATACATATAGTGGGGGAAACTGGGTAACATACGAAGAATCCGTAATACAAACAGCTAGACAACATAGCTCCAATACGCAGATATTTGAAATATGCAGTGAAAACTGCAAGAAAGCCTATGTACCAGGAGAATTTAGAACCATAGATGAAATGCTGCTTGCATTCAGAGGCAGATGCAAATTCATATAATGCATTCCATCAAAACCGGCCAAATAAAAATATTTGCATTAGTCAGCGCAAAGAATTTCAACCTCGAAATATATGCAGGGAAGCAGCCAGAGGGACCGTTTTCACTTAATAGTACGCCATATGATGTGGTGAATCGGCCGGTTCAATCCATTTCAAAAGCAAGCAGTAATGTGACTTTTGATAATTGGTTTACGAGCTATGAACTAGTGTCACATATGCTGACAGAACAAAAGCTAACTTCTGTGGCAACAGTCCGTAAGAACAAGTGGCAAATTCCTCCTGAATTTGGCAAAACGTGGGGTAGAGAAGTCTACTAAGTTCGGTTTCAAAAAGGATATTACACCGGTTTCTCATATACTAATGGAAAAAAAAGTTGTTTTGCTTATGCCTAGTCCTCACCACAATGTTGAAATTGATGAATCGACAGGAGATAAAAAGCAACCAGAGATAAAACATGTTTTATAATTCTACGAAAGGCGCAGGTGACATCGCAGATGAAGTGTCAGCGGCTTATGATGTAACATGCAACTCAAAAATATGGCCCCAGACTGTCTTATACGCAATACTGAATATGGCCAACATTAATGCTGCTATTGTTCAGCGATCAAATAACAGTAAAATCCCAAAGCATCGTAATTTCGTAAAAACAGTAGGCCGTATGCTCGTCAGTGAACACTTGAGTGCCCGACAAGAAATAACTCAACTGCCAAGCACTTTGCGTAAGAGAATCAGAGAAATTAGTAGAGAATCTTCACAAGTGTGTTTTGTTCTGTCGTTGCCACTACAAAAACGCGTGCTACAGCAGAACAAAACATCCTCAAGAATTATAAAGCAACTACGGACACTATGGCCACACAAATGAAGAATCTTCATAACAACCGACTGCCGGAATCCAAGGTGTACGAAAAAGATGTCAAGAGTGTCCCAATGCTGGACATCATAAGATACCTCACGTTTATAATGTATGTCATAAGTACAATTGCCAAGAACACATTGTTCCATTCTGCCAACAATGTGCTGTGGCAAGAGATGATTAATAGCTTATTGCAAAAGTTTATTGTTCATTTTGTGTTCGAAGAAAATTTATCTCGTGATTACCTAGCAAAAAATTCGAATTGCTGATAAGATTGTATGGTTTAGTAGATATTAAAAAATATGTCGCGTTAAGAGCTGTTAAAATGATTATTTTGTAGACTTCATGTAAAAATTAAGTAATGCAGCATTTGTACGCTTAATGGTGTTTATTTCTATGAAAATCCTTTAATTAATAAATAATCCATAAATTTAATTCCCATTTTTTTGTGAAAACGTTTCAATAAATACTTAAAAAATATAAACGATAAAATTGGTCAATATGACCCTCCACATCCTTGATGTACCGGTTTTGCATCACCGGTTTTCACACTACAAGGAAATTTGTGTAACTATATATATTGCTCGTATTTTGATTCGAGACTTAAGAGACCAGCCGGCCGGTGTGGCCGTGCGGTTATAGGCGCTTCAGTCTGGAACCGCGTGACCGCTACGGTCGCAGGTTCGAATCCTGCCTCGGGCATGGATGTGTGTGACGTCCTTAGGTTAGCTAGGTTTAAGTAGTTCTAAGTTCTAGGGGACTGATGACCACAGATGTTAAGTCCCATATTGCTCAGAGCCATTTCAGCCATTTAAGAGACCAGTTACGAAGTACGCAAGGTACGCAAGCTCGCCCTTGTAAGAGGCACCTTCTCTTAACGAATTTGATCTTTGTGCACATATATTACACTTAATTTTCTTCGTTATCGTTGAATGTATGTAGTACAGTAGGTGAAAAATCAGGGCCTATGTATCCCCATAATCCACGCCCTCGTCTGTTAATGCTGTTGTGCCTTAGGTTGGCATATCTTCTGTATCTTCTTTAAAATACAGTGCCTTAGAATAATAGTATGTTGTTCACTGAAACAGATACAATGATTGGCCAGGTGTTCAGCATTGAGGATTCGTAGTACTGTCTTCAAAGAAACGTAAAATAGCTTCACGTATTACATATAGTCCAGTCACATTAATAAGGCAACCACTTATGTTCGACATCAGTATCCATTAAACACTCACAGACGGCAGCTGGCAGCAGCAACTGTTGAGAGTGCATAAAGCGTGTCGAGGACACTCGGAGAACACTCCGGTGGTTGTCGTAATTCGGAATGGAGCTACTTACCTGATGTCCAGAAGCGCACTGTCATAGTCATTTGGACCAAGTGTGGAAGCATTTTCAAAACGGCGAAGTTCGTAAACCGCTGTTCCGTGCCGAGGTGGTTAAAGTACACCGTTCATGGCAAAGGAGCTCTATCCAAAACAGTAACCGAGCCCATAGTGGCGCACCACTGGACATAGGTGACAGGGGTGAACGACTACGAAGAAGATGGCTATGGGCGAATAAGCGTGCAACTGTTAAGCTAACGCACCCCATCCACCTAAGAAACAAGGAGCTACCAATAATGTCTCCTCAGCGACCTTTCAGCGAATATGGCTATGTGTGCGCCTCCATAACAGGCTCCTGGTTCAAGCACCCATGCTGACTGATGTTCGTTGGGGAAGAAGGCAGGAATCTGCATGCCAGTATAGCAGCTCCACGTGCATTGAGTCACCACATTTACCTTAGCGTTTTGCAGCATCTTCCTTTACTCTGTAGCTTGCTAAGTCTTTTACCACTTTGTAATGTAGTTTACGTGTGTTAGGAAACAGTACAAGCTTTCTGATTCGCTATGGTATCTGTTCCTTCTGGAGTACAGATAAGGCAGGAAATGAAGTAGAATCATGTAACAATTCGTTTAAAATACTCTGAAACATGTGTATGCGCCTATCTCAATCCTGATATTGTCAGTGACCGTATAATCTGTCAAGTGTATTGATTTCTTGCATCAGATGTTTAGAACGATTAGTTTTTGGCCAATAGAGACGAATATGGATTTAATTTTTTGATTTCTTGCTCTTCTAGCCCAGATGTCTGACAAAAGATGGGGACCATTGTCCGAAATTATCTGTCCAACACGTCCTACTTCACGTAGGAAATACTTTACAAATGCGTGTGATACGGTCTGCCAGTGACTCCCCACACGGGGTGAGTGAGATAAATTGAGAAGTAACTCTACGGCAACAGGAACATATGATAATACATTCTGAGGCTGCTAATTCCTATAACTTCGTAGGACTGATAGGAAATAGTTGTACTGCGCCACTCTTTAGACACAGACCACTCGTAGAAATAACACAGTATGAGCAGACACTAGCAACACCGCGACACGTAAGAGAGAAAGGAACGCCTGCCAGTGTAGGCTCTACCTTGGAATACGTCGCTTAACTGTGCAGACAAGACAGTGCCTAAGATCAATGACATAATCTAGGTACTCAGACATTTCCGGATATCCACACACAACGATGACACGTAAGCTTGGATGTTAATTTTCTCTCACTATACATCACACTGTGTACCAGTATGACACTATGTTTTCGTGTTATAATGGGGCTAGAGTTAGCGACAAGGATACGTTAATATTGATCTCAATAACGCATCTGACTCGTAGGATATCACTAGATTCATAATGTTAACTACCACCATAGCTAATCTCAGTCACAATGAGAAATACTGGAAATACTAGATTGAAATCAGATATTCCACTTTACACTTGCGGCGACAAACTAAGATCCCTGGTGTATGAATTGACAATACGACGATGCATTTCACTAAGCAACGATGTAACCAAAATGTGGCACCAATATATAAAATAAATAAATACGGGCTGTCTGATACTCCTATTCCTCTTATATGATTTTCCTACCAAACCCTATCTCGTAAACTTATCCAATCAATGTAGACTTTAAGTACTTTTAAGTAAAATTAAGTATAAGTCCGGACTCAAAAGACGTAATTTAATATTTACCTATCAGTCGTTGCTGCTTAGTGATAATGTCTACACATAGGGTCTCGCTACTACAAGATCACTGTTTATAACGTCTTAACCCTTTCTCAGAAATCTAACCTATCGGAAATAAATGAATTTCGCTCTTTTAAAAGTAATTTTCATAAAGCGTAAACTGTCTTTCCCTTTGGTAAAATCACTAATATCCTTCCTCTCGTTGAAAACTGATAAATTATTATTTCAGTTTCAGATTTAATATCTCCGAATTTTACTTCGACACAATGCCAACCTTTCTCTTTACGTGTCTGTGACTTCTCTTTATTACTTTGCTATACAGTCAAATTATTCTTTGCTTTAATATCGAACTTGACTTACATATATTTTCCAGTGATAATTCTGGGATAAATGATACTCGGAAACTTGCTTTTATAATTTAAAACAGAAAATCTGTATCTTTATCTCCTGTTATAATTTCGTGTACAGGTACAAGTCAGCATGTTCTGTTACGAATGCTGATTACATACACAAAACTCCATCAAGCGGATACAGATATATATACACATATATTTGACTGTGTGTGTGTATGTGTGTGTGTGCTTGTGTGTGTGTGTGTATCAGAGGCAATTAGCGTGCCCTGGAAAAAATGATTCTTGCTTTGTCGTTTAGGGACCGCTGAATCGAGGTCGTGTATGCAAATCTTCGACAATACTACATTAACAACGTAGGACATCTGCTCTGCTCAGGACAACAATTAAGCTTACAGCCTACCTCTAAAGAGGTTTCCAATATTTATTACAATCAACGACGCTCACGCTGAAGTCACAAAATACAGTCTGACACAAAATCGCTAAGGCACTGTTCTTAAGTGCATGCTTTCTATTCCAAAACTACAACACACCAACGCAACGCTACTATTTTCTCAGTGCGTGCTATAATCCACCTCAGAAAATCAAATAGTGAATTCACTTGATAACTCGGTCGCCGGGAATAACTGCTGAGACCAACTCTGGAGACTAATTCTTGAGAGACTGACCAAAATTCTTAAAGGACAAGCCAAGAACCATTTACGGCGAACAATCATATCACACTAATTCTCTCTTTAACAATAGGTATTTCTTCGTAACAGCCGCCTGTGTGGTCTTCTAGAGGCTAGCTACTCCGCAGCTGTAGTCTTTGCCGAACTACGGGACTCTACATTCGGCTGGACGTAGTGAACTCGCTGATTTGACTGGATTCTGCTTTTCACTTACATCTGGGGCAAAAATCTACAACATTTTAACTCACACAGAAGTAACGAAACTGTACAGACTCATAAATGATGATACACACAGTGGTTACGGTTACTACAAGCCACACCACAAGTTGGGAACCGGGCCAAATTTCTAGTAGTTTACTGCCGAGTAGAAATTTTCACAAATGTTTTATTCGTATCTTACAGAAACTAGCAGTACGGCAATAAACAGCCTTTTAAAACATGCTGCTAACGGCAATCAAAGTAATTTATAGCAATAAAACAATTTAAAAATTTTGAATAACATTAGTAAACAGGCTACTAAAGTAAATACAGTCTTAGTTAATAAAGTACGGCGAGGTTGTGAAGCTACCAAGATCGCCATTAAAAAAATTAAACAGGTTTCAGCAAACACACGATTAATGGCAATAAAAGGATTTTACAAACTTGGAGGAATTTAAAAATTTTTTAAACAAAAGTGTCCTTGAATAACATTGGAACATAACAGATATGACGGACCCGTGTAAGGCGGCCACAAATCACCCACTCAGGGATTCTCAGCCTAGACAGAATATTGAACAATTTAAATACCCCCTTAAACACAATTGCCACTCTCAGGCTGGTCACTGCACCGACTTTTAGCCAGCGAAAACTTGTTATAAGATGGCTTAACTTGCTGACAGAATTAGAGCTAACCTCGTGCAAGGAAACATTACATCACACCATCCTGAATGAGCGACCACATGATCAACCAACAAGAAGCATGAATTTACTCATAACCCACGACAGAATAGCGAAACAATTAAACTGCCAAAACTACACCTCCAATCGGACAGTAACAACAGGAGGAAGAAAGATCACTGTCTTCAATTACACCGGTGCCAGGGACAGGAAACCCGGTCGCCGGAGGCCACAAGGCAGATGACACGCTGATTACACAAAATTATTACTTAATGATTAAACCTTCCACGACTTAACTTGCAATTATGATCGAACTGACAGTACACGACCTCCGATGGCAAGGATCCAAACACCCGACCGCGCACGCGCAGCCAGCGTACCCAACACGCCACGGTCACGTGACAACACGCTCTGTCACCGGAGTTCACGTCTTCTCCGCAACTGTGACGGATAGTGACCGCTCCTTCATGTTAGGTGTCTCCTTTTAAACTCCAGTGTTGAAACGGAGGATTTAAAGAAGCTTGTTAACGCCCCACCAAGGCGAAATGAACAGCAGCTACTCGTGGGGCGATTCTGTATACAACCAACACGCGGGGAGCTCTTCCGTCAACTCGACCCGCTCGTTACACACAGCCGACATACATCACGTGGCGACTCGGCACAACCGACCACGCCTGCTTCGCGCTGGAGAGCCACACAGGCCTCCCGTGTCCACCACACTCTCTGCGCTCAACACCCCTACTTCCGCGCCGCCACACGAGGTTACAACCGGTCAAAGACCTCACTTCCTCCGTAGCAGTTTCCCGGAAGCAAAGATGCAGATATCGATTGCAGAGGGAAGAAACAACCAAGCAGCCACTTAATGACAGACAACATATCAAACAAAGATGTCAGGGGATGAAAAGGAAAACCAATACAATCTAAACACAAGGTGTAGCACGAGTCGATACACGGCTCAAATGAACTCTCGATTCTTCCAAAAAACTGTTAACTCCGATAATAAGATGAGGAGATAACATCCGGTAATGCGCTTTAAATTGGCGGATTACATAGTGGAGCGGGGGGTGTAACAGTAGACGGCTTTTCCCTCTGACAAACTGGCGTACGGGTAAAACTTTTCTAGTTATCTTTTCTGTATCACTGAAGTAACAGGTTGTGCGGAGTTTGTTCAAACGCTGACGTGGTCCAAACTGAGCGCAACTGAGATGCGGGTAACAAAAAATGGCTCTGAGCACTATGGGACTTAACATCTTAGGTCATCAGTCCTCTAGAACTTAGAACTACTTAAACCTAACTAACCTAAGGACATCACACACATCCATGCCCGAGGCAGGATTCGAACCTGCGACCGTAGCAGTCCCGCGGTTCCGGACTGCAGTGCCAGAACCGCACGGCCACCGCGGCCGGCTGCGAGTAACAAGTGAGTTTGTTTACGAAATCATCAGGAATAGATGAGACCCAAAGTGAGTCTTCGGTAGTACATGGCTTAATGAGAATGTAATTCCGTATAAGGTAATACTGTCTTACCTCCATATCTGTTTTGTCACTGGTTCCTGATGATGCGTGTGAGTGTGAAAGCGCGAAGTCATCGGTGTCGTCATTACTATATAAGCCGGCCGAAGTGGCCGTGCGGTTAAAGGCGCTGCAGTCTGGAACCGCAAGACCGCTACGGTCGCAGGTTCGAATCCTGCCTCGGGCATGGATGTTTGTGATGTCCTTAGGTTAGTTAGGTTTAACTAGTTCTAAGTTCTAGGGGACTAATGACCTCAGCAGTTGAGTCCCATAGTGCTCAGAACCATTTGAACCATTTTTTTTACTATATAATTTGCGTTCGATACGTGTCAACTATTTCTGTTGTTGATTAGCTGTAGTCTGGCTTTATTTAAAATTCGTTAAGTGCTTGATTTTCGGTTGTATCTGAAAATAGTGCAGGATGTGTGACATCAGAATCATAGTCTGTGTTTGCGGACAAACTTGCCACCTGCCTCGTCGAATCTTTGACAATCTTTGTTAAGACACAAAGTTGTTCTTTTCGTTCGTCAGTGTTCAGTTTCAATGCGTCTACCTTTTCCCTAGTTGCTTCTAAGGCCATAATAAGGTGGTCGTGACGTTCTGTGAGTTGTTAGACTACTGCACTGTGTACCGTATTATTTATTTTTGCGTGTATCTCTTCTTTACCGCGCTTTGTGTGCATTTAAACGATTTTGTTCAGTTCTTCAAGGCTGTGCAGATTGGCCTCTAACCTCACAATAATAGGTTGTAAGTCATTTATAAGCTCTTGTCGGATATCTACAGAAATGTTTTGCTGTCTCTGCTCAAGTTTCTTGATATCTTTACTTTTTCCTTCTTGTGATATTGTGTTTTGTTTAAAAGTTTTGTCTATTGTATGAAGCTGTTCTGTGGTTTGTTCTAGTGTTAATTCACGTTTAGTAGCAGCTCTAACCAAGTTGGATTACTTATTTCCGCGTTCATTTTTTACTTGACGGGCAACAGCTGAGTGGGTATTGTCAGTAGTTGATGTTGGCTCAAGTAACGTTTGCCTGGAAGAAACGGAAGGAAAACCCGAATCGATTGTCTCAATAAGTGTTCGTTCCGAAGTTTCGCATGGCTGAGGCGACTTGTCGACTCCCGGGTCGCCTCCTGAAATTTTCGTTAGCTATTGGAACTCCGCTCTGTCGCGTTTACTAATAAAGAATTCATCTGTGTTGGAAAGTCATTTGTATTCACTGTGATCTCAAGTAAATTATTTATTGTTGAGCTTCTTCTGTTTCATCAATTATTGAGTCATTACATTGTGATGTGGATTGCGATCTGGTAGCACCATGGAATATTTTGTTGCTAGCAATAGTGTTACAATGTAGAAAGAGCATTACCAAACTAAATTTCTGTGGTAGCAACTCGAAGTGAATTTGTAGTTAAATAACAGAAAGTAATAAATCCTTTCATACAACAGAAATATCTGCGAAAAAAATAAGTAACACTAAAATGTATCACACGGTATGTACTGTTGATTGCCTATGTAACAAAGATCTTATGCTAAAAAATAAAAAAAAAATGACGAAATCATCTCCAAAAATGACAATGAAATTACAATAGCTAAAAGAGAAAATACAAATGTCATCACATACACACTTAGCGCTGATTTGTTTCCGAGAACCTATGTTGCAACTAACTACGTAATTACAGAAATACCAGAGGACTGTCCTAGGCGAATAGCGTCGACATGTATAAACTTTCTACAAAAATATATACATAAAAGAAACTGCTGAATTCATTTCAGAAAAACTTTCTCGTTATAACAAGATATATTGTATTCAACTACTGAACAATACTGGCTGTTGGTTAGCCCTACGTCGTACATGTGAACAGTGTCGTGAAACAAGACTTTAATCAAAGTGAATTGCTGAATTTGAAATAATGAAAATAAATTTAACTAAATCCCAAAAGAAACTAACAGTGTTGTTAGTGAAAACTATTTAACTGTAATTCAATAATGGCGTAAGATATGAAAGCTGCGTAACATAAAGTGTAAAGTATGACTTGAAGTATCCACGAAGTAAAATACGTCTCAACACGGTAGAAAATAATTTTTTTATGTTACCTGCAATGCTCACTATAAATCAATCTGATTAATAATCACAATACCTGAAAATTTTGACTATATGCTACATCCTCATAAGAATGCAAACGTAGACCTGCCCTGACATAAAAGTAAATTGCATTATGATCAGAATGTTGCTTTGTGTCTGGTGAAAGCAAATCATCAGACGCAGCAGCTAAGCAAATATACAACCCAGTACAAAATTAGTTTTTTTTCTGTTTGTGAGAATTTGTGGCTTCGTGCGGCGTATGGTGCTATGCATACACAACAAATTATTCAAAACTTTGTTAAGAATAATGGTAGACCGTTTTATTTCAAAGGAAGTCGTACTTCAAAGCTAAACTGTTTATTGTCAAAAACGACTGTACAACGTAAGACACTAAAAATGACAAAATTCTCGCATTACTAAAAGATTAAAGACAGTCAAAATAATTGTGCTACTTGTTACAAACAGAAAAAAGAGATCAAATTAACAATAATCATGAATATTATTAGTTATGTAAGAGACAAAGATTTTCTTCAATTAGTAGTTCTCACAAACAAACATTTCATTGTTGTGGATTCATTGAATACGTTTAAATATCCTTTCACGTACCTTATCCAACTATAAAATCAATAACATTTCTTACAGACAAGTTATAATCTCCATTATAAAGTATTCCAGATAATTTCTCTCAGATTCACAAATAGAAATCTCCACCTCTAAAAGCTCAACTGTTCGCTACAGTGCCTCAAGTAAGAATGCCGCAGCACCGCACAACTCACACGCGAAACGCAGATAAATTAAAGCACAGAGGATCTTATTCACTAATTGTGCAGCTCACTCGTTCATGTTTGGTCCAGTACAGCAAAAATGAATTATTTACAACAGCAGAAAACGAATAAAATCCTTGCAGCTGAAAGATCCAAATTTGTCCTTTTTACAATTATTCATAAATGTTTATTTTATTCAGCATGTGAACATTTTGAGATGTGCGAACAAAAGTAAACCCAGTGAGGTCAGCAGAAGCAAATGATGCCTCACACTACTGTTTTGTATGCAGGCAAATTGTAGAAGTTATTTTTAATTTATGTAATTGTATTTATGTGTAATTTTATTATTAATTGTCTAATAATGTTTACAGAAACAAACTCTCCTGCCGGTATGACAAAATTTTGTTTGCAGCAAGTGGAACTAATTAACAAGCACATATTGAAAAAATTCAAACAAGCCGAGGAACTGGGAAGGGGAGGCACACAGCAATCACTCGCAAATCGATTAACATTTTTACTCTTCCATATCTAGATTTCCGCTATAAGTAGCCATCTTCAGTTCATTTGATTTACGATTCAACAGACTCGCGTCAGTACATGTAACCATACGATCTTACTTGGTTTGCAAAATCGTATGGTGACAAGAACTGTAGCGGGTTTTTTGGATTATACTCACATGCGTGGAAGATGCTTTTTATAACCGAAATCTAGATATGCAAGAGTAATAAAAACTACTGGAATTGCGAGCGATTGTTGTGAGCCTCTCCTTCCTTATAATCTACGATCGCGGTGCACAACAGTTCCTTATGGATGCAAAGTAGGTTAAACCCGAGCAATGAAACGTGGAACAGTAAGCATCTTTGTAAGTTAACGATGTCTGCCTGGAATGCAAGAGTATGTAAATTTTACATATTGTGGAGAAATGAAGCCTGAAAAATAGTGGCATCTCCGTTTAACATGCAGAGGGGCCCATAAATTGTAACACTACCTGTTAGTCAATTTAAAGTAACAAAATGACCTACCATTACAGTTATTGCGCGGAGGGACGGTTATTTTATGTTTGCAAAAAGTCCCCATTAGTAGCCAAACAACTTCGATGCCGCTGAACTGTTGATCGAGCTACCTCTGTCAGTGTTGGCGGTGTGATAGTTGCTCAAGATTCATCGATGGTTTCTCTTAGCTCGTTCAGTGTAGCTGGCTTCTTCAAGGTCCCCTACAGGTAGTCGTCAAGGGATGTAAAGTCTGGAGAATTTGATGGGTACTCAACAGCTTCTCTTTCAGGCAGATTTTCATCCAAGTAGACTGTGATATCTCTGTGGTTGTGAGGCGGAGCGCCATCTCGCTGTAGGGAAAAATGTTTCATTCCCAAACACCTCTCGGATGGCAGATATAATCAGTGCTTCCAACGTATGAAAATACAACTCACCAGATACGATACCTTCAAAGAAGAATGGGTCAATCGAACCGTGCGATGACAGACCACACCACACATTAACATCCTGTAGATTAACGAGTTTGCGCATGTGAACGTGAGGATTTTCAGGAGTCCAGTACACGCAGTTATGGCGGTTTATAGTACTGTTCAGTTTTAATTGCGCCTCGTCAGATCAGATAACCTTCCCTGCAAACCGTTCATCCTCTCGAAACAGGCCTTCGAACCAGTCGCACTACTCCATCCTTCGATCCTGGTAGTCGTCGTTCACAGCGTGCAGCCATCTTGGAATGTACACTGTACACTTTTTAGCCTTCAGAATTCGCTTGATCGGCTTATCCCGCTTTCACGTGCACCATGCTTTCTTAGATTTTATAGGTGACCTAGCAAAATGTTTCGACCCAGCAGAGATGGAAGCTGGACATTATGATGTTTTTGGTCAGCCATTACTTTCCTTACGCACTTCTTGAACAGTACCGACGGCTCCAAATTTATCCCGAATACGACAAATTGATGTACGTGTAGATGGCTGAGTTCCATATGCATTACGCCATTGCTGTTGTTTCTCCATCATGTTTTCGTACTTCCAGTACCACTTCATTCAGATCCTGCGTTGCTCAAACGACAGTTCTACTTCATTATTGCTGCTCTGTCATCTGCTGGAAAACGAGCGCCAAGATCTGTTGAGAAAACAGTGGACTATGCTAAAGCATAAAATTTCAGCAATATGTGATATTGTTGCAAAGATATTAACTATCAAAGATAATCCATTCCTTTGTATCCTTGTGCATAAATGACATTCTGCTGAGTATATTTCTAGAGTAGAGAAAAAATTAATAAATGCAAATTCTGCACTAGATGTAAGTTGATTAACCATAATGTGAAACCATAATCGCCCAAGAACCGAAAACTAGATGTTAGGCGAGAGAAGTACAAAATGTGGCACAGAATCACAGATCCTATGGTGGCTATGTCCTTTAGATCAGCTGTCTGTTTTTTTTTTTTTGGGATGCACCTTGTTCAATCCGGGAGGAAACTTTATCGCCACAACGGCGGTACCTTATTTGTACTGATAATGCAGCATATTGTTGCCATTAAATTCATAAGTCAAAAGAAGCACTTAGCGTGTTCTACATGTCCTAATAACCATAAGAAAAGTAAAGTTTCTGTGCGGCCGTTGTGCAATAGAATGAAAATATTGTTTCTATTCGCAGAAACAGCTGTTTATGAAACGTTGACAACAATGCAGTTACATTGTCTTTCTAAATGATCGAAGTTCAGTGTTACTTCGTCGAAGGATGATGCAAAGGAGAAGTCACTCTGTTCGCTCAAGGAGTAAGTGCAATAGCTGAACATCTGCAGCTTCATCTGAGTCAAGCCAGGACAGTCATAGCAGCTGAAGATCTTAACAATTAATGCGTTGAAGAGAAGTTCTGATTGATACAGGAAAACTGAAACTAGTCATACCGTAGTGTTTGCAAGTAACTATTTTTACTGAGATTTTAAAGCAGAACTTTGCAGACTAACTGATGTGTGAGATATTGTAGAAATTGTAGGCCAGCCTCATGCTACTAAACATGCAGATTAACTCAGAGTGTCCACAGTGTTGTCAGTAGGCAGCCTGCAAGTCGTTTGTGCCTTGAGGCACCACCCGTAAAAGACCGTTAACGCACTAATATCAAAAGGTGTTACGTTATTTTCTGTGTATTACTCCGGTACATGCTTACAACGATAACGGACCATTCTGGTTACGCCTTCTATGAAACGCAGAATCATTCACATCGCTCAACTTTTTAAGTAGATATGCATGAAAAAATAACAAGTTATTTGTCAACAACTGAAAACTTCCTACTTCTTGGCCGTTATTTCAGACAAAGCACTGTCTGCCACAGAATGGTATTCCGTGACATTTGTACGATTTTCATACTTAGGTACTATGAACTAATTAGAGCTTCAAAGACCCATGCAAAACATAACGCATGACAGCCCACTATCACCACCCAGTAAACATGGAGACCAAAATAAAAGGCGCTATAGCTACTGATAGCCGTGTACAAAGGCTCTGCAGAAGCGAATTTCCAAACAACAGTTAAAGAAAGATCACTTTAAGAACTAATATTTAAGACATAAAGATAACGATAACCTACGCTTCTTCCAGACGTATTAGTTCCACAAGATACTCAGTAGAACTTCTGGGAACCTTAAAGAGCAGGCGGAACTATGCCTGTGACAGCCGGTCACAGCTTGGATCGCAATACCTTTCCATCCAAGGGCGATAATTCCACAACGTATCCAGGATAGCTACTATGATGTGTGGAATGTATGAGAACAGATACTAGTGCAAGTAAGGCAGTGAGGGGATGGGGCGGAGGGGAGAGGTGAAGCTTTCATAGCATATGTGGGAGGCCAAGCACTTGTCGCAAAAGGCGGAGGTGACAGCTTCAAGTGCCAGTTCGGCACACGGTTTTTAATCCACAAAAACACGAACACACACACACACACACACACGCACACACACGTACACACACACACTCACACACACACATTGACACATATTCACTCCAACGCGTGCGCTCTCTAAGCTAGCCTCTTTCTCACATGATATACTGCGAACTATGGATAAAGGCCAACAGGCAGATTCCATAATTATAGATTGGAGGGTTCCGGAAAGCATTTGACATGGCTCCCCACAGCATAATGTTAACGGAGGTACGAACTTATGGAATAAGGTCACGGTTATGCGTGTGGTTGGAAGACTACTTAAGTAATATTCAGTCCCAAACGGGGAGTATTCATCAAAGGTAAGGGTATTGTCAGGAGTGCTCCAGGGAAGTGTGATAGGACCGCTGTTGGCGTCTATATATATAAATAATTTGGCAGACAGGAAGGGCAGCAATTTGGTGATGTTTGCTGATGATGCTGCCATGTACGGTAAGGTGTCGAAGTTTAGTTGCTGCCTTGTACGGTAAGGTGTCGAAGTTGAGTGACTGTAGGAAGATGCAAGACGACTTAAACCAAATCTTCAGTTGGTTTTGTTAAATGGCACGGAGAATGAGTTGGAAGAACAAACCTGTAAAGTTAGGCTACAGCATTACTAGTGTCCTACTTGACAGAATCAAGTCCTTTCTATCTGTGCGTAACATTCCAAGGCGATATGAAATGGAACAGCATATGAGAACTGTGACATGGAAGGCGAATGGTGGACTTCGGTTTATCGGGAAAATTTTAGGAACGAGTGGTTCACCTGTACAGGAGACCGCGTTTAGGACGCTGGAGCGACCTATTCTAGAGTACTGCTCGAATGTTTGGGATCTGCACCAGGTCGAATTGAAGGAAGAGGAAGGCTGAAGATTTATTACCGGTTGGTTCGAACAACACGTAAGTGTTATCGAGATGCTTCGGGAATTCAGATGGAAATCCATGGAGGGAAGGGGACGATGTTTAGGAGAATCACTGCTGAGAAAATTTAGAGGACCAGCGTCTGAAGCTGACTGCCAAACGATTCTATTGCCGCCAACATACATTGTGACTATACGCCACGAATAGAAGATAAGTTAATGCTCATATGGAGTCATATAGATAGTCGTTGTTTCCTCGCTTTTTGAGAGTGGAAAAAGGAAAGGAAATAAATAACGGTGGTACAGGGTACCTCCATTACACACCGTATTGTGACCTGCGGAATACCTATGTAGATGTAGATGTAGACGTTGATGTAGGTGTAGAACAAGTGAGTGGTTGAGAGAGAGAGGTAGGGAAGGAATATGCGCTATTAGTATGTCATGGTCTCTAAAAAAAAGAAACAAATTGCGCCCCAGTCGAAAACAAGATTAGTGGAACCAATGTCAGCAGCAAGGAAAACACAGGAAATAGAAATAGGTGTGATAAAATATCATGTCTTGCTGGTATTAAAACCAACATCGACGAGACCAAAACATATTGCTGAAGCAATTTAACTCATCATACGTTACGTTTCAGTGCCAACAGATTGAGATAAAATAACAAGTATGAAAAACAGTGTGTGAAAAATCAATTTTCAGGTTAGTTTAGTTAGCAGTATTTTCATTTCTTAAGAAAAACTATGCTATAATTGTGTCGTACAAAACGGGCTATTAAAAGTTTGTCCTTTGATGATTTGAAGTTGTTATATCCGATACCATCTATTTGTTATGAAATAGTTAATAACTGATTGATTGCACTCCACATCTAAGTCTTAAACACGCAATTTAGTAAAGTTCTATCTTCATAGTATTATACAACAAAGACAACAAGTTGACATGACATTAGTTTCATACTCTACTTCTACATCTACAGGTGCATACATACTCCGCAGCTCACTACGATGTGTGTCGTAGGGTACCTTGTACCACTTCCTGTCATTTCCTTTCCTGTTCCGCTTGCAAATATAACAAGGGAAATACGACTGTCTATGTTCCGCCGTATGAGCCGCTATTTCTCGAATCTTAGTTTCATGATACTTATGCGAAATGTATGTTGGCGACAGCAAAATCGATCCCTAGTTAGCTCCCAACACCAATTCTCTAAATATTCTCAATGGTGTTTTTCAAAAGAAAGTCGCTTTTCCACCCAGGAATGCACATTTGAGTTCGTGAAGTAGCTCAATAACAATTGTGTGTTGTTCGAACGTACCGGCAGCAAGTCCAGCGGCCTGCCTTTGGACTATTTCGATGTCTTCCCGTAATACGATCAGTTACGTATCCCAAACACTGGAGCAGCACTCAAGAACAAGTCGCAGTAGCGTCGTATGTGCAGCCTCTTTTGCAGATGAATCACACTTCACCAAAATTGTCGCAGTAAACCCAAGTCGACGATTCGTCTTTCCTACCACAATACTCACATGCTCAATCCATTTCGTATTGCTTTGCGTTACTCCCAGGTATTTCAACGGCATGTCAGTGTCAAGCAGGACACTAGTAATTCCGTTTCCGAACATCAGAGTTTGTTTTTCACACTCTACCGCTTGAACTAATATTTTTATTCATTTAGAGCTATCTGCCACTCATCACCTCAGATAGAAATTTTGTCTAAGTCATCTTCTGTCCTCATACAGTCACTCAAAGTTGACACATTCCCGCACACTGCAGTATTATCAGCAAACAACACCAAATTGCAGATCATCCTGTCAACGAAATCATTTATGCATGTAGAAAACAGCAGTGGTCCCATCAAACCTCCCTGGGGCACATCTGACGATACACTTGCCTCCACTGAACAACATACTGGTTTCTAATACTTAAGAAGCCTTCGAAACATTCACATATCTGGGAAACTGTTCCACGCGCTCATACCTTCGTTAAGCGTCTGCAGTGCGGCATCGTATCAAATCCTTTTTGGAAATATAGAAATATGTAAACATTCCGTGCCCTTAGTTTGGAGCATATCCTATTGGAAAAGAGCAAGCTGAGTGTCGTACGATGGATGGTTTCTTAAACAGTTCTGATTCGTGGAAATAAGCTTCCCAGTTTCAGGAAAATTTATTATACTTGAACTCAGAATGTGCTGAAGAGATCTACAGCAAACCGATGTCAGGGATATTCGTGTGCCTTTTCCGCATCCCCTTCTTACCATTCTACACTGAAGCGCCAAAGAAACTGGTATAGACACTGGTATAGGCACTCGTATTCAAATACAGTGAGGCAGACAGAATACGGTGCTGCGATCGGCAATACCTGTGTAAGACAGCGAGTGTATGTTTCAGTTGTTAGATCGATTACTGCTTCTAAAGTGGCAGGTTATCAAGATTTAAGTGAGATGGGACGTTCTGTTACAGTCGGTGCACGAGCGATGGGACACAGCATCTCCGAGGTAGCGCTGAAGTGAGGATTTTCCCGTACGACCATTTCACGAGTGTACCGTGAATATCAGGAATCCGGTGAAACATCAAATCTCCGAATTCGTTGCTGCAGGAAAAAAGATTCTGGAAGAGAGGGACCAATGACGACTGAAGAGAATTTTTCAACCCGACAGAAGTGCAACCCTTCCGTAAATAACTGCAGATTTCAATGCTGGGCCATCAACAAGTTTCACCGTGCGAACCATTCAATTAGACATCATGCACATGGGCTTTCAGAGCCGAAGGCCAACTCTTGTACCTAACTATAAACATGTTGCCTGGTCGGACAGGTTTTGTCTCAAATTCTATCGAGCGGATGGACATGAACGTGTATGGAGACAACCTCATGAATCCATGAAACCTGCATGTCAGCAGGGGACTGTTCAAGCTTGTGGAGGCTCTGTAATTGTGTGGGGCGTGTGCAGTTGGAGTGATACGGGACTCCTGATACGTCTAGATACGACTCTGACAGGTGACACGTACGTGAGCATTCTGTCTGGTCAACTGCATCCATTCATGTCCACTGTGCATTCCGACGGACTTTGGTAATTCCAGCATGACAATGCGACACCGCACACGTCCAGAATGGCTATAGAGTGTCTCCAGGAACACTCTTCTGAGTTTAAACACTTCCGCTGTCCACCAAACTCCCAAGACATCAACATTATTGAGCACATTTGGTATGCCTTACAACATGCTGTTCAGAAGAGATCTCCGCCCACTTCTACTCTTACGGATTTATGGACAGCCCTGTACAGGATTCATGAGGTCGGTTCCCTCCAGCATTACTGCAGACGAAAGTGGGGTCCATGCCCCGTCGTGATGCGGCTCCTCTGCGTGCTCGCTGGGGCCCTACACGATATTAGGCAAGCATACCAGATTTTTTGGCTCTTCGGTGTATATAGAAGAGTAAAATGCAGCTACGTAACGAGGCAATGGTGCAGAACACTCTTTTTAAAACTGATTTTTGATTCCTTGTGGACCTGACGACTTATTTCTCCTCAACTCTTTCAGTTGTTTCCCTACGCCAGGGATGCTTATTCATCTGTATGTACGACTCTACTTCCTGAACAATTTCTGAAACACAAAATTTAAAACTTCTGCTTTTGTTTTTCTATCTTCTACTGCCTCTCCAGATTCGTCACCTAGTGACCGGATTGAAGCCTTAGACCCATTTACAATCTTACATAGGACCAAATTGTTCTCGGGTTCTCGGGCAAATCTTTTGCTAAGGTACGGCGATGGCAGTTGTATGTTTCACTCATAGACCTTTTCACAGACGCAAGAATCTCCACTAACCCTCACCTCACGCCATTTTCTCATTCTCTTTTCAACCGAGACTGCAGCAACCTTTGATTTCTCAGGACTTTCCGAATTACGTTGTTAAGCATTGATGGATATTTTCCGTGAGGAACCCACTTACTAGGCACAAAGTTCTCCAGTCCATGATTTACTGTGTGTTGAAACTTTCCTTATTATTCCCATACATCCAAATTACTGGTACTAAGTGATGTCAGTTCACTTTTTAAGTGAGATGCTAAGGACTGCTTATCTGCTATTTGTAGCAGAGACCCGCTAATTGCCTCCTTGACTGTTTTATGAACATTCGTGTCCATGACTGCTATAATGAGATAATGATCACTAATACCTGTCTCTTTACTGACTCGGTTGATAAATTCAGGCCAGTTTATAGCTAATAGGTCTAAGATATTTCCATTGGATGTAGGCTGCCTAAGTAGCTACTCAAGACACGCATCAAAAAAGTGACCAAAACTATTTCGGAACACTGTCTGCGTATATCACCTGCAATGAATCAATAGACTCCCAGCCTGCACTTGGTAGAGAACTGCTAAGTATTCTTATATACGCATTGAAATCCTATTTATTTTCGCAACTCTTCAGGAAATTTACATTTAACAAATTACTTATCGATAAACTAATGCCGGTTCTAGGCGCTTCAGTCTGGAACCGCGCGATCGCTACGGTCGCAGGTTCGAATCCTGCTTCGGGCATGTATGTGTGTGATGTCCTTAGATTAGTTAGGTTTAAGTAGTTCTAAGTTCTAGGGGACTGATGACCTAAGGAGTTAAGTCCCATAGTGCTCAGAGCCATTTGAAACACTTTTTTGATAAACTGATAATTCACGAATGTGCGCCTCGTAAGATTAAATTGCAATAGAATTTATTTTTGATGTCCGTTGCCTGAAACAAGCTGTTATCAAGAAGAGATTTGGCTCGTAAGAAGACGTGACCTGATTCTCTGCCAGACCAGAGACTCATTATTCACCAGACACAAGTTTTTAATCCTGGGAATGAATCGCTCGAGCATGGGGATATCGTATTCCGTTCGTGTCGTATTTCTTTAGAACATTTTATTCACCTGTGCAGTGCAGTATTGGTCTCATTGTGGTACTTGAACTTATTTTGTTCTGTTTTCAGTTCTTGTGATACTGAGAACGGCCCATGCCGTCAATCCTTTGTCAGGCTGAGGGCATTTAAAACCTATTTATACTGTAGTAACCACAACCAACAGCGGGAACGCCTTGGGCAGCGGGTCGGAGCCGCCAGGCGGGGAAGCCGCCGGCGGTGGGGCACGCACCACCGGGCAAACACAGGACGAGTCGGACGACAGACCAACGACAACTGACAACGACCGACCACGACCGACTATGAGCGACACAAGAAGGAAGAGATAAACAACGGAGGCTTGTGGAAACCACAACAACAAACACCAAATGTAAATCCACTCGGAACCAGAGCCAGGCAAATGTCAGCAACGAGCAACGAGCAACGACCAGAACGCAGTACCGCCGAGATAGAAACGAAATCCAGAGCGCGTACCAGGCTGACTGGACTTTTTTTTTCTTTGTTGTTATTTTGAAACCTGTATTACAGGCAGGCCTGCAGCAGCATACGACGCCGCTCTTTGGCCGCAGAGAAACACAAATATACAAATGAAGACATTTAGAGAAAAAACATGGAGGACAAATGAACTGAGCCAAACACTTTTTAAAATACAGGGTGCCGTTCACGGGCGTAGAGTCCAAGATAAAATTGTTCAGACACTTGAACACAGTCAGAGACGAAAATTGTCACACGTGAACGTAGGTGCACAAAACGAATAACACTGAATCACTTAAGCACAAAACGACGGCACACACAGAACTCGAGGCGTTGATCTCCGGCACGCGAATGTTCACTAACCGTGTACGAGTCCGGGGACCTGCCAAGAGAGGAGGAGGGGGGGGGTGGGAGAGGGAGAGGGGAGAGCAGATGCCATGGGCAGGGGAGATAGGGGAAGGGAGGAAGGGGGAGGGGAAGCCCGGGGAAAAAGGGAAGGAGGGAGGGGATGGGGGAAAAGGAAAGAGAAGGGAGAGAGGGTGCCTAAAGGAAAGGACACAGGAAGTGGGGGGGAGGATGAAAGTTGATAGGAGGGTTAGATGGAAGGGAGGAGGACATCATCAGGGAGGGGGAGCTGGCGGAAGCCACCTTGGGAGAGGGGGAGGAGAGTGGAGAGATGGAGACCGGGTGGGACGTGGGAATACAGGCGCAGCAGCGAGCGGGGGTTGGAGAGGATAGAGGATGGGTGAGACAAGCGGATGAGGAGGATCGAGTTTGCGGGAGGTGTACAGGATCCGTATCCTTTCAAGGAAAAGGAGGAGGTGGGGGAAGGGGATGAGATCATACAGGATCCACGCGGGGGAGGGGAGACAGATGCGATAGGTGAGGCGGAGAGCATGGCGTTCAAGGATTTGGAGGGATTTTTTAAAGGTAATGACTGGACTAGGTTTTTTTTACTTTATTGTTATTTTAAAACCTGTATAACTGGCAGGCTGTCAGCAGCACACTACGCTGCTCTTCAGCCATAGAATATACAAGGAGCAAAAACAGTGAGAAGACACATAAGTTACAGAATGGTGGGCAATAAAACAGGAGACACATAGAGACAAACACGGAGCCATTCACACTCGTCGATAATCCACACTGCTAACTGATGAGACGACGCACAAACACTGAAGATGACGATGGCACTGGTGAACGATGGAGTGTGACGGTGAACACTGAACACTAAACACGACGGCACACACGAAACACTGATGGCGGTGATCTCCGGCGCGCGAATGTCCACTGAGCGTGTGCGAGTCCGGGGACCTGCCAATAGGGGAACAGGGGTGAGGTGGGGGAGAGGGAAGAAAAAGGATGCCAATGGCTGAGGAGACGAGGGCAGGAGGAGAGGGACAGGGGAGGGGTTGCCTGGGGGAGGAGGGGGGAGAAAAGGAGGAGGGAGGGAAAAGGGAGAGAAGGGAGGGAGGGCGCCCAGAGGAGCAAGCACAGGAGGAGGGTGGGAGGATCAAAGTTGGTTGGAGGATCTGTATCCTTTCAAGGAAAAGGAGGAGGTGGGGGAAGGGGATGAGATCGTACAGGAGCCGCGTGGGGGAGGGGAGACGGATGTGATAGGCGAGGCAGAGAGCATGACGTTCAAGGATTTGGAAGGATTTTTAAAAGGTAGGGGGGCGGAGATCAAAGCCGGATGGGCATAACAAAGGATTGAGCGGATGAGGGACTTATAGGTGTGGAGGATGGAGGAGGGGTCCAGACCCCACGTACGGCCGGAGAGGAGCTTGAGGAGACTGAGTGGGGACCGTGCCTTGGCTTCGATTGTCCGGAGGTGGGGAGTCCAGGAGAGGCGACGGTCGAGGGTGACGCCAAGGTATGTAAGGGTTGGAGTGAGGGTGATAGGACGGCCATAGATGGTGAGATAGAAATCAAGGCGGCGGAAGGAAGGGGTGGTTTTGCCTACAATGATCGCCTGGGTTTCGGAAGGATTTACCTTGAGCAACCACTGGTTGCACCAAGCGGTGAACCGGTCAAGATGGGATTGGAGAAGGTGTTGGGAGCGCTGTAGGGTGGGGGCAAGGGCAAGGAAGGTGGTGTCATCGGTAAACTGGAGAAGGTGGACGGGGGCTGACAGCGGCGGCATGTCCGCCGTGTACAAAAGGTACAGAAGGGGGGAGAGGACGGAGCCTTGGGGCACACCGGGAGAGGGGAAAAAGGTGATCATCATGGTGAAGAGGATAATAGGGGGAGGGTTTAGTTCCGGTAAGGCGACGGAAGGCCGACCAGTACTTGGGCGAGTTGATTGGTAGGGTAGCATTTAAATGGGTGCATGTCCGTCGCCAGTCCCGGCGTTTCTTAGCCGCGCTGGACTAGGTTTTTTTTTTTTTTTCTTTATTGTGATTTTAACACCTTATACAAAGGCGGGCTGGCAGCAGCACAATACGCCGCTCTTCAGCCTTGAGTGTTACAACAAGTAATACATAAAGGTGGCACAGAGTAGACAGTAAAAACGGTGGGCAAATAATGTAGACACTAAAAATCGAAAAAACATGTAGCCGTTCACGCTGGACGAGAAACATCACTAACACTGGGCGACACGATGCACAGAACATGGATGATGGCGACGGCACGTGAACGGTGGGGGCGTGACGGCGAACAACACTACACACAAACGAAGGCACACACACGAAACACTGACGGCGATGATCTCCGGCGCGCGAATGTTCACTGAGCGTGTACGAGTCCGGGGACCTGCCAAGAGAGGAGGTGGAGGAGGAGGAATGGGAAGGGGAATGGGAGAGGGGGGAGCAGAGATGCCATGGGCAAAGGAGAGAGGGGGAGGGAGGAGGGGGGAGGGGAAGCCCGGTGGAGAGGGGAGGAGGGAGGGGGGAAAGGAAAGAGGAGGGAAGGGAAGGGAGGGAGGGAGGGTGCCTAAAGGAGAGGACACAGGAGGTGGGGGGGGAGGATCAAAGTTGATAAGAGGGGTAGATGGAGGGGACGAGGACATCATCAGGGAGGGGGAGCTGGCGGAAGCCACCTTGGGAGAGGGTAAGGAGGGTGGAGAGATGGAGACCGGGTGGGACGTGGGAATACAGGCGCGGCAGCGGGCGGGGGTGGGAGAGGATCGGGGACACGAGCGGGTGAGGAGGATCAAGTTTATGGGAGGTGTACAGGATCCGTATCCTTTCAAGGAAAAGGAGGAGGTGGGGGAAGGGGATGAGATCATACAGGATCCGCGTGGGGGAGGGGAGACGGATGCGATAGGCAAGGCGGAGAGCATGGCGTTCAAGGATTTGGAGGGATTTATAGAAGGTAGGGGGGGCGGAGATCCAGGCTGGATGGGCGTAACAAAGGATAGGGCGGATGAGGGATTTATAGGTGTGGAGGATTATGGAGGGGTCCAGACCCCACGTGCGGCCGCAAAGGAGCTTGAGGAGACGGAGTCGGGAACGTGCCTTGGCTTGGATCGTCTGGAGATGGGGAGTCCAGGAGAGGCGACGGTCGAGGGTGACGCCAAGGTACTTAAGGGTGGGAGTGAGGGCGATAGGACGGCCATAGACGGTGAGATAGGAATCAAGGAGGCGGAAGGAAGGGGTGGTTTTGCCTACAATGACCACCTGGGTTTTGGAGGGATTGACCTTGAGCAACCACTGGTTGCACCAACCGGTGAACCGGTCAAGATGGGATTGGAGAAGGCGTTGGGAGCGTTGCAGGGTGGGGGCAAGGGCGAGGAACGCGGTGTCATCGGCAAACTGGAGGAGGTGGACGGGGGGCGACGGCGGCGGCATGTCCGCCGTGTACAAAAGGTACAGAAGGGGGGAGAGGACGGAGCCTTGGGGCACACCGGCGGAGGGGAAAAAGGTGTAGGAATCGGTGTTATGGATGGTGACATAGGAAGGACGGCGGGAGAGAAAGGAACCGATCAGACGGACGTAGTTAATGGGAAGGGCAAAGGTTTGGAGCTTGAAGAGGAGACCGGAATGCCAGACGCGGTCATAAGCGCGTTCGATGTCAAGGGAGAGGAAGATTGCGGAGCGACGGGAATTAAGCTGTTCGGAAAGGAGATGAGTCAGGTGAAGGAGAAGATCGTCGGAAGAGAAGGATGGCCGAAAGCCACACTGGGTGACGGGAAGGAGGCGGTGCTGGCGGAGATGCTGGTGGATGCGGCGGGTGAGGATAGATTCCAGGACCTTGCTGAAGACCGAGGTAAGGCTGATGGGACGGTAGGAGGAGACGGCGGACGGCGGTTTGCCAGGTTTAAGGAACATGAGGATACGGGAGGTTTTCCACAGGTCGGGGTAGTAACCGGTGGACAGGACTACATTGTAGAGCCTGGCCAGGGTGGAGAGGAAAGAGACAGGAGCTTCACGAAGGTGACGGTAGGTGACACGATCGTGACCAGGAGCGGTGTTGCGTTTGGTGCGGAGTGTATCAATGAGATCCTGTGTAGTGGTAGGGGCATTGAGTTCCGTGTGTGTAATGTTGTCCAAGTACTGGAAACCAGGAGCGAGGGGAGGGACAGAGGTGTCAGTTCGATCGCGGATATCCGGGAAGAGGGAGTAATCGAACTGGGGATCATCGAGGATGGAGAAAACATCGGAGAGGTAGGAGGCAAAGTGATTGGCCTTACTAAGGGTGTCAGGGAAGGGGTGATCTTCGTGGAGAAGAGGATAGTAGGGGGAGGGTTTAGTTCCAGAACAGTGATGTAATGATTTTCGAATTTAAAATCTTACGTTAAACAGAGTTAAAATGGTCTGCAGAGCTTGACTATAGTGGGAGTTAACAGTTTGAGTCCTTTGTTTCAGCAAATCGCTGGACATCCTGTGGTTTGTGCTACCGGAGTCAGACAAAACAAATAATTCACATCACGGCCTTCACTGGCGGAAACTATCTGTTTGTTTTTCAGTACGAACAAACTGACCTTTAATAAGGAACTTAACGTGCTCGTTAGATCGGGTACTCTTGATTTAGTGTGGTATGATATTCGCTATATCGATATGTATTAATTTGTTGTAAAACAGGTAGAATAACCAGTAAATCAGGAGCGATAGCACCTCTCTGGCTTGCGCTGAATGCCACCAGCGTGCAGCAGCGCTGCTCAGCCGCTGGTGGTGCCCTGGTTATTCAACATGTTTTACGCTCCTGGCAATACATATTGGTAAAAATAAGATAGTACAAAACTTAGATGCGTCCTTTCTATCGAATGGGCACGTAATATTCTGCTTTAAAACTCGTTACATTCGCCGTGAGAAACAAAGGGAAAAACTGACGGTTGTCGTGACACTTTGCATCGCATGAATGATATGATGAGCATTATTACTTTGAGGTGAGTCCAAGTACACATGGCGGAAACGAAACTGTAAACATTTGCCGAGACAGCAGAGAAAATGCCACCGACGATTCTTGAATACTATATTTACGTCAATTATTTTTTTGGTAATGTGGAGCGACAGTCATAAACCTGAGTGATAAAACAAAGCAGTAGGCTTTTACCAGAAATATTGTCCCCTAGAAAATGTGTCTAATAAAAAAAATTCAAATGGCTCTTAGCACTATGGGACTCAACCGCTTAGGTCATAAGTCCCCTAGAACTTAGACCTACTTAAACCTAACCAACCTAAGGACATTACACACACCCATGCCCGAGGCAGGATTCGAACCTGCGACCGTAGCAGTCCCGTGGTTCCGGACTGCAGAACCGCACGGCCACCGCGGCCGGCAGTGTGTCTAATAGTGTATTTTAAATACGGCAGTGTGCCATCTTATGCGCTGTATAACATTAAAACACTTGATAATGGCAGTGTAAAGCAGAAATCATGATCGTATAAATGTAACACTGCAAATAGTAAAAAAACAGTCTAGTGGCGGTACTGACTTTAAGGAAATATTTACTTCACACAGCAACCCGTGTGCAAATCCCGTCGCGTACGGCGCTAGGCAGCGACGAACAGCCGTCGCGTTACACTGCCAAGAGGGTAGGCACACAACATCCATCCGAGCCGACATGGTGGGAGGAGCGCACGACTACGGTTTCAACGTATTTGAGGCATCAAGGTAAACGAGAACTCGAAGTTTTATAACCTTTATTTCAAAACAGTTACAGAAAGTTCTCGAAATTACGCCCTCTTGCTTGAATGCACGCCGTGCAACTACACTGGAGTGACTGTCGCACTGTTTCAAACACTCCTGACAAAATGGAAATTGCATCGGATACTACTAAATGCGCATTATCGGCTCTTCATCATTCTCAGTGAGTTTTTCAGAGGGAAGAGATTTCAGATGGCTCCAGAAGAAAATATCAGTGGGCGTCCAGTCGGGTCAACATGCAGGCCATACCACGGGCCCACAGCGCTCTGTCCAGTTCTCACCCAAGGCTTCATCGAAATGTATTCGTACTGCATCTGCGAAAAGCCCAGGTCCACCATCGTGTTAGCACCAGATTCGCTGTCACACGTTGATTGGAACATCTGGCACAGTTTCCTGTGAAAAGATAAAGTCGCCAGGGGAACAAGTGTGGACTGACCAGGTTATAGCCTACCCAAATGCTGACAACGAAGGGCCCTTGGTGACCACGGAAATGGGCGGCGTGCTGATTTTCCCGTGCCTACACTTGTTGACTGTCGCTGTTGAACAAACCCTCTCGTTTAAGGAACGCCTCATCCGGCTGTATGGCATACCTTTGCAAAAACCAGAATTCAGTTCGACATATTCTGGACTACTGCTGTGCGGTGTGGGATCCGCATCAGATGGGACTGACGGATGACATCGAAACAGAATAAAGAAGGGCAGCTTGTTTTGTATTGTCGCGATATAGCGGAGATAGTGTCACAGACATGATACGGGAATTGGAGTGGGAATCATTAAAACAAAGGCGTTTTTCGTTGCGACGGGATCTCCTAATGAAATTTCAATCACCAGTATTCTCCTCCGCCGGCCAGAGTGGACGAGTGGTTCTAGGCGCTACAGTCTGGAATCGCGTTACCGCTGCGTGTGATGTCCTTAGGTTAGTTACGTTTAAGTAGTTCTAAGTTCTAGGGGACTGATGACCTCGGATGTTAAGTCCCACAGTGCTCAGATCCATTTAAACATTTTTTTTCTCCTCCGATTGCGAAAACATTCCGTTGGTACCCACCTACATAGGGAGAAATGAACATCACGATAAAATAAGAGAAATCAGGGCTCGCACAGAAAATATTAAGTGCTGGTTTTCCCCGCATGCCTTTCGAGAGTGGAACGGTAGAGAGACAGCTTGAAGGTGGTTCATTGAACCCTCTGCCACGCACTTTATTGTGAGTGACAGAGTAATCACGTAGATGTAGATTTAGACATAGAAAATCCTCTGGGTACATGGCATGAACCTCCTGAAAGTGGTAGGGGTGTAAATCATCTTCATGCCAAACACCCCAACTTGTTCAACGGCTTACACCCGTTTCCCGCGCAACACACGACAAGATTGTTGAAGGTTTGTTTTCAAGCAGTGCTAACGCCTCTACTGCACGCCCTGGTGTACGCACCGTGCGTTGGGGACCGCGTCCGTGAGGCCTTCCCACTGGTGACACAAAATGAATACACTAGATTTCGAAGTAGCCCTTAAATGGACATGTGCTAGCGGAAAGCGTACCTAAGTGAAAATGTTCATGGAGGATTCGGAAACCGCCGAACAAACGGACTTTGTCAGCGCGTGCATTTCCATCCGCCGCACCGTAATCACAGTGCACGTCTGCCCTTTCTTCCCAAGAATAGTGCTTCATTTCCTGTCTTCTTCACGCGGTAACAAACACGAGAGCTTCCCTATTTGATGTCACACGGACTCAGGGTAAAACTGAGCCCGCAGTGTGCACAGGTGCACACCAGTCAAACAGGCGTTTGCACGGCCAAAAGCAGCTCATTTACGTTCCAGTAAGAGGTGGAAAACCCATAGTGTTGTACCGCCTGGAAAATCCGCAATTACGTCGACTACAGCGTTTGCGAATGTAAGTCATACAACCTCAATCTGACGTCTCTTTTATCTTGATATCACAAATACACAAAAATCTTTGCCTTTGCAGACCTGCTACAATGACGGCTCGGATGGCATGTTGTGTGCCTACACCCTTGGAGGTGTGCGAATCTGTTCGAAGATGGCTACCGCCGACCGCCGTACGCTAAGGGATGCGAACGTGGTTTGCCATGTGAAATTTGCTTGTTATGAATCACTGTACTTGCCATCCCATTTTATACATTATATATATATATATATATATATATATATATATATATATATATATATATATATATATATAGAGAGAGAGAGAGAGAGAGAGAGAGAGAGAGAGGGGGGTGGTAACATGGCGTGCATAATGTACGAAAGGGCACTGCAATGGTGCAACTATCATGTCTACTCAAGTGACCCATGTGAAAAAGTTTCCGACGTGATTATGGCCGTAGGACGAGAACTAACGTCTTTGAACGCGGAATGATAGTTTGAGCTAGGCACGTGGGACATTCCATTTCGGATATCGTTAGTGAATTCAATATTCCGAAATCGTCAGTGTCATTTGTGTGCCGAGAGTATCTATTTTCAGGCATTTCTTCTCATCACAGACAGAGCAGTGGTCGACGGACTTCAGTTAACTGCCGAGATCAGTTGTGTTTTCTAGTAGAGGTATCAGAGCTAATAAAGGAAGCAATATTGCGAGAAATAAATCAAAGTTGAAAAAATCGGTAAACTTCTTCGACAAGATCCTGTTAACTCAGACACTGCTCTGATTGTTAAACGGCGATCTTGTCGAACAAGTTTACCGATTTTTTCAATGTTTGCATCAGTTTTTGCTGACAGTGGTCTGCCAGTGCGAGTGTCATCACTGGTGTCTTCGCGGCCATCTTTAAATCGTTTAAACCACTCAAACACTTGTGTTCGCGATAAACAATCATCGCCGTACACTTGTAACATAACAAACGTTTCACTTGCAGATTTTCCTAGTTTGAAACAAAATTTGATATTAACACGCCGTTCTTTCTGTACACTCAACATTTTCCGACGCACAGACAAAACGTCAACTACTTAAAACAGACGCCACGGGCAGACTGAGTGCAGGAGGCAGATGAAACTCGAGCAGTAGGCGGAGCGAGAGTCACGCGACAGGCCACGCGACTTTCAGCCTTATTGCATTCGTTTTATTGTTTCACCAGTACTAGTCCGGTTTTTTTCCAGCCACACCTAGCATTGCCTATGCTGAGAGCCAGAGGCAGTAGGTTATCCAAGAAGTAATAGGATTGCACATGTATTCGAATGTGTCGTCACGCAGCAGCAATGGCCTGGTTACACACAACAGGTGAGAGAGAATTGCTTAGCACGAGGGTTTGTGTTAGATGGGGACTTTCGTACAGTGTAAGACAGAGGTATAGCGTCAGCTGTACTGCATTTCACAACTTGGCGTAAGTCTGCCATAACAACACGTAACTCTGTCGCAAGAACACCTAAGTGGCGAGTACGACAGATGAATCAGCAGTATAAGTGGAACGAATGTGTTCATCACAAACGAGCATGACTTCAGGACGTCGCTCGTGCTTCCTTTAAATACGCCAGCTTTGATAGCAACAGGGCACTCGCAGTTACACTTGCAGTTGGATGTGTACTGGGTCGCTGCGTAGCGCTCAGCTCGGTGATCGACATGTTATTCTTTATTAAAGAGATGTTGCAGTAAAGGCAGCCCATCCAGCAGCAGACGTGAGGGGACAGTACCTGCTCTGGTCCTCTCTACTGCCGCCGTCAATCATCAACCGAGGATTAGCAGACATCGCGGCAGACTCTCTCGCCGCCAATGCTGACCACATCGGTGAGCCGTCGTCGAGATCGTGCGGGGCCTAGGCCCTGTGCATCCGCCGTCACAACAGGGTGAGCCGACGACGCTGGGGGACTGAAGCCCGTTCCTCCCGTCCACCGCGGACGCGCCACCAGGAGGAGCAGGGAAGAAGACGGGGTGGGATAGAGCACACTCCGCACTACGAGAACGCCTCTCATGCCGACACCGCCGCAACTCCAACCCAGAACCGCCTACCTGCAACGGCCTGCTGTCTGCCACCAAGCCGGCCGGCCAGCCGGACGCCGCCAGCCATGCGCGGCCGAAGTACAAAGTAAGGACATTCCTTCGCTACGTCACACCACGCGGCGCTGCGCTAGCAAGACTGGTGCGGCCCGGAGCTGATGTCATTGCTACGAGTCAGCGAGGACTCGGGGACGGTCGTAGATATCACCCAGCTCAGCCTGCCTGTGTTACGTTGGCCACATTGTACTTGGCAGGAAGAAAGATGTTGTTGTTGTTGTGGTCTTCAGTCTTGAGACTGGTTTGATGCAGCTCTCCAAACTAATCTATCCCGTGCAAGCTCCGTTATGTCCCAGTACCTACTGCAACCTACATCTTTCTGAATCTGCTTAGTGTATTCATCTCTTGGTCTCCCTCTACGATTTTTACCCTCCAAGCTGCCCTCCAACGCTAAATTTGTGATTCCTTGATGCCTCAGGACTTGTCCTACCAACCGATCCCTTCTTCTAGTCAAGTTGTGCCACAATCTTCTCTTCTCCCCAATCCTGTTCAATACCTCCTCATTAGTTACGTGATCTATCCACCTAATCTTCAACATTGTTCTGTAGCTCCACATTTCCAAAGCGTCTATTCTCTTCTTGCCCAAACTAGTTATTGTCCAGGTTTCACTTCCATACACGGCTACACTCCATACAAATAACTTCAGAAACGACTTCCTGACACTTAACTCTATATTGGATGTTAACAAATTTCTCTTCTTCAGAAACGCTTTCATTGCCATTGCCAGTCTACATTTTATATCCCCTCTACTTCGACTATCATCAGTTATTTTGCTCCCCAAATAGCAAAACTCCTTTACTACTTTAAGTGTCTCATTTCCTAATCTAATTCCCTCAGCATCACCCGACTTCATTCGTCTACATTCCATTATCCTCGTTTTCCTTTTGTTAATGTTCATCTTATATCCACCTTTCAAGACACTGTCCATGCCGTTCAACTGCTCTTCCAAGTCCTTTGCTGTCTCTGACAGAATTACAATGTCATCAGCTAACCTCAAAGTTTTTATTTCTTCTCCCTGGATTTTAATACCTACTCCAAACTTTTCTTTTGTTTCCTTTACTGCTTGCTCAATATACAGACTGAATAACATCGGGGAGAGGCTACAACCCTGTCTCACTCCCTTACCAATCACTGCTTCCGTTTCATTCCCCTCGACTCTTATAACTGCCATCTGGTTTCTGTACAAATTTTAAATAGCCTTTCGCTCCCTGTATTTTACCCCTGCCACCTTTACAATTTGAAAGAGAGTATTCCAGTCAACATTGTCAAAAGCTTTCTCTAAGTCTACAAATGCTAGAACGTAGGTTTGCCTTTCCTTAATCTTTCTTCTAAGGTAAGTAGTAAGGTCAGTATTGCCTCACATGTTCCAACATTTCTATGGAATCCAAACTGATCTTCCCCGAGGCCGGCTTCTACCAGTTTTTCCATTCGTCTGTAAAGAATTCGCGTTTGTTTTTGCAGCTGTGACTTATTAAACTCATAGTTCGGTAATTTTCATATCCGTCAACACCTGCTTTCTTTCGGATTGGAATTATTATATTCTTCTTGAAGTCTGAGGGTATTTCGCCTGTCTCATACATCTTGCTCACCAGATGGTAGAGTCTTGTCAGGACTGGCTCTCCCAAGGCTGTCAGTAGTTCTAATGGAATGTTGTCTACTCCCGGGGCCTTGTTTCGACTCAGGTCTTTCAGTGCTCTGTCAAACTCTTCACGCAGTATCGTATCTCCCATTTCATCTTCATCTACATCCTCTTCCCTTTCCAGGATGTTGTCCTCAAGTACATCGCCCTTGTAATAGACCCTATATATACTCCTTCCACCTTTCTGCCTTCCCCTCTTTGCTTAAAACTGGGTTTCCATCTGAGCTCTTGATACTCATACACGTGGCTCTCTTTTCTCCAAAGGTATCTTAAATTTTCCTGCAGGCTGTATCTATCTTACCCCTAGTGAGATAAGCCTCTACATCCTTACATTTGTCCTCTAGG
The DNA here is from genome assembly GCF_021461395.2 of Schistocerca americana. Lineage (NCBI taxonomy): Eukaryota > Metazoa > Arthropoda > Insecta > Orthoptera > Acrididae > Schistocerca > Schistocerca americana. The sequence goes on along the minus strand of NC_060126.1, from coordinate 498,139,356 downwards.
CGGGCCTGCTTAGCCATTTTGCACTTCCTGTCGATCTCAATTTTTAGACGTTTCTATTCCTTTTTGCCTGCTTCATTTACTGCATTTTTATATATTCTCCTTTCATCAATTAAATTCAATTTCTCTTCTGTTACCCAAGGATTTCTACTAGCTCTCGTCTTTTTACCTACTTGATCCTCTGCTGCCTTCACTACTTCATCCCTCAGAGCTACCCATTCGTCTTCTACTGTATTTCTTTCCCCCACTCCTGTCAATTGTTCCCTTATCCTCTCCCTGAAACTCTGTTCAATCTCTGGTTTACTCAGTTTATCCCGGTTCCATCTCCTTATATTCCTACCTTTTTGCAATTTCTTCAGTTATTGTCTACAGTTCATAACCAATAGATTGTGGTCAGAGTCCACATCTGCCCCTGGAAATGTCCTGCCATAAAACCTGGTTCCTGAATCTCTGTATTACCATTATATAATCTATCTGATACCTTTTAGTAGCTCCAGGGATCTTCCATGTATACAACCTTCTTTTATGATTCTTGAACCAAGTGTTAGCTATGATTAAGTTATGCTCTGTGCAAAATTTTACCAGGCGGATTTCTTCTTTCATTTCTTAGCCCCAATCCATATTCACCTACTATGTTTCCTTCTCTCCCTTTTCCTACTGTCGGATTCCAGTCACCCATGACTATTAAATTTTCGTCTCCCTTCACTACCCGAATAATTTCGTTTATCTCATTATACATTTCATCAATTTCTTCGTCATCTGCAGAACTAGTTGGCATATAAACTTGTACTACTGTAGTAGGCATGGGCTTCGTGTCTATCTTGGCCACTATAATACACTCACTATGCTGTTTGTAGTAGCTTACCCGCACTCCTATTTTTTTATTCATTATTAAACCTACTCCTGCATTACCGCTATTTGAGTTTTTATTTATAACCCTGTATTCACCTGACCAGGAGTCTTGTTCCTCCTGCCACCGAACCTCACTAATTCCCACTATATCTAACTTTAACCTATTCATTTCCCTTTTCAAATTTTCTAGCCTACCTGCACGATTAAGGGATCTGACATTCCACGCTCCGATCTGTAGAATGCCAGTTTCCTTTTTTCTGATAATGACGTCCTCATGTGTAGTCCCTGCCCAGAGATCCGAATGGGGGACTATTTTACCTCCGGAATTTTTTACCCAAGAGAACGCCATCATCATTTAACCGTACAGTAGAGCTGCATGCCCTCAGGTAAAATTACGGCTGTAGTTTCCCCTTCCTTTCAGCCATTCGCAGTACCACAACAGCAAGGCCGTTTTGGTTAATGTTACAAAGCCAAATCAGTCAATCATCCAGACTGTTGGCCCTGCAACGACTGAAAAGGCTGCTGCCCCTCTTCAGGAACCACATGTTTGTCTGGCCTCTCAACAGATACCCCCCCCCCCCCACCCATATGGTTGCACCTACGATACGGTTATCTGTATCACAGAGGCACGCAATCCTCCCCACCAACGGTAGGATCCATGGTTCATGGGGGGATAAAGGTGTTATCAATTAATAATGTTTCTCTGGTGTTTATGACGCGTCCACAGTCATTTCCTAGCATCCTGATAACTGGAGAAGTCACCGCTTGGCCTCCAGTCCACCGTAGGCGACCGGGACCATCGGGGCGCTTACAATTGCATCTCCGAGGTGACGATGAAGTGGGGATTTTCTCGTACGAAAATTTCACGAGTATACCAAGAACATCAGAAATCCTGTAAAACACCAAATCTCCGACATCGTTGCGTCCGGAAAGAGATCCTACAAGAAAGATACCACGACCAGTGAAGAGAATCGTTCAACGTGACAGAAAAGCAACCTATATTGCGCCGAACCACCTTCAGCTCGAAAATGGGTCTCTACTTGTTTGTATCGTCTCAACTTATCGAATTTTATGTGCTTTAAGACTGAAGAGAATGTAGTGTTTGTATAGTTTCCAAAAACTTTGTCTTAAAATGTTCTAGATATGTGACACATGTGGGTGGAGAAAACCTGTGTCCTGTAATTTCAGCGAGATTGCAACGACCAGCCGATTGCTGAATCGCGGCATGCACTACAGATAACAACTAAGATGCAGCTGGCCAAAGCGAAAGTTTTCCAGCGACTGCATAGGAAAAACACTTTTTGTTAAAGAAAGAATTAGCGTGGTATATTTGTTCGCTGAGAATGGTTCTTGGCTTGTCCTTTGAGATTTTCGAAAGTAGTATCCGAGTATCGTTCGAGTAGTGACCCTCGAGAGAGATTATCTCTGTTGTGTATACAACCTTCTTTTATGATTCTTGAACCAAGTGTTAGCTATGATTAAGTTATGCTCTGTGCAAAATTTTACCAGGCTTGCAATGGAGTAAATTCCGCAAATCTCGTTGGATGCACCGAATGTGTAATCTGTATTAAAGGGAACGGTCGTTGTTTATTGAGTCTCGAGGGTGATGAGATCGGGTCACACGTACGATACATGAACTAGTCTGCAGTGTGGATGGAACTCAAATTTGTTCAGAGCAGTTCGTTTAGAAAGGTATGTAGGAAATGATTATTTCGCCAATTTTGGTCGAGTGTAGGCTTCACGACTACAGGAAAAAGCTCCGATTCATTGAGATGTGAGATTAGTTTCTCCTAATTGTGATTATTGATGCTTTGTGCTGTTTAATAGCCACGCGATGGTAGGCGAACCGTATTTCAGTATTTGTGTGAGATTTTCCTTTGGATGGTGTATGTGAAGAGACGTGTTTATGCGAAGTCGTTAACTAGCTTTGTTATTGAGGATTAAAGCACCCACTAAGGGCCAGTAGCATTGCGTTGTATTATTGTGGTTGTGTAGGTGTACGCAAGCCCTAAGGAGTAGTGACTTAGCGATATTTGAGTTAGGATCTGTTGTGTGACTTCTGCATGAGGCTTGCAGTGGAGTAAATTCCGCAAATCTCGTTGGATGCACCGAATGTGTAATCTGTATTAAAGGGAACGGTCGTTGTTTATTGAGAAACAATGATAATTTTGTTGAAAATGTGATAGCTTTTCGCCGAGCGGTTGTAGGCGCTACAGTCTGGAACCGCGTGACCGCTACCGTCGCAGGTTCGAATCCTGCCTCGGGCATGGATGTGTGTGATGTCCTTAGGTTAGTTAGGTTTAAGTAGTTCTAAGTTCTAGGGGACTGATGACCTCAGTAGTTAAGTCCCATAGTGCTCAGAGCCATTTGAACCATTTGATAGCTTTTCCTTTTAGCTCTAAACAACAAACCAAGAACCACTGAAAAGAGAGCACACCAACTCTTTCTGAAAGGGATCATCGAGTGCTTTGCTTCGAATTTTAGATATTAGTGGGTCGCGAAAGTCAACGCTCAAGTGGTTGAGCGTTGTGTGATTATTTGAAGTTCATGTAGCTGAAAAGTGGCGGTGACACTTAGGTTTCATGTTTTACTTTATTTCCTTTCAATTTTTAGTTTGTTACGTTTCCCCTTAGTGGGGTTTTAGATATTGAACCTGCACTCGTAAATAAAACGCTGACTTGTACGTGTAGTTGATTTAATAGCAGGAAATAAAGAAAACAGTTTTAAACTGAAAGTTTCAGTGCCCGAGTTGTCCTTTATCCCAAAACGATTACAAGAAAATATAGTCGAAGCCTTGTCTGCAATATACAGCGTGAGTCATAAATGAGGAAAAATATGTCGAGGACCGCATGCTGCTATGCGTAACGCGTGACGCAAAGTTGTTAATTTCGTTCTCCTCGATGTACTGTGTACGTAAAACAAAAACACCAGTGAACCATTGAAAGAGATACCGACTAGCCTCACGATCACGACATGTCATTCACCCATAGGTACAACGCATGACACACCAATGAGCTGATGTGTATCTGCCGGCGATTGAAAGATACGAGAAAGGACAAATCCCATTGTAATGTATGTGAAAGTGTATCACAACTTCTGAATCACACGTTGCCGGCGGTAACGGAGTGTACAGTCCCATGTTAGGGAATGTGTGTCCGGTAAGCAGAAAGAGTGGTCAACGGCGGAAGTAAAACCGCGGCGTGCATGACGTGTTTACAATACCTTTGCGCTGCTCTCTCTTCCCGATACTCGACGTGTCGATAGCTGCTAACGGCCGCGTCGCAGTGTTACTACAGTACCGTGGCAGGTTTCACAAACGAGGAACACGCCGACATACACCTCACCTACGGGCTTGCAGATGGAACAGCTGACGTTGCAAGGCAAGTATTTCACGAGAGGTTTTCCCAGCTGGCGCCTTCCTTCCGCAAAAAGTTTCACTGTATGGAGAGGCGGTTGAGGGAGCATGAGGCATGTGCAGGACCTCCAGGATTTAGTGGTCGTAGCCGACTGTCGACGTACAGTGCGGAATACGAATAAAAAGTTTTACAAACTGTTGCGAAGGCCCGAACATTAAGCACCAGGTCTCTCGCCACTGCTGTCGGAATGTCACAATCTACTATTATGCGAGTACTCCATAGATACCATTACCAGCCCTTTCGCATGCAGAAGGTGCAGGTATTATTGCCGGAAGACATCCAGAGGAGGCTGGATTTCTGCAACATTATCCTACAGCGTCAGACCCACGACCAGCATATTTCACGAACAATACTGTTCACTGACGAAGCCTATTTCACGAAGGAGGGTCCAGTGAATTCGCGTAATTGGCACAAGTAGGCGGAAGAAAACCCCCACAGCACACTGATACGAGGGTACCAACAACGCTGCTGTGTCAATATCTGGTGTAGTATTATTGACCACCATCTCATAGGGCCACATGTGCTACCACAATGGCTTACAGGAGAGCGGTATCTGCGTTTCCTGAATGCTATATTACCAGAATTGTTGGAAGAAGTCAGTTTGGCCTCTCGTATGAACCTGTGGTACATGCACGATGGTGACCCCACTCACTTCAGCGGCACAGTGCGACGCCACCTGGACAATGCCTTCCCTTCGAAATGGATCGGTCGTGGGGGCCCTGTAGCATGGCTAGCAAGATCGCCAGACCTGAATCCACTGGATCTCTTTTTGTGGGGCCACCTGAAATCTGTGATTTATGAAGGGAAGGTTGCTGGTGTCAACACCTTTCAACGCAGAATAAAAAATGCCGGTCATATTACTCAAAGAGATACAGACATGTTGGCTCGTATTCAGCAATCCTTCTTGCGAAGAGTTCAACTTTGCCATACACATCATGGCCATCATTTCGAACAGTACTTATAAACCGCCACTGCAGTTTCTAGTCATGTGTTTCTATGTTAGTTTCTATTTGCACAGCTGTATTGTACTCGTTTGTAAAAACTGCCACAAACCTGAGTACTTGTGTTTTGTATTCTGCATCTATGTACTCGTTTCTTAAAACTAAGTTTGGGACACAAAAACCAAATTATAAAGCATGCATGTACAGTAGTGCAGCCCCTCCTCACGTTCCTTTCCCTATGCCAACTATCACGATACATAATACTGGACAGCGTAACCGGTACGAGGTAGATGTGGGCGCTGTCATTGCTCGGAGTGACACGCAAACCGTCACTTGACGCCGCATGCCTCGCCTTCTGGTGAGCGTCCAGACTACCTACAACACACGCTTGTTGTGCCGTGTTGCCTAACTGACCCCTTGGACAATGTCGGGGCACAGTAACACCCAAAAGTCCACTTCATGTTTCCAGAACTTTACCATTCTATTGCATTGTCATTTATTGACATAGGAACATGCGGAAAACGAATTTATGTTTGTAGCTCAGTGTGTGACAATTTGCACGACATATTTTTCCTCATTTATGACTCACCCTGTATATTTTCGGAATAAAGTAAATATAAATGCCAATAAAGTAAAAGACTCAATACTGGTTGAAACAAAGTTAATAGAAATTAAAAAAAGGAATAGTATTTTTCAGAGAGCAACTTGTATCGAAAAGAAAGATAATTAACTTTTACACAGGAAAAGCAGTTTTGCGTGTTATGGAAATGTGGTTAATTATAAATGAAAAGTTAGTCTACGTAATTCTGAAGGATTGAGATTAATGGAATAATTTAATTATGACAAAATTTCAGTAGGGTCAAGGAGATTGTTGTAGCAACGCACGATTTATAGAAGTTACAATTGATTTACAATGAAACATAAACAGTATAAAAATTTATCATTGCCTTGTGAATGTATTCTCCAATATAAATTGCTGTTCTTGGTAAAGTAAATACATCATTCCTCTTCCCCGTGGACTCTGGCATTTGATAATTTTCTGGTGATTGATACTAGTGTTGGTGGTAGTTTACCTTTCGATGCTAGTAAACCTTGGTAGTCAGATGCATTGCTGTATTTGTTATCCAGATAGCTATCACTGACCCCATTACACCGCGAAAAGTGTTATTGTGTCCATCCTTTCGTACGTAGCGATTTCGTAGCGAGCAGTAGTGTAATTTACATCTTGAGAAGCTAAATATAAAACATTATGTGATGTTGTCGTGTTACTATAGACGATTACTTCAAATCACACATATTACGTCGTTGAGCGTAGGCAAGATCTTGTCAGGATAGCTTATCGTGGTATTATGAGAGTGAGCTACATTGGCTGACGTTGCTGTTCACCTACGTATTAGAGCTTGTTCATACAGTATATCTCCTACGAGTAAAACATAGTGAGAAGTAGGCGATGGTGGCATCTAGAGGGTGGCGCAGTACAAACCATTTCACTAATTGCTGCAGATTTCAATGACGGGTCATCAACAAGTGTCAGCGTACGAAACTTTCGACGAAAACTCATTGATATGGGCTTTCGGAGCCTAAGTTTCACTCGTCTACCATTAATGACTGCACCACACAAAGCTTTACGCCTCTCCTGGGCCCGTCAACACCGACACTCGACTGTTGAAGACTCGAAACATGTTGCTTGAGTCTCATTTCAAATTGTATCTAGCTAATGGACGTTTATGGATATGAAGACAATCTCGTGACTCCATTGACCCTATATGTCAGCAGGGGACTGTTTAAACTAGTGGAGGCTCTGTAATGGTGTGGGGTGTGAGCATTTCGAGCGGTGTGGGACCCCTGATACGTCTAGATACGATTCTGACAGGTGACACGTACGTGAGCATTCTGTCTGGTCAACTGCATCCATTCATGTCCACTGTGCATTCCGACGGACTTGAGCAATTCCAGCAGGACAATGCGACACCGCGTTCGCCCAGAATTGCTGGAGAGGGGTCCAGAAACATTCTTCTGAGTTTAAACACTTCCGCTAGGTATCAACCTCCCTGGACATGAACATTATTGAGCGTATCAGGGATGCCTTACAATGTGCTGTTCAGAAGAGATTTCCACCCCGTCGTACTCTTACGGCTTTACGGACAGCCCTGCAGAATTTATGGTGTCGCTTCCCTCCAGCACTACTTCCGACATTAGTCCAGCCCATGGCGTGTTGCGGCACTTCGGCTTGCTCGTGGGGGCCGTACGCGGTATTAGGCTGGTGTACCAGGTTCTTTGGCTCTTTACTGTATTATAGCACCACGGGCGCAAGTAGGGGCCCGACACCAAATTCGGACGACTTCCAATACCAGCGTGTTCAACACCTGCTGCATTGCAGCAGCTCCATTCATTGCTTGGGCAATTATCTGTGTTTCGAGATACTGCGGCAGCACTTTCTGGGCTGTGTTTGTGACCTTAGTTGCAACAAGGTCTGACTTGTTAAAAGGAGGTCATTCTGTGTCGCTGGGACGTCGACAAAGCCTGGCTTCGAATCAGCGTCTGCTGTGGGGTGGCTTTCGTACTGGCTGGCTCCGTCGGGAGAGGCAATGGTCGTACTGGTGCCATTCCGGTCCCCAAGCCACAGGTATCCGCCAGCGCTCGAAACTCTCTTCAGCTGCGTTGGACATGGCCACTTTGCCAGCTACGTAACAGATTATATCTGCCTCCTCAGACGAAGCACTGACTACGTGTGACGACCAAGCAAGGCTTGGACTGCTAGGACAGCAGCTACTGCCGTTCTCTGGTCAACACTTATCGCCGCCGTAGTCCTCGAGATCGACGTATGGCCACGCATGTTGACTCAGGACACCATGGGCCATAATTCAGCCACACCACAAGACGAGCACCCATTCTCGTTGCTACAGCGTATTGGAGTAATAAAGAACTTTCGTGGGTATTGTCTGTCATGATGAAGACATCCTTCAGCCGTGACAGCCTCCTGTAGCACTTCTATGATCTGTAGAACCCACAACGCGCTAATTGCCATGTTGGATACAAGAAGGATGGCTCTCCCACCGCTCCGGAGCGGTCACTGCACCCTCGACCAGCTACTCTGTAACGTAACATGAGATATGCAATCATCCATCTGGCAGAACCAATTTTCTTTTTTGATTCATCAGTCATCTGACTGGTTTGATGTGGCCCACCAATACTCCCTATCCTACACCGAACTTGTCATCCCGAAGAAGCGCTTGCAACCTCCATCCTCTATTATTTTCTGTTGTTGTTGTTGTTTTGGTCTTCAGTCCTGAGACTGATTTGATGCAGCTCTCCATTCTACTCTGTCATGTGTAAGCTTCTTCATCTCCCAGTACTTACTGCAACCCACATCCTTCTGAATCTGCTTAGTGTATTCATCTCTTGGTCTCCCTTTACGATTTTTACCTTCCACGTTGCCCCCCAATGCTAAATTTGTGATAGCTTGATGCCTCAGAACATGTCCTACCAACCAGTCCCTTCTTCTTGTCAAGTTGTGCCACAAACTCCTTTTCACCCCAGATCTATTCAATACCCAATGCTATTCAATACCTCCTCAATAGTTATGTGATCTACCTATCTAATCTTCAGCATTCTTCTGTAGCACCACATTTCGAAAACTTCTATTCACTTCTTGTCTAAACTATTTATCGTCCATGTTTCACTTCTATACATGGCTACACTCCATACAAATACTTTCAGAAACGACTTCCTGACACTTAAATCTATACTCGATGTTAACAAATTTCTCTTCTTCAGAAACGCTTTCCTTGCCATTGCCAGTCTACATTTTATATCCTCTCTACTTCGCCCATCATCAGTTATTTTGCTCCCCAAATAGCAAATCTCCTTTACTACTTTAAGTGTCTCATATCCTAATCTAATTCCCTCAGCATCACCCGACTTAATTCGACTACATTCCATTATCCTCGTTTTGCTTTCGTTGATGTTCATGTTATATCCTCCTTTCAAGACAATGTCCATTCCGTTCAACTGCTCTTCCAAGTCCTTTGCTGTCTCTGACACAATTACAATGTCATCAGCGAACCTCAACGTTTTTATTTCTTCTCCATGGACTTTAATACCTACTCCGAGATTTTCTTTTGTTTCCTTTACTGCTTGCTCAATATACAGATTGAATAACATCGGGGAGAGGCAGCTACCATGTCTGACGCCCTTCCCAACCACTGCTTCTCTTTCATGTCCCTCGACTCTTAGAACTGCCATCTGGTTTCTGTACAAATTGGAAATAGCCTTCCGCTCCCTGTAATTACCCCTGCCACCTTTAGAATTTGAAAGAGAGTATTCCAGTCAACATTGTCAAATGCTTTCTCTAAGTCTATTATTTTCTGAGTTGAATCCAATCTTTGTCTTCTCCTACAGTTCTTACCCTCTACTGCTCCCTGTAGTACCAAAAATGTTCCTCCGTGATATCGTAACAGACGCACTGCCAACCTGCCCCTTCTTCTTCTCAGTGTTTTCCATATATTCCTTTCCTTGCCGATTCTGCGGAAAATCTCCCCGTTTCTTACCTAAGTAGCCCACTTCAATTTTCCACATTCGTCTGTAGCACCACATCTCAAATGCTCCCATTGTCTTCTATTCCGGTTTTCCAGCCATCCATGTTACACTGCAATACAACGCTGTGCCCTAAACGCACATTCGCAGATATTTCTTCCTCAAAATAAGGCCTACGTTTTGTACAACTAGATTTCTCTTCACCAGGAACACCACTTTTGCTTCTGGTAGTCTGCTTTTTATGTGCTCTTTGCTCCGTCCGTCAAGGGCTGTTTTGCTGCGCAGGTTGCAGTATTCCTTAGCTTCGTCTGTTTCGTGATTCGCAGTTCCTATATTAAGTTCCTTTCTGTTCTCATTTCTGCTACTCATCAACGAATCATATCGTTACTATCCTTTCACCTTCACTTTTAATCCCACTTATGATTCTTTCTGTTGTTTCCGACATTGGTTATTCGATGTATAGGTTGGACAACAGTGGCCAATGATTACATCACTGGATTACATCCTTTTTAATCCGACAACCTCGTTCTTTATCTTCCAGTCGCATTGTTCCTCTTAGTTCTTGTACATATCGTGCAGTATCTTCTTTCGCCTAAATGTTATCTCCGTGTTACTCATAATTTCGAAGATCTTGTACCATTTGATAGCGTCGTACGCTTTTCCCTTGTCAACAGATCCCATCAAAGTGCTTGGATCTTCCTTCAGTCTTGCCTCCATTGTCAACCACAACGTCCGAACTGCCTCCCTGGAACCTGTACCTTTCCTAAAGCCAAACCGTTCATTACCTAACAGATCCTCAATTTTCTTTTCCATTTTCTATATGACATTCTTGGATGCATGAGCTGTTACGATGATTGTCCGATAATTATTACACTTGTCGGCTCTTGTTGTCTTCGAAATAGTATGGATGATGTTTTTTCCGAATGTTTGTTGGTGTATCGCCAGACTCATGTATTCTGCACTGCAAAGTGAATTGTTGTTTTATGGTCACTTCCCACACTGATTTCAGAAATTCTGAAAGCACATTATCTATCCTTTCTGCCTTATTTGATCTTAAGTCGTTCCAAAGCTTTTTTCTCAAAAATTGTAAATCTGATACGGGATCCCGAACAACTTCCTTGACGACTCCTGTGTCTTCTTCTATAACGTCATCAGCCTTGACGTACTCTTTCCATCTATCCATGTTAGTGTTACCGCCCTTCCTTTAATATCACCGATAGTTGTTTTGACTTTTCCATGTGCTGAACCAATACTTCCAACAATAATTTCTATTACGATTTCTTCGCTTTTTCGTGTATTCATTTCGCCTTAGCTTTCCTCTACTCCTTGTTTATTTCTTTCCAAAGTGACATATATTTCGGTATTCCTGAATTTCCCTGACCACTTTCGTACTTCCTTCTTTCTTCGATCAATGCAATTATATCTTCTGATACCTGTGTTTTCTTCGTTGCTACCTTCATTGTACCACTACAATATATATTTTGCTGCGCTGCGAGCGTAAATTTGTTTAAGGAATTATAGGAAGACACAAATCAGTCGTAATGGCATTTTATTATTCTTGCATATGCAGACTTCAGCTATAAGGAGTGATCTTCAGTGCATTTGTGTAGCCATCCATCAAACTCGCAGCAGTACATGCCACCATATGACTTTACTAATGTACTGTGTTCAACAACCTCAGTGTCCTTCTGCCCATGCACCAGTATGGTGACAAGCTGTCAGTTTATTGGATAGCCACTCACTCAGATGCACTGAAGATACCTATTTATAGCTGAAACTTGAATATGCAAGGATAAAAAACTGTATTATTGCGACTGATTGCTGGGTCCCTATGCTTCTTTAAACAAAATCTTCAGGTTGACAATTTATCGTTGCTCTTTGTATAAAACGCTGATCGAGGATTGCACAAAAATATGGTCGATGCAAATACCCTTTTTCGGAGTATGGATAATTCTATGATCGTGTTCTGTGAAAATTCAGTTTTTGCAACAGTTATGACAATGTCTGTAGGTAATACCACTCTGTATTTAAATATACTTTGATATAGTTATTCAGCACATATACATGATTATGGGAGTGCTATTATTTGGTAAACCGGCGGTTGATATCACACATCTCCATCATTAACCGATACATTTGTTATTCGATGCAGTGAGGAAAGATGTAGAAACGGTTATTTTTTTTTAGCTGTGTGAAAATTTCTTCCCTTATAAATGTTGAACATCAGCAAGCTAAATGTCCCTGCTGATGACCTGAGACAAACGTACTGATTTTCATAACTGTAGACAAGTTTATGGTGTCAGTTGAAACTCCATGACGATATGAGACATCTCATTGTGTCAAAATACGAAACGTTCCAGACTTCATATCACCTGAAATATTCCATTGCCACTACTTGCTTCTCATTTCAAAATACTCAGGGACATCCATCGTCTGTATAGCTTTGACCTTAAGACGTTTGAGACATTATCTACTGAAACTCGGATAGAAAGTATTAGAGATTATACCTGTAGTGAAACTATACTCAGGGCGGAAGTGTATACACGCAACCTATGAGTAGCCCACTCGATCCTCCGTATTTCAAAACTTGCTTCAGCATCTTCTCAAATCTACAGGCGTTGATTAAAAACTGATGTTATCCAGTAAGTCTCCTACTCTGCGATTAAATACTTTTCTAACCTTGTTCCGATGTATTATTTCTTCACCTGGTATCAAATGAATCTTAAATTTACACCTTAATCTGTGAGACAGATCACCGTTGGCTGATTTAGGGGAGGGGCTAAATACCGAGAACGCGGTCCCATCGTAGTATGGAAGAAAGTCGGCCGTGCCCTTGCAATGGAACAATCCCGGCATTTGTCTGAAGCGATAACAAACGTCTGACAATATTCACACTTTGAAGATGGATTAAAGTAAGTAATATGTTGTAAATGAAACGGGTGGCGTTAAAACAAGTTGAATAAGCCACCAATCACTTCGACAAGAAGGTTATGTACTTAGTGCTTACTGATGTTCCAGGGAGCATGCACTCGTTCATAGCATGGGTTTGGTATTAAGCGCCCGCCAGTTCCGTCTGTATTACGCATTCTGCGTAATCCGTTTACTGAGTCAACTGTTACAATTTAAGCACACAGATAATCCACCTGTTGAAGCTCGAAATAATACGACAAAGTTATGACACAGAACATCAAAAGCATTTGGTAACACGATTTGCCCCAGTGACCCATTTAACTCGCAGGCCTGTGTCGGCTGTTAGTTTCGTGGCGGTGTATCTCATTTAGACGCTGATACGATTACGGACACTGCACATCTGGACGACTTTGTCTGCAGTTTCCTAAGTGATATTTCCCGCTGCTACCCGTCTCTTGGCCGTACATAACCAATTTGATTATGGGAAATATGTTTGCTTTTCGATAAAATGGAAGGCTATAATACTTTTCTCGATTGCCATTTTTGTTTAAAAATTAATTTCGTCAATCGATCATTTTTATTTAATCTAACAGAAACATATCTTAATTTGAAAGGGGACATTTAGAAGATACCACGGTCTGACAAGGAGCCCCACGAGTTCACGGTCGCGAGCTCAATCTTTAGTAAGGCTAGTTTGGAAGTCTTGTGTTTACAGTTATAACAGGAAAACTGTTAGCCGCTAATGATTCACCATGTGCATCAGGAGGACGACAGAAAATGAGTGTCCGGGTCGTGCAGAGACCAACATTCTATGGTATGTGTGTATTATACGTAACAAAAAGGACATCGTCAACTATAAAAAAGTGTTAACGTGCACCATGAACAACGAATAAAAAATGGCCCACCACAGTGACTACAAAATTTCGTACCGTCAGGTCGAAGGTGAAGCACTGGGTGCTAAGATAGTAGGTCAATTATTATGTGCTTCAGTCCTATGTGTCCTGCGACCCTTCGAGGAGACAGGAATGACTTGCGCTCTTTTCCAATCGCTAAGCACCTTGCACTGCTCCAGCGATCTTCTACTGTTAGATCGGTAGCAAGTTATTCCACATAATCTTTGTATAATCTTACAGGTAGCCGGCCAGGTTTTCCGAGTAGTTCTAGGCGCTACAGTCTGGAACCGCACGACCGCTACGGTCGCAGGTTCGAGTCCTACCGCGGGCGTGGATATGTGTGATGTATTTAGGTTAGTTAGGTTTAAGTAGTTCTAAGTTCTAGGGGACTGATGATCTCAGCAGTTGGGTCTGATAGTGCTCAGAGCCATTTGAACCATTTGAATCTTACAGGTATCTGATATGGTCGTCATGATGTTATTAACGAAATGCTGGAGTTTATTACGACACTTCTGACCAAAAAGAACGTGAAATACAAAGAATTCGGAGATCGAGAGGTACTTTCTAACAGAGCGGCTTTCCGTTTTCTAAGGACTGGCGACATTGAGACCTACGGAGTGCCACTGGGAGGCTACGAGTAACGTATTATACAGTTGGGAAGGTCACCACCCGCACCCCACCCCCTCTACACTGAGCCGTTGCGAATAGTTCTGATACACTACAGCAGATGTCAGGCAAGTCGCCCTTACGGAACGTCACGACTGACAACTTCTTCACCTCCGTAAAACTGGCAGATGACCTAAAACAAGAGGAAAAGTTTAGTTGGCACTCTTCGGAGATCACTCAAACAGATCTCTCCTGTAGCGCCAAGTGAGGATGATGTGTTCAGTGCAACACACAAGGCAGGCGGCAACCTCCTCACAGCATACCAACGAAAGAAAAAAACTAATTCCTTGTTCTTTGTAACATGCATGCTGGATGTCAGGTGAATGAGAACACCGAGAAGAGACTTCCAGAAACTGGAAGGTTTTATAATGAATCTAAGGGCGGCGTTGATAAAGTTGTCAAATGACTAGACAACACAGTGTCCGAGCTGGCACTCACCAACGGCCTGTGTCCGCAGCTCGTGATGCCTCTGGATCACGGGGGCACTGGTTCGATTCCTGGCTGGACTGGGGATTTTTCCGCCCGTGGACTGGGTGTTTGTGATGTGCTCTTCATCATTCGGGTAGTGGCGAGACGGGAAATTGAAGGACTGGAACTTGTGCGGGGGTCGGTGACACCGATGTTGAGCGCCCCAAAAATCAATATCATCATCATCATCATCATCATCATCATCACCAACGCCCTGTACATTTGTTTTACAAAATTCACCATCTTGCCATCATCATCGCACACATAGATTTTACGTTCCTTACGTCTAACAAGATGTCACGCCCAGACTTTATACTGAACTTTGTTCTGGGAGATGATGTATGATGTTCATTTTTGGAACACAGCCTACGACCAGCTTAAAGACAGAAGTGATGAGACTTCCTGCAGGACCTGACCATCATTTTGTAGGACAGTGCTCAAGCACGTACACCGTTACTCACCTGTTTCACTGATGGCGCTCCTAAGTGCTGTACCACCTACTGCACTCCCCTGACATAAGCCCTCGTAAGTTCAACTCGATTTCTAAACTGAAGGAAACACTTCACGGCATTCGCTTCAAAACTGCTACAAATTGGTAGTGCAATAGACTGCGCCCCTCGAACTGTCAACAAAACTGGCACTGGTAAGAGTATCCTATGACTTCCACATCGATGGCAACGGGTTATACACAATGCTGGTGGCTACTTTGAACGTCAGTAAAACTATCAAACACGTGTCTATTTTGTACGACCTGTGAATAAATAGTAGCCACTATTAACATTCGAGCCCTCTTATACAGGGTGGTCCATTGATCGTGACCGGGCCAAATATCTCACGAAAAAAGCGTCAAAGGAAAAAAACTACAAAGAAAGGAACTCGTCTAGCTTGAAGGGGGAAGCCAGATGGCACTATGGTTGGCCCGCTAGATGGCGCTGTCATAGGTCAAACGGATATCCACTGTGCTTTTCTAAACAGGAACCCCCATTTTTATTACATATTCGTGTAGTACGTAAAGAAATATGAATGTTTTAGTTGGACCACTTTTTTCGCTTTGTGATAGATGGCGCTGTAATAGTCACAAACATATGACTGGCAATTTTAGACGAACAGTAGGTATCAGGTAGGTTTTTTAAATTAAAATACAGAACATAGGTACGTTTGAACATTTTATTGCGGTTGTTCCAATGTGATAATGAAGCTCTGTGAACTTATCATTTCTGAGAACGCATGCTTTTACAGAGTGATTACCTGTAACTACCACATTAAGGGGCTCCGGAACGCCCTATACTTGCAATGTTAAAATAACGCTTATAAATTACATCTTTCCTCACAAAGTATTTGAGGTAGGAAGTTGAACTTTTTACAGATTATTTATTGGAATATGGGCTACAATTTAACACAGGGATTTTACAAAATTTTAGTTCAGTTATTAAAGATGATTTTTTTTCAATTGTAATGAAAATTCACAACATTTTTTTGCAATTTTTTATTTATATATTCAAAAATATACAGTTTTTGGAAAAAGGCTGTGATAAATTATGCAGAAGGTACTGTGTAACATCTACTGAAAGTTTGAAACAAATATGTTTGGAAGATCCTTAGAAAACATGTAATTAGTATGAGAAAATAAAAGTTTTGGGAATCGAGCGACAAAGATAGGATTAACTTTTTAGTGCATTCCAGGTCCATAGGATGGATTATCTTCATCCTCTGAAAACTCCTCCTCCACCTTCCTCTTGTTCCTCCTCCTGTTTACTCTTGCTTGTATTTCTAGACTCTTTACAGCCCTGTCTACAGCCCGAAGGCGTTCCTTGTCTAAAGCAAGCATCGCTCGTTGTTGTGTTCGTAGATTTTGCTACCATTTTCTTCAGTTGCAGTTACTGCAACACTGTTCCAAAAGGTGGTCATGTATGAACACTTATCACATTTCAGTTGTATTTCACTAGAAAGTCCTACGTGCTTTATTATGGAGAGTTCCAGACCAACTTCACTACAATGAATACATCTTACACAGATTGAAAAAAATTCCTTTGAGAACCGACATATCAAATATTTCATTCACATCCGATTCGCCCATAAAACATTCATAGTTTTCACTCATTGAACCAAGCTTCTTCTGTGAAGTATTTTCTTTCCCATTTTGACTGCTATGGGCAGGTGTACTTGAGAGGTTAGGTTCACTCACTTGGTTATCGTCTTTATTATTTACAGTAATAACACATACCTTTGGCTTTCCAACATTTCTCCTTTTCTTAAAAGCCTTCAGAGGATTTCTAATAACTTTACTTTTACTCATTATTATACTTCAACAAAACAGAGACTCAAGAAACAGAATTAATTACGAATATTTTCGAGATAACGACAGAGTAAATAAACATGAAGCAATCGACAATCACACCAGCGATATATATTGAACCATCACCGGTTAGCCACAACACATACTTTATCTCACATCACTAAAATGTACCTGATGAACACGGACGTTAATAATAACACCATTTGACAACAGTTTAAAAGCGCCACAGTGGGTCACGCCCATGTAGAACACATTTCAAAAAAAATTTAAAAATAGTTGTAGTCTTCGGAATTGAATAAATTATATATCTATTAAAAGGTAATAGTCTGCAGATTCAGAAAACGCTAAAAAGTAAAAATTGAACTTTTCATGATTTTGAGCCTTTCCAGAGCCCCTTAATGCAATAAAAGCTCAAAATGATATCCGTTAACCTCAATGCATTTGGCAATACGTGTAACGACATTCCTGTCAACAGCGAGTAGTTCACCTTCCGTAATATTTGCGCATGCATTGACAATGCGCTGACGCATGTTGTCAGGCGTTGTCGGTGGATCGCGATAGCAAATATTCTTCAACTCTTCCCTCAGAAAGATATCCGGGGACGTCAGATCCGGTGAACGTGCGGGCCATGGTATAGTGCTTCGACGACGAATCCACCTATCATGAAATATGCTATTCTATACCGCTTCAACCGCACGCGAGCGATGTGCCGTTCATCCATCATGTTGGAAGTACATCGCCATTCTGTCATGCAGTGAAACATCTTGTAGTAACATCGGTAGAACATTACGTAGGAAATCAGCATACACTGCACCATTTAGATTGCCGTCGATAAAATGGGTACCAATTATCCTTCCTCCCATAATGCCGCACCATACATTAAGCTGCCAAGGTCGCTGGTGTTCCACTTGTCGTAGCCGTCGTGGATTTTCCGTTGCCCAATAGTGCATATCATGCCGGTTTACCTTACCGTTGGTGAATGACCCTTCTTCGCTATATAGAACGTGTGCAAAAAATCTGTCGTCGTCCCGTAATTTCTCTTGTGCCCAATGGCAGAACTGTACACAACGTTCAAAGTCGTCGCCATGCAACGCTTCTTGTTTCCTTAAATAACGTAACTATCCGGCGAACGGTCCGGACACTTGGATGATGTCGTCCAGGATACCGAGGAGTATAAATAGCACACGCCCGTTGGGCATTTTGATCACCAAAGACATACATCAACACGACATCAACCTTTTCCGTAATTGGTTAAACGGTCCATTTTAACACGGGTAATGTATCATGAAGGACTATTACATCACAAAGCAAAATATGGGTCCAATTAAAACATTCATATTTCTTTACGTACTACACGTATTGTAATAAAAATGTGGGTTCCTATTTTTTAAAAAAAACGCCGTTGATATCAGTTTGACCTATGGCAGCGCCATCTAGCGGGCCAACCATAGTGCCATCTGGTTTCCCCCTTCAAGCTAGACGAGTTCCTTTCATTGTAGTTTTTTTCGCTTGACGCTTATTTCGTGAGATATTTGGCCCGGTCACGATCAATGGACCATCCTGTATACGAGGATTGGTGCGTGAGGAAGAGTACCGTGTACCACTAGTAGCCATTACCTTTGTTGTTCAGCTTAGAAATATAGCGTTTTTCTACGACTAACTGTATGCCTCCGTATGAGCCCTAACAACTCGTATCCTATCTTCGTGGTACTTAACGCGCAATGTATGTTGGTGGTGGTAGAAACGTTCGGCAGTCAGCTCCAAATCCGGATTCTCTACATTTTCTCAACGGTATTTCTCGAGAAAAACGTCGCCTTCCCTCCTGGAATTCCCGTTTGAGTTTCCGAAGGATCTCTATAACACTTAAGTGTTGTTCGAACCTACCGGTAACAGCTCTAGCAGCCCGTCTCTAAAATGCGTCGATGTTTTCCTTCAATTCGACCTGCTACAGGTCTTCAACACTCGAGCAGTACTCAAGACTAGGTCGTACCAACGTACTATATGCGGTTTCCTTCACAGGTGAACCACTCTCACTGAGGTTGCCCTGATAAACCGAAGTCGACGATTTGCCTTCCCTGTCACCGTTCTTACACGCTCGTTCCATTTGAAATTAGGTTGCAACGTCACGTCCATGTGCTTAAATGACTTAACTGCGTCAAGCAGAATTCTAGTAATAACGTATCCGAACACTACAGGTTGCATCTCCATACTCATCCGCATTGACTTATATGTTTCCACATTTAAAGCTGTCTGCCATTCATAAATCAACTGAAAAATTAGAAAATTTGTGGGTAAGTTCCTATGGGAACAAACTACTTAGACCGTTGGTTCCTAGGTTGACACACTACTTAATCTAACTTAAACGAATTTAGGCAAAGGACAACACACACACCCATGCCCGAGGGATTACTCGAACCTCCAACGAGGGGAGCAGCGCGAACGGTGACGAGGCGCTATAGACCACGTGGCTATCCCGAGCGGCTAAACCAACTGAAAAATGGTTCAAATGGCTCTGAGCACTATGGGACTTCACTTATGAGGTCATCAGTCCCCTAGAACTTAGAACTACTTAAACCTAACTAACCTACGGACATCACACACACCCGTGCCCGAGGCAGGATTCGAACCAGCGACCGTAGCGGTCGCGCCGTTCTAGACTGCAGCGCCTAGAACCGCTCGGCCACTCGGCCGGCTAAACCAACTGAAAATTTGGTCTATGTCGTCATGTATCTTTTTTCGGTCACTCAGTTTCGACACCTTGCCGTACACCACTGCATCATCAGCAAACAATCGCAGATTGTTGGCCAATCTGTCCGCCAAATCATTTAGATATATAGAGAACAACGGCGGTCATATCACACGTCCCTGGGCAATCCTGACGGTACTCTTGTCTCTGACGAGCAGTCGCCATCAAGGACAACATGTTAGCTTCCGTTACTTAAGAAGTCTTTAAGCCACTCACATACCTGTGACGTTGTTCCATATGCTCCTAACTTCGTTAACAGCTTGCAATGGGGCACCGTGACAAATGTTTTACGAAACATCTATAAATATGGATTCTGCCTGTTGCCCTTCATCCGTAATTCTCAGTATATCATGTGAGAAAACGGCAGCCGATTTTCGCACGAGTGACGCTTATGAAACCATTCTGATTCGTGTACATAAGCTTCCCAGTGTGAAGAAAGTTTATTACATTCGAACTGACAATATGTTCAAGGCTTTTGCAGCAGACGAAAGTTAGGAATACGGGTCTTTAATTTGAGGTTCTGTTCATTTACCTTTCTTATGTACATGAGTCACATGCGTTTATTCCAGACGCTTGGGAATTTGTGCTGGGCGAGAGATTCACGATAAATGCAGGCTAGTTAAGGCGACGCTGCCGTAGAGTACGCTTCGTAAAATCGAACTGGCATTCCATCCGGACCTGGTGACTTTCTTGCTTTCAAATGTTGCAGTTGATACTCTCCACCAGAAATGCTTATCGCTATGTCCCTACGGTAGTCTCTCAGACGGTCAAGTGCCGATGTTTTAGTATGATTCACTTGTGTGAACGATTTCTTGAACGTGGATATTAAAACTTTGGCTTTCGTTTTGCTATCTTACAACTGCACACCAGACTCCTCAACAAGGCGCTGAGTGAAAGCTTTGGAGCTGTTTAGCGATTTTACGTAAGACCTGAATTTTCTAGGATTTTCCGCCAGATCTTTTGCTAAGGTGTGACGCTGGTAGTTGTATGCATCGTGCATACATCTTTTCACAGACATACGATTCTCTACTAATCTTGGCTAGTCGTAAATTATGTGTTCCCTTTTGAACTGAGAATGCAACAGCTTCTGCTTCCTCAGCATCTTCGGAATTTCGTTATCAAATCATGGGGGGGTGGGGGTCTTTCCCATTATTTGTTCACCTAATAGGCACATACCTCTTCACAACACGATTTACAATCTGATTAAGCTATGCCCATAATTACTCCACATCCATCTTATTGAAACTAAGTGATGATAGTTCATTGTCTGAGTGGGATACTAACAACTGCCTAACTGCTCTATCTAGCAGAAACACTCTCATAGAGTACGTGCTTGGTTCATTAACTTTCGTAATCATTGTTACTGCAATGACATGATGATCGCTAATGCTAATTTCTATGCCGACACTGTCTATAAGTTCTGGCATATTTGTAGCTAAAAGTTCTAAGATGCTACTCCAAGCGGATGTAAAACTAATATGAGCAACGGAAAATAATAAACGCTAAAATGAAGATTTGGCCCTGACTGATTACCCCCTGAAGCAGATCTTAGGATCTCTTAATTCTATAAATTAAATCTAAACATAAATGAATAATGAAGGCAGTTAATCCTACTGAATGATAACGTTGTTCCTGCTTATGTATTTGCTGTAGAATAAAAAAAACCATTTAGATTACAAAGTTTACGTTTCCTAAGTAAGATAACTAATCAAATGCCCAACTCTGCCCCTTATTATGACTGCGCGGTCGAATATCAGTAACGCGAAATGACTGACATCATCTATGTGCCAAACACTAGAAGACACTACTTTCAAAGATGATCTACGGTGGTGTGGAACGTCAGTGGAAATAAATAAACCTGATCACAGCTGTTTAGCTTTTACAGCCCTAATAAGCCGAAGCAATTTGCGATGTCACCGTATATACTGCGTCAGGTGCGTCGAAGTGATGGTTCTCGTACTCGTCTGCTACGGTGGAAGAACTCCACCCACAAATAAACTCTTTCAAACACTAGGAAAGCAAAAGGCGGTCCTCTGACTAATACACTCTAATAATGTCTTCTCCTCTCAGTGTTCTACAGACGAGAAACGCGAACTTCCAAACACAAGGACGGAGTTCAGTTTACGTCTCAACGTAAGTATAGGCAGAGGAAGTGTTCTCAGATACTGAACGGTGCGTGCGCAACGACAACTTCCAACCCGGAGGTGAAGACCAGATTCGTATAGGTTCGCAACACTACAGTGCCTAACTGTTCTAACTATAAACTCTACTGAGAGCAAAGACTGCAAGTCCGTCTCTACCAACAAAAGCCGATATCGAGCCACCTTCACACACGGGCGCTCACAACGGAAGACCTTGTCTCTTCACTGCTGGCTTCCCTGCAGGGTTTGGCTCCCCACCATCGTAATTCCAAAACGGAATCATATTCCCGAAACTAATGAGTAATCTCCCTCTCTAAAGATGCTTCCGAACGCCGACCAATCATATTTTAGTCTTTCGTCGTCCAGCGCGGATAGTTTGCGAGGAAAAATCTTATACAAGTACAACGGTACGCTTCTGAGTAAAAATCGTTGGAAATAATCCATCCTGCTTGGTTTCCGTTGTGCCGCTTCTTCATTCCTCTCACTTGCGTCCAAGATTTTCAGAGTTCGCAAGTATTATCCGGTTATCCTTCCGGCCCCTACTACAATAGCAGCCGGCCGTCAACTTATTGTGCTCCAGAGCTCAGGTCCCTCGACATCTGTCTAGCTACTTCCTGTGTTTAAGCAGGACCAACATCTGTGCGCGCTTCCCACCCAGAGCTTGAGTTCTGCCTGCCGTTTCATCTCTACTGGCGTCCCAACCTCTACTAGTATAGGCAATCAATTGTTACGCCGTTTTCATAATAAAGACTCTCCGTCACCTTTCGTGCAACAAGCGTTACCAATTATTTACAAGACATACGTGACAATGTCAGTCTCCTTCATATATTCATATATACGATGTACAACCTATTACATGATACCCAATTGTGTTACTAGATCACGACAAAGTATGTGGATGAGATCCTGTAAGGTGCGAAATTATAACCACCTTACAATATCCCCACCTAATGAACTATTTTGTATTAGGATGGGGTAATTCTTATAGTATTATCTCATCCAGTACAAAATCATATAATCATCAAATGTCAGTACAAGCGAACTAATAAGAATTCGATGGCAGAGGAAGACTTCAATTATGATATGTTCTTCTACAGTCATTCTGCCTTCATTCATAGGCTTACTGCCATAAATTTACTTATTACATGTTTACTGTATTCTGTCTACCCCTTATGGTAGGAAAATTGTTACCAGACTTGACTATAGGAATATACAATACCAAAATAATTTAACTAACATTTGAAAATTTTATTCTCTTTTGGAAATGGCAGTTCCCATCTTTCCTTAAATCTAAGGCCCACGCTCTGTGTCATTCATCGAGCCCTAAGACATAGGTTGAGGCAAGAAATATTAAAGTAAAGTATTCTAATATTTCAAAAGTGGTCGTCCAATAAATTAGACGTTCTTCATTTAGCCATTGATATGCAAAACAACCAGTTACGTAAATTATTCAAGAGGTTATCAATTGGTCATTATCCAATTACATAAAATTCTGTGAATCATCCTAAGTAATTTCACTTGGTCGTATTTATTATCTTGGCTTAAATTACAAAAGAAAACATCCTTTCACAAACTATCTGACCAAGACTAGCTTTTACTCAACTTGTATACATTTTAAAAATTTCCAAAATCTTACGTTCTAGAGCGTTCTTTGACAAACTGCATTTACGTTTACTGTGACAATTAATATTTGTAATAAGAGTTCGGATCCACCACCGATTTTAACTAATGTGTTAGTTCACAATGTGTAGAATGTAATACATAAAAACATTAAAAACCTATAGTATCATTAACAAAAAAAGACAAACCATAATTTTACTTAAGTACATACACAAATAAAATCCTGGAAATACACAAATATATAAGAACAGTGAGGACATCGCATCATTATCAAAGATAATGTCAAACAATATTTTTACATACACAAATATTTTCTTAAGAGTGCCCTGAAAAATAATACAAAATGTTTACACACATGATAGATATCGGGAACTGTTAGTTTGTGGCCGGCCGCTACGGCCGATCGGTTCTAGGCGCTTCAGTCTGCAAACGCGAGACCGCTACGGTCGCAGGTTAGAATCCTGCCTCGGGCATGGATGTGTGTGATGACCTTAGGTTAGTTAGGTTTAAGTAGTTCTAAGTTCTGGGAGACTGATGACCACAGATGTTAAGTCCCATAGTGCTCAGAGCCATTTTTTTTTTTTAGTTTGTGGGTGTAAGTGTTCAGTGTTCACTACATTATGCACCTTTTTTTATCAAGAGTCATACGCTGATTAGTATTTCACAACACACTGCTCATTTGTGTCTGGGGATGGAAGCTACAGTGTCTGTGAAGTTTAGGATGCGAAGATTGTTCGATATCGGACATGTTGCCTTTACAAGTCAGTCTTTGGACCTTCAGCACATAGTTGATTCCGTCAGGTTACCAGCCTCTCGTAGAGTTAATGATGTGGAGGGGCCCTCGGAATATACAGCCAGGTAAGCGGGTGCATGTTTTGAAACACCCAAGATTTTTGTCGAGTTTGCACACAGTATGGGGAAGGTACAGTCAGGTATTATCTTTAGGTCACCCAGAATTATTTTGCGTCGGCTAAGAGATGTGTAATTGTATCTAGCCTTCTGTTCCTCGTGGCTTCTTTTACTATGTTTGAGTTCCTACTCTTCTGTTCTTTATGTCGCTCCTTTCTCTTGATATAACTATTGTATTTTGGATAAGGATAACGGTAATTGTGGACAGGTAGGTTATCTGTTTGGTGACAGTATTCATGGAACTTGAGTCTTTGTGTGTGACTCAGATTCCTCAGAAGTCAATATCAGGTGAGTGACTGCTATAGATTATGCCTCTGTCTGGCGGAGCACCGCAGAAGGAAAGCAAATACAGCTCACAGTTCCGTACAGCTCTTAGCAGTTCTGCTGTAGGCTCAACGGACTGTATTATGTGTGCTATTGGTTTATCTCATCTCCATCGTATAGTATAACAGTGGAAACAAGTCATTAGTGGCCGTTTAATCAGCCATCTTGTCCCGATCAAAAGGGCAGCTGTCGATGGTCGTTTGTCATCTGCTCTGTGGTCGCCGGACGAGGTCTTCAAGCAGCAGATGAAAAACCCACGTCCGCGACCGGGCTTTGGTTTACAGATGGCATACCGTAAGCCTCCCGTTCCGTCCGCAATCCATGTTGTTCCTTCGAGTGTGTGTTGCAAAAAACTTTTTTTGTTTTTTTGCGCGTCCTGTGCTCACTAATGCCCACAATTAGTTTCCGATTTACAGCAAATGCTACACAATACCCAACACAACACAATTGATATTTATAAACTATAAAATTTTAAGATGCATTACTAGTGAGGTCATTTACCTTTACGCTTATTATTGTCCTATTTGTATAATTATCCAAGAGACGTACGTATTTACTATTATTATTCTGATGAATTTATTTATGTACAAACTTAATCTTACTTATAAAGGAATACGCCTCTACCTATGTCAATGAATTATTAAATATCTGTCGGCACCTGTATACCTATAAAAATACATGTTCATTAGTTATTCACACAATAACAGAATTAATCCTCACCAAATCCCAATGTTAATATTTGCAAATACTACTTGCTAAATTATTTGTTAAACTACTTGCTAAACAATTGTTAACTACTGGACAGCAGGATGTTTATGTAAGTCTAACTACTACGCTGTCGTGGGTATCACAAGATCGTCCGATCTCATGGCTCGTGGTTTACATTTTGCATGTCGTCGTGAATAACTGTGAACAATAAAGTGCACGCCTGCACACACAGACATACACAAATGAATGATTAAGTGGGTCTCTTGTTCATTTCATGCTTCTGGCATGCTTCCTGTGGACATCCACACTACATAGCACGTTTAGTGCAATTACTGATATCTTTTATTTCAATCACGCTTTCACTTACCTTTTCTGGTTGTTTTACTCAGTAATACCTTCTCTTCTCCGTCCCCCTCTTTCGGATCTGCTGCTGTCACCATTCTCTGAATAGAGACAAATCATACTTGGACGACACACCTGCGTGTCACTGCAAACCCTATTAGCAAGTCACTCATTTATGATCCTACTGCTAAACATGTAAAATAGGCACTCATTTATAAAAAAAAATTACTGACGTTTTCTTCTAATACGTTCTACATCAATTGGTTAACAATTTCTTTATCTATTCACACATCTTTAGAACATTTTTGCAGTACCACACGTCTCTCAATTTCACTTTATTCCTTCATGGACAGATAGCACATCTTAAACTCTAAACACCTTCTAAAACTGTACGCTCAGCTTGCAGTGCACATAGTTATAACCTACCAAAAAACGTACCCTAATTTTCTTACCCACGATATCCTACTCTTTTATGTACTATAGTACCTCTTTTAACATGATAATGTAATAGAAAATTTGAAAAATCTACAGATCCCTTCAGTGTAATACGAAACTTAATTGCTAACTCTATACAATGCTATACTTTTGCCATACAAGCTCTCTTCAATTCTCCCTACTTATTCTATAAATGGCTTGAGATGGCTCACATGATGGAGTCCGAAAGATTTTCCTGTATTCACAGACTCAATTTCAAACGCATTTGCGTGCGCTAATTTTCTTATACGTACAGTGCCGCTGTATCTCTTGAATAACTTTTGACACAGCTTCATTTGTTTTTCTCACAACCTATAAGACTTAACTACGACCTTTTATCAAACTACAGATTCCCTTACATGCACCTTTTGGTCTGCGCGAACCTTGCGCTTCTCACCAGCTACCCGAATATTGCGCAAAGCATCTTCCAATATGACTTTATGCTGTCGGCGCGTCCTTTGTGGAAAATCGATCTGTCCTCGAATTTTATCTCG
Organism: Schistocerca americana; assembly: GCF_021461395.2. Lineage (NCBI taxonomy): Eukaryota > Metazoa > Arthropoda > Insecta > Orthoptera > Acrididae > Schistocerca > Schistocerca americana. The sequence goes on along the minus strand of NC_060126.1, from coordinate 498,112,623 downwards.
AGGGTCCCTATTCTTCAGAACCATCATAGGTGGCATCGTTGTAGTACTGTGGGGAAGCTCCTTTACGGTATCCTGAAAATCTTTAAGAGACACATCTCAGTTAGCACGATTATTTCCACAGCATAATCTACATAAATTGCCCATATCTTTCATCGTTCTCCCTGCGGGGTTCGAACTCGGGTGAAACCTACTAAAAAAGTGTGGGCTTCATGTTATACCTCCTTAGTGTTCTTTTCCATACCTCAGACTTATATTGAGGTCCATTGTCTGAGATGATAGAGTCTACAGTTCTCACTTGGTTTATGAAGCCACACACAACGCTCTAGTTACAGCTTGACTAGTCGCCCATTTTAGTGGTGTCAACGTCACAAATTTGGATGTCATCTCCAATACTACCGATATATATTGATGGCACCTCGGTGTCTTGGGTAATGGTTCCATTAAATCCGCCGCTGCCATATGCATTAGCTTCTAAGAGGCCAGTGAGAAGGTATTGGTAAATCAAATTGTCCAATAAAAGTTTTCGGGTGTAAAATATTACCCTCGTCTTTGTAGTGCTGAAATTTTCGTACAGAGATATAATGCTTAAAATCGAAAATTTCATTAGTTTCTTCCCATTCGGCCTACCACACTCTCACTTGGCGCTAACGTCTCCGATCTACCGTTACTTTGGGCATCCTCTCTTCTATTCCCTGTTATGTTTTCATTAGTGGGAAAATGTTTCGTGGTGGGCATTATCGGGTAACAATTATGCATATGAAATATATCATTGCCGTTTTTCGTATTCGCAACCTGTGAGCCAGTTGTACCCTGTGTAGAAGCGGGTGCCATACCTCTAGCGATATTTCCTTGCTCTGCACATATGCTTTCAGTCTGTAGTTGACGAGAAACTCTTACATTCGAGCCCATTCTAATATTGTCTGGAATTGGACATGATCGTGAAGCGTTTGAACTGGCTCTTTCGCTATCTGTTGTTTCCAAATCGCCTGCCATTTATTTTCTGAGAGGTGATTTTTGCCTTGACTGCGACCTGACTTCCTGAGATAATTGCTTAATTTCGCTTTCTATGTTCTGTTTAAATGCCTCATTTGGTACAATTTCCGTCTTTTGCAGCAGCGTTATTTCTACTTGTATCACTCGCCTCTTCAACTTGTTTAATGCACCTCTACCTACCTTTGTCACATTTTCCATCTTGTCTAATGTTTCAATAGCAATACGCTTCGCGTCCCTCGCTAGTAATCGCGCCTCGCTCGCGGTACATCTGACCTCCGCAATCTCTCGCTCTAATTTTGTTCGGAGCGCCACTACCTCATTTCTCACTTCCCTCGTCTAATGTTTTATTGACTGAACTCCGACACTAACGTTCAGAATTCTACTTCCCATTTCAGCACTGACATTTTGAATTTGACTTCTCATTTCAGAGCGTATTTCATTATTCCCCTTTTTTATTTGCTCTCCCAATTCACTTGCCATTGCTTTTACGTATGCTAGGATGTCCGACACACTTGTGTTATCTAAATCTTCTCTTCTAATGTGGCTTTCTCTTGCTGTACCCTTAGGTGATCTTCTCCCCTCTTCCCTTTCCATTTGTTGGTATTCAAGAAAGTTATATGCTATTTCGTGACGATGCCACTGATGGCGATCTACTACAAATCTTAGTTGTTCCGCGTTCCCTTGGGCTCCCTACGTTATATTCCCGTACCTTTATGATTGTCTCAGTGTGTCGCTGTTCCTCATCTTCGCTATCGGATTGCCCACCATGGGCTTGATTGTGTCTATCGTCCTCAAAAAATTGCCTTGGATCGGTATTTCCCTCACCAGTGCCCTGTGCTGCTAACATAGCTACTCTCTCTGATCCCACAGGCTTTCTTGACTACCCCCAGTATCTGCCTTTTCTATATTGTTACAACTAATACTCAGTTTGTGGTTGATTTTTACCTTTAATTGGCTGTATATCTGTATTTATGGCTTGATTGGGTGCTAATTTTGAATTTGATTTGCAGAAGATTATTGCTCTTTCTACTTTAAGACAACTTGGTTTAATAATAAGAACTTTGGCTATAGGTTCTACAAAACTTGCGTTTTTTCACTTATTAGCTCATGCTTTATTTAAGGCATTATTATTTTTGTGTGCGGGTTCAATAATTCATAATTTAAAGGATTCTCAGGATATTCGTTTTATAGGCTCAATTGTTAATTTTATACCTTTAAATTCTGTTTGTCTTAATGTTTCCAGTTTATCTTTGTGTGGTATGCCTTTTTTTGTAAGGTTTTATTCAAAGGACCTGGTTCTTGAAAAGGTTTGTTTAAGATGAATTAATTGTTTGATTTTTTTCTTTACTTTTCCCTACTGGTTTAACTGCTTCTTATTCCTTTCGTTTATTTTATTATTCAATATCTGGGGTTAATAATTTTTATTCTAGAGTTTCTTTTGATGATAAGGTTTATTATATTTCGTTTGGTATGATTGGTTTATTGTTTGTTGCTGTTTTTGATGGTAGTCTTTTATCTTGATTAATTTTTCCTATTCCTCATATGATTTAAAGTTTTTTATTGTTACAGTTGTTGTTTTCATTTCATTCATTTAATTTCAGTTTATTATCTTCCTATATATCATTTACATGATGTAGGAATTGTCACAACAAAGTTATCATACTAGTACAAGTACTACAGACATAATAATGGAATATCACTTTCAAGGCATTTTTAAAAGTACAAATTTAGACATATAAATTTAAATTTTTGACAGTAAATTTACACACAATCAAAGTACTCATCTACATCATTGAAAGTTTTGCTTAAATGGTAATTTTTAAGCTCATTCTTAAATTTTACTTCATCTGTTATTGCCTTCATGTACACTGGCAGAGCATTGTAGAGTTTTATTTCAAAATAACTTACATGCTTTTGGGTTTGTGTTGTCCTTACCCTTTCTACATACAAATTCTTACGAGTTCTAGTATTATAATTATGGCAGTCCTCATTTGTACATAGATTTTTCATATGTGCTCTTGTACACAGAATGCTTTTAAATATATACAGTGATGGTATTGTGAGTATTTACAGTTCTTTGAAAAGGGGCCTCCAGAGAGTTCTGGGAGAGTTATGTGTTATGATTTGTATAGCTCTTTTCTGAAATTTGAAGATATCTGTTAAGCTTAATTTAGTTTTACCCCAGAACACTATGCCGTAAGACACGATGGACTGAAAGTAAGCAAAATACACTAGTCTAGTACAGTCTGTGCTGCATACTCTAGATAATATCCTCAATGCAAAACATGCCGAATTGAGCCTGTGGGATAAGTACTTGAGATGGTCTTTCCAACTTTAGTTTTGATCAATGTGCATGCCCAAAAACTTTGTGGATTGTACACTTTCTATCTTCTTATCCATTAGTTTTAACTGGAGGTCCATATCTTGAGTTGCTTTGCCATACTGTATATAATTTGTTTTACTTAGATTAAGAGTTAACTCATTAGCATTAAACCAATGTTGAATGTATTTCAGGACTATATCAGTTGTGGTGGTTAATGATTTCTTGTCATCACTTATAATTATGCTAGTGTCATCTGCGAACAACATTATTTTGGTAGAAATATTGGGATTTTTTATGTCATTTATATAAAGCAAGAATAATAAGGGACCAAGAACACTGCCCTGTGGGACACCTATTTCCAATTTCTTTGCATCTGACACCCACTTGATTTTCTGATTTTTATGTTCTGCGATGATTTCTACCACCTGAGTTTTATCTTGAAGGTAAGATTTAAACCACTGCTTCACAACTCCCCTTACACCTATTGCCTCCATCTTGTTTAACAGAATTTTGTGATTTACTGTATCAAAAGCTTTAGATAAATCTAAGTTAATTCCCACTACACATTTTCTAGTGTCAAGGCTCCTGACAATCTCTTAGGTATAGGCACTGGTAGCTGATTCTGTGCTGTGGCCCGAGCGAAAGCCATGTTGATTGCAGTTTAGAAGTTTGTGAGCATCTAAGTAATTAATGAGTCTGGTTTTAATTAATTTCTCTAGAATTTTTGAAATGGAGAAGGGATATTGGTCTATAATTTTCTACCTTGTATGGATCTTCTTTTTTAAACAGAGGTCTAACCTTAGAGATTTTCAACCTCTCAGGAAACACACCTTCACTGAAAGACAAATTGGCAATATGTACCTGGGGCTTTGTAATTTGTTGGGCAACTTTTTTTATTATTGACACAGGCAATTCATCCAACCTGCAGACATTTTTGATTTTAGACTCTTTATCAACTTTAATATTTCATTATCATTTGTGGGTGTTAACAACATACTACTGTCTACTTTTGGGGCTGTTAATTTCTCATGCTTAGTAAAGTTTTTACTTAATGACACTGGTACACTTAAAAAGTAATTATTAATATAATTTGCCAGAGTTTCATCTTCTAATTCAATATTATACCTATTTTTGAGTACTATTTCCTGATCCTTGAGGCTCTTACCTGCTTCCCTTTTCACAATTTCCCAAATAGTTTATGATTTATTGCCTGATTTTCTTATTAATTTATCATTAATTAGTAATTTTGCTTTTGTAATTACTTTTCTATATATTTTTTTGGAATTTGTTACATATTCTTTAAACTTGGGGTCAGTCCAACTTTTCAGTCCATAGTTAAGCATTTTCATGGTCCTGGAGGAATTTCTAATACCTCTTGTGATCCAGGAGTTAGCATGTGTATGCCCATATGTGTACGTTTTGAAAAGTTTCTTAGGAAAACACATTTCAAAATTCAACATAAACAGGGAAGAAAAAACATTATATGCAGTGTTTGTGCTAGTTTGTAACAGTACTTCTGCCCATGATTGGTTAGTCAGTGTATTTATGAAGTGACTGCAACTAATTTTGGAGAAGGTTCTTTTGTACATTTGGTATAAACTATTTTTGGTCACAGGGCCTATGGGAAATTTAAGGATAAGTGCATTGTGATCAGATATTCCTAGGTCAACATTTATTACATCTATATCTATGGCATCTATATTTGTGAGGATATTATCTATGAGATGTTTTGAAGAGTTTGTTATTCTTGTAGGGTTAGTTATATGTGGATACAAACTGAAGCTCTGTAAAACATTCAGGAACTGATCTTCAGATGCACCTTCAGTCAATAAGTTGACATTAAAATTTCCACTTATAATTATTGTTGATTTTTTATGATGTAATATTTTGAGCAATGCCTCTAACTTATTTCTAAAAATTTCAGGATCACCACATGGTGATCTGTACACTGACATTATTATTAATTTACTCTTTTGCATATTCAACTGTATTGCTGCCGCCTCAAAATGTTTTTCTTCATTCAAGGATTCAGTTACAGTCATATTTTTAACCTTTACTCCAGGTTTTACATAAATGCAAACACCACCATGTCTTGTTTCCTTCCTGCAATAATGACTTACTAATTTGCATGGGGAAATGCAAATATTTTCTAGTTCATAACTCATGCACCAATGTTCTTGAATGCAAATACTATCTATACTAGCTTCACTGGCTGCAATCTCAAGTTCTAATATTTTATTTTTAATGCATTGTATGTTAATGATCATTATTTTTAAATTATTGAAATTAGATTGAGAGGAGTTTGTACTCATGTTTCCCAATGTTACCGGCTGTTCCTTTCTGAGGCTGGGTACCAAAAATCCTTAAGAATTACACGTTTCCTGCTCCTTGTATTTCTTACCCCTGGACGTGCCACCATACTTGTTGTATCTGTAGTTGTAGCTGCTGTTTCAGTGGATGCTGGAGGTGTTTCTGAAGCTGATGATTCAATGGATGTTGGAGATGCTGCCAGTTTTGATGCTGAGTCTGTTTTTGTAACCGATGTTCCAATTGATACTGGAACTTTTGCTGAAACTGTATTTTCGTTTAAATCTTGAACTGCAGTTGGCACTGACGTTACTGTGGACGTTGAAGCTGCGTATGAAGCTGATAAATGATGCTCTGATGGTGTTAATTTTTCTTCTGTTGATGATAGCTGAGTGGCATTTTGTGCCACTGTTCTTGCCTCTGTTCTTCTGATTGATGGACTAGTCACAGATTCTGGACTTGATTTTTAACCTTCTGGGGAGGGTGGTACATGATAACGGTTCAGCTGTTTTTGATGATTTCGACACTGCTGACAATTTGGCTGACGTGGCTGCTGTACTGGAAGACACTTCAGATTTTTTTACTTCTTTTAACGTCAAAGAATCTTCTGTTGCTACCAATGATTGTGGGACATCAGCTCTTCCTATTTCCACTAATGTTGATACTTTAATAAGGCCGTCTTCAGACAGTGTAATAGTGTTTCGTTCTAATTTAGAGTCTTTAATAGCATTCGATATTTCAGCACTCATGGCTTCTTTCCCTTTCATGTTTCTGTGAAGTCCATTCTCTGTAAAATGCTCTCTGCAATCACTATTTGTCGTAACATATGTAGCATTAGGATAACCTCGACATATCTTAGGGAAAAGTCTGTTAGTGGTAATAATCTCAGTATTCATGCAAGAGTTTTCCATGAGATCATACCTATGGGGGATACTGACAACAAAAAATTTCACTTCAGGCATTTTACAAATTACTTGCTTTAAAAGTGTTGTAGCATGTCTAGTTTCATTGTAGTATACATTGTTGGCGCCTCCGATTATCACACATGTGCTGCCATTCATCATAGATTGATTACAGCTATTTAAAACTTCACATAGTGGAGGTCTTGGTTTGATTACGCCAGTTACCTTGAATCCTGTTTTCTCAGAACTCATAATTTCGGCTACACCTCTTCCATGGCTGTCTGCTAGAATAAGGATTTCATGTATATTTTCCAATGTGTGTTTTTTGTTTTGTTTAAAAATAGGAGGCAGATTTGTTTTGCTTTGTGAGCGCAATTTAGCGTTGATCACTGAACTGTCCATGTGGATGATGGTACAATTTGATTGTTCTTTCTCCTCTGTGCTATTTTCAGGCACAGTAAACCTTTTACTTAGTTTTAAAGTAATTTCCGCTTTTTTTGTTTTTCGTCATGAGAACTCTTGTAGACTAGATTTTGAGGAATTTCTCACATTTATTAGCAAGTTTTCGAGCGTTTTTGCGTATTTTATAATATAATCGAGTTCTTTCCTAAGTTCGTTCTCTACATTCACTTGCAAACCTGCCCTGTGCATTTCACTGACATTGTCCCTCCCGTTGCAGTCCATACCGCAGTCGCACTTATTTAGAACTTCCAATCGTGAGAAACAATGAGTGTGGCACCACTTATGACTGAACGCGCAAATTCTTGATCCATTTAACACAATTTTATGGCATATGGTACACTACACTGACGAAATACGATCATAAATTACCAAGCGATTTGAAACTATGTTTATACTCGCCGCCATATTTAAACTCTTTAGGTGCTTATTTGGATTATCTTATTTCTAGGTTTGATTTTTCTCATAATTTGTTTCCTTTAAGTATACTTTCTTTTGTTAGATTTGCTGGTTCTATATGATTTATACCTTTTTTTTCAACTAAGTTTGTTAGATGTGTTCCTTTAAAGTTAGGTTATTACTCATCAAAATCATGTGATTATGGTGGAGGTGAGCTATTTTGTGGGCAAGGTTTATATACATTATTTATTTATTTAATTGGATATATTCAGGGTTGATACGATTCTAATTTCAAGATTTATCTTTTAACTGCTTTTTTTGAATATTTATTTTAGTGATGTCATTTTTCATTTACTTAAATAGCTTATAATTAGAGCATGACACTGAAGATGTTAAGGAAGTATTTTTACTTTTAGGTATTTGTAAATATAGATATATTATTTTTACATTGAATATTGTAATGTTTTATTTTAACTATATAAATTTTAGAAATGTTAATGGAGTTTAACCGCTAATATAAAAAGTTAGCAGCTTTCATATTGGCTTTACATTTCCTTAATAGGAACTTTATAGTTCAATTGTATTATTAATGGTAATACTCCTCTTTTCGGCTTCAGTTAATAAGAATAAGGGTATTTTATATACCAATGTTCCAGGTCGAAACTGACTGCAATATTTCGCTTTTTGTTCTATTTATGGTTGATTGATCATAACAGTACTTTTTGAATGCAACCCAAATGTTATAGTTAACTACAACCCTCTATTCTGCTCATTGTATGGCTCCTTGATTTCATTCATGGTATAGTCCGCCTAATAGGACAAGAATAAAAAATATTGTTGATACTGTTCAAACTATAATGTCTGAAGTTTTGAAAATAATTTCAATTAGAAGAATTAGTGCAATTTCTACATCAAAGATTAAAAAAATTACTGCGATTAGGAAGAATTGTATGGAGAATGGTATTTGTGATGATATTTTTGGATCAAACCCACATTCAAATGGGGATCTTTCTTCTCAATCATTGAATAATTTCTTTGATAATGTTGTTGCAAGGACTATAACAATTAATGGAATAATAAATTTAATAAAAACTCTTGCAGATAGAAATAGGATTGTTTTTCTTGATTTATATCAAGCTTTCTGATTGGAAGTTAAATGTACTATTTATACTAGAAAAACAATTATCTACCTCATCAATAAATAGAAATGTACAGGAATAGTCATAGTACGTCTACAAAGTGTCAGTATCATGCTGCTGCTTCAAATCCAAAGTGGTGTCTTGGTGAGAATTGATTTATTGAGTGTCGAAGTAGACATGTTGTTAAGAAGATTGTTCCAATAACTACGTGGAGACCATGGAACCCTGTTGCAACAAAGAATGTTGATCCATAAACTGCATCTGCAATAGTGTAAGATGCTTCTCCACATTCATATGCTTGAAGTATTGTGAAATAAAGCCCCAATAATACTGTAAAAAGTAATCCTTCTAATGCCTGAGTATGGTTAGATTCTATTAAACTATGATGTGCTCCTGAGGCTAAAAGAATAGCTGTATTAAGTAATGGAATTTGTATAGGATTAAAAGGTTGAATTCCTATTGGAGGTCATAATATTCCTAGCTCAATTGTTGGTGCTAGTCTTCTTCTAAAGAAGGCTCAGAAGAATGAAATGATGAATAATACTTCTGATGCAATAAATAGGATTTTTCCTCATCTTAATCCAATTGATACAAACCCTGTATGTAGTCCTTGATATGTTCCTTCTCGTACTACATCTCATCATCATTGAATTATAGTTAATAAGGTAATTCCAAATCCAATTATAAATAATTTAGTCTTAAATAGGTGGAATCATTTTGCTAATCCTGAAACTAGGACTATGGCTCCAAATGCTCCTGTTAGTGGTCAAGGTCTATAGTCTTCTAAGTGAAATGGGTGAATTGAGTGAGTTGTTAACATAGCTTTTAATATACTTGTCTAGAATATAAAGTTCTTAAAATTGAGAAAACATAGGCTGGAATTATGGCCACTGCTGATTCTAGAATTAATAGAAGTATTTGTCCAATAATTAGTAGTGAGATTAAGTTTATTGCTAAAGATGGTCCTGTGTTTCCTAGTAAGGTTAATAGTAAGTGTCCTGCAATTATATTTGCTGGTAGTCGTACTGCTAGTGTACCTGGTCGAATGACATTATAATTGTTTCAATTTGTGCTATAAATGATATTAATGCAGGTGGTGTTCCTTGTGGGACAAGGTGTGTAAATATATGAGATGTATGATTGATTCATCCAAATAATGTGAATCTTAATCATATAGGTAGTGCGACTGCAAATGTTAATGCTAAATGTCTTGTTCAAGTAAAGATGTAAGGGAATAATCCTATAAAATTATTAAATAGTATTATAATGAAAATTGAGATAAAGATTAATGTTGTTCCATTAAATGATTTTGGTCCTAGTAGTGTTTTAAATTCGTTGTGTAAGGTTAAGTTTAGTTTATTTCAGATAATATTAATTCGTGATGGTGTACGTCTGAACATTGATGGGATTGATGGTAGCCCTGAAAATGTTCTAGTTCAATTTAATGATAAATTAAAGATGTTGGTTGATGGATAAAATGTTGAGAATAAATTTGTTATCATTTTCAATTTAAGTTTTTTATGTCAATTGTTCTTTTTTCTGATCGTTTAATAAGGTTAGTTTTAAATGAGAAAAAGTTTATTTGATTAAATAGGATTAGGGTAGCTGAAAATATAATAAATAGGGAGAATCATACCAGAGGAGATATTTGAGGGATTTAGATTAAATTTCCCCATCAGAAGTAGTCGTTAATTGACTATTTTTTGGTTTAAGAGACCGTTCTAACTTTCAGTCATCTGATGTTTCAAGGTGCACTAATTGTTTAATTATTTTTGATTGACAATCTAATGTTATATATTTTAACTAACTCCTTATATTATCTTAGATAATCACTTGATAAATACATTTACTTAAGTTCTTTCACTTACAATTGGTATAAATCTGTGATTTGCTGCACAGATTTCTGAGCATTGTCCGAAGAATAATCCTGGTCGGTTTATTGTAAATGTTCCTTGATTTAGTCGACCTGGTGTTGCTTCAGTTTTAACTCCTAGAGCAGGAACTGCTCATGAGTGGAGAACATCTGATGCTCTTGTTAATACTCGTACTTCTGTATTTATTGGGAGAATTGTTCAGTTAACTACGCCTAGAAGTCGAAGTCGATGATTTTCTAGATCTTGTTCTGGTGTTATATAAGTGTCGAATTCTACATCTATGAAGTCTGAATATTCATATCTTCAGTATCATTGTTGTCCAATGGTTTTGATTGTAATCATCAAGTAAGTATAATAGTCGTAATGATGGTAAAGCAATAAAAATTAGGGTAATTGCTGGTAATGCTGTTCAGATTGTTTCAATTAAATGTCCATGAAGTATGTTTCGGCTTGTATAGGCAATAAATAATACATAACTTAGGGCTTAACCTACAATTACTGTAATTAATAATAACACGACCATAGTATGATCATGAAAGAATGAGAGTTTCTCCATTAATGGTGAAGCTCCATCTTGAAGGGATAAATTTGATCATGTTGCCATTTGAATATTTTTATAATAAAAGGTCACACCTTTATTTGTAGAGCTTAAATCTACTGCACTAATCCACCATATTAGAATTTAGAGATTAATGGTAATTCTGAGTAACTGTGTTCTGCAGGTGGGTTATTTTGTAATCATTCTGTTAATCTTCTTATATTAGCTCTAATTATAATTGCTCGGTTTGTAGTCATTCTTTCTCATATGATTACAGTGAATATGATAATTCCTACAATAGAAATTGTAGATCGAATTCTTGATACTACATTTCATGATGTATATGCGTCTCGGTAGTCTGAATATCGTCGTGGTATTCCTGCTAACACAAAGAAGTGTTGAGGGAAGAATGGTAAGTTTACTCCAATAAATATAATTGTAAATTGGATTTTTAATCATGTGTTGTTTACGGTTAATCCTGTGAATAGTGGCTATCATTGAATAACACCTCCTATAATTGCAAATACTGCCCCTATAGATAATGCATAGTGGAAGTGGGCTACTACATAATATGTATTACGTAATACAACATCAAGTGATGAATTTGCTAATACTAATCCTGTTAATCCACCAACTGTGAATAGGAAAATAAATCATAGAGCTCATAATAATGGTGGATTGAACTTGATTTTAGTTCCATATAGTGTAGCTAGTCATCAGAATACCTTAATTCCTGTAGGTATGGCAATATTTATTGTTGCTGATGTGAAGTATGCCTGTGTGTCAACATCCATTCCTACTGTGAATATATGATGTACTCATACAATAAGTCCTATTAATCCAATTGAAACTAATGGCAACGTCGTGAAAGAGCAGTGTCGTTACGATACAACTAAATATCCTGACACATTACATAAAATAAATCAATAAATTGTAGCCAGTGGGCTGAAGCGCAACGCCTCTGAAGAGAAATACAATAAATACACAACCTTTTTTGTTCTCGTGTGACTTTAGCACTGGAAACTATACACTCAAGATGGTGATAATTATCAATAACACCAAAACATGAAAAGGGAAATTTTTTTTTTTAAATTTACGAGGTTTCAAACCACTTTATGACTACTATCAGAAGAGTCTAAGTAAGTTCTTTGCAGGGTACTCCATATCTAAGGTGCTACCATAGGCGGGTGTAAAATTAATGTGATTAACGTAAAACAGTAAACGCTAAAATGAAGATTTGGCCCTGTCTGACTACCCTCTGAATCAGATCTTAGCATCTCTTAATTTTATAAATTGCAATCTAAACCTAAATTAATAATGAAGACAACTAAGCCTACTAAATGGTAAACGTTGTCAATGCTTATACATTTACTTTAAATTAAAAAAAATTTAGATTCAAAGTTTACATTTCTTATGTAAAATTACTAATCAATTGCTCAACTCTGCCCCTTATTATGACTGCGCGGTCTAATATCAATAATGCGAAATGACTGACATCATCTACGTACCAAACACTAGAAGCCACTACTTTCAAAGATGATCTACGGTGGTGTGGAACGTCAGTAGAAAAAAACAAACCTGATCACAGCTGTTTAGGTTTTACAGCCCTAATAAGCCGAAGCAATTTGCGATATCACCGTATGTACTACGTCTGGTGCGTCGATGTGATGGTCCTTGTACTCGTCTGCGACGATGGAAGAACTCCACCCACAAATAAACTCTTTCAAACACTAGGACAGCAGAAGGTGGTCCTATAAGTAATATACTTTAATACTGTCTTCTCCTCTCTGTGTTCAACAGACGAGAAACGCGAACTCCCAACCACAAGGACGGAGTTCAGATTACGCCTCAGCCTAAGTATAGGCAGAGGAAGTGCTATCAGTAACTGAAAGGTGCTCAACGACAGCTTCCAACCAGGAAGTGAAGTCCATAATCGTATAGGTTTGCAACAGTACAGTTCCTAACACTTCGAACTATAAACTCTACTGAGAGCAGAGACTGCAAGTTCGTCTGTACCAACAAAAGCCGGTATTAAGCCACCTCCACACACGGGCGCTCACAACGGAAGACCTCGTCTCCAAACCGCTGGTTTCACAGCAAAGCTCGTCTCCCCACCATCGTAATTCCGGAAACGGCGGATATTCCCGAAACCACGGAATAATCTCCCTCTCTACCGATTCTTCCGAATGCCGACCAACCATATTTTGGTCTCTTGTCGTCCAGCGCTGAAAGTTTCCGAGGAAAAAACCTACACTCGTACAATGGTACGCTTCTGAATAAAAATCCTTGGAAATAATCCATCCTGCTTGGTTTCCGAGGTGCCGCTTCTTCATTCCTCTCACCTGCGTCGAAAATTTTCAGCGTTCGGAAGTATTATCTGATTATCCTTCCGGCCCCTACTACAATAGCGGACAGCCGACACCCTATTGTGCATCAGAGCTCAGGTGCCACTGCAGCATTACGTGAGTATGTTCAATATAGTGGGATCTACTTTGCGTCACGTGAGAGTACGGGAGTCGAAACAAGTAGTGAACCCTGACGTCTTATAAACTTGTGATTTTTTTTTAAACATGTAATTCATATCTAAATTGTATTGATATTTACAAAGAATTTAATTATGTACAACATTTTATAGGTAATCAGTTTTAATGAGATAGATGTAAAGATCTTTTGACATAGGAAATGACCTTGTAGCATTATGCATGATGTGTTTTCTATGTGTAAGATCAAAAATTCTGTGTTGCTCAAGTGCGCGATCAAGTAGTCTTCGAGTGCGGATCTTCTGTAACTTTCACGAATGAGCATAGAATTGTTAATTTACAATCCGGAGCTGATTTAAAAATTATTCTAGGGAACCACAGTCCGACTTTGGTACAAACAAATCGCGGGTAAATTCTCAAATAATTGACGCGGAGTTTAATATAAGCGGCTAGATATCGGGCGTTAACGTCGCGTGTAGGATTCAATATCATTAACCGCAATTTACGGACATTAGCTTGATAATAACTATCAAAAACTTGTACAAGTGGCATAGTAATCGTCTTGATGCTTAAAGCAAGCGAGAAGTGATTTACTGTAGGGATTTGACAAATATTTTTCACTGCATAGTCAGCTTGTTGATACGTTGCTTAGTAACTCATAAACGGACAGTGATAGAATTATTGAAACGGTCATTTAAGTATCAGTGATCACTACACACACATCAGAACCTAATTACTCTAACTGTGAGCTACTTCTGGATTGGACGAGGTTTTTTTTTTTTTTATTTCAGCTAATTGGTATTAATAAACTTCTTTCAAGGTTGAAGCTTCATGAATGGTGTCGCGGTCATTCAGTTTAGTAGAACGATAGATATTACTAGCTATGCCACTATTTATAGTTTTGGGAGGAAGGAGAGCACATACCTGTATTTCTTTTGAGAAATGTACATTCTTCAGTCATCAGTCTTCTCAAACAAGAGGCACGAGTGACGCTTCGTCACAGCAATACGATATCGTGAACCACCACACACATGCGCTCCCTTCTGCTACATTTCTGCATCGAAAACCCTGAGATATAGCCACGGTACTAAGAAGGCAGAAAGAAGAGGAACGATCAGCGAAAGAAACGTAGCAAAGAGAGAAGGGGAGGTCACATTTGGCGCTCAAGGAGTCGGCCTGAGTTCTTTGTAGCGCAAGAGACATCTGGCCGCAACGTCTAACTTCGCACGGACCGACTGTATAAGTACTCGCTATTGAAATGCGAGACTCGCAGGTATGAGTAGACTAGTGAATTAAAGCTTGTTATTCTATTCGTTTGTGTGTGTCGTAACGACGTTAGTAGCAGCAGTGTTTTGGGATATTCAATTTGTGAAAATGCATACTCGAAGAAAAAGAGGATTTAATAAGAGTACGAAAAATATGGCTGGTTCAAATGGCTCTGAGCACTATGCGACTTAACTTCTGAGGTCATCAGTCGCCTAGAACTTAGAACTAATTAAACCTAACTAACCTAAGGACATCACAGACATCCATGCCCGAGGCAGGATTCGAACCTGCGACCGTAGCGGTCGCTCGGCTCTAGACTGTAGCGCCTAGAACCGCACGGCCATTCCGGCCGGCCCACGACAAATATGGATGCAGGCAGTAGTGATAAGGAAAGAAAACCTGAGCCGCAGGGTGAGGCGTTTCAGGAATTGAATGTCGAACATACATTGCGTAGGATAAGGGAGGAGAGCCATGGAATGTCACATGTGAAAGAGATAGTATCACAAACACCAGGTTAGGGTGAAAGTGATGTGCATGATGCTGAAAGAAATAGGGCGTCAGGTGACACAGCCGGTGGCCCCAGTGAAGTATACATGTCCACTAGCGTGAAAACGGACAGGAACGCCAAGATATTGGATTTGTTGGTGGTATTAAACACAAACGTACGTTCACTGAACACAGACATGGGTTCATTGAAAACGGAAATGGATTCCGCAAATGAGAAATTTGAGAAATTGCAACTTAAGTGAGAAGAACAATTAAATGCTAACAAAACTATCAACATTCTGAACTTAAAGGAAAAATAAATGAAGTAGACAGTAAATGTAATATTATTTTACAACGGCATACCGATTTATCAAGCAGAGTCAGTAGTTGTGAAACTAGTTGTCTGAAAACCGGTGTGCAAATCGAAGATCTGTGCGCAAAAATGACAAATTTCTAAAAGGATACGTGTAAGGGTATTGATAAGTATTTAAAGGAACAAACTTAAAATTTGAAGGAAGATCTTAAGGAATGGATTGTGGTGAAGAATAAGGTGGTTAAGGAGAAATTTAAAAACGCTCTCGAAGTGAAACGATCAGAACTCATCGAACGGAAAAAGTCGGAACACGACGAACTTGTCAAATTTTTTACTGATGAATTTCAGGCAATTAAAGAAAGTTTAGTTGAAGAACTGCCAAAGGGCAAAGTACACGAATTTTAAAATGTCTGTTTTAGTTCGGAGGTCATCACATAATGTTTTGACTGACGATAATCATTCAATGAAGAAATGGAGAAACAGCAGACACTTTAGTGAGAGTAAAAGTACCTTCGGTACCACGGTACTTGATAAATTTTATGAACGTTATGAGAATGAACAAGATCCGTTTGTACAGAGAGGGTATATTTAGAAGCAGGCAATTTCCGACATTTTCGTCAGAGAAGGACAACATCCATCCCCAAATTTTCATAAATGAATTCAGACGTATTTTTCCTCATAGTTCGTCGGAATAAGATATGCTTCGGTTCATCGTATGCAAAATTACATATGAAGCAGCACTGTGAGCTGCAAAAGCAAGCGAGAACCGTAGTACTTGTGCAGAATTTGAGCACCTTTTTCTGTCAAAATACTGGTCTAAGAGCAAACATGTACAGATGTGTAAGGAAGTGTACCAACCCAAATATTATAACAGTAAGCGGAGTTCACTACGACAGTATTTCGAAAAAAAAAATTATCAAAACGAGATACTGGAGCGAGCCCTTTCCATATCGGCAAGTAATACGCATTCTAAAGGGAAGATTGACGATTCACATTCGCGAAAAACCGATTAATGTACCTGATTGTAATGTGGAACAATTTTTGTCTCTACTTGATTCTATTGATCTGATTACGGAAGATACAAGAATATGGAATAATAATTAATGGTCAATTACACAGCGTAATGATGCGTGTATTAATAATCGTGTTGGTGCTTGTAATGACGACAACAGAGACAGGAATATTAAACCTACACTAAAAGAAGGAAATCAAGCGACGCTCTATGACTATCATAAAACTAACAATGAAAGAGATCAATATAAACGCAATGCTTATTACACTAAGAAAACTTATGGGAATAATAGTAATCGCGTAAATTATGTCAACACGGCAAAGCCTAATCAAAAACGCTGACATGATAGACATCCGGCAGAAGACCCTGATAGGATACAACCGTGGGTAGATTATCCGCAAGGTAGTGCCCCAGCATCACAACTAGAAGGACCGATACCACTGAGTGGCAAAGCAATACCGAACTCTGATCACAATATTTGTATAGTGGAAGTTCACAACCACCGATGAAGACAGCCACCGAAAGGTTAAACTAGAAACGCTCTCCAAAAGCCTTTCTAGGATGACCAGGGATGGAAAGGAAGGCAGGCACCATTTTTCAGTAGATGTATTGAGATATAACAACGATTTGGACTTTTTTAAGGGAATAGTGAACTGAAGAAGTGCCGAATATTTATAATAAAGGTGGACGAATCTAACAAGCTGTCGTGAAAGCAGTCGTAAATGGTATCGATATTGAGATCTTGATCTAGACAGGCGTAAACATTAGTGTAATGACGCAAGATTGTTATAAACAGATCAGCAAGGAGGTAGAGTATTAACGTTTCCTGTTAGTGGATGCACTGTATCTGGCGTTTTTGGTGCGAAAGCACAGAGTCTCAAAACAGGCACGAGTAGGCATTATAATGCGGAGGGCTACTATAGACAGTACCTTCCTGATTGTTTCGAAAATGGCCGTACCTGTGTTTGGGGTCTTGATTTTTTTGTGTAGCCGGAGCGGTTATTAATCTGACATAAGGGACTTGTACTTTGAACTCCGGAAGTGAGATTGTGACAATTCCTATGATGAAGAGGCAAGTAGTCCCAGAGCAAAGTTTTATAAAGCTACCATTAGCTTTATTGGTGTTAAGTGCAATTCAGCACATGAAAGTTGTTTTATCGAATCTACTGAAGAAGAGGTAGATCAAGACACAATATGAGACAAAGTTTTTGAGTCCGAATATCTGACGTCAGATCACAGGGAAGACTTACTATGTTTGTTAACTAATTATGCACCAGTATTTAGTAAAAGTCTAGGAATCATCAAAGAGTTTGAGTTTAAAATTCACACCTACCCTCATGAAGCCTTTTGTCGCACTTCATACACTATTCAGCGGTATAAGAGAGAAACAGTGAAAAAAGGAACCACTAAGATGTTAGAGTCGGGAATAATAGAACCCTCTAATTCTAAATATTCAAGCTCTCTCTTTGCGGACGTAAAATCGAACGGTGACGTAAGACTAGAAATTAACAAATTTATTATTCCAGTACAAACGTGACCCCAGAATTTAAAAGAACTTATTCAGAAGTTTAATGGTACCCGCTTTTTGACACCCCTGAATACGAGGAGTTCCTACTGGCAGACGAGAATATCACCTGAATCACGAAGTACACTGCTTCTATCTTTCTTGGGAGAAGCTTTCAATTCACGGTTATACCATTGAGACATGTCCGAAAGAACAGACACCATATTCATATGAGTATATAGTTCTGGCAACAGTGGCCATGACCTTCTTCTTCTATGCAGATGTACACATATTCAAAAATGGTTCAAATTGCTCTGAGCACTATGGGACTTAACTTCTGAGGTCATCAGTCCCATAGAACTTAAAACTATTTAAACCTAACTAACGTAAGGACATACACACACCCATGCCCGAGGCAGGATTCGAACCTGTGACCGTAGCGGTCGCGCGGTTCCAGACTGTAACCCCTAGAACCACTCGGCCACGCAGGCCGGCCCACACGTATTCCCCGAACTCTTACAGGACTTGGTAAGAATGTCTTACACGAGCAATGGGTGTGTTGGGGTAGGACGCTACGAATGTAGTGTGTAGACATACAAGGCGAGAATGCGGGTCTCGCGGGAGACGTGCGTGAGGTAGTCCCTGCAGTCGCGCTATCCTCTGTGTCCTCGCTGGCCCAAATGGATAGAGCGTCTGCCATGTAAGCAGGAGATCCCGGTTTCGAGTCCCGGTCGGGGCACACGTTTTAACCTGTCCCCGTACATATATCTCAACACCCGTCAGCAGCTGAAGATATTAATATAATTTTAATTTCTTTCTATACGGCTGCAGGTCATCAATGGTGTTTGTTCTTTCGGACATGTCCGAAAGAACAGACCCCATATCCATATAAGGATATTACTTCTGTTTTACTCGATGACTTTCCATCCATTACTACGAACTGTGACCTTTCTGACAGGAAATCACGAATCCAGTCGCAGAACTAAGGCGATACTCCGTAGGCACGCAGTTTGATTAGAAGGCACTTGTGAGGAACGGTGTCGAAAGCCTTCTGGAAATCAAAAGATATGGAATGAATTTGACATCCCCTGTCGATAGCACTTATTACTTCATGAGTATAAAGAGCTAGTTGTGTTTCATAAGAACGATATTTTCTGAAACCGTGCTCACTATGTGTCAATAAATGGTTTCCTTCGAGGTACTTCATAATGTTCGAATACAGTATATGTTCCAAACCCTACTGCAAATCGACGGTAGTGATATAGGCCTGTCATTCAGCGGGTTACTTCTACTTCCCTTTTTGGGTATTGGTGTTACTTGAACAATTTTCCAGTCCTAGGGTACGGATCTTTCTGTCAGCGAGTGCTTTTATATTGTTGCTAAATATGGAGCTATTTTATCAGCATACTATGAGAGGAACCTGACTGGTATACAATCTCGACCGGAGGCCTTGCCTTTATTAAGTAATTGAAACTGTTTCGTTACTCCGAGGATATCTACTCCAATGTTTATCATCTTGGCAGTTGTTCTTGATTGGAATTCAGGAATATTTACTTCGTCTTCTTTGGCAGAGTTTCAGAAAACCGTCTTTAATAACTCTGCTTTGGTGGCACTGTCATCAGTGACTTCACCGTTGTTATCTCGCAGTTAAGGTATTGATTGCGACTTGCCACTGGTGTGCTTTATGTATGACCAGAATCTCTTTGGGTTTTCTGTCAGACGGAATTTCGTTGTGGAAATTATTAAAAGCATCTCGCATTGAAGTACGCGCCATATTTCTAACTTCTGTAAAACTTTGTCAATCTTGGGGATTTTGCGTTCATATAAATTTGGCATGCTTTTTTCGTTGCTTCTGCAACAACGATCTGACCCGTTTTGTGTACCAGGGGGGTTCAGTATAATCACTTATTAATTTATGCGGTATATATCTCTCAATTGCTGTCGACACTATCTCTTTGGAAACATTCCACAGCTTTTCTACACTTACATGATCAGATCGGAAGGAATGAACACTGTCTCTTAAAAAGGCGTTAAGAGCATTTTATCAGCTTATTTTAGTAGATATACTTTGCATTTCTTTTTGATGGTTGTGGGTGTTACGCTATTCAGCCTAGCAGCAACTGCCTTGTGGTCGCTAATCGCTGTATTCGTAATAACACTCGCTATTTGTCCAGGATTATTTGTTGCTAAAAGGTCAAGTATGCTTTCGAAACCATTTACACTTCGAGTGGGCTCATGAACTAATTTTCAAAATAATTTTCTGAGAAAGCATTCAATACAATTTCTGATAATGTTTTGTGCCTGCCGCCAGCTTTAAACGTATAATTTTTCCAGCATATCGAGGGTAGATTGAAGTCACCACCGACTATAATTGTATGAGCGGGGTACTTATTTGAAATGAGACTCAAGTTTTCTTTGAACTGTTCAGCAACTATGTCTTCTGAGTTGGGGGGTCGGTAAAATGATACAATTAATAGCATAGCCCCATTGTCAGGTATAAGCTCTACCTATACTATTTCACACGAACTGTCTACTTCAATTTCGCTACAAGGTAAACTACTTCTGAGAGCAATAAATACTCCACCAACAATGTATTTAATCTATTCTTTCTGAACAATTGTAGATCGTTAGAAAAAATTTCGGCTGAAGTTATTTCCGGCTGTAGCCAGCTCTCTGTACCTACAACTATTCGAGCTTCAGTACTTTCTATTAGGGCTTGGAGCTCTGGTTTTTTCCCAACACAGCTACGACAATTTACAACTACAATACCAATCGTTTCTACAACAACCTTACTGTGTTTTTACTTTTAGACGGACGTCCCTCCTGTGGTTCCCTGAGACCCTCTAACCTAAAAAACCGCCCAGTCCCTTCCACACAACTCGCGCTACACGTGTAGCCGCCTCCTGTGTGTAGTGGACTCCTGACCTATTAAGTGGAGCCCGGAAACCCACCACTCGATGGCGCAAGTCAAGGAATCTGCAGCGTACACTGTCGTAGAACCACCTGAGCCTCTGATTCAGACCCTCCACTCGGCACTACACCGAAGGCTCACAGTCGGTTCTATCGACGATGCGGCAGATGGTGAGCTCCGCCTTAATCTCCGAAGCAAGACTGACAGTCTTTACCATTTCCGCTAGCCACCGAAACCAAACAGAATCTGCTCCGATCCAAAGCGAGACGCGTTATTGGTACCGGCATGAGCCACCACCTGCAGTTGGCTGCTCCCTGTGCTCTTAATGGCACCCGGAAGCATGCTTTCCACATCCGGAATGACTCCCCCCGGAATGCACACAGAGTGCACACTGGCTTCCTTCCCCTCCTAGGCAGCCATGATCCTAAGGGGCCCCATTACGCGCCTGACATTGGAGCTCCCAACTAGCAGATAACCCACTCTCTGTGAAAGCCCAGAACTTGCAGGCCGAGAAGCTTCCTCTGGAACGCAGTGGATGAGTGCATCCGGCTCAGAGACATCGTCAGCCACGGATACGCCCGAAACCCGTTCGTCAAATGAACTGGGCAGGCCCTACGATCGGCCCCTCGGAAAGTTTTTCGCTGCCTGCCAGACTTTGGAATGATCTCCCACTCTACATCTACATCTACATCTACATCCATACTCCGCAAAGCACCTGACGGTGTGTGGCGGAGGGTACCTTGAGTACGTCTATCGGTTCTCCCTTCTATTCCAGTCTCGTATTGTTCGTGGAAAGATCAATTGTCGGTATGCTTCTGCGTGGGCTCTAATCTCTCTGATTTTATCCTCATGGTCTCTTCGCGAGATACATGTAGGAGGGAGCAATATACTGCTTGACTCTTCGGTGAAGGTATGTTCTCGAAACTTTAACAAAAGCCCGTACCGAGCTGCTGAGCTTCTCTCCTGCAGAGTCTTTCACTGGAGTTTATCTACCATCTCCGTAACGTATTTGCGATTGCTAAATGATCCTGTAACGAAGCGCACTGCTCTCCATTGGATTTTCTGTATCTCTTCAATCAACCCCACCTGGTACGGATCCCACACTGCTGAGTAGTATTCAAGCAGTGGGCGAACAAGCGTACTGTAACCTACTTCCTTTCTTTTCGGATTGCATTTCATTAGGATTCTTCCAATGAATCTCAGTCTGGCATCTGCTTTACCGACGATCAACTTTATATGATCATTCCATTTTAAATCACTCCTAATGCGTACTCCCAGATAATTTATGGAATTAACTGCTTCCAGTTGCTGACCTGCTATTTTGTAGCTAAATGATAAGGGATCTTTCTGTGTATTTGCAGCACATTACACTTGTCAATTCGCTGCAGATCCTCCTGCATTTCAGTACAGTTTTCCATTGGTACAACCTCTCGATACACCACAGCATCATCTGCAAAAAGCCTCAGTGAACTTCCGATGTCATCCAAAAGGTAATTTATGTATATTGTGAATACTCGACCACAGGTGAGGGGTCAACCTCAGTGCATGCAGTACCCGGCCGGACACAGCAATGGACCGATTGTAGGACACATGGTACGTCTTCGACGTCCCTCGCATCCCCGCGTTCGATCCCCCACAGGTACGCCCCTTGGCTTTGTGATGGGAGCCAAAGCAGCCTGGAGCTGTGAGCGAATGGTCGCCAACTCAGCTCGCATCTGTACACAACAATCACAGTTCCTACCCACTGCTGCAGTCGCTCCTGTTTGAAGCTGGTAAAAATATGTAACAATATGTAACTTATGTAATATGTGTACTCGCCTTTTTAGTAGCAGGAACGCGCCGCGCAGCTCTCGCTGACGGTCTAACCGACACTGAGCTGTTCTAACCAAACAAACAAAAGCCTGTACGATACGAGGGTGGATAGAAGCATCGACAACAACGGCGGTACTGTGCGCTACGCTCTTATTCAGATAAAAGGTTGTGCCTAGTAAGCATTCAAACACGTACGAAATTACAAAAATAAATTAGTAACTACACAGATAACTGATAATAAGTCGCTCCTGTTTGAAGCTCGTAAAAATATGTAAGAAGCGAACAGTGTATTCGCCTTATTAGTAGCAGGAACTCGGGGCACTGCTCTCAATGACGGTGTATACTTCCGCTTTAGGTACCGCACTACGACGAGATCTCCTTGACAAAGTTACTTTATATGTAGACGATCTTGTGATCGTGACTACGACGTGGGAGGAGCATCTCAATTTGTCAGAGAAAGTATTAATGAAATTCTCAGAGTACGGAATGATAGTGAATCAGACGAAGTCAGAATTCGCCAAGAATCAAATAAAGATTATAGGACACATAATTACGCCGAACGGAATTATGCCCGACCCCAACAAGATGAATGTTATCAAAAAGTCCCCGTATCCTCGGAGTAAATATGAATTAAAGTCATTTTTGGGGCGTGCCTCATTCTTCCGATCCTTCCGTCGATTTCTACCTGACTGTGGTGTGCGTACTGTAAGACCTTCGGTACACACGCCATCAGTTTATTTGACTTGTCGCTCTAACGAAGTAGGCGAGTGTCAGCAATATGTCTCGTGGTCTTATCGTGGCGTGTTTATCTTCTGCCGTTAGGTCAGACTATAGAAATGGCACTTGCACACTTAGAGTAGAAGATTGACGGTGACCAACTTTAAACAGAACTTGGTTAATTCTCACACACATTTATTAAAATAATAAATATCATAGACAGTACGTAACTTGTTTCTGGATGCTGTTTACAATTGACAATCTGAAGTTCCTTTGGTCTTGGTACGTTAGTCTTAATCTCACATATCTCTGATGCTTGACGAAGTGTCTATACATTTCTTTTCATGGCTGTGTACAAGAATACGTTAATCTTATTAGGCGCAGACTGAAACTTGACTACAGACTCGTACAGACAAATGTAGACTAATGCAGACTAATGCAGACTGACTAATCGGAGGTCTGTACACTAGTTATAATACCTTGCGCGTTCATGTATCACTGCGCGAGTGATCCGCGAGGAGAAAAGGTTCTACGTTAGCAGCAATCTCATTGGCTGCGTTACATATAAATACGCGGATCGGCGGAAGCAGAATTTAGTCCGTCTCTAACACAGCGGCATCTCGTAGTGCGGAGACGGACGAGCGCTGCGCCTGCGCTGTTGTGCTTAGCGGAGAGCGCTCTAGTGGGAAAGTTGTGTACCCGCTCACTACGCGGAACTATGTACACAACACTGACCAAATTAATATCCAAGACTGTGTCCTACAACTATTGTGAAAGAACATTACTTGGAAATGGACCCAAGAATGCAGCCCAGCATTTCATAAAATCTGGCATGCTTTAATTAATGCACAACTACTGCCCCATCCGAATCTTGACCAAGGCTTTTGTATTACAGATGCTTCAGACACAGGTCTAAGTGCCACATTGTTTCAAATTGACGATCCGAGTGACCTTAACACCTTCAAAATTATAGGGTTTGCAAGCAGAATATTGTCTAAATGTGAGAGAGCCTACTGTACCACTGAATTACAAGTTTTAGCTGTCATTTGGGGACTCAAGAGGTTCAGATACTTTGTTTATGGCAAAAGGACTACGATACACTGTGATCATGAGGCTTTATCTTGGCAGGTCGAATGTTTCATTGATAGTTAACCCGATGGGCCTGTTGTTGCAAGAATACAACATTTCTATACAATATGTAAGGGGAAAAGACAACGTAATTTCTGATGCTTTTTCTCGACTACCAAAAGGGAGAATGAATGAAGAGAACTATCTTTAAATTTTAAAGTAATGGACATATCAGTAAATTATTATAAAGAACAAGTTTCAGAGATGTGTCAAAAGCTGCCACAGTTGCAAGAAGACCTATATCGGAAGTCTATTAGGGACAAGATTAAGCACAAAAATCCTACTAATACTAAATATCATTATACTGTAGAATCTGAGGTATTATTTAGGAAAGAAACAACCAATACCAACTGAAAAGTTTGTGTCCAATGGGGTTACATAGAGCCATTACTTTGGTACACTCATTTGAAGTGCGGACATTTTGAGCCTTCTAAATGTAAAGCCAAGTTGGGTCAATATAGCTAATATCCGAACCTAGAACCACTAGCGAATAATATTCTGAAGAAATGCAAAATAGGTCAACGGACCAAACCCATAACATATTGTTGAAGAATCGAACTACGTCCTAAAATTCCTCACCAACCTTCAACACTAACAGCTTGTTATGTGTGTGGTCCATGTCCGACAGCATGAGGAAGATTTAAGTGTATACTGGCTTGTTATGAAATTTTTTTCGAAATATGTCAAATTATATGTGTTACAGAGTCTATATTCCTGACCAATGTTAAAGAGATTTATCATCAGTTACATTACTTATTATTGGAAACCGAGAATGATTCTGACTGACAATGCAGCATATTTTACTAGTGGATTGTGGAAAAGAAGTGTGAAGGAACATAACATCAAACTTATATAAATATCACGGTTTTATCCTCGTGGGAATCCGACAGGGAGACTATTTCGGGAATTCAACCGCTTTCTACAGGCACATACACCACAGCTACAATACCAACAGATTGATTGGTTGCCAGAATTCGAGAATATCAATAATGACCTACCACATGGTTCTACTGGATATTCTCCGAATCAGATAATGCGTGGAAGAAACGAATTTCAAAATTGGTTAGGGAATTGGCCCAGAATTCAAGAAGATGATCGTATGCAAGGGGATATTCTGAAGACTCCGAAACCATTAAGGGACTGTTTCACCATACAGAAATTAAGAAGTACTTTCAATAAGAAGAGAAGGAAATTAATAAGGAAATCAACTGCAAGAAAGTAAAAGAAAGAAGGAACATCCAATAGGTAATGAGTTTTAATAAGATAGATATAAATATGTTTCGACGTAGCAAATGACCATGTTGCATTATGCATGACATGTTTTCTGTTTGTAAGAGCAAAAAATTCTGGGTTGCTCGAGTGTGCGAACAAGTAGTCGTCGAGTGCGGATCTTCTGTAACTTTCATGAATGAGCATGGGATTGTTAATTTACAATCCGGAGTTGATTTAAAAATTATTCTAGGGAACCAAGGTCCTACTTTAGTGCAAACAAATCGCGCGTTAATTTTTAAATATCGTCTCGAACTTTAAGATACGCGGCTGGATATCGGGCGTTAACGTCGCGTGTAGGATTGAATAACATTAACCGCAGTTTACCGACATTAGCTTGAAAAAAACTATCAAAGACATATATGAGTGGAGTTGTAATCGTCTTGATGCTTAAAGCAAGCGAGAAGAGATTTACTGTCGGGATACGACAAATATTAATCATTGCTTAGTCAGCTGGTTGATACGTTGGTTAGCAACTCATAAACGGACAGTGATAGAATTATTGAAACTATCTTTTCAGTATCAGTGACCACGGGACACACATCAGAAACTAATTACTCTAACTGTAAGTGACTTCTGGATTGGATGAGGTTTTTTTTTTTATTTTAGCTAATTCATATGAATAAACTTCTTTCGACGTTGAAACTTCATCAGCGATGTCGCGTTCATTCAGTTTAGTAAAACGATAGATATTATTAGCTACGTTACTATTTATAGTTTTGAGAGAAAAGACAGCACATACCTGTTTTTCTTTTGAGAAATGTTCGTGCTTCAGGCATCAGTCTTATCAAACAAGGCGCACGATTCACGCTCCCTAACAGCAGTACGATATCGTGAGCCACCACACACATGTGCTCCCTTCTCACTACATTTCTGCATTGAAAACTCTGGGATGTAGCCGCGGTACGAAGTAGGAATAAAGAAGAGGAAAGATTAGCAGAAGAAACGGAGCAAGGAGAGAAGGGGAGGTCACAGCACGACGTCCGTCATGCTAGTTCCTGTGATTAGGCTGGACCAACACCTGTGCGGGCCTTCCATCCAAAGCTTGAGTTCTGCCTGCCGTTTCATCTTCCCTGGCGTTCCAGCCTCTACTGGTATAGGCAGTCATTCATTACGCCGTGTTTATAATAAAGACACTCCCTCACCTTTCATGCAATAAGATGTACGTGACAATGTCTGTCTCCTTTATATATTCATATTTACGATGTACAACTTATGACATGATACCTAATTGTGTTTGTAGGTCACGAAAAAGTATGTGGATGAGTTGTAAGGTGCGAAATTACAGCCACCTGACAAGGTCTACAACCTTTCAGAAAATGTGTTCAAACGTTTCACTTGGCTGTCTGTCTGTCTGTACCCCTGCAATGAATCCACAGACATCCCAGCGTATACTTGATAGGTTAAAGTCGCCTTCAACCAGTGTTCCATGATCTGGGTATTTACGCGCTATTGACCATAAACTTTCTTTGAATGATTCTAGAACTCTCACAGCAGGATCGGCTGTCAGGTAAAAACATAAAACAATTAACTTGGTATCACTTACACATGTTACACACAACCAGATAATCTCATTCTGACACTCAATTTCGACCTCGAAAAAGACAATATTTGTGTCAGCTGCAATGATCACTACCCATCCTACGGCCACTACTTTATCCTCCGATATACGTTCCACGACTCATTAAATATCTCAGAGCTTTCCACTTTGGGTTTCGGCCACATCCCCACTTTAATGCAGGGCTAGAAATCTGCAGCCAAGGGAGTTATAGAGTCGACGAAGCCTTTGACTAAGACCTTCCACTAGTCTCCATAAAAAACTACCACTATCAACTCTGGGAACAATGCTGCAAATTGCGAGCTGTGCTTGAATCCCGCATGCAAAGCCAGCAGTCTTCACCACCACCGACAGCCGACTCTACTAATTGAGAATGGGCACAGAACCCATGCAACAGCCGTCGTTTGTGCCGATGTTGTTTGTTGTCGTCTTCAGTCCTGAGACTGCTTTGATGCAGATCTCCATGCTACTCTATCCTGGGCAGGCTTCCTCATCTCCAAGTACCTACTGCAACCTAAATCCTCTGAATCTGCTTAGTGTATTCATGTCTTGGACTCCCTCTACGATTTTTACCCTCCACGCTGCCCTCCAATACTAAATTTGTGATCCCTTGATGCCTCAGAGTATGTCATACCAACCGATCCCTTATTCTAGCCAAATTGTAGCGCAAACTTCTCTTCTCCCCAATCCTATTCAATATCCCCTCATTAGTTATGTGATCTACCTATATAATCTTCAGCATTCTTCAGTAGCACCACATTTCGAAAGCTCCTATTCCCTTCTTATCCAAACTATTTATCGTCCATGTTTCACTTCCATACATGGCTACACTCCATACGAACACTTTCAGAAATGACTTCCTGACACTTAAATCTATACTCGATGTTAACAAATTTCTCTTCTTCAGAAACGCTTTCCTTGCCATTGCCAGTCTACATTTTGTATCCTCTCTACTTCGACCATCATCAGTGATTTTGCTCCCCAAATAGCAAAACTCCTTTACTACTTTAAGAGTATCATTTCCTAATCTAATTCCCTCAGCTTCACTCGACTTATTTCGACTACATTCCATTATCACCGTTTTGCTTTTGTTGATGTTCATCTTATATCTTCCTTTCAAGAAACTCTCCATTCCGTCCAACTGCTCTTGCAAGTCCTTTGATGTCTCTGACAGAATTACAATGTCATCGGCGAACCTCAAAGATCTTATTTCTTCTCCATGGATTTTAATACCTACTCCGAATTTTTCTTTTGTTTCCTTTATTGGTTGCTTAATATACAGATTGAATAACATCGGGGAGAGGCTACAACACTGACTCTCTCCCTTCCCAACCACTGCTTCCTTTTCATGCCCCACAACTCTTATAACTGCCATCTGATTTCGAGACAAATTGTAAATAGCCTATCGCTCCCTGTATTTTACCCCTGCCACCTTCAGAATTTGAAAGAGAGTATTCCAGTCAACATTGTCAAAAGCTTTCTCTAAGTCTACAAATGCTAGAAACGTAGGTTTGCCTTTTCTTAATCTTTCTACTAAGATAAGTCGTAAGGTTAGTATTGCCTCACGTGTTCCAACATTTCTACGGAATCCAAACGGATCTTCCCCGAGGTCGGTTTTTACCAGTTTTTCCATTCGTCTGTAAAGAATTCGCTTTAGTATTTTGCAGCTGTGACTTATTAAACTGATAGTTTGGTAATTTTCACATCTGTCAACACCTGCTTCCTTCGGGATTGGAATTATTATATCCTTCTTGAAGTCTGTGGGTATTTCGCCTGTCTCATACATCTTGCTCACCAGATGGTAGAGTTTTGTCAGGACTGGCTCTCCCAAGGCTGTCAGTAGTTCTAATGAAATGTTTTCTACTCCCGGGGCCTTGTTTTTATTCAGGTCTTTCAGTGCTCTATCAAACGCTTCACGCAGTATCATTTCTCCCATTTCATCTTCATCTACATCCTCTTCCATTTCCATAATATTGTCCTCAAGTACATCGCCCTCGTATAGACCCTCTATATACTCCATCCACGTTTCTGCTTTCCCTTCTTTGCTTAGAACTGGGTTTCCATCTGAGCTCTTGATATTCATACAAGTGGTTCTCTTTTCTCCAAAGGTCTCTTTAATTTTCCTGTAGGCAGTATCTGTCTTACCCCTAGTGAGATAAGACTCTACATCCTTACAATTGTCGTCTAGCCATCCCTGCTTAGTCATTTTGCACTTTCTGTCGATCTCATTTTTGAGACATTTGTATTCCTTTTTGCCTGCTTTGTTTAGTGAATTTTTATATTTTCTCCTTTCGTCAATTAAATTCAGTATTTCTTCTGTTACCCAAGGAATTATACTAGCCCTCGTCTTTTTACCATACACGACCAGATAACTTCATTCTCACACTCATTTTCGACCTCGATAGAGACAGTTTCTGTATCAGCTGCTACAGCTATGAACACTGCCCCTCCTATGGCCTCTGCGTTATTTTCCGATATAAGTTCCACGACTTAATATCTCAGAGCTTTCCGCTTTAGGTATCGGCCAGATCCCCACTTTAATGCAGGGCTAGAAATCTGCAGCCAAGAGAGTCACAGAGTCGACGAAGCCTATGCCTAAGACCTTCCACTAGTCCCCACACAAAACTACCACTATCAACTCTGGGAAAAATGCTGCAAATTGCGAGCTGTGCTTGAATCTCGCACGTAAAGCCAGCAGTCTTCACCATCACCGCCAGCCGCCTGGACGGATTGAGGATGGCCACAGAAACCATACAACAGCCGTCGTTTGCGCCGATATGAGCCACAAATTGTAGACGACTGCGGCCTGCACGCTCGATAGCCGCAGGCAAGGCCGCCTCCACATCTCGGACGAGGCTACCCGATAGACATACCGAGTACGCATTAACTTTCTTTCCAGCCCTGAACGCAAAATGCCCAAGAGGCTCCATAACGCACGTAACATTGGAGCTCTCGATGACTAGTAAACCCTTCCCCTGTGCGCCTCCTCGGACTCTGGGGAAGCAACGGCCACCTGCCCACTCACGGAATGAATGAGCGAGACCAGGTGGCCGGTCTCTACATTATCCCTCCGCGTTACCACCCGCCACTCACCCTGCTGTCGCATCGAGTGCACTAGGAAGTGTCTCGGAAGCAGAGCCAGTGGGCAAAACAAGCGTCATCTGAGGTGTTCCACACGACGCACCAGATTGTCTGCCACCGCTAGGCAGCAACTAAAATGTGACTGACCGTAGCCAAAAGCGCATTCAGCTGTTCGTGATCTGCGGCCAGCTTCCCCTTTATCCGGACGCAGCATGAACACATCCCATCCATCCTAACAAGACTAACTAAAGGAGTAAAGTATAAAAGTATAGTTCTAGATATGCAGCTTCATCCGCTCCTGATATGTCACCAATGGACGCTAAAGCGTTAATGAACTGTATAGCTGTCTGTTCTGTGTGCAACTACTGCTCTAAAGACTAAATAATTAACAAAAACACGAGATTATACCTCTTAAACAGAAAAACACACACGTAATATAATGAATATACGAAGAGGAAAACACAGTAGAACATAAACACTCAACTTCCACCTCTGTATTTTTACACTACTGGCCATTAAAATTGCTACACAAAGAAGAAATGCAGATGATAAACGGGTACTGATTGGACAAATATATTATACTAGAACTGACATGTTATTACATTTTAACGCAATTTGGGTGCATAGATCCTGAGAAATCAGTACCCAGAGCAACCACCACTGGCCGTAATTGGCCTTGACACCCCTCGACATTGAGTCAAACAGAGCTTGGATGGCGTGTACAGGTACAGCTGCCCATGCAGCTTCAACACAATACCATAGTTCATCAAGAGCAGTGGCTGGCGTATTGTGACGATCCAGTTGCTCGGCTACTATTGACCAGACGTTCTCAATTGGTGAAAGATCTGGAGAATGTGCTGGCCAGGGCAGCAGTAGAACATTTTCTGTATACAGAAAGGCCCGTACAGGACCTGCAACATGTGGTCGTGCATTATCCTGCTGAAATGTAGGGTTTTGCAGGGATCGAATGAAGGGTATACCACGGGTCGTAACACATCTGAAATGGTCCACTGCTCATAGTGCCGTCAATGCGAACAAGAGGTGACCCAGAGGTGTAACCAATGGCACCCACGGATGCGACCATCATGATGCTGTAAACAGAACCTGTATTCATTCGAGAAAATGACGTTCTGCCATTCGTGCACCCAGGTTCGTCGTTGAGTACACCATCGGATGCCCTCCTGTCTGTGATGTAGCATCAAGGGTAACCGCGACCATGGTCTCCGAGCTGATAGTCCATGCTGCTGCAAACGTCGTCGAACTGTTCGTACAGATGGTTGTTGTGTTACAAACGTCCCCATCTGTTGACTCAGGGATCGAGACGTGACTGCTAGATCCGTTACAGCCATGCGAATAAGATGCCTGTCATCTCGACTGCTAGTGATACGATGCCGTTGGGATCCAGCATGGCGTTCCGTATTACCCCCCTGAACCCACTGATTCCATATTCAGCTGCAATTGGATCTCGACTAACGCGAGAAACAATGTCGCGATACGATAAACCGCAATCGCGATAGGCTACAATCCAACCTTTATCAAAGTCGGAAACGTGATGGTGCGCATTTCTCCTCCTTACGCGAGGCATCACAAACAC
Source organism: Schistocerca americana (assembly GCF_021461395.2). Lineage (NCBI taxonomy): Eukaryota > Metazoa > Arthropoda > Insecta > Orthoptera > Acrididae > Schistocerca > Schistocerca americana. Next base: position 498,080,558 of record NC_060126.1, on the reverse strand, counting down.
ATTTCACCTGGAAACGCCGTCAACTGCTGTTTTTGATGAAAAATCGGTTGGAAACTTTCATCATGTCAGCACGTCGTAGGTGCCGCCACCGGCACCAACCTTGTGTGAATGCTCTTAAAAGCTAATCATTAGCATATCACAGCATCGTCTTCCTGTCGGTTAAATTTCGCGTCTGTAGCACGTCGTCTTCGTGGTGTAGCAACTTCAATGGCCAGTAGTGTATATCAGCTGAGAGTTGGACCCTAACCGACTGGTATCGTTACCACAGTACATGAGACCAACATGTAATTTAATATATATAGTAGGAGGAAAACACGGAAAAAGATAAACACTTAACTTCCCGCTCTGTTATTGCATATCAACTGAGAGCTTGTAGGCCGGCTGGTGTGGCCGAGCGGTTCTAGGCGCTTCAGTCTGGAACCGCGCGATTGGTACGGTCGCTGGTTCGAATCCTGCCTCGGGCATGGATGTGTGTGATGTCCTCAGGTCAGTTAGGTTTAAGTAGTTCTAAGTTCTAGGGGACTGATGACCTCAGATGTTAAGTCCCATAGTGCTCAGAGCCATTTGAACCATTTTGAGAGCTGGTACCTGACCGACTGGCACTGTCGCCGAGGAATGACAGTTCTACTGGCCACGTAACACGTGTTAATTGTGTATTGCAAGCTGTCTGATTGACACAGCGTTCTGTAGGCAGCAGAATGGTCCGGAATTCATGTCGGGAACAAGTCAATGTGGTCTTTGCGTACGGCCAAGTTGATGGAAACGGTCGAGGTGTAGCACAGCTATATCAAAACAAGTACCCTTACAGATACCAATCACATCACCTTTATAGTAGGTTTGTGTGATCAAGCGTCTTTTTAGACAGACGAATGTGCAGTGAGGTGGCAGACTACGGGTACACCCTATTTGGAGGACCGGGTTCTACAAGATATCGAGACCAACCATAGTACAAGCTTCAGATCTGGTGTCTGCACAGGCCACTGCCCTCCTGCTAATTCCTATACACCAAAGGACTCACGATCATATAAACGCCCAAAAAGGACATGAAATGGTTGTGTGACGTGGCTGGTGTCCTTGAGGGTACATGATTTTGCTACAGCCGTGGTACCAGTTGACCGTTTATATCTGCTTGACAGTACACAAACGCTCCCGACATGAATAACGAACCGTTCTACTCCTTACAGTAGACTGCGTCAATCACACACCCTACAACACACAAGGAAAGCACAGCACGTGGTCAGAGAAACTGTCATTCGTCAGCGCCATCTACCGCTCTAGGATGCATTTTCGGAGACATGTTCATAGGACCATTTTCTCTCCACTCCCAATATGTAATCCGTGCCTGCTGTTTGTCCGTTTTATGAATGTTCACCCTGTATAATGTGAGTGAAGTTACTTTGATATTGTAGGTATATCACTGTATTGCAAGTTTTTTTTCGAATCTAGATGCTTATTTTACCAAACTTTGTCTTGGAGCATCATGTTACGTTAGCAGGTGTATCTTGTGTTCTTGGTCTATAGTATGGCAATTTGTGTATGGTATTTTAAGTATGTAGTATTTTAGTTGTTCTTTGTTGCTTAAATACATTCCAGACGCATTTCGTTCATTGTTTGCGTATTCTTGTCACCTAGACATGGAGTGATCTCCTGTAAACTTATTCAGTGGCGACATGATATCGACTTTGTGCCTGCCTTATAATTGTTTTCCATATACATGCAGTAGATTAGTACATATCTTCTGGTCTCTTACTAGATGCTTATTATGCATAACATACAATTCGAGCACCACGTCGCGTTAACAAATAAATGTAGAACTATGCATCTTGTGTTGCCATGTTCTGTGTTTTCGTTTTCTTTTCATTGTTTTATGTCGTCTGACCAGTATAGTGCTGTACATTACTGTTAACCTTCTTTGTGTCGATCTCTCTCTCTCTCTCTCTCTCTCTCTCTCTCTCCATATATATATATATATATATACTAGGGCTATTCGGCAAGTAAGTTCCGATTGATGGAAACTAATTTGAAAAATCAGAAATATTTTATCTGCAACAGTTAGCTACAGCTTCCAGCCACGGCTCTACATAGTCACCACTCCGACTTAGACATTTGTAGTAACGTTGCACCAACTTTCCAATACCCTCGTCATAGAAGGCAGCCGCCTGTGCTTCCCGCCAATTCTCTACGGTCATCTGTAGCTCGCTGTCTGTGCGAAAATGTTGTCATCATAGCCAGTAGTTAATGGGAGCAGAGATGAAACAGAGAGGGAGCCAATTACGGGCCGTAGAGCGGGTTACCAAACACTTCCATCGAAAGTGCTGCAGGAGCACTTTCATTGCCCCAGCAGATTTCAGCCGAGAATTGTCACAAAGTAGGAACCGTATGACAGTTCTGTAACGTGGGCTGCATAACATGAGGCGATATCTCTCAGCAGGACCTCATACTTGGCAGGAGACATTACTTTCTACCCATCTTTATGTGTTCAACACTCGCTCAGAACTGAAAAGAGCGAAGTGATCTAACCGACAGGCATACTAGAGACACTGTCGAACACATATGTGCAAAGATTTATTAGATTTTCACAGTGATTTCCATTTCTTGACGCATCGGAACTTACTTTCCGAATGTCCCTCGTATATATATATTACTGTTAACCTTCTTTGTGTTGATCTCTCTCTCTCCCTCTCTCTCTCTCTCTCTCTCTCTCTCTCTCTCTCTCTCTCTATATATATATATATATATATATATATATATATATATATATATATATATGACAAACGGCGACTGACAGAGATCGAATCGGACTTCATGAAGAACAATACAAGAAACTTCTACAGAACGTTCAGAGAAAATATGACTGGATATCAACCACCCAACTTGTGCTTCAGAAGACCGGATGGAACCCTAGAAACCAATACCAAAAACAATTGTGACATTCTGGCAAAGTACTTTGAAAAACTGCTCAACACGGACGCCCCATGGAAGAAATGATGACAGAAACGAGCACATACAATCGAGATAGTGAACCTACAACTCTAGAAGAAGTTAAAGAAATAATAAAGTTACTCAAGAATCGTAGAGCACCAGGAGAAGATGGCATCATCGCGGAAATCTGGAAGTTTCAAGACCCAGAACTCACCAAAGACATCCACAGGATCTTGGAAGACATCTGGAAGACCATGAAAATTCCTGGCGACTGGAAAACTGCCCTGATACACCCACTACACAAAAAAGGTGACAAGACTGACCCGAACAACTACAGAGGAATATCCCTACTACCGGTCACATACAAGATCCTCTCTAAAGCTTTACTGAACAGACTAGAATGCCAAACCGACCACTTGATTGGGGAATACCAAGCAGGCTTCAGTAAAGGGCGGTCTTGTGCGGAACAAATTTGGAACCTGAAAATGATTTTACAACACAAACAGAACCTGATCATTGCCTTTGTTGACTTCAAAAAGGCGTACGACTCTATCGACCGGAAAACTCTCTTCAAAATTCTAGCAGAATACAAAGTAGACAACAAAACACGGGCTATCATAGAGCAAACTTTAACCAACACGACCTCCAAAGTAAAGTTCTGTGGGGAACTATCAGAGCCCTTTAAAATTCGCACAGGTGTCCGACAAGGCGATGGCCTCTCACCTCTCCTTTTCAATCTGGTGTTAGATAAGGTCATAAAAGAATGGGAAACATCACAACAGGGGATAACCTTACGAAACCTACAGATTAAATGCCTGGCTTTTGCAGACGATTTGGCGATTATCACGAAAGATATAAAGGAAACAAAAGACGCTATTGAAAAACTGCACGAAATCGCTTCCAAAACTGGATTACAGATCTCTTACAAAAAGACACAGTTTATGATCACAAAGAAACTCTCATCTCTGAACACAAAGTATGGCACGATTTACAAAACGGCAAACGTCAAATACCTCGGTGAAACACTACAAATGAGTGGACATAACAGAGACTCAAACGAAGAAAGAAAGACTAAACTGGACAAGGCATACAAAGTAGTGTGGAATCATTACAACAAGAAGTCTATCTCACAAAAAGCCAAATTACGCCATTATGACACGGTGGTGCTCCCCGAGGCACTATATGCAGCAGAGACCACACTAATCCTAGGGCATACACGTATCAGACAATTAGAAAAAGTAGAACGGAAAATACTTAGGAAAATATTTGGCGCAACTAACAACAATGGAATATGGATCAAGAAACCTACAGAGGAACTGTACAAACATACGGAGACAATCACAGAAAAGATTAGAAAACGCAGACTACAATTCTATGGACACCTATACAGAATGCCATCACACAGGCTGACCAAACAGATCTTTGACTGGGTAACCACTAGAAACAACAAATGGGTGGCAGAGGTAGAAAACGACCTGAACCAGCTCAACATAACAGCAGACACAATAAACGACAGAATAAAGTTCAGAAACATCATTAAGAAAAGTAAACTACATGAGATACAATGCGACAAACGAACAGGCATAAAATGGACCGAAGAACGCAAGCAAGATCACAGCCAGAAGATGAATGAAATATGGGCAACCAAAAAGGCAATCAAGATGAAGCCGAAGACACAAAGCCGACAAGAAGCATGGACAGAGGACCGGAAACAGAAACATAGCGAGCGAATGAGGGAAGTTTGGGCAGCAAGGAAGGCAGCAAAAGGAACTGGCCATGTAGTTTAGTCCAAATGCGCTCTTTAAAGGCAAAACACCAATAATAATTATATATATATATATATATATATATATATATACGTTCTGACCAATGCCCACTGCCCATCGTGATGTTAGCTGCCGCATTGTGGCGTTGCGGGCACGTGACGCGGTAACAACAGTAAGTAAGCGGAGCAAACACGGACAGGAATAATCCTACAGAAGATATGGGCTCCAAACGGAGATATCTATTGAGATAAGCGACTCTGAGAAAGGGTAATTAGTATTACGCAGAGCCTGTAAACGAATATCTCGAAGACGGAGAAGCTGGTCGAATATTCACTTGCTGCTGTTGCCAGCATCTACGGAAAAGAAATGCGACAGTGAAACTACGACTAGACGCTAAATGGTTGGACGTTCACAGAACATGGTGTTCGGAGTCTTGTCTGCTCTGTAAAGTAGGAGAGACGGTGGTCTGGGATATCTCTCCCAAAAGAGCACATTTCTGGTGCACGTACAAGAGCTTCTGAGCGCACTATTCACCGTACATTGTTGAACGTGGAGCTCCGCAGCAGACTACCCCTACATCTCCACATATTGACACTACGAAATCGTCAATTATCATGACAGTGGGCATTCGACTATCGAGATTCGACCGTGGATCGATGGTCGTCTCCAGAAACGCCGTTATCGAGGTGATCGGCGGCTCAAAACGTGAAGAGCGCCACGGAAGCCGGGTTGTGAGTGCAATATTATGCTCTGGGAGAAATTCTGCTGCTTTTGCATGGAACTGTGATAGTAATGGAAGACAGGCTGACATCTGCGAATCGTCTGCATCCCTTCCTGCTTGATGTCCTCCCAGACATGGATGTCACCTTTCAGCAGTGTAATTGTCCATGTCTCGGAGCCAGAACCGTGCTAATGTGGCTGCAGGAGCATTGAAGTGAAGTCACGTCGGTGCCTCCCCTGATCTAGTCCTATGCAAACCATCTGGGTCAGTATCGGCGCCATCACCGCTAACGCAAATCAACGACCCGTTATTTACGTGAAATACGTGACTTGAGCTTAGACATCTCATGTCAATACCTCCACAAACCTGCCAATAAACTGTCGGATCCCTGATACGCAGAATCAGTGACATATTTCGTTCTAAAGACGAAAAAACTAGCCATTAAGTATATGGTAAAATTGTTTTGGCTTATTAGTGTGTGTGTGTGTGTGTGTGTGTGTGTGTGTGTGTGTGTGTGTGTTTGTGTGTATGTGTGTGTGTAGACCTTGGTCTACCAGGTTCGTATATATTTGGTTTGTAGGATCTGTATAAAATTTAATCACTGTTACTCTGATATTGTACATACAGCGGCACTATATTGGGAATTGGTTACATACACTTATCCATGGCGTATTTCTGGTCTTACACTAGACATTTAATGCACCAAACGTTCATTGTTGTTAAATTCTTATCGTCTTGGCTTCGAGTGGCGATATAAGTCCCACATTGTATTATAACAGTTTCGACTACATATACAGTCGGTTATTGTCAATGATGCTCAGTACTGTCTTTTGTTTCGTATTGTAACATTTCTAGAATAAAATATGACTGAAATTACCAAATAATGCACTTTAAAGAAGTAACGTTGTTATCTCAGTATATTCTGGTCTGGGTTAAAAGTTCATATAATTACATACTGTAACGTATATATGGCATTGTTTTGTGTGCTCATTGCACGTAACTACTTTAGTATGCATTATACAGTACGTTACAATTGTATTTGTGCATATTTACTACTACAGTGCCACCTGCTGGTATGGTTTGCAACACCTTTTATTTTGACTTGTGATGATTAGTCTTCTTTCATCTGTTCTGTGAATATGAGCTTGTGGAGCCAGTGCATGGTATTTCACAAAAAAACTGGTTTATTATTGACGTGTCGATGTACCACTTTTATTATGTCCCTGAAGTGACGTGTTACGACTTGATACGATGTACACCAAATCTCCAAAGAAACTGGTACAAGCAAGCGTATTCAAATACAGAGATATGTAAACAGGCCAAATAAGGCGCCGCCTATATAAGAAAACAAGTGTCTGGCGTAGTCAGATCAATTAATGGGGCAGGTAAGTTAGAAAAATTAAAAAGTAAAATGGATAGGTTAAATTTAGATATAGTGGGACTTTGCGAACTTCAGTGGTAGGAGAAATAAGACTTCTGGTCAAAGGAATACAGCGTTCTAAAAAAATCGAATCAGGGTAATGAAAGAGTAGTGATATTAACGAATTAAAAAATTGAAGCGCGAATAAGGTATACGAACAGCATAGTGAACGCACTATTGCAGTCACGATAGACAGGAAATCCATGCCGGCACAGTACTATTAGTTTACATGCCAACTAGTTCCAAAGATGTTGAAGACATTGAGGAAATGTATGATGCGTCAAAGAAATTATTCAGATGGTGAACGGAGGCGAAAATTTAATAGCCATGGGGGCCTGGAATTCCACAGTAGGAAAAGGAAGAGAAGGGAAAATAGTAGGTGAATATGGACAGGCGGTAAGGAATGAAACAAGAAGCCGCCTGGTAGAAGTTTGGACAGAGCATAACTTAATCATAGCTAACACTCGCTTTAAGAATCATGAGAGAGGGCTGTGTACATGGTAGAGGCCCGGAGGCACTGGAAGGTTTCAGATAGATTCTATAATGGCAAGACAGGGATTTAGGAACCAGGTTTTAAATTATAATAAATTTCCAGGGGCAGATGTGGAGTCTCACTACAATTATTCGTTATGAGCAATAGATCAAAGCTGAAGAAACTGCAAAACGGTAGGAATCTAAGGAGATGGGACCTGGATAAACTGAAAAAACCAAAAGTTCAGGAGAGTTTAAGAGACAGCATTGGGGAACGATTGACAATCTCGGGATACAGAAGTACAGCAAAAGAAGAATGGGTAGTTTTGAGAGAGAAAATAGTAAACGCAGCAGAGGATCACGTAGATATAAAGACGTGAGCTAGTAGAAATCCTTGGGTAACACAAGAGATATTGAATTTAACTGATGGAAGCAGAAAATATGAAAATCCAGTAAATGAAGCAGGCGAAAAAAAATTACAAACGTCTCAGAACTGAGATCGACAGGATGTGCAAAATCGCTAAGCATGGATGGCTAGAGGACAAATTTAAGGATGTAGAAGCATATACCTCTAGGTGTAAGATAGATACTGTTTACAGGAAAATTAAAGAGACCTTGAGAGAAGAGAACCACTTGTATGAATATCAAGAGCTCAGATGGAAAACCAGTTATAAGCAAAGAAGGGAAAGCAGAAAGGTGGAAGGTGTATGTAAGGGGCCTATACAAAGGTGACGTACTTGAGGTCTATATTATAGAAATGAAAGAGAACTTAGATGAAGATGAAATGGGTGAAATCATACCGTGTGAAAAGTTTCACACAGCACTGAAAGAACTAAGTCGGAACAAGGCTCCGGGAATTGACAACATTCCATTAGAACTACTGATAGCCTTGTGAAAGCCAGCCGTGACAAGACTCTTCCGTCTGGTGTGCAAGATGTATGAGACAGGCGAAATACTGTCAGATTTCAAAAAGAATATTGTAATTCCAAACAAAGAGGGTGTTGACAGGTGTGAAAATTACCGAACTATAAGTTTACTAACTCACGGCTGCAAAATACTAACATGAATTCTTTACAGACAAATGGAAAAACTGGTAGAAGCCGACCTTGGGAAAGACCAGTTTGGGCTCCGCAAAAATGTTGGCACGCGTGAGGCAACACTGACCCTACGACATATCTTAGAAAACAGCTTAAGAGAATGCAAACCTACGTTTCCAGAATTTGTAGACATAGAGAAAGCTTTCGACAATGTTGACTGAAATACACTGTTTCAAATTCTGAAGACAGCAGGGATAAAAAAGGGAGCGATAAGCTATTTACATTTGTACAGAAACGAGATGGCAGTTGTAAGAGTCGAGGAGCATGATGGGAAGCAATGGTTAAGAAGGGAGTGAGACAGGGTTCTAGCCAATCGCCGAAGTTATTCAATCTGTATACTGAGCCAGCAGTATAGGAAACAAAAGAAAAATTTGCAGTAGGAATTAAAATCCTCGGAGAATAAATAAAACCGTTGAGGTTTGCCGACGACACTGTAATTCTGTTAGAGACAGCAAAGGACGTGGAAAATGAGTGTCTTGAATGGAGGATATAAGATGAACATCAACAAAAGCAAAACGAGGATAATGGAACGTAGTCGAATTGAATCAGGTGATTCTGAGAAAATTAGATTAGGAATTGAGATGCTTAAAGTAGTAGATGAGTTTTGCTATTTCGGAAAAAACGTAACTGACAACGGTCGAAGTAGGGAGGATATAAAATGCAGATTGGCGAAGGCAAGGAAAGCTTTTCTGAAGAAGACAAATTTCTTATATATAGTATAGATTTATGTGTATGGAAGGTCTTTCTGAAATTATTTGTATGGTGTTTAGCCATGTATTGAAGTGAAACGTGAACGATAGACAGTTTAGACAAGAAGAGAATAGACGCTTTCGAAATCTGGTGCTACAGAAGAACCCTGACGACATAAACATCACTAGCGCGGTTTGAGGCGCCATGCAATGGATTGCGCGGCCCCTCCCGCCGGAGGTTGGAGTTCTCCCTCGGGCATGGGTGTTTGTATTGTTCTTAGCATAAGTCAGTTTAAGTAGTGTGCCAGTCTAGGGAACGATATCGTCAGCAGTTTGGTCTCTTAGGAACTCACCCAAATTTGAATTGTGGAGCAGCCTGTCTCGGGAGAGTCTTCCCAACCGAAACAGTGCTCTCATCCAGGTGAGAGTGGGTGTAACAATTTTCTGAGATGCGGGCTCATTCTGCCGATTTCTTTGTACGTTTTACTCTAGCTTGTAATCACTGAAGCACAATGACGTACTGTGCCAACGTGGAAAGTTTCCTTTCCGTTTAGTTTCCTCCTCTTCTGGGTGCTTCAACATTTTGTCAGTCGGCATAAATGTAGTACCAGAAATCTGTACAAGAAATCTTCTGTGCAGTCGTTTCCTAAAACCATCTACCTAGGAATACATTCAATTTCAGAACCAAGATGCAACCAGGATAGGAAAAGAATTTTTTGCTATTACTCCTTTGGTATCTAGTGTTGGCCCATGCTCGACGAAGCAGTTATCCGAATGGGACGGACGTCGGTAGACGTGATGTACAAGTGTGCAGAGAAAATGTATTTTTACAGTTTCTTTAAAATGTTATGATTTATTCAAGAGAAAGAGCTTGATAAATTGAGTAAATCAATAAGGCGATCGTCCATCTCTGGTACTTACGCATGCAGTTCGTTGTCTTGGCACTGATGGATAGAGTTGTTGCCTGTCTATTTGAGTGATATCGTACCAAATTCTGTCCAAATGGCTCCGTACATCGTCAGATCCTCAAGTTGGATAGAGGGCCCTGCCCATAATGCTCCTAACGTCTCCAATTGGGGAGAGAAGTGGCGACCTTGGTGACTATGTAAGCCTTGACAAGCACGAAGACAAGCAATAGAAATTCTCACCATGTGCGGGTGGACATTATCTTCCTGGAATGTGAGCCCTAGGCAGCTTGCCATGGAGGGCGTAAAACATCATCGACGTACTAACAAAGTGGTCCTCCTACGAAATGAAGTGGCATAATTGACCATCATTCCTGGTTGGCGATCCATATGGTGGGCGACATTCAATTTTTGTCCCGCCGCTGTCTGTGGCGTCTCCAGAGACATTTCTCGCCTGTAATCTCATTGACTAGCGTAGAATCGCCTTCAGTGATAAGTCTCACTTCTAAAAGAGATCCGATGACCAGCGAAGTGCGAGAAAATCTTCAGTTTTTATGAAATTGTAGCCATTTGTTTGTCTGTACATGCACATCACTTCTACCGATTTTCGCCCCATTTAGATAATTCATTCGTAGTTCATCCCTCTTTTTATTTTGTTTTATTTTATTTTAATTTTCGCTTAGATTGTACACATTTTTCAGAAACTATGTTGGTTATTACCTTATAACTCAACACAGACTCCTTTCTTTGTTGTTTATGTATCTGAACTCCTCAGTGACAGCTAATATTCAACATATTTCTGTAACAATGCTTCCTTAATCTGCTGAATTTCATCTTTACCGCTGAATGCGCTATAGGAAGCGATATTAATTTATTTTCAGTCAGTACGTGATGGTTGTTTTAATGAAAATACTGGAGCTGTGTGCTTCGAAAAGTAGCCTCATGCCCTCCTCACTGGTGTGGTGTTGCACCAGAAACGTCTTCATGGCCTCATCCGTCGGCAAAAGGTCGCCTATGAATCTCCACAGGAAAAAATAGTGCCTTCTTTGGAGGATATGGACAGGTTTAGCAGATGCTAGATAGCAGTCTGCTCCATGGCTTTCGAATTCCATACTGGCACCAGCAACCACTGTGTAATTGAACGCCGCGGCCACCCTACAGTCCCCAGAGAATAACTGAGCACGATATTGTTACCTGTTTTGCACGAACATCAGAGAGAAAGACGTCGTGGCACCATCCGACCAGTGTTGTAAACTAAATCGTGTCCGCTCTAAAAATTTAGTTCAGGCAGTAGAAGTGCGTTACTGTAGACAGTGTTGTTGTTGTGTTAGCCTGATCAGTCATGAAGTCACTACTTTGGTCAGAGCCAACTTCGTGTTTAAAAACGTTCTCACGTGCTTGTTGCATGCTGAAGGAGGGAAATTACGCGTGCTTGCCCATGCTTTGTCCTGAATTTTGCGACGAATCTCGCCCGTCACATTGGTAACAGTACAGTATTGTGTCGTCCATACAGATTTGTTTTTGAAACGGAGTTTGGGAAGGAGCAAGGAAGTGGGGAACTAGTGGCGAACTACCTTCTGTAGCGGTACTTTGGAGTGATCGTAACATAGTGGCTAGTCTCACTACGCTGATCTTGAGGAAGTATCAGTTTTAAATCTGCGGTATTCCGATCCATTTCAAAGCAGATGGCTAGCTTATGTGTTTCTAAGGGGCAACTTGTGTTGCCGATTAAATTTATTGTAATTCGTAATTTTGGGTTCTTTACCTCTGGAAGGCAGCGGTATTAGTGCTTTATTCTCCATGCAGTCCTCCTGATATACTTTGGTAGCCACCGCAGTGTTAGCAGTTGGTCATTTTAAGTGGATATATGGATAACTTTGCTCTTTGTCAATTGGTGTTAAGTTTCATGAAACATACACAGCAAATAAACTCCTGTAATTTGCAGACTTGACTTAGAGTTCAAGATCCTTTAACTAGTCCTACAGCTTTTCGTTCCTAGGTGTACCACTGACAATACCCTCAACTTGTTGCATACCCAATCGGTTTACTTCGCAGTGTCGACCTTGTCTTTGTGCAGAGTGTTCAAGTAGAACGATAATTTAGTTTTTGTTATCACAAAGTAACGAGCGTAGCACTCTGTCGTATTACTGCTGTTTGGTTTTATTAATAAGGTAGAGCCCACTCCCCTTAGATGCGTATGCTGGTTTCTAAGAAGCTATTAATTCGCAAGATATCCAACAAACTAGGAATTTTCAGTTGTTCAATTTAAAAGTAGTACTCGTCGTTAGTACCACTCATGTCTCGATCACAGCCAGGTTTCCGGAATTAACTCCATATTGCTTTCCCATTCCTACATTTCGTAATTACCGTGTCCCAAGGACCTGTGTATAGGGTTCACCACAAAAGAGTCAGTGGTCAGAATTACGTCACCCATTCCCATATGGTCATTGTAACTCCAGTGCCATTCGTTTACATCTGGAATCCTGAAAGATTCTCTACGATCAATTTCAAACCTAAGAATTGATTTTCTATATGAACGAAAAAATTTGCATTTACCTAAGTTGAGAGATAACACTTTACTGACTACTTTGCTTCAGTATACGCACCGCCACTCATAGTTCCTTATCATATTAAAAATTTCATCGTTAAGGCAACTGGAAATTTACGCGTAATAATTTTAATCTGAGAAAAAAATGCTTTTAATAAGTTTCAGGAAAGCCATATGTCATATCTTGCAGTTCTACGCCTACGTCGTGATCTAGGGGCTCGCGATTGCAGCTCCATCAAATTTTTTTTATTTAGTTACTCCAGGCGAAAAGCTAACGGTGAAACTCAAATCGCGACGACTTTTCTCATCGATTCCACATAGGTCCGCGACGATAAAAACTTATTCTGCTCTTCAGACCAGGCGCAAAAGGCAATTCTGGCCTCTATACGCTGTTCTCGACAGAATGTATTACTCTGGTGTGGTCTTGAGTCTTTCGGAAGCAAAAGAGATATTTGGAACATGTTAAATCAGGCTATAAGGTATTAGATATTTAACAGTAACAGCAATAAAGATTACTACTCACAATAAGAAAAATTATATATGCCAAGGGTACGTATGGCGGCGAATTAAGTTTGTAAGGTAACTCAGATTTCTACCTACAAGCTTTCAGAGATTCCTTTCTTAGCCTTCTTATAGCAGAAACGCGTGACTTCAGGAGTTCATTAAAGAGAAATTTATTGGGTTTTTTTCACCAATTAATTTCGTCACTGTATGTGAGTGAAGTTCGAATGGTTCGCCAGAGTAGGCAGTTGAACAAATGATCAACTATGTGTCCACCCACAAAGTGCGAATATAGTAACTGTGTTATAAATTTCAGTGTTTAATATTCTGTAAGCTTTCTGAACGTACCATGTTCAGTGTTTTTGCTCTTGAAGTTGTAACAGAAATATGTGCATGATGTAATGTACAACGAAAAAAAATTAAACATTCTTAAAATACGAGTTGTAACCTCCCCCGTACTTATCGACCTTAATGACAGTGAAAAATTAAACCGCGTGTACCTAATGGAAATTTGGGAAAAGCAATCGTCACCAAAGTTAATTTGTCGGTAAAGAGGAAGGAAAGGGTTACATCTAAATGAAAGGAAAAATGCAAATGAAACTGGTGGAAATTAATTTTGAAAAGGGGTAAAGTTAATAAAGAAAGTAAATGTGCGGCCGTTACGTTAACAATTAACTAGCTGTAATTAGATATTTGAGATTTGGGGGAATTTACGGTCGCCAGTCCTAAGGACTATTACTATAGTAACTGAAAAATGAAAGGTTATTACACATATAATTAGCACTAGAAGCGTGGCAACTGAAGGTTGACACGTGTAGTGTGAAAACTGAAAGTTTGTCAGAAGTAATAAATTTCGCTACACTCTGACTTAATTTAGCAAAAGAATGAATAAAACCGGAAAATCGAAAGTTAATTTAGTGACTGAAGTTAATAGTGAGCTTTCTTTCTGAAGCACATCGAAAGTCAGTAAAATACGGTTAGTCTTGGACTACCTCAGCAATCATTTCAAAAGCTACATGAATCTACGCAATTTAGAAATAAGAGATTTAACTTTGAACTTGAATTAAATGATTCTGAACACTTAACAATAGTAAAATTTAGTACATACCAAGCAGTGCTGCAGTCACAGGTAACTAAAACACGGTAACAAAACTCGCACTCTTAATTTGTGCTTGTACAATCCAAATATTGTAGCCAGCTATGAATACTAAAATTGAACTTTGAAATTAAAGCAGTGAAATGGAATTATGCTGGCGTTTGAATTTCAACGACACTCGGGCTCATTTCGGAAAAGGAAGGGACCGTGCTTGGCAATGCAATTGGGACAATGAGCAACAAAGGTTCATGCTAAGTTGCTGTAATTTTGTGATGCTACAATTTTCAAAGTTTGAAAAGCTGAGGTCTGCCATACAATTCTAAAACTTTACGTGCTTCCAGTCTTCCTTGTTGGCTGATTGAAGGTTTGAAGCCGTCGATCGAGGAGGTGGCGACAGTCACTCATTGTCGGCCGTCGCTGTTGCAGAAGCTGGATGTTGGCGCGCCTTCTTCTCAACACGGTCACCAGACGAAACGGGCTCTTGATGTGCGCCAGCTAATGCTTCCTGTCCGCGACACCATGTCAGAAACTATAATAGCAAGTCGAGCGCAATTACATGCTGTCAAACCCCGAAAGCGCGGCAACTCGCGGGAGCTTCACACCACACACACTTGCTCCACTGCACCACCCCAGCCAGACTCCTTCTGCTCAGCCCGCGCTCCTCGCGGCAGAGTTAACACTACCAAAGATCCTAAGCACTTTGGTTCTCCACACGACCTATCGATGTAATGGTTCAATAGCAAAGTTTCCCTAGGCCAGATCCAGCGTAAAAGTACAAATAATCTTTGCAAAACAAACCAATTATACATCGACATAAATGCATATATATACAAATAGTAAAAGAATTACGATATACAAAGACACAGAAACGTCATATATTCAGGTAACAAAATAAGGAAAAAAATTATAGTACAATTGATGGAAATACGAGGATATGCATTTCCGGCGTTACAGAGTATTGTAGCCCAGTATTTCCGCTTCGAGAAATTACATAGAAAAGAAATTTATTTTCTTACCTCTCCAGCTACCACCGGACAATAGTGATAATGTTACAGATGACAAGCTAACTGACCAGTTCTGTTGCAGATGACAAGCTAACTGGTCAGTTGTGTCACAGATAACAAGCTATCCGGCCAGTTAGGTAAGATCCAACAAAGCACAAACAATTAGTGATTTTATACTGCAATAAATAAAACAATTTTCGGCCTTATTTCCGTTAACATATTTTGTAGGTGTTTTCAGACTGCAGTGAAACTGACTCACTGTTGATACCACAGTTGTACTGTTCTATTTGGTATAATCAGGTGGAAATGAATCCCTCAGTGAGTGGGTTACTTAGATTAACCGAACACAAAACCAAATGCGTACAATACTGAACGAATGTCATGTCTTGGTAACAAATGTTTCTCCATTGTTTCGTAGAACTCACAGTTAAGCGCATTCTTGAATACTGTTTTGATAAAAATTCGACTGTCATAATCATCACCGATTGTAGAACGTTATACGAGTATCACGTATTACTGGAGTTCTACATCGGCCGTATCAATTTTAGAGTGAAAAACTAGCATTGGGTGCTAAACATTCGACAATGAGAACCACCTGTTTTGGCAAAACGACAGAAGAACTATTAAACGTAGGTCGAAGATCCCGAAATAAATGCCAAGAGGCTAATCGTCAGCAAGTGGTCACAAAAGCCTCAACATTCTTCTAGAAGGAAGCTATTTAGATTCTTTGTACTATGGGAGAAGAAATAATCCATTGGCAAGACGACTAGTGCCCAAACTGATCACAGAAATCTTCTCAGCACATACATCCATGTCCAAACAGCATATCAAATTTGTTTCCATCATCTATTGCCCAGAGTAGACAGGTCGATATGCCAGTGCTCGTATTTTTTGTCATACCGTGCTAAAACACATAGCTATTCCTACTATTTACCACGTAACAGCGTAACATAAATAAACTATGTGATCAAAAGTATCCGGACATCTGGGTGAAAATGATTCACGAGTACGTTCGTCCTCCATCAGTAATGCTGGAATTCAATATGGTGTTGGCCCACCCTTAGCCTTGATGATAGCTTCCACTCTCGCAAGCATACATTCACTCAAGAGCTGGAATGTTTCGTGTGGAATGGCAGCCCATTCTTCACGGAGTGCTGCACTGAGGAGAGGTATCAATGTCGGTCGGTGAGGACTGGCTCGAAGTCGGCGTTCCAAAACATCCTAAAGGTGTTCTACAGGACTCAAGGCAGTTCTCTGAGCAGGCCACTCCATTACGGGGATGTTATTGTGGTGTAACTACTCCGCCACAGGCAATGCATTATGAACAGGTGCTCTAAGGTGTTGAAAGATGCAATCACCATCCTCGAATTGCTTTTCAACAGTGGGAAGCAAGAAAGTACTTCAAACATCACTGTAGGCCTGTGCTGTGATAGTGCCACGCAAAACAACAAGGGGTGCAAGCCACGTTCATGAAAAACACGACCAGCGGGCCAGAGTGGCCGTGCGGCTCTGGGCGCTACAGTCTGGAACCAAACGACCGCTACGGTCGCAGGTTCGAATCCTGCCTCGGGCACGGATATGTGTGATGTCCTTAGGTTACTTAGGTTTAATTAGTTCTAAGTTCTAGGTGACTGATGACCTCAGAAGTTACGTCGCATAGCGCTCAGGGCCAGAGCCAAAACACGACCACACCATAACACCATTGCCTCCGAATTTTACTGTTGGCACTACACATGCTGGCAGATGACATTCACTGGCCATTCGCCATACCCACACCCTGCCATCAGATCGCCATATTGTGTACCGTGATTCGTCACTCCACACAACGTTTTTCCACTATACAATCGTCCAATGTTTACGCTCCTTACACCAATCGAGGCGTCTTTTGGAATTTACCGGCGGGATGTGTGGCTTATGGGCAGCCGATGAACCATGAAATCCAAGTTTTCTCACCTCCCGCCTTAAATGTCATAGTACTTGCAGTGAATCCTGATGCGGTTTGGAATTCCTGTGTGATGGTCTGGATAGATGTCTGCCTATTACACATTATGACCCTCTTCAACTGTCGGCGGTCTCTGTCAGTAAACAGACGAGGACGGCCTGTACGATTTTGTGCTGGATGTGTCCCTTCACGTTTCCACTTCACTATCGCATCGGAAACAGTGGACCTAGAAATGTTTAGAAGTGTGGAAATCTCGCGTACAGACGTATGACACAAGTAACACCCAATCAACTGACCACGTTCGAAGTCCTTGAGTTCCGCGGTGCGGAACGTTCTGCTCTCTGACGGTGTCTAATAACTTCTGAGATCGCTGATTTGGAGTACTTGGCAGTAGGTGGCAGCACAATCCACCGAATATGAAAAACGTATGGTTTTGGGAGGGTCCGGATATTTTTCATCACATAGTGCATACGGTAGCAGTTTTTGTACTTGTGCTGTGAGTATTATTTAAAAACTGTCTGGCTTTAGTGAAAATCCAGCCTTGAATTTAAGCGAATCAATCTGTAATGAGTCACTAGAGATGAAGGAATGCCTACTTTACAATAAAAAGCAGACAAGTCTAATCAATTAGCAAAAGTTTGAGAGTTCAGAATCCGCTTGTTCGTATGGTACAGTACCAGTCACTGCTGAGTTGTATTAATGCTTGCGTTTCGGAGACGTATCTTCATCCTGGGCTACTACAATCTAATAATTTTTTCATGTTGCTGATTGTTACGCCAGCTAAATTCTAGTCTATGATTACATGTTCAGTTCTGTGGTGCCAGGAGAAGCACAGATACGATAGTTATCGAAATGTTAAATGTTGTGATTTTACTACGCCTCGTGACCAATGAAATTTCTCTAAAACTTGGTTATGAAATAAAAGAAAACCAAGCAGTGTAGATTTCACTTTTAATTTGTATATGTATAGAGATATAATAAACCTAAAGTCATAAAATTTGCCCTGTTCTTAAAATTATAAGCCCAAACATATAGCGCTTTGCACTTGCCTCAGAATGATGGGCAAAATGTGCGGAATAGAGGAACGGTTATCACCGCTATTTGATGGACGTATTTATTGTAATCCTCGAATATGCGTTGTGTCTTTGTGTTGAAACAGGATCGTCACCAGTCCCATGTTCCTATTCAGCTACTCCTTAGAAGTTTCTATAAAAATCATCATCTATTGTGGCCGAATATTTTCGGTATAAGAACTAACCTACGTTAAGCCGATGGCGTCTTTATGGAGGGTGGACAGGCAAGCAGAAATTCGGGCTATTCACCTGCCCTTGGCGTCAGAAAATGCTGCTAAAAGGCGAAAGCACCAAGAAGTAATCAACGACACGAGGATACAAAAGGCTATGGAAACCAATACCTCAAAGGCATATGATAAAACTCCACATGACTTACGGCCTTTAATTGAAAATTTGTCATTATAAACTCTCCATTGCCGTACGTTTCTGGATTTGTCCCCACTTCAACGTTCGGGATGAGGGTAGAGGAAACGCGAAGTGGGAGGTGACCAACAGAAAACGAGACAATAACATGATACGTGTTGGAAAGTAGACTATCAAAAGTCTGTAAGTCGTAGGGAAGCTAGAAAACCTAGAAATTTAAATGCAAATTCTCAGTCTAGATGTAGTAGGTTTCAGGGAATGGATACTGAAAGCAGAATGTAGGGAAATAACAAAGGAAGCAGAAAATGGTGCAATGGTAGCAGCATTCGTTATGATAGAATTTTATGGCAGGGACTGAGTGCTGTCAACAGTTCACTGACATGATCGTTCTCATCAGAATCAACAGTAAACCATAGCCAAGAACTTTGTGACTGATAATAGAAGAAAGACTTAAGCTAAGTTATGGATATTCTTAGAATTTGTCGACCCGTAAAAGGCACTTGGCAATGTAAAATGATGCAACATGATCGGAATTCTGAGAGAGGTAGGAGTAAGCTGCAGGGAGAGGAGGATGGAAAGAAAGAGAGAGGGAACAACAAGCATAGAGGAACAAGAAGCATGTTCTCGGACTGAAAACGGTATAAGACTGGGATGTAGACCTCGTACCTGCTGTTCAAACTGTATATCGAAGAAGCTTCAAGAGCTGTATTAAAATTTAGTGTGAAACGATATCAATGATAAGACTCTATGATGTCATTGCTGACCTCAATGACTGTAGAAGTATTACAGGAGTTGAATGAACAGTCTTATCAGAAAATTTTGTATTGTGGGCATTCACAGCTGCAGGACTGTACCGTGTTCAATAATATCGCGTCAGCTGTATGATACATCTTTATTTATGATACAACTACACTCCTGGAAATGGAAAAAAGAACACATTGACACCGGTGTGTCAGACCCACCATACTTGCTCCGGACACTGCGAGAGGGCTGTACAAGCAATGATCACACGCACGGCACAGCGGACACACCAGGAACCGCGGTGTTGGCCGTCGAATGGCGCTAGCTGCGCAGCATTTGTGCACCGCCGCCGTCAGTGTCAGCCAGTTTGCCGTGGCATACGGAGCTCCATCGCAGTCTTTAACACTGGTAGCATGCCGCGACAGCGTGGACGTGAACCGTATGTGCAGCTGACGGACTTTGAGCGAGGGCGTATAGTGGGCATGCGGGAGGCCGGGTGGACGTACCGCCGAATTGCTCAACACGTGGGGCGTGAGGTCTCCACAGTACATCGATGTTGTCGCCAGTGGTCGGCGGAAGGTGCACGTGCCCGTCGACCTGGGACCGGACCGCAGCGACGCACGGATGCACGCCAAGACCGTAGCATCCTACGCAGTGCCGTAGGGGACCGCACCGCCACTTCCCAGCAAATTAGGGACACTGTTGCTCCTGGGGTATCGGAGAGGACCATTCGCAACCGTCTCCATGAAGCTGGGCTACGGTCCCGCACACCATTATGCCGTCTTCCGCTCACGCCCCAACATCGTGCAGCCCGCCTCCAGTGGTGTCGCGACAGGCGTGAATGGAGGGACGAATGGAGACGTGTCGTCTTCAGCGATGAGAGTCGCTTCTGCCTTGGTGCCAATGATGGTCGTATGCGTGTTTGGCGTCGTGCAGGTGAGCGCCACAATCAGGACTGCATACGACCGAGGCACACAGGGCCAACACCCGGCATCATGGTGTGGGGAGCGATCTCCTACACTGGATGTACACCACTGGTGATCGTCGAGGGGACACTGAATAGTGCACGATACATCCAAACCGTCATCGAACCAATCGTTCTACCATTCCTAGATCGGCAAGGGAACTTGCTGTTCCAACAGGACAATGCACGTCCGCATGTATCCCGTGCCACCCAACGTGTTCTAGAAGGTGTAAGTCAACTACCCTGGCCAGCAAGATCTCCGGATCTGTCCCCCATTGAGCATGTTTGGGACTGGATGAAGCGTCGTCTCACGCGGTCTGCACGTCCAGCACGAACGCTGGTCCAACTGAGGCGCCAGGTGGAAATGGCATGGCAAGCCGTTCCACAGGACTACATCCAGCATCTCTACGATCGTCTCCATGGGAGAATAGCAGCCTGCATTGCTGCGAAAGGTGGATATACACTGTACTAGTGCCGACATTGTGCATGCTCTGTTGCCTGTGTCTATGTGCCTGTGGTTCTGTCAGTGTGATCATGTGATGTATCTGACCCCAGGAATGTGTCAATAAAGTTTCCCCTTCCTGGGACAATGAATTCACGGTGTTCTTATTTCAATTTCCAGGAGTGTAGTTTCGCGGCGTTAGAACCACATCTTCGGGAACACTTATTTATTTCATAATTTATTTTGAACTGGTAACCAACGGATGACCCAACATTATGCACTGAAGAGTCAAAGAAACTGGTACACCTCCCAAATATCGTGTAGGGCCCGCGCGAGCATGCAGAAGTGCCGCAACACGACGTGACATGGACTCGACTAATGTCTGATGTAGTGCTGGAGGGAATCGACATCATGAATCCTGCAGGCCTGCCCATAAAACCGTAAGAGTACAAGAGAGTGGAGATCTCTTTTGAGCGGCACTTTGAGAGGCATCCCAGATATGCTCAATAATGCTCATGTATGGGGAGTTTGGTGGGAAGTGGAAAGGCCTAAAACTTAGAAGACCGTTTCTGGAGCCACTCTGTTGCAATTCTGGTAATGTGGAGTATCGCATTGTCATGCTGGAATTGCCCAAGTCCGTCGGAATGGACAACGGACACGGAAGGATACAGGTGATCAGTCAGGGTGCTTACGTACATGTCGCCTCCCAGAGTCGTATTTAGAAGTATCAGGGGCCGCATACCACTCCCATTGCACACACCCCACACCATTACAGAGCGTCCACTAATTTGAAGAGTCCCCTGCTGACATGCAGGGTACATGGATTTGTGAGGTTATCTCCACACCCTTACACTTCAATCCACTCGATTCAATTTGAAACGACACCCGTCCGACGAAGCAGCATGTTTCCAGTGATCATCAGTCAAATATGGGTGTTGACAGGCCCAGGCGAAGCATAAAGCTTTGTGTCGGGCAGTCATCAAGGGTACACTAGTGGGCCTTCGGCTCCGAATGACCATATCGATGATGCTTCACTTGTTGATGGCCCATCACTGAAATCTGTAGCAATTTGCGGAAGGGTTGCACTTCTGTCACGTTCAACAATTCTCTTCAGTCATCGTTGGCCCCGTTCTTGCAGAGTGTTTTTCCGCCGGCATCGATGACGGAGATTTGATGTTTTACAGGATTCGGGAAATTCAAGGGACACTCGTGAAATGGTTGTACGGGAAAATCCCCATTTCATCAGTGACTCGTAGATGCTGTGTCTCATCGCTCGTGCGCCGACTATAACACCACGTTGAGACCCACTTAAATCTTGGTAACCCGCTATTGTAGCAGCAGTAACCGATTTAACAACTGCGCCAGACATTTGTTGTCGTGAATAGGCGTTGCGGACCACAGGGCCGTATTCTACTTGTTTAGATATCTCTTTATTTGAATACGCATGCGTACACAAATTTCTTAGGCGATTTAGTGTACGTAAAAGTGTGATAGAAATATTCAACTATCAAGATATGTACTGCTGAAGACATGACTCTATTGCCGCGAAATTAGTTGGATCACAAAAAAGGATTTATCATATAGATGACGCGGTCTTCTTCAACATGGTATCACTAGTGTAGAATATGGGTTGAGAAGAAATCGAAGAGAGACGAAAGCAATGAGGTATAGCAAGAATGAGATGAGTGACAAACTTAATATCAAAATACTGCAGAATGCAGTTGTCGAAGTTGAAGAAATTTTCTACATTGGAAACAATACAGTACATGAAGAACGAAGCAAGCAAGGTATAAAAGCAGACTAGCCTAGGCAAAGAGGATGATCCTGGCGAAAAAATTCTACTGGTATCAAACATAGGCTTTAATTTGAGGAAGAAATTTTAGAAAACGTGAGTTGGCAGCACAAAATTGTATGCAAATCGACCATGGACTGTGGGATAGATGCACAAAAAAGAAAATCAAAGCGACTGAGATATTTGCTAAAGGTGTATGATGAAAATTAAATGAGTATAAGATGATAAATGATGTACTGCGCAGTATCGACCAGGAGAGGAAGAAGTTGAATACATTGACTAGACGGGATGACGGGTTTGTAGAACATGATTTAAGACATCAAAGAATAACTCCCATGCTACTTGAGGGTATTGGAAGATGAAAGTTTTTGACGCTGACAGAATTTGATGTACACTGTCTGTCAAAATAAGAGTAGCACCCGTACGAGGCGGGAGAAACGTTAAGAAGCTTTGCAGGTACTTACAAAACAGAGTCAAATTTTCAAAGAACTTGGCAATATGAGTCCGTCAATACGTACGATGTTGCATTCCCTCTGGGTTGGATCCATGCACAGATTCCGTTGGGACGGAAGTCTTGAATCTGTCGCGTTTTCTTGAATCAGTTGTATTTTCTCCTGAGTCATGCAGCCTTTATAACAGGCCTTCCACATCTTCGAAACTGGCACTCGGCCTAGTCGATCTCCGGGCTGTGCCACATCTGTTCTGTCGGGGAAAGATGTAGGTACCTTGCTGGCAACGTGAGTACCTCAGTATTAGGCAGACAGTTCACAGAGGCACGTGCCGTGTTGGGACGAGCATTATCCTGTTAAAAATGGTACAAAGATGCTGACACGTCATAAGTAAGGTATTAGGGAGCATTATGTTCGTAATGTACCCTTAATCACTACTAGCCGTCACCTGAAGTCATATCTGATGGTTCCCAACACCACGACTTCAGAAACGACACTGTTGTGCCACTCTAAAGCTAAATTTGGTCCTCTTCCAATCCCTCCCCCAATTTCGCAGTCTATGACACTCACGATTTTGCATTACTGAACACAATGCGATGCCATTCTTCAGCAGTCCACGCCTCACGATCACTGCTCCACACCAAACACAGCCGTTTGTGCTGTGGGCTGATGGCAGCTGGTGCATGGGACAGTAGTTCTCTTGTTCGTCTGCCACCAGTCTCTGACCGATGGCGAGGAATGACGATATGTTACAGGGAGTCCAATTCGTGGGGCCGTTACCATTGATACTAAAGTCTTCTAAGATTTTAGGCCTCATCATGTTGCCCATTTCCTGCTAGACCATTCACATTGCTTCCCGTCCGAACGGATTTTATGCGGGCACTTCTGTTGTTCATGTTGTTGTTGTTGTTGTGGTCTTCAGTCCAGAGACTGATTTGATGCAGCTCTCCATGCTACTCTATCCTGTGCAAGCTTCTTCATCTCACAGTACCTATTGCAACCTACATCCTTCTGAATATGCTTAGTGTATTCATCTCTTGGTCTCCCTCTACGATTTTTACCCTCCACGCTGCCCTCTAATGCAAAATTTGTGATCCCTTGATGCCTCAAAACATGTCCTACCAACCGATACCTTCTACTAGTCAAGTTGTGCCACAAACTTCTCTTCTCCCCAATCCTATTCAATACCTCCTCATTAGTTACGTGATCTACCCACCTTATCTTCAGCAATCATCTGTGGCACCACATTTCGAAAGCTTCTATTCTCTTCTTGTCCAAACTGGTTATCGTCCATGTTTCACTTCCATACATGGCTACACTCCATACAAATACTTTTAGAAACGACTTCCTGACACTTAAATCTATACTCGATGTTAACAAATTTCTCTTCTTCAGAAAGGATTTCCTTGCCATTGCCAGTCTATATTTTATATCCTCTCTACTTCGACCATCATCAGTTATTTTACTCCCTAAATAGCAAAACCCCTTTACTACTTTAAGTGTCTCATTTCCTAATCTAATCCCCTCAGCATCACCCGATTTAATTTGACTACAACCCATTATCCTCGTTTTGCTTTTGTTGATGTTCATCTTACATCCTCCTTTCAAGACACTGTCCATTCCGTTCAACTGCTCTTCCAAGTCCTTTGCTGTCTCTGACAGAATTACAATGTCATCGGCGAACCTCAAAGATTTTACTTCTTCTCCATGAATTTTAATACCTACTCCGAATTTTTCTTTTGTTTCCGCTACTGCTTGCTCAATATACAGATTGAACAACATCGGGGAGAGGCTACAACCCCGTCTCACTCCTTTCCCAACCACTGCTTCCCTTTCATGCCCCTCGACTCTTATAACTGCCATCTGGTTTCTGTACAAATTGTAAATAGCCTTTCGCTCCCTGTATTTTACCCCTGCCACCTTCAGAATTTGAAAGAGAGTATTCCAGTTAACGTTGTCAAAAGCTTTCTCTAAGTCTACAAATGCTAGAAACGTAGGTTTGCCTTTTCTTAATCTTTCTTCTAAGATAAGTCGTAAGGTTGCCTCACGTGTTCCAACATATCTACGGAATCCAAACTGATCTTCCCCGAGGTCGGTTTTTACCAGTTTTTCCATTCGTCTGTAAAGAATTCGCTTTAGTATTTTGCAGCTGTGACTTATTAAACTGATAGTTCGGTAATTTTCACATCTGTCAACACCTGCTTTCTTTGGGATTGGAATTATTATATTCTTCTTGAAGTCTGTGGGTATTTCGCCTGTCTCATACATCTTGCTCACCAGATGGTAGAGTTTTGTCATGACTGGCTCTCCCAAGGCCATCAGTAGTTCTAATGGAATGTTGTCTACTCCCGGGGCCTTGTTTCGACTCAGGTCTTTCAGTGCTCTGTCAAACTCTTCACGCAGTATCTTATCTCCCATTTCATCTTCATCTACATCTTCTTCCATTTCCATAATATTGTCCTCAAGTACATCGCCCTTGTATAAACCCTCTATATACTCCTTCCACCTTTCTGCCTTCCCTTCTTTGCTTAGAACTGGGTTGCCATCTGAGCTCTTGATATTCATACAAGTGGTTCTCTTCTCTCCAAAGGTCTCTTTAATTTTTCTGTAGGCAGTATCTATCTTACCCCCAGTGAGACAAGCCTCTACATCCTTACATTTGTCCTCTAGCCATCCCTGCTTAGTCATTTTGCACTTCCTGTCGATCTCATTTTTGAGACGTTTGTATTCCTTTTTGCCTGCTTCATTTACTGCATTTTTATATTTTCTCCTTTCATCAATTAAATTCAATATTTCTTCTGTTACCCAAGGATTTCTATTAGCCCTCGTCTTTTTACCTACTTGATCCTCTGCTGCCTTCACTACTTCATCCCTCAGAGCTACCCATTCTTCTTCTACTGTAGTTCTTTCCCCCATTCCTGTCAATTGTTCCCTTATGGTCTCCCTGAAACTCTGGACAACATCTGGTTCTTTCAGTTTATCCAGGTCCCATCTCCTTAAATTCCCGCCTTTTTGAAGTTTCTTCAATTTCAATCTGTAGCTCATAAGCGATAGATTGTGGTCAGAATCCACATCTGCCCCTGGAAATGTCTGACAATTTAAAACCTGGTTCCTAAACCTCTGTCTTACCATTATGTAATCTATCTGATACCTTTTAGTATCTCAAGGATTCTTCCAGGTATACAACCTTCTTTTATGATTCTTGAACCAAGTGTTAGCTATGATTAAGTTATGCTCTGTGCAAAGTTCTACAAGGCGGCTTCCTCTTTCATTTCTTGCCCCCAATCCACATTCACCTACTATGTTTCCTTCTCTCCCTTTTCCTACTGACGAATTCCAGTCACCCATGACTATTAAATTTTCGTCTCCCTTCACTACCTGAATAATTTCTTTTATCTCGTCATACATGTCATCAATTTCTTCATCATCTGCAGAGCTATTTGGCATATAAACTTGTACTACTGTAGTAGGCATGGGCTTTGTGTCTATCTTGGCCACAATAATGCGTTCACTATGCTGTTTGTAGTAGCTAACCCGCACTCCTATTTTTTTTATTCATTATTAAACCTACTCCTGCATTACCCCTATTTGATTTTGTATTCATTACCCTGTGATCACCTGACCAAAAGTCTTGTTCCTCCTGCCACCGAACTTCACTAATTCCCACTATATCTAACTTTAACCTATCCATTTCCCTTTTAAATTTTCTAACCAACCTGCCCGATTAAGGGATCTTAGTTAATTTAAATATCAGAAGATCCTCAAGAAGAGTTGAGTCGATAGGTCCATCGTTTAGAAGGGATTGAAGAAGAATATGACATGGACTATCATATTAAAGTATTTCACCTCATGTTCCATTACTTGTTGGAAGGCTCAGGTGCGAAGGGATTTCTATGTGCTTGACGCACAACACGACGATGCACATTTGTGGTCGTCGGGCGTTGTGTCCCGAGAAATTGACAACGGTGTACCTTCCAGTCGGACCACTATCACATCCGAGCACACCACATATCTGGATACCTCACTATTCAACCAATGGAGACCCACAATGGGGCTCCTTTCCCCGCCAGGTGCTGATAAAGCTGTCTCCAGAAAGTACGCCGCATCTCCGTGTCCTTCGCAGTGACCACTCAAAAATCTGACAATGTTTACGCCTCTCCCACACCCCACCATGCGTGGTAACAGTATTAAACAAGAACAACCTTAATGCATCCAGGTGGCCTTTCCACGTGTCAGAGAGAATTGCAACTCTGAGCATTTACGTAACCGCAATGCTGTGATCGTGTGGGAAGTCACATTGAGATCCGACCATGACTTCGAGATGCTTCACTTCCTTGTCATGCGGTATATCTTGAACAAATAATGAAGGACGCTGGATTAAAGTGCTACTCTGAGGGGAAGGAACTCGTAGCCGGCCGCATCAAGCAATTAAGAAGAGTGGGGACCTGAAACAAAAAAGAAAAGATAAGATTCGAACTGCGGCTCTACGGTAGACCAACATTCTAGTAGACTCATGTTGTTACGACGGTTTATATTAACTTTGAAGACTGCTAGACTCTAAGAATGGCTGAAAGTATGCTTCTTCCCATTTGATAAATTGTAACGAATGACTCCGCTTTTCATTGGTTTTGACGCAATTTATTTCCAATACAGCCTTGGAAGCTTGAAAGTTCCAGCGGCCCACGTGATTTCTTTTCTTCGTCTTGTTCGACTTGAGACACGGAAATCTTGGAGCTATGCTCTCTCTCTCGTCTATACGGAACAGGTGCACGATCCTAGTGCTGTGGATCACATCACACGTTAGTACTATTTTACTCACTACAACTGTAGTGAAATGGATTATCTGAAAAAGCGAATATAGAGTAATACCAACAACAGTGGAAAATTGCCTAACTGGAGGAGAAATGTAGTGCTGAATGAAGAAATGAATTATCATCCTCCCAAATGCGAGTCCTGATCTTAACAAGGTAATACTACGCTTGGACGAAAGTAAACTAGGCACAGTCAGTACACTGCAGAAGCGATATTCAAGACCTTTCTTCGAAAACGTCCGATGTGTAAGTGAAACCGATCAGACCAGGGGTTTGTACTCGCATGGTACAGGCAACTGCAGGTGGAAGATACACTGTATTAATTTAATAAGATGACTCGCAAGGTAATTCCGGTAAATCAAGAAATAATTCAACTGACCATCAACGTATAAAGAAGGTAGTTAACTGGTCAAGAAAAGAGAGGAACAACATGAGACGATAGGGGATAAATTCAGCAGGAAGTGCAGGAAAGCAAACGCGAAACTGCAGCAGAAAAAATGCTAAGATATCGAAAAGGAAATTGAAATGGTTAGGAGCATGGAGATGGTAGTGCGAAGGTACTGATACAAAATAATAAAAGCTTTTCACACCATTAACGCTCCCCGCCGGAATTTTAAGACTCACAAATTTAGCAATAAAAGCCACCATAAATTATTTAATGGATGGCAAAATAATTATAACAGTTAAAGTTTTTAAACATTTAAAACAATTTTCACAATATAGCAATTATAAGTTTTCGAATGCAGTAAAATTAAAAGAATTAGCCTTTAGAACATTCAAACAGTGCAAACTCTAACAATATTAATGATAAACCAAAAATAATTTTTTTATTATTCCTTAGGTGTTAACATAAAGAGCCCAGCTAGAATTTAGCCCATACGTCGCTCAATCCAGTCAATTATCCAGATAGGTAATCTAAAACAAATAAGGGTTAAAATTTAAACACAATGCTACAAGGTGACAATAGAAACAAAATGAGGCCATTCCAGGTTTCAACTGTGAGTCAGTACCGTTTATGAGATAGATGGATACTTAATAAATGAACAATTTAAAATTATTAGCAGACTATATTGATCCTACGACTGAACTTAGATTGGCTAACGAACGGCAAAGCTACGTTTGTAGCGTTTGTAGTCTTAGAATAAAATCCTGACAGTGTTGACTGGAATACTGTCTCTGAAATTATGAAGTTAGCATGGGTAAAATGCAAGGAGCGAAAAGCTATTTACAACCCGTACAGAAATGAGACGGCAGTAATAAGAGTCGAGGGGTGTGAAAAGGAAGCAGTGATCGAGAAGGTAGAGAGGCAGGATTGTATCCTACTCTCGATGTTATTCAATCTGTAAACTGGGTAATCAGTAAGAGAACCCAAAGTAAAATTGGAATTAAAAATGAGACAGAAGAAAGGAAAAACTTTTAAGGCGTGTCGATGACATTGTAATTCTGTCAGAGACAGCAAAGGACTTGAAAGAGCAGTTGATGATAACGGACAATGTCTTCAAACGTTGGTACAAGATGAACACCGACAAAAGTAAAACAAGAATAATATAATGTAGTCGAAGTAAATCAGTTGACGCTGGGAGAATTACATTAGGAAACGAGCCACTTATAGTATTAGATGAGTTTTACTATTTGGGCAGTAAAATAATGATCGAAGTAGAGAGGATATAAAATGTAGACTGGCAATGGCAGCAAAAGCGTTTCTCAGGATAAGAAATTTGTTAAAATCGAATATTGATTAAAGCGTTAGGGAGTCTTTCCTCAATGGATTTGTATGGAGTGTAGCCATCTATTGAAGTGAAACATGGACGATAAACGGTTGACTCAAGACGAGAATATATGGTTTTGAAAGGTTTTGCTATAATAGAATGCTGAACATTAGACTGGTGGATTATGCAACTGACGAGGCAGTACTGAACAGAATTGCGGAGAAAATAAATTTGTGGCACAAGCAGGGCGGGGTGGCCGAGCAGTTCTAGGCGCTACAGTCTGGAGTCGCGCGACCGCTACGGTCGCAGGTTCGAATCCTGCCTCGGGCATGGATGTGTGTGATGTACTTAGCTTAGTTAGGTTTAAGTAGTTCTAAGTTCTAGGGAACTGTTGACGTCAGCAGTTAAGTCCCATAGTGCTCAGAGCCATTTGAACCATTTGTGGCACAACCTGGCTAGAAGAAGGGAACTTGTGAAGCACACATTCTGAGGCACCGAAGGATTACAATTTTAGTGCTGGAGAGAAGTGTGGGGAGGTAAAAATCGCGGAGGGAGATCAAGAGATGAATCCAGTAAGTAGGTTCGAAGGATGTAACTTGCAGCAGTCATTCGGAAATTAAGAAGATTGCACAGGATAAGGTAGCATTGGGAGCTACATCAAACCAGTCTTCACACATCAACGGATTAACCTCCCATTATTACCGAGATGCATTTAAACCGGAAGCACAAAATGTAATGGACTGACTTTACCTTGTTAAATAAATATCAGAAAAAAATTCCTTAAAATGAAACTCCTGTTTTCCTTTCATAAAGAGTCTTAAGAAAACTCAGGAATGTACCGGTAACTCGAAACGCTGAAGCCCAATGAGGATACGACTCAAAGCTACACAGCGGTACAAGCAAGAACCAAAATTTCGTTTTTATAACAAACCCTTGCTCAATTAACAGCGCTTTAGTCACACGTAACAGAAGGTGCTCACCGTTCTTCATTTTACTCCAGTAGTAGGCCGTATAGTACATACTGGCTACTCAGAATCCACAAACAAAAGCAGTAAAAACAATAAATGCGCTGGCGCTGAAGATGTAAGCATAGAACCACAAAGAAAGCGGGAAGTAGAAGTTTATCAAATAAAGTAGGCACAGTATCCATAGGCATGACAAACTAGACCTAAGTCTCCGTTGAGCAGCCGTAGTTACTGTGCGGAACAGCACGCCATCATTGAGACATGGAACGAGCACGCTTGCCAGTAAATTAGCTCGGTGTTCCTCCGTGCTGCCTTTTGCGGGATGCTGGCTAACAATATGAGCTAGTACACGATGAGCAGGGAACATAGTTTTCGGTCATTGGCCATTATTAAGTGTTATTACTGCGACACATTAAAGCGTAACAGAAGTAAAGGTATTAGAAGAATAGCAAAGTAAACATTAAATGCATGACTTGTTCCCTTACTTACGTATTAAAAATCATTAAGCTTGAGTAGACCACAAGTCATCGCCAAAACATGTGTCTTCGGTTATCTAAACCAATTTTACCAAAAGTAAATGCGAAGCCTTTAGCGCAATAGGCTAATTTACTGGAATTTAGCACGACGTCTTCACTTGATATGGTTGTGGAATGAAATAGAATCGTGTCTCCTTCACTTGATATGGTTGTGGAGTAAAATAGCTGACCAAATCACAGGCTTTAAAGTAACTGTGATTTGATCATCAATTTTGTTCCACAGTCATATCAAGTGCAGAAGTAATGCTAAATGCCAGTAAGTTAGCCTATTACACTAATGTTCACCCATTTACTTTTGGTAAAATTGGTTTGCACAATCGAAGATACATGTTTCGACGATGACTTGTGCTCTACTCAAATTAAATGTTTCTTATGTTTTTAATACGTAAGTAAGAGAACAAATCATGCATTGAACTGTTTACTCTGCTACTTTTCTGATATTTATACTTGTATTGTGCCTTAATGTTTGTAGTTGTAACACTTAATAATGGCCTATGACCGAAATCTAGACTGTGGAATAAAACTTGTTGCACAGTCAAATGGCGGTTATATCTTTCAAAAAGTTTTATGTGACTGATGCGCTACACGAAAGTAAAATCGGTATTTGTCCCAAATTCTTTGCAATTCTTGCAGACAGTTTTAATCGGCCGGAATGTTTCACATTTATAGGATGTATCCATCTACAATGTGTTACAGAACTACACATAGATCTGAAGTCATTAAAAATAATTGTAAAGTGTAGATAGATAAGTGGTACACATTATGCATGACATTCAAGAGGAAAAAATGAGAATCAAACATCAAGAGAGAGGTGCTCGTATTCAGAATATTGTCAGCCAAGAATTCAGGCATTCGCTCCTACTGTCCAACCTGTACAACTAAGAAACAATTACGGTCACATTCAGGGTGAAATGGTAATAGTGGTAACATTTTCTTATTACAATGCTATCCTGAACGAAAGTGAGAAAAAATTACATTTTTTGTTGCGTGGTATAATGAACAGTCTAGTGGTCGCTAAATATGGGTTGGGAGTAAACATAAAAAACGAAATTAATGAGGAGTAGCGAAGACGGAATGTTGTGGGAAAACCTGAATAAAAAGATAATCAAAGGGTTTCAGATGTGGTACTACAACGAGACGTTGAAAATTAATTGGACTGATACGAAATTAGGACGTTCTCTACAGAATCAGCGAATAAAAATATATATAGAAGAATCTGGCTATGAGTAGTGGTACATGATAGTACAAGATTTCACGGAACAGTTCCCGTGGTACTAGAGGGAGCGGAAGAGGGCCAATACTATAGAGGAAGAGAGACAGGGAACATATCTGCTGCAACGTGGATACCTCCAAATAATTGTATTGGTTATGAACAGTCTTGGTTACTATTTTTTTTTTTTATTTTTCAACGACGCGTTTCGCCTTATTTAGGCATCTGCAGGTTATCTTTTCTAGATGGACGCGAGAGGCACCAAGATCTGCATAACGCGTTCCCGTTCACAGGAGTGAGTAACAGTAACTTGGGAGCTCAGGTAGTAAATATTATGCTTCCATCTAGAAAAGATAACCTGAAGATCCCTAAATAGGGCGAAACGCGGCGCTGAAAAATAAAAAAAAAATTAAATAAAATTGCAACCAAGACAGTTTTTAACCAATATTCTTAAGCACTGATTTGTTGTTATGCCACATATGGACTGGAAGAGTTCCAAATAATTCTTCTTATCGCCTACACGCTAAAGTGCTCACCAAATAAGTTGAACAAGCGCTGATGACCACAGCTCACTAAGCGCACTTTGCGAGTGAATTCTGACAACCAAATAGCACACAAAGTTCCAGGTCCATATTCATCCAGATCGAAATGACATGCTTTTTGGGCGCGTAAGTAATATTCTCTTGCAGCAAATACTCGTAGCTTCCACGCGCCACATGACAGATATAGCGTGTCTGTACCTGGCCAACCTGTAGCAATGTGTGGTAAAGGACTGCGAGCGAGCTCATTGTTGTTGTTGTGGTCTTCCGTCCTGAGACTGGTTTGAGGCAGCTCTCCATGCTACTCTATCCTGTGCAAGCTTTTTCATCTCCCAGTACCTACTGCAGCCTACATCCTTCTGAATCTGCTTAGTGTATTCATCTCTTGATCTCCCTCTACGATTTTTACACTCTACGCTACCCTCCAGGACTAAATTGGTGATTCCTCGATGCCTCACAACTTGTCCTACCAACCGATCCCTTCTTCTAGTCGAGTTGTGCCCCAAACTCCTCTTCTCCCCATTTCTATTCAATACCTCCTCATTAGTTATGTGATATACCTATCTAATCTTCAGCATTCTTCTGTAGAACCACATTTCGAAACCTTCTATTCTCTTCTTGTCTAAAATATTTATGTTCCATGTTCCATACATGGCTACACTCCATACAAATACTGTCATACAGATTGACTTTAAGTTGGCGCGATGCAGAGCGCACATGCCTCCTGACGGGAAGTGAAAAATGCGGTTGCTTACTTACTTACACAGACAAACGGATTATACCACGACTTAGAGCTCTTGTCGAAGCACCACGTGGGTCAACATCCAACAAATAATTGAGGATACTGGTTGTATTCGTTCCTATAAGCTGAAGAGGTTGCCGGAGATTTAGCGGTGGCTGTGGACTCCATCGCGCAAATGGAGGACTGATAACGCAAAAAATACGTAAGATACTCGCAATAGGAAAGCAAACTCCCATGTTGAAGAATGGTTCTATATAGTCAGTTTGCTTTATCCCAATCGCACAAACAATTTCTGAGAATACATGTATAAAGCGAAAATTTGTCGACGTAAAATAGAAAGAGTGTGTGTGTGTGTGTGTGTGTGTGTGTGTGTGTGTGTGTGTAAGATCTGAAACGCGTTACATTTTCGACATGATCCTTTCTGAGGTAAATGTGACTCCCATCGAACGTTACAGATTATAACTACATACCAGCAGTATGACTCTGAAGTTTCTTCCCGTTATTCATCTGCAGATGCAATGAACTCATCACTGTGGTTACAATGTTTTTCTGCTGCAGATTTCTACAGACATTAGGATAATTAAGGCCAGTTATATACGTCGAATAATCCAACCACTTGTATTCTGATCCCATGTTCCCGAACTCCCATGTTCAAAACCCAACGTTGTTTGTAGCTGAATTCTCGTGATGATACGTGATATTATTCTTTTGCGATGGGGAAATCATTTTTAAATTTTTTTCACCCTATCGACCCAGAATATTTTCGTTGTTGTCACCTATTATTTTTGTATCCTTTGCGAAGGTATTCGATAGAACAAACGTGTATGGAGAAGGAACTAACTTTGCCCTTTTCCTGTTCATGACTCAAATGGTAAAAACGGAATCCGAATAGGACCACTTCGTTGTCGGTCCGTCTATCTCTCCGACTGCAAACTCCCCTTTTCCTTGTCTCCGCTATATCCTTTCTTTCAGGAGTGCTAGTTCTGCAAGGGTAGCAGAAGAGCTTCTGTAAGGTTTGGAAGGTAGGAGACGAGATACTGGCAGAAGTAAAGCTGTGAGTACCGGGCGTGAGTCGTGCTTAGGTAGCTCAGATGGCAGAGCACTTGCCCGCGAAAGGCAAAGGTCCCGAGTTCGAGTCTCGGTCGGGCACACAGTTTTAATCTGCCAGGAAGTTTCATATCAGCGCACACTTCGCTGCAGAGTGAAAGTCTCACCCCTTTTCATCGGTTACAGGTGAGGTGTGAAGTTGGAATTTATGTCACGTACTACGATGTCGACGTTTCTTGGCGCCATATAGAATTTAGGCTTCTAAGTCAATCAAGTCTAAGGATTCGGCGACCTACAGGTTGACAATTATTGAGCTATATGAAATAAAATCGTCATGACTTTTGAACAGTTTGCGTTAGGACGTTAAAATTGCACCGTTGGCCGGGGGCATGATGGGAAGTAGTATACGCATAGTATGATTTGATTTAGCGACGAAGCCCACTTTCATTTGGATGGCTTCGTCAATAAGCAAATTTGCTGCATTTGGGGAACTGAGTCCACATTTCACGATCGAGCTGTCTCTTCACCCTCAAGAGGTAACTGCCTGGTGCGCAGTGCCCAGTCACGGAACAATCGGTGCGATGCTCCTTGATCGCACGGTGTCTACCGAACGGTAGGTGAAGGTTTTGGGAGATGATTTCTTCCCCAATTTTCAGGTGACCCTGATGTCGACAAGATGTGGTTCATGCAAGACGAAGCTCGACCCCATCGAAGTAACAGAGAGTTTGTCGTCCTAAGGACCACTGGCATGGGTCTCGATTGGCCGCCGTGCTCTCCAGATTTGAATACATGCGACACCTTTTTGTGGGGCTGTATTAATGACAATATGTACAGCAATATCACCAAAACCATTTCTGAGCTTAAAACAGCGATTAAGGAGGTCACCGACAGCATCGGTGTTTCCACACCTCAACAGGTCTGTAGAATATCACATTCGTTTACGCCACATCATCGCAAATAATGGCAGGCATATCGAACATGTCATAACCTAAATCCGAATACCTTTAGTGACGTTTAAATGTTGAGTAAAGTGTATGCACGCAGTAGTTTGTAACTAATTAACGTTTCATTTCATACAGTTCAATAAAACTCGTCCTCTACAATCACAGATAGAATTTGGCAAGAAGTAAGGTTTCATGCAACAGGTATAGGAAGAAATCCGAGAATTATTAATTTGTAGTTACATCACGTGAAAAATATTTTATGGCATTAAAAATTTTAATTGTATTAATAATCTACCACTAAACTCAGAAACTACTGTAGGTGTCGTGATCCACGCGAAAGATTTCTGTACAAATATTTCGTTCTAATTGGCAGATCTACGACGAAGTGAATCCCCATGCCGATATGAACTCAATGCCTTTCCTATCTGGTGGAGATAGCCGTTAAGTCTGTCACCTTCTGCAGCACATCGGCACATCCTAAATACAAACTTTCTCAGACAGTCTGCGCCTACCACGCGTGCAGCATTTGTAATGTTTGGAAGCACAGCAATACTGGTAATTGATGCTGGTTTGCACTTCCATAGTTTAGAATGAGGTTCCGATATCCCATGACATAGGGTAAGGTGGGGTAAATCCGACCGAATGGGTAAACCCGACCACCCTCTATTTTTGAGAAACGCCAAATCGGAGCGATTTCGCATTAGTGTACAATATAGAGCATTCCAACTAACGAAAATGTCACCTTGCCGCATTTGACATTTAGACACCCAAAAGACAACAAGCGTGTTTTCGATTGTTTCAATTTAATTTTTGTGCAAATTGCATCAGTAGATTTACCTTATTAAATAAAACGATCGCATAACAAACGGTAAGTGATTTTTGTAGTGTATTTAGTGACCTATTCAGTGTATGTACTATTTCTGTAGGAAATGTCGTGTAAATTGTTTCTACGTGTGTTAAATGAAACATGGCATGGTGGGTTAAATCCAACTGCTAAATGGTGGGGTAAACCCGACTACATATTTTTTGTCGTTTGTGTGTATAGAATTATTCATTTATGT
Source organism: Schistocerca americana (assembly GCF_021461395.2). NCBI lineage: Eukaryota > Metazoa > Arthropoda > Insecta > Orthoptera > Acrididae > Schistocerca > Schistocerca americana. Next base: position 498,044,088 of record NC_060126.1, on the reverse strand, counting down.
AAACGAAGTGAATTTTTAAAACTTCCTGGCAGATTAAAACTGTGTGCCGGACGGAGACTCGAATTCGGGACCTTTGCCTTTCGCGGACAAGTGCTCTACTAACTGAGCTACCAAAGCACGACTCAGGCCCCGTCCTCACAGCTTTACTTCCACCAGTACCTCGTCTCCTACCTTCCAAACTTTGCAGAAGCTCTCCTGCGAACCTTGCAGAATTAGCACTCCTGAAAGAAAGGATATTGCGGAGACATGGCTTAGCCACAGCCTCGGGGATGTTTCTAGAACGAGATTTTCACTCTGCAGCGGAGTGTGCGCTGATGTGAAGGTAGGAGACGAGGTACTGGCAGAAGTAAAGCTGTGAAGTCGGGGCGTGAGTCGTGCTTGTGTAGCTCAGTTCGCGCCGGCACGGTAGCTCAACGTGTCTGGTCAAAGGGTTCGCTGCCCTCTGTAATAAAAAAAAAAAAAAAATGGAGTTAATCGGCCAACAACGAACTTAAACGGATGTCTTACGACGTTCACCCTGAGCAGATTCAATGAAAAAAAAAAAAAAAAAAAGTTGGTAGAGCAGCTGCCCGCGAAAGGCAAAGGTCCCGAGTTCGAGTCTCGGTCCGGCACACAGTTTTAATCTGCCAGGAAGTTTGATATCAGCCCACACTCCGCTGCAGAGTGAAAATCTCATTCTGAAGTGAATTATTGCTAATTTTTAGGAAAATGGTACGAAATTACAAACGAAAAACGACAAAACGCAATCTAAACGAAATTCGCCGAGCAGTTGCTGCGATGCCAATGGGAATGTCTGTACAAGCTGCCGCTCGTGATTTTAACATTCCTGGATCGACACTGCTGTTTGCACCGCCGTGCAATGAAACCACCTTTTTTCAGTTAAATTTGACATTCATTTAACTTTCCGTACTCTAAACGTTGTTATTTTTATGAATAAAATTTGTTCATTTATGTAAATAAACATAATTTCTTATAATTATATCGCAAAAAAACCGTTCATTTAGAACTATTTCTGTGCAAAATCAGCCAAACAAGTAGTGGTCGGATTCACCCAAAATGTGCATTTCTTAAAATACGGGTATCTCAAAAACTATTGACGGTATAACAAAAATATTTTGCAAACAGTTGCTCCTTTATACTACCAATAATTTAACGTATATAACTTAAAGATCCGACCTCGAATAACCGTTTTATACCCACAAAAAATTATTAGGTCGGATTTACGCCACCTTACCCTATCCACTGAAACGTATAGAACAATTCGACATTTGCGTAACAATAGCCCTTTGGCCGGCGGTACCGTTATCTTCTCTGGAGACTTCCGTCAAAAGTTACCGGCAATCGGAACAGGGACGAGAGCAGGCGAAATCATCGCACCTGCAATTGCCAGTCAACATAGCGTGTTAATACACTGCTGGCCACCGTAAATGCAACACCCTGAAGGAAGCATCCGAATCAAGTGAAATTTACACCATGAGTTTGCAGCTATGAGATATGCAACTGATTAGAATTTCAGCGCAGACGCACATCACGCGCGCCTGTGGCGCTACCTCATAGCGCCATTTAAGGCTTGGCGGTTTCGACGAGTGTACGTTCGGCACGTGTGTTTACCTTGTGGTTGTTTCACAAGACGATCAGTTATGCCTCGTAGACAACAGCGTCATCTTTTGATCAAGTATCCGAGTTCGACAAAGGAAGGATAGTGGCTTACCGAGATTGTGGATTATCATGCAGAGAAATCGCTAGTCGTGTTGGACGAAACCAAACAACTGTAATGCGGATATGTGACCGTTGGATGCAGGAGGGTACGACGGACCGACGTGGTCGATCGCATTCACCTCGGTGCACCACTGCACATGCTGATAGGCATGGCAGTGACGGATCGCCCAGTGACATCCCGAACCATAGCACAGCACATTGTGTCTGTAACGCATCATCCAGTGTCTGCGCGTACCATTCGACGCCGTTTACAGCAGAGTGGTCTGTCCGCAAGACGTCCATTGCTTCGTCTACCATTGACGCAGAACCACAGACGTCTCCGTCGCCAATGGTGTGATGACAGACGGATGTGGACGGCAGAATGGAATGACGTTGTCTTTACTGACGAGGCACGCTTCTGTCTGCAGCACCACGATGGTCGGATTCGAGTCTGGAGACACCGTGGAGAGAGGGTGCTGGACAGCTGCATTATGCACCGCCACACTGGTCTTGCACCGGGTATTATGGTATGGGGCGGTATTGGATATTACTCTCGCACGCCTCTAGTACGCATTGCCGGTACTTTAAATAGCCGGCGCTACATATCCGAGGTGCTGGAGCCAGTTGTCCTTCCTTACCTTCAGGGCTCGGCCACAGCCATATTTCAACAGGATAATGCGCGACCGCACGTGCCACGCATTGTCCAAAGTTTCTTCGCCAATAACCAGATTGAATTGCTTCCCTGGCCGGCTCGCTCTCCGGATCTTTCGTCGATAGAAAACATGTGGTCCATGGTTGCTCAACGAGTGACCCAGATTACATCCCCAGCTGCCACACCAGATGATCTTTGGCAACGTGTGGAAGCTGCTTGGGCTGCTGTACCCCAGGAACACATCCCACGTCTCTTTGACTCAATGCCGAGACGTGTGGCAGCGGTGATCTCCAACAATGGCGGCTACTCTGGCTACTGATTCTGGCAGGAACCACATGTCACAGACGTCTGTAAACGTAATCATTTGATACTTGGTCAACATGTTATCTACAAAATAAATTTGGTTGTGCTACCTCTTGTCTTTCTTGGTGTTGCATTTACGGTGGCCAGCAGTGTATAACTGTAAGAGTTGAAAAATGATTACAACTGCTAATGCGAAATTACGCAGAAAATACAACTTAAAACTTAGAAGTAAAACATTATTGAAAGTCTTGGAGTTCCTTGGATCATATAGACTCTCGATTCTTGGGATGGGTGAAATATTTATACACGTTAGTCAGAAATAGTCTGAAAAGCTTGGAGGGGCGTTGCAGGGTATGTTTTGTTGACAAAAAATTCGATACGGTGCGCCGTTTCCGAGCTAACTAGCACTGAAGGAAGCAAATCAGGCCGCTGCACGTGCAAAATCAAGCGGCCCGCCAGGTACAATTCGTCTCAGTTGTTCTCGTAGCGTAGACGATAACTCACGAAACTGCTCAGCCTTTGGATCGAGTTCTATCCTTACTGCAGTCCCATTTCAAATGCCCTATTCGGTTTTAGGAAACGAAACGAGGTACACATTTGGTGTCGCCGAATCTGGCGGGCCGCTTGAATTAGTGAGCACAGAGGCCTGATTGGCTAACTTCTGTGCTAATTAACAGTTATTTCTCAGTACAATATACTCCGTAATGCCCTATACAGTTTATACGGCATCCTCGGAGTGCGAGCCCTAATTGCAGTTTCCTCCTTTGGCCCCCTTTAGCTGTTTGTCGTGAATTCTCATTCACTGTAGCAGATCTGTCTATACATGTAATAATTTGCAGCAGTATTCTCCCACTGCATCGAAATCGGTCAATGCTCATGCTCTGTAACTGTTACAAAAGCGCGTTTGAGTGAACATATATTATTTTTATCTGATAGCGTGTCATTCGTTTCGTCTAGTTGCGCATGAGGTCAACAATACACAACGCTGAGCATACGTATTTACCTGTATTTCATTGTAAAGTCTGCCAAAAACTTTTCAGACTGTCTTTAGATACTGTGTTTTGCTTATGCTACCAAGTACGTCTTTTCGTTTCAGTTACATAGTGTTCGGAATTCTTGAAATAAATTTTATTATTACTATCACTTTGTCTGTTGTAGCCAGCCTCTGTGGCCGAGCGGTTCTAGGTGCTTCAGTCCGGGACCACGCGGCTGCTACCGTCGGAGGTTCGAATCCTGCATCGGGTATGGATGTGTTCATGTCCTTAGGTTAGTTAGGTTTAAGGAGTTCTAGGTTCTAGAGGACTGATTACCTCAGATGTTACTTCCCATAGTGCTTGGAGCCATTTGAATTTTTGTCTGTTGTATGAAGCCTTCTGCGTTAGATTTATTTGCATCAATTTTTTTTAACATCATCGGTAAGTAATTTGTGTTAAGCAGTCTTACATCTACTGGAAGACTTTTTATATATTTTATAGAGGTTTTTTTTTAATTTGTTGAGTGGGAATACAGACTTTTATTAAAGCCTGACGTCCACTGTGCCGATGTCCCACAGTGTTGTGGAACGTCGGGACTGTGTATTTCAATTTTTAATATGTCAGTGTTGCTCCAAGTACTGATGCTTTTTTTTTAAGGTATAGCCTTTATTCACATCAAGAAGGTGCTGTTACTTTTCCTGTTTCATCGTAAAAATTTTCCCTTGATTGCAATGCATAGTCTAGTATTGTTAAAATACCCCTTGTTAGGATATCCCTTGACACTACACACAGTTCATTTTTCCGGTATCTAAAACATCAGCAACAGATTAAACGATGCACAATCAATGATGTTTGGATGTTTAGTCTTATTAGAGTGCCACAATGGTGGAGCCGTCCATCGATTATATTCTATTTCATGCTATTGATTTTTTGCGAAAGCTGTCACCCTCAATTTCTGTCCTTTCCTTTAATGATCTACATTTACATCTACATACATACTCCGCAATCTTCCATACTGTGCGTGGCAGAGGGCACCTCGTACCACTACTAGCATCTTCTCTCCCTGTTCCACTCCCAAACAGAACGAGGGAAAAAAGACTGCCTACATGCCTCTGTACGAGCCCTAATCTCTCTTATCTTTGTGGTCTGTCCGCGAAATGTAAGTTGGCAGCAGTAAATTGTACTGCAGTCGGCCTCAAATGCTTGTTCTCTAAATTTCCTCAGTAGCGATTCACGAAAAGAACGCCTCCTTTCCTCCAGAGACTCCCACCCGAGTTCCTGAAGCATTTCCGTAACACTCGCATGATAATGAAACCTACCAATAACAAATCTAGCAGCCCGCCTCTGAATTGCTTCTATGGCCTCCCTCAATCCGACCTGATAGGGATCCCAAAGGCAGTACTCAAGAATAGGTCGTATTAGTGTTTTATAAGCGGTCTCCTCTACAGATGAACCACATCTTCCCAAAATTCTACCAATGAACCGAAGACGACTATCCGCCTTCCCCACAACTGCCATTACATGTTTGTCCCACTTCATATCGCTCTGCAATGTTGCGCCCAAATATTTAATCGATGTGACTGTGTCATGCGCTACACTACTAATGGAGTAGTCAAACAATACAGGATTCTTTTTCCTATTCATCTGCATTAATTTACATTTATCTGTATTTAGAGTTAGCTGCCATTCTTTACACCAATCAGAAATCCTGTCCAAGTCATCTTGTATCCTCCTACAGTCACTCAACGACGACACCTTCCCGTACACCACAGCATCATCAGCAAACAGCCGCACATTGCTATCCACCCTATCCACAAGATCATTTATGTAGATAGAAAACAACAGCGGACCTACCACACTTCCCTGGGGCACTCCAGATGATACCCTCACCTCCGATGAACACTGACCATCGAGGACAACGTCCTGGGTTCTATTACTTAGGAAGTCTTCGAGCCACTCACATACTTGGGAACCAATCCCATATGCTCGTACCTTAGTTAGGAGTCTGCAGTGGGGCACCGAGTCAAACGCTTTCCGGAAGTCAAGGAATATGGCATCCGTCTGATAGCCTTCATCCATGGTTCGCCAAGATATCATGTGAAAAAAGGGCGAGTTGCGTTTCGCAGGAGCGATGCTTTCTAAAGCCGTGCTGATGCATGGACAGCAACTTCTCTGTCTCAAGGATATTCATTATATTCTAACTGAGAATATGTCCGAAAATCCAGCAACAAACCGATGTTAAGGATATTGGTGTGTAATTTTCAGGATCCGTCCTTCTACCATTCTTACATACAGGCGTCACCTGCGCTTTTTTCCAGTTGCTTGGTACTTTACGTTGGGTAAGAGATTCGCGATAAATGCAAGCTAAGTAAAGAGCCAATGCAGTAGAGTACTCTCTGTAAAACCGAAATGGAATTCCATCAGGACCTGGTGATGTATCTATTTTCAACCAATTCAGCTGTTTCACAACCCCAGGGATGTCTATCACTATGTCTTCCATACGGCAATCTGTACGAGACTCAAACGGCGGTATGTTTGTACGATCCTCCTGCGTGAAACCTTTCTCAAATGCTAAATTTAAAATTTCAGATTTCGTTTTGCTGTCTTCCATTGCCAGACCAGACTGGTCAGTGAGTGACTGGATGGAAGCCTTCGACCCGCTTACCGATTTTACGTAAGACCAGAATTTCCTTGGGTTTTCAGCAAGATCTTTTGCTAAGATATGACGGTGGTAGTGGCTGAATGCTTCGCGCATCGCTCTTTTTACAGCAGCACGAATCTCTACTAACTTTTGCCTGTCCTCATTCTCCCAATCTTCCTTGTACCGCGAGTGCCACTGCCTTTGCTTCCTGAGCATTCTCCGAATTGCGCTGTTAAACCACGGTGGGTCTTTTCCGTCCGTAACCCACTTTTTCGGCGCATACTTGTCCAATGCGTGATTTACAATGTGTTTAAAATTTGCCCATAATTGTTCCACGTCCACCGTACCGAAAGTAAATAAAGTCGATTCGTTTACTAACTGGGATGCTAACAACTGCTTATCTGCTCTTTCTAGTAAGAATACTCTCCTAGCCTTCTTGACGGATTTTTTAAGTTTCGTAACCATAGTCGTAATGACAACATTATGATCACTAATCCCTGACTCAACACTGACACCGTCGATGAGGTCTGGTCTGTACGTGGTGATATTCCTGGCTACCTGTGATATATGTTCCACATAGGCAGCGCGGTATAGTGGCGTCCTGTCAGGGTTCGCGCGGTTCTCCGTCGGATGTTCGAGTCCTCCCTCGGGCACTGGCGTAAGTGCTGTCCTTAGCGTAAATTAGTTTCAATTAGGTTAAGTAGTGTCTAAGCTTACGGACCGCGGACCTCAGCAGTTTGTCCCGTAAGATCTTACCAAAAATTTCCAAATTTTATTCCACATATACTCCACTTTCTTCACGTGGTAATAACATTGTCGGACATGTAAGAGAAGGCCTGTCCGAAAAAATTTGTACGCATGTTTTAAGGTTCAGCTTGCGTGATACACAGAATAGAACTTTCACGTAGCGTGGAAAATAACTGTATTCAGTATAACACGGAAATGAAATATCGCGTTAGGGAAAACACTCGAGAGAAGTTTTACACGCGAATAGAAACGTCTCTTTTGAAGAGTAACGATAATGTAACTAATTAAACTATTTACTCCAACGAATGTAGAGAATCGAGTCAGAGAGTAACCGGAACTGCCGATGCTGCAGCACTGCGCATCTGACGACAAGTGCGTAAATACTCAGACAGCCGCTCTAAGAAGATACACAAAACAAATGTATCTGACAGCCATCTTGATCGCTACAGCAGGCCCTTTGGAGGGGAGGGGTGGGTGGTGGGGGGCGTGGGGGTGGGGGTGGGGGGGGGGGGGGAGAGCGGAGCGTCATCCAAAAAGCGTGTAGGGAATTGTACGTGTCGTGCTTGTCATCTTGTTCGTTATGAAAGCGAATTAAGGCTGGGTGGTGCTTGTGCGTGCTGATGATGGTGGTTCCATGGTGCATCAGTTGGAAGTACATCTGGGCACATGTACCCTGGTCTGACTCGGTCAGTGGGAACTGTAGAAGATTTGCCGTTTTCTGTTATGTCTCGTGTTCGTGCTCCTCTTCGCAGGGCGAGGTGTGCACCTGTGTAAGGTGACTGCTGCCAGGGCTACAGCACACGTACGTAGCGTAACGTGGTGTGTGTTTCCAACTTGGGATGTGCGAATATGAGGGATGCACCATGTTTCGAAACTCTGCGAGGGCGAATGCATGCTACATGTTCTCTCAACCATTGAATGAAAGCTGATTACAGACAATTTGCGTCCATAAATTGTCCTGGGTGCCGTAGCGCTTCACCGTAGGCTAGTCCAGCTCATGAGGATCTACGTCCAGCTTGTATGTGTTTCGGAGACCAATTAGAGAACCACCGATAGAGCTTCCGCCCCGTTAATTTCATGGCAAAGAAGTGCTGCTTTTAGGTGACCAGCTCTACGACGTCCTCGTCTCTTCGGGCACTCCGGATTAGCGTCAACAGCACCCAATCGAAGTTTCTAAACGCTAGGAATAGCATATAGCGATGCTTAATAAAGGCCTCCAGATTTTCTCTTAAGCTCGTTACCGTTACTAGAAATAATAGAAGCCATTCTGAAGGTTACACAACCGAACATAGTCAGATATTGTGTTTTGGCAGTTCCTTAATGAACGCCGTTGTGCGGTTGTCCGTGATCCAAAATACAGACCATTTTTCTTTATTTCTTGTGCAGTGTCTTTCTTAACCCACACCAGAGCTGGGATGTTCCAGTCATGAAGAATTGATCCCCGGCTCATCCACAATTAAAACCGATATGTTCACTGGTAATTGGAATCTTCTTCTCGGAAAAACTACGAGTTTGACAGCTTCAATTAGTCGGACATGTTGCTGCGCCCTCCTCCTAGAGTGACGCCGGATTCCTGATTTCCCGATGGTATTAATGACAAATATGATTAAATAAATAAAAAAAGAACGAAAACAAAAATAAACAACTAAACGACGTTGACTGTACCTCTACTCCACGTTTCCTATGTTTTCCTTTGTTCCAGGAGGGTGGGAACGGGACATGGAGTAAAGGTCTCGGGTTGAGACCCCTGCGCACTTTGCCGCCACCCCTCCTTTGGGCTCCTCGAGGTTCCTTGAAAATAAAAAGAAAAGGAGAAAGCAGCAATCTGGTTTCGTAGGATAAAAGTGTATGAGACGACGGTTAGACTCCCACTCGAACGTAAATATTAATCTTTTTGTTTTTTTCATCATTGATCATATTTAGTTTATGTGACATTTGAGAAGTAATATAATGAAGCAAATGCCATGTGTATTTGCATGAAGTTTCAATTTACGTTTTCCTCGTCTGTATGACAATTACTATCCCGCAACGCGTGATGTCGAGAGCACATTCGACAAGTAATTGTACATTACTCTTGTGGCCTGGCACATTGTCACTTCCTATATTCCTGGTTGTGAATAACGTCATTCTCATCCTTCAAATTACAGGTAGTTAATTGTCGAATAGCATATGACATTCGCTACAACTTCATGAAAACATCGTTCTTGTGAAACGCAACTAGCTCTTTATACTCATGAAGTAATGAGCCTTATCGACAGAGGATGTCACATTGATTCGAATATTTTGGATATCCAGAAGGCTTTCGACACCGTTCCTCACAAGCGTCTTCTACCCAAACTGCCTACCAGTGGAGTATCGCCTCAGTTGTGTGGTTGGATTCGTGATTTCCTGTCAGAGAGATCATAGTTCGTAGTAATAGAAGGAACGTCATCGAATAAAACAAAATTATTATCCGGCATTCCCCGAGGAAGTGTTATAGGCCCACTATTGTTCCTGATCTATATTAACGACATAGGAGACAATGTGAGTAGTAGTCTTAGATTGTTTGCAGATGATGCTGTCATTTACCGTCTTGTAAAGTCGTGAGATGATCGAAACAACTTGCAAAATGATTTAGGTACGATATCTGTATGGTGCAAAAAGTGGCAATTGAACCTGAGTATAGAAAAGTGTGAAGTTATTCACAGGGGTACTAAAAGAATTCCGCTAAATTTCGGTTACGCAATAAGTCACACAAATCTGAACGCTCTAAATTCAACCATCACATAGATCACGTTGTGGGTAGAGCAAATCAAAGACTGCGATTCATTGGCAGAACACTTAGAAGGTGCAACTGGTCTATTAAAGAGACTGCTTACACCACGCTTGTCCTCCCTGTTCTGGAGTATTGCTGTGCGGTGTGGGATCCGCATCAGGTGGGACTGACTGATGACATCGAAAAAGCACAAAGAAGGGCAGCTCGTTTTGTATTATCGTGAAATCTGGGAGATAGTGCCACAGACATTATACGTAAATTGGAGTAGCTATCGTTAAAACAAAGGCTATTATCGTTGCAACGGGATCTTGTCATGAAATTTCATTCACCAGTTTTCTCCTCACCAGTTTTCTACTCCGATTGCAAAGAAACATTCCCTTGACACCCTCCTACATAGAGAAAACTGGGTATCACCGTAAAAGAAGAGAAACCATGGCTAGCACAGAAAAATTAAGTGCTCGTTTATCACGCTCGCCGCTCAAGAGTGGAACGGTAGAGAGAGAGCTTGAAGGTTGGTCATTCAGCCCGCTGCTAGGCACTTTATTGTGAATAGCAAAGCAATCACGGAGATGTACTTCTCAGACGTCATACATGTTAAATAATGTGACCAATGATGAAAAAAATACAGAACAAACAGTAAGTGTTAGTGGGATTTCAACCGTCACCTCTCCACGATCTTTTCGCAACTCGTGAATGGTAATGACTTGACTCTTTACGTGTGGAATCTCCGAGCAGATATATCCGGTATATAACAGACACGTAAAACTTCTCTTGTGATTTTCTCGGAATTTTCCAGAGTAGTGCACCTTACCAATTGCACATTATATCCTTTTAACTGCCTACTAAATGTGTACAGAATTTGAAGAGAATTCGTGCTCAGAACGTCTTGGCCTCTTCTCTACCAAGTCAGAGAATAAACTGAATTGTCGAAGCTGAAACACAGCGCCTCTGGTTGCAGGCAAGTAAACACTTTGAAAGTCGCAGTAAAAGCGAACTCACAACCCAACTCAGAGGCAGCGAATGGCAACCTGGATCACTACAACACCACAGCTAACATTATAGTGCACGGTGAATCTGTTTCTATTACACATTCCTTCCTGTTCTACGATGTTTGAATTGCTTCGTTTTCAGTCGCTCTCGTATTTAACTACATCTTCGTTTGTTCTGTGTCTTTCCTGAGTTTCATTATTTTCAACAGTAAAACGTGGAAATAATTAAGAGTTTCTTCTTTTTCACAGTCTGTGGAAACCAGTTCATATGCTTCATACAGCTATACGGAAGTGGGAATACGTTGTCACCATGTAGGACTGCAGGCTTTCGTGGCCGTTGTCACTGAAGTTAAAATCTTCTGAGTTATTAAGCCAGGTCATGTTTCTTCTAAATTGTTCGACGTTTCGACCCCTCTGCTGGGATCTTCTAAGGATTTTCTGGTGTCTACCACTGCTAGGACAGTGTTCTACCAGTAGTGGACACCAAAAGATTGTGAGGAAGATCCGAGCAGAGGGGTGGAAACGTCGAACATTTTAGAAGAAACATGACGCGGCCTAATAACCCAGAAGATTTTAACTTCACGTTGTCAACACATGTGCACCTTTGTTACATATTTTTTCTCTCCACTAAATGTCAATGTCACGTTAACAGTTCTACGATCTCTGTGCATGTTCAAATAAACGACGATGCTACAGAATGGTACCCGGGCAACAAGTAAACACGCTCTTGAAGTCCAGAAGTCTATTCGGTTGCTAATCTAAGCATTCCTTTTGTCTTCGTCGTAACCGGTAGTTGGAATTAACACGGACGCACGCACGCACACACACACACACACACACACACACACACAGAGAGAGAGAGAGAGAGAGAGAGAGGGAGAGAGAGAGAGAGAAGGAGAGTGAGAGAGAGAAGGACTTTCTGCAGTGAAATCTGCGCCGACGAACACGTCCTGCACCAGTCGTGCGCAAACAAAAGGCGCCTTGCGGATCCGGCTTGCCGTGTCCCCGGGGTATCGCAGCCTCCTGCAGAGAAAAGCGCTCGTCAGGGATCCCCTGGTGGACGGCAACCTGCGCTCCACGGACCTCCAGTCCGGACGGGAGACCCGGTGCCACTGCCGTGAAGCGGGGATCGATGGGGCTCCGCAGTCTGGGCACGTCGCGCTGCGTAAGCACCCCCGCCCTGTCCGCCCCCGCGGCCGACTTCTCGGTGCACCGCAGACGTCTGTCACGCTGACTGCCCTCAGACTGACCAACGTTTTCCGTTAGCCGCTAGCTAGAGGCATGTTTACGGGAACTACCGAGAAAATGTTGCCATTTTGAGCAAGTAATGAATTAATTTTTAATTAACGAGCGTTAATAGTCCAGTACAGCCACTGGTAGAAAATTTATACCGTTTTACTTAATTTTCATCCAGTTTCCCGCCTGTCAGTGACAGACTTCAGCAGTCACGATATGGGATGGGGCCATAATCACTTACTCTCGGGTGCACAACAAATACGTAAGCTTTATTCAAGGAAATTAAAATTGTAAAACAATCTCTAAAAAAAAACGCAACTTACTGTATGACGGATGAAGGGCTTACAACAGAAAAAAAATTCCACAATTTTAGGGCCGAAGCAACAAACGGCTGTAGGCCAGAATTAGAAGTCAGAAGAACAATTCAAAATAGCACATATTAAGATAAATATTACATTTTAAAACAAACTGTAGCGCGGCTGAATGCTTTATTGTAAAAGAAGTGAAATTATTGCTCGGTTGAAGGCCAAACACAGCTTCAAATCACAAACGGCTGAAGGCTTGAATTACAAGTCAGAAGAACAATTTCAAATAGCACTTTTAAAATAAATCCATTCCTCTTAAAACAATTTTGCTTAAAAAAGGAACTTACTGTAACACTGCTGAAGGCCTTATCACCAAAGAAGTGAAATTTTTCCTCGACTGAGAGCCAGATCAACAATAATTACAAAATTACGAATATCCTTAAAACAAGCATCAAAATCTAAGGAATAAGGACAAGCGGTTCTCAGCAAGTCTTCCAAGGATCAGCTTGGGAAGGTCACTCAAACATAAGGTAAGGTGAGACAGGCAGCCCAGAGTTGTACTCACGTACAAGGATCGCAACAGAAACTAGGGGCAGCCGGCCGTGGTGGCCAAGTGATTCTAGGCGCTACAGTCTGGAACCACGCGACCGCTACGGTCGCAGGTTCGAATCCTGACGCGGGCATGGATGTGTGTGATGTCCCTAGGTTAGTTAGGTTTAAGTAGTTCTAAGTTCTAGGGGACTGATGACCTCAGAATTTAAGTCCCATAGTGCTCAGAGGCATTTGAAACTAGAGGCAGCTTAAGCGCTGACCGACCGACTAACCAATCCGCCTAACACTCGATCACTGGTACAATGATGGATATTTTTAGGCAAGGGCGAAGAAACAGACAGCACTACGTCTTCAGAAAACACCCAAGGCCGAAGGAAATACTAGAACCCAGGTAGACCTCCCACAACCCCCCCCCCCCTCCCCAAAAAAGAAATTGCACAGTAGAATATAAGAGGCTGTCAAACTACACTCCGTGTCGGACAGCATCAACACGACGAAGAAAGGTACACTGCTGGAAATGTACGTTAATCTCGAGGGCAGGTAACTCCGGCGTTAGCGGCCACAAAGCAGAAAATACCTCTAATTGCACTTCACTAATAACAATAATACTAAGTTCAATGATGAATAACAGATAGCGAAAGATGGCTGCAATATTTCACCGCCTCGAAACACTTCACTCGTTGCCGCCAGGCTCAGCGGCCCTGGGAGAAACAAGGCGCCAACCAGAGGGGAGATCTCAGAATAGTGGCGGTTGCATTAGCAGTTAAATCTTCACTCAATTAAAACGTCCAGGTTTCGGTGTGCAACGAAGTCGTCGCTTTCGCAGCAACCCCTCCTCGATCCGGCAGTGGCAGCACGCCTCCAGCGGCCCCGGCTTGCCCTTGCGCTGCACGGACCTGCCCGCTGCTGCGCCCCTACCGGACTGGTCTCTGTTCGCAACCCCTCACCAAATCCAGTATGCAGACAGCATTAAAATAACTGCTCATTCAAAACCACAAGATAAAACGGATCCGGGAAAACAACTCCACCAACAACTCACAATGCTAAAACCAGTCACTGTGAAACAACACGGACGAATTATAAGTCGGCACAAACACAGAGAAGCCAGAAGCGGTCGAAAGACCAAATGCACGTCGTCAGCTGCGACGACCGACCGAACGACCAACCAACGGTCGTCCCTACTCAAGTCTGGCACGGGAAAGATCCCAGTATAAATCGTCGGCTGACAACTTATTGCCATGAGGTCACTTCGACGGGCAGACACATAAACACAAACTAAAGTTGCACTACTCGAATATCACGGTCCATACAACTAAAACTCGCGGAATCCGGTCCTTGACGTGGTCGTGCACTCTCGCGTCCACATCCTTCCGTCGGACAGTGCATGTGTGTCGCCAGCGGTCGGGTGAGTACTGGCTGTCCAGACCTCACTGCTGCTCTATCCCAACTCAACTAGCTTGACACACGACGACGTGGGAATACTAGAGGCCGCTCCAAAGATGGTACCACAGTACGAGCTATCGATAAGCGCTGCAGCTGCCACTCACGGACAGACAATGTGAGCAAACGTAGTGGCGCCAGTGAACACAATAAGAAAACGAGACGCCACTATCGCTATTACAACATGCCAAGCTATGAACGGCATCAACGCGAGCCGCACACGGCTCAGACAACATTTAACTAGCCAGAAATTTTTGTGGCAAATGTAGTCACATGACTGTGCAGATTACACTACTGGCCATTAAAATTACTATACCAAGAAGAAATATGGATGACAAACAGGTATTCATTGGACAAATTTATTATACTAGAAGTGACATGTGATTACGTTTTCACGCAATTTAGGTGCATACATCCTGAGCAAACAATACCCAGACCAACCACCTCTGGCCGTAATAACGGTCTTGATACAATTGCGCACTGAGTCAAACAGAGCTTCCATGGTGTGTACAGGTACAGCTGCCCATGCAGCTTCAACACGATACCACAGTTCATCAAGAGTAGTAACTGGGGTATTGTGACGAGCCAGTTGCTCGGCCACCATTGACCAGACGTTTTCAATTGGGGAGAGATCTGGAGAATGTGCTGGCCAGGGCAGCAATCGAACATTTTCTGTATCCAGAAAGGCCCGTACAGGACCTGCAACGTACGGTCCTGCATAATCCTGCTGAAATGTAGTGTTTCGCAGCGATCGAATGAAGGGTAGAGCCACGGGTCGAAACACATCTGAAATGTAACGTCCACTGTTCAAAGTGCCGTCAATGCGAACAAGAGGTGACCGAGACGTGTAACCAATAGCACCTCATACTATCACGCCGGGTGATACGCCAGTATGGCGAAGACGAATACGCGCTTCCAGATGGTTCAAATGGCTCTGAGCACTATGGGACTTAACAGCTACGGCCATCAGTCCTCTAGGACTTAGAACTACCTAAACATAACTAACCTAAGGACATCACACACACCCATTCCCGAGGCAGGATTCGAACCTGCGACCGTAGCGGTCACGCGGTTCCAGTCTGAAGCGCCTAGAACCGCACGGCCACACCGGCCGGCTCGCGCTTCCAATGTGCGTTCACCGCGATGTCGCCATACACGGATGCGACCATCATGATGCTGTAAACAGAACCTGGATTCATCGGAAAAAATGACGTTTTACCGTTCGTGCACCCAGGTTCGTCGTTGAGTACACCATCGCAGACGCTCCTGTCTATGATGCGGCTTCAAGGGTAACCGCAGCCATGGTCTTCGAGATGACGGTCTATGCTGCTGCAAACGTCGTCGAACTGATCGTGCAGATGGTTGATGTCTTGTAAACGTCCCCATCCGTTGACTCAGGGATCGAGACGTGGCTGCACGATACGTTACACCCATGCGGATAAGATGCATGTCATCTCGACTGCTACTGATACGAGGCCGTTGGGATCCAGCACGGCGTTCCGTATTACCCTCCTCAACCCAGCGATTCCATATTCTGCTAGCAGTCATTGGATCTCGACCAACGCGTGCAGCAATGTCGCGATACGATAAACCACAATCGCGATAGGCTACAATCCGACCTTTATCAAAGTCGGAAACGTGATGGTACGCATTTCTCCTCCTTACACGAGGCATCACAACAACGTTTCGCCAGGCAACGCCGACCAACTGCTGTTTGTGTATGAGAAATCGGTTGGAAACTTTCCAGATGTCGTCACGTAGTAGGTGTCGCCACCGGCGCCAGCCTTGAGTGAATGCTCTGAAAAGCTAATCATTTGCATATCACAGCATCTTCTTTCTATCGGTTACATTTCGCGTCTGTAGCACGTCATCTTCGTGGTGTAGCAATTTTAATGGCCAGTGGTGTAATTCATGCTTTCCGAATATACACTGATGTCCAAAATTAAAGCAACAAACCGATATTTCCTCCCGTCTGATGTCTATTTCATGGTATAATTACACAAACTGTCAACAGATGTCTGTAAAATCGTGTTTTGCGCGGAAATTGCATTCCGGTCAGTGGACAGTCACGCCAACGATGAAGTCAGTTCACCTATCAAACGGGGTAGTGCCTGCTGCGTAGGTCCACATCTACAATCGTTGTGTATAAAGTCACGGTCTGGGCAGTATGCCACAAAGAACACGCCTGCCAGACTGTCTGTGGTGGAGGGCCATAAGAAGAATGGATGCAGGACAGTCGCAAATTAATGTGGCCCGATGGCTTAATATGAGCCGTCCTGTTGTTTCTCGGATGTGGTGACTATTTGTGGAGACTGAAGCTCTACTCCGTAGATCAGGGCAGGGCCGACTACATGTGAGATCAGACAGAGAGGAGCGTTATTTGGCTGTAAGAGTACGACTTAGTACTGCAGGGCAACTGGCAATTAACCTCGCAGCATTCACTGGATGTGTTGTATTCAGAAAAAAAGGTGACACAGCGCTTCGGCAGAATGGCTTTTACTGTAGCAGACCTTCTGTAACTGTACCTCTAACGCGTCTTCATAGCACAGAAAGTTTAATGTGGAGCCGTTAACATACCACCTGGACGTAGAACAGTGGGCCAATGTTGTTTTCTCAGATGAGTCCTTATTCCGTCTAGAGAGTCAATCTCCAAGCATTCGCATCTTGAAGCAACGCTTAGCACGATTTCGGGACTCAAGCATTGTGGCAAGAGACCGATATCGAGGAGGATCCCTAATGGTGCGGCCCGAGGTTATGTGGACCACTCGAACAGCTCTTCATGAAATTGTACTTGTGAATCGACAAAGTTTAAATGCTGCCAGATATCGTGACGAGGTCTTGGGACCTTATGTGCGGTTGTTGTGAGGTGGTGTGGACCCAGACTTTCTATTTATGGACGAAAATGCTCGATCTTATAGAGAACGGGTGGTTGGCGTTTTCTTGGGAACGGAAAATGTTGCTCACATGCCTTGGCCGGCTTGCTCTCCGGATTTTAATTCCATACAGCATGTCCTAGATGCACCACGTCAACACCCCCCCCCCCCCCCCAACCACTCCCCATGCGTACCTCTGCAGCAAGCGTGGGCGTAATTGCCTTAACATGAGTATGATGACATCATTCGCAACATGCCCCTATTGTTATCACGCATGCATTACTGCCAGAGTTGGTCACGTCCGACATTGATCTCATTAGGCAGTTGTCTCAATGTGTGTGCAAATCCGTTACGTTGGAATAAACGAAGAAAATTTTTGTATATCGTCATGCATACAGCAGTTACGTATGTTCAGTATTCTGAAGGTGGCAGGGGTAAAACACAGGGAGCGAAAGGCTATTTACAATTTGTACAGAAACCAAGTGGCAGTTATAAGAGTCGAGCGGAATGAAAGGGAAGCACTAGTTGGGAAGGGAGTGAGACAGGGTTGTAGCCTGTTCCCGATGTTATTCAATCTGTATATTGAGCAAGCAGTAAAGGACAAAAGAAAAATTCGGAGTAGGAATTAAAATCCACGGAGAAGAAACAAAAACTTTGAGGTTCGCAGATGACATTGTAATTCTGTCATAGGCGGCAAAGGACCTCGAGGAGCAGTTGATCGGAATGGACAGGAGGATATAAGATGAACATCAACAAAAGCAAAATGAGGATAATGGAATGTAGTCGAAGTAAATGGGGTGAATTAGACTAGGAAATGAGACACTTAAAGTATTAAATGAGTTCTGCTATTTGGGGAGCTAAATAACTGATGATGGTCGAAGTAGAGACGATGTAAAACGTAGACTGGCAATGGCGGGGAAAGCGTTTCTGATGAAGAGAAATTTGTTAACGTCGAGTATAGATTTAAGTGTCACTAAGTCGCTTCGCAAAGTATTTGTATGGAGTGTAGGCATCTGTGGAAGTGAAACGTGGGCGATAAAAAGAAGATAATGGAAGGTTTAGAAATGAGTGCTACAGAAGAATGCTGAAGATTAGATGGGTGGATCACATAACTAATGAGAAGTTATAGAATAGAATTGGAGAGAAGAGAAATTTGTGGGACAACCTGACTAGAAGATGGAATTGGTTGGTAGGGCATGTTCTGAGGCATCAAGGACTCACCAACTTATTAGTAGAGGGCAGCGTGGAGGGTAAAAATCGTAGAGGGAGATCAAGAGATGAAAACATTAAGCAAATTCAGAAGGATGTAGGTTGCAGTAGCTACTGGGAGATGAGGAAGACTTCACAGGATAGAGCAGCATGGAGAGCTGTATCAAACCAGTCTCTGGACTGAAAATCACAACAAAAACATTCTTTACATTGTTCCTACTTTATTTTCAACTGTTTATTGTGATACGCTAAGTTGTAGCCTATGTCATATTTCCACATCCTACAATCGTTGGTGAACCTGCATTTAGGTCGTAATTAGATTCAAGGGGAAATATATCTTTATTTTATTAACGCAGGCCTAAATTACGGTATACAACTACGTAGCCTGGTCCGAGACGCCTGTTGCCAACGTTTGCACCCCAAATGCGGTTTCCACTCACTGAGCTCTCACATTGTAGAACATTTCTCGAATTTTTTTACTACAGGATTCGGCGTCAACTTTAACAAACGCTGAATCACTGTATTGTCCTCCAAAGAAATATCGAAAGCAGTTATAAAAAATACACGGTTCTATTTTAAAAACCATACTGGCTTCAATATCTCAGTTGGTATTAGCGCTAAAATCATTACCAAACAAACGGATACGTGCCTATCGACGCCCTCACTTTTGTCGGAAACCGCGTTTCGATATATGTAACCGTTCACGAAATGGGAACGAGTCGCTGCGTCTCATTGTTAACTAATAAAAACCAATGGGTGATATCGGATACCTCACGCAGCTTAGATTTTTGATTGAGTGGGAAGAAATTAGTGCTCGCGTTCTACGTGATTCGATTATGGGACCACTTCTGTTCTTGTAACAATGACCTTTGATATCCGAACTTGCAGTCGATGATAGCATAGTAATGTAGCCCAACAGACCAGCAACCACAGAAGGAGCAATAGCTGAAATGTTCAAAATGTGTTATTCATCGATTTTCGGTGTATGAATTCTTAGTTGGAAAGAACAATTTGTTCATTTAATCCAGAAGAAAGCTCAGCATGAGGAACTGAAACAGACAACGCTGGCTTTCGAAATGTTTACTTTAAGGTTAAATATCCTGAATTCAGGGCCTGTACCACTTACGGAAAGAAAGTATCCGTTGCACACACACACACACATACACACACACACACACACACACACACACATATATATATATATATATATATATATATATATGTGTGTGTGTGTGTGTGTGTGTGTGTGTGTGTGTGTGTGTGGTGCCACCGCCAGGCACCACACTTGCTAGGTGGTAGCCTTTAAATCGGCCGCGGTCCGTTAGTATACGTCGGACCCGCGTGTTGCCACTATCAGTGATTGCAGACCGAGCGCCGCCACACGGCATGTCTAGAGAGACTTCCTAGCACTCGCCCCAGTTGTACAACCAACTTTGCTAGCGATGGTTCACTGACAAAATACGCTCTCATTTGCCGAGACGATTGTTAGCATAGCCTTCAGCTACGTCATTTGCTACGACCTAGAAAGGCGGCAGTACCAGTTACTATTGGTACTGTAATAATGTACCGTCAAGACCGACGTTCACCATTTATGGATTAAAATTAAGTATTCCGCCAGCTACGTCCGTTTTTTCTAAATTCTAATTTCCTTGCCCTGTTCCAGACCCCACGCCAGCCTGCGTGAGCTAAAACGCGTGCCTTTCGGCTTCTTCTTGTAACCCGGTGTTGGCTCTACTGCCAACCCACAACAATATATATATAAATATATATATAATTCTGGTTGGAAGCTGAATTAAATATAGAACATGACATGGTCGTAACTGCTTTGGAGTAAAAATTTGTTTTTTGTAAACTACGACGTAATAAGTGCTAGCCCATCATCAACGTAAATCAAAGAAGCTTGCTTCATTGTAAATAGTAGCACCCCAATTCTGTGGGGGTAGGTGAATCTATCATTTCTGTCGTTGCTTACCATCTGCCACAGGAGCATTCATATGTCGATATAATGAAAGTTCTGTCAAAGAAAGGATAAATCATGCGTTACTGTTGTTTACAAACAGCAGATTAATTATTTACGAAGAATTGTGTTTGTCATATTTAACATATTATTCGTTTCTACTTTCATACTGTTGTGGTCATTACAATACCTTCCACAAACCAGAAACCATTCTGTTGTTGTACAGTCGGTAAAGACAGGCCAGTATTGAAAGTTAGAAGATAAGTTGTCCTTAGACTCAGTCCTGAATAACACTGTAACTTACACAACGTGAGTCTGATGCTAGTTCATATTGTGCCTTGTCGACAAAGAAAATTTGCTTGGTCGTTATATGGTGAAGACCCCTTCCGCAGCTATCTTTTCTATTTTGTATCTGGCTCAAAGGGGTGAACCCACACCACATATACACTGTATTAGAGGTGCGAGTACAAATGCTGTAACGACTGGGGCACACACCTCATCATTGGGTTTAGAACCAAAGGTCATGGCTTCAGGACCTGGAGAGGGAAATTAATCATCACTCCATCAATGAACCTGAAAGTGACCTAGAACGTGACGACACAATCCAGAATCACGTAAGGCGGGAAATTTTAAACTAAAAGGCCATGGGTGGTGGAAAAAAAAATTAAAGATGATGCTATTTGGAATTGTTTTTAGCATTCATTGAGCTGAAATGTCCAGTTACAGTTATTGAAAATGCAAGATGGCGCTTGTGGGGAAAAATTTCGTTAAAATTAAACTATCACAATGCAGCTTTTTCTTTACTAAGGCCTGCCCACAATTTTGTCGCCTTGGTTACTCTCCTATGTCTCTAAATGATCCGATGTTTTTGTGTGCGATCCAGAAGGATTTACCAAAAAAACTGAGTAAAGGGAGTACTTTCAGTATTTCGACATCTACAGGAGCTTTACAAGTAATTAAAGAGAAACAGAGAGGTACAATTTAGCCACCACGTCCGTGCTCAAAAGTGTTCAAGCACTCTGACTTTTTTGGTGTTATCTTCATAAGTATTTACCCTAAAGATTATAAATTAGCACTTTCATATCTAAAAGTATTTTACACGAGATTAAAATGAAACAGAATGTCATAATACAGACCCAGTGAACCTAATATAACTTTACTCATCTTTTTACGCCATATGAAATGTATTTATCCAATATTTGCTTAAAATAAAACTTGTGTAATCGTATGGCCTGATTTATGTGTGATAGGAGATCTAAGGTACATTGGAATCTCAAATTAATTACTTTCCACATTTAAATTGTTCAATAATACTTACAAATTTGGAGACGGAGTGTTTCGCTTTGTCTGAGAAGTCTTGATTTTTATATGTTCACAGTTTTTCACACCCGATTTGGTGTGGCATTGCAAACCATTCACAGGCACTACTTTTACTCTTGCAGCTTAAAGTGCACTTGTCGACGAGAATTACCAAAGTAAACAATCTTATTTCCACATCTAAATTTGTAAAACACTCTTCTATAAAACTGGTATCAAAGTCAGAGCAGGCATTCACATTGTAGCCTCGTTGGAAGTACGCCAAAGAATCCTAACAGTCTGAACACGTTCTGCGTCATGTTGAAAAGCATTTATAAAAAAAATTACGTAAAAGTTGTAACTAGCCGTATTTTCACATCTCCAGATGACATGTAGCAGGATAAGCAAGCCGTTATTAGTTCCTTCTGCAACTAAATGGCAATGTGTTACTGTTAGTATAAACACATTGTCATAATTATTAAAAGTATATAAGCAAACACACACAAATTGTTGTCATTGTGACTACAATGTCTAAATTATTATATAAAGCTCATGTTTAGTTGATAAAACGTGTCAAATACAAGCAGATAGGCAATTAATGTATGCCCCCTAAAAACGTGACTGTATTGTCTCACATTAATTGCCAAAATGTTATTACCATATCTAAATTTTTCTATAACAGAACAGAAATCATGTAGTATGCAATGCAGTAATATTGAACAGCAGTTATTTATTTTGTATTATATTCAATATCGAACATGCTTGTGGTAGAAAGGTTATCAATAATATTTTGGCACGACTAACAGTCGTGAGAACTGATGTCACTGGCAATGTGTTATGTGACTCGGAAAACCAATTTTCAAAATATGCAATTGATTTTTCATAATTTACGAAATATGAAATATTTCTTTACTTTAAGCACGACTAAATACAGTGCTTGAACAGAAGATGAAACAACGCCAGAAGCGATGTTAACACAAGACAGCGATGGAAGATACATATACGTGAAATAAAGGTTTTGCTCCACAAGTATAATTACGGATGCATGACTGAAAACTGAAATTATAGCTCTGCAGCAGTAAATACTTTTATTATTTCTCGAAATATGTAACATTTCTAACACAAAACACACGTGACGCCACTGTTGTAAAACAGTTGTTCCGTAATAACTTTTTGAAAGCTATGCATGGCTTGAGCCGGCCAAAGTGGCCGTGCGGTTAAAGGCACTGCAGTCTGGAACCGCAAGACCGCTACAGTCGCAGGTTCAAATCCTGCCTCGGGCATGGATGTTTGTGATGTCCTTAGGTTAGTTAGGTTTAACTAGTTATAAGTTCTAGGGGACTAATGACCTTAGCAGTTGAGTCCCATAGTGCTCAGAGCCATTTGTTTGCATGGCTTGCATATTGGCACATCAGATAAAATCGTTAGGTGAAGCAGTAGATGTTAAATGATCAGATGTGAAATTATAAAAAATGTAAAAACTTTCTATGAAACATTTTAAAACTTTCCAAAATTTTCTCAAACTCACTGAAATATTTTATAATTGTCTTTTTTTTTTTACAAAATTATGGCCAGTTTCAATATCTTAGCGAGTGCAACACCACTGTATCACCCATAAAGCTCTTACATAAAAAATATGAAGAATTTGAAACTTTTAACAGGTTTTATATGTTTTTTAAATTTTTTACTATTTTACATTTTATTATTTGCTTATGATCGCTTCCTTCTATTCTAACAATTGGAGGTATATGCATTTGTTAAATGGTTGCCATACACCACAGTGCAAGCATGATGGACCTTCAGTCTAAAAATTTGTACAAATTAATTGTCTGTATAAGTTAGTAAAATACACACAGCTTGACTATAGGTAATATGGAAATAAATTATATGTTAGTAGACAACCATAGTTAAGTATTGGTAGAATTTATTAAATTCACCAAAGATTGTAACAATTTATGTAGTAAGATATCAGAGCACTCACAGGCACTACTGCCAGTTGAAGTTGAAGTATAACACGCACTTGTTGACAAGAGCTGCCAAAACAAATAGTGATATTTTCCTATCTAAACTGATCAAAATCAGCCAAATGCTATAGTGATGCTCTGCTAGCTAATACCCTAGTGTGGGATCACTATCATCTTGTAGTTCCAAACTTTGACATTAGCTGCTGTCACACATTGGAAACTGCATGACAGACATGAAATAGCATGCACATTCCCATAGGTAACAAAAAATAGTTCCTATGCTTTCACCTACGTACATTCAAATTCAGTGACACATTATAGTGACCTAATGATAGGGTAAGAACATTATCTTTCAGTGGAAATTGCTTGTCATTTTCTGCTGATAACACTACTGGCCTGCTCCGCCACTCTCACTAACGGTGCCTTACATTTTACGTCTCGCTCCGCTGCGGGTTCACCTTGGCTCTCGTTGTGTAATCGAACCATCTGGCCATAATCAACAGATTCTGCATTCAACATATCCGCATGTTCATGTATTACATTCGACTGAGAATTCTCCACAACTTTCTCTTGATTAATTCTGCCGGTCTGACATTGATCCATTTGTGACGAGACTCGAAAATTCTCACCACTTTGGAGCAAACGTGTGTTGCTTCCAGTAAGCATGCATCCAGGTAGCTACTCCCTAGAGGGTTTAATTGCTCCTCATCGCAAAGCCATACAATTCTACCCAGACCTTTGCTCTAGCGAGCCACTAATTCAAAAAATGGTTCAAATGGCTCTGAGCACTATGGGACTTAACATCTATGGTCATCAGTCCCCTAGAACTTAGAACTACTTAAACCTAACTAACCTAAGGACATCACACACATCCATGCCCGAGGCAGGATTCAAACCTGCGACCGTAGCGGTCCTGCGGTTCCAGACTGTAGCGCCTAGAACCCGCTCGGATACTTCGCCCGGCTGTAAAATTTACAACTTTTATGTAATTTTTAGGAAAATTCTTTGGAACAGAGAGCAAAAGCTAAATTCAGAGATTTTCAATTTTTGAGCACAGGCACCATGGCTATATGGAAATTGGCTGTTTTTAATATTAATGGCCTATAAAGTAGGGAAGATTTTTGTAACTACAGGATTGCGTACATAGAAACACATGAAAGAGTTTAGAATTACAAGAAGGAATGCTCACTAAACTTTGCCATAAGCCATTTCCGACATTTTCTACAGTTTTTGTTGTTTTTAGACATGAGGTTGGGTTTTGTGCATCCTTCGTAAATATTTCGCAAAGTACATATTTAGGTTCTGTACATTATATCAAATCTGATTTAAAATATTGTAAATTATTTAGGTACAGAATAATATGGAGAGTAAAATAGTATATGGTTTTACACCGAGGCGCCAAAGGAACTGGTATAGGCATGCATATTCAAATACAGAGATATATAAACGGGAGGAATACGGAGCTACGGTCGGCGACGTCTATATAAGACAACAAGAATCTGGCGGAGTTGTTAGATTGGTTACTGCTGCAGCAAAGGCAGGTGATCAAGATGTGAGTTAGTTCGAACGTGGTATTATAGTCGGAGTACGAGCGATGGGACACAACATCTCCGAGGTAGCGATGAAGTGGGGACTTTCCCGTACGACCATAGCACGAGTGTACCGTGAATATCTGTAACCCGGTAAAACAAAAAATCTCCGACCGGAAACAGATCCTGCTAGAACGAGACCAACGACGACTGAAGAGAATAGTTCAACGTGGCAGAAGTGCAACCCTTCAGCAAACTGCTACAGATTTCACTGCTGGGCCATCAATAAGTGTCAGCGTGCGAACCATTCAAGGAAACATGATCGATATGGGCTTTCGGAGCTGAAGGCTTACTCGTATATCCTTGATGAATGCACGACACAAAGCTTTCCGCCTGGCCTGGCCCCGTCAACACCGACAATGGGCTATTGATGACTGGAAACATGTTGCGTGGTTAGATGAGTCTGGTTTCAAATTGTATGGAGTAGATGAACGTGTACAGGTATGGAGACAATCGCATGAATCCATGGACCCCGCATGTCATCAGAGTACTGTTCAAGCAGGTGGTGGCCCTGTAGTGGTGTGAGGCGTTTGCGGTTGGAGTGACATGAGACCCCTGATACGTCTAGTTACGACTCCGACAAATTACACGTACCTAAGCATCCTGTCTGGTCAGCTGCATCCATTCATGTGCATTCCGACGGACTTGGACAGTTTCAGCAGGACATTGCGACATCCCACACGTTCAGAATTGCTACAGAATGGCTCTAGGAACTCTCTTCTGAGATTAAACACTTTCGGTGGCTACCAAAATCCCCAGACATGAACGTTATCCAACATATCTGGAGTGTTCCATATCTGGAGTGCCATGCAACAAGCTGTTTAGAAGAGATCTCCATCCCCGGCACCCCCCCCCTCCCCCTTTACACTTACGGATTTACGGATAGCTCTGCAGTATTCTTTCAGTTCCCTCCAGCACTACTTCAGACATTAGTGAAGTCCATGCCACGTCGTGTTGCGGCACTTCTACGTCCTCATTGAGGTTCTACACAATATCAAGGAGGAGTACCAGTTCCTTTGGCTCTTCAGTGTAGAACAACACAATTTGTGGACAGTTAAGCAATGCTTCATCTGTTGTGCACCGTCCTGTGCTGTGAAACAGAAAATTTTCTTTTACCATAAGACCTCTGATACTTGCAAATCAACAGAGCTTACTTAATGTCTTAACTATTTTACGTGTCTTGAAAATGGAAATTTGTGTTACTTTCCATAGGCTTCTATTTCAAAGTGTACTTGTGTTCTGATTTTTGATAACACTTCGAATTAAAATGATTTCACTTGATGAGTTTCGGTGTGAAGTAGAGAAACGATGTAACAAACAGATAAATATCTCGGTAGCAATGGCTAAAAGCATCAGTCGGATATTTGTTACTAGATAGGGGGCGAGAGTTTGAATAATGTACTAAAGTACAACACACTTCCCGAACTCTGGATGCCGAAATACTGCGAGTTATACCTTCTTGTTTTATTTCTGTTTATTTCTGTTGCCTGTGTCCAATGGCTACACAGGGCCAACATGAATGTAACGGGATTTGTCAATATAACGGTTAGAAGGTGGCCGGATGCCCTTTCTGTCGCAGTCCCTTTATATCCCACGATGTAATCTGTGTACCTAATTAACTGCTTGTAGTGTTATCCATGTGATGGCGTGAAGCTGTAAAAACAAAATCGAATAGGCATAATGCAGGAATAGGTTTAGTATTGTATGGGAAAATAGTAACGCGGGTAAGCTACTAAGAACAGCGTAGTGAACGTATAATTGTAGCTTATTTCCTTAATATCTTATCTTTTTCCAATTTCTTTAGTTTTATTCTACACCTCATAACAAATTAATTGTGATCAGAGTCCACATCTGCCCATGTAAATGTCTCACAATCTGACATTTGGTTCCGAAATCTCTTCGTACCATTACATAATCAAACTAAATCTTTCCCGTGTCTCCAGGTCTCCTACACCTGTACACCTTCATTCTTAATTCTTACACCACGTAGTAGAAATGATTAAATTATGCTCTGCGGAAAATTGTATCAGGCACCTAAATCTTTCGTTCTTTCGTGTTTTTCTTGGCTAGATTAACGTATAATCGTAGTCAATATAGACTCCAAAGAAAAGAGAGATGAAGTCGCCTGTCTATCATTGCTATGATTAGTATATTATTGTAGCAAAGACAGACACGAAAGAAAAGAAAGAAGAAGGCGCCTGGTAGAATTTTCCACAGAGCATAATTTAATCATCGCTAATATGAGGTTTAAGAATCATGAATACAGGTGTACATGTAGAAAAGACCTGGAGACACAGGAAGGATTCAGTTTGATTATGTAAAGGTACGATATAGAATTAGGAGCCAGATTTTAAATTATAAGACATTTCCACGGGCATATGTCGACTCTGATCACGATTAACTTGTTACGAAGTGTAGAATAACACTAAAGAAATTTTAAAAAATAGGAAGTTAAGAACATAGGCCCTGGATAAGTTGAACCAACCAGGAATTGTTACGAGTTTCAGAGGAAACAATGGGCAACAACTAACTATAGCTGGGGAATGAAATATAGTAGGAGACGAACGAATAGCTCTAAGAGATGAAGTCGTGAAGGGAGGACTTGGATGACACAGGAAATACTGAATTTATTTGATGAAAGGAAAAGCTGTAAGTATGCAGGAAATAAAGCAGCTGAAAGGAAATACAAACACTTAACCATTAGATTGATAGGAAGTACAAAGTTGCTAAGCATGAATGGCTAGAGGACAAATTTAAGGTTATGGAATCATGTACCACTAGGGGAAAGATAGATACCACTTATAGAAAAATGAAAGAGGATGGGGAGAGAATAAAAGCAACTATGTGAATATCAAGAGCACAGATGGATAAACAGTCCTGAAGAACTAGATGAAAGCTGAAAGGTGAGAGGAATATATAGACGATCTATAGAAGGGAAGAGGGCGGAGGTAAAGAGGAGATGTGAGACATAACACTGCGAGAAGAATCTGACAGAATACTGAAAGCCTAAATCGAAAGAAAGCCCCAGTAGTAAGAGACAATCCGTCAGACTTCTGTTTACAACTTTTACAGAAACCAGACGGCAGTTATAGAGTCGGTGGGCATGGAACGGAGAGTGAGGCAGGGTTGTATCTAGTCCCCTATGTAATGCAAATTGTACACTGAGCAAGAAGAAGGAAATGCAAGAAAAACCTGAAGAAACTAAAACTCTGATGTTTTCGGAAAACAAAGCACATTTCGGTTTTGGCCTGTTTTATTTGCTTTTTAGCTAATAATGCGTCGTTGCGTGCACCATGCGTACTAATCTTGCAGCTCTGGCATCGCGTTTTCCCTATTTCGCAACCTCTCGGGTCTCTGTCGACGTCTTGTTTGGCACCAAGACTCTCTTCTTAGCTGTTCTATTCTTTCAACAAGCTGTTCCGATACTATCCATATAGTCTTAGTCTCCTTAACGATTAATTCTCTCATCTGGTTTGATGCAGTCTTTTTTCTCTCTCCAGTCTCTTTCTCTCTGCTTCTTCAATCTACTTCTCCGGTTCCTGTCTCTTCCGTTGCGCTTCCTTCATGAACCGCATGAAGGCCAAAAATTGCGACTGAGAAGAGAGTGTGATACGGTTGTATTCTGTCCTCGTTGTTGTTCAATTTGTACACTGAGCAAGAACTAAAGGAAATGAAAGATAAATTTGAAGAAATAAAAACTCTGAGGTTTGCCAATGACATTCTAATTCTATCAGATACAGCAAATAGCTTGGAAGATAGTTAAAGGGAATAGACAGTGTCTTGAAAATTGAGTATAACATTAACTTGAACAAAAAAAAAAGAAGGATAATCAGTTGTAGTCAAACTAAATCAGGTGATGCCGAGGGAACTAGATTAGAAAACAAGATAATTAAAATATTAGAAGAGTTTCGCAATTTTGGCAGTAAAATAGCTGATGACGGCCAAAGCAGAGAGGATAAAAAATGTAAGCTAACAATGGCAGAAAAAAGAGATTCTGAAGAAAATAAATTTGCTAACATCGAATATACTCACATCAAAAAAAGGTTTGCATCTCCTCGGTTCCGAGAGTTCCGGAACCTGTACAGAAAATTGCAGCATAGATCAACATAAACATCATTTCCGCCCTTTTTATTGCTCAGGAAAACCGCGCATTGCATATTGTAACACTATACAGCGAGACCGTCAGAGGTGGTGGGCCAGACTGCTATAAGCACCGATACCTCTAATATGTAGAGGTTATGTAGAAGGGAAAAGGAAGCGAGGAAGGAAGAGATTCCAGATACTGGATGACATGATGGACGGTACAACATACAGCAGCCTTAAGAAGGAAGCAATGGATCGCAGAAAATGGAGAGGCAAAGGACCAGCTAATATAGCAGATTACTGATGATGATGACCTCTAATATGCCGTAGCACGTCCTCTTGCTATGATGCATGGTGTATTAGTAGTTTCTACTCTCCACAAGTTCACCAATCCACTGTTGGTCCAGACTGTCCCACCCCTCAAAGCGACTCGACGTAGATCCCGCAGAGTGGTTGGTGGGTCACGTCGTCCATAAACAGACCTTTTCATTCCATTCCAGGTATAATCGATAGGGTTCATGTCTGCAGAACGTGCTGGCCACTCCAGTCGAGGGATGTCGTCATCATGAAAGAAGTCATTCACAAGATGTGCACGATGGGGGCGCGAATTGTCGTCCATGAAGACGAATGCGTCACCAATACACTGCCGATATGGTTGCACTATCGGTCGGAGGATGGCATTCACGTATCGTACAGCCGTTAAGGCACCTTCCATGATCACCAGCGGCGTACGTAGGCTCCACATAATGCCACCCCAACACAGCAGGGAACCACCACCATGCTGCACTCGCTAGACAGTGCGTCTAAGGCGTTCAGCCTGACTGGGTTGCTTCAAAACACGTCTCTGACGATAGCCTTGTAGAAGCATATGCGACACTCATCGGTGAAGAAAACGTGATGCCAAACATGAGCGGTGCATTCGGCTTGTTGTTGGGCCCATCTGTACCGCGCTGCATCGTGTCGTAGTTGGAAAGATTGACCTCTCCATTTACGTCGGGAGTGAAGTTGCGCATCATGCAACCTTTTGCGCACAGTTTTAATCGTAACACGACGTCCTGTGGCTGCACGAAAAGCATTATTCAACATGGTGACGTTCCTGTCAGGGTTCTTCCGATCCGTAATGAGTCGGTAGCGGTCATCCACAGCAGTAGTAGCCCTTGGACGGCCTGGGTGAAGCATGTCATCGACAGTTCCTGTCTCTCTGTATCTCCTCCGTGTCCGAACAACATCACTTTCGTTCACTCCGTGACGCCTGGACATTTCCCTTGTTGAGAGCCGTTCCTGGCACAAAGTAACATTGCGCACGCGATCGAACCGCGGTATTGACCGTCTAGGCATGGTTGAACTGCAGACAACACGAGCCGTGTACCTCGTTTCTGGTTGAATGAGTGGAACTGATCGGCTGTCGGACCTCCTCCGTCTAAAAGGCGGTGCTCATGCATGGTTGTTTCCATCTTTGGGAGGGTTTAATGACATCTCTGAACAGTCAAAGGAACTGTGTTTGTGATACAATATCCACACTCAACATCTATCTTCAGGAGTTCCGGGAACTGAGGTGATGCAAAACCATTTTGTGATGCGTGTAGATTTAAGTGTCAGAAAATCTTTTGTGAAAATATTTTTATGGAGTATAGCCACGTAAGAAGTGAAACATGGACAATAAACAGTTTAGACAAGAAGAGAATAGACTGTTCTCAAATTGTGTGCTAGAGATGAATGCTGAAGTTCGGATGTGGATATCAGATAACTCATAAGGTGGCACTGAATAGATTTGGCAGAAAATACATTTGTGGCTCAACGTGCTTAGAAGAAGAGATCGTTGACTGGACACATTGTGAGACATCAAGAGATCAGCAGCCCAGTAATGGAGGGAAGTGCGCGGGATGGGAGAGACCAAGAGGTAAATACACAAAGCAGATCTGAAGGATGTAGGTTGCAGTAGCTATTCGAAAACGAAGATGCTCACGCATGGTAGAGTAGCATGGAGACCTGTATCAAACCAGTCTTCGAAGTGAAGACCACAACAGCATTGACATACTTTGTGGATGGCCAAGATGATTACACCATGATTGGCATTTGATTTTTGTGGCCTGTAGAGTAATTTTAGATGTGTAAATACTGAAAATTAAGCCTTTTACGTAATTTTGGAGAAAATATGTTACAAAACAAACGCAGAGTATATGGGTAATCTCGTGCACGGCGTAGATTGCTTTGTTGTGGGCAGGTTTGGTAGGAAATACTACACTGTTATTGGCAGTTTTAATTTGAATTCGCTCACTGTAAAGAAGAGGAGAGCTTTGCTAGTAGAGGATGGTGATCCTAGGAGAACATGACATTTTTTGGTCAGTAGGTCAGTGTAGTGAAACATTTTAGAGACACATCAAGGAATGCACGCTAGAGACTACCACAAGCAGTATCTAAGCACTGTGATTGGATGTTACATTTTTAATTGATACAAAAAATGTTTTCCATCAGCACTATCTTCAATTTTTAAATTTTCGTCATTTTGCCACCTTTCATTTTTAAATTTCCTGCCATCCGTCATCTTGGATTTCTTAATCTTGGATTGTAATGCCATGTTTAACGTCAAGTACATGCTCACTGATAACAGAGTTGCTGAAATACGCTCTCCAGATACAGAAGCCCAAGACTTTTAAATCTGAACCCAGGGTTGGTCACTGTGTCAGAGTTGCTACAGCATACCTCCAGGTTCACTGTATCAGTTAGGTTCTTAATTCCTAATGACTTCGTTTCTCCATGCACATACCGCAACCATTTTGCACAAAGCTTTCTACGTACATTTAATGTCACATTTTCCTTTCACATACTCGTTTCTTCAGTAATTCTCAAACCTAGAAAAACCAGTTGCCACGTTTGAAAGAAATACAGTGACGTGTGAATGAAGGTACACTTTCTTAACTGTACAAAGTGAAGGTGCAAATTTTACCTTATTTAGTTTAATTTACACTGGTAATAAACGACTACAAAGGAAGAGTTGTACGATGCCATGCTATTGCAATCCCAACGTTTGAGTAAAACTTGTGGATTATGACTAATTTAATATGAACAGCGTTCCTACTTCGAAAAATTTAGACGAACTATGCCACATATAAACATGACATTCGTTACACGTGTAATTAAAGAACTGAAACTACTCTTAATATTACGTGTATCTCTTTCTACTCTCGTTCCGAAAATTAGGTTACATCTACCTTTTTCTTTCCAGTTATCTTTTATTCTTAAACAATTAATAGTGACTCAATTGAAACTCTAATGTCATTTAAGCAGACGTATTTTACATTTTTGAATACGAGTTTATTGTATATTCATCCTAAACTGCTTCCTTGGGATTACTAGCTGCTCTCTTAATTCCAGTTCTGCTTATTAGTTTAAGGAAGTATTTTTAATGTTATTTTCAGTGACCTTATTATAAAATTATTATTTCAAGGGCTCGATAATAAGTAATAGTATTTATTAAGAATTCTTCGTTGATTGCTGACTATATGCTATTAACTTCACTGAACCATTTGTATCTCTAGTTCTCTAGCCTTAATATACTAAAGAAACTGCCTACACTACGTTTCTCCATCCTCTACCGGAGTGCTCCTGCGCAGTATGTGATCCTTATCCTTATAATATAGGGCAGTGGAGCATATAGAAAAAGCTAAAGGAAGGACTGTGCGTTTGTGTTATCGTGAAATACGGAAGATAGTGTCAGGGATATGTTGAGCGAGTACGGGGTTGTAGTCATTAAAACAATTCTGCTTCTTTGACTCCCACCTACGTAGAAAGAAATGACGACTGTAATAACTGGAAAGCAGTGGTCGCACAGGAAGATGTGTTTATTTACCTCCACATGCTATTCGAGAGTGTCTAGTGTGAAAGTGATTCGACGAACCCTCTTCCAAGCCCTTAAGCGTGAATTCCAGAGTACTGATGTAAATGAAAATGTAAATATGACGTCAAACACGTGACACAAGTCATTCTTATCTGCATAGTCGTTCATATTATTCACTGGAGGCTTTAAATTATATACTAGAAATCTCACGATGTTACCTAAACACCTTGACACAGTTCGGTGTATGTATTTAGTTCACAGGGTGACCGGCTCACCCATATTTTACGTATGTTGCCAGCCAGTGACAAATTCCTGTGGCATCCTTGACGCTCCTTTCTCGTTTTCCTTACGTTTTATTTTCTTACACAATATTTTTAATCTTTTCCCGCTTTCTTT
Source organism: Schistocerca americana (assembly GCF_021461395.2). NCBI lineage: Eukaryota > Metazoa > Arthropoda > Insecta > Orthoptera > Acrididae > Schistocerca > Schistocerca americana. The sequence continues at coordinate 498,010,591 of NC_060126.1, read as the reverse complement.
GAGTCTGCGCTTCCGTCTTACTAAGTTTGTCCACATTCGTTTCTATTAATATATGTCAGGCCGCTGATGATCTCGACGTTGAGTGCCCGGAAGCCCCAACACATAACACGCAAACGTACTTTGAGGTACAATAGTTTCCTTATTAATCCTTCGGTTTACAGAAAGAACATAAAACTCTTGTATATTTGCTCAAATTGTTTAGTCAGATATACCTTCAATTCTTAAATAAATGCTATCTTAAAGAATATTAGAAGAAGTGCCGATAAATTTGTTGAACACACTGAGTACATTAACCTCGAAAAAATAGACAGCTCGTTTCTAACGTCATCGATGACCTTCATGGAACTATACTTTTATGCGAGATAAAACGAGATTCATTGGTGTTTCTAAGCAGTCTGGTCCTGAATCGCTTACGGTAGAAAAACTCTCTCAGAGCACCGACGTCATTTCGGACTGAGGGTCCCACACTTTAGCCTTTAATCCTCCGCTCTTAGAGCGCCGTCCATTACTGCAAAGAGGCTAGCGCTCGTTTTTGCCTCCGTAATTGGCATAAGGAGCAGTAAACACGACAACATCATTACTTCCAGCAGAGAAGCCGGCAATTTGTTCAGGCAACACTGGAAATATTCTAATCAATAAAATTTGTCTTATCTTTCTTGTCAAATTTTGTGGAAAAGTTATTGTACAAACTGCACAGTCATTTCTCTACATGATAAGATTTTATTATTCGTTCGCTAGTTCTTTTTAGTTTAGTCCCTTACCTACGTCACTTTCTGCAACTTAGCGGTCATGTGTGTACGAATTCTGTGTTTTATGCGCTCTCGAGACACATTATTACTAGATCGAAATTAATTCGCTGATATTTACTACCAGATAGCGATATATAAAAATTTGGGGCGGACCTGGAATCTACTTCACTATTTGGTAGTCAATTTTAACCTAAAATAGCTGATATCAAGGAATTCGAAGCCAGAGAATTAATTTCGAGCTATTTCGCACAGCTGTGGATCGTCAACAGTGTCTGTTCTATCACACATGCGTATACGTATCACGAGCACACTATTGATCTCATACTTCCCTTAAGTTGAGTCCAGTTCCTTTTTTTTGTTATGCAGCTGTGCGCTACCATTTTAGAAACTTTGTGGCTTTTATCGCTTCAAACTTGGATATCTTAAGCAGTTTTGGCGACGGTGTCTACAGTTTTTATGGATTTCTCATAAGATAAATTTTTCCATTTTAAATGTTGTATTGCGGTTGAAGTTTTCGTGAACATTCTTGACACCTGCGCTCACGTGCGATGACGTTTGTTATAAGCAGGTAAAAAACGTTGTTCTTAATTTTGTGTATCCCCAACACAATGCTCTGTGGCACGTCTACGTCCCATTTCGGTCCACAGACTTGTTTTAACTACCGAAGTAATTTCAGCACTGGAAATGCTTTGTTTACGTGAAAACGCACGTTCACCAGTTCCTTCTTATATATACGTTCACGTATCATATTACAAGGTAAGTCATGCAAGCTACAGAGATAAATAATGATAAGGCTACTGATAAGAAAGAATCGAGTAGAGAATTGCGGGGTTTACACAAATATTTGAAATGATGATCATATACCAGAACTAGATATGATAAACCAAGCCTTTGGTTTTCATCATGTGTTCACTCTTGTAGATGATACACAATGAAGTTTACACTTTTACTAATTGTTTGTGAGGAACTCCGCAGACAAAACCACATTCTGTGTTTGTTCTGTGGGACGGTCGACAGTATGTTTCTTTCCTCCTTTCTTTTTTTTTCGAAATGGGTATTTGACCTTTCACTGAATACCTCAGTAACCGAGTAACAGAACGTGGAAGGAAACGTAGTACCCTTTTGTAAAACGTGCAGTGAGGCTAGCAATGAGGGTAAATGGAAGCTACACGCTCTGCTTACGTTCTCACTCCTTTAACTGTTACCTCCATGCGCTTCAGTGGTTTCTTGAATGTTTACCACTATATGCACTAAGATCTTAAGAAATAGGTTCCTAATCTATGTTATGGTTCGTGGCGATTTCGCCGTTCTGTGGTCACTATCACTAATTCTGCAAAGTAGAATACGTTAAACTAAGTGAAAAAGCAAAAGACTTGTAATGTGATGATCACATTTTGCTTTCGAATATTATTTGTTAGGGACGCTTTCAGATCATTTCTATCGTTACTTCTCGACACTTAATTTTTTACGACTAAGATCCTTGTTTTCAAGAAATGTGTTTGAGAATTTAATACGTTACTTATGAGATCATGTAACGGCAAAATATATAGTGATACCGTTAAAGAACCAACAAAACCCGAAAATACGAAACAGTTCATAGCGAAAGTACATAAGAGAATAACCATTATCCATGTACATTTATTTATAAGATCATCATACGCTGATAATAACCTCACCTATAGGAGCAACAGAGAAAAATAACGACATGTAGTCGGCAGACATATATTTATGGTATCATCATATTCTCAAGACACTTAATCTGCAGAAGCAATAAGAAGAAAATAGCAGCAAAAACCCGAGATCACTGTGTTCTTTCTTGTTTTATTCCAGCAAAAAAAATTAAAACAACGTTGTGTTCCTGAACAGAATGTACATACCCAACATGCCACCGTTCTGCGATGGGAATATCACAAATATTTCACAGAAGTGGAAAAAAATAATTTAAATCCAATTATTAGGAGAGAGCAGCCTTTTCTAACATAAAGTAATTTTGAGTTGCTATGAAAAGAGTGAGACGTCTATGAACCTTGGTCTGTTTCACGATAACATATTACTTTTCAGTACTTTCACTCTCTAATTTTATTTGATGAAATGCTTCTTAAAATAAGTGAACATGCTTGTCTTTCTATCTCCCACTTCTGTCAGATGTTCGCAAGAAAGAATGTGTATTATTCCACATTTGTTGGAGTGATATGTTATATATTTTTCTCGTCCCACGAGGAGAACCAAAGATTCAGCTTATTCGTATTTGTGGATTATCTCTGCTGTTGCTAAACAGTGTAATTAAATTACCTTAGTAAGGCTCATGCCACCTATGGTGTAGCAAGTAATATTCCTTAATAATTGATGGAGTTCATCGTTGGCAGATACAGACTATCTCGGCACCCAGTCGGCGTTGTAAGATTCTTCATCTTCATCATCACTGTGTTAAACGATGTCTTCATAAAGAGATACACCGTATGTATTTGACTGTCAACTGGAAATATATCGCTTTAAAGTTCGCATGGAAGTACGCCTAGAAACTTCAAACATAACTACGTAACAATGACATTTCATAAGAACTCAAGTCTCTTACATGCTTCAACACTGCTGAGTCGGTGTTTTTCTTGATCACAATGTACAATAAAAATTCACCTAACAGTTTAACGGTCAGCTAGCGATTACAATGAATGTAAAACTAAGATCGTTAATTTATTTGAAAACATCGTACAGTTTCACTGATCATGTCATCATTTTAACACATCAAGAACAGTATCCCTCACTTCTGACAACAGATGTACGGTAGTTTGACAAATTATTTTTACGAGGAGATATTACTGTTGAACCGACACATTGCTTGTACTGTTGTGCTGTGCACACGCGACGTCCGAAGCGTATGTCTCTGCTGGAAATTGGACTCCGACCCACAAGAGGGTGCTGCAACAGCGACGGGTGATGATCAAGCAGAAGGGAGGGACCTGTTGGCAGAAATGTACAAAATTAGAGGTCCGGTGTTACCTAGGGCGGACGCCTGCTCCGTTGGGCAGAAAGGGGTTGGATGGCGGGGAGCCAGTTGGTAGAGCACCTGCCTGCAAAAGTCAAAGGTCCCGAGTTCGAGTCTCGGTCCCGCACACAGTTAAGGAACTCGACTGTATTTTTCTACCAGACTCCGTGAAGCTGATTTTGTGGAGAAAGGTGATTGTAATTTCGATTTTGATTCGTACCTTCCATGCTATTGGTTTGTGGGTCTAGTTTACTGAATACGAAAGCCCGCACTTAATCTTAAAATTTTTCTATAAACTACTTATCTGGCTTATTAAACATATAGTGCTTGCTAGCCTTGTATTTTATTAGAATAATGTTCAATTGGGCTCTTGCGTGTGTGATACAGGACAGATTAGCCGTTAATTAATACCGTGTTTAAGGGGGGATGTAATGGCTTTTGGTCCAAAAATTCGATTTTTCAAAAATATTATTTTCTCGATCTACACAGATTAATCTACGTTGTGTGTGGATTTTATCATTATAGCAGCTGTAAAAATGCCTTTAAATTGTTCAGCTGTTTAACTCTGCACTCGCGGCCACTCCCACCATTTCCGACATTTGGGAAACTGCTTGCTTCAGGGGAATTGTTGTCAGTCTGAAGGCTATCTTCTTTCGATATCTTTCGCTGACATCTACATCTTTCTCTAACGTCTATACCTCTGCCTGAAAACTTTCTTCCATATGGTTTATTTACGTTTTGACGATACTAACACACATTGGTAGGTGGAAGGTTGAATTCGCAAACCTTTATATGGAAGTCAAGATTTATGCATGATGGGCGGTGGAAAAAGTGTATTTAGGAAATGGAGGTTTCATGGAGATCGGTTTAGAAGCAAAAGAGAGGAAGCAGCTCCAAATGAAGAACATAAGCTCTCAGCTTCAGCATCGAAACTTGGGATACGAGAATTGTACAAATGCATGCATAATGTTGATATGGATTCCACTGGTTCAGATTTATTGATTTAGAGCTTCTGTGTCAGGCTATGAAGTTTTCATGTTCACGTGTTAGCTGTGAAAATACGGAATGCATGATTGTTGTTGAAGAATGAAGAGTGGGAATAGCTTGTAATTTTAAATTGATTTTTAATTCGTGTGGCTATGAATTTTCATTTTTCTCCTCCAAAAATCTGACACTGGTACCTAAGAAAGCAATTTTAGGTTAGCATGTGCTCTGAGACGCCTTGTACAGGGCAGGGAAGGAGGTAATTTATTGTGTGGTTTTCTGAACATGCCTCCACCTTCTGCAAGGTTTGAAAAAGTAAATAAAGGAGTGTCTGATGCTGTATGCGATACTGACAAAGATTCTATTGAAACTTCCCCTTTGAACAATTTATACACGACTGTGCTTAAACTGACACACAATATTTTGTTAGCGCAACGCAATCTGACTTTCAAAATTCCCTACAAGAGAATGGCCCTGACTAACAATAAACTATACCTTTCACAAATCACTTACCTCACAAAAATCTTCGCTGCTCAAGCTACTGCAATACAGCGAGCGCCACTACTGCCAGCTAAATAAAAGATTCAAACTATGGAAGGCACTAACTACTGATAGGGATAGTTAGCAAATGAAAGATATTAGTAGAGAACAAACAATGTATTTACCTTGATATCATCATATATAAATATAGCAGTTCATGACAAATTACAAATCTCCGCCATCTCTCTCTCCACATCCACCACTGCTGGCGGCTCACCTCCAACTGCGCAACGCTACGCGCTGTTCACAGCCAGCTGCCTAACACTACAATGGCGAGTATTACAACAATGCAAAGCAGCCACAGACTGCACACAGCACAGCCAGTGATTTTCATACAGAGGTGGCGTTACCAATAAAAAAACCTAAACAGCCTACTTACACTATGAAGAAAATAGTAGAGGAAATAATGAAAATAAACAAAAAAGAAATAGATACTGTGGTATATATTCATGACAGTGAATCTCCTACAAATGTTACTGACCTGTGTGTGTCTCTAGAGATGGGACGTGAATGAAAAGGGGTCACTCACCTCTGTAAGGAGTTGCATCTGATATTGGTATTATCTCAGATAAAGTTTTAGATGTAGAAGTTATGTCTAAATACTGCCACCAGTGTGCAACAAGAAAAATGTCCAAAAATGAAGACAGTGAGTAACTATTTATGAAAGTAGTATCTCTTCCCAAAAGAACAGATACCATTGATGACCATGCAGCTTCTCTAGAATGAAATGATAATAAAATCGACACCACAGCTGCAAACAGGCATTGTTATACATCATAGGGGACATGTAGAAAACGTGTGCCCGACCGGGGCTCATCAATGGTATCTGTTCTTACGTTGACAGATACTACCTTCTTATACAGTTAAAATATGGCTGCCCTGCCATTGACTTTCTTGTGCGAACGCACACGCTATGCCCCAACTCGTACGGGACTTGGTAGATTAATCTTCCACGCGTAATGAGTGTGATGGGCAAACACGTATTAGGCGCACTACGAATGTAGTGGTATGGAGATGGGAATGTGGGTCTCACGGGGAGCGTGCAAGGGATAAGTCTATGCAGGTGCACTATCCTCTGTACCCTCGGTGGCTCAGATGGATTCGGTCAGAGGCCTGCGTGCTCTCTGTAATAAATAAAAAAAACTGAGTCAAGGCATCAACGATCAACTTGAACGGATGTCTTGTGACGTCCGCCCGGACCAAACGTAACGAACTATATCGAACAAAATGAAAAAAGAGATTGATAGAACGTCTGCCATGTAAGCAGGAGATAATGTCAATTCCTCATATAACTGAAAAAAATATCATTTTCGGTAAGACATCTGACCAACTGATTTTAGTAAATCCACATTACATGGTAGCAGCTGTATGCCGCATATGTGACCTGTATAATAGTTATGTCATTTGTTTGTTTGCCATTTCTGCCCACTGGGCTTAGCTAATTCTTTCTGTGTATTTAATCGGTTAACTGCCATGGTTGCGTGCCTGTAACCCCTTGAAATTCACTGTTTGCTTTGCTTTGGCTTTCTATATTTTAGCTGTATACGACGTGCGATGGGGGTCTTTGCATTTATATTTAGTTTCCCTTGTAATTTACTGAAGCTGACCCCTTCCAAATACCTCTTAGGTAAATCTAAGCAACACAACGTAGAGGCGGCTTTTAGTATCAGTTTGGATTGGCTGTTTGCGGCACCCTCTGTGTTCTAGGCAGTTTCCCATGAAGGATTCCTGAACTTCAAGCATTTGTTTTGATCGATCGTAGCACCGTAACCTCATTGTGTCTATAAGCCTGCTAGCCTGCTAGCCATCAAGAGTGTGTCCGGAGTAAGTTTAAGGCTCTCAGTAATGGACTGTGTATTTTACTAACTGTAAAGGGTTCGATTGTTTTTTATAAGTTACTGTTCCAGTATTGGCAGTTTTGTTAACCCAGCACTTTATTACTGTCCAACTAGCTCTCTACCACCTCAGCTGCATTCTATCTCACTGTACTGATGGCGTCAACAGAAACGCGAGAAATTGTATGAGGTCGTTCAGCAATGCGGACTTCAAGGAATCCATTGGTTATAAAAGAGGTAAACAGAAAATTAGGCTGAAGACACAAGAATTATAATTGGAATATAGACTACAACAGAAACGTAATGTTTGAGGATGCAAAGTCACACAATTCATGCCTTACTGATCACATACAAGTTGCACTACACCTACATCTGCAGCCTAATTTAAACCTATATTCCGCAAACCACGTTATGGTGTGTGTTGCAGAATATTTGGTTTACACTGTTTGTTACCTCACGTTTCAGCCGTTAACATTGCGTAGGAAGAGCGATTTTTGTCAAGTCCCCTTGTGAACCCGAATCTATCACATTTTATCTTCATCGTCTATTCGGGAGGTTTACGTAGGAGAAAATAATATGCTGCTAAATTTCTAGGAAAGCGCGATCACGGTGCTTTAACTGTAAATCAGGGCGTGAAGCGCATCGCCTCTCTTGTACAGTCTGCCACTGGAATCCGACAAGCATCTCCATTACACATGGTGCATACTAAAGCAAACTATCACGAAACGCGCTACCTTCCTTTTATGTTCTCTATTTGCACTACAGTCTTTACTAGTACAGGTACTAGGCAGATTAAATTACCTGAGAATTCTTCCATTGATGATCACTCGAGCATTTGTCTTTCTTCCCGTTATTTTCCATGGTCGTTCCACTCTAAATCGGTCTGCAAGCATGCTCCCAAATATTTAGCATAGTAGGTATTTGTGTTAGTGGTAGTTTTATTTATCGGTGGGTCATTTTTACAAGGATATTGGAAAAATCACGTTATTACAATTTAAGGACAACAAAAGTAACACAAGTCGTATTTTAACGGGTCTTACATACCTACGGGTCAAGTCTGTCAAAGATGTTGCCTGTTAGCCGGTCGTGACCTTATTGTAGGAACCATTCCTAAATATATCGGAACAAATTTAAGGAAACGATGAAAAGCCTACATCAGGACGTCCGGATGAAAACAAGAGCTCTCATCCTTCTGAAAACGAGGCCACTTCGCTTAAAACAGCACTAAGTTACTGTGCTATACTCTTTTGCATGGCCGATATTTGGTAATGTAAGAGGAGAGTGCTACACTGCCCATTCGTTACTCGTTACTAGTGACTGCACACACTACAAACACTGTATGTACATACCGATACATAAAATAACTGTACACACCCTGTCAACAATTATCAGGACCATAACGGTGATATTTTTAGTAATACAAACAGGAGAGATTCGAGATTAAAGTTTGTACAGAAAGAAAATAATGAATGAAAGTTTAATATTAAATGGCTTACATTTTATTATCATAATAATTACTTACGGTATGTTACTCTTTTGACAAACCCCAATCTGTGTTAAGTAATCCTTCACTGTATCAAATTTATTGCTCTACCAGTATTTTTTAAAACTGTCTTCACGCTTTGTGCTTTTCTTTCATGGGAAAAGAATTCTAAATACAAGAACTCTGTGTATATGTTAAGAGCACGTAACTGGAAGAAACTCGCTGTTACACTGTCATCGCAAAACTCTGACCTGCTGATGACATTCTGTTTGCAGGTATGTTTGGTGTTTATACCACTTCACCCGATAATCAATATTCATTCCTATAAATTTAGTGTTCGTTACTCAGCCTATAGAGGTGACATCTACATTTAATTTAACAGTGTCAGTTTTCCCCTTGCAACAGAAACACTTGGCATTCATTTTCTATATATTTAATGCCATTCTCTTCCTTATTTACCAACTATAAACGTCCCTGAGAGTTCTTCTGGCTCTCTCTGCAAGCAGTTCTCTTGTTTTCGCAATGACTATAATGTTGTTCAGGTTTTGCTTATCAGCGACTGGATAACTTTCTATCATCCCAAATTAAGTAGTCATGTCAATATGTAAATCATTACAATATACGAGAAAAATCAGCACCTTGTATTGTATGGGCGCATGGTTTTCTTCTGGTGATGTGGAATTGCAGCACAACAGTTCTTTACAGTCACCTCACCGATTCCATAAAAGAAGGCCGTGAAACCCGAAATACGCAGTGGAATGACGACATCACCGATAAAACACGTGTATTTGTATTGACATGTGGCTGGGTGCAGCCATTAACGCAGTGCTTCATTTTAATCAAAGTAATGTGGAGGCAATACGGCTTGAGGGGAAACTGGATCAGGAACAGTCAAATTTTAATGTCTAATTACTGGCCTTATGAATATTTCGGTGCACTTACGGACTTGATATATTTCAATCACAGAAACAATTACGGATTACAACACTCGTAAATCAGACCGTAGAATTTAGGAAAGACGTGAGAACATCGCAGGGGCTGCGTCACTTTAACTTCCTGTGGTGGTTGACGGCTACACTGTCAGCTGATTTTCGCTGTGCCACTATTGCGAACATTATGATTTAATTCCCCACCAGAACGCGCTGGTCCGAAATGGATGTACGAGAATGGCAGTAGCTCGCGGCACGGTAATAATTCATCTCGCAGTCCACTAATTAACTTCACACGATTCCAGGAATGCGGTCGCGGATTCTCTGCAACTGTGAACGCGTTTGCAGTTCTGAAATGTGGTACACTCTTCAGCACTTGGGCGGATGTTCATATTTAACGCGGTATCGGCCGTCCGCTGAAACCACTTCTCGCCACAGTCTTTCACTACCTACAACTCGAAGCGCAGTGCTTAGGAGGAGTGCGCATTAAGACGTTGGTTAATAAACATCAGACACTATTATACGTATAGTATGTACCACCACTAATTTTTGTTCCCCTCTTTGACTGCCGATTAACAACACCGAAAGTTGCCTACCAATCTTCCTCGGCGATCTCCATTTATCCGCTTCCTCATGAGAGACATAAATCATTTCTCCAAGCATTATTTACAAGTTATTGTACCATCATACGTTTATGTCAATTTCACTCAGATGTTCAGCTAATTATCTCAGTACAACACGACTCTTACTCTATAAAGCGTATTCCCAGCTAGACGCAATAAGTAATTTTTATAGAGAACACAGATTTGTTTTAAAAGTTACAGGTTTTTATTTATTCAAAAAGTATACAGTGTACTGTTATGCTGTGAACAACATATCAGGTTATGATTTTCACTCTGCAGCGGAGTGTGCGCTGTTATGAAACTTCCTGGCAGATTAAAACTATGTGCGGGACCGAGACTCAAACTCAGGACCTTTGCCTTTCGCGGGCAAAGTCTCTACCATCTGAGCTACCCAAGCGCGTCTCATGACCCGTACTCACAGCTTCAATTGTGCCGGTACCTCGTCTCCTACCATCCAAACTTCACAGAAGCGCTTCCGCGAACCATCAGTAACTGGCCACATATTCAGTCTTTCATTGGATTTTCTTATGACCATCTTGTAGAAAGGTTGGTCAGTTTCTTTGATACCGGCCTCAATTTTTTCCTTCGATGCGCGGGTGATCGTATGCTCGCTGGCATAAATCTTAGGCTTCAAGGAAATAATTTCGAAGGGTTACCTGCGTCAACCACAGTTGGGCTTTAAAACAATTCAGCGGCGGAAGTTGAAACTATATGCTGGACCGTAACTTGAAACCGAATTTCCTACTTTAAGCTAATTTAAGCCTTAACAGCTTTGACTATCCCAGCATGCTTTTCGTCTGACTCAAATTCTCAATTTATCGCACACTATCAAGTGTATTTCCCGTCAGTTCATCTCATTTGCTCACAGTGCTTCTTGCATTCCCATAGGAGGTTCGGATGATATTCTGCGTTCGCACTCAGCACATCAAGCAGTCAGACAATTCTATGTTTCAGTGCTATGACATATATTTGACATATATAAGTTTGAGTGCTACTATATCCTCAGTGCGGATGCACACTGGGGTGTGAATCTCTTGCGGGAATACAGGAAACACTGCGAACAGATGAGGTGAGCGGTGGTAAAAATTGCTGTTTTGAAGAGCGCGCCGAAGCGCGTTCTGTGAAGCAGTCGCCCTCCGTTTCTGGCGGTGGCGCCGCTGTGGTAATCGCAGTTTTTGTGTCTCCCTATGGTGGGAAAGGTTGAATGTTCACGTGCATTTAAGGGGCGCGATCAACTCGGAAGGAGGTCAGTCGGAGTGAGGCTGGGTCAGTCTCGCGTCACCAGTTGCGGATCTGTCTCTCGTTCGCATTTGTGCGGCAGTGAGTCTCTGTCTGTCGTCGGAGTGCTAGCATGTCTGTCGTTTGGATCGAACTTTAAAGCCAGAAAATGAGAGTCTTGCCACTCCGCCAGTAACAGAACTCAGCTAGTGGTCGCCCGGTCGGGCTGTGTTTCTGCATCTGAGTCTGCGCGTTAGGCCGCCAGTCTGCTCGAGTTGCTCGGGCAATGGTTATTGGCGGTTGGATCGGTCGGTTGGTCGGTTGCATACTGAGACACAGCTGCGACGCCGTGAGACGGGAGATCGGCGCGCCTTCCTGCGTCCGTGGAAGCGGCTGGCAGCGAACGGTTCGGGAGAGCGTTGGGGGTGCTGCGCCAAGTCTTCGTCAGACATCGCAGTTTATTAGAAGTTAAGTGATTGGAGATATGTTGTTTGATTTACTTTTCAAATTCTACTTCTTTTCTTGGCGAGGTCACCAGCCGCTTTGTTTTGGGGTCGTCCCACCATTCTTCTCCGTTTGCCCACCCGCGGGAAGGTGGTTATTTGTGAATTGGATGGTCCGTTTTCCCTTGTGGAGTTGGGGCGGGTTAGAGTAATCTGCCGTTCAGTAATCCCCCTGTCAATCTGCCATACGTTAATAGGTGCCTCTGTCATGTTAGTCGGATGCGGTGTTAACGAATTTATTGCTGAAGTTTTAAAGGCCGAATTCCTGAAATATATGTTTATCTTGCCTATCATCTTGAGAGGTGGTATATGTGTAATGTAGAGCACGTTGGTACATCTTATGTAAAACTGCATTTCATGGATTTTATTCAAGTGGTCATTTTAGTAAGTAAAGTTGCCATCCCTCCATCGTAAGAGTTCTTTTAAAAACAAGTTGCACTTTCGGTGGCAAATAATTTATAATGTGTTTTGTACCATCTCTCTTACGGGGTGCATAGCTTATGTGTTTGTGTGAGTTGTTATAACTTTTAGGGTAAAGTAATGTGGTGTGTTGCAGATTTGCACCAGTGTAGTCTTTCAGTGATTGTTTTGAGCGGTCGTGACTACGGCCGTGTTAAAAGGAAGGCAGCGCCAAGGTTCTCAGCCCGAAAGCTTACACTATCAGCAAAAAAAAAAAAAAAAAATTAAATTAAAAAAAAATGCCTCTGAATAAATTGTAACTTGATATCTACAGGGTGCTTTCTGATTACAATTTTAAATCTGTTTGAAGGAAAAAAAGGTTTCTAGGAATAAAATTTCCATTTATTAAAATTGTTTTTTTTTATTTGTTTCTTCAGTTACCATGGGCAACTACTTGCACGCTCACAGAGTGTGATTAAATGAGTTATTGTTGTTGATGAATCGCTAGTAAATAAAGTAAATTCTTAAGGAAAGGTTTTGAAAGTTAATTCACGGTTTAGAGGGAAATGGACATCGTCACTGCTTGGTAGTGTGCGATAAGTAGAGGATTTGGGTCGGACCGGAAGTGTTCTAGGATAGCCAGACTACTTATGGCAAGCTCTCGCGTTAGGAGGTAATCCGGAATCGATTCTCAGTCTGATCCAATTTTTTAACTTCTGCCACTGAAACTGTTTCAAAGCCCAGTTGGGCAGCCATCGACACCTCCCTCTAAAAATTGATGTTTAAGCCCACGGTATCAAAAACAATGCTATCCGTTCTGTTGGATATGTCCGAATCTCTAGTGGGAATATAGGAAACACTGCAAGCGACTGAGCTAAATGGACAAGGACACCACTCGGTTGTGTGTGACGACGTGAGAACTTGGGTCAGACGGGAAGCAAGCTTGGAGAGCTAAAGAGGTTAGGGCGAACGCACGCGTGAACGGGGAAATCCGGTATCGATACCCTGTCGCCTTTACATTGCCTCAATGCCAAGTTGTGGCTGTCGTCGCTACCTCCCTCTAAATTCTGATACTTACGGCCGCTGTTTCAAAGATAATGGTGTTTGTTCTGTCCGGCAGAACATACACCCCACGCATATAGAATACCAAAAAAAAAAGAAATCAATCGGCGTTAATTTTCATGGTATGGGCTTCTGATCGTGAAAACGGGAAATTACGCGACTAGGAAATGACTCATGTATTAATTGTATTGTTTCTCGGACTAAGTGCCATGCGACAGCATCTTGTTGAACCACATGTTGTCCAAGGCAATTTTCAATTTATAGGCAAAACATTGTAACTGACGCCATGTAATAGGAACCATGAGATTTTCGGTGTAATAAATAAACAAAATGGTCTGGATTGTAATTCGTTATTTGCTGACTACGAGTTTAAATGTTTGTCAACAGTTACGTGGAGCTAACTTAAGAAACAAGTTACGTTAGATCCAGACAACTGTTGATAAACTGCACTTGGCGGTGCCAGACCTGAAGATGATCTGCAACGCATATTGAAACCGGTAACAGATAAATAAAGAATTGACATTCACACTATCTGTTTATTCATTAGACCCATAAAACTTGGTTATCATGTCGCAGTAGCTAGCACATAAACTCTTGTGTTCAAAGTCTTGATGAAGGACGACCAGAGTTTTTAAGATCAGTAATTGATCTAATCTTCTTAGTTCTTATATTTGATCTGTTCATAGCTGAAGAAGTTAAATCGCTATTCTGGCCTACTGAGTACTAAAACTGTAGAATGTAGCTGCCAAACATTCACTGCTTTTGAAATATTGCCCAACTACGAAAACGTGCTTTCTTTTCCGTCACGCTGCCTTTTCTTCGTAAAATTTTAATCTTGTGTGAAATTTTAGCCTTTTGTTACCAAAGAATGCGTAGGAATGAAACATTGACGCCGGTACAGTTGTCGGACTATTATTAGAACGCTATTCCTCCAAATTACGAGTTCAATATCCAAACCATCGCGCCACTCAGTTCAGAGATGTTTGGAATAGCTGAGCGTATCATAATACTTCTTCATTTAATGAGTACAAGTCCTCTGTTTAAAATTTGCTGCTGCGCTGTTTCATTTTTCGGTTTCAAACAAACTTACTACAAACAACTTTTATGATACAGAGAATAAATAAAGGCAATATTTCATTTGTTGTATTATACGTCAGTTCTCAAAAGTAAGGAGAATGTTGCTGTCGTAATCTTCAGTCTGAAGACGAGCTTGGTGTAGCTCTCCATGCTAGTCGATACTGTGCTTAACGAGAACGTACAACGAAAATGAAAAGACGCTGTACCACTTGTTTTGGAACGATATTCAAACTTGAATGAGATGGACGTGTCTCATTTATTTGTCACGGTTTTGAGCAAAATCTAATGTGGTTTTCGAAATCGTTATATCATTTTATTTGCTTTGTAAGACCTTCAGCAATGATCTGAGTTCAGGGAAACCAGAATTTAAAAAATAGACCTGGCAGTATGTTGTTATGAAATCAATTAGAGTCCCACTTTGGTTACTTAAAACATATTAATTCGATGCCTGCCTATAGGAAGTTTCGTTATTAATCCCTAATAATCTGTCAGATCCTTTTTAATAAATAAATAGCAACACACACAGGGAGTTAAAGAAAACTGATCTGTACTCTTACAGTAGATCACAATGGTCAAAACTACACTCATGCTCATAAATTACGGATAATTGTAGAATGTGGCGCCACACAGCGTGGCACTACAGAAAACTGGCGCTAATAGCATAGGCACATTGGGAACACACACGACACAGATCTGTAAGTCCACGGTATTGGAGATAAGTTGGGAAAACCGTCCCGAAACGCAGTTGCTATAAAACGCCACGGTTTCCTGCGCATGTACCCCGACATCAATATGGTATATGATCACCATACACACATACACAGGACGCACAACGGGTTGGCATACTCTGGATGAGGTGGTCAAACAGCTGCTGGCGTACATCCTCCAATTCTTGCACCAGTGCCTGTAGGAGCTCCTGAAGTGCCATAGGGGTTTGAAGACGTGCAGCGATACGTCGACCGAGAGCATCCCAGACGTGCTCGATGGGGTTTAGGTCTGGAGAACAGGCAGGCTACTCCATTGATCTGTATCTTATGTTTCAAGACACTCCTCCACGATGGCAGCTCAATGGGGCCGTGCGTTATCATCCATGAGAAGGAAGGTGGGACCCACTGCAGCCCTGAAAAGGTGGACCTACTGATGCAAAATGACGTCCCGATACACCTGACCTACTACAGTTCCTCTGTCAAAGACATGCAGAACTGTATGAGCGCCAATCGTAATCCCACTCCACAACATCCAACCATGACCTCCATACAGGTCCCATTCAAGGACATTAAGGTGTTGGTATCTGGTTCCTGGTTCACGACAGATGAGAAGCCGGCGAGAATCACTGATCAGACTATACCTGGACTCGTCCATGAAGGTAGCCTGTGGCCATTGTTACAGTGACCATGTACTGTGTTCTTGACACCAGGCTTTACGGGCTCTCCTGTGACCAGGGGGCAGTGGAATGCACCTTGTAGGTCTCGTGGTGACTAAAACATATCTCTTCAGTCGTCTCTAAACTTTGTGTCTAGCGACAAATGTTCCAGTGGCTGTGGTAAGGTCCCGAGAAAGGCTACCTGCAGTACTCTGTGGCCATATGAATGCACTGATGGTGAGATATCGATTTCTTGTGGTGTTGTACACTGTGGACGTGCCCTTCTATAGCGCCTGGACACGTTTCCTGCCCGCTGGAATGGTTGCCATAATCTTGAGATCACATTTGGTGGCACACGGATGGCCTGTCCTACGACGTGCTGTGTCTGACCAGAGTCCAGTCGCACTAGTATTCTACCCCTCATAAAGTCATCAATATGTGTTCTTTGAGCCATTTTCAAAACATAGTCACCATTAGCACGTCTGAAAACGTCTGTACACTTACTCTCTGCATCGTAATCTAACAAACACCAGCACACCTCTGCATATGTGGACTGCTGCCAGAGCGGGCCGCGATGGCCGTGCGGTTCTAGGCGCTACAGACCGGAACCGCGGGACTGCTACGGTCGCGGGTTCGAATCCTGCCTCGGGCTTGGATGTGTGTGGTGTCCTTAGGTTAGTTAGGTTTAAGTAGTTCTAAGTTCTAGGGGACTGATGACCATAGATGTTAAGTCCCATAGTGCTCAGAGCCATTTCAACCCCTTTTGAACTGATGCCAGCGCCACTTTGCGATGACTGCAGGTCAAATGCACCGCATGGTCATACGCCGAGGTGATTTAAACCCGCAAACCGCTCACCAGAGCGTCGTTTCACCATGTATCAGCATTACCCTTAACTTATGAGCATGAGTATCGAAAAGTATTACCTATAAAAACACATCTAGCTACATATACCTGTTTGTGTAAGTGCTGTTACATTTCTTCACTGGATCAATACAACAGTTGGATTAATAAGCACCACACAGTGTTTCTGTTACGTATATAAATTGGAGAGTATTGAAACGTCCCCTTAGAAAAATTATAAATGACTGTGCTTAAACTGACACACAACATTTTTAGCGCAACGCAATCTGACTTTCAAAAATCCGTACAAAAGAATGGCCCTGACTAACAATAACCTATACCTTTCATGAATCACTTACCTCACAAAATCCTTCGTTACTCAAACTACTGCAATACAGCATACGCCAATACTGCCAGCTGAATAAAAGATTCTAACTACTGAAGGCATAGTTAGCAAATGAAAGATTTTGATAGAGAACAAGCAATGTATTCACCTTAATAGTGTTCAAAAGTCATTATATATATATATATATATATATATATATATATATATATATATATATATATATATATATATATATATATATATATATCAGTTCATGACATCCAGTCTTACAAATTTACTGTCTCTGATGAACACACAAATTCGGACACGTTTCATTTCTGTTCTGCAGTGCACATTGAAATAGTTTTTAGGTCTAACAGCAGATGGTTGTGGTTACTCATGCCACTTGCCAGCGTCCAATATATCTATCGTCTTACTTCATAAACATGCTAAATTAATACACCAGTCTGTGTGGCGAGCCATCAAACTACTAGCATGTTAAGATGTTTTTTTTTTATGATGGTAGCAACTTAAAACCCCCTGAGGCCTCTACGCTTTCCCCCCATCCTCTCTATCAGCTGGGTACGCACATTCCCTGTATCAATCACCTTTTAGAATACTTAGTAATTAATATAGCAGAATTTTTAATGCCAAAATTCACAAAACGTTTCTATGGAAAACCCTTTCTTCCATGCCACGTATTCTAATCCAATAAAAAAGTATGTATATAAAAGCTACATAAACTGGTCATTATAAAACTGAAATATCGGGTTAAATATCTTGTACATGATGGTCACGAACAGTCTGAAAACTTGTAACGGTGATGGAGGGTAGATTGTGACGGAAAATAAATATTAGGAAAGAAATTCGATATGTAGCACCGTTTCCAAGTTATTTATAGTTGAAGATAGCCAGTTGAGGCCGTATAACGCACCAGTTCGGGAGGATCGCCCGATTTTTATTTTTTTTTTAGTCTTCAGTCTTCTGACAGGTTTGGTGCTCCTGCCAAGAATTCTTCTCGAATACCAACCTCTTCATATCACTGCAGCACTTGTAAACTACATCCTCAATTATTTGCTGGATGTATTCCAATGTCTCTCTTCCTCTACAGTTTTCCCCCTCTACAGCTCCCCTAGTACTTTGAAATCCATTCGCTGATGTCTTAACAGATGTCCCATCGTCCTGTCGCTTCTTCTCATCAGTGCTTTCCACATATTCATTTCCTCTCCGATTCTGCGCAGAACCTCCTTATTCGTTTTCTCATCAGTCCAGCCAATTTTTAATATTCGTCTGTAGAAACACATCTCAAATTCTTCAATTGTCTTCTGTTCCAATTTTCCCAGAGTGAGTGTTTCACTACCATACAGTGCTGTACTCCAGACATACATTCTCATTCTCAGAAATTCCTTTCTCCAGTTAAGGCCTATGTTAAGTACTAGCAGACTTTCTTGTCCAGGAATGCCATTTTTGCTACTACTAGTCGGCTTTTGATGTCCTCCTTACTCGGTCCGTCATTGGTTATTTTACTGCCTAGGTAGCAGAATTCCTAAATTTCATCCACTTTGTGTCCATCAATCCTGATGTTAAGTTTCCCACTGTTCTCATTTCTGCTACTTCTCACTACTTTCGTCTTTCTACCATTTACTCTCAATCCATATTCTGTACTTATTAGGCTGTTCTTTCCATTCCGAAGATCATGTCATTCTTCTCCATTTTCACTCAGGATAGCAATTTCATCAGCGAATCGTACAACTGATATCCTTTCACCTTAAACTTTAATTCCACTCCTGTACCTTTCTTTCATTTCCTTCATTGCTTCTACGATGTACAGATTGAACACTTGAGGGAAACACTACATCCCTGTCTTACACCCTGTTTAATCCGAACATTCCGCTCTTGGACGCCCACTCTTGCTGTTCTTCCTTGGATCTTCTACATAATGCATGTTACACAACTCTTCCCTTAACTTATGCCTATTTATCTTAGAATTTCGAACATTTTGCTCTGTTTTACATCGTTCAACGCTTTTTGCTGGTCGACAGATCCTACGAAACTGTCCTGATTTTTCATTAGTCTTGCTTCCATCATCAACCGCGTCAGAATTTCTCTTTCGTGCCTTTATCTTTCTTAAAGCCAAACTGATCTTTATATAAGACATCCTCACCTTTACCTTCCATTCTTCTGTACATTATTATTTTAACTAAGCATTAGCTGTGAAGTTGATGGTGCGATAATTCTCGCATCTGCGAGCTCTTGCAGTCTTCGGAACTGTATGGATGATATTTTACCGAAAGTCAGATGGTATTGTAACATTACATGAGTATGTCGTAGGTAGTCGGATGTACTTTGCGTCACGTGAGTGTAGAGCAGTCGAAACAAGTAGTGACCTTTGACGTCATATCAACTTGAATTTTTATTTTTTTGTATTTGTAATTAATTTCTAAATTTTATTATTTGCAGGGTAAAGAATTTAAATATGTACAACATTTAATAGGTAATGAGTTTTAATGAAATAGATATAAATATGTTTTGACATAGCAAATCATTACGCATGATATGTTTTCTCTTTGTAAGAGCAAAAACTTCCGTGTTGCTGGAGTGCGCGATTAAGTAGTCATCGAGTGCGAATCTGCTGTATCTTTCATGAATGGGCATATAATTGTTAATTTACAACCCGCAGTGGATTAAAAAATTATTCTAGGGAACGAGGCCCGACTTTGGTACAAACAAATCGCGCGCAAATTCTCAAATATGAGCGCGGGGTTTAAGATATCGGCTGGATATCGAGCGTTATCATCGCGTGTGTGATTCAGTAGCTCTAACCGCAATTTACGGACATTACCTTGATAATAACTATCGAAGACTTATGTGAGCAGCATAGTAATCGTCTTGATGCTTAAAGCAAGCGAGCAGCGATTTACTGTCAGGATACGACAAATATTAATCACTGCATAGTCAGCTTGTTGGTATGTTGCTCAGCAAGTCATAAACGGACAGTGATAGAATTATCGAAACGATCTTTTAAGTACCAACGACCACTACACAAACATCAGAAACTAATTACTCTAACTGTGAGTGACTTTCGGATTGGATGAGTTTTGCTTTTATTTCAGCTAATTGGTATTAATAATTTCCTTTCGAAGTTGAAACTTCATCAATGGTGTCGCACTCATTCAGTTTAGTAGAACGATAGATAGTACTAGATAGGCTACTATTTGTAGTTTTAAAAGAAAAGAGAGCACATACCTTTTTTTCCTTTTAAGAAATGTTCGTACTTCAGTCATCAGTCTTCTCACACCAGAGGCATGAGTGACGCTCCCTCACAACACTACGATATCGTGAACCACCACACACATGTGCCCCCCTTCTCACTACATTTCTGCATTGAAAACTCTGAGATATAGCCGCGGTTCGAAGAACGAAGAAAGAAGAGGAACGAACAACGAAAGAACCGGAGCAAAGAGAGAAGGGGAGGTCACTTTTGGCGCCTAGCGAATCGCCCTTAGTACGTTGCAGCGGAGGAGACATCTGGCCGCAACGTCTAACTTCCAACGGACCGACTGTATAAGTACTCGCTATTGAATTGCGAGGCTCGCAGGTATGAGTAGACTAGTGAATCGAAAGTTGTTATTGCATTCTTTTGTGTGCGTCGTAATGACGTCGGTAGTTGCAGTGTGTTGGGAGATTTAATTTGTGAAAATGCATACTCGAATAAAGAGAGGTTTTAATTAGAGTATGAAAAATATGGACGCAGGGAGTAATAAGGAAACAGTACCTGACCTTCAGGGTGAGGTGTTTCAGGAATTGAATGTGGGACAGGCATTGCATAGGCTAAGGGAGGAGAGCCACATGTGAAAGAGATAGAATCACAAACATCAGGTTTGGGTGGAAGTGATGTGCATGACACTGAAAGAGATAGGGAGACATGTGCCACAGCCGGTGGCCCAAGTGAGGTTGAGATATCCACTAGCGTGACAACAGACAGAGACGCCAAGATATTGGATTTGTTGCTGGTATTAAACACAAACCTGCGTTCACCGATCGCAGATATGAGTTCATTGAAAACAGACATGCATTCACTGAACACAGACATGAGTTCATTGGAAACGGACGTGCATTCACTAAACACAAACATGGGTTCATTGAAAACGGAAATGGGTTACTTAAATGAGACATTTGATAAATTAAAAAAAAGGCTCTGAGCACTATGGGACTTAACATCTGAGGTCATCAGTCCCCTAGACTTAGAACTACTTAAACCTAACTATCCTAAGGACATCACACACATCCATGCCCGAGGCAGGAATCCAACCTGCGATCGTAGCGGTCGCACGGTGCCAGACTGAAGCGCCTAGAACCGCTATGCAACAGTGCCGGCCAGAAATTACAACTTAACTGGGAAGAACAATTAAATACTAAGTTTGAAGGATTTGAAACAAGAGTATCTAAGGATAATGATGACTTACTTTCTGTACTTAAAGGAAGAATAAATTAAGTAGGCAGTAAATGTAATATTATCTCACAAGGGCATATCGATTTATCAAACAGAGTCATTGTTGCGAAAGAAGCTGTCCGCAAAAATGGCAGATTTCGGAAAAGATACGTGTAAGGGTATTGATAAGTATTTAAAGGGACAAATTTTAAAACTGGAGGAAGATCTTAACGAATAGATTGAGGTTAAGAATAAGAAGGTTGAGGAGAAATTTAATAACGCCATTGAAGTGAAACGATCCGAGCTTATCGAAAGGAAACAGTCGGAACACGACGAACTTGACAAATTGTTTACTGATGAATTTCAAGCAATTAAAGAAAGGATAATCGAAGAACTGCCCAAGGGGCAAGGGAACACGAATTTTAAAATATCGGATTTAGGTCGGAAGTCATCACAAAATGTTTTGACTGACGATAATCATTCAATGGAAAATCGAGAACTAGTAGACACTGTAGTGAGAGTAAATGTAACTGCGGTACCACGGTACCTGATAAATCTTACGAACGTTATGAGAATGAACATGATCCGTTTGTACAGAGAGGGTATCTATCGTCTCTAAACGTTGAAGCTAGCATATATAAATGCAGGCATTTTCCGACACTTTCGTCACAGAAGGACAACATCCATCCCAAAATTTTCATAAATAATTTCAAGAATATTTTCCACGTAGTTGGTCGGAACAATACAAGCGTCAGTTCATCGTATCCAAAATTGTAGGTGTAGCAGCACTGTGGACTGCAGAAGCAAGTGGGATCTGTAGTACTTGTGCAGAATTTGAGCAGCTTTTTGTGTCAAAATACTCGTCTAAGAGCAAACAGAAACGGTTGCGTAGTATACCAAACCGAATATTCTAACGTTGAGCGAAGTTCACTGCGACAGTATTTCGAAAAATATATTAACAAAACAAGATACTGGAGCGAGCCCATGTCACATCGGGAAGTAATACGCATTCTAAAGGGAAGCTTGCCAATTCTTACCCGCGAAAAATTGATAAATGTACCTGATTGTGATGTGGAGCAGTTTATGTCTGTAGTTGATTCTATTGATCTGATTATGGAAGAAGCCAGAATTTGGAATAATAATCAGTGGTCTATTACACAATGTAATGATGTGGATATTAATAATCGTGATGGTTGTTGTAATGACGATAACGGAAAGAGGAATGCTAAACCTAAACTAACAGAAGGAAAGCAAACGACGCGGTATGACTGTCATATAACTAACAATGAAAGAGATCAATATAAATGCGATGCTTATTATACAAAGAAAACCCATGGGAATAATGGTAATCGCGTAATTATGCCAACACGGGCAAGTCTAATCGTAAAAGCAGACGTGATAGGTATCCGGATAAAGACCCTGATGGGATACAACCGTGAGTAGATTATCCGCAAGGTAATGCTCCAGCATCACAACTGCAAGAACCGATACCACTGAATGACAAACCAATAACAAACCATGAACACAATATTGGTATAGTGGAAGTTCATGAGTCACCGATGAAGACATCCACCTGAAGGTTAAACTAAAAACGGTCTCCAAAAGCATTTCTAGGACTGCAGGCATAATTTTTCAGTAGATGTGTTGAGATATAATAATGATTTGTACTTAAGGGAAGAGTGAAGTGGAGGAGTGCTGATTATTTCCAATAAATGTGGACGAATATTAGAAGCTGTCTTGCAAGCAGTAGTATGGTATCGATGTTGAGATCATGATCGACACAGGCGCAAACATTAGCGTAATGACGCAAGATTGTTATAAACAGATCAGCGAAAGAAACGGAGCAAATAGAGAAAGGGAGGTCACAGTATGTCGCCAGAATCACATATTCTACACACCAACCCAAATAGTGGTTTTGTTGCCACTTCCTCGAATGATTTTAGAAATTCTGATGGAATATTATGTATCCCTTCTGCCTTATTTGATATTAATTCCTCCAAAGATTTCTTAAGCTCTCATTCTAATAGTGTATTCCCTATCTCTTCTAAATTGACTCCTACTTCTTCTTCTATTACATCAGAGAAAATCTTCTCCCTCATAGAGCCTTTCAGTGTACTCTTTCCACCTATCCACTCTCTCCTTAGAATTTGACACTGGAATTCCCAATGGAGTCTCAATGTTACACTCCTTCTTTTTAGAGTCACAGAAGGTTGTTTTGATGTTCCTATACGCTGAGACAGCCCTCCCAACAATAATTTCTTTTTCGATCTCTTCACAGTTTTTATGCAGGCGTTCTGTCTTAGCTTCCCTGAAATTCCTTACATCGTTCCTCAGCGACTTGTCTTCCTGAAATTCTCTTAACATTTTGGCACTTCTGTTTTTGATCGATCAATTGATGTATTTCTTTTGTTACCTATGGTTTCTTCGCAGCTACCTTCCTTGTACCTATGTTTATCTTTCCTACTTGTGTGATTTTCATTTTTAGTGATGTCCATTCCTCTTCAAATATACTGCATACTGCCTGCTGCATCTATAGCCTTAGAGAACTTCAGGAGTATCTCGTCATTCCTTAGTATTTCCGTATATCACTTCATTGGGTATTGATTCTTCCCGACTAATCTCTTGAACTTCAGCCTACTCTACATTAGTATTACATTGTGGTCCGAGTCTATATTTGCTTTTGGGTACTGTGCTGTCTTTTAAATCGTGTCGTGAATGCGTAAATTTAGCAGCGTAGGACATAAATATTTAAATAAGCCTACAGTTTTAAATTGTCTTTCAATTTCTGCATTACGCGGCTAGAATGTGAGATGACCGTGAATGTTAACTAAACTGAAACACACAACCGTTTTCATATGTTGTCTGTAATGAAGTGTACCTGTTCTAACATTATTCAGTTACGTTCGCTGACTGCTTTTATACGAACTTAGATCACTCTTGAGTGTCACTTCACTTTTATAACACGGAGAGACGCAACACTGGAATCAGCGAATTTCACTGAAAACATTTATGAGCTTTAGCTGAGAAAGTTTTATGCTCCGACACCATCAAAGAATGGTAGAAGGTAAATAGTTTCTCATAGCATAGGTTTTGATATGCAATCAAGTTACCTTCACGTGCATTCTTTTTACAATGGCAAATATATATGTCTGAATTATTTGGCAACTTAAACTCGCCACGTAAAGCGTTCATGAAATGGGGGCAGATAAATGAATATCGGTGTATCAGAAAATCGATTTGTTCCGATTACATGAGAATAACTGACTCAATTCGATTTGAAAAACACATTAATAAGCATAAAATAGTTGTTCTCAGCATTTTCAATCATTAATAAACTATAACTCTTGCCAATAAAATCATATAAATACATTACAGCTAATGCCGGCATTGCAGCTCGTCCGTTACGAAGCAAAGATCGAATGCAGGGGATCAAGATAAGTAATATCCTTACAGAAAATATAAGATGAACTTGAACATCATTATCGTCTTTTTTCTCCAATAATTTACAATAGGTAGTTTACATAATAGTAATAATACCAGACCTTATCACAGGCGGCAGATTAAAGTGCGTCTTGCTAGCACCATGGCTACTCGAACATGAAAAAAGCATGCAACAAAAATTTGTGGTAATAATAAATGTTCTTATAGTTAAAAGGTGTCATTGTTTTCAGTTTATTTTCTGTGGCTTGTGAAGATACTGTTACCTTATCTGTGCACTAGAAAAATCAAACTGTTTCTCTGACAACACACTTGTCTCTCACGATATCACATATTAAAAAAGAAAATAAAAAAATATTTTTTATCGACTATAAAATAGGACATGGATGCTATAGTACGCCTTACAATTCAGTACCTGATTTCGGAATCTCTGTCTTACCATGTCGTAATCCAGCTGAAATCTTGCCGTATCACCCTCCCTTTTCCAAGTACACCTCCTCCTCGTGATTCTTGAACAGAGTATTCGCTGTTACCAGATGAAATTTATGACAGAATCAGTTACTCCTTCTGCTCTTCATTTTTGTTCTAAGCCCATGTTCTCGTGTAACTGTTTCTTCTATTCCTTCCCCACAACTGCAGTCCAGTCCCCATGACTCAGATTTTCATCTTCCTTTACATACTGTACTACAGTTTTAATACCCTTATATACTTTCACTATCTCTCCTGTTTTGAGCTTGCGACGTCGGCATATATATCTGAACTATCGTTATCGGTGTTGGTTTAGTGTCTATTCTGATAAGAACTACCCTATCACTAAACTTTTCACGGTGAAATACGCTTTATCTTACCTTCCTGTTCACAAAGAATCCTATTCCCGTTATACCATTTTCTGCTGCTGCTGATATTAGCCTATATTCATCTGGCCAGAAATCCTCGTCTTCTTCACATTTCACATCACTCACTCCTACTGTATGTAGAGTAAGCCTTTGCACTTCCCTTTTCAGATTTCCTTGCTTCACTACCATGTACAAGATTCTGACATTCCATGCCCCATCTTATAGAACATCATCATCCTTCCTTCGGTTACTTGATCTTTTTCTCTTCTCACTTCTCATTTGGCAGTCCCCTCCCAGGGATCCGAAAGGGGGCCAATTCTGGAATCTTTTCCCAATGGAGAGATCATCATGACACTTTTTCAGTTACAGGCCACATTTCCTGTGGACAGACGTTATGCGTCTGTAATCCAGTGGTTTCCATTGCCCTCTCCATCCTCATCCTGTCGATCATTGCTGATTCTTCCGTCTTTAGGGGCAGTTTCCCACCTCAACGACAAGAGAGAGCCCCAAGCCACTGTATGCTCCTCCGCCCTCTTTTACGAGGTTCTTGGCAGACGTCTTCGGACGCCAGTGCTGGTTATTAATCCAAATTCAACCGGTGGCGGGTTTTGAACCCGCGACCGAGGACGTTTTGATTACTAATTAAAGTCGTTACCCCAACACCACGGGGTCGAAATACATCTGCGTTGGATGTTGTCACAGCTGATCCCTCTACAACTTTCAGCCAAAACTACTTGATTTTCAACTAAAACTTCATTTATCTCTCGTACTTCAACATTTGTTCACAAAAAAATCCTATCTAACATGCTTTCTAATATGAGAAAGCACAAGCAGAGAAAAATATAAAACAACAGACAGCAATGCAGATAAGAGAAATGTCTATTCACATCTTAATATCTATGTGATATTTTAACACTAAAGTGGTGCACCACAACAGCTTATTGTACCAAAAAATTACCATGTCCTTGAAACGAAAATTATGTACGCAATTCCTGTTATTAGTCCCTTCTCCTTCATATTTGTCTTTCCTTTCCAAGTGCTCTTTTTTAATACTGTAGATCATAGAATTATTATTTAATAGATCTGTTGACAGAAAGTGTGTACACTAGTATATGCATAAAATTTTATTTTATAAAACCTATACTGCAGTGCAACTAGAAACTATATATCAAATACAACAACCAACTATGTACAAAGTAAAGCATAAAACATCATTCAATAGACCTGTGGCATTTCATAAGTCAGTAAAAATTCTTGCAGCTCTATTAGAGAGACACTTGCCATAGTCAGGTGTGTAGACATAAGAGTATTTCTCATGTCTTCATAAGCATTTCTGTAAGTAGCACAAAGTGTGAACTCCAAAGTGTAATCATATGTTTTCCAGTAATAGTTTCTCAGGTTTGTGGTACGTTCTGCTTAGAAGTGTCAGTAGCGAGGTCAACGGCCTCTCTTTCCTACAGCTGTGCATTAGAGGGACAACACAACAATTGGTTTTTCCAGGCAGGTAGCTCGCAGCCCGGCGCAGAAGAGCATTATATCAAGGTGACCTACACTCTTTACGAAAATAGTTACGACAACAGTTTCAGCTACAATGATAGTTTCATCAAATAACAAATTTCACAGGTTGAAAATTTTCATTGGACATGTATAGAAAAGAAAACTCATCAACAACACTGTCCAAAATTTCCCATGAGCATTCTGGTACTCACGTTCACATATATACTCACTTTTCATATCTCTTAAAGTACACTTCTTGGTTTCCAACATTCTCTTCCCCAAACCAGAGTCCCTAGCCTCTACTCATTATTCACCGCCTTATTACATATATACATATTCGTCAATACGTCTTCAATATTACATCATAATAAACATGTAACATAACCACATTCCTCATATAGTGTCACCTTATTGAACATAACTATATCTTAAGATCATAATACACATCGCCGTCGTAATAATATCCTCAGAACACAGCAGTCAAATCTTAGTATCGTCGTAGTTTCCTTCAACAATTTGAAAATCTCTAATAAAAAATTCTCTGCTCATTTCAGTAGTATCATCTACCTCAAACGTACTTCAAAAATCATGCCCCTATACAAAATACATCTCTCAAAGCTCTCACAGTATCACAATGGGTCCGAAATTATATAAACATTTCACAAAGTACAGACAAAGTACAATTTCATAAATGCAATGTAATTGAACTATGTAAACACGTAAATATGTGTCAAAGATGCAGTAAAAGATTTATTTCTCTAAGTTTAATGACCAGATAGCTGTGTAATTCTGTGTTAGAGAAAAATGATAAAACTGTATAAGCAAATTCCACATTAGCTAGCCGTATGTATGGCACACAAAGTAGGCGTACCCCCATAAGTAATAATGTAATTTTACCTCGGATGTTGCAGATTGAAACTGCGGAATGAGATGTTCGTTGCTCCCTGCCGACTCCTTTCAAGATCTCCGGAATACCATGTATTATTGCTTTGTAACCTTGCCATATTTCTAAGTACCTCGTCCCGTGTCGGAGCCCGAGTATCCTCTTAAATATGTTACTCTCGTATCACCTGTATCGACTGATCTTGTACTTCCCGCATTTCTCTTTTGTGTTGCGTATTGATTTGTTTATGACTGTTTAAATTTCCTAACGTCGTTATACACCTCTGTGTCAGTAAAAGCTACCAGTCTTGTATCATTCAAACCATCATCTACCTTCGTAGATAAATTTTTTAACTGATCCGAAAGTTCGGTTACTTCTTCCGAAAATGAGCTAATTTCCTCCGTGTGTTTTTCTGAACCAAATTTTGGAGTACCTACTGTGTCCTTTAAGTTTTCCTGATGCTTTACAAGTTGCGCGACCGTATCAGGAGATGCAACAGAGTCAATTTTAGCCCGCAAGGTGTCATGATTTTCGTGTACAATGGTCGTTTGTTCAATTATGTCTAGCCAGGCACAGTTACGAACTTATAGTTTTTTGAACATTTGTTAATTCGTTACTAGGTGGTGTTAACACGCTACGCTTGTCGTCACTGTCATTTCTCGATTTACTTTCAGCATAGTGTTGCGTTTGATACACGCCATGATTATAATAGCATTTCACACGATAAGACAGAAAAAACATAATTTTGAAAAGCAAAAATAAGAACACAAACTAAAATAGCACTGAAAATAACCAGTATCTAATTAGTTTCAAAAGCGATTGTGAGATACTTGCTGCCAATCCACGTGCATGACACAACTCTTTGCTCATTGTAATACAATACAACAATAAGAGACTACAGCTACAACCAAAATTCCATATCCTATTATGCGCTAGCAGTAGACAGTAACTTATTTCTTATCATCCACTAATAATTCAAACTACAGGAAAATCAGAAGATTCTAGTGAGGTGTCCTCGGTTAAGGGTCTACAGATGAAACGTCTATATTTAATTCTGAAACTGCTGAGTGAAATTGAACGTACTGTCACTTTTATATTTCTTTATCATTTCATTTATGACCTACCGAATTATTCCTGACAAATAAAACTCAGACTTCTTCATTTATTAATGACTCACAACATACAAGGATAACTCAATCTGACTGTTAATTACTCAAAAAAATGGCCCTGAATTAGAACGAATCCCAAAAATAATCCATAAATTTTATAAGTCACTTACCTCACAGAATATCTTCATGACACGAACTACAGCAAATGCAGCAAGCCTACAGCGAGCTAAATAAAAGAATCTAGCTACTGTAGGCTCTAACTACTAATAGGATGTGGTTAGCAAAGGAAAGATTTTGTTGCAGAGCAAACAATATATTAGCAGATTTTATCTTAATGATGTGACATCCAGCTCCTAAAATTATATAATTGTCCATGACATCCATTTTGAAATATTATATAACAATTGATAATTCCATTACCTACATTTTACAATCCATGTCCAACCAATATTAAATAACCCTGACAGAAAACCGATCACACCATCCTCTCGCGCTATCACTGCTTCTAACCTCCATCACTGCTAACTATTAACTTTAAACTGCGAGTCCGACCAGGCAGGGAGTTTCTTACAGAGGGCGCACAGCGCTGTCAGAGATATTAATGCAGTCTGTAACGCTGCATAGCGTTGCCCACACAGACACATAAACAGGTTACTTACACTATAACTCCCAATTTCCAGGTCGTAACGTATGGTGCTACTGTACCTGTACCTGAACGAAACTGAAATATATATCATTTAATTATATTTTTCTCTGAAACATTTAAGTCTCTCCTTTATCTACGTTAATGATTGAAGCAAAAGAAATGAATTAAAATTTGTGCTGCAGCTTGGACTCGAACCCACGTCTTCTTGCTAGCTAAGCAGAAATGCTAAAAATTACACCACCACAGCACCACACCACTGCACGAACTACTCAAGTTGAGTGCCCTCACCAACACAAACTTCAGTTCATATCTTCAGCTTATTTTCCCTTACATCCTCACTACTGCTCTCCGGCATTGGAATAGCACCCCAGCGTTGGACGTAATGGGAAATGGTGTAATGGTTAGCAGTCCTGCTTAGCTAGCAAGAAGACGTCGTTTGGAGTCATGGCCAGAGCACAAATTTTAATTCATATCTTCTGCTTCAATCATTATCGAAGAAACTGAAATAGTCCACAATCATGGCCATTTCGTTGTCCACGACGCACACGGTCACAAGTTGATCCAGTCTTTTTGCCAGCTGTTCCTGTAATAGCAGTTATTAGCATTACACCACATGTCGATATTCAACATATTGTGGAATATTAGAAAGAAAAATACACTTTCATAATTGTAGTGTAAGACGTGTAGAAACTCAAGAAAGCAACTGTTACAAATGAGATCTTTTTATATGTGGTACTTGTGTAAACGCTAATTATTATAGAACCTGACACACAAACATTCATACCTTCCTCAACAATATTCAGTAGAACGTCCTTAGGAGTAACAATACGAGAGAAGGAAAGATGCTACTCACCATTAGGCGGAGATGCTGAGCCGCGATAGGCACAGTAAAAAGATTCACACAAACATAGCTTTTGGCCATTAAGGCCTTTGTCGGCAGTAGACACACATACACTCACGCACACACACACTCACCCAAGCGCAACTTGCACACACATCTGCAGTCTCAGAGAGCTGAAACTACACTACAGTGGGAAGTGTAATAATGGAACAGGCGGGAAACGACGAAGGTCCCAGAGGAGGCGCCAACTGTTGTAACCAACAATAAACGATTCTCATACCTTAGTATCAAGTATACAGACCTCAGGATAGGAACGTTAGTTATGGAAAGAGATATTGGAAGAAAGGGAAATGGATACAGAAACTGACATTACCAAACCTATAAGAACTGGGTACGTGGGGAGACAAGTTAAGTAAGCAGTCCTGCACTGAGGCAGTGATATAACTGTGTTGGACAAGGAACTTTTTGATGAATGCTGGCTGGGCAAGTACCCACCATACACTGTAAAAGGAGTACATGCTATAGGGATCACTATTGGAAGAGGAAAGCTGTAAAAGAAGAAACACTGTAAACCTTTCCAGTCGGAAATTTCACGTGAGACTATAAATTCTTAATTATAACTTGTTAAATATTTCAACGCTGCTTTGACTATATCAGCTCGAGAGGAATTAAGCCTTATTATATTTCGCTAAGAAAAGTTTGTGCTGCCTACTATTAATTCGATACTTGATATTCTCTTTCTGGGAAGTAGGCAGACTGAATAGCCAACAGAAAACAGAGTAATTATGTTCACAAGTTCCAGTAAAATACAACCTTGGGAACTGAGCGATATTCAAAATAATCAGAAGCTGGAGGATAGTGAAATAGTCAATAAAATATGAGAGAAGGTTCAAACTAGCGAACTGTTATCGAATCAAGAGTACGAGGAATTGTGGAATTTACTGAGGCGGTATAAAAATGTGTTTTCAGATGTAATCCAGGGTTTAGTACGATACAGACAGATATAATGAATTTATTGAAGCTAAATATTTAGTGGAAATGGGATGATAGGGGAAAAGCAATCCTTTCACAATCCTAATGCAGCTATAGCGAGTGCCAACCTTTTATACCATACTAGAATGGATGAGGTATTCAAAATTTCATCTGATGCTTGTGATTATTGCATTCCCTGTAAGTTTTTTCAGGGGATTTAGAGAACAATGGCAACCCCAGAAGTATAGCAGTGGCCAGCCGATGGTTGGGAGACAAGAAAAAACTACAACATTTCAAAGAAAGGGGCTTTAGCTATCGTTTGGGAGTCCAAAAGATTTCGATGCTTGTTAGCTGCGAAGAAAACTGTAATATTACTGATCCTAAAGCGTAAGCCCTATTTATGTATAGGAAACTCTTACAAGAACATTTAGAATGGTGGTCCATTTCCTCCAAAAATTTGATACTAAGGTTGTCTATGTAGAAGGAAAAATGTTCAAATATTTGTGAAATCCTAAGGGACCTAACTGCAGAGGTCATCGGTCCCAAGACTTACACACTACTTTAACCTAACTTAAACCAAATTATGCTAAGAACAACACACACACACCCATGCGCGAGGGAGGACTCGAACCTCCGGTAGGAGGTATGTAGAAGAAGATAAAAATGTAGTGGCAAATGCAATCTCACACTTACCGATAGATTGGAGTCCCATTATGGGAGAAAGTCCAACAGTGAAGAGCTTTATATTTATTGTTAAGTTCCAAAGTTAAATGCACAAACGAAAAAAACAATTGTCAAGGCAAAATTGAATGTACAGAGAAAAGACCCTTAACTGAGGAAAGTTTCTCACTCCACGAGAGATCGGAGCTGGTCTAAGGAGCAGATTGGTCACTGGCGCATATTTCAAAATGTGCTGTACTGGGGAAATAAGGGGAAAATTAATATATTGATGGGAAGTGTTCTTACCCATATTATAAAACAAATAATTCTCTACATACACAACGGCTATGGCAATTTTGCTGCAAGAAAATGTTTGTTACACATAAATAAATATTATTACTGTAAGGACCTAAGTAGATTCTTCCAAGTCATTATTGTGGTGTGTACAGTTTGCCAAAGAGCGAAAGATTATAACCAGCAACGTAAAATACGACTGTGTCGTTATTCCTAAAGGAATTTATGACTTAATGCGATAGAAACCTATCTGATAATCACGAAGGGAAGAGGTGATGTACAGTAAATTTTTATCATACCGTAAATTCGTAAGTTTCTATTCATTAAGAGCTGCCACAACTCATAGCGTTATATGGTGTTTAATGACAGATTATTTAGAAAAATGTCATGTCCCTCATCGCATAATATCTGATAATGGTAATCAGTTTATAGAAAAGATGTTTACTCATTTCTTGATACATTATGGACTGAAGCACCTAAAGATCTCAAAGTTTCATACCAGGGAAAAGTGGTTGTCTGGTAATGAATGAGGTGGGCATATTATGTGGAAAATATTGTGAGCACATGAATAGCAAGTGATCTGAGTGCCTAAAACACTTTAAAATCTTTATGAACGAATTGCACCATATAAGTACAGGTTTTACTCCACTGGAGGTATAGGATAGACAGTTTAGAGGAGGGTCACTATTAGATAGGCTAAGGTGGCCTCTTCAGACCCAGAGGAATGTTGTTCTTACAACACAAGTAGTGTATCAAAGAATTAAGCAGCATACTGAACAAAGATTAAGGAAATGGATTAGTGAACTTGGCAGAATTTAATATACGCATAACTCAAAATATAAAGAAAAGATTAAGAAACCGTGGCCCATGGGAGATAGTTGAAACCAAACGCCCTAAGGCTGTAGTACTTAAGAATCTTAGTACTGGAGAGAACAAAGGCCTATATTACGGGGCTCTTATTACTACAAAATTCGAAAAACATTGTATATGACATCAAAACATGGAGTCTGTTTCATCAGATAAGAACAGATTACAGTACTATAACCAGTGTAGTTAACCACACAGACGCCAACTAAGAAAAGTTCGGGTGCATATTCAGATTTACAAATTTTTAAAAAAAAAGAGACCAGGTAAAACTTTCCCTGGTTCTCAGAAAACGTAAGAAAAATTTGGCAGTGCCAGTTACTGAGATAAAAGAACAAGATGCATAATTCGAATTGGGACTATTGTCGGCTAAGATCATCTCTATAAAGATGGAACGTAAAGAAAGGGCTTCAAAAAGGCTATGCAGTAATGCAGATGACTGAAATAATTAATGAACTCGCTTGGGAGAAAACTCGCTCATTAATGGTAATGGAGATGATGAGTGTGTACGATCACCAACATAGAGGTGGATCAACAGTGCCAGAATATAGTTCAAGCATGATAAATGGTTGAAGAAAGAGTTTCTCACTATAGTCCAATATCGGCATTTATTGTGGGAATGACGCAGATAAGGGGTTGCCATAAGTGATGTTTTGATGAAGCAAAGTTCTTTGTGTGGGGATGAAATGTCTGGGTAGTGGTCAAATAGTTGACCTCAGAATAATGAAATATGGTAAACTATGTTCACTATAAACTTATAATAGAAGCAGAGAAATCCGCAGAGAGTCATCAAAGGCTATACCAAATGTGTTTGAAGTTAAAATAAATAGATGTAAACATTAACACTCATTAAGAAGAACATGGTATTGTGGGTTATTAACCAAAACAATGCTATAATTATCACCAGCACCTAAGGTAGCTAGAGAACTGTCAGTGTCTCACACCACTAACAATGGAAAAATTAATTGAATGCAATGAGTAGAACCACAAAATGCAGTACGCTAATGTACTAAGAACAGTAAAATGCAGTTCATGATAGGGATACAAAATAAATGGTATATAGTGCATCGTTATTAATGCATTATATATGTCATGAAAAATTTCTAAGGAAAGAAGGAAGACATAGTTAACAAATCTGCTAGCTACTCACAGCTGAATGTTGAGCCATGAACACACATGTATTTACACTCCATAACAAGTAATGATGAATGAAAGGAACCTGCTTATGTTAGTGACAATGAAGCAGCATATGGTAGATTTATTTTTAGCTTAATTTAAAATAAAAAGTGATACAAGTTTGTGTTGCTGTCTGTAGATAAATATATGGTTTTTATTTCCATATAGGGCTCGATTTATTCTAAGAGAATGCAAGTGAGAATGTTCGCAACACTCTGGATAAAAACTAATGATTAAAAGGTGTTGACATGCTAGCTGAGATAATAGCTTTTCTATGACAGAACTATAAAAGGAAAAGAAATGACTACGTGTAATGTTATATTTCTATACACTATATTGTCTTAAAGAGCTTTTCTCAAGAGGACATGAAAATTTTTATCTCACTATTAATATCAGACTTAATAGTTTATTAAAACAGCTACTGCAATATGCCGTTGTATTGGGGGTGACTTATGTGATGATGGGGGACCCTTTTACAGTATCAGTTATTGCAGCAACGGCATATAGCAAGTGTCCACCTGAACATATTCATGTATATATAGTATAAGTAAAACATTTATATAAATTATGCTGATTTCCGTTTTGAAACGTACAAACGTGTGTGTTTGTTGTTTATTACGTTTCATGAGTGGTGCAGTAGCTAAGCGGCTACGGACGGAATGTTCCACAAGAGTCGGAATGTTGCAGTCGCTGGACGTGGACCCTAGGTGAACAGAGGCCGGGCAGAGGAAGAAGATGCTGGAAGCTTCCATTAGATGCTAAGGATTATATTTTTAACAATGAAATTATGTTCCATGAATGAAAATGTTGTAACTTATCTTCCAAAAAGAAAAGTGTTACTGAATTAATTATTCTGTAAATTGGTGACTCCAGTTTACTTATACTGAGATGTGTGTGAAGATCAAGAAGAGCGGTGATTCTTACTGAATGATAATTCATGTACGTTACGGCGCTAAAAGAAAATGGTGTTTAATCTCTGACTCATCGACTTAACGAAAATTATGCAAACTGTGAATCTTAGAATGATTTTCAAAGGAACCAGGTTTCAAATTGTAAGACATTTCCAGTGGTAGATGTGGACTCTGACCACAATCTATTGGTTATGAACTGTAGATTAAAACTGAAGAAACTGCAAATAAGTGGGAATTTGAGGAGATGGGACCTGGATAAACTGAAAGAACCAGAGGTTGTACAGAGTTTCAGGGAGAGCATAAGGGAACAATTGACAGGAATGGGAAACGAAATACAGTAGAAGAAGAATGGGTAGCTTTGAGGGATGAAATATTGAAGGCAGCAGAGGACCAAATAGGTAAAAAGACGAGGGCTAGTAGAAACCCTTGGGTAACAGAATAAATATTGAATTTAATTGATGAAAGGAGAAAATATAATAATGCAGTAAATGAAGCAGGCAAAAAGGAACACAAAGGTCTCAAAAATGAGATCGACAGGAAGTGCAAAATGGCTAAGCAGGGATGGCTAGAGGACAAATGTAAGGATGTAGAGGCTCATCTCACTAGGGGTAAGATACATACTGCCTACAGGAAAATTAAAGAGACCTTTGGAGAAAGGAGAACCACTTGTATGAATATCAAGAGCTTCCATGGAAACCCAGTTCTAAGCAAAGAAGAGAAGACAGAAACATGGAAGGAGTATATAGAGTGTCTATACAAGGGGGATGTACTTGAGGACAATATTATGGATATGGAAGAGGATGTAGATGAAGATGAAATGGGAGATACGACACTGCGTGAAGAGTTTGACAGAGCACTGAGAGACCTGTGTCGAAATGTACTGTCGCGCAACAGTAAAGGGTTGGAAACGTGAAATATAGTCAAAGTTTCGTAGCCTATGGCGAGAGCCAGAGGCAGTAGGTTAGCCAAGAGGTAGGAAGGGCCGTCACGCACAGGCAGTGGCCTGGTTACACACAACAGAAGAGAGAGAATTGCTTAGTACGCGTGTTTGTGTTAGACGGAGACTTTCGTAGAGTGCAAGACAGAGGTACAGCGTCAGCTGTACTGCATTTCACAACTTCGCGTGAGTCTTCCGTAACAACACGTAACTCTGTCGCAAGAACACCTAAGGGGCGAGTACGACAGATGAATCAGCAGTATAAGTGCAACGAATGTGTTCATTACAAACGAGCATGACGTCAGGACGTCGCTCGTGCTTCCTTTAAATACGCCAGCTTTGATAGCAACAAAGCACTCGCAGTTAGACTTGCAGTTAGGTGTGTACTGGGTCGCTGCGTAGCGCTCAACTCGGTGATCGACATGTTAATCTTTATTAAGGAGATGTTGCAGTAAGGGCGGCCCATTCGGCAGCAGACGTGAGGGGACAGTACCAGCTCTGGTCCTCTCTGCTGCCGCTGTCATTCATCAACCCAGTATTAGCAGACATCGCGGGAGACTCGCGGCAGACTCGCAGACGGCTCAGCGACCGTCGTCGAGATCGTGCGGGGCCTAGGCCCTGTGCATCCGCCGTCACAAACGGGTGAGCCGACGACGCTGGGGGAATGCAGCCCGTTCCGCCCGACCACCGAGGACGAGCCACCAGGAGGAGCAGGGAAGAAGGCGGGGTGGGATAGAGTACACTCCGCACTACGAGAAAGCTCTCGTGCCGACAGCGTCGGGACTCCAACCCAGAGCCTCCACCCGGAGCCTCTTGTTGTCCACAGCCGAACCGGCCGGCCAGCCGAGCACCGCCAGCCACACGCGGCCGATGTAAGGACATTCCTTCACTACGTCACAGCACGCGGCGCTGCGTTAGCAAGACTGTGCGGCCCGGATCTGATGCCATCGCTACGGATCAGCGAAGACTCAGGGAAAGTCGCTGATATCAACAAGCTCAGCTAGCCTATCTTACGCAGTGTAACGCCGGAAATGCATATCCTCCTATTTCCATCTATTGTACTATTATTTTTTTTTCCTTGTTTTGTTACCTCAAGATATGACATTTCTGTCTCTTTATATATTGTAATTGCTTTACTGTTTGTATATATATATTTATGCATTTATGTCGATGTATAATTGGTTTGTTTCGTAAATATTATTTGTATTTTTACGCTGGGTCTTGCCTAGGGAAAACTGCTATCGAACGATTACATCGATAGGTCGTGTGAAGACTCAAAGTGTGTAGTATCTTTGGTAGTGTTAACTCTGCCGCGTGAAGCGCGGGCAGAACAGTGAGAGTCTGGCTGGAGTAGCGAGTGGAGCAGGTGTGTTGTGTGACGCTCCCGCGAGTTGCCGCGCTTTCGGGGTTTGGCAGCATGTAATTGCGCTCGA
Organism: Schistocerca americana; assembly: GCF_021461395.2. Classification (NCBI taxonomy): domain Eukaryota; kingdom Metazoa; phylum Arthropoda; class Insecta; order Orthoptera; family Acrididae; genus Schistocerca; species Schistocerca americana. The sequence continues at coordinate 497,972,748 of NC_060126.1, read as the reverse complement.
CTCGCGATGATAGTTTCTGACACGGTGTCGCGGACGGGAAGCATTAGCTGGCGCACATCAAGAGCCCGTTTCGCCTGGTGACCTTGTCGAGAAGAAGGCGCGCCAACATCCAGCTTCTGCAACAGCGACGGCCGACAATGAGTGACTGTCGCCACCTCCTCGATCGACGGCTTCAAACCTTCAATCAACCAACAAGGAAGACTAAAAGCACGTAAAGTTTCAGAACTGTATGGCAGACCTCAGCTTTTCAAATTGTTCCATTTGCCTCACAAAATTACAGCAACTTAGCATGAACCTTTGTTGCTCATTGTCCCAATTGCATTGCCAAGCAGGGTCCCTTCCTTTTCCGAAATGAGCCCGAGGGTCGTTGAAATTCAAACGCCAGCATCATTCGATTTCACTGCTTTAATTTCAAAGTTCAGCTGGCTACAATATTTAGATTGCACAAGCACAAATTAAGAGTGCGAGTTTTGTTACCGTATTTTAGTTACCTGTGACTGCAGCTCAGCTTGGTACGTACTAAATTTTACTATTGTTAATTGTTCAGAATCATTTAATTCAAGTTCAAAGTTAATTCTCTTATTTCTAAATTGCGTAGATTCAAGTAGCTTTTGAAATGATTGTTGAGGTAGTCCAAGACTAACCTTATTTTACTGAATGTCGGTGTGCTTCAGAAAGAAAGCTCACTATTAACTTCAGTCACTAAATTAACTTTCGATTTTCCAGTTTTATTAATTCTTTTGCTAAATTAAGTCAGAGTGTAGCGAAATTTATTACTTCTGACAAACTTTCAGTTTTCACACTACACGTGTCAACCTTCAGTTGCCACGCTTCTAGTGCTAATTATATGTGTAATTACCTTTCTTTTTCAGTTACTATAGTAATTGTCCTTAGGACTGGCGACCGTAATTTCCCCCAAATCTCAAATATCTAATTACCGCTAGTTAATTGTTAACGTAACGGCCGCACATTTACTTTCTTCATTAACTTTACCCCTTTTCAAAATTAATTTCCACCAGTTTCATTTGCATTTTTCTTTTCATTTAGATGTAACCCTTTCCTCCCTCTTTACCGACAGATTAACTTCGGTGACGATTGCTTTTCCAAAATTCCCATTAGGTACACGCGGTTTCATTTTTCACTGTCATTAAGGTCGATAAGTGAGGGGGAGGTTACACGTGGCGACCTGGTGACAGAACAATCCTCAGATTTGAGGTTGTTCTGGACACGAATTTTGTATGGCGCAAATCTCGTAACAAAGTATTGGTTACGAACAGGTCGTTACGTCAGCGAGATTAAGTCGTGGGAGGAATCCTAATGAGATTTGAGATTTGACGTTTATATTGAAAATTATTAAAATGAGTGAAGGCAACAATTACCAAAATTTGGTAGACTTGGATACGGAACAATCGGTCGAACAGTGGGAAACGCGCACCGCGGCACCCATTGTTCAGGGGCAGGCGGCGAACATTAAAGACGCGACCGCCGAAACGCAACAAAGAGCAGAAATGAAATTCCAAACTTTAGAAAATGTTTCGGAATCGGAAGTGAAAATCAAATCTGAACCCCTTGAGGACGAACACGTGGGGACAATTAAAGAGGAAGCCGCTACGGAAGTAAAACCGGTAGTTTCCGGGAATTTAGCTGATTTATTGAATGTTTTGATTAACGAAATCAAGGCTCAGTCTAGCAAGATAGAAACTCAATCGGCAGAAATTAAAGCTCAGGCTGCCAAGCAAGAAGCTCAGTCTGAAAAAATTGACAGGAAGCTAGACAATCAGAACAAAGCTATTAATGTTGTTAACAACAATGTTGGAGTTGTTAACGCAAAAGTTGATAAAATCAAAGAAGATATTGTTGTGATTAATACCGAAATCGGTAATCTTAAACTGGAAATGATAGGCGTTCAGGCGGAAATTGCGAGCATAAATACTCGTTTTAATTCTGAAATTAGCAGAATCGAGAAAAGTGTAGGAGAATCAGTTGCTCCGATCATCGAGAATAAGGTGACGGAACAAATTCAATTAGTGAAAAAAGAGGATCAAAAGAAGGTGTAAACTTTAAAGGCTTTAGTATCCGAAGTAGATACCAAAGTGACGAAGCAGGCTAATACCTGCGAAGAGAAAAAAAGGGAAGTAGAAACGCTTGCGACAACCACTTGCCAAGTAATTGCGAGAGTATCGGAATTAGAAAAGAAACTTGACGAAAAACAGAGCTATGTGCCAATCTATGCACATAGTTCGGAGTTGTTGACGAAAGAGGAGCAGTTCGACCCCTTGAAAAAAGGCGGTATACACCCGACGGATTTCATTAAAAATTGTGAAAGAGTTTTACCCAGATCATGGACTAATGAGAGAAAAATTAATGCGGTTGTTGATGTGTTGGCTGGTGATGCCAAGCGTTGGGGCTTAAACCTCAACATTACGAACCTGACTTTTGACGAGTTTAAAAATTTGTTTCTGGCTGAATACTGGTCAGAGCAGAAACAGCAAGGTGTCTGGTGCGAATTTGTCGTATCGAGGCCTTCCGATGAGAATTCGCGCGTTTCGATGAAGGAGTTTTGTGAGGGCTGGATCCGCAAGTTGGATTATTTGCGTGATCGCCGCACGGAATCCGAAATAGTCTGGGAACTCTGCATGAAGCTTCCAGATGATACAAAACGCTACGTAGGAAGCAATTACAGGACAATCAATGATTTCCTGGAAAGAGTTGAGGACGAGGACAATTGGCGCAATAATCGCGATACTGGTAGAGGCCGTGGTAACAACAACGGGTACCACAGCAACCACAACAATGATAACTATGGGAATAATGCATACCGCAATCTTGGCAGCAATAACAATAATGGTTCGGGCCGTAATGACAATCGGTACAATGCGAATAATAACAGGAATGACGGAAACCAGTATCACACTAGCATTATACGGGCTTCGCAGAATAGTAAAAACGCTAGAGGGTGTGATCAGCCGCCTCAGCAGCACCCGGGGAGCGTATCTGCTGGGACGAGAGAGGGAAACCATTAGCCGCGCCGGTGAGGGGCCGACCGGGCGTGGAGAAATTTTGGCGGCCCAATAACAGGAGAAAACCCAGGAGTTGTCGTTATGAAAATTCCGTATGGAGTAATCAACGGCGGGAGAGTGTGCCAGTATTAGGAGAAAGGAGTGCGCCCACAAGTAGTAGATCAGCTGTAGACACGGCAGTAGAAAATACATTCACTGTCAGTGAGAACAATTTAAGCAGTGTTCCGGAAATCGATTATAAAGTGGCAGCTGTAACACCCACAGTGGAACTGGAGATTGAGTTTAAGAACGATTCGCAAGTGTTGAAAGAAGATCAGATGTCGGATAAAACGTCCGTCATCGGGCGAGGGGATGCAGAGAGGGATGAGGTCTGGTTAAGGCAGTTCGGTCGCTTATACGACGAACTAAGAGATTATAGGGGCCTGTACGGGAGAAGTGTTTATGGGGAGCGCGGGCAGGATTTGCCGCGTCTCGTCCCGCAGGAAGATAGTGATTGTGAAGTGATAGAAAGTTCTGGCCCTAACCGGCAGACTTTACTAGAAATAGTTGATGTTAAGGGGGAGCACGAGCAAGATGCGTCGTGTTTCGTCCCGCAGGAGTTGAATGTTGAAGTAGTAACGGAAAGTTCTGGCCCTAACCGGCAGACTTTACCGAAAGTTGTAGTGGTAGAAGTAGCCGACCCATCCGACGCGAACATCCAGTTTAAACATTGCGAGAGTATTAAGGAGAAAGATTACGAAAATTTTAGTGATAGCCGGAAACGATTGGTAGAAAAGCACGTAGATTACAGCGTGTATGAGGTTAGAGCTGACATTATACGGTCAGACGATAACAGTGTGGGTTGCGCAGATCTAGAGGAAGTAATTTCAGATGCTACTGGGCACATTCTTCCAGGTAGATTGGCAGATGAGATCAATCTGACCAAAGAGGAATCAACGAAGGTGACAATTAGTGAAGTGATAGCAAAGCAGCACTCACTAGTTGACGAGTTACAGGAAAAGGTTTCGGTATTGGAGGCGAAGCTACAGACTAAGCCTCAGGACAAACGTGTTAAAATTAAAACTGTATGTAAACAGAGGCTGAAAAAGCCGCCAGATAAACCGGATTTAGGATCAAAGCCGGATGGTTTTTTCTGGAATGACCTGGATATAGACGAGGATTTACTGTGGGAAAATAAAGAAACAATCGAGGACAAGTGTAGACAGATAGTAGTGTCTGTTAATATGCACGACCTACAACTAAACGTGTTGATTGACACCGGTGCAGAATTGAGTGCTGTATCTGGGAAAATATTTGAGTTACTGAAAGACAGACCTGGCATCGTAGCTATGCCAGTAACAGGAGTGAACATTATCGGTGCTACTGGGAAGGCCAGTAAACCGGTCACAAAACAGATTTTTGTCAACTTCGAGATATGTGGGGCACGATTTGAACAAGAGTTTGTCGTCGTGCCAGACTTAACTACGGAAGTAATTATCGGGTTAGATTGGCTATTAAAGTACCGTGCAGTGATTAACTGCGAAAGCAAAACTTTGACATGTGTGTCACTAGATAAAACAATGGTAGTTGGTTTTGACGAGGCAGGAGACGGTGTGCATAGGCAATACCAGCCTATACGCATTGTTAACTGGCCCAATGGTATTGACGTAGGTATGAATTTGAACTACTGTAATGTGAGGAATCTCGGCATTGACAATAGTATAGAAAGTGAATTGGAAATTATTGTAGACGGTGTGTCAAACGTAACACACGAACAAAGACGAGGCCTGTATGAAGTAATAATGAGGAATAAGAGTGTGTTTTCAGACAAACCGGGACTTATGGAAGGATATAAATGCAAGTTGCACGTAATTCCGCACGAACCATTCTTCGTGAGACCGTATGCTATACCGCTGTCCAAAAAGGAAGCAGTGCAACGGGAGATAGATAAGATGATCGAATGGGGAGTGATTGAAAGAAGTACGAGTCCATACAATAACGGTTTGGTCATTGTAGCAAAACGGGATGGTAGTGTGCGTATTGTGATTGTTGCACGCACGTTGAATAGGGTCGTTCAATGCGAAACAGACAGACCAGAGAGTATGGAGGAGATTTTGCAACGTTTTCATGACGTTAAGTTCATGACTAGCCTCGATCTGACGGCTAGTTACTGGCAAATAGAACTCGAAGAAGAATCTAGGCCATACACCGCCTTCTTGTTTGCGGGCAGGTGTTATCAGTATAGAGTACTGCTGTTTGGACTTAATATATCTGTGTCCGTATTCATCAGGGCCCTAGATAAAGTGCTAGGACCGGCTTTGAGTTCAAGATTAACTGTATATGTTGACGACCTATTGTTGGCCAATGCCACTTGGCATGACCATTGTGACCTGTTAGATGAAGTTTTTAGAGCATTGCGCCGTGGCGGAATGACTCTAAAGCTAAAGAAATGCGAATTTGTGAAGCAGGAACTGAAATTTTTAGGGCATGTAATTACCACTGCTGGTATTACGAAAGACCCAGAGAAACTAGAGGCAATAAGGAATTGTCCTCCACCCAAGTCTAGGAAACACTTAAAAAGTTTTCTGGGGCTCACAGGATTTTACCGTAAATTTGTAAAAGGACAAGTGTTTAATGATGAAAATTTGAATAACCTCTTACGCAAAAACGTTCCGTTTGTGTGGACTGACGGGTGTCAGGCCGCTTTCGAGAGATTAAAAGACGAGTTGTTAAGATCTAACATACTATTTCATCCTGATTTATCGCTACCCTTCCATCTGGGAACGGATTCTTCGGATTATGGGGTGGGGATAGAACTGTTCCAAGAAGTTGGTAAAGGAGAGGATAAGGAACACCGGAAGATAGCGTTCGCGAGTCGAACTTTATCAAAAAGTGAGCGAAACTACACGATTTCTGAGAAAGAGTGTCTCGCTATCGTGTGGGGATTCAAGAAGTTCAAGGGTTACCTATGGGACCGTAAGGTGATTATTCATACGGACCATAAGGCGCTCACTTATCTGAAGGATTGTAAACTACTTCACGAAAGACTGACTAGGTGGTCGTTGTATTTACAGCAATTTAACTATGACATCTGTTACGTAAAAGGGACCGACAATTGCGTAGCGGATGCGCTGTCGCGGTTGCCCGAGTCTAATCAAGGTCTATTGAAAGATGAGGCAGATGGAGTGGTCAAATTGTACTATTTTAAAAAAGTTGAGGGACGTAAATTAATAATGAACATCTGTAAGAATCTACGTCGTCATCAGAACGAGGATGGTTGTTTAAATATGGTGAAAACCCGATATGATGAAAAGAGTCCAGAAGGAGAGAAATTAAGGAAGTATTACAAGATATACGATCATATCTTGTACATACGTAAGGGTGAAGATAGTAATATTTGGCGGGTATGCTGGCCCACCAAATACGTCACGGAAATAATAGACTACTACCATTTGGCGTATGGTCACTGTGGACCAAAGAAATGTACGGAAAAGCTGAGTGAAGTAGTGCATTTCAACAACATGTTAAAACGAGTTACTGACAGAGTGAAAACTTGCGATTTATGTCAGAAGGTGAAGGTTACCAGCTGTACGAGTCGTGGTCCTATGCAAAGTATAAGGCCTAACGACACCTAAGAGTTACTGTGCGTGGACTTGTACGGACCTTTGCCCAAGTCATCAGGAAACTTTGCCTACATTTTAGTAGTGCTAGAAGCTTTTTCCAAGTTCATCAAACTATACCCGATTAGGAAAGCTACAGCCAAAGCAGTCTATAGCAAGCTTGTGAACGATTATTTTGTTCATATTGGCAAGCCCAAGGCGATTCTATCAGACAATGGGGCACAATTTACTTCTAAGTTGTGGAATGAAGGCATGGAAAGTAATGGGGTCGAGGTGATCCATATTTCAGCTTATTGTCCGGCTGGGAATTCCGCTGAGAGGTATATGCGCGAGCTAGGCCGACATTGCCGTACCTATTGCCATCACAACCATAGGGCATGGGGCAAATATGTAGCAGTATTTGAGAGAATTATGAACACCTTGAGACATGAATCTACGGGATTTTCTCCAGAGGAAATCCTGTTGGATGACAGAAGTAAAAGTTTAGTGGAAGAGGTAATCAAATTCCATTCACGGATCGACATTAGTATTGGTGTGAAAAAAGATCGTTTGCGAGAAGTAATGAAGCTAAAAGCTGATGCTCGCATACGTCGTCATGACGCTAAAGCGCGTTTTGCTAAGTTTGCGATCGGAGACTTAGTACTTGTAAAAGCTCATGAGAAATCGAGCGAGATAGACAATGAAATCTCTAAATTTAAGTTTGTTTATAATGGACCATATAAAGTCATTGGTATACCTCACACAAATGCTTATTGCTTAGAGTATCCAAGCTCTGGAAAGCTATTAGGTATACGAAACATTGTAGACCTGAAATTGTACCAACCAAGGATTGATTAGTACCACAGATAGGGTAATTTGTACAGTATGTAGATATAGAGTGTAAGATTTAAGGATGTGCCATGTGGCGATGCTTTTGCCTGACCTAGAGGTCATTAAAGAAGTTGTAATTAATAAGTAATTTATGTTGATTAAATGATTTAAGAGTTACTGAATATTAATCAATTTAAAAATCCAAGCTGCTAGTTTAAGTTTTCAGCTGAGTCACTGTAGATTAAGCAATGTAAATATGATTTTGTAACTAGCTGTAAGATTCCATGAATATGTGTTTTGCTAGTCATTGCCGATGTACTTAGACGCTGTTTTAAGTTTCAGGCTAGTACATGCGTGTGATGATGGACAGTGTTGAGTTATCCACTGTGATAGTGTTTATGGACTCCTTGAGATTACTCGGGAGTGAGTTTTTCCGAAAGAATTCAGTGAAACGGACGTTCTGGAAACGCCGTCACAAGGGCGAGTGAGATCAAGCGTGCCGCACACGCGGGCGCAACCATACTGGCGAGGCGAGCCGCTGTCGGCTCTTGTGCCGCTGTTGGCTCTTGGGCCGCTGTCGGCATTCTTTGTACTTGCGAGTACGGAAGGCGGAATTGTTTTTCTTCCTGGACAGCTGAAAGAATTCTACTGTCAATATTTATGTTTTTTTCGATCTGATGTGTGTTATTTTCTTGTTTAGCGTTTAATGGACTCCCATGACGAGAATATTAATTATGAAAGGGTTATGTAAAAATGTGTATTCTATGCAATTAATTATTAATTTGCGTATTTTGATCTACCTGTTTTTATGACCATGTACTCTGATTAATTTTGTAAATAGTATTCCATTTCCTGATACTGTTGGGAATTTTGACAATTTTAGAATAGTTAAACCATTTTCTATGTTTTCTATGAATTTTAATATGTTGTCAACCTGTTTTATTTTGTACAAGATGACAGAATGGAATAAGTTTAGGAGTGTCTCCACTCAATTATTATGGTCTAAAAATTGATTTATGCTTAATTAGACGAATGCTAAATTTTGTTGATGTTTTGAGCATATGCATTTCCGCTGTTTCTTTTTTGGGACATTTTCTGAGTCTGTTTACGTTACACGAACATCCTCAGACAATGTGGGGCACGTGTAACGCCGGAAATGCATATCCTCCTATTTCCATCTATTGTACTATTGTTTTTTTCCTTGTTTTGTTACCTCAAGATATGACATTTCTGTCTCTTTATATATTGTAATTGCTTTACTGTTTGTATATATATATTTATGCATTTATGTCGATGTATAATTGGTTTGTTTCGTAAATATTATTTGTATTTTTACGCTGGGTCTTGCCTAGGGAAAACTGCTATCGAACGATTACATCGATAGGTCGTGTGAAGACTCAAAGTGTGTAGGATCTTTGGTAGTGTTAACTCTGCCGCGTGAAGCGCGGGCAGAACAGTGAGAGTCTGGCTGGAGTAGCGAGTGGAGCAGGTGTGTTGTGTGACGCTCCCGCGAGTTGCCGCGCTTTCGGGGTTTGGCAGCATGTAATTGCGCTCGACTCGCGATGATAGTTTCTGACACGGTGTCGCGGACGGGAAGCATTAGCTGGCGCACATCAAGAGCCCGTTTCGCCTGGTGACCTTGTCGAGAAGAAGGCGCGCCAACATCCAGCTTCTGCAACAGCGACGGCCGACAATGAGTGACTGTCGCCACCTCCTCGATCGACGGCTTCAAACCTTCAATCAACCAACAAGGAAGACTAAAAGCACGTAAAGTTTCAGAACTGTATGGCAGACCTCAGCTTTTCAAATTGTTCCATTTGCCTCACAAAATTACAGCAACTTAGCATGAACCTTTGTTGCTCATTGTCCCAATTGCATTGCCAAGCAGGGTCCCTTCCTTTTCCGAAATGAGCCCGAGGGTCGTTGAAATTCAAACGCCAGCATCATTCGATTTCACTGCTTTAATTTCAAAGTTCAGCTGGCTACAATATTTAGATTGCACAAGCACAAATTAAGAGTGCGAGTTTTGTTACCGTATTTTAGTTACCTGTGACTGCAGCTCAGCTTGGTACGTACTAAATTTTACTATTGTTAATTGTTCAGAATCATTTAATTCAAGTTCAAAGTTAATTCTCTTATTTCTAAATTGCGTAGATTCAAGTAGCTTTTGAAATGATTGTTGAGGTAGTCCAAGACTAACCTTATTTTACTGAATGTCGGTGTGCTTCAGAAAGAAAGCTCACTATTAACTTCAGTCACTAAATTAACTTTCGATTTTCCAGTTTTATTAATTCTTTTGCTAAATTAAGTCAGAGTGTAGCGAAATTTATTACTTCTGACAAACTTTCAGTTTTCACACTACACGTGTCAACCTTCAGTTGCCACGCTTCTAGTGCTAATTATATGTGTAATTACCTTTCTTTTTCAGTTACTATAGTAATTGTCCTTAGGACTGGCGACCGTAATTTCCCCCAAATCTCAAATATCTAATTACCGCTAGTTAATTGTTAACGTAACGGCCGCACATTTACTTTCTTCATTAACTTTACCCCTTTTCAAAATTAATTTCCACCAGTTTCATTTGCATTTTTCTTTTCATTTAGATGTAACCCTTTCCTCCCTCTTTACCGACAGATTAACTTCGGTGACGATTGCTTTTCCAAAATTCCCATTAGGTACACGCGGTTTCATTTTTCACTGTCATTAAGGTCGATAAGTGAGGGGGAGGTTACAGCAGGCCACATTGTACTCGGCAGGAATAAAGGTGTTATGAATTAATAATGTTTCTTTGGCGTTTCTGACGATTCTATAGCCATTTCCTAGCATCCTGATAACTGGAGAGGTCACCGCTCGGCCATCCAGTCCACCGTAGGCGACTGGGACCACTGGGGCGCCTACAGATTTGGTCGCGCCCACTGCCTACGGATTTGGTGTCAGAAGTGGTCGCGCCCACTGCCTACAGAAACAAGGGCCCCGGAGTAGAACTACTGACGGCCTTGGGAGAGCCAGTCCTGACAAAACTCTACCATCTGGTGAGCAAGATGTATGAGACAGGCGAAATACCCTCAGACTTCAAGAAGAATATAATTATTTCAATCCCAAAGAAAGCAGGTGTTGACAGATGTGAAAATTACCGAACTCTCAGTTTAATAAGTCACAGCTGAAAAGTACTAACGCGAATTCTTTACAGACGAATGGAAAAACTAGTAGAAGCCGACCTCGAGGAAGATCAGTTTGGATTCCGTAGAAATGTTGGAACACGTGAGGCAATACTGATCATACGACTTATATTAGAAGAAAGATTAAGGAAAGGCAAACCTACGTTTCTAGCATTTGTAGACTTAGAAAAGCATTTGACAATATTGATTGAGATACTCTCTTTCAAGTTCTGAAGGTGGCAGGGGTAAAATACAGGGAGCGAGAGGCTGTTTACAATTTGAACAGAAAGCAGATGTCAGTTATAAGAGTCGAGGGATATGAAAGGGAAGTAATGGTTGGGAAGCAAGTGACATAGGGTTGTAGCCTATCCCCAATGTCATTCAATCTGTATATTGAGCAAGCAGTAAAGGAAACAAAAGAAAAATTTGGAGTAGGAATTAAAATCAATGGAGAAGAAATAAAATCTTTGAGGTCCGCCGATGATATTGTAATTCTGTCAGAGACAGCAAAGGACCTGGTAGAGCAGTTGACCGGAATGGACAGTGTCTTGAAAGGAGAATATATGATGAACATCAACAAAAGCAAAACGAGGATAATGGAATGTAGTCGAATTAAGTCGGGTGATGCTGAGGGAATTAGATTAGGAAATGAGACACTTAAAGTAGTAAAGGTGTCATGCTATTTGGGGAGCAAAATAACTGATGATGGTCGAAGTAAAGAGGATATAAAATGTAGACTGGCAATGACAAGGAAAGCGTTTCTGAAGGAGAGGAATTTGTTAACATCGAGTATAGATTTAAATGTCAAGAAGACGTTTCTTAAAGTACACTCCTGGAAATGGAAAAATGAACACATTGACACCGGTGTGTCAGACCCACCACACTTGCTCCGGACACTGCGAGAGGGCTGTACAAGCAATGATCACACGCACGGCACAGCGGACACACCAGGAACCGCGGTGTTGGCCGTCGAATGGCGCTAGCTACGCAGCATTTGTGCACCGCCGCCGTCAGTGTCAGCCAGTTTGCCGTGGCATACGGAGCTCCATCGCAGTCTTTAACACTGGTAGCATGCCACGACAGCGTGGACGTGAACCGTACGTGCAGTTGACGGACTTTGAGCGAGGCTGTATAGTGGGCATGCGGGAGGCCGGGTGGACGTACCGCCGAATTGCTCAACACGTGGGGCGTGAGGTCTCCACAGTACATCGATGTTGTCGCCAGTGGTCGGCGGAAGGTGCACGTGCCCGTCGACCTGGGACCGGACCGCAGCGACGCACGGATGCACGCCAAGACCGTAGGATCCTACGCAGTGCCGTAGGGGACCGCACCGCCACTTCCCAGAAAATTAGGGACACTGTTGCTCCTGGGGTATCGGCGAGGACCATTCGCAACCGTCTCCATGAAGCTGGGCTGCGGTCCCGCACACCGTTAGGCCGTCTTCCGCTCGCGCCCCAACGTCGTGCAGCCCGCCTCCAGTGGTGTCGCGACAGGCGTGAATGGAGGGATGAATCGAGACGTGTCGTCTTCAGCGATGAGAGTCGCTTCTGCCTTGGTGCCAATGATGGTCGTATGCGTGTTTGGCGCCGTGCAGGTGAGCGCCACAATCAGGACTGCATACGACCGAGGCACACAGGGCCAACACCCGGCATCATGGTGTGGGGAGCGATCTCCTACACTGGCCGTACACCACTGGTGATCGTCGAGGGGACACTGAATAGTGCACGGTACATCCAAACCGTCATCGAACCCATCGTTCTACCATTCCTAGACCGGCAAGGGAACTTGCTGTTCCAACAGGACAATGCACGTCCGCATGTATCCCGTGCCACCCAACGTGCTCTAGAAGGTGTAAGTCAACTACCCTGGCCAGCAAGATCTCCGGATCTGCCCCCATTGAGCATGTTTGGGACTGGATGAAGCGTCGTCTCACGCGGTCTGCACGTCCAGCACGAACGCTGGTCCAACTGAGGCGCCAGGTGGAAATGGCATGGCAAGCCGTTCCACAGGACTACATCCAGCATCTCTACCATCGTCTCCATGGGAGAATAGCAGCCTGCATTGCTGCGAAAGGTGGATATACACTGTACTAGTGCCGACATTGTGCATGCTCTGATGCCTGTGTCTATGTGCCTGTGGTTCTGTCAGTGTGATCATGTGATGTATCTGACCCCAGGAATGTGTCAATAAAGTTTCCCCTTCCTGGGACAATGAATTCACGGTGTTCTTATTTCAATTTCCAGGAGTGTATTTGTATGGAGTGTAGCCATGAATGGAAGTGAAACGTGGACGATAAATAGTTTAGACAAAGAGAGAATAGAAGCTTTCGAAATGTGGTGCTGCAGAAGAATGCTAAAGATTAGCTGGGTAGATCACATAACTAATGAGGAGGTATTGAATAGAATTGGGGAAAAGAGGGCTTGTGGCACAACTTGTTGTGAAGAAGGGATCGGTTGGTAGGACATGTTCTGAGACATCGGGAGATCACCAATTTAGTATTGGAGGGTAGCGTGGAGGGTAAAAATCGTGGAGGGGGACCAAGAGATGGATACACTAAACAGATTCAAAAGGATGTAGGCTGCAGTAGGTGCTGGGAGATGAAGAAGCTTGCACAGGATAGAGTAGCATGGAGAGCTGCATCAAACCAGTCTCAGGTCTGAAGACCACAACAACAAGAACATGTAGAGTGTAACACGCCCGGGGGTGCAAATGGTGGGGGTACCTTTAAACTGTTTGTCGTTTCGACCGTGCGCCCTGTCTACACCACGTACCTGGTAATCCCGCGGCGGTCGTATTGTTCTGCTCCACACTGCTGCTGGCTTGCCTGAAATTATGTATGTGATATGCAAGCAAGTTAGGTGAGGCACTCAACATCAAAGCACAACACTGTTCTACAAATGGTATGAACAGCTATATTCTGAGACGATAAGAAATCACAAATTGCACTGTTTACACTCTAAGTCGTAAATGTTTATCCCAATTAGCAATCGTTACGATTATCTATCCACAATATCGCTTGGACGAGTGTACGCGTAACCGACATGACGCGGGTGATTTTTGATGATTCGGAAGCCGAATGATCGCACGAAAGTTCTTACGCTAGTCACGCATACACAAATATTTGGTACCAGTCCTCCTTGACACGAGTAATAGATTTTAACTCTGTTCACAAAGTTAAATTTACAGTTCGCAGTTCTCAGTTGTACGAGCGTGGGCGTAACCGTCGCGGCGCGGTTGATTGTTGATAATGCGGAAACGCGATGATTGAACGCACGTCCTCACGCTCGCTACAAGACACTGGCACTTGTTTGTACTCTTTTGTGGTAAATAATTTTTGCTGATTCACATTAGGTCATTCTGAGAGACCGAACACAGTGCGGATGATTGATACTGTACGGTGCGACAGGCAACGAGAGGATACACAAATACGTTACCGGCACTGCTCATTTTTAATTATATCTTGACGCACTTTCCTCTGACTCACTTCGATATTTCATCACTTTACTGTCATAGCACTTGTAGCAACACTTTAACCTCCATACTAACAATGCCTCTCACATGCAGAGCTACCCACAACACTACATACCAGTTCCGTGTCCCGCGCTCGACTCGACAGACGCGGCTGCCCGCAAAGATACTCCACAACCAAGCCAGCGATATGACAATCCGCTTACAAGAGGTGTGGTTATATGGGTTATCTGTGAAGAAGGTAGTGGAACTTGCCTGGCCTACGGGCTACGTAAGATGCGCTCGGCGAGAAAAATCTTTAAACTTCTGGTCACCACTCTACCTAAAGGAGACTGCGACTTCAACGATCTTAAGATTCCTTACACTTTGTAATTTTTCTCTTGTCTTGGCCACAGTACACACTTAGTTCATTGACTGTTGTATCAGGAATGTAGCATAGCGAACCTCACGATGTACTTGAGAACGCTGAAAGATATACACAGCTGAGACGCTTTCCGTTCCTCCACTGGACCCCTCGGATGTTTCCTTACAACTGCCTACATTCAATAGTGTCCTTTCTTTATTGGTGCCCGCTTTTGTAGATCCGCGGCGATACTTTGACAATAGTTTAACATCAGGCACCTGCCAATATTAGTAGTTACGACGGCTGCATAAAATTGATGACTGGTGACCATTTTTCTACTGTGATTCGTCAAATGCTATTCAAATGTCATTGTAGCGTCATTTCTTTTGCAACTGACTGCATTGTTTCAGATTTAATTGACTCTTCTTCAATTACATTTATTGATTCCCTTCAATAATCTGTGTGTCTTGAAACATTACTAGAGGACATGGTAGATTCATAAGAGCAGAAAGATTTTCTAGCCGTGCGAGCCTTTACCGATGCCTCTCAGCCCATAGAAACATCTGACGTTCTACTGATAAGACTTTTGTTTTTCAGATGTCCAATAACTTTCTTACTCTCGCAACTCAAACAAGAGGCTTCCAAACTAGGAATTGAAACAAACTGAATGTAGCCTTCAGTCTCGGGTTCTTCGGCGACGTTTTTTGATTATTTATTTGACGTTTTGCCAACACAATTGGCTGACATTGTCAGAGCTTCACACTTCATTACTGATGGTGAAATGGAGTCGGGCTCGCGGCCCTAGAATATGTACGCCTGACGTGCCAACGGTCGAGGGCTTCTCCGCGGTCATTTCAAGTACAGTTCTCTTCTTACTACCTACAACAGTCGCTCGCTGCAGCGCGAATCCAGGATCCGTTCCCCATGAGGCTAAAACGTTTCTTTGGAAGACATTTTCAAAAATTATTGTCTCTGTATGATACAAATTACAGCACACAGTCAGTACACTTAAACCTAATATAAAATTTATTTCACTGGCACCGACTTTACTGTACAGTTCTTCTACGAAGCACTGGGTAGTGAAGGACGTTGCTCAGTGTTGCGTGCCCTAACTTCATTCCCTGCACGTAAACTTCCAACAGGAGATGTTTTGTAGAATCTGTTTCCCTTATTTCTTCCCTTATTAAATATTTCCCCTAGTGGAGTCATATTAAAGAGAGAAAACGGCTGAGTGAGCAACAATTACGAAATTACAAGTATACACAACTGAAGGGGTAATGCATTGTACCTGAACCAATGCAGCCAACCGATGCAGCAAGATACTTACTGTAAAAATACAACAGTCACCGCCTTCTAGAACAAACAGATCCAGACATATCTTGTCGTAAATGAGAAAGTGCTCATGGAACCTGTAGAAATAACGTTTCAGTAAATTATTTCAAAATAAATTTGCAATACCCACTGTCATTAAAAAACAATGGAATATATGCCACATTAAAGAGAAGACTCCAAATAACAATGTTTCATAGAAAATGAACATGGACTTTTCATACCCACATCCCTTTTTTCAATATCTTTAACTCGAAAACGACGAAATGTATTGAATGTTTTCTTAATAGTTAATTCTCAGCATAACCTACGTTGCAACACACTTACAAGCATCTCAGACTTTTTCACTACTCTGTGTATGGCGAAGGTAAGTCTTATCAGAAATTCTCAAAATGTCAACTAAAGAATTCGATACTTGAACCAACGAAAGTGAGATGAGAATGTACTACTGGTAGTCTGACTATTCATTGAACATTTTCAGAGTATTACCTACTGTGTATCAGAACAAGGTAATAGAAAATGGTACTGGAAACTGATCTGATGACTTTTTCTAATTTAGTTTTCAAATGTTATGTTTTTAACACCTTGTAAGACATGTGGGGCTAAATAACCGTTGCCATTCAGACTCACTGCAGGAGTCCACCTACCTCGATAGGATTCTTGCCGATGTCCCTTCACTCTGTGGTAGCAGATACCTGCTAGGCAGCGTAAAGCAGCGTTGATGAAACCACTACCTAATACCTACCACACAGGGGCAGAGTAACTTCAGTTGAAAGTCAGTTCCTGAAAGTTCATGATTAAGAAATCAGGCATTCGGGATATTCAGTCTACTTGCAAAAAAGCGTTTAAAATTAGATTAACTCTGTTTTTTATTTATATAGAAACACATGAAACGGCTATCAAGTCCGTATTTAATATGGTGAAACGTTATCATTGAAAGTTCAATGTCTGTATAACAAGTCTGACCCACTTAATTTTCACATTCTACCAGTCACAGACCCACAACTATTCTCGAGTAAAACATTCTGTCGTTTCAGTGATCTTCTTTGCAAGAGGTGCTCGCCAAAATATTCTGTACAGAGCACGAAACAGGCCACGCGGGGTTGTTACTACGACCAGAAAGTTCACACGCCCATATCCCACAAGCTAACGGGTGATAAAATAGTCAGTGTAAATTTGAAAACTGAATAAATCACGGAATAATGTAGATAGAGAGGTACAAATTGACAAATATGCTTGGAATGACATGGGGTTTTATTAGAACCAAAAAAAGACAAAAGTTCAAAAAATGTCCGACAGATGGCGCTTCATCTGATCAGAATAGCAATAATTAGTGTAACAG
The DNA here is from genome assembly GCF_021461395.2 of Schistocerca americana. Taxonomy (NCBI): domain Eukaryota; kingdom Metazoa; phylum Arthropoda; class Insecta; order Orthoptera; family Acrididae; genus Schistocerca; species Schistocerca americana. Next base: position 497,955,679 of record NC_060126.1, on the reverse strand, counting down.
GGTAAGACAACACAAAAATGATGTTCTTTACAGGAAATGCTCAATATGTCCACCATCATTCCTCAATAATAGCTGTAGTCGAAGAATAATGTTGTGAACAGCACTGTAAAGCATGTCCGGAGTTATGGTGAGGCATTGGCGCCGGATGTTGTCTTTCAGCATCCCTAGAGATGTCGGTCGATCACGATACACTTGCGACTTCAGGTAACCCCAAAGCCAATAATCGCACGGACTGAGGTCTGGGGACCTGGGAGGCCAAGCATGACGAAAGTGGCGGCTGAGCACACGATCATCACCAAACGACGCGCGCAAGAGATCTTTCACGCGTCTAGTAATGTGGGGTGTTTTTTTTTTTTTTTGGATCTAATAAAACCCCACGTCATTCCAAGCATGTGTGTCAATTTTTACCTCTCTATCTACATTATTCCGAGGTTTATTAGGTTTTCAAATTGATACTGACTTTTTGATCACCCGGTATTTAACTCACAAACACCAAACTCTCCTTAAAATGTTCGTAGCTCCAGACAGTTCAGTCACGATATGCTCGAACCGAAATTAGCTCACTATTTCCTCATCAAACAGAGTATTTATAAGGAGTGATCTAACATCGTGTTGTCCGTAGGCCACATAGCAAGCGAACCTCTCGAGGTACTCTCCTCTCTGCCCACCCCTCTATTCATGCGGGAACAGCTTAATTAAGATTGGCTGTTGATCTAAACGACCAATCAGAAGGTTCCTTCCTGATTATTCTAGCTGCAAATCTTGCCTTATCCAATCACTAATTTGATAGTAATTAATGTCAGCAAAACTTCAGTTTCTTGTATTATGTTTAATCTAAACAAACACACTGCGAAATATTCATCAGATTTATAATAAACTTATTCCGCCTCTATCTTCCATTCTGCCTGATTATATACAGAAGCATGCTCACTCGACGTATGTCACCTGAGTTGCCGTTGCAACAAAAACCATCCCACGGTTCGTTTCTACAAGGTTCTGCGTAAAATGAAGTACCAAAATTTTATGTATGTCCCACATACACTCTCTCAGTCACTCTCACGCACTCACACATCAAAATATAATCAAAGAATAATTTTGACCGATTTTAGTATTACATACTGCAAAGTGACTAAAGTTTTAAAAAAGAAAATTCTAATTAATTGATTTTATGCACTGACACCTTTGTAATGGTTTCAAATGATAACGAAAGTCAATCTATTATTGTTCCTAACTTGGTTTTAAAAAACACATGTAGGTTTTAGGACTTTCATTATGACTTTTAGATAATTCTCTTTGTTTACGGAACTATAATAACTAAAAATCTGAAATTTTGAGAGAATCATTCCCTTATTAACAAAAGGCTGTGTACCAAATTTGTACTAAATTGGATAATAACTAATATGGATTATTTAGGTTCGTAGAGGGTATGAATCTTCGTATGGACTGAATGTTACGGTGTGCTGTTCTCGCGGGAGGCAGCGGCAGCCATGCTGTGTGCAGAGCGAAAAAACATAGCCATGCTGCGGCCACCGTACTATACGGCTGCGTGCCTTACTGCAACGAATGTTAACTCGTAATAACGTGCTGCGTTACATCACGACCTCTGAGAAACGGTCGCTCACCATTCACTTTAGATCGGTCTCATTATTTGACAATGTGAAACTAAAAATCACGATTTTTTTATTCTAATTCTGAACGAGATTTTGAGTGAATCAGGACGACTTTTTTTAATTCTGATATACAATTACAACGAAGTATTAAATTAACTGTATTGCGTATTGAACGTCATACTCATAGAAGCAGCAGTTTTGAGAAGGGCTCGACTTTTAACAAGAAAGGGCGAAGATAATGAACGAAATAAACTATAATTTAGTACTAAATAATGAACTGTGAACAGGAACGAGGAAAGGGCCACCACCCGAAAAAACGAGACCGACCGAACGAGATCGAGGCGAGAACGAGACTGATCCGAAAGAAACGGCGATAGACCATTTCTTAGAAGCCGTTTCTCGTTCCCTCCAGTCAGATCAACAGAGCGTTCCTTTGGAACACGACGGTGACGTTTTAGTATCAGCGCCTCCCTCCCTGCAATTCTGAATCTGCTTTGCGACAGATCTACTACCTGTCTCTTTGTGTCAGGCAACCATTTAACGCGTTACGTGTTCATAGTTAGTCGCTCCCAATGTCATCAGTTACCTCATTACGATATTGATCTTTCAGACTGGAGCAGGTGAAGACAAAAGAATCATCATAGCTAATTAAGTTAGATTCAGCGATTTTAGATCGACGATCTAATTCTTTATTAAATAAATAACAAAATAGCACAGTAAATGTATTTCTACATCGTCTCGCGACTCCGGTATTATCTAATGTTAGATCAATCCTCATTTTCCACTGCCTGATGTTTCTGCATACCTATCTTCGCAAGCATTACACGAAAAAATTTTGTTCATAGACGCCATAATTAACAGGACAGTGGCCCACTATAGAAAATGCGAGGAACCGTAATTTCGGCGCACCAATCGGTTGCTACTATAACGTCTGCGCATGCACATCTGTCCCATGTTCTACCCTGAGTACCTTCCTGTTAATACGTTTGAGTTCTGTGTTAGAAGAATAGGCGTGTTTAGTGGCCAGTTGACTTCGACATAAAATGGTACTCACGATAAACACAGCTTGTGTTCATTGTCGAGTTACATACGGCGCACAGTTAGTGAAAGACTGGGACGGAATTGTTTGTACAAAAGTATAAGACTGCAAGTGTCATTGCAAAATCTCGAATCTCTGTTGCAAAACTTAGTGACAAAATGAAGCGAAACGTACACTGAAGCGAATAAAACTGCCAGCACAGACTCTGGACACAATAAAACCTTGCTCAAGCTAACGAAAACGTGGAACAACGACCGACGAAATTTCAACGTCGTTTACCTGTGGAAGTGGAAATTAAGAGATCGTGTTGTTGAAACATTAATGAAATAGACCTGCAGCTGCATCCCTACAAATCTAATGTTGGATACGAGATAAGACTTCGAGATAATGTCCCCATGTTTAGTTGTGCCTGTGCTTTCTGAGACAAATGGAATCAGAACTTTTGGATCCTTAGTTTTTCATTTATTCAGATGAAGCCTGTTACACCGTATCATAGTACGTGAACTCACAGAATATATGTCATTACGTACTGCGGTGTAGATCCGTTTTACTATCGCACCACGTGGCTGCTACGGTCGCTGGTTCCAATCCTGCCTCGGGCATGGAAGTGTGTGACGTCCTTAGGTTAGTTAGGTTTAAGTAGTTCTAAATTCTAGGGGACTGATGGCCTTAGATGTTGTGTCCCATAGTGCTTAGAGCCATTTGAACCGTTCTTTACTATCTCAACGTTGATGTTGGACGCGCCATTTGTGGTGTCCTTGCCGTGACACGATTGTTTCGTCAAAGTAGTACTGCAAGACAGTATGACCAGAAACTATTTAATCCATATGTGGTTTAACTCACTGAAGATAAAAGATTTTACGGATACTTTCAACAAGACGGAGCAGCAGAACACATGGCCATGAGAGCCTTGTCACTAATGTGTGAGGTGCTGGGCCAGGAGAGGAGAATCAGCAGAGGCAGTGTAGTCTTATAGTGACCTCAATAGCCTCGTATGATTCCCTGTGATTTTTACCTGTGGGGCAAATTGAAGGGTCAGATTTACTCAAGTAATTCTCACTAACTGCAAGAGTCATAGCAGGGAACTCAAAACACTATTGCGGATATCCCTCACTCATAGTTGCTATGCTTGTCTCACAGTCCAATAAATCAAGTGCAGCACTACACGGACATCAACGGTAGTCCACGGGTCAATCCTGTGTCACTACCATTGTAAATATTCTCAGGGGCCAATTTTATTTCTTCCATCACACACATACTTACTCCAGGATACTACGAAGTAATTTACTCTTGAAGAGGTCATTTCAATACAACAGAATTAAACAAAGGTAAGGGAATGAAATTATATTTAGAAATATAGGTAAGTAACACTGCTAGTGAGTTACGTCTAGTAACGGCAACACGGACCACTTTAAACGGCAATCGATGCTAACGTTATACTACGAGGAACTTTTGAGTAGTTGTGACCGTGAGCTAACCTAATGGAAGTAGGCAATCAAACTGTTAATCTTTTTCGAAATACTCCAGCAGAGTATAAACAAAAGTAAAATACTGGGTCAGGAACAGACGTTCTCCTAGAACAAACGCAAGATGTAACATTAAATATTTAAACAGGTCGTCAGCCTAATTAGGCATTCTTGCGTCAAGCAAAATGATAAAGCAGAAGACAGTGCTAAGGCCACCTTCCTTGACGCACACACTAAACTCTTTCCTTATATTTGTTCACACTACAACACAGTAACCAAACCATGCAGATAAATGTGCTACTAACTAGTAAGTCTGATGAGCCAATGAGATAGTAAACAGAAACATCAACACGTACCTTAAATGAACTAAGTGCAAAAGCCCATGGAACTAAATACCAATATCCATGAAACTAGCAGCAATACAGGACAGGGAAAAGCTTGAATTGATTCAGAATGTAAATCAGGGGGTCTCCTAATGATTGTAATCTATAACTTCATTGCTTAATAAAGGGACTCTATGCCTGTGCATTATCAACTTGCATTACAATAGATAACACAGTAAACTGTTCTTTCCTAGACTCGGTTTGAAGCAACTAAACAGAATGCAAATCTAGCTACACTGGTTCGGGAGGAGCCTTTACACTGCTTCATCAAAATAGCTAGGCTGGTACATGAGAACACTTAAACTTTCCTGGTTTTAAGAGACATGCTTATTAACGGAACTTCACCAGCATGTAGGAGAAAAGGTAAGTATTCTTATCGTTAATTATTGGTTAAGTAAACCACAACAAACTATCACTCTTTAAATAACAAATGTGCTTTCATAAGGAGTCTTTTGCCATTCTCAAAATTATAATTGGTTGTGCAAATGAAAACACAACGATAAATTCTAGGTCACTCGCTTTCTCACAATAGATTAGGACACTCGGAATTAAATTCACTAGAATAGTAATCCTGTCCAGATGTGTGATTTGGGATAATCACGGGTGTATGATATAGTGTTTATCAACACCACGATTATTACTAAAATTAAGCAATTTTCACAAATACCTGGTTAATTTGCAGAGTTCCAAATACAAAACAATTTAGTGGAAGATTGGTGGCACTGGTGGCGCAGATTCCACTGGCTATTAACCTGGCGAAGATGCTGTCATGGCAGTACTGTTGTCCTCGCCCTGTTACTGATCTTCTTGGCGTCGAAATAATATTTTCGTAGCGACAAAAACCATGCCATGATAATGGTATCACCAATATCAGCATCCGAGGCAAATATATACTGCTCTTAAGCTCTTCTGGCCTCAAGACTCCAGGAATGTCAACCGCAATGATCCACCACTGCCAGCAAGGTGTTAACCACAGCACTGCTCAGCCCAGACTCCTTACTCGTCACCAAGGATGAGTTTGCCACTTGCGCCCCAACCACATTTTTTCCACTCCGCCAGGCTACTTCCGTAGCTGCGGGGCTTCCCTGCATCTTTTACATTGTTCCCGACGTTCCTTAATTAGGGATCAAGTAATTTATAATACATTATATAACAATCATTTCAGTAGTTATTCAAATTTACAAGAAGAGTTTAAACAACATCGTTCAAAAAGTCAGGCAACTGAAACATGTATGCATAGTCAAAGAATTTCCATGACAGATACAACATTATACATAAGCAATACAACAAATTGACATAGAAAAATCGATACAGATACAAAATAGGTCAAAATTAGGTGTTACACTCCCACATCAATTTCAGGATACAAATGGCTTCAAGAGTGTTATGAGAAGCATGTCTGCGATAAGACAAAGTCCTTACTATCGTTAGACATAACAGAAATTATACAACAGTAATACAAATGTCAAAAAAGTTTTGCATCACTTTGGTTCCGGGGGTTCTGGGTCTTGTACAGAAAATTGGAATAGAAATCAACATAAACATCATTTCCGTCCTTTTTATTTCTCATGAAAACCACACATTGCAATGTTGTACAACCATACAGAGAGACCTTCAGAGGTAGTGGTCCAGACTGCTGTACACACCGGTCCCTCTAATAGCCAGTAGCACGTCCTCTTGCATTGACACATCCCTGTATTTGTTGTGGCATAATATACACTAGTTCATGAAGGCAATGTTCGTCCAGCTTGTACCACTCCTCAACAGCGATTCGGATTAGATCCCTTGGAGGGGTTTGTTGGAAACGTCGCCCATAAACAGCCCTCTTAATCCTATCCCAGGGATGTTCGATATGGTTCATGTCTGGAGAACATGCTGGCCACTCCAGTCGAACGATATCGTTATCCTGAAGGAAGTCATTCAGAAGCTGCGCACAATGGGAGTGCGAATTGTCGTCCATGAAGACGAATGCTTCTCCAATATGCTGCCAATATGGTTGCACTATCGGTCGGAGGATGACATTCAAGTATCCTACAGCCGCTACGGCGCCTTCCATGACCACCAGCGGCGTACGTCGACCCCACATAATGCCACCCCAACACAGCAGGGAACCTCCACAGTTCTGCACTCGCTGAACAGTGTGTTTAAAGCGTTCAGCCTGACCGGGTTGCCTCCAAACACGTCTCCGACGATTGGCTGGTTCAAGGCATATGCGGCACACATCGGTGAACAGAACGTGGTGCCAATCCTGAGCAGTTCATTCGGCATATTGTTGGGCCCATTTGTACCACACTCCACGGTCGTAACACGACGTCCTGTGGTTGCACGAAAGCTTTATTCAACGTGCAGTGTTTGCTGTCAGGGTTCCTCCGAACCATAATCCGGCGGTAGCAGTCATCCACTGCTGTAGTAGCCCTTTGGCGACCTGAGCGAGGCATGTCACCGACTGTTCGTGTCTTTCTGTATCTCCTTTATGTCCGAACAACATTGCTTTTGCTCACTCTGAGACGCCTGGACACTTGTTGAGAGCCCTTCCTGGCACAAACTGACAATGCGGATTCGATCGAACCGTAGTATTGACCGTCTATCCGTGGTTCAACTACAGACAACACGAGGCTTGTACCTCCATCCTGGTGGAATGACTGGAACTGATCGGCTGTCGGACCCTCTCCGTCTAATAGGCGCTGTTCATGCATGGTTGTTTACACCTTTGAGCTGGTTTAGTGACATCTCTGAACATTCACAGGGACTGTGTCTGTGACACAGTAACCACGGTCAACGTCTATGTTCAGGAGTTATGGGACTGAGATGATGCAAAACGTTTTTGATGTGTGTAGATAAGGCGTAAAGGAATGTCAGATTAAAGAAGAAACAAGATGAAGGTATGCCTAGTCAGCAACATCGTTAAGAAAATTAACATGACTTAAGACCCTGTTCCCTCAGCAAATGTGGTGTTAAAGCCCGAAAATGTCAGCTTTTCTAATAATCTGGTCAATGAGGGGTAAATTTTCTAGTGTTTTCAAAATGATGTCATATAATGAGCCGTTACCTACAACCGATTCACAGTCCTGTTCTGTCTGATTATCAGTTACGGAGAAATTTTCAAGAAAGAAAAAACAAAAATTGTGTGGTTTTACTCCACAAAGCTGGGGTAGCCCCGCAGTGTAGGTCTTTGCCCCATTTTACATAAACATGGATAAAAGTGGATGCCTGCGTAATAAAACCACTTGAAGTAACCCCTCGTAACATTGTTCCATTCTAGCCAAGTTACCCAACACAAAATTGAACTGAAATATCTTGTAAATAAGAAAATAATTTCCAGAACTAGGTTTTTGCTCTGCAGCCAAGTGTGTTCTGATGTGATGCTTCCAGGGAGATTAAAACTATATGTTGGGCAGAGACTAGAACTCGGGTGCTTTCCTCTTTGTGGGCAAGTACACTGTAAGAACAGTACAGGAGTTGCCTGCTGAAGGCAAAGATCCCGAGATCGAGTCTCAGTCCAGCACCTAGTCTTAATCTGCCGGGAAATTTGAACATAATGTTGAAGAATACTTGTATAAAAATAACACTTTCTTCTTCACGGAAGGAAGCTTATTAGGGTAACGTAAACAGTTCAGTTATTGAGGCTAAGCTATTTCGATACCTAGCATCTTCTTTACCTAGTTAGGTCCCCCGATTCTTCCTTAGAATCGCAGGATCTTCTTTTTCTTCTTCGCCAGATAGTAAGTTCGTATCTATATCTCAGCCACTGTGATGATGTTGGAAATCTACATCTACCTCTGGAGGATAATCAACTGCCTTTTTCATCTGTTTTCTTCGTTCCTTTTTGGCACTAATGTAATGAAATCTAGCTTCTGTCGTTTTGCTTCTATAACATGCTCTTTTCTTTGTTTGGCATGTCCTCCCTTCTTAGGAGCAAGCATTTTTACCCTTACATTCTTCTTCCATTCGTTCTTTATTGGTTATGGGCGTTAGAAGCATAGATTTTAGTGTCTTCCTGAAAGTTTCGCCTGGATCTTTATTTTAAACCGCAGAACTATATTTGCAGGTGGGATGGTCTCACGCAGCGTGTGCTGATTGTTATCTTTAGCAGGAGGAACAATTTAAAAATTTGTCGAGACGTTGTTGGAACAGCGGGGATTTACTCCAAACCACCTGCTGCGATTTGCCCCATTTCGCCATTTTCTGTCAAATGGGTCTCATTATTGATTTTGTACACCATCTGGAAGTTGTATCTCCAAGCGAAAGTGGAGATTAAATGCAGTAGCATCAACGAGCAATTCGTTGATTCAACCTATTTCTAACGTGCATTATACAGTGGTTTAATAAAATATTAGAAACGGTATATGTAAGTAGTAAGAACAGGATATCCCTTATTTCCTGACCTCTGAAGTACCTGCCAGGACGAACTTTCGTGGAACGAAAAGATATAATAAGACAGACCTGTCACCTGAAGGTCGGCTCCTGATCCACTGGCAATCTGTTCAAAAACTCGGTACGGATTTTTATCCTATGAGGGGCTCTACCTCACCTATCCTAAATCAGATTCCACCAATGTTCATATATATACTGCTTCCTAGACTAGTTACATACAAACGAATATATTACGACCATGGAAAACGAACAGGAAAATGTCATCTAATGCGAAATTTACAGACTAACATCACAACGTTCTGAGAAACGTAACAACACATTATCTATTAAAATGGAAACTGCGAGATTATACTAACTACAATTCCGCCCATACTGTCACAGTTAAGTAAAAGAATTAGTTTTTCGACCCTACTCGCCGTATGTCTATCACTAATTTTGATACATTGAAGTTTGTTTACCTGTTTTCATGTCAGAGAGCGGAACCGAGTTTCATGCTCCGGAAAGAAACATGTAAGTTGCATCTGCCGTACCTGAAGCTGAGCCAAAAAAGGTTCAAAAAATAGTTTATGCCAGTAAATAAGATTATCTATAAAGAACAACCGTATCTAATTTTTTCTGTTGTATAGCGTATTGCGTATATAACAGTTCAGGAAACTAAAATGCATACAATGTGCAAATAAAATGAAATGATAGTCTATCTTTCTTATGCAACAAAAAACACGAAACGAACGCAGAACACAAATATTTGCCTCCCGTAGAGAATACTTTACCAACCGTGTTACACGTGACTGACTTCTCCAAACGACTCCTTACTTCACTCCGATACTGGAATGCATCCCGGTTGGAGCTATTGGCAGGCACAAAGATTGGGCAAGGATTTGGTCTTGCGTTAGTACCAGGTGCCCATTGTACATAGTTACCTATAGAAATAACCGGCTTCCGAATGCTTAGTGACAGTTAACCGTTGATTAAACTCCCCATTGAATGAATGTCTCACTACAATCGGAGCCACTGAGGAACTCATTGACTATTACCGTATGAAGAAATATTAAAAAAGTAAACCACTGGAATACAAATTATTGTCGGTGTTAGTGGAGCAAGTGAAAGACAAGTGTGAAAAGTCTCAGAATCTAAACAGTGAATGTACACCAACACGTCAAATTTATAAGGATTGCATTGTTTAAAAGTACCTCTGAAACTATGTCTTTACTTATTATTGTCATTTGATCATTCAAACACTACCTACACAATTTTTCCCGACAAAAACCACAAGCTTAACCCATTCATTTATCACCCACAATATACAAGCCCAAAGCGATCTGACTGCTATACAATGACAACATGACTTCCAATAATTAACACAGAAGAATGACCCTGAATTGCAAGAAATTCCAACAATAATAAAAATACAAAAAATATGCAACTAAAGAAATGTGAAACTACCTCCAACTCTGTTAACTGACTCAACTCATTTCAATCACGAACCCCATTTCTTTTCCATAAGTCACTTACCTCACAGAAAATCTTCATAACACGAAGTCCAGTAATTACAAAAAGCAACAACTATAGCCAGCTAAAAATAAAAAAAAAATTAAAAAAATATTTTGTTGAAGACCAAACAATGTATTTAGCAAATTTTACTTTATTCATGTGACATCCAGTTCTAAATATTATATAGTTGTCAATAATTCCACAACCCAAGCATTACCAATAACATACATCCTCATTTTCCATTTCCTTGCGTTTCACTTTACAATGCATGTCCTAGCAACACAGAGTCTCCACTTAGAATAAACACATCTATACACTTCTCGATCCACTCGCCAACTGCTACTCCGTCCAACCACAGATACTCTAGCCTTGGGCGCAGAGCGCTGTCGGCGATATTATCACAGTCTATAGTGCAGCCAACATACAAACAGGCTATTTACACCACTGATGATCGAAAAGTCTGTTGCATACTGATTGACCGAAGTTGACATATTTATTCGCGGATGGTACAGTCCTATCACTTTTCGTAAATCTACATAGCGTAATGACGAACAAAGTTATATATGATCCTCACAAAAAGACATTTGGAAGCAATACTTTTTGTGTTGCTGTATAACGTTATACGTCTTTGTTCATATTCATCCTGTAATGACATTTCAAGACAACAACTGAGCATCAACAAAAGATGTAGAAGAGAAACAGAATGCAGTCGAGTTGCATCAGTTGACGCCGAAGGAATACATTAAAATCAGTTTCTGTGTTTAGCTTTTGGGCAGTAATATACTTGATGATGGACGAACTATGTAGGGTATAAAATAAAAACTGGCGGTAGTAATAAAAAAGTTTCCGAAAAAAGAAAGCCTCTCTATTGAAATGAAAGTAGATCAATAACCAGTCTAGACAACATGAGAACTGAAGCTATTAATATGTGAATCTGCAGAAGAATTGTGAAGACTAGCTGGAACGATCGAACAAGTGATCAACATTCGTCAACTCGAATCGGGGAAAACGAAATTTAATGCACTGCTGGACTAAAAAAGAAAAACTGTCCTACAGGACACGTCTTGACGTGAAGTACTCGTCAGTTTATCCATGTAGGGAAACGTGGCTGTTAATAACTGTTGTGGGAACCTTCAGCCAACAAGGTAAGTTAAACCTAGGTAGGAGGGGCTGTGCAAACAAGAAGAGACTTGTGCAAACCAGACAAACGTGGGACCTGCATCAAACCATTCTTCGGATTGAAACAAAAAAAAAACATCATTAAATGCAACCTTTTTAGGATATGCTTTACCGTGACTGTTACTGACATCGAATGAAACAACACGTTTACTGTTACCAGTCAATCACTGTTTATTTATCTCCACGACGTGTTTCGATGGTTTAAACCGTCGTCATCAGGTGCATTTACATTCGTTAGTATAATATACACTCCTGGATACTGAAATAAGAACACCATGAATTCATTGTCCCAGGAAGGGGAAACTTTATTGACACATTCCTGGGGTCAGATACATCACATGATCACACTGGCAGAACAACTGGCACATAGACACAGGCAACAGAGCATGCACAATGTCGGCATTAGTACAGTGTATATCCACCTTTCGCAATAATGCAGGCTGCTATTCTCCTATGGAGACGATCGTAGAGATGCTGGATGTAGTCCTGTGGAACGGCTTGCCATGCCATTTCCACCTGGCGCCTCAGTTGGACCAGCGTTCGTGCTGGACGTGCAGACCGCGTGAGACGCCGCTTCATCCAGTCCCAAACATGCTCAATGGGGGACAGATCCGGAGATCTTGCTGGCCAGGGTAGTTGACTTACAGCTTCTAGAGTACGTTGGGTGGCACGGGATACATGCGGACGTGCATTGTCCTGTTGGAACAGCAAGTTCCCTTGCTGGTCTAGGAATGGTAGAACGATGGGTTCGATGACGGTTTGGATGTACCGTGCACTATTCAGTGTCCCCTCGACGATCACCAGTGGTGTACGGCCAGTGTAGGAGATCGCTCCCCACACCATGATGCCGGGTGTTGGCCCTGTGTGCCTCGGTCGTATGCAGTCCTGATTGTGGCGCTCACCTGCACGGCGCCAAACACGCATACGACCATCATTGGCACCAAGGCAGAAGCGACTCTCATCGCTGAAGACGACACGTCTCCATTCGTCCCTTCATTCACGCCTGTCGCGACACCACTGGAGGCGGGCTGCACGATGTTGGGGCGTGAGCGGAAGACGGCCTAACGGTGTGCGGGGCCGTAGCCCAGCTTCATGGAGACGGTTGCGAATGGTCCTCGCCGATACCCCAGGAGCAACAGTGTAACTAATTTGCTGGGAAGTGGCGGTGCGGTCCCCTACGGCACTGCGTAGGATCCTACGGTCTTGGCGTGCATCCGTGCGTCGCTGCGGTCCGGTCCCAGGTCGACGGGCACGTGCACCTTCCGCCGACCACTGGCGACAACATCGATGTACTGTGGAGACCTCACGCCCCACGTGTTGAGCAATTCGGCGGTACGTCCACCCGGCCTCCCGCATGCCCACTATACGCCCTCGCTCAAAGTCCGTCAACTGCACGTACGGTTCACGTCCACGCTGTCGTGGCATGCTACCAGTGTTAAAGACTGCGATGGAGCTCCGTATGCCACGGCAAACTGGCTGACACTGACGGCGGCGGTGCACAAATGCTGCGTAGCTAGCACCATTCGACGGCCAACACCGTGGTTCCTGGTGTGTCCGCTGTGCCGTGCGTGTGATCATTGCTTGTACAGCCTTCTCGCAGTGTCCGGAGCAAGTATGGTGGGTCTGACACACCGGTGTCAATGTGTTCTTTTTTCCATTTCCATGAGTGTATATGTGTGTTGCTATATGATTTTTGCGGGTACCTGTGACACTGTCGCTAGTGATCACACGTTTTTATCACTGTAGTAAAGCATCACTTGTAAACTGTCATAATAGTTTACACGTGATATCTTATGACAGCTCCAGGGACCTGTGACCACTAGAGATAGAGCCACAATTTTCTCCAAAAATGTTAACACAAGACACTAACATTTCAGACTAAGAAATGTCAATGCACATGACAATGAAGGTTTAAATCTTCGAAACACGTCGTGGAGATAAATTAACAGCGACTGACTGGTAACAGTAAACTTATTGTTTCATTCTATGATAACATCAGTAATGCAACCACATTAATTGCTCCTTTCTTTGTACAGTCGTGCCCAGTTCATGAAACACGTCGTAATATGACAGTTAAGCTGCTAATAATTTCATTATATTTCCACAACAGGCCTAATTCGGCGTTACAGCCATGTTCATGTACACCTGTGCATATTACAGTCACTAAATTTTATTGTATTTGTACGTGGGGTCAACTGTATATGACTACTTCAGGCTAACTAAGCGAGACGTACATACTGCATAGCTTGTTAGAGACATTATTTCAGCCAAAGATGTTTTAGTTGTTTGTGCAATATGTGTTTAAAAAATCAAAACGAACAAACCCCCCGAAATCTAAACTGCACTTGAAAGATTCGTAATTAACGTGTTGGAAGTAGCATGAAAAATTATCTACACGACAAATTAAATGAAGAGACCGACCTCAAGCATTAATATTGCCTAGGAAATTTTGTTGACGTTCTTGAACATGGAAACACGTAGAAAATAAAGAATCAAAGATTAGATGAACAGTTAAATTATCTGCAACACCAACAAAATCGATGACTAACTATAACTGCTTTGTCAACTTACAGCATCATCGATAACAGTCAACTAGCTGTCGAATTACTGAGTGACATTCTTTTATCACAATAAAAACAGCATCTATTGACAAAAGGATTTATTAAATGTGCAATATGTGCGTCCAGCCCAGATACTTGTACAATTAACTGCATACACAAATATCGCAAAAGTGAATTAAATTTACCAATTTTAATACTCACAGGTGTACTTGAGAATAGCGGAACCGTCGAAATAGATCTATTGTACGAAATTTAATGAAAGTATCGGCAGGTAACTTTGACGTTTCAATTTAAAATATCACATTAATTGCACTCTGTAGGTCGGTTCCTCTTATAAAAGATATTATTTTAAATTGGTCACCATGAAAACGCCGACAGCAACATTTTGTCAGTGGGAATAAGCGACTTTATTTTTGAGTAACATACGAAGAGAGCTCTTTCAATTGCGCTTTCGTAGGGGCTTAAGCCAAACAAATGAGGTGTAGCCCTCAAACAATGTCAGCTTTTAATGAAAAACAGTGACTATGCCACAATCTCAAGATTTGCGACTGCAACCGTGATTATCTTTTGAAGTGAGCATTTTTACCTTTAGAGCAGCATGTAATGCTCCTTTTTTTCACAGTTAGTATGGGGAATTACAATCGTTGTTATCACACTGTGAAACTTGGAAAGGTATGTGAACGTCGCATTTAACCTAGACTGGAAAATTATGCACATCGTAATACATCTCTTTAATTCCGTGGCAGAAAATTCTGGGTAATGAAATTACCCATGGGTGCACTCCCATAATTACGCATGCGAATTAAGAAACGTGTGGATGGAACATAACACAGAAGACAACTAACTTGCATATTGTCGGTCATCTGAAGAGAAAATGTTATTCTGTGCCTCTCTTATTCTGAACCTCCTTGGTTCAGAAGATAATTGCATTGACTGTGCTGGCCTCTGGTGGCCGAGCGGTTCTAGGAGCTTCAGTCTGGAACCGCGCTACCGCTACGGCCGCAGGTTCGAATCCTGCTTCGGGCATGGATGTGTGTGATGTCCTTAGGTTAGTTAGGTTTAAGTAGTTCTAAGTTCTAGGGGACTGATGACCTCAGATGTTAAGTCCCATAGTGCTCAGAGCCATTTTTTTTTTGGATTGACTTTGATTACCTCTTGTTACGTGATAATTATCCAACACGATACGATAACTACTTATGTGTTTACAGATAACCTGTTTTAAGGCACAATTATTACGCATAGTTTAAATATATACAATTTTTTACTGAAATGAGAAACATTAAATAATTCACACATTACATTAGCGGTTTTCTATGGATACCGTAGAGACGGGTCTCTGGGATGCGGTTACAGTCAAAGATGCTAATTTTATTTCGATGTAGTAAAATGAACTGAATTAACAACACAAAAGATTATTGTATCTGATAGATAACGCTGACTGCAAATAAACCGAATATAAGGGTTTCTGTGAAAACAGTGTAAAGGTACTCTAAAGCGCGCCTCTACCCCTGCGGTGTACTTAAGGTGCAGAGATAATTCAGACTGTAAATAAACCTAATATAAGAGATTCTACGAAAACAGTCTAAAGATACTCTAAAGCGCCTCTCTACGCTGCGGTTTACTTAAGCTGCAGGCGGACGGGAGTAAACTAACGGCCGCAGAGTTCTCAGGTGGCGGCAGCTGGCTGCGCCTCTTGAACCCAAGTTAGGAAAGTTGCAGAAATAATAACAGAGATGTAAGTCACTTCTGAAGACCATATATAGTGCCTATCATGTGGTTACAATTAAGATGCATCTCCTTGTAGAGGTCCCGTGTAGGCCCTAATTATCGTATGCCAGCTAAACTTGGTAGAAATGCTAAGGCATTAACCCAGAATCGATGTACGCTGGGTCGCCGGCCGCGGTGGCCGAGCGGTTCTAGGAGCTTCAGTCCGGAACCGCGCGACTGCTACGGTCGCAGGTTCGAATCCTGTCTCGGGCATGGATGTGTGTACTGTCCTTAGGTTAGTTAGGTTTAAGTAGTTCTAAGTTCTAAGGAACTGATGACCTCAGATGTTAAGCTCCATAGTGCTCAGAGCCATTTTTTTTTTGTATGCTGGGTGGAAGATTTTCTCCGATCAGTGACTGGGTGTTGTGTTGTCTTTACCATCATCTCATCCCCATCGATACACAAGTCGCCGAAGGGTCGTCAACTAAAAATACTTCCACCAGGCCAGGCCCTAGCCACCACACGACATTTCATTTAATAGCCAAGTATCAAATCTACGACATTCGCCACCGGCCGCGGTAACAACTCATGCATTTCCACCAGAGTATAACAGCCGAGCTATTCAAATACTATGAAAATTCATAGAAACTGGTACACCTGCCTAATATCCTGTAGGGCCACCGTGAGCAAGCAGAAGTGCCGCAACACGACGTGGCATGTACTGGACCAATGTCTGAAGTAGTGCTGGAGGGAATTGACACCATAAATCATACAGGGCTGTCCATAAATCTGTAGGAGTAAGAGGGGTCGGGGGATCTTATCTGAACAGCACGTTGCAGGGCATCCCAGATATGCTCAATAATGTTCATGTCTCGGGAGTTTGGTATGCCATCGGAAATGTTTAAGCTCAGAAGTGTATTCCTGGAGCCACTATGTAGCAATTCTGGACGTGTGAGTGTCGCTTTGTCCTGCTGGAATTGACTAAGTCCATCGGAATGCACAATGAACAATAATGGATGCAGGTGATCGGACAAGATGCTTACGTATGCGTAACTTGTCTGAGTCATATCTAGACGTATCAGGAGTCCCATATCACGCCCCACAACATTAAAGACCCTCTATCAGCTTGAACACTGCACTTCTGTCACGTTGTATGATTTTCTTTTGTTGTCGTTGGTCCTGTTCTTGCAGGATCTTATTCCGGCAGCAGCGATGTCGGAGATTTGATGTTTTACCTGGTTCCTTATATTCACAGTACACTCGTGAAATGGCCGTACGGGAAAATTCCCACTTCATCGCTACCTTGGACATGTTGTGTCCCAACAGTCGTGCTCCGACTGTAACACCACGTTCAAACTCACTTAAATCTTGATAACCTGCCACTGTAGCAGCAGTAACCGATCTAACAACTTATTTAAGGGTTGCATTTGAACTAGACCTAGTTGTAGTTGTGTACAAAACTGACTTTCGACGAAGGTTACAACATTTACCACCTGGAAATGTGGTGCTATGGTTGTCTCCATTATTTACACTGCATTTACTGTAATCAGCTACCAAATAATAGAAAAAAATATAAACACAATTTTCGAAAATTCTACAAATGAAAAAACAAAGCACAACCACAGAAAAACGAACTGATCTGCCGTAGCTACAGTATGGAGAGAACTTAAGCTGCTAGTTTTTGTAATACAGGGAGAAATCATAACATAAGCTGTTTACATAGAACGTGGCCTAGGATGAGGCTCGATCTCGACAGAGATGCAACAGTACATAGTTTGGATGTCTAAAACTCAAAAATATAATCATTGCCACCAAAATATAGTTATTTATTAATGCAAGTAATGGCTTCGAGCACAAAAGTATAAGCATGCACACACACACAAACACACACACATACAGGATGTTTACCATAATACATAGATATGAATACAAATCTTTGAAAGAGAATAGAAAATTCGAAATTTCCACAAAAATAGAATTGTATTATTTCTCAGTGTATGTAAAGTTTTGATTACATGACACACATATCACTGCAACAGTAATTTGTCTGTTCTGTAATAGCACAAATGAATGGTTTCCATACTTGTACTGTTGACTTCATCTATAGGTCAAGAAGCACTTGTGAATTTTCAAAGTTTAGTCCTTGTGCGACTCCTTTCAAGCACAATGAACCCCAAAAATTAAATATTTAGACATCTAAATAGTCTGTATTACTTATTAAGATATACATGGCTCACTTATTGGCACTACTGAAGTGTACTGTACGTTGGTAGAAGAGTGTGTTTCGGTCTATATACCACATATCACATTCATCAAAGTACTTAAAACTGGATCTATAATATACTGAAATACAAGTGAGCACGACACCTGATGTAGCTTAGAGCTCAAAGTGTACTTGTCAGTTAGAATTATTATCGTGAACAATGTTGTTCACATGTCTAAATTCATCAAAATCTTATCCCCAAAATCGACATCAAAGTGAGCCAAACATTATAGTGACCTCATGCTTCAGTTCGAATCATTGCCATCTTTTGATGTCACATAGTGACTGTTGGATGAAATAGCACACTAGTGAGTAAGACACTTTCATATAGCTAAGAAGAATGGATTGCTAAGCTCTCAACCACGCACTTTCATAGAGGAATATATTTTGGTTAACTGATGCAATGGTATTTATTTTATCATCCAATATAAAAGTTTGGCACCTTCTGCTGATAATGCTAACATGTCCTGTCAGACAGTGAAGACAATATGACATCTTGGAATGGCATACTGAAGAGTAGCAATATACATTCATATAGTTAAGATATAAGGGTACCTATACTTTCAACTAGACATTTCAAAAGCCACGCAAGTGTTATAGTGACTCCATGCTAGGGTTTTAGCTTTTTCTTGCAATACACAGTGTAGACCATGTGCTAATAACGCTAATCAGGCAGGGGAGTTGCAGTTCATACAAATAAACAACTATCAAGAACTGAAATAGTATTCTAATACCAGAAGCTGACAGTATGTGTTCCATAACTTAACAGTCCATGAGCCATTACGTTGCCCCATGTTTCAGTAAACCGTAATTAGCCGCGCCGCCCCACGTTATAGAGAAACTGTAAGAACCTGACCACTGTGCTATAATACATCTCTATCGAGCTGCCCATGTTACAATGTTTCCCACGATAACAATCTTTCAAGAGTAATCGTTTTTTAGAGTAAACGTTTTCCAGTGCAACCATTTTCCAGTGAAACCATTTTCCAGTGTAATTTCAGTAGTGCCAGTAAGTATTTTAGTAAGTAATTGAAAAAATTTTGGTATGGAAATATATATTTGGAAATTTTTGGATGTGAGGTCTACGGACCTCACATCCAACAATTTTTACTGCAAACACGGCCAACACAAGGAGCTCCAAATCAAAATGATGGATACATTCGGAAAGTCCATCGTGCCTTCAAAATATGGTACAAAAATCTAATTATCATCGTTCAAAATGCTTCACCTATAAATTGAATCAATGGTGCCAATATGTAATCAAAGTTTTTTTTGTATGTTGCAGAATAATTAAGTTATTGTGGTAGAGTCGAATGTATTCTGTACTCGAATTATTACACATATTGACAAATAATACTCGTAGTTCATTTTGTACATAACTTGAAGGTGGTCTGATTCAAATAGAAATAAAACGCATTATTAGTCGGGCAGTAAGATCAGTTATGCAGGGTGAACACATATAAGACCGACAAACAGCAGGGATGGATTCCGAAGTGGAAATGGATGAAAAATGGTCTTATGAACATATGTCCAAAAAAATTTACTGTGTGCGTGGAACGACAACGAAGAGTCCCAGAACGCAGCACAGAGCTGAATTGTGCCAACGTCACAACAAGCATTCAGAGGGACCCTTGTTGGATGCAATGCACACTTTCATACAGCTCATCATGGATTGTCGCACTCTTTTGCACATTGCAGCCTCGCACCGAATGGCGTCACGCTGTTGAACGGTCTGCACATCGGGAACTGGTTCAGCATACACGTCAAGATGTCCCAAGCGATAAAAATCCGTGTGGCTTACATTATTTGATCTCGCAGGCCATGCTAAGGGCCTCCATGACCTGTCCAATGTCCAGAGAAGATGTCGTTGAGGTGTCAGTCAGCTGTAATACGGAAGTGGGGTTGTACTCCGTCATGCAGAAACCACATAACCTGTCGTACTACCGAAGGCACATTTTCAAGCAGCCTAGATAGAGTATTCCGCAGGAACTCCAGAGATGTTCCTCCATCGACACGTAGTGGAATAATAACCAGTTCGTGATGACTGGGTGTTGTGTGATGTCCTTAGGTTAGTTAGGTTTAAGTAGTTCTGTTCTAGGGGACTGATGACCATAGATGTTAAGTCCCATAGTGCTCAGAGCCATTTGAACCATTTAATAACCAATCCAAGCATGTGGTCACCAAAAATCCCTGCCCACACACTGGTGCTGAAACGAAACTAGTGAAACGACTTAATCATTTGCCGAGGAATGTCTGTAGCCTACGGATAACGGTTATGCTTATCGATGATTACAGTTCTGGTAAAGGATGGTTCGTCGGTAAAGTGGACTGATGACAGAAATCTCGTAATGTGATGGTCTGGGGCAAAAATCTTCCAGAAAATCTTCTCTGTAGAGGGAAATCCGCTGCTAATAAGCCTTCCACTCATTCCAGGAGACAGGGTTGGTAGCGGTTGTTATGCAAGATACACATATCGAACTTTAGCCTACTACACGTTGGTGGGCCCCTTGCTTGGAGTCTGTACTAGGGTTTGTCTCAATATGTCATAGAACTCGGCCCTCCAAATCTGATGTTCATACAGTCCGCTGCCTCCCTGCACGTTCCTCTCTCTGAAAGGATTCATGATCACACAAGGTCCAAAAAGAGCTTAAAATGTTGTATGACATGTTTAGTGTACGTGTGGGCACTTGCTTTAGCACTACCTCTTGATCGTTGCACTCTCCCTGGTGACAAGGCAACACCATCACGTGTAGCTCCCGGCATGAATACCGGTCCATCCTGCTGCTTACAGTACGCTGCGTCAATCATACTGCCTGGAACACACAGGGAACCCACGGCATGTGGTCAGAGGAACTTTCATTCGTCAGTGCCATCTGCTGTGGAAACATGTTCGTAGGACCCTTTTCCCTCCATTTCCAGTTAGGAATCCGTCCCTGGTGTTTGTGGATTTTATTGATATTCGTCCTGTACGTTTCTAATACATAGCATGGTGAGTTAGCTTCCCCCACCCGCCACACAAACAAAGGCGCTTGTTAGGATGGAACATTACTGACAAAATATTTATAAACGTTAGGCAGTGACATTTAGTTCTATATAGAACCAATAACATACCATCATATTGAAAAGCTGATCCCCTACACATATCTCATACGTGAAGATACCATTGTCAGGCTTGACATAAATATTGTATGTGTTGCCGACGTATTTTTTTTTAAGATGTGGAAATAACATTGGCACAGACATTATACTGGCAACGGCCTTGCCGCAGTGGATATACCGGTTCCCGTCAGATCACCGAAGTTAAGTGCTGTCGGGCGTGGTCGGCACTTGGATGGGTGACCATCCAGGACACCTTGCGCTGTTGCCATTTTTCAGAGTGCACTCAGCCTCGTGATGCCAATCAAGGAGCTACTCGACCGAATAGTAGCGGCTTCGGTCGAGAATACCATCATAACGACCGGGAGAGCGGTGCAATGACCCCACACCCCTCCTATCTGCATCCTCCACTGAGGATGACACGGCGGTCGCATGGTCCCGGTACGCCACTCGTGGCGTGAAGACGGAGTACAGATGTTATACTGCTGATGTATTTTTGCAGTCATTTCAGAGACTGAATAACATTGTGACACGTGCGTCATAGAACAATATAGATCTGGAATTGTGTACTCTAAGCGTTCACTGTGCCTTACGTAATGGAATTAATTACATTCTTAAAGTATGTCCATAATTTAAACTGCCCCTTTGTTTGTTTCTTTGTCTGCTTACAATTGTACTTTGAACCAAAATATGTATTCAGCGCCTATGAATTTGGTGTACTTGGTTTTGTAACAAGGCTTCTTTTCGGCCTAACATGAAATGTCAACTTTCTGTTTAGCGTGTTAGTTAATTAGTTACATGTTCCGTAGGTCATTTCAATGACACTTCTGTTGATATAATGTGGACAGATACAATTTCCAGTATGTTTAGTGTAACATGTGTGTTCATTAATGTTATGCCCAACTCGTGCCACCAGTCTATTTCTTTTCTTTTCCCTTTCCTCTCTCTCTTTCTTCTCTCTCTTTGTCCTTTTTTTTTTTTTTTTTTAGGGGCTACCAGTATTGATACAGAATTTTGTCTATAGAAGAAAAAAAGTTGCCCAGGACGAAAAGATTTTAGGTTAGATTTCAAACTTGCTTTGTAAGTGCGATTTGCAATGAAAAACTTTTTGTTTTTCAAGATTGTCCCATTATGTAAGGTGTTTTCATTTTTGATTCTATATATTATTGCCGATGCGGAGACAGACTCAGAAGGCGGTATCTGAATTGACAGCTTGCTCCGACAGGCGGGTGATGTAGAGCAACTGTGAGCAATCAAAGAATAAACAAGATCAGAGTTAACGTCGTCGTCGTCGTCCCCCCCCCCCCGCCCCCCCCCCCCCCAACCCCCCCCCCACCCACTCCACGTCATCAGAGACGGAGCACAGGCTCGGATTACGGAAAGGTGGGGAAGGAAACGGGCTGTGCTATTTTCAGGACTGTAACGCTGCAGGGAAATCACGGAAAATAAATTTGGATGACCAAACTGATATTTGAACGATTCTCCACTCGGATGAGAGTCCATTGAGATTGCCAGTGCACTACTACGCTCGGAGTGAGCAATCTAGAGACTCTGTTCAATATTGATTTTACTATATACTCTTTCGTGCTAGTTACTAATCTGGATTTTGTGGTGTACGATGATCGCCGATAACAGGTTGTTATGCAAGCGTCCTTTATTTCAATCTTGTGTACGTGGCACACTCGTTCCACATCCCAGAGACTCCTCTCCAAGGGATGCATGGAAAACGATAAATGTAACATAAGTAATCTGACGTTGCTAACGATATCCCCTATGGCTTCCTATATTAGGGAGTTCAATGCTCGATATGCTCCAACAGAACAACTGATAACAATATCTGCTTACGAACTGTATGATAAGACTAGGGTTGCGAAAAGCCGAGTATTTTTTAAAACCCACCAATGGATAGACCTGGGTCTCATTGGGTGTTTCGCAAATTTTTTCATATTGACAATCAAGTAACTGAATTCAAATTCCTTTAACTAATTTATCGAAAACACTAATGCATTCTCGCAATTACTTTGGTATTGCCTCATTTTTTGCCCTGCAATCACTGCATTCATTGACAGAATCCTGAAAACTTCCAGGCTTGCTTGGACTTGTTTGGTCAAAATAAAGAAATAATTTGGGACAGAGAAGATACGAGAAATTAATATACATTTATTAATATCTGCAGTAAATTAAATTGTACTTTACTGTGACTACAATTCTAAATGAAGTTCAAGTTTCTTTTCTGGGAGTCTGTTATTTAACTGTGTTTCTTATAGTAAGGAAAGTTAAAACACAAAATTAATAAAATAAATAATTGTGACAGTTAATATTTGTTTTCAATTAATATAATGGCTGGTTTAATTTGTGTAATACTAACTATGTAACGTATTGTTTGTTATTAAGTTTTAATATTTAGGTACAGTTTGGTTCTATTGGGTTTTTTGATGATTCTTTTGATATCGGTTTGTTGAAACAAAACCACATGGGATTTTCTGTGGCCAGGTCGAATTACGACAACCCTCATGGCGACGGAACACTGTCACATTGGGAAATACAAACAGAAATGCAGACAAACTGGCCATGTTTGTTCTTAGTGGGGCGCCTAACGAGGATCAATTTTAGGAGAATGGTTTGGTTCTGAGATTCAGATCGAGTCTGAGTTCAGTACGTCATTAATTTACTCTCAGATGTCAACACAAGTCACATTAAAATGTCAGAGAACCAATTTCCAAAGAAATAAACGAAGTCTCGTAAATCTGATTGAGGTATTGGTGCGATAAAAAGTCACCTAAAATAATGAAAACCAAAGCTCTCTAGAAGCTGAATTAAAGTGAGAATATTCCGCTAACACTGTGGGAAGACTTCGGATGCTGCTCGGGAGATTCTATAAGCTTTCTTAATATAGCCTCTCCATAATGCAACGTAGATGAGTCCCATATCCACCAAAAAATAGCACAAGACGCACAGCAAATGCCGCAAAATAAGTGCTGCTAAAAAAGAGGAGACCGCTAATGCAAAATCCGACAGTTACTCCAAACTCTGCAAACCTGCACCAGATCACACCGATCGCTGCCATATAAGTATGTGTAACACGCCCGGGGGTATAGCTGGTGGGGGCCTCTTACACTGTACTCACTTCGCCCGTGCGCCCTCTTCAAGCAACGTACCTGATACTCGCGCTGCAGTCGTATTACGCTACTGGCCATTAAAATTGCTACACCACGAAGATAACGTGCTACAGACGTGCAATTTAACCGACGGGAAGAAGATGCTGTGATATGCAAATGATTAGCTTTTCAGACCATTCACACAATGTTGGCGCCGATGACGACACCTACAACGTGCTGACATGAGGAAAGTTTCCAACCGATTTCTCATACACAAACACCAGTCGACCGGCGTTGCCTGGTGAAACGTTGTTGTAGTGCCTCGTGTAAGGAGGAGAAAGGCGTACCATCACGTTTCCGACTTTGATAGAGGTCGACTGGTAGCCTATCGCGATTGCGGTTAATCGTATCGCGACATTGCTGACCGCAATGGTCGAGATTCAATGACTGTTAGCATAATATGGAATCAGTGGGTTCAGGAGGATAATACAGAACGCCGTGCTGGATACCAACGGCCTCCTATCACTAGCAGGCGAGATGACAGGCATCGTATCCGCATGGCGGTAGCGGATCGTGCAGCCACGCCTCGATCCCTGAGTCAACAGATGGGGACGATTGCAAGACAACAACCATCTGCACGAACAGTTCAGCGACGTCTGCAACAGCATGGACTATCAGCTCGGAGACAGTGGCTGCGGTTACCCTTGAGGCTGCATCACAGACAGGATAGTCTGCGATGGTGTACTCTACGACGAACCTGGGTGCACGAATGGCAAAACGCCATTTTTCGGATGAATCCAGGTTCTGTTTAGAGCATCATGATGGTTGGTGGCTTCCGTGTTTGGCGACAGCGCGGTGAAGCACATTGGAAGCGTGTATTCCTCATCGCCATACTGGCGTATCACCCGGCGTGATGGTATGGGGTGTCATTGGTTACATGTCTCGGTCACCTCTTATTCGCACTGACGGCACTTCGAACGGTGGACGTTACGTTTCAGATGTATTACGACCGGTGGCTCTACCTTCATTCGATCCCTGCGAAACACTGCATTTCAGCAGGATAATGCACGACCGCATGTTGCAGGTCCTGTACGGGCCTTTCTGGATACAGATTGCGGCCCTGGCCAACACAGTCTCCAGATCTCTCACCAATTGAAAACGTCTGGTCAATTGTGGCCGAGAAACTGGCTCATCACAATACGCCAGTCACTACTCTTGATGAACTGTTGTATCGTGTTGAAGCTGCATGGGCATCTGTACCTGTACACGCCATCCAAGCTCTGTTTGACTCAATGTCCATGCGTACCAATGCCGTTATTACGGCCAGAGGTGGTTGTTCAGGGTACTGATTTCTCAGGAACTATGCATCCAAATTGCGTGAAAATGTAAACACATGTCAGCTTCTCTATAAAATATTTGTCCAATGAATACCCGTTTATCATCTGCATTTCCTCATGGTGTAGCAATTTTAATGGCCAGAAGTGTATTATTTCTGTTGCACACTGCAACTCATATGTGTTGAGGTCAATTAACTTTCTTGCTGATTTGATGAGATGTCATAATTATCATTCCTTCATTATTGTACAGTGTTCTTGACGATGTTAGTGTCTGTCACTATTGCACTTCACGCCGTCTCATGTATTTAACAGTCTTACTCTGCCCGAACCTTCGGCGATAGATACACAGGCAATAATGATGAATATTTTTCCACAATTATCTCTTGGACGCACACGTAACCGACACGACGCGGGTGTTTGTTGATGATGCGGAATCAGAATGGTCGAACGAAAGTTCTTACGATCGTCTCGTACACACAGATATCTGTTACCAGTCCTTCTAGATACTTGTAATAATATAAAACTGTTCATAAAAGTTAATTTACAGTTGACAGTTCCCACTCGTACGAGCGTGCGAGTAACCGTCACGGCGCGGCTGACTCTTGATGATGCGGAAACTCGATGACCGAACGCATGTTCTCACTCTCGCTACAAGACACTGGCACTTGTTTGCTCTCCTTTGTGGTAAACTGTTCTACTGATCCACATCAGTTCATTCAAGGAGGCCGAACACTGCGGGGATTATAACTGTACAGTACGACACGCAAACAGGCGGATACTAAAATGCGTTATCGGCGGTACTGCTCATTTTTAATTACTTTTTTGCGCGGTTTTCACTGAATCCACTTCCATATCTCATTACTTCAAAATAGCAGCACTTGCAGCCACACATGAACTTCCATAATAGTGCCTTTTCCACGCAGAGGTACCACAACACAACATAAGAGCTTCGTGTCCCGTGCTCGACTCTACAAATGCAACCGCTCGCAAAGATACTCCGCAACCAAGCCAGCGATTTGACAATGTGCTTACAGCATCAGCTTACTGCGTCCGCAAACGTGGACCCCAATTGGAGACAGGACTCGAAGTCTCTCTCCCTCTATGGCAGGACTGTAAGTGTGCGAAATTCTCCTCCTTTTAACTAAATACGCAACTATTTGTAAACTCTGCCTAAAGTGATAACTCAATGCTGCTACCAACATGACCAGCAAAATGTTGCTTTCTTTATATGAATGCAGAAGAACCCTGCAAATATCTCTCAATATTGGCTTACAGAACACATCTTAACATACTACGGGTTTGTATCAGATACTAGTCGTGTTCCACTTAATGGTCGATCTCTTCGCTGTGAGCCATAGTGGTGGCAAGGCTCACTTTCTAGGATAATATACACTCCTGGAAATTGAAATAAGAACACCGCGAATTCATTGTCCCAGGAAGGGGAAACTTTATTGACACATTCCTGGGGTCAGATACATCACATGATCACACTGACAGAACCACAGGCACATAGAGACAGGCAACAGAGCATGCACAATGTCGGCACTAGTACAGTGTATATCCACCTTTCGCAGCAATGCAGGCTGCTATTCTCCCATGGAGACGATCATAGAGATGCTGGATGTAGTCTTGTGGAACGGCTTGCCATGCCATTTCCACCTGGCGCCTCAGTTGGACCAGCGTTCGTGCTGGACGTGCAGACCGCGTGAGACGACGCTTCATCCAGTCCCAAACATGCTCAATGGGGGACAGATCCGGAGATCTTGCTGGCCAGGGTAGTTGACTTACACCTTCTAGAGCACGTTGGGTGGCACGGGATACATGCGGACGTGCATTGTCCTGTTGGAACAGCAAGTTCCCATGCCGGTCTAGGAATGGTAGAACGATGGGTTCGATGACGGTTTGGATGTACCGTGCACTATTCAGTGTCCCCTCAACGATCACCAGTGATGTACGGCCAGTGTAGGAGAGCGCTCCCCACACCATGATGCCGGGTGTTGGCCCTGTGTGCCTCGGTCGTATGCAGTCCTGATTGTGGCGC
Organism: Schistocerca americana; assembly: GCF_021461395.2. NCBI lineage: Eukaryota > Metazoa > Arthropoda > Insecta > Orthoptera > Acrididae > Schistocerca > Schistocerca americana. The sequence continues at coordinate 497,928,034 of NC_060126.1, read as the reverse complement.
TCACCTGCACGGCGCCAAACACTTATACGACCATCATTGGCACCAAGGCAGAAGCGACTCTCATCGCTGAAGACGACACGTCTCCATTCGTCCCTCCATTCACGCCTGTCGCGACACCACTGGAGGCGGGCTGCACGATGTTGGGGCGTGAGCGGAAGACGGCCTAACGGTGTGAGGGACCGTAGCCCAGCATCATGGAGACGGTTGCGAATGGTCCTCGCCGATACCCCAGGAGCAACAGTGTCCCTAATTTGCTGGGAAGTGGCGGTGCGGTCCCCTACGGCACTGCGTAGGATCCTACGGTCTTGGCGTGCATCCGTGCGTCGCTGCGGTCCGGTCCCAGGTCGACGGGCACGTGCACCTTCCGCCGACCACTGGCGACAACATCGATGTACTGTGGAGACCTCACGCCCCACGTGTTGAGCAATTCGGCGGTACGTCCACCCGGCCTCCCGCATGCCCACTATACGCCCTCGCTCAAAGTCCGTCAACTGCACATACGGTTCACGTCCACGCTGTCGCGGTATGCTACCAGTGTTAAAGACTGCGATGGAGCTCCGTATGCCACGGCAAACTGGCTGACACTGACGGCGGCGGTGACAAATGCTGCGCAGCTAGCGCCATTCGACGGCCAACACCGCGGTTCCTGGTGTGTCCGCTGTGCCGTGCGTGTGATCATTGCTTGTACAGCCCTCTCGCAGTGTCCGGAGCAAGTATGGTGGGTCTGACACACCGGTGTCAATGTGTTCTTTTTTCCATTTCCAGGAGTGTAGTTTGGAGGGAAAGGTGACGAATTTCCACATCGTGTCCAAGCAGAGAAACGGTGACCCGTTCTGAGATCTGTGTAGAGGGGGCAGTGAATTTATGACTCTCAGTGATGCACTAAAGGCGTACAGTGGCAGACTGCCTTTAAAGGAGAAATTTGCACTTACAAAGCAGGGTCTTATCACAGCAAACATCCGCAAACTGCAGTACCGTGGGGACCTACATCCCTTCTCTAGAGCGTCTGAGACTCACCTGTGGTCAGGCCTGCCCACGCGATCAAGACTTGGGCCCGCTCATTTCGAAAAGGAAAATCTGAAAGCCTCAACTTGAGTTAGAAAGCCATTTACTATCCTCAAAAATAACCGATAAATAAACAGGAAAATAATCAAGTATCACATAGCGATTTGTGACAGCCGTGTCAGAAGGCGTTCGAATAACAAATTTTATCGTTTGTTGTTAGAATACATGCAGCAACATTTTTAGAATTTATAGAAGAACCTGAGATCGGCACCTGCTAAATATGTGAGAGAAATTAGATACACAGTATATTCTATTCGCCTTCTCACTTTCTCTCTTCATTTCCGTCTCCCCCCTCTCTTTGTCGATCTCCACGCCATTCCCTCCTCTGTTCATCAACTGCTCTTCCTCTCACTGCTCATCTCCTCCACCTCTCTCTATAACACTTTCTCCTCCTCCTTCCTCTATTCATCTCCTCTATCAAAATATCTATGTCTATTTCTTTCAACCTCTCCACTCATTCCTCTTCCGCCCTCTGTCTACCATTGAGCTCTCTTTTCTTTGTCACTCCCAACGAAAGCTTGATTTGGAACTGGAGTCGCCTAATGTAAATGAGCAAATCTGTTGGGCTCATTTCTGTACGGAGTTTGGGCGAGACCCCTACAAATGCGGGATGTGTGAGGACAGTAGCTTCAGTGACAGTATTATGCATACTTTTAATCTGTGAATTATTACAGTTTCGGACGATTCAGATCCCATAGTAGTATTCTAATCGTAAGCCTGTTTTGCATAAATAAAAATTCTCTGTTTTTTTGTTAAAACTGACTGCAACGAAGAGGAACAAATAGCGCATTATTGTTTATACAATTTTTGTTTAAACTTATTTGTAATGAGAAAGACTATATATCTGACAAACATCTTGTGTAAAGGTTTAAATTCCTTGCTATGGTGATTAAAACCGAATGCGAAGAAGAAAACGAAAGTGCACATAAAAATTGGATACCATGACCGCTTTGTAGTGTAGCTCAGGTCAGGAAGTTGAGGGACACTGCCTTATACAGGATGAACGACAACTCCACCTACAAATTTGGGAAGATGTTCAGGGATACCTTCAGAGTATTTTGGTATAAGGGAGCCACAGTCTCCAGTTCCCGTTAATGAATTACTGTTTCTTGTTTGGTTTCGTATCCCAGTTAGCTTTGTATCTGCATTGCTCTGAAGGTTTCGCACAACAGGATCAGAAGTCGACGGCATGTGGCGAATGTTTGTAATCTCTTTTGCTTTATACTTCCGAAATATATTGTTAATTTTAGACGAGAAGTTTCCAACACGGAAACGAAAGGTAAGGATTCAACCACAATACTGTGTTCTATGTCCGATGGCTGCATTTAAGATTGATAAAGCCCAGCTGATCCCTGTGAATACATATACATATCTCCACAACCCTTTCTCAAGTGTGACGACTATTAGGACATACTGTTCGCATCGTAAATAGTATGTGGTCCGTGAACAAAGTATTCTGATGACGTACACGGTTTGTCACGCGGATAACCGGAATGCAACAGACATCCTTTTTTTCTGGGAACGTTCGAGTCTTCCCGCGATCGTGAATGTCCAGTCGTTTTGTGGGGCGGCGGGTGGAAATTTATTATGTTGTTATAATTAAAATGTAGAATGTTTTGTAATGTAGAAAAGATGCATTTCCCGGCCGATGCATCATATGTGGGGCGGCGGGTGGAAATTTTTTGTTGTATCAAATGTTGTAGAATGCAATGTAGAAAAAATGCATTTCCCGGCCGATTAACCATATGTGGGGCGGCGGGTGGAATTAATTGTTATATAATGGTTTCTATTATTTATGCTGTCTTTTCCAGTCGGTATATTAATTTCAAATCGAAACGCCGCACGACTTCATTACACTGAGTTTGCTGAACAAGACCCAAATTACTGTAGTCTGAGCGATTCTGCGCCTCCAGACCGGGCATAACACTAGTTACAGTTAAACCACTTTCACCATTATCGTCGGGTTCCTTCTCAAGTGACAACTGGTCACAGCTACTGGGTTCATCGACCCCCAACAGGCTATCCTCTACATTCTCACTTACCTCCTGCCCTAAATCTATTAGTACAGTATCAACATCCTGCACAGGCACTTTAGATAAGAGCACATCATCCTCATCGTAAATATAAGCATGAATTTCTTCTGCTTCTTCACCTGACAATTCAATATTTTGTAGCTCTTCCCTACCGTTACACTGCTGCGCCTTCTCTTCCTCTTCCCACTTAGAAAGCGTCTCTAATACGGTATCTATCAAATACTGTGAGTGATCTAATATTTCTGCTGTATCCTTAGATGCTTCCGACCCTTCATCCACATGTTCGGTCTGAGTATTCTGATCTGTCTTACCAATTACCGTAGCTACTGGCTTAGGAAAAGTAACCGCCTGGTGAGCGCCAGTGTCCTCATAGACGGGAACTAGTTTTCCTGCCCCGGCCTACTACCGTTTCCTTTATTTCCATTATAGTTAACTGGCACAGCATTGCTTTCCGCACTGTTGTTTACCTGCATAATTTTGTTCGGAACAAAATTACTATCATTTGGATGCCATTGTTGGTTCTGATAAGTATTTCTCCAGTTCCTACCTCTCTTAGGATGGCGAACACCTACTGTTCTGATGTTTAGATTGCCATTCTGCTCGTTCTTAAAATTACTACTACTGTTACTACCATTTCTGTTATTACGTGCTTGCTCCTCATTGGCAGCAACACTTTCTACACGTTCCAAATACTCAATGAAACGATCCAGATTCTCTCTAGGGGCAGATATAATTCTAGTTTGCACATACCATGGCAGTTTGGCTTCAAGACCTAGTATTATCGTTTCAGGTTTTAGCTTTTCGGCCAAATGTGACAAACGTGAGATCCATGACCTTGCAAACTCTTTAATAGATACCTTGCCTACATCGAAGCGTTTTCCACTCCAAAATTCTCTCAACACTTCATTTTGCTTATTGCTAGACCAATACTCATTAATTAAAGCTGTTTTAAATTCCGCTAATGTTTTCAACTTCAACATAACATCAGCTGACCAACGCATGGCGTCACCTGCTAAATGAGGTTTCCTCTCGCTCAGACCAAGTTGGTGGAATCATATCTTCAAAATCGTTCCAGAAATCTAGCGGGTGGATATTTTTATCTGGATCGAACCGCAAGAAGTGCCGACACCCGATAAAAGCGGCGTTTGCAGCTACAACTTGTTGCATACTACCATTACCAGAAGTTACTGAAGCTACTTTACTCTCAATGTTAGCAGTGTTAGTACTAATATTTTCTACTCTTATTTCAACATTATCTACTCTTTGCACAATATGAGTAGTGTCAGTTTTGATTGCGTCTACTTCTGCTTCCCATATGTTTACTTTTATATTAACATCTTTACACCTATCTGAGCACAGTTCAGATTCCACCTCTATCTTTTCTGTTAACTTGTGCTCAAGCTTCACATCTTCCATTTGGAAGTCTTTGCAAACCTCAGCAACCTCGGATTTTACTGTTTTATAGATTTTAGAAAATTGTTGAGGAACCTTTTTCTTAATATCCTCATGATTGTTATCAATTTTATAATTCAAACTGTCCAGATCCTCTTTCAACTTATTGCAACCAGCCTTGAAGGTATTGTCCATTACCTCAAACCTTTTATTAAAATTGGTTTGACTGGCCACAATCCTATTATTTACCTCAATTATATTAGATTTTAATTCACCATTACTGATTTTGACCTGGGTTATTTCAGACATTTATTCAGCATTACTGGTAACCATTGCTTGTAATATAACATTTAAATCAATAGTCCCAGTATCTTTGGGTTGCTCACTAGCTGGTTTCTTATCACACTCAGGTGAGGAAAAACTAGCTCCAACACCAGAATCATCAAAACAAAATGAAACTTCTGATTGATCAGTCAAATCTAACTTCTCCTGTTTAAACTCTACCACCTCTGATGGCTGTTTCCTTTTTAACACATCAGATAAACTATCATCCAATAAATCAACAATTTCTGATTTCTGCTTTACTACAGGGGTCTCTATTATTGAATCATTGCCCCTTCCCACACTACTGTCAGGAGACAATACTTCATATTTCACTTTAATATTACTATTTTCATGCATATTTACACTTGAACCGTTGTCTGGATTTACAGTTCCTTCAAGAGACATAGGCTCTGATTTAAGTTTAACCCCAGTTTCTTCTGGCAGTTCCATCGCCGACAGTCTTTTAGTGCTGGTTAGTAAAATTTTTAACAGCTTTTCACTTAACTTAGTTCCTTCTGCACGACAAATGGCGTTGCCGGCGCATCGTACCAGGATTACAGATGCAACGCGGCGCGTTGAACTGCAGACGGCACTTTTTTACAGCTGCTGTGTGTTTCCGTGGCCCGCATCTGCAGGCACGGCTGCGGTTGCTCCGGCGGACGACTGCGGTGAGGCGAAACTGGCTTTTTGCGATGCCGGCAGCGCCACTAGACTCAGTGCCAGCTGCGTTGTTAATCCAATTGCGTCGTCCACATACACACTTAACACTGTCACTGTTCTATTACTCAGCAGCGGTTCGCATTTCACTCCCGAATCCGAATATTTAAAATTTACTTTCACTTTCTAAGTTTCTTTCTTTCCCGGTGGATTAGCACCAATTGTGGGGCGGCTGGTGGAATTAATTTTGGTATATAATATGTAGAATGTTTTGTAATGTAGAAAAGACGCATTTCCCGGCCGATGCACCATATGTGGGGTGGCGGGTGGAAATTATTTGTTGTATAAAATGTTGTAGAATGCAAAGTAGAAAAAATGCATTTCCCGGCCGATGCACCAATTGTGGGGCGGCTGGTGGAAATTAATTGTTTATATAAAAATGTACAATGTAGATGTAGAATAGATGCATTTCCTGGCCGATTACCATATGTGGGGCGGCGGGCGGAATTAATTGTTATATAAATGTCCCTATTATTTATGCTGTCTTTTTCCGTTCTCTCTAATTACAATATTTGCAACCAGAAAGTGATTAGCAAAACGTGAAGACTGTAATTAGAATTCCTAGCGCCCACTTCATCTGAGAAATACACTTATAGCTACAGCTTATAGCTCTGAGGAATTAGGAGATTGTCAGGGATTCATAATCAGAAACGATCCTGTAAAAACATTCGCTATATTCTGAAAGTCACAGATAAAAAAATAAAAAAAGAATCCACACAATCCAACTACCAGAGCAGTTCAGAGTCCATTGCGCTGATGCCACTATAACTGACCAAATTAAATGTATAAGTGAATGCTCGCCATAATTTGATGATAATGTTCATCAAATGCCACGCTAAATAATGGTAGAATGTTTGTCCTGCGGCGGCACGTCAAAATACGACATATGGAAAGTGAAGATAGGTCATTAAAGTCATCCCAGAATTAACACTTCACTCGAAAATGATTTCATGGTTATGCGTATCCCGAGTAACTTATTACGGCATCCGAGGCTGTTTATAGCAATGATACCGACGCGACGCGAATCCCGGCACAGATGGTGCGCTAATCAGCGTCTGAGGAGAGCTGGGGCCTTCCTTCCTCGCGCAGCGTTCTTACATATAAAGCCGCGGTGCAGACGGCTAAGGGAACACCTGATCAAGACGGCTCTCCCGACTAGCCGCTGGGCTAGTAATGCACCACATTAAGTTATTGAATAAATCATCGCTTCCTTTGCTGATGGCCGATGAACCTCTCAATTTAAATGTGCATTCAGCACACAGGGAAGTAATCATAATAAAAGTCTGACGTGACTAAGTCAAATACTTTGGGCGAGAGAATTAATTTAATTACACTACACGCAGTAGACGAGCTCTGAACTTGCCCTTTGGAGATACGCTATCGCTATAGTTTTATAGTTATTCGATTGAAACTTCTCACATCTTTATGATTATAGCGGATCTCCCTTCTACATAAATGTAAACATTCTAGTCTTATTTATTCGCCTACTTAATCTATCTTGCTTCCTTACTTTTTAAGACAAAAAATCAGAAAATGATGAATTTCAACTAAAATTTTAATTTGTGAGATCCAAAATACTGTTTCTACTAAATTATTATGAAAAAGGAATCTAAATACTAATTTTTAAGTTTCTAGCTCTTTTCTGTTGCGCCAATGATTTTTACAGGAAAACGTCGAAATTTCGAAAATGGTTAAAGTTATTGAACTGATATTCAACTCATATTGATTTAATATTACTCCTGACATGCTAGAAATGTTTCAGGTTATTTACTTGATTTTTAAAGTATTGCGCAACATTTATGACGTCAGAGCTAGGCTGGCACACAATGGAAAGACTGATGTGAATTTTATACAGCGTGAGTAGGCTGCTTCCCTACAGTTTCGTTTGGTATCTATGCACAAGCATACGCGGGCTTCTTAGTAGAAGACGATCTTGGCAGTTCATCCCGAAGCATTTTTTTCACTTTGGCCACATTCTCGTCCACACCACTCGTTGGTAGGCGTCCACATCACTGTGTGTGTTCAATGGTACACCGTCCTTTCTTGAACAGGACTTCGTCTCTGTGAGCCTCTTTAACTAAGGCAAGCGTCTCGGAAGCAGTATTTCCCTGGTAAAAGCTAAATTTAATCTCGTAACGTTACTGCAGGGAACATTCCATTTTTCACGTCAAAAACAGCATATGCGCAAATTGATATTGTCAGTGATCAAAGCTTAGACGCAACTGCTGTCCGATGCATTGCTTAGCTAAGATACACAAAGAAATCTCATCCCCCCATAATCTCCTTCCCCTTCTCTCGCCGGGGAATACCCTTCTGGCGACTACAGCGCTGCTGAATGATTTACGGTCTGGCTGTTTATGCAGGGTCTTAAAAAGGTGCGTCCAATATTTGAAGGATGGTGGCATCCACAAAATATAAAAAAACACTCTCTAGTCAACATGGACTCTAAAATGAATACCCTTCCTCATCGTGGATACAGTGAACACCCTCGCACCTGCTGCAAGCTCTTTGCTTTCCTTATTTCGGGAGGGTGTAGTATGGACCAAAGCAAGAAAAAACATCGAGTGAATGTTGGTTCTAAAATGAGTATCTTGAGAATTATTAGCCTTTATTGTTCTTCCCTACTGTAAAACACAACTTTTCTATTGAATAGGTGCTCACAGCTCTGAGGGTATGCATTTTAGGATCCATGTTTTCTGAACGTTTTTGTCGCGTTTTGGTCCATACTACCTGTTCCCAAAATAAGGAAATGAAAAAGCTTGCGGTAGAAGAGTTGAGTGCCGGAAATGGACAAGTAAGTGCTCTTAGCTCTTACGGTATGCATTTTAGAATCAGTGCATACCAACATTTTTTTCTCGTTCTGGTGAGCACTACCAACTCTCAACGTAATCGATACTTTTTTTAACGTAGTGTTTTACTGATCGAATCATACTAATAAAGCAAATGAATTTCCTGTAACGTCCACGATAATTATGAATTTTTTAAAATAAAGCCTTCATGATCGTTATTAAAGTTTTTTTGTTTGTAAGTGGTTTTGGCAACTGTAATCTTCAGACGTCAAAGAGATAAGAACTTCCAGATCAAGGTTCAGTGACACTATTGACACTTGTGCCTAATCGAGTAGTAAACTAACTGTTGCCCAGAATTTGCCTAGGTTTTAATACTTTAACTGAACCTTGGTCTGGAATTTCTAAGCTTTATAATATGTGAAGGTAGCATTAGCAGAAGCGGCGCTATAAATAAAGACCAGTTTATTGGCGATCCTGACGGCCTTATAACAAATGAGCGATTCGTACCACGAATATTCTACCATAATAGTGGCGTACCTACATCCAGCCATGAAGATTTTAAAAATCGTCTACATCAGTATAAGAGGGGAGAGTCATGTCATTCACGGGAGGAAATCAAGAAAGCAATAATCACATTGTGCGCGCCTAACAGTGAAGGAAATACGGGGCGCGTGCCCTGTTAAGTCACTTGCTAAAATTAGAATATCGAGAGAATCTTCTGCATTACGCCGGTCTGCAAACTGTTATCGAATTTCTTTTCTGCTGAGGCCGTGGAGACATGACATTCAAGCTTCAATACACGGAATAAACTAAAAACTAACTACCTGCATATAAAATAGCAACCTTAAGACCTGTCAAATATCCATCCGAAGGGGACTTCTTGGCAAGGGCTACGAGTGGTAAAATCGTGTATAAAAAATACCACTTATTTTTAACAACATAACATTCCAGTTAGACACTGACCGGCAATGTTGGCTAACCACCAGTCGCTTTTTAACTGCAGTATTCAGTCACTTTTATTTTTAATTTTTGACACGACTTCGTGTCAGTTAAACTACGACGGAGATTCTTGGTTTACACCCGTCACTGTTTAACTGTCATGTAGTGGTCTAAAAAGTTAAAAATGCAAGTGACTGAATAGTGCACTAATGATATTTTTCTGTATTAAAAATTATTATACCGATATCTTTGTTTGTGAAAGTCCACTTTTGAAAAACAGATTGGCTGATCTGGTGTGGCAAGAATGTTTACCTTTTCTCGTGTAACGTGCTACATGCCGATAGTTTTTAGTCATATGCATCGCGCTGAATGTTGTCGTTACTGGAGATGTTAACAAAATGCGCTGTCAGATTTGTTAGCAGCCATGAACCATAAAAGATACAATGAACATTTAACTCATAGCTAGCAGTTAACGTGATAATCGCCCTGTATCATTGATACGAACTGCGTCTACGATGATCCGCGTCCATTTATCGTTACAGAAACAAAAGAATTTTCTGACGACGGTAAGTGACCAAAGAACGATCCTTTTAAGAAAGTGGCTCATGCATCTATCCCGTGATGTAATTTATCCAGTTTCAAAATACCGGGTTTCAGTTACTTCCTATTGCGTTCTTAACAGCCACCAGTAGAGTTAAACGCATTTATTCGCTCGGCGTAAGTGACGCATCAGGGCAAGTCGATCCGGAAATGAGAGTATTAACTTACTTTTCCGTGCCGGCAAAAAGCATCTCATCAGAAATTTCGATATTAACCGCCGGAATGATATTCGCGCTAAGCCATGTGCGAAATTAGTCGATCCGATTGCATGTTTTGTAAGTCAGTTTAAATTCCCGTATTTGCGGCTACTTTTGCTGATAATATTCATTCCAATTCACTCACCAGCCGTCGCTTTAGGCAGCCCGCAGCTCACTATTTGCTAACGCCGAATTGCAGAACTACGATACAGCACGGAGATTCAAAATACTGGCACCGATTTAATGAGGGAGCTGTGGACATTAAATGGTGAGGTACATGCAAATATTGACGTAAGCTAAATATATATCAAACGACATTTGCTTGTAGGACGTTTCGCAATTCGAATACCATTTTCAGTTAGCGCGATCTGATGCTGTGACTCACCTACCTGTTAAATTCCGAGATCATTTTTCATAAGGAAGAGTCTGTTTGTGAACCGTCAGCGGGCGAGGGAGGGGGGGGGGGGGGGGGGTGGGAGGTGGTAAGGCATACTTCGGATGCTAGAGAAGGCGCTTCTGCGTATTGTGAAGCGTTTCCACTTCATTATGTACACACAGCACGCCACACGTTTTTTTGTTAATCCTTTGTATAAAGGAAGCCCCCTATGAGTAACACGGATAATTCGTGAAAAATATCATTTTATTTAATGTCGAGAACAAATAGCACGCAACATAGTTTCTCGTTTTCATCAATTAATGATTACTGTAGATGGAGGTATTGCTGTGTACAATACATCCAGAAAAAAGAAACCCCATGATAATTACAAAAAGAACAGTCATGAAGAAAATAGAAAGTAATTTAAGAAATTAGAAATTATGTAGAAACTGGTCGCCCAGCAGGTATATCAACTTCTGCCCTTGTGAAATCACATTTTAACACACATTACGAGGAACAGTAGGAACGATTTCTTCAGTACTGCGTAGACTTGGGTTTTCCTTCAGATGGTCTATTTTCGCGTTATTTTCGTTACTTTCCTGTTTAAACATTCCCACAGACGAAAATCACAAAGACAAATCTGCCGAACGAGGGTCTCACAAACTTTTATTTGTTATTCGTTCTTTTGTAAACGATTCCCCTTCCGCTTTCCTTTATCAGGTGGAGAAAGTACTTGAACTTAAGACGGTGCGGTAAAGTTTCAGATTTAACACCTTGAGGTACAGAATCACAAGATGTTCGGTTAACACCTGCTGTTTCAGAAAGCCGCCTCATAAATTTTTCGGGCTGGCCGTAATTTTCTGCAAAATGTTTGCAATGCATTCGGGAGTTCGAACTGAAGTCTTACATATTACGCATTGTGCAGGGTGAAAATTGATAAAACCAGCAACTTGCCCCGCGCGGAGTAGCCGCTCAGTCTGAGGAGTCTTGTCACGGTCCTCGCGGCTCTCTACGTCGAAGATTCTAGTCCACCCTCAGGCATGGGGGTGTGTGTTGTCCTTAGCGTAAGGTAATTTAAGTTAGATTAAGTACTGCGTAAGGTTATGGACCGATGACCTACGCATTTTGATCCTGTAAGACCTTACCACAAACATCCAAATTTCCAGCACACTGCAGGGACAGATTCCTGACTGGAAATTCAGGAAAAATAGCTTCTGAAAATGCATCGCTCACGGTAGGTGGCGCTGAAGAATGAAAATTCTTCTGACCATGTCCCGTGTCTATAGCCCACAGAGGGTGATTACACATATTGGTGCTGCCAATTCTAGTAGACGTAGCTCGTGGGTAAAGAGCACTGATGACAGATATCCGATAATAGTGACGCACTGGTGCCAGAAATATCGACAAAACCTTCGACTAGAGGGCAATCTGCTGCTGATAATCCTTACTCCAGTTGCAGGAGATAGGATAGTAACGGTTGCAGGATATACGTAATCGTACTTAAGCTTACACCTTGTTGGCGGCCCACTTTCCTGCAGCTTGTACGAGAGTTCGTCTCAATGTCCTGTAGAACCTCGTCCTTCAGATCAGTCGAGCGAGGTGGCGCAGTGGTTAGCACATCGGACTCCCATTCGGGAGGACGACAGTTAAAACCCGCGTCTTGCCATCCTGATTTAGATATCCCTGAGTTTCCCTAAATCGCTTCAGGCAAATGCCGGGTTGGTTCCCTTGAAGTGGCACGGCCGACTTCCTTCCCCATCCTCCGTTCATCCGATGGGACTGATGACCTCGCTGTTTCGTCCCCTTCTCCAAAATTAGCCTACCAAGCAAACTTCAAATCTTGTGTTGGCACAGTCAGCTGCCTGAAAGGAATCTTAATCACACAATAGACCAAAAACGGCGTGAAATGTGTAAATGTGGTTGGTGCCTTCGAGGGTACTTACTTTGGTATAGAAGTGTGTCCTCTCTACAGTTTCCATCAGCTTGGCAGTACACTACCACTATCTCAGCTTGTTGCCGATGTGAATCACGGACCATTCGGCTGCTTACAGTACGCTGCGTCAATCATACAACCTGCAACACACAAGGAGCACAAAGCGGGTAGTCGGAGGACCTCTTATTCGTCAGTGCCATCTACCGAGTGAACGATGCATTTCCGGAGACATGTTCACAGGATCTCGCTCTCGCCAATTCTAGTCAGAAATCCATCGCTGCAACTTGTCAGCTTTATTGATGTTCACTCTGTGTTAGACACATCACCACTCAGCCTTCAATATTTTTATCAAGGTCTGAACAGTATTTTGAAATTAATTTGTAGGTTACAAAAGTTTCAGTAAAGATACTCCTTCGCCCTTTCTTCAGTCGTAGATTGAAACATTTGCAAAGATACAGTCGGTACTAGGCAATTTGACCATGTTCATTAGGATGCTTTTAAGGTGCTTTTGGGCAGATGAGTCACGCAACCAATCAGAGTTGATGGCAGCACTTGTCCAATAGAGAAAATTTGGGACTGAATGGACTCACAGCGTCTAGTAGGTAGCTAAGGTACGAAGACGCAGATGTGATAAAAGGCTATACTATAATTGAGTAGGAGTTACGTGGAATTAAAGTCAGAGTTTTCGTGCATTCGCAGACTATATTCCGCAAATATCTATTTTTTTGACTTATTGCAACGCTTGGTGGGACGATATTTCCGGAATTTACAGAACTTTAATGAACGCCCTCTATGTTGAAGAACACGTTTTTGAATTTATGGGATTTGTAACCTTTGAGGCAGAGTGCAGAACCGCGTTTATCCTTATCCATCCGAATCTTAGGGTATTTTAATTCAACACATTCCCCTTAGAAAGAAAATTTCGCTACTTCATGATGTGTATCGATTTCCTTGTGCCTACGTTCTGTACGTGTTGTGATTCTTTGTTGTTACGTGCGCTCCTGTAGTACACTCTGTGGTGGCTTTAGCTCCGTAACTCCATGTGTTGCGAACTTGCATCATACCAAAGCCACGTTAGAAAGTCGAAGGTTGGCTGTCCTTGAGCTTCAGTGACTGTAGATCAGACTCTACACGAAGCTACCAAAGCCTCTCAATTGTGCCGCCATTTTCTGAGCGTTTTGGGTACTTCTGTAGCGACTCGCTCTTCGCGCCTTAGTTCAGGATACACAAACGAAAAGTTAACGTCATTGTTAGAAAAACTACAACCAGATACAGTGCTACGTTCAGTCCTGAAACATATTTGTTTGTTCTGTAGTACCTGTGACGTGATATATGTCTTAATTTGATTTAATAAATTAGTGGCACGTGCCAGTGGATTAGAAAATACGGTTGGTGCAAAATACTTTTCATTGCGCGTTTGTGTGCATCTGTGGGCGCTTGCAAGAGATGAAATCAAGCGAAATGAAATATTTCCATTGATTAGCAACACAAAAAGAAAAATGGTTCAAGTGGCTCTGAACACTATGGGACTTAACAGCTGTGGTCATCAGTCCCCTAGAACTTAGAACTACTTAAACCTAACTAACCTAAGGACATAACACACATCCATGCCCGAGGCAGGATTCGAACCTGCGACCGTAGCAGTCGCGCGGTTCCGGACTGAGCCCCTAGAATCGCTAGACCACTGCGGCCGGCTAGCAACACCAGAATGCTTCACTGATTCATTATTTACATATGAGTATACGAGGCGCGACAATAAAGTAATGAGACTGATGTGAAAACAAATGTGGCTTATCGTTTTAGTCAAGCTTATTGTTGTCTCCTTCAAAGTAGTTCACTTCTGATTGCACACACTTTTTCCAGCGCTTCTGCCGTTGATGGTAACATTTATGGAACTCATCTGCTGTAATATCCTCCAAGACACTCGTCACAGTTTTCTGGACATCTTGTGTTGTTTGAAAATTGTGTCCGTTGACCGTCGTTTTGACACTTAGAAATAGAAAAAAGTCGCACGGAGCTACATCTGATGAATAGTACTGAAATTTGTTTTGAGGTTAAAAACTGCTGTACTGACAGAGCAGTACGGGATGGCGCATTTTCGTGATGCAGAATCTAATTATTATTGGACGAACCGTTTCCCGATTGATGTTCAGTTCTGCTGCAATCATTTTCACAGATAATCTTCGATCAGATCGTACGAGCTCACGCACCATGGCCAAGTTGACATCCGTCCGTGAGGTTGACGGTCGTCCACTGCGGTCTTCATCTTCAACATTCGTTCTGACTTTACAAAACATTTTATACCAACGAAAAACTTGAGCTCTTGATATAACCTCCTCTCCAAAAGCCTTCTGAAGCTTACCGTAAGTTGTCGCGTTTTCACCAAATTTAATGAAAAAAGAAATGGCATACCTCTGCGCAATATTATGCGGTTCCATTTCCGTGACGACAGACTCAAACACGTGTTACCTTATTGCAACAGAAATCATGACAGAAATTGCATCGCTGTGCCGCTTGGAATAGATGCAGTGTATAGACCACGGTCAAAGATATTGTGCCTACACAAGGTTGCATGGTTGCCACATCATGCAAAGAAAATCAGTCACATTACTTTATTGCCGCACCTCATTTACACCTTAATTTATTACATGTTTTCAATAATTCGTGCGAACTTCTGATCTCAACACTATTTGATTGATAACGCTTTTTTGTTATTGTGATGTGGAAATTCCAGTGAACTGCTAACACTCTGGAGCTTTTATATTCTTATCGATCCCAGAGATTTTATGCTACACGAAATAAAACTGAAGTTTCATAGCTCGTATACCACTGAAACGTCCCCTTAGAAAATTTGTAAATGACTGTGCTTAATATCAAAAATCCCTACAAAATAATGGCCCTCACTAACAATAACCTATACCTTTCATGAATCACTTACCTCACAAAAATCTTCGTTACTCAAACTACTGCAATACAGCGAGCGCCAATACTGCCAACTAAATAAAAGATTCTTACTACTGAAGTCACTAACTACTGATAGGCATAATTAGCAAATGAAAGATTTTGATGAAGAACAGACAATGTATTTACCTTAATAGTGTTCAAAAGTCAGATAATATATATATCAGTTCATGACATCCAGTCTTACAAATTTACTGTCTCTGATGGACACACGCCCAGATCATCCGCTCTCAAAACTCCGCCATCTCTCTCCCCACATCCACCACTGCTGGCTGATCGCCTCCAACTGCGCAACGCTACGCGCTGTTAACAGCCAATTGCCCAACACTACAATAGCGAATATTACAACAATGGTAACCAGCCACAGACTGCACACAGCACAGCCAGTGGTTTTCATACAGAGCGCTACGTGGCGTTACCAATATAAAAACCTAAACAGCCTACTTACACCACCTTTGGAGATGGATTGTGATAGTTCCAAATTCTCCGTAATAAATAAAATGATGTAGCACAATTCAAATCTACTACAGCAGAGCAGTCTGAAAGAAGGGAAAAGACATGACAAAATGTGACAGGGAGGCTTTCTACCGCCTGCTTCGTACCTGAGTGGTTAGCGTAGACGGCTGCCACACCAAGGACCCGGGTGCAATCCTCCGTGCTGCTGCCAAGGGTTTTTCCTTAGTGTGGGGGCCATTACGATGCGCACTTAGCGTCGTGATGAACGATAAACAGCAGTTCTGCGGCGTGGTGGGTCTGCCGTACGAGAGGGTGAGCGGTGTCTTGACCACATGACCCCGCGTACGGCAGCTTCAAAAGGCAGAGAATGATATGGTGGTCGGTAGACATACGTTGGACCTTCTTAGCCTAGCGAGGACTTTGTAAGCCTTCAACCAGTATCCAAACAGGAGTAGTATGCAAGAAGCTTCGGAGTCCAACGTAAACGGTTCGAGATGAGTCTACCCAAAGTGACGTTGCAGGTCAACTGATATGAGGTTGCTCACACAAGGTAAAGACGTAGAATATCAAAGTGCAAAGGACAGATTGTATTCGTGGGGAGAAAGTGTAACGTTCACCTTTGGCTAGAAAAGAGAATAAACTGTGTCCGAAAACTTCACGAATAAGGCTATGTTGCAGTATTTGTAATTATTAAAATCGCATGCCATGGCTTATTTTTCCCTTTTAAAAATGGTTCAAATGGCTCCGAGCACTATGGGACTCAACCGCTGAGGTCATTAGTCCCCTAGAACTCAGAACTAGTTAAACCTAACTAACTTAAGGACATCACAAACATCCATGCCCGAGGCAGGATTCGAACCTGCGACCGTAGCGGTCTTGCGGTTCCAGACTGCAGCGCCTTTAACCGCACGGCCACTTCGGCCGGCTTTCCCTTTTTACAAGTAGATTTTATCCATGTATAATCAAAATGATATAAAAAATCTTATACTGTGAATTGCTTTAAGTGTTCAACTATCAAACAAACAGCTGTTCTCGATTATTTGCGACATATCCAGCTATACCTGACAGCTAAAACACATCTTAGACTTGACTGTAATCCTCATTGTTGTTGTTGTGGTCTTCACTCCAAGAATGGTTTGATCCATCTCTCCATACTACTCTTTCCTGAGCGAGCTCTTCATCTCTGAGTAACTACTGCAACCTACGTCCTCCTCAATGTGCTTTCTGAATTCATCTCTTGGTTTAATGTGTCTACATTCCATTATCCTTTTTTTGCTTTCGTTGATGTTCATCCTGTATCCTCCTTTCAAGACGACGTCCATTCCGCTGAATTGCTATTCCAAGTCCTTTGCTGTCTGTGAGAGAATTGCAATGTCATCGACAAACCTCAAAATTTTTTATTTCTTTTCTTTGAAAATTAATTCTTACTCCAGTGCCCTGATTGAATAACATCAGGGATAGGCTACACCCCAGTCTCACTATCTTCTCCAGCACTGCTCCCCTTTCATGCCACTAGAGTCTTACAACTGCCGTCTGGTTTCGGTATTAGCTCATTACTGGTTGCGAAATACTATTTTTTAAATTTTCTTTCAAACAGAAATTTGTTAAGGTATTAAGAGTTTAACCCTGCTTTAAACGTAGTTAAATGTTCTCAACATCATTCTTCATCACTTACAAGTAACTCTAAAATTTTGACATTTGTACAGTGAAGCTGCGCTTTGCAACCGGTACTGAGCTGTGTTTGTTAAATAACGGCGTCGAGCAGTATACTAAGTTCGCTCATTTTGCATGGTTATAAAGAACATAAGGGACGTGACAATTCTTTGTTCCAGAAAAGACTGATAACTCATTAAGATATATAAAATGTAATCTATTGTCATTGAATATGCGCATTTCCAAATATTAAAGGAGGGTTAATGAGCAAGTGGACATCGTACTGTATAATTTTTAGTAGTACGTTAAAATTTAATAAGTCAAAACCTTTAATAGATTCCTATGATATAACCTATATGTGAGAAATTTTGAAACTGTGGAACACATACACTATGTGATCAAAACTATCCGGACACCCCCAAAATCATACGTTTTCCATATTAGGTGCATCGTGCTGCCACATACTGTCAGGTACTGCATATCAGCGATCTCAGTAGTCATTAGACATCGTGAGAGAGCTGAATGGGGCGCTCCGTGGAACTCACGTACTTCGAACGTTTCGAGTTGATTGGGCGTCACTTGTGTCATATGTCTGTACTCGAGACTTCCACACTCATAAACATCCCTAGGTCCACTGTTTCCGATGTGACAGTGAAGTGGAGACGTGAAGGACACGTGCACCACAAAAGCGTACGTGCCGACCTCGTCAGTTGACTAACAGAGGCCGCCGACGGTTGAAGACGGTCGTAAAGTGTAATAGGCAGACATCTATCCAGACCATCACACAGGAATTACAAACTGCATCAGGATCCACTGCAAGTACTATGACAGCTAGGCGGGATGTGAGAAAACTTGGATTTCACGGTCGAGCGGCTGCTCATAAGCCACACATCACGCCGGTAAATGCAAAACACCTCGCTTGGTGTAAGGAGTGTAAACATTGGACGATTGAACAGTAGAAAAGCGTTGTGTGGAGTGACGGACCACGGTCCACAATATGGCGAACCGATGGAGGTTGTGGGTATGGGGGTGACGAACCACGGTCTACAATATCGCGAACCGATCGAGGTTGTGGGTATGGTGAATACCCGGCGAACGTCATCTGACAGCATGTGTAGTGCCAACAGTAAAATTCGGAGGCGATGGTTTTATGGTGTGGTCGTGTTTTTCATGGAGGGGGCTTGCATCCCTTGTTTTTTTTGTGTGGCACTATCACAGCACAGGCCTACATTGATGTTTTAAGCACCTTCTTGCTTCTCACATTTGATGATCCATTCGGGAATGGTGATTGTATCTTTCAATATGATCGAGAACCTGTGCATAATGCACGTCCTGTGGCGGAGTAGTTTCACGACAATAACATCCCCTCGACAGACTGGTCCGCACAGAGTCCTGACCTGAATCCTATAGAACACCATTCGGACGTTTTCGAACGGCCGACGTCGTGCCAGGCCTCACCGGCCGACATCGACACCTCTCCGCAGTGCAGCACTCCGTGAAGAATGGGCTGCCATTCTCCAAGAAAAGTTTCAGCACCTGATTGAACGTTTGCCAGCAAGAGTGGAAGCTGTCATCGAGGCTAAGGATGGGTCCACACCATACTGAATTCCACCATTACCGATGGAGGCCACCACGAACTTATGAGTCATTTTAGCCATGTGTCTGGATACTTTTGATCACATAGTGTACTGGAGTGAATAATGATTTTTGTTCTATGTACGTGTGATTTAATTTTTTAGGTACACCGTACTTGCACACTCATCAAAGTGAAACGTCAAAGTAAATTTTATTCTTCCAATTATTATCTTGTTGACCAGTATACCAGCAATATTTGCCAATGGCTTGTTTTGTGTATTTAAAAAAGATGTTTTGTAGAAGCCAATTGTTTTCTCCTAATAATTTAAGAACATATGATATGTTCCAGATTAAAATATGTAATACATCTCTCAATAATGTGGTTCACCGTATAGTCAAGCATACAAAATTTTTTTCGAACTTAAGCATTGTATAAGATAATTATACCTTAGTATGCAAAAACATTGATTACAGTTAATTGTTCTCAGCGATAACCACCCCAGCTCCATAATAGTGCTGGCTCTGAGTGTCCTTTTCATCTCCTTTAGTTTTCGTTCTTTTTCTTGGTTATTGTGGCCACCTTTTCGAGTTTTCATCACATTTTTCATCTTTAACGACATGTTCCCAGTCCACTCGCAGCAACCCACCTTTCATGTTGTCCCCAGTTTTGATATCTAGTCTGCTAGTTGTTTTTTATCTGCTTATTACTCCATCATTTACAAAAATTATGGAGTCCGTCACACCAATCCGAAAACCCGACAGGCCAACAAAAACACGAACCCACGCGATAAACATCAGTCGACAGGTTGTTCAATGATATTAGAGAAACGAGAATCTATACAAACATCAGGGCCAAAATGAAACTACGAGACACAGTAAGGAAGGTTTTTGTGTCAAAGTAGTGTGGCAGCTAGGCATTCGCGCTCCGCATCTGCTTTAGAGAGAAAGGCATTATAGCACGAAAATGATGAGGTGCTATGCTTTAAGTATACTTTCCAGGAGTAGGAAAAATAACAGAATTTTATTAAATGAAAAGGTCCAATATTTTGGGCCTCATGACGTCCAGGTGTCCTTAACAATCTGGGTCAATCATGTCCGTGGCACAATATTTAGCGCTAAGCTGAAGTACTTATACGTTGTTAACGTTAAGCCATGTACTCATGAGTGCTTAATTCAGTCAAGTTTACTTTGTGCACACTATGAGTATGTTGCGCTAAGCAAGCTTCGCCTTTCCTTTTGGGTGCAGGCAGATAGCGTTATCATACAATTTCATGGGCCTAAATTTTGCTTGTAGGAGGACATTTTTTCATACCGCACGTATCTGCGGATACACACTTGCATCTCATCAGAATCTGAACCGTAACAAGCAATTAATCACATTTTTGGAATACTGAAATTCAAGAGCTCTTTGTAAAAGAAATTTATCGATTCCTCTTAAATGAATCATTGCGGAAGCAAACTAGAACTACATTCGCCCTTACATTACAGAATATTGCGTAATTCACATAGGTACCTCATAGAACGATGAAAAGATGCAGGCCTTTCAAGCGATAAGTGACAGTTCATGCTGTGTCAGAATTAACCATGTCCATCACGTCGATCGAAAGCTCGAATGAGTGAGAAACAGTAGAATAACATCTTAGTCACGTTGTGGAGTCGCTTTCAAATTGGATACACTGGCTTTGTTATTCCAAAAGCCATCATTAACACATGGTACTGACACCTGACACTGTCTTACTATACGATTGAAGCCCTGATTCCCCTATAAATACATCACTGATTTGGTTGTCCATGAAGTATGAGTACAAGATGTTGCAGCGATATTTAATAAACTCAGCTCTGTTGCCCAAGTAAGGTGTGGTGCAATCCGTGTAAAACAGCTTTTATAATTTCTAACATCTGAAAATATTGTTCACATCAGGCCTTCCTAGGCTTCCTGTTTAAATTTAAGATTTTCTTTAATGTCTAAGTTATTGTAATGCAGCCTCTTTTCTCTTGTTTCCTTTTTTACCAACCTTACAAGAATGCTTTGCTTCATTTTGAGCATTAAGTATTATGTTGTCATTTGTTGACTCTTTTGCGTAAAGCGATATTTTCCTACTGATCTCATGGTATCTTCGTTAATCATTTAGGAACTCTGGCCCACTATGGGTTCTCCTTATCGAACTGTAAACTTTCGTGGTCTGGGTTGACTTTCTTATTGTGTTATTTTCACTGGACATTGATACTGATGCGGACACTTTTCAAAATGGCGGCTCGAAGTTTATGTATCGTGCAGACGTTAGAGAAATTTGTGTCTACATTCTTTTGTGTATTAATTACATCCCAGGTTTGGTCTAATACCATGAGAAAACGTAGAAGTTTTGGTTCTGAAGCAGACATTTTGCATGTCTGCAATCTGGCGGGCTTACTTTCATTTATACTAACGGGAAAATTGATCAGAGTCCAATATTTATTACGTTTAAAACCAGTGTTCCCTGTGTATGTATTTTATAACATGATCGCCTACTGATACTGACGTTTCTGCTATTTCAGTTGCATTGTTGACTAACTGTGGCATGTCAAAGCAATGAAGAACGGTAATGACGCTGCTACTGGTTTCGTCCATGATATACGGGTTTATATTTATGTCTCCATGTAAGATTAACTTGTTATTGGGCATTAGAACTTTGTTCAGAACCTAACTTAATCCTGTAAAAATCGGTCAATATGTCCACATATGACTGCTACACACAAAAAATTATGGTGTTTTCTTTGTGGATACCAGTATCAATTAGTTCAGTACCTAATCAAAATATCCACGGGTGTGCTGCCGGTCTATAGTGTCCAACGGGCACAATATTTCGGCGGTCATACATGTCGCCATCATCAGGTGAACTGACGGACTGAGCTCCTGTGAACGTGCCGGCACGGAGATCCGTACGCTATGGCTGCTCAGAGGGAACTGGGTTCGGTCGCGGTGGCGGACGATTTAAATACCCTCCGCCCGCGGCGCGCTCCCTCCGCCGTCCGCGCCCCTCGCCGCGGTCGCGCGGTGGAACAGATTGCGACGGCGTCTGAGATGACGTCAGTGTGATGGCTCTGTCCGCCGTGGTCGTCACAACTATACGTTTGCTCGATTTACTCTTGATTAACCCGATCGCTGGTTTCCAAGCCTTGCTAAGATTATAGCCACAGTCAAGGTTTATGAGGTCGTCATTGGTGCGAATTTCGATGGCCTCTCTAACAACGCTGTCCCAGTATCTCGACGTCTGTACCAGAACCCTCGTGCGGTCATTCTCCATGGCGTGATTTTCCGACAAACGATGTTCAGCGACCGCCGACTTGCTCGGATACATCAGTCGAGTGTGCCTCTGGTGTTCAAGCCATCGATCCTCGACGGTACGCATCGTCTGACCAATATACGACTTGCCACATTGACACGGAATCTTGTACACGCCGGCCTTCCTCAAACTTGTTAGAGAGGCCATCGAAATTCGCACCAATGACGACCTCATAAACCGTGACTGTGGCTATAATCTTAGCAAGGCTTGGGAACCAGCGATCGGGTTAATCAAGAGTAAATCGAGCAAACGTATAGTTGTGACGACCACGGCGGACAGAGCCATCACACTGACGTCATCTCAGACGCCGTCGCAATCTGTTCCACCGCGCGACCGTGGCGCGGGGCGCGGACGGCGGAGGGAGCGCGCCGCGGGCGAAGGGTATTTAAATCGGCCGCCGCCGCGACCGAACCCAGTTCCCTCTAAGCAGCCATAGCGTACTGATCTCCGTGCCGGCACGTTCACAGGAGCTCAGTCCGTCAGTTCACCTGATGATGGCGACATGTATGATCGCCGAAATATTGTGCCCGTTGGACACTATAGACCGGCAGCACACCCGTGGATATTTTGATTATCAAATTCGCCGGGAGAAACTCAAGAATCAGTTCAGTACCTGATATCCCAAAATGTTCCTCATCTCTATGATAAGGACACATATGAATTTAAGTGGTGGCGTTTTCTAGGCTTTCGTGCCTTAACCTGTAAAAACGAATGATTTACATTTTCGCTTTGTTGTCTGTCCGTTCGTCCGTCTGACTGTACATCTGTCCGACTGTTAAGAACCGTTTTCGTCAGGAATGAGTAGACGTATCAAGTTCAAATTGATGTCACATGTTAAGTTATACGGTCCCTTGGTGGTGAAAAAGTTTTTAAGCTTTTAAAAAAATGCGATCATAAGATACGGTAAATTACGTCACATATTTTGAAACTCGAAAATACAATTCCCAAAACTTTTAGGATACTTCCAGTTCACCCAGAATCATGAAATTTGGAACGAAGAAAGGTTTCACGATACAAGTAAAGGGAAAAATAAGATCCTGGTTATTTTTAGTTATACCACACGAATAAAACGCTACTTTTGTCAGTTGTTATCCGACTTCGAGCTTCAAATTAAAACATTATTCAAAGTCTTGGAATCCATGGGATTGGGATACTGCCATATACACAATGTCTACACAAACAATCAAATATCTATGGAACTTTTGATAGTGAACACGACTCGCACCTGCCCAATTTTTTGATATGTATACATGATCCTCTTGAAGTTGAGGAAGTCCTACAGTATCAGCTTTCCCTGTCATATGAGGATAATGTTATATGCAGTTTCCGTATCGCCGTAGCAGTGCTCTGCAATGTAAATTACTTTCCAGTTCAAACAACGAAGTTCAACTGAAAATTGCTCTCTTTTCGTACTGAAAGGAAAATTTTGACGATGGATTGTTAGATCTATACGGCTTCCTTCCTAACCAGCCCTAGTGACTTTTTTCTGATTCTGATGGCTAGTATGAATGATTTTTGCCGTAATGGAATCTGTCCTTTTTGAGCTTGCTGCAGTTGCCTCCGTTGTAATGGGCGCAATTTTAAGCAGGGAAACCATTTTTTTGGGCTTGTCCTAAAAAAGTTCTAAGACTGCTGCCAATGACAACGCGTATTTGACGATAAGTGACCCGAAACCCACTGACTGCACTTTCCATAATTAGCTAAACCTACCACCCCTCACCATTCAGGTATAGGCCCTGACATGTGAGACGCTATCTGTCAGTAGTATCAATTGGTACCAGTGCAATACCCCAAATATAACCCGTCATAACAATCAGACTCAGCGGCCTATTAATACGGTTTACTGTTGTATTGAAGGAAAATCGATCAACTCAAAAAGTGCGTAAGTCTGGGAAGTTATCTTCCTATTGCTTAGATTCAAACGAAACCCATTTCACTCCCAAAACGTAACGTCAGAGTTCTTCAACAAACATAAAAATAGCATATAACACGAAATTCTTGAATAATTAAGGAAACGACTATAATGTTTTTCAGTTAGAGATGAAACAGCTAACGAGGGAATGATCCAATAAGACATGTCGAAACCTATCCTGAAATTTTTTGCACAGGAGGAAGAAAACGAAAGAAGTGCACTGTCAAAAATTTGCCTGCTAAGAGGCACTGTAAGTATTTTAAAAAATAGCTGAAAATTTCCTAATTCGTAGCGCGCCAAGCGGCTGTAGAAATGTAAACCCCCTACCGGCGCTGTAGCAACTACCCGCATATTAAACAGGAAAAAACTAACCGCATTTTTAAACAGGAAACAGGACACAACCCGACCTTAATTAGTAAAGGACGTTTCAGGTTACCGTTCGTTTGTAGTTTCTCTAACGCTACAGTACACAGTTACCATTCTCTCAAATTAGCCACTCAAGTAACATCTATTACAAATTATCAGTTGCTTTTTGCACAATTGGTAAGTATTGACAATACAGATAAAGCTGAATTAATCTCTGTTGCTATTTCGTAAAGCATACCTCGCTAATAATACTGCGAAGTGGCTGACTGCATACAGTTTTTCTTTGTGCAGTGTGCCTGGTGCCAGAAAAATGTTTGTTTCTGTCATTCAATAGACACCCAATTTTTGTGACGACTACAGGCATACTGTTTCACTGATGGTCAAATGTACAATAATCAAACATTTTTCAAATGT
This sequence comes from Schistocerca americana, assembly GCF_021461395.2. Classification (NCBI taxonomy): domain Eukaryota; kingdom Metazoa; phylum Arthropoda; class Insecta; order Orthoptera; family Acrididae; genus Schistocerca; species Schistocerca americana. The sequence goes on along the minus strand of NC_060126.1, from coordinate 497,903,009 downwards.
TCAAATGGCTCTGAGCACTATGGGAGTTAACTTCTGATGTCATCAGTCCACTAGAACTTAGAACTACTTAAACCTAACCAACCTATTGACAACACACACATCCATGCCCGAGGCAGGATTCGAACCTGCGACCGTAGCGGTCGCGCGGTTCCTGACTGTAGCCCCTATAACCGCTCGGTCACTCCGGCCGGCCAAACATTATTGTAAGGAATGGTTATAAAACTTAATACTGCAAAACACTTTTCGATTCAACAAGTTACAAGTCCTCATTGAGGGAGGTCGTCTGTGACATCAATCACTGCCATGATATTATTTTCTCCGCTAGCTACTTTTATCAGAATTACATGAGAAAGAACTGAAATGTCGATATGAAGTTATTCAAAAACGTGTTTGAAAAGTTTAAGCCAGGTTTTCACCGGAGCAAACTAGCTAACCAGCACGAGCAAAATAGAATTCAGTCTGATGTACCCACTAGGTCTCTTGCAGGTCTATCAACTGGACGCCACTAAAGCTACTGACGTGTCCCTAACTTTCCCCAGTTACCTCATCCGAAGATGGAGACCTGAAGTTTAACGTGGAATCCGAACCACATGTTTTTCGTGGCTACTCCAACATCTGTAAGAAGAGAATTTCCGCTTAAAAATCATAGTGAAAAATTTGTGGTCTAAACGGGTTTTGATCCCGTACTCACTGTATCACGAAGCGCGCGCTTTGCCACTTGACACTTCTGATTTAGAAAAAAAAATGAGTATGCCCATTAGACTCTCCACGTGTTGTTGAAACAATACCTGTGTTACCTCTTGAGATGATGCTCGATGTTCTCTTTATAAATTTCCCCTCAATTGTAATGAGAAGCCAGGGAAAAGTGGCAGCCGACATATAAGAAAAATTTTGGACCAGTGCTAAGGAGAGATGGAGATGCGATTCCGTGTAAAGTGCATTATCTCCATGCACGTCACACTTCCATACAAATTGAGGCACTTGAATTCTTCCTTCCCTGCACCATTTGGCACACTATGTCAAGAACAGTGCTCTCGCCATGCAAAATAATCCTCACTGAAAAGAAAAGTTCCGCATCGTGGCTCTATAAAAGATAGAGTTACATCCCGTATGCCGAATATTAAAAGGCTCTGAGCACAATGGGATTTAACTTCTAAGATCATCAGTCCCCTAGATATCGCAGGCAGCAAGACAACCGCTACTGCTCTTGCCGCCCGACCTAACTTTCGCAGAGGTTTTTTTTCCCTTGGCTCTTGCCTTGGCACTTTTTTTCCTCTGCCCTTCAAACCGCTACCCTTCGTCAGATTTCGACCAATCTATCTCCAGATGAGCGCGTATTAATGGTTAATCCTAACCAGACGTACGCAAACATCACAGTACCCACATCCTGCGACACCTCACTTTAGTGAATACTAACCCTTATGCAGAGATGGCAGTAGACCTTTTCTGTTGGCCATCATGCCGGTGTGGGCGTGGAGGGGCTCCACCTCTTGTTAAAAAAAAAAGTCCCCTAGAACTTAGAACTACTTAAACCTAACTAACCTAAGGATATCACACTAATCCATGCCCGAGACAGGATTCGAACTTGCGACCGTAGCGGTCGCGCGGTTCCAGACTGTACCACCTAGAACCGCTCGGCCACTCCGGCCCTTCGCCGAATATTAGTTCCAAAATCTAAAACCTGTACACATCGAAAAAAGTTTGGCACCACTTCGATTGCGTGAGTTTCGGAACATGTACAGAAAATTAGAATAGAGATCAACACAAACATCATTTACGCCCTTTTTATTGATCATGAAAACCACACAATGCATGCTGTACCACCATACAGCGAGACCTTCATAGGTGGTGATCCAGACTACTGTATACACCGGTACCTCTAATACCCTGTAGCAGATCCTCTTGCATTAATGCATGCCTGTATTCATCGTGGTATACTATCCACAAGTTCAAGGCACTGTTGGTCCAGATTGTCCCACTCCTCAATGGCGATTCGTAGTAGATCCCTCAGAGTGGTTGGTGGGTCACATCGACCATAAACAGCACTTTTCCATCTATCCCAAGCATGTTCGATAGAGTTCGTGTCTGGAAAACATGCTGACTGCTCTAGTCGAGAAATGTCGTTATCCTGAAGGAAGTCATTCATAACATGTGCATGACTGGGGCGCTAATTTTCGTCCGTCCAGACGGATGCCTCGCCGATATGCTGCCGAATTGGTTGCACTATTGGTGGGAGGATGGCATTCACATATCGTAAAGCTTTTACGGCGCTCTCCATGATCACTAGCGACTTACGTCGGCCCCACATAATGCCACCCCAAAACAGCAGGGAACCTACATCTTGCTGCATTCGCTGGACAATGTGTCTAAGGCTTTCAGTCTGACCAGGTAGCCTCCAAACACGTCTCCGAAGATTGTCTGGTTGAAGGCATATGCGACAGTCATCGGCAAAGAGAACGTGATGCCAATGCTGGGTAGTCCATTCGGCTTGTTGTTGGGACCATTTGTACCGCACTGCATGGTGTCGTGGTTACATAGATGGACCTCGCCATGGACATCGGGAGTGAAGTTGCGCATCATGCAGCCTATTGCGCACAGTCTGAGTAATAACACGACGTCCTGTGGCTACATGAAAAGCATTATTCAACATCGTGGCGTTTCTGTCAGTGTTCCTTCAAGGCATAATCCGTTGGTAGCGTTCATCCAGTGGCTTGAGCGAGGCATGTCTTCAACAGTTCCTGTCCCTCTGTATCTCCTCCATGTCTGAACAACATCGCTTTGGTTCACTCTGAGATGCCTGGACCCTTCCCTTGTTGAGAGACCTTCCTGACACAAAGCTACAATGCGGACGTGATCGATCAATAATATTGACCATTGAGGCATGGTTGAACTACAGACAAGACGAGCTGTGTACTTTCTTCCTGGTGAAATGACTGGAACTGATCGGCTGTCGGACCCCTCCGTCTAATAGGCGCTGCTCATGCATGGTTCTTTACATCTTTGGGAGGGTTTAGTGACATCTCTGAACACTCAAAGGGACTGTGTCTGTATACAGTCAACGTCTATCTTCTGGAGTTCTGGGAACAGAGGTGGCGCTAAACATTTTAAGAAGTGTAGTGGCACCACCGTTTAGTATAGGGAAAATTAGTTTTGTGCAATATTCTGAGCACAAGTTGCAACCAGGAGAGGGCTGGATTGGAGTGAGTTACGCATACCAACATTTGCGAAGTAGAATAGAGACCAAGGGCCATCAGAATGCTGAAAGAGTATACGTAGCGATTTTACATGCCGCAAGTCATGGGCAGAAAGGGTCCACTGGCCAACCTAGCGTGTTACGAGTACGTGACGCAAAGCGGCGGGTATGGCAAAACAGAGGCCCACAGACAGGTATAAATAGGTGCGGGTTTCTAATGAGACTTATTCAAGTGTGGCAGCTCTCCTGGACAGCGGGTCGTGTCACACCACCAGCTACACACAGCAGCAGATGGGGCGCCAGCGTTCCAGTCCATGGCGGGTAGCTGGTTCGACCCTCTGAGGTTACACGGAGCCACGGAGGCTGTAGAGCCATGAACAGGAGAGTGGCTGAGAGGTATTGTGGGAGAGGTAGGAAAGGAGATGTGGATCAATATGTCAAGAACTCTATACATTTGCGAAGAGAGCAGATTTGAGTCGTAAACAGATACAGCTCCAACGATTGTCTGAATTGACATATCAATTCTCTTTGTTGGGGATTGATGTCTTAGGACCTTTCAGCCAAACACCTTCAGGGAACAGATTCGTTCTGAGAATAGTAGACCATTTATCGACGTATGTGGAGATTGTGACTATGCCAAATCAACAGGCAGCAATGGTCGCCCAAGCATTAGTAAAAAACTGGATATTGAAGTTTGGTGTACCAGAAACACTAATTACAGACCAAGGGACCAACTTCATGTTAGATTTAATTGAACCAAATCAACAGGCAGCAATGGTCGCCCAAGCATTAGTAAAAAACTGGATATTGGAGTTTGGTGTACCAGAAACACTAATTACAGACCAAGGGACCAACTTCATGTTAGATTTAATTGAACAGCTGTATAAATTGTTAAACGTAAGGAAGCTGAGGACAAGTGTGTTGCATCCACAGGTAACGGAAGGAAAAAAGATGGTTCTAATGGCTCTAAGCACTGTGGGACTTAACATCTGAGGTCATCAGTCCCATAGACGCAAAACTACTTAAACCTAAGCTAAAGACGTCACACACATTAATTCCCGAGGCAGGATTCGAACCTGCGAATGTAGCAACATCGTGGTTCCAGAATGAAGTGGCTAGAACCGCTCGGTCACAGCGGCCGGCAACGGAAGGACAGAACGGGCACACAGAACAATCGGGAAGATGCTGAGTTTTTATGTGGATTCTCGTCACCATTAGTGGGACGAGTATTTGAAGCATATTGTATCCACATGCAATGCAAAAGTCCATACAAATACCGGTTTGTCTCCATATGAGGTAATGTACGGACGGAAAATGCCGTCACCGATTGGTTTGGTGAGGTTACAGGACGGAACGACCGGTGAATCAGTACGTCAATTCGCAAGGACTATTCGGGATGTTTGGGAACGGGTACAAAGGCTTTGGAAAGGCAGGAATGCGCAGTAAAGCGATAAGGAAGAGTGGTGCAATGGGTAATGCTGTCCAGCCCCAATACGGAAAAAGGGGAAACGAATGAGTTCCTCTCGAGGCATCGAGGGCCATACCAAGTTGTTGAAACCACATCCCCCGTTAACGTTAAGCTTAAGCTGCCAATTAGAACAACGATAGTACATATTGGGCCGTTGCGGCCATTTAAGGGTTGCCCGGATGTGATTCCTGCGTGTCACAAGAAGGAAAGAGGCAGAAAGAGAGAGTGAAGAGAGGTGCTAAGCACAAAGAAAACCAGGAAGATAGAGCACAGCGTGAAGTACTGTATGCTTGGCGATCCTGAAAGTAGTAGACTATTTGTAGTTTATTTTGTTTTCGTTTCATGTATCATTGGGTTTGTGTAGAGTAATTAGGCATTGTATGTTCGTATATTTATTTTGGAGTATTGCGAGCCACCTGGGCAGCAGTCTTGTTGAAGAGGGAGGAAGAGTGATGGTGAACCCTGTCCTCAGGTCACTAAAAGTGAAGAGTATCGTCTGACGTATGTGAAGTGTTGTTGAGGAGAAATCAAACGAAGTTCTGTAGAAATAAATGCGTGGAAGTAAATTTTGTGGCAAAGCCATAATAAATATGTGTGGAACGATGTCAGAGTCGTACGATTTCCTGCTTAAATTTTTTGTTACCGACAGTGCTGGGTCAGGAAAGTCATCTCTATTGCACCAGTTCATGTAATGTAATTTAAGGATGAAAGTAGCCACACAATCGGTGTTAAGATAAAAGATAGTGAATGTTGGAGGAAAATCTGTGAAACTACAAATATGGTATATGTGCACGGAGCAGTTATTCTTAGCTAAGGGGAAAGGAACAGACTGTCCAAGATACATCATGGAGCCAAAATTGACCAAGCAACAGGTCAGGATGCAGTGGATTTTCTCCATCTACCAGAATTTGGTAGTAGTAGCCGATCGCTTTGAGCAGGGAGTATTTGCAGAAGCGAAATGTACAGAGATCGAGATGAGCGGAATTTTATTCAATGGAACTAAGTGTGACATAATAGGACCAACTTTCCACCTGCCAGCGTCAATTTCAGGAGTCACGCAATTGAATGTTATGCAGCCAAACACCTAGTGCAACATGTTGCTGAGTGCAGGGGAAGGCAATGGCAAATAACGATCATTTTGAGCACCTCTGTACCAAGAGTCATTGCAGCCTTAACTTTGTTATGTTTTCATCAGGTGGAGAGCTAATTCCAAGAGGAAACTAAGTGTAGGCCAAGTCCCAGTGGATTGGATACTGAGGGTGTGAGTCGAGTAGGTAAGGCGTTGATCGAGCAGAGGTCGTCCAGGTAGGAATTTTTACGTTTTGTTTCATGTTATGATTTTAATAGGCACTAGACTATATTTAAGTTTTCTGATAGTAAGGAAATATGTCATAGTGGCGACCCAAACAAGTTGAGAGCTAGTTAAGTGTCGACCCAGGGACCAGGTCTTTCTGAACAGGGGAATAACGTAGCGGCACCACCGTTTAGAATAGGGAAAGTTAGTTTTGTGCACTATTCTGAGCAAAAGCCACAGCCAGGTGTGGGCCAGATTGCAGTAAGTTACACATACCTACAGTTGAGGAGTAGAATAGAGGCCGCAGGGCCGTCAAATTGCTGAAGGAGTATACGTAGCGGTTTTGCATGTCACATGTCACAGGCAGAAGGGGCCCACTGGCCAGCCTAGTGTGTTATGAGTACGTGATGCAAAGCGGCATGTATAACAAAAGAGAGATGAACAGCCACGTATAAACAGGTCCAGGTTTCTGACGAGATTCAATCTAGTGTGGCAGCTCTCCTGAACGGTGTGGCGTGTCACACCACCACCTACACGCAGCAGCAGATGGAGCGCAAGCACTCAAGTCCACGGCGGGTTGCTGGTTCATCCCTCTGAGGTCGACGCGGGGTCCGTAGCCAGTCAGCAGCTGGCCACTCCACAGCTCACTACTGCTGGCCGTCATCCTGGCTTCCAACACACACCGGAGGCATACCGAGGTGAGGGCCGCCAATTTGGATGTCAGATCGCGGACGCCCTTTGTTGCCGCAATCTCAGTCACACTGGCAAGAAGTATTCAGCTGGCTGCCTGTGGCTCACACCGAGCCGTGCTGAGTTGGCATGGACACAGGCCCCTGAGCCAAATGCCAGCATCCTGGCGACGCTGGAACTCCGCTGGCGTAAATGGCTGGCTAGACACGATATCGCATTACACGGGCTGCTAGGGTGCTTCCTCAGCATTGCAGGGCCCTGTGATGCAGACCGAGGCATACAAGGGCACTGTAGTTGGAAACAATAAATCACTTGGAAAGCTCGGATGGGTCTTAATATGGTGACTTCTACCTCTTCCCGCTACATATGGTCATCATGATACATTCAGTGGCAGAAGATGCCCCTACAGATGTGTGTAATAACACAGTGATCAAGGGCAATGTTCACTACCTCGTGTCCTCTTTTGATTCCTACAGTATAAACGATTCTACCCATATACAAGTGAATGGTAGCGAATTTTATGCAAATGCTCATTCGTGCATGTTCTCTTCTATTCGCTCCATCATAAACCTGGCTTTAGGGGCTTAAAACTGCTAGCTGTGAACTCCGGATAATTTCGCCATATGGCACTGCGTGAGTGATTCGCCAAGTCGTGTGCTAGGTAGGCAGGGATGTACAAATCTTTGTTATTCACGTGGCAAAAAGTTTGTAAATTCAACATATTTTTCAAAATACTAACAGTGCCTCATAGCAGCTAAAATTTTGGCAGTTGATTTCCTTCGTTGTCTTCTTCCTGCATAAAAAACTTCAGAGTACATTTCGACACGTCTTATTGGGCCATTCCTCTGTACACAAACTCCCATTTGGTAATGAAAATGCAGTAATATGACCTCTTATACAGTGTAAACACACTTTACTTAATTGACAACTGATAAAACCAAACTTTTCGGTAGCGTGCGATTGCAACAATAGTGAACGAGCAGCTACGCTATGATTGATCAGTTCCTGGAGACTGATTATTGACGTCACAGTTTATATCTACATATGCGTATCATGGATACTCTGCAAATCACGTCTAAAGTGCCTGGCATAGGGTTCATCGAATCACATTCACAATTCTCTATTATTCAATCTCGTATTGTGCGCAGAAAGATTGAACACCTATATCTTTCCATACGAGCTATGATTTCCCTTAGTTTATCGTGGTGATCGTTCTCCCTATGTAGGACGGTGTCAACAAAATATTTTCTCATTCGGAGGAGGAAGTTGGTGTCTGGAATATTTTGAGAAGATTCCGTCTCAACGAAAAACGCATTTATTTTAATGATGTCCAGCCCAAATCCTGTATCATTTCAGTGACACTCTCTCCCATTATTCGCAATAATACGAAACGTGCTGCTCTTCTTTGAAATTTTTCGATGCACTCCGTCAATCCTTTCTGGTAAGCATCCCACACCACGCAAGTTTTCTAAAAGAGGACGGCAAGCAGAGTGTAGGCACTCTCCTTAGTAGATCTGTTACATTTTATAAGTGTCCTGCCAATAATACACAGTCTTTGTTTAGCTTTCCCTACAACATTTTTTATGTGATCTTTCTTATTTAAGTTGTTCATAATTGTAATTCCTACATATTTAGTCGAATTTACGCCCTTTAGATTTGACTGATTTATCGTGTAAGCGAAGTTTAACGAGTTCCATTCAGCAGTCATGTGGATGACCTCACACTTTTAGTTATTTAGTGTCAACTGCCAATTTTAGCACCATTCAGATATATTTTCTAAATCACTTTGCAATTTGCCTTGATCCTCTGATGAGTTTATTAGCCTATAAACGACAGCGTCATCTGCAAACAACCTAAGATGGCTGCTCAGAAAATCTCCCAAATGGTTTGTATGGATAAGGAACAGCAAAGCGTCTATGACACTACCTTGGGGAACGCCAGAAATCACTTCTGTTTTACTCGATGACTTACCGTCAATTACTACGAACTGTGACCTCTCTGACAGGAAATAACAAATCCCGTCACATAACTGAGACGATATTCCACAAGCACGCAATTTCACTACAAGCAGCTTGTGTGATAGTGTCAAAACATTTCCAGAGATCCAGAAATGCAGAATCGTTCTGAAATTCCTTGTCAACAGCACTCAACACTTCATGCGAATAAAGAGCTAGTGGTGTTTCACAGGAACGATGTTTTCTAAATCCATGTTGACTGTGTGTCACGAGACCGTTTTCTTCGAAGTAATTCATAATGTTCGAACACAATATATGTTCCAAAATCCTGTTGAATATCGACGTTAATGAAGTGGGCCTGTATTTTAGTGGATTACTCCCACCATCTTTCATGTATATTGGTGTGACCTCTGCAGCTTTCCAGTCTTTGGGTACGGATCTTTCGTCGAGCGAACAGTTGTATATGATTGTTAAGTATGGAGCTAATGCATCAGCATACTCTTAAAGAACCTAACTGGTATGCAGTATGGATCAGAAGACTTGGTTTCTTTCAGTGATTTAAAATGCTTCACTACTCCGAGGATTTTTACTTCTACGCTACTCATATTGTCAGCTGTTCTTGATTCAAATTCTGGAATTTCGAAAGGCTGTGTTAAGTAAATCTGCTTTGGCAGCACCGTTTTCGATAGTATCTCCATTGCTGTCGCGCAGAGAATGCATTGATTGTTTCGATTCGCTTACATAATTCACATACCACCAGAATCTCTTTGAATTTTCTGGCAGATTTCTTGACAAAGTTTCTTTGTGGAAACTTATTATAAGGATCTCGCATTGAAGTCCGCGCTATATTTCGAGCTTCTCTAAAAGATCCCCAATCTTGGAAATTTTGCGTCTGTTTAAATTTGGCGCGTATGTTTCGTTGTTTCTGCACCAGTGTTCTGACCCGTTTTGTGTACCTAGGAAGATCAGCTCCGTGGTGTTTTAATTTATTTCGTATAAATCTCTCAATTTCTGCAGATGCTATTTCTTTTAATTCAAGCCACATCTGGTCTATACTTATAAATTATTAATTTGGAAGCAGTGGAGATTGTCTCTCATGAAGGCGTCTAGTTAATTTTTATCTACTTATTTGAATAGGCGTATTTTCGTATATTTTTGGAGGATTTGGGGGTTACAATATTGAATCTCACTATAACCCTGTGTTCACTACTTCCTGTATCTGTTTTGATTCTCGTTATTAACTCAGGAATGTTTGTTGCTAAGTGGGTTCTCACAACCGTTAACTATTCTCGTGGGCTCATGGACTAACTGCTTGAAATAATTTTCAGAGAATGCGTTTAGCACAATTTCGGATGATGTTTTATGCGTACATCCGAAATCAAAAATGTATTTTGGCCAACATATCGAGGATAAATTAAAGTCACCACCAGTTACAATCATATGAGTCGGGTACGTGTTTCAAATCAAACTCAAGTTGTCTTTGAATCTTTCAGCAGCTGTATTATCTGAATTGGGAGGTCTCTAAAACGATGCAATGGTTATTTCATTCTGGTTGCCAACAATGACTTCTGCTCATAATAACTCACAGGAACTATCTACTTCAATTTCGTGTCAAGATAAACTACATATAAGAGCAACAAACACGCCACCACTAACCGTGTTTAGCCTCTCCTTTCGGAAAACCGTTAGGTTGTTCGCAAAAATTTCGACTCAGCTTAAATCCGGCTTTAGCCAGCTTCCAGTGCCTATAACGACATGAACATTAGTGCTTTCTATTAGCGCTTGGAGCTCTGGTACTTTCCCAACACAGCTACGACACTTTGCAACTGCTATACCGACGGTTCCTGTATCTATGTTCATCCTGTGTACTGCCTGTTGCAGCCCTTCTTGTGTTTTCCCGAGACCCTCTAACTTAAGAAAACCGCCCAGTCCACGCCACACAGCTCCCGGTGTCCGTGTAGCCGCTTTCTGCGTATAGTGGACACCTGACCTATTCAGCAGAACCCGAAACCCAACTACCCATTGCCGCAAGTCGAAAAAGTTGCAGCCTATACGGTCGCAGAACCGTCTGAGCCTCTGCTTCAGACCCTCCACTCGGCTCTGTACCAGAGGTCCGCAATCGTTACTGTCGATTATGTTGCAAATGGTAAGCTCTGCTTTCATCTTGCAAGCAAGACTGGCAGCCTTTACCACTTCTGATAGCCGCTGGAAACCAGAGACAATCTCTTCTGATCCGTAGTGATACACATAATTGGTAGTGACGTGGGCCACCACATGCGGTTTACGTTGCTTAACACATACCACAACCAAAACACGTAAATGTACCCAATAAAAATTCTGCAGACGAGTATGGAGACACATCCTCGAAAAGTATAACTACAAACACACGCAATAACGGCTACAATAAAATAAAGCAGGAAGAGAATTAGAAAATAGCTATAACTACTGCTTATATATAAGTCAACAATGTCAAAACAGATTATAATACGCTTCACTGAAATTACATTTGTTTCTAGAGAAAGCTTGTATGACGAAAACTTTACCGCAAAAGAAAAAGAAATTACAGATAAACTACTCGAAATTCTTGAGTTTTTACAGCGAGAGACCGCTTGATGCTGCAGCTTATCTTTCTGTAGACGATGTTTCGTGACGTCAACGGCAGCTCGTTGGTACTTGCGGTGTAATTACTGTGACCGTATTACTCATCAAACTGCTGTGGATACAGCCTCTTAATTGACATAGGGCCCATCATGCAATGTTATTAATCTCGTATGCGCTACTATGGTAACAGGCTGGTCGGACGCAATCATCATTGTGTGAATCTAATTCTGATTACGGCGTTCCTTATACACATGATTCCGTTAATAACGTTCCGCACATTGCCTTCAAACAGTATAAATTTCAATAACCACTTGCTAATCGCGATGTTACAGTCCGTACAGTTCCTGTAACCACGATCGCAAACTTACAGTCATGGCGAAAGCAGACCCACATTTCACGGTTTGCAGCTCTCCACGGCGTCGGTTAATATTTCAGCGCGCCACAGATAATTAACTAGCAAACCAGATTGTAACTCGAAAGTGTATTAGTTTGTATCGTTGGGTTAGCCGCAGACAGTTTGGCTCAAATGGCTCTGAGCACTATGCGACTCAACTTCTGAGGTCATCAGTCGCCTAGAACTTAGAACTAATTAAACCTAACTAACCTAAGGACATCACACACATCCATGCCTGAGGCAGGATTCGAACCTGCGACCGTAGCGGTCACGCGGTTCCAGACTGAAGCGCCTTTAACCGCACGGCCACACCGGCCGGCGCAGACAGTTTAGTTCTCACTACGACAAGAACTCACAGCACTGACACAGTGTAACATTTTCTTCTATAACGTTCACGTTTAAGTTTAGATTAAGCCACGAAAAAAAATGAGAACTTGGCCCCAAATTTTCATGTGTTTCTGTCAAGTACGATTACACAACACAAACAGTGTGTATGCAACGACGCTACACTCCTTCTGTCTTTACTATCCGATTGCAATTATCGATATCGCTCTCGCATCACAGTTCATGAAACAGCGCTGCATATTACGTTTAGTTTTACACAGCGCATTACACATTACCATTGCGAAGAAAATGAAACATGTATTGAAACTTTTGCATTTTCAGTTAAAAACTAATTCATGTAGCAATGGAAATGTAAAGTAATGACATTTTACGTTACAAAATGAAACAAAAATAATATTCTAGAGTATCAAAGACATACGTACAGAGCAAAAGAAAGCAGAAGAAAAAAATGTCTCTCATAACACTCGCCAACAGCCATTTGGAATCTGGGATGTGATACATCAACTAGTATGTATTTTGGTGTGTAGAATCCGAATATACCTTTCAAAATGTTGTAGTACGTACCATTTTTGAGTTTTTAAAGGTAATTAATTTTTCGTATTCAGTATTTCGCTTTTTTCTGTTTCCCTGTTTTGATATTTAACTGTTCTTTTTACTATCATAAACAGTCTTGACCACAAATTATTTATTCCGGTGACCAGTTTCGACCACAACTGTCGCCATCCTAAGACCAATGAGCAAGAACCTACTTCTGATGGTAGCGATTTAGCTGTACAACATAATCCACAGGAATGGCAACTGTTTATTGATTCCAGGCAATCCATATCCATTGGTACCTTTGGCTTATGTAGTAGACATGAAATAAACTTATGAAACCATGGCGTTGCTGCTAGACGCAATCAAATATAAGGAGCATGAATGGCAGCTTTGCTGTGATTTAAAATTTGTGGCACTCCTTACAGGTTTGCTGGCTGCATTCACAAAGTACTAGTGCTTTTTGTGACTTTGTCACAGCCGTGACATCAAGAACCACTATACGGTCAAGGAATGGCCTACAAGGAAGACATATGTTCCTGGAAACGTAAATGTGAACAATACCCCACTGGTCGAGTCCGGTAAAATAAGAAAATTGCTGAAAAATCCAATCTTTGATACCAAACCCACAGATATTCAATTAGCTGCTTGGCCTTCTTTTAAAGCAATTGTGAAGGGCGTTTTGGGTAGTAGAAAACACAGTAACTGTGTTACCATTGTGAATGACCTGTTGGACAACTATAAGAACACGTGGTGCAGAATGTCTCTTAGATTTGTTCCCAGAGAATTTGGGAGCCGTAAGCGATGAGCATGGTGAACGCTTTCACCAAGACATTATGATGGAACACCGTTACCAATGCCATTGGAACCCTTCGATGACGGTTGACTACTGCTGAGATCTCGTTAAGCAGAGTGATGAAACGGCAAAGAAAAGAAGAGATACGTCGTCGCACTTTTCAAAAACCAAAGACTATTAAAATAGAAAAAAAGTTCTGAAACAATTTTGACATTTTATTGTCATCATGCCGATGTATACATTATAAATAGTACTGATTTCCAACGTTCTGAATGTGTATTTTTGCATGACTGAATTGTGTAAATTTTCGCTATTCCCATTCCTTATTCTGCTGTGTATCTAGGAAATGTGACGTCATAGAGGAAAACTGGTTTCACCAGTGTATTCAGCATCCTGAAATTAGGGAAATTCACCCATTTAGAAACCAGATGCAGAAATAAGTTTAAATTTCTTAAGTAGTATAATTAACAAGATCTTCACACATGCCCCCAATTATATTATGAGACAGTCCCATGGACCCCTGAAGGTAAAATGAGTCCACAACATGTGCGACATCTGAATCACAAAACTACTTTACGTTATTTTTATTTGTTTACTTTCTTAAGAGCATCGATTTTGACTATTGAAAATTAGATTCAATACAAGAAACATTAGTCATCAAATATATCACGAATTAATATGCAGTTCATCTAAAAATAATGAAAACAGTACTTTACAGAGAAACGATGTTGAAGAAGTCCATTAATTAAGAAATAGTAGATATAAGTTCTCAAAATAAGCAGTAAAATACTTACACCATAACATTGAAGTCATGTTTAGTCAGTTCTTCACCCACAGTAAATATCAGTTGTTATCATACACTTTTGAGTGTCTTAACATCTTGTTCATGTGTGGCCCTATAATTACTGCGTCCTAATTGCTGTGAATTTCTGTACTCTAATGTATTTTAACATTCTCAATCCATAATTTACCTTACAAATTGTTATTACACGTACTTTTCTTATTTTATCACATATCTCTTGCAGACTTCTGCTCAGCAGCCTCCTGTAACAGTCGAAAGCTGATTCCCAAAGTTACTAATTACATAGCTCATCATACTTCGAAACATCTCACATTGTGCACCAGCTCAACGTCCCATTACCAAATCAATAATGGAATCCACTATCTTACAAAACATGTATACAAAACCTCCTCTTAATTACCTCCCTTAGATAAGTAAGAAATATTGGTAACATGTATCCAAAACCTGGATCGCAAGTGCTATATTTATTGGCTATCATAATCATCATCTTCCCTTTCCTTGTCTTTAAAGTGAAAATCACAAACTCTTTTTCAACTCCTTCCTTCTGGACACAATTATTCAGCAAATATATCTAGTTATGGTTCACATTACAAAAACATTTCTTAAATATATTCTCAGGTTATTGTTATGTTACCAATTTCTGTTAGGTTTATTGTCATTATTATTATTATTTCTTTCTTGTCTCAGACGTTATGTCTGGTTAAAAATGGAAGGTGACGCGGACCTTGATCGACTGTGACTTCCTTTTGACTGTACGGTATATGTTACATTGCATTTAGGAACTTTGGGGTAATTGAACAAGTGTCAATAATTACAGATTTCTGTAGTTGTATGTATACGTTTGGATGTAGCTGTATTGCATTGATGTACTGGTGGATATTGTGTGGTATGACTCCTGTAGTTGATAGTATAATTGGTATAATGTCAACTTTATCCTGATGCCACATGTCCTTGACTTCCTCAGCAAGTTGGATGTATTTTTCAATTTATTCTCCTGATTTCTTTTGTATATTTGTTGTATTGGTTATGGATATTTCGATTAGTTGTGTTAATTTCTTCTTTTTATTGGTGAGTATGATGTCAGGTTTGTTATGTGGTGTTGTTTTATCTGTTATAATGGTTCTGTTCCAGTATAATTTGTATTCATCGTTCTCCAGTACATTTGTGGAGCATACTTGTATGTGGGAACATGTTGTTTTATAAGTTTATGTTGTAAGGCAAGCTGTTGATGTATTATTTTTGCTACATTGTCATGTCTTCTGGGGTATTCTGTACTTGCTAGTATTGTACATCCACTTGTGATTTTGATCTACTGTTTCTATTTGTTGTTTGCAAAGTCTGCATTTATCTGTTGTGGCATTGGGATCTTTAATAATATGCTTGCTGTAATATCTGGTGTTTATTGTTTGATCCTGTATTGCAATCATGAATCCTTCCATCTCACTGTATATAATGCCTTTTCTTAGCCATGTGTTGGATGCGTCTTGATCGATGTGTGGCTGTGTTACTATTATTATTATTATTATTATTATTTTGTGTTTACTTTCCATGTTTCATTTCAACTACCCCTATTTCAGTTTCTCATGAGGCATATAACTTCACATTCTCTTCTCACACGACAAAATATAGCTCATATTAATTTTACTTTCATACTGAACTCAATCATTCCTCCTGACTACATTATAGCATGGTCCTCATCCAGCCCAAATTCTAACATTTCTAGCTTCTTCTCTTACCTCATTTCTCTCTGTTGCTCTTTATCTCATATTGCTACCACCCCAATATCTCATCTTACATCAAATATTTTCTTGCTAACTATCATCCTCATCTCGGCCTTTTCCACTTTACCAATTCTCCAATACTTTTCTTTACCATTGCCCATTAAAATTCATGATCATTTCCTGCAGTCACTTCTTACTCGCAGACACACACCCCTTACTTAAATAATACGATTTCTCAGTTACTCTCCTCCACATTCCTACTACACAACATTAGTTGCTTCCTGTTCTCAGTCATTATTCCTACACAGCAACAAAATACCCAAAATTCGTTGTTATTCCTGTTCAGATTACAAATCCCAAACTAAATTTAGATATTCATGGTCTTTATCACAGTTTTCATTTAAACCCATTCATCATCCACATTTCGATTTACTAATATCCATCATTCTGTTCAAGAAATCCCTTAGTTTGCAGTCCTGACCTTCAAAACTACATCCCTTCACATAGTCCCAATCCGTTACCTACAACTCTAAAACGTTACATCTTTCTGATATAATGTCTGAATGTTTTAATTTGCTAATAATTTCCTCACACTATTCATTCACACTTTCCTTAGACCTCCTATCAGTATCTGGCATGACCAATATAATTTTATTACATCATTGTGTATATTACCGAATGAGTACACATCCAAGAATTGAGTGGTACATTCATTAAAATATTTGTACCTCTCTGGAGCATATGATCCCATTTCAGTCCTTTTCTTTTTAAGCTAATACAGCATTTTATCATCTTACTTTTTTCAGAGCTGTCAAGTGGAACTTGACGCCTAACAGTATTTACGCCAGAAATTGTATTTACTTCTACGCTGAAATAAACGGCTATGCATTCAATGGTACTATGATTCTGTACTTGCATGACTGACGACACTCCCAGCACCTTTTCGTATCTAACCCTGTCTTCTAAATCCTCTACCTTACTCTCATCTTCAGAATTGATCTCTTTAATCTCTTCCGCTTCTACCTCGTTCTTCGTACTACATTCCAGGAAAATCTGGCCACAGTCGGTTTCTGCTTGAGCTTCATATTGTTCGTCCTCAATATTTTGGACTTCATTATTTATTCCAACCATTCTAGCTATTCATTTCCAAAACTTTCGGACTCACCTTGTTTTGTAATCGCTGTACTTTTAACATCCGTAAACGTCTGATCTATTGTTTTACCTAGCTTATCTAACATTCTCTACACCGATTTTATTACTTCTATTGCCCTTCCCCCACTACTTTCATTTCTGTAACAGCATGCAAACATACTTTCAGTCATTGTTTTACAGACCTACCGAAAACGAAACACACCAAAATAAATTACAACACCTTATAACTTCCAAACTCCGACCCGTAAATTAAAAAATCCCTTCAGGACGACAGTAAACCGATACTGTCCGGCCGAAACACGGTCGACATATATAAAGAAAACGGTTATCAGAGATCTACTTTGCCTAATTTTGACCTAGAATTTCGATTATTTAAAATCAAAAGAAACTCGTTCAACACCAAAAGAATATATAAGACTAATATTTCCGCAGATTAATTCGTGAATAATTACGAAGACGGCTATAATTTTGTTCACTTGCAACTGAACTAAATAAACTCACATTTGGTAAGCGAGAATGCCGTATATGCTTCTTATTGAATGAAAACACAGTTTACATAGCTGACGGTTGTTAAAATCTAGCTTTCGGGTTGCGTGCGTTGCACCAGTAGCAAACGAGCAGCTGTGCTATGATCGGTCGGAGACCGGAATCTAATGATGGGCTTCATAGTTTACATGGCATAATACATAATGCACCCAAAATACGTGAATAACTAAACTCCGCCCAGACAGGCCTTGAAAGGCCCAACGGTACCGACCGGCCGCCGGGGCATCCTGAGCCCACAGACGTCACTGGATGCGGATATGGAGGGGCATGTGGCCAGCACATCGCTCTGCCGGCCGTATGTCAGTTTACGAGACGGAGCCGCTCAATCCCACGAGGGCTGAGTACAACCCACATGCCAACAGCACAAGGCAGACCGGATGGACACCTGTCCAAGTGCTAGCCCAGCCCGACAGCTCTCAGCTTCGGTGATCTGACGAGAATCGGTGTTATCACTGCGGCGAGACCGTTGGCGAAACACGTAAATACATCCCATAAAAACCCTACGTACATACGTGGAAACATACCCTCCAAAAGGGTAAGTAATAACACATGACATAACAGCTACAATACAGTAAAGGAGAAAGTTAGAAAATAACAATAACTACTGATTATCGTAATTCAACAAGTCAACGAAGACTGTAATACACTTCACAGAAGTTACGTTTGTTTCTGAATAAAGGCTGCATGAAGAAAGGATTATCACAAAAGAAAAAGAAATTAGTGTTAAACTACTCCAATTTCTTAAAGTCTTTACAGGGCAAAGTGCTTGGCGTTTCAGCGTACCTTTCTGTAGACGATGCGTCGTGACGTTACCGTCAGCTCGTTGGTACTGGCGGCGTAATTACGACGACCCCAACATTCATGAAATTCATACAGATACGTCCTTTGGATTGGCAAAGGCTCCATCAGTCAATGTTGTTTTCCTCTTTAGCATTTCTGTGGCAACAGGCCGGTCGGACGTAACCATTGCTGTATACATCCAATTTCGTATGTGTATGATTACGAACTTCCTTACACACACGATTCCGTTCACAACGTCCCGTTCACAGTTTTAAAACAGTAAAAAGCTCAGTTGCAGCCGTGATCGCGGTGTTACAGGATGAAGACTTTTAGCAATCAATAATAATAGTATACACCATCAAAGATATATGTAGATGGCAAAAGGAAGCAGATGAAAAAAGAAAGAAGAAAGAAAAGAAAAATATATCAGACGAGTCACCACCTATATAATATGCCGATCCATGTACAATTTGTTTCCTGCTCAGCTGACTATTACGTCCCACGCTTTCTTCTTATGACCCTACATCGCAACAATGTACTGAACTCATCGCTGCATTAAGGTTAAATATGCTAGTGATCCGTTACTCTCATTCTAGCATTTCCGGCAACAGACAGTTTACATCTTGCCCATGACAAAGTTTTAGCAGTAGTACTTTCTTCGTTCCAACATATTTCTAACTTCTAGTCTTCCTGAACATTGTTGAAGCTAACTGCTCACACTCATTTCTAAGTAGAGGCACCTCTTCCGTTAATTCTGGTAGCTGCTAAAATCTCTTATTCTTGTGTACAGTGAAAATATCAGACTTCGTCCTCTTTCTCCCAACCTTTCTTCCAGATGCTATTTCGCAGATATTCTCCTCGCACCTCTTCCCTAATACTTAGAAGCTCTGTCCTTGCTTCCTCCAATTGTGTGTGAAGGGTACAGATTCTCCCTTCCTGTTCCTTAATCAGATTATTCATGCAGTCCCACGATGAGGCCTCTCTGTCACATCCAGTGGGGTATCAACAGCACCTCCCGCCTAAGCCACTTTCCCACGCAAGAAACCATTTTCCACAAGATACATGGCGAATCCCAGTTCTCACTAACCTATGAGAACTGTCGCACGTTCCTGTCGTGATCAAAAATACTGAAAGAAAAGTCAATAAAATGAGAAGTCTTAGCTACACTACATCATGTTAATATGCAAAAGTCTGTAACTTTAATGGGTGTCGGCTGTTTGCAATTGGAGGAAAACTTATAATAACAATATTGTAAGAAGTTCGGTTGCCGCCTTTTCTTTACTAGTTTAAATGCAGTATGTAATTGTAATGATTGAGTGTTTACTTATATTTAGAAGAATTTGAGGTAATAAATTTATTTAGAAAAATTGTTCTGAATATGTTTCATTCTTTTCTTTTTTTTTTTAACAAAATCTGGATGCGCTCTTACTCATATCTGTCCATGGGCAATCAGAAAGACTACGGTTGTCAACACTGTAGATCTTCCAGCACAGCTATAAACAGAATCCAGTAGGGATGGAAGCACTGCCAGTACCTATGACGTTCTTCCGAAGTCTCTACCGACAGACAGATTGAAAAGAAAGCGTCAATAACAATCGAAAACTGGCCATAAAATAGCAGGCTATGTAGATCTGACGATTCAAGTGTTTCCACTTCAGACTCTATGGAATAAAAAGCCTGTCTGAGGCAAATCTTCTAGCCAGTCAACTAAATCCACAGCCTTAGCACGATCCTCATCTCTGTGGATAACATCGCTCCCATATTAGGTTGGTACATCAGTGAGTTCGGGATACACGTGGAGGAAGTGAAATTCCTAAAGCAAGGAATGCCCCTGTGCTAGTGGTTCCAAGAAACAAGTCATAAGGAGATGATAATGATGATAACTGCTGTGACCAGACGAAACGCCGGCCGGAGTGGCCGTACGGTTCTAGGCGCTACAGTCTGGAGCCGAGCGACCGCTACGGTCGGAGGTTCGAATCCTGCCTCAGGCATGGATGTGTGTGATGTTCTTAGGTTAGTTAGGTTTAATTAGTTCTAAGCTCTAGGCGACTGATGACCTCAGAAGTTAAGTCGCATAGTGCTCAGAGCCTTTTGAACCATTTGAACCAGACGAAACTACTTTCGTCCTGCGATAACTGTTGGTTTTTTGAGTGCTCTGAAAGAAGGCTTACTTAACTCAGACACTTGAAATATTAGTTCGCTTTAACACAGAAATGAATAAAAGATTTACTTCACTTTGTCACTATTCTTTGTCACGAGTATTCCTTGACAATTTTCACTTGGCACTGACTACGAAAGCATCTCTTAGGCACAAATTAGGGAACAAAGTACAACTTACTGAAAGAAGATTGTATTAGAAACTTTAACTGACACTGTCCTGCGTGACGGTGTTGAATCCTGTAGCTGACACGCTAAGGTCGCAGGTTCGAATCCAGCCTCGGGCATGGATGTGTGTGATGTCCTTAACTTAATTAGGTTTAATTAGTTCTAAGTACTAGGCGACTGATGACCTCAGAAGTTAAGTTGCACAGTGCTCAGAGCCATTCTTTTTGTAGCTGACATCTCGAACAAAGACAGAGCTCTTGCATGCTCTACATTATGTTGACCTCAGTACGATGGCAGTGCAGAGCCGATAGGGGAGTGTGGTCTTCAGGAGACCATCCTATACTTTGCTGTGCACTGCAGTGAGCTCTCTCCAATGTCCGTGGTATCGATATGCGTTGTCAACTTTTGTGTGGCACCGCGATCTCTGGGCGGTACCACAATGACGCTAATGACTATATATTTAAGGAGAGTAATCATCTACGGTCATTATTCTCTTATCAGTCCCTCAATATGGAATCTGTCTACATCTGTAGCATATCTAATGCGTTAGTATGAAATGGTTTCTGAACATTAGCATAGCACGGATCTGAGGGGGACGTCGGTAACATCCCAGTATTTACTTAGTGAGATGTGGGAAACCCCCGAAAAACTATATCCAGCCTGGCCAGGTCATAGGCTCTTCTTAAGTCGCGAGGCACAATCTCTCCGGGTCAGGCTCACTTCCCTGCGTCCCTGAAGCGACATGTTGCAACGCTCGGCTGTATGGTCGGGTGACATCCCTGTGCTGAGCGGGCATACCCTTCAGCTTCAACGTGACCTGACTGGGAGAAAGCCTGAAGCACCCAGAAGACACTGTCTAGCGTCAGTGAAAGTTCATACACGTATACACCGTCGGCAGGTAGATGATTAGGGTAGCAGTTCTGTTTGACAGGTCAACCACCAGAGTGCATTAGCGTTATCGGGCGTGGTGGCGTGTGTAAGGGCGTGAGCGATCACTGTGATGGACCCGATGTGGCATACACTTGCGAGACGTCGTTATCAGCGCATGACGAACTTAGAAGGGGACCTCTCATTGTGGATCTGTATTGGGCCTGGTCGTTGAATTACGCAATATTCAATTTTGTAGGGCATCAGAATGTGACAGAGGCTTGATGTAGGAATTCATGGGAATGTGAGGTCAAGTATACTCAAACAGACGAATTCAATTAAATTATTCACTACAGGAAAGTACATTTCCATTTCCTTCTGCCGACATCAGATTGACATGTCTCGTAATAAGAGTACGACTATCTGCTCTGCAGCTGTCTTGGGACCTTGTCCCTAGGCTCGTAATGGGGTATTCGGGAGACATAATTGCAAAAATGAGTGGTAAAAATTATTCTTCTGCTCTGATATTAGTGACTGTAACAGTGGCAACTTGGAAGCTAGTGGTCTGGCATTAACACTGAGAAGGAAATATTTGGCGTTTTCTGCATAACCAGCAAACACCTGATCCGTAAAGAATCGAAAACTCATGTATAACACAGCCTCAAACGTCTGCTTACTTCACAAACGAGTTAATATGGTAAATATCTGGCATTAAACGTACAAGCGAGAAGAAGTGTAGAAAGGGTTTGAACTTAATGTTTAAAGGTTGTTGGAAGTCGCTAAATGCTCTCATTTATGAAACACTAGACAAACACTTTGTGGGTAATATGCGCTCCATTTTGAGCAAAAGCATGACGTCATATTTTCTGAACTGTATATCATACAGTGATACAACTTCTTAGGTTCGTCCTGCTGTATATGGCTATGTGAATACCGTCTGCAAAATGTGTTGCGGATATAGTTGTAGTGAAGTAATAAATTGGACCACCATGCTTCATGCTGAAGTTTCACTACAAAAACAGCGAAAATGTAGTAAGCAGTAACCTTTTTCTTCCTTTCATTATTTTGTAAGACTGCCTGTGAAAAGAAGTTTGATTCAGATTTCCAATTATGTTTACATTTTTATTAAAGTCAGTGAGTGCTTTCATTGTCAAATGTTGGATGAATATAATGGGGATAAATCGTGGGTACTGCACTACGTCAGGATACATTTTATTTTATTACTGTAACCACTTGCCTGCCGGAGTGGCCGGGCGGTTCTAGGCGCTACTGTCTGGAACTGTGCGACCGCTACGGTCGAAGGTTCGAATCCTGCCTCGGGAATGGATGTGTGTGACGTCCTTAGGTTAGTTAGGTTTAAGAAGTTCTAAGTTCTAGGGGACTGATGACCTCAGCAGTTAAGTCCCATAGTGCTCAGAGCCATCTTTGTAACCACTTGTCTTACTGTATTGCATCTTCAACAGAAGAGCAAATTTCCTAATGAATAGATTATGGCAGTATTTTGCGTTTTTAAATTCAATCAATACCTATATGAAATATTGAAAATCTAGTGATTCTTGCCCTTGAAAGCTGTTAGACAGACAACCTACAGTTTCTACAACGGAACTTAAACCATGAACCATGAATCGAATTAGCTGTTTAGCAATATAGATTTTATTGGGGCGAGGACGCCAAGTTTTCGTTAAAGTAGATGGCGAACTAAGCCTCTGAATCGCAAACTACCAGCGTCTCATGATTACTTTGGCATATGCCCTCTGCACCAAGGTATACATCACGCCACTGTCCTGTTAAAGTGACAATATTCCCATGTTGTTAGGCGACGCCAAGTTCTCCGGTAACAACATAGTATTCCCCCCTCCCCTCCCCCGTTCTGTCCGACACTTTTTCTCTTTTGCAGTCTCACAGGATAGTCGCCCCACTTCCCCCCCCCCCCCCTCCACTTGCCACTGTAGCCGCAGAGCTAGCTCTTCTTTAAGCGTGACAAAGCAGTCCAGCCACGCTTCTGTATTGCCGTCTAGCACTCGCCGAGCAGCCGGTGTGTGGGTGTTTGGAGGTGCGAGGCGGAAGCTCTCCACTCGGGCGCGACACGTCGGCCTACAGGCGGCCGGCGCAGCCAACCAAGCTCTGAGGACGCCTACACGGCGCACGGACGAAACAACCGACGATGGAATGTCCAAATTAAAATTCCTCTCGAGTGACCCTCTCTCCGTCTCCCTTGTCTTGTAGTCATGCTTGCTCACGTCACGTTGGCGTCCCTCTCTCTCTCTCTCTCTCTCTCTCTCTCTCTGTCTTTCTCTCTCTCTATCTCTCTCTCTCTCTCTCGGACACACAAATCCTAACGAAGGGGGAAAGACACACACACACACACACACACACACACACACACAGAGAGAGAGAGAGAGAGAGAGAGAGAGAGAGACAGAGAAGGAAAGAGGAGACGCTCTGTTCTAATTACTCCCTCCTCCTTTCCCTGCTCTCGCACACCATACGAGCGCACACACGCCAGTGTTCATGCCTGCGTGTGAGTGAGTGTGTGTGTGTGTGTGTGTGTGCGTGTGTGTGTATATGTAGTGGAGAGACACAAAGGAATGTAGGAAAGAGCGCCTGTCCACCTGACTCTACTCTGAATCCCTACTCTTGTTAGCTCTTAATTTCACTTCTCCATCTTCCTTGCTCTGCCACAGTCTTATTCGGTGACAGAAACGCTACACGTCCTCATATAATAATTCCCAAGCACTGTCTGAAACAATTTAAATATCGCCGCCCACGTTCAGTGATATATTTATTCAGGAAACTGGCTATGCTTTCGCATTTCTTTGAGTTCTACTTCACCTTGAGATTTAGTAACTCCAAAGCTATGAGTAACACACACAATTTAAAATACTAGAGTAAGCAGGGAAGAGCACTGCACGTTAGAACACGCTTGAGATTTTCATCTCCAATCAGCTGTGCAGTAGAAAAATCAATATTTTTGCTCATTCTGTTCTTAAAATATTACTTTCTTCACGAAATTACAAAAATTTCTCTGGAAAGGTAAGAGTTTCTCAGATGTGAAAAACTGTGTCAATGTCCAAAATGTATCTAGGAACAAAAATTCTGTTCAAATTTAAAAGTGTTCCAATCAAGCAGATCTTACCAATTCTGCATTTACTACTTTATGTGTTACACTATAACTCTACTACACACCAATTATCGGCAAGTAAAATTAGGATAAGAAATACTATAAAAACAGTTACAATTCAAAAATATTTTGAAGTAGAAGCTACTGTAAACTACATAGGTGTCCCTTTTCAACACAGGGAAAATGCTGATGCATTATACTGACCCAGCCCATTTGTAGATATTCCGCGTTCCGTGGTTGGGGAACAGTTTTCGGTTCAGGATGCGGAATGGTGCACGGCCGACGAAAGAGTAGTTTAACCAACCAAACGTTATGTATCTGGTTTTGAAAATAGACGGAACATTACCTACAGTAAAACTCTATAACTGAAAAGTTAACAGAATCCTCCAAATAGATGTAATATTTTATATAGTACTCACACTCTAATATCTGGAGCTTATAATGTTTAATAAGCTATGCAAAACACAATCTCATGTCTCACAACAACAGAGGGAGCAGAAAATGCGGAAACTGGTTAATGCAGTTTCTTCTGCAGATTCCTTCATGTGATTCTTAAATCAGCCGCCGGTCGGAGTGGCCGTGCGGTTCTAGGCGCTGCAGTCTTGAGCCGAGCAACCGCTACGGTCGCAGGTTCGAATCCTGCCTCGGGCTTGGATGTGTGTGATGTCCTTAGGTTGGTTAGGTTTAATTAGTTCTAAGTTCTAGGGGACTGACGACCTCAGAAGTTACGTCGCATAGTGCTCAGTGCCATTAGAACCATTTAAATCAGCCACTACATTAAAAGCGACGTGGAAACATCACGTATTCCCAGGTACCCATACTGCAAGTGCAACACTTTCCCATAATATAAAGTATTCCCTAATAAGTGACTGCATCCATAATGTTTAAGGCACCTCAATCGTTTAATCGTGATTGTTCGATAGTTGTCTAGTGTGAACTGTATTGGCAAGTTAACCTGTCGAGGATTACAGGTACGGTGAAGGGTCTCTACATGAGCCCGTTCATTATTTTATTTAACATTTATCTTAATGTACCCAACTCTGGCACCTCCGTCCCTCAGTTCTAGGCGAGAACTGCAAAAAAAAAAAAAAAAAAAAAAAAAAAAAAAAAAAAAAAAAAAAAAAAAAAAAAAAAACAGAGCATTTGAGTGTGTCTTTAGTATAGAGCTATATACCTCTGTTTCACCTCACATTTTAGTATTAATAAGATTTGTGATAATTACTAGAGCGCCACACAGATATTCCATACATCTATGTGCAGTACGTAACAATATACATCCTTTCCTCCTCTCATCTGATGAATGAAAAATACAAATGCGACTGCACAAGGTAAATTTCAATATCTAGATCCTTGGGAGTAAAAGTAGTCTGCTACTGTGGCAGAATAGGCAGCCCAAAGCACATACCAGGTAGTAAAGAGGTTTCTGTTCGCCTTGGACGTAATTTTTGTACACGTTGCCACCACACAATAGGGAGCTATGCGGGCACTTCCGGAAGAACGGACCACATGGGTTCCGAAAGGGTTCGCTCAGAAGTGTTCGGGAAACGCGAGACAACGCCACCGACTAATTGTGAGTAGTTAATTTATTAGCTTATTTTTGTAGATTTCAGCTCCAGTCAAAATTAACGTCTTGCTCTCATCGCTCGCTGCACGTTGAGCGGTATACGGAATTTGTCTGGTTAGCTTCAGAATGTTATAACCAGTTGCACTTGGCCACACATGGAAGCCATTGTTCTGCTCTACCTCTCTTCGAAGATGTGAACTCGTGATATATCTTCTCACTTCAGTCTGATTTAGTTCGCTGTTGATCTCACGACTATGGTATAATTGAACAGATTTCTTAAACTTGGCTAATTTAGACTTCGGTTCGTACTCTATTTTCCATGTGTCTCTGTCGTCTCAGCACATGTTAAGTACGAATCTGAGAGCCTTAAGTTCGCAGATCATGTCTCACAGTAACATATCCTGTCCAATTTGCTTAGCTATTCTAAATTTTAGCACTCATTTTATCTAGAATTTCTGTTTGTGACGACCACGTGTTCTCTGATTCCGAGTCATTACGTGTCACACTTACTGGTTCAAATGGCTCTGAGCACTATGGGACTTAACTTCTGAGGTCATCAGTCCCCTACAACTTAGAACTACTTAAACCTAACTAACCTAAGGACATCACACACATCCATGCCCGAGGCAGGATTCGAACCTGCGACCGTAGCGGTCGCGCGGTTCCAGGCTGTAGCGCCTAGAACCGCTCGGCCACTCAAAGTTACTGATTCTCGGGTAAAACTTCCAAATTAGTTTCAGAACCTCTTCTATGGAGCAACTATTAACAGTTTATTCTCATCGGTGAATTCTTGTTCACTTGCTTCGTGCACTCAAACCTAGGAAACAACCGTTTGCCACTCATGTGCATACCGGTGAAGTTTTTCTTTATTCTTATATTTGCCCAG
Source organism: Schistocerca americana (assembly GCF_021461395.2). Lineage (NCBI taxonomy): Eukaryota > Metazoa > Arthropoda > Insecta > Orthoptera > Acrididae > Schistocerca > Schistocerca americana. The sequence goes on along the minus strand of NC_060126.1, from coordinate 497,875,975 downwards.
AATTTCTATTATATGTGTATATTTGCGTGAATTTCGTCATTGGAAGTTCCCTCTGACGCTTTCATAATTAATAATTAATATTAAATCGCGGTCGGGTCTCCAAGACACAGTTGTAAATGTAGTAGTGTAACTCAGCCGAGAGTGTTATGAAGAACAGCAGCCATCACCAATTTATTAGTTGTTTACCTTACTAGTTTGTTCAGGTGTACTTGGATAAACGTGATATTTTTACCAAAGTACATCCTTACGTATTCTCTCGCAAACTTCCATTTTACGTCCTACTGCAGTCCATTGTGCAACAGATAAACATGACTAAGTTATTTGATTAATATTTATTCGACTATCACAAGTGGGTCAGATCTTTCATCGAAAGATACTCTTCAAACAGAAAGACGTTATCATGAGGAGGAGCACACGGGAAGGACTGCATAAATCCTGAATTAGCCTCTTAGTTTTTGTCAGAACGATGTATGACACATCCAAGGTCGTAGCAAAAAATCACAAATCCGTCACACCTGATAGTAAAGGGCATCCTTGGCAACTGGAACGTTACAGGTCCGAACCGCGGTTCGACCAAGGGAAATTTTCAGTACGCCTTTCATTTATCCTCCATATCCCAACGAAGTAATGAGCCCCCAGGAACAGCAAGTGATTCGGATTCCATGTTAAAGTGTCGGGACCGATTTCCCCCTTGGGTAGCTCGAGCAAGATAGGAAAATGAAAGTCTCCGAAGCGGCGACCAAACGAAAGACTTGCATCTGAGCATCGTGACACACGAAATAATTACCATCATAGGTCAACCTATCAGACATATGCTGCACACAGTACACAGAATCATTGCAACTAATGACATTGTTTCATGCATGCAAATATCTTTGAGTGAACTGTTTTTATAATTGGTTTAATACGGCTACCATGATTCAATGTTCAGAGCTACCCTCTTCTTCTTACAGTAACAGCAGAAGGAGACGTCCTCCATTACATTTTCGTGTATTATTAACACCTGCAATTTTAGATCTGTACAGCAGCTTCTATTACAAAGGAAGATAATCTCTGATGTCCTAACATATGCCTAATCATCCTGTTCCTTTTTTCAGTAAATTTTTATATCCTTCTTGCTTCGTCCGTCCTACCTTCTTTTGCTTCCAGAAGTAAATTAATCCCTTCACTTCCTGTCTACACTTCGTCTTCATTCTAAGTGTGATACAATCGGTTTTCTGCTACTCCATAATACATTTGTCATTCTGACTGGATATCAGAATTTAATCTAGATACAGATTTGTACACAACTTTAAATAACAACGAGAGAAGTATGGAAGAGGTATTAAGCTATTAGAGCCAAAATTACTACACTACTGGCCGCTAAAATTGCTACACCAAGAAGAAATGCAGATGATAAACGGGTATTCATTAGACAAATATATTATACTACAACTGACATGTGATTACATTTTCACGCAATTTAAGTGCATAGATCCTGCGAAACCAGTACCCAGAGAAACCACCTCTGGCCATAATAACGGCCTTGATACGCCTGAGCATTGAGTCAAACAGAGTTGGATAGCGTGTGCAGGTACAGCTGCCCATGCAGCTTCAGGATGATACCACAGTTCATCAAGAGTAGTGACTGGCGTATTGTGACGAGCCAGTTGCTCGGCCACCATTGACCAGACGTTTTCAGCTGGTGAGAGATCTGGAGAATGTGCCGGCCAGGGTAGCAGTCGAACATTTTATGTATCCAGAAAGGCCCGTACAGGACCTGCCACATGCGGTCGTGCATTATCCGGCTGAAATGTAGGGTTTCACAGGGATCGAATGAAGGGTAGATCCACGGTCGTAACACATCTGAAATGTAACGTCCACTGTTCAAAGTGCATTCAATGTAAACAAGAGGTGACCGAGACGTGTTACCAATGGCACCCTATATCATCACGCAGGGTGATACACCAGTATGGCGATGACGAATACACGCTTCCAATGTGCGTTCACCGTGATGTCGCCAAACACGGATGCGACCATCATGATGCTGTAAACAGAACCTGGATTCATCCTAAAAAGTGACGTTTTGCCATTCGTGCACCCAGGTTCGTCGTTGAGTACATCATCGCAGGCGCTCCTGTCGGTGATACAGCGTCAAGGGTAAGCGCAGCCATGGTCTCCGGGCTGTTAGTGCATGCAGGCCGCCAATTGTGAAATTCAGATTCAATTCATACTGCGCATGATAAAAGCTCATGGCCAAGGGTGTAATGTGGCAAAGCACCAAGATGCACTTCTCAGCCGTTGTCGAGAAAATCGACAGTTAAAAGAAACCGTTGCGGTGAAATGCTCTCTACGGTTAATAGTTTTATACAGCGTCGTGACGCAGCGGTAAGCGCTCGGGTTCGTAATGGGAAGGTCGCCGGACCGAATCTCGTGCCATGCAATTTTTTTTTGTATTTGTTATTCAAATGTGTCTACACACACACACACACACACATATATATATATATATATATATATATATATATATATATATATATATATATATGTAAAATTCCCGGCAATCAGTTGCTACAATTATGCATATAATAAGTTGTTGAAGGTCGTCTGTCGTGGAAAAACTGGCAACTTCGAACATCATTATGTTTTCCGCAAATAAAGTTGTATTTCACAAGTGTTATTAATTGTCTTCATAATGTTAACCACGTATAGTTAACGGAAGACGTAGAAACGATATTCCGAAACGAATACGTATAGCGTAAGTCAAACGTTCGAATTAGAATAGAGACCCCACGAACACAAATTTGCTGTGGCAGGTACGAAATATAAGCTCCGTTACTCGCTCGTTACACTTGAAGGACAGATGTTGAACGGGCCGAAACGAGCCGCCGCATAAAAGCGTAGTTGCCTGCTAACTTCGAAAGAAGGTAGATGCGGTCCCTAGCGCAACTTATAACATCGTCGAAAATCAGTGCGGACGTGAGAGCTTTGGTACACCCTGTTAAACAAACGGAAAAATGGAGGCGGTACAATTGGAGAGCGATCCGCCTTCACCAAAATGCATAAGCAATTCATTAATAGTTTATATATATATATATATATATATATATATATATATATATATATATATATATATTTGAATTACAAAAACCTAATAATAAAAAGAAAGTTGCATGGCGTGAGATTCGATCCGGCGACCTTCCGATTACAAACCCGAGCTCTTACCGCTGCGCCACGACGCTGTATAAAACTATTAACCGTAGAGGGCATTTCTCGGCCACGGTTTATTTTAACTGTCGATTTTCTCGACAACGGCTGAGAAGTGCATCTTGGTGCTTTGCCACATTACACCTCTGACGATGAGCTTTTATTATGCGCAGTATGAATCGAATCTGAATTTCACAATTGGCGGCCTCCCCTTGTAAGAGTTTGATCGTTTCCGTATTATATACAGATATTCCGGAAGTTCTTCTTCCCAAACTCCTCGAGGATGATTCGTGAATGGGAGAGTGTGGGTAATAGAATTATATATAGCACCTCACACCAAAAACGTACCAGGAATCACAGTTGACTGGCTTAAATGGTATACAGAAACATGTAGAAATGCTATCATACCACTGAAATATACACAACTGGCACATTAAAATTGCTACACCACGAAGATGACGTGCTACAAACACGAAATTTAACCGACATGAAGCAGATGGTTAGCTTTTCACAGCATTCACACAAGGCTGGCGCCGGTGGCGACACCTACAACGTGCTTACATGAGGAAAGATTCCAACCGGTTTCTCATACACAAACAGCAGTTGGCCGGCGTTGACTGGTGAAACGTTGTTGTGATGCGACATTACTGATGGCATTGGTCGAGATACAATAATTGTTAGCAGAATATGGAATCGGTGGGTTCAGGAGGGTAATACGGAACGCCGTGCTGGATCCCAACGGCCTCGTATCACTAGCAGTCGAGATTACAGGCATCTTATCCGCATGGTTGGAACGGATCGTGTAGCCACGTCTCGATCCCTGAGTCAACAGATGGGGACGTTTGCAAGACAACAACCATATCCACGAACAGTTAGACGACGTTTTGCAGCAGTATGCACTATCAGCTCGGAGACCATGGCTGCGGTTACCCTTGACGCTGCATCAAAGACAGGAGCGCTTGCAATGGTGTACTCAACGACGAACCTGGGTGCACGAATGGAAAAAGGTCAGTTTTTAGGATGAATCCAGGTTCTGTTTACAGCATCATGATGGTCGTATTCGTGTTTGGCGACATCGCAGTGAACGCACATTGTAAGCGTGTATTCGTCATCGCCAACCGGCGTATCACCCAACTTGATTTTATGGGGCTGCCATTGGTCACACGTCTCGGTCACCTCTTGATCGCATTGACGGCACATTGAACAGTGGACGTTGCATTTCAGATGTGCTACGACTCGTGGCTCTACCCTTCATTCGATCCCTGCGAAACCCTACATTTCAACAGGATAATGCACGACCGCATGTTGCAGGTTCTGTACGGGCCTTTCTGGATACAGAAAATGTTTGACTGCTGCCCTCGCCAGCAAATTCTCCAGACCTCTTACCAATTGAAAACGTCTGGTCAACGGTGGCCGAGCAGCTGACTCGTCACAATACGCCAGTCACTACTCTTGATGAACTATGGTATCGTGTTTAAGCTGCATGGGCAGCTGTACCCATACACACCATCCAAGCTCTGTTTGACTCAATGCCCAGGCGTATCAAGGCCGTTATTACGGCCAGAGTTGGTTGTTCTGGGTACTGATTTCTCAGGATCTATGCACCCAAATAGCGTGAAAATGTTATTACATGTCAGTTGTAGTATAATATATTTGCCCAATGAATACCCGTTTATCATCAGCATTTATTCTTGGTGTAGCGATTTTAATGGCCAGTGGTGTATAATTCAGTTGCCTATGAGCAATGTGTACCATGGGGTAGATTCTGAGGCAGAATGTTCGTAGCGTCGGGCCACATTTCAGTGGGCGTCTGAGCAAATCAGCTACTCCGACGGCATTCATTACGGTAGGGTCGTCAGTGGCCGAAGGAATATGTGGATGTTCTGTATACCTGTAATTTAGCTCATAACCCAACCCCTATCAGCCCCATCCCCACCCGCCCACATGTACGAGGGTTAGCTATAGCATTTTAATTATTATCCTTAGTAAGTTACGCTGATACATGAAACTTGGCGATGATTCACCCACCAGTACAAAACAGTCTCCCAAACGATGAATGACTTGGCAGACATTTGAGCGATCTGGCGCCTTTGAAAATGTTCGACTTCCAAAACCTCCTCCTCGCCGTTCCCAACTTCCTGCCACGCAATGAGTTCTTCGTCCGAGGTAAGACAAGGAAGTCATTGAATTCCACGTGAGAAGAATATTTTGAATTTCTGACACTGGCAAATAATGCGATAATAGTTATGATCTTCTGAAGAAGGCTATTAGGTGCCTGAAACCGGCTGAGGAAATAAAATTTCTTTTATGCAAGTGTTTACTGATTATTTCAGTAGTAATTAAGGAAATTACTTTATTACAAGGTGATTAGTGAACCGTTATAAGCTACCACGTGTACCAGAGTACTCAACTAATATTTGTAAAAATAATAGTCCGCTACTCATTACTTCCTGTAATGAACCTGGAAGCTCACATGTTTCTTATTGTAGTTTCGGGAGCTTGCCTTGCAGAAAATTCGATCTGGATACAAAGTCCATTTTCAGATTTTCTTTATTACTATCACCAAATAGGATGTTAATTTAGGGGCATACAATACTATGAAATGGCAGATACGTTAGCAATAGAAATAGTTCGTAACAGACCAAAAGTGCATTTAGGAACTATAGCAACAGATGTCAACGGAACTGCGCTATTCGAAGTGAGGAACGCATTGTCCAAGAAGTGTGGAACATCTTCACAGATCCGGGGAAGGGCAAATGCAGATGAACGCTCCTCAGGGACGATGAATCACTGATATGGTTGTTAATTCATACTCACGAGAATTAAGTTGACGATGAAAAAATCGTCGGCATTTACAGAAGCGCTTCCATTGTATCGCCGTGGTCACTTTCTTCCTGTATGCGCTCTGATATGACAGGATCTCAGTCCCCTCCTTCGTGTCTCCATGAAGCATTTCACCGTAACCAGTGCTCTGATGCGAAACCCTAAGAAACTGCGCTGTTTAATGGGACGCTCCATACTAACAACTTCATCGGAGCTCAGCTGTAATACCAATTTGGTGCAATAAATTTTTAGTGCACCGTTACGTTTCCACTTCTAACAAGGGAACCTCCCCATCGAATCCACCTCAGATTTAGTTATAAGTTAGCGCAGTGGATAGGCCTTGAAAAACTGAACACAGATCAATCGGGAAAACAGGAAGAAGTTGTGTGGAATTATGGAACAAATTAGTAACATATACAAACTGAGTAGTCCACGCAAAGATAGGCAACATCAAGGAAAGCTATAGTTAAGGAACTCCGTGGTGCCGTGGTTAGCGTGAGTAACTACGGAATGATAGGTCCAGGGGTCAAGTCTTCCCTCGAGTGAAAAGTTTAATTTTTTATTTCCAGTTTATGTGACAAACTCTTATGTTTTCATCACTTTTTTGGGAGTGATTATCACATCCACAAGAAAACCTAAATCGGGTAAGGTAGAAGAATCTTTTTACCCATTCGCTAAGTGTACAAGTTAGGTGGGTCGACAACATATTCCTGTCATGTGACGCACATGCCGTCACCAGTGTCGTTTAGAATATGTCAGATGTGTTTTCCTGTGGAGCAATCGGTTGACCTACGACCCTGCGATCAAATGTTTTCGGTTCCCATTGGAGAGGCACGTCCTTTCGTCTGCCAATCGCACGGTTTTGCGGTGCGGTCGCAAAACACAGACACTAAACTTATTACAGTGAACAGAGACGTTAATGAACGAACGGACAGATCATAACTTTGCGAAAATAAAGGAAGTAAAATCTTCAGTCGGGGGAAGGCTTGAACCAAGGACCTCTCGTTCCGTAGCTGCTCACGCTAACCACGGTACGACGCCGTTCCTGTGCTCCCGTTTCCCTTGATGTTGCATATCTTGCACATGGACTACTCAGTTTGTATATTTTACTAATTTGTTTCATAGTTCCACACAACTTCTTCCTGTTTTCTCCATTGATCTGTAGTCAGTTTTTCAAGGCCTATCCACTGTGCCAACTTATAACTAAATCTGAGGGAGGTGCGATGGGGAGGTTCCCTTGTAAGACTTGATACAAGCCAGGAATACCGGTAATCAAAAATTGCAGAGGTTGTTTCAGAAGGAATAGTAAATATTTTACCCTTAAGTGGTATCAAACTTCTGTGATACGGCTGTCGAAATTAGTGGTGATCATTCCCTCCATTGGGTCCTCAATTTACCGTTTCCATTAGTGTGTCAGTCAGTTGGAGAGTTGGCTTCTTCCTGTGACACTGGGGTACAGCTCGCATGATTTGACATTCAGAATACGCACAGTAATGTAGCTCCGACGTCAGGCTGATGTATGATACCATCAGCGTGATTATTTCTCCTCAGACCTGTTTGTCAGCGTTTCGTGTTTATTGCGATACTTATGAAGTAATAGACTGTGGTTACTACTGACAGTATCTTGTAATTAATTTGCGCAATATGGAGCCTCTACAAGGTCCATCTCATCATTCATAAGTGCCTGAATAGATTGATTATTCTCAACGAATTCTGGGATATATGAACACAAGTTCGAAATTTATTTGCAAGAAATTGTGAATGAAACTTTAGATGACCGTGACATGGATCCGTATTACGAGAGAGAAAGTGATGACGATACGAGTTCCACACAGGAACAGGATAATGCTGATGATAATAACAGTGATGATAGAACAAATGATAAGCTATCAGGTGAAGATGATCTAAGACGAAAAGTGTTGTTTCACCGTCATTTCTAATTCTTTTGGCAGTGGAAACTGCATCAAATGGAGGAAAACAAAACCAGACACTAACATCCAAACAAGACAACATAACACTGTGTTGTTAGATTCCTGGTTTGCAACTTAGGTCTAATCGCTTCTGAAAGAATCCAGTTGTCAAACACGCTTGGGGTACACTTTTGTTTATGATATTTCAGATGAGATTCGACAGTAGTCAAACAATGAAATTGGTATAGTAAATGTACCTTCATATCTTTGGAACATGATATTTCGTGTTTTTGAGCTGAAAGCTTTTATAGACTTCAAAGCAGTCTCTAAAACTGGCAATGAATTGAAATGGCTCTAAGCACTACGGGACTCAACATCTTAGGTCATAAGTCCCCTAGAACTTAGAACTGCTTAAACCTAACTAACCTAAGGACATCACGCACACCCATGCCTGAGGCAGGATTCGAACCTGCGACCGTAGCAGCCCCGCGGTTCCGGACTGCAGCGCCAGAACCGAACGGCCACCGCGGCCGGCAATGAATCCATAGATAAATGTTTCTTAGTGGGTGGGACAGCACGTAATATTTTTCTCAGTACCATAATAAAAGGTTTTTCCACATGTCGGCACCTCTTTGATTTAAGAGCTCAGATGACAGTGAAGAAAGGAAAAACTAAGTTTGCACTGCAACAGCGTCAAACATTCTTGACAGATTTATTGGGAACTGTCAGCAACGTCACTCTCCATGCTTACTATTTGTATTGATGGAATGCTTGTGGGTTTCTGCGATCAATTCTGTGATGCACCAGCAAACAAAAAAAAAGAAATAAAATGAAATAAAAAGAAGCAGATAAGGAAGTAAATAGTGTTGCATTGGCATCCATGTTAACTGGCGAAAGTGTAAGATGTATCAACTGCGCAACCTGATGAAATAAATGTTTGCTGTGACTGAATGAAGTTGAGACTACTGCTGTGACAGATGGAATAGTGCTTAATTGCAATGTTAATGTTGTTTGAGATATGGAGGAAGGCATGTGTTTTAATAATGTCAGTAACAATAGTGATGAGGAGGCTGTAGAAACAGCATCAAATACTTCAATTGATACTAACTGTGAAGTGTAGAATAGGGCTGTAGAGTATAAGGTGGTAACTGTTGCTGTGAGTAGTTAAGCAGATCCGCGTCACTTAATTTCTGTTGTAAGTAGTATGTATAAAGAAGTGGCCAGGCATATTTATTTGAGGAAGACTGGGGAAGAAAAGGGAAAGTGATATCAATCTCAATGATTGCATAGTTAGAGCCAAGTGTTTGCAGAATTGTACACCTGAGGACTAGGAGCTGAGCAAGCATCATTATGCTAGGAAGATTAGGGAGTTGAATAGTGAGAAACGTGGCTATAATGTTGCATTTGCAGCCTGGAACCAATGCGAGACGTGCAGGAACAGTCACTGAGGTTGTAGAAGATACCGACAGGGATGTGGAGCCATGGAGACGCAAGTGTTGTGACCAGCTGCGCTAGGTTTCTCGGTTGTGTATCCACGGCCCGAGCAGCCCGATCAATGTGGTACGACAGATTTTCGACTGAGCTTAGATCATTAAAGTTTGGTGACCAGGGGAGGGGGGGGGGAGAAACAAACTGCATGTAGGGTGGACATGGTTCCTAAGGATAGAAGCATAGTTGTTTTGACCCATTGTGGTTACAACGACGGAATCAACTACGGAATGCCAGGAAACATTCTGTAGACCATTACGCTCCCTCATACGGCTTTTGTGTCTGTTTCCACACGATTCACATCATACTACAATTTGACCAATGCAGCATTTCAATTTACAGACCAAATTTCAGCCTTCGTCACAGGTGAACAGCAATCAATGTTAAATTTTAAGAGGGTTCACAGACAAAAGAAAAATTAAGCTTCAGCTAATGATGGCAGCACAGAATTACATTTTGCAGATTAGCTACCAGAGGGCTCTGTCACATAATAATTAGCACATCCACCATCAGATGGCAGAGATGTGGCTGATTAAATATTAAATTTTGCCCCTCACTTTAGTTTAGAGACTTGTGACACAAAGAAGTAAGCTGGTTTCATAGCCCTTAGGGGCAGCAAATTTTTTTCTTTACATAACTTCATTATATTTAAAGATAAACAAATTCTGTTTGCGTATTTGGACAGTGTTTTAACCTTGAAACACAACTACCCAAAATACACGGAAGATTGTCGGGTTGTATAACTCGAGAATTTGAGGGGCAGCATACTTTTTTCTTAATTTCTCAGGCAAATATTGGCTGATTTTAAAAATTCAAAATGATAACATAATCTACGTCAAAAGATCTATCTAACCTTAGCTAACACATAAAAACGAAAAACCAATTTAAATGTGAAAAAACATATTTTCAGTTATTTCAACTTTATTTCTCTTAAAATGTTTCACAAAAAAAGATAAACATGCAGTTTTTCTTCATTTATCCACCTAAAAATTTTCGCTCAATATTTTATATTGTGAGTCATATGTCATGTGTTTTTCACCATACATTACCATACAAGACAAGGTTTTATCAGGTATTTTATCATTAAAGATGAGACACAATTTCATTGTTGTCTTTGGGTAGTTAAGACATTTTTTCTGCATGTCATCTCTATAACATATGTAGGATAGTTAGTGATAAAATTGTATGGACTCATATCAGATCCCCTTTCAATTGTTTAACACATTTAAAATCAGGGATGAATTATAAGCCGTCAGAAAGTTATCTGGTGGATCAAAATCCCACATTTCACATGATCAAAAGGTGAAGAATCTTTATAATAATTGGTAATATCTAATTAAAAATTCTTCTGCCACTTAAACCAGCAACTTCACGTGTATGTAAATCATAAAAAGATATTCGTATTTTTGGATTCTTAAATCTGTTTCGTCCTAATTCGAGCTCGTATTCTGGATCATATATAACCATTAGAACGCTAATTTTCATATTTTTTACAACTATTTTACCTTCCTTTGGTACTGTTCCAGCAATTTCTGTTCTATCCTCATTGGTGCTGCTCCATCTTGAAAGGCAATCATTACTAGTACTACTAAATGTGAAAGAAATAGTTAATTCACCTTCCCACATCATTTCTTTACAATCCTTGAAAAATCCTCCAAGTAATAATAGTGGATATAAAACTTCATTCTTTTTTCTGATTATTTTAACATTGTTAATGATATGTCCTTCTAAGGCTATTTTATCAGACAAAGATGAAGATAACAGAAGTAAAAATGATGAAGAAATATAAGTATGTTCAATTCTAGAAAGAATATTACTTCGTTTCTTTATGGTTATGAAATCAGACAGCTTAATAATATAGTTACCAATTAATTTCACATTTGATTTTCCTCCTTAATCTGTAAAATCCGTTCCATCTTCTGAATTACTTCAAAATTCACGTACATTTGATCTCTTTTAGGATGTAAACATCCATCTCCAATGTTTATATTAATTTTTAAATCTTTAGTAGAAATTATTTCATTTCCAAATCACTGTAACATTAGCTCCATTAAAATCAATAATTTCTTCATATTCATCACTTATAATTATTATTAAATCTTGAACATTATCATGTATTAGTACAAATAAAGGATGATCTGGCTCATAAATAGTAGATGTCCAAACATAATATTTGGTTTAAAAGATGTGATAATATTTGCTTCCCTGTGGAAATGAGCACCATTTTAAACAAACATACCATTTGCCAAATTGAAATGTCTATTGATTAACTCAAAGTGGATGATTTTAGGCGCATTGTTATGAATAGTCTACTCATTTTGTTGAATAATGTGATTACTGAAACTTAACAAACCTCAAATACCAACTCTTTTATTTATAGTTAATAGAACATCTTTTTCAATAACAGTTCTATTTAAAATTTTATCTTCTTTATTACTTATATTAGGTATTACATTTTCATAAATAATCTTTGAGGTTCACCGATGGCATTGTAATTCTGTCAGAGACCACAAAGGACCTGGAAGAGCACTTGAATGAAATGGACAATGTCTAGAAAATATTTCGCAACGTCCTTTCGAAGTCTGTCCTAACCCTCAAGGGCAGATGTAGGACAAAATAAAATTTTTTATTGCGTAATTTATAGACAGATTCTTTAAAAATAACGTCACAACGTTTTATAATCGCGTTCTGACTGGAAATATGATTGAAAAAAGTTTGCTTGGGTGTCTGCGCCTGCCACATAGCCTCTCGGTGTGTTGCGATCCACACCTTCTCTGCCCTAGAAAATTTTTGTGCGTAAATTTTACGCTCACACAGTGAAAACGTACTGCAGATGAGTCTCGAAGGCTGTGAGAAACATTATATTTGCCCATTCCTTTGTTTATAATGTGTTTTTTTAATAGTATGTGCCACAAACTTATTTCAGTTATTAGTTTTGTATGTGTCAACCTAATTTGCTTGAAATGGGTCGTAACAATAGTTTAAAAAAAGTGAGGAAATTCAAAATACAAAAGTTGGCTGAGCAAAAGACGCGAGAGAAGGGATTACTCCCGGAAGTCGAGGAAGAGAATAAACATTATGAATATGGATAGCATTATCACTAAAGGTATGGGAATATTGTCAATAATTGAAATACAAATTTTAAATGCAAATTGCCATAAACTGAATTTTTTGAGCTATAATTCACCATTTCTCAGGACCTATAAAAGGTAATATCCTGAAATTTGGGATAATTCAGAAGAGATAGTTACTGAATAGTAATACAGCAGTCTCAGGTAACATCAAACCGAAAAATTAATTTCAAAGCGACCATGAGCTCAAACATAAATCTATTCCACACGTTTTATTTGCCTCTCATGCAGGTGTAAACTGTGAAATCCAGTATTGTTGCTTGATTACTTAACGAGAAAAGGTACATTATAGAAACAATGGTAATTAAAAATTCAAATGCTTATATAACGTATGTCAATGCGCATTTTCAAATAAAATTTGCACAGAATATCAAGCATTGTGTTGTACATTACAGTCTCATGTTTTACTATTTTAACTGCAATATTTTGGGAGATATACATGTTTAAGCTCAAGAATGCATTTCGCCCGACGTGTGCCCTTAAAATGGTATTCGAATTTAAATATTTTTTTTATTTTTGCAAATACTTTCGACACAATCTGTCTGTTAGATCTTCTCTATTTCAATCACAGTCAGTTATTTTCCTGCCAAATAATTTATTTCAGTTACCACATTATTGTCTCATTTCGTCTTTTCATTCCCTCACAGCAGCCTGATGTAGTTTATTTTTATTTATTTATGCATTTATTTTACCTGGCAAGATTAGGGCCTTCAGGCCCTCTCTTACACCTAACCAGGCATACTCAGATTCAACAAATTTCAGTGCCTACAGAAAATTAGGACATATAACATGTTATACAGTATTAATGTTAAAGAAAAAAAATAGAGATTATAAAAGTAGTACAATGATAATTATAACAATCAAAAAATAATTATAACAATCAAGAATAATAAAAATAATAATAATAATGATAATAATAATAATAATAATAATAACTATGTATATGAAAGTAAACATATTTTTCTTTTATGAGTGTCAGTCCTATTGCTAGTTGGGAATTTTCTCGTTATATTCTTGCAGCTTGTGAGTTATTCTCATCAAGCAGAGACATAAGACGATGGAATGGGGTGAAAGAGATATAGAAGAGGTAGATAGGTTAGAGGAAGAGAAATAGAATGGTAAAATTCGAAGCTGTGATGGAGAGGAGAAAGAAAAAGATGAGGGGGGGGGGGGCACAACAATGGTGGCTATACCGTCCCTAATATGTAAGTCTTAAGTTCCCTCCTGAATGTTGAGTGGTTTTGGATAAGACGCAGATCACAGGGGAGCACGTTCCATAGTCGTATGGCTGAGATGGAGAATGACACGGAGAAAGATTTTGTGTTATGTAAAGGTACAGCCAGGATGCTAGACGTATCCGATCTGGTATTGCGGTTGTGGAATGATGATAGGTGTTTAATGTGAGAAGATAAGTATTGGGGGCACCAGTGGCTAAGAAATCGATGAAGTAAGCACATCGTGTGGAGTTTGCGTGCCTTATGTGGGCGTATCCAACCTAGCTGGGAGTATGAAGGACTGATATGATCATACAACCGTATGTTGCATACGTATCTAACACAAGCATTCATCACTAGCTCTAGGCATCTCGAATTTTCATTATTTGTGCCATGTTGAACTACATCACAGTAGTAAAGATTAGGCAAGACTAGTGTTTGGACTAATTTTTGTTTAACATGGGTTGGAAATATTTTTCTAAATTTTTGAATTGTATGTAGGGAGGAGAGCGATTTCCGGCAAGCTGTGACTGTTTGTTCTTCCCAGTTTAGGTGTTCATCCAAGATTATTCCAAGGTCTTTTACTGTTTTTTGGTATGGTAGTTGGGTACCATTGAGGAGTATTTGGGGGACTGTTTCGCGAAAGTACCGACTGATTATCTTTGGATGAGATATAAGTATGACCTGGGATTTCTTGGGGTTTAGTTTCAGACCTAGGTTCTGTGCCCACCGAGAAACAGAGCAAAGATCTGCGTTCATACTCGCTACTGCGTCAGCAATGTTCTTGGGGCTTGCACTTATGTACAGTTGGGTGTCGTCGGCATATAGATGGTAGTTGCAGGAGTGAATCACTGAAGAAATATCATTAATGTACAGTGAGAAGAGTAATGGACCAAGGACGGAGCCTTGGGGAACTCCAGAGCGCACGTTTTTCCATGATGACTTTTCCGACCCACAAATGACTTGTTGACTTCTGTTTTTGAGGTAGCTGTCGAACCAGTGTATTGCGCTGTTTGAGAAATTCAGCTGCTTCATTTTAATTAGTAATATATCAAAGTCAACTGTATCAAAAGCCTTGCTAAAGTCAAGCAGTGTTAGGATGGTAGCTTCACGTCTGTCCATGGCATGTTTAATGTCATCAGTTACTTTGATTAATGCAGTTGCTGTACTATGGTGCTTTCGAAAGCCTGACTGATATTTGTCGTGGATGTTATGAGTTTTGAGGTAATCCGTCTGCTGTTCATGGACGATGTATTCTAGGGCTTTAGATATTGCAGGTAGTATGCTGATCGGCCTGTAGTCACCTGGCGACTTAGGGTTGTCAGTCTTGGGTATAGGTTGAATTAAGCTTTGCTTCCACTCAGTAGGATATGTACTACTGAGAAGAGACAGGTTGAAGATGTCTGTGATAACTGGAGTAATAGTGTTTACGACGTTCTTAATCATGCCAATGCTCACTCCATCATTTCCTACTGCCTCGGAAGAGATTCTCATAATTGCCTTGTGTACTGTGCCGGTAGTGACATGTTTTATGAAAAAACTTGTCTCTCGAGAGATTGATATCTTGGGGCTGGCAATTTGTCGCTGCGTGGCAGTTTACGGCTGTTGAGAAGAAATCGTTTAATTCTTCTGCAGACGCTTGATAAACAGCGTCAGATCTTCGCTTCCCTATACCGAAACTGCGCAGCTTTTTCCACAGTGCAGCAGGTTTTGATATGCCGCATACGACAGAGCGGGCATGTCTGATTTTGGCATTCCTCACGCTTTGCTTGGTTCTATTTCGGAGTTTCCTATAAGCTTCGTACGCGTCGGGAGTTGGGTTACGCTTGAAGGCCCTATGTGCAGCATCACGTTCATTCATTAACTGGCGTAATGCAGTGGTGAGCCACGGAGCGGGAGCTCTCTTTACCTTGACAGTGCGTTGAGGAGCATGTTTATCATACAATGCAATAATTTTGCGACATAATTCCCGAATTTTTCCGTCTAAAGTCGGTTCATTGCTTATATCATGCCAAGGGATGTCTGAGCAATCCTTTTGAAGAGCGTCATGGTTAACATTTTTTAGGTTTCTGTAGGTTACCAGGTGAGATTTTTCTTTGGTAGTATGTACTGAGTAATTTAAGAAAATCACGTCATGAGCAGAGAGTCCTGGAGCGGATGTCTGATTGGCGCGAATTATTTTATCTGGTCGCTTTGTTGCTATTATATCTATGAGTGTATGGCTGTGTGGCGTGTGATGAGCTGGGTCCAGTGGTGTTAAACTCATATCATTGGAGTGGAACAGTCTCCTAAGTTTTTCTGCAGAGGGAGATTTTAACTGTAAGTCGATGTTTGTGTCGCCCATAATGATTATGTGTTCATACAGTGTCACGAGCGAGGACAGGGCAGACTGAAAGGAGGACATAGCACCGACGTTTGGAGGTTTATAGATTACTCCAATTTGCAGTTTCTGATTTGATTTTCCATTAATGTTGTTTTTTGTTGTTCGCTTGGCCACAGTGTCCACTTTTTAATCCAGCTTTTCAATGGTCGCCAGTTACCACAAGAAATAGTTGATAATTTTGAGGACATAGTTATCTCTCTCAAGACGTTTTCCTTCTATTTCAACAGATCTTCCAAGTACTTTACCATCTCCAACATGATTAAATGTCGTTTGCTAATCTCAAAGTTCCAAATTTTTTTCTCCATGAACTTTAACGCTCTTTCCTACTTCCTAATGTCTCATTTGTTTCCTTTACTGTTTGCTCAGTGGACAGATTGTAAAACTTCGATTGAAGGTAAGAAATCCGTCTTACTCCTTTCTTTCCATGCAACCTTTGCGCGTCCTTCGAGATTTGTCACTGTCTTCTGTTTTCTGTAGGATGGACTGGGGCACATTTACGCAGAGCACTTTTCTCAGGAACCAATCTCGATAGAGCACTACCGACAAATGGGAGATGAATAGTGTCATTTACTACGGGCTGTCACAACCTTCTCGGTACAATGTGAGTGAAAGTTCAAGCGCGAAGATCATTTTTGCGTATTTTTGCAAGGTAAGTAAATTTTTTTGTATATTGAATCGGCTAGAGAATATACGTATTACATTCGACAACAGATAGCTATACAGGAGATCACTCTACTTTACTACATTTGTATAACTTGAAAGCCTGACACTTATTACTGTAGTTTCAAAACTAATTCTAATATGACTATGGGGCGTGTTTATGCAGTTCTCTTGGGTCACGTTTATGCATTGCCAACCTAGCTCATGCCCCAGTCAAGGAAACGTTAAGACAACAGCGATTGGAAGTACAGTGTAAAAAATGAAGGCACAGAAGAATGAAAGTTAGAAACTGCTAAAAAAACTATTTGAATTTAATGAGTCTCAATAGAAATAATTAATGTTTTGAGAGCAAGGACTGTTAAGGGCAAGATATTGCTAAATGCAAGCACAAGGAACAATGGATATAGGACTACTGCTGACATCATCATTTTCCACCCAGAGGCAGGTTTTCACATGTTAAGTGGCAATGTTCTACCGTCTTCTGCCATCTTTTCCATGTTCGCGTAATTTCAGCTTCCCTTTATGTTGATTACCGTCTTGCTTGTCCTTCCTCTCAATTACGTCTTACAAATCAGTCCTCAGCTCCCTTTATGTTGATTACCGTCTTGCTTGTCCTTCCTCTCATTTACTTCTTACAAATCAGTCCTTCCAAAGCGTCTCACGAGAAGCACTTCCGTCTCAGTGAATGTCCCATCCCGCTCTTCTTCCTTCCTCTTCGATCAGCAGCAGTAAGATGAAGAGGATGAAAATTTCCTTTTGTACTTATTGCTTTAAACGATACAACCAGTCAAAATGAATCACGAGTGCTCCCAATGCTTCAGAAGCAAGCGGTGGGCTCACGACGATTGTGCCACACGAAACACATAATTTTTTATGTCCTTAGATTCCAACTCTAACAGTGATGATACACAGGCCTTTAATTAACACTAAAACGTTTATAGAAGCCATATTACGATAGCAGGTGGAAGCTTTCCGAAAACTTTGTTTAATATATGTAAAATTGTCATCGTCTGTCATATTAAATTGCTTACGGCTTCCATTTTGTTTACAACCAACAAAACATTTTTTGAAAAGCTTTGTAGTGTGTTTAGCTTAGCCATTATTATTTTCTAGGACATATGTAAACGTTCCCCCAAATGTGCGTAGATCTGCCTCATATCTGGGGCGAGTGTATGCACTCGACTTCAGCCAGTAAAAAGTTATTTTGCACTGTTAAGTGCAGTGTTGAGTAAGAAGTATGTATACCTAGTTGCACTTTAGCAACCGTTTTATACGACTAAACAATTTTAAAAATGATAAATTTATGAAAAAAATGAAAAAGAAATTCCGAAAAAATCCTTCTAAATGTACCCCTGTCAAACCGACAACTTGTAGGTAACATTTCGCTCTTTATATTTTATCTGTGTCACCTGCATAATTTCAATTCGTGTATTCTAATTACCAGAGCCCGAAGCTTTCTCTGCATCTGTAACTGCTATAAACGTGGGTTTGCCTTTCTTTAATCTATATCGTAAGAAATTTTATATGATTAGTATCGCCTCACATATTCTACGTCACTCTGAAAAACAAACTGTTCTTCTCTGGCATTTCATAGTGTTTCCATTCCTTTGCACTGGAATTATTGCAGTCTTCCTGAAGTCTGCGGATATTTACTGTCACGTATCTCTTGCATAGCAGGTGGAATTGTTTTGTCATTTTATCTCCTTTCTCTTAAGGATCTCAGTAGGTATGAGGGAATATCGACTACTTCAGATACTTTCTTTCATTTCAATTCTTTCAGTGCTCTGGCAGAATCTCACAGTACCAGATAACCCAACTAATCTTCATCTACTACCCCCTACATTTCTGTGATACTGTCTTGAAATTCGTTTCCTTTTTGTCTCTCTTCGATGTATCACTTTCACGTGTCATTCTTCTCTTCGCTGCAAAGCACAGACTTCCATGTGCACTTTCGATGTTCTTGCTTCTGCTTTTCTTTAATCTGAATGTTTCTGTAATAGAAATATTAGTGATACCGATAGGTGCAGGCACTGCCTCTACTTGAGCACAAAGTGGTATGATAATATGGAATTTTTGGTAGGGAGACCCCATCTGTGGATTTTGGCCACCTGGTACCAGTCTTTACATTTGAAGTAACTACGGAGACTTGCACGTCGATGACGATGAAGACAACACAACACCCATCCCTCGAGCGGAAAATCTCCAGCTCTTTCGGGAATCAAACCTGGGTATCCTGTAATGCAGGCAAGCACGCTGACCACTCAGTTTCGAAGTGAGCATGTGGAGGTAATGTAACGTGAGACATTTATTTTTCAGGCACGCATTGTGCGTATGCACACGTAAAAATAAAGACTGACAGTGCAATAGTGTTTGGCTCTAACCGTGGCCTTAAGATGCGAGAAGTTGCTGCATTTGTTGGTGACTCGAGTCGGACAGTCTAACGTGACTACAGGTAGTGGTGTAACAAGCGTGAACACGAAACTATACGTCAGAACTGTGCTTGGAGAATAATCCTGACTAAGGGCGACCAGAGACCCTTTTTATGGCTTGTGAATCAATATTGCTCACAGAACTGCTGTACGCAGTGGATGAATGTCGATCCCAACCTTTTAGTGAGAGAACATTGCGACGAGAATTGTATGCAATAGATATTTGTAGTCACAAGGCCATTGCTCACACTGGCACATAAAGACGACTACAGCAAAGTTCATCGGTCTGGATGTATGTATGACTGGTTTTCTGAACACTTCTCCACCCCATTGGCGTACTAAATCATCGGAACATTATGTAGCAAATAATAAAGTTAGTAGCGTTGCCTTGGCAGCTATGTTAAGTGATGAAAGTGTATCAGCTGCGAAACGTGATGAAATAAACGTGTGCTGTGTGACTGACAACACTGAAAATAGTGTAATGAATGAAGCTGACACTACTCCTGGGAAAAACGGTCATAATTGTGTGAAGGCAAAAGTGCCTGTTTCTGGTGTTAATATTGGGGAAATGGAGGAAGGTACGTGTTTTAATGATGTAAATAAAGATAATGTCAAGTAGGTCGGAGACTCATCATCAATTTTTTGTACTATTTGTGATGTGCAGAATAGGGCTGCAAAGGGTAGAATGGTAATAGTTGCTGTGAATAATTATGCAGAACCCAATAACATAACTTCCTTTTAAATTGTGTGAATGCAGAAGTGGGGCAGGCATAATTATTTAAGTTAGATAGGGAGAACAAAAGGGAAAGTGATTTTAATCTAAATGATTGGATAGCCTTAGTGAAGTTGTTGTAGAAGGGGACACCTGAGGACTGGGAGCTGAGAAATCATGATTAGACAAATTAGGAAGTTAAACAGTGAGAAACATGACTATAAAGTAGCATTTAAATAAATATTTTATGGGAATAAATATTTGTAATTGATGGGAGAAGGAAGTGTGTTCATGACAGGTAAAGTTAGTGAGTGCATTGAGGATGCAGAATGTGGTAATATAACTAACGGTTATAGTCAGGATGACGAAATTCAAACGTTTCGTTTGCCTAGTGATGAACAGCGAATGATAATGAGTGAGAGTGACAAATACAGAACGGATGGAGACAACTGAGATAATTTGACCACGTTTCAACAGCAGTTTGAACGTGAGACTTCAGAGAAAAGATAATATAAATTTGCTACGAAATTATGTGACTTAAGTGTAGGAGATACTGACTTTAAGAAGGCCTTTGAATTTATGTTTCAGGGGATGTTGGTTTACAGTGAAGATCAATTGTGGGCTATAACTAAAGATTGTATAAATGAGGTGGAGGAGGACTTATTAGCTGAAACTGAGCTGAAGCATGACTTCGATGAAAAAGTAGAGTCAATAATAAATATTGAAGTGGGTTTGTGAAACAGTTCTGCTGCACATCGGAAGTTCTACATGTGGAGTGCCCAAGAGCTTTTATGATCACATTAAGAACCAGAAAATGGTTAAATTTTCAGTAACAGGGATGAGAATTAAAAATATTATGGTGAATTATAGTAAGCAAGTTAGGAATGAGTTGGTATTGATGTAATTATTGGTGTAAAACTATTTAGTCATTCATTTCTTAAGACCACAAATTTCAGTTTACCATAGCTTTAGAGATTGAACTTTCGAGTAAATGCGAGACATAGGGCCTATTTAGACTTTAAGGATTAGGCGAGGGAGCTTTATACGACTGGGGGGAGAAAAGAGGTGAAACGTAAAAGTGCACTCAATGATGAGGATTTAGTGGCTAGTTTACATGTGACACTCTGTAATGATATGAGGTAAAGGTTGAAGTAGGGATAAGGAATAAAATATGTAACACAAATGGTATTTCTGAAAGTGAGATGGCAGAATTATATCAGAGATGTATTGTCCAAACCACTAGGGAGTGTGACAGATTTGAATAATCACTTCTGCTGAAACCTCTTGAAACAATTAAGGTCAGGCCATGCCCAATAGCACCAGTAGGCAGGGCAACAGTTAGTATAGATCTACCGCATATGGTAGAATGAGGAATTGTTGAGCAATGCAGAAGTGAATATTGCGACCCCATAGTAGTCGCACGGTGTGCACTTGGTTCTACAAGAAATAAAATTAAATCAAATAATATTGAGGGAAACAGGTCATCCTGAGAGTATGGACGATTTAGTTCTAGCTTGGAAAAATGTTAAATTATCGTCATCAGTGGGTCTGACCGCCAGATTCTGGCAGGCGCTTTTATCAGGATAATGCAGGAAATATACCGCCTTCCTGTTCCGATGTAGGGTCTACCAGTATAATGTAGTTCTCTTTGGTCTGTGCACATCTGCTGCTGTGTTTAAGAGGGCTCTAAGCTATGTGCTGGGGAGTTAACTGATGAGAAGACTGACCGTATACGTGGACGTGCTGTGTCAACGTGGAGTTTGCACTACTGTTTCTTGCAAGATGTATTTTTGGATTTACAAAACGGTGCTATGATACTGAAGTTAAAGGAATGTGAACTTGTCAGAGCAGAGGTAGATATCTTAGCTCATTTGTTGTCATCAGCGTTTCTTGTACCCAATGAAAACAAGATAAAAGCAGTAGCAGGCAGTGCCCAGCCAAGGAATCATAAGCAGTTGAAGTCATTCATCAAAGTGGTAAATTTGTATTGGAAATTTGTAGGTGAATTGAGTCTGTATTCAAGAAATTCGTCCCTCTTGTTGAAGAGAAATACACCACGGATGTGTAAAGCTGATTGTGATTGGAATTTTAATAAAATAAGCATAGTTTGAGTAATAGTAGTTTACTCCATTACCCAGAGATATCTCTCCTATTCTGTCTTGCCATAGTTAGACTATGGCATAGCTGCTGCTTTGTTTCAGAAGAAGTCAGTCAGTGAAAATGTGGAATAATAGAGTATATCAATTGCCGGTAGGGTGCTGACGAAATACGAGCAGGCCTATAACATACCTGAAAAGGAATTGCTGTCAGCAGTATGAGGATTTTTAAAATTTCGAATATACATTGAAGGGCATGAAACCATTGTAATGACCGATCATAAGGCTCTTACTTAGTTACCAAACTATAACTTGTTGTATAAAAGGCTCAATCAGTTGACCTTGCAAATATCCAATATCAGATAGGCAGTAATAATATAGTTGCTGATGTGTTTTCCCACTTGTCAGTTGGCAATGATGGGAATACTGAAGAGGAGGAAGAAGCGACCGAATTTACAATTATTTACATGAAGGATATTGAAGGGGAAAGACAAATTAGAAGTTTATGTAAGGACATGAAACCGATACAAAGTGCTGATCCTAATTTGAATATAGTTAAGACCTGTATGAGAACAAGTTTAAGGAGAAATTCGGCAGATGGTATAAAGTATTCAAGGAGGTGTCGTTCTCCAGATAGAAGAAAAGAAACAAGGTGTGGCGACTGTTCTGGTCTGAGAAACACATACACTATGTGATCAAAAGTATCCGGACACCCCCAAACACACACGTTTTTCATATTAGGTGCACTGTGCTGACACTTACTGTCAGGTACTCCACATTCGCAAATTCGGTAGTCATTAGACGTCGTGAGAGTGCAGAATGGGGAGCTCCGACGAATTTACGGACTGCGAACGTGGTCTGGTGATAGGGTGTCACTTGTGTCATACGTCTGTACTTGAGATTTCCACACTCCTAAACAGCCCTAGATCCACTGTTCCCGATGTGATAGTGAAGTGGAAACGTGAAGGTACACGTACAGCACAAAAGCGTACAGGCTGACATCTTCTGTTGACTGACAGAGACCGCCAACTGTTGAAGACGGTCGCAATGTGTAATAGGCAGACTTCTATCCAGACCATCAAACAAGAATTCCAGACTGCATCGGGATCAATTGCAAGTACTACGACAGTTAGGCGGGATGTGGGAAAACTTGGATTTCATGGTCGAATAGTTGCTTACAAGCCACACATCACGCCGGTAAATGTCAAACGACGCCTCGCTCGGTGTAAGGAGCGTAAACATTGGACGATTGAACAGTGGAAAAACGTTGTGTGTAGTGACGAATCACGGTACACAACATGGCGACCCGTCGGCAGGGTGTGGGTATGGTGAATGCCTTGTGAACGCCATCTGCACAGAGTGCGTAGTGACAACAGTAAAATTCGGTGGTGGTGATGTTAAGGTGTGATCGTGATTTTCATGGAGGGGGCTTGCACCCCTTGTTGTTTTGCGTGGTACTATCACAGCACAGGCCTGCACTGACGTTTTAAGCATCATCTGGCTTGCCACTATTGAAGAGCGATTCGGGGATGGTGATTGTATCTTTCAACACGGTCGGGCACCTGTTCATAATGCACGGCCTGTGGCGGGTGACTGCAAGACAAAACAACCCTGTAATGGACTGGCCTGAACAGAGTCCCGACCTGAACCCCATAGAAAACCGTTGGGATGTTTTGGAACGCCGACTTCGTGCTAGGCCTCACCGACTGACATCGATACCTCTCCTGAGCGCAGCACTCCGTAAAGAATGGGCTGCCATTCGCCAATAAACCTTCCAGCACCTGATTGAACGTGTGTCTGGGAGAGTGGAAGCTGTCATCATGGCTAACGGTGGGCCAACACCATACTGAATTCCTAAATTACTGATTGAGGGTGCCACTAACTCGTAAGTCATTTTCATCCAGGTGTCCGGATACTTTTGATCACATAGTGTACGGTCCTTCATAAATTGTGTACATCTGAGCCACAGACGTTATGGGTCATGGAAATGTCTGGGAGTGCTGCAGAATTATATATTGCTTAACAACTTGGACCACAGTTTGTGGAAACCACTAGGTGCTTGTGACAGGTGTCAATGGGTCAAACAGAGCACTTTGCTAGGCAAGGGGAAATGCAGAGTATCTTGCCAAAAATGTGAGGGAACTTGTAGCAGACGATGTGTTTCGCTCGGTGTCAATCAATAGAGGTGGACAAAAATGTATCCAACTTCCTGTAGATGTAATTTCCAAATATATGAAGTTATATGTTACGAATAAGCCTACTAGCAGGACTATGATTAGCTCGCGTCCTACTATGTAAGCCGAAAGTGGTGCTTTCTAACAAAAGATCACAATTAATTTCACGGATACGGGAAAGTTTCATGGAGGTGGCAGGTGTGAAGCACAATAGGATCTCAGTTGTCAGGAAATCCAGGCTGAACGGTACATGTGGGATCTTCGTTTATACCAGACATACTGCAGCCACGGGCCGTGTGGGATTAGTCGAACGGTGTTGGGCGCTGCAGTCATGGACTGTGCGGCTGGTCCCGGCGGAGGTTCGAGTCCTCCCTCGGGCATGGGTGTGTCTGTTTGTCCTCAGGATAATTTAGGTTAAGTAGTGTGTAAGCTTAGGGACTGATGACCTTAGCAGTTAGGTCCCATAAGATTTCACACACATTTGAACATTTGTTTTTGCAGCCACGGACATACACCACTTGGGCAGAATATATGGCCACGTTCGGATATGAGATGAATAGTGTAAAAAGTAGTGCTACAGGATTCATACCACATGAAGTGATGTAGAGTGAGAAGGCAACTAACCTGATAGCCGAGATAGTGAGTTTTCCGAGAGGTACACTTGTCTCCGAACAGAAGAGACAAAAAGTAATATGCAGGTCAAGTGGCGATGGGGGCACTCAGAGGAAACACAGCGACGTGTCAACATACTACAAGGTGGATGATTTGGTGTTAGCAGAAACCAAGGAAAGATCAGACAAGGTAGATGGGGAAACAGAAGTTTTTTGACCTGTGGTATAGTCCGTTTGTGGTTGTAATCCGTCCTCACCTAAATGCGTGCTGGTTGATGTAAACAAAGTCATGGAAACAGTTCGAACTCTCGAATATGATTGAGTTACACTTGTACAAAGAGCCAATGTAATGAGTGAAACATACGTTTGATAGTAAAAGGCATATACAAATATATGAAGTATATAATTTCCATGTTTTTAGGCCAATATGTTGAGTAACTAATATTACTGTGTATCTGTGTGCTTAGTTTAATATTTTTGAAAAGGTAATTTTTCTGTATGGCCAACGCCCTTGCTGCAGTGGTAACACCGGTTCCCATCAGATCCCCGAAATTAAGCACAGTTGGGCTTGGCTAGCGCTTGGATGGATGACCATCCGGTCAACTGAGCGCTGTTGGCAAGCGGGCTGCACTTACCAGTTGTGAGGCAAATCGACGAGCTACTTGACTGAGAAGTAGCGGCTCTGTTCATGAAAACTGACAACGGCTGGAAGAGCGGTGTGCTGACCACGTGCCCCTCCGTATCCGCATCCAGTGACGCCTAGGGCTCAGGGAGACACGGCAGTCGGTCAGTAACGTTGGGCCTTCCGAGGCCTGTTCAGACGGAATTTAGTTTAGTTAATTTTTTATATGAGAGTGTTTATACAATTGTTTATTTTGGGGGAAATATGTGCTGTATATTCTGGACTCCAGAATTTACGTATGGGTGACCGTAAACTGTGGAATAACAGCTGTGATATACAGTTAAAGCTGATAGTATGAATGGTGTGCTACAGACCACAACAGTTGTGGTTGCTGTGTTGCATATGAGTTTATGACTGAGTATGGAAAGGGAATGAGGAAAATAGTGGGTGATATTTTATATACTACTACCGAAATGGTGTGAAATGAAGGTGCATCGTCCTAAAGTGGGTTATTTTGATGTGGTCACACACCAAACTTCTTTTGGTGTGTGGGGGTAATTCAAAAAAGGATTGACTGATAGCAGAATGAAATATATAACAGTGTAACCTAAATTACGTGAATTGATTGCCGTAATGTTTTTTGAACATATAATTATTTTTGTCTGTATGTTGTGTGGTTGGATTTTGTACTATTGTATAAGGGGATATTTAACAAATTTACTTTCATTTCATTACATAAGAGTTGAACCAGACAGTATTGAACAGCAGACAGCCTAATATGGAAAGGAGTAGCCAAGGTGGATGCTGATACCTACACTGAAACCAATCATATGTCTGTACTATTATTGCCACATTTTTTCATTCCATGTGTGGTTGGAAAGCCTTGTGTTAATGTAATACAGTGGCAATATCTTGAGCTATTCTATCTTTAAATAAAAAGAGTTATTGCTACAGAGACAAAAAGTCTGTACTGGTCATACGTTCCTTGCAAGCTACCTATCTGCTTGCGTCAAGTCTCTCTCTGAACTTTAGTCTCAATTGTGTCAAGCCTGGGTGTCACAGCGGGCTAGCTTCTCTCTGACCGGTTCCTGGTATTCAAATACCTTTAATGGCCGGTCACTCATTCTGTGATTTTGTTGTTGTTTCTTGCTGGAGTCGTATCAGCTGACTGGGCGGAGGGCCTGAGATCTGCGCCAAACGTTGATGCTGCGTCACTTTAGCGTTTGCGACGTGTTTTAGTACGTCACGGCATGTAATACAATGTTAATTGTATACACAGGGCAAAGAGCACAGACGATTTTAATAACTAAGCTATGAAGATGTGCGAACGGTTATAGGACCCTGAGTGTAAAACAGAGACCGATGTGCCGTATTACAAATTTACATGTTTCATTGCTTTTTTATGTTGTTTTGCCCGACTAATGCACTACCGCTTACACACAAAAGACATTTGTGATTAGAATCATTATTTATAGGAATTTGGATTAGATTATGTGTTTTCCAACTGACAAATGCGTACTTAATTTTCGCTAGGCATAGATATACCGATAGTTAAGTTTGTTTAAAGAAGACAGTGATGCGACATAGGTTAATTTAGAATAGTTAGGTCAAATTTATATACTAGTTTTTGAGATCATTACTGTCAGAGATTATGAATACTGGTGTCTTTTGGTGCTATTTATTACACCATTTACTGTGTGCATGTTGAAACAAGTGAGGGTATTGTTAGCAATCGCCTATTTTGCGACTATCAGCGTCGCCATAACAAGGTATGTCTACCTACTGTGACGCCGCCCCATAACAAGGCATGTACCGTCTGTGATGGGCAGGAGAACCTATAGTGAACTGCCACGTGCCTGGCAGACCCAGGTCAGACAGAGCGCGTGGGACGGCTGAACACTGGGACAGAGCCGCTGGCGGCTTGGGGAAATTTCGGCCGTTACAGTACTGTAATGGAGCCAACTCGCGGACCTAGAGTATTCCCGCCGCCACGTTGAATAGTACTACAAAGATTAATAAAAATAGAAACAGTGCAGGTACTGAGGAGCCACTTAGCTCATCTTCAAGACAAAATTATGGCGATGGTGATTGTCGAGACAGTCACTCACACAATCGCATGTGAGCGTGCACACACACACAGACTGTTTATCCTAAGCTGATTTTAATGTCAGAGTGCAGTCAGATCAAGATGTATAACGTATAGTAATCAATGATTTTAATGTTTTAAACGGTGTTGCGTTTACATCCAGTTACATTAATATCGCACTGTACAGGATGACTTTATTCTTTTCAGTATTGTTCACCAGCATAGTACAGTCTATGACAACGCTGGTCTGTTAAAGTGTGATATTTGCCTTGAAGGGAAAAAGAATCTTGTAACAAATTGCATTAATAATGTAGCACATTCCATATTTAATTAATTTCTTTTGTAATTATGAAACTGTTCTACCAGCAAACAACAGAAGAATCAGGTAACATTACTATTTAAATGCTTATCCTTTATTTCCCTGTAAAGCAGTGTTGAAATCAATAATGGAATAAACATACTAAGTTGTGATGAGTGCTAAGCAAAAGACTGGGAGGTGTCGACGCAAAGGGGAAAGGATCAGAGTAGAAATATACTTTGGATACTAATTACCCTAATTAAACCTCTATTTTAGGGATACCGCCTCTTCATAAATCGTAATGGTGACTGCAAGTCACTGGTGGAGACTACAGCTGCTTACACCTCCTTGCAGTGGAGGATACAGGAAAACCTCAAGGAGGGGGCGCTAAAGATATCTTGAGCTACCTTTACTTTTACCGTAATAAAAAATAATCAAGTCTCTTGCAAAGTTCAAGAAAGTTTTATTTGAACTGAGTATACACATATACAAGACAACGCCATCTTATGATACAAAAAAGTTACAATTGTGGTCCTCTTCCTCAAATGACGAATTCTATGCGTTTATTCTTCCT
This sequence comes from Schistocerca americana, assembly GCF_021461395.2. Classification (NCBI taxonomy): domain Eukaryota; kingdom Metazoa; phylum Arthropoda; class Insecta; order Orthoptera; family Acrididae; genus Schistocerca; species Schistocerca americana. The sequence continues at coordinate 497,847,578 of NC_060126.1, read as the reverse complement.
GGAAAACTGGTTGATTACATCGTCAATAGGACTGTCAATGTCAGGGTGAGTGTTCAACAGAGCTAAGCCATTAAGTCAACCCTCCGTCATTGTCGACGTCAGCTATGTCTTTGTACGCCGCAATGTTGAAAAAGTCCTTTCTTCTGTAGCAGCAGATGCAGGTAGACTAACATATATGTTGTACAGCGTGTGCAAAGTGCGACAGTCAGATCTAGGACAAACAGACAATTTTTTTCTTATTCATTCTTCAATCTTCATATTTCTGCCTCTGAATGTAAACTAGCTTCCTATTCAGCGAATAGTCCGTATTTATAACACTACGTATTGAAGGTTCTCTCTATAAGAAAACGTTTCTCGAATAAACGGCAGACGGAAAAACGTATCGAGATCACTAGAAACGCCGCGCCTTTTCTCGTAGGTATGTGTTAGCTACCTATGTGCCACACAGAAATGTATAAAATACGATGACACGGACGCTCGTGCTATTTAGGAAAGTACAAAAACTCGATAACTCGATTCAGTCGAGTCGAGTGACGAAAGAAACGAACGAATAGCGTGCGGGCTGACTGGCGAAGACGGCGCGGGTGGAAATCCCGCAAAGGGGGGGGGGGGGGGGGGGGGGGGCGGGCAGGGGGTGCCCTCGCGCCCTCCATATATATCCACAACTGCATCCCTGTACCAGCTAGTCACTTCTGATGCCTCCATTTTTAGCCACCCTGTGAATTTTCATCTGTTTCGTTGCGGGATTTACGTAAATAAGTGTTGACTGATCCAGAACATGTTGTAAACCAACTGCAAAATTCTCCAGTAAGCTAGAATTTATAGAAAAAAGGAGGAGTTCGCGATAGCCTTTTGTGTTGTTGGTGAATCAGTAGTTCGGTTACTGTAAAGAGGTACAGACCCGGAACGTCCAGGTGCCAACTAGAGCACAGCAGTGCGTGCCCGATACACGTCAGGTATGCAATGTGAGAGAGAAAACCCTATAAACGTAACACCAGTTAGAGGAGTTTGCTGAAGGCGATCGCTGGCGACTATTGGGGACTATGGGCTCCCCATAGCTATTCCCTCAGTATATTTAAACATTTTGTCGTTTACGTGGATACGTTCATGGTATGGCCCCATGAAAAAGACGCTATTAACAGTTTCTCAAACCAATTTAATAGCCTCCAAGACAGCATTAAGTTCACGATGGAGGTGGAAAATGGTGGAAGTCTTCAGTTTCTAGGTGCACTGGTTGATGGAAAGGATGGTGGGACACTGGGACATAGAGTTTTTGGAAACCTTACGCAGATGGACCGTTAGCTGCATGCATCGAGCTGTCATCAATCGTTCCAACGAATGGAGTGCAGCCAACTTTGACCAGAAGAGCTTATGCCATTTCAGATGTAGGAAGCCGGACACAAGGTGGATCATCTTAAAGTTGTGTTAAAGATGAATGGCTACACACACAAACAGATCTGTCGTAATTTCCAGCTTGTACCTTCGCGGGAAGCATTAGAAGATATCTGTAAATCGGTAGCTTTCCTACTTTTCTCTGGGATTGTATTTTCGATAATAACAAGAATTTTTAAAAGATATGAGATAAAAAGTGTGTTTCGTCCGCCAGCCAAGGTTAGAGCGCTTCTTGGCTCAGTGAAAGAATGAGCTGAGACTGAGGAAGCCCGTGTGTAGAAAATTCCCTGTTACTGTCGGAAAGCTTGTATTGGTGAAACAATTCCAACCAATCAGAACCGATGGGTTGGGTACCAGGACCACACTCGTTTGTTTCAGCTGTGTTTCCGAGGAGCGTCAGATGTTGTATGAAAAGAAAGAATTGGTTGCCTCAGCGTCCCTCTGTGGACTCTGTTTCCAAAGAATCTGTTAAAATTCGACAATCTGACAGTATTATAAACAGAGACCAAGTTTACTCTTTAAGTACGGTCTGAAACCCTGTTTTATCAGACATTAAAAAACAGCTGTCTTTGGTTCGGCCATCTGAATAGTTTTTTATGGCAATTTTAACTATTTCGCCATGTTCCACCGCTGGAGTGCTACATGTTAACTTTCTTTAGAGGGCAGTTACAACGATCTCCTGTGCACATGCTGTTGGCCTTCTGCGGCCTGAAAGGAGACGCCGCCTCCAGTCCGAATTCAGTTTCGGTGTGTCCATGCAACAGCATACTCACCTGAAGATAGAGGCCAGGTGTACCGCAGCAATAATGTGTCACTTCATGGTCTGGGTGCGGACCCGCGAAGAGTATTATCAGTCGTTACACCTGGAAAGCCTAAGCAGTCACGGCTCCTCAATCCCTTCTACGTATGTATCCCACTTCTCCGCACATTCATTCTTCTTGACTAGATTACTCTCCAGGTTAGCCAAGAGCGCTAATGCGCTGCTTCCTGGACTCGGGTAGGCGCACCGGCCCCGGATCGAATCCGCCCGGCGGACCGTCGTCAGTGGGTGCGCCGGCCAGCCTGAATGTGGTTTTTAGGCGGTTTTCCACATCCCGCTAGGTGAATACCGGGCTGCTCCCCACGTTTCTCCTCAGTTACATATTTCACAGACATCTGAACACGCTCGCACTATTCCATTCATTACACTCGATGTAGACAGCAGGCGTACACTAATTCCATCCCGGAGGGTGGTGGCAGGAAGGGCATCCGGCTACCCCTTCCAACTAACCTTGCCAAATCCGATCCTAACAATGCCTACCCTGCGTCAGTGTGGGACATGGCACCAGTGGAAGAAAGAAAGAAAGATTTCTTCTTGACTAGTTTCTCAAATTTCAGCCTACTCTTCATCATTACTGATTTATGATCTGCGTTTGTACCTTCTCCTAAGGGACCTTACAACAATGGGTACTCAACTAGCAGATTTATAAATAATGGCCAGATAAGAAAAAAACGTAAGATAAATTACTGAAGACTGCAGGCTCTATCTTCAGTTGAGTCAAAAATTCTAAAGCAGAATATTGACTGGCTTCATAGGAAAAAGCTTACAAGGTAGAACTTCAATGCAGAAGACTAAAATAATTTACTTCACTCTATTAGTCTGAAATATTATTCAGTGCTGAAGACATTCTGATTAGGATCAATTACTGATACTTCCAAGGGCATTAGGTTAAGGTTAGCTTCTATAACAGGAGTCCTCAGTTCGTCGATCGCGATCAGCCGGTCGTTCGCCATGGCTTTATGAGCTGTTTTTGTAAAACGTCAATTATTTGACTATGAGTCTTTTGCGCGGTATTTGTAGGCGCCAAATCTGACAACAGTGTCTCCACCTCTATCGCCTCCCTTTTCATTTCACAGGCTTTAACGCTCGCCCTAAGCATTAGTTTTTCCTCCTGCATTGTGAAGTTACTACTTGCGAATAGTAACTTGGCGCATTGTGAGAAGAGGTTCGGTGAACACGGAGAGCATTTAGAGTTTGCTGGAGGATGCGCTGCGGTGTGCGGTGCGGGAGCAACAAGCTCCACCTCCGGTACGCAACACAAATCTCGGTTTTCGTTCTTCGGCAACAACAATGTGCACGAGAGAGGTAATGAACAGTTAAATATTTTCTGTTATCGAAACTGATATTTATGTTTGTACTGACATGTCAAATAATCGTCTCATCTTCGAAAGAATCGCGACCAAATTAGACCAACAGTTCACACCACAGCGACAGCACAACTCAGCAACAATGATGAATAACATGCTGTAGAGTTGGCAACGAATTTCTCTCGATCTCTACGGTGCCAAGTCTTCCAACCTCTACCGAGTGGTACCGATCGGAACTAGGGTGTCTATGAAAAATGTTTATGAGGAATGAGTGCAGCTAAACTGAGGAAAACATACCACTTCGGTGCTAGGTGGAGAAATGGATTTTGTTACAAACATAAAGACTGGTGTTTATTTTTGACATGTAATACCTAAACAAAGGATATACAGGGTGTTACAAAAAGGTACGGTCAAACTTTCAGGAAACATTCCTCACACACAAATAAAGAACAGATGTTATGTGGACGTGTGTCCGGAAACGCTTTTATTTCGATGTTAGAGCTCATTTTAGTTTGTTCTTCCACCTACGCTCAATGGAGCACGTTATCATGATTTCATATGGGATACTCTACCTGTGCTGCTAGAACATGTGCCTTTACAAGTATGACACAACATGTGGTTCATGCACGATGGAGCTCCTGCGCATTTCAATCGAAGTGTTCGTACCCTTCTCAACAACAGATTCGGTGACCGATGGATTGGTAGAGGCGGACCAATTCCATGGCCTCCACGCTCTCCTGACCTCAACCTTCTTGACTTTCATTTATGAGGGCATTTGAAAGCTCTTGTCTACGCAACCGCGGTACCAAATGTAGAGACTCTTCGTGCTCGTATTGTGGACGGCTGTGATACAATACGCCATTCTCCAGGGTTGCATCAGCGCATCAGAGATTCCATGCGACGGAGGATGGATGCATGTATCCTCGCTAACGGAGGACATTTTGAACATTTCCTGTAACAAAGTGTTTGAAGTCACGCTGGTACGTTCTGTTGCTGTGTTTTTCCATTCCATGATTAATGTGATTTGAAGAGAAGTAATAAAATGAGCTCTAACATGGAAAGTAAGCGTTTCCGGACACATGTGTACATAACATATTTTCTTTCTTTGTATGTGAGGAATGTTTCCTGAAAGTTTGGCCGTACCTTTTTGTAACACCCTGTTTAGAACGCCATTTTCGAAGTTCTCACAGACCTCGAATCGGAAGCTGCTGTTGGTAGTGATGAAGTGGAAGAAACATTCTAATCTTAAAGGTAAATTACAGTCTCAGTAGTCGCTTTTTGAAGAAACCTGTACAAGGATATCTTTGGTAGATATAACATTTAGTGTATCATAAATATTGACGCAACATACAAAATCTTTTCAGGGCACAGATGTTGAGGATTGCTTTTTGGCAACTAGTGAGCTCTTGTTTTCCATATTTGGCAATATGTTAGAGGTAATATCTGCCGGCAGATACATGGCTCTGTCAAGACCTACTGTAACGCGAAAAGGAGGAATTAACGGTGGAAATTATATAAGGTCATATTTAACAGATTTACAGTCCTGCTTGAGTTTCTTATCGCAGTTAGATGAGTCAGTAGATGGAGTCGATTCATCTAAACTTATCTTTCTTTTGTAAGACTAATACTTTCGCATTTCAGTGTAAAAGAATACTTGCTTACTGTTTTGACCTTGGAAGACACTAAACGAGGAGAAGAATTTTACTTTGCATCAAAATCATTCATTTCTGAGTATGATTTTACAGTTGAGAAGCTTGAGGCTGTTACTACTGGTGGAGAGCCTTGCGTGATAAGCAGATACAAATGATTTGTTACCTTGTATGCGAACAAGTATCATGGTATCGTGCCTAAGCAACTGCTTTCAGTACATATTTCGAAAGTGCCACTTGTTATGACTATTGTCACAATAAATGTGAATTTAGTTCGCACACAGTCACTACAGATATGAACGTTTAGACTGCTATTGGAAGAACTGGGTAGCCATTATGGAGACTTGCTATTACCCATCGAAGTTCGATGCCTGAGGAGGGGTATGCTTCTAAAAATACTGACAGAACTTCTGCCACCGATAAAACCTTTTGAGTCTGAAAGAGAGGATGGTTGCTCACAACTGTACGATTTGAGCTGGTTGTTGAATCTGACGTTTGTAAATGATATGATAGTTAAACTAAATGAGTTAAACGAAAAACTTCAAGGAATACACCAAATTATCATAACTCTTATGTCTTGTGTAAAGTGTTTCACGCAGAAACTTGACCTATGACTGGCACAGCTACATAAATTAAATGAGAAACCTTTTCATTCTCGTGGAGAGAAATCAGATGCTCGACCTTGAACTTCCACCGTCGGGGGGCTGCGCGGACTTCAAGTCCCTCCGCCACACCTTCAACTTGCCAATAAAATGATTTTACTGCAATGATATCTTTATACAATGGGAAAGAAACTATATCTACATCAAGACAGTAAGACCACTCTATAGCGGTGACACTGTACTAACACAACCTACCACAAAAAAGGGCAAAACGTTTACCTACAGATGGCTGAATGGTTGTAAGCCGAACTATCGTGGCATGAAGTCGACGTTATCCAGCTTCAGTCGCGAAACTTCATGGAATAACCTTTACGCTCGGATAATTTCAAGAATCCCACTCGACGGTCAGTTCCCGGAGTAGCCTTGGCAGCATGTGGGCGGCAGGCTCAGTGTAGGCGGAACAGAATACGCTGCAGAAGTTTCGCTGAGGAGCCCTTCACATCCTCCATATAGTCCCTATCCCTCCCCATGCAATTTCCATAATTTCAGAGGTATGAAGTAAGACATTCGTGTCCACTGAATTGTTGTTGACGGACAGATGCACGGCTGGATACAGTCACGATTCCCTAGGTTATTGCATATATTTGTCACGGAGGAATCGACCAGCTTGTTTCACAGCAGGATAAATTTTTTTAACAGTAATGGCGATTTCTTTTGATATAAAAAGACATTTACTTTATCTCATCTGTCTCGTTTTCATTTGACTGCCCTTTATAGTTTCTAGCATCTCAAGATGTTTGTTGAAATACCTAGTTTTTGTTATGGATGCATATTCCGGAATATTTGTTGTTGGTAGACTACCGGAATTCTGGAAAATTCGGTGTTTTTACAAACAACTGCATTCTCCATCCATCTGTCTTTTAGTGTTTTTAATAAACGTGCTTACAATGCTAATTGTGGCCTTTCACTGAGAACCCTGCTTTCGGCTGTGGAATTAATTATAGTTACGATGTGACATTATTTGGACGAGACGCCGGGTAGCTCGAATCATCTACATCACAGTAGCTCCTATTAGGCTAGGTAAAAGCCGTCACCAACAAAAAGAGGAACAGCATTGTGAGCAGTACATCGTTCCTCAGATCTGTATATTCAAGAAACCAGTAGATTCCAAGCGAACAGCAAGTCAGGTGCACATCAGGCATCTATCAGAGTCCTCTGTCTACGCTGGTAAAAACCTTTCGAAATGACTGAAATGATTCGACTGAGTTGTTTGATATTTCTCGCCGTGGATTTTCCTGTTTGGCTTTTGAATATCAGACAGCAGGTAAATAATAATAATTATTATTAGTAATAGCAGTATTTGATCAGTTTATTCAAACTTTGCGCTCTTGACAATGACTTTTTGCGTAAGGTCCGTTCATTGTAATTTTTCGTGATTCGTAATTCGAATAATTCCAAAGCTTTGGTGCAACTATGAGTACGCCTGGTGAGTTTGCGTCTCGATATTAATGGCGGTGTGCCCAAATAATTATCTGCAGCGATGGTAGACATGCGTCCTGTCAGGACGGCTTCCAGAACAAAATAGGTGCCGTCTCCTCGGCAAGACAACCGAAGTGCATAATTATTCTAATGTTGGCGCGGGATTAACCGAGCGGTCTTAGGCGCTGCAGTCATGGACTGTGCGGCTCGTCCTAGCGGAGGTACGAATCCTCCCTCGGGCATGGGTGTGTGTGTTTGTCCTTCGGTTAATTTAGGTTAAGTAGTGTGCAAGCTTAGGGACTGATAACCTTAGCAGTTAGGTCCCATAGAAGTTCACATACATTTTTTTTATTCTAATGTTTCAGCGACTGCATGCCACAATCGATACAACCACTTATGTAATTTTCTTTGTTCTGAACTTATATCTACGTTTTTGCTATATTTCCACGCCCATCCCACAAATGTGCCTTTACAGTTGCCGAATGCAACATGCTGCTTTCAAAAAATTGCATCTGCATGTACAGCGCACTCCGTAAGCCACAGAAAGCTGCGTGGCCACGGCTACTTCTGGTTCCAGTATCTGATCCGACATTCCCTTTTCCACTCACGAGTGGTGCGTGGGAAGAGTTATTGTTGGAACAACTCTGTGTTAGCTGCAGTTTTTCGAATTTTCTCGTCGTGGTCATTTCGTGAGATGTTTGCGCGAGAAAATTGTTTGTTGTCCGACTCTTCCTGGAATAATTTCACTCGAAGTTTGAGTAGTAAATGTCTGCCACTAGAGTGTCTTGAACATCTTTGTATCGATCTCGCGCCGTCTAAGAAACCGTGACGAAACGCGCCGTGTGTATATTTACTTGGACGTCACAGCCCAGCAGTGGCTTCAGAGCAGCGAAGAAAAACTCAGCAGCTGGACTAAAAGAAACGCCGAACAAACGTTTGGTGACAGTTAGCAGCAAGTCCTCTTAGCGGAAGAACAGTTGAAGAACAAAGCCCAACGTCGCGGGATATGACACAGTCGTACATACACAATAGTGTGGCCCTATGCCACATTGTGAACCCAAAATATGATCGAAGCTGCCAAATTTCACACCTGATCAAAGGAGTTCATCTGGTAAAGGAAGTTTCAGCAGCTAAGGAAACCACGAAGACCATCTGTTTAAAGAAGGCCGTAATTGCAAGATGAAACATGAAGTATGACAGCAATCCATAAAGGAAGGCAGATGAACTACCTAGAAATAATGGAAATTAATAAACATATGTCTGTTAGTCCAAACTTAGTACCGAGTGACCAGAGACACTTCCTTTACTCCCCACTTCTAACTACAGATACTACACACAATCCCATCGAGACCACGTTGTAAATTACCCCTCTAACTCACATGTCCCATTTTCCTTTATTCCCGTTGCTATAATTTCTCCTGTCGTGTTAAAAAATTTGTTCGTGTAATCATAGCTGCTTCACTTACTTGGTTAATCTCACTAATATATCTTAAGTGTTTGTAATCTAAGAACTATTACAGACAGGATTATTTTGGGCAGCCAGACCTTTGGAACATCCCACCAAAGATTATTGTTCAGTTTATTTTCTTCTATAAACATCTGTTGTAATTATGTTTCGTCTTAGTTACACAGTGATACACTGCATTTACATTGAAATAATCCCTCTTGTTTTATTCCTAAACCTAGCGTTAGTATTTTAATCTCCGGAAATGAAGATATTCTGTATGTACCCTAGTTTTCTTGTATCTGATGATGACGCAGCAGCCGAAGGCCGGTTTGTGAAACAAATAAAAAATATTGTAGTATATTGGACCACTGTTGTGCATGTTTTAATTCATAATGTATAAAATATGGTGCCAAGGTCGGACTGATCACTGAATCAATGGAACATTCCTGATATTCTACCAAGAACCGACGAAACAGTCAATCAGTGCAATACTCTCGTCAATCATGTTGAAGTGTGTTCAGGCTGCATGCTCTACCTGAATGAGAAAGTATCGCCTATTTCTTAATCAAGAAATAAAAATCGTGGGGCATATAGAAAAGGCTAGGAGGCTCATCCCGATCAAAAGGAAACAAGGATATTCATTGATTTTTCGATTGCTTGATACTTTATGATTTGAGAAGTTTTATCAGAATGCGCAAAAACTCCTAGCGATTCATAAAGGCCTTCTGTACTTTCCCTAAAGAGTCACCTTCATCTTATACAGTCCTAGCACTGTATGACTAGAATACCGAGACCGAACTTCACGCTGATGCTAATAGTAATTGCACAGGCCAACGACGGAAAAACTTTTTTGCTGAAAATACCTTATACTTATGTTTTTAGGGTGGGAAATCCAAATATGATACCTAAAATACTGTATTGCCCACCATTTCCTCACATTTTACAGTTAAATTTATTAAATTAAGCTATTTTAAAGAATTTAACAGCTTTTATATGGTCAAAATAATTTAAAAACGAGGTGTAATGAAGTATATGACGTTGGTACCATTGCTGAAAAACATATGCTCGCAAAAAAAGGTCGATTACATTTTTATGTTAACAGATGGTGTTTCGTTTGCTGTCAACTTAACCTCATTTTTCCCGTTTTCTGTACATGTGCTCTGTGCAATGTCTAATCGTGATTGTAAAAACATTTTTTGTTATGTTTGTGGTGAATTTGTAATTAAAAGACACCAAACCAACAAACAGACATTGTGAAAATAGTTTATCTATCGTACTTGGTGATAAAGATAAATCTTGGGCGCTACATAAGGTATGTTACGTGTGTGTTGAAGATCTGAGAAAATGGTCCCAAATGCAGAAAAAAGCCCTTAAATTTGCTGTTCCTATGACATGGAGGGAGCCAAGAAAACATTCTGATGATTGCTACTTTTGCAGTGTTGATATTACTGATCATAATTCAAAAAACAAGAAGATAGTAAGCTACCCTAAGTTTCCGTCCTCCATCCAACCAGTAGGTCATGGTGTAGATTTGCCAGTTCGGGAACCACCAGATGATTTAAATTCTATTCCAACATAAGTATTTTCTGATACACAATCTCTTTTACAAGAACTAGATTGTGATGAATTCCATTGTAATACAGAAAGTGTAGGGCCCAAATTGTTTACTCAGACCGAGCTTAACGATTTGGTTAGGGATCCGGGCTTAACGAAAGAAAAAGCTGAATTCCTTAGCTCTAGATTAAACGGAAAGAACTTACTCGCAGTTGGAACTAGCATATACACGTATAGAAAGAGATAGCAGCAATTTTCAAAGTTTTTTCGGCAAGAAGGTAATTTAGTGTACTGCTCAGGTATTACCAGTCTGATGAATGAGTTTGGTATTGAATACAAAAAGGAAGACTAGAGGCTGTTTATTGATTCATCCAAAACTAGTTTAAAGGGTGTTTTATTACATAATGGTAACATGTATGTATCTATACCTGTTGGACATTCTGTACATATGAATGAAAGCTATGAAAACCTAGAAATAAAGCTAAATAAAATAGGATTTTCTGCTCATGGTCGGACTATATGTGGCGATCTAAATGGAACATGCGTTCTCCTTGGTCAGCATGGTGGCTTTACAAAATGTCCGTGTTCCTTGTGTGAATGGGACAGTAGGGATGGGGATCAACACTGGTGCAGAAGGAACTGGCTGGTGAGGGTGTCTTTAAAACTTGGTGAGAAGAGCATTCTACGCAAAAAACCTTGTAGATCCAAAGAAACGTACTCCTGCCATCTCTACATCTAAAGTCAGGCCAAATGAAACAGTTTGTAAAGGCTTTGCCTAAAGATGGACCATGTTTTAAGTATCTCAGCTAAAAGTTTCCACAGCTTTCTAAATCTAAACTAAAAGAAGGCGTCTTTGTCGAACCTGACATTAGAAGATTGATGTTTGATGTTAACTTTGAATCGACAACCCCCTTCAATGAGAAAGAGGCATGGGTGCCATTCAAGCAAGTTGTTACAAGGTTCTTAGGACACGAAAAAGACCCAGGATGTATTTCTATTATAGCTACAATGTTAAAGAAGTTTTAAACTTTAGGATGTTTAATGTGACTGAAAGTTCACTTTTTGAACAGTCACGTTGACTACTTCCCAGACAATGAGGGTGGGAGCAAGGAGAGCGTTCCCACCAGGACATTCAGGTGATGGAAGAACGCTACCAAGGCCGCTGGAACACCAGCGTGATGGGGGACTACTGTTGATCACTTCAGCAAGCGACTCATTGTAAAAAAGCTACACAAGAAGCTTCAAAGAAAAAAGAGATAGAAAATACAAACCAACTCCAGCTGACAAGTGACACCTATATTAACACATATCATTGTTTTAAGTAGCTAACTGTAAATACAAACAATGCATATGTTGTAACAAAGCGGGGCATTAATTTCCCCGTTTACCATAGAGCATAGGAGTTTTATACTATATAATAAAAAGCATATTGCTCAAAAACCATGAGTGATAAAAAAACTAAGGCTAGATTAAAAAACTAAGGCTAGATTTGGATTCAGCTCATAAAAATCTATAAAGATCAGCCATCAAAGTAAAACCAGTTAAAAAAAGAATTCGTTGGCCTGTGTTATCTATGCGCAGTTGCAATAAAAATCCAGGAAGATCCTGAATAGGTAATAAGTTATAGTTCCAAAGTGCTCTACAAGTCCAATGTGAATTAATCTACAACCGGGAAAGAGTGCTTTGAAGTTGTTTACGCCATCAACTACTTCGGCGGAATTTATTTGGCAACAGTGTGAGAGACCATCATTCTCTTCGCTTGCAGACTATCCAGAGAAATCCGTTAGGCGTTGAGGCCTTAGGAGTATAACGTATCAGTGGCAAACAAAGACTGCGACAATAATTAACCAGTGAATTAGATGACATTTCTATTGAACAAAGGGAAGATCCAACAATGGTGAAAACCATTGAAATCTTGAAGAAGGGCAACCCACCTAAGGGTATTTGAACTAACAAACGGAACATTCTGTGAAAGTAACTATGGTTAAGAGCCCATAATGGTTGGTCGCTATCCCAGATCATCTAGGCAAACAACTAATCTGAAGTATTTTCACGACGCTCCCACAATTAGATATCTGGAATTCATAAAGGTTCTAGACGGAATCAGATGCAGATGTCACTGGCTAGGTCTCTACTGATCAGTTAGACATTACTTGAAGCACTGTAAGGAATACTTACGATGAAGCGCGTACTTCAGTACCATTGGGGAATTTGGTGCCAATCTCGACTGCAACAGCGCGATTCCAGCTTGGGGGAATTGACCTCTTAGGGAGGTTCGAAAAATCGACAAAGAGGAATCGTTAGATGATAGTCTGCGATGACCACCTCACGTTCTCTGTAGTTATCAAAGATGTCCCGACTGCCGAAGCTGCACAAATAGTCAGGTTTCTTGGAGAAACGCGAAGCACCGCTCTGATGATCTCTGATCGTGGGAATGTTATTTAATAGAGACAAGGATCAGAGGTAATCTCACTTTGCGACACCACCCACTGAGTGAGAACTGCCTATCGTCCACAGTGGAATTGCCACACAGAACGTTTCAATAACGCGTTACCAGATATGTTCTCCATATTATGTCGAACAGAGAATCTGGGATCCAGTACTGCCGTCTGTGATATTACATGCAATACAGCGAAACGCGACGCAGAAGTCTTCGTAATGTACTTTCTGCATTCCAGTCGCGAGGCGGAAGTAACACCGAATCATTGTTCCCGTTCCATCACGGAATATACTTACCATGACTGCGTGAAACACATGATCACCGGGTGCTAGGCAGCTGGCTGGCATGTGGACCTAGACGGCTAGAAGAAAGACCGAGAATGCTATTGTCTTCGCGTCCCGCATGTCGTGTAAGACACACGGAAGTTGTAACTATGGTCTGTGTACAGAACACCTGTAACGCCCATTATACACATACCATTAGTTAACTTACCTTTCAGAGGTATCATGACCTATTACAGCAAGTTTCAGAACTCTGAGTAGACAGTAGCGAAGTAAGCTATTTTTTACTTAACGTGTAACGATGTCGAGATTCCGTAAGTGTGTCTTTTCATTCATTTATTCAAGTCCTAACGACCTTTATCCGATGCTATTTTCTTGTCAACAGACCGTTAATGGAACGTTAGCCACTTTAACAACTAAGATAGCACTTTTCGATATATTTCTTGCATGAGTATGACACGTGTGTCGTATTTGATACAGTGGATTTGTATCTGGGAAAAACGTCTGTTCATTTTTAAATAGTCAGAAGTACTTTCTTATCAGTTTGGACACAATTCTCTTTTTTTGAGTGATAGTGTGTGAAGTACCTATAATTGTAGCAATAGATAACAATATAATAATAATAGCGCTACTAATAATGAGAATAATGACTTGACTGAAGGAGAAATGAATAAAAGTTTTTCCTTAGTGCCAAAAGATGTGATGGGTCAAGAGCTTCTGAAGACACTGGACTTGGAACTCTATTCGAACTTACTGAAATGTCAAGCAATGATGATGGTGAAAACACCTTTGTCCCACCAACTGACACGGTATCTGTAGCTAGTTTTGTCATCACCATCATCACTGCTTAACATTTCATTAAGTTCTAATAGATTTCCAACTCGAGTGTCTTCAGAAGCCCTTGACCCATGTCATCTTCTGACTTAAAGGAAAAAATCACTCTCAAGATGGCTGGACGGCATTCAGCCGAAATGTTAGAAGAAGAAGTGGAATTTATGCGGCTGCGCGTTCGAAATTGAATGGAACAAGATGTCATTCAAACGTTCTGGCTAGTCACTAAACACAACAGCTGAAGAAATATAGTATTTTCTGAAGGATCTATTAAGCTGTCATATCTTGACTATCATAGAGTGCACACAACATCCTCTTTACGAAAGTGTAACTACTCATCTGTGTACTATGATGAAATTAAATGATTTATATGTGTGGTTTACTGTTCATTTCAAGTGTTAAAAATATAAAATCAGTATATTAGGCAAGTCCATTTACATAATTTGCTTGCTCTCACTGCAGCTGTGTCGTATAGGACTTTTTTTTCAAAAGTCTAGCCCATAATTCTTGAAATCAATTGCATTTGATTAACCTTGTTAGTCAGTTTATTAGTTGGGTAAACATGTCATTCAGCTGGTGACTGTGAAGAGGCAAGCCAAGCATCGGACAGTGAGATATACTAGAGACTTGACGGAAAGTTCGACAATGAGGAAATTTTCTAAAACGCTACTGAAGGCCGTACCGAATCATCTGTCGCTTGTGGGATGTCGCATGTGAGGTAGGTTATTGTAACCCTTCGTCGATAAAAGCACTGGACTTCATGCAGAGAACATGGATGACGTCTCTTCCATATTCTCTGTACGAAGTCCCACTGTAGTCGAGAGGCAGACAGCGTTTCTAGGGAACAAAAGACCAACTCGACGTTTGCGTGTGTTTCGATGGGAGGGGCTATGTGCTACGCTCATTAAATCGACGGGAAAAAGAGGATCCGCCGGCACCGCCCTATGGATGACTGTCGATGGTTACAGTTCACGAAGCAGTGAGTCGCTGTTACTCCAGTAGAGCGAATAATGTTACGAATTGTGGTATATGCACTGTGCCGTTGTTATTTCCAACGCCGGGTTAAATTCTGTGTTTTGCCAGGGTCAAATGTTCCCACTACTAAATGATTGTTATTTGTTATTTATCACTCCCAGAGGGAACTTGAAGTATCTTACTGTTTTAATATTAGTATATTCTGGAATATTCGATGTTTGTACAAATACTAACATTCTGGAATATTAAATGTGTGTATATGTAGCTTCACTTCCGCCCATGAGGTCAGTTGTTTTCTGACATTACGTTTTTGATAATCGTGCTTTCAGTGCTAAATGTATTTTATTGACGATCTTCATCTTGGATTTGCGACTGATAGTGGTTGATACATGACAATATAGTTAAACTACAGAATAGATATTCCTTCGCATGTGTTCACTATTCTCTTTCAGGATTTCCCTCTTCCTCAGTTGTTGAATTTACTGTTGTGTAGTTTTCCTTTGAGAATAAAACAACATATCGTTAGAGCTTCGAACAGAAAGATTAAAAAGGAACCTCCGGTCTGTCCCACGTAGATATGTAACATAATGTCACAGGGTATAAAATCTGATACATATAACTCTGTTTTGAGGGGCTATAATCATCTTTCACTTCACCGTCTTTGGTAGCACTGTAGACAGGTAATGCCTTGGAAGGAAATGCTCCATGAACAATACTAACTTGAATCTATGAGCGACTGCAAGGAAACTGATTGTCACTAGAGCGGCTTTATATAGGCAGAGAGACCGAGTGATGTGGCTCAGCGGTTAGCACAGTGGACTCGCATTCGAGAGGACGATGGTTCAATCCCGCGTCCGGCCATCCTGATTTAGGTTTTCCGTGATTTCCCTAAATCGCTTCAGGCAAATGACGAGATGGTTTCTTTGACAGGTCACGGCCGACTTCCTTCCCCATCCTTCCCTAATACAATGAGACCGATGACCTCGTTGTTTGGCCTCTTCCCACAATTCAATCCAACAGCGGAGAGGGGAGTGACACTGGGCTGAAGCCTGTGGAAGATGTTCAGGATGTACATTGAAGAAGTGGGAGAACAAATGAAGGAGAAATTCTAAAGTTCATGGAGAGAAAATAAAATTCAGAAATTTGTTGATATTATTTTATATCGGTCAGAGAAGACGACGGATTGGAAGATCAGTTGAGGCCAATGGAAACTACAACGTGAAGAGGTGTTAAGGTGAAAATCTGTAAAAGTAAAACAACGATCATGGAATGTTGTCAAATTACATCAAACAACTAAGAAAGAACTGTGTTAGGAAATGAATCACTAGAAGTTCTGTTTGAGGTTTGCTATTGCAATAGAAAAATAGAGAATTAGACAATGGTCGAAGATGAGAGGAAGTAAAATATAGACTGGCAACAGCGAGAAAAGCGTTTCTGAGTAGGAGGAACTAGAAATCGTCGAACCTAATTTTAGTTATTAATAGTTTTTCGACGTTATCTGTCTGGACTGAACGTCCTATGGAAGTGAAACGTGGAAGATGAACAGACAAGAATAGACGCTTTTTAAATGTCTACGAAAAATGCAGAAAATTATAAGGGTTGCAGGTATAACTAATGAAAAGAGAAAAGAAATTTGTGACATATTTTAGTTGAAAGAAGGAACAGGATAGTAAGAGACATTTTGAGGCATTCAGAAATCATCGATTTGATAATAGAGGAAAGTGTGCTGGTTAAGGGCAGAAATGTGTGCAAGTAACCGAGGGCTGCTGCAATTATGCATAGATGAAGAGACTTGCACAGGATAGACTATCTTGATGAGTCAAATAGAACCAGCCGTTCAACTTGAAACTAATCATGTTGAAAGCTGTTATCTAAAGAACCTTTAATTCAAAACTGTATGACTTTTAAATTCGGATTACTTTCTCGCCCACGTACTGTGATCTATAATAGTCTTTTACATGTAAACAGTAACGGTGTAATTTATTTTCGATGTTGTGGTCCCAAATACTCCTAATTGTACCTGACTATCTAAAAATGAAGCTGAATATAAAAAATGGTAATCACTAACAAACAGTATGGCTTCCTCGTCGAACAGTTCAACACACATACTAAATGTTGTCTATTGAAACTATGGCCTATTAGAAAACGCATCTACTGAATTATGTAAAAAGTTAGCAAACGAATACTAGCCCCCTCCCCCCCCCCCTCAGAGGTTCGAGTCCTCCCTCAGGCATTGGTATGTGTGTGTGTGTGTGTGTGTGTGTTGTTGTTGTTGTTAGCATAAGTTAGTTTACGTTAGATTAACTAGTGTGTAAGCCTAGGAACCGATGGCCTCACCGGTCTGGTCCCATAGGTACTTACCACAAATTTCCTAATTTTCAAACGAATTCTGTTTCTTAATTTCACCTCTTAAAAACCGTTCACGTAATCAAGTGTTTCTTATCTGCAAGGAATAATTCAACCGTGCTGCTTCTCGTTCAGTGGTAAGAATTTAAACTGCTGCACTGCACGGTCCTGAAATGAATCCCTAAGCGATTAACTGCCTTACCATTTACATTAGGATCCCTTTTTCCACATTTCAGATGGCTGTCCACACAATAGTGCAAGGCGTGATAGTACAGTAATGTTAGAATTTCGATTCAAACTTTGAGGATAAAGTTAGCGAATTTTTTTATAAACGATATTAAGATCCCTTTAATGATACGAAAGTGATTCGTACTAACACAACACTATGATCTTCCTTTGCAATGTCATATACAATGACAACTAATGAAGACAAACACTATTTAAGTTAGAAATTTGCTCTTTACTTGTCCTGCAAAATGCTTTTGACTAAAAGTGCAAGGCGACGAATAATAATAAAAATTCTGAAGACGTGATCAATAATTCGCTCTGGACCCCAAAACATAGATATCGTTGAACAGAATGGCATGTTTATGTTACAATAATTACGAGGCTAGCGTTTGCAGCAACTAAGAACTCTACAGGGTGATAATTATTGAAATGTATGAAATAAAATCGTCATAGTTGTGAACGGTTTGCGTTACAACATTCAAGCTTCGCATGGAGTGATGGCTACAAGATTGCGGATGCATGGTTTGGTTTAGCAACGAATCCCAGTTTTATTTGGATGGGTTCGTCAGTAAGCAATATTGGTGCATTTTGGAGACTGGGAAACCGCATTTCACTATGGAGACGTCTCTTCACCCTCAATGGGTGACTGTGTGGTCTGCAATTCCCAGTCACGGTTAAACGATACTATATTCCTTGATGGCACGGTGACTGGCGAACTGCACGTGAAGGTTTTGATAGATCATTTCATCCCCATTATCCTGATTTCGGCAAGATATGGTTCGTGCAGGACGGAGCTCTACCCCATCGAAGTAGGTGAGTGTTTGATGTCCTGGAGGAGCACTGTGGGGACGGCATTTTGGCTCTAGGGAGCCCAGTGGCAACTCACATGGGCCTCCACTGGCCGCCGTATTGTCCGAAATGAACCTCTGCGACTCCTTTTTGTGGGGCTTCATTAAAGACAAGGTGTACAGTAATAACCCCAAAACGTTGCTGAGCTGAAAACAGCCATTCAGGTGGTCATCGATAGCTTCGATGTTCTAACACTTCAGCGGGTCATGCAGAATTCCGCTATTCGTCTGCGCCACGTCATCGCCAATGATGGCAGGCATGTCGAAGTATCATAACCTATAACTGAATATCTGTAGTGACGTTTACATATTGAATAAAGTGTGTGCACAACGTAGTTTGTAACTTATTTATGCTTTTTCCATATAGTTTCATAATTGTCAGCCTGTACGTTCTTCTAAATGTGTCGCTCTATAAGAAATCATCTCAAAAGCAAACTCTAACCTCAGTCACTCCAGGGAGTATCTAAAATACAATTCACTTTCAATTCAGCGCGTCTGGCATCAAAACTCTTCTCTCACCAACGAATCATCACAATCTCTCCCCGCAGCCGACTCTCTCTCTAACTCTCTCTCTCTCTCTCTCTCTCTCTCTCTCTCTCTCTGACTCTCTCTCTCTCTCACACACACACACACACACTCACTCACTCACACACGCAAGCACACTTTCTCTCTCTCCTTCTCTCTTTCTCTTTCCCCTCTATCTCTATTGTCTACATTCAACAATACTATCTCAGGTAACGAAAGAGTATTATATCACTTACGCGTTCAGGCATAGAAAGATTCTCATAACTACAAACATCCCAAACAAAAGTGCCATCTCTCACGATACATACACCTTTCATACTCAGAAGACGAGAACAACAACGACAGTTGTACTCTCTTTGGTAGGCTATTCGACACTCCGCAGACGTCCACTGACGACCGCTTCGCAGATTCCCACAGCCCCTGGGATCCCGGAGACGGTGTTAATTGGCGCAGAGGACTCCCTGTCGTTCGTCTCCACCTCCCTCACCACCTCCCCCTCCCCCTTCACCCCCCCCCCCACTCGACCCACTGGGCGACCTCCACCACACTGCGCGCCCCGGCTGAGCCTCTGACGCAGAGCCTCTCGAGTAATCCGCCTTCCTCCCTGCCAGGGACTTAGGGTGTTCCTGGAAAAAGACCGCACAGTAGCCGCCCACACGGCCCGGCTTCGACTCGTCGGCAGAAGCCGCTGTTGTCTTGGAATAGCTGCGGCGCGCGCTAGATTGCGCACTTCTAAATATTTACAGAGCGCTCCGCGCCGGGAGAAAATGGCGGGATTAGCGCAACCCCGGTATTCGCGCCTCTTGTGCGGGTCTGTTGGGGGCCCCGTGTTTGTCCACCGGGACTCTTGTGACGCGCGAGATAGCAACTGGAGACGCCTCACTGTGTACTGTATCCAAGCGCGACCGCAGAGCCGGTGTTATTATTTCAAAAAGCGCCCTCAGTTCCAGTCCTTCTTGACTCTCAGAGATATACATTCGTCTACAGCCTGGGTGCAGCTCCACCGCGTTCAAAATATAAACTTTCAGCAAAACTAAGTTTTTGGCCCTGTGGCCTCTAAAAGTAACAAAGAATTTCTCATATCACTGAAAAATCCTGCGACTGGATTTTCTCCATCAAATTGGTTCAAATGGCTCTGCGCACTATGCGACTTAACTTCTCAGGTCATCAGTTGCCTAGAACTTAGAACTGATTAAACCTAACTAACCTAAGGACATCACACACATCCATGCCCAAGGCAAGATTCGAACCTGCGACCGTAGCGGTTGCTCGGCTCCAGACTGCAGCGCCTAGAACCGCACGACCACTCCGGCCGGCTTTCCTGCATCCTTTGTTCATTCTTTTCTTGTGCTTCTCTGATTTATATCTAGTACGAGGCTGTCCATGGCGTACCAAACACGGTTGCCGATCAGGATGTGTATACCACGCTTGGGCCAAGGCTAGGCCTAACTTGGCTTCGCTCACTCCTTCCCCGACGTACTCGGTACAAAGTGCTATTTCTCTTTGGGTAGCGGTGTAGTACCTTGGGCCGGCGCAACTATCTTCAGTCCGACATGATAGTGGTATCAGTGCTGTGTATCCTTCGTTATTCGTTCGTGGTATGAAGGACGTACGCAGGTCCGGTGGCCATTTGCATAAAAAGCGGCTCTCTAGCGACCGATAGTCACGAGCCTTTAAAACTGAATGGTGCTGACAGAAGAGTGCGATAAGAATTCTGTATTTATGCACTCGCTTAATTGACAGATACTGCAAATTTGCTATGAAACGACAATACGATACATAGTAGTTATAAACTAAAGATACTGTTGACAATGAAAGAGCAAAAAATTGCAACGACGGGGAATGGGATAAATTATTCTGTACATTAAAAAGCACTTTGTGCTAAATTTGCACGCATGGAGCACGTCAATAAATCTGGGGAGGAATAGTAAAATTTCTGAAGTCGCACACATTTTTGCATTGTCAGTTGCAAAAATTTTCGATGGAATTTGTAATCTCCCCCCTCCTTCCTTGTTCCGGCAGTTGTGGACATTAAACAATGCCCAGTCCAAGTAACTATTAAGTAAAGCTTTTATGAAGATTTGAGAGAAGCGAAGATTACAATAAACTTTCAAGTTTACTTACCTTGTCATGTTGGCTGTAGTTCTTCTTGGCTGGGGGTCTGATTCTTGAAGCTGAATATCTAACATCGGGTCCTCACGGTTCGTTCGAACTAAATAAATTGGAATACTGTTCTTGCAGAATTTCTTACGTAAATATATTTTCTACTGATTTTCTCTCATATGAGTATATCATAGAGTATTTTGATTTTTCACATTGACGAAGCCGCAATTACATTGTTCACACCTATTATGCAAAAATACGTCAGATCACATCAGAAGCAAGCTTATGACTCTCACACCCTGCGAAAATAACAGTATTCCAAAGGGTTTAGAATTTTTCTTAATATATGAATTCTTACCAGTTTTCGTTTCATTATTCAAATAATTGTTTAAATGGCCCTGCGCACTATCGGACTTAACTTCTAAGGTCATCATTCCCCTATAACTTAGAACTGCTTAAACCAAACTAACTAAAGGACATCAGACACATCCACGCCCGAGGGAGGATTCGAACCTGCGACCGTAGCAGTCGGGCAGTTCCAGATTGTAGCGCCTAGAACCGCTCGGCCACACCGGCTGACGTTTCATTATTAATTTCTACTATTATTTCATAAATGAATCCAGAAATAAGCATAGTAAACAGTACATGATTGCGTTATTGATAATAGAATTTTAAGTGTGCAAATAATTCTTAATTTCAAATGCTTTTAAAAAAAAGTAATTTTAATTGTACGTTCAGAATTAGTACTTGATTGTAACATCGAAACTAAATATTTTATAAACTTAATTCCTTTTCATAAATATTAACTTGAAATATAACATACTCTGTATAAAATTATATGAAAGTTTCCAGAAAAGCAACTGAGGTAATACTGACCTCTCCAAAACTCGAAAAACAGTAATGCTAGAGGAGGACGTCCCGTTATACGATAAACGAAGAGTATGGAGAGTTTGCACATGTAATACTGCAAAGTACGTTCGTCTAGTCAAGGTGCACACCTGAAAAGATTTTAGGATTTAAAACCTGCTAATCTTAAATTTATGAAGAAAAAAGGACTGCAGGAACGAATGTCAAAACATCTAGCATGGACTAAAAACCTTGCATTTTAGGTTATATTGACTCCACACTGCCCACAGTGGGCACTACATTGTGAAAAACAACTGATTTCTGGTTTAGTGGGGATGCATTTAAAGAAAACCACATTATGGAAGGGACATATTCCGACATAAAGCACCGTCCATTTCCCTAAGCTCACCGAAATTAAAGAAAAATGAAGGTTCGAAGAATTAATTGTGGCGTGAAAGTATAACAAGGATGGTTTTTAAGCGTTTGGTGCGCACTGCCAGGCTTCACAACCGTTTTCGAGCTGTTTTTTTAACCTTATTCGTTTCAGAAGACAGCACACACGTGCGTGTGGAGATGTAACTGATTGACCTGTAATGTAATTCTAGTTTGAAACAGATATTCTTTTACTTCAGAACTGTTCTGGAGGTGTACATTGATTCCTCAGGTAAGATTATACAAGACTTCTTGATGAGGTAACAGAAGTGCTACAAAATTGCGATCAAGACACACCGATGAGCCAAAACGTTATGACCACCAGTTTAATAGCGTGTGCTTCGACGTTACAAACACAGTAAAACTGAGTGCCGGCTTTCTCGGCGAATTTCATATGTGAACTCTTCACGGGTTGTCAGCCAAGTAGCGTCGTCGTCTCGTAGCAACGTTTCGATGGAAGCGTCTCTATCTTCTTCAGGCGAAGTGTCGGGATATCGTCGGTCAAGGGCTGATATCTCTGCTGGACCACTCTCCGCTTCCCGCCGCCGGCCAATCATGCACCTACGGAATCGCCCGATGCACCTGTAGGGGCCGGTGGTGGTGGGGGGCGGGGGGGGGGGGGAGGGGGGGAGGACGTGTGTGAGGGGGTTCGTGTGCCAGCGTCCGACTCTGTCTGCTCCGTCCGTGGCCCTTGGTGGAACGGAACGTTCTTCTCTGATTTTCCTGATTGTAGGCTTCCAGGCTGTACTGAGATGGCAGCCACTGTCGCAGTTGATTAGGTTGTCGAGACGGAGAAGACAGAGACCGACGCCGCGACACGAACCCCGCACACGCGTACCCCCGACCACCGGCCGCTCCAGGGGCATCGGTCGATTCCGCGAGCTCATGATTGGCCAGCGGCGGGAAGCGGAGTGTGGTCCAGCAGAGATATCAGCCCGCGACAGTCGATATCCCGACCGCACGCGCGACGCCCTTGCGCTGTGGCTGCCGAAGAGTGTGGACTATCTGTGCTGACGCTGCCGAGGCTAACCCTTTGCTCTTGATCTTGTAGCGATCGGTTGCGCGCATTCACGCGTTTGGCTACTCGCCTTGCGTGTTCTCGCTCACCAGCGTTACTTTCTTTCAGATTCTACATCAGCCTGCAGCGGCCTTTAGGGACTCGGGTGGCAAAATCCACGTGGCGTGACACCCAATATCAAAGAAAACAAAAACTGTCGTTGCTTCCAAAGCAGCATAGTTGTCGTGTTGGGGGTCACGACATGGAGGAGGGGCAGAAACGAGATGATCGCTCCGGCGAGACGCAGGGTGTGGCAGATGAGGGTCCAAGGGAGTTTTCCCGGACGACGGCAGCGTCTGACCCCCCCAACCACCGACGAAGACGACGAGCGAGAGTTGTGCTCGAGGCCGCCGGATGGACGTGGAAATCACCGCGAACGTACGGCGAAGCGCCCGCACACTCTCAGGATAGAGACGAGGCATAGAGCCGCCGATCCCCCTGACTAAGGGGGAAACTGACGCCATCATCGCCAGGCTGACCACCGAGGAGAGTAGCATCTACATGCAATGTTTAGCCATGGGCACCGAAGTGGAAAGGGAGGAGGCACTCTCGAGACTCCAGTCCATGGTACCCGTGGGTCGCGACATCCAAGTGCATGTCGCAGTCGCCACGACAGATGCCGCGCGAACAGTCGCACCAGCCGCTCCGGCTGCAGAAGCCGCAACGTTGTAGCCAACGTCCAGGCTGGCAACACCCGACGAGTCTGTAGGGGTCAAGCAAATCTCGCGGAAGCGCCCAGCCGCGGCCGTAGAGGACACTCCCTCCCCCCAGGCAAGTTCCGGTCACGCCAGGCGCAAGAAGAGGAGGGTGGGTACGTCGCAGGACCACCGCATTGCCAAGGAAGCCCGGTGAAGAAAGCTTCATCGCACCCTCCAGGCGCCACACAGCGAGAGCCAGGGGGTTCGAACTGGTGACGCCGGAACAGGTCCTGGTTGCAAACCGTTATGCAGATCTGCCGGAAGTAGCCGAGACCGACGTGGACGGGACCACACCGACTACGGTGACGAAACCGCCCCGCCGCCCGCCGCTGATTACCGTCCAGTGGAGTGAGGGCTATAGCGATCTCTGAGAAAAGCCCTACTCCGTCGTAAAACCGCGAAAGGTGATCGGGGGGACCGACAAGTAAAAGGTTACAGTAGAATGCATAGAGAACTACGCGAAGCTCATGCAGCTCTGCGAAATTCAGAAGTGGTACTGCTTTACGCAGAACACGCAACAGGGAAAGCAGCTGAAGGTTGTCTTTCGCCACCTGCCGCTGAAGATGGAACCGGCGTTCCTACAGCGGCAGCTGGAGGAAATCGGCTTCCAGACCCGCCATGTCGACATGAGGAGCTCGCCCAGGACCCACAGGGACATGCCCTTGTTTCTAGTGGTATTTGTTGACAACCGGAAAATTTTTCTGTTTGACAACATTGCCGACTTGGACGTGAAAGTCGAACCACTCAGTGCGAAAGGCAGGCGAGCCCAGTGCTTCAACTGCCAGCGCATGGACGACGTGACAAAATATTGCTGGATGCCTGAGCGCTGCTGCAAGTGCGCCGAGGAACACTCGTTTCGGGACTGTCCCAAGAAGAAGGAAGACCGACCGACGTGCTGCAACTGTAACGGGGACCACGTCGCTGTTAACAGGGATCCGCCGCGTTCAAAAGCGGGAAGCGCGCCAGCCGCGTAAACCCGAACCGCAGCTTGGCGGACGTTGCTAAGGGGAAGCCGGCCGCCCTCCGACTCCGAGAGGCCACGGCCGCTCGCAGGGGAGGCCGCACCGGCACCGCAGCCGTCGCATCTGCCCTCGCCCGCCGCACCGCCTGAAGTCGGGGTGGCCGGCTTGCCGGCGCCCGCGGATGTAGGGCGGGTTGCCGCTCGCGCAGGGGGTTCGCCGCACGCCTCTCCGCTGCCGACTACGGGAAACGTCGCGAAGGAGTCAAACCTTCCCGAAACGGCGAAGGAAGACACCACCGAGCTGGCCGCGCTTCTGCGGTCGCTCAACCAGCTGATGGCTCAGCTACCGGTGCTCGTGGGAGCAGTGACGGCGGCCCTCCAGGCCACCGCTGGGAGAAGCCAGCCTTAAAATGGATAACTACTATATTTATGGGTTAACCATTTGCACATTCAACGCTCGGGGTCTCCACCCCCAGCAGAGCGAATTTCGCTAATTTCTACGGGACGAGGCGTCCGACATCTGCCTTTCGCAGTAGACCTTCCTCAAACCCGGGGTCGACGTGCGAGAAGCAAATTTTTGCTGCTACCGAAATGACAGAGCCACTCACGCTGGCGGCTCTGCCATCTACGTGAAGAAGTCACTGCGCCACAACCGGATTCAACTGCCGGCGCTCAACGCGCTGGAACCCACAGGAGTGGCCGTCAAATACACCGCTGGAAAGATTCTTTTCGTGTCGGTGTACCGGCAGCCTGGCAGGCCTCTAGACGAAGCCGACTTCGATACCCTGCTGTCTTTGGAGGGGGCGAGCTTTCAGTACCGGAGATTTCAATGCGAAACACACCGCATCTCCAGCGCTGTTCACTGTAACGGCGTGATCACCGTGGGGCCGTTTCACCCCACGATCTTCCCTGTACGGGGACAACCGGTCGTGCTCGATATTGCTCTTCTTAAGGCACAATTCGCGACCACCGAGATGCATAACATCCTGACCTCCGACCACGTACCGGTCATTTTTGGCCTCGACGTGGTCGGGGCTTCTTTCAGAGAGCCGTCCGATCTGTCGCAGTTTCGACCCCGAGCGCCTTCAGACGAAAGCCCTCCAACTGCTCGAGGGCGCGCCAAATCTCGCGGAGGTAGGGGTAGACGCCATCCTAGTATTCTTCACCCGAAGAATGCTCCGAACAGCAGATGAAGCCACCCCGAGACATCACCAACAGCCACGAGACTTCTCGCGACAGCTACCGCACCCTATTCTGGACGCGATCACCGAGAAGAACCGACTGTTTCGTGAATGGCAGCTCACTCGCCAACCAGACACGAAGCGCCGATTAAACCGCATGAGACGGGAAATTAAGACAGCAGCCGAGCAACGCCGGAACAAGGAATTAGCAGACGTTGTGTCTACCCTCTACCATGAGAATGGTAGTGCATGGAGGATGGTAAAGTTCATCCTACGCCAGCGACAGCGAATACCAACTTTACAGGTCGGGAACGAATTCGCCAGCGATCCGGACACGGCTGACGCATTGGCAGCCAACTTCACACCTGTGGCTGACGTCATCTTCGTCGAGCAAATGGTTCAAATGGCTCTAAGCACTATGAGACTTAACGTCTGAGGTCATGAGTCCTCTAGACTTAGAACAACTTATATCTAACTAACCTAAGAACATCACACACATCCATGCCCGAGGAAGGATTCGAACCTGTGACAGTAGCAGCAGCGCGGTTCTGGACTGAAGGACGTCGAGCACATATGGCGGGTCCGCGAGCAGCTACCAGCCTTCCGCACCACAAGGGAGGAAGGCGACGTTATCGAGCCGATAACGGAGGAATAAGTTGCTGTGCAGCTTCACTCGCTGAACCCCAAGAAGGCTGGAGGTAGCGATGGCGTCATAAACCTCCTGCTGAAGAACTTTCTGCCGGGATAACACCGGCAACTTGCCGATGTTTTTAACGAGATCCTCCGATCGGGTGTCTACCCCTCTGCGTGGGGACCCGTGCCTGGCATCCAGCTACCGACCCATCAGCCTGCTCCCGTCTCTCTCGAAGGTATTCGAGAGGCCCTACGCGAGAAGACTGATCCGATACTTCACCCAGGAGGGCATCATCCCGGACGAGCAGTTGGGGTTTCGAGAAGAACATGTCACTTCCGACCAGCTCCTGCTGGTGGTAGAACCGACGATGAGGACACTGGAAACAAGGGAATACCTTAGGGCAGTGTTCCTAGACGTCTCCCGAGCGTTTGACTCGGTGTGGCACGACGGTCTCGAGTTCAAGCTTTTTGAACAAGGGATATCGATGCCCCAGATGACGCTACTGCGATCGTACCTGTCTATACGAACCTTCCACGTGAGGGCCTACGACGGTACGTCCGCAGACCGGCAGATACGTGCAGGGGTGCCGCAGGGGTCGGTCCTCGGCCCCACCCTGTACTTCCTGTACACTGCCGACGCCTCGAATGTGGCAGGAGTCGGACAGGCGCTGTACGCGGATGAAACTGCACTGTTCCCTCGCAGCATGAACGGCCAAGTGCTGAGAAACCGCCTCCAACGCGGGTGCGACGCCTTGGGCTCATGGGCAACAAAGTGGCGGTTGAAATTCAACGCCACAAAGAGCCAGGCACTCGTCTTCACACGAAGATTTCTGCCGCAGGGCTTACGCCAGTCGAAATCCTGGGAGAACCTATCCCATGGAGTGGGACGGCGAAATACCTAGGTGTTACCCTAGACCGCAGGCTCACCCGGAAGCATCTCATCCGTGATGTGAAAGGGAGAGCAATAGGACGCCTTCGCGCCCTGTATCCGCTGCTAAACCTGCAGCCGTCATTGCCACCGCAACACGGCACCAAGCTATACCTAACGTTGATTCGCCCACTGTTAGAGTATGCGGCCGTGGTCTGGTGAAAAGCCGCAGATGGTCACATGGTGACTCTGCAGCGGATACAGAACCGCGCCCTGAAGACTGCTGTGCATCTTCGGAGGCGCTTCTCGTCGCGCCAACTCCACGAGGACACCTGGATCCTGCATCTCCGAGACAGGTTTCGCGCCATCGCCATGACGTTCTACGAGAAGACGGGACGCTCCCGCAAGCGGCTCATCCGTGGACTGGGCCAACGACCTCATCACATGCCACCCACTCGTTGGCCTGACCTGTTTTGAGGGATTAAGTTTTACTAATCCCTTACCAGAGTGTGTCTTTCTGTTTTTCAGGTTACACCAGCTAGGACCAATCAACAAGAGTGGTAATATATATTTCTCTCTTTTACAGGAACTGCACCACCTCGAACCAAGGATAGGCTCGTCTTTTCAGCGTCAGCATCCCGACACTTCGCCTCAAGTTGAAGGAGACGCATTCTATCGAAACGTTGCTACGTGATGACGACGCTACTCTGCTGACAACCCGTGAAGACTTGATATACAGTAAAACAGATATTTTGCTTGGCATGTGCTCCACAAGTCATTGAGAGGATTCTAGAAGTAGGTGGCATCAGCTGTCTACGCACACGTCAAGTAATTGCCGCCAATTACTGGATGGTGATTTACATTTACGGGCATGCAGCTGGCTCCCGAAATGTGTTCCAACTGCTGGCAATGACACCAATGTGAGTTCGCTATGATCTTCCTCAGTCCACTGCAACCGGGCGAGGAGACGTCTTGGTCAGCACATTGGACTCCAATGTTTATATCAATGGATTTCCGCGTTTGCTGCTCTTATCTTCACTGTAATGACTGTCCATTCGTCTCTCTTCAGATTACATTCTTTCCTTACTGCGTCACGTGCTCGCAACAACACCAGGAGGCAGTCAACCCAGCGATGGGCAGTGATCATAATGTTACGGCTCATCAATATACAGGGTGTAAATTTTAAGTTGACACACCAGAATAACTCGAAAAGTAGGCCTCACACGAAAAAATGTGTAGACCCCACAGTTGATTATTTTATAGGTGGACATATGCTAGTGCTAAAATTAGCCCGCCACCCCAGCCACCTGGGGGTGGGACGGGACGTATCTTTACAATTTCTAATGGGAACCCCCCCACTTTTTATTGCAGAATCAGATTCTACATAAAAAGCTACGTACACTTTGTCTTAAACATTTGTTTTAATTCTTGGTTGTTAGCGCTGTAATTCAAGAAAATCTATGTTCTCATTTGGGTTAACATTCGTAAAACACTAATTCATCTCTCTGGAACCCCACCCTAAGGGGAGAGAGGTAGAGTTTTAGTTTTAGCGAATCAAAATTTACGAAGTAAATAAGTATTTTTTATTTATCCGTAACCATATTCCACGCAAAAATGAGAACATGGATTTTCTTGAATTACAACGTCAACTACCCAGAATCAAATGAAATGTTTAAGACAAAATGTACGTGGTTTTTATGTAGAATCTGATACTACAATAAAAAATGTGGGTCCCATTCGAAATTTTAAAGTTGCCTGCCCCCCATCCCCAAGGGGCTGCGTTGGCCGGCTAATTTTGCACCAACAGATGTACCCCTCGAAAATAATCAACTTTGGATTCTACACCTTTTTTCGTGTGAAGCATAATTTTCGAGTTATTCTGATTTGTCAACTTAAAATTTACACCCTGAATACATGTGTGCGAAGGACCTGTTTTCGATTCTGATACTAGGTAATTCAATTCACAGAGCGACCTAGTGAGAAAACCTATGAAATTTTTCGCGTGTGTCCGTATGCAACAGTCTGTACCATATAAAAAATATATTGTCTTCAGTGCACCAAAATCAGTTAAACCATGTTGTAAATATGTTTTCCCTGTGATCGATGTTGTTGAGAAATGAGACATATAAATCCAAGTCGTATGTAGTCCGACTGCATTCCCATTTCACGGTGGTGTGTTATCAGTTTCCCCCTCCTTCCACTCGTAAAGTCTGCAGTGGATGTAGGAGAAGAGAGCAGCTAGGTTCGGCGCTTTGGCACCGACTTCTTCGTCTTCCTTGCTGTAGTACTTCCAGCTTCCTCTTTTTTAGTCTGTTAATCCATGCCTACCACTCAATTTGACTGTTCTTTTGCGTCTTATTTAACTAAAGATACTGAACCCTTACCAGCGTCTGTCCATGGAGCTTTCGTTACATTGCGCCACATCACATTCGTGGCTGTATCACGCATCCAGCACTCCGATGTCCAGTGCGCAAGACGAAATGCCCTTCGTACTGCTTCGCGTATCTAGCGGGAGATGTTTCTCGGCGGAGCAGCATTAATTTTCTGCACTGTTACACATGCAAAGTTTCTCTAAAACCTTGTTCTGACCCACGAGACAAATCTAAATTCTCACAACTCCACTGTATGTAATTGAAGTACTGGCTAAAATGCCCCGAGAACTGAACGTGGGATTGGAACATGTACACCACTAACCAGGGCTGTGTTTGAATACGACTCGAACTGTTCAAACAATTTACGTCAGACAGCGGAAATCTCGGGTTCTGTTCGATTATTTGCTCGGTCTGCGATCTAGCGACTTCAGGTGGTACTATCACAACGACCTATCTTAGCCTCTGTAATGCGCTATGGCTTCTAACAATAAGAATAGCTGTGAAACACGCACTGAAATATCTTCTAGGGTGGAAGTCGCGCATAATAACAGGACCTAATAAACAAATGTAAGAATACAATCATGATTCTGTGTAGTTCTCGAGCTTTCGATCGTCCCGCGATCTGGTGAGGTCTGATGGCCTGTGTAGTTTATTCTCGCGATAATAATTACCGTCACTTTATTACGATACAGTTCGTTTGTTCGACATTTAATCGTTGATTACTTGTCTTGATCGTTTCATCTGAATGTTGCCGTCTTGTCTTACAACTGATTTAAATCTAGTAAAGTTTTTATCTGTTATTCCAATACATGAACAGCGATTGAGTTGCTCACTGGCAACCCATTCGGCAAATCATTTCCGCCTCCCACAATCAAATAAAACACAGTACTGGGTTCAGTCAATCGTTGATTTTGGAGAACAACATTTTCGTCTGTCTGTTACCTTTACTTAAGAACAGACATAAAGCTATACGAATGTGTATTGTAAATTTGTTCAAACGCAACTGGAGCTTTAGCGGTGCTAGGATCTAATGCTGTGTCCCTCACTGTTCCACAAAATTGTGAAATTAATACAGAGCCCTAGGTTATTATTGTGGCTGTTTTTTGCGTATTAATTGTATTCGCGCCGCGCGAGTCAATGTCACGCGATTGTCGGAACAGGCTCGATACTTTTCCGAACGCTGCAGTGTATCGGGAAATCTCGAGCTCGTTTGAAAGCGAGTATTTTTTTCCCAGTCCTAGCGCTAAGAGCACATTCACCACTTCCAGCTGCCTTCTACCGATTCCCCCCAACTATCTCCACACAACAGACCAATAACACAGTTCACTTTCAGTAGGTCAAAAGACAAGCAGGAACACAACGCAAATTTTGAAAGAAACAAATGGAATCTACTTGTTTCAGTTAAATCTTGCTGTGGTCTCTTCCTTCAGTGAACACTATTTCCAGCTAGCTATCGGCTGCACGCAGTGATACAAGACGCCCTGCACTCTCTCTGACACGAACCAAGCCTTCGCTAAATCGTAAATGGATTAAACAGAATTCCACGTATGCGTACTGATCTATCTCAAAATTACCTCTAGATAGAACATTCTATGCGGTAGTAAAAGAGTTCAGACGTACACACTGACAAATAAACATGTAGTCTTTTACAAAATTTTGTTTTATCGTATAGTTCTAAGTAAAACCGCCTACTTAAAAGAATTAAAAACAATAAAGATCACCCACAAAAACAATTAGTTTGCTTTTAAGAGGCCTAAAATGTTGACATTAAATTATATTCAGTTCCTTTGAGGGCTCCAAGTGCTCATAGCAACTCCAAAACAATCGGCCGGTCCGGACTCCCAAAATCCAGTCAGATGTCTCAAATAAGTCAATTACGATACACATAGAATCATATTCTCCAACAAAAACAAAAGCATGAAACAGTTACAACAATCGTCATAAAATGAAACAATCCAGTATGCGATCCACAGTCTAATGAATGTAGGAAACTTTCTTTGGTAGTGTAATCCGAAAACGAAGTAATGAAACTAAAAGAAATTGTAAATCAGGCATCACACGGAATAAAACGATACTCTTAACTGTGGCGTAAGTTTACGAATGATTGGACAAATAGGAGAGATTAAGAGGTGGAAATGACTTCGCCACAATATGTCAAAGGCATCTTGCTGGACATGAATCATGCAGTAGTTTACCCAAATTCTCTCTCTCTCTCTCTCTCTCTTCTCTCTCTCTTAGGGCAATAGACGCTAAATTCAATCAAGAGCAGAGCTACAAAATATATTTACTTTTAAAACAGCTTAAAGAAGAAACACATAGCAGATCAAGGAGCTTGCTCGTACCGACCAGTAAGCATCAGCATTAGTATACAAAACTTGAACCGAGCGATGTGGCGCAGTGGTTAGCACACTGGAATCGCATTCGGGAGGACGTCGGTTCAATCCCGCGTCCGACCATCCTGATTTAGGTTTTCCGTGATTCCCCTAAATTGCCCCAGGCAAATTCCAGGACAGTTCCTTTGAAAGAGCAAGGCCGACTTCCTTCCGCGTCCGTCCGTAATCCATGAGACCGATGACCTCGCTGTCTGGTCTCTTCCCCTAAAATCAACCCAACCAACAAAAATTAAGGCACCCAGCCGAAACTGAAATAGAAATTTGAGGAACTGTCTGGCATAGTGTGCCCTACTCATAATATAGACATGAACAGAATGCTCTTAAACATGATTAATTGGTGACGTACATCAACACCACATATGACAAATGTTTGCTTGCCAAAGTGTAACGCTCGACGTTTATTCCTTTGCGCTGCTCTACCCGTGCCACGATGAGAGCGAAGTGATCATACAATGGTGTTCGGCCAAACTACCAGATGGCACGACCCTTAATCGCTGCAGCTGCTGTCCTTTAACTAAAACAGGTAGCCTTTTCAAGCACACAGACGCTCGTAATCTAGCTGGTGAATTAGCTGCATCGGAAGCACAACAATATCCCATCAATGCGCAGTTTAAACTCCAAGTATGACTCGAGCTCCAGTTCACACGCAGATGACGCTACGATCATCGCTTCTCTTCGCTACGTAATATACAATACCTCCTTGCGTCCATCTGTACCTGCAGGCTAATCTCAGGAACTGCTATGAGGATTTTTGTCCGATGTTCACTAAGAGATGCACTGATTCACGAAGAAGGAAAGGTTAGTATTTATTTTACAAATATTTAGTACAAGTTGTGTGTATCATGATAAATTAAAGGTAGGTTGAGTTGGTTGGTTGATTTGGGGTATGGGACCAAACAGAAAGATCATCGACCCTATCGCATTAGGGAATGATGAGGAAGCAAGTCGGCCGAGCCCTTTCAAAGGTTAAGTTGGGGAAACTATGGCACTGCCACCTAGTGGACAGTCGCCACGGCTCGGAAGAAAAGCAGTGATTTGAAGCAGCAGAAATTAGTACCGGGTTTATGTTCCAGTGGTAACCGGCACGCTAGGTCAGGGTGTTTGGACAAAGGGCTAGTTGACCTCTGCATGTAAAGAAACTGGCTTAAGTGTTTAACCACGAACTTGAAGGGGTGTCATGTGACGTCTGCCTGGATCAAATGAAGAGATAAATCCTGGGAGCCTGGGAGGGGGGCGATGGTACAGCATTTGATTAGAAAGTGCAAGACTGTGGGTTCGAAATCTGCCTGGGTTACTTCTCATTACCTCTAACTTTTAGCCCAGAATTCATCTCTGAATGACGTGGAGGTTCGCCAGAAACGAAAGATGGCTAGGATTCCACGTTACGTCGAAGCTACCGTTCCCCAACTGGATAACTGCTTAAGGAGTTCCAGGTCGCCTAAGCGACACCCAGTTGATTGCAATCGTTTCAGAACAACTGCATAACAAAAATCGGTGCGAGGCCAGAACTCGTGGTCTTCAATTATTTATGCGAAGAGTAAAACGCAGAAAGAGATGCAGCTTCGGTTATACAAATAAAGTTTTGTTGCAGCGCCACAGATGACACAACTTTCATCTTTCTGCTTTCCCTGAGTCAAGCCGAGATGTCGACAGAGAATTTTGGGGAGCGTGGCGAAGAAGTAGACCACAAAGACGTTCCTTCTTATTTTTTGTTTTATTTGTGACACATCACCCAGCCTCCCAAAGTGGTGGGGCAAATAAAAATGGCCCACATGAAAGGATACAACTGGACCGAACAACCGAACCCTATGACCACGTGTACGACCGCCAAGTGAATCAAACCGTTTCCGAGCTGTGTTGGTGTGAGTGGAGTAGTGCGAAAGGGATGATGGTACTGACAGTGGAGTAGCGGGAATAACGTTTGTTATGACAACGAAGTCTGGGAAACGGTGTGATCTGTTGGAGTTTACAGGTGTCGAAGTGCCAGGACTGCGGAAAAAAATGTTCAAATGTGTGTGAAATTTTATGGGACTTAACTGCTGAGGTCATCAGTCCATAAGCTTACACACAACTTTAACGTAAATTATCCTAAGGACAAACACACACACACCCATGCCCGATTGAGGACTCGAGCCTCCACTGGGAACAGCCGCACAGTCCATGACTGCTGCGCCTTAGGCCGCTCGGGTAATCCCGCGCGGCCCTGGACTGCAAAAGAACGTTTCGCATGAGATTGTAGCAATTCCAACAGTTCAGCTTCGATTTGCCCTCAGCAACTTGCTGACCAGAGCTCAAATGTGCCAAGAGGTGATTGGTGGTTGCGTTCAACATTTGTAAGGGTCAGGATAGTACATTTATTTTCCCCACCCTCTACATATTCAACCGCTCACACACGTACGATATCTACATTGGTTTTAAGCGTATGCCTTACATTACCATATCCTCACATCATACGAATGAACTGTCACTCGTAATACCAATTCAATACGGAAACACAAAATTCATGGCTCCTGACAGTTTCCGGGGCATGTGCTGCTTACACTCCATAATTTATTTGAAAGTGATGGTAATCAGTTACTTAACGTTCTTCTCTGAAGTTTATTCGTCATACACGAAAAGCTCTGCCGTTGTCCCTCAAACTCATTTGCTCTAGCATTCGTAGTAGGTCAAAGGCGATGAGTCAATGTACGCACATGCTTTAAAGCCTCATTGCGTGGCCACGCCTTCACCTAGTGAGACCCTGCGGAAGGCAGTACCAGGAGACGCAGGCCCAATAACAATACCGATAGCAGACTGGCTCGTAAGAAGATCATATTTTCGATCCTTCATCTTCCGTATTCGAAAAGTAACTTCGTTGATGTCAAAGGATCACTGTTGCACGAGACTGGTAAAACGTCTTAAATACCAAACCCAAACGATGGGTTCCATGGCTAGTAGTAGTGGGGCGAAGAGACGCCAGTTCCCCCAAAAAATGTTGTGTTGTAACTCTAATGTCGTGGACCTTCCCAAGAATGGAGCAATCTGATTGCTTTTACTGAATTTACTTGCCAAAATGCTACTGCTGTTTTGGGAGCGCTGTCCGCTGCTTTCGACAGACGGACATATTACGAGAACTTTGCGGAAAACTGTTCTGTAGAGATAAAAAGGAAATATACTGCAGTCATATTACTGTGAAAGTCACGCGTGAAAAAGTGGTCTATAGGTCACGAAATATGGAAACTATGACAGTCAATTACACCACTTTGCCACTGTTGAGCAATGCTTGAATTTTTCAGTGTGAAAACGATCTCCAACCAGTCTACATCACCACGAACGATAGTTCCATCGTCACTTCTGCATCCTGCATATAGCTGTCTACCACCTGGCACTCAATACATATACGACGAAGACACACAGATCCATAAACCAGGAGCACATGCACTGTGTACAGCCGGGGAGCTAGACATCCCTCGCGAGGTTGGCCGGTCATCTACCGCGGCCAACAGTCGGGCGGTAACCGCTGCTGCATGCGCTGGGCTGATCCGCGATCGGGCCGCCTTCCGCAGACAGCGGTCACTCTCCAAACTGGTGTACGAAGGCTGGGCTGGTTCCTCCGATACAAAGCGTCCGCAAAGGTATTTTTTTCGGCTGAGCCTGTTTCCTTCCGTGGTTTCTGCAAGTTATAGTGATTTGCAGACTTTGGGATCACAAGAATATTTACTTTCTGAGATCTGTCGATGAGAAACGTTTCGTCGATTACGAATAAAGTTACAGATCTTGAAACCGACATGGGCTTCACTATGCGATTTTACACGCTAAAAAACGACGATATTTGGTATATGAAACTTCCCAGGAATTGACGAATTTTCACACGGTTTGCCGGAATATGATACCATTTACGGGACTGTTTTCGATATCAGCTACGAAACATATGCTAAAGATCGCCTGCATGGTATAATTCAGAGGGTAAAGAGTGGAAATTATATCTCTAGGGAGCCGAAACCTTACAGAGATCATTATGTGGGACGTGCTGCAAACCACTGAATAACTTGAAAATTATCTCTTCTGCAAAGAGTTTTGCATGAAAATCGAAAACAGACGAAACTGATACTACCACTCGTATGTTTTAACGAACACCGATGTCAATAGAACAACGGATTGAAAATCCTCTTTATACCTTACGAAGCCAAATATGTTTTTAATACTCATAATTCTATGTGTTCCTCATGTCTAGACAAACAGTAATGACTGTTCCACCGGTCGTACACTATCTAGATGCAAACCATACATCACAATCGATGCTCTCTCAACAAAATAAAGACGGAAGACCTGTAGAACGGCAGTATACCCCACAATCGAGCAAGAGGCTTCTGCAACTCTCGGAGCTGCCAGACGGAAGCCCCAAAGAGACAGAGAGATCTGTAACGTCTGAAGTAGGTACTAAACTTGGTAGTCGAAAGCAAGGCAAGCCTCGTTGCATACCTATATAATATTTGACAGTGACCGAAGTATTGGAAATTTCTCTTAATGACGACAGTGGCTCTGGAAGTATCAATTTCCTACATAAATCTATAACCTCGTTATGATTGCAATTAATTTTCCACGTAAAATCTTTCGCACCCCTCTGGACATGCAATGAAATCTATGCGTCCTTCACGATCGGACATAGTCTGTTCAATTCGCACCCGCCATCATCCTCTTTGCACATGTCGGAACGCTGTCCACAGTAACTTTACTTGCAACAAATACGCATTTCAGGCAAGAAGTGCAGTTATCGTTCATACGTGTATGGCGCCCGAAAAAATTAGAATATATCCACACTCACACAAGCTAGCTACCTCGAATGCCCTCAGTTCTAAGAAATTATATGAGATTTAGGACTTCCTGTCAATCACATTAGAAAACCAAGTGGATGTATTTTGAATCAGGGCTTCCAGAAAGTGCCGCAATCCGCCAGTCACCCCTGAAACAAGTAAAGCACAGGCATCCGGCACTGCACGATAAGCATCAGCGCTCTCGCATACGAAAGGTTGAAAGCACATCACCGGTATTGGATGGTGTGCTGCAATAAACATCGCAGCCTATTGTGCGACAGTGAACATGTGAGTATCTGCTTAGAGAAACCGATGAGACAACGTTCTGCTTATCTAAGATGTCACAGCAATATTACCTGCCCTGTTGGTACACTCTATAGCAGATCCAGTTGAATTCTTGCACTGATACGTGTTTCAGCTTTTTACGAAGTGAATCTGTAACTCATTATAGTCGGAGATAGTCGTCAATGCACTGAAAACACAACCCTGCAAGTCAAATCGATCCCCTCTTACAGCTAAACGTTATGAAACGTCCCCTTAGAAAAATTTATGAATGACTGTGCTGGAAAACCTCTTACATTATTTGATTTTCAAACAGCTGAGCAGACCTGAACGTACTCAGACATTTCTCTCTTTATTTATTCAGATCATCAATAAACTGACACACAATATTTTTAGCGCAACGCAATCTGACTTTCAAAAATCTCTACAAAAGAATGGCCCTGACTAACATTAACCTATACCTTTCAAAAATCACTTACCTCACAAAAATATTTGTTACTCGAACTATTGCAATACAGCGAGCGCCACAGCTGCCAGCTAAATAAAAGATTCAAACTACTGAAGGCACTAACTATTGATATGCATAGTTAGCAAAAGAAAGATTTTTATAGAGAACAAACAATGTATTTACCTTAATAGTGTTCAATAGTCATAACATATATACAGGGTGAGTCACCTAACGTTACCGCTGGATATATTTCGTAAACCACATCAAATACTGACGAACCGATTCCACAGACCGAACGTGAGGAGAGGGGCTAGTGTAATTGGTTAATACAAACGATACAAAAATGCACGGAAGTATGTTTTTTAACACAAACCTACGTTTTTTTAAATGGAACCACGCTAGTTTTGTTAGCACATGTGAACATATAAACAAATACTTAATCAGTGCCGTTTGTTGCATTGTAAAATGTTAGTTACATCCGGACATATTGTAACCTAAAGTTGACGCTTGAAAACTCCGACAGCTGCAACATACATCGCGTTTCTACAGAATGATCTGCCAACGTTGCTCGAAAATGTTCCGTTGGAAACGCGTCGACGTATGTGGTATCAGCATGATGGTGCACCTGCACATTCCGCAATTAACACTAGGCTGACCCTTGACAGGATGTTCGACGGGCGTTTCATAGGACGTGGAGGACGCCTAAATTGGCCAGCCCGTTCTCCTGATCTTACACCTCTGGACTTCTTTCTGAGGGGTATGTTAAAGGAGAATGTGTACCGTGATGTGCCTATAACCCTAGAGGATATGAAACAACGTATTGTGGCAGCCGGCGGCGACATTACACCAGATGTACTACGGCGTGTACGACATTCATTACGCCAAAGATTGCATTTGTGTGAAGCAAATTATGGCCACCACAGTTGTAAGTAGGCTGTTTAGGTTTTCTTATTGGTAACGCCAACTCTGTATGAAAATCACTGGCTGTGCTGTGTGCAGTCTGTGGCTGCTTTGCATTGTTGTAATACTCGCCATTGTAGTGTTGGGCAGCGGCAGCTGGATGTGAACAGCGCGTAGCGTTGCGCAGTTGGAGGTGAGCCGCCAGCAGTGGTGGATGTGGGGAGAGAGATGGCGGAGATTTGTAATTTGTCATGAACTGCTATATTTATACATGATGATATCAAGGTAAATACATTGTTTGTTCTCTATTAATATCTTTCATTTGCTAACTATCCCTATCAGTAGTTAGTGCCTTCAGTAGTTTGAATCTTTTATTTAGCTGGCAGTAGTGGCGCTCGCTGTATTGCAGTAGCTTGAGCAGCGAAGATTTTTGTGAGGTAAGTGATTTGTGAAAGGTATAGTTTAATGTTAGTCAGGGCCATTCTTTTGTAGGGATTTTTGAAAGTCAGATTGCGTTGCGCTAACAAAATATTGTGTGTCAGTTTAAGGACAGTCGTGTATAGTTGTTCAAAAGGGCACGTTTCATATGTCGACCCTTAGCCGAGGATACCTCACTGGAATCTTCTGATTTTTTGTTGTAGTTTGTGTAATTAGTGTAGATTTTGTTTATTGCTAGCGCGTAATTGTAGAGAGAATCTCCTTTGTAGTTGTAGCCTTTCATTGTTGTACAGTAAAACAGTTGTGGTATGCATATATATTTTCACCAAGTATTTCGCAGCTACGCTTGCAATTAACTAGATATTATTTTGAGTGCTATGTTAATGTGTTCTCCTATTTTTGCACTTCAAATTGTGCTTTTCTGTGTTATCGTGTGAAATATTGTGACAATTATGGCGTGTGAAAAACGTAACACTAGGCTCCAAACTAAACTGAGAAATAATAGTGACGACGAGCGTAGCTTATCAGCGCCGCCGAGTAATGAATTTACTAATGTTCAAAGTAGTAATTTGGTAATTGCGCATAGGGGAATGGAGCGGGCGACAAACAATGGTGTAGACAGTGAAACAGGTAGTGAACAGGGAAGCGTTATCGATCGATTGGTCGGCAACAGCTCGCCTCAGGAATCGGGAATGACAGAACACAATATTGCAAATACTGCAGACTCAGGTTTTGGGTTCTCACCGTTTTCTCAAATGAGTCAAGACACATTTTCCGCTTGTCAAAATGTGAATGTTGCCCGTGCAACTTCACTGCCGAAAAGCACTGAGGAACATGTTTGAGACACCAGTGCATTGTTATTACAATTAATGCAACAAATGGGACAAAAGCTTGAAAAGTTAGACACAATGGAACAACACCAGAGACAAACACAGCAACAGTTAGACACAATGGACCATACAGTATCCGACGTATACCACATGATAATTGCGTTGAAGTTGAAACTCTGCGTACTAGGAAGAGTAAAGGTTTACACCACATTTCACATGTAAAACCGTTTATTGAAAGATAATCTGCTTTTTAACTTTGTCTTTGCCATAAAACTTTTCACTTCACATTTCTAGTATGCTGTGTTAGACTTAAGAAACTGCTAACATACAACAATGTTTGAAGTTAAATATCCAGTTAAGAACCAAGAGAACTTATTTAAACAGAAATTACGAATGCATTGTTAGTGTGGACAGACGACACAGTGTTATTGTGTGTGTGTGCATTCTTGCTTGTTTGTTGCACGATTACGTAACGACTATAAGGCTCACATACTTAGAACATTTACCAGTACTGCTAATGAGATTTTAATGCAACTTTTGGTTTACTTGAAAATACATTCTGGGTTTAAAGTACTTTCTGTGAGATACCAGAGGACACAGTGGTTAGTTTATGTGACAGCTACACGATGTTACCACGACGCTACTAATGAGTGACAATTCACAATGTTGCTTTTGCAGTGTATTTGTTTTATATCTGCACAGTTTTCTGAATTCTTCTAGGAAGAAAAACATGTTTTAGTGGTAACTTTTGTGGTATAGCATCAATGAGACAGCCTTTTTTGTGGCATAACAATACGTTACTGTACAGTACTTTCTTCATCACGCCAATAAGCATAATAACTACGATATCTATACGCAAAGCATTTCACTTTTGTTTATCATGTGGTAAGTACATTGACTTCTGCAGAACTTAGCTTTCGGAGGACGATAACTACGACACTTCCACAGAGATTATGTTGCGACAAGATGCACAGTTTAGCGCTACAGTACACGCATTTGAGTGATTAATCTTATACTTAAAACACTTATTTTTAAAGATTTTTTTTTAATTACAAAGAAAGTTTTCCGTGTTACATTTCATTCCATTGCTGTAATTTGTAACACCTGGGAGTATAGTTACATTAATCCTCAGGGGGGTACACGCCTACTTTGTGTACCATGTGTTTGGCAAGCACAAGGAACCCTAGCTAATATGGTATTTGCTTATACAACTTTACACATCGGTACCATATTTCTCTAACACACAAATTACACAGCTATCTGATCATTTAACTGAGAGAGACAAACATTTATTTTACTATATCAGTGACAGATGTTTACGTAATTACACAGTTGGATAACTTCACACTTATGAAACTGTATTTTGTCTGTACTTTGTAAACTGTTCATATTTTTTCGGAATCATTGTGATACTATGAGAGCTTTGAATGATGTATTTGGTATGAGATCATGATTTTTAAAGTACGTTTGAGGCAGCTGACACTTTTGACATGAGCAGAGAATTTTTTTAGGCTTAGAAATTATTGGAGGAAGTTACGACGATTTTGAGATTTGATTGAAGTGTTATGATGTTATTATTACGACGACGATGTGTATTATGTTGTTGAGGAATGTTTATTATGCTACGTATTTCTCATGATGAAATATTGAAGAAGTGTCGACGAATATGGATACGTATAATGAGGTAAGGAATAATGAGTAGTGTTTAGGGACTCTGATTTATGAAAAGGATGTTGGAAACCAAGAAACGTACTTTAAGAGTTATGAAATGTGTGTGTATATGCGTGACTGTATCACAATACTGACGAATATTTTATTTGGACACTTATATTTTTAGGATTTTCTTTCTACAGATTTGCAACGCTAATTCTTGACCTGTGAAATATTTTTATGTGAGACTGTCACTGTAGCGGAAACTGGTGTCGTAAATATTTCCATAAGAAAGTTAAGTGACCACCTGCACGTA
This sequence comes from Schistocerca americana, assembly GCF_021461395.2. Classification (NCBI taxonomy): domain Eukaryota; kingdom Metazoa; phylum Arthropoda; class Insecta; order Orthoptera; family Acrididae; genus Schistocerca; species Schistocerca americana. The sequence continues at coordinate 497,805,653 of NC_060126.1, read as the reverse complement.
ATGCGTTGTGGGCACGCAGCTGTGTCAAACACCTGGAGAACAAGCCATTAGGGTGTGCCTTTCTCGAAGCACAGGTAGAAAAAAAAAAAAAAGGAAAAAAGGCAGGCCTTTATCCTCGCCATTGACATTCCTTTAGAGAAAATATTGCAAATGCGACACCCTCATTACTTCCATTAACCTTGCTATTGACATTCCTTTGTAGAAAGCATCGCAAATATTACACGCTCATTACCTGAAAACATATGATTACTCGTACTTTGTGCTAATTACTGCAATGCTTATGAATTGATGGGAAATATTCGTACATCTGCACACCTGATTATGACAAGTGTCTTTCTATGAGAGTTGAGAGCTACTGACTTACGAGATGCCACATGACTATTGAATGATGTTTTTATGCTTTGGTTTGCGTAATTGCTTATTTCATTTGACATCTGTTTTCCAGCTGTGTTGCAGCATCGGTTTCATAAAATAAAATTAAATGCATTTGCTAATGTGAACACTTTCTGTCAACAGATCTATTAAATAATAATTTTGTGATCCACATTCTTCAAAAAAGGAGCACTTGGAAAGGAAAGAACAATAAGAAGGGACTAGTAACAGTAACACGTAATTTTCTTTTCAAGTACATGGTAATATTTCTTTTACAATAAGTTGTTGTGGTGCACCACTATAATTACATAGACATTAAGATATGATTATACATTTCCCTTATCTGCATTGTTGTTTTTACTGTAATATTTTTTCTGCTTGAGCTATGTCATGTTTAGATATAAGCTGCTGTTTGCCAGGCACAGTGCTACTGAACTTTAATTTGTGTTACTCTGCTAAGCCAGATTTATTTTTTTGTTGCTGCACATTGGCTCATATTAGTTGTAATGTTGCATTGCTTGGTAATTTAGATTTACTGTAGCTTGCTTTGCAATTTTCCAATTTTTTGGTCATTGCTGTTTGTGTTACTTATTTTGTGCTGCTGCATTGCCTCGTCCCTTAGTTTAGCATCTGAGCTCAGTAGATTTAAGTTAGCTTAAGAGGGGGTAGCCTCTAAGAGAATGAGTTGCGATGAATTGGAAGAAATGCATTGAGAAAACAGGTTTAGGTAGGATTTTCTTGGAAATAAATGTTGAGGTAAGAAATGTGTGAACATATAAATACAGAAAGCATGCTTAGATAGAATTTTTTTGGTGGAAACAAAGGATGAAATAAGAGGAAAGATATATGAAGTTTTGGGTTGGACTGCAGTACCAAATGATTCACTGAAAACGAACCCTGTCCTTTCCTATTGGTGTTATCCCACTATGTGTTTGTGTACCCTTGTGTATTTGTTTTCTTCCTGTCTCTGTGTAGTTTCATAGAATTTTTTCTTCTTTTAATATTAAGCTACATTCACTATGATGAGGAATACTGTTATCCTCGAATATAATTGGCATTAATAATATGTTATTTACTTTGTAAAGATGTTAGACATTATTTATTCTGTTTAAATGCTCATGTGTGAAGTTGATGTTACGCAAGTTATTCTGATCTTCTATGTATGTACTCATGTCATAATTCCTGTAACACTGATGTATATGTCTATTTCTATTCTTTTTTAAAGCCTGTACTACAAATGTTATCTGTATTGTTATGTTCTTTAATGAGGTATTTTGTACCTTTGTAATCGTATTCTTATGTTATAAAATTGTAATAGACACCAGTTCTTCAAATTAAGTTACATTTCACTGCACACGTTTCTGTTGGTCATAGTATATGGACAATATGTGAGAAGTAGGGACTGTTAGTGTTTGCACGTGTGTTAATAATTCAGCAAGGGACTGGATAACAGCATTGCTGGTTCTAAGGACAATTCCAAACACTTTGTGAGTGCACAAGTGGTGGTTTATGGACTTGCTATATTCTCTGCAAGACTCTTCGATGGTGATTGTGCACCTGCACAGTCGCAACAGATGGCTGCTGGCCATTTCTACAAGGACTACAGTGGGTCTACACCTTTGCTGACTCACCAGTACCATTATTTCTACAAGGCCTGCAGTGGGTCTGCACCTCTGGTGGCCCACCAATACCGTAATCTCTACCAGGACTACAGTGGGTCTGTTCTGTGATGACCTACCTACCAATATTCTTCAGAACGTCGAATGACTCTGCTGTGGGTTTGCTATGTTGTGGCCCATTACCTGTCTGCATGTCAAGAGTCAGCACTGTCTTTCCGTTGGAAGGACAACGCTACTTCTTCAAGACTGCATGGAAATCCACTACTTCTATGTGCATTTTCTTTTACTGCCCAGACTTTGAGAAAAACTCTGCATTTTTACTGTGATGAACAATGTGGACTGTCTTTATGGACTGTGAGAAATTTTTAGCTTTTGACCAACATTGTATCAATAAGTGTGTGCATTTGATTTCTTTGTTATTGTAATTATGAAAATTTTTTTTCAAATCTGTATTGGCCACTGCCCAATCCAATTTGTAAAAATTTTTGTGGGGAGCATGGGGGCTATGTAAGTAGGCTGTTTAGGTTTTTTTATTGGTAACGCCAACTCTGTATGAAAATCACTGGCTGTGCTGTGTGCAGTCTGTGGCTGCTTTGCATTGTTGTAATACTCGCCATTGTAGTGTTGGGCAGCGGCAGCTGGATGTGAACAGCGCGTAGCGTTGCGCAGTTGGAGGTGAGCCGCCAGCAGTGGTGAATGTGGGGAGAGAGATGGCGGAGATTTGTAATTTGTCATGAACTGCTATATTTATACATGATGATATCAAGGTAAATACATTGTATGTTCTCTAATAATATCTTTCATTTGCTAACTATCCCTATCAGTAGTTAGTGCCTTCAGTAGTTTGAATCTTTTATTTAGCTGGCAGTAGTGGCGCTCGCTGTATTGCAGTAGCTTGAGCAGCGAAGATTTTTGTGAGGTAAGTGATTTGTGAAAGGTATAGTTTAATGTTAGTCAGGGCCATTCTTTTGTAGGAATTTTTGAAAGTCAGATTGCGTTGCGCTAACAAAATATTGTGTGTCAGTTTAAGCACAGTCTTGCATAATTGTTCAAAAGGGGACGTTTCACAGTGAACATCTATTGGCCTGACATGTCGGGACACACTCTATTCCACTCCGTAATTGAAAACGGAAACCACGTGTGTACGTGTACCTCACTCCTCATGGTAATTTACATGTGCGTCAGTGAAAAAGACCAATAAAAAGGTGTTAGCATGTGGACGTAATGTGCTCCAGTCTCTTCTGTACCTCAGGTCCATCACCGTTCACTTTGGATCCCTAAGTAATACGGTGCTCTCCGATACACACGATCGAATAGCGGAGAAGTGGTACTCAAGCGTCAACTTTAGGTTACAATATCTCCGGATGTAATTAACATTTTACAATGCAACAAACGGTACTAATTACGTATTTGTTTATATGTTCAGATGTGCTGACAAAACTAACGGGGTTCCGTTTAAAAAAACGTAGGTTTGTGTTAAAAAACATACTTCCGTGCATTTTTTTATGGTTTGTATTAAGCAATTACACTAGCCCCTCTCCTCACGTTCGGTCTGTGGAATCTATTCGTCGGTATTTGATGTGGTTTACGAAATATATCCAGCGGTAACGTTAGGTGACTACCCTGTATATCAGTTCATGATATCCAGTATTACAAATTTACTGTCTCTGATGGACACACGTCCAGATCATCCGCTCTCAAAACTCCGCCATTTCTCTCCCCACATCCACCACTGCTGGCGGCTCACCTCCAACTCCGCAACGCTACGCGCTGTTAACAGCCAACTGCCCAACACTACGATAGCGAATATTGCAACAATGCAAACCAGCCACAGACTGCACACAGCACAGTCAGTGATTTTCATATGGAACGCTACATGGTGTTACCAACATAAAAGCCTAAACAGCCAACTTACTACGTATGTAATTATTTACAGGAATAGTATTCAGATCTCTTCCCACATACGTCTTATGATATATCGAATCACCAACCACAGTAATTACACGTCCCACCAGCATAAAATTCCACACAAGTAGCGTGTTTGTCACTTATAGGCGCACACATACCAAAAAATAATCGTATGTCCTCACACCAGCTGGGTGTCGTATTGTATGGGTTACCGTAGGAAAACCCCCACACTACATCGTCGTTATCACAAATTTGCCGAGAAATATAGGGTGTAATTAATATTAACAAGCCTCCCCGTCCTTGACGTACTGTGGGGCGGCGGGTGGAAATAATTGTTGTTATATATGTTTTGTATTTATGCTGTTTTTCCCGGCCTATTAGCAACATATTTGGGGCGGCGGGTGGAAATTTTTATGAATATTAGTGTTCCTATTATTCATTTAATGCTGTTGTTTTCCTTTCTCAACACTGGCTCTCTAACTACAATATTGGCAACCAGAAAGTGATTAGCAAAAGCCGGCCGAAGTGGCCGTGCGGTTAAAGGCGCTGCAGTCTGGAACCGCAAGACCGCTCTGGTCGCAGGTTCGAATCCTGCCTCGGGCATGGATGTTTGTGATGTCCTTAGGTTAGTTAGGTTTAACTAGTTCTAAGTTCTAGGGGACTAATGACCTCAGCAGTTGAGTCCCATAGTGCTCAGAGCCATTTGAACCATTTGATTAGCAAAACGTGAAGCCTGTAATTAGAAATCCTAGTGCCCACTTCATCTGAGAAATACATTTATTGCTACAGCTTATAGCTCTGAGGAACTAGGAGATTGCCTGGGATTCATGATCAAAAACGATTCTCTCTAAAATGTTCACTCTATTCTGAAAGTCACAGACCAAAAAGAATCCACACAATCCAACTACCAGAGCAGTTCAGAGTCTAATTCACTGATGCAACTATAACTGTTCAAATTAAATGTTTAAGTGAATGCTCGCCATAATTTGATGATAATGTTCATCAAACGCCACGCTAAATAATGGTAGAATGTCTGTCCCGCGACGGCACGTGAAAATACGACATACTCAAACTGAAGATAGATCATCAAAGTCATCCCAGAATTAACACTTCACTTGAAAACGATTTTTAGTAACGCATATCCCGAGTAACTTATTACGGCATCCGAGGCTGTTTATAGCATTGATACCGACGCGACGCGACTCCTGGCACAGGTGGTGCGCTAATGAGCATCTAAAGAGAACTGGGGCCTTTCTCTTCCTGCGCAGGATTCTTACATATGAAGCCGCGATGCGGACGGCTAAGGGAACACCTGATCAGATCCGCTATCCCGACTAGCCGCTGGGCTAGTAATGCACCACTTTAAGTTATCGAATAAATCATTGCTTCCTTTGCTGATGGCCGATGAAGCTCTCAATTTAAATGTGCAATCAGCACACAGGTAAGTAATCATAATAAAAGTCTGACGTGGCTAAGTCAAATATTTTGGGCGAGAGAATTAATTTAATTACACTAAACGGAGTAGACGAGCTCTGAACTTGCTCTTTGGAGATACGCTATCGCTATAGTTTTATAGATGTTCTGTTGAAACTCCTCACATCTTTACGATTATAGCGGATCTCCCTTCTACTTAAATTTAAACGTCCTAACTTTATTTATTCGCCTACTTAATCTATCTTGCTTCCTTAATTTTTAAGACAAAAACCAGAAAATCATGAATTTCAACTAAAATTTTAATTTGTGAGATCCAGAATACTGTTTCTACTAAATTATTATGCAAAAGGAATCTAAATATAAATTTTTAAGTTTCTAGCTCTTTTTCTGTTACGCCAATGATTTTTACAGAAGAACATCCAAATTTCGAAAATGGTTAAAGTTATTGAACTGATATTCAACACACATTGATTTAGTATTACTCCTGACATGCTACAAACGTTTCAGGTTATTTACTTGATTTTTAAAGTATTGCGCAACATTTATGACGTCAGAGGTAGTTACAGCGGACTAGGCTGGCACACAATGGAAAGACTGATGTGAATTTTATAAGGCGTGAGTATGCTGCTTCCCTACAGTACGTTACATACGTTCTCGCCAGATAGTCGACATATGCCAGAGCAGGAAGAACTGACATCCATAATGTAGAATGACTGACTCAGAACAGTCCAGCTAACTTTTACGAATACATGACCTCAGGCCCCAGACGTGTCAGCCCCACGAGATGCCTCGATTCCGCCACTTCCACAAAATGTTTTAACACTTTGGTCTCCCAGCCAACCAGAATCGAGGGCACACTGTAGATATTCTGGTCTTGGGATGTCGTAAATAAGTAGATCGGTGTTTAGATTTCACGATGAGAGCTGCGTCATCATACATTGATGTCATCGACAGTGGCTACTGATGTATTCCCACATATTCTGTCCTTGCGATATCGATAGAACGATCCACGGTTCAGTGGATGGTGCCGTATTTTGGAGTTTAGTGCTGACCTGCATCAAGCTGTTTGAAGCCCTCGGTGCACTTACTTTACTCAGAGGCACCAAAACAGAGATAAAAATGGAAAGGAATAATTTTCATATATCCAAACGGACATGTAACTAGCCCCCTTCATCCACATTTATATGGTATTTTCCTCAATTTTACTTGTTTTCCGTCGATTTTCGTTATTTCATTTTATTTTCCTTAATTTTAGGTATCTTTCAACAATATTCACTGTTTTACCATCTCTTTCCGTACTTTCAACGCATTTTACCCGCTTACTCGATTTCAAAACCACTGCATTCGACGACTTCTCACATCAACAAAACGTATCATGGCTTCGATCTCTTATTCCCATCCACACATTTATTACGGACAGCATTAAAAAATAAGGAGACGCCGCTGCGTTGGGTAGGTGCGTGGCGCCTCACCAGCGTTGTCAGAGCCCCCCCCCCCCCCGCCCCCCCCGCCCCACCCCCCTCCCACACACACCTCTCCCTCAGGCAGACAACGTCGGGCGGCAACCTGCACAATGCTGCTGCGACCAGACCAATACCTGTGTTACATGAGAATCGCACTGAGAGAGCACAACCAACTGTACATGTCACCAAACGTTTGAACATTATTGGATGTTAGCTATCAAGTGTCATGAGACAGCCCTCCAAGCGCTCTGAAATGTACAATGGAATTCACGCAAATATCATCACGTGGTAAAAGTGGTAAAAATACAGTCATTTTCCAACATTACGACACGTCCCTCCATCACTTATGACAGTGCCATATAGTACACGAAAATGTGGTTGGGAAACGTATTATTTCGTATCATCACTGGGGTAAACGTTTGGCAATTGTAAGCGTATTGTCATATGGGTGGCTGAGTTGTGGAGTATCTTTGTGGGCAGCCGCGTCTGCAGAATCGAGCGCGGGACACGGAACTGTTATGTTGCGTTGTGGATAGTTCTGCATGTAAAAAGCATTGTTAGGATAGAAGTTTAAGTGTTGCTACAAGTGCTATTACACTAAAGTGATGAAATATGGAAGTGATTCAGAGGAAAGTGCGTAATGATGCAATTAAAAGTGAGCAGTGCCGCCGGCCGGAGTAGCCGTGCGGTTCTAGGCGCTACAGTCTGGAACCGAGTGACCGCTACGGTCGCAGGTTCGAATCCTGCCGCGGGCATGGATCTGTGTGATGTCCTTAGGTTAGTTAGGGTAAACTACTGCGCGCCTAGGAACGGCAGACAGTTTAAGGTACCACCCCACCCTATTGTACTCCCGGGCGTGTTACACAATGTCAGGAAAACTTTAACATTCTCGATGGAAACTGGTATTCAGCAACCAAGTCTCGTCAAATGGCATGCTATTCACGAACGCGAAATTTATGGCGGTATTTGACGTAAACATAGGCGCGCGCGCACACACACACACACACACACACACACTGGATAAAAATGCTATCTGTGCTATTCCATACCATTCGACTGTGTGAACGGTAGCAATGTTGTCAACCCTTACGCTCCATAACGATTGCGTTTACTAACTATCCTATAGTCCCCCACGTGCATTGCAAGCTGCTGTATACACTGTTTAAATAAGTCGTGGAACAGTACCACACCCCCGTGAGATGAAGCGCTTCACACTGCTATGAACTAATAAAGTTTCCGCCCAAACATCTTTTAAACTACGCCTGAAAGTTGATTTTGCATCATGATCTTTACAGCTTTCTGTGCACATCTCTGGGGAGCGTATCCTGTTGTCAACAACAAATTCTGCTTCCCGGCTTCCCTTGCGCCAAGAAATGCCTTCACTTTCCAGCGTGCGTGCAGCACCTCAGTGATATGTAAACAGAAAGCCATGACCTAAACACATAACATCATCCTAAATAATCTCACTGCGTAAAGATATGCAGCAGTAACTGTGCATAACACAGTGAACATTCTAAGGTGTGTACTCTTCGCTCTCTACTTTAACTGATGCCGGACCTGAATCACTCACCACAGCAAAGAGGAGAACAAAGCTTCCCTTGCGAGTGAAGGATTTAATCACATTGTGGCGGTAGATTAGCGATCCGTATGTTCCAAGATCCTATTGTGTGGGTAGCGTAAGCCGTTTTGGACACATCTATTCTATGACAGTTGGAGTTGGACCTGTATTGTAAGCAGCCAAATGACGTCTCCCTGACAATGAAACTAGAGATTAAACGCGGAACTCATCTCCTTCGGAAACAATCCAAATTCAACGGCTTTCCGTCTTCCACATATTGTTTGTAAGAAACACCACCTCTGTCTCGTTATGTATGAGCTATTGATCTTGTGATGTGCATACTGATGACTGTTAACAAAGGTATGTACACTCTTTGACATAAAACTCGACCGGCGGCCGGCCGCTTCAGAGGCTAAGTCCGCGCCGATCGCGACATGGGACAAAAAAATTGGCCAACTCGCTAATTATCTAAGTCCGGTTATCTGCACAATCTGGCAACACTGTAGACTGCGGCACTTCCTGGAGGAAAACTTGTCACGTGATAGAGAAACACTATGCTGATTACGCCTGTGGTCTAGCGGTAGCGTGCGTTGTTTCTGTTCGTAATGTCCGTGAATCGAGAGCAGCTGGCATAAAATATTTTTATAGCCTCTTCTGTCTGAATGCTGAAGACGTGAATGTAATGGTAGCGCAGATTCAATCTATTTCGCTTTCTGACACACCGATATCAAAATTTTATCCAGCAACGATTTTGCGGCAGATTTCCTGCAGACTGTCCTCCTCTGGACGTCGTACGCGGCAAAGCTCCGGGATCCATTTGCTGGCTACCGGCAGCGGCCGTGGCGACAGCAGCGGCGCTGCATTCCCCCGTTCTTTATCGAAAGCGCCTGCTCCCGCTCATCGCTTTTGATGAATTAAAACGCTTTATTATTAAATGTCGCTCCACAGAAAATTTCTACGATTTCCATTCACGCTCAAAAGCAACGGAGACAGACGCTCTGATTAGTAGGCGGGTATTATATTACATTAATCGGCAAGAGCTGAGTATGGCCCGAAATTAATTTAATAGACTGGGACGAAATTAAACCACCTCGCTACATTCGATGAATTTATAAATGCTTCATACTTCGTTTCTTTTCCTTTCAAACTCAATTATTTGTGCAACTATTGGTCAATGTTCGGATGTTTTCGTCAAGCCGGGGTGAGCGTCTGTGGTGTAAAGTGTATTACAGTTCTTGTTTCATTCCTTATGGTAACTCTATGCGATAAACTGTGTGAATACCTTGCAATGCATGCTCTGTAGCAGTGCAGGAACACTGCACATTTGGAGATCCATGTATGGATTCATAAAGTATTTAATGTTGATCGGAAGTGATAGCTAAGGTCACCAGATTTAGACCAGAAAATTTTGTCGTTTTGGAGGTTTCAGAGAACGGAAAGGAATTGCTAACGCCGGTGTTAGAAAACGTCTACAGTAAAATGCTATTGCAAAAATTTAGAAGAGGGAAACTATATTAATCAACATGTGCACTTCATAAACACCCTTCTGACATGTTAGACCTATATGACGAACAAAACTCAAATTTATATCGTTGACAGTCGCTTTGAATCTTTTCAGGATCTATTTTACAGTGAAGCACCTTGGCATTTGCAAAGCAGACATCCATGATATTAACATAATTTACTAAGTCGAATCGGACGAAGATTGATGTTTAAAGCCATTCTTCAGATTTCGTATAAAGAATTTTTACTAGCCGTTTGCAACTCCATTAATTAAAACGGAAAATAAAAGGTTGTAGTCAGCGGCTTCCACCGAGATTGGAACTGCTATGTCATACAGTACGACCACCGCATCGCACAAGGGAAACTTTTTTTTTTTTAATTTTGCTTTTTTTCTGTTACTTTTTTTGACGATTACCCCGTTTCTTCTCTCTTATTTTAAAGCCCCTTAGGAAAATGGCAATAAAAAAAGAAACTTAGTGCCACCGCCACTTTTCCACTTTTCATCCTATAACAAAAAAAAAAATGTGGTCCACTTTAGGCGTTGGCTCCTGACTAAACCTACCCCAAGAGCTGCATGTATACTACGGGGAAATATGGGAATTAAAGGTTAGGGCTATCATTACAAACAAAACAAAATCTTAGTTTTTCTGAATTTTATTTTTATTTTAATTTTTGTTTTGTTTATTTTTGTTGTGTAATTGATCAGACGCCTTCTGCGCCCCGCTGGTAATATGTTGAGTCACGTCTTCTCGAAATTGGTGTGTTCCGTTCAGTAGTTCAGAAATGTTCATTGGTTCAAACTGGAAACCTTCTTCACTCTTGGCTTAACACATTCCAGCTGCGAGGCGGGTCGTGAAAAGCACTCCCAAGGAAGTTCGAGAAAAATTGTTTGTATTTTGGGTGGCGGACAACGACATAATGACGGTCGTTGAGGTATGTCCAAAAATCGAGTACAGAGTCTACTGTTTATCCAACTTGGTAGTGAATGGCATGTCCGCGAATCCAATTCACAGCATTGGTCTTTGTCCGAGGAAAATAGTCACGTCCCGGAACTAATAATGAAAGGGGAGTATTCCGATTCAGAATGTCACGCGTTAGAAAAGCCACAATATGACGAATAACCTCTGAGCTAGCGACACACTGGCGACCACAGACGGACTATAGTCACTGTGATGTTGCCTGAGCCTCAAAACGCAACCTTAAAACACACAAACAGGTGGTACTTAAGTGAAGAACGCCGTTCTTGGAGTCCAGAAATTAATTATTAATTATACATTCTAAGTGTCTCATCTTACAGTGGATTCTATCGTACGAGTCTTCGATGTGGAAAACAAATGTCAAGTGAATTTAGCGAGGTAACGCTGGCCTACACCCGGAAGTAAATGCACTATCAGAGTGTTGACAAATATTTGCTACGACGCTGCCATTTCTCAGTTCTCTTACGAGGCAGCTCTTCAGCGAAATGCTTGCCGTGATTCTCCGATACGGTCCTTCAGAGTGGAGACGCGCGCGCACGTTTGGTTTTTATGCGGCGTTCTCCCCTGATGGTTTCTGACGTCGCCTTGTGGGCTATGTCTACATTTGAGACATTCAATTATCATTAATCCAGAATGATACAAGTTTCAGCTTCCGGCGTGGAAGAAGGCTGTTGACGCCGACATTATTTCATTTCAACGTAGGGTAAGCAAAACGGGTCATTCAATGTTTCTCATTCAACATTAAGCATGTGAGATAATTTTCCGTAACGTTCATAATCATCTAAAAATACAAACGAAGTAAAAATACACCTGAAGCTTATTCGAATTGAATATAATGTAAGATACCAAACGCTTTGCACCTCGCTGTCGAATTTGTCCACGTGCAATCTTTTGCAGCATACAAAAAGAATGTCATGATTACCACGAAAATGAAGAAATGTGTTGGTACGGATGGAAGCAAGGAGAAACGCAGTCAACAAATATTCGATTCCTCATGGCATTCATTTCATTTGAGACGTAAGAAGAGTTAAAGCGGGATATTACTTTCGTTAACACGAAAGATATGCCGCACATATTGATAACGAGGAAGTCTGCGTCTTCATACGTTTCCTCCTTGAAATCTGTATGCTCTCTTATATACTAAGTAGCCTGATCACTGTTTCAGTAATGTTACCCTCTTGTTTGACCCCGTAACGATGAACAGATTCCAAATGCAAGTCTCTGCATGAACGTAGCTGTACGAACCCTTCCTGGGTTGCTTTTTGTGTTTTATTGCTTGGAATTCCTGAAGCAGACCACTGTGCCTTCTCCCCTTGTGGGTTAGGTCTCAAAACTAAACCACTTTTTATCCAGTGGCATAATTTATTCAGACAGCATCAGCACAAGACCGTCAAACAAAGCCTTCCATTTACAGTTGCAACACTCTAACCAGCACTGACCGAAGTGTAATCCACGGTCATGGTCCGAAATTAGCAGCTGTCTGCTAATGTGGCAAAGTCCGTACTACACTTTCGATTCCGCAGAACCATTTTATCTGGAAACACTGTATAGTTGCAGAGTTGTGCCAGCATGTCTGTCCTCACACTGTCAACTTTATGTATCTCACTTCTCCTGTAGCGTTGATTACAAGGAGCAGAAGTAAATGAGTGTATTCTGCATGACGTAACATTCAGTATTCCCTTCTTTCATAGCCACTCTTCATGTGCATCGATACCAAATAGGAATGTGAAAACTCTTGCGAGTGAGAGAATGACAATAACAATCGTAACAAGAACAATGAAATAATGAATAATGTTTATTCCAACGCAGAATGAGGATGGCTTTAAATATAAAATTCTATATGAACGTGACGACTATCCATATTACTCATCAATATAAAAAGACAATATTATGGGAATTTAGCAGGATTACTCAACATGAATTCTGAAATTGGTTGACTGATCGCACAGGTGCTAAACGTCGTCAAGAGTATACGATGGCATAATCGCTTTAGGAATATGAAGATCGTCTTCGACAGCTCGCAACTTTCACATTGCTATCTCCACCCTACTCCAGACAGCCCTCGGTGGAGTTGCACTAAGTTGCTGTTGCAATGTAAGGCCTTCAAACCGACAACAGACCACATATTGAAAAATACAAGCGAGTTCTCTTGCAGCGTAAGCTTATTGTAACTAATCTAAAAATTATTGGACAGGAACATTGTCCTATTCAAAAAAAGCTGTTTAGCAGGTCCTCTAATCGCTCCTGGGTACAGTCGTTTGACTATTGAAAATGGTTCCAACAAGTCACCACTAGAAAACACTGCTCTGTACCGCAATAACTCAAGATGTAAAGTAATACCACGGTACTACAAATATCAGGGAACACCTTATCACAGATAAGACTGTCCTTAAGGCTTGTAAGCTTACATTTATTACAATAAATGACATACCTGAAATGTTACCACTCTCATTATTACGTCAGATTGGTAATGCACGTAGTAAGTTCGTCGTATTCGTGATTTCCTCTTCAAAGTAACATACCGTACTTATTATTTATCACAAAATGACATTAAAAATTTAAGTTATTCACGAGCAGCTAGTTGAGAATATGTATGAACTTCAAATGACACGACGAACCGTCTTGTTCCGCATATGGATTCAAACCCAGCTCATGCAGACTAAGCAAAGATTTCGTTACTGACGGAAACTAACAGTCATTCCTGATTAAGCATACAGAGAGTGGTATACCTCGATTTTAGACAGTATCAGTTAGCAAATATCAACTTTAAATTGCATAACGCAAACATGTTTAACAGACGCGAATTCCTACCCATCATCTATTGTCCCTGTTAACGAACTACGAGAGATGTTAAATATTGCTTCTTCACAAGTAAGTCACTTGAAATGCCGTGAGGTAAAGCTTTGTGTTGGACACGGATTCGAACCCAGAACCTAATCGGATTGCTATCGAAGCACAGTCAAATGTAACATATCGGATTTTCGCGGCAGTAGCTAGATGATTTAACTGAAATGACGAGACGAAACATTAATTTTTTCCTTCCCAGGACTCTTACCCGGCACCTATCGCTGTTATATTCTAGAGAAAACGAACGTTAAATATGGGTTTGTTGCACCAGCAGTGATATGTGAGCATGTTTGAACTAGAAATAATATGACGAAGAGTTCAGCGCTCACTGGGAATAGGGCCCCACACATATCGTTGTTGACTACACACAAAGAGACGTCAGCTACCGAATTTTCCTCCACCAGCTGCTCAGAATAACATCTTGAACTTACAGTCATCTCGCAAATAGTGCTGTGTCTCACTGGGAGTTAAAAACGTCAGATATCGTTAGTGTTGACAACGAATGAAAAAACACAAAAAATCAAAATTCTTATCCACCAGCAGATAGGTGTTCTCATGCTAGAGCTTGATAAAACATAATTAAATCTTTAGTGCCGGGCCAGGATTCGATCCCATTCACGCGTAATATGTGGAGATGTTAAGGAATCTGCAGTTTTGAACAAACAACAAATTGTAGCCGAGCTATATTGTCACGAAGGGATCAAATTCCGCGTTAAGGGCGGTCTGAGTGGCATTCCCAGTTCAGAACCAATCTTATCGACATACAGAAGCTCAGATAAAAGATGGAATAAGTGTCCTGTGACCATACATAGCGTTTGTTTCGTCACTTGATATAAATAACTAGTATAAGAAAGGTTACTGGTGATGGAGTTTCTACACGCCGCCACTCCAGACTTTATTGTGGTTCAACCTACCGTCTACTTGGTAGAGATGGAGAATCATCTTTAATGTGAATTTTCATACCACACTGCCATTACACCTTCTTTACTTGGTGTAGCCAGGAGAGAATGGACTCTGTCTCTCCCTATCTAAAATCATTGACAGAAGTGGGAATCCAACCCAGACCATAGGTATAACAACCTACCATCCGTCCAACAGACCACGAAATCCTCTTCTCTCATTTTTCTATCGTAACGCCGTTGCGCCACACTGGATGAGAATTCTGACACACAGGCGTCCTGTAGTAATTTGCACCATGTTCAGTAAATTCATTAACTTGGATGACCGAATCACCATGAACTAGCTGCCTCGGCTACCCAGTGCATACATTCCACTCTATATTTTGTAATCACCGAAATAAAATCACGTAACTGCCACCTACACAGAACTGCCAACAGTGTAGGATGCAGAAGTTTAAATAGGAAGTGTTCCTTTCCACTTGAGCTATTCTATTGCGCTATCTGTTTGTAGAAAACGTCGTTCAGTAAAAAAATAAGAAAAGCTGTAACTGTTTGTCCCTCAGAAGTCAAGACCTGGCCATATGCATAATCTCACAGTGCTGTGGAATCAAAAAGTTCTGGAGGAATAGTTGTCGAGCTCTGGAGCTGTTGTAGCTACGTGTCAGCTAGTAGCATAGATAAGATTTCGCGAGTTCGAATACATTCAGTGCTACATTTTTTAAACCGCAATTCTGCTGTCTGCTGAAGTTATCAATCTAATGGAACTTTGAACATACTTCCCTTCACTTCTCAACCCAAAGTAGTCGCATGTGGACTAAGGGCTAACTACTGTGACATTTTGTTCTGTTCAGGTTTAATAGACAGCAGGCAGCATATGCATCTCGAAGATGTGTAGGGAGAGCGCATCGTGCCATAATATGTCAGAAATGTACTTTCTACATTAGCTGTCGTATGGTAGTGAGATTTTATTCTTCTAAAAACTTTGTTTGACAGCTTTAACTCAGAACAAGTTTTCTACACGCATGTAATCAATAAACTGCACGTGCATTGTCATACTGTCATAGATAACATAAGAGATTTCGCATATATCGTTGATAATTAATTTCTCTCTCATGTTTACTATTGTTTTAACAACACTAAAGGAAACCTTACGAAAATTGTGCACTGTATTATAAGACATGAAATAAAACTAACCACGATAACCTTACGACGAAAGTATGTTTTAATCAAACCGAGTATCTGTACACAAATGTGCCTCTATCGACACGAATTAGTAAAATACTACTCACTTAGATTTTGATTGGGTCTGTGTTTAATTGGTATGCTGTGTCGTACTCAAGAGGTATGCAAATGTGGCATTTAATAAATATAGTTACGTATTCCTAGAAACCCAAAATTCGCTTGTCAGCAGCGGAAAGAGGCGTTGCCTGTTGTGCAGCATTGTAAGTTTTTCAACATTGCACTATGAGCCGAAAGTATTTTCTTGCGATTTCCTTATTGATGTTTGATCCGACTCCTTGTAGCTCTTTCACAGAAGGGATAAAAACGTTGCAGTCAGTGAGACTGGAACTGCAAACCATTACAGACGCTTCTCCACAGGTCAGCACGTTGCCACAGAGCCGGCAAAGAGGTATGGGTCTGAGAGTCCTCTTACGACGGCAATAGTGCCTAGAACTCGTAAACCGCTATTTAAAGGTCGAGATTAGTTGCGATTTCCACCTGCAACGACTTTCCTGGGCTGAAAACCGTAAATTTACTATCTTTTGTTACCCTTCAAGCGATAATAACTCAGATTATTCAATGGAAATGGCAGGTAAAATCAAGTGAACTTTGAGGCTTAATTCCGTGCACACCAAGAAGTAACTCGTCGATCACATACGTTGCCTTGTTGCCAAATCTCAGTTACAGTACCAGCAGGAAGAAGACGAACTGATGTGATCCTACAGCGGTCTGGGAAGTGACCATAGCTGGTGTCTCCAAGTCGCGGCTGCTGCGGCCTGGAATACGTAATGCGTCTGACTCGCTTACTGTAACTAGGTTTAGGGACTGGAGCGTAGTTACTAATAATACTCAGAACTGACTGCAAACTAAGCATCATAAATCAGTAACTCTCATTGTTGTTTTTATATTCCTTTAGTAAGTGTACTCAAAACTAAGAAACTCATTCACAGGCGGTTTCGTGCCTCGCCTATGGTCGAGCACAACAAACAAATAAAAAAGAATGTTTATATATATATATATATATATATATATATATATATATATGTATATATATATATGTGTGTGTGTGTGTGTGTGAGTGTGTGTGTGTGTGTGTGTGTGAGAGAGAGAGAGAGAGAGAGAGAGATAAAAAAGAATGAGAGTGTAAAAAATTGTTGTAAAGAAATTGAATCATGGTGTTTAAAGAAATCTTTCATTGTAATGACACGTTCCACATCATTACGAAATGTCGTATTCATGATCTATGGAACAAGATGTAATCTAATATGATGTAATCTAATCTAATCACATCATATTGATGACTAGCCATAAAGAGTCGTGAATTACCGAAATTTTTGCCAATACCAGTAACCAAATCTAAACTTGAAAATAAAAGACGACAAGTTTTGTAATAAACCGTAACTCCTATCAAGACCCTTTCGTCCCTGTTATCTAACCACGAAAGATGTCTGATATACCTCCATTCTGAAGTGACGAAGTGTGCATGCTTTTATAGATGAAGTGCATGATGTGAAGTTCTGTGACGGAGATACAAACCCAACACGTAATCGGATTGTTAACTAAGAAAAATCAAATGTTACGTATCGGTTTTTCTTACGAGCCGCTAGGTGTCTGAATCTAAAATAAGGATACAAACTTTTGTGCCTAAGAGACAATCGAACTGCACACCTACCGTGCATCCACGAATGTAGCTTAAGTATCAGTTTCTTACTCACGAACAGTAAGATGTGTGCGTGTTTGACCAGAAATAACGACACCTGTTGCGATTGTTGGCAACACATGAACAGACATTAAAAATGCGCGTTAATTTTCACTAGCAGGTGGGTGTGCACTTGATAGAGCTGGAAATGAAATTATGAATATTTTTGTACTGGATCAGGAATTGGACCCACACATTTACCTTTGGAGGAGACCTAGAGAAGACTGCAGTCTTGGGAAAAGGAACGAAATGATTGAACTATACTGTTCCGAGAGATTCAGATCCTCGAAAGAGGAGATACGAATGTGAATCACAGTCCAGCACCAAATTTTCCAACGTCTCTAGTTCAATCAAGTACAAGTAAACTAAGAGCCCTGTCCCTTTAAATGGCTATCGGTTCATCAAATAAAATAAAATTTGCTAATGTAAGTAAGCTTACTGGCGACTGTATTTCTGTTTACAATGACTTCCGCTATGTCATTTCCCAACGTAAACTGGCTCTGCCCAGTTGGTAATGAAGGAACGTGATGTTTAATGCTGATTCTGGATTATAACGTCTTTCTCTTGAGGTTACCAGAGGTAAAATAAATCTATATGTGCCTCTTAAAGGCAAATGCCTGAACCCACGCATTGCACCTGTGATAGTTCGTTCCACCAGACCATTGTGGCCACATTTCCCAGCCCCTGGAGTGTGCTGTAACGGATGATGTGCTTAGCTTACAAAATTAATCACGGTGGAAAAAATGCGAGTCTATTAAATGGTTAAGTAGAAGCAAGTTTCTGACGCAGAGATTATGCTATTCTCATGTCAGCAGGATGTAAAGACTCTTCTAGGCATCATAGGCTGGATGTGAAGCCATTTTGATTTTTCACAAATTCAGCAAATACCTTAGTTCGAGAAAATCCACCGTGAAGTGTGAAGTTGCCGGATAATTCGATTATTACTGATATTATTACTATCATTTTATTCATACCGCTGCTGGAACACAAGTGCTTGTAGATCTTTAATGCCTTTTGGTTACTATAGAAGTAGTTTCCCAAGAACAGGTTCTTTCCCTGTCTACGGAATCCTTTTCGTGTAAATATCAAACATCAGCAATTACTCTTAGATTACATTAAAACTAAAGTAATTGACGAAGACGTTACTTGATGACAAAAACGCGCTGCCTTTCGTCATTTACTTGCACCTAGAAATGGCTATCGAGTACTGACAAACCAAAAGGCAAGAGATCTTACTGCCTTCCGATATACATCGCTGTCAGTTCTTCCCATGATTTGGTCGACATGACCTGTTTCAAGTTGTGTATGACAGGCAACGTTTTAGAAAATCTATTGTTTCCCTTTGAAATAAAAAGAAGTATTTTCATTCTAAGCTGTCCAAGTACAAAATTTTCGCAATATTAGTTCAAATTTAATATTCGCTTCTATAATGTCGGAAAGTATTTCACAGTTGCAAAACTCGCATCCGAAACATTGACCTGACCATAAATTCCAGCTCAGAGTGACACCAGTTTAAATAACCTCATGTAGCGAAGACTGTTTGCCAGTGCTCTTTCTCCCCGGAAAATACGCAATCCACTCATTTGGCTCCATAAGTACACTGTAACAGTAATTTCTGTCTGAAATTTTTCAGTAAGCTTTTACCTTCCAACCGGCGAAATACGGCAGAGTGCGGCCGGTAAACAATTCACAAATCACGAGTTAGTGCCGATAAGACGATTTCTTTAAACATTATCGAAGCTGAGGGAATTTAGTTTCTGCTTAAGTCGTCTTAACCAGCAACGATCACAGATATCTCAAATAGGAAAAAGCTCATTATCCAGGTACGAAGGTTGTGAAACAGACTTCCCACAGTTTGTGTCAGGTTGATCCTTTCGTCTGATAACACTGCTTAAGTATTTTGTCTAAGAGGTATCACAAGTAGCGCTCCTGTAGCTATGGGAATCATTGGTTGAAAACGAGTTTAACACCAATTGGTACAGTGCTGCTAAATATTCAAAATTATTATCAACCTAAGTCTGAGTTCATCCACAAACGGAGGCGTATTTATAATATTGAATCTAGACTGTGTATCCTTGTCTTCCTTGAGTGGGCATTGGAAGGCGTTTACACACACGTATACAATACTATGAATACTTCGAACGCTATGGTTAACGTTGCTCTCATAAACTACTTTTGTTTTTTTAATTCTTCTGGGTCTTCAGCGTGCAATATGTGTTGTAGATACAGTCTTAGACCAAAAAATTGACCGCCGAGTCGTTCACGTGAGGTGGACAATACAGTCGTGCTCCGCTCAGAATTCTATATCTGGCAACATTCTCGACCTGGCAACATGTAGACTGCGGCACTTCCCAGAAGAAGTCTTGACTCCAGTCTTAGTACATTACTCTTCACTACGACCGTAGTCTTGAGGTAAAACGCGAGACCAGATGATATTATATAGTAGATTCGCTTGAATTACACTCATAGCTTCAGCACCGAGAGGAAAGGGGCGATAAAAATTTTGTCGATATGTGCTTTCGGTCGCCAGACGTCATATTAGCTCTGCGTCAGAAGCTTGCTTCTACTTAACCATTTAATAGACTCGCATTTTTTCCACCGTGATTAATCTTGTAAGCTAAGCACATCATCCGTTACAGCACACTCCAGGGGCTGGGAAATGTGGCCACAATGGTCTGGTGGAACGAACTATCACAGGTGCAATGCGTGGGTTCAGGCATTTGCCTTTAAGAGGCACATATAGATTTATTTTACCTCTGGTAACCTCAAGAGAAAGACGTTATAATCCAGAATCAGCATTAAACATCACGTTCCTTCATTACCAACTGGGCAGAGCCAGTTTACGTTGGGAAATGACATAGCGGAAGTCATTGTAAGCAGAAATACAGTCGCCAGTAAGCTTACTTACATTAGCAAATTTTATTTTATTTGATGAACCGATAGCCATTTAAAGGGACAGGGCTCTTAGTTTACTTGTACTTGATTGAACTAGAGACGTTGGAAAATTTGGTGCTGGACTGTGATTCGCATTCGTATCTCCTCTTTCGAGGATCTGAATCTCTCGGAACAGTATAGTTCAATCATTTCGTTCCTTTTCCCAAGACTGCAGTCTGCTCAAGGTCTCCTCCAAAGGTAAATATGTGGGTCCAATTCCTGATCCAGTACAAAAATATTCATAATTTCATTTCCAGCTCTATCAAGTGCACACCCACCTGCTAGTGAAAATTAACGCACATTTTTAATGTCTGTTCATGTGTTGCCAACAATCGCAACAGGTGTCGTTATTTCTGGTCAAACACGCACACATCTTACTGTTCGCGAGTAAGAAACTGATACTTAAGCTACATTCGTGGATGCACGGTAGGTGTGCAGTTCGATTGTCTCTTAGGGACAAAAGTTTGTATCCTTATTTTAGATTCAGACACCTAGCGGCTCGTAAGAAAAACCGATACGTAACATTTGATTTTTCTTAGTTAACAATCCGATTACGTGTTGGGTTTGTATCTCCGTCACAGAACTTCACATCATGCACTTCATCTATAAAAGCATGCACACTTTGTCACTTCAGAATGGAGGTATATCAGACATCTTTCGTGGTTAGATAACAGGGACGAAAGGGTCTTGATTGGAGTTACGGTTTATTACAAAACTTGTCGTCTTTTATTTTCAAGTTTAGATTTGGTTACTGGTATTGGCAAAAATTTCGGTAATTCATGACTCTTTATGGCTAGTCATCAATATGATGTGATTAGATTAGATTACATTATATTAGATTACATCTTGTTCCATAGATCATGAATACGACATTTCGTAATGATGTGGAACGTGTCATTACAATGAAAGATTTCTTTAAACACCATGATTCAATTTCTTTACAACAACTTTTTACACTCTCATTCTTTTTTATCTCTCTCTCTCTCTCTCTCTCTCTCTCTCACACACACGCACACACACACACACACTCACACACACACACACACACACATATATATATATATATATAAACATTCTTTTTTATTTGTTTGTTGTGCTCGACCATAGGCGAGGCACGAAACCGCCTGTGAATGAGTTTCTTAGTTTTGAGTACACTTACTAAAGGAATATAAAAACAACAATGAGAGTTACTGATTTATGATGCTTAGTTTGCAGTCAGTTCTGAGTATTATTAGTAACTACGCTCCAGTCCCTAAACCTAGTTACAGTAAGCGAGTCAGACGCATTACGTATTCCAGGCCGCAGCAGCCGCGACTTGGAGACACCAGCTATGGTCACTTCCCAGACCGCTGTAGGATCACATCAGTTCGTCTTCTTCCTGCTGGTACTGTAACTGAGATTTGGCAACAAGGCAACGTATGTGATCGACGAGTTACTTCTTGGTGTGCACGGAATTAAGCCTCAAAGTTCACTTGATTTTACCTGCCATTTCCATTGAATAATCTGAGTTATTATCGCTTGAAGGGTAACAAAAGATAGTAAATTTACGGTTTTCAGCCCAGGAAAGTCGTTGCAGGTGGAAATCGCAACTAATCTCGACCTTTAAATAGCGGTTTACGAGTTCTAGGCACTATTGCCGTCGTAAGAGGACTCTCAGACCCATACCTCTTTGCCGGCTCTGTGGTAACGTGCTGACCTGTGGAGAAGCGTATGTTATGGTTTGCAGTTCCAGTCTCACTGACTGCAACGTTTTTATCCCTTCTGTGAAAGAGCTACAAGGAGTCGGATCAAACATCAATAAGGAAATCGCAAGAAAATACTTTCGGCTCATAGTGCAATGTTGAAAAACTTACAATGCTGCACAACAGGCAACGCCTCTTTCCGCTGCTGACAAGCGAATTTTGGGTTTCTAGGAATACGTAACTATATTTATTAAATGCCACATTTGCATACCTCTTGAGTACGACACAGCATACCAATGAAACACAGACCCAATCAAAATCTAAGTGAGTAGTATTTTACTAATTCGTGTCGATAGAGGCACATTTGTGTACAGATACTCGGTTTGATTAAAACATACTTTCGTCGTAAGGTTATCGTGGTTAGTTTTATTTCATTTCTTATAATATAGTGCACAATTTTCGTAAGGTTTCCTTTAGTGTTGTTAAAACAATAGTAAACATGAGAGAGAAATTAATTATCAACGATATATGCGAAATCTCTTATGTTATCTATGACAGTATGACAATGCACGTGCAGTTCATTGATTACATGCATGTAGAAAACTTGTTCTGAGTTAAAGCTGTCAAACAAAGTTTTTAGAAGAATAAAATCTCACTACCATACGACAGCTAATGTAGAAAATACTTTTCTGACGTATTGTGGCACGATGCGCTCTCCCTACACATCTTCGAGATGCATATGCTGCCTGCTGTCTATTAAACCTGAACAGAACAAAATGTCACAGTAGTTAGCCCTTTTTCCACATGCGACTACTTTGGGTTGAGAAGTGAAGGGAAGTATGTTCAAAGTTCCATTAGATTGATAACTTCAGCAGACAGCAGAATTGCGGTTTAAAAAATGTAGCACTGAATGTATTCGAACTCGCGAAATCTTATCTATGCTACTAGCTGACACGTAGCTACAACAGCTCCAGAGCTCGACAACTATTCCTCCAGAACTTTTTGATTCCACAGCACTGTGAGATTATGCATATGGCCAGGTCTTGACTTCTGAGGGACAAACAGTTACAGCTTTTCTTATTTTTTTACTGAACGACGTTTTCTACAAACAGATAGCGCAATAGAACAGCTCAAGTGGAAAGGAACACTTCCTATTTAAACTTCTGCACCCTACACTGTTGGCAGTTCTGTGTAGGTGGCAGTTACGCGATTTTATTTCGGTGATTACAAAATATAGAGTGGAATGTATGCACTGGGTAGCCGAGGCAGCTAGCTCATGGTGATTCGGTCAACCAAGTAAATGAATTTACTGAACATGGTGCAAATTACTACAGGACGCCAGTGTGTCAGAATTCTCATCCAGTGTGGCGCAACGGCGTTACGATAGAAAAATGAGAGAAGAGGATTTCGTGGTCTGTTGGACGGATGGTAGGTTGTTATACCTATGGTCTGGGTTGGATTCCCACTTCTGTCAATGATTTTAGATAGGGAGAGACAGAGTCCATTCTCTCCTGGCTACACCAAGTAAAGAAGGTGTAATGGCAGTGTGGTCTGAAAATTCACATTAAAGATGATTCTCCTTCTCTACCAAGTAGACGTTAGGTTGAACCACAATAAAGTCTGGAGTGGCGACGTGTAGAAACTCCATCACCAGTAACCTTTCTTATACTAGTTATTTATATCAAGTGACGAAACAAACGCTATGTATGGTCACAGGACACTTATTCCATCTTTTATCTGAGCTTCTGTATGTCGATAAGATTGGTTCTGAACTGGGAATGCCACTCAGACCGCCCTTAACGCGGAATTTGATCCCTTCGTGACAATACAGCTCGGCTACAATTTGTTGTTTGTTCAAAACTGCAGATTCCTTAACATCTCCACATATTACGCGTGAATGGGATCGAATCCTGGCCCGGCACTAAAGATTTAATTATGTTTTATGAAGCTCTAGCATGAGAGCACCTATCTGCTGGCGGATAAGAATTTTGATTTTTAATGTTTTTTCATTCGTTGTCAACACTGATGATATCTGACGTTTTTAACTCCCAGTGAGACACAGAACTATTTGCGAGATGACTGTAAGTTCAAGATGTTATTCTGAGCAGCTGGTGGAGGAAAATTCGGTAGCTGACGTCTCTCTGTGTGTAGTCAACAACGATATGTGTGGGGCCCTATTCCCAGTGAGCGCTGAACTCTTCGTCATATTATTTCTAGTTCAAACATGCTCACATATCACTGCTGGCGCAACAAACCCATATTTAACGTTCGTTTTCTCTAGAATATAACAGCGATAGGTGCCGGGTAGGAGTCCTGGGAAGGAAAAAATTGATGTTTCGTCTCGTCATTTCAGTTAAATCATATAGCTACTGCCGCGAAAATCCGATATGTCACATTTGACTGTGCTTCGATAGAAATCCGATTAGGTTCTGGGTTCGAATCCGTGTCCAACACAAAGCTTTACCTCACGGCATTTCAAGTGACTTACTTGTGAAGAAGCAATATTTAACATCTCTCGTAGTTCGTTAACAGGGACAATAGATGATGGGTAGGAATTCGCGTCTGTTAAACATGTTTGCGTTATGCAATTTAAAGTTGATATTTGCTAACTGATACTGTCTAAAATCGAGGTATACCACTCTCTGTATGCTTAATCAGGAATGACTGTTAGTTTCCGTCAGTAACGATATCTTTCCTTAGTCTGCATGAGCTGGGTTTGAATCCATATGCGGAACAAGACGGTTCGTCGTGTCATTTGAAGTTCATACATATTCTCAACTAGCTGCTCGTGAATAACTTAAATTTTTAATGTCATTTTGTGTTAAATAATAAGTACGGTATGTTACTTTGAAGAGGAAATCACGAATACGACGAACTTACTACGTGCATTACCAATCTGACGTAATAATGAGAGTGGTAACATTTCAGGTATGTCATCTATTGTAATAAATGTGAGCTTACAAGCCTTAAGGACAGTCTTACCTGTGATAAGGTGTTCCCTGATATTTGTAGTACCGTGGTACTACTTTACATCTTGAGTTATTGCGGTACAGAGCAGTGTTTTCTAGTGGTGACTTGTTGGAACCATTTTCAATAGTCAAACGACTGTACCCAGGAGCGATTAGAGGACCTGCTAGACAGCTTTTTTTGAATAGGACAATGTTCATGTCCAATAATTTTTAGATTAGTTACAATAAGCTTACGCTGCAAGAGAACTCGCTTGTATTTTTCAATGTGTGGTCTGTTGTCGGTTTGAAGGCCTTACATTGCAACAGCAACTTAGTGCAACTCCACCGAGGGCTGTCTGGAGTAGGGTGGAGATAGCAATGTGAAAGTTGCGAGCTGTCGAAGACGATCTTCATATTCCTAAAGCGATTATGCCATCGTATACTCTTGACGACGTTTAGCACCTGTGCGATCAGTCAACCAATTTCAGAATTCATGTTGAGTAATCCTGCTAAATTCCCATAATATTGTCTTTTTATATTGATGAGTAATATGGATAGTCGTCACGTTCATGTGCCATCTACAACGCAAATTTAATGTTACTATGCTAGGAACTAACCTGCAATACGTTTTGTATTTCATAATCGGAACTATCTGCATTAACCGTCATCAGAGCATAGTCAGGGAACAGAATGCAGCAGTGCCTTGGTACTTACTTGGGGACCTGCTTGAGTCGTGTTCTAAGGAAAGGGTAGTTGCTGGTTCACATTATATTACACTAGCGAGAAGTAACGACTGTTCCTTTTCTCTGCAAACATCCCGAACTAAATTCAGTAACTAAATGCTAAGAATATATTTGCATTGTGCCAACTCAAAGATCAATAGATATGGATATAGATATAGATTTTTATATTTAAAGCCATCCTCATTCTGCGTTGGAATAAACATTATTCACTATTTGATTGTTCTTGTTACGATTGTTATTGTCATTCTCTCACTCGCAAGAGTTTTCACATTCCTATTTGGTATCGATGCACATGAAGAGTGGCTATGAAAGAAGGGAATACTGAATGTTACGTCATGCAGAATACACTCATTTACTTCTGCTCCTTGTGATCAACGCTACAGGAGAAGTGAGATACATAAAGTTGACAGTGTGAGGACAGACATGCTGGCACAACTCAGCAACTACACAGTGTTACCAGATAAAATGGTGCTGCGGAATCGAAAGTGTAGTACGGACTTTGCCACATTAGCAGACAGCTGCTAATTTCGGACCATGACCGTGGATTACACTTCGGTCAGTGCTGGTTAGAGTGTTGCAACTGTAAATGGAAGGCTATGTTTGACAGTCTTGTGCTGATGCTGTCTGAGTAAATTATGCCATTGGATAAAAAGTGGTTTAGTTTTGAGACCTAACCCACAAGGGGAGAAGGCACAGTGGTCTGCTTCAGGAATTCCAAGCAGTAAAACACAAAAAGCAACCCAGGAAGGGTTCGTACAGCTACTTTCATGCAGAGACATGCATTTGGAATCTGTTCATCGTTACGGGGTCAAACAAGAGGGTAACATTACTGAAACAGTGATCAGGCTACTTAGTATATAAGGGAGCATACAGATTTCAAGGAGGAAACGTATGAAGACGCAGACTTCCTCGTTATCAATATGTGCGGCATATCTTTCGTGTTAACGAAAGTAATATCCCGCTTTAACTCTTCTTACGTCTCAAATGAAATGAATGCCATGAGGAATCGAATATTTGTTGACTGCGTCTCTCCTTGCTTCCATCCGTACCAACACATTTCTTCATTCTCGTGGTAATCATGATATTCTTTTTGTATGCTGCAAAAGATTGCACGTGGACAAATTCGACATCGAGGTGCAAAGCGTTTGATATCTTACATTATATTCAATTCGAATAAGCTTCAGGCGTATTTTTACTTCGTTTGTATTTTTAGATGATTATGAACGTTGCGGAAAATTATCTCACATGCTTAATGTTGAATGAGAAACATTGAATGACACGTTTTGCTTTCCCTACGTTGAAATGATATAATGTCGGCGTCAACAGCCTTCTTCCACGCCGGAAGCTGAAACTTGTATCATTCTGGATTAATGATAATTGAATGTCTCAAATGTAGACATAGCCCACAAGGCGACGTCAGAAACCATCAGGGGAGAACGCCGCATAAAAACCAAACGTGCGCGCGCGTCTCCACTCTGAAGGACCGTATCGGAGAATCACGGCAAGCATTTCGCTGAAGAGCTGCCTCGTGAAAGAACCGAGGAATGGCAGCGTCGTAGCAAGTATTTGTCAACACACTGATAGTGCATTTACTTCCGGGTGTAGGCCGGCGTTACCTCGCTAAATTCACTTGACATTCGTTTTCCACATCGAAGACTCGTACGATAGAATCCACTGTAAGATGAGACACTTAGAAAGTGTAATTAATTTCTGGACTCCAAGAACGGCGTTCTTCACATAAGTAACACCTGTTTGTGTGTTTTAAGGTTGCGTTTTGAGGCTCAGGCAACATCACAGTGACTATAGTCCGTCTGTGGTCGCCAGTGTGTCGTTAGCTCAGAGGTTATTCGTCACATTGTGGCTTTTCTAACGCGGGACATTCTGAATCGGAATACTCCCCTTTCATTATTAGTTCCGGGGCGTGACTATTTTCCTCGGACAAAGACCAATGCTGTGAATTGGATTCGCGGACAAGCCATTCACTACCTAGTTGGACAAACTGTAGACTCTGTACTCGATTTTTGGACATACCTCAACGACCGTCATTATGTCTTTGTCCGCCACCAAAAATACAGACAATTTTTCTCGAACTTCCTTGGGAGTGCTTTTCACGACCCGCCTCGCAGCTGGAATGTGTTAAGCCAAGAGTGAAGAAGGTTTCCAGTTTGAACCAATGAACATTTCTGAACTACTGAACGGAACACACCAATTTCGAGAAGACGTGACTCAACATATTACCAGCGGGGCGCAGAAGGCGTCTGATCAATTACACAACAAAAATAAACAAAACAGAAATCAAAATAAAAATAAAATTCAGAAAAACGAAGATTTTGTTTTGTTTGTAATGATAGCCCTAACCTTTAATTCCCATATTTCCCGTGGTATATAGGCAGCTCTTGGGGTAGGTTTAGTCAGGAGCCAATGCCTGAAGTGGACCAGATTTTTTTTTTTTATAGTATGAAAAGTGGCGGTGGCACTTAGTTTCTTGTTTTATTGCCAATTTCCTAAGGGGCTTTAATGTAAGAGAGAAAAAAAGAAATAGTCGTCATAAAAAGTAAAAGAAAAAAAGCAAAATAAAAAAAAAGAGGTTCCCTTGTGCGTTGCGGTGGTCGTACTGTATGACATAGCAGTTCCAATCTCGGTGGAAGCCGCTGACTACAACCTTTTATTTTCCATTCTAATTAATGGAGTTGCAAACGGCTAGTAAAAATTCTTTATACGAAATCTGAAGAATGGCTTTAAACATCAATCTTCGTCCGATTCGACTTAGTAAATTAAGTTAATATCATGGATGTCTGCTTTGCAAATGCCAAGGTGCTTCACTGTAAAATAGATCCTGAAAAGATTCAAAGCGCCTGTCAACGATATAAATTTGAGTTTTGTTCGTCATACAGGTCTAACATGTCAGAAAGTTGTTTATGAAGTGCACATGTTGATTAATATAGTTCCCCTCTTCTAAATTTTTGCAATAGCATTTAACTGTAGACGTTTTCCAACACCGGCGTTAGCAATTCCTTTCCGTTCTCTGAAACCTCCAAAACGACAAATTTTTCTGGTCTAATTCTGATGACCTTAACTATCACTTCCGATCAACGTTAAATACTTCATGAACCCATACATGGAACTCCAAATGTGCAGTGTTCCTGCACTGCTACAGAGCATGCATTGCAAGGTATTCACACAGTTTATCGCATAGAGTTACCATAAGGAATGAAACAAGAACTGTAATACACTTTACACCACAGACGCTCACCCCGGCTTGGCGAAAACATCCGAACATTGACCAAAAGTTGCACAAATAATTGAGTTTGAAAGGAAAAGAAACGAGATATGAAGCATTTATAAATTCATCGAATGTAGCGAGGTGGTTTAATTTCGTCCCAGTCTATAAAATTAATTTCGGGCCATACTCAGCTCTTGCCGATTAATGTAATATAATACCCGCCTACTAATCAGGGCGTCTGTCTCCGTTGCTTTTGAGCGTGAATGGATATCGTAGAAATTTTCTGTGGAGCGACATTTAATAATAAAGCGTTTTAATTCATCAAAAGCGATGAGCGGGAGCAGGCGCTTTCGATAAAGAACGGGGGAGTGCAGCGCCGCTGCTGTCGCCACGGCCGCTGCCGGTAGCCAGCAAATGGATCCCGGAGCTTTGCCGCATACGACGTCCAGAGGAGGACAGTCTGCAGGAAATCTTCCGCAAAATCGTTGCTGGATAAAATTTTGATATCGGTGTGTCAGAAAGCGAAATAGATTGAATCTGCGCTACCATTACATTCACGTCTTCAGCATTCAGACAGAAGAGGCTATAAAAATATTTTATGCCAACTGCTCTCGATCCACGGACATTACGAACAGAAACAACGCACGCTACCGCTAGACCACAGGCGTAATCAGCATAGTGATTTTCTATCACGTGACAAGTTTTCCTCCAGGAAGTGCCGCAGTCTACAGTGTTGCCAGATTGTGCAGATAACCGGACTTAGAAAATTAGCGAGTTGGCCAGTTTTTTTGTCCCATGTCGCGATCGGCGCGGACTTAGCCTCTGAAGCGGCCGGCCGCCGGTCGAGTTTTATGTCAAAGAGTGTACATACGGAAGAGGCTCCTAGACATGTGACTGGCTCGAGGACTTCTTAAGTAATAGAACCCGGTATGTTGTCCTCGACGGCGAGTGTTCATCGAAGACAGGGGTAACATCAGAAGCGCCCCAAGAAAGTGTGAAAGCATTGTTGCGATATTCTATACACGAAAGTAAGTCAATTATTATCCGCAATATAGTTATATTTTTGTTTATTTTGTCAGTACTGTCGTTTTACGTTGACGACGCATGCTTTGTTTATTTTTAGTTACATGTTTGCAATTTTTAAGCTACTAGGTCAGTTCGTTATCGCTGCCGTGCTGTCAGTTATGGCTGCCACGCTGTCTATTTGCACTAAAGAAGAGCAACGTTCAGTGGTGCGTGTTTTGTGGTCAGAAGGCGTCTTAGGTGGCGAAATTCATCGAAGACTTTCGGTACAGTACGGGAACAGTGTTTTGCCACAACGGAGTGTCTACGAATCGATTGAAAGACTCCTAAATGGTCGCACAAGTGTTACGCACGATGAAGGAACCGGACGATCGTTTACCGTCACAAATGAAGAAACCATTGAGCTTCCTCTTAGACAGACGATTAACTACTGACGAAGTGACACATCGTCTACTAATGAGTCACTGTTCTTTTTACGAAATCATCGACAGCAGACTTGGATTTCATTAACTTTGTGCAAGATGGGTCCCAAAACAACTCACACAGTGGCATAAACAAACGTTCTTGGACATGTGCAAAAAACATTTGGATCGCTTTGGTAACGAAAGGCGCAACTCCTTAGACAGAATAATTACTGGTGACAAAACATGGATCCATCATTACTAGCCTGAGAGTAAATGGCAGAGTATGGAATGGAAACATCCAAATTCACCGTGCTAGAAAAAGTTCAGGACCCAACCGTCAACAGGAAAACTCATGCTTACGGCTTTTTGGAACGCACAAAGCCCAGTACTGGAACATTGTGGGGAAAGGGGCACAACAATAAACAGTGTACGCTACAGTTAGATGCTTACTGCCAGGCTAAAGCCTGCAATTCGAAGCAAACGCCGAGGATTGCCGTCAAAAGGTGTTGTGTTGTTGCACGACAACGTCCGTCCGCATACTGCTACCCACCATGCTGAAACGCTCCAGAAACTCATATTTGAAGTACTGGATCATCCTGTATATAATCCCGATCTTGACCCTTCTATCACTTGTTTGGTCCACTCAGACAGGTATTAAGGGGCCTTCGATTTGCCTCGGACGAAGAAGTGAAAGACGCGGTGCATTTCGGGCTCGCAGCTCGACCGAGAAGATTCTTTTATGAGGGCATCAGGAAGCTTGTACAACGATGGAACAAGTGCATTGAAACGGAAGGAGACTATGACGAAATACGATGTTCTTTTAAGTTTCCTATTTCATTACAGTAAAATTTTATACTACTTTGCGGATAATAATTGACTTAGCCTCGTACATAAATAATCTCGCAGACAGGGTGGTCAGGTAGCTGCAGTTGTTGGCTGATGATGTTATGGTGTACTGGAACATGTCGAAGATAAGTGCCTATAGGCTCATACAAGATGACCTAGAAAATATTTCTAGTTGGTGTGATGACTGAGAGTTGACTCTAAATGTAGAAATATGTAAGTTAATGCGAATGAGTAGAGACAACAAACCTGTTATGTTCGGATACAGTTTTACTAGTGTCCTGCTAGACACAGTCACGCCGTTTAAATATCTGGGCGTAAAATTACGAAGCGATTTGAAATGAAAACAGCATGTGAGCATTGTGGTAGGGAAGGCCAATGTTCAACCTTGGTTTATTGGGAGAATTTTAGGTAAGTGTTATTCACCTGTAAAGGAGATCGCATACCATACGCTACTGCAATCTATTCTTGAGTATTGCTCGAGTGCTTGGAATCCATATCAGGTCGCATTGAAACTAGACGTTGAAGCAGTTCAGAAGTGAGCTGCAAAATTTATTACCAGTAGGTTCGATCAGCACGCAAGTGCGACAGATATACTTCAGGAGGTCAAGTGGGAATCCATAATCCATGGAGGTAAGAAGACCCTCATTTCGAAGAAAACTACGGAGAAAGTTTAAAGAATCGGCATGTGAAGATGACTGCAGAACGTTCCTACTGCCATCAACATACATTATGGTAGGGCCCACGAAGAAAAGATACGAGAAATTAAGGCTTATGTGGAGGAATACATACAGTCGTTATTCCCTCACTCTATCTACGAGTGAAATAGGAAAGGAAACGACTACTTCTGGTATAGAATACCCTCCACCACGCACCGTGCGGTGGCGTTGTGGAGTATGTATGTGGATGTAGCTTTCAGTGTTAATATCGGTTTATACATCAATGTCTAAACAGAAAATGTATGGTGGTGTAAAACAGTGCATCAAACGCTTACGGAACTGAAACACACAAGATCTCTCTTCTGGGCTTCTTGTAGTACAGGTGTATGGAAACGACCGACTCCCACTTACCAATACGTGCGCATTTAGTGGCATCTTGCCTTCTAACGTAAAAACGACTGCGTGTTTTTGCCTATATATGAAATACGCTGATCCGTATTGATATTTCATGCCTCTCAAATATATGTAACAGCTATGTGCACGAGAATTTAATCACAGCCGCTAACGTTGAACGCTCCCAAACAGAAAATCGGGGGGAACCATGACCACTTTTTTTGTTATCGCCGTGGTTGTGTGTTTTTATAGTTGGTCGTTTATAGGTGTACAAATAAACCATGTTGCATCAGTGCATATATATTTCGTGGAATAACATGCACACACATACACAAACACACACACACAACAATAGCTGTTTATTGAATTCCTCCACGATTTTGCTCTGGGTATTTTGACACATTTTGACACGTTTGACACAGTAACACATTTACCTCAAATCTCACGTGCAATGGCCGATTCTCGTACCTGCAAAGAATACTAACCAATGCTGCGTGCACGCAGCATAAAACAACGGGTACACAGAATGAGAAAACACCTTAATGAAACACTGCATGGATGTTAACGAAAAGAAACTTTAGTACATATCTGAAAGGCATTAGGTACTGTACTGAACCAAGAATATGATACAGGACATCGAATGTTCAACTTAATTGAAAGTAAGTTGGATATGTCTCTGGAAAGCATAACACACTGGGTAACGTTGTCGATATCCATAAAACATTTCTAAAATAGATCCTGCAGCGATGTAAATTTTTTTTTGATTGACAGTGTTGTTTTCAACTGTAAAGTATTGACTTTAGGCACAAGTGGATTCCTTTAGTAATCAGTCACTGTCGACGTGAATGGAAACCGCACTGACGTATAACTTAATTGGAATTTCTTTACAGTAAGCTGCGTAGGGAGTCTTGAACTAATAGTGTCTATAATTTCATGTGTGATATAGTTAACAGTGTTTCTCATATTGTGTTGTGACTAAATGTTCAGCTTGGATCCGAGTCTACGGATAGACTAGTTTTCTGGTCCACATGCTAACAGTTGAGGCAGATTTAAATTTCATGCCACAATAATAATACTCGAGAAGTACACATCCCATTCTCATAACTTGTGAGTACCTTAGTAAACAAATAGCTACAACTATTCAAACTATACTAGATTCAGGTATCACATGTCTCATGTGATCTAAATAGTGTTAGGAAGTTAATGTGTCTTGAGAATACAGAAAACAGTCTATACATAAGGTACAGTTACTTGCTAACTATTTCAATGGTTGTAATTTCTAATAATTTAACTGACAAAAGAACCCCTTCTACTAATTAGTAGTGCTCCACCATTAGTACTCATTTACCTGTAATGATCTTTAGCTTCCTGTTGTAACGTACAGATAAAAAGCGTTACTGAGAGCCAGTTGTAGCCTAAACGTATTAATACTTCTCCTGTATAGTTTGTGTCTAATCACAAGCACATTACCTACAAAATTACACTAATGTCGTGTACTTTATCCGCAGATAGAATTTCACTATCAAGTAGATCACATTTGTTAGCTTTCTTTACTAACCATGCTAGTACTTGGTACAATTTTGCCTTATTAGATTGGCGACCTTTGCCTTTTACGTGAGTACAGTTTACTTGATTACTAACAGAACTTTGGTTCGATTGCTGTTAGTTCTGCTACAGCTTCCATTCTATAGAAATCTTTAGAAAAGCAAAATCAGTCCAATTTCTTACCAATACTTACGATCACATTCAAACAAGTATCCTTTCAAAGGAGTAATGTTATAGGAAACAGATAATTTCGTAGTAACCAGTAGCGTTATCAGATTAACATTATAGTGTTCTCACGGAGAAAGAAAGATCGTTCAAACGTATTTCAATAAGAGATCGCCCTTCTTCATTTTTCACTAAATTCCTGAAATAGAACCATGCATCTAGATGTTGGATGAATAATGTAGTCGTCTTCGGATACTGTTCCATGAAAATATGTGTAGTGCAATAGAGCAGCTATGTAGGTTTGAACAAGTGAGCAGTTTCACACAGGTGTTTAAACAACCACCACCTCAGTGAATCACCTATCTCAGAGTTGAACTTACGCTCATCCAACGCGATGTCATGATTATTACTGCTTCTGTAGAATAGGACAATACAACGCATTGTTGACACGTCGTATTGAGATGTAGTAGGGAACTACTATGCACAAAATAAATGAACAGAATGACTAGTGCTTATTCAAGATGAATACGAGACCACCGCCCTTATTGAAATTTCAATGATAAATTCAAGGCCATGAAACGATGTCGACACAGACATTTGTTTCTGTATAGTAATTCACAAAAATAAAGTTGTCTGTGTGGTTCCCCTTACTATGCGATGGAGATGCTTCAGAGACACCACACTTTGACATCTCAATTAGAGCAATGGCTTTTGGTGGTTGCGACAGACAACTGTGTATAGCAAACAACGGTAAAACGTAAATAATAATAACTCACTAGGCAACTCAGCATCAACGCATTTAGAATTCAGATCACACAGTATCCCTTTGCACAGGGTTGACTTCATAACTGATCTAATATGTCTTTGAGAATGAGTTCACCTGTAATAACCCATCATTATATCATGGAAGCTCTCGACACTTTTCGATAACCTTCAAGGAATCGTCATCATCTAAAAGAGGACGACTCATATCAAGCTGTCAGCTATGTACAAGGGTGAACTACAGTGCAAGTCTAGGGAGATATTAAAATAGTGGACATGAGGACCTCTGCCACTCAGTTCGAACAACTCTACAAAGAGAGAGATTGTTAGTTTGTAGCTGAAATAAAAACAACATGGATAACTATTTGAGCCAGGAGGCTGTTGATGAGAGTCATAGGTAGCTGGTTGTTGGGGGTATGGTTGTAGGTGAATTACATCCCTCTTGGACGAGCTGCCCTGGAATTACCCAACCAGATGTGGGTGGGCGTGGTCGTCTCCTGGAATGCATCCTGAATGGTTAACTTATGTCCTGTAGCTTTGTTACACCCCTGAGATCCTTTTGCATTAAAAATAAGTGACCAATCTTGTCTTCATTAACAGAAGCATGTCGATGAAGATATTCGGGCAAGTACGTAGTTTCTAGCTGCTGTATAGCGAATTGTTTGTGAAGGCATCAAACAAATTTCGAACTAACACCCCAAAGATGTTCCGGTTCACATGCGGGTCCTCTTCGTCGAAATGTCTTGGCTCAAACTAGTCTAGGGGTTGAACCGCACGTGTCGCATTACACGCCCTAAATTAGACACTTGTGACTCTTTGGTTAAATTATCCAGCTGGTGGAAAGTTCGAAAAACTGTATGAAACATTAATGTTAATATAACATATAACAAAAGTAATAATACTGTATTATCGGGAACTAAATTAACGACCCATAAATGATGTAGGCCATGCAGTTGCGATTTGGTAAGAATAATGTTTATTCAGAAAGCAAACTAATAGCGAAAGTGGTCGCATTTAGAACTGCGAATACACTCGAGTGCATATCCATTTGACACAATTCAATAATTCACAGTCTCATCTCGGATTGCAAGTCCAATACTCCACCTCGATAACTACGCGAAAAGTTAAGAGTTCACACCAGCCGCTCGGCTGCTCACAGCCCAGAGACAAAGTCCCGCGATACCACACACGTCTTTTCACTTCCTAACTACCTAAAGACCGACCGTCCGCTTTCGCGTCTCTACCAACACTGTACCCTTTGCTGTCTAGACCAGAACTGTCCACTTTCGTGCCTCCAGCTGAATTTTCCCTCTGCCCGTCCCCAGTGGCGTTTCCCTCGCGTCGAATATCCTCCCTCAACTGACTGGAGCAGTTCCCTTTCCTGAAACTGTCCATCTGATTGGCTACAGCTTATTCTACATTGTATTACATTTTAACATATGTAAGTAATCAAAGCATGACCACTTTCACGTTCTAAATAAAGTAACAAGAATATCCATTACATGATAAAAGTTAAATTCCTTACATAAAACCAGTTCAATTTCCTTCGTAACTTTGAATAGTAACAAAAGTAATTATTATGCACTAAGCTTTACAACAAATATTCTTTTACCCAATGATTCAATAAGGTGTCATGCTGTCATCGTTCAATGTGTTCTGTGTGGAGGAAATGATGATCTGATGCTTAACTGAAAATACCGATAATTCAAATTCACTACGTCTCTTAAACAAGTAAAGTTACAGAGTTGATATTTACAACATTTGTTATTTGAATGATGGGCCTCTATATGAAATGTCGATCATTAAGATCGACCGAAGCGTTCAGAGTTTAACATTCAGGTTCTGTTACACAACTTGTTAATTTCGCGTTAACAGTAAACCGTAAACTATTATACATATGATCAATATTCAAGGTTTACTGGGATCACCATGAAAGTTTATAAAGTAATGTAAATTAAAATTACTGTGGCTTCATTCCTTGAATTACTACATAATTTAATAGTTTTCATAAATGTTTCCCCTTATGGCCGATTTTAGGTCCGCCATATTTAACACTGCTACGGCTCCTTGGTCACAAACAGTTTCTGCGGCGTTTCCCTATGACGTAGGTTCTCGTCTGTCTCACTCCCACACTACAGTGCTTAGGTCTCATTCAGCACCATAGACGTCTGTGAGTTTCCCCATCTCGTGGCAAATCTGCGATCTTTCTATCACACGGTCCTGGACGCCAGAGTTCGTTTCACAATTCCTGAGGGCTGACTCTTTCGGCCATATATTTAAATGAGAGCGAAGTGCTCGTTAACTCACAACATGCGTAACAGACCTTATTCACCACTGACTGTGTACCGTTGAGGTTCGCCGTGAGCATTAGGTGTAACGGGAAAAATATCAACATTAGATACTTTTGGAATTTTAAGGAAACCTAAAGTAGGTTTATATTCGTAGTTAACAATAACACTTCCGGTACGAGCATCTGCGTCTACTTCAGAAACACACGATTGTACACATTTCCACCCACAATTACGTAGGCCTTTTGCTTTTGTGATTGACACACATGCATAATAGTATTTCAAATTAATTGGTTGTCTAAATTGATGTGCAGGCACTGTAGTTTTAAAAAAAAGCTTCATCGTTTTGATATCTGTACCATGATTTCCAAACTGGAGAAAAATCACGTTTATGGTCTATACTAGTTAGTTTCCACAGGATCTGAGGCAACAAATGCAGTGGGCTTTACATTTACACCCGGTATTTTTAAATTAATACCCACACTAGTAAACATATTATTATTTTGATTTAAAGTTGCAAGTTCTGATTCACTTGAATTGATTGGAAAAGCAATTCTAGGATTCCGTGCAATGACTTTAACAGAACAATGAAAACCTCGATGTCGTCTTCAGAGGTGCTGTCTTCGTCTCGAGGCACAGTTTCTGCACTTGATGCTAGTGATGTACTGACAGAAGTTGATGGGCGATCGTGATCTATAGGCAAATCATGCGTACACGCGACATTACCCATTGTTCATATGCGTAATATTTCTGGCCTTCATGCATTTCATTCCAATTTGGTCGTTCCCAAGGAGGCTAATCTTAATTCTGAAGGCAAGAAACGTTATTAATATTATGTAAATATTATATGTAAATGTTTATAAGACATAAGTTACACATAAATATACATACCTTGTTGTTTGGCATTAGGTGTTTTAGGATATAACACTTTTCCAGTTTCAATTCAACAAATGTTTTCAATTTCGATCCGTACTTTCCTGCAAAGGAATGCCTATTTCGTGTTTGACTCCAACCAATGGCAAAGTCTATAATAGCTTCAGCATCCAATTCTTGTACTCGTTGTCTAAATTCTTCTTCAGTAAATGGAAGCTCTCGACTTCTTTCAAAAGATTATCATATCCTATGTCTCGTTCCTTAGCAATGGCATCGGCGCCACTGCGTGGTGCGTCTATATTTATAGGGTTTCCAGGCCCAACATAATCGCTACCTGGTAATGTTAATCCTTTATTGTCTATTCTTTTCACTAATTTTTTTGTTCCATATGCAATTCCAGCGCCCGCTAAACTAGTTACTGCGCAGGCTATTTCTGCTGTAGATAAAGAAGTGCCCAAGGTTGCACCAGCTGCGGATAAAGAAGTGCTTAAGGTGGCACTATCAACTGCTGTTCCGGCTGCTTCCGATAAAAGTCACGTATTTTCAGCTGCATCTATTTCTATTGCTCTATGACCTTCCTCGCCGTACTGATATGGACGGCGCTGCCGCAATCGAGTATTTGGCATTGGCTGCAATTCAAATTCCACAATTTCTTCGTCTAAATAATCACATGCTGGATTTTGGCCATATCTAATGTCATTTGCAGCATTTTGTCTACAAATTGTCCTTATACTATTGCTTCTATCCACATTAAACGTGTTTCCCCATTTCTGCCATTTCAATACCTTCTACTGGTCCTGGAGTGATAATATACAGGATGTCCCATTTATCTTGACCACCCTAAATAACTGCTTATCCAGATACAAATTACGAAAAGTTTCAAGAAAATTTTCTTTAGCCATCATGGGGACATCAATCAGCATGATTGCCTTCGTTGTATCTTTGTTTCTTTTCTCTCCTAAAGACCTATTCAAAAATGTATCACAGTGTATCATTCACTGAAACACAATGTTATTAATTACATAACGCAACAGTGACTTTGAGCTTGGGATCACGAACTCGTTCAAAAGCTGCATTTGTCAGAAAACAAATGAAAACCAGGTAAAAACACAAATACAAATCTGACTTGGACTCTCCTTTCCATTTACCCAGGAGTAGAACATTCAAAGGTGCTCCAAGTGGTTACCCTTGAGG
This sequence comes from Schistocerca americana, assembly GCF_021461395.2. Classification (NCBI taxonomy): domain Eukaryota; kingdom Metazoa; phylum Arthropoda; class Insecta; order Orthoptera; family Acrididae; genus Schistocerca; species Schistocerca americana. Next base: position 497,766,474 of record NC_060126.1, on the reverse strand, counting down.
CCGATACACTGGTGCGCTTGAATGAAAGAATCACTTGCTGCCTCCAGTGTTGCCTGTAGAAGTGAATTACAGGCAAGCACGATACGTTCCTGCATGTCCTCTGGAGTTGTTGGAATATCGCGATAGACAACGTCTTTAGTCTATCCCCAAAGAAAAAATTCCAGCGGATTTAAGTCAAGAGTTATTTAGGGTGGTCAAGGTGAATGGGACGATCTGTATATAACAGCAAGGAGGCTTCAAAGAAGTATTTGCAGAATGGATTCTTATATAGACAACGCAGACGCTGAATTCCATGGAAAGAAAAGCGCGCGATCGGGTTGCAAACGTGTAGAACGAGAATCTGCAATTAGGAAATGCTGCAATCCCACATACTTAGCGTGAGAGAATAATGTTGATCAATAAGGAAATTTTACACTGAAGTTCCGAAGAAACTGGTATAGGCAAGCGTATTCAAATACAGAGATATTTAAACAGGCAGAATACGTTGCTGCGGTGCACAAAGCCCATATAAGACTGCAAGAGTCTGGCTCATTTGTTAGATCGGTCACTACCGCTACTATGGCAGGTTATCAAGATTTAAGTGAGTTTGAACGTCGTGTTATAGTTGGCGCACGAGCGTTGGGACACAGCGTTTCCGAGGTAGCGATGAAGTGGGGATTTTTCCAATACGTCGATTTCACGAACGTACCGTGAATATCAGGAATCCGATAAAACGTAAAATCCCCGATATTGCTGCGGCCGGAAAAGATCCTGCAACAACGGGATCAACAACGACTGAAGGGAAACGTTCGAAGTGCAACGCTTCCGCAAATTCTTACAGATTTCAGTGCTGAGCCCTTAACAAGTGTCAGCTGGCGAACCATTCAACGAAACATCAACGATATGGGCTGCCTTTGATGACTGCACGACACAGAGCCTTACTCCTCGCCTGGGCCTGTCAGCACCGACACTGGACTGTTGATGACTGGAAACATGTTGCATGGTCGGGCGGGTCTCGTTTCAAATTGAATCTGGGTGGTGGACATGTATGAGTATAGAAATAACCTCAGGAATCCATGGGCCCTGCAAGTCACTAAGGGACTTTTGAGGCTGGTGGAGGCTCTGTAATGGTGTGAGGCGTTGTCAGTTGGACTGATATGGGACCACTGCTACTTCTAGATACGATTCTGACAGGTGACATGTACATAAGCATCCTGTCTGATTACCTGTATGCATTCATGTCCTTTGTGCATTCTGACGAACTTGGCCAATTCTAGTACGACAAGGCGACACCCCACACGTCCAGATTTACTACACAGTGGCTCTGGGAACACTCTTGTGAATTTGAACACTTCCTCTGGCCACCAAACGCAGCAGATATGAACATTATTGAGCATATCTGGGATGCCTTGCGACGTACTATTCAAAAGAGATTTCTACCCCCTTGCGCTCTTACGGATTTAGGGACAGCCCTGCAGGATTCATGGTATCATTTACCTCCAGCACTACTTCACACATCAGTTGAGTCCATCCCACGTCACGTTGTGACACTTCTGCGTGCTCGCAGGGCCCTACACCATATTAGGCAGGTGTACCAATTTCTGTAGCTCTTCAGTGTATAATTCACCAGCAGTGTAGTCTGCCTACTTGTATACTTCTGCAAATGTTTCTGTGGTGAATTACTATTAGTAGATAGTTTCGCTGTTTTGGAAAACGTGTATATATATGGAGGGGTTCGAGATGCTTACAACTGGTAGACTCACCTTTTGTGTGTGTGTGTGTGTGTGTGTGTGCGTGTGTGTGTGTGCGCGCGCGTTTCCGTGCTTTGGGAAACAATCCAATCTTAAGCACGCGCGTGCACGAACACACACACACAAATACACACATAGCTCCCTGTCTACTGCAGACACCTGGTGTACAGTTGCTACTACAATAGAAATACTGCGACGCATTTTCAAAGCAGATGGCTGACAGAACGCATTTCATTTGTTGTCTCCAAGTGTTAGAGGCGTACCTGCGTCTAGTTTTGGATGACAAATACAGGACAGCTCACCGCTGTGATGCTGGTCCCGGCAGGGGTTCGAGTCCTTCTTCGGGCATGAGTGTGTGTGTTTGTCCATAGGATAATTTAGGTTAAGTAGTGTGTAAGCTTAGGGACTGATGACCTTAGCAGTCAAGTCCCATAAGATATCACACACATTTCTGAGCTCACCGCTGTGTTAGTCCACCGCAAACGTAGCCACTACCTCGCTCGAATAACGCAGCCTTTGTGTGGTGTCAGGCCATGGTAGAGACGACCACCTGCGAGTCTCCAGAGCTGGCCAGAACGAACAGTCGTCGTCGGGAATTGCATTCATTACTCCCTGCGTTTACTGGTTGCGTGATATGACAACAGTAATATTTCACTCTCGGCAATAGTCAGCATTTGGGTTGTAATTTAGCTTTTATGGTGACAACAATTTCACTTCAGTAACTGATCTGCATTGTACTCAGAGAGAGGATTTAACAGCGTATTTACCCTCTCAAAATTATCTGTAAGTAGATAGCTGAAAGTGTTGCAACCATCGGATCGCACTTCTTAAGACTCGTCCTTCATTTAGTTTCAAGGCGCTTGGTTACTCTCCAGAGCAGGAGATGACATCATCCTAAGTCTGAAAAAGTGCGTTCTTTCTATTTCACTAGGAGTTCAGCGCTATGTTGCGGTAACAAAAAAGTCAGACCTACACACGCAGACACACTTTCACACACACACACTCTCTCTCTCTCACACACACACACACACACACACACACACACACACACACACACACGTTACACATGTAACTGTCTGTCGGTGGGGGGGGGGGGGGGGGTTGTGATACTTTGGTAAGGTGCTAATTTTCGCAGAACCGTAGTTACGGCATTGGAATGAGAATACGGCGCATGTTTCGTTCGGTGTCTATATCATAGTGCAGGGGTTAGACAAGTGCATATTTCAGTGCATTGTGGTGAAGCCTTTACGTTGCTAAAATGTTTACGTCGCTACTTATAAGCTTAGAAGTGATGACCAAAGCCAGAGTGGTACGGTGATGCACGCTCTGCAATTTGTTGATGGAGTTGGTAGGATATTCCTCTGATAAATCATTCCATTCCTCCATCAACTCGATTGACAACCGATGGCGCACTGTGAACTGCATAAGCTTCACGAAATTTGGCTCTGAGCGCTATGCGACACAACTTCTGAGGTCATCAGCCGCCTAGAACTTAGAATTAATTAATATTCGGTATATTAATAATTTTTTCTTATGAACCGTCTGACAGCAACTGAATAAACACAATTTTAGTGCCATACGCGTTTCGCCTTTATTTTCTGCAAGGCATCATCAGTGGCTTGGAATTTGTACATATGTTAGCTATTTTATTTACATTTTTGTCATTGTGCCTATAGGTTGTAAACAGTTGTGGTGGTTGGTATTTCCTATTAAGTAGTAATGTTTTGAACTGTACTTACAGGTTGCGTGGACAATTTCCTACATATTACGCTCCTGTTGCATTTTTGGTGGTGTTCTTCCTCTTATGAACGCTAATTTGCGGTTTTTTCCCCATTCCACGACACTATGCACTGAACGATTGTTTTAAAGCAATGTTTGGGATTCTGTTACCGACTGTCAAATGTTTTTGCCAAAGATCGAATGTTATTGCCAAACTTATGAGTGTAACTATTGAAGTATCTGTGGTCTGCTCGTGAATGCTTTTGTGTGTGCTTTTGTGTGTGTGTGTGTGTGTGTGTGTGTGTGTGTGTGTGTGTGAGTGTTTTTGGGTGTGATATATATATATATATATATATATATATATATATATATATGCTGTGTCTGTGTGTGTGTGTGTGTGTGTGTGTGTGTGTGTGTGTGTGTGTGTGTGTGTGTGTGTATGTCTCCAGATGATGTGGGGAAGAGTTTTTTTTCTTTTTTTTTATTATTTTTTGTTTTATGTTATCATTTCCTTAACTAAGTGTAGTAGGGAGCCTGTGCTGATGTGTGTTTGTTCATTTATCACACGTTTGTTTTCTGCTATGGCTTTCTGGATGTGGAAGTTTTCTTGCATTTGTATAAGATGTTTGTCATGGTTGCTTATTCTCATTACTTTCATTTCTTGTTCCATGTCTGTAGGATGATGGTTGTAGTGTTTTAAATGCTCTGCAAATGTGGAATGGTTTGTTTCATACTTCCAACATCTGATATGTTCTTTGTATCTTGTTTGAAAATTCCTGCATGTCATGCCTATGTATACTGCATCACAACTTTGACATTCAAGTTTATATATTCCTGATTGTTGGAATTTGTGTCTCTTGGTAGCTGGCTGGCTTAGGTGTGATTGAAGGGTTTGCCCAGGCTTATATGCTATTTTGAAGCCCTGTCTCTTTAGGATGTTTGCAACTCTGTGTGTTAGTTTATGTGTGTGGGTCATGGTGTACCATCTGGTTTTTTTCTGTGTGGTGTTGTCATTGTGTGTGTTTGTTGAGTGTGTTTGTAAGTTTTCAGCTTGTGAGTTCTTTTGTATTGTGGAACTGTTGTGTTTGTTTTTTATTTGTGTTTTTATTTTTTGATTGAGCTTGTGTACCACATGTGTGTCATACCCATTGTTCCTAGCTATTTGTATGATTGTATTCATTTCTTGTTCATAGTTTCTCTTGCTGAGTGGGATTCTGTTTAATCTATGTAACATGTGTCTTAGTGCTGCAAGTTTCTGGCTGTGGGGGTGGTTGGATGTGGAATGTATTATTGTGTCTGTGGATGTTGGTTTTCTAAAGATGTTAAATGTATGTTTACCATTTTCTTCTTTAATTGTAATGCCAAGAAAATTCATTTGATTTTCTTTTTCTCTTTCATGTGTGAATTTTATGTTCTGATGAGCTTTGTTTATTTCTGAATGGAGTTCATCTATTTTTTCACTTGGCTCATCTACCAGACAAATAATGTCATCCACGTATCGGTACAAATATAAGATTTTGAAACTTTCATTTGTGGTTATCTTATCAAATATCTGATTTTCTAGGTGACTGATGAAAATGTTTGCTAGTGTTCCTGATATTGGGGATCCCATGGGCAGTCCATCAGTTTGTAGATAATATTCTTTCTCAAACTGAAAGTAGTTTTGTTCAGTTGTCAGTCTGAGCATATCTGTTATTTCTTTTATTGCGTCTGTGGTGAGGTTGCTGTGGGATGAGAGATTTTCTTCTATGATTTCTATTGTTTCTGTGATAGGGATAGAGGTATACATATTTTCTATATCGAATGAAATCAGTGATGCTGTGTGTGGTACCAGTATGTTCTGTATGTTTTCTATTAGGTTTCCTGTGTTTATCACTGTTCTGTTGTTTTCTACTTTATAGTGTTTTGTAACTAACTTTTGGAGGTGTTTGGCTATGCAGTATGTTCGGGCTTTCTTGAAGTTGATACAGCTCTCATTGGCATTCCGTCTTTATGTACTTTCGGTTGACTGCGGAGTGTTGGTGCTTGTGGGTTTTTCTGTGTTAAGTAGTATTTCTGTTTGTCTGTGAGTGTGTGTTCAATGTTTTTCAGTGTTCATTTCACATTTGCCTAGCACCTTGTAGTTGGATCTGACTTCAGTTTTTGTATGGCGTTGGTGTTTATGTATTCCTTGGTTTTTGTGATGTATTGCTCTTTATCCATGAGTACTGTTACATTTCCCTTGTCTGCTCTTGTTATTAATACGTTACTGCCTGTTAACTTTTGTTTTAACCATTTCATAGTAGCTGCTTCTGTTTGGTTGTTCTTATTGTGTGTCTTCTGTGTTTGTTTTATTATGCCTTTTATTTCTTCTTTTACTAGTTCTCTTGTCAGTCCTATGTTTATTTCACAATTATTTTGTTGTTCTTCACGTGTAAGGATGTGTTCGGTTTCTACTATGAGATATTCTATGTATTGATTGTTCACATTGCTATTGGTGCAGTGTTTCAAACCTTTTTCCAAGAGCATTTTTTCATTTTCATATAGTTCTGTCTCTGTTAGGTTAACTAAGCGTGGATGGAATGTGTGTTGCGGTTCATGTGGTTTCACATTTAAAATGTAAATGTGTTTTTGCGTCTTTTTTACTGTTAGTTTCATTATCTTCTGTTTATGTTTGGTTTGTAATTGTTTCATTGCTGTGTATGTGTTGTGTTCCGTTTTTTCTACTAGTGCCATGAAAACTGCGGCGTTTCCTACGTTTTTTGCCAATTCTAGATGAGTCTCATAGAGTATCATCTTTGGGTGCTGCTTTCTCGAATAGAGCATCTTAATTTCATGTAGTAACCAATATCGTTCTGCAAATGATTTCGACTTTTGTGCCACTGTAGAACTGTTTTAAACCTTTACATTAACGTAACTTGGAATTAAATCGTCCTTTTTGCATGTTCTGTTGAATTTTATATGCTGATTCGTCTTATGGAGTCTCAGATGTGTTTTCTTGAACCTGTTGTACACGTTGACAGGGAATGATTGACATAGCTGTATTGACATCTTCAACTTTTGTAATCCTGTCTTCCTCAGTTGCGTGTAATATTACGGTATATTAATAATTTTTACTTATGGACCGTCTGACAGCAATTGAATAAAACACAATTTTAGTGCCATACGCGTTTCGCCTTTATTTTCTGCAAGGCATCATCAGTGGCCTGGAATATGTACATATGGTAGCTATTTTATTTACATTTTTGTCATTGTGCCTATAGGTTATAAACAGTTGTGGTGGTTGGTATTTCCTATTAAGTAGTAATGTTTTGAACTGTACTTTGGCAAAAACATTTGACAGTCGGTAACAGAAACCAAAACATTGCTTTAAAACAAGCATTCAGTGCATAGTGTTGTGGAATGGGGAAATAAAACCGCAAATTGGCGTTCATAAGAAGAAGAACACCACCAAAAATGCAACAGGAGCGTAATATGTAGGAAATTGTCCACGCAACCTGTAAGTACAGTTCAAAACATTACTACTTAATACGAAGTACCAACCACCAGAACTGTTTATAACCTATAGGCACAATGACAAAAATGTAAATAAAATAGCTAACATATGTACATATTCCAGGCCACTGATGATGCCTTGCAGAAAATAAAGGCGAAACGCGTATGGCACTAAAATTGTGTTTTATTCAGTTGCTGTCAGACGGTCCATAAGTAAAAATTATTAATATACCGTAATATTACACGCAACTGAGGAAGGCAGGATTACAAAAGTTGAAGAACTAATTAAACCTAACTAACCTAAGGACATCACACACATCCATGCCCGAGGCAGGATTCGAACCTGCGACCGTTGAGGTCCCTCGGTTCCAGACTGTAGCGCCTAGAACGGCACGGCCACTCCGGCCAGCGCTTCATGAAATTTAAACTGTGCCAAATATCCTACCATAACAAGAGTTCCTCTAAAAAAGACAATGTTCTTGATTGCATAATACGTCTCCAATCCTAGTCATCACTACTTCGCCCTCATTTGAGAGGCGCTTGCAATCCCAGTCCCTCTGCTCTTGACCTCTTCGCAAGCTGTTTAGATGCTGGCAGAACAGTACATTCATGTGATCAGGACTCCCCCTTCCCCTGCGCTCCTCCTCCCCCCCCCCCCCCCATGTAGCTGTCCTGTGATATTGCGTCCTTTTAAATGTGGATGCAGTTTCATGTCGGACTTTTGCACAATGTAGAGGTCATCTCCTTGGGACGGCAGTCACTTTAGCTTATAAACGCTCCACAGTGCTGTGAACTCTTCCACCGTAAATCGGGTTCAGCAAAATGTGGTGGTCTTATTCCATGCACACGATCGGCCGATCTATGACAACATGCTCTCATTTTCATGGAGAGATTAACCTACAATCCAGTCACATTAAATCAGCTCGCTCTGTTCCTCCACGAGATGCAGAAGGTGGTAGTTATAGGGCACCAGGACTTCTCGTCAGTGTATAGATTAAGTTGGTATTATCACATTGACAATGTTGAAGGGAGAGCAGGTCGAAGACTGAGGAACAGGTACAAGATGCACACAGACTGCTGATATCTTTAGCAGATAGGCTACAAAATGAGCTCAAAGAAGTGCAGCTTGTTTCGAAATAGGGACGAGTGAGCATTGAATATGATTGTCTAAAAAGACCCCCCAACACCAGTGTATGGTTGAATGGAAAGACATGATTCCAAGTTGCTGGTAACACTTTTACTGCTAGAAAGCGATAGTACTAGTCGTACGATTTAGTGCATTTCTTACGATCTCAATAAATTCACGAAACTAACGCTGTGTTCTGAGCGATTCCTCACGTGACAGAGCATCTGCTGTACATGCTCATCCTCCATCGAGTATCATTCTCCAACACCTACGATCCTGTGGTCATTCCATCACTTTATAAATTCGGTAACATGGATGACTTTATTACGACCTGCTTTCTGCCGGCACGATCTTGCACTTCCCACCGAGCAGTTAATATGAGATTAATGTAATAGAAGTCAATGTGCAGTGTCGTATTTGTAGCTGGTAGTTTTTCTAATGAACCATTGGAATCAGTACCAAACCTCTATACTATACTTATAATTTATAAAACCACATACAGTTTTAAGGTGAAAAGCGACACAGCGATACTCGCATCGGCTTTTTTGTTCCGTCTCCCAGTAGAATTAGGGCTGGTGTGCACATGTAGGGTAACATAGAAAACGTAAAAGTTGCTGTCGTGTTTTTATGAGTATTTCGTTTCTCACCTCCTAAGACTCACTGGTGCCACTCACAAGAAAAACTCGTCTATCCATCCCGGAATGTTCGCTAAGTGTTGGTTGTCATGTTATTGTTTGGTTCTACCCGCATTACGTTACTGGCGAAGTCATTTACTCACCACCGTGTGTGGAACGAGCGCGCTGAATGTATGTTTTGGGTCTGTTGGATGATGTTAGTAGTTATTTTGTAGTATAGTCAATGCTAGATTCAATGTTCTTGGTTCGATATTCATTGTAGTAAGTCTGTGAGAGTGAGTTTGTAGCTATTTAGCTGGAGATGTCATTGACTCCAGTACTATATCAGATGTTTGCTCTGTTACCATCGCAGTATTCGTTTTAAAAGCTTAAGACTGTAAGTAGGCTATTTAGGTTTTTATGTTGGTAACGCCACGTAGCGGTCTGTGCGAAAATCACTGACTGTGCTGTGTGCAGTCTGTGGCTGGTTTGCATTGTTGGAATATTTGCTATTGTAGTGTTGGGCACTTGGATGTGAACAGCGCGTAGTGTTGCGCAGTTGGAGGTGAGTTGAGATGTTAATATGAGCGGAAGAGCTGGACGTGTGTCCGTCAGAAAAAGGAAATTTGCCAAACTGGATGTCACAAATTATACATATTTATTATGACTTTTGAACACTATTAAGGTAAATAAATTGTTAGTTCTGTATCAAAATCTTTCATTTGCTAACTATGTGCCTATCAGTAGTTTGAATCTTTTATTTTGCTGTCAGTATTGGCGCACGCTGTATTGCAGTAGCTTGAGTAACGAAGATTTTTGTGAGGTAAGTGATTCATGAAAGGTATAGGTTATTGTTAGTCAGGACCATTCTTTTGTAGGGATTATTGAAAGTCAGATTGCATTGCGCTAAAAAAATATTGTGTGTCAGTTTACTGTTAATCAGAATAAGTAAAGAGAAAAATGTCTGAGTATGTTTAGTTTTTCTCAGCTGTTTGAAAATTAAATAAAATAAGAAATTTACCAGGACAGTCAATCCTAATTATTCTAAGGGGATGTTTCAAGACTACACACTTTACACGATGTGAGTCTGTCGGTACAAAAGAATCACACCCGGAGAATACACGATCATAATACTTCATGCAGATAATCAGTTTTCGTGTTTATTCATTCACTTTTTATTAAGTACATAAGCTGACATTACTACAGTTGAGCTGTTGAGAATGGTAACAAGGCAGACACACAGTGTGGTACTCCACGAATAGCAAGTTATCTGTGTAAAATTCCTCCACCGTCCACTCATCCATCGTCTGTAGAGCAGGAATGCCGCTCTTCCAACATCCATCAATAGCTGTGCGTGCGTATTCATTGGTTGGTTGGGTGATTTGGGGGAAAGCACCGAACAACGAGGTCATCGGTGCTATTGGTTTAGGGAAGGATGGGGAAGAAAGTCGGCCATGCCCTGTCCAAGGAATTATCCCGAAATTTGCTTGAAGCGATTTGGGTGAAATCGAGGAAAACCTAAATCAGGATGGGCAGACGTCTGTTTGAACCGTCGCCATCCCGAATGCGAGTCCAGTGTACAAACCACTGCCCAACCTCCCTCAGTCGGCATATTCTGTCCATAGCATGTTTCAACGACCCATTGATGTACCTACAGCGTTGTCAACAATCATATTACTTGGGTAGGTTTTCCAAAAGCGATTCCTCCATGCTGTTTCCCTCGGTCAAATTCAGATAGATCGATCGCATTTCCCGTTCTACACACGGACAGCACTCTCACTGATACTACAGGAACCATGCGTGTGTCTGACCAGCAGCCATTCCTCGCTAGGTGACGCTGCTATCACCTGGTCAGGTCTCTGTAGATTTCAGATCAGTGGTCATAATGTTCTTACTGATCAGTTTATACCGTGCCACCTCTGTTTCTGCTGCTGTTCTCTATTGATTACTTTTTAATTATATTGTTTCCTTGAATTTCACATATTATTTCGAATATTTCTTGGACAACAGCAGGGTGGTAGTTCACTATTTACGCCAATATTCGTGTTGTTACTGTCACTGCTTTTCTAACAGGTCTACATCATTTTTGTGATCTTTTGATTACAATACATTTCAAATTAACTTCTCACAAGGTCTCTCGCTAACTGTCGCTTTCCCCTGTTCACTTTCTATTGATTCAAAAATATCTAGAAACATTAGGAGAAGAATCCCACAACCTACACGGTCAACAGGCAGTTTGTGAGCAGGTGAATGACTGTGGGGCGGCATTTCAGAGACACGGTCTGATGTCATTTATCGGGCTTCATTTCCAGTCACCGCAGACCTGACGATTGATTTCATCACAGTTACACTCCGTTTCATGAAAGTGATTACCCAAAATTCCTAGCATCTCCAATGAGTAACATCTTCTTCAGCGTTGTTCCACCGTCAATTCCTCTTATTCCTCTTTGAATCGCGAATGGTTCGCGGGAAGAACGATATGCCGGTAAGCCCCCGTGTGGGCTGAAATCTCTCTGATTTCATCCTCACTGTCCTTTATCTTGATATACGTTCGAGGAAGCAGTACATTTATTGTGTGTTCTGGGAACGTGCGCTCTCCGAACTTGTCCTCCTCCTTTTCATTTAACGATTATTTACTCAGTACGGAACGTAAGCAGTTTTAAGTGTTTTTAAGGGTATCATCATCCTCCCGTTGAGGGTATTAAAAAACAAATCGTTAGAATAAATATCTGACTGTGAAATCCATGCACCAGAAAGTTGTTTTTCTTAAGGCAGCGAGTCAGGTTTACAAACATAATGATATGAAACGTAATAACTTGAAGTAATTTAGATGTTTATTGACAGTATATTTCTACAGGTATGTTACTCCAAAATGTTTTTTTACACACCTAATTCATCCCACAACCATTAGTGTCGTGACAAACATCTAATCTATACTCCACTTATAGTCAAGTGTCTGGCAACATATACAGGGTGTTACAAAAAGGTACGGCCAAACTTTCAGGGAACATTCCTCACACACAAAGAAACAAAAAATGTTATGTGGACATGTGCCCGGAAACGCTTAATTTCCATGTTATAGCTCATTTTAGTTTCGTCAGTATGTACTGTACTTCCTCGATTCACCGCCAGTTGGCCCAATTGAAGGAAGGTAATGTTGACTTCGGTGCTTGTGTTGACATACGACTCATTGCTCTACAGTACTAGCATGAAGCACACCAGTATGTAGCATCAACAGGTTAGTGTTCATCACGAACGTAGTTTTGCAGCCAGTGCAGTGTTTACAAATGCAGAGTTGGCAGATGCCCATTTGATGTATGGATTAGCACGGGGCAATAGCCGTGGCGCGGTACGTTTGTATCGAGACAGATTTCCAGAACGAAGGTGTCCCGACAGGAAGACGTTCGAAGCAATTGATCGGCGTCTTAGGGAGCACGGAACATTCCAGCCTATGACTCGCGACTGGGGAAGACCTAGAACGACGAGGACACCTGCAAAGGACGAAGCAATTCATCGTGCAGTTGACGATAACCCTAATGTCAGCGTCAGAAAAGTTGCTGCTGTACAAGGTAACGTTGACCACGTCACTGTATGGAGAGTGCTAGGGGAGAACCAGTTGTTTCTGTACCATGTACAGCGTGTGCAGGCACTATCAGCAGCTGATTGGCCTCCACGGGTACACTTCTGCGAATGGTTCATCCAACAATGTGTCAATCTTCATTTCAGTACAAATGTTCTCTTTACGGATGAGACTTCATTCCAACGTGATCAAATTGTAGAATTTCACAATCAACATGTGTGGGCTGACGAGAATCCTCACGCAATTGTGCAATCATGTCATCAACAGAGATTTTCTGTGAACTTTTGGGCAGGCATTGTTGGTGACGTTTGCTTGGGCCCCATGTTCTTCCACCTACACTCAGTGGAGCACGTTATCATGATTTCATAGGGGATACTCTACCTGTGCTGCTAGAACATGTGCCTTTACAAGTACGACACAACATGTGGTTCACGCGCGATGGAGCTCCTGCACATTTCAGTCGAAGTGTTCGTACGATTCTCAACAACAGATTCGGTGACCGATGGATTGGTAGAGGCGGACCAATTCCATGACCTCCACGCTCTCCTGACCTCAGCCCTCTTGACTTTCATTTATGGCGGCATTTGAAAGCTCTTGTCTACGCAACCCCGGTACCAAATGTAGAGACTCTCCGTGCTCGTATTGTGGACGGCTGTGATACAATACGCCATTCTCCAGGGCTGCATCAACGCATCAGGGATTCCATGCGACGGAGGGTGGATGCATGTATCCTCGCCAACGGAGGACATTTTGAACATTTTCTGTAACAAAGTGTTTGAAGTCACGCTGTTACGTTCTGTTGCTGTGTGTTTCCATTCCATGATTAATGTGATTTGAAGAGAAGTAATAAATAGAGCTCTAACATGGAAAGTAAGCGGTTGCGGACACATGTCCACACAACATATTTTCTTTCTTTGTGTGTGAGGAATGTTTCCTGAAAGTTTGGCCGTACCTTTTGTATCACCCTGTATTTTCAATAGCTGCATGAATGCGGCGGTGCTGATCTGCTACATTACGAACTGTGTCTGGTGCACATGAAACTTGATAAACCGTCACAGAAAAATATCTATTAGCGCAATGTCTGGGCATCCTGGGTGTCAGGCAACCTCTCCCTATTTAACGCTCTGGCAACTCATGCTCCAAGAAAATCCCACACAAACGTGCAGAATGGTATGGTGTGCCATCTTGTTGAAAGATCACGTTGTGAGGAAGTTGTGAGGAAGTTGTGGAGCTGCACACAGCTCCTTAATGTCTTCGTACTTTGTTTCATTAACTGTCGACTCTTCATAGAGGAAAAGGAACCCTGCTCTTGAAAAACCCTCACCGTACATCCACTTTAGGGAAGACCCATTCGCACTCCATCACTACGTGGAAAGGTTGTGTTCCCCACATGTGGCACCTGTGTACGCTTACCACACAGGAGGTATGGAATGAAGTCTCGTCCGAGAAACACACGAAATCGACGAACGCCACATTTTCATTTATTTTTGGCAGCATTGTCTCCACGGATGTCTTCCGTCACAGTATGTGCTCAGCACCGATTTTGTGACGAAGCTGCAGTGTGTATGCCTGCAAGGGCTACCTTTGTGGATTACATCGTGTACCGTCACGTGACGTAACTGTAACTGCCTACTGCCTGCTTATGAGGACTTCTCTGGAAAGACGCGCGGGTTTAATTCGGCAGTAGCCTGTGGAGCTGTGTGATTGACGTGGTAGTGTGACATCGAAAGCAGGCTCCTAGTTTCCCGAAACTACTTGTACCATTTCGTAAGTGTTACATAACTGATAACTTTGTCAGTTCATCACAGTCCATCCTCAAGCCATAAACGACGTTGTGCCTGTTTAACAGACATTAGTTCCACCGGAGAAAGCACATTCTGCTGTGCAGACCATTTGACAAAGGGAAAATAAGCTGAAGAAGTGAATTGACGTTTGGGTAAAGGAGGGCATTGGACTAGCGTAGTCCATGCAGGTGTGTTACCTGTACTGTTGCGGTGGTGTAAAGGCTAGCACACGTACCGAGTAAACAAGGAAGCCGTATTCAAGTTCCGGTTGTGGTACAAATTTTAATTCATTTCTTCAGCTTTCATCATTATTGTAGATAACTTGTTGTACCGTTCCAATGTTTCATTAAGATGCTAGCACGCAGAAATTATTAGCAAGGGTTTCTTCTCTTGCAGGTAATACCTCAGCTGGTGTCCAAAAGAAGAGAATGGACTAAACAGTGTTATTTCTTTAATTTTTTTCTGTTGTGTACCACGTTTCCCATTTTCCTTTCCTTTGTGCGGCTTGAACGTTATGAATGAGTGAGTGTGTGCACTAGCAGAAATCTTTAGGCACAGATTGTAACACTGCATGAATGGTCGTTCTGGGGTAGGGTAGTACCAACCCCCTCCCAAGCGTGAACAAGTTTAGCAGAGACCAAGTTTGCAGGTCAGGGCAAAGATGACACGTAGGCGCGCGTATTGGCTCTGTCAGGTTGGCGCGCTACCCCCACCACGTTTGTAAGCGGAACGGTTAGGCGAATTCGGTTGGAAGAGTACTTGTTCCTGGGTCGTCGTGCTGGACAGACATGGAGACGCAACTCTCGTTTTGGTAATGTTAACATAGGTATTAGATTGTCTGAAATCTGCTCTGTAATGAAGTCCAGATGTTGAAAGCAGGTGCGAAATTACCACTGAATTCCATAAGGGAATTGATTTTCTTAATTTACTCGAATTTCAGTAGACCTTGCGTTAGTGCCTTGCTCAGGCAACGCACCGTGTGCCTTAAGCTCACGGCCACGTTATTGCTGTGTGCTTAACGGAAATTCTCCCATTAAATGTATTTTAATCTGCTCTTCCATTTACAGAAATATTTTGGGGATTTTTATTTATTTTCCATATGTTTTCTTTGTGAACTTGATTCCGAGCCACGTAGTCGGTTGTAGCAACCGCCGCATTGATAAATTGTAGCTTCGGTCTGAAAATATATCGTACACGATGAACAATCATACGATAGTGAGCGAGTGTAAAATAGGGAAGGAACAATCGTGTGTGTCCATATTTTTCTGGGTTTCTGTTGGCTACTGAAACTTGGCCATGTGGTTTGAACAGCATTGAAGTGATGTTTCTTGTGCACCCCCATAACGCTTGGATTTCTTGGCGATGTTGTGCGTTAAGTAAAATACTCGTGCCACCTAGGAAAAGTATTGGATTTTAATGCCCATTGATTTGATAAAGATTTGTGAAATACTCTCCCACCCTGACCTAGTTTTGCTTTTATTGTCTTTGTGGAACTTGTTCTGAGTAATCTGTAGCAACTGAATGTTATAACCGAGGGTTTAGGTATAATTGCGCGGTTGTATAAAATTACATTGAAGCCAGGTCTGCGCTCCTCTGTCCCATTCCATAATTACGTGGCGAAACTGAGCCATGTTAACGACAGACTGGTTTTGATGATGTACATTGCAAGAGAAACACCACTAGTTCTTGAAATACCATCGGTACTGAATAAATATCAATTAATATCTACCCTCGCCTGATTATTTACTCCTTCCATCATAAAGAATGGTTGGTAGTCAGTACCACAGTCGAATTCTGGATCATGAAAGCGAATAAAAGCTATATACTGCCTATTAAGCCCTGTATATGTGCCTTCTGTAGTGGTTAAACAAATGCGTTATCCGTTGCGTCCAAATTTCTACCGGTTCGTTGAAACCTTCCGCTGGAAATTATTAATTCCCAGCAATAACTCGCAGGGGCCAGTAATTTCGAGGACCACATGAATTTAAGAAACCATTTACTACAGACGGTAGCTTGCAGGAGCGGTAGGTCATGTCAAAACGACGGTAATCTACCTAAATAGGTAGACTTTTACCACCACCAGTACTGGAAGGATACGTTGCATCCTGTATTTTTAACGGAAAAGAACGCTTACCTTTCGTGACACCTAAACGTAGAGTAAAACACAAAATAGTGATTGCAGATACGTCAGCACAGCTTCATATCATTTATGTAACGCTTTGTTATCGTTGAATAGTTGCCGTAATTGTGGGGTGACGGTTTCCCAAATGTCCTGTAAGCGTAAACGAGAAATCAAAACTCTCCACAACACAGGGGTACTGCTATAGCCGAGGCCGTTCCTTAGCGCCAATGGTCCGCCTCCTTTGTAACGACAGGTCTGCTCATAATACGAGATCGCTTTCAGCTCGTATGATTATTATTCCGTTTTGTAATTTCATTAGTATCAGACATCTACATCTACATCCATACTCGGCAAGCCACCTGACGGCGTGTGGCGGAGGTGTGATCTTAAAGAACCTTTACTTATTCATCAATGTCTACTTTGTCCCCTTCAAAGTAATCCCCCCCTCACACATTATACACTTGTGACAGAGTGTTTTCCTGTCTTGAAAGTACTTCTAGAATTTACACTCAGTTACGGTGTTCATCTCCTTTAGCGATTGTGGTTTGGTCCCGTCAGTGGTGGAAAACGATGTCTTTTCACGGTAGTCTTCAGCCTTGGTAGTAGAAAGAAGTTACAGGGGGCCATGTCCGATGGATATGGTGGCTGAGGCAACATAAAGGTCTTTTTTTTTTTGCCAAAAAATTACGGACAAGGATTGATGTGAGAGCGGGAGCTTGGTGGTTTCCACGAGTGGTTCGGACACAATTCTTGTGGTTTTCTGCGGATTGCTTCAGGCAAATCGTTCATAACACCCTGGTAGCATTCCTTATTGACAGTACGACCGTAAGGGAGATACACAGGATGCACTATTCCTCTGTAATCGAAGAATTCGGTGAGAATGACCTTTACATGAGATCGGATTGTCGAAATCTTTTCGGTCTAAGTTCTTCAGGCATATTCCGTTGGGAAGATTGGGCTCTGATTACGACGACAGACCCGTATACATATGTTTGGCCACCTGTTACAACCTTCTTTTGAAATTCTGGATCGTTGTCGACTGCATTCAGCAATTCCTGAGCGACGCCTATGCGACGTCGGTTTTGGTCCAAATTGAACAGTTTCGGAACAAAGGTTGCTGCTACACTTTCAAGCCGAAAATATAAGAAAAGTTGCTTGGAATAAGGTACAGGATTTGGCGACATCATCAGCAACCTCTTCGAAGGCGATTCGGTGATTTTCATGATTTTTTTTTTTTTTACTGCTTCCGCATTGTCGTCAAAAATTTATGTGCTAGGGAACCCACGCTGTTGTATTCTTCTACAATTTATTGAACGTAACTTCTTCTACAATGCAATAGCTGGCTGTACAATAGATGTGGATGCCTGTCGATCTACCCAGAGATGGGTTCCTCTCGGTCGGCTGGTACTTCGATCTGCGGTGCAGTACAGCTGCTTCGGTGATGTCTTCTTGGAGACTGCTATAGTGGATGGCATTAGCAGTGGACGAAGATTGGTCTGCCTTCGACCAGCTGGGCTTATTTAGTGAGCTGGAGCCACTATAAACCCGGCGTAGGAATCCGTAATCCGTGGCCGGATATGTCGCGGCGACCGCTGCAAGGAAAGGTTCCTATTAATCGATTGGAATCATTGGCGTGTTACCTGATGTCTTCGCCTGTTTGGCTGTTGGTTTGTTTCCCTCATAACGTGGCTGTTATGCGGTGCTGCCTGCCATTTAGGGTAACCCGATGGCGGACAGTACACTCCTCCCTTCCCGGGGGGGGGGGGGGGGGGGGAGGGGGAGAGGAGGGCGTCGACGTCCTGCTTGGCCTTGGCGGCCTCGTGGAGGAGGCGGTGAAAACTCGCCCCCGCAGAGTAGGGCGCGGGGTGGCGGGCCAGACGGGCGGAGCTGCGTCACGGAAGAGGCGGGGAAGCCGGCTGCGACAGCGCCAGTGGCATAGGTTCATCGACGTACGCGGGATGCTGACCGGAAAGTGGACTGTGCGGGCGTCGCTGGCTAGGCTGCGACATCGGCGGCGGCGGTGCCAAGGGCATGGGGGCATCGGCAACGATGGCGGATGACGCAGCCGGTCGGGCCGGCGGAGGGGCCGGTGGAGCCTGCAGCCGCTGTGGAGACGATGGCTGTTGCTGCTGGACGGGGTCTGGCGCCCCTGCACGCCGACCGTGGGTGGAAGGGAGCACATCCGGGCGGCCGGAAGAACGCGGCGGAGCGGCTTGCGGGAAGAAGACGAGGTCGGAAAACCCTGATACTGGCGCCGGAGTTGGTTGCGGTGCCGGAGGTCATCTGTGCCGGCGAAGCGGACGTCCAAGAGCTGACGGCCTTGCGGCCGGACGATCACCCTCTGAAGCCATCCGGCTCTCGGTCCGAAACCTCGCGCCCAGGTAAGGGATCCCGGAACAAAGTGTAGTGTAACGATGTAAGTTTCTTATAAATGATTTTCTTTCGTCATATGACCATGTGTAGACTTCGTCACCTACGTCAGTTACAACCCACTTCAAAATTATTTATATTCTTTTTAAATTGTCTCAGAATTGTTCTTGAACGGAACACTAAAACATCATTTGAGTCGTATGCGCCGAATTACGTCACTCGGGCCAATTGGTCTGCGTAAACTTTTTTCAATTTTAGATGGCGTTTATTTCTCCTCAGAAATTATATTGATACACGTTATCTGATTTAATCGATATTAGAACGACATTGAATAAACTTTTGAGATTCAAAGTCACGACGAACGCTGTGAAAATTCAATAATCTTGTCAAATATATTATTAATTCATTCACATAATTCTTCATAAATAAATCCTCGGAACACGTATTTCAACTTTAATAGCATCCACTATTTTATTATCTTCCTACATACAGACGTGAACCTGAGCCTTGACGAAACAAAACTAAAATTATCAATAAGATTAAACTCTCTACGACGTCATTGTTGTACAAAACATTACAAATTATTCATTTTCAAATTTTTAGAAGCACGACGCAACAAATCGGTTTCAGAATCTTCTGTCGCTCTTTGGCTGTCGACCCGCGACGTATAGTGGCCAGCAATTTTCTCTCTGGTCCCGGCACCGAAGATGCTGTCTCCGTTCGTTGCGCCGCCCTCTCCGTACATGAAACATAAATAATAAATACAAAACTTTAGGCAATTCACAAATATTACAAAAATTACATAAACAAAACTAAATTAAACTTATATTCACCTGCAAACTGGGCTGACACTGGTGGATGGGTGACGCTTCAATTTCGCGTCCCACTACAAAAGGGAACCTGTGCAGTCGGAAACAGTTGTTTGGGTCCGGGCCGGAGGACGTGCAAAAAGGTTCGAGGTTGCCGGCCATGCAAAAGTTCCGCCAAGCTACAGGAGCCGATGGGCGTCGACCGATAGGAACTGAGGAACAACGACAGCGACTCGTCCAACGTGTGGGCAGATGCATATTTTGTCCTTTGGGCCTTCAATGTCCGAACGAGACGTTCGGCCTCGCCATTGGATTGCGGGTGACAGGGTGGAGTGAGGACGTGGTGGATGCCATTGGAAGAACAAAACGTCGCGAATTCCTGGCTCTGGAATTGTTAGCGGCAACCCTTCCAAGGAAAAAACTTTCTGGAGAGCAGCGATTGTCGCTCCCAAAGTGGTGCTGGTACAATGGGTAACGAACGGAAAATGTGGAAAGGCATCGGTGACGAGAAGCCATTGGTAGCCAAGGAAGGGGCCGGCGAAGTCCAAATGAATGCAGTCCCAGGGACCCGCCGGCTTAGGCCAAGAGAGGAAGGTTTGAGAGGGCCGGGACAGCTGTTGGGCAGACGTGGAGCAATTCTGAATAGTGTGAGTAACGTCCCTGGTAAGTCCGAAACGATCGACGTGACGCCGGGCCAACGCTTTGGGGCGAGCGACTCCCCAATGGCCTTGATGCAAGAGACGCAAGGCTTCAGTCCGTAGATGCTGGGGAACGACCACACTCGGAGTGGACGTGGGTCTACCCACAATAGGACACCATCCACCGCCGACAGCTGATGGCGGATAGAAAAGAAGAACCGAAGGTGCTGCTGGTCGCAGGTGGGGGCACAGCTGGGCCACCCGCACAGTACATAGGAGCGGACACGGCGCAACAAAGGGTCACGCGTGGGCGCAATGGCCACCATGGAGGCCATTATGGGAAACCCATGCAGGGTGTCGTGGATCGCTTCATCAACTTGGAACACGAGGACATCCGAAGAGTCAAACACAGGGTCGGGACCAAGAGGAAGGCGGGAAGGAGCATCCGTGTTGTCTTGCTGGGAGGTGGACTTAAAATGCAAGGTGTAACGGAATTGCGAGAGGAACAGGGCCCCTTGTTGAAGCCTCTGAGACGTCTTCGTAGGAAGCCGGGCCTCCAGGGAAAACAGGGAGAGGAGGGGCTTGTGGTCAGTGACGATATGAAAGGCCTGTCCATATAAAAAAGGCATGAGTTTGGAACAGGCGAATACGATAGCCAATGCCTCCTTATCGATCTGAGAGTACTTCAGCTGGGTAGCAGTTAGGGCCTTGGATACAAAAGTACAGGACGTTCTGTCCCATTGGGAAGCATGTGGTAGAGGACAGCCCCGACCCTGTAATCAGAGGCATCCGTGGCCAGGAGCAACGGCAGAGACGGATCATATGGCATCAGGCAGGAGGCCAATTGCAACTGGCGTTTGAGGGTGGAAAAGGTCGTCTGACAGGTCGGGGACCAACTGAAGGGTACATTTTTGCGGCATAAGTGATATAAGGGGGCCGCCACCTAAGTGGGCGACGGAACGAACTTCCGGTAATACGATATTTTTTCAAGGAAGGATTTCAGCTGATGGATGTCTCTTGAGGGAGGCAGGTGGTGTCTGGCGTCCACATAGGAAAATGACGGAGAGATGCCTTTATGTGAAATAACATGTCCTAAATAGGAAATAGAGGGTTGAAAGAAGGAACACTTCTCCTTATTGCATTTTAGCCCAGCCTGGCGTATGTGAAGAAACAGCTGGCGCAAGTTGCTAAGATGGGCTGCAGCAGTAGGGCCAGTAACGACAATGTCGTGGAGGTAATTAATACAACCGGGAATGTCCTGCAGAAGTTGTTCCAAGAAGGGAGGGAAAATGGCCGGGGTGCTAGCCAGGCCAAACATGCGGCGTGTGACTTACAACAGGCCGGCAGGCGTATTCAGGACGGTGAGGGATTGAGAAGTTGGCGGTACGCCTCAGCGAGATCAATTTTGGTAAAGTAACGACCACCAGCCAACTTACGGAAGAGATCATCTGGCCAAGGGAGCGGAAAGTCATCCACCTGGAGCTGGGGGTTGAGGGTCGCCGAAAAGTCGCCACGGAGACGGAGACGCCTGCCTGGCTTCTGGCCGATGACGAAAGTCGTGGCCCAGGGGCTGAACTGCACAGGCAGGAGCACCCCTTTCTGTTGCAGACGGCCCAATTCGTCGCACAGCGGCTGCTGGAGAGCGATGGGGACCTGTCTCGCCCGGAAGTATCGAGGGCAGGCCAACGGCCGGAGGTGGAGGGTAGCTGCATACCCCTTGGCACGCCCGAGGCGGGGGAGAAGAGATCGTGGAAATCGGTGCAGAGGGAGTCAACTTTGGGAAACGGCACCTGTGGAGAAACCAGGTGTACATTATCGTCGATTGTGAACCCTAATATTTGGAAAGCATTCAACCCAAACAGATCGGTAGCATCGGAACTGTTGACTACCAGAAAAGAAATCGTGCGACTGACAGATTTGTAAGAAACCACCATCGTGAACTGCCGCAACAAAGCGATTTCCAATCTGTTGTATGTAAGGAGGCGTCGAGGAGCCAGTTGAAGGCTTGGCGCTCCTGAAACGGTGTAGGTCGTGTAACTGAGCAGGGAAACCGCAGCCCCTGTATCGACCTGCATTCGAACTGGCTTACCCAAGATGGTGACTACAGTATACAGCTTGGGAGACGCCGAAGACACAACTTGGTTGATGTCCATGGACACCTCGGGGTCAGAGTGCCTGGAGATCGGCGCCGTGGCATAGCGACAGACAGATGCAAGGTGCCCGTCCCGACCGCAACGGCGACACGTCGCCCAGCGGTCAGGACAATCCTCGCGTTCATGCTAGGAGTAGCATCCCGGACAATATGGAAGGCGCAGGGGTTCCCTGCGGCGGCGTTCCTATCCCGGCGGCGGCTGCTGGTTGTCTTCCTAGAACAACCGTCTTTGTTTCTTTTCCGTACGCCGAGATGATGCGGGGTGTTGCGCTGGGGAGTGCGGCGTGAAGGTACCTATATGGCCTCGACGTCCTCCTGGACGTCGGAAGCCTCTTCTTGGATGGCTGCGACGTCGGCCCACGTTTCCAATCTGCGGTCAGCTGCAGTGGAAACTTCAAACTTGAATGCAAGTTCTATGATTTGATCTAGCGACGGGTCCTCTAACTTTAAGGCGTCGTGGCGGAAAGCCGCGTCTGAGGCTGCCTTGATCAGGTCATCCCGGACCATGTCATCTGCGTAGATTCCCGGGATATGCGGGTGACAAAGTTGCACTTCCGAGCGAGACCTTGGAGTTCAGCGGCCCATTGTCGTTATGTCTGCTCGGGTTTCTTTCGACTCTGGTGATATTCCACTTTTGATGCCATGACGTGATATCTGCAGTGATAGCAGGAGATGATACACTCACTTATGGCGATGAAGGTAAGACTGTCAGGATCACGTGGCTGGAGTTTCGTCAGGAGCACGTACATACGGGAGAGATCCAAGAAAGAAAATACGCTCTCTGATCATATTCCTGGTACACCTGATGAATCCGGAAATGTTGACGAATCCTCTTTTCATATGTTTCCCAATCTTCATCGTCTTCATCGAATGCCGGGAAAGCTGGCGGTGTCGGTGGACGGTGAAGACTTTGAATTTCGGTAACGAGTTGCTGCTGCAGTGTCGCAAACTGTTGAAATAGGTGATTCATTACCTGCTGCACTGATAGATTCTGCTGTTGCAGTTGTGGTTGTGATTGTTGTTGTTGTGGTTCCATCTTCTTTGGGTTGTGGAATCCTTACACGTCACCACTGTTGTATTCTCCAACAGTTTATTGAACGTAACTTCTTGTACAATACAATAGCTGGCTGTACAACAGATGTAGACGTCCGTCGATCTAGCCGGGGATGTGGTTCCACTCGGTCGGCTGGTACTTCGATCGGCGGTGCAGTACAGCGGCTTCGGTGATATCTTCTCGGAGACTCTGCTATAGCGGTTGCCATTAGCAGCGGACGAAGACAGGTCTGCCTTCGACCGGCCGGGCCTATATAGTGAGCAGGAGCCAATAGAAACCCGGCGTAGGAATCCGTGCCCGGATATGTCGCGGAATCTGGAATCTTTGGCATGTTTACCTGATGTCTTCGCCTGTTTGGCTGTCGGTTTGTTTCCCTCACAGCGTGGCTGTTATGCGGTGCTGCCTGCCATTCAGGGGAACCCGATGGCCGACAGTACACACGCCACTCGTTGTCTTTAAAGTCTTGTGCACCCTCCTTAATACGCTTATACCTCCAGTAAACTCTTGCCTTACTCAAAGTAGATTTACCAAAGCCACAATCAATATCTAGAATGCTGTGCTGCATCTCATTCGATTTTTCGAGCTAATTTTAATTCAAATTATTTAACCCATCTTTGCCCGAAGTAAAAATTCGCCGAACACTTGAAATCACCTTTTCGATTACCAACAATAAAGTAAATATTCAAAACACCTGATAACGTAAGCGCACATCAAGAACATGTATACTAACAAGATCACGAAAATAAATAAATTTATTAAAGTAAATAAAAACAAAATCGGACGTACAACGCCCACAAAACTAAAAAAATTCCCGCTGCTTTTTTTAAAACACTCCATACTTCGAAAATTAAACTTCTAGGAATGTGCGGTTACAATAAAATATTTTGTGGTACTGAACTGCGAAATGTGAGAACACAGGAATAGAATAGAAACGAGGCGCTTGACATGTGATGTTACGGAGGATTGCAGAAAATTAAGTAGGCACAAACGACAGGAAACGAGTAGGTCTTCATGTGAACTTGAGGGTGAAGGAGTGCGTAGAAAACTTTAAAAGTAGGAAGGGAATAGCTTCTATTGAACTAGAGTGAGCAGTAGTGGCAATAATTATACTGGAGACAGAAACTGCGATATAAACGACTGATAAACAAGGACGACTGATGTGAGTTCTAAGTTGACGTGAAGAGTTTGACAGAAGAAGAGAAATTGTGGTTGGTCGGAGTAACGCAGTCACGTAAGTGACGAAAAAAAAATTGTAAGATAATAATGCGTAGGCCGCGTGGGATTAGCCGAGCGGTCTAGGGAGCTGCAGTCATGGACTGTGCGGCTGGTGGCGGCGGAGGTTCGAGACCTCCCTCGGGCATGGGTGTGTGTGTTTGTCCTTCGGATAATTTAGGTTAAGTAGTGTGTAACCTTAGGGACTGATGACCTTAGCAGTGAAGTCCCATAAGATTTCACACACATTTGAACATTTGATAATAATGTGTAGAACAGGGTACCATTTGGTCATCTTTGCAAAGAAATCACTTGCATCGTGTTCTAATCTTTTTTTTTTTTTTTTTTTTTTTTTTGAGGGATCCGTTAGGCGACTGATAAGCCTATCTCAGGACGCCAGCGGCATTAAAACGAAATCTAAACGTCAGACTCAATACTAATATGCCTTTGTCAAATTGAAAGGGTGTAACATCTAACTGTGGCAGAATAATGTGAGCCTGGAAAATGAGTTTGGTGTACCATGACATTTCGGCAGGTGCAGTCTATGCCCGTACGGAAAACGCGGGTGTATGATACCAGTGCTAGAAGATACATACCGACGAATGGGTGCTTCTGTAAGAAGTAATTCGATCACTGCACTGGGTCGCCAACATGTTCTCCGTGACACTGTAACGTGTCGCAGTCTTTCGTGGGCAGTTCTAGTTGCACACTGGAAAGATCCAGTTGATGCAGACCGGAATGCGCCCACGGTTTGAACCCCTTGGATGTGGCCTGTTGACACACATGCTACTGCGTCGTCTTGTAGTGCTGAAAATAATGAATGTCGCTGAGTTCAGTTGGCATGTAACGCTGTCGTTGGTGCGTCAGTGATAAAATTTAGTGACGAGAGCCCTTCAGTTCGTTCTTGACGAATAACCGCATACAGGTGATCTCATCTGGAAATATCTACCTTCGGTTACGCTGACGCGCTAGATGGCGTCTAAAATCAGCATTAAAATGTGCTGTGCTCCATCTTGCATCTGCCATTTTCAGCAGTCATCGCCATGGACCTATTCTGAGACAAATTATGTGGGGTATAATCGAAGGGTTTGCAATTTAGACAGATTCGTACAACCTTGAACTATATTTCGAACGAAGTCAGCGGTGGGCTGTAAACACATATTCGCAATTTTCGCTGATAATTCTTAGATCGGGTAAACGATCTTTTTCTTATGTTGACCTTGAGGTAGTTTTCATTTCTAAGATAGTCTTGATGCTCTCTTCACGCTGCTCTAGCCGCACAGGTTTGCTAATCTTTTGGTAACTACCGCAAAGTATAGTCATCTGTACATTTCTTCCGTTAGTGAAGACTTTTTCTCTCTCTACGATTTGTACCCATGTCCTCTCCGATCACACACACTGCCTCCACTACGAAATTCGCTATTCCTTGATGCCTCAGAACACGTTGTGTCAACCTTTACCTCTCTTCCTGTGAAGTTTTGGTAAAGGTTTTCCCTATGATGTCTCTTTATTAAGACAACAAAGAGCTATATCGAGACGAAAAGTGTAACCAAAAATGTTTTATTATATAATTTTTATAATATAAAAGGTATAGAGGCCTCGTTTTTATTAAAATTGCACAAATTGCTTGACCAAACGTAAGTAAAGTTGCAGTAACATACCGTATCATTTAATAAATGTAAACCGCCTGTTTTGGTCTCGACAAACAGAAAAGCGGCATACGAAACACTTTCTTTCTTATGAAAACCCGAGATGTCGAAAAAATTGGTAGCGTTCAATATGTCAATACTGTATGTCATTTCGGAAGGTTTCCCGTTACTTTATTAGCAAGCACTGCTACCCACGCGTTATGAAAGAAAAATGATCTGCGCGTCAGTCCTGCAGTGTCAATAATATTCACCTACGACAACTCTGCTGTCTGTGGTCAGCTAAAATGTCGCTTTGTACTCACCGCATAACTTCCGCTACTGTATTTAACGTAGTACTCACGAGCAGGAGTCATTTCACACAGCACTTTTGCGTCAAGTGTATTTGCAGTCGTGGAGAAAAGTAACAGCATTCAGTGGCGTTAAGACGCAAATAATTAAATGAAAATTCTTCAAGTCTAAGACACAACCATAACTTGTCGAACACTTAACATACACTATGTGATCTAAAGTATCCGGACACCTGGCTGAAAATGACTTACAAGTTAGTGGCGCCCTCCAACGGTAATGCTGGAATTCAGTATTGTGTTGGCCCACCCTTAGCCTTGATGAAAGGTTCCACTCTCGCAGGCATACGTTCAATTAGGCACTGGAAGGTTTCTTGGGGAATAAGAACCCATTAATCATGGAGTGCCGCACTGAGGAGAGGTATCGATGTCGGTCGGTGATGCCTGGCACGAAGGCGGCGTTGCAAAACATCATAAAGGCGTTCTGTGCGATTCAGGTCAGGACTCTGTGCAGGCCAGTCCATTACAGGGATGTTATTGTCGTGTAACCACTCCGCAACAGGCCGTGCATTGTGAACAGGTGCTCGATCGTGTTGAAGGATTCAGTCGCCATCCCCGAATTACTCTTCAACAGTGGGAATCAAGAAGGCGCTTAAAACATCAATGTAGGCCTGTGCTGTGATAGTGCCACACAAAACACGACCACACCATAACACGATGGCCACCGAAATTCACTGTTGGGGTTACACACGCTGGCATATGATTTCACCGGGCATTCGCTGTACCTACACCCTGACATCGGATCGTAGCATTGTGTACCGTGATTCGTCACTCCACACAACGTTTTCCCACCGTTCAATCGTCCTATGTTTACACTCCTTACACCTGGCGAGGCATCGTTTGGCATTTACCGGTGTCATGTGTCGCTTATGAGCAGCCGCTCGACCACGAAATCCAAGTTTTCTCACTTCCTGCGTAACTGTCGTAGTACTTGATATTGATGCAGTTTGGAATTCCTGTGTGTTGGTATGGATAGATGTCTGCCTATGGAAATGAGCGTTTGGCGTCATTGTCCGGGAGGCCCCTTGCAGGATAGGTCCGGCCACCTTGGTGCAGGTCTTGTTACATTCGATGCCACATGGGCGACCTGCGGGCCGGATGGGGATGAAATGGCGATGAAGACAAAACCCAGTTTCTGAGCGGAGAAAATCTCCGAAACAGCTGGGAATCGAACCCGGGCCCTTAGGACGGCAATCCGTCACGCTGACCACTCAACTATCTGGGGGGACATGTCTGCCTATTACACATTGCGACCCTCTTCAACTGTCGGCGGTCTCTGTCACTCAATAGACGAGGTCGGCCTGTACGCTTTTGTGCTTTACGTGTCCCTTCACGTTTCCACTTCACCAATACATCGGAAACCGTGAACCTAGGGATGTTTAGGAGTGTGGAAATCTCGCGTACAGACGTATGACACAAGTGACACCCTATCACTTGACCACGTTCGAAGTCCGTGAGTTCCGAGGGGCGCCCCATTCTGCTTTCTCACGATGTCTGATGAATACGGAGGTCGCTGATATGGAGTACCTGGCAGTAGGTGGTAGCAGAATGCACGTAATATGAAAAATAGGTTACTGGGGGCGTCTGGATACTTTTGATCACATAGTGTAATTACTGATTCAGTGGTTCATGGGCGTGGCATCGTATAATACTGTGAAAACTGCACAATGTTTCAACCATACAGCTGTTCATCATCTTTAGGTGCTCATTGTCGTCTTGCTGCAGTGGCTCTCCAATATATGCGCCGTGTCGCTGTAAAACCGCAGGCAGCAAGGGGCGGCACTATAACGTCATCGTAGACGATTCATAGGGTACAGCGCCATCCACTGTCCCTTGCAGGAGAAACAGGCCACGGTCTTCGTATGCGTGACACTGGTAAAGCGCAGGTCTAAATCTCGTCCCAATGCGCGCTCGGGCAGTGTGTTGATTCCCAGTTTAAGTGTCCTCACTCCGATTCCCAGTCTGTGTTGACTCGTTGGATTCGTTGGTCTGTGGCCGACGATCCCTTTTTACCGCCAGTGCTGGTCCCGATGCTCTACTGAGTTGAAATCCCGTGTCAGGTCGCTACTCATATGTATTTCTACAACTTCTTTAAACAAAGAGTCTCAGTACGTGGAGGCATACGCAATTGTATCTCCGTATCCGAGTCAACACAGACGCGAAACTGGGCGCAGACACACTGCCCTAGCTCGTGCTGGTCTGCGATTTTCGTCCGCGCGTTTCTCGCGTCGCGCATACGAAGAACGTGGCCCGTTTCTCTGCTGGGAACACTGCATGTCGCCATACTACACTACTGACCATTAAAATAGCTACACCAAGAGGAAATACAGAAGATCAACGGGTATTTATTGGACAAATATATTACACTAGAACTGAAATGTCATTACACTTTTACTCAAATTGGGTGAATAGGTCCTGAGACATCAATACCTAGGACAACCACCTCTGGCCGTAATAACGGCCTTGATACGCCTGGGCATTGAGTCAAACAGAGCTTGGATGGCGTGTACAGGTACAGCTGCCGAGGCAGCTTCAACACGATATCACAGTTCATCAAGAGTAGTGACTGGCGTATCGTGACGAGCCAGTTGCTCGGCCACCATTGAACAAACGTTTTCAATTGGTGAGAGATGTGGAGAATGTGCTGTCCAGGGCAGCAGCCGAGCATTTTCTGTATCCAGAAAGGACCGTATAGGTTCTGCAACATGCCGTCGAGCATTATTCTGCTGAAATGTAGGGTTCCGCAGGGATCGAACGAAGGGTAGAGCCACGGGTCGTAACACATCTGAAATGTAACGTCTACTGATCAAAGTGGCGTCAGTGCGAACAAGAGGTGACCGAGACGTGTAACCAATGGCACCCCATACCATAACACCGGGTGATACGGCAGTATGGCGATGACGAATACACGCTTGCAATGTGCGTTAACCGCAATGTCGCTAAACACGGATGCGACCATCATGATGCTGTAAAGAGGACCTGGATTCATCCGAAAAATGATATTTTGCCACTCGTGCACCCAGGTTCGTCGTTGAGCACACAATCGCAGGCGCTCCTATCTGTGATGCAGCGTCAACGGTAACCGCAGCCACGGTCTCTGAGCTGATACTCCATGCTGCTGCAAACGTCGTCGAACTGTTCGTGCAGATGGTTGTTGCCTTGCAAACGTCCTCATCTGTTGACTCAGGGATCGAGACGTGGCTGCACGATCCGTCACAGCCATGCGGATATGATGCCTGTCATCTCGACTGCTAGTGATATGAGACCGTTGGGATCCAGCACGGCGTTCCGTATTACCATCCTGAACCCACCGACTCCATATTCTACTAACAGTCATTGGATCTCGACCAACGCGAGCAGCAATGTCACAATATGATAAACCGCTATCGCGATAGGCTACAATCAGACCTTTATCAACGTCGGAAACGTGATGGTACGCATTTCTCCTCCTTACAAGAGGCATCACAACAACGTTTCACCAGGCAACGCCGGCCAACTGCTGTTTGTGGATGAGAAATCGGTTGCAAACTTTTCTCATGTCAGCATGTTGTAGGTGTCGCCACCGGCGCCAACCTTGTGCGAATGCTCTGAAAAGCTGATCATTTGCAAATTACAGCATCTTCTTCCTGTCGGTTAAATTTCCCGTCCGTAGCATGTCATCTTCTTGTGTAGCAGTTGTAATGGCCAGTAGTGTAGTTGGTCTACGCTGACATTATAGCTCCTTCTCTGGGCGTCCTCACATTTCTAGCGAGCCAGCGTATATACAGACGAGCCAGCGCATCAATACGCCAGTAAACACCATAAGATGACAAACAGCTCTCTGATTCAGATATTGTGCACCTTCCGCAGCAGTTTGCGAGCCATTGAAGCAGTCATTACGCCGACGTCTGAAAAAGCGCAGCATAATTGCTGTTCGAGGTAAGCTTTAAAATGATGTGTAAGGCTGATACAGACATTTCCCCGTAACAGCAACATTTTGCTACAGTAATCAGTCTATCGTTGTGACATTTCAATCAAACTTGTACATCTCCTATGAAAACATCCAGGCTGAGAGACCTTGGCTCGATACATCAAACTATTTACCTAACTTTTCATCTTCGTTTGTGAAAGATAAGTTCAGAAATAAAACATTAGCAGTCTGGTTAATGTCAGTGAATAATTTTGTGTATCTATCATTATTATTCTTTACCGAAACTTCAAGAAAAGTAAACACCAGCCTTCCGGTCCGTCATCGAATTATGAAACTGTGTAATAATGAACTACTTTTAGTTTAAAATTTGCAACGAAAGATTCACATGATTCCTTAGGGCAATAATATTTATTTGCATATTACATAGAAGAAGTAACTAATATTGAAAATCAGCAACATATACCAGCACTATGCGAAACGTATTTCCAGCCTGTCCTCCTGGAGATGCTGTCTTGCAGATTCCGCAACGGCAGACGAAATACTACCCGTGTCCACGCACCCGTACGCTGGGTTTTCCCAGGAACACGAATTTGGCACCGCGTACTATATCCACATCGACAAAATAGTGAAGGCGTTTTCCGACAGAACGTAGTGCATAGTCCGCCAGCACTTTACGTCAGGCATGAAACACCAGATGGTTCTATGTGAGTCTGATTCGTTGTATGCTGCGTTTTGCTGCAGCAATTTCTGTAAGTCAGGTAAATTTCATCTGCAAAATGGCAGCAAAGTGCGCTAGAAAGCTACAGTGCGTTTCAGTGCCGAGGAAGATAAACTGCTAATTAACGCAGTGTCAAAAACATATTCCTAACTGTTTCTCTGAGCTTGCGTAGTTAGAGAGGGAACATTCCTCCTTTTTGCAGTTCGCTATATGTTCAGCTATCAGGAAACGAAAGAGTTTCCTTTCTTTTTCTCTCACGCGTTCTATCAATACTGTACAGTGTATTATCTCTTTGGCTAACGTAACAACGCTGTGAATGGTCTTCCTACACATCAAGTGTGAAGTGAACAGTTAATGCGCTTGCGGTGTAATTTTCTTGGAAAATACAGTTGCTTAAAGTGTTTAACTCCCTGTCTAAGAGAAACGCTTGATGCTGTTCGCTCGCTGCAAAATTCCTTCTCCTAAGGAGTAGGTGCACCACACAATTTACTCAAACGATATATTGCTCCCTAGACTACATTCTAAACGTTTCTTTGTGTTCCAGTATCATTTATGTCTACCGACCTTTTATTAGTGTAGCTACATCAAGAAGACTCTGTTCCGGCCATTGGCTTCATAAACCGTATCTCTTCAGTCTCTAAAACTTGGTAAAAGTTTAAATTTATAAGGAAACAAAGTACTACCAAAACATCAGAAGTATTAACCAGAATAAGTAGAATGTATTGTCTTCTCTAAGACCCTGTCAAGTCCTACCGTTGTTAAGAAACACAACTTCCAGTTAGCTGATGTCTCCACGCACTAAGGTGAGACCTGTCGGCACGTAGCAAATTTTCAGTCACGAACACACTGCCTTTCTGCAGAAAAAACTCAAAAGAACGGTATGGTAATTAAATCGACACCCTAGCTGCAAAAACAGGCGTCGATATACATCATTCGGGCATGTTGAAAATGTGTACCCCGACGGGGACTCGAACCAATGATTTTCTGCATACATGATAGACGTTCTATCCATGTGAGGAACCGAGGGCACAGAGGATAGTGCGCCTGCAGGGACTTATCCCTTCCCGCGAGACCCACATGACCACACCACTACTTTTGTAATGCGCCCAATAGATGTTTGCGATGTAAGCAGGAGATTCCGGGTTCGAAGCCCCAGTCGGGACACACATTTTAAACATATCCCCAACGATGTATATCAACGCCTGTTGGCAGTTAGGGTGTCGATTTAATTATCATTTCATTCTAGAGAAGCTGCTAGGTCATCAATGGTATCTGTTCTTTCGGGAACAGATACTACTTTCATATATAGTTAAAATATAGCTACCTGGGTATTGACCTTCTTGTGCGAACGCACACGCTATGCCCCAACTCCTACGGGAGTGAGTAGATTAATCTGCCTCGAGTAATGAGTGTGATGGGAAATTAGGCGCACTACGAATGTAGTGTTGTGGACGTGTTGGGAATGTGGGTCTCACGGGGAACGTGTAAGGGATAAGTCCCTGGAGGCGCATTATCCGCTGTGCCCTCGGTGGCTGAGATGGATAGAGCGTCTGCCATATAAATAGGAGATCCCGCGTTCGATTCCCTGTCGGCGCACACATTTTTAATATGTCCCCAATGATTTATATCAATGCTTGTTTGTAGCTAGGGTTTCGATTTAATTATCACTTCATTCTACAGGAGCTGCGCGGTCATCTATGGTATCTGTTCTTTCGGGAACAGACCCTACCCTCATATAAACTCCAAAGATATTCAATGATCATTTAATGTCGCAAACCGCCGCCTTCAGCAGTTGAACCCCGTCCCAGAGACCCCATGACTCCCGTACTTCTCTCATGAGGACTACTAGCTTTCTCTCTATGTCGTGAGGTGCCGAATCACTCCCCGAATTCATTTTACCACACAGATCTTTCTGCCAGTCAGTTTCCAAAGCACAATGTGTGCGCTTCAGTTGAGCATAACAAGAAATGTTAAAATGTGTGTGAATTTCTAAGGGACCAAACTGCTGAGGTCATCGGTCCCTAGACTTACACACTACTTAAACTAGCTTAATATATGCTAAGAGCAACACACACAGCCTTGCCCGAGGGAGGACTCTAACCTTCGGCTCGCAGTTTTTGCTGTAAGGTCCTGTTTTCTGTCAATGCTTTGAGAAGTTTATTTTCCAAAGACCAGACCATTTTTGAATGATATCAGCATTCAGCCCGTAGAATTGCTTCAACGTTTAAGGAACGAGCAAGAAATTTATCTTTGATGGCGTTGCCACGGTGTACATGCAACGTAGCGCCACTTCGACGCCAGTGTATAAGCACCAACATGAGGCAAGAGTTTAGTGCTGCATTCGTGTCTTCTTGAAGTGCATGCGGCAAATGCAAAAATAGTATCCATGGCAACGTTATAAACAAATGCTCGGGCCAATCACATCAATATGATTGCTTACCTTTTAGATGTCAGAATAACCGGCTTTTGCAGCTTTTTGACCACTGCGAGACGTGCAGGAAATCAGTCAGTGACATTCTGGAAGGTACCAACAGGGATGAGGAGTGTCAAGGTCAGCAGCTCTTAGTTTCTCATATGAGTGTCCACGGCGCGAATGGCCCGATGGAGGCGGCTTCACAGAGGGAGTACAGTAAACTCATCCTCTTGCTCTTAGAATCTCGCGCGTGCTCTGTGAGCTGTGTGACTCGTTATATTATCCTGCTGGCAGACGCCATGGTGGTGAGGAAAGGAACCTGAATGTAGGGGTGGGTATGGTTCCTTACGATCGATGGGTACTTGCAATGATCCATTGTACCACCCGGAATGACGATACCACCCAGAGAAAGTCACCACAACATTCCCTAGGCCGTAACACTTCCTCCTCCGATCTGGACCCTTCCGATGACATCTGCTGGAGTTTGCTTTCAGAAGTGTCACACCGTACACGCCAACGGAAATCTGTTTGATGAATCATAAAACGTGTGTCACCTGAAAAGGCAACCTGCCGGCTCTCAGTGGTTGTCCAGTCACGGCACTTCCAGCCTTCGTCAAATGAACCAAGCGCTTAATGCGGTGGTCCACATGCAGCTGTGTCCGCTGAAGGGCTGTTGAGCAGATAGTGTTAGTAGCCCCTTGGTTCACCAGGGTGGACAGTCCTCACCAGTTGCGCATCTATTCTCCTGTACACAACCCCGTAGCAGTCATTAACCCTTGTCACCTATGGGTCATGGTGCACCTTACTTGCTTCGGCGCCGATTTTGGATAGCGCCATTTCGCCAAGAAGTGTACTTTAAGCAAGGGGGCACACAAACAGTTTACAGTTTAGTTATTTAGTAAATGCCTCCACATACAAATTATTACCAAACATCCAGGAACGATTAAGCATGAAGCATTTCCAACCTAGTAAGGGACTGCAGCACTTCCTCACGGAGCATGGCTCCTACCCGGCATATCTTTGCCGATTCGGGAAAAGAGCGACTCCCTCGTGTGACTGTGATGCCGGGCTAGGTACACCGGACCACGTGGTCGATGAGTGTCCCACTTTCGATGACGTTGCCTCAGACTTAAGGAATTCACTTCTAACATTCTGCTTGGTATCTGTTTGTTCTGAGTCGTGTCTCCCTACCACTTTCGCGCAACGACGCTCTGAGCGTGTTTTTTAGGGAATTGACTAGTTTGAACCTGGGACCTGTTGTTGGTAAGGAGACGCCAGACCATACATGACATGTAGAGTTCAGAAGAGTTCAGTGAGACTAGCCATGATATAATCAAATACTTAATAATTTCAGCATCAGCTCCACTGCACTCCCTGTAAAAGAATCTTAATACTAACTAAATTTAGTGGAAGGGGTTCAAGGCTTTTCTATTTTTAGTTAGCTGGTAAAATAACGTCGAAAAAGCAGTTAAGTTTACAATTGAAATTTTTATTTTACTCATCAAACATTGTTTATAGATTGCGCTATTGATAAAAGGAAATACTTTAATACAGGATGATAAAAACCAACTGCGTTCAACAAAAAAGTGAACGAATATTCCCTGAATGGGTTTCCAAGTTCTGCAATGGATCGAAGGATGACCTATGCCATAACACATCTATAATACAGGTTTAATTTAAATTTCATAAAAGAGAAAAGTATCAAAATGGTCTACAGTGACCCTCAATTATCTTTAATTAC
Source organism: Schistocerca americana (assembly GCF_021461395.2). Taxonomy (NCBI): domain Eukaryota; kingdom Metazoa; phylum Arthropoda; class Insecta; order Orthoptera; family Acrididae; genus Schistocerca; species Schistocerca americana. Next base: position 497,731,315 of record NC_060126.1, on the reverse strand, counting down.
TTATTTAACTTGTCGTAAATTACAGTGGCTGATGTGACCTCTCAATAATTATATAACAGAAAAATCATCGCGTTTCATATTTTAACTTCCAGTAGCAAATGTGAATACCACGAAGTTTAATTGACGATCGACACGAGTATTGTGTAAAAAGGAGATGTAGCAGATGAGACTTCTGCAGTTCTGAGTGAAGACTTATGCGCTCTTATGCGGCATCACGTGCGTTCATTACCTTGTCGGTGGTTAGTCAGCGTCAGGGGGCGGCGGGAAGCGCAGCTCCACACACCTCTCCGTCTCGGTAGCAACTCTCTCTAACTTCTCTTTACTACTATACCGAAGTTGGTTTAAGAAAAAGATATCTGGCTGTGTTTTCAACTAACCAATCAGGGTCTCAATGTTAACCTTAAGCTCCACCTACAAAAATTCTGTCTGTCCAATGAGAAACGTTTTACTTTTCGTGGTGGTGCAATGTTTTTAATGTCTGCAACGTGCCAGAGACGCGTATAGTCTCACGCTAAAACTTGCAGCTGGTGTGGCGCTTTTAGTGTTATCGTAAGATCTTTACTGTTCTTCTGGAGGGCTCTATCTTTTAACACGGGCTGGGGGCTGCTCTTGGCGATCGGCCGGCGACGTGGGTGTCCGTCCCTTATCGTAGGGCCTTCTAGCTTAGACGGCTCGGCTCTCGGCTTCTGTTCTCCTTCCTCCCCTCGGAACTGCGTCTGTTTCACGGCGGGAAGGTATGACATGATTTAGGCGTTCTTGTGTTAGTCTGTGGTATTCCATTTGCTCACTCGTTGATCGTATTACTTTGGTTAATTTAATGTGAGGATTTATTTGTAGCTATGTGACAAACTGCCGGATTTGCTATCATGTCAGGGTTTTCATGGAAGGTGTTGGATTTGCCTGACACCTTACGCACTGCCAAACACAGATATCTTCCATCTAATCAGGAACCCGGTTATCTTCACTATCATCGACACACTAGCCAGCGAGGTATCCGCCAAGGTCCTGAGAGAATACCGAAGGGAGATAGAGTAACGGAAGAGCAATAAAAGTGACACTACGCACCTATCTCATTCCGCCAGGACGCGTACTCGCCGACCGCCGTGACGATCCGGACCCGTCGCGTCCACGACTAGGAGGAGGGTGTGACCTTACCCATTATAGACACAGCACACCAATTATGACTCAGTAGTTAAAATTGTTAGTAGGAAATAGATTCTAGGTTATTCTTAAAAGACCTGCAGCGATTTTCCACTAAGGCCAGCCCAGTGCCAGCTGCACTCCCAGTGGGATTAGCTCGGTGGGCACGGCCAAGAGACAGTGGGTTTGTATTTTGCTGGTACACACGTAACGCTGCAGGATGTAGCTTGGTAGAGTAGGGTAGAGTAGATAGTATAGTAGGTTAATAGTAGGTCAAATAGTAGGGATGCCCATGCAGTAGCTAACCTTCCATGCCATAGTTAATACTAACAATAAGTAGATAAAGTTTTGGTAAATGCTGCTTGATAATTCTGAATTTTGTATGTTACTTAGACCCACTAACATCGTAGGTGGTGGGTTACTTTGTGTAATATTGGTTTTTATGAATAAAGATTTTTTTTTAAGACATGCTTCTACATTTGGCCGGAAAATCAATGATCATTCTCTTCTGGGCGTCAGATGCATCTCTCCGTTTCCTAATCATAACAATGACTGCACTGTTCTCTGCGTCCCCAACACGCTTTATACTCCCTCCTACGGGTGCCACCAACAGTCTGTGATTGGTTACTGCACGTCGACGTCGAATATAGGAGGCGGCCAAATTAATATTAATGGACCGTCTAAATCCATATAGGACCAACGTGCTGTTATTCTTTTCTCGGCCAGCGAATGACAAAAACCGTTAGACATCCATCGAGAATGAAGAGTGCGTATAGGGCTCCTACCCACTTCTTTTTAACTTTTCTTCCGTTGTTGGCAATGTAGGTTTTACTGGTGGGCATTTCCTACTTCATCTGTGTGTTTTACGGGAAAGATCAGGATTGAAAGTGCGTCATCTTTATTAGTGGAATGTACCGGTCATCTAGTGTAGAATTGGTATGGTATCATATAGATCTGCTGGGGGCATTCATCGTTGCAGCAGAGCTGCGGGGCGTTAATATTTAGCCCTGTCATCATCAAGGGCTCCAAGGTTCTGGATCAAGGGATTTCCGCCTTCTTCCTTCTTTTCATAGAATAGCGTGGCAACTTCTTTGAAACGTCGAAGAACTGATTCCGGTGCAAGCTTACGAAGAAATCTCGTCGGGAACTGTGAGTGGACGTGCAGGATTCTTCGTAGAGCCTTGTCTTGATATATGCTTGATAGCGGCATTTCCCCATACTGTGCATGCGTACTCCATGATGAGGCGGATGAATAGGAGGTAGATTCGCATTCCGTTTTCACTGGAGAGCGTCCAGTGGTCGTTGAGTAGGGGGTAGAGAGCCCCCAGAAGCCATTTTGTGTATAGGGCAGCATGCCTGTCGGAAAACGCTGTTATGAAGCAGTGCGACAAGTTCCGTGCTGATTGCGATTCGACAAAAGACGCTAATTCACTGATTACCGCGGTCCTTTGCTTTTTTATTTCAAGAAAGCTGTTGTCTCTGTCATCGGGGAAGGGTACTGCACAACGCTAGAGTAAAGACGGTTTTTAACTAAGTTAAACGTCCTGGAATATTGTGACTATGTGCTGCTGATTCAAGACAACGCACGTTCTCGTATCCTAAATTTCGTAACGTAGAAGTTACGCCAACTCAAGTGGATGACACCGAGCACCGCTCAATAGTCCTGATCTTTCCACATGTGTTAAGCATGTATTCGGTATCTTAAAAAAGGCGTTCAAGAATTGATGGTTAAATTTGTACGAGGATGTGCAGCAGGCTGTAACGGAATCCTTCAACCAGCAGCCTACAGTGTTTTACCAAACAGGAATCATCGACCTGGTATGTCGGTGGGATGGCTGCTTCAACGCTCACGGCGAATTTGTCTGTTCGGAATATCGTCTTCGGACAATACAATGTTAGAACGGAAACATTTATTAAGCCCGTTATAGATACAGAAGCAGATATACAGGATGTCCGAGCTAGACGTTGTTGTTGTTTAGGTCTCCAGTCCAGAGTCTGGTTTGATGCAGCACTCCATGCTACTCTATCCTGTGCAAGCTTCTTCATCTCCCAGTACCTACTGCAATTTACATCCTTCTGAATCTGCTTGGTGTATTCATCTCTTGGTCTCCCTCTACGAATTTTACCCTCCACGCTGCCCTCCAATAATAAATTGGTGATCCCTTGATGCCTCAGAACATGTCCTACCAACCGATCCCTTCTTCTACTCAAGTTGTGCCACAAACTTCTCTTCTCCCCAATCCTAATCAATATATCCTCAGTAGTTATTTCATCTACCCATCTAATCTTCAGCATTCTTCTGTAGCACCACATTTCGAAAGCTTCTATTCTCTTCTTGTCCAAACTATTTATCGTCCATGTTTCCCTTCCATAAATGGCTGCACTCCATACAAATACTTTCAGAAACCATTTCCTGACATTTAAATCTAAATTCGATGTTAACAAATTTCTCTTCTACCGAAACGCTTTCCTTGCCATTGCCAGACTACATTTTACATCCTCTCTACTTCGACCATCATCAGTTATTTTGCTCACCAAGTAGCAAAACTTCTTTACTACTTTAAGTGTCTCATTTCCTAATCTAATTCCCTCCGCATCTCCCGACTTAATTCGATTACATTCCATTATCCTCGTTTTGCTTTTGTTGATGTTCATCTTATATCCTCCTTTCCAGACACTGTCCATCCCGTTCAACTGCTCTTCCAAGGCCTTTGCTGTCTCTAACAGAATTACAATGTCATCGACGGAACATCAAAGTTTTTATTTCTTCTCCTTGGATTTTAATACCTACACCAAATTTTTTTTTCCTTTACTGCTCTCTCAATATACAGATTGAATAACATCGGGGAGAGGCTACAACCCTGTCTCACTCCCTTCCCAACCACTGCTTCCCTTTCATGCCCCTCGACTCTTATAACTGCCATCTGGTTTCTGTAAAAATTGTGAATAGCCTTTCGCTCGCTGTATTTTACCCCTACCACCTTTAGAATTTGAAAGAGAATATTCCAGTCAACATTTCCAAAGGTTTCCTCTAAGTCTACAAATGCTAGAAACGTAGGTTTGCCTTTCCTTAATCTTTCTTCTAAATAAGTCGTAGGGTCAGTATTGCCTCACGTGTTCCAATATTTATACGGAATCCAAACTCATCTTCCCCGAGGTCAGCTACTACCAGTTTTTCCATTCGTCTGTAAGGAATTCACGTTAGTATTTTGCAGCTGTGACTTATTAAACTGATAGTTTGGTAATTTTCACATCTGTAGTTTCCCCTTGCCTGCAGCCGTTCGCAGTACCAACACAGCAAGGCCGTTTTGGTTAGTGTCACAAGGCCAGATCAGTCAATCATCCAGACTGTTGCGCCTGCTACTTCTGAAAAGGCTGCTGCCCCTCCTCAGGAACCAAAACGTTTGTCTGGTGTCCCCAGGCAGAGTGGCCGTGCTGTTCTAGGCGCTACCGTCTGGAACCGAGCGACCACTACGGTCTCAGTTTCGAATCCTGCCTCGGGCATGGATGTGTGTGATGTCCTTAGGTTTGTTAGGTTTAATTAGTTCTAAGTTCTAGGCGACTGATGACCTCAGCAGTTAAGTCGCGTAGTGCTCAGAGCCATTTCAACCATTTCATTGTCCATCCAACGGTCAATGGTACGGAACGTTTTGCAGTGTGTTTTTTACTGATACCTGTACAAGATCTAGATGGCGCTGCAGTTAATACCTCATGACGTACTGCAACGTTCCTTTTCGTTCCCTGGCACGGATCGTCGTTGGAAATGTGACTGGCTATATTCTATGGACTGCGCGCACGAATCTCTCTAATTTTACACTCGTTATCTGCTCTTGATGTATAAGTAGGGGGAAGCATTATATTCGATAACTCATGTAAAAGCGCACCCTCTCGAAACCTGGACAGCAAGCTACACCGCTATGCAGAGCGCCTCCCATATAGAGTCTGCCACTTGAGTTTGGTAATCATCAAAAAATGGCTCTGAGCACTATGGGACTTAACAGCTATGGTCATCAGTCCCCTAGAACTTAGAACTACCTAAACCTAACTAACCTAAGGACAGCACACAACACCCAGCCATCACGAGGCAGAGAAAATCCCTGACCCCGCCGGGAATCGAACCCGGGAACCCGGGGGTGGGAAGCGAGAACGCCACCGCACGACCACGAGATGCGGGCTTGGTAATCATCTCCGTAACGCTATCACGCTTACCAAATAACCCTGTGACGAAACGCGCAGCTCTTCTTTGGATCATCTCTATCTTCTCTGTCAACCCGACCTGCTACAGATCACAGAGTGATAAGCAATATTCAAGTATACGTCGAACGAGAGTTTTGTAAGCCAGCTCCTTTGTTAATGGACTACATTTTCTAAAGACTCTTCCAATGAATCTCAACCTGGCACCCGCCTTACCAACAATTAATTTTGTATGATCATTCCACTTCAAATCGTTCCGTACGCATACTCCTTGATACTTTACAGAAGTAACTGCTACCATTGTTTGTTCCGCTATCATATAATCATACAATAAAGGATCCTTCTTTCTATTATTCGCAATGCATTACGTTTCTCTATGTTAAGGGTCAGTTGCCACTCCCTGAACCAAGCGCCTATCCGCTGCACATCTTCCTGCATTTCGCTGCAATTTTCTAATGTTCCAACTTCTCTGTATACTACAGCATCCTCCGCGAAAAGCCGTATGGAACTTCCGACACTATCTACTAGGTCATTTATATGTATTTTGAAAAGCAATGGTCCCATAACACTTCCCTGTGGCACGCCAGAGGTTACTTTAACTTCTGTAGACGTCTCTCCATTGAGAATAACATGCTTTGCTCTGTTTGCTAAAATCTCTTCAATCCAGCCACACAGCTGGTCTGATATTCCGTAGGCTCTTACTTTGTATATCAAGCGACAGTGCGGAACTGTATCGAACGCCTTCCCGAAGTCAAGGAAAATGGCATATACCCGGGAGCCTGTATCTAATCTTTTCTGGGTCTCATGAACAGATAAATCGAGTTGGGTCCCACACGATCACTGTTCCGGAATCCATGTTGATTCCTACAGAGTAGATTCTGGGTTTCCAGAAATGACATGCTACGCGAGCAAAAACCATGTTCTAAGATTCTACAACAGATCAATGTCAGAGATATAGGCCTACAGTTTTGCGCATCTGCTCGACGACCCTTCCTGAAAACTGGAACTACCTGTACTCTTCTCCAATCATTTAGAACCTGCCGTTCCTGTAGAGACTTGAGGTACTCGGCACACGGTCTCCCTTCTCGACAGCAGTACTGTTCACTCAAGTTATAGCTTGCCAAATGACGGCGTGGATGCCATACCGTCAGGTAAAAAGTCTACAGCTCCAGATCCGCACCCGGTGGCCGGAAGTGGAGCTAATTTCATCCAGCGTATATCGATTTTCCATTAACGCATTGGCATTTATACAAAGTCTTGCATCCTACATTTGACTTCCGTCAGTAGGTGCGCTTTAATTAGAACCACCCGGTACATTCTGAATTGGGTAGCCGCTCAACTGCCATCACCCGTGCAAACCACTTACTGTCTGCCGGTACTTGCGTGGGCTGCCAACGCTGTTGACAGCCGCCTCTTCCACGCTGGATCCAGCGCTTTATTCAGTGCGCCTGCGCGCCGGGCGACGCAGCGAGTCGTCAGAGGCTACAAGCCACTTGCTGACTGCCACAACTTCTCGCCTACTGTGTACAGCTTACACTTTGGAGGCGTCGGCAACTACGAGCAACCTCGTGGCGGTTGTAGTTTGTTGAGCGACGTATGAATGGCGTTGACAAAGCTGTTTCGTGACAATAGGTCGGACGAGAAACAGGTGTCCACCCACCGTTCCACCGCTGCACGGCCCAGGGTAATGAACTACTGGCTTTCTGACCACTGCGCCGCGCAGGGAAGCCGCGCGGCCAAGGGCGACTTGTCATGCTTCGCGCGGCTCCCTCCGTCGGAGGTTCGAGTCCTCCCTCAGGCATGGGTGCGTGTGTTGTCCTTAGCGTAAGTTAGTTTACGTTAGATTAAGTGGTGCGTAAGCTGAGGGACTGAAGACCTCAGCAGTTTGGTCCCATAAGACCTTACCACAAATTTCCAATGTTTTTCCTGACCTCTGACAATCCTTTTGCACCATCCAAAACACAGGCAGGCCACCCCCGGCCTCTACGTAACTATCATTGGTAGGTAGTCACTACCCGCTTTTAATAACCACTAGTGACCAGTATGAAGCAGACGTTTAATACACTTCTGGCCATTACAATTGTTACACCAAGAAGAAATGCAGATGATAAACGAGTATTCATTGGACAAATATATTATACTAAAACTGACATGTGATTACATTTTCACGCAATTTGGGTGCATAGATACTTAGAAATCAGTACCCAGAACAACCACCACAGGCCGTAATAACGGCCTTGATACGCCTGTGAACTGTGTCAAACAGAGTGTGGATGGCGTGTACAGGTACAGCTGCCCATGCAGCTTCAACAAGATACCACAGTTCATCAGGAGTAGTGACGGGCGTATTGTGACGAGCCAGTTGCTCGGCCACCATTGACCAGACGTTTTCAATTGGTGGGAGATCTGGAGAACGTGCTGACCAGGGCAGCATTCGAACATTTCCTGTACCCAGAGACGTCCGTACAGGACCTGCAACATTCGGTCGTGCATTATCCTGCTCAAATGTAGGGCTTCGCGGGGATCGAGTGAAGGGTAGAGCCACGGGTCGTAACACATCTCAAACGTAACGTCCACTGTTGAAAGTGCCGTCAGTGTGAACAAGAGGTGACCGAGGCGTGTAACCAATGGCACCCCATACCATCACGCTGGGTGATACGCCAGTATGGCGATGACGAATACACGCTACCAATGTGAGTTCACCGCGATGTCGCCAAACACGGATGCGACCATCATGATGGTGTAAACAGAACCTGGATTCATCCGAAAAAATTACGTTTTGTCATTTATTCATCCAGTTTTACGTTGAGTACACCATCGCAGGCACTCCTACCTGGGATGCAGGGTCAAGGGTAACAGCAGCCATGGTCTCCGAGCCAATAGTCCAGGCTGGTGCAAACGTCGTCGAACCGTTCGTGCAGATTGTTGTTGTCTTGCAAACGTCCCCATCTGTTGACTCAGGGATCGAGACGTGGCTGCACCAACCGTTACAGCCATGCGGATAAGATGCCTGTCATCTCTACTGCTAGTGATACGAGGCCGTTGGGATCCAGCACTGCGTTCCGTATTACCCTCCTGAACCCACCTATTCCATATTCTGCTAACAGTCATTGGATCTCGACCAACGAGAGCAGCTATGTCGCGATACGATAAAACGCAATTGCGATAGGCTACAATCCGACCTTTATCAAAGTCGGAAACGTGATGGTACGCATTTCTCCTCCTTACACGAGGCATCACAACAACGTTTCACCAGGCAACGCCGGTGAACTGCTGTTTGTGTATGAGAAATCGGTTGGAAACTTTCGTCATGTCAGCACGTTGTAGGTGTCGCCACCAGCGCCAACCTTGTGTGAATGCTCTGAAAAGTTAATCATTTGCATATCACAACATCTTCTTCCAGTCAGTTAAATTTTGCGTGTGTAGCACGTTATCCTCGTGGTGTAGCACTTTTAATGGCCAGTAGTGTATTTGGTGTATCAACACAATGGCTGAATGTCTGAATGACAGTGCTAAGGCACACGCTAATTCAACAGGCATATTTCCATGTTGAAAACACTTCTTCCCTCAAAGTGACAATGCGAACATTGCCTAAAGTTAAAATGACCCTTTGAGGCACGTATAAATGCTTAATATGTCAGACAAGCAGCATTTTACTTCATTTATACAGGTTAGTGTTAGTGATTCCCTGTTAAAAAAATATCGACTATAAAATGAGAGGAAAAGTATGCAACTCATGAGGTTATTGCAGAACTTCATTTTAGTAGTTTAGTCTGGAAACTTTATATAATGCCATTCATGTAAATACCGTCAGGCTATAGTCTTACCGCTAGAAAGACACCTTTACGTCCAAACTGCTGCGCTTTTTAGTTTCATTAATGATGGGAGTGTTGTACCTTGAAGCATTCGCTTCTAGTCAGCCGTGTAATACAGGTTCCGCTTTAAAATGATAACTCTCACTTTAAAACACTGCGTCTTCAGGCCACGAGTGGCCTACCGGGACCATCCGACCGCCGTGTCATCCTCAGTGGAGACTGTCGATAGGAGTGGCGTGGGGTCAGCCCACCGCTCTCCCGGTCGTTATGACGGTATTCTTGACCGAAGCCGCTACTATTCGGTCGAGTAGCTCCTCAATTGGCATCACGAGGCTGAGTGCACCCCGAAAAATGGCAACAGCGCATGGGGCCTGGATGGTCACCCATCCAAGTGCCGACCACGCCTGACAGCGCTTAACTTCAGTGACCTCCGGGAACCGATGAATCCACTGCGGAAAGGCCGTCGCCTCGTACTTTAAAACTACACAAGAAAGGTAAGTCCTTTTCGATGATGAACAATTGTTCTGTGGTCAGTATGACCATGAACCAAGTATCAAATATCTATTTATATTTGAAAGAGTCATAATTGATGAAATTTTTTGAATGCTGTATTTAATAGTGTACATGTTGAAGTACTGCTCTGCTACAATAAGGGAAATCAGAGTAAGAAGACTCAGCATCAACAAAGCGGTTTCGAAAAACGAGGTTTTGGCAACCGATTACAGGTAAAATTGTTAGGGCATTAAAGGGACCCAGTTCATTTGTAAATATCCCACCTTCGGTGTCCAGGTACAAGATGGTGCAGGACTAACAAAGGCTGGCTTAACCGTCTACACGTCACGCAGCTGGTATTAAAACAATACAGAATCTTACTCACTACAAAAATCTGTGCCTGAAGAATTGAAAATATCCTCTAAACAGCTTTAATATATTGTATATCACTGAAATATGGAGAACTCGTAATATTTACAAAATCTGCACAAAAAAAAAGAAACTCATGACTCATTACAACAAAAACAGTAGAAAACACTGGAAACTGCTTATAGAGGTTTCTTGTGCACGTTGTTTCACGTGTTTCTAAAATCGGTCATTACATTGAAACAACATCAGTAAACACCAGTTCTCCCTAGGTACACTACCCTACAGATACGAAGCTCTCCATTACTGCCCGTTATCTGCTCAAAGAGCTTCACCTGCTGCACCAGCGATTCATTTGTTCGAAGTTAGTAGTCACAGACAAAACGAGCCATATTTCATATTTACAACAAATCAGACTGCAAACATAAAATACGCAACAAGAGGTTCACGTAAATATAACTGTCACAAAAGAAAACGATCGAACCTCCTCTACTTAAGATGCAGTTTTGGTAATGTTCATTCCTATTCCAGACTACAATGGTCAGCTAGTGAGTTTGCAATTGCGACGGGGCGGTAAATGAAGAAGTGCGGTTGCAGCGTTTTCACACGAATGTGCATCTACAAACGTTGGTTAAAAAAACGTTATTGCAAATTATGTCTCTCACGTGAGTCTGAGGGGATGATTTCCAAACTTGGTGCATCAGTATACTTCCACACCCTCGCATGTGTTATAGTTTCGAATTAATTATTCATTCAGACATAAGTACAGTTAATGCTAGGGAACAAGAACTAGGCGATTCTACATCTACATCTACATTTATACTCCGCAACCCACCCAACGGTGTGTGGCGGAGGGCACATTACGTGCCACTGTCATTACCTCCCTTCCCTGTTCCAGTCGCGTATGGTTCGCGGGAAGATCGACTGTCGGAAAGCCTCCGTGCGCGCTCGAATCTCTCTAATTTTACATTCCTGATCTCCTCGGGAGGTATAAGTAGGGGAAAGCAATATATTCGATACCTCATCAAGAAACAACACCTCTCGACACCTGGACAGCAAGGTACACCGCGATGCAGATCGCCTCTCTTCAAGAGTATGCCAGTTGAGTTTGCTAAACATATCCGTAACGGTATCACTCTTACCAAATAACCCTTCGACGAAACGCGCCGCTCTTCTTTGGGTCTTTCTTCCCTATCTCCTCCGTCAACCCCACCTGTACGGATCCCAGACTGATGAGCAATACTCAAGTTTAGGTCGAACGAGTGTTTTGTAAGCCACCTCCTTTGTTGATGGACTACATTTTCTAAGGACTCTCCCAATGAATCTCAACCTAGCACAGGCCTTAAAAACAATTAATTTTATATGATCATTCCACTTCAAATCATTCAGTACGCATACTCCCAGATATTTTACAGAAGTAGCTTCTACCAATGTTTGTTCCGCTATCATATAATCATACAATAAAGGATCCTTCTTTCTACACTCCTGGAAATGGAAAAAAGAACACATTGACACCGGTGTGTCAGACACACCATACTTGATCCGGACACTGCGAGAGGGCTGTACAAGCAATGATCACACGCACGGCACAGCGGACACACCAGGAACCGCGGTGTTGGCCGTCGAATGGCGCTAGCTGCGCCGCATTTGTGCACCGCCGCCGTCAGTGTCAGCCAGTTTGCCGCGGCATACGGAGCTCCATCGCAGTCTTTAACACTGGTAGCATGCCGCGACAGCGTGGACGTGAACCGTATGTGCAGTTGACGGACTTTGAGCGAGGGCGTATAGTGGGCATGCGGGAGGCCGGGTGGACGTACCGCCGAATTGCTCAACACGTGGGGCGTGAGGTCTCCACAGTACATCGATGTTGTCGCCAGTGGTCGGCGGAAGGTGCACGTGCCCGTCGACCTGGGACCGGACCGCAGCGACGCACGGATGCACGCCAAGACCGTAGGATCCTACGCAGTGCCGTAGGGGACCGCACCGCCACTTCCCAGCAAATTAGGGACACTGTTGCTCCTGGGGTATCGGCGAGGACCATTCGCAACCGTCTCCATGAAGCTGGGCTACGGTCCCGCACACCGTTAGGCCGTCTTCCGCTCACGCTCCAACATCGTGCAGCCCGCCTCCAGTGGTGTCGCGACAGGCGTGAATGGAGGGACGAATGGAGACGTCTCGTCTTCAGCGATGAGAGTCGCTTCTGCCTTGGTGCCAATGATGGTCGTATGCGTGTTTGGCGCCGTGCAGGTGAGCGCCACAATCAGGACTGCATACGACCGAGGCACACAGGGCCAACACCCGGCACCATGGTGTGGGGAGCGATCTCCTACACTGGCCGTACACCACTGGTGATCGTCGAGGGGACACTGAATAGTGCACGGTACATCCAAACCGTCATCGAACCCATCGTTCTACCATTCCTAGACCGGCAAGGGAACTTGCTGTTCCAACTGGAAAATGCACGTCCGCATGTATCCCGTGCCACCCAACGTGCTCTAGAAGGTGTAAGTCAACTACCCTGGCCAGCAAGATCTCCGGATCTGTCCCCCATTGAGCATGTTTGGGACTGGATGAAGCGTCGTCTCACGCGGTCTGCACGTCCAGCACGAACGCTGGTCCAACTGAGGCGCCAGGTGGAAATGGCATGGCAAGCTGTTCCACAGGACTACATCCAGCATCTCTACGATCGTCTCCATGGGAGAATAGCAGCCTGCATTGCTGCGAAAGGTGGATATACACTGTACTAGTGCCGACATTGTGCATGCTCTGTTGCCTGTGTCTATGTGCCTGTGGTTCTGTCAGTGTGATCATGTGATGTATCTGACCCCAGGAATGTGTCAATAAAGTTTCCCCTTCCTGGGACAATGAATTCACGATGTTCTTATTTCAATTTCCAGGAGTGTATGTATTCGCAATACATTACATTTGTCTACATTAATGGTCAGTAGCCACTCCCTGCACCAAGTGCCTATCCGCTGCAGATCTTCCTGCATTTCGCTGCAGTTTTCTAATGCTGCAACTTCTCTGTATACTACAGCATCATCCGCGAAAAGTCGCATGGAACTACCGAAACTATCTACTAGGTCATTTATATATATTGTGAAAAGCAGTGGTCCCATAACACTCACCTGAGCACGCCAGAGGTTACTTTAACGTCTCTCCATTGAGAACAACGTGCTGTGTTCTGTTTGCTAAAGTCTCTTGGATCCAGTCACACAGCTGGTATGATACTCCGTAGGCTCTTACTTTATTAGGCGACAGTGCGGAACAGTATCGAACGCCTTCCGGAAGTCAAGGAAAATGGCATATACCTGGGAGCCTGTATCTCATATTTTCTGGGTCTTATGAACAAATAAAGCGAGTTCGGTCACACACGATCACTATTTCCGGAATCCATGTTGATTCCCACAGAGTAGATTCTGGGTTTCCAGAAATGACGTGATACACGAGCAAAAGACATGTTCCAAAATTCTACAACATATCGATGTCAGAGAAATAGGCCTATAGTTTTGCGCATCTGCTAGACAACCCTTCTTGAAAACTAAGACTACCTGTGCTCTTTTCCAATCATTTGGAACCTTCCGTTCCTCTAGAGACTTGCGGTACACGGCTGTTAGAAGGGGGGCAAGTTCTTTCGCGTACTCGGTGTAGAATCTAATCGGTATCCCGTCAGGTCCAGTGGACTTTCCTCTGTTTAGTGATTTCAGTTGCTTTTCAATTCCTTGGACACTTATTTCGATGTCAGCAATTTTTTCGTTCATGTAAGGATTTAGAGAAGGAACTGCAGTGCGGTCTTCCTCTGTGAAACAACTTTCGAAATAGGTGTTTAGTATTTCAGCTTTACGCGTGTCATCCTCTGTTTCAATGCCATCATCATCCCAGAGTGTCTGGATGTGCTGTTTCGATCCACTTACTGATTTAACGTAAGACAAGAACTTCCTAGTATTTTCTGTCAAGACGGTACATAGAATTTTACTTTCGAATTCACTGAACGCTTCACGCATAGCCCTCCTTACGCTAACTTTGACATATTTTATTAAATTAAGATCAGTTTTTCAGGACATAGTTCAATCACTGTTTATTGGCGTTGACTTTTCCGTTCATACAATGAAATTTATTACTGGTGAGACGGTTTACAGTTTTACATTAATAATAATTTGACTCCGAGCCCCCAATAGCAGTAATGTCGGCTGCTTTAATCGAAAGTTATTCAATCAGTTCGAACAGTCCCACTGTCCTCTTTGTTCTAACAGTTTTGGCGCGAAATCACAGTTAACCACATGTTCACTTAGGACTATGTATACCTCGTAAATCGCACTCACACAAATAATCGTGGCACTTCCAGTTCACCAAATACATGCTTGCACACTTGCACTATTAAACAATACTCTTTGTCGAAATAAATCGGCGCGATAAAGAACCCTCAAACGACCACAACGGCCGCCTTCAAGTGGCTTGCTCGCCCGCTACCCTCCAAAACGACTGACCAACGACTTAACCCGGCCAAGACGGCCGCTCGCTTATATAGGCTCGGACGTCAACCCACGTGGTTATTTAAGTATCAATCTCACCAGTTAAGGTTACAAATTTTGATACATACATCCCTCAACAGAAATAAGTTCACCATCGGAACCGCGCTGAAAAGTACATCTCATTTACTATGTTACATTAATTTCTAGGATTATTCTATCACCCGTGAATCAAGTTTTAGTTTTTCCAAAATTTCGCCACTTAGCGCAGATTTGTTTGTTGACATCTGTGCTGTAACGTTTTAACATAGAACTGCATATAGCACAGCTTTTTGACATAATCTATAGCGACCTACATATTGCGCTGCTCAAAATCTTCATATCTATAATAATTAATTAATTATGGGTGATAAATAATAATAATTTGCAAACAATGAGATCTATTGCATGTTAAGTTTATAGTATAGCTTAACTAGTTTCAAATACGTGCGATGCCACCCCAAAAATATTATATAGTGCCGTTCCTTATGTCATGAATTTTCTATTGAATTTTATAAACGATTTTCCCTCAAACTTTGTTTATTGCACTTTATGGGCTTAATTATTTATGAAACTTAACATATGACTATGGCACTCGATCCGCTATGACGAAACGTTTGTAATGAGTGCTCGCTCATCCCTGTAAGTTGTTATTTACTATTTTTATTAGTCTTGTGATATTAAGCGATTTTGGGGTTACTATAACTTCTGCGTCCCGTGACTTGAAATAAAGATCGATCTTTCAGAAGGTGCATGTTGCTGACCACAATCCACTGCCGCATCGCTCTTCACCGTAAGTTCCATAGTTTTCGCGTAATGTGCGAAAAACCAAACAATACCCCAAGCTACGGGCCGCGTGGCCGCCGGAGACCATCCCACCGACCGTTGCAAATCTCGCGTGGGCGCGCCACGCGATTCCGCGAATAGCGCACCAGTTGCGCGTTCGCTCTCCGCGAAGCTACCCTTGCATACTAGAAATATTCATCTAGTATCGGGGGTTAGTACCGTCACACAATACACGTGGCCTTAAAGCCATACTAAATTGTCGAAATCAGATCTAATATGTAATTCTGTAATTTTAGCTTTTTATGTGTTTTCGTTTACCTGTGATATAGATTTCATTCCTTCCGAAAGCGCAATACTTGATTCTGCGCTATTCGGAAATTATTACCGTTTTTTCTCCTGACGCTAGTACGGCTGTGGAGTTATTTCTTCCTCCAACTTTATTTGAATTCATGGTGAAATATCTGCTTGTCATTGAGCCAATCCTGATTATCTTACCATCCCAGCTTTGAGGTATAACCTAAAACAATTATTTCAATATTTATACTGAAACACAACAAAAAATTTGAGAGTGCTGAACTGAAAAAATTCTTCTCGAAAATCCTATGAAATGGAGAAGAACTCCACAAGTGGAGTAAAGTTATCCAGAGACGTAACCTTACGTGGAGTTTGAAGCAAGTTTGGTGTTCGTCAGGATTTCACCTTATCCGCTAGCATTAAACTTTCCATTTACAATATCCGAACTGCAGATTAATTCGGTAATTTTTGTACAACATCTAAAATTTACGTTTTTTGTGGTGTATTGGCTGAACTGCCTATACGAAAGATTTCAAGCCTCTCTCCGTATGACGACAAGAGACTTAAATATAGACCGAAGGAATAAAAGATTGCAGTTTGAATTTCAACATGAGGTAGGGTGAAAACAAAAGAAAATCTTCTCCATTTAGGTGGAGAAGGCAGCGCTGATCTCTCCGTCCTTCGAAATTTTCGTTTGTTCAGTTGCACAATTGAGTATTAAACTGAACCTGCCGATATTTCACTGTACCGATACCACCGTAATAGGCAGAAAACTTCAGCAGTCGCAT
This sequence comes from Schistocerca americana, assembly GCF_021461395.2. Lineage (NCBI taxonomy): Eukaryota > Metazoa > Arthropoda > Insecta > Orthoptera > Acrididae > Schistocerca > Schistocerca americana. The sequence continues at coordinate 497,714,932 of NC_060126.1, read as the reverse complement.
GAGTGATGTGCTGAATTACGCTGCTGCACATAGCCCGTAAAATAATACACATGACGTGACAGATGCTTAGCATCCTGTATAAAGTATACCTTTCGACAATCTTTGTAGACTCGTAACTTTCCTATAATCACTGAATTTAATAGAAACTCTAAATGTCATAATATATTATTCAAACGGCATGGTTATATATAGCCTGTTAATTGCAAACAAATGACCAATGAACTAAAACTAAGTGAAATAAGAAATACGCATTCGTTGTATTGCTCATTGTGTACCAGGATCATTTTTACAGGTTTTGAAGCAGATGCCTCGTACCAGAGGATGCATGAAAGTATATTTAAATGTAGGCCCCTAAATTACTAATTATTGTGCCAAATCTTCAAATCAGATTCTCATATTTGTCAGCACCTCTGGACCGTGTTAGCTTGCTTCTAAGACTTTGTGTCACACGTCAACAAGTACAACCGCATCTACAAGGATACTTTGCAAATCAAATGCCTGACGGAGAGTTCGTCGAACCATCTTCACAATAATTTATATTATTTCAATCTCGAAGAGTGCATGGAAAAAACGTACACCTATACTCCTTCTTGCGAGCTTTGGTTTCCCTTAATTTATTGTGCTGCTCGTTTCTCCCTATGTAGGTCGACGCCAACAAAATATTTTCGCATTCGGAGGAGAAAGTTGGTCATGGAAATTTCGTGAGAAGATTCCGCGGTAACGAAAAATGCCTTTGTTTAAATTATGTCCACCACAAATCCTGTACCATGACAGTGACACTCTCTCCCCTATTTCCGATAGTATAAAACGTATTGCTCTTCTTTGGACTATCTCTATGTATTTCGTGAATCCCATCTGGTAAGGAGCCCACAATTCATAGCAGTACTCTGAAAGATGACGGACAATCAAAGTGTAGTACCAATACATAAGAAGATGCAAACAACTACAGAGGAATATCGCTACTAAAGGTCGGATACAAGGTGCTGTCAAAACTATTGCTCAAGAGAGTAGAAAAACAGGTACAAAGTACAGCTGCCGACTACCAAGCGGGATTCAGGAAGGGAAGAGGTTGTATAGAACAAATATTTATCCTGAAGCAACTCATAGAACATAGGGCCCTAAAAAAACAAAAAGACAGGAATAACCTTCGCGGACATCAGAAAGGCATACGACTCCATCGACAGCAGACTCTTGTTAGGATCCTGAAGAACGGGGGACTTGATGGAACTACACAAAACCTCATAAAAGAAATTCCGACAGATACAAAAGCATGGGTGAAATTCAGAGGAGCACTGTCAGAAGAATGAGATCAAGACTGGTGTTAAACAGGGAGATGGATTTTCACCATTGTTGTTCAATATAGCACTGGTTGAACTGATTAGGCAGTGGAGAGCAATAAACGAGGAAATGGGAATACCGAAGACCCATGTGGGGGACAAAAAGGACAACAGGGCTCAAATGGACTGCCTAGCCTTTGCTGACGACATAGCAATAGTAAGTGAGACGGAAGAAGACGCAAAGAAACAACTCGACAACTTAAGTGAGGTAGCCAGAAAGGTGGGACTGAGGATCGCCTATAATAAGACAAAGACATTAAATACCACTGCAGACTGTGAAACACCGGAAGGCACTGTGGAAATGGTGGACAAATTAAAATATCTGGGAGAATTTATAACGGGAAGGAACAGGAGCAAGGAGGGAACAACAGAGAGGATAAAGAAGATGATGTGAGCCTTCTGCACGACGAGAGAGATATACAATAAAAAGAATATATCCACAGAAGCAAAGATAAGCCACTACAAGGCAACGGTTAGGAATGCAGTATTATATGCTGCTGAGACGATGAAACTAGGAAGAAACGGCGCAGAACAACTAGAGAAAGAAGAGAGAAAAATATTGGGAAAATACTAGGTCCCAAAAGAGGTGGAGAGAGGTGGATGCGAAGACCTAGGGAAGAACTGTACCGGAACATGAGAACAATATGCGGGGAAATCAGACTCAAAAGGGCAAGGTTTGCTGGATATGTAGTTAGGATGACTATGGACAAAATGACAGTGTGGGAAACAACAGGGAGGACAAGGAGAAAGACAGGAACCAAGAGGGTTGTTGAACTTCGGAAGGACTGGTTGGAATTGGGGATCAAGGTCGAAGGAAAGGAAAATTGCAGGAACACATATACACCGACCAATATGCTGGAGATCAATGACAGAGAAGAATACAGAAAAAGATTAGAATGTCACCAGTGGAGCCGACAGGAGAAACGGACACTGAAGATCTCGGAAGATGAGTGGGAGAACGAAGAGAAAGAATGAAGAGGTTCTGGGAGAAGAAGAGGAGAATGCAGTCCACGAAGGGGTTACCCGTGGTCCTACAGAGGTCGTAACGCAAGAAGTAGTGTACTGTGTCTCCTTAGTAGGTCTGTTATATTTTCTAATCGTCCTGCCAGTAAAACGCAGTCTTTATTTGCCTTCCCCGCAACATTTTCTATTTGTTCTTTCCGATTTAAGATGTTCGTAATGGTAATGGTGACCGAAATTTAATGGAATCCTTCTAGCACTCATATGGATGACCTCGCACTTTTCTTTACTTAGGGTCAATTGATAATTTTGGCAACACACCGTTCTAAACCAGTTTGCAATTTGTTTTGATTCTGATGCCCATTACTGAAAGATAAACGACAACATCATCTGCAGACAACCTAAGACGGCTGCTCAGATTGTCTTCTAAATCGTTTATATAGATACAAAACAGCAGAGGGCCAATTTCATTACGTTGGGGAAACCCAGAAATCACTTCTGTTTTACTCGATGACTTTCTGTCAGTTCCTACGAACTGTGACATCTGACAGAAAATCACGAATCCAGTTACATAACTGAGACGATATTCCATAAGCATGGAATTTCACTACAATCCGCTTGTAGGATACAGCCTTTTGGAAATATAGAAACACGGAATCCATTTGAGGTCCCTCGCCAATAGCACTCAACGATGTTTTCTAAACCCATGTTGACTTTGTGTCAATAGGCCGTTCTCTTCGAGGTGATTCATAATGTTCGAACACAATATATGTTCCAAAATCCTGCTGCATATTGACGTTAATGATATGGTATGTAATTTACTTTTCTTGAATATTGGTATAATTTGTGGAACTTTCCACTCTTTTGGTATGTATCTTTCGTTGTACGAGCGGTTGCATATGGTACGTATGGAGCTATTGCATCAGCATGCCGTGAAACTAACCTAACTGGTATACTCCCTGAACCAGAAGACCTGCTGTTATTGATTTAAGTTGCTTTACTACTCCAAAGATATCTGCTTTTAATAGTCATGTAGGCAGCTGTTCTTGATTCGAATTCTCGAATATTTACTTCGTCCTCCTTGGTGAAGATATTTCGGAAGACTCTGTTTAGTAGCTCTGCTTTCGCAGCACTGTCATCGATAGTATTTCCATTGCTATCGAGCAGAGAAGGACATTGATTCTGTCTTGCCGCCAGCATACTTTACATACGACCGGAATCTCTTTGCATTTTCTGTCAGGTTTCGAGAGAAAGTTACGTTTTGTAAATTATTATAATCATTTCTCCGACGTCCGCGGTAATTGTCGAGTGTATGGAAAAGATCACCAGTCTTGGAGATTTCACGATCATTTAAATTTGGCATGCTGTTTTCGCTGCTTTTGCAATACAGCTCTGACCAGTTTTGTGTAGCAAGGAGGATCAGCTCCGACATTTGTTAATTTATTTGGTATAAATCTCTCAATTACTGTCGATACGAATTCTTTGAATTCAAGCAACATTTGGCCTACACATACATTGTTAATTTGGAAGGAGCGCAGATTGTCTCTCAGGCAGGCGTCAAGTGAATTTTTATCTGCTTTTTTGTATAGATTTATTTATAGTTTATTTTTGGAGGATATTTAATCTCGCTACGACAACCCTGTGTTCACAAATCCTTGTATACATTTTGATGCTCGTTATAAGCTCATTATTAGCTCGTTGTTAGCCCGCTGCTAAAGGGTCAAGTGTGTTTTTACAAACGTTTACTACTCGCTTGGGATCATGGAACAACTGCTCCAAGTAATTTTCAATGAATGCGCTTAGTACAATTTCGGGTGGTTTTATGCGTACCTCCGGATTTAAATTTGAATCTTTACCAACACGTCCACGGTAAATTAATGTCACCACTAACTACAATTGTATGAATCGCGTACGTGCTTGAAATTAAACTAAAGTTATATTTGAGAATTACAACAATTGTATCATTTTAGGTATGATGTCGATAAAAGTACCTAATTATTATTTTATTCCTATGTCCTCTGCCCATACTAACTGACAGGAACTATCTACTTACTTCAGTTTCGCTACAAGATCAACTTCTTCCAGCAGCAATAAAAACACCTCCGTCAACTGAGTTTCGCCAATCCTTTCGGAACACAGGTCGCAAAAATTGCGGTTGAACTTATCTTTGGCTTTAGCCAGCCTACAGTGACTATGGCGATTTGAGCATCAGTGCTTTCTATTATCGATTGGAGCTCTGTTACTTTCGCAGCGAGTGTACGACAATTTACAACTGTTATAACGATGGTTCCTGTATCTGTGCTCGGCCTGCACCCTTTGAGACTGAAATGTTTTTTGGTTTTTTTTTTCGAGACCCTCCAACCTAAAAAACCACTTAGTCCACGCCACACAGCCCCTGCTACCCGTATAGCCGCCTCCTTCGTTTAGTGGACTCCAGTCCTGTTTAGCAGAACCTGAATCCCCACCACCCAGTGCCGCAAGTCGAAAAATCTGCAGCCTACACTGTCGCAGAACAGTCATTCTCTGAATCTGCCCCTCCACTCAGCTCTTTACGCACAGGTCCACAATCGGTCCTATCGACTCTGCTACTAATGGTGAGCTCTGCTCTCCTGGAAAAAGACTGGCAGCCTCTACCACTTCTGACAGTCGCTCGAAACCAGAAAGAATCTCTTCCTATTGAAACATCCCTTACAAAAATTAATGAATTACTATGCTGGTAAACTCCTTACGTTATTTGATTTTCAAAGAGCTGAGCATAACTGAACATACTCAGACATTTCTCTCTTTACTCATTCTCATCATCACTAAACTGACACACAATATTATTAGCGTAACGCAATCTTACTTTCAATAATCCCTACAAAAGAATGGCCCTGACTAACAATAACATATACTTTTCACGAATCACTTACCTCACAAAAATCTTCGTTACCCGAACTACTGCAATACAGCGAGCGCCAATACTGCCAGCTAAATAAAAGATTCTAACTGATGAAGGCACTAACTATTGATAGGCATAGTTAGCAAATGAAAGATTTTGATAGATAACAATGTCTTTACCTTAATAACATTCAAAAGTCAATATATATATATATATATATATATATATATATATATATATATATATATATATATATATATATCAGTTGATGACATCCAGTAATATAAATTTACTCTTTCTGAAGGACACACGTCCAGATCGTCCGCTCTCAAAATTCTGCCATCTCTCTCCCCACATCCACCACTGCTGGCGGCTCACCTCCAACTGCGCAACGCTACGCGCTGTTCACATCCAACTGCCCACCACTACAATAGCAAATATTCCAACAATGCAAACCATTCACAGACTGCACGCAGCACAGTCAGTGATTTTCATACAGAGCGCTACATGGCGTTACCAACATAAAAACCTAAACAGCCTACTTACACAATCTAAAGCGACACACACCATTGCTACAGACGTGAGCCACCATACGCAGTTGGCTGCACCCTGTGCTCTTCATGGCATCTGGAAGGACCTGTTCCACGTTTGGTATGTCTCCACCGATATGCACGCGAAGTGCACATTGGCTTTCTTCCCCTCCTCGGCACCAACGTCCCTAAGGGACCCCACAACGGGCTTAACACTGGAGCTCCCAAGTTCAAATAATAGCACCCTCTGTTACTGCCCGGATCTTGCCAGCTGAGAGGTTTCCTCTGAAGCAGGACTGGTGACTGCATCTGGCTGAGCGACAGGCAGCACCTGTAATCTGCTTATCAGACTAACAGGGGAGGCCTTACTTGCGGCCATGCCCCGAGGCGACCTCGCACTCGGCCACAGGTGAGGGGTCAACCTCAGTGCGACTAGTAACTGGACTGGCAATTAGTGATTCTCATTGACTGGATGGTGTTGGCTTGTTTTACAGGTTTGTGTCACACGTTTATGAATCTCACTGTCTTGAATAGAACTCGCTTCAGTGACGAGTTGTACTTTGAACTGAGCACTCATGACTGGCAAAGACGAGTCAAGAGGTGCCCACCGACATAGATGCGATATCAACCTGACTGTCGCCCGCTATATGGGTCCCAACCAAGGTGTGTTGGCCTGGTATGCCATTTCATTACATTGCAGGTCCACTTGTATATTATCTGCGGCATTCTTACAGCACAGCGGTACGTCGACGATATTCTACACCACACTTTGTGGCCCTTCATGGCAACCCATCCTGGGGATACATTTCAGCAAGAGAATGTTCGCTCGCACACAGCGAGGGTTTCCTCTGCTTGTCTCCGCGCTCGCAAAACACTAATTGACTACCAAGGTCACTGAATCTCTCCCAAGTTAAGAACGTTTGGAGCATTATGGGCAGGGTTCTCCAACCGCCTCAGAACTTCAACGATATAATGCAACAATTGGAGAGGTATTTGGCATTAGATCCATCAGAAGTACATCCAACACCTTTATCAATCAATGCTAAGGCGAATAACTGCTTACATAAGGACCAGAGAGAAATCAACTAAACTAAAAATTTAGTTCGACGCAAAAACAGGAAGTTATTCTATAGTCCTTTCTGAGTGAATTTCAGGTAAGGAAAAAAATATAAATGAAACATTATATGCACAACTACGGTGTATTTTTCAGCAGACAGTTTCTGATCGATTGCCTCATGAAGCACTTTGGTAGAAGTAATTAACACAGGATTAAACTGACTGAAAATTGCAATATGCATAGACTTACTATAGTTGTGAAATTGTTTCACGTCAAATCGTCGTCGTCGGCTGATACTCGTATCCGAGTTTTCATTTCTCTCCTGAGATTTCCTTTGTCACGGTTCAGGCGTGGAAGTGTCGTTGATGGCTTAGCAATCCAATCCTAGCGTGGAACAGGCGGCCACAGACATTACAGCTGATGGAAGGTGGAGGACGTGACTGAGCCTGGAGGAGTTTACGTCTCTGGCGTTTGTCATTCTCCATTCTTCGACGCTCCAGCTCAAAGTTTTGAAGAGCATTTGAGGTAACTGAGCGCCAGCGACTTCGGTCTTCTGCTATTGTGGACCAGTTACTCGGATCGATGTTCACGTTTTTCAGATTTTTCTTGTACTGATCCTTATAACGTTTGAGAGGGGCACCTCGTGGCCTTTTACCTGTGCTCACTCCGCTGTACAGCATTTGGCGTGGAAGTCTGTCATTTTTCATCCACTGGACACGTCCGACCCATCTGAGTTGATGCCCAATGATAAGAGCTTCCATGCTATGCATTTTTGCTTTCTCTAGAACAGCCGTGTTGGTTATGAAGTCATCCCATTTCAGGTTCATGATATATCTTAGCTTCTGTTGGTTGAAGCGTTCTAGTTTCTTCAGATCGCAGCGATATAATGTCCAGGTTTCGCAACCATATAGCAGGGTGGAAATGACTACAGCTTTGTACACCATCAGTTTGGTGTACAGTGTTAGGTCTTTATTCAGGAAGACACGCTTTGTAAGACGACCAAATGCTACATGTGCAGCACGTAATCTATTCTCCACATCTTTTCCAGATGAGCAGTTGGATGACAGTATGCTTCCCAGGTAGAGGAAATGGTCCACTTGTTCCAAGGGTGTATCATAGATGGATATGCTGAAGTCAGGAACGGAGGAGCCAGGAGTTGGCTGCGCCATCACCTTTGTCTTTGGAATATTGATGGAGAGACCAAATCGTTCGTACGCCCTGCTGAAGGAATCAACTGACAGCTGCAACTCTGCAGGTGAATGAGCTGGAGAGGCATTGTCATCAGCATGCTGCAGCTCTGTCACACGAGTGGTACTGGTGAACCTTTTTGAATGGAGTCTGAACTGGTTGAATAATCCTCCATCAAACCTGTACTTTAGTTCTATTCCTGCATTGTTTACGGTTGTCTCGTAAAGCATAGCTGCCAGATACAATGCAAATAATGTTGGTGCAAGAACGCATCCTTGTTTAAGCCCACTTGTTATTGGGAATTCACCAGTCATTTCAATCTGGCAGAGGACCTGTCCAGTCATATCAACGTGGAGAGCTTCAATCAGGTCAACAAAATGTTCAGGGCAGCCGAAGCGTTTTAAGACCATCCACATGGCTTCTCTGGGAACAGTATCAAAGGCCTTTTCTAGATCGTAGAAAACAAGTAGTAAAGGCTTTTGCTGTTCTCTGCACTTTTCCTGTAGTTGTCGTGCACAGAAGATCATGTCAATTGTCCCTCTTGAAGGTCGAAACCCGTATTGAGACTCAGATAGTATAGTCTCTGAAAGTGTCTGGAGGCGATTTAAAAGGATTCTTGCCAAAAATTTTCCAGTGACAGAGAGTAGAGATATCCCCCGGTAATTACCACAGACGCTTCTGTCGCCCTTTTTGAAGATGGTGACAATTGTGGAGTTCTTCAAGTCAGCTGGTACCTTTCGGGTTTCCCACATTAATATAATAAGTGAGAAGAGTCTAGTTTTTAGAGGCAAGCCGCCACCCTCAATAAGCTCCATCGGGATGCTGTCAGGTCCAGGAGCCTTCCCAGGTTTCACACTCTTGAGTGCCTTGCAAAATTCTTGAAAAGTTGGAGGATCAGCCAGCCAGGGTTTTGGAGGGTGCTGTGGGACATTTTTGAGAAAATCTCCAGCGGCAGTAGAAGAGCTGTTTAACAGTGAGCTGAAGTGCTCTTTCCAACGATTTAAGATGTCCTGACTTTCAGTAAGAATGGTGGAGTTGTCAGCAGCTTTCAGTGCTCCTGATGAGGAGCGGATAGGTCCATACAGCTCTTTAATACCAGCGTAAAAGCCACGCAGGTTCCTTGCATCAGAAAGATTTTGGAGTTATGTGGCTTTCTGTTGCCACCATTTGTTCTTGATTACTCGTATTTCACTTTGACATTTCTGCTTGAGTTCTTGAAAATGTGCTTTCTTTTCTGCGCAGGATGGATCTTGAGCAAGGGGTAGGTAAGCATCCCGCTTTGCATTGATGATGGCTTGGATTTCTCCGTGGTTGTCATCAAACCAGTCACTTCTTTTCCGTGCACTACAACCAACAACATTCTCAGCAGTTTCTTTGATGATGTTCTTTAATGTCTTCCATTCTTGTTCGACGTCATCTGTGGTTGCTGGAGTTTTGTTAAGTTGTTCAGACAGTATGTCTTGGAAGTGTGAGCGAACGTTTTTGTTGTTCAGGTTGCTTATGTTGAATTTTCTGCGTGGTGGGTTTGAAAAGTGGGATCGTGGCTTGCGATACTTTGGTACTCTCAAACGGCTGACTAAAAGTCTATGGTGCGTCCAGCACTCATCGATGTTTAGTGCTGCTTTTGTGACGAGAATGTCTTTTTTGTCACGCTGTCGCGTAATAACGTAGTCTATAAGATGCCAATGTTTGGAGCGTGGGTGCATCCATGTGGTCTTATAGCGGTTACGCAAACGGAATTGGGTATTGGAGATGAAAAGCTCGTGCTCAGCACATAGACCAAGAAGTAGCAACCCATTTGCATTGCAGTTTCCCACCCCTTGTTTACCGACGACATCTCTCCAAAAACGGTTGTCCCTTCCCACTCTGGCATTGAAATCACCAAGCAAAATTAATTTATCTTGAATGGGTATTTTAGAGAGAGTACTGTTCAGTTGGTGGTAGAACTGATTCTTTGTGTCTTCATCACTGTCTAAAGTAGGAGCATATGCAGAGACGAAGGTGATGAATCTGTCTGAACCAATGGGTACTCTAAGAGTCATCAGTCTTTCATTAATTGAGACAGGTGTAAGTCGAAGATCTTTCACTATTTTCGTTTTTACGGCAAATCTTGCACCATGGATGCGTGGTTCTCCTGCATCCTTTCCCTTCCAGAAGATGGTGTACCCTGAACGTACCTCACTAATGTGTCCCTCACCTGAGAGTCTTGTCTAACTCAAGGCAGCTATGTCTATATCTAGACGGGCTAGTTCTTGGGTGACAAGAGCGGTTCTTCTCTCTGGTCTGTAATTGTTCACGTCCAGGAGGGTCCTGACATTTCATGTCCCTATTGTCATAATCATTTCATTCTTCTTTTGTTTACGTCCGCAGTATAAGGAGTGACCTACTGGGTGCGGATTCCCAGCCCGGTTCAAGTGTGACTTCCGATGTTTAGCCCACATTTTCTAGGGCCTTCCCCATTCAGGGTGGGCAGCGGTCATCCTAAATAGGTCTGCCCAGTCGCAGATGCAGGACCGGATTCCCGAGTAGTCACACGGGTTCTCAGGAAGGCGACCATCACACACCTGCCGCCAGTGTGCAGGTCCAGACTAGTAGCTTCCAGCCTCAATCAGTAGCATAAAACCAGAACTGTCGTTGGTTGTGTGGAAAGTAAATGGCACACTGACCTCTGTTGGAGGGATAGGCGCTGAAAATATTAGTCCTGTGTTATACGAATAAAGGGGAATTAACAGTAATGGTATAGGATGAAAGCAGCATCTCCATTGGCATCTGTTCTACTAGATCAGAGGTCATTAAAGCAGAGATAGCTTCTAGATTTTACCCTTACGAAAGAGGTATTCATTCTGAAGTATTTATCAAGTCGTTTACAGGCGTCTTACTAATGTCGTGAACAGAACAGATTAGATAAATATTCTCTCCACTACAGGCTGTATTGAGGGAGAAGCCACTCTCTGGGTAACTGAGACAGCTGAAGGCTGTCAAATTTACAAATGATTCAAGAAGGAATTTTTATCAAAATGCTGGTTCAGCTGTGATCATGAAATACTCTGAGGAGGTATTTAATCCTGAATCGTCTAACAGTAGATAAGTAAGTCAAACCAAGTATTTCGAGAATTGCTTGATTACGACTAGCCCATTTCACATAGGGATTATCTGCGAGTGTTAGATGCAGAACTGCCACTGGATATAAGGGACAAATGAGTCCATGTTCCAGTAACCAGTCTTGAGCACTTAGTTTCAGCGTTAGATTCAGTTGGTCTGGCACATGAGCATTCGTAAATTGTTGAATATTAACATCATTAATGGTACAATTCAAACCTCTCTACTAAAAATTGTAGAAACACACTTACACTGGAGGACAAGAGAGTGTGACGTGAGGAAATTGTTCAAGCGACTTTACGTGCTATCATAGGGAAAAATACTGACTACAACTGTTCTGGACATGAAAGCTGCAGTGAGTGGCACGTCAGCCAATTTTTTTAGTAAGATTTGTGGGGCCAGAAGAGTATCCACATTTCCTATAGAGAACTGTAATGTTATTGGGGGCTACTGCTCTCAGATCATGAAATGTCAAAATGCAAATTCAAGTGGACGTTGTAACAGGAAATGGAGCTGTAATATTCACAGTACTAATTGTAACTCAGATGAGTAATGAACACAACTTTGGTGTTGAATTCTTAATGGAGAAGGATGCAGTGATCGACTTCTCATCAGGCAAATGCTTTCGAAACACCAGTGGCTAATATATTGTAGTTGATCTACTAACAACAAAGAGAAAGCGAGATAAATAATGAAAGGGCTTAAAGGTAAATATAATCCTCTTAAAACAGATGTTTTATTTGACCTGAGTTTAATACACACATATATAAACCAGATCTGGCAATCTAAATTGTCGTCTTCGGATTATCTGATTGCATCTGCATTTGTGGCACTCAATGTACTGCAGAGCCATCTAATCATAAACATATTTGTAAGCAATTCACTGAAGAATACGCACTAATGCAAAACCATATATAACATAATACAACCATAATTGTGATAAACTCTCACAAAAGATCCACTTGAAATACGTTTGGTTCACAAGGTATTGTTTGTTATGTCATAAATGTCAGCTCCACTCAGCTGTATAGTTTCTTGGCCTTAAATACCTTCACTCGATTTTAGTTCTTTGTTTTGGCAGGTACGTCTGTCAGAAGAATGCAGAAATTATATTGATTTCATATTTTCAGAAAGGAGTTATCAAATCCTGTCATTTCGATTGAGCACAACTTCAGATGTATTAATTACTGCCTGGGAGACAGTATTAGGGCCTGACTTATCAGATTAAGTAACTTTATACGTTTATGATGTACTAAGGCAACGGCAAACCACCTCCATTAGGACCTTGCCTAGTAAGGCGGTGCGGGTCTCCCGCATCGTTCCCCTACGCTCTGTAAAGAAGCATGGGACTTCATTTCCATTTCCGTTTCAATAGCCACGTATACATGGGGCGAACATCTAGGTTTGCTGGAAAAAATATGAGACAAATTTTTAAAAGCAGGAGTTTCAGGAAATCTACAGAAATCAGAATCTGTAAGGAACAAGATTAAATTTCTAGATCATATTATTATTTCCACAGGACTAATTCCAAATCAGAACAAAATAAGTGCTATTAAGAATTTTTCCTTACTGAAGAAATAAATAGCGGCTTAAAACATTTATAAGCAATGCCCAATTTTCAGGTGATTCACACCTAATCCTGTTTCGAATAGCACAGCTTCACCATCAGCTTGGGCAAGTGACTGCCAGAAAGATATTGATTCAATAAAACATTCTTAGTTAACTCTGATACGTTACATCGCCCATAAAATAGATGGATTTCAACACAAGTTAATGAATAGGAGGGCAAGCAAGATATTTGTGTTATACGTTTTGCTAACCACACATTATCAGGACATGAGCAAGCACGCTCAGCTACCGAGTTGAAACCTGAAGCCATATGAAACTTCCTGGCAGATTAAAACTGTGTGCCGGACCGATACTTCTCCCTTATTTCCACCCTAAGCTGTTTCAAATACGCTAATTACATTTCTCCTCTTACGACAGAGGATACACAGTGACACACAGCTGTCACTATTTTGGTCATATTCTCCTTGCACCGAATACCACTAATCCATTTTCTATACCCCCGCAACCTCAGGAAATCTTTAGCAGCCGCCTTTCTTTCGGCACTCGCGGTGTCACAAACAGGGCGTGCAAAATCTCGGACACCCCTGTGTTATGTCACTTGGCGGAAGCAGCGGCCAGTGCCCCTCGCGGCAGGTAGTGCCTAACAAATGGACAAACCAGTCTGCCACCATACTCCAGGCGGCTCAGCGGAACGCGTCAGGGCTTTTAGCAGCTCACTGCAACATCCAGTCTTTACCTGCGCATTACGAAGAACTTAGCCTCCTCTTCAACCAACTAAACTACCACGTAATCCTCTTATCCGAAACGTGGTTGAAACCACACATATCCTCTGCATCTTTTCATCTCCCAGGGTACACATTTCTTAGGGCAGACAGATAAAAAAAGCGAGGTGGCGGGGTCGGCGCGTATATACGAACAGATCTCAAAGCGAAAGTCTTATGTACGTCAAATCCTGCTGAAGAAAAAGAGGCTGAATTCATGTTCATTGAAATAAATATACAAAGTCGGAAATTCTTGACTGGCGTCGTGTACAAGCCGCCAAAAATAAGCTCAATGAGTTCCTTCCAGTCGGAATTACATTCACTTCAGTGTCAATACGAACATGTCATCGTAATGGGTGACTTGAACATAGACCTGCTAAGAGACACTCTCTCCGCAATAAACCTAAGAAGACTGTTTAGTTGCAATAGCATGAACATTCTTCCATTACAACCTACACACCATACGGCGCACAGTCATACTCTTATAGACGTAATCGCAACGAAACAGACTGACAAAGTAAGAGATGTTGGTCAAACATCGGCCCCTGGCCTCTCAGCACATGATGTAATATTCCTGGCCTACTCTGTGCAGCCCCCAAGGGTCAAATCGCGTTACATAACTTGTAGGAACATGAAACGTATTGACCTTGACGCTGTAACAGCTGATTGCTCAGAAATCTCATGGCATCAAATAATCAGAAAACCCACAATCGACGGCAAAATTAATGAACTTGGTGATAAACTCACTGCCCTCTACGACAAACATGCACCTGTGCGCACAATCCGTGTAAGAAAATCTCCTGCTCCATGGCTGACAGCTGAATTACGTCAAATGATGACTAATAGGGATGCTGCCCACAGGCGTTTCAAGGCAGATCCGAAACCCGAGCGTTTCGAAGAATATAGAAAGCTATGGAACAGAGTGAAACAATGCATTCGCAATGCTAAAATCAGGCACGCTCGCTCCCTTGTATGCAGCGATCTGACGCCCAAGACTCTATGGAAGAATCTCCGTAGCTTGGGGGTCGGAAAGGCAAAATCGGAAACTACTTTTCATGTGTCAGCTAACGAATTAAATGAATTCTTCTCTGCACCTCTGAATACCAGCACAGCTGATAATTACCGTCCACAAGAATCCCCAAACAGGATAACTAACAACGATACCTTCCATCTAAAACATGTAACAACAAATACGGCAAGAAAAGCAATAATGCGAATCTCTTCTGATGCAATAGGCAACGACAGTATCGGTATAACCATGATTAAGAATGTTGCCGATATCTTAGTACCTGTCTTAACTGACATATTTAATTTTTACCTCGTGAACGGAATATTTCCCACTGCATGGAAAAGAAGCCTAATTCGACCCATCCCTAAGATCGAAAACCCGCAACTTCCTAGTGATTACCGACCAATTAGCATACTGCCTGCTGTTTCCAAAGCACTTGAATATATTGTTCGTGACCAGATCACTGAACACTTGCATGAATTCAGCCTATATGACAAATTTCAATCCGGTTTCCGTAAACATCACAGCACAAACACTGCTCTAATTAAAGTAACTGATGACCTGAAATATGCCATCGACAATCGAAAGGCAACAATATTGACGCTACTGGACTTCAGCAAAGCTTTTGACACTGTTAACTTTGACATATTGCTCAGAAAAATGTAACAGCTTAATTTCTCTGATAGTGCAATGAGATGGTTTGAAAGCTACTTAAAAGACAGACAGCAATGTGTTGTCTGCGTAAATGAAAAATTTTCCTGGAAACATGTTTCCTCGGGAGTGCCACAAGGATCAGTCTTATGACCACTTTTGTTTTCTTTATATGTCAACGATATTTCGTCGGTTCTGTCCTCCTGTAAATATCATTTCTATGCCGACGACCTCCAGCTCTACCTAAGCGTCAGACCTGAAGATGTAAACACTGCAATCGCTCAGATGAATGATGATCTGTCTTCAGTAGTGACATGGGCGAAAAACCTGGGGCTTAAACTAAATGCAAAAAAGACGCAAGTAATCTTAACAGCCCATCAGAAATTAATAAGTTCAGATTTCCGCGAATGGCTACCTCCTATTCTGCTCGACGGTACTCCAATACCATATCAGAAAACAGTGATGAACCTGGGTGTAACTTTGGATGAGCATCTCAACTGGGCAGAGAATACAGTCGCAGTGTGCCGAAAGACGTCTGCTTGTCTCTATGCTCTCAAAAAGTTTCGGAACATATTTCCACAGGACTTGAAACGCCAGCTCGTGCAAGCACTCGTTCTACCGAACCTCCACTATTGTGATGTGATTCAACAAGGCATGAGTAGTGAAAACAAAAGACGGCTAGAGCTAACCATGAATGCCTGTGTGCGTTACACCTGCAACATTCGCCGATATGATCATGTTAGTGCTTCATACTCCGAGCTAGGGTGGCTGCGGCCGGACAAATTGCGTGACTACCACACTCTATGTCTACTCCACCGACTCCTCGTCGCGCAAGCACCCCAGTACCTTGCTTCAGAGATTAAAAACCTGTCATGTCATCATAATCGAAACACGAGGTCACTCTTATTTGGTATCCTAACGGTGCCCACTCACAAAACAAAAGCTTTTGCAAACTCCTTCTCAGTTGCCGCTGTCCGCCTCTGGAACAAACTGCCTCTTACCTTGCGCAAAATCCGATCTCCTGCTGCTTTTAAGAAGAAGTTGAAGCATTTCCTACTATCATCCTCACAAAGTTCTCCACAAAATTAGTGTACAAGGACAATCCCCTCATCTGTCAAATAGCAAAGCTAGCGTCTCCTATCTTGCTCCTGAGATGCCTTCCTCTTCATCTATCTCTATTAGGCACGCAATCTTCTTTTCCTTTATATTTCCTTAATTATGTTTCATCATTTCTCTATTCTTCTCCTCCCTTCACCATGAGTCTCCCTCATACTCCCTGCTGCCAGCACTCCTATCTAAAATCTGTCTCTTCAATAATGTCTAATTATAACAGTACTTGTGACCTAAGAATATAAACTCTATATGTATGTATTTTTCCAGGTGTACCTTTCAAATTGTTTATTTCACTTTTTGTACTAGATTTGATTTAACATGACTACTAAAACATATGAATGTAAAATAAGTAGAATGCCTGGTTAGATGTAAGAGGGCCTGATGGCCCTAATCTTGCCAGGTTAAATAAATCAATAAATAAATAAATAAATAAAAAAAGATACTTCAACTCGGGACCTTTGCCTTTCGCGGACCAGTGCTCTACCAACTGAGCTACCCAAGCACCATTTACACCCCACCTCACAGCTCCACTTTTGCCAGTACCTCGTCTCCTATCTTCCAAACTTTACAGAAGCTCTCCTGCGTACCTTGCAGAACTAGCACTCCTGAAAGAAAGGATACTGTGGAGACGTGGCTTAGCCACAGTCTGCGGGATGTTTCCAGAATCTCATTCCTATAGCCATTGTTTGAGAATTTCAGAAGTTCAGGCATCATATGCATGGACAAAAACTGAAAGTCCTCTCCAAAAATCAAGCATTAAGCCCACTTAAGTCACGTAAACTACTCCGTACACACTTTGCACATTGGTCACAATTTTTATAGAACTACAGTTTTGAAATCAGACATTTCTTGTCAACCACTAGGTTAGACTTGAGTACAGTGAACTTATAGAACAAACCACTGATCATACATATTATTTATGAAAGACAGTAATTACAGTTATTTTGAATACCCGCAAAAATATGGCTGAATTCCAAAATGCAGATCAACATTGGTGTTACATTGAAACACTGCTCTTACTAAATTCTAGTGGAAAATAAAAACTTCACAAAACACATGTTGTTGTTGTTGTGGTGGTCTTCAGTCCTGAGACTGGTTTGATGCAGCTCTCCATGCTACTCTATCCTGTGCAAGCTTCTTCATCTACCAGTACCTACTGCAACCTACATCCTTTTGAATCTGCTTGGTGTATTCATCTCTTGGTCTCCCTCTACGATTCTTACCCTCCACGCTGCCCTTCAGAAGTTCAGGCATCATATGCATGGACAAAAACTGAAAGTCCTCTCCGAAAATCAAGCATTAAGCCCACTTAAGTCACGTAAACTAAATTGGTGATCCCCTGATGCCTCCGAACATGTCCTACCAACCGATCCCTTCTTCTAGTCAAGCTGTGCCACAAACGTCTCTCCTCCCCAATCCTATTCAATACTTCCTCATTAGTTATGTGATCTACCCATCTAATCTTCAGCATTCTTTTGTAGCACCACATTTCGAAAGCTTCTATTGTCTTCTTGTCCAAACTATTTATCGTCCATTTTTCACTTCCATACATGGCTACGCTCCATACTAATACTTTCAGAAACGACTTCATGACATTTAAATCTGTACTCGATGTTAACAAATTTTTCTTCTCAGAAATGCTTTCCTTGTCATTGCCAGTCTACATTTTATATCCTCTCTACTTCGACCATCATCAGTTATTTTGCCCCCCAAATAGCAAAACTCCTTTACTACTTTAAGTGCCTCATTTCCTAATCTAATTCCCTCAGCATCACCCGACTTAATTCGACTACATTCCATTAACCTCGTTTTGCTTTTGTTAATGTTCACCTTATATCCTCCTTTCAAGACACTATCCATTCCGTTCAACTGCTCATCCAAGTCCTTTGCAGTCTCTAACGGAATTACAATGTCATCGGCGAACCTCAAAGTTTTTATTTCTTCTCCATGGAATTTAATACTTACTCCGAATTTTTCTTTTGTTTCCTTCACTGCTTGCTCAATATACAGATTGAATCACTTCGGGGAAAGGCTACAACCCTGTCACACTCCTTTCCCAACCACTGCTTCCCTTTCATGCCCCTCAACTCTAATAACTGCCATCTGGTTTCTGTACAAATTATAAATACTCTTTCGCTTTCTGTATTTTACCCCTGCCACCTTTAGAATTTAAAAGTGAGTATTCCAGTCAACATTGTCAAAAGCTTTCTCTAAGTCTACAAATGCTAGAAACGTAGGTTTGCCTTTCCTTAATCTTTCTTCTAAGATAAGTCGTAGGGTCTGTAATGCCTCACGTGTTCCGATACTTCTACGGAATCCAAACTGATCTTCCCCGAGGTTGGTTTCTACTGGTTTTTCCATTCGTCTGTAAAGAATTAGCGTTAGTATTTTGCAGCCGTGACTTATTAAACTGATAGTTCGGTAATTTTCACATGTGTCAACACCTGCTTTCTTTGGGATTGGAATTATTATATTCTTCTTAAAGTATGGGGGTATTTCGCCTGTCTCATACATCTTGCTCACCAGATGATAGAGTTTTGTCAGGACTGGCTCTCCCAAGGCTGCCAGTAGTTCTAATGGAATGTTGTCTACTCCCGGGGCCTTGTTTCGACTCAGATCTTTCAGTGCTCTGTCAAACTCTTCACGCAGTATCGGATCTCCCATTTCATCTTCATCTACATTCTCCTCCATCTCCATTTCCATAATATTGTCCTCAAGTATATCGCCCTTGTATAGACCCTCTATATACTCCTTCCACCTTTCTGCCTTCCCTTCTTTTCTTGGAACTGGGTTTCCATCTGAGCTCTTGATATTCATACAAGTGGCTCTCTTTTCTCCAAAGGTTTCTTTAATTTTCCTGTAGGCAGTATCTATCTTACCCCTAGTGAGATAAGCCTCTATATCCACACATTTGTCCTCTAGCCATCCCTGCTTAGCCATTTTACATTTCCTGTTGATCTCATTATTGTGACGTTTGTATTCCTTTTTGCCTGCTTCATTCATTGCATTTTTATATTTTCTCCTGTCATCAATTAAATTCAATATTTCTTCTGTTACCCAAGCATTTCTACTAGCCCTCGTCTTTATACCCACATGATCCTCTGCTGCCTTCACTACTTCATCCCTCAAAGCTACCCATTCTTCTTCTACTGTATTTCTTTCCCCCATTCTTGTCAATTGTTCCCTTATGCTCTCCCTGAAACTCTGTATGGCCTCTGGTTTAGTCAGTTTATCCAGGTCCCATCTCATTAAATTCCCACCTTTTTGCAGTTTCTTCAGTTTTAATCTACAGTTCATAACTAATAGATTGTGGTCAGAGTCCACATTTGTCCCTGGAAATGTCTTACAATTTAAAACCTGGTTCCTAAATCTCTGTCTTACCATTATATAATCTATCTGACACCTTTTAGTATCTCCAGGCTTCTTCCATGTATACAACCTTCTTTTATGATTCTAGAACCCAGTGTTAGCTATGATTAAATTGTGCTCTGTGCAAAATTCTACCAGGCAGCTTCCTCTTTCATTTCCCAGCCCTAATCCATATTCACCTACTACGTTTCCTTCTCGCCCTTTTCCTACTGACGAATTCCAGTCACCCATGTCTATTAAATTTTCGTCTCCCTTCACTACCTGAATAATTTCTTTTATTTCGTCATACATTTCTTCAATTTCTTCGTCATCCGCAGAGCTAGTTGGCATATAAACTTGTACTACTGTGGTAGGGATGGGCTTCGTATTTATCTTGGCCACAATAATACGTTCACTATGCTGTTTGCAGTATCTTACCCGTACTCCTAATTGTTTATTCATTATTAAATCTACTCCTGCATTACCCCTATTTGATTTGGTATTTATAACCCTGTATTCACCTAACCGGAAGTATTTTCCCTCCTGCCACCGAACTTCACTAATTCCCGCTACATCTAACTTTAACCTATCCATTTCCCTTTTTAAATTTTCTAACTTACCTGCCCGATTAAGGGATCTGACATTCACGCTCCGATCCGTAGAACGCCAGTTTCTTTTCTTCTGGTAACGAGATCCTCTTGAGTACTCCCCGCCCGGAGATCCGAATGGGGACTATTTTACCTCCGGAATATTTTACCCAAGAGGATGAGATCATCATTTAACCATATAGTAAAGCTGCATGCTCTCAGGAAAAATTACGGCTGTAGTTTCCCCTTGCTTTCGGCCGTTCGTAGTACCAGCACAGCAAGGCCATTATGGTTAGTGTTACAAGGCCAGATCAGTCAATCATCCAGACTGTTGCCCATGCAACTACTGAAAAGGCTGCTGCCCCTCTTCAGGAACCACACATTTGTCCCACCTCTCAACAGATACCCCTCCGTTGTGGTTGCACCTATGGTACGGCTATCTGCATCGCTGAGGCACGCAAGCCTCCCCACCAACGGCAAGGTCCATCGTTCTTGGACACATAATGAGGTTCTATTCTATAGAGTTCAAAGACGATCAGACACATGCTGCATTTGCATTCCAGTCATTTGTGAGGATGCCTTATTTGGTACATGCATCGTGCTTTGGGGCTTTGCAGTGGAACTAAATATATAAAAGGGAAATATCAACTTATACTGCTGTTTTCCCATCATAAGGGGGTACCTCCGACAATAGCTTAAAACAGGTATCACATGTCAGTAAACAAAATCTGTCAGTAACAGTTATTGCACAGACTTAAAACCTATAGCACCAACAAAACTGCTACAAATCGTTTCAATCGTTATTGAAGGACCTTTACCCTTTGCAACAGGCAGAAATAAAAATGTAGTAGCTCTTCGTGATATTTTCGTAGTTGTTACGTTACCAGAACGA
The DNA here is from genome assembly GCF_021461395.2 of Schistocerca americana. Lineage (NCBI taxonomy): Eukaryota > Metazoa > Arthropoda > Insecta > Orthoptera > Acrididae > Schistocerca > Schistocerca americana. The sequence goes on along the minus strand of NC_060126.1, from coordinate 497,693,950 downwards.
AGTTTTCGGTATATAGTGGAATGCCCGCTGATGTGGAAATGTTAAATGTAATGCTATGAGATCTACTATCACAAGTCCAATCATCAAAATATTTCTGACAATTACGTGGCTACAGTTGTAAAGTCTGACAACTTGTTGCCACACAATGCATTAAACATCACTTGTCGAGTAAGGAAAACATTTCTACATGTACACCAAACTTAACAAATACTAATATCACGATTTCACCCAGAAGATACCAGAGTAAGAACGTTCTGTTAACTGGATAGATATATACTAACTCATGCATACAATCAACAGACGCACGTTTGTTGCACTCACCAAACAAGCACACAGAGTAGCCTACTTTTACAAGAAATTATGGCAGCTACGTAATCTAGAGAACAATCTGCTTAATACCATAGGGGACACACAGCTGCCATGGGAACTGCCTCTACCTGGAGCTGATGCCTTTGATGTAGCAGTTTTGCCACCCACTAGTGAGGCAGGCACACCACATTGGTAGCACTGCTCATGGAGATATCAGGGTCCACGTAGTGCGTGTGTTGATCCACACACCGTTTCAGAGAGTGTTTGATCCCTCCCTGTTCAAGGCCCACTTAGTCCTGTCAGGTGGACTACAATGTCAGATACCACGTAGTCATTGTGAATTTTGAGCCTAGCCCACCAGTACTACAGAATTTCAGACCTATGCGATGCTAGAGTTTGGGGCAGCTTCTCCCCTGGACTGGAGTCATGGTGGTAGATCTTCAGTCTATGCATCAGTGCTAGATGGCGTGCTGACATCAGCACTCGACGATAGTCTCCATCAGAAGTGGCTTAGAATCGACTCGTAGGGGAAAAACAGATAGACCAACACTAGTACAGTCTCACACACAAAATGTTTCCACATCGTAAACATATGATGGAGTGCAGACAATGTGAACGCCGTCACTCTCACCGTGTGCCAAAGGATCTTTGGGGACGAGACTTCATGTCGCTGAGGAGATGCTCTAATATACAATTTCTTCTGTAATAACCTAAATGATTCCTTTATTGATTGGCGACTCCATGGAGTGCTGTGTGCATAAAGACCATATACTTGAAATAAGAAGGAAGGTCAGCGTTGGTCGTAATATTGATGGTTTAGTGACAGCAAAATCGATTTTCAATCACATAGTGATCATCTTCAGTTCTGTGGCGTAAAAATTAAACTCATTGGCACTGGTATCAAGTTATTATCAGCAACCAAAGCTAAGAAACGGTCACAATAACTCTTTTTCAATTATTGTGATCGTTTCTTGGCTTTGGTTGCTGATAATAACTTGATACCAGTGCCTATGAGTTTAATTTTTACACCACAGAACTGAAGATGATCACTATGTGATTGAAAATCGATTTGGCTATCAATAAACCATCAATATTGCGGCCAACGCTGACCTTCCTTCTAATCTAACTGATTCCGCTCTCCGCGAGTTATCAGAGGTCTACATTTGCTTGACGGATTTTTTTACAGGCTCCTTAATTTTTAGTCAGATTCTCGCTAGTCATTGTTGGTTATACCTAGCGTCTCTTCTGTAATGTTACGAGAGCAACGAAGGTGGTTTGGTTTGTACAGTTCAAATTATTTTCGCAAAACGATGTTGAAATGTTTATGCATCCTGCCTGATGGCTGGCGACACTTCGGCTTACGTGCGTAACACTGGCTGCGAGAACGTGGAAAAAATTTTACTTTCATATTGTCTTACTAATTCTGTTGCCTAACATTCCCCTCCAAATTAATAAAATTCATCTACAATATTTCCGTTTTCTATCTGTGCCGCAAAGTATGTTATATATTGTGATAACGTAGATTTTCCCGTCGTATCAAAAACTGATGATTTTCATGGGTTTGCAGCCGGGATCCATGGTCAGGACGATGGAACCCGGCTGCAAACCTGTGAAATTCATCAGTATCTTATATATTTCAATTTACCTTAAATCTTTCATTCACTGATCACAAAAAGTCTTCTATGTTAACATTATTTGCTTCATTCTTATTTTACTCCAAAAATCTCTTACGTACTAGTGCCAATACGTTTCAATGGAATTTGATGAACGGTTTGCGGGATTGTATTATTATGTGTTACATAAAAATTCGTCGCCATATTTTACAAGAGACTAAAAACTAACTTTGCCGTCAGCCAGAAAGCTATGGAGAACATACTGGCCATAACGCCCAGTCTTCAAGAGCGTATTCTTCCTGTGCTCACTGAAAGAAAATGTTTCTACTCTCTATTTACTGAGCGGGATTAAGAACTATGATTATAACTGAAAGCTTTGAGCTCTAAATGATAAATATGTTCTGTAAAAATTCACACGCGCTGACGTTGTAATATCACTGATAATAATAATAATAATAATAATACCCCTATCAAACAGAATTATGAGCAGTTCAGGGTTAGAATTAATATGGTCTTCCTCCCTGTCTTCTAACCATCAAAGTTAATTGCTCATTACAAAAGTTGAAAATAATTCAACCCTCTCGTCACGCAGTTTTGTCAACATTACGGGAGGTACACAAACTGTTACTTCCGGGAAATCTAAGCGATCCAGGACGGTGTACGGTCTTCGCGTGTTCACTTCCAATTTGTGCCAAACGCCCGTTTTGTAGCAGCTTGGCTGTGACGTAATCCAAGGCAGAGTGTAAGCCGGAGTTTGACAGACGCGGACAGATTGATAGCTCGGTGCGAAGTGTGTCCTCTGACTGCCTCTTTGACCGTAACGGACGGCCGAACACAACATCTCCTGTCAATCGCTCTATGCCCTTGTGGTAGCATCTAAATAGCCGCTTTCTCAGACACATTTTATTTGACAGCACTGTTGTGTCTTTATTTACAATCTTCGTAATTTTTATAAAATAGAGTTAAGTTGGCTTAAGTTAGAGAAAAAGTTTCTGCTCGACTGCATTTTAACACTGCTGGCTAAAGTTTTTAGACCGGAACTGACAGTAGAACACGACCCCTGAACTTCTTCTTTAAGAGTCCTTGTATTGATTGTTGTTGATATTCAACTCTTGAAACTTGGTATAGTTTCATTATTTAATGACTGTAATCAGGTACTGTAATTAGAACTTTCTACCGTTCGTACAAATGGTACTTACTTGTTCCAAATTTTGTTTTTAGAAAATTACCTGTAAACTAGTGGAAGTAGCATAATGGGGTCACACAGTTGACATTTTTAATCAAACTCAAGCTATATACGAATTATCGCCTTTCTGAGTCCAATATTTAGCACCTTCAATTTTTCGTAAAAACGTCTATTTTGAACAAAATATTGCTCCGATCAAGCTGAGACTTGTAACCATAGCTTCTGAGATACATTTGCACACACTGAACAGTTTATAGATTTCTAGTTTTATTATTTAACGTCAACTATTTTTTTCTTGAAACAATGTCATTGGCGAGACGTATAAATATGATCATTCTGAGATTTAACAATTTTAACGTTAATATATTGAAGCACATGTTGACAAAGTTTGAAAAAGTTACATTAACTTTTAATATGACTCTTAGATTATGGCATAATACTTTGTATGCCACGCACAGGTGCGTTATGGTGACGTGGCGCTAGTGGCAGTGAACTGGGGCAAGTCCCGGCACACTCGCTCACCTCCGTAACTTTCAAATGATACGGCACTTGCTTCACCGCAGGTTGTTCCCATTGCATGATTTATTCTCCTTCTGAGGCAGAAGTATGCTGCACAGATAAAAGATAGTGTCACCACAACACTGGAGGTTAATACGTTGACTGTCATGATATTTTATTTCTGCTTCTCTCCATATCTTCGAAACTGCTGTAACATTTGAATCTACCTAAATTTGTTTCTTCCTTCAAATAATTCGTCCATTGTCTATAGTATATTGGTATCTACCTTATTATTTAGGAAGGTTGCATCTTCCGTGGGTAACTTGCTAAAAGACTTTTATGGCCAATTACATCATTGGTCATGGTCCTGCACTTACTGTGGTACCTGTACCCATAACAGGATAGTAAATCTGTTCTGAACAAGTCACACTTGGTCCCATTTATCAATAATGCAATTTGTTTTTACTATAGTTCTGTTATAGCTGTAAATATCTTAACGTTGTGGCGATTTACGATTACTGTTTCTTGGGAAAACGCAGACTATAACCAGTGACTGCTAGTCCTCTGATAATGTGGCGGTGGCATTGATACTCATTTTTTTATATTCTGGTGCTTCCATATTCTGTAGGAACAACCGAATTTTAAATAATCGCTTGTCAGTTCGAACTACCTCCACTGGACAAATGGTGAGTATGTCCTTGACAACTGCTAGAATCCTTTTTACAATAATCCACTCTATGGTAGTGCAATTTTTGCAAACTTCTTGACGAATTTTCAGTAATAATTTTGTACTTCCAAAAGTAATTGCAATTGCTTAACTGTTCGTGGTATTGAAAAATAAGGTACAGTTGAAGTGAGATGAGGATGTCTCCTCACTTCATCCTGGCTAATAATATGCCCCAGGTAAGTAACTTGTGGCTGTGCACAATGGCATTCATCAGTATTTAGTATGAGATATGCTGTTTTCAGACTGTGCAACACTTCACCTATGTGTTATGCAAGTTCATCTATATCTGTTAAAAATACTATGGAGTCATCCAAGCAGTTCATTCATTTTTTCGGTTTTAAATTTCAAAGGACTCTGACAAGCGTTGAACTGTTGTATGTGCATTTATTAACCTGAAAGGCATTGTATAGTACTGGTAGTGACTAAATGATACTATAGAAGCTAATTTCGTCTTATCTTCTGGACGTACTTCAATCTAGTGTGACCCACTTCTGAAATATATCATAGAAAAGACCTTACGTTGACCTATGTTACCCAAAGTTTCAGTTATATTTGGAATTGGATACGCTTCAGTTACTGTATGTTTGTTTAGAAACCTATAATCACAAGAGAATTTATATCCTCTTGTTGTATTAGGTGACTTTTTGGTATCATTATTGTATTTGCTGGCCAAGGACTAACACTATGATCAAAAATGACTTCATAAAGCTGTTGATCTGTCAACAGTTCTACTAAACTCTAACTGATCTACTAAACTGTGGATATTTGCGTACCGTATATCGCTTAAGAGCCTGAAACCATGAGTTTCCTGCTCCAAACTATAGCTGTGTTGTCCTCACTGGATCTATTTTGTTACGTTCTATTGCGCGCAGTGTTTATGTCCGTATTTTCAGTCCACAAGGTCAAGACCTACAACTGATAGGTGCTCTCCAGCAACTAAGAAAAATATACTTCTTATTTACCGAAGCAATAAAGGAACAATTCGTCTCTACATTTGCTTTTACAGTACTGATATTTGCTGGGAACGCTTCCCGCAGAAGGAATATCCCCGTTGGCGGTTAATTGTCCCTTCTTCTTATTGTACTTGCCTTGCTTCCTACGTTCACAGTCCTGAACCTTACTGTAGCTATTTATAACATTGTGGTTGACGACACTATGCCTTTGAATGTCCCTTCTCACCACAATGATTCTTCATCATATCTGAAAATTACTCGTTCTCTCAGCACCCTAGTCGCACTATCCACTTCTTGTAAATGCTCGGCAACTAAAAGTTTGTGGCTAAATCATCACAGTTTTCCATGCTCATCTATTGCGGAAAATCTCTGTGGACACCTCCGGGAAACACATCCAGTGCTCTACTTTCCGCTTGCTTGAGCAACACCGAGTGTGTCAGCTCCTAAGTCTGTGGATGAGTTTTGCGCATCGTGTCAAAACATGATCCACTGCTCTGTTCTCTCTACCTTTGACGCAAATCCTCCGCTAACTCACTGAGTGCTGATACTGTTTTAATCACTTCACGATCAGAGACATAGGTTATCACTCGGTGCATGTTTCATATGACCAGCTACTTAGCGTTGCCGTGGCTCATATAACTTCAATAAATGCAGTAGTGTCTTCAGGATTTTCCCGCAGAAGGAGTTATTGGAGTTTCTACTCAAGGTTCAGTGTCTAACGAATGAGCGCGTCTACTGTTCTAGTCTCAAGCAAAACCGACTGAGGCTGTTATGCCAGAAACGATTGTACTTGTTGTGTTAGTTGTTCATTAAGTGTACTCCGCTGTTGATTATGCTACAAGAATTTAGAAATTTACGTTTCTAGGGCATCGTTAGTTCTAGCTCCCAGCGTTAGTGTCATGTTTATGCGATTTACATTTCACACTAATTGACTAGTATTACTTTCTATGTTACTGAAGTGCCATAGCAGCAAAAATAGAAGCATTAAATTTAATTTATACAGCTAATCATCAACCAATGACACCATGAACAATTGTGCACCATTTGACAGTATTTTTTACAAGCAGTACACATTGCTGGTGCAAATATCTCACATGGTTCACTATCTCCAGTAAAATTAGACATTTGGCGAAGTGTCGGAACGAGATACTCTTGCCGACTATCACCCTTGAACTGCAATAAATATGCCGGTCCTTTGGACTATGTAAGGTGACATGAAAGTCTGTAAGTCCCAACCTGTACAGAGCAAAGAATACAGAATTTCTTTTGACTCAGCCTCTGCGACTTTTCAGTTGTTGGTGTACCGGAACACTGGAGAGCATCTAACTCTTACCAGCACTGGGATGGAACACTTGTGTAAACTAACTCGTAGTGGACCAGCTAATAGGAGCCGGCCTCTCTGGGGTTGGGAATCCTTACTGATTCGTCAGGATGCCGGCCGAGCAGCTGTACATCGCCGTTAGACGCAATAAATTAATATTCAAAATTATTAAATTTATTACTGAAAATAAAAGTGGTTACTGCTCCTTCAGGGATGGCTAGTGGCTATGTGATCCGGAGCGGAATCCAACAGCGGACTTACGGCTAGCAAGAGTGCTGCTTCAGCCTGGAGTGGAAGCTGATAAGTCCCTCGTGTCACGATTTAGCCATCCGCTTGCAAGGTAGGCACGTCACGTCGGTATCTCTGCTTTAGGAGATGGCGCTGACCACGACGTGTGTATTTTTAGTCACACGTCGTTACGGAAGTTCTCGACCCCTCTCTGGTTACTACCTGCGTTGTCCCCACAGGTGGACTGCGATGTCGGATGACGTGTAGTCTTGCTGATTGCTTTAACTGGCCTGCCAGTTCAATCTTGGAGTTGAGACCAGTTTTCGTCCTGGGACGGAGTCATGTTGATACGCCCTCGGTCTACCCATCAGCACTGATTGCTGCACTGATCTCAGAGCTGGATGCTGGATTCCACCAGATAAGGCTTTGACCGCACATCGCCCTACACGGCAGAAAGTGCGAGACCAACAACAGAACCACTCTCACACACAAAATGTTACTGTACCATAAGCAGAGAAGAATCGAATGCGAATGACATGAAGAACATCGACCTTACCGACTGAAAGCCAAAAGCTGGTGCGGATGCGGTCTTTGTGTCACTGACGAGAGGCTCTACTCTACGACGTCTTTCACAATGACGGAATTGGTTCTGCTCATCACTACTTGCCAGCGGTATTTAGTGCCACTGCACTTGCCTAATCAATGTTTTACAGGGACTTTACTGCTTAGTCGGACTCTCACCAGTAGTCGTGTCGTACCTAGTGTCCCTTGTGTAGATTACGAAAGAAATGAAGGTCGTTTGGTGAGCCCTGTTCTATCTACTTTCCCCTGAGCTGCTCGTAGTCTCTCTTAAGTGGCAGGATGACTGATTTGCTGATCCAATAACGCTGTTGGAATTTTTATGTTTCCCAGCTGGTGGCTGGCGACTCTTCCTCATAGCTGGCTAACGCTAGCTGTTAGAAATTAGATGAAAATTCGCTCTCACGTTCCCTTACTAGTTTCTTCGCTTACCAGAACTCTTTTGAATACTCACCACTCTATGCAAAAGAAACTCTTGTGGGAGCTATTTTACTTGGGTGCTAATAAAACAGCTTGGTTTCCACAAGCAGGAAGCTAATTGGTAGTTTATCGTAAAACCAACAAAATTAAAGGGTTGCATGCCCAAAAAGATCTTAAAAGGTGTCTACTTGGGTGACTGATTAAGTACTCGTGCATACATGAATTATTTAACGTGGTATAACAAACTATTTTAATTAATGGTTTTTGTACAAATTTTGGAGCCATAGGAAGGTATGGAATCCGTATGGGCTGAAACGAAGTCATGTGATTAGTTCTGTTGACATTTAGATATTTGTTACCGAGGAAGCACTACGACTTTTGGTATTTAGTTTCACCAAATCCACTAATTACTAAGCCCTACATTGCCTGTATAACTTAAACACAAACTGAAATGTAAATTTACATAGAACTTGTTAGAAATACAAACAAAAAGAACATCTTAGTGTTAGTTTGTATACCGTATGTGTGGTGTCACCGCCAGACACCACACTTGCTAGGTGGTAGCCTTTAAATCGGCCGCGGTCCGTTAGTATACGTCGGACCCGCGTGTCACCACTATCAGTGATTGCAGACCGAGCGCCGAAACACGGAAGGTCTAGTGACACTTCCTAGCACTCGCCCCAGTTGTACAGCCGACTTTGCTACCGATGGTTCACTGATAAATTACACTCTCATTTACCGAGACGATAGTTAGCATAGCCTTCAGCTACGTCATTTGCTACGACCCAGTAAGGCGCCATTACCAGCTACTATTGATGCTGTAAAACATGTACCGTCAAGAGCGATGTTCACCAATTATGGATTAAAGTTAAGTATTCCAGAAGCTACATACCTTTTTTTACTAGTCTCATTTCCGTGTCCTGTTCCAGACCTCACGCCAGCCTGCGTGAGCTTAAACGCGTGCCTCTCGGCTTCCTCCTAGTGGATTGGCAGTCTTGCCAGTCCACAACAGTATGGACAGTACACTATGATAAAGTGAAAGTACATGTTGTGACGTTGTCCTACTTGAGATTAGTATTCTGGTGTTCGGTAGAGAATAGGACGATATTTATATGTATATACGTATTTTTCCAGTACTGGTAGTACAAATGAAATCGAACATTGCCACCTATTTGTACATACGAAACGTGTCATAGTGCTTTATGTTCAGGACGGAAACTTGACTAAGTGTTAATAGTATTTAACGCGAAAGGGAAAGGTCCCGAGTTCGAGTCTGGGTCCTGCACACAGTTTTACTCTGCCAGGAAGTTTCATTCAACGCAAGTGGCCTTTGAATGATAACATTTGTTTTAACAACTTTTGAGTTCTGATCAGATAAGAGATTTTTTTTTCTTTTCTCTATATTTTGCTTATTTCTCAAGTGTGATTTCGGCATGATCCACACATGCGAAGATTAATTTTGTCCGAAGAACAGATGATGCTGTCCTAGCCTATATAAATGTTGGTTCATTGAGAAATCTGTTTTATGAAATCATACCACAGTCGTGAAAGGAAATTATTAATTATTGATTGGAAACTTATTTCTGTAATGGAGTATAATTCCCATACATCGGTGAATATAGTTGGTTCTATAAACGTTATGCCTGTGTTTTATTTCAGTAAAGACAACTGAGATCTGTGGGGTGCTATGAAAATGTTGTTGTTGTGGTCTGCAGACCGAAGACTGATTTGATGCAGCTATTCATGCTAATCTATCCTACGCAAGACTATTCATCACCGAGTAACTACATTTTTTCGGATGAATCCGGGTTCTGTTTGCAGCATCATGACGGTCGCATCCGTGTTTTGCGAAATCGCGGTGAACGCACATTGGAAGCGTGTACTCGACATCGCCATACTGGCGTATCACCCGGCGCGATGGTATGGGGTGCCATTGGTTACACGTCTCGGTCACCTCTTGTTTCCATTGACGGCACTTTGAACAGTGGACGTTTCATTTCAGACGTGTTACGACCCGTGGCTCTACTCTTCATTCGATCCCTACGAAACCCTACATTTCAGCAGGATAATGCACGACTGCATGTTGCAGGTCCTGTACGGGCCTTTCTGGATACAGAAAATGTTCGACTGCTGCCCTGGCCAGCACATTATCCACATCTCTCACCAACTGAAAACGTCTGGTCAATGGTGGCCAAGCATCTGACTCGTCAGAATACGCCAGTCACTACTCTTGATGAACTGTGGTATCGTGTTGAAGCTGCATGGACAGCTGTACCTGTACACGCCATCCAAGCTCTGTTTGACTCAATACCCAGACGTATCAAGGTCGTTATTACGGCCAGAGGTGGTTGTTCTGGGTACTGATTTCTTAGGATTTATGCACCCAAATTGCGTGAAAATGTAATCACATGTCAGTTCTAGTATAAAATACTTGTCCAATGAATACCCGTTTCTCACCTGCACTTCTTCTTGGTGTAGCAATTTTAATGGCCAGTAGTGTATATTGTGTATCACTGGAATATGGAGAACTCGTATTATTTACGAAATCTGCACAAGAAACAAACTCGTGTCTCATTACAACCGCGCATTTGTTAAAGTTTTGAATTAATTATTCACTCTGACATATGTACAGTTTATGCTAGGGAACAAGAAATAGGTGATTATAGTATTAGAATCAATTTTTCACGACACATTTCAATCACTTATTGGTATTGTCCTTTTCTTTCACGCAATGAAATTTATCCCTGGTGAGACGGTCTACATTTTTACTTTAATAATAATTTCACTCCAATAGCAGACATGTCGGGTGTTATAATCGAAAGTTATTCAATCAGTTCGAACAGAACCTCAAGTCCCACTGTCCTCTTTTTTCTAACAGTTTTGTCGCGAAATCACAGTTCGCCACATGTTCACTTATGCGTACCTCTTAAATCGCACTCACACAAATAATCGTACCACTTCCAGTTCACCAAATATATGCTTGCACACTTGCACTATTAAACAATACTCTTTGTCGAAATAAATCGGCGCGAAAAAGAATTCTCAAACTACCACATGGGCCACCTTCAAGTGGCTTGCTCGCCCGCCACCCTCCAAATCGACTGGCCAACGACTGAGTCCTGGCCAAGATGGCCGCTCGCCTATATAGGCTCGGACGGCAAACCCCTGGTTATTTAAGTGCCAATCCCACCAGTTAAGGTTACAAATTTTGATACATACATCCCTCAACTGAAATAAGTTCACCATCGGAACCGCGCTACAAAGTACGTCTCATTTAGTAATCTACATTAATGTCTGGGATTATTCTATCACCCATAAATCAACTTTTAGTTTTTGCAGAATTTCGCCAGTTAGCGCAAATTTGTTCGTTGACATCTGTGGTGCAAAGTTTTATCATAGAACTGCATATAGCACCGGTTTTAGACGTAGTCTGTAGCGACCTACACGTTGCGCTGCTCAACATCTTCATATCTATAATAATTAATTAATTATGGACGATAAATATTAATAATAATTTGCAAACAATGAAAAATATTGCATGTTAAGTGTATAGTATATGTTAACTAGTTTAAAATACGTGTGATACCACCCAAAAATATTATATAGTGTTTACGCCATGAATTTTCTATTGAATTTTATAAACAATTTGCTATCAATCTTTGTTTATTGCTCTTTACGGGCTTAATTATTTATGAATCTTAACATATGACTACGACACTCGATCCGCTATGAAGAAACGTTTTTAATGAGTGCTTGCACATCCCTGTAAGTTGTTATTTAATATTTTTATTAGTCTTTCAGTATTCGTGATATTAACCGATTTTGAGGTTACTATAACTTTTGCGTCTCGTGACTTGAAATAAAGGTGCACCACAATCCACTGCCTCGTCGCTCTTCGCCGTTAGTTTCTTAGTTTTCGCGTAATGTGCGAAAAACCAAACAATGCCACGGGGCCGCCTGAGACCATCTCACCGACCGTTGCAAATCTCGCGCGGGCGCGCCACGCGCTTCCGCGAATCGCGCACCGTATTTCGCGCTCGCTCTCCGCATAGCAATCCTTGCATACTAGGATTATTCATCTAGTAACGGGGGTTTGTACCATCACACAACACTCGTGGTCTTGAAGCCATACTAAATTGTCGAAGTCACAGATGTGTGTGTTTTCGTTTACATGCGGTATAGATTTCATTCCTTCCTTCGTTTACCGGCGGTATAGATTTCATTCCTTCCGCAACCACAATTCTTGATTCTGCGCAATTCTGAAATTATTACCGTTGTTTCTCCTGACGCTAGTACGGCTGTGGAGTTGTTTCTTCTTCCAACTTTATTAGAATTCATGGTGAAACATCTGCTTGCCATTGAGGCAATCGTGATTATCTTATCATCCCAGCTGTGAGGTATAACATAAAACAATTATTTCCAAATTTATACTAACACACAACAAAAATTTTGAGAGTGCTAAACTGAAAAAATTCTTCTTCAAAATCCTAACGAAATGCAGAAGCACTGCACAAGTGGAATACGGTTATCGAAAGACGTAACCTTACGTGGAGTTTGAAGCAAGCTTGCTGCGCGTCAGGATTTCGCCTTACCCGCTAACATTAAACTTTCCATTTTCAATGTCCGAACTGCGGATTAATTCGGTAATTTTTGTACAACATCTACAATTTACGTTCTTTGCGGTGGATTGGTCGAACTGCATACACAAAAGATTTAAATCCTCTCTGCGTATGCCGACACAAGACTTAAACGTAGTCCGAAGGAATAAAAGATTGCAGTTTGAATTTCAACATCAGGGAGGGTGAAAACAAAAGAGAATCTTCTCCATTTAGGTGGGCAAGGCACCGCTGATCTCTCCGTCCTTCGAAGTTTTCGTGTGTTCAGTTGCACAATTGATTATTAAGCTGAACCTGCCGATATTTCACTGTGTTGACACCACCGTAATAGGCAGAAAACTTTAGCTCACTGAATTTAATAGAAACTCTAGATGCCATAAAATATGATTCAAATGGCATGGTTATACATTGACTGTTAATAGCGAACAAATGACCAGTGTATCAAAACTAACTGAAATGAAAATTACGCGTCCGTTGTATCGCAAATTGTGTACCAGGAACAATTTTACAACTTTTGAAGCAGATGCCTCTTACCAAATGGAGCATGAAATTATATTTAAATGTATGCCCCTGAATTCGTAATTACTGTGAAAAATCCTGATATCAAATGCTTATAAAAATGGACTGTCACACCCTTGTCAACACCTCTCGACTGTGTTAGCTTGTTTGAAGACTTGTGTCACACGCCTACATGTACAACCACATCTACAAGGATACTATGCAAATGCGGGGCCGAGGGTTCATCGAATCATCTTCACAATAATTTTCTATTATTTCAATCTCGAACAGCGCGTGGAAAAAACGTACAACTATACCGTTTATTGTGAGCTCTGATTTCCCTTATTTTACTATGCTGATAATTCCTCCCTATGTAGGTCGGCGTCAACAAAATACCTTCGCATTCGGAGGAGAAAGTTGGTGATTGAAATTTCGTGAGAAGATTTCGCGGCAGTGAAAAACCCCTTCGTTTACATTATGTCCACTTCAAATACTGTACCATGTCGTTGACACTCTCTCCTCTATTTCCGATATTATAAAACGTGTTGCTGTTCTTTGAACTTTCTCGATGCATTTTGTGAACCCCATCTGGTAAGGATCCCACAATTCACAGCAGTACTCTGAAAGAGGACCGACAAGCGTAGTGTACTCTGTCTCCTTAGTAGATCTGTTACGTTTTCTACGTGTCCTGCCAGTAAAACGCAATCTCCATTTGCCTTCCCCACAACATTCTCTATTTGATCTTTCCGGTTAAAGTTGTTCGTAATGGTAATCGTGACCGAAATTTAAACGACTCCTTCTAGCACTCATATAGATGACCTCGCACTTTTCTTTATTTGGAGGTAGGAGGCGAGGAACTGGCAGAAGTAAAGCTGTGATGTCGGGGTGTGAGTTGTGCTTCGGTAGCTCAGCTGAAAAAGCGCTTGCCAGCGTTAGGCAATGGTCCCGAGTTCGAGTATGCCGGCACGGTAGCTCAGCGTGTTCGGTCAGAGTGCCGGTTGGCCTCTGTAATAAAAAAACTGAGCGGAAGGATTAACCACCGAACTTGAATAGGATGTCTTGCGACGTCCGCAACGACCAAACACATCGATCAATAACGAACAAAATGCCAAAAAGAAAAATAAGTCACGGTTCGGCACACAGTTCTAATCTGCCAGGAAGTTTCATATCAGCGCACACTCCGCTGCAGAGTGAAAATCTCATTCTCGAGTTTGCAAGTTGTTTTGATTCTGGTGTCCTTTACTGAATGATAAACGACAGCATCATCTGCATACAACATAAGACTACTCCTCAGATTGTGTTCTAAATCGTTTATATAGATTCAAAACAGCAGAGGGCCAATTACATTGCGTTGGGGAAAGCCAAAAATCACTTCTGTTTTATTCGATGACTTTCTGTCAGTTACTACGAACTGTGTCATCTCTGACCGAAAATCACGAATCCAGTCACATAACTGAGACGATGTTCCACAAGCACGGAATATCACTACAATCCGCTTGTAGGATAGTGTCAAAAGCTTTTTGGAAATCTAGAAATACAGAATCCATTTGAGGTCCCTCGTCAATAGTTGTGTTTCACAAAAACGATGTTTTCTACACCCATCTTGACTGTGTGTCAATAGGCCGTTCTCTTCGAAGTGATTCATAATGTTAGAACACAATATATGTTCCAAAATCCTCCTGCATATCGACGTTGATATGGGCCTGCAATTTAGTGGACTACGCCTACTACCTTTCTTGAATATTGGTATGACCTGTGGAGCATTCCAGTCTTTAGGTACGGATCTTTCGTCGAGCGAGCGGTTGCATATGACAAGTATTGAGCTATTCCATCAGCATGCCGTGAAAGGAACCTAAATGTTATATGTTCTGAACCGGAAGACTTGCTGTTATTAAGTGATTTAAGTTGCTTTATTACTCCGAGGATACCTGCTTTTAATACTCATGTAGGCAGCTGTTCTTGATTCTAATTCTGGAATATTTATTTCGTCCTCCTTGGTGAATAAATTTCGGAAGTCTCTGTTTAGTAGCTCTGCTTTCACAGCACTGTCATCGATAATATTTCCATTGCTATCGAACAGAGGAAGACAGCCGGCTGGGCTGGCCGAGCGGTTCTAGGCTCTACAGTCCGGAGCAGTGCGACCGCTGCGGTCGCAGGTTCGAATCCTGCCTCGGGCATGGATGTGTGTGATGTCCTTAGGTTAGTTAGGTTTAAGTAGTTCTAAGTTCTAGGGGACTTATGACCACAGCATTTAAGTCCCATAGTGCTCAGAACCTTTTGAACCATTTGAACTCATTCTGATCAACACTAAACTGATACACGATATTTTTAGAGCAACGCAATCTGACTTTCAATAATCCCTACAAAAGGAGAGCCCTGACTAACAATAACCTATACGTTTCATAAATCACTTACCTCACAAAAATCTTCATTACACGAACTACTCCAAAAGAGCGAACGCCAATACTGCCAGCTAAATAAAAGATTCCAACTGCTGAAGGCACTAACTACTGATAGGCATAATTAGCAAATGAAAGATGTTGATAGAGAACAAACAATGTATTTACCGTAATAATATTCAAAAGTCATCATATATATCACTTCATGATATCCAGTATTACAAATTTACTCTTTCACATGGACACACGACCAGATCGTCCGCTCTCAAAGTTCTGCCATCTCTTTCCCAGCATCCACCACTGCTGGCGGCTCACCTCCAACTGCGCAACGCTACGCGCTGTTCACATCCAACTGCCCACCACTACAATAGCTAATATTCCAACAATGCAAACCAGCCAGAGACTGCACACAGCACAGTCAGTTATTTTCATACAGAGCAATACGTGGCGTTAACAACATAAAAACCTAAACAGCCTACTTACATAGCAAGCAGTCTACTCAGACAATCTAAAGCGACACACACCATTGCTACAGACGTAAGCCACCACCTACAGTTGGCTGCACCCTGTGCTCTTCATGGCATCTGGAAAGACCTGATCCACGTTTGGCATGCCTCCACCCGGTATGCACGCTGAGTGCACATTGGCTTTCTTCCCCTCCTCGGCAGCAATGTCCCTAAGGGACCCCACAAAGTGCGTAACACTGGAGCTCCCAAGTATAAACAATAACACCCTCTGTTACTGCCCAGATCTTGCAAGCTGAGAGGTTTCCTCTGAAACAGGACTGGTGACTGCACCTGGCTGAGTGACAGGCAGCACCTGGAACCTGCTTATCAGACTAATAGGGGAGGCCTTGCTTGCGGCCCCCTAAGGAGTCGCCGCCTGCTATGCTCCGAGGCGACCTCGCACTCAGCCAAAAGTGAGGGGTCAACCTCAGTGCAACTAGTAACCGGACTGGTAACCAGTGATTCTCATTGACTGAATGGCGTTGGCTTGTTTTACAGGTTTGTGTCACACGTTTATGAATCTCACTGTCTTGAATAGAACTCTCTTCAGTGACGATTTATACTTCGAAACGAGCACTCATGACTGGGAAAGACGACTCAAGAGGTGACCACCGACACAGGTGGGATATCAACCTGACTCCCATCGCCCGCTATATGGTTCTAAACCAAGGTGTGTTGGCCTGGTATGCCCGTTCCTTAAATTTCAGGTCCTCTTGATTGTTATCCCCGGCATTCTTACAGCACAGTGGTACGTCGAAGGTTTTCTACGCCACACCTTGTTGCCCTTCATGCCAAGCCATCCTGGGGATACATTTCAGCAAGAGAATGTCCGCTCGCACACAGCGAGAGTTTCCACTGCTTGTCTCCGCGCTCGCAAAACCCTAATTGACTACCAAGGTCACAGAATCTCTCCCCAGTTAAGAACGTTTGGAGCATTATGGGCGGGGTTCTCCAACGGTCTCAAGATTTCGACGATCTAATGCAACAATTGGACAGGATTTGTCATGATATACATCAGAAGTACATCCAGCAACTCTATCAATTATTGCTAACGCGAATAACTACTTCCATAAGGACCAGAGAGAAATCAGCTAAGACAAAAATTCAGTTTGACGCTAAAAGAAAAAGATTTTCTAGAGTTTTTCTGAGTGGATTTCAAGTAAGGAAAAAAATATAAATGAAAGACTGTATGCACAACTACTGTGGAGTTTTCAGCAGACAGTATTTGATGGATTGTCTCATGGAGTACTTTGGTTGAAGTAATTAACACAGCATTAAACTGAATTAAAATTTCAATAACTATAGATTTACTGGAGTTGTGAAGTAGTGTCACATCAAATATCAGTAGCATATAACCAGAATTATCATTATTTAAATAGAAAGTAAATGGCACACTGCCTCTGTAGGTGGGATAGGTGATGAAAATATTAGTCCTGTGTTATACGAGTATAGGGGAAGGTACAGTAATGATATGGGACTGAAACAGCACCTCCATTGACATCTGTTCTAGTAGATGAGAGGTCATTAAAGCAGAGACAGTTTCAAGTTTTTACCCCTGATGGAAAAGGTATTCATTCTGAAGTATTTATCACGTGGTTGAGAGGCGTGTTACTAATGTCGTGGACAGAACACATCAGCTAAAGATTCTCTCCACTACAGGGTGTATTGAGGGAGAAGCCACCCTCTGCGTAACAGAGACAGCTGAAGGCTGTCATCAGATTTACAAATGTTTCAAGAAGGAATTTTCATCAAAATGCTGGTTCAGTTGTGATTATGAAAGACTCCTTGAGGAGGTATTTGTCCTGAACCACTTAACAGTAGGTAAGTAAGTCAACCCAAGCATTTCGAGAATTGACTGATTACGACTAGCCCATTTCACACATGGATTTTCTGCGAGTATTAGAAACAAAACTACCACTGGACCTAAGGGACCAATGAGTGAATGTTTCAGTAACCAGTCTTGTGTACATAGTGTCTGTGTTAGATTCACTTGGTCTGGATCAGTACTAATTGTAACTCAGATGATTAATGAACACAGTTTTTGCGTTGAGTTCTTAAGGGGGAAGGATACAGTGATCGATGTCTCCTGACGCAAGTGCTTTCGAATACCAGTGGCAAAAATATTGTAGTTGATCTACTAACAACAAAGACAAAGCGAGATACATAATGAAATGGCGGAAAGGTAAATATGATCTTCTTAAAAGAGAATTTTTAGTTTCCCTGAACTTAATACATACATATATGAACTATTTTTGGCAACCTAAATAGTCATCTTTGGATTATCTGCTAGCATCAGCATTTGTGGCACTCAGTGTACTGCAGTGCCATGTAATCATAAACATAATTGTAAGCAATTCACTGAAGAAGACGCAATAATGCAACATCGTATATAACATAATACAACCATAATTCTGATAAACTACTCGCAAAAGACGCACATGAAATACGTTTGGTTCACAATCTATTGCTTGTTACGTCAGTGCAGTCAGCCCCACTCTGCTGTCCAGTTTCTTGGAGTTAAGTACCTTTACTCGAGTTGAGTTGTTTGTTTTGGCAGGTAAGCCTGTCAGAAGAATGCAGAACGTATATGATTTCATATTTGCAGAAAGGAGTTATCAATTCCTGTCGTTTGGATTCATCACAACTTCAGATGTATTAATTACTGCCTGGAGACAGTATTGGGGTCTCATTTATTAGATTAAGTAACTTTATAAATTAATGATCTATTAATAGCCACTCAGACATGGCGAGAGCATCTAAATTTTGTTGGAAAAATATTACACAAGTTTTTAGAAGCAGGAGTTGCAGAAAATCTACAGAAGTCAAAATCTTTAAGGGACAAGATTGAACTTCTAGACCATATAATTACTTCCACAGGAATAATTCCAAGTCGGAACAAAATAAGTGCTATAAAGATGTTCCCTTATTGAAGAAATAATGAATGGCTTAAAGTATTTCTAAGCCATGCTCATTTTTATGGATTTCAGCACTGTGACTGATGCTTCATTAACTGGTTCCAGAGCAAGTTTATTTCAAGGTAATAAAGAGGAGGACAAGCAAGATATTTGTGTTACAGATTTTGCTAACCACATATTATCAGGATGTGAGCAAGCACACTAAGCTACTGAGTTGAAACCTGTGGCAGCCACAGTTCGAGCCATTAAGAAGTTCAGTTACCATAATCATGGAGAAATACTCAAAGTCATCTCTGAAAATCAAACATTAAGTTCCCTTATGCCAGGGGCGGGCAAACGTTGCACGCGGCTCATGAGCGCACAGCGCTGCACGTGTGCTGCTCGCCTGCAGGCGTCGACCGGGGCTGTGGCGACAGCCGGCAGGTTGCGGCAGTGTAGTGCCAGGCTAAGCTGCGGACGTTGATGCGAAGCGAACACTATGTAGTGAACGTTGTAATTCAAGAAACGGAGAAGAGGAGATTTGCTATCTTTTAAAAAGTAATGGGAGCATCATTTTTTCTTTGTGCAAAAACGTGAAAAATCGAAATGTTTAATATGTGGCAGTATTCTCGCTGGTCAACGGAAATTTAGTATTGAAGGCCATTATAATAAATTTCACAAGGACGAGTACAATTTATTGTCGGATTCTGAGCGGATGGGGAATTGACTGAGCTTAAGAAGAGCGATCTGACGATGCCAGATGAATCTGTCGTAGTTGGCCGGCCGGAGTGGCCGAGCGGTTCTAGGCACTACAGTCTGGAACCGCGTGACCGCTATGGTCGCAGGTTCGAATCCTGCCTCGGGCATGGATGTGTGTGATGTCCTTCGGTTAGTTAAGTTTAAGTAGTTCTAAGGTCTAGGGGACTGATGACCACAGCAGTTGTCCCATAGTGCTCAGAGCCATTTGCACATGTCGTAGTTGCTGTAGTCACGAGAGATCTGCGACTTTCTCTCGTCATGTCTCTCATCTAACTGATTTAAAATTTTATGGAGCACTGTTTTCAAGTTTTCAGGACGACAACAATAATAGCTCAGCGGTATGTGCAAGTTATAAGACTGCTATTAATATAGCGAGAGCTGGAAAACCATTTGCCGAATTAATAAGTCTCGGTTAAGCGCAAAGATCAGTGATGAAAATTTACATAATTGTTTGTGTTTGTCTGTATGTTGAAATTTTGTTCCAGATATTAAACGTATTGTAAACTCCACCTGTGATAATTAAATAAAACGTATCGTAGATAATAGGTACTCTTTCAAACCATGATTTCCTTCAAGCAATCCTACTAACCTTACTCATGCACTCAATAAAGCAAGCTAGGAAACAATACGCATTACTGAGGAAGGAGCGGACATAAGGTATGGTGGGGATGGGAGATAAGCGGGTGGCCAGCTTGCCCCCGTGTGCACGCGGAACACCTGTCAACTGCACGCGTGCAAGTGCACCGCACATGTGCAGGATTCCTGCCCGCCCCTGCCTTATGTCATGTAAACTACTCCATACACACTTGGCACATTGGTCACAATTTTTACACAAGTACAATTTTGAAATTAGTCATATTTATTGTCAACCACTAGGTTTACTTGAGTACAGTGAACTTATAGAGCAAACCACTGATCGCACATATTGCTCATGAAAGACGGTAATAAGAGACAGTTATTTTGAATACGTGCAAAAATATGGCTGAATTGCAAAATACTGATCTGCATTGGTGTTGAGTTGGAACACTGCTTTCACTAAATTCTAGCGTAAAATTGAAACGTCACAAAACACATAACGAGGTTCTGTTTTATAGAATTGAATTACGATCAGACATATGCTGCATTTGCATTCCAGTAATTTGTGAGAATGTTTTATTTGGTACATGCATCTTGCATTGGGGGGGGGGGGGTGTCGAAGTGGAACTAAACGTATAAAAGGGAAATATCAACTTGTACTGCTGTTTTCCCATCATGAGAAGATACCTATGACAACTGCTTAAAACGAGTATCATATATCAATGAACACCATATCTCAGTAACAGTTATGGTACAGAATTAAATCCCATACTACCAACACAACTGCTACAAATCGTCTCAATCATTATTCATGGACCTTTGCCCCTTGCAACAGGCATAGATAAAAATGTAGTAGCTCATCGTGATATTTTCGTAGTTGCTAAATTACCAGAACAAAATTTTCTGGTCTACAATGGAATGTTTGCTGATGTGGAACTTACTGGCAGATTAAAATGTTAAATGAAATGCTATAAAGTCTACTATCACAGGTCCAATTATCAAAAGATTACTGACAATTAAATGGCTACAGTTGACAAGTCTGCCAATTTGTTGTCGCACAATGCAGTAAACTTCACTTGTCGAGTAAGGAAACCATTTTTACATGTACACCAAACTAAACAAATACTAATATCAAGATTTCACCCAGAATATACCAGAGAAAGAACGTTCTGTGAACTGGATAGATATATACGAACTTATGCATACAATCAACAGACGCACGTTAGGCGCACTGACCAAACAAGCACACAGAGTAGCCTACTTTTACAAATGTGTGTGTGAAATCTTATGGGACTTAACTGCTAAGGTCATCAGTCCCTAAGCTTACACACTTCTTAACCTAAATTATCCTAGGGACAAACACAAACACCCATGCCCGAGGGAGGACTCGAACCTACGCCAGGACCAGCCGCACAGTCCATGACTGCAGCGCCTTAGAATGCTCGGCTAATCCTGCGCGGCTGCTTTTACAAGAAGTTATGGCAGCTACGTAATCTAGAGAACAATCTGCTGAATCCATAGAGGAAACACAGCTGCCATGGGAACTGCCTCTACTCGGAGTGGGAGCTGATGTCCCTGATGTAGCAGTTTTGCCACCCACTAGTGAGGCAGGCACACCACATTGGTAGCTCTGCTCATGGAGATGTCAGTGCCCTCGTAGTGCGTGCATTGATTCACACACCGTTTCAGAGAGTTTTTGATCCCTCCCTGATCACGGTCCACTTAGTCTTGTCAAGAGGACCACAATGTTAGATACCACGTAGTCAGGGTGAATGTTGAGCCTGGCCCACCAATACTATAGAACTTAAGACCAGTGCGATGCTGGAGTTTGGGGCAGCTTCTCCCATGGACTGGAGTCATGGTGGTAGGCCTTCAGTCTACGCATCAGTACTAGATGGCTTGCTGACATCAGTACTAGATGATAGACTCCATCATAAGTAGCTTAGAATCGTCTTGTAGGGCAAAAAGAGATAGACCAACACTATAACAATCTCACACACAAGGTGTTTCCATGCCGTAACCAAATGATGGAGTGCAGACAATGTGAACGCCGTCAATCCTACTGTGTGCCAAAGGATCTTTGGGGACGAGAACTCATGTCGCTGAGGAGAGGCTCTAATATAAAACATCTTCTGCAATAACCTAAATGATTCCTTTATTGATTGGCGACTCCATGGAGTGCTGTGTACACACAGATCATACAGGTGAAATTAGAAGGAAGGTCAGCGTTGGTAGAGACTGAAAACTATCTTTGCCGTCAGCCAGAAAGCTATGCAGAACATACTGGACATAATTTCCAGTCGGCAAGTGTGCTTTCTTCCTGTGCTCACTGAAAGAAAATGTTTCTACTCTCTATTTACTCAGCGGGATTACGAACTGTGATTATAACTGAAAGCTTTGAGCTCTAAATGATAAATATGTTCTGTAAAAGTTCACACACGCTAACGTAGTAACATCCCTGATAATAATAATAATAATAATGATATCCCATCATAAACAGAATTATGAGCAGTTCAGGGGTGACCTCTACGATGAGTTACAATTAATATGGTCTTTCACCCTGCCTTCTAATTATCAAATTTAATTGCTCATCACACAAGTGGGAAATAATCTAACCACTTGCCACGCGGTTTTGTCAACATTACGGGAGGCACACAAACTGTTACTTTCGTGAAATTTAAGCGATCCAAGACGGTGTAGGTCCTCGCGAGTTCACTTCCTATTCGTACCAAACACACGTTTCGTAGCAGCCTGGCTGTGACGTAATCCAAAGCACAGCGTAAGCCGGAGTTTGACTGACGCGGACAGATTGATAGCTCGGTGCGAAATGTGTCCTCTCACTGCCTCTTTCACCGTATTTATATACGGGCGCAGCAGACGGCCGAACATACCATCTGCTGTCAATCGCTCTATGCCCTGGTAGTAGCAACTAAATGGCCACTTTCTCACACACATTTTATTTAACAACACTGTTGTGTTTTATTGGCAATCTCCGTAGTTTGTATACAATAGAGTTAAGTTTGCTTAAGTTTAAGAAAAAGTTTCAGCTCGACTGCATTTAAACTATGCTGGCGGCTAAAGATTTTAGAACGGAACTGGCAGTAGAACATGACCCCTGAACTACTTCTTTAAGAGTCCTTGTATTGGTTTTTCGTTTATATTGAAGTCTTGAAACTTGGTACACTTTGATTATTTAAAGACTGTAATTAAGTACTGTGATTATAAATTTCTACCACTAGTATAAATGGTACTTAATCTATTACGAATAAGGATGCCTATGTTCCAATTTTAACTTTAGAAAATAACCTGAAAACTATTAGAGGTAGAGTAATGGAGTCACATAGTTAACGTTTTTATCAAACTAAAGCTACATACGAATTATCACCTTTCTGAGTCTAACATCTAGCATCTTCAGTTATTCGTAAAAACGTCGATTTGGTCCAAAATATTGCTCTGACCAAGCTGAGACTTGTAACGGTTATTTCTGACATACATTTCCACTCATTGAACAATTTTTAGATTTCTAGTTTTATTATATAGCGCGAAGTATTTTTTATTAAAACATTGTAATTGGCGGGATATATTCATCTGACCTTTCGGTGATTTAACAGTTTTAACGTTAATACATTGAAGCATATGTAGACAAATTCTGGAAAAGTTATTTTAACTTCTAATTTGACACTTAGATTATGGCATAATACTTTGTATGCCACTGACAGGTGCATTAATACGTTGATGTCATGATATTTTCTTTCTGCTTCTCTCCATATCTTCGAAACTGCTGTAACATTTGAATCTACCTAAATTTGTTTCTTCCTTCAAATAATTCGTCCATTGTCTATAGTAAATTGGGATCTACCTTACTATTTAGGAAGGTTATCTCTTCCGTAGGTAACTTGCTAAACGATTTTTCTGGCCAATTACATCATTGGTCATGGTCCTGCACTTATTGTGGTACCTGTACCCATAACAGGATGGTAAATCTGTTCTGAACAAGTCACAGTTGCTTCCATTTACTAATAATCCAACTTGTTTTTACTATAATTTTGTTGCAGCAGTAAATATCTTAACGTCGTGGCTATTTACGATTACTGTTTCTTGGGAAAACGCAGAATATAACCAGTGACTGCTAGTCCTCTGAAAATGTGGCGGTGGCATTGATACTCCTTTTTTGTATTCTGGTGCTTCCATATTCTGTAGGAACAACCGAATTTCAAATGATCGCTTGTCATTTCGAACTACCTCCACTGGACAAATGGTGAGTATGTCCTTGACAACTGCTAAAATTCTTTTTACCATAATCCAGTCTATGGTTGTGCAATTTTTGCTAACTCCTTCACGAATTTTCGGTAGTAATTTTCTACTTCAAAATGTGATTGTAATTGCTTAACTGTTTGTGGTATTAAAAAATAAGGCACAGGTGAAGTGAGATGATGACGTGTCCTCACTTCATCCTGGCTAATAATATGCCCCAGGTAAGTAAATTGTGGCTGTGCACAATAGCATTTATCAGTATTTAATATGAGATATGCTGTTTTCAGATTGTGCAATACTTCACCTAGGTGTTCTGCAGGTTCATCTAGGTCTGTTAAAAACACTATGGTGTCATCCAAACAATCCATTCATTTTTCGGTTTTAAATTTCAAAGGACTCTGACAAGCGTTGAAATGTTTCTTCTACAAGCGTTTATTAACCTGAAAGGCATTCTGTGGTACTGGTAGTGACTCAGTGATACTGTAAAAGCTAATTTCGTCTTATCTTCTGGACGTACTTCAATCTAGTGTTACCCACTTCTAAAATCTATCGTAGAAAAGACTTTACGTTGACCTACGTTACGCAAAGTTTCAGTTATATTTGGAATTTGATACGCTTCAGTTACTGTATGTTTGTTTAAAAACCTAGAATCACAAGAGAATCTATATTCTCTTGTTCTATGAGGTGACTTTTTGGTACCATTATTATATTTTCTGACGAAGGAGTAACACTGTGTTCAAGAATGACTTCATAAAGCTGTTGATCTACGAACTGTTCTGCTAAACTGTAACTGTTCTACTAAACTGTAGCTATTTGCGTAACCTATATCGCTTAACAGCCTGAAACTATGAATTTCCAACTCTAAACGTGAGCTGTGTTGTCCTCACTGGATCTACTTTGTTATGTTCTATTGCGCGCAGTCTTTATCTCCGTATTTTCAGTCCACAAGGTCAAGACCTACAACTGATAGGTGCTCTCCAGCAACTAAGAAAAACATACTTCTTATTTACCGAAGCAATAAAGGAACAATTCGTCTCTACATTTGCTTTTACAGTACTGCTATTTGCTGGTAACGCATCCCGGCAGTCGGAATATTCCTGTTGGATGTTACTTGCTCCTTCATATTATTGTTCTCGCCTTGCTTACTAGGTTCACAGTCCTGAGCCTTACTGTTACCATTTATAGCATTGTGGTTCGCGACACTATGCCTTTGAATGTCCCTTCTCACCACAATGATTCTTCATCATATCTGAAAATTACTCGTTCTGTGAACACCCTAGTCGCACTATCCGCTTCCTGTAAAGGTTCAGCAACGTGAAGTTATGTGGCTAATTTATCACGATTTTCCACGCGCACCCACTGCGAAAAATATCTGTGGATACATCCGAGAAACACATCCAGCTCTCTATTTTCCTCTTCTCTGAGCAACACTGAGTGCGGCAACTCGTACGTTTCCGCATGAATTTTGCCTATTGTGTGAGAAAATGATTCCACTGCTTCATTCGCCTTTTGTCATAAGATATTGAGTTTCTCCCCAAAAAATCGAGTACTGATTTGTTTTCTATACCTCTGACGCAAATCCTCCGCTAACTCACGGAATGTTGATTCTGTTTTAATCACTTCACAATCAGAGACATAGGTTATCACCCTGTGAATGTTTCATCTAACCAGCGTGACCATGGCTACTACATCTTCTATAGACTAAGTAGTGTCATCGGGAGTTTCCCGCAGAAGGAGTTATTAGATTTACTGCTGAAGGATCAGTGACTAACGAACTAGCACTTACTACTGTTTTAGTCTCACGCAAAACCGACTGATGCTTTTGTTCTGCCAGTAAAGATTGTACTTGTTATGCTAGTTGTTCGCTAAGTGTTTTCCGCTGTTGATTACGCTACAACAATTTATAAACTTAGGTGTCTAGGGCATCGTTAGTCCTAGCTGTCCGCGTTTGTGTCACGTTTGTGCGATTTACATTTCACTTTTCCACACGAATTAAGTAGTATTACTTTCCATGATAACTGAACTGCCATAGCAGCAAAACTGAAAGCATTAAGTTAAATTTCTAAAAATAATCGTTAACCAATGACACTTGTATCGCCGGAAATGCATATCCGCCTATTTCCATCTATTGCACTGCAAATTTTTTTCCTTATTTTGTTACCTGAAGGTATAACATTTCTGTGTCTTTATATATTGTAATTGTTTTACTATTTATGCATTTATGTCGATGGTTTGTTTTTTAAATATTATTTGTATTTTTACGCTGGATCTGGCCTAGGGAAAACTATGCTATCGAACGACTACATCGATAGGTCGTGTGGAGAACCAAAGTGTTTAGGATCTTTGGTAGTGTTAACTCTGCCGCGTGGAGCGCGGGCAGAGAGGGGGTCTGGCGGGAGTAGTGCGGTTGAGCAGGTGGGTTGTGTGACGCTCCCGCGAGTTGCCTTGCTTTCGGGGTTTGGCAGCATGTAATTGCGCTCGACTTACTATGATAGTTTCTGACACGGTGCCGTGGACGGGAAGCATTAGCTGGCGCACATGAAGAGCCCGTTTCGCCTGGTGACCGTGTCGAGAAGAAGGCACGCCAACATCCAGCTTCTGCAACAGCGACGGCCGACAATGAGTGACTGTCGCCACGTCCTCGATCGACGACTTCAAACCTTCAATCAACCAACAAGGAAGACTGCTAGCACGTAAAGTTTTAGAACTTTATGGAAGACCTCAGCTTTTCAAACTTTTAAAGTTTTCTCACTAAATTACAGCAACATAGCATGAACCTTTGTTGCTCATTGTCCCAATTGCATTACCAAGCAAGTTCCTTCCTTTTCCGGAATGAACCCGAGTGTCGTTGAAATTCAAACACCCGCATTAAAGTAATATCATTCGATTTCACTGCTTTAATTTCAAAGTTCAGTTAAGGTATTCATAGCCGGCTACAATAATTAGTTTACACGAGCACAAATTAAGAGTGCGAGTTTTGTTACCGTATTTTAGCTTACCTGTGACTGCAGCTCAGCTTGGTACGCACTAAATTTTACTATTGTTAATTGTTCAGAATCTTTTAATTCAAGTTCAAAGTTAAATCTCCTATTTCTAAATTGCGTAGATTCAAGTAGCTTTGGAAATGATTGTTGAGGTAGCCCAAGACTGACTGTATTTTACTGAATTTCGATGTGCTTCAGAAGCAAAGCTCACTATTAATACCAGTCACTAAATGAACTTTCAATTTTCCGGTTTTATTAATTCTTTTGCTAAATTAAGTCAGAGTGTAGCGAAATTTATTACTTCTGACAAACTTTCAGTTTTCACACTACACATGTCAACCTTCAGTTGCCACGCCTTTAGTGCTAATTGTATGTGCAATAACCTTTGTTTTTCAGTTACTATAGTAATTGTCCATTGGACTGGCGACCGTAATTTTCCCCAAATCTCAAATATCTAATTAACGCCAATTAATGGTTAACGTGACGACCGTACATTTACTTTCTTTATTAATTTTACCCTCTTCTGAAATTTAATTTCCACCAGTTTCTTTTGCATTTTTCCTTTCATTTAGATGTAACCCTTTCCTCCCTCTTTACCGATAGATTAACTTCGGTGTCGATTGCTTTTCCCAAATTCCCATTAGGTACACGTGGTTTAATTTTTCACTGTCATTGAAGTCGATAAGTGAGGGGGAGGTTACACTTGGCGACCTGGTGACAGGACAATCTTCGGATTTGAGGTTGTTCTGGACACGGATTTTGCATTGTGCAAATCTCGTAACAAAGTACTGGTTACGAACAGGTAGTTACGTCAGCGAGAATAAGTAGTGGGAGGAATCCAAATTAGATTTGAGATTTGGCACTTATATAGAAATTTATTAAAATGAGTGAAGGCAACAATTACCAAAATTTGGTAGACTTGGATACGAACAATCTGTCGAACAGTGGGAAACGCGCCCCGCGGTACCCATTGTTCAGGGGCAGGCGGCTAGCATGAAAGACGCGACCGCTGAAACGCAACAAAGAGCAGAAATGGAATTCGAAACTTTAGAAAATGTTTCGGAATCGGAAGTGATAGTCAAATCTGAACCCCTTGATGATGAATACGGGGGGACAATTAAAGAGGAATCCGCTACGGGAGTAAAACCGGTAGTTTCCGGGAATTTAACTCATTTATTGAATGTTTTGATTAACGATATCAAGAGTCAATGGGCAGAAATTAAAGCTCAGGCTGCGAAGCAAGAAGCTCAGTCTGCCAAGCAAGAAGCTCAGTCTGAAAAAATTGAACGGAAGCTAGACAATCAGAGCAAACCTATTTATGTTGTTAACAACAATGTTGGAGTTGTTAACATAAGAGTTGATAAAATCAAAGAAGATATTGTTGTAATTAATACCGAAATCGGTAATCTTAAACAGGAAATGATAGGCGTTCAGGCGGAAATTGCGAGCATAAATACTCGCTGTTATTCCGAACTTAGCAGAATCGAGAAAAGTGTAGGAGAAGCAGTTGCTCCAATCATCGAGAATAAGGTGTCGGAACAATTTCAATTAGTGAAAAAAGAGGATCAACGGAAGGTGGAAACTTTAAAGGCTTTAGTGTCGGAAGTAGATATTAAAGTTAGGAAGCAGGCTAATACCTGCGAAGAGAAAAAGAGGGAAGTGGAAACGCTTACGACAACCACTTGCCAAGTAATTACGAGAGTTTTGGAATTAGAAAAGAAACTTGACGAAAAACAGAGCTATGTGCCAATATGTGCACATAGTTCGGAATTGTTGACGAAAGAGGAGCGGTTCGACCCCTTGAAAAAAGGCGGTATATACGCGACGGATTTCATTAAAAACTGTGAAAGAGTTTTACCCAGATCATGGACTAATGAGAGCAAAATTAATGCGGTTGTTGACGTGTTGGCTGGTGATGCCAAGCGTTGGGGCTTAAACCTCAACATTACGAACCGGAATTTTGACGAGTTTAAAAATTTGTTTCTGGCTGAATACTGGTCAGAGCAAAAACAACAAAGTGTCTGGCGCGAATTTGTAGTATCGAGACCTTTCGATGCGAATTCGTGTGGCTCGATGAAGGAGTTTTGTGAGGGCTGGATCCGCAAGTTGGAATATTTGCGTGATCGCCGCACGGAATCCGAAATAGTCTGGGAACTCTACAAGAAGCTTCCAGAGGATACAAAACGCTACATAGGAAGCAATTACAGGACAATCAATGATATCCTGGAAAGAGTTGAGGACGAGGACAATTGGCGCAATAATCGCGACAGTGGTAGAGGCCGTGGTAACAACAACGGGTACCACAGCAACCACAACAATGATAACTATGGGAATAATGCATACCGCAATCTTGGCAGCAACAACAACAGTGGTTCGGGCCGTATCGAATATCGGTACAATGCAAATAATAACAGGAATGACGGAAATCAGTATCATACTAGCGTGATACGGGCTTCGCGGAATAGCAACAACGCCAGAGGGTGTGACCAGCCGCCTCAGCAGTATCCGGGGAGCGTATCTGCTGGGACGAGACAGGGAAACCATTAGCCGCGCCGGTGAGGGGCCGACCTGGCGTGGAGAAATTTTTGCGGCCCAATAACAGTAGAAAACCGAGGTGTCGTCGTTATGAAAATTCCGTATGGAATAATCAACGGCGGGAGAGTGTGCCAGTGTTAGGAGAAAGGAGTGCGCCCACAAGTAGTAGTTCAGTTGTAGACACGGCAGTAGAAAATACATTCACTGTCAGTGAGAACAATTTAAATAGTGTTCCGGAAATCGATATAAAGTGGCAGCTGTAACACCCACAGCGGAACTGGAGATTGAGTTTAAGAATGATTCGCAATTGTTGAGAGAAGATCAGATATCGGATAACACATCCGTCATCGAGCGAGGGGATGGAGAGAGGGATGAGGTGTGGTTGAGGCAGTTCGGTCGCTTATACGACGAACTAAGAGATTATAGGGGCCTGTACGGGAGAAGTGTTTATGGGGAGCGCGGGCAGGATTTGCCGTGTCTCGTCCCGTGGGAAGATAGTATTTGTGAAGTGATAGAAAGTTCTGGCCCTAACCGGCAGACTTTACCAGAAATAGTTGATGTTAATGGGGAGCACGAGCAAGATTCGTCATGTTTCGTCCCGCAGGAGTTGGATGTTGAAGTAGTAACGGAAATTTCTGGCGCTAACCGGCAGACTTTAGCGAAAGTTATAGTGGTAGAAGTAGCCGGCCCAGCCGACGCAAACCTCCAGTTTAAACATTGCGAGAGTATTAAGGAGGACGATTACGAAAATTTTAGTGATAGCCGGACACGGTTGGTAGAAAAGCACGTAGATTACAGCGTGTATGAAGTTAGAGCTGACGTTATAAGGTCAGACGGTAGCAGTGTGGGTTGCGCAGATCCAGAGGAAGTAATTTCAGATACTACTGGGCACATTCCTCCAGGTAGATTGGCAGATGAGATCAATCTGACCAAAGAGGAATCAACTACGGTGACAATTAGTGAAGTGATAGCAAAGCAACACTCACTAGTTGACGAGTTACAGGAAAAGGTTTCGGTATTGGAGGCGGAGCTCCAGACTAATTCTCAGGACAAACGTGTTGAAATTAAAACTTATGTGAACAGAGGCCGAAAAAGCCGCCAGATAAGCCGGATTTAGGATCAAAGACGGATGGTTTTTTCTGGAATGACCTGGATATAGACGAGGATTTACTGTGGGAAAATAAGGAAACAGTCGAGGACAAGTGTAGACAGATAGTAGTGTCTGTTAATATGCACGATCTACAACTAAACGTGTTGATTGACACCGGTGGAGAACTGAGTGCTGTATCTGGGAAAATATTTGAGTTATTGAAAGACAGACCTGGCATAGTAATTATGCCAGTAACAGGAGTGAAAATTATCGGTGCTACTGGGAAGGCCAGTAAACCGGTCACAAAACAGATTTTTGTCAATTTCGAGATACGTGGGGCACGCTTTGAACAAGAGTTTATCGTCATGCCAGACTGAACTATGAAAGTAGTTATCGGGTTAGGTTGGCTATTAAAGTACCGTGCAATGATTAATTGCGAAAGCAAAACTTTGACATGTACGTCACAAGATAAAACAATAGTAGTTAGCTTTGACGAGGCAGGAGATGGTGTGCATAGGCAATACCAGCCTATACACATCCTTAACTGGCTGGATGCCATTGACGTAGGTATGAATTTGAAGTACTGTAGCGTGAGGAATCTCGGCATTGACCATAGTGTACAAAGTGAAATGGAAAGTATTGTAGACGGTGTGTCAAACGTAACTCACGAACAAAGACGAGGCCGACTTTCCCGTACCTATTGCCATTTCAACCATAGGGCATGTGACAAATATGTAGCAGTATTTGAGAGAATTATGAACACCTTGAGACATGAATGTACGGGATTTTCTCCAGAGGAAATCCTGTTGGATGACAGAAGTAAAAGTTTAGTGGAAGAGATAATCAAATTCCCTCCACGGATGGACATTAGTATTGGTGTGAAAAAAGACCGTTTGCGAGAAGTAATGAAGCTAAAAGCCGATGCTCGCATACGTCGTCGTGACGCCAAAGCGCGTTTTGCTAAGTTTGCAATCGGAGACTTAGTACTTGTAAAAGCACATGAGAAATCGAGCGAGATAGACAATGAAATCTCTAAATTTAAGTTTGTTTATAATGGACCATATAAAGTCATTGGTATACCTCACACAAATGCTTATTGCTTAGAGTATCCAAGCTCTGAAAAACTATTAGGTATACGGAACATTGTAGACTTGAAATAGTACCAACCAAGGATTGATTAATACCACAAAATGGGTAATTTGTACAGTATGTAAATACAGAGTGTAATATTTAACGATTTGCTGGATTGCCATGCTTTTGACTGACCAAGAGGACATTAAAGAAGTTGTAATTAATATATAATTAATTTTGATTAAATGATTTAAGTGTAAATGATTCTTAATAAACTGAAAAATCCAAGCTGCTATTTTAGGTTTTCAGCTGATTCACAGTAGATTAAGAAATGTAGATATGATTTTGTAACTAGCTGTAAGATTTCATAAACATGTGATTTACTACTCATTGCCGATGTACTTAGACGCGGTTTTAAGTTTCAGTCTACTACATGCGAGTGATGATGGACAGTGTTGAGTTATCCACTGTGATAGTGTTAATGGACTCCTTGAGATTACTCGGGAGTGAGTTTTCCGAAAGAATTCAGTGAAACGGACGTTCTGGAAATGCCGTTAGGCAGACGAGTGAGATCAAGCGTACCGCACAGGTGGGCGCAACAATACTGGCGAGGCGGAGCCGCTGTCGGCTCTTGTGCCGCTGTCGGCTCTTGTGCCGCTGTCGGCATTCTTTGTACTTGCGGGTACGGAAGGCGGAGTTGTTTTTCTTCCCAGACAGCTGATGTGAAAGAATTCTGCCGTCAATATTTATGTTTTTGTCGATCTGTTGTATATTATTTTCTTGTTTAGCGTTAAGTGGACTCTCATGGCGAGAGTATTTATTATGAAAAGGTTATATAAAATGTGCATGCTATGTAATTAATTATTAATTTGCGTGTTTTGATATACCTGTTTTGTATGACCATGTACTCTGATTAATTTTGTAAATAGTATTCCATTTCTTGATTCTGTTAGGAATTTTGATTTTTTGGACAGCTAAACCATTTTCTATGTTTTCTATGAATTTTAATATGTTGTCAACCTGTTTTCTTTTGTGTAAGATGACAGACTGGAATAAGATTAGGAGTGTCTCCACTCAATTATTATGGTCTAAAAATTGGTTTACAGTTAATTAGTCTAATGCTAAATTTTCTTTATGTTTTGAGCATATGCATTTCCACTGTTTTTTTTTTTCCTTTTTGGGACATTTTCTGAGTCTGTGTAGGTTACACGAACATCCTCAGACAATGTGGGGCACGTGTAACGCCGGAAATGCATATCCTCCTATTTCCATCTATTGCACTGCAAATTTTTTTCCTTATTTTGTTACCTGAAGATATAACATTTCTGTGTCTTTATATATTGTAACTGTTTTACTATTTATGCATTTATGTCGATGTATAATTGGTTTGTTGTTTAAATGTTATTTGTATTTTTACGCTGGGTCCTGCCTAGGGAAAACTGCTATCGAACGATTACGTCGATAGGTCGTGTGAAGAATCAAAGTGTGTAGGATCTTTGGTAGTGTTAACTCTGCCGCGTGGAGCGCGGGCAGAGCAGTGAGAGTCTGGCGGGAGTAGCGAGTGGAGCAGGTGTTGTGTGACGCTCCCGCGAGTTGCCGCGCTTTCGGGATTTGGCAGCATGTAATTGCGCTCGACTCGCGATGATAGTTTCTGACATGGTGTCGTGGACGGGAAGCATTAGCTGGCGCACATCAAGAGCCCGTTTCGCCTGGTGACCGCGTCGAGAAGAAGGCGCGCCAACATCCAGCTTCTGCAACAGTGACGGCCGACAATGAGTGACTGTCGCCACCTCCTCGATCGACGACTTCAAACCTTCAATCAACCAACAAGGAAGACTCGTATCACGTAAGGTTTTAGAACTGAATGGCAGACCTCAGCTTTTCAAACTGTTAGATTTTTCTCGCTAAATTACAGGAACATAGCATCAACCTTTGTTACTCATTGTCCGAATTGCATTACCAAGCAGGGTTCCTTCCTTTTCTGGAATGAACTGGAATGTCGTTGAAATTCATACGCCTGCATTAAAGTTAAATCATTCCATTTCACTGCTTTAATTTCAAAGTTCAGTTAAGGTATTCATAGCTGGCTACAATATTTAGATCACACAAGCAGAAATTAAGAGTGCGAATTTTGTTGCCATATTTTAGCTCACCTGTGACTGCAGCTCAGCTTGGTAAATACTAAATTTTACTATTGGTAATTATTCAGAATCATTTAATTCAAGTTCAAAGTTGAATCTCTTATTTCTAAATTGCGTGGATTCAATGATTGTTGAGGCAGCCCAAGACTAACCTTATTTTATTCAATTTCTTAGCGCTTCAGAAACAAAGTTCACTATTATTTTCAGTCACTAAATTATCTTTCATTTTCCGGTTTTATTAATTCTTTTGCTAAATTAAGTCAGAGTGTAGCGAAATTTATTGCTTCAGACAAACTTTCAGTTTTCACACAACACGTGTCAACCTTGAGTTGCCATGCTTTTAGTGCTAATTGTATGTGCATTAAAATTTCATTTTCAGTTATTATAGTAGTTGTCCATAGGACTGGCGACCGTAATTTTTCCCAAATCTCAAATATCCAATTAACACCAATTAATTGTTAACGTAACGACCGCTCATTTACTTTCTTTATTAATTTTACCTTTTTCCCAAAATTAATTTCCACCAATTTCATTTGCATTTTTCCTTTCCTCCCTCTTTACCGACAAATTAACATTGGTCACGATTGCTTTTCCCAAATTTCCATTAGGTGCACGCGGTTTAATTTTTCACTGTCATTAAGGTCGATAAGTGAGGGGGAGGTTACACGGAAAAACAAATTTTATCGTTCAAAGCCCACTTGCGTTGTTAATGTTATTTTTCACATGTCTTTGAATACTATTGTACTAAGTCCGGTTTCCGTCCTGACCATAAAGCACTATGACACATTTCGAATCTACAAATTGGTGGAAATGTTCAATTTGATTTGTACTACTAGTACTGGAAAAATATTTATATACATATAAATATCATCTTATTCTTTACAGAATACTAGAATACTTATCTCAAGTAGGACAACGTCACAACATGTACTTCCAGTTTATCATAGTGTACTGCCCATACAGTACACAAACTAACACTAAGATGTCCTTTGTGTTTGTATTTCTAACAAGTTCTATGTAAATTTAAATTTCAGTTTGTGTTTAAGCTATACAGGCAATGTAAGGGTTAGTAATGAATCGATTTGGTAAAACTAAATCCTAAGGGTCGTAGTGCTTCCTCGGTATCAAATATCTAAATGTCAATAGAACTAATCACATAACTTTGTTTCAGCCCATATGGATTCCATACCTTCTTATGGCTACAAAATTTGTACAAAAATAATTTAATAAGATAGTTTTTAAACCACCTTAAATAATTCATGTATGCACGAGTACTTAATCAGTCACCCATGTAGACATCTTTTAAGATCATTTTGGGCATGCAATCCCTTAATGTTGTTGGTTTTACGATAAACTACCAATTAGCTTTCCGCTTGTGGAATCCAAGCTGTTTTATAAGAACCCAAGTGAAATACCCCTCACTTACGTTTTCTTTTGCATAGAGCGGCGAGTATTCAAAAGAACTCTGGTAAGTGAAGAAACTAGTGAGGAAACGTGAGAGTGAATTTGCTTCTAGTTTCTAACATGTAGTGTTAGTCAGCTATGAGGAAGAGTCACCAGCCACCAGTTGGGAAACATGAAAATTTCAACCTGCCACTTGAGAGAGACTACGAGCAGCCCAGGGGAAAATGGTTAGAACAGGGTTCACCAAACGATCTTCGTTCGTTTCGTAACCCACACAAGGAGCTCTAGGTACGACATTACGACCATTGGTGAGCAGTAAAGACCCAGTAAAACATTCGTTAGGCGGGTGTAGTGGAATTGAATACTTCTGACAACTCGTGATGAGCACAATCAATTCGGTCATTGTGAATGACGTCGTAGAGTAGAGCCTATCGTGAGGACACACAGACTCCACCCCCGCCAGCTTTTGGCTCTGTCAGTAACATCGATGTTGTTCATGTCGTTCGCACTCGATTCTTCTCTGTTTATGGTACAGTAACATCTTGTGTGTGAGAGTAGTTCCGCTGCTGGTCTCGCACTTTCTGCCGTATAGGGCGATGAGAGGTCGAAAGCCTTATATGGTGGAATCCAGCATGCAGCTTGTACCGACAACTGTACATATAATAATTTTTTTCTTTATGAATTTAGATAAATTAATGTATGCAATGTTTTGAACTTTTTTTTTCTTTGGTTCGTATCGTTATGTTAAAGAGACTGTGAGCAACTCTTGAAATGAATGTTATTATTTATGTTAGATTTCAATTATGTGGTAATCAAAGGAAAGTGTATTTAATGTTAAAACTATTGTAAGATGTGAAAATTGTAATTTATACACTTGGTCCATACGTAGGTAATGCATTAGGATATGTGTAGTAGAAAACCTGTGGTGAATACCCTACCTGTGGGGGAGCGGGAAAAGGTGGAGGCAGGCGAGGCGGGACAACGCACACTGGCGCGGTTCGGCACAACGGGCACAGTATAACAGTCGGAGGCGAGCAATAGTCGGAACTACACGTACTGTACCGAGGAGGCTACCCAGGAAAAGTGGATTCCATTGAGCCTCGGATGAACCGATTCCGACGACTACTTGGAATGGCTATATTCTGAGGCACAAAATTGGAAAGATTACGACGCTAAGAAGATGGAAAGTGCCGATGTTGTGTGAGCCTTAGCCGGGCTTGTATGTGTGCCGTGCTGCCCGCTATCTCGCTGCCCGCCAACCGCCGCACCGACTTGCACAGGTCAAACATTTATTTCATCTTTAGAAGTGTATCTGTGTGGACCAGTGTCGAAAAAGTTTCTGACTGTTCAATAATAACGTGACTTTTACCACAATTGCTTTAGCCATGACTTATCCTGATCACTGACCTAGACAGGATCCTCACCTCGTATTGTGCAACCAGAGTATCCTAAACTGAAAGTCTAATGTTAGTGTTAATGAAAATTACCAGCGGATTAATCTATGCCATAAAGGAATCTAAACTGCTGTGTGTTATTGCAAATGTTGGTAAAGAACAAAAGCATGACTAAATTGGAAGAGAGTTTTTTTTTTTTTTTTTGAATTGAGTTAGCGATGTTATTAAATAATTTGAGACAGAAATAATGACAGTTAAATTACTCAGAAGCAAGACAAAGGAGTAGTTATCCATAGATTGATAATTTTGAGTGTTAATTTGCCTTCAGTACTTAATAGTTTCAGTATAACGACCATCACAGTTCCAGGCCCCCCCCCCCCCCCCCCCCCCGTTCTCTTGTCCATTCTTTCAAACCTTGAAATGTGTTGATCAGATTTGACTAGTAAAGCTAAATTCTATATTAATCCTAAGTGTATTAGTGTTTTTCCATCATTAATAGTGATATTGTGTGTGTACTTTCAAGATTGTCTATGCTAGGGCAATCTATGCCCGATTTCAGTCTGCCCAACATACAAAATGCAGTTCGTAGTAATCATTGCTGTGTGGTGTTGTGTATTTATAGCTCGTTCAAATTAGTACTAAAGGAGAAAACTTTAGTTCAGTGGATTTTTCTGGTTGCAAACTTTGCCATATAACGCATCATTACTACGTGTTACTATGCTTGTACATGCACCCACTTGTGCAAGGAAAAACTTACTCATTGCCTAAGTAGGCTGGCGACCGAATTGTTAATTATAGGTAGCATCTACTGTGTGTACTTCTTGTCCATGCGAAAGAGTAATTATACTTTACATATGCTTGATGCATCACTGTAGTTATTGACTGAGCATAAGTCCGATCTTGCTTCTATTAGGTACACGCGGTCAACTAATGTACTAAAATCCTTGTTTATAAGGTGAAGCCCGTGAACTTATTACAGTACAGGCTTTATAGAGCTAACGTACGTCCGAGCAGGGCGGTAGCGTTACAAGTGGCGACCGTGACAGGACATCCAGTTGTTGTCAGTTACAAATTAACGTAAAGATTGAACAGTGGATGTTCAGTGGCATGAATTGCAATAAAGTTCAGCAAAATAAACTGCAGTGTGAGTCAAGTATAATAGTGTGGTATAGTTGGCATTCAATATGGACAGGAACGTAGGCAGGGTAGATGCGCCAAGTGAAATGGAGAATGCGGCTGGCAGTAGCCGGAGTTTACGTGGCCAGATAACAGATGGCGTTAGCGGAAGACAATTGGCGTACTTACAATACCACGAACACGTCAATGAACAGATTGAATGGTTGAGATCGCCTCGAACACAGCAAGGGACAAAACAGGAAGCAGAGGGTGACTTTGTAGATGATAGTGGGTATGTGAATGAATCCACTGACATGTTTGATTCTCGACAGATAAAGAAAGAACCGAAAGAAACTTTTGAAGTAGGATCAGAACACACCGATTCCGTAGAACAAAACAGTGTGAAAATTTTAAGCATAAACGATTTATTTGAACAATTAACCAAACAAATTTCAGGACAGAGTGAGCAGATCAAAACACAGAATGATCAGCTTCAAAAACAAGTCGGTAGTCAGGTTAATCAGCTCAAAACACACGTTGACGAGCAACTTAAAACACAAAATGAGCAACTTCAAAAACAAGTCGGCAATCAGGTTAATCAGCTCAAAACACACGTTGACGAGCAGCTGAAAACACAGGTGGATCAAATTAAAGCACAGGTCGAAGGACAGGGAATTAAAATTAGTAAACGAATAGAACAGGTAGAACAAAAAGTGGGTAATTTAAGTTCTGTGGTAAATACTCTGAAATTTGAAATTGATGTTATTAACAAAAATATGGATACTATGCAAGAGGAAATTGGTAACATTAATAGTAGATTTGATGTTGAAATTCTCAACATTCAAGAGAAAGTAGAACCTCTGGTTGAAACTAAGGTAGACGAAAAAGTTTTCGGTCTTAAAACTGAGATCGTAAACGAATGTCAACACGGGATATCGCAATTGAAAAAGGTAGTTTCAGACACTGAAAGGGATTTAAATAAAAAAGTATCTGGATGTGTTCAAAATTGTGAACAAAATACTACGAAAATTCAAGGCAGAATTTTCGATCTGGAGAGCAAAATTAAAGATAGGCCTGGTGTTGTCTGTAATGGCACACCAATTACGAAGCTGTTAGAAGGCGAGGAACGCTTCGATCCAGCCAAGAAACATAATTGTAGGCATCCGTTAGATTTTATCAAAAATTGCGAGAGAGTATTTCCTGAGCACTTGTCTGATCAGGAAAAGATAAACGTAGTAATTAGCGCCTTAGCAGGTGACGCTAAGCGCTGGGGGATAAATTTAAATACCGAACGAATGACGTTCGAAGAATTCAGGCAAAGATTTACGGAAGAATATTGGTCTGAACAAAACCAGGAACATTTATGGCGCGAGTTTATCCTGGCCAAACAGCATGATAATGGGGGCAAAAATTCTATGAAAGATTTCTGTGAGTATTGGTACCGAAAATTGACACACTTAAGAGGTAGAAGATCAGATTCGGAAATTATCTGGGAACTATATAAAAAGCTTCCGGAGGATTCAAAGAGGTATGTAGGAAGCAATCATCGCAGCTTCCAAGCATTTCTCGAAAGAGTCGAAGACGAAGATCATTGGCGCAAAAGTCGTGCCAATTACCAAAACTTTGGTAACCGTAATAACCGACACAATGACGAACGAAATGACGGCGATGGATTTCGCGTCAATGCAAAACAGAGAGGAAGAGGCAGAGGAAGAGGCAGAGGAAATTATTCACGTCGCGGTCGAGGGTATACCGCGCAAAATAATAACGACGCGGAAACTAATTTCCGCGAACGTTGCGGGCCAAACGGAAGCGGACAGTACATACCAGCCCCGATTTAAGAAAAGATACCGGACCGACCGTAATGTAATGAGACAGGCTAGGGACGGACATGGAACGCCGCAAAGTGTTGTGGCGAAACAAGCGTCAGGTGCGAGCCAGAATGAGTCATCTCTGCCGCACAGAGCGCTACATGTTAACAGGCGAGTGGAGCATCAGAGGGCAACGGCCCAGCCTAGCAGAACATCTGTTCGGAAAGAAGCCGCTATCAATACGGCAGCAGTAGGTACGAACGTAGCCGTAAGAGCTAAGGAAAAATTTACGAGTGATAATTCCGTGACAAAGGAAACAATAAATGAAACTGTGAATACACAGAGAGGTGCGGTTAGCAGTGTTTGCAATGAGATAAAAGGCGAGGATGAATTAGCAGAAGTAACTGATTGGCGTGTGCAGAT
The DNA here is from genome assembly GCF_021461395.2 of Schistocerca americana. Lineage (NCBI taxonomy): Eukaryota > Metazoa > Arthropoda > Insecta > Orthoptera > Acrididae > Schistocerca > Schistocerca americana. Next base: position 497,653,645 of record NC_060126.1, on the reverse strand, counting down.
CGATGATCTGTACACGGGCCTAAAGCAATGTGAGTGGGAGGATTTTAAAAGGGAGTATGAGGCGAAGAGATTAGTTGGTGTAAAGAGAGATAGTAGGGACGTCCATAAAGTGACGTGGCCCAAATTTGAAGAGGGAAGAATAAATAGCGCCGCGCAAAGTACGCGTGCTGCCGATAGGAGGAAGGTTAATGATAGGAAGGATTTGGAGGATGAAATCCTCAGCATTGACGAAGAAATAACTTCTGCTAACAGTCCGCCAATAGTACAGGCTGCTACCGAGAGGCACCGTGGAGAAGAGGTAGATGATTACCTGAAAGTAATTAAAGTCCACGAGGATTACACTAAATACACTCCTGGAAATTGGAATAAGAACACCGTGAATTCATTGTCCCAGGAAGGGGAAACTTTATTGACACATTCCTGGGGTCAGATACATCACATGATCACACTGACAGAACCACAGGCACATAGACACAGGCAACAGAGCATGCACAATGTCGGCACTAGTACAGTGTATATCCACCTTTCGCAGCAATGCAGGCTGCTATTCTCCCATGGAGACGATCGTAGAGATGCTGGATGTAGTCCTGTGGAACGGCTTGCCATGCCATTTCCACCTGGCGCCTCAGTTGGACCAGCGTTCGTGCTGGACGTGCAGACCGCGTGAGACGACGCTTCATCCAGCCGCAAACATGCTCAATGGGGGACAGATCCGGAGATCTTGCTGGCCAGGGTAGTTGACTTACACCTTCTAGAGCACGTTGGGTGGCACGGGATACATGCGGACGTGCATTGTCCTGTTGGAACAGCAAGTTCCCTTGCCGGTCTAGGAATGGTAGAACGATGGGTTCGATGACGGTTTGGATGTACCGTGCACTATTCAGTGTCCCCTCGACGATCACCAGTAGTGTACGGCCAGTGTAGGAGATCGCTCCCCACACCATGATGCCGGGTGTTGGCCCTGTGTGCCTCGGTCGTATGCAGTCCTGATTGTGGCGCTCACCTGCACGGCGCCAAACACGCATACGACCATCATTGGCACCAAGGCAGAAGCGACTCTCATCGCTGAAGACGACACGTCTCCATTCGTCCCTCCATTCACGCCTGTCGCGACACCACTGGAGGCGGGCTGCACGATGTTGGGGCGTGAGCGGAAGACGGCCTAACGGTGTGCGGGACCGTAGCCCAGCTTCATGGAGAAGGTTGCGAATGGTCCTCGCCGATACCCCAGGAGCAACAGTGTCCCTAATTTGCTGGGAAGTGGCGGTGCGGTCCCCTACGGCACTGCGTAGGATCCTACGGTCTTGGCGGGCATCCGTGCGTCGCTGCGGTCCGGTCCCAGGTCGACGGGCACGTGCACCTTCCGCCGACCACTGGCGACAACATCGATGTACTGTGGAGACCTCACGTCCCACGTGTTGAGCAATTCGGCAGTACGTCCACCCGGCCTCCCGCATGCCCACTATACGCCCTCGCTCAAAGTCCGTCAACTGCACATATGGTTCACGTCCACGCTGTCGCGGCATGCTACCAGTGTTAAAGACTGCGATGGAGCTCCGTATGCCACGGCAAACTGGCTGACACTGACGGCGGCGGTGCACAAATGCTGCGCAGCTAGCGCCATTCGACGGCCAACACCGCGGTTCCTGGTGTGTCCGCTGTGCTGTGCGTGTGATCATTGCTTGTACAGCCCTCTCGCAGTGTCCGGAGCAAGTATGGTGGGTCTGACACACCGGTGTCAATGTGTTCTTTTTTCCATTTCCAGGAGTGTATGAAGTCACAGTAGATGTAAATAAAGCTGATGATGAGGCCGTTTTGCCAAAAGAGGAGATTGAATTGAAATCCAAGCCTGACGACAATACAGAGGAAGAACTTAGTGCCTGTCTCAGAAAAGCTTTTATGTTAGAACCTGAAAGCGATCCGGAATGGTCGGATTCCGACGATAGTTCGGATGATGAAAGATACACAAATACAGACGAAAATGAATGTACTAACTCCCCCTATTGTGCGAAAGTAGCGTACTTAAGTGAATCCGATGTTGAGGAAGAGAGTAGTGGTGATTCTAGTGAAGATGAATTTTCAGGTGTAAAGGAAAATGAATATACTTTTACTGAAAGAGGGTATGAGAAAATCAGTGAAAATAAAGGGGATGCAGTTAATTGCGATATTGTACCTAACGATGACGACGTATCAAAGCAAAATCCAGATGTTGAAACAGAACAAAGAAAGAAAGAGCCACCGGACGACTCAGTGTTTATTTTGCAAAGAGTTCAAGTAAGTAAAGACTTTGAACTCCAGAAACCGAAAATGCCGCCAGATATAAATGGTTCACAGGTCAGGAACGTATCTTGGGACGATGACACAGTCAACCAAGGTGCGTTGTGAAAAAAAAAGAAAAAAACCGGAAGGGGCATGATTTAGAGTCTGGGGCAGATTTATATCGGATTTTGAGAATGTCATGAACACACTACATCATGAATCTACAGGATTTCCACCGGAAGAAATTTTGTTAGGCAGAAGTAGTAAAAGTTTAATTGAAGAAAAACTAGAGTTTCCACCTTGTACAAGTTTGGGATTGGATCAAAAGAAAGAATTGGTGATAAAAAGGGCAAAGCAAAAAGCTGAATCTAGATCTAAAAGACACGATAAAAATTTAAAAGTTTTAAAATTTAAAATTGGAGATTATGTTCTTTTAAAAACCCACGAAAAGTCTTGTGAACTAAACCATGAAATTTCAAAATTTAAATATATTTATAATGGACCATATATAATACAGAATATTCCACACGACAATGCTTACTACCTGATCTACCCAAAATCCAAAAGACCTTTAGGTGTAAGAAATATTGTGGACCTGAAACTGTGTGTTCCTAGGAACGAGTAAATGTGCTGTATCTTATGATGAACCCAAGTTATTCTATATGTATCTAATCTTTGTAAATGTCTGTATACCCTTGAAAGTGTGCTAATGTAGTTATGTGAGTTTCAGATTACCAATTGTACTGTAACCGTAAAAATGTATGGAGAAAATGACTGAAAAGAAAGGATAAATGCTATCAGCCAGATAAAAGATGGGACTGTCAAAAATGAAAATGAGCAGTGTATGAACCATAATATGAAGGACTGCCAAATACCAATGAGGGCAGATAAATAATCGATGGAAAATTGTAAATGTGATCCAGGAGATGTGACAATATGAAGTGAAAAGGACTGCCCAAATCAGCATAATAGGCAGCAAATATGTGTAGTTAATTTTCTGAATATGTATGTGTGTGTTTTGTTTAGTAAGTAAGGAAATGGACTGCTATTCAAAGCAAGCAGCGACAAATTATCTTATAGTGTATACAACATATGCAATTGTTGTTGTAGTTAAATGTTTGTATTCCAGAATTTTAAATTATTTCTTTGAGAAATTTAGAAAAAATGATTAAATTGCTATTTTAGTAATGTCATGATGGGAAGTTGGACTGTGCAAAAGGCAATTGAGTAAATGACAAGTAATTATTCTTGATGTGTTAAAAAAGTGTAAACCTATATACAGTGAGTAAAAGGAAACCTGTAGCGTAAATCTTTTTGGACATTTAAGTAAAGATTCAGTACCACTGTATAATTGTAAGATTGGATCAAAAGAATGAATTGGTGATAAAAAGGGCAAAGCAAAAAGCTGAATCTAGATCTAAAAGGCACGATAGAAATTTAAAAGTCTTAAAATTTAAAATTGGAGATTATGTTCTTTTAAAAACCCACGAAAAGTCTTGTGAACTAAACCATGAAATTTCAAAATTTAAATATATTTATAATGGACCATATATAATACAGAATATTCCACACGACAATGCTTACTACCTGATCTACCCAAAATCCAAAAGACCTTTAGGTGTAAGAAATATTGTGGACCTGAAACTGTGTGTTCCTAGGAACGAGTAAATGTGCTGTATCTTATGATGAACCCAAGTTATTCTATATGTATCTAATCTTTGTAAATGTCTGTATACCCTTGAAAGTGTGCTAATGTAGTTATGTGAGTTTCAGATTACCAATTGTACTGTAACCGTAAAAATGTATGGAGAAAAGGACTGAAAAGAAAGGATAAATGCTATCAGCCAGATAAAAGATGGGACTGTCAAAAATGAAAATGAGCAGTGTATGAACCATAATATGAAGGACTGCCAAATACCAATGAGGGCAGATAAATAATCGATGGAAAATTGTAAATGTGATCCAGGAGATGTGACAATATGAAGTGAAAAGGACTGCCCAAATCAGCATAATAGGCAGCCAATATGTGTAGTTAATTTTCTGAATATGTATGTGTGTGTTTTGTTTAGTAAGTAAGGAAATGGACTGCTATTCAAAGCAAGCAGCGACAAATTATCTTATAGTGTATACAAAATATGCAATTGTTGTTGTAGTTAAATGTTTGTATTCCAGAATTTTAAATTATTTCTTTGAGAAATTTAGAAAAAATGATTAAATTGCTATTTTAGTAATGTCATGATGGGAAGTTGGACTGTGCAAAAGGCAATTGAGTAAATGACAAGTAATTATTCTTGATGTGTTAAAAAAGTGTAAACCTATATACAGTGAGTAAAAGGAAACCTGTAGCGTAAATCTTTTTGGACATTTAAGTAAAGATTCAGTACCACTGTATAATTGTAAGATTTAGTGTTCCCATAAAATTTGGACTTAAGAAAATTTTCTGGAAACAGGGGCATGTGTAACGACAACTGTACATATAATAATTTTTTTCTTTATGAATTTAGATAAATTAATGTATGCAATGTTTTGAACTTTTTTTTTTGGTTCGTATCGTTATGTTAAAGAGACTGTGAGCAACTCTTGAAATGAATATTATTATTTATGTTAGATTTCAATTAATGTGGTAATCAAAGGAAAGTGTATTTAATGTTAAAACTATTGTAAGATGTGAAAATTGTAATTTATACACTTGGTCCATACGTAGGTAATGCATTAGGATATGTGTAGTAGAAAACCTGTGGTGGATACCCTACCTGTAGGGGAGCGGGAAAAGGTGGAGGCAGGCGAGGCGGGACAACGCACACTGGCGCGGTTCGGCACAACGGGCACAGTATAACAGTCGGAGGCGAGCAATAGTCGGAACTACACGTACTGTACCGATGAGGCTACCCAGGAAAAGTGGATTCCATTGAGCCTCGGATGAACCGATTCCGACGACTACTTGGAATGGCTATATTCTGAGGCACAAAATTGGAAAGATTACGACGCTAAGAAGATGGAAAGTGCCGATGTTGTGTGAGCCTTAGCCGGGCTTGTATGTGTGCCGTGCTGCCCGCTATCTCGCTGCCCGCCAACCGCCGCACCGACTTGCACAGGTCAAACATTTATTTCATCTTTAGAAGTGTATCTGTGTGGACCAGTGTCGAAAAAGTTTCTGACTGTTCAATAATAACGTGACTTTTACCACAATTGCTTTAGCCATGACTTATCCTGATCACTGACCTAGACAGGATCCTCACCTCGTATTGTGCAACCAGAGTATCCTAAACTGAAAGTCTAATGTTAGTGTTAATGAAAATTACCAGCAGATTAATCTATGCCATAAAGGAATCTAAAGTGCTGTGTGTTATTGCAAATGTTGGTAAAGAACAAAAGCATGACTAAATTGGAAGAGAGTTTTTTTTTTTTTTTGAATTGAGTTAGCGATGTTATTAATAATTTGAGACAGAAATAATGACAGTTAAATTACTCAGAAGCAAGACAAAAGAGTAGTTATCCATAGATTGATAATTTTGAGTGTTAATTTGCCTTCAGTACTTAATAGTTTCAGTATAACGACCATCACAGTTCCAGGCCCCCCCCCCCCCCCCCGTTCTCTTGTCCATTCTTTCAAACCTTGAAATGTGTTGATCAGATTTGACTAGTAAAGCTAAATTCTATATTAATCCTAAGTGTATTAGTGTTTTTCCATCATTAATAGTGATATTGTGTGTGTACTTTCAAGATTGTCTATGCTAGGGCAATCTATGCCCGATTTCAGTCTGCCCAACATACAAAATGCAGTTCGTAGTAATCATTGCTGTGTGGTGTTGTGTATTTATAGCTCGTTCAAATTAGTACTAAAGGAGAAAACTTTAGTTCAGTGGATTTTTCTGGTTGCAAACTTTGCCATATAACGCATCATTACTACGTGTTACTATGCTTGTACATGCACCCACTTGTACAAGGAAAAACTTACTCATTGCCTAAGTAGGCTGGCGACCGAATTGTTAATTATAGGTAGCATCTACTGTGTGTACTTCTTGTCCATGCGAAAGAGTAATTGTACTTTACATATGCTTGATGCATCACTGTAGTTATTGACTGAGCATAAGTCCGATCTTGCTTCTATTAGGTACACGCGGTCAACTAATGTACTAAAATCCTTGTTTATAAGGTGAAGCCCGTGAACTTATTACAGTACAGGCTTTATGGAGCTAACGTACGTCCGAGCAGGGCGGTAGCGTTACAAGCTCTGAGATCAGTGTAGCAACCAGTGCTGATGGGTAGACACCAGTCCACCTGTGGGGACAACGCGGGTAGTAACCAAGAGGGGTCGAGAAATTCCGTAACGACTTGTGACTGAAAACACACACATAGTGGCCCGCGCCATCTCCTAAAGCAAAGCTACCGACATGGCGTGCCTACCTCGCAAGCGGATGGCAGAGTCATCACACGAGGGAGTCATCAGCTTCCAACCCAGGCCGATGCAGCACTCTTAGTAGCTGTAAGTCCGCTGTTGGATTCCCGTATTCCTCTCTGGATCACATAGCCACTAGCCATCCCAGAAGGAGCAGTACCCACTTGTATTTTCAGTAATAAATGAAATAATTTTTAATATTGTTTCGTTCCGTCTAACGACGATGCACAGTTGATCGGCAGACAACCTGACGAACCAGTAGGGTTTTTGAATCCCACAGAGGCTGGTCCCTACAAGCTGGTCTACTACGAGTTGGTTTACAGAAGTGTTCAGGCCCAGTGCTAGTAAGAGTTGGATGCTCTCCAGCCATCCGGCACACCAACAACAGAAAAAGTTGCAGAGGCTGAGTCCAAAGAAAATCTGTATTCTTTGCTGTATACAGGTTAGGACTTATAGACTTTCATATCATCTTACATAGGCCGAAGAATGGGCCTATTTATTGCAATTCAAAGGTGATAGCCGGTAAGAGTGTCTCGTTACGACAGTTCGCCAAATGTGTAATTTAACTGGAGATAGTGCACCTCATGATAGATTTGCATCAGCAATGTGTACTGCTTGTGGAAAGAAAGACGGTCAAACGGTGGATAATTGTTCAGAGTGTGTAACCTCCCCATCACTTATCGACCTCAATGACAGTGAAAAAATTAAACCGCGTGTACGTAATGGGAATTTGGGAAAAGCAATCGTCAGCAAAGTTAATCTGTCGGTAAAGAGGGAGGAAAGGGAAAATGCAAATGAAACTGGTGGAAATTAATTTTGTGAAAAGGATAAAATTAATAAAGAAAGTAAATGTGCGGTCGTCACGTTAACAATTAATTGGCGTTAATTAGATATTTGAAATTTGGGGTAAATTATGGCCACCAGTCCAATGGACAATTACTATAGTAACTGAAAAAGAAAGGTTATTGCACATACAATTAGCACCAAAGGCGTGGCAACTGAAGGCTGACACGTGAAAGGTCACCAGGCAAAACGGGCTCTTGATGTGCGCCAGCTAATGCTTCCCGTCCGCGACACCGTGTCAGAAACTATCATATCAAGTTGAGCGCAATTACATGCTGCCTAACACCGAAAGCGTGGCAACTCGCGGGAGCGTCGCACAACACACCTGCTCCACCGTCCTACTCCAGTCAGACACCCCACTGCCCGCGCTCCATGCGGCAGAGTTAACGCTACCAAAGATCGTATACACTTTGGTTCTCCACACGACCTATCGATGTGATCGTTCGATAGCATAGTTTTCCCTAGGCCAGACTCAGCGTAAAAATACAAATAATATTTACAAAACGAACTAATTATACATCGACATAAATGCATATATATATATATATAGTAGAACAATTACAATATATAAAAACACAGAAATGTCATATCTTCAAGTAACAAAATAAGGAAAAAAAATTATAGTACAATAGATGGAAATAGGAGGATATGCATTTCCAGCGTTACAATCGTCTTGTGTATTCTGCTGAGATAAGAGTTTTTTTTTCTTTTCTCTATTTTTTGCCTAGTTCTCAAGTGTGATTTAGATTTGATCCACACGTGCGAAGGTTAATTTTGTCCTAAGAACAGATGATGCTGTCCTAGCCTATATAAATGTTGGTTCATTGAGAACTCTGTTTTATGAAATCATGCCATAGTCGTGAAAGGAAATTATTAATCATTGATTGGAAACTTACTTCTGTAATAGAGTATAGTCCCCATACAACGATGGATACAGATGGTTCAATAAACGTTATGCCTGTGTTTTATTTCAGTAAAGACAACTGAGATCCGTGGGGGTGCCATGAAAACGTTGTGCTCTTCAGTCTGAAGACTGCGAAGACTGATTTGATGCAGCTCTTCATGCTAGTCCATCCTGTGCTCACCTCCTCATCACCAACTAACTACTGCAACCTACATCACTCTGTATTCATCTCTTGGTCACCATCTACTATTTGTACCCCATACGCTTCCCTCCAATGAAAATTTGTGATAACTTGATGTCTCAGAACGTGTCCTACCAATCGATCCCTTCTTTTAGTCAAGTTGTACCACAAATTTACTTTCTTCCCAATTCTATTCAGTAGCTCCTCATTAGTTATGGAATATACCCATCTAATCTACAGCATTCTTCTGTAGCACCACATTTAAAAAGCTTCTATTCTCTTCTTGTTTGAATTGTTTATTTTCCATCTTTAACTTCGATACATGGCTACACTCCAAACAAATACTTCCAGAAGCGGCTTCCTGAAAATTAAATCTATACTCGACTTTAACAAATTTCTATTCTTCTGAAACACTTTAATTGCCGTTGCCAATTTGCATTTTATTTCCTCCCAACTTGGACCATCATCATTTATTTTGCTTCCCAAATAGCAAAACTGATTTACTATTTTAAGTGCCTCATTTCCTAATCTAATACCGTCGACATCATCTGATTTGAATAGACTAATCCATTAACCTATTTCATTTTTATTTATTTACACGTCAAGTTCCGTAGCACCAAATTGAGGAGCAAATCTCCAAGGCCATGGAACGTGTCTGTACGTGAAATTACAACATACAAGTAATAACAGTTAAAAATAAAATGTTTATAAACCCAAAAAAGACAGTCCATAAGTTTAAGTAAACGAAATGAACAATACAATAAGAATCTGCTTAATTTTTGAAGGAACTCTTGGACAGAATAGAAGGAGTGGCCCATGAGGAAACTCTTCATTTTTGATTTGAATGTGCGTGGATTACTGCCAAGATTTTTGAATTCGAGTTGTAGCTTATTGCAAATGGATGCATCAGCACACTGCACACCTTTCTGCACAAGAGGTAAGGAGTCCAGTCCAAAATGAAGGTTTGATTTCTGCCATGTATTAACTGAGTCAAAGTTGCTCATTCTTGGGAATAAGCTAATATTCTCAACAAGAAATGACAGTAAGGAATATATATATATATATATATATATATATATATATATATATATACTGAGAGGCCAATGTCAAAATACCCAGACTCGTGAGCAGGGTTCGACAAGCGGTTCGTCAACTTACACCACTTATTGCCGGAACCGTCCGTCTATGAGCCAAAACTGTCCTTTTAGAATGGAAAAACTTATACCAAAATATAATACCATACGACATAAACGAAAGAAAATAAACAAAGGAGGCCAATTTTCATGTCGATCGATCACTCACTTCAAATACCTTTCGAATAGTAAAAATGGCACCTTTGAGTCTCTGAACAAAGTTATGAATGTGGGGTTTTCACGACAGTTTATAAACTATCTGAACACCTAGAAATGTTAACTGATCAGTTTCACTAATCATATCCCCATTATGTGAAATTAAAACGTCAGGTTTTGTTGAATTGCGTGTTTGAAACTGTAAAAACTGAGCCTCCAGTGATTTAGCAATAGTTTATTTTCTTCAAGCCATGAACATAGATCATGAACTGCACTATTTGAAACCGAGCCAATGTTGCACACAATATCCTTTACTACCAAGCTAGTGTCATTAGCAAACAGAAATATTTTAGAGTTACCCATAATACTAGGGGGCATATCATTTATATAAATAAGGAACAGGAATGGCCCCCGACACTGATTCCTGGGTCACCCCCCACTTGACCGCACCCAACTCAGATTCCACTCACAGGCATTCTCTACATTGTGAATAATGACATTTTGCTGTCTGTTGCTAAGGTAAGAGGTGAACCTTTTGTGAGCAACTTCCCGTATTCCGTAATGGTATAACTTCTGGAGGAACATTTTGTAATCAAACGCCTCAGTTAAATCAAAAAAATATGCCAAGGGTTCGAAATCTTTTGTTTAATCCATCCAGTAACTCACAAAGAAAAGAGAATATAGCATTTTCAGTTGTTAAACGACTCATAAAGCTGAACTATAATGTTGATAGCAAATCGTGCGATGTAAAATGATCAATTATCCTTACACACACAGCCCTTTCAATAACTTTAGCAAGTAGTGATGGCATAGAAATAGGTTTAAATTTGTCTACATTATCGCTTTCTCCCTTTTTATAAAGTGGCTTTACTATTGAGTACTTTAATCTTTCAGGAAGCTGATCATTCCTATTGCGAAATACAGGGTTAACATGTGCAACACAGTACTTTAATATTCTGCTAGGCACTCCATATTATCCATGAGAGTCCTTAGTCTTCAGTGTTTAATTATTGACTCAATCTCCCCCTTGTCTGTGTCACAGAAGAGTATTTCAGACATCAATCTTGGAAGGACATTTGCCAAGGAAGTTATATAATTCCCTGTAGAAAATAATTTTTTATTTAATTTACTAGCAATGCCCAGAAAATTATTATAATATATTGTACATATATCTGATTTATAAGTAACAGAAATATTTTTACTATGAACTGACCTTATATAGAAAAGATTTTGCTGGTGGCCAGATACTTTGTTCACAACTGACCACATGGTTTTATTTCTATCCTGTGAATTAGCTATTATATTTGCATACCACATACTCTTTGCATTTCTAACAACATTTAAGCACCTTATAATACTGTTTGTAATGGGCTACTGTCGCTTCATTCTGCCAAATTAAACATTTTGATATAATTCCTGCTTTGTTCTACATGATATCCTTATCCCACTTGTCAGCCAACTGGACTGCCTATTACTACTAGTATCCTGTTTAGAACGTTCTAATGGGAAGCAACTCTTAAAGACCATGAGAAATATATTAGGGAAAGAATTATATTTATCATCTACGTTATTGGCACTATAAACATCCTGCCACCCTTGTTCCTTGACAAAGTTTAAGAAACTCTATTGCTGTTGGGTTAACTTTCATACATGGTTGGTAATTATATGTGACACTTGTTAGAGTACAAAAGCCTTTTAGTGTTAAAATTTGTGCATCATGGTCTGAAGTGCCATTCACCCTTTTACAAACTGAATTCCCATCTAGCAATGAAGAATGAATAAAAATATCGTCTATGGCTGTGCTACTGTACGCCTGCATCCTAGTTAGAGGAAACACTGTCTGTATCAGATCATATGAATTTAGGAGATCTACCAACATCTTTTTTCTTGCACCATTATATGCAAGATTTATACTGAAGTCACCACACATAACTAATTTCTGGTAATTCTTATAAAGTGAATCAAGAACCCTCTCTAGCTAGAGCAGAAATGCTCTGATGTCATATTTAGGGGACCTACAAACAACAAGACTTAGAAGTTAAGTTTCACTAATTCAACTGACTCTGCACAACATTCAAATATCTGTTCAGTGCAGTACTGAGATACGTCTACGGACTCAAAAGGAATACTATTTTTCATGTACACAGCCACACACCCTCTCCGCAAGGAACGCCTTGAAAAAGAGCCAGCTAATCTGTAATCTGGTAAAGGAAGGCTTTGAATTGTCCAGTTATTTAAGTGGTGCTCCGATATACCAATACCTCTATAAGCAGTTCACTAGCTATATCTCTAGTACCTCTTATTATTTGATGAAATATGCTAAATCCTTCTCTACTTGGAAACATGACATCCTCTGAAAGTAAGTCCTTAGTTTATGGACTTCCCTTAAGCACGTATACCTATCAGCTGACTTCAATCTAAAAAGGGTGTAGCTCTAAAACCAGCTACTACAGGAATTTTTCCGCGAGTGATGATACCACCACTCACAACACTGTAGCCGGCCGTAGTGGCCGAGTGGTTCTAGGCGCGTCAGTCTGGAACCGCGCGACAGCTACGGTCACAGGCTCGAATACTGCCTCGGGGATGGATGTGTGTGATGTCCTTAGGTTAGTTAGGTTTAAGTAGTTCTAAGTTCTCGGGGACTGATGACCTCAGAAGTTAAGCCCCATAGTGCTCAGAGCCATTTGAACCATTTGAATCCTTTGCTGTCAATCACCAGAGCCAACCATGCACTATGCTTCACAGTGCTGGTGACCTGGTACTCACACCCCAACACTTCTTGCAACTGCTGGCCCACACCTCTGCCGTGGGAACTAACTAGCAACAGAACCTTCTTCTTTGTGTTGGACTTTCCAATTGACCTAAGCCTCGTAACTGCTGAGGACTGCTGCATCTTCCCTACATCTACAGCTAAAAGAGGCTATTCTCCACTCAACTCTTGACAGTTGGCAAGTCTATTGCATATACGCAAAGTATAACTGTCTGAATACCTCCCCCTTCTAGCTGCCTTCTTGCCAACTGCCAGTTCCCATTCCCCACCACCCTTCACCCTCCTCAACCGATGTAGTTCCTCCTTTGCGCATTGTAACTGCACCTGAAGGGCACAGATCTTACGATCCTGCTTCTCTGTCAACTTATTACTACAGATTCTGCATTCCCTGGAGAGGATCTTACTAGAATGCGCACTGGCTTCCCCACTGCATTCCTCCCAATGGAAATTCTTTGAACGGATCACACACCATAACCCACTACTCACAAACCTGCGGCAGAGCCCACACTTCTCACTCATGGTAAAATTTGACAGATACTGAAAAGGAAAAAACTATATGTCTACGTTACCTAAATTCAGTTACACCAGCAGAACTATTTATAGAACTAACAACAGCGGTCTCGAAATTCTCTGTCTACTATGAAAGCAACTACTTGTATTAATACTACTACACCACAGTTAATACCAATACCAACAACGCTTCAGAAAATTATTAGCTTAAACCAAAATTTAAAGCAGCCACTGGAACATTCAACGAAGTTAAATCACTGAATGAAAATTTTACTGAAATATTTCACTAGAAGCAATAAGAGCGTCAGCTGAAAGCTAAAGCACGAAATTTACTAAACGACTTCAACGCACAGAAAACTCTAAAAAACTAAGAGAGCGAACGTTTCCTAAATTTTATTAAATCGTTACTTCACCACAAACAGCACGAAACACCCCGGAAAACTATTAAATTTAATAACTGTCTAACAGTGCGCAAATAACTGTCAGTACTTATCTTTATAGCCTCTACAGCTGCAGCTGCACCCCGCAAACTGTGAACACACTACTCCTCGTTCTACGTTTGTTGATGTTCATCTTATATCCTCCTTTCGATATACTGTCCATTCCATGAAACTTCTCTTCCAAGTCCTTCGCTGTCTCTGCCAAAATGGCCGTGTCATCGGCAAACCTCCAAGTTTTTATTTGTTCTCCAAGGACTTTAATTCCCACTCAAAATTTTTCTTTTGTTTTCCTTACTGCTTGCGCAATATACACACTGAATAACATTGTGGATAGGCTACAACCCTGTCTTACTCCCTTTTAACCACTCGTTCTATTTCGTGTCACTCGACTCTTATAACAGCCTGATGGTTTATGTACAAATTGTAAATAGCGTTTCACTCCCTGCATTTTATCGCTGCCACCTTCAGAATTTGAAAAAGATTATTCCAGTCAACACTGTCAGAAGCTTTCTCTCAGACTACAAATGCTATAAACGTAGGTTTGCCTTTCTTTAACCTATCTTCTATGAGAAGTCGTAGGGTTAGTATTCCTCGCGTTTTCCTACATTTCTCAGGACTCCAAACTGATCTTCCAGACATGAAAATACGTACTGTAGAAAAAGAAAATAAAACAAAGGGGGGGGGGGCAATGAATTGTGATACAGTCTGCTCACTTTGTAAAAGGTTATTATGTTAGTGAGTACGTGACGAAGATACTGAACAGTAATGAACACACATGGTGAAAACTTTAAGGCACAGTCAAGCTACCATTGTGTTGGGACGTATTGAAAAGGTCAACTAAAACTAAAACGCAGACGGACGATGTTGAATGTTTCTCTCACTTGAAGTGAACTCAGCATTCTGCATTCCATTTCTGGCTTAGAGCAAAATGATGACGTTTTCTTTGTGTGATGTGGGGCGATTTTATGGACGCTTTCACAAATGCCAAGGAATTCAGTTGCTTGACGCCGAAGTGGCACAGCGACCCAGTGATCTGACAATCATTCTGTGCCACGTATCTAACCAGACTGTCGTTGTGGGATACTGAGATCATCGTAGTTACTAATCTGAGGAGTGTATTCAGAATAACGATACCGTGTCCTACAGAGAAACTTACACAGCGCGAACTGGGTATAATAATTAGAAATTAAAAAAATGGTTCAAATGGCTCTGAGCACTGTGGGACTTGATATCTGAGGGCATCAGTCCCCTAGAACTTAGAACTACCTCAACCTAACTAACCTAAGGACATCAAACACATCCATGCCCAGGGCACGATTCGAACCTGCGACCGTAGCAGTCGCGCGGTTCCGGACTGAAGCGCCTAGAACCGCTCGGCCACCGCGGCCGGCTTACAAAATCGGTTTCGGCTCTATGGCCTCGTTCATTTCAAACCTCGGACCCGTAAGTGGTTGTGCTGACACTGGGTGCAATTCCTCAGACGAAACATAAGAAACAAACCTACCACCGTGAAATCATGGATCTATGTAGTTAATGAAATTTGTCGTTAGTAATTTATTATGTGTAAAAGTTTCAGATGTGTGTTGACAAAGGGTTTTCTTTCAGTACAGTTCTTGTAGGTTCTACCATATGTAGTAGTAATTTCGTTGTAAGACCGGGGCATGTAATCTGATAACGAACGAAAGTCTGATGGTATCATGAGGTACAATTCGAACTACACAGACGTGACT
This sequence comes from Schistocerca americana, assembly GCF_021461395.2. Classification (NCBI taxonomy): domain Eukaryota; kingdom Metazoa; phylum Arthropoda; class Insecta; order Orthoptera; family Acrididae; genus Schistocerca; species Schistocerca americana. Next base: position 497,638,320 of record NC_060126.1, on the reverse strand, counting down.
TTCCTGCTGCCCAGCCATCAACTTCTGTTCGCATGATGACTACAGATATGGTCCAAAGATGGCTGACAACACCGCCTACTTCAGGTCCCTGGGTCCCTCATACATTGTCAGCGTCAGGAAACCACTCAACCATCACCACCGTCCATCATCTCTCGATTTCAAAGGCGGACCGTAATGAAACACAAACTGTAACAGTCCTATCACTGCATCTGTCCTATGTATTGTACCTTGTTCGTACGATGCTATCTTTGAGATACAATGAAAAAGGAAAATAGACAATACGGACATTAACTAATACTTTATGAACATTTATGTGTGAATCACATCAATGATATTTTTTCTGATCACTTTCAGCTGTTTAAACAAAGACTTTAAAACAGATGCTAAATTACAAGTTTTTTAATCACTACCCTTTGATTAACTGATTTATCCAGAACCATCCTCAACAGAAGTAGTGTCTGTAATCTGTTCTGAACCATTTTCGCTATCGAGTGCTGAATTACATCTCTAAATCTGCAAAGTGTTAACATTTGAATGAGATCTAATGTTCTTTACAATGCCCGATTACCAGTGTCATTCATTATCCTCTAATCATCTAATCATTCCGCTCTCCAACGTCAGCTTCTGGCCCTTATGAGTCATTTACATGAAGATAACAGTTATTTAAGCAACTGAAGTGATTAGACGATTCAAGAGTATCTTGTGCCACACATTTACACTAAACCGTTTACCCTTTCATGGTCCTTTTGCTGTCGTCAATGTGACGCGGCTTGTTACGTGAACAATTTACCTCTTACTCTAGAAACATTTTAAAAATCCACACAGGTCGAAACAAAGCCAGTGTTCCATAGCAGAGACAATAATCTGAACCGTGGAAGTAACTGCAGTTCTAGAAAATGGCTCAGCACTATGGGACTTAACTTCTGAGGTAATCAGTCGCCTATAACTTAGAACTACTTAAACCTAACTAACCTAAGGACATCACACGCACCCATGCCCGAGCCAGGATTCGAACCTGCGACCGTAGCGGTCGCGCGGTTCCAGACTGTACCGCCTAGAACCGCTCGGCCACCCCAGCCGGCGCAGTTCTAGAAACATTAAACTTTTACCCCAGGAAGACAGTAGCTTCACTCATTTTACTCAATAGTTCTTGTTCGATCAAGTTTAAGGAAGTTTACAATCGTCTTTGATTTACGGCATTGTTTTGTTTGCCTTATTAAAATCCTTACGCAGAAACTGCGGTTAGAATTGTTAACTGATCGAAAAGTTTGCTGATCTCGAAGTGGAGCTGAATACTATGTTCTGGATAGTTGGTATTCTGTTTATGTGAGATAATTTTTTGCCTTAGAAGACATTCAAGATGTTTACCAAAGATTAATGTTTGCTGAAAGCAGTATGTAAATGTAACTGTTTAGAATCTCTTCCATATTCCAGATCCAAATAAGTGAAAGTACGTGAAGTGCTTATCTTATTCTCCCGTTATTTATAAACCACTAGACTCGTCCTCTGTAGAAGAGATGCGTTTTTTTTATCCCGTTTGAAAGTCAAAGTAGCTTACCTCTCATGCGAGCTGCCGTCATGCTAAGACTTTGTGCTTCGCCCGAAGTAAACTCTGGAATTTTAACGGCGCCCTTTCGATACGTATTCCATATGTATTCTACCATATTCATGTCCTCTGGCTGAAGATACCAACAAAATCACGTACATTCTTTGATGGAATAAGAGCGTGTGAAGCTGTGGATAAATTTATCTTTAAATGTCTGTGTTAATGCTATTTTTCATATGCACTTACACATATGTTTAGCCTGCACATAAACTTACGTTGTTCTCTGTCCACAATTCGCTTTAAATGTAGGACTTTTTATTAATTGAAATATTCATCTTAGTGAAACCTAAACATGAAAACGCAATCATCTAACCGAAACAGTCTTGATGCCCCAGGTTTGGTAAAGTACTATGATGAAACGCCTACAATTAGATAACTGTGCAAGATACCTTATCTTCGTGATACAGTGCGAGGCCAACTCGTACCTCAACAGCGGCCTGCAGTTGTTGTGGTATGCAACTGAAGAGGGCCTGAATGTATATCTTCCCTTCCCACGCTTCTGTTTTCCTTCCGAGTTAGAAAAGTGGTTGCTTTAGGACTGTGACGAAAAGATTGCCATCCTTGTTTGCCCAGCCAAGCTCAATAACGTGGTGTCGAGCAAACATGGACCGTTCTTCAAAGTAGGTTCCCAGTTAAAGAGCACATGCGCTCTGCTTTTGTCCAGCCGACACAGTGCTAGCTGGGTCGCGTCAGGGACGACAGGTACTTTGAGGTTAAAAGCTCATGATATCGCGTTTGATATTCACATTACGATCAGTACGTTGGTTTCAATGTCACATGTTTTTTCCACTCGAATCGTTAAAAAAACACTTATTACGTTTGTACACTGTGAGAGTTAACCATTTAGGCTGTCAGACAGCTATCACTCCTGGTAGATTCTAACCGACAGTAACCAATTGGTGCGTTTGGTATTGATACCAGTACATAGTTTTTCAATATCTCCATAACATCAGAAGGAAAGATTTGTTACCGAAAGCATCGTAAGATGTTGACTGCATATGTATTTCAAGCATTTTCCTAAACATAAATGAATTCGATTTGACTGATTCGATGTCACGTACTGATACCGGTATGTATACCACCTGCCCAAAAATGTGGAACTCAGAAGACACGGTCGAATGTCAATATAACATCCTTCATGTACACACCGACCACGGGACATGAGAATGATTAAAGTTGCAATTCACTGTGCCAGGTAGAACAGCTACCAGAGTGTATTAGTGTTGTTTGTGTTTAGTGTTGTTAGCAGGCCTGATACGGTATGTATGGGGAGTACACAGCGCCATTCCTTCATTGTCACAATGAAGGACACGGAGACGCAGAGTGCTCGTGTGAGATGGCGTTATCAGCACTTGAGAGACAAGGGCGTTACCGTCGGTCTCGATTTGGCGGTTTGGCCGAATTGTGCAGTAAGAAGATTTGCAGTGCGTTCGGACGTGACAGTGGCCTCATGCTGGAGTACATGGGAACTTGGAGGCAGGTGTGGTTCCGGTCGATGATGCCTGCTCATCACAAGAGAATCACAGATATTGTGCACCTAGCATATCTCAACCACTTCCACATCTGCGTCTGCCATTCCAAAACAATGGCTCAAATGGCTCTGAGCAGTATGGGACTTAACTTCTGAGGTCATCAGTTCCCTAGAACTTAGAACTACTTAAACCTAACTAACCTAAGGACATCACACATATCCATGCCCGAGGCAAGATTTGAACCTGTGACCGTAGCGGTCGCGCCGTTCCACACTGTAGTGCCGAGAACCGCTCGGCCATTCCGACCGGCGCCATTCCAAAACAAATAATGGTGTCCGTGCATTATCGTGTGGCATCCCTCACCACTAACCGGACTAACAGCAGCCCTGATAGGGAAATAGAGCCTCTTGCATACCCAGTAACTAGCACCACAACACAAACGGCTACGTTTTTAGTGGTGCCGCGACCAGGACAAATGGACAGCTAACGAACGTCGCGTTAGGGAACTCCCACGTCCCTCTATACCGTATCCAGATAACGTCATCGTCTATGGATGACATGGCGATCGGTCGGTCCTGATTGGCCCGTCTGCGGTGAGAACGGCAGAGCTTTTCTTTGCCTTTGAAGCAAAGACAGAGAGAGTAGAAATGCAAAGTCAAAGAAATTGGTTGGCGAAAACTGCTTCCAACACATTTCAAATTTCGATATGTAAGACTATGAGAACATCAACTGAAGAAAATATATGGCGGTTAACGAATGAGAGGAAGAACGAGGACAGTATACTGGTGAGGTGTCTTCTTGGGCACTCAATTTTGTTAGATTGATTAGGTGGAAGAGACCAAACAGCGAGGTCATGGGTCTCATCGGATTAGGGAACGATGGGGAAGGAAGGCGGCCGTGCCCTTTCAAAGGAACCATCCCGTCATTTGTCTGAACCTAAATCTGGATGGCCGGACACTGGATTGAACCGTCGTCCTCCCGAATGCGAGTCCAGTGAGCTAACCACTGCGCCACCTCGCTCGGTTTGGGCATTCAGGAATCGGTATTTTGACACTGGAAGTAACATATATGATCTGAGTGGATAGAGAGTAAAATTTTTGAAGCAAAATATGGACGATTTAAGTAGGATGAAATTGAGCAGGGCAGCATACCACTCAGACAAAAAAATAAGGTCTTAATGTGGCAACGTGATAGAACTACTGGTTAATTAATCTTCAGTAGTGGTATTTAAATTTAATGTCTTTAGGGTTCCCCTCAAATCACTTCGTGGGAACGTCAAAGAACAGAGCCTTGAAACTCTTGTTTTCTTTCTTAAGGGGATACGAGGTCGTAATTTGGATTAACAACTCCATTATTCTTTTATCGTCCAACGAATTTCCTTGAAGCTTCCTCTATAAACGTGGCACATTACGTGCGACTCTAGTACCATTATAACCGTAACATTTTCGTAAGTGTACGCGAATGGCCGTGTTACGTTTGTTTTAGCAATCTTAACTGACCTCAAATTTTCCGATGCTGTTTATAAATTAATGATTTCAGTTTTCCCATTTATGGAGATTCGAAATATATTGTTACATTCTTAAAATCTTTCCTTTGGTTCGTAGGACTGGTTCTTTGATTCGCAGCTGTAGTATTGGTGCTAAATAGTGTGTTCTTAGGTAAGTTGTTTTGAGTGTTTTCTTGCTGTGTGTTGGCTTTTATTTAGTTGAAACACCAATAGCCATGTTAAAAGTATTTAAAAATAGGTTGTATTCAGTATGCTTAACGATAAGTTTCGAGAAGTTACACCTAGCGTTAACGGAAGTCATCTAATGAGGCCATGTCATTTGCCAAGATGGCACTGAAATTGACTAAAATTTGTATGTGCCTTGCTTAATTCGTCCCAATCACACACTCCTAAACACCAACAAACCTTTTGGGATTAGCTAATTATTAAGGAAAATTTGTGAGGGGATTTTCTGACACTGCCAAACTGCAGACACATTAAAGGTAGGTGTAAAATTGCAGCTGATTGATGAGTGTCAAACCACATTCAACAAATCGGATGGCTGGCCGAGGTGGCCGAGCGGTTCTAGGCGCTCCAGTCCGGAGCCGCGCTGCTGGCCACCGTGGGATTTAGATAGAAGAAAATTTTGTTACAGTGTTAAGAACGATATAAAACATGGTCCTCTTTCTTGTCGTACGTGCCGGCCCACTTGTGGAATAATTTCAGCAACGTTATGCGTAGAGGATGAGATAATAAAGACATTAAAGTAACTAACACGTTATACTCTGATAATCGACAAGCTTCATCTTATTCTTCTTCCGTATCCGGATGCACCAATTATATCTTCCCTTCCCAGTAATTAGCAACGTAGTTTGCTTTGTCATTGACTTTCAAAATATCATCTTTAGTGCATGTTATAGACACATCTGGGCAAATCAGTAGGTGGTTCAAGTCCTGTATTGCTCCGCATTCACACCTATCGCTATCACTGTAACCCCATTTAAATAGGTTTGATTTGCACCCAGTTACTCCAGTGCGCAGCCGGTTTAATGACCTCCAAGTTGTAAAAGGTAGTTGAAATCCTACAGATCCCTCCTCAAGTAGTTCCATTGTGGAGTGTGGCACCACTTCTTCCCAAAGAGACAGCCGCCTTGCGACGGGCTTGGTGGCGAGCTCTTCAGTAGTTTCAATGAAACTCCTGCGGGATTTCAGCCGGACACGTTGTTTTCGGTGCATATGCATCAGGTGTCGAGGATCATTCTTTTGTTTTGATCTTTCGATCTCGGCGGCTACTTATCTGCGGATAGTGGGTGGTGCTATGCCTATGATGGGATAAATGATGTGTGTGGGAGTTGGTTTGAGGCATCCTGTGGCAATACGTACAGTTTCGTTTACGGCGACGTCAACTTGCGTAGTGTGAGCAGAGTTCCTCCAAACTGGCGTCGCATATTCCGCTGCTGAGATACTCAGCACCAGACCCGTGGTGCGCAAAACATGTGGTTGAGCTCCCCACGATGAACCTGTTAGCTTCCGCAGTATGTTGTTCCTGGCACAGACCTTTTTTTTAGTGTTGTGACAGTGCTGCTTAAAAGTAAGTGCTCTGTCCAATGTTACTCCCAGGTATTTTGGGCTGTTTGTATGTTTCAGCTCTTCCCCTTGCCACATGACTCGGAGTTTCCGTTTGGATTGTTTGTTCCTAAGATGGAAGGCGGATACTTGAGATTTACTAGGGTTTGGTTTGAGATTATTGCCGTCGTAATAGGTAGCAAGGTCTGTTAAGGCTCCTGTGAGATTCTCCTCCACTTGTTCAAAGGTTTTATCCTGTGTGGCCACTGCTGCATCATCAGCATATATGAACATTCGTGTCTGGTGGCTGATGGGAAGATCATTGGTATAGATGTTAAGTAATATTGGAGCCAAGACACTACTGTGCAAGACCATTTTTCTGTGTCCTCCATCGGCTGTTTTTAGATTGTAAGGTTACATAGTAGCGTCTGTTCTGTAGCATGCATTGCACGAACATAGAAAGAGTGTAGTCCTTAGTGACATTATACACTTTCTGGGTAAGCAACTTATGGTTAACTGTGTCATATGCAGCACTGAGATCCAGGAATGCGACACCAGTTGCTTCTCCTCTCTGATAGCCGTCTTCGATGTACTGTGTGAAATTAAGGATTTGGCCACAGCATGATTTTCCTGGTCGAAATCCAGCTTGTTCGTTAATGAGGGCTTTGTCCACATAATCAGCTATGCGTTTGCGGATCACTCGCTCCAGCACTTTAAATAAATGACAAAGCAGTGAGACAGGCCGGAAATTTTTAGTTTCAGCTGGGTCTTTCCCTGGTTTTAGTAACGCAATAACCCGAGCTTTCCTCCACAGTTTAGGAATTTACATTGTTGTAATACAGTTATTCATTAGCTCTAGGATCCATGCCTGTACTCCCGGTCCAAAATGTGTAATTTGCTCAGATCTCAGATCGTCGAGGCCAGCGGCCTTATTGTTTTTCAAATCGTTGATGGCATCTTGTAGCTCCTGAATGAAGAACGGGTGAGCTAGGAAGCTAATCTCCTGGTTCAATTTTCTTTTAATTTTGCCATTCCTGATCTTCCTTTTAGTTTTTCCGTTCATGAGTAGTTGGTGGGCTATCTGATCAGGTGTAACTTCGCTGTAATTTGGTTGTGGTTCTGTTGGGTCGTTGCTGAGAGTTTTGACCAGTTTCCATGCCTTCCTACTGCTGAGCTTCATGTCCGTCTCTTGTAGGAGGTTGCACCACTTTTCCTTTCTCGCTTCGGAGATACCAGACATCAGTACCTCACCTGCCTGGATCGTTTCCTCTGAGAATGGGTCCTTATTGTACAGTTATTAATACATTTTCAGAGCTTTCTTGCTGCTACCATTGAGTCCAGCGATATACTGGGTGCGGCACCCTCTAGGTATGCGCCGTCGAGAGATTTTCTTGACAAGGTCTATAAAAGTTTCATATGATTGTGTTTCTGGTTTCATTTCCAAGATCTCCTTATCAAAGTCCTCTGTGAAAAGTTCCCGATGAGCTTTTTCTTGAAATTGAAGCGTCTCTTGAAGGGCATTACATCTGAGTTGATTACTGCAGTAATGCTGCAAGTTATTGCTCTGTGTTGCGATCTTGGAATTGGGTGTTCGATTTACTTTACAGTTTGCAGGGATACCTTTTCGGAGACAAAGATGTTATCTGGATTATATCCTCGTTTCCATCTTCCACTGTTAAATGATGCAGACAATTTTGGGTCATGTATCAATTTCAGTTTAGCCTGGTCTGCCCAGATCTCCAGCATTTCGCCATCGTCATTTGTCTCTTTATAACCCCATGCGAGACCGTGACAGTTAAAATCTCCTAGTACAATTTTAAAGGTTTTTTGAATGGAAATTTCCAGGCTCCGTAAATTTGAACCTCGCACTGGGTGGTTTGTACACGCATGTTACAGTACATGAATGTAGCTCAATAGTTACAATTTCTATATTTTCTTCGCAGGTCAGAGCACAGGAGCATACGTCTAAGTTCGGTTTCACAAATATAGCACTTCCGTACCTTTCGTGTGGTCTCTCAAGAACTAATTCCATGCCCTGTATTTTTGGTCTATGGCTAGTTGGTGCTCTGTGCGTTTCTTGTATCACTAAAACATCACAGTTGTTTCGTTTGCACATGTCAGATAATAAAATTTCTTTATTTAAAGATAAGCCTTCAATATTGCAGGAAGTTGTCACTAGTGATGGTCTTGATAAAGGCCTTTTTTGAGTCTCTTCGGAGAGTTGTTTTGTCATCTTTGGTTTTGGTGCTCCGGTGTTTGCAGGATTGGCCGACTAAGTAGTTCCCGGGGGACGCCCGATTGCTTGTTGTTCGAGTGGTGAACGCAATCTTCGTGGAGGCTCCTGCAGTGTCCCCCATCGACAAGCTAATGTGAACCAACTTATAAAGACTTAACCTTAACACAAAGACTAATGCGCAAGAAACACTTTAGTTTAAAGGAACGCTTGTAATGAGCACAATTCAACTGACTCACTATTACTGGGTGTATAAAACCTTTTCTTTCTAAATTTCAGACCCATATTCATCTCAGGGGGAACATTACCCTGAACCACTTGCAAAGGATGGGCTAAAATGAAAATAAAAAATTATCCCGAAGTGCCTTTAAGGATGAACTAAAAAATTTTGAAAGGTTTAAGCAGATATTCAGTGAGAAACATTTAAACAAATCTTCACAATCAGAAAATGGTGACTTTACACTGAGCCGTCTCTAAAGGGAAGTAAAAACTTTTCAAACTACAAACAAAATTCACACTCCAGAATGAGATTTTCACTCTGCAGCGGAGTGTGAGCTGATATGAAGCTTCCTGGCAGATTATAACTGTGTGCCCGACCGAGACTCGATCTCGGGACCTTTGCCTTTGCCTTTGCCTTTGCTCTAAGAGCACTTGCCCGCGAAAGGCAAAGGTCCCGAGTTCGAGTCTCGGTCGGGCACACAGTTTTAATCTGCCAGGAAATTTCATATCAGCGCACACTCCGCTGCAGAGTGAAAATCTCATTCTGGAAACATCCCCCAGGCTGTGGCTAAGCCATGTCTCCGCTATATCCTTTCTTTCAGGAGTGCTAGTTCTGCATGGTTCGCAGGAGAGCTTCTGTAAAGTTTGGAAGGTAGGAGACGAAATACTGGCAGAAGTAAAGCTGTGAGTACCGGGCGTGAGTCGTGCTTCGGAAGCTCAGTTGGTAGAGCACTTGCCCGCGAAAGGCAAAGGTCCCAAGTTCGAGTCTCGGTCGTGCACACAGTTTTAATCTGCCAGGAAGTTTCAAAATTCACACTAGTGAAGGTAAACGGACCCACTCTCAGATGCTGAGCTCTGTGTTTCAGATCCCCGTCAGTTCAGGTGCTGAAGTTCCAAAACTACATTTACGAAGAACTAATTAGAAAAGTGGAAGTTCCACAGTAATTGACTAGCTGAAGCGGACTGAACGCCAGCACTACCAAGCGAAATCAAATAGTAACTACGCCAGCGCGGTGCAGGAAAACACACTACTCTGCGGACATGGGAGCTTCAGCAGTGAACAACTAATGGTGAGAATCGAGGAACGACTTCCAAACCAGTGACGATCACTAAAAAGGATATAAGCCAGCAAAGCAGTTCACGGGGACTCAGTGCTGCAAGCAATTCCGTGACACGGCACACAGTGGTCACTCAAAACGCAGTTCCGTCATAAGACGAGCTTTTACTGCTAAGCGTTTCGACAGCAACTAGCCGCTTCAAAGCCACCAATTCCACCCGGGAAAACTCCTTTACCGCCACTCCCCACCGAGATCGACTGCTCTCTCACTCACACGGCTGTTCCGTCAGCAGCCAACCATCTCTACAATTTTGCTACGCCTCGCTCGTAAGACCTCGCTAAACCAAAGAGCCGACTGACAGATCTACACCCGCGAGGTAAATCCTCTGGCCAACGATATAGGCGCTACGATCCCGGATCGCAGGTATCAATCTGTGCCGTAATTCCACTGATGCTCCACCTTTCAGTGTGGAATTTGTGGACTCGCTATGGAATCAGCAACTCGATGGAGTACTGCTCTCTGGGCAGGAGGACGTCATTCTTAAAAGGGACCATTGGTGACTTACAACTTGTGGGAAGTAAGGCTTGAGGTGCGGAAACTGGAGGGGACGTTCGTCAAATTACTTCTTCAGACCAAGAGGAAAGGGGTATTGGAGGAAGTACCAAGAGTTGCTTCTCTCATGTGGACGACTGTGGGAACAGTTGCGCCGAGTAGTAGATCTTGTGCAACATACATCACTGAGTCAAAAAGTCGATGGTTTGACTCATTTGGGATACCGTTGAAGACAGTCTTTGGTACTGCCCATACTGATAATATCCAGCAATTTAATGACACCCTGGAACAAGTGAAGAAAGTAGCAAATGGGAATAGAGCTCCAACTGAGCGAGATACCACGCAGTTAACAGACCTGGGACGTTGTGAGAGGTGGCTATAGAAATGACAAGGTGTGTGTAAGAAACCATAGACACGGTGAATTTGGGCTTGAGAATACTGTAAAAATACAATAAAAAAGGACATGGACTCTATAAAATAAGATATCAGGCGAAACTCAGTTCGATCTGTTCCTTCCTGGGGACACCGCTGTAGGCAACGGTGCTCAGGTTCATGCAGTGTTCGTTAACTTCAGAAAGGCAACTGACACGCTCGCACATTGCCGATGAGTGGAACAAATACGAGATTACCGTGTATCGGAGTGAATTCAAGACTACCTTCCGGACCGAAGTCACCACGTCGTTCTTAACGGAACTAAATCTAGAGTTGTAAAGGTAAAATCCAGAGTACCCAAAAGAAGTGTGATAGGACCGTTACTGTTTACAGCAGATTGCCTCGGAAGCACTTTAAGGGGGATAGGACGTCAAACGGGCAAATTTGGAGCAGGAGAGGCATCTCAGGACATTTTAATTTCCAGTGTCTATACTTTTACAAATAAATTCACAAAACCTCGTCAGCATCATCAGGAAGGATTCAGAATTCACACTCATTGCAGTGGAAGTTCTAAAACATAACAAAATCATTTTTTCACGTGGGAAATTTCATCACTTTTTCACTTACTAATGGCTGCATTTGTTGCTATAGGTACACTTTTCTTCATAAGTTAGAGAGATTCTTGGATGAATTTTGCACAGCATACATACCATACTTACAAGTGTCTGAAACTCTAGAATTTATTTAATTTATGAAAACACGAATGAACTGTTGTATTTTAAACTTCATGTTTAGAATAAACAAATTTTGTAGTTAATTACCTCAATTTTTACCACAGTTTTTAATAGATTTGGAAAATTCTAGAGTTTCATACACCTTTAGGTATGGTTTGTATGCTGTGCAAAATTCACCGAACCATCTCTCTCACTTACGAAGAAAAGTGTACCTACAGCAACAAATGCTGCCATTAGTAAGTGAAAAAAATGATGAAATTTCACATGTAAAAAAAATTACTTCGTTATGTTTTCGAACTTCCACTGGTATGAGTGTGAATTCAGAATCCTTCCTGATCATGTTGACAAAGTTTTATGAAATTATTTGTAAAAGTATAGACCGTGGAAATTAAAATCTCCTGTGGTGCCTCTCCCGCTCCAAGTCGGCCCGTTTGACGTCCTACCCCACTGAAGGCTGTTCGCAGATAACGCAGTTACCTGTAAGAAAGTAGCAAACAACAGTAATCACCAGAGTGACCGGCAGCGTTTGGTGGTTGGTGCAAGCGCTGGCAGTTGACCCTGAACGCAAATAAATTTAATATATTGCACATACATAGGAAAAGAAAGCCTCTACTGAACAACCACACTACTGATGACAAATTGTTGAAGATAATAGCCATCGCAAAACTTGTAGTAGTCATTGTCCAAACCGACCTTAAATGGAATAACCACCTAAAACAAATATTAGAAAAAGTACACGCCAGAATGTGAATCATAGGGAGGACCTTAAGTAAATTTAACTCATTAACGAAGCGAAAGATTTACAAGGCTCTTGTTTGACCGATTAATGACTATTGTTCTTCAGTCCGGGATCGTCAATAGGTTAGACTCATAGGTGACATGGACAACATCCAACGAAGACCGGCGCGTTTCGTTACGGGTTCTCTTACTCTGCGTCAGAGCGTTACAGAGATGGTCAACCAACTCCTGTGGCGGATATTAAATGAGTGGCGTTGGGCATCACGGAGTGGTTTACTACTCAATTTTCTGGAGCATTTTCCGGGAATAGTCTGACGACGTGTCACTTCCACAGACATACACCTCACGAAATGACCACGACGAGAATATTCGAGAAATTAGAGCTAACGCAGAGGACTACCGGCAATGCATTAATCCCATGCGCCATTCGCGACTGGTACACGGAAGATGGGGACAGTTACTGATAACAGAATTCCCCTCCGTCACACACAGTTAGGTAGCTTGCAGGTTATGTCAAACATGGATCTATTGGATACTACAGTCACGGTGGAGAGGCTCTTGCGGTCACTAGCAGATAATACGCAGGATGCTAGAGTACAAGTAAGAGCATTAAAGGAGAGAATACACCGTGCAGTACAAGAGGAGTTAAATCCTACACATCTACTTCCAGGAAAATCCCTGGGTGCCCCATGGAAGGCTGAGAAATTCCTCACAGCGGAACAGCAACATATAGTGCAACTCACAAAGCACAGCTTACCGTTATTTTACCGCCCAGTGACGGAGTAATTGGTTCCGTCAGAGGGAAAATTCATTTTCTAGTAACGAGAGTCATTACGCGTTAAGTATGTTTTATGGTCCACTCTTAAGCAGTAGACTAGAAAAGTTTAGGAACGTACGTACATGTAAGACACGCTAAGTGACACTCATCTCCAGAGCGAGGGGAAGCTAAGCATTGATATTAGTGGACGAACTCTGTCGATGTCAGAGATAATGTGTAACAATATTTCAGACTAGGTTGGTTCGGAGTAATAGAATGGCACTTGACATTTATTTCTACGAACAGCGTAATAGTTGTTGGTCTGATGTCGAAAAGGCTTGCATAGGAGAGAGTATTAAGGGAGGCTGTATCAAACTGGTTGGGATATCGGGTAGACATATCCCTAAATGTCGATATATCGGATCCAAATATACAATACTTTTAGTCGGTTACTGTCCAGTCGATAAGTCGGCAACATCGATATTTTGTAGTGATGTAATCGGATAATATTATCATCATCATACAACTCGTCACAGAGAAAACTGAACTTTGCTTCCATTTTAATACTGAAATATTGATACCGTACCGTTTTTTATTTTGAGGTTCTTAGAGATATTTCGATTTTTGTCAGTTGTGTATTTTCTTAACCGACTCTCACTCGATATTAAGGTTGGTAGAAATATTGAAAATGTAGAATCTAAAAGAAAAGAGAGAAACTCTAGTCCAAGATTTTAAACATGGCTGAAACAGCAGATGTTCAAATTCTTCATGGTAAATGATGACAGCCAAAACAGTTGCAGGATAAATATTTATTAAAATTCTTGACCACAGTTTCGGTATATCTAAATATACCTTCATCAGAAGTAAAATACACCTCTTTTCAGGATTTTAAATGAGATATCCTGGTATTTCGAAACAGCCGTTGAAACCTGGGCAGGTACATATTTCGAAACACATGGACATCTCATTTAAAATCCTGAAAACAGGTGTATTTTACTTCTGATGAAGGTGTATTTAGGTATAGCGAAATCGTGGTCAAGAATTTTAATAAATCTTTATCCTGCAACTGATTTGGCTGTCATTTACCGTGAAGAAACTAGTCTTTGTATACACTTCTTCAGAATTATCAGTACATTTACTAATACCACCCCTGGAGGTCAGGATAACTGGATCACAATCTATAGGGAAATATTTATCCAGCAGGAATGCTGTTCTCAAAAGTTGATGACGTGATTCCTGCTCCAATCAGCAGACTTAAAGCAGAAAGTGCCATATTAATTCTTGAAGGTCTTTAGAAAAGAAGTTTTTGAACTCATAGGTTACTCATTTTATATTGTGTGTATTTTGAAAAATTTGTTCCAATTTCTTCATATACTGCAGTGTAATTTTTTTTTATTTTTTCCAAAGATTTTTCTATTTATATGTAACAAAATGTAACTGGTTCTCCTTAATTTTTGTATGAATTGTTAAAAGCCACTTGTCACATTTTTAAGTGACACATACTTTCAAAATTAACATCATTTTAAAAGCAAATTTTTGATACCTATAAGCAAATAATCCTCGTTCGATGAATCGCTGTTATCGATATTTACAGCGATAATATTAAATTGCACCGAACACCGGAATTAATCTTTCGATGTCTCATCCCTAGATCAAAAGAGTCTTCATTATGAAGACCACAACAACTACATCATACGGTTCCAAAATTAATAAAGCGTTAGGTGCATATGTTCAGTTGTAAGATGTTTCGATCTCACCTATGTAATTTCATTCTCTTTTTGGTTGTTTCTGTTCACACAGCACTAAACGTCATGAAGGTCATCGGATGCACTAATATCTAAAATAAGAGACGCAACTCCCTGGTAAAGGCGAATTCATAAGCTGCTGGCTGAGGAGAGCACCTACGAGGGAAATACAGTTTTTCTCGAGGGAAAGCATAATGTTCATGTTCTCGGCAGAGGGTGAGAGTGGGATGGAGGGCTGACGGGAGCTCCTAGTCCTCTAAGGACACCTAATTCTCTAGCGACCACCGCTCCCCTCATCTCTTGCTGAGCCAGTCGTCTGTCCGACGTAACGCATCGCTCCAACTGCTCTGCTGCAGCCAGCCGCCTTTCTTGTCAGACAGCACAGGGCGAGTGCAATATTTAATGAGGCCTAACAAAACAGCGGCAGCAGTAGCTCAGTGTATCACGCCCTGGGGAGCGGCTTCTAACTCCCGTTCCATCTGCCGCCGGCAGTCCTGACGCTCGTTCCATCTTCCGCCGGCATTCCCGTGCCGGAGAGACAAATCCATTGCGGATATTATCCCAGACATCTCGTTGTAACCTACCGCGGTTGGCATTAGCAGGTAGAAATGAGCACCAATCTATCCCATCTGAGTTGGTTCAGACAGCCCAGTACGAGCTAGTATCTGTTCTTGGAAGTATCGCATAAGCAACGACAAACTTGTCGGTGATTTCGATGT
The DNA here is from genome assembly GCF_021461395.2 of Schistocerca americana. Classification (NCBI taxonomy): domain Eukaryota; kingdom Metazoa; phylum Arthropoda; class Insecta; order Orthoptera; family Acrididae; genus Schistocerca; species Schistocerca americana. Next base: position 497,623,063 of record NC_060126.1, on the reverse strand, counting down.
CTGACCAATCAGTAAGCATGATAGCAATGGACAACATATTAAGGTAGCCACCTCTGAAAAGCTACACCGCGAAGATAATCTTCTCACGAAGATCAGCCTCAGTACTCCTTTGCATTCACTTTATGACCAAACCAGAAACTGAAAGAGATCCTGTGCTCCGTAAAGGACAGTCTTGGTCTCAATATTCCTGAAATTTATGAAATTCCTTGTAATGTGTGATATTAGTTACATTTGCCAGTCTATAACAAGGATTTCACAATAAATACACTACTGGCCATTAAAATTGCTTCACCAAGGACAAATGCAAATGATAAACGTGTGTTCATTGGAGCAATATGTTATATTAGAACTGACATGTGATTACATTTTCACGAAATTTCGGTGCATAGATCCTGAGAAATCAGTATCCAGAACAACGACCTCTGGCCGTAATAACGGCCTTGATACGCCTGGGCATTGAGTCAAACAGAGCTTGGATGGCGTGTACAGGTACAGTGGCCCATGCAGCTTCCACACGATACCACAGTTCATCAAGAGTAGTGACTGGCGTATTGTGACAAGCCATTTGCTCGGCCACCATTGACCAGACGTTTTCAGTTGGTGAGAGATCAGGAGAATGTGCTGGCCTGGGCAGCAGTCGAACATTTTCTGTATCCAGAAAGGCCCGTACTTCATCTGCAACGTGCGGTCGTACATTATTCTGCTGAAATGTAGGGTTTCGCAGGGATAGAATGAAGGGTAGAGCCACGGGTCGTAACACATCAGAAATGTAACGTCCACTGTTCAAAGTGCCGTCAACGCGAACAACAGATGACCGAGATGCGTAACCAATGGCACCCTATGCCATCTCGCCGGGTGATAAACTAGTATGGCGATGACGAATACACGCTTCCAACGTGAGTTCACCGCGATGTCGCCAAACACGGATGCGACCATCATGATGCTTTAAACAGAACCTGGATTCATCGGAACAAATGACGTTTTGCCATTCGTGCACCCAGGTTCGTCGTTGAGTTCACCATCGCACGCGTTCCTGTCTGTGATGCAGCGTCAAGGGTAACCGCAGCCATGGACTCTGAGTTGATAGTCCATGCTGCTGCAAAGGTCGTCGAACTATTCGTAGAGATGGTTGTTGTCTTGCAAAACGTCCCTATCTGTTGACTCAGGGATCGAGACGTGGCTACACGAGCCGTTACAGACATGTGGATAAGATGCCTGTCATCTCGACTGCTAGTGATACGAGGCCGTTGGGATCCAGCACGGCGTTCCGTATTGCCCTCCTGAACCCACCGATTCCATATTGTGCTAACAGTCATAGGATCTCGACCAACGCGAGCAGCAGTGTCGCGATACGATAAACCGCAATCGCGATAGGCTACAATCCGACCTTTATCAAAGTCGGAAACGTGATGGTACGTATTTCTTCTCCTTTTGCGGGGCATCACAACAACGTTTCACCAGTCAACGCCGGTGAACTGCTGTTTGTGTATGAGTAATCGGTTGGAATGTTCCCTCATGTCAGTACGTTGTAGGTGTCGCCACAGGCGCCAACCTTGTGTGAATGCTCTGAGAAACTAATCATTTGCGTATCACAGCATCGTCTTTCTGTCGGTGAAATTTCGCGTATGTAGCATATCTTCGTGGTGTTGCAATTTCAATGGCCAGTAGTGTATTGCGGTTTAAACAAATCTGTGGTTGCCGAACATACATTCACATATTAACAATCGATATACACTGAAGAGCCCAACAAACTGGTACACATGCTACCCAGCACCTCACCACCCCCAACCGAGCACGCAGAAATGCCGCAACAGGACATGACATGGACTCGACTAATATATGAAGTAGTGCTGGAGGGAACTGACTCCTTGAATCCTGCAATGATGTCCATAAATTCGTAAGAGTACGAGGGGGTGGAGATCCCTTCTGAACAGCACGTTGCAAGGCATCCCAGATATGTTCAATAATGTTCTTCTATGGACAGTTTGGTGGCAAGTGGAGATGTTTAAACTCAGAAGAGTGTTACTGGAGGCACTCTGAAGCACTTATGGGCGTATGGGGTATCGCACTGTCCTGCTGGAATTGTCCAAGACCTTCGGGATGCACAACGGACATGAATGGATGCAAGTGACCAGATAGGATGCTTATGTACGTGTCGCCTATTAGAAATCTATCTAGACGAATCAGGGGTCCCTAATCACTCTAACTGGACATGCGCCACACCATTACAGGGCGGCTACGGTCGCAGGTTCGAATCCTCCCTCGGTCATAAATGTGTGTGATGTCCTTAGGTTAGTTAGGTTTAAGTGGTTCTAAGTTCTAGGGGACTGATGAACTCAGATGTTAAGTTCTATAGTGCCCCGAGCCATTTGAACCATTACAGGGCCTCCACCAGCTTGAACAGTAGTCCCCTGCTGAGACGCAGGGTCCATGAATTCCAGGTTGTCTCCACACACGTACACCTCCATCCGCTCGATATAATATGAAACGGGACTCGTCCGACCAGACAAGATATTCCCAGTCATGAACAGTTCAATACCGGTGTTCACGGGCCAGGCGTGGCATAAGGCTGTGCCGTGCAGTCATCAATGGTACACGAGCCGGCCTTCGGCTGCGAAAGCCCATATCGATGGTGTTTCGTTGAATGGTTCACACGTTGACAATTGTTGATGGCCCAGCGTCGAAATCTGCAGCAATTTGCGGAAGGGTGGCACTTATGTCCCGTTCACCGATTCTCTTCGGTCGTCGTTGGTCCCGTTCTTGCAGGATCTTTTTCCGACCGCAGCGATGTCGGAGATTTGCTGTTTTAGCATGTTCCTGATATTCACGGTACACTTGTGAAATGGTCGTACGGCAAAATCCACAGTTCATCGCATCCTCGGATGTGCTGTGCTCCATCGCTCGTGAGCCGACTATAACACAACGTTCAAGCTCAATTAAATCTTGATAACCTGCCATTGTAGCAGCAGTAACCGATCTAACAATTGCGCCAGACACTTGTTGTCTTATATAGGAATTGCCGACCGCAACGCCGTATTCTACCTTTTAACATAGTTATGTATTTGAATTTGCTCGCCTATTCCTGTTTATTTGGCGATTCATTTTATTTCTTGGAATAAAATCTCATTCAGTGCATGTACCCGTTGAAATCACAATGTGCAACAACAACTTTAAACAGATGACAGGCTATATTTTTAGTGGCGAATGAGAAAGGGCAGGTTATCATCGATAGCGTTGTGGACATTTGTGGACCTGTACGACAAAATTTGTATCATCTAATAAAAATAATAACGGAGACGCTTTAGTGCTTTTATAAATGCATAAAATGAGCAAGTATTCTCAATAATATCTAGGCTAGAAGACACGTAATTACCAATAATGATAATAACTACAACTACCACAATGAGGTAGGCTACCAGGATATTCTGGCCAGAGTCACAATTATTTCCACCTTGATGAGGGTGATGGAGTCATAAAACATCAAGAAAGCGTACGAAGATTTTGTGAAAAATAGTCATTGTAAAACCTTAACACCTGTCAATCGGAGAAAGATGTGAAATAATGTGTATGTTGATTTTTATGATTTACAGTAATATGGGGTCAGTTTTAGGTCTCGTAAGAAATATAACTGGAAAAGGAACGTTAAAGCCAACAGCGCACCGAGCAAATATTCAGCACGCTAAGGTCTTGTGCGTTGACTGTAAAATTTCTGAAGATTCGTTTCACAAGGCAGCTTCTTCGCACTCGTCGATTTTACCTCGGAGACTAGTGTGCAAATGTATGAACTGTACCATAGTTCCAAGTAGTTGTATAATGAATAGAGAGAACTAAGTGCTGGAGTAAGAAAACACCCACTCACGAGTCTTTCAGAGTTCCACAAGCGCAGTGTACATTTAGTCGATTGCTCACGTCAAGGTAAAGAAACAATGAAATCGTCTGCATTGATGCGAGAGTTGAAATGCAACTACCATCGCTGTTCACAAGAAATACGACAACATACTGTTCGGTTATGCACAAATTTGTTACACAAATGTCGCCATTAAAGGATTTACTAACAAGTAGTAACATATAAGGGAGATTTAGTGCCGTTATTTGAAACGGAAAATATACCGAAGTTGGTGTAGTGGAGGAACAATACATTTTTTTTAATAAACTGAGTCTCTCTTATTTTCTTTTCTCCCACATGTGCAAGTACTTTGTATAGTCACTTTCACTCAAGCCAGTGACTTCAGCATCCTTGACCCTACTACTTTTCTATTGTTCAGATACTTCAGTTCATCCTCTTTGATGGATACGAAACGTGATGGTAGGAAGATTGGTATGCCTAACTCCAAATCAGCTACCACTACTGAGCAGAGCATCGTTGTTGTTTGGCGCAGTCTGTCGTTTTTGATATGTTTCACTCACAGCCAATTTCACAGCTTCTGAATGGTTTTACTATCTCCACAATCTATGATTTTATTTCAACAAAAACGATTCCACATCTCTTAAAGTATTGTGTAATCCGGAAGCGAATTAAAAAAAAAATATGTTAGTCGTAGTAGTAGCAGTAATAAAACTTACAAGTTATTGCAGCAGTCGGCGTCCAAGGTGAGGTTTCTTCACTATTTGCTCAAGTTGCTGTGCGTTGTCAGCATTCGGGGAACCATCGCAGCTTCATCAGAAGCCATTGATTCCTAGAAGTGGATAGCAATAGTAATGTTTGCTAGTTACGCATTAGTCGTCAAGTTGTCGATCGCAGGAGTATCTGGAAACCATGTAAGTCTTGACTAGACTGGCATCTCAGTTTCGTTCCCAAAGCAGTTGTATGCACATTGCAGGAAGAAGACATAATACTCGTAATTCAGAGGCTAGTTTTCCATTTTTTTCGTACCGTAAAACTGTTTATTATGATTTTTTAAATACGAGGTGTGGCTAGAAAAAAACCGGACTAGTACTGGTGAAACAATAAAACGAATGCAATAAGGCTGAAAGTCGCGTGGCCTGTCACGTTACTCTCGCTCCGCCTACTGCTCGAGTTTCATCTGCCTCCTGCACTCAGTCTGCCCGTGGCGTCTGTTTTAAGTAGTTGACGTTTTGTCTGTGCGTCGGAAAATGTTGAGTGTACAGAAAGAACAGCGTGTTAACATCAAATTTTGTTTTAAACAAGGAAAATCTGCAAGTGAAACGTTTGTAATGTTACAACAAGTGTACGGCGATGATTGTTTATCGCGAACACAAGTGTTTGAGTGGTTTAAACGATTTAAAGATGGCCGCGAAGACACCAGTGATGACACTCGCACTGACAGACCATTGTCAGCAAAAACTGGTGCAAACACTGAAAATATCGGTAAACTTGTTCGACAAGATCGCCGTTTAACAATCAGAGCAGTGTCTGAGTTAACAGGAGTTGACAAGGAAAGTGTTAGGCAGATTCTTCATGAAAGTTTCAACATGAACAAAGTGTGTTCAAAAATGGTTCCAAAGTGTCTCACAATTGAACAGAAGGAACGCCGAAGAATGATTTGTTCTGACATCCTGGAAAACATTGAAAGTGATCCCACCTTCTTACAAAATGTTATTACTTGCGATGAATCGTGGTTTTTTACTTACGATCCCGAAACTAAACGCCAATCGATGCATTGGAAAACTCCTGGTTCTCCACGACAAAAAAAAGCACGAATGTCAAAATCGAAATTCAAGGCAATGATGATTGTTTTTTTTGACATAAAAGGGATTGTGCACATTGATTGGGTACCAGAGGGACAAACAGTGAATCAGCATTACTACATTAGCGTCCTGGCTACCCTACGTGAGCGAGTACGGAGAAAACGGAACGATTTGTGGAGAAAAAAGTCATGGATCCTTCACCAAGACAATGCCCCAGCTCACAGTGCGTTGTCAGTGAAGACGTTTTTGGCAAAACACAACATTCCCATCTTAGATCATCCACCCTACTCACCTGATTTGGCCCCCTGTGACTTTTTTCTTTTCCCTATAGTCAAGTCAGCTTTGAAAGGAACTAGATTTGAGACTATTGAAGCAGTAAAAGAAAAAGCGACGGAAGTAATGTATAGACTTACCGCAAATGATCTGCAGCATTGCTATGAACAGTGGAAAATTCGTATGGAGCGGTGTAGAGACCGAGGAGGAGAGTACATTGAAGGAGATAACATGAAATTGTAAATAATTGTAAATAAATGTTTTTTCCAGCATCAGTCCGGTTTTTTTCTAGCCGCACCTCGTATAGGAACATGTACAGCGTGCTCTTTTATTGGCCACGATTTCATACTATAGAAAATAAGTTGTTTCGAAAGAAATTTCGTTCTCAGGTGCTGTGTGCTGCGCATAATGTAGTTGATTATGGTGAATTCAGTCTACAATGGAGCACGCCCTACTATGAACAGCAAAATGGATAATGCAAAATCATTGTCATCACAATACTGGCTCAGCTGATATGTCATTGGAGACTGCGCTCGATGACTTCATGCAGCAGGGTTAGGTGTTTTCACAAAGTCAAATGAGATACGGACTTTTTAGTGGAATATGAACGTATAATATTGAGGACAAGGGCTGCTGGACTAAGACTGAAAATAAGAATTGACTATCAATTGAACAATTGTTGGATCACTAGTGGCGCTAATGTCACTAGCAAGATTTCCCATTTAACATCAATGCCCTTGTTGTTGAACACACAATGAACTGTCAATATGTAGAGGTGTTCTTATAATAAAACTTATTTGTAGAGCGTTTTTGTTTCTTTGAATTTTTCCCCTTGTAATATAACATAAAGAAATATTTTATTGTTGATGCATCATTCAGACCAGACCTTGATCTTGTTGCTGATTTCACTAACTATTGCACTCACTGCAATCAGCATGCAAGTTCTGATAGTTGAAGGGCTGCATTTGCAGCATACAGAAGTTTTGCGAAAGGAATAAGCATCACGAAACAAACTGATAAATTTCAGCAGACTGATTTTGTTGACGTGAGTGCATATTACAAATAAACTTCAGGGTATAAATATCTATTAACAGTAGCTGCCGTGTACTCAAAATATTGATTGTGTAAGTAGGCTGTTTAGGTTGTTATGTTGGTAACGCCACGTGCGCTCTGTATGAAAATCACTGGCTGTGCTGTGTGCAGCCTGTGACTGGTTTGCATTGTTGGAATATTTGCTATTGTAGTGTTGGGCAGTTGGATGTGAACAGCGCGTAGCATTGCGCAGTTGGAGGTGAGCCGCCAGCAGTGGTGGATGTGGGGAGAGAGATGGCAGAATTTTGAGAGCGGACGATCTGGACGTGTGTCCATCAGAAAGAGTAAATTTGCAATACTGTATATCATGAACTGATATATATATATATATATATATATATATATATATATATGTGTGTGTGTGTGTGTATATATATGATGACTATTGAATATTATTAAGGTAAATATATTGTTTTTTCTCTATCAAAATCTTTCATTTGCTAACTATGCCTATCAGTAGTTAGTGCTTTCAGTAGCTAGAAACTTTTATTTAGCTAGCAGTATTGGCACTCGCCGTATTGCAGTAGTTCGAGGAACGAAGATTTTTGTGAGGTAAGTGATTCATGAAAGGCATAGGTCATTGTTAGTCAGGGCCATTCTTTTGTAGGGACTATTGAAAGTCAGATTGCGTTGCGCTAAAAATATTGTGTGTCAGTTTAGTGTTGATCAGAATAAGTAAAGAGAGAAATGTCTGAGTACTTTCAGTTCTGCTCAGCTGTTTGAAAATCAAATGACGTAAGAGGTTTATCAGCACAGTAATTGATAAATTTTTCTAAGGGGAGGTTTCAATTGGTCGTCGCTCAAAAGCCTAAAATAAGCACTTGGAAAAACATACAGAAGAAGTAAGTGGGTCCTGAATTGTTCACAAACCGACTTAGGTAAGAAAGTTTGCAGCTCTGATTTCAAGAAGCTAATGCTGAAACCTAAGATGAATTACCACTCACCGTTTTCCGGTTTCAAAGCTTCAGTCGTGTAGCGATTTAACAGACCTATTAGAGGTTATGTTTAAGCGTTTCATAACACAAGCTTCTTTCAAAGAGAGTGATATTGTAAAGTCAGTATAGTCACACAAAACGTATAACAATTAATGTGAGACCTGTTGATGTGAAGAGTAATAGCGTACTGTCTACTAAGTATAACAATAACAAGATGAAATACCCACGAAAATCGAAATTCAAATTCGATAGTCTTGTTAGAATTACCAAACATAGGACAATTTTTAGAAAAATGCTTCACCCCAAACTGATGTACCGCGACGTTCCAAATTCTAGCAGTGCAGGAAACGCACAAAAGAATACAGCATGTTAGGCGTATAGGTGTAAATATTTTTACTGGTGGCTGATGGCAGTATACTGAACAACATTAGATCAGTGTTAGCTTTCTTCGAAGACCAGTAATTCTAGCTATTAGGAGCATGTTTCAGGTTGGTTAATACGTTCACGTACATGTGGTAAGAGGCAACCATTAATGCTATTTTCTACTTAGAAGCAGATCAGGTGTTGGAGATTGCACATGTGGAGGCAAAATGTTCAGTCTAAACTAAGAGACGTAGCCCACGTATTGGTGCAGTTAAAACCTCGTTAAAACATCAGGTAGTATATTATATGGCATGTTTGTGCAAAGACTGTTACATGTAGAGAAAAATCAACAAGCACCCTTAAGTGGGTACATATTAAAGTATCGATGATCATAATATCGGCACTTATACCCCTACATCTGCAGCAACGGCCGAAATCTTAAGCGTAAGACACTATCATTTAACCAACAGCCTTGTCAAAGAGGGCTGAGGAGCGGACAGAGGTTAAGGGCACTCTCTTGCCCTTGGGGTGGAAGAATCAGTAATGATCAACGGCATTAGGATGTAGAGAGCGATTGAAACCGTAGCAGATACGTGATGTTCATCCATAGGGTCACGTCGCCTGGAATTGGGGAGGTAAGATGATTATCTCCCAATTGGCAAACGATTCCACACCAGACCCCCATTCGGATCTCTGAGAGGAGACTGCCAAATAAGAGATGATAATGAGATGAAGATCTTATAGCCAATTAAAAGGAAACCTTCAATGAGTCAGGATGTGGAACGTTATAAGTCTGGACGTGGTGCGGAAGCTAGAAAATCTAAAAAGAGAAATTCAGAGGCTCATTCTAGATATAGTGGGGATCAGTGCAATGAAATGGAAAAAAGACAAGGATTTCTGGTCAGGCGACTACAGGATAATATCAACAGCAACAGAAAACGGTGTAACGGGAGTACGATACGTTACGAATAGAAAATAATGGCAGAGACCATCTTACTGGGAACAGTTCTGTGATGGCGTTCTTTTCATCAGAATTGACAGAAAACCAGCACCGACAACCATAATTCGTATATACATGCCTACGTCGTCAGCAGAAGATGAAGAGGTAGATGAAGTATAAAAAAAATACTAAACGGGTAGTTCATTACGTGAAGGGAGAGGAAAGTCTAGTAGTCATGGGTGATCGGAATATGGTCGTAACCGAACGAGTCTAAGAAAGAGTTGCACGATAATATGGGCTTTGTCGTGAGAATGAGAGACGTGCAGGACTAACAGAGTTTTCCATTAAGATATTAGGGAATAATTTGCTTGGTACTGAAGGGAGCTGTAGACGATAAACGCTGTAGAGGAATACTCTGTTCAAGAGTCGTAAGAGGAGGAATATACTTGGAAAAGGCCGGGAGCTACATAAATATTCCAGTTAGATTATATCATGGTAAGGCTGAGATTCTGATGTCAGGTACTGGATTGTAAGTCATACACAGGAGCAGAAACAGACTCACAGCACAATTAAGAAATGATGAAGAGTAGCTGATGTTTATGAGACTACTCAAAATGAATTAAAGGCTAGAGAAATAGGATACGAAAATACTAAGGAATGAAGAGACACGCTTGAAGCTGTCTGAGGCTATAGTTACAGCGTAATGAATATCTCAGTAGACTGTTCAGCTGAAGAGCAATGGACATATTTAAAAACGGTAATTACAGAAGATGGAAAAAACATAGGTACAAGGAAGGTAACTGCGAAGAAATCATGGGTAACAGAAGATATACTTCAGTTGATTGATGAAAGAAGGAAGTACAAAAATGTTCAGGGGAATTCAGGAATACAGAAATGCAAGTCACTGAGTAACGAAATAAATAGGCTAAGATGAAACGGCTGTATGAAAAATGTGAAGACATCGAAAAAGAAATCACTGTCGGAAGGAGCATGCAGGAAAGCCAAAACAACCTTCGATAAAATTAAAAACAAGGGTGGTTACATTAAGAGTGCAATGGGAATTCCACTGTTAAGTGCAGAGGTGAGAGCGGGTAGGTGGAAAGAGAGCACTGAAGACCTCTTTGAGGGGGAGGTTGGTCCGATGTGACAGAAGAAGAAATATGAGTCGATTTAGAAGAGATAGGGGATTCAGCTTAGGAATCAGAGTTTAAGAGAGCATTGGAGGAATGAAGATCAAATAAGGCAGAAGGAAGAGATAACTCATCCGTGATTTATTTTCAAGGAATATTCTCACAATTTATTTTATTTACTAGCGATTTATCAAGAACGTTAACACATTTCATCACGTTATGTAAGCATGGAAGTAGTTGCCAGGGAGTAACTGATCAAATCATAACCAAATTCCTTTTAACAAATGGGAATTTTATTCATTTTTAATAGTGGCTGAAAGCATTTTTTAAAGAAACAGATTTAAAATTATAATCAGAAAGCACCCTCTAAATATCAAAGTTACAATTTATTCAGAGGCAGAAAGAAGCAAGTTTTACTGTATGAGCTTCCAGGCAGAGAACCTTGCCGCTCCCTTTTCACCCGGCCGTAGTTACGACCGCTCACAGCAGCCTCTGAAAGACTACACTGGTGCAAATCTGCAATACACCAGATAACTTTAACCTAAGAGTTTTAACAATTTACACAAGCACACATACTATGCATCCCCCTTAGGAGGGATGGAAACGGTACAAAACACTAACAATTGAAATATTAACCTTGCCACTAAAGGTGTAACTTGATTTTAACTTCTAAGAAAAGTCTTACGGTGAAAGGGTGGCAACTTTATATACTAAAATGATCATTTAAATAAAAGCCCATGAAATGCAATGTTACATTAAATTACATAAAAGTTAAGATGCTCTACAGTACACAGATACCGCCTCTCAAGATCATAGGCAATAATATCAAAGTTTCCAAAGATCAAAACATATTTCAGGTATTAGGCCGTTACACTCCAAGCAATAAATTTGTTAACGCACCAAATCCGACAAAAGCAGCTATTAACATACGGTAGACTGATAGGGAGATTACCGGGCAATCTGAACCGCAGGTTGTTCTAACCCGCCCCTACTCCACAGCGGAAAAACGGACAACCCAATTTATAAAAAACCACCTTCCCGCGGGTGGGCAAACGGAGACCAAAGGTGGGACGATCCCAAAGCAAAACGGCTGGTGACCTCACCAAGGAAACAAGTAAAATTTAACAAGAGTAAATCAAACAACGTATCACCAGTCACCTAACTTCTAATAAATTGCGATTTCTCTAGAAGACGTGGCGCAGCACCCCCAAATCGCCCTCCCGAACCGTCCGCTGCCAGCCGCTACAACGGATGCAGGAAGGCACGTCAATCAACCGTCTCACGGCGTCGCAGCTCGCACCGGCCAGACTGATGTCGTGGGTTGACTCCTGTTGCTCTCGTGTCGACCGCGAAGCCACTACCCATCGCTATACGCCGCGGCCCATTGGACTCACGTGGCGACCTCACATGCGCCGACGCTCAAGACGGACAAGTCATCCTGTGTCTCAGTGCGCGACCGACCAACCGATCGATCCAACGGCCAATGACCATTGCCTGAGCAAACTCTAGCAGACTGGAGGCCTAACGCACAGACTTAGATGCAGGAATTAAGCCCCGACCGGGCGACCACCGGCTGAGTTCTCTTACTGACGGAGTGGAAAGACTCTCAATTTGCCTGCTTTAAAGGTTGATCCGAACGACAGACATACTAGCACTCCCAACGACAGACAGACACTAACTGCCCAACAAATGCAGAGGAGAGACAGATGAGCAAGCTGAGGACGAGAGACTGATCCAGACTGAGCGACTGGCGAGCTCATAGCGCCCCTTAAATGGCGTTAACAGGCAGCCTTTCGCCTTTCCCACCAGAGGGAGACACCAAAGCTGCGATTGCCAGATTGCCACAGCAGCGCCACCGCCATAAACGGAGGGCGACTGCTTCAGACTACGCGCTGCGGCGCGCTCTTCAAAACAGCAATTTTGACCACCGCTCAACAACATTCCGATGAAATTCCTGAAGTCATTGGGGGAAGTAGTAACACAACGACAATTCATGTTTGTGTGTAAAATATGAGTCTGGCGATATACCATCAGACTTCTGGAACAACATCATCCACACAATGCAAAAGACTGCAAGAGCTAACAAGTGTGAGAATTATCGCACAATCAGCTTAGCATCTCATGCATCCAAGTTGCTGACAAAAATAATGGACAGAAGAACGGAAAGCGAAACTTTGAATGTGTTACATGGCAATTAATTTAGCTTTACAACAAGTAGAGTAGCCAGAGGAGCAGTTCTGACGTGGCAGTTGATAATGGAAGCAAGACTGAAGCGAAGTCAAGACACATTCATAGGATTCATTACCTGGGATGGGTTTTGCATAGTGTAAAATGTAGTAAAATGTTCGGAATCCTGAGAGAAATACAGGTAAGCTACAGGGAAAGAAGGATAATATACAATACGTGCAAGAGTCAAAAGTGTATGATAAGACTGGATGACAGTGAACAAAGTGCTCATATTAAAAATGGTGTAAGACAAGGATGTAGTCTGTCAGGACTACTGTTCGATCTAAACGTCGAAGAAGCAATGACAGAAATGAAAGATTCAAGAGAAGTGTTAAGATTTATGGTGAAAGATATCAGTGATAGGATTCGCTGATGAAGTTGTTATCCTCAGTGAAAATGAAGAACAATTGTAGGAACTGTTGAATGGAAGGAACATCCTAATATATAGAGAATATGGGACGGAAGCAATGAATATATTAGGGAATAAGTTCCATGGTACTAGAGGGAGCTGTAGATGATAAAAACTGTAGAGGAAGACAGACATTGGAATACATCCATCAAGTAATTGAGAATGCAGGTTGAAATTGCAGGCCAGTAGAGGAACTTGTGTCAGACTAAAAAAGGAAAGGAATCAAATCATTCGTGAAATGGCTTGGTTTTGAAGGGACACACAGCTCCTGGATTTTTGCAATAGGATCCATGTGAAAAGACTTGGCTGCATGGAGTGAACTGAGATAATGCCTTTTACATCCAGCGAAGTGGACCGTTACATTATTATCACAACTGCTGAGTGAAAATTGCGTTAGGTTCCTTTGCCATTACTAGGAAGATAACAGGAGTTCTGGTGCATTTTGTTACTGTGGGTTGCATACACTCAAGGACAGATCTCACTGATTATAGTCCCTGCCCCTCCCCTGCAACACTCTTTTAACTGATTCACAACACTCTGCAAATAACCCGCCCTCTCGAGAATCCCAGCACCCCTCCCCCTACTACACCAGTCTGGAAAAATCCTCACTGACACAAGCAAACTGTTGATACCAAATTAATTCACTACGTAACTACTGATAATTTAGCTATCCACTCTCCCCTTGGATAGTCCCCGGCCCTCTTATCACAACCCCTATATATGCTCCCATCCCACATCTGAATATTTGTCAAGAAAACGACTCAGTCTCTGCTGGAGAGGAAGGTTCTCACTACAGGAAATTCAAATCAATGTCACTTACATAGCAAAACATATATTATTTATTTATGAAATTCATCTTGCTGAGGTAGGATATTTGTTTTATCTCCCTGGAAAAATCTCATAATTCTCTCATAATTGAAAGATGCAGGTCTTGCAAAACACATCAAGAAGAAATGATTAAATAATCGCTTTCTTTCGACTGCACAAGGAATACCATCATGAAATCGATGGTAATGTAATTTACCACACGCAATTACTCTGTTAAAATCACCCACACACCATCTGCTGCACCAGTCACACCAAGCAATACTGCTGGAGAGGCCTCAGTATGTGTGCTCAAGCCCACTGACACTGTTGGCAGTTACACCACCTACCATCTGGCAGTACTGGTATGCCCAAAGTGGTTACTCCATGCCACATGCCACAGCTCGAGAGAGTTCTGACGAACCTGTCCATACCAGGAGACGATGATGTTTAAAACTACATCACTGCCTATTTTTCTGGATCATACGGCAGCCAGGTCACTCCGACAGCCATGGTCCCCCATGTTTGCTGCAGTGTCCTTTGAAGCCGCATGCGGATATCACCAATTGCAGCACTTGCACCAACTGTTCCTAAACACACACCTTCCATACCAGGTCAGTGGAAACATCTGCTTTATGTGCTCGCCTTGTTGTGCAGATAGTGACTGAGTTAGCTCACAGTACCACCGGCACAGGATGCTGGGAGAAGCAACCCTGCACCCCTTCCCCGTCCATTCCCCTTCTTCCCTATTTCTCACTTCTCTGGGTATTTGCAGCTGGACAATGCATCAGGTGGCGCTACTCTGATACAGGTGGCGGCAACTCTTTGAAATTGATAGCCAGGAAATTCCTGTCACACACATGCTCTCACACTCTCTCTCTTTCTCTCCTTCTCTTTCTGGTGTGCACTTCCCGCCCAGCTAGCATCGGTTGTGTGCCACACTAACCAATACTTCGTACAGAGCAAAGTAGTGGATACCTAGTAAATACCCATCTGTGGATGGCTTCGAAATATTCGCTCTCTCTGTGACTAATTAATGAAATTGATACCTTTTGTGTGACGGCAGTTTTCCTTGCATCCTATTGGTTGTTATGAAGACGGGCATATTTAGTGTGATTCGATCCTACAACTGCCAGCTTTCCAGTTCTTACTTTCTCCCTTTCCAGAATTTTTCTCTTTGACCCCTATTGGTATATACTGGCAAAGTGATGTCATATGGCAGGATGACATTTAGGTAGAATCTTGCAAAAAATTTCAAATTTCACATCAACTGCACTATGACCTTCAGCAGTCTGCAGGAGATGGGGCAGGTAGTTGACTGCAGTGTACTCACAATACCACTATTGGAAACAATAAATTGATCATTCAGAAATGTGACGTTGTGATTGGGTTTTCGAAGCACTATATAATCTCTAAGTTAGTTCTCACCTTTACACTAGGATGAAGAATGAGGAGAAGGAGGAGGAATAGCAGGGTGAAGAAGACTATATTATGTAATTGGATAGTAACAATAACAAACACCACAGCAAGATTGAGTCGACTGGACTGTATCGAGAAGAAGTAGGCGCCACACACCTAAACCACATTCCATTCCACAGTAGTAGCTGTCAAGGTTAGATGTCAGAGACCACTGGAACTCTCATATATCCTGTATGGACTGGCTGTGGGAGCTCTGCATCTGGACTGGCCATGCTGGCAGTTACACACCCATCCCCTGTCATCAGAACCCCCCACCCCATACCAAATTCTTGGAGGTCAGAGCGACTGTCACCAAGTAGTCAATCAATCAATTTAAAAACAGGGAATATTCGTCCAGTGCAAACACCTATCATATTGAATCCTCTCAAATATCCACATAAAAATCAGAGAATACTCACAACACACACCATCACGAAGGCTATACGACATGTACTGATTATTAGTTTGCTATTCAACAGCCCAAGCCTTCCACAGGGACTTGTTTACACAGTTCCAGAAAACAGCTGCGTAGCCAGCCATTTGGAATTGTTTTCTGTACCTGCCACTCACGACAGTCCTAAGCTGGAAATGTCCATTCATTCTGGTCACCGTCTACCTCTTCCACACACCCACATGGCACGAATAGCAGTCCTAGAAAACACATTGCATGTTTATCAGTGTAATTAAAATTAAATATTACGATTGTAGAGCCAATCTGATGACATTCGACAATAAGCAAAGTATCAGAGATACCTCATCCTGATGACTACTGATATAAATTTACATGCTTCTTATGACTGGACATAACAATCCATGTAAAATCTTCCTTCATTAATATGGCTGTTAATGGTTTGAAATCGCAATTGTCTATGTTAAGTTCACACCTCTCTTCTGCCCGGAAATACTCATTTTCTTTGCACTTATCAGACCACTGATCAAAGTAACATTACACTCCAACACAAACTATATAAGCCTGCTGATCGCACCGAATCTATCACACATCCCCAACTAAGTATGATACTTCGCCAATAACTCAACGCTGGTAGCACAAAATCCATTATGGTCGGACATGCCACATTTGCGTAGTGTGTCTTCGGAAGAGGGATGTAATCGTCTTATAAGCTACCACATTTAAAAACACAACCACAACGACAATGTTACTGTCACTTTGCACAAAAAGCAGTCTTGATTCTACAGGTACACAGAAGTATCACTGATTATGTCCCTGTTAAAAACTTGACGTGGTTTATAAAGCGAGTTATGGTATTGTTCCCGAATGAAGTGGTCTTCCACACAAATACTGTGACATTGAATACAGACAGTGATTGCTGAGCGTGCGGATTAACAGACTGAAAGCGTGGGTGCCTGTCGCCAGTGGTGTAAGCTTGAAGCGAAATTACCCGTCTCACCAAATTCATAAAGTGATTCGTCGTGTTAAGCCAATATCTGGAATTTCCTCATGCTGCTGCTGGATATTTCTCACGATAACAAACAGTATTTATAACACATTTCATTTCGTCACCATGTAGATACTGTAAGAGAGATACTGCCATATATCCACAGGTTAAAATCGAGGGAGGATGGTGGTTGATTAAGAATAATCAGATACAGATGGTGTGCTATGTGGGGAATCACTTGAAAAAAGGAACACCAGATTAAAGTCAAAAGAAATGTACAACATCCTTTGACCACTACATTGGCTTTCCAGAACTATAGTGTTATGCTTTGTGGTAGAAATGCTGTCTGAGATTTCGAACCAAGTCTCTGCATTCAACCACATACTTGTGTTGGATCCTATGGAGATCTCTTTAAAAGCTTATGTGTCACAAGTGAATCATATTTGTAGCACTCTCATATCTGGGAAAGAGTCATCTTCTTCCGAACTCTTTGCAAAAGTTCACATACAGCAAAACTGCAGTGTGGTTTTAGACGTCTCGCTGCATCCTGTGACTGTTCCCCAGTCTCTGACCCAATCTCTCAGCAGCTTTGTCCATGTGATCATTAGAACTTATGTTGGTTAAAAAAAATGTTAAAATGTCTGCGAATTCCTAAGGGACCAAACTGCTTAGGTCATCGATCCTAGACTTACTCGAAACTTAAGCTAACTTATGCTAAGAAGAACACACATACACCCATGCTCGAAAGAGGACCTGAAACTCTCGCGTGAGGGGCTGCACAGTCCGTTACATAATGCCTCAAACTGCGCGGCCACTCTGTGTGGCATTTAAGTTGGAATTGAGTGGAAGTCAGAGAGCACTATATGTACTACCTTCAGCGTTCCATAGAGTAACAAGATGAACTCAATTAATGTGACATGACCGTGTTTTGACCATTTGGTGGAAATGGGAACATGAATCAAAACTCCACCAACGATGTACACTGTGTAAGATCAGCGCCAAACAAAGCTCCTGCAACACTAGGTAGTAGACAAGAGAGTACGTGCAGGTACAGTGGCGTTTCCTATCAGGAAAATTAGGAAGACTTCACACTACTCGGGAACTATAAGAAGAGTGACGAATTTTCAACTGCATAGCCCTTCCTTTACAATATACATAGAGGTACCACAACCTGAAGGAGATCTGCCTCTTTCAGAGTGCATTCATGTCTGTCAAGCAAACATTACATCCCCTCATTATTTTGTACCATCCAACAGAAATAAACTAAGAATCTATAAAATCTTCACTAATGTCAGGTGGTGAGGAGATTGGTAAAATATTAGCGTGGCCCTCTCTTCTGATATATCGAAAACATATACCACCTTCATGCTGACAACAAGCATATGTGGTGATCCTGTTAAATACGTACAGTGGTACTGGTCCACTGGAGCAGGTGGCCAGTGTTCGAAGTCTCTTGCAGAGATCAGTGTCACCCATACTGCAGAAGGACCATGACCCACACACCATCAATCACAAGATACAGTTTGCAACGGTACTTTCGCTTTCTCGTCAATACAGTACCAGAACGTCTAAGTTCTACCACTGTGAAGACGGAAGATCCGCGATTCGGAATGTCAGAACTGTGTAGTAAGTAGCGGCAGGAACACCATCACAAAATTACACAGCACTAACACTCCAAACCATCGACTCTCGGAGAGAGATTTTAACCGTGTTCAACCTAATGGTAAAGTATCGAACTATTTTTCTCGGAATCATACAGCTTGTCGGAAAAGCAGTGAGAATAACTTCTTCTGGAAACGTTCTATCAGACAAAGCCTGTTATAACAATAAATTATTTCGCTTAATAAAACGGCCGCCAGTCCAAAGTGTCTACACAAAAAGATGAAGTCTATTTCAGACACAATAAATAACTACCTTCATTTACAACGTAATTTAAACACAACCATTTAATTTCCATTTACTATGGTCACTTGGCAGTAAGTACTATTAATCCCACTGTCTGTTACTTACGGAATTTATCACTATACTTCAGTAATTATTTAAAGAAGACACACATATGTTTCAACAAGGATACAAAAAATTATTAAACATATAGCTATCATTCAATGACCAAAACTATTATTCAACTAGGCTAAATTTCATTTCATTAGGACTGTTATTTGTTAATGTTTTGCTAACACCAATATTTGTTTGGTTTTCTTTGACATGGAGAAGCAACACGAACAATTACTGTTAAGATTGTTGCAGTTTAACAATTATGTTACTTTACTTTCAAAAATGCTACTGAAAACTTGTCCTCATGGTCACGCAAAGCGGTTGCCCTTAAACTAATACATGCAAACTTTAGTATTTAACAATGATTTTCAGAATTTACTACCAAAACAGTACTATTGCCAGTAATTTACTATTATACAAGCTTTAATAAACATCAGGATACCGGGAATAAATTCGTTTAGTTAAGGACCCTACTGCGGTAAATGAAATAGGAAAATTACGGTTAAATACAAAGGTACATTTAACACCTATATTCCACTAATTGAAGATGGATGGTTCATACTGTGATACACTTCTAAATAAAGTACTTTGCCTGTTACTGACGTCGAAGGAGGCGTGAGGCGGTGCTGCGTAGTAACATTGCGCAGGTACGGCTCTTGATGTAAATAGCTCTGTCTTCCTCTTGGTGGCGACGATAAAATTGCAAATTTCTGAGCCATTAGTTTATTGCCGTACTGCGCCAATCATGTGGAACACGTCCAAGGCCAAAACCAGTCTCGCAGGTACATTCGGGGCCTCTAGTGCTTGACCAACGTAATGCTTGTTCACCACTTGCAGCGCAGCTACCGACTGTGTGAGCCACTTGCGCGCCAATTCTAACTTGCGCGCCCCACCACCTTTTCCATTCCACCACAGAACGGAATTCTGTTCTACCTATGATCGCTACACCTCTTCAATTTACACTTCTGCTTACAAAATCCCTAAGTATGAACCATCTACAATTGCATGACATCATATACATAGAAAATTGACATAATTAATAACAATTGTACTTGAAATATTACATAATTATTTACAGAATATGTTTTAATACATTTATTCCACCTACGTCAAAGAGGTTATTTTAATCAGATAAACTACACTTAACAGAAGCTTACTCTCGTTACAGTATTTGCTTAATTTTCCAAAATTATTATGGAAAAAATTTTAAAATATAGAGATTAATAGCATTATTACATTTACAATAGCATTACAAGTTCCTGTGTTGTTCTTTCATAAGCAGTTTGATACATTGTTTCTCTGAAGCAGCGTTTGATTACAGCATTGTAAACAGCTGTAAAATTTGTTTTTGCGTCATAACTTCAAGGTCTGTGGCAGATGCTAAACCGACGATAAAACGTTTCGATCCTTTGTCTCAAACAGAAAGCTGGACATCGCATACTGAAAACTGTGCTGTCCCCACAACACACAGGATGGTTGAAATAAAAGACAGAGGTGGTGTTTCTTATTGGGAAAAATGTGGAGGACATTGTAACATATGGAACCTGGAAGATTTTGCAGCATTGTGGAGCATTTCCAGACAGCTGTCCAAGACGATAATCTCCTCATTTATTCTCGTCTTCCACAGTGATGGGTCAACAGATTTCGTGGTGTTCCATTTGTCGAAAAGAATCTGAGCATTTATTCCTCATATTGGGGGCACATATTGCACCCGGGTATATGATAGCTGTTTGGTGTCATAGATGGTGGTTCTCCTGACCTCCATATATTTGGACACAGCTTCCTTCGCTTTTATTACTAACTGGGCATAAACACATGTGGAACAAGGGGTATACTGCTGAACATAAACCGATAGAGAATGTATGGTATGCATCATACATGTCAATGTATGATGTCAATCTCATCGATGGAGGAATGGAATAAGTTTCATTCGCCCAGGCGAGCATGTAAGTACCTTCATCGATCCATAATTATGTCGTGTTTTCATCATTTTTCCAAATTTTTCAACAACTTTCATAGTTTTATCAAAGCATTTTGCTCCATTACTCAAATTCCAAACATCTACTGTTCACAAGGCTTCAAATCAGTAAAATGTCTAATAATGTCGATCATATGATGCTATGAGGCAATGACATTGCAGCGTGGCTCTCAATTTCTGTATTCTTGCTAAACCATCTTCTCAATTACTTTGCAAGTGTCACATGCCTGTGAACTTATTGCGATCACTGTTACACAGCCTAAATATCGTGACACAAATACTGATTCATAGTGCAGGAAACAGCCAACAGCGGAGAGGAGATGTAAAAACTACGATCCTTAGCTAAAACACGTTATAAACTTGGCAAACTTTATTACGATTTGTCATCTCCACTTAGGTTGATAATTCACAGAAAAATCTCGCATTTGTGGGACGAAGTCGGAGATTCAGAGCTCTGTTTCCAAATGAGCTACCCCTTCATTAAACATATAGGCTAAAGACTCTGATCAAAACTCTATATGGCCTCATTCTATGCATCTCGTAACTCTTCCTCTTTCTTTAACCAACCATCCCTGAAACACTGACTTCATTTGAAACTGGCCAGAAGTAGCAGGGTACTATACCCACTACATTCGACGCCTTGTGAAAGAACAGAACCATCTGAGTTCCACATAATCAATACTTTTTGATATTTTGCTTTTACGAATGGTATACACCGGTTGAAATATTTACTTGAGACCCAGGACAAGAATCAGTATTTCTTTAAGGAAAGCATGTGGATGGGTGCCCATTTTGAGGCGTCATTTACTAGCCTAAACAAATTTTTGGTTAATAACCATTCCATCAAAAGCCATTAATGGTTACCAAGATTCTTACGACATACATACAAATTGTAGACATTTTTAAATTAATATGACAGTTCAAATGGACATTTGCATTGCACTTGAAATTACAATTGGTACTCGAAGAACATATGAGCTATGCAATACAAAGATGGCCCGATTGACAAGTCATTTGATGAAATAAACCTGTGGCAGCACTCTGCTCTGTCTGTGGGACTAGAATCATAACTGTGGGCAAATCCCACAAGGACTTGAATACAATTTCACCAAATGCTAAATAAAAGACATTAAAACACATACATCTCCACTGCAACAGTAAGCTGCAGGCCTACTCCATGGCAAGACATTAGGCACAAGTTCATACAATGCAGGTATCCAAAGTCCATTAGCCACCTACCAATATGGAGTACACAATCATGTCAAATTATACTTTTACTAAGAGGGCAAGAAAGGCAAATGACGACACTTTGGTGTCATAAGACAATGTTATTCTGCTACCACATAGACAACACATGGCCAAGCTTGTCAAACGCTACCCACATGTAAAACCTGAAGTAAACAGTGATGCTTCAGTAGTTAGATGCAAGGCTGTTATACATAGATCAAGAGCAGTATTTAAATTTAGTACTGGGAACTAAAACACTATTAAAATGGTAATGACACTTAAACTCTTGTTTTTTTTCAGAGAAATTAAGAAACTCAGTGCTGAATTTGCCCAAAAGCTTTCATCACACACCCACAAGTACCTTTCAATAATAGAAACACTCAGTAAATTACTTCTTCAGAATCACTAAATGCTAGTCCTAATCCGGGTTCAAAAAATGGCTCTGAGCACTATGGGACTTAACTGCTGTGGTCATCAGTCCCCTAAAACTTAGAATTGCTTAAACCTAACTAAGCTAAGGACATCACACACATCCATGCCAAAGGCATTATTCGAACCTGCGACTGTAGCTGTCGCGCGGTTCCAGACTGTAGCGCCTAGAACCTTACGGCCACCCCGGCCGGCTCCTAATCTGGAAACATCCCCACCATCACACAATACCAAAGCAGCGACAATAAACTACTCAACTTGACGCTGGAGCAGGAGATCCTCAAAAGTGTTCTTGATGATTCAACAGGAGTTACCTTTCTGTTTTGGTTTCCTATATGTGATAATTTACGTACAGGGTTAGGAGGTGTTTCTTATGGTTGACTCTAACTATTTTCATGTCTTCTTCTCTAGTGGTTAGTTAGTGGTTATGTACTCGTAGGTGTTGTAGAAATGTGGAGAGGTTTGTCCCATATTTCCAAGCCCTTATGTGTTCTATGTATCTGACATCAAATGTTCTACCTGTTTGTCCTCTGTATCCGCCTTCACCAGTCGTACACTGTAGTTTATATGTACCTGCTTCCTGGCATATGTCTGTTTTTTGCCAGTTTTGGGGAGGGAATTTTTGTATAGAAATGTCTGTTGTGTATGCTGTGTTTAATCCATGTCTTTCGAAAATGTTGATGATCTTATATGTGAGTTTGTATGTTACTGTGTACCATCTTTCGTTTTCTTTAATCTTTTTCTGATTATGCTGTGTAGCTGTTATGGGAGAAATAAATTAAGTTGTAGCAAGGAAATGCAGTTTTATTTACAGAACCAGTATTCTCTTTTTATTCTCTTCAACAATCCAGCAAAATGTGTGTTCATCTTTTTAGCAATAAGTGGCGTAATTTCTTCATTTTGTTGGCTCAGTACCTACGCACCGCAACATAGTTAATGATTACTTTTACGAAGTCCCATAATTGTTTCTCACTGCAACGTAGAAGCTTCAAATTCGTCCAAGAGATGGTTAAAAACTTTCCCCTGTATTGGTGCACAGGCCTGCGACGTCATCCCCGGGCTAGGCGACGCTTCAAACAGTAAGGTTCCGACACATACGAAAGAAGAGCCACAACTCAGAAGATCGAGTGAGGTATAAGGTGTGTTAATGACGTCACATTGGCATGAAATTTCTCCACAGTTCTGCCCATCGACACCTTGGACAACTAATGCAAAAGGAAGATCGTCACACCGCCTCTTACCTACGTTTCATTCATCCTTTCGACGCCTCTTCCATGGAGGTGACAACCACGACAACACCCAGTGTTGAAATCACGCGGTTTCCTTACGCGTGACACAGGAAAATACTTCAAACACAACGCCGCTCAGAATCGACAAGGAACATCCTTAAGGTGTTAGCATAAAAGGCATTAATGAGACCAATCGTTTGCTTGAGTAGCTAATTCCCACATATTTCTAGTTCGAAACCGTAGTTCGCAGTGTGACGAGGAAAAAGACTGAAACTTGCTGGCAGATTGAAACTCTGTGCCCGACCGAGTCTCGAACTTGCCTTTGCCTTTGCCTTTCGCGGGCAAGTGCTCTACCACCTGAGTTACCGAAGCACGACTCACGCCCGGTCCTGACAACTTCTGCCAGTATCTGTGAGAACCGGGCGTGAGTCGTGCTTCGGTAGCTCAGATGGTGGAGCACTTGCCCGCGAAAGGCAAAGGTCCCGAGTTCGGGCACACAGTTATAATCTGCCAGAAAGTTTCATATCAGCGCACACTCCGCTGCTGGGTGAAAATCTCATTCAGGAATAAGACTATTCAACCCTCCGCTATGGACTTCGTGGAAGGGCAACCGCCACCGCTTTGGTGTACAGGGTGGGGAGGGCCGTACAAAATCCTACGAACGAGATTTGAACGTCACTCGAAACAGCGAAGCGTCTGTATGCTATTACAAACTCCCTGGTTCGCAGCACCTTGTGGCGTGATCAGAGGGATGCGACACTGGCACATGTGTTCCTCTAAGGGTATCCAGTGTGGCAACACCCTCGTGCCAACCACCCACCTCTGTTGAACACCTCAGTGCAATCCTTGTACAGAAACGACAAGCTGAGGTAAAGTCACAGGATCCTGTAGGCGAACTAAGCTGCTGCTCTACAGCCTGCTAATAGGCGCGCTGTTTCGAAAGTGTCTCAAGGGGATGCCTGTTTGCAAGCACCTAGGACTCCAACACAGGTTGCCTCTGTACATATACGCCTTCAAAGTGATCATCAAAGGTGTCACCAATGGTCCCACCGAGCTGGCAGGTCTTAGAGGAGCTCTTTGCTCTTTTATTCACATGTGCCATTATCAACCCCTCCATTCCCCTCCCAACCCCTATGACCGCGCCACACCGGGATGCGAAACAGGAAGACTGGAAAGGTATAACAATCTTTTCGTGAATCAGATCGCGTTCAGAATGCATCAAAAGGTTCTGAACGGTCCTTGTTGGTTCCACAATGTACAGCAGAGCGAAAACTGCGGTCGCACGGTTCTCGAAAGGGGTGCAGTTACGTACAGAGTCATTTTCAGTAGGGTTCACTAGCACGCTATTACCGTAGAGAAGGAAAAAAATATTTGCAAGTTTTTGGGAAGGTTATATGGGACCAAACTGCTGTGGTCATCGGTTCCTAGGCTTATACACTAATTAATATAACTTAAACTAACTTATGCTAAGGACAACACACACATTCATGCCCGAGGGAGGACTCGAACCTGCGACGGGGGTACTTCGAGAAGGGCCGGCCGGAGTGGCCGTGCGGTTGTAGGCGCTACAGTCTGGAGCCGAGCGACCGCTACGGTCGCAGGTTCGAATCCTGCCTGGGGCATGGATGTGTGTGATGTCCTTAGGTTAGTTAGGTTTAATTAGTTCTAAGTTCTAGGCGACTGATGACCACAGATGTTAAGTCCCATAGTGCTCAGAGCCATTTGAACCATTTGAACCATTTGAGCCACTTCGAGAAGGACTCGTCCTGTATTGTCAGCTATGTCCAAAGGTTGTCCAGAACGTCTCTTGTGTCTCATCATACTGAACACTGTCGTTTTCGACCGCAAAATGTGTGGGAAATAACGCCCCAAGGAAATGAGTGGTTTCACTGATCCCCTTAATGCCTCACTCCAACGCCATTTCGTGTTAGTTCCGAACGGCCGTGTGTCTGAAACGTTTTTCTTAGCCATCGACAAGAAAACGGCGTGATTTCAGTGCTTGACGTCACCGTTCTGACCAGCATAGCGGAGATGTCTACGGAAGGTGTGAAATGTGGGTAAGATGGGGTGTGACGATCTTCTCGTCTTGCGACACCTCCGGGTTGGCACTGTGCAGAACTGTGATGAAATTTGGTGCTAGTATAACATCATTAACACACCTTAACCTCAGATGAACTACTGAGTTCTGGACTTGTCTCCCCCTTCTGTGGACACCTTGCTACCCAAAGCGTCGCCTGGGCTCGAGGGTGAAGTCGCTGAGCTCCACGCTTCTGCTCCATTACGTTGGAAGGTTGCACCTTTCAGCTAAATTTTAAGTTCATACGTTTCAGTGGGAGACAATTACGGGGTTTAGAAAAAGTAATGTTCTAGTTGTATGGTGCAGTGGAGATGCTGGACTTACCACACGATTTCGTACAGGTACGTAAATGATAATTCTTAATGAGAGGTATGCAAAGTAAGTATATCGAGAATCCCACATTAGGCCGCCTCTTCTATCTGTACTCCAACACACAGTGCTCCATTGTTATAAGACGTTGCTAAGCTGTTTCTTACTTAATGAGGTTGAACGTTCATTTAAGAAAGTCAACGCGCACGTCTTCTGAAGAAAAGTAAGCCTTATGAGACCAAAAACCAAATGCTACGGTTGCCGCGTTCAAGTCATTACATTTCCATTTCTCCACGTCATACAAGTAACTCTTGCACGTAACATATGTTTTAAAAAATGGTACCAAATGTACTCGGATCATTTCCCCCACATTCGCGTTAATGGTAATATAACGTCTTAGGAGGAGAAAAACTTCTTAGCCAACATTACAAAAAAAAAAAAAAAAAAAAAAAAAAAACACTGTATAGTGGATAACCGGTTTCGGTAAACTATGTTACCATCATCAGTTCTTCGTACAGGTCATTACAAAAATCTTGTGCCAGATGCACATAAAATCTTTTCATTAAATTTCCAGATGCACGACGTATGAAATGAATGTGTTGGCACGTCAAATGTAAAAGTCAATGATATCATGCCTTCGCAGTTGAGAGTCAGTCTTGTGGAGCCCTAATAGGAGTGATGTGTGGTCGTATGGATGCAATGTTGTGGCGATTTGTGTACATAGTAATTTTAACTTTTACTTTTGACTTGCCAACACATTATTCACTTCCTGTGTTGTGCATCTGGAGAACTGATGGAAATATTTTGTGTGCATCTGGCACAGGATTTTTACAGTAACCTGTACGAAGATCTGATGGTAAAATAGCAGTTATCCAGAATACAGTGTTTCATTGGGATATTGGCTAAGACGTTTTTCATCTCCTAAGAAAGTAAGTACAGGTCGCCCCTTCATACTCAGTATGCGTCAACTAAAGTAATGTAATTGTCATTTATTCTTCTCACGCCTAAGACAACACTTTGTTGTTATATGACATTATTATTGCTATGAGTCAAGTTATGGTGAACTGTCTGAATGATTCTGTTTTCGCCATTTGACTACTTTTAATGTCCTTATACATGCACTATTGCAATTTTGGCTTTGTAGCCATTGCTGAGTGAATGATTCCTTATTAGTTAGGGGATATTTCATTTCGTGTTACAAGTCAAGGGCATCATGTTTACTATTTTACCACAATGATATCGCCGTGTTAGAGTCACATATATGGTTTGTTTACGTGACATTTCATTATGATCTCTGTATTTTCCATTAAAGAATATGTTATTCTTGATGTCTGCTACGAAATGGAATTTAGCTTATTTCGAAAGGACAACAGTGAATGGCTTGATAATAGATACAAACCCGAAAATGCAAGACAGTTTCCGAAAGGAAATAAACAAGAGTCAAACGGGGCAAATAGCATCATTGAGACAAATTTTATAGTTGGAATCACGATATTGACCGACCATGAGTTCCCGAGATAATTCTCTCGGGGTACGGTTAATTGTCGAATATTCGACTAGGGTCTCGCAATACTCAGATTTCCACTCAATTACGGTTCTTTCGTTTCCTCATAAACTAAAACTACGTACTCGTCCGTACGTTATACTTCTTTTAACAGTACGTGAAATCATACGCTAGCTATCACGCTCGCGAAATAAATACACAACTGATACATCCAGTGCTAACGACTGACTCCCTGGAAACATGTGCAGTTAACAAGCAGTAGCACGTGTATCTCACTAACAAAACTATCCACAGCGGATTTAGTGATACTCGGGTGTGCCTGATGCCTGAGAAAAGAGAAACCAATCCGCAACATTCACTAATACGATCACGGACTTCTGTGCGGTCGTGGTACGTCACGATAACGATTTGCTCTTGATTTCAATGTTGTTGTTGTTGTTGTGGTCTTCAGTCCAGACTGGTTTGATGCAGCTCTCCATGCTACTCTATCCTGTGCAAACTTCTTCATCTCCCAGTACCTATTGCAACCTACATCCTTCTGAATCTGTTTAGTGTATTCATCACTTGGTTTCCCTCTACGATTTTTACCCTCCACGCTGCCCTCCTATACTACATTGGTGATCCCTTGATGCTTCAGAATATGCCCTACCAACCGATCCCTTCTCCTCGTCTAGTTGTGCCACAAATTTATCTTCTCTCCAATTCTATTCAGTACCTCCTCATTAGTTACGTGATCTAAACATCTAATCTTCAGCATTCTTCTGTAGCACCACATTTCGAAAGCTTCTATTCTCTTCTTGTCTTAACTGTTTATCGTCCATATTTCACTTCCATACATGGGTACACTCTATACAATTATTTTCAGAAACGACATCCTGACTCTTAAATCTATACTCGATGTTAACAAATTTCTATTATTCGGAATCGCTTTCCTTGCCATTGCCAGTCTACATTTTAAATCCTGTTATGCAGTGCTAGCCAGCAATATTCTTATATAAATTTCAACGAAACCAGACAACAGCCCCGCGCCAACCCAAACCCGGCATCCAGTTGTATAGCAAGTAACATAACGCCCATGTCAATGACTGGCAGGTGAAGCAAGAAGGAAGATGCAGAGTGCAGGTAGCATTGACTAAGTGTGTACAATAATCGAGATCACTTGCACTAAGGGTTTATTACTTTGCTTAAACAGTGTGATGGGTTCAAGTACGCAGATAATTTTTAGGAAATCACTCTAAACTGTATTTCAAGTACTTAATAAAACGTAAGAAATATTTTACAAGGAGATTTGATAGTAACTGTAGCGTTATATGGAATTCCAGTACAGATTGTAACCAGCTGACTGTTGACATTTACTACAGAAAGAAAGTGATTTTCTTCTCAGTACACTGATGCTCCACGTCTACCTGGTTCAGAGAAGATTAATTGAGAGCTAATAGAGCGGAGCAGTAGCAACCTCCAGTGTTTTTATGCTTCACAATGCAAGGTGAAAATTAATTCGGCTGCAGAAAATGACGGAAATTATTGGAAAAATTTCGAGCCCGTGCAACCGGAATTTCAGTTCTCTCTCTCTCTTTCTCTCTCTCTTTCGGTTATCGAAGAAAGTTCTTGCTGGGGTTGAATAATCCGTCCCCGTACTGCTTTCATGCCCTCGCTGGCCCTTTCTGTGTTCCGGGGAAGGGAGAGGGAAAAAGGGAGGGGGGGAGGGAAACGTGGAGCGTGAACAGTGTGGTTGCTGGGGGGGGGGGAGGGGGGAGGGGCAGGAGAGCCGGGCCAAGGCAGACAGCGAGCACGAGTTCGGAATTCTGTTGACAGCCGGCTCATTCAGCTGGTTGGAAATTCCGAACGTCGGTGTCAGGTGCAGGTAAGTCTGCCGATGGCTGCATCGAGCGTAGCGACATGGCGCGGCCCCCAGCAGTCGTACAGCCACCAGGAAAGGCAGCGCCACGTGTGCTCAGAAATGCAGGCGTGCCGTCTCCGCCACCGGCTATTTGTAACACTGTCGCTTGGCGAGAATAATTGCATAAACAATCAGCGATCGTACAATGGCATTCTCGGAACAAGTCTGTGTCTCAGCCGTCAGTAGTTTCAATCAGACCATCTTGCTACTTCCATAGCGATGACGTCAGTTGTGAAGTATTTTGTTCTGGAGAGCCAAAGCTATCTACACTACTGGCCATTAAAATTGCTACACCACGAAGATGAGGTGCTACAGACGCGAAATTTAACCGACAGTAAGAAGATGCTGTGATATGCAAATTATTAGCTTTTCAGCGCATTCACACAAGGTTGACGCCGGTGGCGACACCTACAACGTGATGACATGAGGAAAGTTTCCAACCGATTTCTCATACACAAACAGCAGTTGACCGGCGTTGACTGGTGAAACGTTGTTGTGATGCCTCGTGTAAGGAGGAGAAATGCGTACCATCACGTTTCCGACTTTGATATAGGACGGATTGTAGCCTATCGCGATTGCGGTTTATCGTATCGCGACATTGCTGCTCACGTTGGTCGAGATCCAATGACTGTTAGCAGAATATGGAATCGGTGTGGGTTCCGGAGGGTAATACGGAACGCCGTGCAGGATCCCAACGGTGTCGTATCACTAGCAGTTGAGAAATGCCTACCATCAGCTTTCCGACTTTGATAAAGTTCGGACTGTAGCCTATCGCGATTGCTGTTTATCGTATCGTGACATTGCTGCTCGCGTTGGTCGAGATCCAATGACTGTTAGCTGAATACGGAATCGATGTGTTCAGGAGGGTAATACGGAACGCCGTGCTGGATCCCAAACGGCCTCGTTTCACTAGCAGTCGAGATGACAGGCATCTTATCCGCATGGCTGTAACGGATCGTGCAGACACGTCTCGATCCCTGAGTCAACAGATGGGGACGTTTGCAGGACAACAACCATCTGCACGAACAGTTCGACGATGTTTTCAGCAGCATGGACTATTAGCTCGGACACCATGCCTGCGGTTGCCCTTGACGCTGCATCACAGGCAGGAGCGCCTGCGATGGTGTACTCAACGACGAACCTGGGTGCACGAATGGCAAAACGTCATTTTTTCGTATGAATTCAGGTTCTGTTTACAGCATCATGATGGTCGCATTCGTGTTTGGCGACATCGCGGTGAACGCACATTGGAATCGTGTATTCGTCACCGCCATACTGGCGTATCACCCGGCGTGATGGTATGGGGTGCCATTGGTTACACTTCTCGGTCAGCTCTTGTTCGCATTGACGGCACTGTGAACAGTGGACGTTACATTTCAGAATGTGTTACAACCCGTGGCTCTCCCCTTCATTCGATCTCTGCGAAACTCTACAATTCAGCAGGTTAATGCACGACCGCATGTTGCAGGTCATGTACAGGCCTTTCTGGATACAGAAAATGTTCGACTTCTGCCCTGACCAGCACATTCTCCAGATCTCTCACCAATTGAAAACGTCTGGTCAATGGTGGCCGAGCAACTGGCTCGTCACAATACGCCAGTCACTACTCTTGATGAACTGTGGTATCGTGTTGAAGCTGCATGGGCAGCTGTATCTGCACACGCCATCCAAGCTCTGTTTGACTCAATGCCCAG
Source organism: Schistocerca americana (assembly GCF_021461395.2). NCBI lineage: Eukaryota > Metazoa > Arthropoda > Insecta > Orthoptera > Acrididae > Schistocerca > Schistocerca americana. The sequence continues at coordinate 497,592,045 of NC_060126.1, read as the reverse complement.
GCGTATCAAGGCCGTTATTACGGCCAGAGGTGATTGTTCTGGGTACTGATTTCTCAGGATCTGTGCACCCAAATTGCGTGAAAATGTAATCACATGTCAGTTCTAGTGTTACACATTTGGCCAATGAATACCCGTTTATCATCTGCATTTCTTCTTGGTGTAGCAATTTTAATGGCCAGTATTGTATATTACTATAGGGCCAACCCGATACGTTGTTCACGGTATATGATGCCAGTTGAAGGTTGCCTACCTAACAGTTTCCAGGGAAGGGAAAAACGCTATTTTGAATATTTCGTATACACAATCACCGAGTTTACAATTTTTCGAGTGTATTGATAATCTACTTATTAAGAGGTTTATCTAAAAACTGCTTAGGCTTCTGCGGCCAGAGTTAGTTGTCATTAAAATTTTCTGAATGTCGTATAATCTCACAATGTGAAAAACTCTACGGGAGAAATCTACGTTCCGGCCACACTCACAGTGGCCTTCTTCTGGCTTGGTTTCTCGTAGGTAATTTGTTATGATCTGCATCTTCCCAGATGAAGGACACTGTAATAGTTGGCGAAACGTTGGTTTCTCCTCGTAGTTTTTTACATCATGACATCGTAGCTCAGAAAACTTTTATGTCAACAGATTTAATCTTATGTTAATGGTTCACTACAGTGAGGCAAGTTGTTACAAACTGTGTATATGTCATGAGCCAGCGTAACGTATCTCGTGCGAATCATCCAGGATATATTAAAACAGTATTTGAGAATGACAGCACTTACAGATTTCTATAAAACTCAATACGTAATTTCAAGCCTTTTTGAAACATTTCGTCGCTGACACCCGCATGAAATGACGAAAGTCTTTAACACCATAAATAATGTTTTAATTTATTAATTTTTCATAATTAACTCTACTCGCAATACACTTTGCAGACAGTGTCCACATACCAGGTGCAGAAATATGAAACCGGAATTTGGTTACATTAATTACAAGTATGTTGTTTGAAATTGATAAACAATATTTGATTCAAAATAATCTCCATTGCTATTCATACATTTCTCCCAAGTGTCCAGCAGGTTATGAATACCACGCCAATAAAACCGGTTCTTGTAGCGAACCATTCAGAGAGCCTTATTCGTACATTTTCATACGATTTGAAGCGTTGTTCAGCGAGAGCGTGTCCCAGTAATACAAACAGATGATAATCAGATGAAGCCAAGTTTGGAGAATAGGCCTCATGCCCTATTATTTCCCAAATGAACGCCTCTATCGGTCCTCCGTTATGCTGTGTGTGATGGGGCGTTATCATGGAGCAATATGATTTTGTGTTGCCTTTTTCCATATTCTGCAATGTTCGATTTAAATCCATAATTTTCTGTTAGTAGCGATCAGTTTCAACGGTTTCATCAGGTTTTAGCAGCACAAAATAGATGACACCCTTCTGATCCCATCAAACACGCAGCATTGTCTTCTTTGCAAAGCGATATGCTCTTGCAGGGGATGTCGATGGTTTGCCTGGATTCACTCATGATTTACAGTGCTTAGCATTCGGAAAATATATCATCACCAGTTACTATTCGATGGAGAAACCAATTTCTATTGTATCCGGGGAGCAGCATTTCATTTTGCTTGCTGTCTTTCTTTCAGTTCATGCGGAACGCATTACCCCACTTTCTGTGCCTTTCCCATAGCTTTCGACTGAAGAGAAACGGCTTTTTGTGTCACTTTCAATTGCTGCACGAGTCCCTGTTGAGTCTGGGTATCATCTTCATCCAATAAGACCTGCAGTACCTTGTCTTGGAAATTTTTCGGTGATTTCCCGCGCTAGTCGCTTCTCACGTTTACGCTTTAGAATATTTTGAACCACTCGCAACACTGTGTTTTCACAACATCATGTTAGCCGAAAGCTTCGACAAGCATTCGATGCGATTTTGCAGCAGTTTTTTCAAATCGTAACAGAAAACCAATGCTGTCCCCAAATCGTAGTTCATAGGCACAAAACTCGACATGTTACAGTTTTGTAACATATACCGTGTAACATCTTGGGTTGTCGGGTATTCTGCCGGATATCAGCGTCGTACTTGCACGATATTTCGGTCACGTAGCTCGAGACCTTCATCAGGTGCGACCTGAGACTGCTCCTCGAGTGGACCTGGTCCAGTATTTATGCCTATGGCCTTCCCCCTCCACCAACGGCTGCAGGCGCTTCCTCTGTGGTCCGCGCCCATTCCCTGCGACCTGCTGGAGCGTTGCTGCTCCGTTTTCCGTCCGCTGCGGTTCTAGGTGTTCCCTCTGCGGTCCGCGCCCACCAAACCCGCTCCTGGGGCTTTCATCTACGGTCTGGGGTACAAGGCGGTCCCCCTGCGGTCCGTGACCGCTCACCACGACCTGTTGGATCGTTGCCGCTCCGTTTTTCGTCCGCTGCGGCTCTGGATGTTCCCTCTGCGGTCCGCGCCCACCAGTCCCACTTCTGGGTGTTCCATCTTCGGTCTGGTGCTCCTGGCAGTCCGTCAGGGGCTCGTTTTCCATCTCCATGTCTCTGGTTCTTCTGTCTGTGTAGTGTTGCAGCTGGCCCCGTTGCTCCTTTAACAATTCCAGAGCCGGATCCCAGGCTTTGCTTAGCTGGTACCCTGTGTCACGATTCACAAGATCGTCAGCCATTTTAATCTCAATCGATTCTCTTATAACACTGTCCCAAAATATGGGTGCTTGTGCTAGAATCGTGGTATCCTCATACTTCATGGTATGATCTAGTTCTAGACAGTGTTCAGCAATGGATACACGGACAGACAAATTGAGAGGGCACTCCGACCAGCCACTATACCACAGGTTTCTGAAGATGACAAAGATGAAGCAAAGAAGGTGGCATATCTGCCCTATGCTGGCTCTATTTCTGCCAGAATCAGTAGGATCCTGCGTAAACACAATATCAATTGTGTTTTCTGTCCATCCAACAAGATCGGGGGACTGCTGGGGAGTGTCAAAGACGACCTGGGGTTACGAAAACCAGGGATTTACAATATACCTTGTCAATGTGGCATGTCCTACATTGGCCAGACGACAAGAACTGTGGAGATCAGGTGCAAAGAACATCAGAGGCACACTAGATTAAGACAGGTGACTAAGTCAGCCATTGCTGAACACTGTCTAGAACTAGATCATACCATGAAGTATGAGGATACCAAGATTCTAGCACAAACACCCAGATTTTGGGACAGTGTTATAAGAGAATCGATTGAGATTAAAATGGCTGACGATCTTGTGAATCGTGACACAGGGTACCAGCTAAGCAGAGCCTGGGATCCGGCTCTGGAATTGTTAAAGGAGCAACGGGGCCAGCTGCAACACTACACAGACAGAAGAACCAGAGACATGGAGATGGTAAACGAGCCCCTGACGGACTGCCAGGAGCACCAGACCGAAGATGGAACACCCAGAACTGGGACTGGTGGGCGCGGACCGCAGAGGGAACATCCAGATCCGCAGCGGACGAAAAACGGAGCGGCAACGCTCCAACAGGTCGTGGTGAGCGGGCGCGGACCGTAGGGGGAACGCCTGGTACCCCAGACCGTAGATGAAACCCCCAGGAGCGGGTTTGGTGGGCGCGGACCGCAGAGGGAACACCTAGAACCGCAGCAACGGAGCAGCAACGCTGCAGCAGGTCGCAGGGAATGGGCGCGGACCACAGAGGAAGCGCCTGCAGCCGTTGGTGGAGGGGGAAGGCCATAGGCATAAGTACTGGACCAGGTCCACTCGAGGAGCAGTCTCAGGTCGCACCTGATGAAGGTCTCGAGCTACGTGACCGAAATATCGTGCAAGTACGACGCTGATATCCGGCAGAACCCCCGACAACCCAAGATGTCATTAGATCGCCGGGAAAGCCTGAAGAGTTACATATACCGTGTAGTTCGTAGGCACAAAACTCGATATGTTACAGATTTGTAACAGATACCGATGTATGGAACTGGGGTTACTGTATGTTGGACATTCGTCGGCAGCCTTTGCAGGAAGCAGATGGCGCTGCAGACGCGGTCTCATGAGCCCTATAGTGACGGCTAGCACCACTTACAGGGAAATTCCGGTTTCATACTTCTACACCTGGTATACCGTCCGCCCCGAGTAGCTGACTGGTCAGTGCGACAGAGTGTCATTCCTAAGGGGCCCGGGTTCGATTGCCAGCTCGGTCGGAGATTTTCTCCGCTCAGGGACTGGGTGTTGCGTTATCCTAATCACCATCATTTCATCCCTATCGACGCGCAAGTCGCCAAAGTGGCGTCAAATTGAAAGACTGCCTCATGGCGAACGGTCTACCCGACAGGAGGCCCTAGTCACACGACATTTACATTTTTACCTGGTATACCAATGAATGTCCCGACGAGACACAATTCAGTAGGTGTGACGTCATAAACAGAGGGATGCATGAAAAATTTGCTTTTGCTTAAAACGAAGCTCAGATTACACAGACTACATCCACCCACTGAGAGTACTTAGTGTCTTCCAGCAAAGTTAAGCCTTTTGAGTCTTCAGCCGTAGAGGTTTTACATGCTTTACGGCAGATATGTAACACGTTAACTAATTTGCAAGGTAATGACGCTTGAAGCTGTTTTGCGAACGGGAGTTCGATTCTTTACAGAATTGGGAGTTTATTGGTTCTTTTATATACAGCTATAGCGACATTTCTCACTGCAGCGGGGCCAGCGAGATATACGGGCCTTGTAACGCTCCCGTGACGTCACACTAGTCGACATGTCCGCCACACTCCGTGGAATCTTCGCTCCATTAAGGAATATCAATATTTAATTGAAAAGATATCAGCTAAGGTCCTTAATTTTGTTGTATGCTATCGAGAACTTGTACACATTGAAAAACGCATTCAAGAATTGTTAAACGCGTTTGTAGTAGTTACTCGCTCCCCGTCGACAGCTGCTGACATGGCTCGTTAAGACATGCAATGTCACGTGCTTTGACGTACGTGGCACGTCAAGTCTTTCTGTTGGGTCTCAGACCCGTATTCCACTATCAAATTTATTTGTCAAAGTTGGTATGTCAAATATTTATATCAAAGAAGTTTAATGGTGTAATAGAGCACTTTGTCAAATCTCTTACGTCTTCAAATAAATTTGATCAAATCCAGGGCCGCGCTGTAGATTTGATCATAAAAGTCGCTGGTCTCCTGTTCACTGCACTGTGACATGTTACCACGTGGAGCGCTAGCATCGTTGCAACGTTCTGTATCTGCAGTGTGTTTATAAACATGGGCGGTAAATACAAATGGTGTGTACCGACAACTACAGAATTAATACAGATGTATGAAGCTGATGAGGCACTTTACAACGTGAGGCACCCTGAATAAAAAAACAGATTTAGAAGATTGGAGACGTGACCTAACCTAACCTAATCTAACCTAACCTGCCTCTCTCATGAAGCAAGTAATCGGATTGTTACAGTGAGCCTGTCTTTTGCAGATATAACAGCTCTTAAGTGAGTATTGTGCTTTGTGATATGAGGATACACTGGAGTGAGCATGTATGCTCGACCATGCTTAAGTAATTTATGTATGACTTGACGTCCTACACTACAAGCTCACGTAACAAGTTTTGTCGAATGCTTCTATCGTCTCGTCGTAAAACACACGGCTTCACCAAGGTACGTTTCCTTCGTTTCCCCCTCTTCTCTTTCACATGTGCACAAGTGCAATTGTGGTATATGCAAATGCTGCGGTTAATAAGAAGTTGTTGTTGTCAGCCATCTTGAACTTTGACGCAAAATATGATGACAGTTTAATACCCGTTAATGCTGTTATTGTCTATGCTGGTGGCTGAAACAGGACGCTTCCAAAAATATTATTAATTTCTTATGTGTCAGGCGTAATAGTGTGATAAACTTCATCACAACATTACAGGCAATCCGTCACATGCATTTCTTTTCCGAATGTTGAAATAATGAAATACATTTCAATAAGATGAACTTCGTTTCATGAAGCTACGTGAAAAGCATTATTAAGACCAAGAAGGACGCTTTCGTCTGATATATTTAAGGAAAGACATCATCCCACTGGGCACTATTATAAAATGTCGTTAATCAGTATTGCTAGCTTTGGGATTGGCCCAGTTTGTTACGTTATAAGCGCACTTTAAATGGGCCATGCATGAAGTTAGTAGTGCTGCATAAACTACATTATTGTAACTGAACAGAATGGATTGATGTGTTTTCTCAACAGTGACACATTCGAAACATTTAAAACTTATGATACCCACGCCGCATCTGAGTTGTTATTTCTTACTTTCCTAGTTGGGTTCAAAAATGGATCAAATGGCTCTGAGCAATATGGGACTTAACTTTTGATGTCATCAGTCCCCTAGAACTTAGAACTACTTAAACCTAACTAACTTAAGGACTTCACACACATCCATGCCCGAGGCAGGATTCGAACCTGCGACCGCAGCGGTCGCGTGGTTCCAGAGTGTAGCGCCTAGAACCGCTCGGCAACACGGGCCGGTTCCTAGTTGGGTTGGGGGGTTGTTTGGGGGGAGGAGACCAGACAGCGAGGTCATCGTTCTCTTCGGATTAGGGAGGGACTGGGAAGGAAGTGGGCCGTGCCCCTTCAAAGGAACCATCCTGGCATTTGCCTGGAGCGATTTAGGGAAATCACGGAAAACCTGAATCAAGATGGTCAGACACGGGATTGAACCGTCATCCTCCCGAATGCGAGTCCAGTGTGCTAGCCATTGCGCCACCTCGCTCGGTTTACTTTCCTGCTTACATAAACCGTACTTAAATACAGTTGACTCAATTTATACTATAGTATTATTATTATAGTATATTTATGAAAGAAGAATATTTACTAACGTTGTCATACGCACTTAAAATGTAAAAGGAGAATCTCGTGTCATAAAGTCCAGCAGGCTGCTCGTTGCAGCTCCACTCTTAGATTCGGCATATATTAACTACGGAGATGGAGACAAGACAATTCATAGTCAATGTACAAGAAATTGTAACACTGACCTTATTGAACATATCAGCTTTTGGATTCTAGAGATTACACCACCTGAGATGCATGAAACCATTGAATTTTTCTCCATTTCATTCATGAATAGGGCAGAGTAGTGACTGGCCGGCTGTTGGCAAAGTACCTTACGAAGCATCGATGAATGGCGACAGACTCCACAATCCTAAATTTTCGAAAACTGTTTGACACGACATCCGTTATATAAGTAGCGAGAAGATTTCTTAATAGGACCTAGCACGCTGTCCTGAGTGGCGTGTGTTCATCACAGACAAGCGTATTTTCAAGAGGGCTCCAAGGAAAGGCGATAGGAACTTTCCTGTCCTCTGTATACATATAAGGCCTGATGTGAAGTGTTACAACGTGGAATAACACAATAAATATATCACCGTTTTGTGGTTTATTCACACGCCACTGATACGAAATAGTTCTGCTACCAATCGCTAAGTTGCAGATGAAAACTTTATGAAAATTACACAAGCTGATGGTGGTTATACCATTGTCCAGAACACGCTAGTGAAATGCGGTACGCCGTCGAAAATCACACTTCCGTTGACAAACTAAGCCTAGTGAACGTTGAAGTCCAAGTTCCAATAGCGTTCGATTTTACCTCCAAAGCGCAGCCAAATCCTGATCGAACAGAAGGTCCATCGTAGCGTAGCACTTTCTAGTTGCGGAGAAGAACACAGCAAGATGAGAACTGGGTTGCAGATGTCGGTAGTGGTGTTAAATAAGGCTCCATAGCCGGCGGCCGGGGTCGCTGTATGTTCTGGCTGGTCAATTGCTAAGTGTTATGGGTTCCCAATCGCTCGGCTTTGAAGCGCGCGTGCGCGAAGGCGGCCTGCGATGGTAGCAGCGGGCCGCATATTAGGTGATGTGCGGCCAACGATGCGTTTCTCGGCCGCGCGTAATAGGGCGCCGCTGCCCCGTGCGGAGATTAAATAGTGATGGATACCACACACTTTCCCCGTTGGGAAAGCTGGGAAGCATCTGCTGGGAATGGACGCCACATCAATGCGATCCTACTCCGAGTCCTCAGAGTAATTAGTGATTCAGGGCATAGGAGCATATGGACGAAAATGCCCTGGCCGTCGGCGAAGCTTGTTGGTGTGGACATCGGCAGCGGTTCAGATGAAGCAGGAAGAGCCAGCGTCTTGTCTTCTTCTTCATCCGGAATTACTTGTGGTTGGTGACCTAGCGCCCTTTGGGACTGGGCAATGACTGAGGCCAATCGCTCTTTCTGGAGTATGGTGTTGGTCAGTGCGATATGGGCAAAACGTTTGGCGTTACGCTGGCTGGGTGGGTTGGGTAGGACAGGAACCAGGAGATTGGCAATGAGAGTGTGGAGAGGTGGACGGAAAAAATAAGTTGGAGACGAAGTTAATTGGCACGTCACCGAAGCTGCAGGTCCGGAAGCTGCACACTGAAGAACTTCCAGCCCCAGTGCTGGACAATTGTTCCTGGAATCCACGCTGGTTGCTAGCCAAATCCTTTTGCTCACACCAAGATCCCAGGGTGGAACTTGGAAGCAGGTAGTAGTGCTGCTGGCCATGGTGTCAGCATGATCAGTCTTAAGATGGTCCTGGGGTGCTGCCTGTGGAGAAGTTCCACTGGACTTCTGATCCCATTAGGGGTGGACGTATAATTCCTCAAAAAAAAAAAAAAAAAAAAAAAAAGGAAAAGAAGTTAGTGACTCTGGAGTAATTTCATCATCTTCTTCATCTGACAGTTGAAAGTGCGGACCAGCCTCTCGACTTCTCCATTAGATAGCAGATGGAAGGAGGCATTGGAATGTGGCGAATGCAATGCTGGTCACAGAAAGAACGAAACTCCTCGTTACAGAACTGTGGACCATTGTCATGTAAAAGCACTTCTGGCAGACCTTCAGTCGCAAAATTTTTTTCTAAGGCTGTGGTGATGTTAGTGGTTGACTTGGCATAGCATTGGACAATGTATGGCAATCTGCAGCAAGCATCAACCACTATCAAGAACATAGCGTTAAACACTGTTCCAGCAAAATTAGCGTGTACATGCCCCCAAGGGTGAGCACATGGTGGCCAAGAAGCATGAATACCGTGGGGCTGCCTGCTGGCTTTGGGAGGATGGACATGTTTGTGTCAGTCATTCAATCTCCTGGTTCATGCCCGGCCATTGAGTGAAACTGCGAGCCAGGACTTTAGTACGAGATATCGCCCGTTGACCTCGATGCTATAGTTGCAGGATGTGCTGACGTACAGAATAAGGAATGACTACTCGCGATGTCCCTCGTTGGAAACGAGTGGAACTATTCTTCGATCATCATTAGCTGATGGCTGGCATTAAAGAACTGACGGAACGCCGCGGAAGCCTTGGGAGATTGTCGTTAAGGCCATTCATAAAGTAGGCGACTCCAGACATGTCAGAGTACCTCGTCGTTACTGGTTACGTCTACAAACCGCGAGCTGGTAATGGGAAAACGATTTATGGTGGCTTGTACCTATTCATCGAGGTAAAAACATTGTATTTCGTCATTGTCGAACACTGTATCGCGTCCCCACGGAAGGCGAAAGAGGGCATCAGCGTTGGTATACTCCATCGTGTTGCTGAAGTGAATCTCATAATGAAAGCTCTCCAGAAACGAAGCCCAGCGCTGGAGGCATTGAGCAGTCCGTTCTGGAATCTCTGCTGCTGGGTTGAATAAGGAGATCAGCGGTTTACGGTCTGTGACGAGGTGAAACTTCGTGCCATGAACAACAACGTGAAATTTCTTTAATGTTAAGATTATGGCCAACGATTCTTTTTCTAATTGAGAGTACCTGGTTGGGTCTCAGCCAATGTTTTCGATTCAGAGGCAACAGAGTGCTTAGAGTCATCCGCCTCCATGTGCGCCAGGACCGCTCTGACGCCTGTATCAGATGCGCCCTTTACAATAACTATGTGCTTTGTTGGATCAAACCGTTCGAGCCGTCAACAATTTGGATTTCGACCTGTGGAAGGCGCGCTCGCAATCTGGTGTCCACTGGAAAGCCTCCGATTTATTGCATAACTTGTACGAAGGGGCGGTTTCGGTTGCTGCTGTGAGTAAGAACTTGCGCAATACGATATACTCCACAGAAAGGAACGAAGTTGCTTAAGTGTTGTTGGTCTGGGAAGTTTGATTATGTCTTCGGCTTGTTTATCCAGTGGACGAATGACTGAATTGGAAAGGATGTGGTCGAGGTACCCTACATTTTTCTTTTCGGCACTTTAGGCCAGCCTCCCTTAAGACGTTGAATTAAGATTTCAGATTTCAAATGTGTTCCTCCACTGTTCTCCATATTACAATGATATCGTCTAAATAGTCAGGGCATCTACCAACTTTGAGTACTAACGTTTCCAAAAATCGCTGAAAAATATCAGGGGCACTTGGTATACCAATCTCCCTTCAGGGTTTCAAACTATAAAACCCATGAGGGGTGTTAAGTGTAAGAAAGTGTTTAGATTCTGCATCAAGGGGAAGTTGGACGTATGCACCCATTATGCCTGTTTTAGAGAAGAAGTTTCCACCATTTGACAGTAATTGTTCCGGCTTAGGAATAGGATATGTCTCAATCTCTGGTTGGACGTTGACAGTTACTTTAAAATCGCCGCGTAGGCGAATCTTCCCCGATGGATTTCGCACAGTGACTAGTGGGGTAGCCCATTGACTAGAAGGAATAGGTTGTAGAGCTCCAGTCGCAGTTAGGCGATCCAATTCTTCCTTCACTTGGTCTCTGAGAGCTAACGAAACGACGCAGGCTCGAAAGTGCCAAAGCCGTGCGTTATGTTTCAGTACAAAAATGTACTCAGAGGAATCACTGTTAACGACTAAGAAGCTATTGTGGCGGGTGACATTGTAATATGTCGATGGCAGTTGGAGCTGACCGCGTAGTGGGAAGCTATATTTATTATACGCCATTATACATCTCTTTGTTTCTTGCAGGGGAGGAGGACCAAGTTTCAAATAGATACTGCAATTCGGAATACTCACGGCTGCGCCAGTGTCTACTTGTAATTGAACTGGTTTCTCTGCAATTTACACTTCTGCGAAAAGCTTATTGGATGTCTGCTAATGGTCTATAATATCTTCCAGATTAACAACCGTCTGCCCGGCAGGAGGCTGTCATGTCTGACGGGACTTACGACATTCTAAAGCTAAATGGCCATTGGATGAACAATGTCGGCAATAGGCCCATCTGTAACGACAGCCTTGACGTCGACGTTTTTTAAAACAACCCGGACAAAATGGTTCAAATGGCTCTGAGCACTATGGGACTTAACATTGGATGTCATCAGTCCCCTAGAACTTAGAACTACTTAAACCTACCTAACCTAAGGACATCACATACATCCATGCCCGAGGCAGGATTCGAACCTGCTACCGTAGCGATCGCTCGGTTCCAGACTGTAGCGCCTGGAACCGTACGGCCACTCCGGCCGGCTTTCTTGCATTGGTAAATTGCTCCCCAGAAGGAAATAACATGGGTATGCCGCTGGTAATATTGAGGCAGCAATGAAAGAATATTTGAAAAGGTGAGCTCTGAAGGCTTAGATAAGGCGGCCTGTAGATGGCTGCTGGATTGGTTCCATTTTTATTGTGTTAAAACCAGGAATAACATAGTAAATGTATCACCGTTCTACGGTTTATTGACACACCACTGATACAACACACTTCTGTTACTAAGTGCTAAGTTGTAGATGAACACTATATTGACTGTATATAAACTGATGGTAGTTATACCATTGTCCAGCACGCGAAAGTGAAATGCGGTATGCCGGCGGAAATCACACTTCCGTTCACGTCCTAAGCCTCTTGAACGTTCAAATTCCAGAATAGTATTCTGATTCTAAGTCCAGAGCGCAGCCAAATGAATATCGAACCAGGTCCAACACGCCGTAGCTCTTCCTAGTTGTGGAGTAGAACATAACACGATGAGTACTGGCTTGTAGACGTGGTTTTTTTTTAGTCTTCCTCATGGTTCGATGCGACCCGCCACGAATTTCTCCGCTGTGCCAACCTCTTCATCTCATAGTAGCACTTGCAACCTACGTCCTTAATTATCTGTTCGATGCATTCCAGTCTCTGTCTTCCTCTACAGTTTGTGCCCTCTACAGCTCCCTCTAGTATCACGGAAGCCAGTCCCTCATTTTATAACAGATGTCCTATCACCGTGTCCCGTCTCATTATCAGTGATTTACACATATTCCTTTCCTCTCCGATCTTGCGCAGGGACTCTTCATTCCTTACCTTATCAGTGCACCTATTTTCCTACATTCGTCTGTAGGACCACATCTCAAATGCTTCGATTCTCTTCTGTTCCAATTTTCCCACAGTCCATGTTTCACTACCACACAATGCTGTACTCCAAACGTAAATTCTCAGAAATTTCTTCCTCCACTTAAGGCCTATGTTTAATACTAGTAAATTTCTCTCGGCCAGGACAGCCCTTTTTACCAGTGCTAGTCTGCTTTTGATGTCCTCCTTGCTCCGATCGTGACTGGCTATTTCGCTGCATAGGTAGCAGAATTCCTTAACCTCATCTACTTCGTGCCCATCAGTCCTGATGTTAAGTGTCTCGCTGTTCTCACTGCTGCTACTGCTCATTACTTTCGTCTTTCTTCGATTTACTCTCCATCCATACTCTGTACTCATTAGACTGTTCATTCCATTCAGCAGATCATGTAGGTCTCCTTCACATTCACTCAGTTAGCAATGTCAGCGAATCCTACCATTGATACCCTTTCACCTTGAATTTTAATTCCATCTCTGAACCTTTCTTTTATTTCCATCATTGCTTCTTAGAACTAAAGATTGAACGGTAGGGGCGAAAGACTACATCCCTGTCTTGCACCCTTTTTAATCTGAGCATTTCGTTGTTGGTCCTCCACTCGTATTATTCCCTCTTGGTTTTTGTACGTATTGTATATTACCTCTCTCTCCCCACAAGTTACCCTTATTTTTTTCAGAATTTCGAACATCTTGCGCCATTTTATATTGTCGAACGCTTTTTCCAGATCAAAAAATCCTATGAACGTGTCTTGATGATCTTTAATCTTGCTTCCACTATCAACTGCAACGTTAGAGTTGCCTCTCTGGTGCGTTTGCCTTTTTTAAAGCCATCTAACACATCCTCAGTTTTCTTTCCATTCATCTGTATATTATTCTTGTCAGCAACTTGGACGCATGAGCTGTTAATTGTGCGATGATTATCGCACTTTTCAGCTCTTGCAGTCTTCGGAATTAAGTGGATGATATTTTTCCGAAATTCAGACGTTATATTGCCAGACTCATATATTCTACAAATCAACGTGAGTAGCCGTTTTGTTGCCACGTCCCCTAATGATCTTAGAAATTCTGATGGAATGTTATCGATCCCTTCTGCCTTATATGATCTCAAGTCCTCCAAAGCTCTCTTAATTCTGATTCGAATACTGGATCCCTATCTATTCTAAATCGACTCCTGTTTCTTCTTCTATCGCATCAGATAAATCGTCCCGCTCACACAGGCCTTCAGTGTACTCTTTCCACATATCCGCTCTCTCATCTGCATTTAACACTGGAGTTCCGGTTGTACTCTTAATGTTTCCACCCTTGCTTTTAATTTCACCGAAGGTTGTTTTGACTTTCCTATATGCTCAGTCAGTCCTTCTGCATATCATTTCTTTTTCGATATCTTCAGATTTTTCATGCAGCCATTTCGTCTTAGATTCCCTGCACTTCGTATTTATTTCATTCCTCAGCGACTTGTATTTCTTTGTTCCTGAATTTCCCTGAACATTTTTGTACTTCCTTCTTTCATCGATCGGCTGAAGTATGTCTTCTATTAGCCAAGGTTTCTTTGGATTTACCCTGTCTGCACCTATGTTTTTCTTTCCAGGCTATGTGATTGACGTTTTTAGAAATGTCCATTCCTCTTCAACTGTACTGCCTACTGCGCTATTCCTTATTGCTGTATCTACAGTCTCAGAGGACTTCAAGGGTATCTCGTCATTCCTTACTATTTCCGTAATCCACTTCTTTGCATATGGATTCTTCCTGACTAATCTCGTAAACTTCAGCCTACTCTTCATCACTACTAGATTGTGATCTGAGTCTATATCTGCTCCTGTATACTTTTTACAATCCAGAATCGGATTTCGGAATCTCTGTCTCACCATGATGTAATCTAACTGAAATCTTCCCGTATCACCCAGCCTTTTGCAAGTACACCTCCACGTCTTCTTGAACACAGTATTCGGTGTTACTGGTTGAAATATCTCCTCTCTCAAACCTTGGCCCCAAGCCCCTACTCTCCTGTAACCTTTTCCTCCACTCCTTCTGCTTCAACTGCATTCCACTCCCCAACAGAATTAGATATCCATCCCCCTCTCAATATCCTCATACACTTTCTTCATCTCTTCCTCTTCAGCTTGCGACGTCGGCATGTATACTTGTACTGTCGTTGTCGGCGTTGGTTTGCTGTCGGTTCTCATAAGAATAACGCTATCACTGAACTGTTCACAATGACACACTCTCTGCCTGCCTTCATATTCCATCGAATCCTACTCCCTTGATACCATCTTCTGCTGTTGTTGATATCACGCTATATTCGGCTGACCAGATATCCTTGTTTTCTTCCCATTTCACTTCACCGACCGCTACTGTATCTGGATTGAACCTTTGCATTTCCGTTTTCAGGTTTTCTGGCTTCCCTACCACTTTCAAGCTTCTGACTCTCCACGCTCCGACTCGTAGAACGTTATCCTTTCGTGGACTATTCAAGTTTTTTCTCATGGTCACTTACCTCTTGGCAGTTGCCCCCCGAAGACCTGAATGGGGGAGGTTTCCGGAGTCTTTTTGCCAATAAAAGTGTCATTGCCACACTTTTTCATTTACAGGCCACATGTCCTTCGGATTCACGTTATGTGTCTTTAATGGAGTGGTTTCCCTTGCCTTCTGCATCCTCTTGCCGTCTATCATCACTTATTGTTCCGTCTTTAGGGGCATTTTCCCACCACGGAAATCATGCCGTCAATGTCCGCTCCTCCACCCTCTTTGATAAGAAATTTTGGCAGGATTAGAGTGATTTCTTATGCCGTCGTTGCTGCTTATTAATCAAAATTTAGGGGTGGCAGGTTGAGAACCCGGAACTAAGGGCACTTTGATTATAAACAAAAGACGCGATCCCCAGACCACGGGTTTCAGACGGCAGTAAATGCGTAGAATGAGCCTTCATAGTTATTGGAGCCGGCGCCTGGGGTCGCTGTGATGTTCTGGGCGACACATCGCAGAGTGTTACGGGTGGCCCATTACCGTGGTTCGAAGCGAGCGACGGCGACCTGCGATGCCAGCAGCGGGCCGAGCACGGCGATGTGCAGCCAACGCTGCGATCCTCGGCTGCGTGTAACATTGCGCCGCTGCGTGGTGTGGAGATTTTACGCTACTGGCCACTAAAATTGCCACACCAAGAAGATGACGTGCTACAGACGCGAAATTTAACCGACAGGAAGAAGGTGGAGTGATATGCAAGTGATTAGCTTTTCAGAGCATTCACACAAGGTTGGCGCCGGTTGCGACACCTACAACGTGGTGACATGAGGAAAGTTTCCAACCGAATTCTCATACACAGACTGCAGTTGACCGGCGTTGCCTGGTGAAACGTTGTTGTGATGCCCCGTGAAAGGAGGAGAAATGCGTACCATCACGTTTCCGACTTTGATAAAGGCCGGAATGTAGCCTATACCAATTGCGTTTTATCGTATCACGACATTGCTGCTCGCGTTGCTCTAGATCCAATGACTGTTACCAGAATATGGAATCGGTGGGTGCAGGACAGTAATACGGAACGCCGTGCTGGATCCCAGCGGCCTCGTATCACTAGCAGTCGAGATGACAGGCATCTTATCCGCATGGCTTCAACGGATCGTGCAGCCACGTCTCGGTCCCTGACTCAACAGATGGGGACGTTTGCAAGACAACAACCATCTGTACGAACAGTTCGACAACGTTTGCAGCAGCGTGGACTATCACCTCGGAGACCATGACTGCTGTTACCCTTGACGCTGCATCACAACTGGAGCCCCTACCATGGTGTACTCAACGACGAACCTGGATGATCGAATGGCAAAACGTCATTTTTTCCGATGAATCCAAGTTCTGTTTACACCATCATGATGTCGCATCCGTGTTTGGCGACGTCGCGGTGGACGCACATTGGAAGCGTGTATTCCTCGTCGCCATACTGGCGTATCACCCGGCGTCATAGATATGGGTTGCCGTTGGTTACAGTTCTCGGTCTCCTCTCGTTCGCATTGACGGCACTTTGAACAGTGTACGTTACATTTCAGATGTGTTACGACCTGCGGCTCTACCCTTAATTCGATCCCCGCAAAGCCCTACATTTCAGCAGGATAATGCATGACCGCATGTTGCCGGTCCTGCAAGGGCCTTTCTGGATACGGAAAATGTTCGACTGCTGCCCTGGACAGCACGTTCTCCAGATCTCTCACCAATTGAAAACGTCTGGTCAATGGTGGCCGAGCGACTGGCTTGGTTCAAATGGCAGTGACCACTATGGGACTTAACTTTTGAGGCCATCAGTCGCCTAGGACTTAGAACTGTTTAAACCTAAGTAACCTAAGGACATAACACACATCCGTGCCCGAGGCAGGATTCGAACCTGCGACCGTAGCAGTCCCGCGGTTCCGGACTGAGCGACTAGAACCGCTAGACCACCGCGGCCTCGTCATAATACACCAGTCACTACTCTTGATGAACTGTGGCATCGTGTTGAAGCTTCATGGGCATTTGTACCTGTACGCGCCATCCAAGCTCTCTTTGACTCAACGCCCAGGCGTATCAAGGCCGTTATTACGGCCAAAGGTGGTTGTTCTGGGTACTGATTTCTCAGGATCTACTCACCCAAATTGCGTGAAAAAGTAATTACATGTCAGTTCTAGTATAATATATTCGTCTAATGAATACCCGTTTATCATCTGCATTTGTTCTTGGTGTAGCAATTTTAATGGCCAGTACTGTATAATAGTGGTGGACACTACCTACAATATGAGCTGCAGTCTGGGAATGTTTACTGCTTACGCTGCGGAGCACTGGGAAAGCTCATCGATGTGTGACGGTAGGAATTCTTGTGGTGATTGACAGTTTGCCCTCAATGTACTTTCATGCAAATTAATAGGAATAAGTAATCCCCTAATTTTCGAATACAACAGTGCCTGTCTTGGCGTGCCTAAATTCACGAGCGCAACGGGTGCGAGGTGTGTGGGGCCAGGGCCATACTGTCACTGGGCTTTGCTCGTTCCTTCTCGGAATTAGCCCTGAACAGTGCCACATTCAATTACCACTGCGGTGCCACTTTTTACAGCCGTCAAAACTCCTTGAGTTCGGCAGAATGTTGGTGTCTGTGCTTTTTACCTTCGCTGTTTGTTCGTAGTATGAAGGACGTTCACAGGTCTAGTAGGCTGTTTGTACAAATAGCGGCTGTCATGTGATCTGTTGTCAGAATCTTTTAAAATGAATGGGACCGCCAGAAGTGAGGGATAAGAACTCTCAGTTTGTATAAGCGACAGGTACGGATTACTTTCTGCGAAACGCCATAACAGTACCATGCTGAAGGAATATCAGCTTTTAGATTACAATGCAGGAGCAAAAGATTACAACGATCGAGAGATGGGATTCATTGTTCTGTACATCAAGAAGCACTTTGTGCTGAATCTGCTGGCGTGGAGCGCTTGAAGAAATTTGTGCTACGAATATAAAATTTTTGAAATAGCAAGAATTATTCCACTGTTAGTTGCGACAATATTCAGAGGAAATTAATGAAGAGTATGGAGACTTCATATAGTACTGCAAAGTGCGTTGGTCGAGTCAGTGACCAAGCCTCGAAGGATTTTTCGATGTAAGTCTGTCTGTTGTTGAACTTATGAAAAGCGGAAATTAGAACATACGGAATCGATTTCAGACTTCGTATTTCAAGTGGATTTGATTGCACGCAGCCCACTGTAAGACATTGCAATCTAACTTCTTTCTGATTTTTTGGGAATGCATCGCGTTGTAGAAGGGACAATCCAGTTCCCTAGGCTCACTGGCGTTAAGGAAAGCCCGAGGTCTGCAGAATTCATTGTCTCCTTGCAAGAATTACAACGATAGTTTTGTAAATGTTTTGAGGACACTGACTACTGTACACCTGTTCTCGAGCTTTTTCGAGACCGTTTGCCGTTTCAGTTGAAAGCGCTCCTGTGCATAGGCAGATAAAAAAATGGTTCAAATGGCTCCAAGCACTAAGGGATTTAACTTCTGAGGTCATCAGTCCCCTAGAACTTAGAACTACTTAAACCTAACTAACCTAAGGACATCGCATACATCCATGCCCGAGGCAGGATTCGAACCTGCGACCGTAGTGTTCGGTGCAGATAAAACTGACTGACCTGCAAGGTAATTACTGTTTAAAGTTAATTACAAATCTTTTACGATAAAACTGTGCAGAACTTCGAAATTGCTTTTCTCGTACACATTTCCAAGTCTTCACAATGAGGCTGCGAAAGTGCTACAACATTTCAACAGACATATTCGTCTTAATGACCATTTTCTCGATTATGACACTACATAAGTCAGAATTGCATGGCAGCTTGAGTGCGAAACACTGCGAAATTGTCTGCACCTGTCCGTAGGTCAACAGTTTGTACCTGATAAAAATTGTATTACGTTTTGAATGTGCCAAAAATATTTAATTAATGCTGAAAACTTGTTTTGTTTGTGATCTGTGTTGTGGAGAAATGTGAAAAACAAGTCACATAAAATACGACTGTACTGCCATTTAAATGCGACCTATCTCTGTTTTCCCCCCTGGCCCTTCTGGCACTCAGACAGCGCGGCGTAGTAGTGGGGGAAATGTGAAGCGAGGCTGAGTGCTTTGGCACTCCGGGCCGGGCTTGACCCGTGAGCCAATATCTTGGCCACTCCTGGTATACAGCATTGGTAGTGTGCTGACTGACGCAGTCATGTTGATTAAATATGTAGGCATAACACTCCAAGCGATGTGGAATGGAACGAGTGCATACGTTTGGTAGTAGGGAAGGCAGATGGTCGACCTCAGTTTACTGCGAGAATTTTAGGAAACTGTAGCTCTTCTATAAAGGAGACCGTGTAAAGAACAATAATGTTCCCCATTGTTTAGTACTGCTCGTGCGTGTGGCATTCCTGTCCGGTTGGATTGAAAGAAGGCATCGGGACAATTCGAAGGCGTACTTTCAGACATGTTATTGGTAGGTTACATCAATATGCGAGTGTTACTGTAATGCTTCGTTGCCTCAAATGTGAATCCACTGAGAAATATTAGACAGAGGATTAGACGCGTGCTACAGAAAGAGTCTCCTACCGCCAACGTGTTTCGCATTAGAGTTGCGAAACCAAGATAAGAGAGATTAAGGCTCTTAAGGAGGCATGTAGACAGTCGTGTCAACGATGATCGATTTGCGACTGGAAAGGGAAGGTGAATGATTAGTAGCGGTAGTAGGTACTCTCCGCCACCCAACGTATGGTGGCTTGTGGAGTGCTTAAGTAGAAGGTGATGCAAACACACATTACAATGATTTTTATATTATACATTTATAAGTTAATGAGACACTCTGCATAGCCATGTGTGCATTATCTGTGCGTTCAAAAAATGGTTCAAATGGCTCTGAGCAATATGGGACTTAACATCTATGGTCATCAGTCCCCTAGAACTTAGAACTACTTAAACATAACTAACCTAAGGACGGCACACAACACCCAGCCATCACGAGGCAGAGAAGATCCCTGACCCCGCCGGGAATCGAGCCCGGGAACCCGGGCGTGGGAAGCGAGAACGCTACCGCACGACCACGAGATGCGGGCTATCTGTGAGTCTCATCATCTTTGCTAGACGTAGAAAAAGTGAAATCTTGGGTTGGCGCATATCTTCACTGACAGACAAGGTCAAGGTGAGGTAGCTCAAGAAATTGATGATAAGTAGTTTTTATTTATTTTAAGTTGTTCTCAATGATGAAGTAGGTAAATCTCGTTCCAAGATGCAGTATTTTTATTCGCTTCATGGTGACCTTTGGTATCGGTGAGTGTTTTCTTTACTGTCTAATAGGATGTTTGCTATGATGTAGCCGGCCGAAGTGGCCGTGCGGTTAAAGGCGCTGCAGTCTGGAACCGCAAGACCGCTACGGTCGCAGGTTCGAATCCTGCCTCGGGCATGGATGTTTGTGATGTACTTAGGTTAGTTAGGTTTAACTAGTTCTAAGTTATAGGGGACTAATGCCCTTAGCAGTTGAGTCCCATAGTGCTCAGAGCCATTTGAACCATTTTGCTATGATGTACGATGGTTCGTCTAGCCAAGATTTATCGCTGGCCGGTAAAAATTAGCAACTTAATTAAAGCCTCGAAGAACACGCATCTTAACAATTGGGTCAAACCATTTCTCTCATCGCCTGCAGCTTTCCTTGTGCCCAGTTTCAACACAGGTATTATGTGTCCTTTAGGATCATACCTAGCAGTACTGAAAACTACAGTTTTCTTTAATATAGAGGAGATTATGGAGAAATATTGCTCAATAATGTGGGCTGGAATGACAATGTGCAAAATGATATACTTTGGATGTAAACAGTATGGGACTTAACATCTGAGGTCATCTGTCCCCTAGAACATCGAACTACTTAAACCTAACAAACCTAAGAACATCACACACATCCATGCCCGAGGCAGGATCCGAACCTGCGATCGTAGCGGGCGCGCGGTTCCAGACTGAAGCGCCTAGAACCGCTCGGCCACACAGGCCGGCTTATATACTTTCATGGAGTACACTTGAAAAACTAGTTTTCACGCAAATATTCCACCAGAAGTATGCTTACATGATCGCTCATAGTCCAAATAAAAATCACTGACACTGGGCAGTTAACTTAAATAGCGATATGCAGATGAATTTTGAATCTCAAAATGGTTCAAATGGCTGTGAGCACTATGGGACTTAACTTCTGAGGTCATCAGTCCCCTATAACTTAGAACTACTAGAACCTAACTAACCTAAGGACATCACACACATCCATGCCCGAGGCAGGATTCGAACCTGCGACCGTAGCGGTCCCGCGGTTCCAGACTGTAGCGCCCAGAACCGCTCGGCCACTCCGGCCGGCAATTTTGAATCTCCTTTTATCATAAGGTTACAACTATGTTACAACTAAACATTTAATTTCTTCCTGCAAGACTTCTCTGAGTTATGTGTACCTGCTCCGCAATCATTTACGCTCTATTGGAAAGGTAAACGAATCAGTTACAGTTTGTAGCAGTTCGTACTATACTTCGTTGGATGTGAACAGAGCTATGGCCGGCCACGTTGGCCGAGCGGTTCTAGATGCTTCACCCCGGAGCCGCGCGACTGCTACGGTCACAGGTTCGAATCCTGCCTCAGGCATGGCTGTGTGTGATGTCCTTAGGTTAGTTAGGTTTAAGTGGTTCTAAGTTCTAGGGGACTGACGACCTCAGCTGTTAAGTCCCATAGTGCTCAGAGCCATTTCAACAGAGCTAGGGCGTACATAAAACTTGATATCTTGCTATGGTCCTGTTGCAAGTCCGAGTGGGGTGGTACTGTAAAAACTCAAGAACCAAAATCGTGAAAACATTCGAAGAGGAGATTAGCTTTCTATATCTTCATCTGTTCTCCGCAAGCCGCCATTCGGTGTGTGGCTGAGGGAGCATATGTACTAGCCTCTCCATATCCTGACTCTCCCCTCCCCTCCCAATCCCCCCCACCCCCACCCGCCCACCCTTCCTCTCTTTCTTATTCCATTCGGAGACGGAATATACTAAGGGTTCTCGTCTGTCTTATGAGCTACAGAACATAATTTTACCGTCGCTGTCATTACAACAGAGGACGTTTCTTGATGTGTTTTGTAACGTGGTTTGCTTGAACACTGTCAGAAATGCTGTACACGAAACTCAACGACTTTCTTGGTACGTTTAATTTTAAAAATGCACCTGTACAGGGAGTACCCATGACGCCGCGCTATACGCTTGCAGAAAGTCAGCATCCTTCACATTTTTCGATTGCGGATGACCTACTTTTAGACGAGAGAGCTACATTGTTGGGGCGAGATAGCAGCTGCTTAGCCTGCTTGCAGGTGCTTGGTGTTCTCGTCACAGCTTCTCCACGTACAGGTGCATCTTTAAAATTCTCTATAAAGTTGGGCTGGTGCTAACGATGGTTTTGCCGAAATGTGGGGCATTGCTGTTTCAGTCAGGTGTGTATCAACATCGCATCCCCTCGTGATCACGTCATAGGAGGACATAAAATAGGAACCGGCCAGAGTGGCCGTGCGTTTCTAGGCGCTTCAGTCTGGAACCGCGTGACCGCTACGATCGCAGGTTCGAATCCTGCTTCGGGCATGGATGTGTGTGATGTCCTTAGGTTAGTTAGGTTTAAGTAGTTCTAAGTCCTAGGGGACTGATGACCACAGAAGTTAAGTCCCATAGTGCTCAGAGCTATTTTTTGAACATAAAATAGGAGCACTGATAAATCATCAGCACACTCAGTTGTTTCGGATCACGCTGAAATTTTGTCAAATGCTTCTTAACGGCCATTCGTAGTTCCAAATGTAACGAGAGCAAAACTTGCGATCGCGCTGCGTTGCAGACGGGTGCGATCTCGTTCGATGGGGATGCCGCCCCAGAATGTCCATAGATAAGGGTTGTCTTCCTGCTCCTCTTTGCACTGCGAACTGTCGTTTTCGACCACGAAATATGAGGGACTGAACGCGGTTTTGACCTCCATCGCAGAGTCGTCAAAAGAAGGGTTGAAATGTGGGTAGTGGGGTATGCTATGATCTTCCGATCGGGTGACATGCCCACGGTGACACTGGGCAGAACTGTGGCTAAATTTGGTGCCAGTGTAACATCACTCATCTTACACGTCACGTGAACTTCAGAGCTCTGGCTTTTCTTTCGCAAATGACGACAACTTGAAGCGTCGTTGAGCTCGAGGATGACGTCGCGTGGCGTTACGCTTCTGTGCCTGTACAGAAGGCGACCGTACGCACTTTAGAACGAAATTTCACATTTAAGCGTCACCATGGTAGGGAATTACGGAGTTTCGAAAAAGTGCTTCTGTTGCGCGGTGTACGTACATATGCAAGCGTTAGAGCATGTGACTTTGACGCTGTGTAGCGTCGTTGGGTGACGATTCCGGACACTGTTTCCTTCCTTGTTGTTTGTTTCTCAAGCCACCTTCTACAACTCCTCGGAGTTTGTCGTTGTAATTAGGGACGCAACTATGCTCCAGTGTTTGAAAATGTCGTGTGGCAATCTGAAATTCTTGCCACTCATTTCCATTTGGCGACCGACGCACATTTACCCACTGTGAATTTTGACGTCTCCCTGCACACTATCTCTACAAAGATAAACATATACTCGTAAGACTGGGAGTGGTGATGTTTACTGCGAACGCACGCTGTACTACCGGACACAACCACGAAGTCAGTAGAGTGTGGAAAACCCAGACTCGCATGCATTTGGCGCCACGCTCACTACGAACCCTCCGTCACTCGCTGCAATGCTGACAGGTGTCACTACTTCTGCAGATAGAGGTCGATCCCTATGGCCAAGCCCTAAGCGGAACAATCTGCTTTTATCCGCGCCTCCGTTTCTACATCTACACCATACTCTGCATGCCACCTAACGGTTTGTGGTGGAGGATACTTCTGGTAACACTGATTTCCCATTTCCTGTTGAACCCGTGAGTGGCACTTGGGGACAATGACCGCCAGTAAGTCTCTGTATTAACTCAATTTTCTCGTATTTTCTCGTCTTGTCCATTTTGTGAAATGTGGAGAAAGCACTATATTGTGCATCTCTGCCCGGAAAGTTCTCTTTCTAAATTTCAATAGCAAACACCTCCGTGATGCACAACGCCTTTCGTGTAACATCTGTCACTGGTGTTTGTTGAGAATCTCCGTAACCCTCTCGTGCCGACCAAACGAAAATGTGGCGCACTTCTTCGTTCGCTCTTCCCTGTATTCTCTGTCTCTCCTATCTGACAAGATTCACAATTGAGAGGTGGACCAACAAGCGCCTTGGAAGCCGCTCTCTTCGTGGATGAGTTACATTTCCTTAAAATTCTTCCTATGAATATATTCTGGTAACTGTTTTTCCTACTGTTTTTTTACGTAGTCATTCCACTTAACGTCGAATTGGATAAAATTCTACATATTCCGCTGTATGTACTGTTACCAGCTATTTCTCATCAGTAGTATAGTTGTACAATAGTGGATATCTTTTCCTATGTTTCCGCAACGTATTACAAAAAAAAGGGTTCAAATGGCTCTGAGCACTATGGGACTTAACATCTAAGGTCATCAGTCCCCTAGAACTTAGAACTACTTAGCCTAAGGACATCACACACATCCATCCCCGAGGCAGGATTCGAACCTGTGACCGTAGCAGTCGCGCGGTTTCGGACTGAAGCGCCTAGAACCGCTCGGCCACAGCGGCTGGCTAACATATTACGCTTATTGACGTTAGGGTCAACTGCCAGAGCTGGAACCACTCACCAGTCCTCTGAAGGACATTCTGCAAATCTATACTGTCCTCTGGCGTTGCTGCTTTCATATACACAACAGCATCATCGGCGAAGAGTCTTAAAGTGCTTTGGACGCTTTGTGCTTAGCCATTTACACACATCAAAAAAAGGTTTCTATCACCTCGGTTCCGAGAGTTCTGGAACCTGTACAGAAAACTGGAATATAGATCAACGTAAACATCAAACTTCCTGGCAGTTTAAAAATGTGTGTCAGACCGAGACTCGAACTCGGGACATTTGCCTTTCGCGTGCAAGTGCTCTAAAAACTGAGTTACCCAGGCACGACTCACGCCCCGTCCTCACAAGTTAACTTCTGCCAGTACCTCGCCTCCTACCTTCCAAATTTTACAGAAGCTCTCCTGCCAACCTAGCAGAACTAGCACTCCTGAAAGAAAGGATATTGCGGAGACATGGCTTAGCCACAGCCTGGGTGATGTTTCCAGAATGAGATTTTCACTCTGCAGCGGAGTGTGCGCTGATATGAAACTTCCTGGCAGATTAAAACTGTGTGCCGGACCGAGACTCGAACTCGGGACCTTTGCCTTTCGCGGGCAAGTGCTCTACGAACTGAGCTACCCAAGCACGACTCACGCCGCGTCCTCACAGCTTTACTTCTGCCAGTACCTCGCCTCCTACCTTCCAAACTTTACAGAAGCTCTCCTGCGAACCTGCAGGTTGCCAGCGAAAGGCAAAGGTCCCGAGTTCGAGTCTCGGTCCGCCACACAGTTTTAATCTGCCAGGAAGTTTCATATCAGCACACACTCCGCTGCAGAGTGAAAATCTCATTTTGGGAACGTAAACATCATTTCTGCCCTTTTTATTGCTCTTGAAAACCACATATTACATGTTGTACCACCATACAGCGAGACCTTCATAGGTGGTGGTTTATATTGCTGTACACACCGATACCTCTAGTACCCAGTAGCATCTCCGCTTGCATCGATGCATGCCTGTATTCGTCGTGGCATACTATCCACAATTTCATCAAGGCACTGTTGGTCCAGATTGTCCCACACCTCAACGGCGCGCCCCTGAAGGGCTCCATTACCTGCCTAACGTTGGAGCTCTCAATGACTAGCATACCCACCCTCTGCAATTGTGCGGATACGTCAGGTAAATCTCCCGCTAGCCCAACAGGAGAGGCTTCCGGTGCCGGCTCAGAAGCAGTATCTTCACCACGTGACTGATACCAACGCATAGGAAGCCAGCGATGAAATCCGTTCCCTCATTTTCCTTCCACCCTGTGACACACGGACACACACCACCGTCCACCACTCACTATCGAGTGAGGGCGGGCAGATCACGTATTGCGTATCTGGAGCGAGAACCAGGTCTCCAAGAGTTTCCAACAGCTGCAAAGATGCCGCATGTCTCGTCCGTTGTGTCCCGATGTCGCCGCATGTTTTTTCTGTAGCCAGAAGCCAATCACTCATAGTTAACGCAGCTCCCAGCTGTTTATGAAGTATTTAAAGCTGCAACATTATTAATCCTTGCTAAAAATGATAAATAACAAATGATAAAATCTATCTGTACATGTATAGTTTCGTATTCTGAAAGTACGATCTATCTTAGTAACAAGCTGGAAGGTCATTTGTAAGTGGCAGCAAACAAAAACATGTTTACGGACAGCAGCCATTTTCCCCTGTGTCCACTCACAACAACCACAGTTTCTACCCATATCTTACATTTCAAGTAAAAAAGCTGACTAAGATCTACAAAAATGCAAGCGAAGGAGACATGACTCATTTGTAATGTGAAAAAGAGCCACTTATCCGACTATGGCGCTACTGAGGTCGGAAACTACGCTAAATAGGACGAGGTGTATGAACCAACACTAAACTCTGCTCTGCAGAGTTCTTGCTATAGCGTGAGCTCGCACGATCCGCAAGCTCTTAAAACAGAAGTAATTTATCGTACTGAAAATGTATGTATCGTCAGTAAATTTTTACTAGGAACTCGGCTTACACAGAATTAACTGCAGGAAATAGGTATGCAAGCTTTAAACTACTGATCTAAACTACCCTACTATGTACTAACAAAACGGTTCAAATGGCTCTGAGCACTATGGGACTCAACATCTTAGGTCATAAGTCCCCTAGAACTTAGAACTACTTAAACCTAATTAACCTAAGGACATCAACACACCCATGCCCGAGGCAGGATTCGAACCTGCGACCGTAGCAGTCCCGCGGTTCCGGACTGCAGCGCCAGAACCGCTAGACCACCGCGGCCGGCATGTACTAACACCAGACTGAAATGCACTCACGTGAATTCTGACGTGGTGCTTCAGGCGGCAGCAAATTACACGAAAAAGCCACCCCACAAAAGAATACGCGGAAAGATTTGCGCGAAAATAAATGCCTATAGTTAATTGGTAAACACTAGTCTCCAAAGTAAAATACACATCAGCAGTTCACCTTTTCGCAGAAGTAATTGAAAAAAAAAAAAAAA
Source organism: Schistocerca americana (assembly GCF_021461395.2). NCBI lineage: Eukaryota > Metazoa > Arthropoda > Insecta > Orthoptera > Acrididae > Schistocerca > Schistocerca americana. Next base: position 497,565,006 of record NC_060126.1, on the reverse strand, counting down.
AAAACAGAAACTAAACCAGATTACTATGTAGCAGCCAACTGCTACAGCTGCTACCTCTATAGAGGTTCCTCTCATCTTATCATCTGCCGTATGAGTTCGCGCATGTAGAGATTCGGTACAAAACACACGATAAACTTTCTGAGACGGCAATAGACGCCTGAGACACAAGCTCGATTTACTAGAAGCGACTAAATGGTGAATGGAAGCCTTCGTGGCAAAGAAGCCTTGTGGGCGAGAACACGAGCTTCGTTCTTGTCTCTTCGGCTATCTGCACTTCAGGTAACGACTCTCTCGCAAGCTGAGGCAGCACTACGCTGCAGCTTTTCCGGTAATTACTTTGTCTCCCAAAGTTTGGAGATCACTGTGGGGAATACCTAACTTGTCTCTTCGCTCTACTACGTGGTACCAGCAAAGGAACTGTAGCCTAGAAAGCAGCAAAGTTGTGGAGCCGCTTCGCAAGCGTAGGGGTTTCCACTTGGATTCCTTAAACAAGTATTTAGTACATGTACTAATAAGTATTCTTATTACTTATTCAATTGACAATTTTGTACAATGGTGCACACGAAAATGTATTGCAAAATTATGTGCGACACAACGTTGTAGAACAACAATTATCTCATAGAGCCCACTACCTCTATTAAAGTAAAGCACGATAACACACACACACACACACACACACACATACACACACACATACACACAGTTGTACAAATGCATACCGCTAACATCACCCACATAGTAATTATAGCACACCAACGTACGAGGGCAGTTCAATAAATAATGCAACACATTTTTTTTCTGAAACAGGGGTTGTTTTATTCAGCATTGAAATACACCAGGTTATTCCCCAATCTTTTAGCTACACAACACTATTTTTCAACGTAATCTCCATTCAATGCTACGGCCTTACGCCACTTTGAAAAGAGGGCCTGTATGCCTGCACGGTACCATTCCACTGGTCGATGTCGGAGCCAACGTCGTACTGCATCAATAACTTCTTCATCATCCGCGTAGTGCCTCCCACGGATTGCGTCCTTCATTGGGCCAAACATATGGAAATCCGACGGTGCGAGATCGGGGCTGTAGGGGGCATGAGGAAGAACAATCCACTGAAGTTTTGTGAGCTCCTCTTGGGTGCGAAGACTTGTGTGAGGTCTTGCGTTGTCATGAAGAAGGAGAAGTTCGTTCAGATTTTTGTGCCTACGAAAATGCTGAAGTCGTTTCTTCAATTTCTGAAGAGTAGCACAATACACTTCAGAGTTGATAGTTTGACCATGGGGAAGGACATCGAACAGAATAACCCCTTCAGCATCCCAGAAGACTGTAACCATGACTTTACCGGCTGAGGGTATGGCTTTAAACTTCTTCTTGGTAGGGGAGTGGGTGTGGCGCCACTCCATTGATTGCCGTTTTGTTTCAGGTTCGAAGTGATGAACCCATGTTTCATCGCCTGTAACAATCTTTGACAAGAAATTGTCACCCTCAGCCACATGACGAGCAAGCAATTCCGCACAGATGGTTCTCCTTTGCTCTTTATGGTGTTCAGTTAGACAACGAGGGACCCAGCGGGAACAAACCTTTGAATATCCCAAGTGGTGAACAATTGTGGCAGCACTACCAACAGAGATGTCAAGTTGAGCACTGAGTTGTTTGATGGTGATCCGTCGATCATCTCGAACGAGTGTGTTCGCACGCTCCGCCATTGCAGGAGTCACAGCTGTGCACGGCCGGCCCGCACGCGGGAGATCAGACAGTCTTGCTTGACCTTGCGGCGATGATGACACACGCTTTGCCCAATGACTCACCGTGCTTTTGTCCACTGCCAGATCACCGTAGACATTCTGCAAGCGCCTATGAATATGTGAGATGCCCTGGTTTTCCGCCAAAAGAAACTCGATCACTCCCCGTTGTTTTCAACGCACATCCGTTACAGACGCCACTTTAACAGCTCCGTACAGCGCTGCCACCTGTTGGAAGTCAATGAAACTATACGAGATGAAACGGGAATGTTTGAAAATATTCCACAAGAAATTTCCGGTTTATTCAACCAAAATTGGTCGAGAAAAATAATGTGTTGCATTACTTATTAAACTGCCCTCGTAATTCACCCTAATTCTGAGTATCCAACTACAATGAAACATTAAAAACGCAGAAAGCAGCAGAGACATTCTTTGTATGAAAGGGATAGTAAACACATCACAAATATGATTCAATGAAGTGGTAAATCTCTGAGAAATCTTAAAAGGGGTCTCTCTAAAGTGCTAATTTCCTGACTAGAAAAGTCATTCCTACTTCTAGTTCCATATATGAGACTCTGGGACTTTAATGCTGAAATTTTCTGATTAATTTCTGGTAAAATACACACACACACACACATACTCAAATACGAGAGTCATTTCATATTTCATGGCAACTATCGTTTATATCGTGCAAACCTGCAGTATCATCGTGTAATGGTTCTTTATTTACGTGACCATTGCGGCACTCCAGCCCCAGTTTTCGATACCAGTAATATCGTACTACTTTTCTGCGAAGCAACAGACATATTTTTGTGACAATATTCACACTTGGTTTTATTAATGTATAGGTACTCCGATGTATCGATATATTATAGTGATACGGTTCTTGTGTGTATTCATTTCTGTGAGACTGTTATAACCTTTGACTTACTTGTAACCCCTATGGCACTAATGCGCACGGGGCAGCCTTTGTTTCACTTTGCAGATGTTAAGTTGTTATTTCGCTTTGTAAAAGAACAGTCAAGTCTTGTGTTTGGTTAAAGTGGAAATTGAATATATGCAGATGGATATAAAACAGTTTTTTTGATGTTGTGACAATTAAGAAGAAGTACATGTGAATTTACAACAAGTTTAATAAAAATCTGGATCGTGAACACAAAGTCAAAAATTATTTCTACCACACCATTGTTCTGATCTGGGATTGTTTGATCATTAAGAATTTCCTGAAAAACGCATTTGTTAGGTCTTCAAATATTGCTAAAATACAGATCCGGACCTTCTAGCATTCAAAGTGGAACACCCTAGAATCAACAAGATGAGCCATAACAACTTCGACGAAATCTACGTGGGAATCCATTCAAGATAAGTGCTTAATGACTTTTTTACAGTGACTTCATTATTTCCATTCTGACGATACCATCCACAGACAATAACTTTGCTGTTGCCCGATAAAGCGAACATATGCTGCGTGAGCAACATTATTAATCTGATTTCTAACCTACTTTTCAAGTGGTGGTATTGTTAGAATCGTAATCGTAGTAAACACATTCGAAACCCCGCGGCAAACATTACCGAAATAAACCGACAGATTGCTAATGGATGCGAGGATGGCTCGGTAGCAGCGCTTTAAACTTTCCGTGTGAGATTGGCCGCGCTGGTAGGTGGATCCTGCCCCACCTACACTATTCACCAGACCTCTGCCTAACCGACTTCGACCTCATTCCACAATTGAGGAAACCATTACGTGGGAGGCGACAGGTGGCACATAATGATGACAATGCCAATGACATTCATCGCTTTTCCCATTGTTTGGAACGCTGTCCCTATACACTGGGTGATTATTTTAAACCGCTGTAGTTGATTCTGATACATTTTTGTTCCATTTGCACTCGTATACAAAAGTTTTACACTTAGTTATAGGCCGGCCGAAGTGGCCGTGCGGTTAAAGGCGCTGCAGCCTGGAACTGCGAGACCGCTACGGTCGCAGGTTCGAATCCTGCCTCGGGCATGGATGTTTCTGATGTCATTAGGTTAGCTAGGTTTAACTAGTTCTAAGTTATAGGGGACTAATGACCTCAGCAGTTGAGTCCCATAGTGCTCAGAACCATCCAACCAACCAACCAACCAACCAACTTAGTTATAATGCATATGTTTGATCTCAACCTCTACCATGAGCTCATGTACTGGAAACTTATATTACGTTGCCATTCAGATGGCATACTGCCATACTGGCTGAATGCGTATCGTGAACATGAGAGAGAGAGAGAGAGAGATACAATTTTAAAAATTCATACAAATTTATTGAAAGAAGATACAGAGATGGGTTTAGTGTAACTTTGTAGGGAAACATCAAGTTTCGTACCATAAACTAAAGATGCATGTGGCTTTAGTTGTTTATCCTGCACACATCCCATCGGAAGTCAATTTGTTCCCAAAGTCACTGTAGCATTGCAGGTTTAACTTACTGAGTGGCGGCGTAAATTCTTGCTATAAGTTCAGGTAGAGAAGCCGGCACAGTTGGTACTAACACGATATTCTTGATTAATCCCAATAGAAAAAAAATCAAGTGGTTCAGGTCCGGGGAACGTGGGGGCCATGCAATTAGGACATCGCGGCCAATCCGTTGACCTGGAAAGCGGTCACTGAGAAAATTCCTGACGTCAGCCAGTTAGTGGGGTGGTGCACCATCTTGCATGAAGTAAACATTTCGTTCATGATCATCCTCATCGATCTGTGGTATCAAAATCTGTTATAAAATCACAGGAAAAAATGGGGCCGTACACTTTGTTCTAATGCCACTCACAAATTGAAGGCCTACTAGGAGGACCTTTGGAGTACTTGGTACCGAAATTAGGCTGAACCGTTGTCGACGACTTCGATTCTTCAAATCAAAACACACAGCTAGCACGCTCGGGTCCAGTGAAGGCGACCATCTTCAACACAACCGCCACTAGCAATCCATACGGTGCGATTCGACACTAGTGAACTACGCAAGGCAAAACTTGATGTATTTTCCTAAGCATTGACACTACAGTCACCTCTATAGGTACTATTAATATATAAATTTTCAAAGCTGTAAAGTCTCTTTTGAAACGCAAATATATAAACACAGGGTGATAATAAAAAAAATGGTTCAAATGACACTGAGCACTATGGGACTCAACATCTGAAGTCATCAGCCCCCCCCCCCCCCCCCCTAGAACTTCGAACTACTTAAACCTAACTAACTTCAGGACATCACACACATCCATGCCCGAGGCAGGATTCGAACCAGCGACCGTAGCGGTCGCGTGGCTCCAGACTGTAGCGCCTAGAACCGCTCGGCCACAGCGGCAGGCCAGAGTGATTGGTTCAAATGGTTCAAATGACTCTGAGCACTATGCGACTTAACTTCTGAGGTCATCAGTCTCCTAGAACTTAGAATTAATTATACCTAACTAACCTAAGGACATCACACACATCCATGCCCGAGGCAGGATTCTAACCTGCGACCGTAGCGGTCGCTCGGTTCCAGACTGTAGCTCCCAGAACCGCACGGCCACTCCGGCCGACCCAGAGTGATTGTAATTAAAGTTTCAAACCACTGTAGAAATAACACTACTGGTGAGAATAATGTCAAATTGCAACGGAACATTATCGGACAAAGGAGAAAACGTATGGCAGAATAAAAATAAATAGTCACAAAATGTAACAATTCATGAAGCTGTAAATATCATAATTTAATAGTAGTCCACTGAAAATCACTAATGAAGCATACAATAATGCCTAAGGTGTACGTTTGACGTTAAACAAACTGTACTACTCAGTGCGCATGAGTGTATAGGTGTGATATTGTTAGTTACGTAAGCCCATCCACCACAGCAAGGTCATATCACATCGGATGGGAAAAATCGGCCTTTAATTGTCCTGAGGCCAAAAACCGCATAAAAAGCATCAATCACACCTGTTTTTAATTGTCCTGAGGCCAAAAACCGCATCGAAAGCATCCATCAAAATCAAATCCGGTTATTAATTTTCGTGTGACTTTCCACCGTTTACTGCAAAAAGTTTTCTGATCCAAGTGTTTCCGTGGCCACTTTCCGAATGTGTTGTGCAATTCGTGCCTTCAATACAGCCACTTTGCAATCGGAACACTGAACACATCATCTTTCAGATAGTTCCACAGACAAAAGTCACACGGATTAAGATCAGGTGATCGGGATGAACGGGCTGTAGGGAAATGGCGGCTGATAATTCTAACATTCACGAAATGGCGCTTCAGCAGTTGCTTCATTGGATTTGCAATGTGCAGAGGTGCGCCATCTTGCATAAAAACTAAGCCATCCGCACATTAACTCTGTTGGAGGGCTGGAATGACGTGCTTGCCAAAAGACACTCGTAGTGCTTACCAGTGATGTTACAGCTAGCAAGACTGGAAGCACCTGTCTCTTCGAAAAAATATGGCCCTATGATAAATAATGATGTAAACTCGCACCACACAGTGACGTGTATTTTACGTTGTCCATATTCGACGATTCTGGGTATTGACATTTCCTGTCAGTCGTAAGTCTGTAATCAAAATCTTCCACGGTCAGTCATTGTCCACTTCTACACTCCTGGAAATTGAAATAAGAACACCGTGAATACATTGTCCCAGGAAGGGGAAACTTTATTGACACATTCCTGGGGTCAGATACATCACATGATCACACTGACAGAACCACAGGCACATAGACACAGGCAACAGAGCATGCACAATGCCGGCATTAGTACAGTGTATATCCACCTTTCGCAGCAATGCAGGCTGCTATTCTCCCATGGAGACGATCGTAGAGATGCTGGATGTAGTCCTGTGGAACGGCTTGCCATGCCATTTCCACCTGGCGCCTCAGTTGGACCAGCGCTCGTGCTGGACGTGCAGACCGCGTGAGACGACGCTTCATCCAGTCCCAAACATGCTCAATGGGGGACAGATGCGGAGATCTTGCTGGCCAGGGTAGTTGACTTACACCTTCTAGAGCACGTTGGGTGGCACGGGATACATGCAGACGTGCATTGTCGTGTTGGAACAGCAAGTTCCCTTGCCGGTCTAGGAATGGTAGAACGATGGGTTCGATGACGGTTTGGATGTACCGTGCACTATTCAGTGTCCCCTCGACGATCACCAGTGGTGTACGGCCAGTGTAGGAGATCGCTCCCCACACCATGATGCCGGGTGTTGGCCCTGTGTGCCTCGGTCGTATGCAGTCCTGATTGTGGCGCTCACCTGCACGGCGCCAAACACGCATACGACCATCGTTGGCACCAAGGCAGAAGCGACTCTCATCGCTGAAGACGACACGTCTCCATTCGTCCCTCCATTCACGCCTGTCGCGACACCACTGGAGGCGGGCTGCACGATGTTGGCGCGTGAGCGGAAGACGGCCTAACGGTGTGCGGGACCGTAGCCCAGCTTCATGGAGACGGTTGCGAATGGTCCTCGCCGATACCCCAGGAGGAACAGTGTCCCTAATTTGCTGGGAAGTGGCGGTGCGGTCCCCTACGGCACTGCGTAGGATCCTACGGTCTTGGCGTGCATCCGTGCGTCGCTGCGGTCCGGTCCCAGGTCGACGGGCACGTGCACCTTCCGCCGACCACTGGCGACAACATCGATGTACTGTGGAGACCTCACGCCCCACGTGTTGAGCAATTCGACGGTACGTCCACCCGGCCTCCCTCATGCCCACTATATGCCCTCGCTCAAAGCCCGTCAACTGCACATACGGTTCACGTCCACGCTGTCGCGGCATGCTACCAGTGTTAAAGACTGCGATGGAGCTCCGTATGCCACGGCAAACTGGCTGACACTGACGGCGGCGGTGCACAAATGCTGCGCAGCTAGCGCCATTCGACGGCCAACACCGCGGTTCCTGGTGTGTCCGCTGTGCCGTGCGTGTGATCATTGCTTGTACAGCCCTCTCGCAGTGTCCGGAGCAAGTATGGTGGGTCTGACACACCGGTATCAATGTGTTCTTTTTTCCATTTCCAGGAGTGTATACGAGCAAGAAATTCTAAAGCCAAGTTCTCTCTTGCTGGCAGGTCAACTGGAAGTAACTCGAGCACATGGTTAATTTTGAACGTATTGCAAAGAAAGATGTTTAGTAGGATTTTACGCACCAAGCTCACGTGTATTTACAGTGTTTGGGCAGTACTCCATGCACTGCACTTTTGCACGCCATCACTCTTCTCCTCCTGTATTGCTGTGGCCACTGCTTCCACTGACGTCAAATTAATTGGTTTCCTCCCTCTACCTGGTTGCACACAACAGAACACATCTTCTCGAATTTCCTAATCATTTCCTCCAGGCGCACGGCAGTAAAAGGACCAACGCCTTTTTTCAAACCGGAAGTTCTGCAGAGCGACGTGTGCACAATCATCATTCTTGTAATACAGCTTCACAAGCAGAGCGCGATCCTGCAATGAGACAGTCATGGGGAACGTCGCAGACGGGAAAGGAGGCAAAGCCGTGAACCCGGTATGTTTATACCAAGTTCAGTGGGTCGTGGGAGTGACAGATGTTATTATTTACGTATTCTGTCACATGCAGCGCCATTTATTGTTAAATTTTCACACTATTCTTTTTCGTCTGCCATACGTTTACTACCTTCTCCGATAATATTCCGTTACAACTTGACGACAATCTGACCAGTAATGTTATTTCTACAGCATTTTTAAAGTTTAGCTTTAATTATAATCGCCCTATATATATATATATATATATATATATATATATATATATATATATATATATATATATATATTATCGCCCCAATCCACTTTATTTTAATGTACTAAATAAAAAATTATTTCAATCAACGTTTCATAATATTATTGGATAGGTGTTGGTGGGGGTATATGGCTTGTGTATGGCCACAGATGTAGGAGATTTAGGATGGAGGCAAAGCTTTTCTAATGGAACTGTGTACATTTTACTCAAGAATACACTCACTCTCTCCAAGAGCTATTCAAAAACGTATCACAATGTACCATTTTATGCACAAAACTAGTAGCTAAGTAAATGATAAATAATACATAACTTCTCTATTCTAAGTATTACTTAAGTGATTTTCATTAACTAAATCATTCAACCTCTTCAACGTACGTTTGAACATTACGAGAATTATCAACAAAAACTGAATGTAGCAGTACTGCACTGTACAGTAATTTCGTCTCACTGCTGTACACTACCGTATCACTGTACTTATGCCAATGCAGGAGTAACGTGGCCATATGTAGGCACCTATACAGCAATTTTACAACTACATCAAAAAAAAAAAATCCTCAAAGTAGTGACCACTGGCATAAATAGTGTCACTCTGTGGATCAAGGGCGCCCGACGTTGTGTCATTGCTTCCTCTGTGGTGTCTGTACAAGCATCAATAATATGTTGCTGCATGTCCTCTGTTGTTGTTGGAACATTATGGTAGACAGCATCCTTTCCAACAGGAAAAAAATATCCAACGGTACAAGGTATGGAGAATGAGCAGGCCAAGTAACTGGTCCTCAATTCGTCGTATTCGTAAGGCGTTAAGTGCAGGTCATCAATCATGCTGATACCACATAACCACCCTCTGATTCAGAGGTACACGTCCAAGAGAAGAGTGTATCTTTAAAATGGAGTATATTGTCCTTTTAGAAACAAAAAGGCGCGATAGTGGTATCTCCAATAGCTCTACACCATACAGTAACGTTCCATGGACATTGGTGCTCTTATTGTCCGTGCGATCGTGGACTGCTGATGGACCAATAACGCATATTTCTCATATTGACAAATGCTTTGTTGGAGAATGACGCCTCGTCGGTAGAAAGAACATCTGAGAGGAAATTAGGATTAATCGGCCGCTGTTGCTGAGCCCACTGAGAAAATTGCATTTAAACTTCCAGCTTCACGTAGACGAGAAATGAGACGACCAAACATCCAGCGAAAAGGCGATGGGCTTTCATCGAATCGTCTTCTGTACAGTAGTTGTGCCCGAACAGAATTTCGACGGCCAACAGCGGATTACAGAACAAGTATGTATAGTAGAGCACAAGCAATGCCTAACAACATAATAATAATAATGTTCCTCAACAGTACTCAACACAAAAATACAAGTTACTAAAGTATTTCCTGTCAGTGTACTTCCTCCGTAGCATTTCGGCGGATTACAGAACAAGTATGTATAGTAGAGCACAAGCAATGCTTAACGACATAATAATAATAATGTTCCTCAACAGTACTCAACACAAAAATACAAGTTACTAAAGTATTTCCTGTCAGTGTACTTCCTCCGTAGCATTTCTACCTCACTGTCATGCTTGTACAGCATACACCATTACACAACAAAAATTGTATCCAAAATTGTCCTTCCGCCATGCGTTTACTAAGTTACTTTGATGCACGACTGCACTGGTATGCAGTGTGCTGTCCGCTAAAGCAACAACAAACGAGGTGCGCGGGGGGCGGGGTGAGAGGGGGGGGGGGGGCAGGTAGGGACAGAGGGGAGAGAGAGGAGTACCTGTGTTTATAGTGTTCGAAATCATAATCAAAACCGACACCTCTACTACTACACTACATTGGTTGCGCAGTATGTACGATCAAGGCAGCAAACAGCTCGGTTTCTTCAAAACATGTCTACACTCTATCGTTTACACATTAACGTTTTATTGACAAAAGTGGTACAGTATGATACAATTCTGAATAGCTGCTTGAGAGCTTTAGTGCATTCTTGAATAAGATGTCGATTTTTACAATAAAAACTTTAACCTCCAACCCGATCTCCTGCATGTGAGGGGATATATAAAACAAAAACTAAACTAATGGTGTCAAAAAAACATTGATTGAAACAATGTCTGAAGTAGTGCTGGAGAGAATTACCAAGATTTATCCCGCAGGGCAGTCCATTAATAGTTAAGAGTACGAGTGGGTGGAGAAATCTTCTGAACCGCTCATCACAAGCCATGAACAATAATGTTCATGTCCGCAGAGTTTGGTGAAGAGCGAAATTGTTTAAACTCAGAAGAGTGTTGCTTGAGCCACGCTGTAGCAATTTTGAACGTGTGGAGTATAGGGTAGTCCTACTGGAATGCCCAAGTCCTGCGGACCGCACAATGGACATGAATGGACGCAGGTGGTCAGAAACGATGCTTACCTACGTGTCACCTGTAACAATCATATGCAGACGTATCAGGGGTCCCTTATCACTCCAACTGCAAACGCCCCACACCAATACAGAGTCTCCACCGGCTTGAACAGTCCCTTCCTGACACGAAGAGTCCATGGATTCATGCGGTTGTCTCCATACCTGTACACGTCCATCTTGAGCGATACAATTTCAAACAATACTCGTTCGACCAGGCAACAGTCAGTTGTCAACAGCCATTTGCCGGTGTTGACAGGCTCCGACCAGGCAGAAGGCTACATGAGTGATTCTTCGCCTCAGAAAGCCCATATTGATGATGTCTCGTTGAGTGGTTCTCACGTGTTGATGGCGCAACACTGAAATCAACAGCAATTTGCGGAAGGGTTCCACTTCTGTCACGTTGAACGATTCTCTTCAGTCATCGTTGATCCCATTCCTGGAGGACCTGCAGGACCTTTTTCCGTCCGCAGCCGATGTAGGATTTCTGATATTCACGGATTCCTGATATTCACGGTACACTCGTGAAATGGTCGTAAGGGCAAATTCCTACGTCATCGCTACCTCCGAGATGCTGTGTCCTTCGCTCACACGATATATATATATATATATATATATATATATATATATATATATATATATATATATATATATCTGCTTGTGTCTGTGTATGTGCGGATGGATATGTGTGTGTGTGCGCGAGTGTATACCCCTTCTTTCCCCCTACGGTAAGTCTTTCCGCTCCCGGGATTCGAATGACTCCTTACCCTCTCCCTTAATACCCACATCCTTTCGTCTTTCCCTCTCCTTCCCTCTTTCCTGATGAGGCAACAGTTTGTTGCGAAAGCTTGAATTTCATGTGTATGTTTGTTTGTTTGTGTGTCTATCGACCTGCCAGCACTTTCGTTCGGTAAGTCACATCATCTGTGTTTATAAATATATCGTATGATCGATTGCATGTTGTACCACAATACAGCGAGACCTTCATAGGTGGTGGTTCCGAATGCTGTACACACCGGTACCGCTAATACTCAGTAGCACCTCCTCTTGCATTGATGCATGGCTCTATTCGTCGTGGCATAATATGCACAAGTTCATCAAGGCACTGGTGGTCCAGATTCCCCGACTCCTCAACGGCGATTCGGCGTAAATTCCTCAGAGTGTCTGATGTGTCAGGTCGCCCATAAACCGTCCTTTTCAGGTTATCCGAGGCATGTTCGATAGGGTTCAGATCTGGAGAGCACGCTGCCCACTCTAGTCGAGCAATGTCGTTATCCTCAAGGAAGTCATTCACAAGATGTGCACGTTGGGGGCGCGAACTGTCGTCCATGAAGGCGAACGCCTCGCCAATATACTGCCGATATGGCGCACTATCGGTCAGAGGATGACATTCACGTATAGTACAGCCGTTGGAGCGCCTTCCACGACCACCAGCCGTGTGCGTCAGACCCATATAATGCCACCCCAAAACATCACTCGCTGGACAGTGAGTTTAAGGCGTTCAACCTGACAGGGTTGCCTCTAAACACGTCTCTGGCGATTGTCTGGTTGAAGGCATATGCGACACTCATCCGTGAAGAGAACGTGCTGCCAGTCCTGAGCGGTCTATTCGGCACGCTGTTGGGCCCCTCTGTACCACGCTGCATTGTGTCATGGTTTCAAATTTGGGCCTCGCCATGGACGTCCGGAGGGAAGTTGCGCATCGTGCAGCCTATTGCGCACTGTCTGAGTAGTAATACGGCGTCCTGTGGCTGCACGAAAAGCATTATCAGCATGGTGGCGTTGCTGTTAGGGTTCCTCCGAGCCATAATCCGTACATAGCGGTCATCCACTGCAGTAGTAGCAATTTGGCGTCCTGAGCGAGGCATGTCATCGAAAGATCCTGTCTCTCTGTACCCGCATGTCCGAACGACATCGCTTTGATTCACTGCGAGGCGCCTGGACACTTCCCTTGCTGAGAGCCCTCCCTGGCACAAAGTAACTATTCGGGCGCGATCGAACCGCAGTATTGACCGTTTAGGGATTGATGAACTACAGACAACACGAGCCGTCTACCTCGTTCCTGGTGGAATCACTCGAACTGATCGGCTTTCGGACCCCCTCTCAGTCTTTGGGCAGGTTTAGTGACATCTCTGAACAGTCAAAGGAGCTGTGTCTGTGATACAACATCCTCAGAGAACGTCTGTCTTCAGGAGTTCTGCGAAACAGGGTGATGCAAAACCTTTTTGCTGTGATCCGACACACCCAAAAACATACGTTTTTTATATGCTGCCACCTACAGATACGTTTTCCATATCAGCGACATCAGTAATCTTTAGACATCAGAGGGCACAATGGGGCGCTCCGCGCAACTCACGGTCTTCCAAAGTGGTCATCTGATTGCCTGTCACTTGTGTCGTAGGTCAGTATGCGAGATTTCCACACTGCTAAATATCCCTAGGTACAATGTTTGTGATGTTATAGCGAAGTGGAAACGTGAAGGGACACGTACAGCACAAAAATGTACAAGCCGACCTCTTCTGTTGACTGATAGAGACCGTCGACTGTTGAAGAGTGTCCTAATATGTAATAGGCAGCCATCTATCCAGACCATAACACAGAAATTCCAAACTGCATCAGGATCCATTGCAGGTACTGTGAAATTTAGGCGGATGTTGAGAAAACTTGGATTTCATGGTCGAGTCGCTTCTCATAAGCCACACATAACGCCGATAAGAGCCAAAAGACGGCTCCCTTGGTGTAAGGAGCGTAAATATTGGACGACTGAACAGTGGACAAGCGCTATGTGCAGTCACAAATCACGGTGCACAATGTAACGGTCCGATGACATGGTGTGGTTATAGCGAATGTCTGGTAACGTCTTCTGCCAAAGTGTGTAGTGTCAACAGTAAATTTGGGAGGAGGTGGTGTTACGGTATGTTCGTATTTTTCAAGGAGGGGGTTTGAATCCCTTGTTGTTTTTCGTGGCACTATCACAGCACAGGCCCACATTGATGTTCTAAACACCTTCTTGCTTCCCACTGTTGAAGAGCAATTCGGAGATGGCGATTGCCTGTTTCAACACGATCGAGCACTTGTTCATAATGCACGGCCAGTGGCGGAGTGGTTACACAACAACATCCCTGTAATGGACTGGCCTACACAGAGTCCTGGCCTGAATCCTATGGAACACGTTTGGGATGTTTTGGAACGCCGACTTCGTGCCAGGCCTCACCGACTGACGTCGATACCTCTCCTCGGTGCAGCACTCAGCGACGAATGGGCTGTCAATCCCCAAGAAACCTTCCAGCACCTTATTGAACTATGCTTGTGAGAGTGGAAGCTGTTATAAAAGCTAAGATTGGGTCGACAATATATTTAATGCCAGCATTACTGATGGAGGGCGCCAGAAAATTGTACGCAATATTCAGCCAGGTATCCTGATACTTTTGATCACGTGCTGAGACATCTCAATGGGTAAAAGTGAACATACTCTGAACATTGGTACCTTAATATGTACCCACATAAGTGTGTTCACTTTTTTCCTGCATCTAAGTCAATCCACAAACACGTCACATAATTTACGGCCAATAGGTAATAACCAATCTGTAAACATACACTACTGGCCATTAAAATTGCTACACCAAGGAGATATGTAGATGATAAACGGGTATTCATTGGACAAATACATTGTACTAGAACTAACATGTGATTGCATTTTCTCGCAATTTAGGTGCATAGATCCTGAGAAATCAGTACCCAGAACAATCACCTCTAGCCTAATAACGGCCTTGATACGCCTGGGCATTGAGTCAAACAGAGCATGTATGGCGTGTACAGGTACAGCTGCCCATGCAGCTTCAACACGATACCACAGTTCATCAAGAGTAGTGATTGGCGTATTGTGACGAGCCAGTTGCTTGGCCACCATTGACCAGGCGTTCACGTTTTCAATTGGTGAGAGATCTGGAGAATGTGCTGTCCAGGGCAGCAGTCGAACATTTTCTGTATCCAAAAAGGCCCTTACAGGACCTGCAACATGCGGTCGTGCATTATCCTGCTGAAATGTAATGTTCCCCGGGTGTCGACTGAAGGGTAGAGCCACGGGTCGTAACACATCTGCAATGTAGCGTCCACTGTTCAAAGTGCCCTCAATGTGAACAAGAGGGGACCGAGACGAGTAACCAGTGGCACCCCATACCATCACGCCGGGTGACACGCCAGTATGGCGATGACGAATACACGCTTCCAATGTGCGTTCACCGCGATGTCGGCAAACACGGATGCGATCATCATGATGCTGTAAACAGAACCTGTATTCATCCGAAAAATTGACATTTTGCCATTCGTGCACCCAGGTTCGTCGTTGAGTACACCATCGCAGGCGCTCCTGTCTATGATGCAGCGTCAACGGTAACTGCAGCCATGGTCTCCGAGCTGTTAGTCCATGCCGCTGCAAACGTCGTCGAACTGTTCGTGCAGATGGTTGTTGTCTTGCAAACGTCCCCATCTGTTGACTCAAGGATAGAGACGTGGCTGCACGTTCCGTTGATCCGTTTCAGCCATGCAGATAAGATGCCTGTCATCTAGACTGCTAGTGATACGAGGCCGTTGGGATCCAGCACAGCGTTCCGTATTACCCTCCGAACCCACCGATTCCATATTCTGCTTACAGTCATTGGATATCGACCAACGCGAGCAGCAATGTCGCGACACGATAAACCACAATCGCGATAGGCACCAATCCGACCTTTATGAAAGTCGGAAACGTGATGGTACGCATTTCTCCACATCACACAAGGAATCACAACAGCGTTTCACCAGGCAACGCCGGTCAACTGCTGTCTGTGTATGCGAATTCGATTGGAAACTTTCCTCATGTCAGCACGTTGCAAGTGTCGTCACCGGCGCCAACCTTGTGTGAATGCTCTGAAAAGGTAATCATTTGCATACGACAGCATCTTCTACCCGCCAGTTAAATTTCACGTCTGTAGTACGTCATCTTCGTGGTGTAGCAATTTTAATTACCAGTAGTGCACATCTGCTAATAGCTACAATTAATCTTCTGGAAATGAAGTAAATACGGACGTAATATTACTCAGTGCTCTGTTCTCAGTCACCAATTAAAACATCATAGAAATGTGCGTGTGTGAGCGCGTGTGGCAGGAAGGTTGGGGGGAGGGGGGTTGCGTGTGCTAGCTGAATGGGTGGAGCACTAGTGTCAGGCCTCGGAGGTGTCAAGTTGATTCGTGGATAGGGTATGGATTAGTTCTCATTCATTCCAGCATATCCCCATGTGCAGTCGGTTGGTATCAAATAGGTACGAGGGGTCTTTCCTGGGAGGTAAAAGCCTGCCGCAACCTTGAGATAAATGAGAAGTTTTTGGAACAGTGATAACATGATTTTCACTTGAGAGATTTCCCTCACGACGACAGTTAGTAATATGCGGAGTACAACTTGTTGTTGTACAGTTAAAGGAATATAGTGATTGTTATGGCAATGAGTGGAATGGATGTTGTTGTTACTGTTGAACAATGAAAGAAATGTAATGTTCTCCTACAATAAAATTTCTACTTTGCGTATTTTATTTGTTTTTTGTCCCTGCGTCTCCCTTTATAAAATATTACATATGAAAATGCATTGCTGATACATGATTCCTCCGAAATCTTACTCTTTTTATTGACCTCACTGAAATCATAAAAACTGAAATAGCTGAAGAGCTGCCCTACTCAAGTGCACGAAATTTGTCCCAAGAGAGTGGTTATTAAGCAATGAATTGATGACTTTCAGCAAGTCACATAGGCTGACGTTATTGCATATTCGAAAGACAATTCAGGTTAAAAATAGGGTTGTTGACAGTAATTTATGTGTACTCCAAATATGGAACAGTCGCTGCTCTAACGACTAAAACTGGTCTTGAGCTTGCAGATGCGTTTAGAGAATTATGCTGAATAAGTAATACGATTCCAAATTATTAACAGACAGATTTATGTATAGATTTGTACAACACCAATTTCAATACGCAAATGGAGTAGCTTAAGGTTTATCGTTGCTCATCTATTTTCAGCCTGGAAAGTTTCGGTTGTGAAATGATTTAGTACATCCCTTCATGGTTAGATGTTTGAACATTTCATTGTTCTGCGTTTCTTGAAATGGACTGATAGAGTGCAAGATGTAGTCAATACAATCACACAAAAACACAGCAAATAATACGAATCCTGTTGAAGTGAAGTTGGGAGTTTTTATTTCTGCTCTTTATAATAAAATCAAGATGATAGATCCATGGAAGGCTAAGTTCAAAGTCGTTGATGTTTTTAGCATTAATAAATACGAGGCACTACGCACAGTCTTCCGAGATCTTAAAAGTTTGAGTAGGTTAGGAGACTAATGCAATAGCGTATCTTTAGGAAGATTACAAAAAAAAAAAAAAAAAAAAAAAAAAAAAAAAAAAAAAAAGTTCAAATTTGTGTGAAATCGTATGGGACTTAACTGCCAAGGTTATCAGTCCCTAAGCTTATACACTACTTGACCTAAATTATCCTAAGGACAAACACACATACCCATGCCCGAGGGAGGACTCGAACCTCCGCCGGGATCAGCCGCACAGTCCATGACTGCAGCGCCTAGACAGCTCGGCTAATTCCGCGCGGCGGAAGATTACATCTCACAACCTAAAGCAGGAAGTTTCTCCGTTACAGAATTACAAAACACCACATACACTTACACATATATGGTTGAAAATAATTATACAAACTAAAACTCTCGTGAAATGGCTATGTTTTGATGTATCTGGCGATTGAAATACAGAGATGTGCGTGTGTGTGCGTGCGTGCGCGCTTCTGTGTGTGTGTGTGTGTGTGTGTGTGTGTGTGTGTGTGTGTGTGTGTGTGTGTGTATGTGTGTATGTGTTTGCGGGAATGGCACCACTTTACGGTATTCAGAGGCAAGTGTCTTTGTACGTACAGACATTTTACACCAGCCACAGGTAAATATCTTTGAACATGACGCCAGTTCCAGAGAAGCTTAGGTAATATTTTCGGAAATACTACATGTCTTCGAACTTGGTGCGATTTGTAGGCGGTTCAAGTAAGTGACTGCTCCCTTTGGGCGTGGGTTAAAGGGGGAAGGAAGCGGAGAGAGAAAGTGCATGGTCTGCGACGGGACGATGACGTCGTTGATAAGGGTGCTGGCGTCATCAGTAGAGAGAGAGATGGTGTCACTGTTAAGGAAGACGGGGCTTGTTGCGTCATGTGTGGGGCTCACATGTATGTCCTTCATGACCCTTGGCAGATGGATGAAGATCAAAGTGGTCCATCTAGTACTAAAGACATGATATTACATTTTATTTTTGTGTTGTTGTTGTTGATGTGGTCTTCAGTCCTGAGACTGGTTTGATGCAGCTCTCCATGCTACTCTATCCTGTGCCAACTTCTTCATCTCCCAGTACGTACTGCAACCTACATCCTTCTGAATCTGCTTAGTGTATTCATCTCTTGGTCTACCTCTACGATTTTTACCCTCCACGCTGCCCTCCAGTACTAAATTGGTGATCCCTTGATGCCTCAGAACATGCCCTACAAACCGGTCCCTTCTTCTTGTCAAGTTATGCCACAAACTCCTCTTCTCCCCTATTCTACTCAATACCTTTTCATTAGTTACGTGATCCACCCATCTAATCTTCAGCATTCTTGTGTAGCACCACATATCAACAGTTTCTATTCTCTTCTTGTCTAAACTATTTATCGTCCATGTCTCACTTCCATACAAGGCTACACTCCATACAAATACTTTCAGAAACGACTTCCTCACACTTAAATCTATACTCGATATTAACAAATTTCTCTTCTTCAGTAACGCTTTCCTTGCCAATGCCAGTCTACATTTTATATCCTCTCTACTTCGACCATCATAAGTTATTTTGCTCCCCAAATAGCAAAACTCCTTTACTACTTTAAGTGTCTCATTCCCTAATCTAATTCCTTCAGCATCACCCGACTTAATTCGACTACATTCCATGATCCTTGTTTTGCTTTTGCTGATGTTCATCTTTTATCCTCCTTTCACGACACTGTCCATTCCGTTCAATTGCTCTTCCAAGTCCTTTGCTGTCCCTAACAGCCCGCATCTCGTGGTCGTGCGGTAGCGTTCTCGCTTCCCACGCCCGGGTTCCCGGGTTCGATTCCCGGCGGGGTTAGGGATTTTCTCTGCCTCCTGATGGTTGGGTGTTGTGTGCTATCCTTAGGTTAGTTAGGTTTAAGTAGTTCTAAGTTCTAGGGGACTGATGACCATCAATGTTAAGTCCCATAGTGCTCAGAGCCATCTTGTCTCTAACACAATTACAATGTCATCGGCGAACCTCAAAGTTTTTATTTCTTCTCCATGGATTTTAATACCAACTCCGAATTTTCCTTTAGTTTCCTTTACTGCTTGCTCAATATACAGATTGAATAACATCGTGGAGAGGCTACAACCCTGTCTCACTCCCTTCCCAATCACTGCTTCCCTTTCATGCCCCTCGACTCTTATAACTGGCATCTGGCTTCTGTATAAATTGTAAATAGCATTTCGCTCCCTGTATTTTACCCCTGCCACCTTTAGAATCTTAAAGAGAGTATTCCAGTCTCTGAGTCTACAAATGCTAGAAACGTAGGTTTGCCTTTCCTTAATCTTTCTTCTAAGATAAGTCGTAGGGTCAGTATTGCCTCATGTGTTCCTATATTTCTACGGAATTCAAACTGATCTTCCCCGAGGTCGACTTCTACCAGTTTTTCCATTCGTCTGTAAAGAATTCGTGTTAGTATTTTGCAGCTGTGACTTATTAAACTGATAGTTCGGTAATTTTCACATCTGTCAACACCTGTTTTCTTTGGGATTGGAATAATTATATTCTTCTTGAAGTCTGAGGGTATTTCGTCTGTCTCATACATCATGCTCACCAGATGGTAGAGTTTTGTCATGACCGGCTCTCCCAAGGCCGTCAGTAGTTCTAATGGAATGTTGTCTACTCCCGGGGCCTTGTTTCGACTCAGGTCTTTCAGTGCTCTGTCAAACTCTTCAAGCAGTATCGTATCTCCTATTTCATCTTCATCTACATTCTCTTCCATTTCCATAATATTGTCCTCAAGTACATCGCCCTTGTATAGACCCTCTACATACTCTTTCCACCTTTCTGCTTTCCCTTCTTTGCTTAGAACTGGGTTTCCATCTGAGCTCTTGCTATTCATACAAGTGGTTCCCTTTTCTTCTAAGGTGTCTTTAATTTTCCTGTAGGCAGTATCTATCTTACCCCTAGTGAGATAAGCCTCTACGTCCTTACATTTGTCCTCTAGCCATCCGTGCTTAGCAGTTTTGCACTTCCTGTGGATCTCATTTTTGATACGGTTGTGTTCCTTATTGCCTGCTTCATTTACTGCATTTTTATACTTTCTCCTTTCATCAATTAAATTCAATATTTCTTCTGTTACCCAAGGTTTTCTACCAGCCCTCGTCCTTTTACCTACTTGATCGTCTGCTGCCCTCACTACTTCATCCCTGAAAGCTACCCATTCTTCTTCTACTATATTTATTTCCCACATTCGTGTCAATAGTTCCCTTATCGTCTTCCTGAAACTCTGTACAACCTCTGTTTTAGTCAGTTTATCCAGGTACCATCTCGTTAAATTCCCACCTTTTTGCAGTTTCTTCAGTTCTAATCTACAGTTCATAACCAATAGATTGTGGTCAGAGTCCACATCTCCCCCTGGAAATGTCTTACAATTTAAAACCTGGTTCCTAAACCTCTGACTTATTTTTATGATGAAAGACTTAACATTTGAATATCTTCTAAAATCGTAAAACGAAACATGTTTTTGAGATGAAACTGAATCCGGTGATATTACGCTGTGATCGTCTGTTCAAAATTTAGATTCATTCCTATACAAACGTTTTGTTTAAGTGAAACACCCTGAAGGAGGTCCATCTGAGCCACTGATAGCACAGTGGATAGTGCGACTGTAGGGACTTGTAGCCGGCACACTCCCCGTGAGACCCACAATATCAACTTATAGTCCACCCACTACATTCGTAGTTCCCCTGCCATTATACCCATTATTCGCGTCAGACAATCCAGCGAGTCTCGTAAGAGTTCAGGCAATTCGTGAGCATCCGCACTGAAGAAGGTCATCAGCCGGTTAGCCATAACTATAAGAAGATGGCATCTGTTCTTTCGGACACAGATGCCATCTTCAGATGTGGACTATAAGTTGAGAATCTGGGTCTCACGGGGAGCGTGCCAGCGATAAATCTCTGCAGTCGCGCTATCGTCTGTGCCCTCGGTGGCTCAAATTGATGGAGCGTTCGTCATGTAAGTAGGAGATCCCGGGTTCAAGTCAAGGTCGGGACACACATTTTCAACTGTCCCCTCGATGTACGTCAACGCCCGTCAGCAGCTAATGGTATTGATTTAATTGTAATTTCAAGAATTATACTCACTGATATTTTCGTTTCTGTTAAAGAATTTTTTATATGGACCTCTGCTTTCTGAGATGAAAATAAGACGAAATTGCCAGAATGATATTTTCATTCTGCAGTGGAGTGTGCGCTGATATGAAACTTCCTGGCAGATTAAAACTGTGTACCCGACCGAGACTCGAACTAGGGACTTTTGCCTTTCGCGGGCAAGTGTTCTACCATCTGAGCTACCGAAACACGACTCATGTCCGGTGCTCACAGCCTTACTTCTGCCAGTATCTCATCTCCTACCTTCCAAACCTTACAGAAGCTCTCCTGCGAACCTTGCAGAACTAGCACTCCTCATTCTGGAAACATCCCCCAGGCTGTGGCTAAGCCATGTCTCCGCAGTATCCTTTCTGTCAGTAGTGCTAGTTCTGCAAGTTTCGCAGGAGAGCTTCTGTAAAGTTTGGAAGGTAGAAGACGAGAGACTGGTAGAAGTACGGCTGTGAACACCGGGCGTGAGTCGTGCTTCGGTAGCTCAGATGGCAGTCTGCGTTCGGCTGGGCAGCAGTGCGCACCGCGCTCGGCCGTCCACGCCGCTGCGCGCGCGGAGTGTTTTGTTTACTTTCTCGTCGCCGTGCTTCTCAGTCGAACACGCTCTAATGGCCAACTCCTACAGGATGAACACTCTTAAGTTCACCTTCTCAAATGAATACGCACGACCCAAAGCACTGGCCGTCGAACGCTTGCTACGCGAAGACGTGAAGATCCCCCGTGACGAGCTCATCGGCATACACCTATCGATCATTACCAGCGTCGTTTATGTTAAGATGACTTCCGACGCTGCCTCCAACGAGATTATTCAAAGGACGCGACATGGACTAAAATTTCGGCACTCCGACGGAAACGTCGGGCCTGTGGATGTCGACCATGCAGGACTTGGCCTTCGGACGATCCGTGTATTAGAACTGCCTTTCGAGATGAATGAAGATGAAGTCATCGCGGCGCTAAGCCCGTTCGGCAAAGTCCAGAGCCACGTAGCCGAGACATGGGCACAGTTTACGACGTATCCGGTGTTTAATGGTGTGAGACAAGTCCGAATCGATCTCAAACGGCACGTTCCATCGTACATTTCTATCGGCGGCTGCCGTGCGGTGGTCATTTACGACGGACAACCTCGAACATGTTCCGGTTGTGGCAAAGAAGGCCACGTACGTAATGAATGCCTGCAACGCCGCATCACACAACTAAGGCCCGACGATACGAACACCGACTGAACCACGACCACCCTTCCAGTCACCTATGCGGCGACACTGCACGTCCAGCCCACACAAGACGCCGTTCATGAGCGTCTCTCTGGTCCGATACACCCGGAGGCGTCCCAGCATCTTGACACCGGCGATGCCGCCCGTGAACATGTCCAACAGCCGGACACACCCACGCTAGAAGATCACAACGATACCAATGAGAATGTTCTGGAGAATGACGACCGCATCATAGCACCCGCGGCTTTTGTACCGGAACGACGTGAATCTCTTCCTTCCTCAGACACCGAAACTCATTGCCGGAAGCAGAAATCGCCCAAACGACGAAAAAAACGCCGCAAGACATCAGAATCGACCATTGAGCCCCCTCCGCAGGACGAAGAGATGGCACATCACTCTGACGTAGAACACGATAACACTTTCTCCTCTGCCACGGAGACGCGTCATCCACAAGACGGTGAACCGTCCAACAGAGATCGTGCGCAAGCCCCGCGCCCAGAAGCCATGGAACATAGCACGCCTGTTGTCACCGACGCAATTGAGCTGACTCGGCCAGCGCTGCCACCTCTCGCCGATGTCAAACCTGTCGGACATTTTTCATGGGCGGATGACACGGATCTCCCACCTCCATCTGATGCGGAAATGACATCTGTTCCTCCGTTAGACCGACAGTAAGATGGGGGAAGTTTCTACGGCGACTCCTGCGACTTCTATGGACTTCCAGCATCCACCACAACAATCTTCACCAGCTACGAACCTATCGGCAGCACGGGTCTCCCATCAGGCGTACCGAATAGCTACTATCAATACTAATAATATCGGCTCCCACGCTAAACTTCAACTGCTCCGTGACACGCTAAGAGCAGCGGACATCGACATCGCCCTGTTACAAGAACTGAGGACAGCAACTTGGACTGGGTGTTATGGATATGAGACGTACGCCGCCCCTGCAGCTATGGAACACACAGGTGTAGCCATCCTCCTCCGAGAAGGGATTGCAGTTTCCGATGTCGCATACCTCCCAACAGCGCGAGGGGTGGCCATAACAGTTGAAGGACTCAAAATCATAAATCTCTACGCCCCATCGGGCACTGATAAACGGAGGGATCGCTCCCAGTTCTACGCAGAAGATATCACGCCTTTATTCCCCGGCCGATACGATCATCTCATCGTAGGTGGAGATTTCAACTGTGTTCTCGAGCGCACAGACCAATACCCCCATATCACCACATGTCCGGAACTTCGCTTCCTCGTCCGCCGCCTTCGTCTCCTCGACACTTGGCGATTGGTACACGGTGACCGTCCGGGGTATACACACATCACGAGCCACTCCGCCAGCTGACTTGATAGAATATACATCTCTAACGCTCTTAAATCAGTTCTCCTCGACGCGGAACGTTGGCCGTCTGCCTTTTCGGATCATGACATCTACATCTGTACCATGAACCTACGTCGACAATCTATATGGCGCAGTGCAGGACCTTGGAAACTCAATGTCGCGCTACTGCGGGACCCCGAATGTCGACAACAGGTCACCGACACGTGGTACACCTGTGTTCAACGCATTATGCGTTACGAGACCACACTGCAGTGGTGGTTGCTGTGCGCCAAACCGGCCATCCGACGCACATTGACACACTATGGCAGAGCCAAAGCCAGGTGGAATCACCATACAACTGATTTCTACTATAGCGCTCTACGTGAACTCATGGATCAACCTCCATCCCCGGATCGTCTAAAAGAAGCTCAACGCATCAAGGCAAAGATTTTAACTTTGACCAGATGCCGTCTAGAGGGAGCTATTGTACGCGCACGCAGCCAAGATAGGAATAACGGTGAAGAATCTTCAATGCATCATATTATCCAAAATGTTCGTCGACGCCGACCGGCTTTAATGACAACGTTAGACTTACCTGATGGACGACGGCTTACTTCGCAAGCTACCATTGCGGATGCATTCACAACGCACTATAGACTTTTCTATCAGGAAGTACCTGCCGGTGCAGAGGCCATTGCTGAGGTTGCCCAGGAGACACTTGGTACTCTAAACGCAGCAGCTGCAACCCTCCTGACTTCTGAAGTGACCACCGACGACGTCCAAGGCGCTGTGGCCAAAGGGTCTCTGAATCGATCTCCCGGCCCGGATGGTTTACCTCTCGAATTTTACAGAACCTTCCAAGATTTGATGATGCCACGATGGAGGGACATGTACTGGGAACTTTTGTCCGGCGCGGCGAACCCGCCACCAATGTTCATGGAAGGCTTACTTGTACCAGTCCCGAAACCCGCAGGAGGAACACGACTCGACAGTTATCGGCCGATCACGTTACTCAATTCCGACTTCAAGATTTTCACACGCCTTGTAGCAGTGCGACTCAAACATGTCTTACGAGACATTGTTTCCCACGAACAAACATCTTTAGACGGCGATCGTAATATACCTCAGTGAATATCGAGATGTGATCGCTGTGGAAACACACTCGCGACTGCCAGGCGCTTTAATCTCCATCGACTTCAAACAAGCGTTTGACCGCGTCAATCATGCATCCCTCAACGCAGTGATGGACCGAATGGCAATTCCCCCGACGTTCACGCAAGTGATTATGCGGCTCCTTCGTGGATCAACGTCCAGACTTCTCGTCAACGGCAGACTTACAGAACCTATACGGATTGAACGATCAGTACGGCAGGGTTGCCCTTTGTCGACTGTGCTTCATGCCATTGCGATGGAACCACTCATTTGCGGATTACGGCGACGTTTGACAGGTATTCCACTCCGGGATCATATGTTCCGCTGCCGAGCTTACGCGGACGACTTGGCCCACGTCGTACGTTCAGCGGCCGACGTACAAGCTGCGATGCAGTGGATTACCCGTTACAGTACAGGGGCAGGGAGCGCTATGAACGTGGCAAAATCATGAGCCATGAAGATCGGCCGCGGCCTTCCTGCAGACAGCGTAGTCCCATTTCAACTGGTGGACACCCTTCGTTGTCTCGGGTTGGTGTACACGCGAGACATTCGCCGCACCTCGGCGATCAATTTTCGGGCGCTGCCGCAACGCATCCGGGCCGACATACAAAATCACATATTACGCCCGCTGACTATGTGCCAGAGAGTCACCTTCGTCAATACCCATCTGGCAGCCCGGATACCCCATATAGCGCAGATTCTGCCCATCACTGCGACAATGGCGGCCAGATTACAGGCGGCTTTCGGCTATTTCATTTATTCTGTACACATCTTCAAAGTCCAGTATGAAGTTCTCACCTTACCGAAGCGGGATGGTGGCCTCGATCTGGTTAATGTGAGAGCCAGGACTACGGCACTTTACACCAATACTATGCTCCGGTTATAGAAAAGCCAAAATGCTAGTTTTACTGGAATGTTGACCACCGAGCTCGGACCTGTTTCGAGACGCCCACCGACGTCTTTGGCACACACCCCACCTCCGATGTCACAAATCGGCCGTTTCTTTTTGGAGTACAGCTACATATGCACCGAGCTCCCCACGACCAGGAAGACGACCACCCGCGACATCTACCGCCTTCTCCGAAAGTCTCCACCCCGCAACCCCGTCGAAACACGTCACTCGCAGGTTTCATGGCCTACAGTTTGGAAAACGATCCACCAACCATATCACACCACTGACACCACCTCTATGTGGTACCTTCTCGTCAACGGCAAGTATACTACAAGACAGAAACTGCATCGCATCGCACTGGTGGACTCACCCCTGTGCCTCAAGTGCAATGTCGAAGATACAGATTTACATCGTTTTGAGTGTGGGCCAGCAGCAGCTGTCTGGACCCTCGTACAGAAGATTGTGGCTTTCTACCTCCGAGTACCACCACATCACGTTTCTCCTACTATGATGATACATCCCGACACGACCTACTTTCCATCGGCTAAGTGGCACGCTATCACATGGATCAGTGGCATGGCTGTCAACTACCTCTTCCGGGACGACATTGTCGATCCGGCGGACTTTTTGACACGTCTCCAAGTACATCACCACACCCTTCGCCGACATCGACACTGTCGGGCCACTTTCGCGAACTATTTACAGAGTATTTTCACCAACCCGCCTCAAAGCTGAAATCTCAACGAAGCGTGCCAGCCAAGACTGGACGATCCTACGTTCCCCTTCAATGGTTAATGATAGAATGCATTTTGTTCTGATGGCGCGCCAAAGTGGACCATGGCGCGGAAAGTATTCCTATTTTATTTCACTTCTCTTTTTTCCTCCTCTTCTAGGTTTTTTTTTCTCCTTACACATGTTTATCCCTTTCACACATAGCTCTCTATCTGCAGCCTCTTTGTTTTTCTTTCTCCTCTGCTCCCAAAAAAAAAAAAAGAAGAAAAAAAAGGTTGCTACTGATGGTGAGACTGTATACTCACTTATGTTAACAAAAAGTAAAAATAATAAAAATAAAAAAGAATAAAAAAAGAAGGCCGTTGAAAAAAGAATGATGGTAAAGCACTTGCCCGCGAAAGGCAAAGGTCCCGAGTTCGAGTCTCGGTCGGGCACAAAGTTTTGGTGCCGACGAGCAGAATGTTTATTTACCGACCTTTGAGGTAACTGTTTGTGCTTGTTGTGTTTGTAATCCGGTTATGTGACACAGCAGAGATATGACGTAACCGTTGCTGGCCTTGTTTATCTATACGGTTTCCGTCGCTCCTGTTAATATTGTTGACATATTTACTGAACTGATTAGTATCTCTAAATAAACAACTGCAGCTTTATCTATTATACCCGAATCACTGAAGTGTATTAACAGATCATCAGAACAAATGAATACCATTAAACGAGAGAATCGCCCCTATAACTTTCCTTTTCTTTTCCACAAGAAAGTAAGTGTTGTAGACTGTCCCACTTTTCCTACGTACTTTCCCCCATGTAAGCCATAAACTTCTGACACTAATAACGGAACTTGTTTCCGTTTAGGAATCTTCACACTGCACCTACATTTTCCTCTGTATGATGATAGTACTCACGTTAGATTTCTGAAAAAAGCAACCAATTCTACATATACAATCGTGCCACACTACCATAGTACAGCATTTTTCAGCATGCTGATTAAGCAGCCGTATTGTGCCTAGTGAACTGAACACAGTTGGATCACTTGATTAGCGCAGAAGTTACGCCACGAGAGCTCTGTTGCTGTGTCTGAAGTGCAATTATGTGCACACTGTACAGGATCTCTCTCTCTCTCTCTCTCTCTCTCTCTCCCATTGATCCTACCGGACTCGAGAGTCCATTACCGCAGCAACGTTGTTTCGCCATCTGTCCCGGTCTTGAGCCATTTCCTTCCATTCACCATGCCTAGGCTCCTCAAATCAGCCTTCACATTGTCCTCCCAAGTACGCCTCAGTCGGCACACAGGACGTTTTCCCTACTAGTACTGTGTGCGCTACCCTACCCACTTCCGTTCGAGCTACGTGACCCGCCCACCGCAGCCTACGTGATTTAATAACAATGATTATCTCAGAGCTTGAATAGGGTTCGTGAAGCTCTTCGTTATGCAGTTTTCGCCACTCTCCGCTAATGTCATCCCATTTTGCTCCGAAAATTTTCCTCAAAATTTTGTTTTCAAATACTCGAAACGGCTTTTCATTTTGCACAGTGGGAGACCAAGTCTCACACCCATACAGCGTAACTGGTAGAATAATAGTTTTGTATATTCTAATCTTTAAATTCCTAGACAATATCCGTGATGAAAGTAATCTATTCAGTGAGTGAAACTTCCTGGCAGATTAAAACTGTGTGCCCGAACGAGACTCGAACTCGGGACCCTTGCCTTTCGCGGGCAAGTGCTCTACCAACTGAGCTACCGAAGCACGACTCACGGCCAGTACTCACAGCTTTACTTCTGCCAGTACCTCGTCTCCTACATTCCAAACTTTACAGAAGTTCTCCTGCGAACCTTGCAGAACTAGCACTCCTGAAAGAAAGGATATTGCGGAGACATGGCTTAGCCACAGCCTGGGGGATGTTTCCAGAATGAGATTTTCACTCTGCAGCGGAGTGTGCGCTGATACGAAACTTCCTGGCAGATTAAAACTGTGTGCCCGACCGAGACTCGAACTCGAGACCTTTGCCTTTCGCGGGCAAGTGCTCTACCAACTGAGCTACCGAAGCACACCTTTGCCGCCCGTAATCTCTTCTTCAGTTCGGATTCAATCTCATTTCTCAAAGTGATGTCCACGCCTAGATGCTTAAATGTGTTCACTTTTGCAAACTGCTTGTCTCCAACTCTTAACATTTCCTGATCTACTGCTGTTGGCATTCTACTAGTAACCAGGTATTTAATTTTGTCTTCACTTATCCTTAGACCTACATCTTCACTAGCCGTGATTATTGCATTCGCATGTGCTGTTACAGATTCTTTCCAATCGCTAATGATGTTTAGATCATCTGCATACCCTAATATCTTAATATTTCCATTTACTCCACAGCCTCAGAATTATCTGCTGCCATTCGTACAATATATTCCAGGACTAAATTAAAAAGCATACACTTCATAAAAGGTGCGATCAAAAAGTTTCCCTCCGAAGCCAGTGAAATCCAGAATCGGTACGCGCATCAGGCGAAATCTCATGGAGCAGTGAGGAATCATCCCACCAACACAACAGACTGAAGATACCCGTTTGTTGGAACATATTCTCCTTCTACGTGAAGAAGTCCGTAACAGCCAGCCGCACATCTTCGTCCGACAGAAATTGCTGCACTTCAGGGCCTTTTTCTAGGGACCAAAGGCTAGAGAAAGGAGAGATATAAACACTACGTTGTGGTTGCTCGAGTCTCCCCCTCTTCAGTTGCTGTAACTTCCACCATAGGACATTTGCGATATGGGAATCTGCGTTACCGTGCATCTGCACCACGGAACTTGGCATACCATTCCACAAAGGTGATTTTCGGCAAACATGCTGCCCCATACACATTCTTCATCGTCCGATGGATGTCTACCTGCGTTTTCTTCTTTTGGCCGCCAAAGAACGAATAACAGCACGTTCGTTCTGTTTGGACGCATCTGGTAATAACGTCGTCATAGTTAACCTTTCTACATTTACCTCACGCATGTCGGAAAGAGTACATGCGACAATGATCGCGTATTGTTGCTTATTCTGGGTGATCTTTTCCACCGTGTGCAAACTCTAGGGATTGAACAACGAGAGGATACGGAATGAAAAAAGCCAAATGAACTTATGTCCCGAAATATATGATTTCCATGCTAGACAACATTTATTCAATCACACATTGTAACGGAGACTGCGGTCTAATACGCGTTATACCATGCAACCACAGTTACATAATGCTTGGCTTCCTCCTAGAGGGGGGATACTGTTCTTATTACGTCATGCCCTCGTGCCCACTCCTCCCATAGTAATTGCTAATGTTGTGTCCGATTCACTTCTCTTGCTGACACACCTTGTAGTGGATGTGATGCAGCGTTGTACACAATGGTTCCGTATGCGATTCGAGAGGCTGCCGACATTGTGTTTACTTACAGAAAGGCAAATGGCAACGATAGGCGGGCAGCAAAGTTGTATCAGGAGATCTATTCCCGCCGATAACAACCACAGCATTCAATGTTTGCAACAGTGTTTCGCGGTTTTACTTTTCAAATGGTTCAAATGCCTCTGAGCACTATGCGACTTATCTTCTGAGGTCATCTGTCGCCTAGAACGTAGAACTAATTAAACCTAACTAACCTAAGGACATCACACACATCCACGCCCGAGGCAGGATTCGAAACAACAACCGTAGCGGTCGCTCGGTTCCAGACTGTAGCGCCTAGAACCGCACGGCCACTCCGGCCGGCAGTTTTTCTGTGACAGGGTGATTTCAGTAAGCACTAAATCATTAAAGACGTACCCGAAATGTTCAGGCTCAAGACTTGGATAAAAATGTGCTTAATACTGTGGAAGGCGACAGCCATGTCAGGACCAGGCAGTTGGCCCGCCAGTACAGGGTAAGCCAGACGCTCGTATCGAACATTCTATATGACAACTGTTACAAACCTTATCATCTACAGCGTGCGCAGGGCTTACCAGACAGACTTCCCACATCGGAAGCAGTTTTGTCACTGGTTTCTTCACCAGGTAACCACGATTCCGGGATTCGTGTCATCCTTCCTATTCACAGGTGAGGCCACCTTTAGGCGGAGTGGTATCTTCAACTTCCATAACAGTCATCTGTGGAATAGTATGCAGCACTCTCACAGCATAATGATACAGAATCATCAGCATCGGTGCAGCCGGAATGTGTGAGCCGGGATAATTGGCGACGGTATCTTGGGACCAGTCTTCTCTCCACGTCGCCTAACAGACCGGAACTATCGGCTTTTCTTGCGGGTGACTTTTCCTCCGCTGATGGAAGAAATGATGATTCTAAGGGTTATGTGGCTGCTACACGATGGTGCTCCAAAGGACTTCACCGTAAACATACGGATGCATCTCAGTCATGTCTTCCCTTGTCCATGGATCGGACGAGGGGATCAAGTTGCATGGCCTGCTGATATACCGAGCCTCAACCCGTACGATTTCTGGTTACAGTGCTATCTCAGAAGTATCGTGCATGCAGAGCCCATTGCAGAGATGGAGACATTGGAGCAGTGTATTCATGCTGTCTTCAACATTGTTCGGATGCAGTCTGACCGCTGTGAACATGAGAGACAGAACATGCTATGGTGCGTACACGAATGCGTTGAGGCACATGGAAACCATTTTCAACGCATACTATAACTGTGGGTGCAAGGCGTAGCGAGTATTGCACCAAAAATTCTGTGACAACTTACGACGGAATAACTAGTCTCTAGCACGGAAACGATGCATTTCCGGATGAAAGTTCATTAGATCTTTTTTGTTCCGTATCCTACCAGCGATCAATCCCTAGAGTTTGTTAAAGGTGGAAGAAACCATCATGTATATTTGCAGATTTATCCATACATTACGTTCAACTATGCACCTAAATATAGCTTCAGCATGCTTTGTCAAGTCATCTATCTATGTATCATTAGGCCCTGTTTTATCTTGGAATCCAGCAAGGCACTTACTTGGTCCATTTAACATTCACTCGTATGGCTACCATTGTTTAGTTTTCAGTACAACCGTAACTACTTCCTTCTCTCCGTTCTACTCCGTGATCTATTTGTATTGCACGAAAACAATAGCTCGATAGTGAAAGAAGAGGACCAGTGACTCTTACAGAAGCAGCTGCTTTTTTCGTAAATTTCATCTAGAACTAACACCTATAAAAATCAATGCGATCACATTACCAGTTATAACATATTTTTATTTATACGTAACTGACGCCGCCTGCAGTGACAACTTCTGGAAATTTTTGTTTAATTCGGTCGATTGTATATCACTGAAGGCTCATAACACGAAGTGTGAATGAATCTGAACGACTGTGCTACACTATGTGATCAAAAGTGTCCGGACACCCCAAAAATGTACGTTTCTCACATTAGGTGCACTGTACTGCCACCTACTGCCAGGTTCTCCATATCAGCGACCTCAGTAGTCATTAGACATCATGAGGTAGCAGAATGGGGGCGCTCCGGGAAACTCACGGATTTCGAACGTGGTCAGATGATTGGGTGTCACTTGTGTCATCCGTCAATACACACTCCTAAACATCTCTAGGTCCAGTTTTTCCGATGAAATAGTGAAGTGGAAACGTGAAGGGACACAAACAGCATAAAAGCGTACAGGCCGACCTCTTCTGTTTACTGGCGGAGACCGCCGACAGTGGAAGAGGGTCGTAATGTGAAATAGGCAGACATCTATCCAGACCACCACACAGGAGTTCCAAACTGCATCAGGATCCACAGCAAGTACTATGACAGTTACGCGAGAGGTGAGAAAACGGATTTCATGGTAGATCGGCTGCTCATAAGCCACACATCACGCTGGTAAATGCCAAACGACGCCTCGCTTGGTGTAAGGAAGGTAAACATTGAACGACTGAACAGTGGGAAATCGGTGTGTGGAGTGACGAATCACTGTACACAATGTGGCGAGTACCCGGTGAACGTCATCTGCGAGCGTGTGTAGTGCCAACAGTAAAATACGGAGGCGGTGGTGTTAGGGTGTGGTCGTGTTTTTCATAGAAGGGCCTTGAACCCCTTGTTGGTTTGCATGGCACTATCACAGATCAGGCCTAAACTGATGTTTTAAACACCTTCTTGCTTCCCACTGTTGAAGACTAATTCAGGGATGGCAATTGCATCTTTCAACACGATCGAGCATCTTTCCACAATGCACGGCCTGTGGCTGAGTGGTTGCACGACAGTAACATCCCTGTAATGGACTGGCGTACACAGAGTCCTGACCTGAATCCTATGGAACACCGTTGGGATATTTTGGAACGCCAGCTTCGCGCCAGGCCTCACCGACCGACGTCGATACATCTCCTGAGTGCAGCACTTCGTGAAGAATGGGCTGCCATTCCCCAAGAAACCTTCCAGCACCTGATTGAGCGTATGCCTGCAAGAGTAGAAGCTAAGGGTTGGACAACACCATACTGAATTCCAACATTACCGATGGAGGGCTCCGAGAACTTGTAAGTCTTTTTCAGCCGGGTGTCCGGATACTTTTGATCACATAGTGTACGTCGGAGCCTCACTTTTCTAGTCAACTGCTACCTAATAGGGAGGCAACGGTAGAGTTCCACACAAGGGTGCAGCGTTTCTTGTTGCAACATTTGAATTTGTTAATAGTGGTGTGTGTGTGTGTGTGTGTGTGTGTGTGTGTGTGTGTGTGTGTGCAGAGTGGCCAACAAAATAACTGTACTGGCCTTAGAAGTAACCACCTTTAGCTACGACACAATACTGACATACGCTGTAAAGCTGTTGCAAACTTCAGGGAAACGCTTCTTATGGAACTGGACGAAGAACCGAGGTCACGAGTTGTTGAACAGTCCCATCATTACAGGAGATGAGACGTAGCGCTACCAAAGCGTTCTGAAGGCAAAGTGTGGGCCATATGAAATTCCAATTGGGTTTTGCAGACAGTAATCTGAGGCGTTGGCCGACTAATTTTCTTGCATTTACCTCGCACAACTCTAAGTCCAAAGTAACTGGAAATAGGTGGAGATGACTCCTTTATATAAGATAAGTAAAAGAACAGATCTGCATAATTAGAGACCAATATCCCCAACGTTAGTTTTCTGCAGAAATCTTGGACACATTCTCATTTCCTACATAATAAATGTACTTGAGACAGGAAAGCTTCGGTCCACATACCAGTACGGATTTTGTAAACGTCACTCGTGTGAAAGTCAGTTGCCCTTTTCTCATACAATACACTGCAGACCATGCAGGCAGTGTAACAAGCAGATTCCATATTTCTAGATTCAGCCCCAGTGCAGAATTTTGATGAATGTCCGAGCATGCGGAATAGATTTCTACACTCCTGGAAATCGAAAAAAGAACACATTGACACCGGTGTGTCAGACCCACCATACTTGCTCCGGACACTGCGAGAGGGCTGTACAAGCAATGATCACACGCACGGCACAGCGGACACACCAGGAACCGCGGTGTTGGCCGTCGAATGGCGCTAGCTGCGCAGCATTTGTGCACCGCCGCCGCAGTGTCAGCCAGTTTGCCGTGGCATACGGAGCTCCATCGCAGTCTTTAACACTGGTAGCATGCCGCGACAGCGTGGACGTGAACCGTATGTGCAGTTGACGGACTTTGAGCGAGGGCGTATAGTGGGCATGCGGGAGGCCGGGTGGACGTACCGCCGAATTGCTCAACACGTGGGGCGTGAGGTCTCCACAGTACATCGATGTTGTCGCCAGTGGTCGGCGGAAGGTGCACGTGCCCGTCGACCTGGGACCGGACCGCAGCGACGCACGGATGCACGCCAAGACCGTAGGATCCTACGCAGTGCCGTAGGGGACCGCACCGCCACTTCCCAGCAAATTAGGGACACTGTTGCTCCTGGGGTATCGGCGAGGACCATTCGCAACCGTCTCCATGAAGCTGGGCTACGGTCCCGCACACCGTTAGGCCGTCTTCCGCTCACGCCCCGACATCGTGCAGCCCGCCTCCAGTGGTGTCGCGACAGGCGTGAATGGAGGGACGAATGGAGACGTGTCGTCTTCAGCGATGAGAGTCGCTTCTGCCTTGGTGTCAATGGTGGTCGTATGCGTGTTTGGCGCCGTGCAGGTGAGCGCCACAATCAGGACTGCATACGACCGAGGCACACAGGGCCAACACCCGGCATCATGGTGTGGGGAGCGATCTCCTACACTGGCCGTACACCACTGGTGATCGTCGAGGGGACACTGAATAGTGCACGGTACATCCAAACCGTCATCGAACCCAGCGTTCTACCATTCCTAGACCGGCAAGGGAACTTGCTGTTCCAACAGGACAATGCACGTCTGCATGTATCCCGTGCCACCCAACGTGCTCTAGAAGGTGTAAGTCAACTACCCTGGCCAGCAAGATCTCCGGATCTGTCCCCCATTGAGCATGTTTGGGACTGGATGAAGCGTCGTCTCACGCGGTCTGCACGTCCAGCACGAACGCTGGTCCAAATGAGGCGCCAGGTGGAAATGGCATGGCAAGCCGTTCCACAGGACTACATCCAGCATCTCTACGATCGTCTCCATGGGAGAATAGCAGCCTGCATTGCTGCGAAAGGTGGATATACACTGTACTAGTGCCGACATTGTGCATGCTCTGTTGCCTGTGTCTATGTGCCTGTGGTTCTGTCAGTGTGATCATGTGATGTATCTGACCCCAGGAATGTGTCAATAAAGTTTCCCCTTCCTGGGACAATGAATTCACGGTGTTCTTATTTCAATTTCCAGGAGTGTAGATATGTGTTTTGCTCGAAGAATTTTTAAATAACAAAACCCGGCACGTTGTCCTTGATGGCGAGCGTTCATCAGAGATAAGGGTATCGTGAAGAGTGCCGCAGTGGAGTGTGGGTGGACTGTAAAATGCAAACTTTCACGGGCAGATACGTTACAGTTAGAGAAATGTTCGGGGTCATTATGGTGTGGTCGAATGGATTTGACTTTTAAAACCCAACGTTTCGTCCCCATCACATTTTCAAGGGGGATCGTAGCTACTTCGAATGTCCGATTCACACCCTGGCTCGCTACTATCTACAGCGAAATTGTCATTACGCGTGCTTCCGCGCAGTAGCGTGACGTCACACGTTTTGAATCCGTGAGCGCAATTGGTCGTTACCGATTGCCATCGTCCGTTGTTGTTATCACTCCATCGTGGAACAATGGCACACATCTTCTTCAGCACCGGAATTCAAATGCCATTCAATATCGCGCTCTCCTCCTTCCTACTGAAATTCCTAGTGTGTCTTACAATCCCTGTGGCCTCTCGAAATAACCTTTCATGGTATCCGCTTGTGGCTGCCAGTATCAAAATGAATGGCTGCAAAGCATGTTCCGCAACAGCTGACATGTCCATCTCTCTTCTTCTGCAATTGCCCTTGTGCTCTTCTAGACGTGTTTCAACCGTTCTTTTTGTAGTACCCACGTACACCTCCCAGAAAATACTGTAGCTGCCACAGGGATTTCACCAACAGACGTGGGACAGCCTGACAAGGCCAGCTCATGTAAATAGCCTATATGCAGAAAAAACTAACATAAGTGAAGACGCACGTTACTGGCTGATCAGGTGTGACGCCATGTTTTGTCAGCATTTCTCTTTTGATTCGCATGTTTGCAATGCCTTCCAGTATGAGAAAATTGTTCTTCTAAACAAGACGTATTGTATTTAGATTGCTTTCTTATGCACTTTCTTCGTCGGTCGCGGCTGTCTAGCGGTAAATCGTGGGCTTGGAAACCGAAAGATAACGGGTTCAAATCCCGACTAGACCAAGGAGTGTCACCTGTTATTCACCTCTCGCTGACGTGAGGAGACGCCAGTAACGACACGTGGTTTCGCTTACCCGTTAAACTCTAAGGCCCCTTCTACCCCGCTGGATAACTGAGGAATATCGTAAACATGCAAGTCGCCAACATGGCGAACGAATGGAAGAGTTGCACCCTGCCATTCAGGCACACGAAATTAATCACTTAATGTATTGTCAGTTTGGTTAGACTGCAAAAAGTGGTTCAAATGGCTCTAAGCACTGTGGGACTTAACGTATGAGGTCAGCAGACTCCTCGACTTAGAACTACGTGAACCTAACATCCATGCCCGAGGCAGGATTCGAATCTGCGACCGTAGCAGCCGTGTGGTTCCGGACTGAAGCGCCTAGAACTGCTGGCCACAGAGGCCGACGGTTGGACTGCAAGTTGTACAGATTTTTACGTCCGTGACCAGAATTATGAGCTCTTGCCTGACAAGAATCCTTATAGCCCAGCTCTCTTCGATTTTCTGTATACAGTATTTACAAGGTTAAGTCCAGACATCACTTTCCTAAAACAATACGACGCAGTTCTAAAAAAGAAAAGAATTCCCTTTGGACGTTTCAAGATATCCGATCTACGTCCACAAAATATTTTACGCTTATATGTTTAAACAAGGGTACTTCAGCGCGTATCGTAAATCTAGTAATCAAAATCTCTAATATTCAAATCTCATAAGCGCCTACTTCCTCTTTTCAAATTTTTATTTATATTCTATATTTACTGTCTAAGAGAAACGATGATGAATTAATATTGAAGCATAATTTTATGACAGAAATTTCACCATTAAAATTTGCACGGACAGGCGAAATAACTTGTTGTTAAATGAAAATGTTATATATAGGAACAATTCTGGTGGATTCGTATACAAATATTTCCACGGGACGATGAAAGAAGAAATTATTGGGCATTAGTAGTAAATAGTAGAGGTATAAAATACGCAGTAAAAATGCATTTGCTGTTGCTTAGAGATCTTTCTGTAGACAGCACCAAGGCTGTTGTAACCTCTTTAAACAAGAAGAATATATTAGGTGATTCCTGTCTGGGACGCCTGTCACGATACTCGTTTGCTTCTTTACCTTACTCACAGTCAGTACCAAAGTTCCAAGTGACCGCTTTAATACGCTCCTGTAAACACCATTTGCTTTACCAAATACAGAAACGTTAAAATTACGTGCATACGACCTCCAAGCTTTATGAACTTTGTTTCTGCCAATCTTTGCTGGTAACGTGAAGTTTCAGTCTGAGTTTAGAACCGAGACTTTTTCGGATTTTGTATTAGCGTTTCCTGTTCTCGCCGGTAAATTGTGAGAACATTTCTTTTCGTATTTGTGGTTGGTTGCTGTAGCATTGTTATCTGTTACTAAAAGTCCTTTTGAAGATGTTTTGTTCACAGATCACCGTGACAACACTTCATAGTCTCATGGTATATCCTACATGCATAAATTAATACCTACATAGTCTGGTGAAAAGACAATTTCCTTGCCGTATTTGTTACTTTAGCTTGTTATGGCAGTTGTGACATTGCAGTCACATTTCGCTGTGTGATATTTGATTTGCTGCTTATTTTTCGGTTACTTTTGAGTAGAGTACACGGCTTGCCAACTCAGAAAAAGGCTTCACATCATCTTTTTAGAAACGACAGGGCCAAGGTGTTTGTCACATGGTGAAGGTTCACTAAAGGAGGTCAGGAACAGTGGTTCTTGAAAAGGGACGTGTGTGCCGAGGGCACTGCAATTTGTGGAAATCGATTGCGATAAGTCCCTGCTTCACACCCTGTTGAAAAATGTGGTTTTCCTCTCTGCTGATTAGCCACTGCATTGGAGCAGCGTGTATTTGAATATGACGAGTTTACTTCCCTGTCAGCAGATCTAAGAACGGGCCCCCATGCCTCTATGTTTTGCCACTGTGAGAAAAATCGTAGCCTCTCCATTTTCTGCGATCCATTGCTTCCTTGTTAAGGCTGCTGTATGTTGTACCGTCCATCATGTCATCCAGTATCTGGAATCTCTTCCTTCCTCGCTTCCTTTTCCCTTCTACATAACCTTCTAAAACTGTTTTTATCAGTGCGTCATTCTTTCTTAATATATGCCCAATCCAATTTCTTCTTCTTCTCTTTATTACATCTAGTAACTGTCTTTTCTCTCCCACTCTTCTCACTACCTCTTCATTTTTTACTCTGTCCATCCAAATTATTCTCTCCATCTTCCGCCATGTCCAGGTCTCAAAAGCCTCCAGCCTTTCTCTGTCTTTTTTCCTCATAGTCCACATTTCAGCGCCATATAGAGGAACACTCCATACAAGACATTTTATGAGTCTCTTCCTGTACCACCCCACTACTGGTCATTTCCTTCCTTGTCCGCAAGCCCCCGAACGAGCCCTGTCTCACCATCGTGGTTCTGCCAATCTCTTGCATGTTAAGGTGCATTCTGTGAGACAAGAACGGGTAATTTCATCAGGGTTCACCTATATTTGCGCAAATTAAGCAACATTTCATTAATTACGTTGGCAGCAGCCCTGAGTCCTCCACTCAATGTGGAGTTTCTCACAATGTTGAGAGTTAGGTATAGTGGAGGATAATTTCAGACACTTGCAGTCCCTGGTCCTTATTCTGAGTGGGACGCTCTCTTGCTGACGCTCACTGAGGCGATCATTTATTCAGTGCCGACCGGCGTGGTTTGGCTCACTTTTCTCATGTTTGCAGTTAAGTGTCGCATTACGCACTAGTAATATCCACTTTCAGAGAAACTGACAATCTCTGGCATTTGTTACCAAACTTGTGTTGCCTGATTAACCGTGTTGTTTCCTGGATATTACAGTGATTTGTTTTGCGTTTAAGAACGACACAGTTAATGAAAGCTTACAGAATTTCCCTAGCAGTATTCAACGCAAACGAGTTCCCTTCTGCCGGCCGCGGTGGTCTAGCGGTTCTGGCGCTGCAGTCCGGAACCGCGGGACTGCTACGGTCGCAGGTTCGAATCCTGCTTCGGGTATGGGTCTGTGTGATGTCCTTAGGTTAGTTAGGTTTAAGTAGTTCTAAGTTCTAGGGGACTTATGACCTAATATGTTGAGTCCCATAGTGCTCAGAGCCATTTGAACCATTTTTTTCGAGTTCCCTTCTCAGTGTTTGTGGGACATTCTAGACCGCTTTGTGACAGTGATGTTTGGTTTGTGGGGCGCGTAACTGCGCAGTTATCAGCGCCCGTAGAAAGTCCCAAACTTTACATAGTCCAGTCTAGCCATTTTCACTAATGATGATGAAATGATGAGGGCTATGCAAAAATCCAGTCCCCGAGCACAGAAAGTCCGTAATCCTGTCGGGAATTGAACCTGGGACCCCGTGATTCAGAGGCAGCAGCGCTATCCGTTGGTCTACGAGCTTTGTGTTGGAACCGTTTCTCAGTCAATTTTACGAGACATCACGTTAATTTCTTTGGAAACTTATTCAATATTATTTACATGCTGTATGTGTCGAGAATTTCGAGACAAACGGATGACTTATTAAAGACACAATTTGAATGAATCTCTGAGCCAAACTTTTGTTCAAAGACTTATCCTAGTTACGTGATACTCTAAAATTAAATACATTCAGCTTACTTGCATTTCTAATTGATTTGCCTGGTAACTGTGTTTCGTTGCCAAATTATGGCCAAACCTACCGATCAATCAGTTTATATGCAGATATTATGATTAGTTGTTTAACGGATGCATAACGAGCCCTGTGCTGCTGGGTCAGAATGGTTCAAATGGCTCTGAGCAATATGCGACTTAACGTCTGAGGTCATCAGTCACCTAGAACTTAGAACTAATTAAACCTAACTAACCTAAGGACATCACACACACCAATGCCCGTGGCAGGATTCGAACCTGCGTCCGTAGCGGTCGCTCGGTTCCAGACTGTAGCGCCCAGAACCGCACGGCCACTCCGGCCGGCTTGCGCTGCTGGTCTAGCATGCTATTGATGATATCATAGGTAAGACAAGAATAGCTAACTTTTGCAGGGTTCTCATGTATTTGCGTAAATTAAACAACATTTCAGTAGTAGCATTGAGTCCTCCACTCAATGTGGAGGTTCTCAAAAAGCATACCTGCATACCTACTTGCGTGAGAGGGAGATAAACAATACGTACATT
The DNA here is from genome assembly GCF_021461395.2 of Schistocerca americana. Classification (NCBI taxonomy): domain Eukaryota; kingdom Metazoa; phylum Arthropoda; class Insecta; order Orthoptera; family Acrididae; genus Schistocerca; species Schistocerca americana. The sequence continues at coordinate 497,524,424 of NC_060126.1, read as the reverse complement.
TTATATCAACCCTGCTAGGATACTTACATTACAAATCAGTTGTTGCGCTCTTTTTCGGTCTTACATTTATTTGCTTGAACTTTAGACCACGGCAGCAATATAGCAACGCGTGACTCTTCATTTTGTATGTAGTTTATGACTTGTTTTATCGTATGTGATTGTATTTTGGGGGACTTGATTACGTGGCGTGTGAAGATATTTTTGACTTACGTGGGGATATTTCTCGTGTGTTTCGGGTTTTTTGTTTGTATTTCACTTATGTTAGTGTCTATTCGCTCAGTACTAGATTTTTTCACTGCACGGTATAAGACGCATCGGGCCAACAGAGTAAAGCTAGAAGAATACTAGGCAGGGTGATTCGACAGATCTGTTGGAACTCGTGTTGGAATTTTTTAAGAGAGAGGCGTCGGTAGCAGTAGCATAACCTGAAACACGGAAAATATATCGACAACTCAGCAGAGCTGTAGTGGAGTTGTTGGCAAAATGCGACCAAACCTAGCACAGAACAGTTGGAGTTTAGCTGTTACGGGGGGACATTTCATTCTGACCCCAACCGTTATTAGAAGAAAACGCAGGGGAGTTATGGGAAAGAAGCACATGAGAAAGACACGGAAATCGAAGCAGACAAAACAAAAGCAGAAGCTGGAAGGAGAAAAAAAGAAGTAGGCAGAGAACAAGAACAGGAGAGGGATATGAAAGTCGAAATAGACAGATTAAAAAGCGAAGAGACAAGGATATGAGGAGAAAAAGCTGTTCTGGAGACTAACTGAGGAAGCTTTAATGAAATTTTTATTCCCATCTGAAACCAACTGATGAGAGATTGATGGAAGTTTAAAAAAATGGGGGAAATCGGCATGGCTTACGTGGTCCAGGCCGACTCGAAGTAGGAAAACATGAAGGAATCTGACGCCTCACTTTCATATAATATGCAGCTGTCAGAGGAAATTAATGCTTCAATAGTCAAAACGTGCAAACTCCTGAACAACAAACAGTACCGGAGCCGACAGAAGCGGTACGGTTTCGGCAAACGGAGTAGTTTGCCTCGCTAAAAGGCGAGATAGGTATGTTAAGGAGAGAAACAGAGCGAGAAAGGATTGTAGAGCCATTAATGCCTGTAGAGGACACTATACAGAGGAATAATACAGAGGAAACATTCGCGAGAATTCGCGGTCTGGTGGCGTGCCTTCATCTGTAAAGGATTAATGTAGGAGAATGAATGGCAGCGTAAGAATCTGCCTTCAGAAAGAGGCAAGACTGAAAATAGACAGTTCTTCTCACTAAGAAAATTTGTTACGTGTAGACCTGCATATCAAAGAGTGGAATGCCGTGGAGATCCGTCTACCGAAATCCTGGCCAGTACAGAGGAAATTGGAGCTCGCTATTAGCCACATGCGTGGTAAGGTTATTGTGAACGTTTTGCGAGTGATGAGAAACTGCGCAACGTTAGAATTGAAGTCAAATATATTGAGAGTTTATTCGTCTGCTGTAGAGCAACATAGGGATCAGCTGAGTACAATAAAAGCTCCTCCGCTTGAACTAACATTAGTTCAGTTGTATGCAACTCACTTTGACGAGATTTAAAACGGAATCAGCTCACACAACATCCATACAATAACGACAAACTGACCCAATTATTGACAAATACAGTGCCGACAAAGGGTAAGAGATACCTCTTTTGCATTCAACACCATCATAATTAATCTTGACGAGAATGTGCCAGAAGAGAGGAGCGCGAATTTTGCACTAAACAGGAGACGAGTGCACGAATGGGAGTCTTGGAGAGAGCATCAGTGGCAGCCAGACTCAGCTCTGAGAAGAAATCGTGTGGGCGAAGACGTAGACTCTATGTAAAGGGAGTTTTATTGGCTTTTGGTTAGCCAGTTCAGATAATTGAGCGAGAAAACGGGACATTGGGTGTGATAGAACTGAGAAATCCGGCTCCAGACCGAAATCGACACACCTGACAAAACTGAGCAGTTTTATACAGCAGAAATGTTTAGGTTTCTTTGTGTTTAGCTAGTAGATTTTGTGATTTCCTTTTTGTGTATATTTAGTAAGACGTGACCAATAGTATTTTGTACAAGAGCGTTTCTTTTGAGGCCGGCGCGGTGGCCAAGCGGTTCTAGGCACTTCAGTCCGGCACCACGCGGCTGCTACGGTCACAGGTTCGAATCCTGCCTCGGGCATGGGTGTTGTTTTTTTTTTTTTTTTGTGGTTTTAGGGCGCACAACTTCAACGGTCATTAGCGCCCAGACTACGTGAGGAATGCACCGCGAGTCACAAGTTTAAAACAGCAACGAAACGGAAAACACGATAAAAGACAGACTGACAGGCATAGGATTAAAAAAGGAAAACAGCAGAATCAAATGTCCTTTGAGGGGCATGGGTGTGTGTGATGTCCGTAGGTTAGTTAGGTTTAAGTACGTAGTTCTAAGTCTAGGGCACTGATCACCTCAGATGTTTAGACGCATAGTGCTTATAGCCATTTGAACCATTTTGTTTCTTTCGGGGGCTGATAGGGTTAAATTTATGGGTGTTGGGTATGGGAAATAGATACGCCTTTAAATTATCTGTTCCAGTGCGTCCGGGAGCACACGATATTTTACTTCAAGTTAATATGACAAGAATCCTTAACAGCTTGAATGTAAAGATGCACTATTGGAATTACTGACAACCATAGACTCTCCTGTCGAAATTTGTCGTGGATGTGCATTATTTGAGCTACGTCAAGACGTCTACATAAGATAAATGTAACGTAACCAGTCGTTCCTCAAAACATGTAATTCCTTTAGTACTCACTGTGCCTCATTTGTCTCTACCACGTGTTTGAGAGTTCAGGAGGGTGTAGCATTATGCATTTACGATGTGAGAGTTGATTTTTAGGTCAGAATTCTGTTAAATATTATTTTCGTTTACGTCACCTTCAGCCTATTTTTGTTAGTGAAAATGCTGTACAATCTGGATTATGACACCCTTGTTGAACGTGTACTCAAGAGAATACATCTCCTTAAAATGATCACATAAACAGACTTATGAACAAGTGCACCAGATACGTGTTAAATATAGAATTTTGGAGGAAATAGTTTCGTTTTCTATATAATCCACTAGTTTCTTGTGTGCTAATTCTTAAGGGACCAATCTGCTGCCATCATCGGTCACTAGACTTACACACTACTTTAACTTATGCTAAGAACAACACACACACCCATGCCCGAGGGAGGACTCGAACCTCCGGCGACATGGGCCGCGCATTCCCCCACATGGCACACTATTTTCTTGATGCCTATGTGCAATAAAACTTGTTGCGGCAAATTAGTTTATCTTTGCTTTGACTTGAAATAAAACTAACGATACGTGAAATATGAAATCAACCTTTGATTGAAATTTTCGTTGTTCTGCATTCAGTTACAACGTATTAAATACTCACGGAACAATTAATATGATAGGATATACATGATGGGTTGTGATGATATGAACTAAATTGTATTTGCTAACTGAAGCATGTATGTATGTTACACGGGAAGCCGTTCCGTTAGGTAAATGTAACGAGTCGTTTCGGTGGCAGGTAGGAGAAAAAGGGGTCCTAGCTAACCAGCTAGGCCCAACAGTTCACGACGCCAGCGCGTACCTTCTGTGGCTGTTCATATCGGACAACCCCAGACACAGCTGATGACATTGTCACCCGGCAAAATGTGAGCCAGAGCGGTGCTCAATCCTTCAGGGAAGGGAACCCCTAGGCTAGGTGGTAATTTAGATGACTTAATAAATGAAAAGCACCAGTTTGCTCTTGTTCCACAACATTACTTTTATTGTTAACCGGTTTTCGGCTTACAAGGCCATCTTCAGACATTTACTGAGTATTATCACCAAAGAAGTTAAATGTTAGCAGACAACATTGGAAGAGAAGTAACACATCTAGACTGAAGTAGAAACATACAGTAAGTGACATCTTTGCAATGAAAAAGTAAAAACTGAACAGTACATAAATAACAATGGAGTAGACAGGAAAACCTTTAGCACAAAATAGGAATAGCATGCCTACATAACAGTTTCTATTAATAAACAAAACTAATAAAATAAAATAAAATCAGTACTAGACAAGGCTGCATCAGGAGGTATGAAACATGGAGAGTGATACAAAACCAATTAATAGAAGAGACAGTTATCAATGTAAATACAGAATACATAAGGAACTTAAGCAATATCAATAAGATAAACAGAATAAATAATTGCAGGAAAATTGAGGTGTTTGAGGGAACCTACAGTTTGAGGGCGTGGTGGTACTGCATTGTAACATTAACATTATAATCTAAGCAGTGGCTGTGTAACAGTTTTCATTAAATAAATGAACAAAGTAAAATATGAACAGTAATTTATGAGACAACTACAAGGGGTGTTAAGCATGGACATTAATACAAGTACCAGTTAAAAGAAAGCTTTAACTATTGAAAATACAGTCTATGTGGAATACAAAGACAACTTCAACAGCCGGTCGAAGTGGCTGTGCGATTCTAGGCGCTACAGTCTGGAACCGAGAGACCGCTACGGCCGCACGTTCGAATCTTGCCTCGGGCATGGATGTGTGTGATGTCCTTAGGTTAGTTACGTTTAATTATTTCTAAGTTCTAGGCGACTGATGACCTCAGAAGTTAAGTCGCATAGTGCTCAGAGCCATTTCAGCCATTTTTTCAATAACTTCAACAAAACAAAACAACTTAATGAATACAGGAAAATGACAATATGTAGGAAGAGAGAGTTTGGGAAGTAATGAAGAACAAAGATGATTACATGGAGTTTAGGAGAGAGGAAGTGTTGAGCTGTGTCTGGTCATTTAGGATGAGATCTGGACTGTGAACAAGATGTTTGTTACTTTGCAGGGCTTCCAGCAGGTTGCGTTTATGACCTTTTTTGCTAAGTGAAGTACGTGGGACACTGGCTGGTAGTTGTGACCCTCACTCAGTACATGCGCAGAAAATGCAGAGTCTGAATTCTGCAACCACCAGCTGCGGTCATGTTCAGCCAGGCTAGTTGTTACGTCTCTACCTGACTGACCAATGTAAAGTTTGTCACAATCAGAACAGGAGATTTTGTATAGACCACCGTTTACTAGTAACTGAATCTTGTCTCTCCTAAACTTCGTATAATCATCACAAAATAAACTGAAGATTACATACAGAGTTATATTTAAGTATACGTTAAGTACAAGGAAAATGCCTTCATTTTCACTGAAGCAATTACAGCTCACAACGATTACAAATTCGACAGGAAGGATTCATTCATATATTCGTAAGGCTCTTGCTAAGTAAGGCAGCCCTAAGTACAACTTTTCTGTGATGGTTCTTTTAATTAATGAATCATCTGGCACAGAACAATATCGAGGTGACCTTCTTTACAATGAATGATGCTGATTAAAAAGTGTCAAGAACCATTTACCTTCTGAGCATGTGACATACATGCACAGAAGATATGCGTTTTACTGTATGACATCTCAGTGTGTGACAATACTATTTCAACATTTGATCACCTCTTCCGAATAACATTAGTTTTTAATAGATACATAGTCATTAAAATGTTACACAGTATTCTCTTGACGTTATGAAACTAAAAATATGCATGTAGAAGCAAGCCAGCAATGATAAAAAATGTTTATTATCTGTTTTTCGCATCATGTGGAACGATGATTTCTTGTTTTATGTTTAAAGTTTGCTAACGTGACTTATAGGTACTGATTTGGAGGCACCTAGCTATCTTTACATTATGCTGTCGTTTTAATTAAACAGAAAATTACACCTTGTCACGAAATAGTCATTTTCATTGAAAACTGTTAGAAATTTCTTGTTTTTGGGTTCTGGGGCTTGTTTACGATGTTAATTTTGTAAAATGAAATAGCCAAGTGACAATGGAATATTGCAGTAATGCGAGTTTTATTCTCTTCAAAACGAAGGGTGATAGGATGATGTGACATAACAGTCGCATATTTCTGTGCAATATCTGACTATTTTTCTTATTTTTCTATTTTATCTTGCTTACTTTTGAAGAGAGTACATGTCGTGCTAACTCTGGAAGAAAGCTTCACATTCTGTGATTAGCAAGAAGCAAGTCCACTTGTTGATCTTGTGATGTGGCTTGAAGAAAGAAGGTTTGACACAGCGGCTCCGAAAGATGGACGTGGATTACCAGCACACTGAAGTTTGTGGATAAGCCCGTCCGTCACTTTGTGTCAGCAGATGTGGTTTCCTTCAAGCAGATTGCCGTAAGCTTCTGCATGCCCTAAGTGTAGATTGAGCGCGATTACCTCACCATCTGTATGCAGATCTAACAACGGGAGTTAGATTTAGAGACCGATACTTCCAGACACTCGGGGTCCTACCGTGGAGGGAGAGAGACTTCTGGTTTTGGTGCCGAACGGGGCATATGGTGGCTGATGCAAACTAGGGCAGTCTTCTACGTGGTGGCGTTCGGTGCGGCCTAGCACTAGTTTGCCGAGTTTGGGATAAGTTTCACAATTCATATTACCGCTATTCACTTTGAACCGTGAGTTATTTTCAAAGAATGTTCTTAAATATTTATTTTATTTACTAGTGATTCATCAAGAACATTAACACATTTAATCACACTATCTAAGCATGGAAGTACTTGCCAGGGAGAGACTGATGAAATCATAACCAAATTCCTTTTAACAAATGGGAATTTTATTCAATTTAATAGTACCTAAAAGGATTTTTTTAAAGAAACAGATTTAAAATTATAATCAGAAAGCACCCTCTAAATATCAAAATTACAATTTATTCAGAGGCAGAAAGAAACAAGTTTTGACTGTATGAGCCTTCGGCCAGAGAACCTTGCCGTTCCCTTTTGACACGGCCGTAGTTACGACCGCTCACAACAGCCTCTGAAAGACTACACTGGTGCAAATCTGCAATACACCAGATAACTTTAAACTAAGAGTTTTAACAATTTACACAAGCACACAAACTATGCAACCGCCGTAGGAGGGATGGAAACGGTACAAAACACTAACAATTAAAAGATTACCCTTGCCACCGAAGGTACAACTTCATTTTAACTTCTAAGAAAAGTCTTACGGTGAAAGGGTGGCAAATTTATGTACTAAAATGATCATTTAAATGAAAGCCCATGTAATGCAATCTTATTTAAAATTCTACAAGGTTGGCCAAACAATAGTTAAGATGATCCACAGTACACAGATACCGCCTCTCAAGATCATAGGCAATAATATCAAAGTTTCGAAAGATCAAAACATGTTTCAGGTATTAGGCCGTTACACATCCAAGCAATAAATTCGTTAACACACCAAATCCGACAAACATGACAGAGGCAGCTACTAACGTACGGTAGATTGATAGGGGGATTACCGAAAAACCCGAACCGCAGGTTGTCTAACCCGCCCCTACTCCACAAGGGAGAAACGGACCACCCAATTTATAAACAACCACCTTCCAGCGGGTGGGAAAACGGAGATGAATGGTCGGACGACCCCAAAGCAAAACGGCTGGTGACCTCACCAAGACAACAAGTAGAATTTAACAAGATTAAATCAAACAACATATCACCAATCACTTAACTTCTAATAAACTGTGATTTCTCGAGAAGACCTGGTGCAGCACCCCGAAATTGTTCTCCCGAACCGACTACTGCCAGCCGCTTCAACGGACGCAGGAAGGCGCGCTGGCCGGCCGGGGTGGCCGAGCTACAGGCGCTACAGTCAGGAACCGCGCGACCGCTACGGTTGCAGGTTCGAATCCTGCCTCGGGCATGGATGTGTGTGATGTCCTTAGGTTAGTTAGGTTTAAGTAGTTATAAGTTCTAGGGGACTGATGACCTTAGAAGTTAAGTCCCATAGTGCCCAGAGCCATTTGAACCATTTTTTTTTAATGCACGCCGTTCTCCCGTCTAACGGCGTCGCAGCTCGCACCGGCAAGACTGATGCCGTGGATTGACTCCTGTTGCTCTCGTGTCGACCGCGGAGCCATTACCCCTTGTTATACGCCGCGGCCCACTGGACTCACGTGGCGACCTCACATGCGCCGACGCTCAAGACGGACAAGTCAACTTGTGTCTCAGTGCGCGACCGACCAACCGATCGATCCAACCACCAATGTCCATTCCCTGAGCAAACTTGAGCCGACTGGCGGCCTAACGCTCAGACTCAGATGCAGGAACTAAGCCCCGACCGGGCGACCACAAGCTGAGTTCTCTTACTGGCAGAGCGGAAAGACTAACTGCCTAACAAATGCGGACGAGAGACAGGCTAGCAAGCTGTGGACTTCAGACCAGTCAACTAGTGATTTTTTTTTCTTTATTGATTTTCAATGCCCTCCGAAGGGGGCGGGCCGGCAGCAGCTTACTACGCTGCTCTACAGCCTACAGACTTTTTTAAATAAAGGAAGAAGAAAGAAACAAGGAAAAACAGGCGATAAAATGGCGATTTAAAGTGTAAAATGGCGTAAAACTGCAGAAAGTTAAAACAGAAAGCAAAAGGGGTTGGCAATGTAGATAAAAGACACAGGAATCAGACAAGTAACGTAGTAGACACACAATTAAAAAAACATGGCGACAGTCTTGTTTCTGTTCGCAAGTGATAAAAAGCACACCCAGCGACAGTATGATGGCTGTTCGCTACACTTCCCAAAAGACATAACACGGAGCACACACTAGAAAAACACACTGTAAAACACTGCACGAAAAAGGCGGCACAAAGATGGCATTCCCGATCCAAGGCAGATGGGGGGGGGGGGGGACCTGGAATAGGGGGAAAAACAAGGAGGGAGGAGAGGAAAAAACGAAAAGGGGGGGGAACCAAGGAGGGAGAGGACTAATAAAGGGGGAGAAGGGCAGATGCGAGAGGGAATGAGAGGAGGCAGAGGAGGGAAATGTAAAAGGACGCGGGGGAGAGAAGGGGACAAAGAGAGGGGAGGTGGGGAAGAAAGAGGATGGAAGGGGGGGAGAGGGAGCCCGGGATAAGGACAGAGGAAAGGAGGGGGAGTGAGGATCAGAGTTGATAGGAGGGATAAATGGAGGGGGAGAGGGCATCATCCGGGAGGGGGAGTTGATGGAAGCCACCTTGGGAAAGGTGATGTAGGGTGTAGAGATGGAGGGTAGAGGGGACACAATGGTGAAGACGGGGCAGGGGGGTGGGGATCAGAGAGGAGAGGAGCAACCAGGGGGTGAGGGGTTTCAAGACGGCGGGAGGTGTAGGGGATGCGGATATGTTCGAGGAATAGGAGCAGATGGGGGAAAGGAATGAGATCATAGACGATCCACGTGGGGGATGGGAGGCGTATACGGAAGGCGAGGCAGAGTGCATGACGCTCAAGGATCTGGAGGGACTTATAGAATTTGGAGGGGGGGCAGATATGCCGGCAGGACTGGCATTACAGAGGATGGGACGGATTAAGGATTTGTAGGTGTGGAGGATGGTAGAGGGGTGCAACCCCCACGTCCGGCCGGAGAGGAGTTTGAGGAGTCGGAGGCGGTTGTGGGCTTGGATAGAGCGGAGATGAGGGATCCAGGTGAGGTGACGGTCAATGGTGATACCAAGGTATGTGAGGGTGGGGGTGAGGCGGACAGACACTAAGGGAGAAATCCAGGAGCCGGAAGGAGCGAGTGGTATGACCTACGATGATTGCCTGGGTCTTGGAAGGGTTGAGTTTCAGGAGCCACTGGTTACACCATGCAGCAATAAGGTCAAGGTGATTCTGGAGAAGGCTTTGGGACCGCTGGAGGGTAGGAGCGAGGGCGAGGAATGCGGTGTCATCCGCATATTGCAAGAGGTGTACTGGAGGGGCAACTAGCGATCTCGTAGCGCCCCTTAAATACACGTGAACAGGGAGCCTTTCCCCTTTCCCACCAGAGGGAGACACCAAAGCTGCGATTGCAACAGCGGCGCCACCGCCAGAAACGGAGGGCGACTGCTTCATACTACGCGCTGCGGCGCGCTCTTCAAAACAGCAATTTTTACCACAGCTCAGAGTTTCTGAGCAGCTCATAGTTTTTGAGATTTGATTCACAACTTGCAATACCTGATTCACTGTACTGCTTCTTTGGTCTTGGACGCCTTTACGTTGCACTGCATGCTGCTCAGATAATGAAGGTTTGCAGCATTTCTCTAGTAGTATTCCACGCATATAAGATACCTCCCCACACTGCTAGCGCGACATTCTTGTTTGATTTGAGATCCTATGAAGCTTTAGTTTCATTATTTTAGGTGATTTAGTACTCGTTGAGTTGGAGAAATTTCTCAATCAGTTTTACGAGACTTTAGGTGCATTTCATTGGAAACTTATTCATTATGATTTTAATGTGATATCTATACATGAAACGTAGGAAGGGGAAGGAAAGCGAGAAGATGGATGGCAACCTTTACGGCTAGTGGCACAGGTCAATGAGATAATGCAATGGCGAAAGTTGAAAATTCATTCCGGATCGAGACTTGAAACCGGATTTACCGCTTCTCATGAGCTGTTGCCTTAACTGCTTCGCCAACCCGGATACGGTCCCTGATTGACTCAGATCTACAACTTACCGCACGCTGCAGTGCAGCCTCCATCTCCATTAAACTCTACTCGCAAATACTGATTCCCGCAGTAATTCGGACGATATTTGTACATTGGCACTGAACCAAACGCATTACTCACTTTCTCATAAATGTGTATATGAGAGTTGTCTGTTCTGTTAGACATTCCTCACAGAGCACACGCTATTCAGATATTCTACATACATTAATACGGTATGGTCGTGACCCTGGAGCAGATAAATGGCTTATTAAATTCATATTTGTTTTGAAAGCGAAGAGTGTCAGTATTGATAAAGAAAAACTTACTGAAACATATTAAAAGTTGGGACTATATTGATGATATTTGATGAAAGTAAATATAATATAATATGAACACAAAATTGCTATAATAGGAGTGAGGATGAACCAGATCATACCAAAGAAACAGTCTTCAATCAATTAAATGACTTAGTAGAAGGTATAGGAAATACAAGAGAAATAACAATTTCTGATGATTTCAATAGTAGAACTGGGCACGAAGTAGGAAACAAAATTGTTGCACCACAAGGAGCAAGTATAGTAAATGATAATGGGCTAAGAGTAATAAATATATGGGAACCAAATTCACATTTTGAATGGCGTCTATCCACATAAAGAAAATTCATAAATATACATAGCATCAAAAACATTCCAATTAAAGTCATAATTGATTACGTAATAATTCTGCAAAAAACAGCAATGCAGAGCGACCAACCTCTGCTTAACTGTAAAATTGTATTTCCACATGTAGAAATAAAAAGTAAAGAAGAAATTGTTAATGAGGAGCAGATCTTAAAACTGAAATAAGAATCCCAAAGTATAATGTACATACGATAGAAAATGAAAGTACAGTCTATCTATTAAAAAAAAGGTCAAATGCAGAATTAAGTAAAATAGAATTTGACAGTACAGGTATACAATACCAATATATCGTTAATACTCTACATGAGGCAGTCAAAGAAGCCCTGGACGAAGAAATAAAATCTTTATACCACTCTGATGCAGAAGTAGAGAAAGAGGTACAATAAAGAAACAAAAATATTTAAATTGGCTTAGTATACAAAACATCCAGAGCAAGATAGATTCAAGAACACGAAAAGCAAAAATTAGGAAAATGACGACAGAAGCAAAACTAAGAATTTTGAAGTACCTGTAACGAAGTGGAGACTCTAATTGGAGGTAATAGAAGACACACAAATAGCATCTGGAAGTTTGGAAAGCTTTTTCCGGCCATCGATTTTACAACTGAAATTACTCTGATGAGAAGGAAATAACTGATTTGTAATTTTTAGTTTTACGCACACTTGTTACAGGCTGTCTGTTCTTTAGTTTTTGTCCATCAGAAAACATGGTGCGCTAGCGCACCTGACGAATCTTCTTAGCAAACCGTGGAAAAATTGCATGCCCTTCCTTATTTCCAAGAATGAAATAACTAATACTCAACTTTTAGTTATCTGCACACTTGTTACAAGTAATCTGTTCTCCAGTTTTCATTCATCAGAAAACATGTGGACGAGGGCATCTGATGAGTCTTCTTATCAGACGATGGAGAGAATTTTTGCCCATTCGTATTTCCGAGCATCGTCATATTCAAGATTCAGCACATAAAAAGTGAAATTTGTGTTATCATGAATGAGCGACAAAGAAAACGTAAAGAATCTTGAAATCGTCCGTAATTTTTATACATTCGAAAATACAAATTTGCATGTGACTTCCATGTTTCAACACTGGGAAACCACTGTACAGAATGGCCTCGCGTCTTTCATGAATGGACGTCACGCACCTCCGCATATTCGTAAAGTGCAATGGACGGTTTGCTGTGCGTCAGATTTGAATGTGTGGCGCCAGGAAAAAGTTTCTACTATGACTATAATGAGACAGTGGACAGCATGGCTGAAAGCACGGTTGGCTCGTGTCCGTCTGCCTACACATGGATTCTAAGGGCCCAGTGCACATCTTTGTATGTACGATGAACAGCCAAAGAAATTGGTGCACGTGCCTAACATGATGTAGGGCCCCCGCGAGTACGCAGAAGTGCCACAACACGACGTGGCATGGACTCGACTAATGTCTGAAGAAGTTTGGGAAGGAATAGAGGACATGAATCCAGCACGGCTGTCCGTAAATCCATAAGAGCACGGGGGTGTGGGGGTGCAGGGCATCAGACACATGCTCAATAATGTTCATGTCTGGAGAGTTGGGTGGCCAGCGGAAGTGTTTAAGGCGCTCCGGAACGCCCTATACTTGCAATGTTAAAATAACGCTTATAAATTACATCTTTCCTCACGAAGTATTTGAGGTAGGAAGTTGAACATTTTACAGATTATTTATTGGAATATGGGCTACAACTTAACACAGGGATTTTACAAAATTTTGGTTCAGTTATTAAAGATGATTTTTTTTCAATTGTAATGAAAATTCACAACATTTTTTTGGAATTTTTTATTTATATATTCAAAAATATACAGTTTTTTGGAAAAAGGCTGTGTTAAATTATGCAGAAGGTTCTGTGTAACGTTTACTGAAAGTTTTAAACAAATATGTTTGGAAGATCCTTAGAAAACATGTAATTAGTATGAGAAAATAAAAGTTTTGGGAATCGAGCGACAAAGATTGGATTAACTTTTTAGTGCATTCCAGGTCCTAGGATGGATTATCTTCATCCTCTGCAAACTCCTCCTCCAGCCTCCTCTTGTTCCTCCTCCTGTTTACTCTTGCTTGTATTTCTAGACTCTTTACAGCCCTGTCTGCAGCCCGAAGGCGTTCCTTGTCTAAAGCAAGCATCGCTCGTTGTTGTGTTCGTAGATTTTGCTACTATTTTCTTCTGTTGCAGTTACTGCAACACTGTTCCAAAAGGTGGTCATGTATGAAAACTTATCACATTTCAGTTGTATTTCACTAGCAAGTCCTACGTGCTTTATTATGGAGAGTTCCAGACCAACTACACTACAAAAAATACATCTTACACAGTTTGAAAAAATTCCTTTGAGAACCGACATATCAAATATTTCATTCACATCCGATTCGCCCATAAAACATTCATAGTTTTCACTCATTGAACCAAGCTTCTTCTGTGAAGTATTTTCTTTCCCACTTTGACTGCTATGGGCAGGTGTACTTGAGAGGTTAGGTTCACTCACTTGGTTATCGTCTTTATTGTTTACAGTAATAACACATACCTTTGGCTTTCCAACATTTCTCCTTTTCTTAATAGCTTTCAAAGGATTTCTAATAACTTTACTTTTACTCGTTATTATACTTCAACAAAACAGAGACTCAAGAAACAGAATTACTTACGAATATTTTCGAGATAACGACAGAGTAAATAAACATGAAACAATCGACAATCACACAAGCGATATATGTTGAACCATCACAGGTTAGCCACAACACATACTTTATCTCACATCACTAAAATGTACCTGATGAACACGGACGTTAATAATAACACTATTTGACAGCAGTTTAACAGCGCCACAATGGGTCACGCCCATGTAGAACACATTTCAAAAAAAAAATTAAAAATAGTTGTAGTCTTCGGAATTGAATAAATTATATATCTATTAAAAGGTAATAGTCTGCAGATTCAGAAAACGCAAAAAAGTAAAAATTGAACTTTTCATGATTTTGAGCCTTTCCGGTGCCCCTTAAACTCAGACGAGTGTTCCTGGAGCTACTGTGTAACGATTCTGGACGTTTAGGGTGTCACATTGTCCCGCTGCAATTGCCCAACCTGTTGTAATGCACAATGAACATGAATGGATTCAGGAGATCAGACACGACGCTGACGTAAGTATCACCAGTCAGAGTCTTATCTAGACGTGTCAAATGTCCCATATCACTCGAACTGCTCACGTTCCACACCATTACAGAGCCCCCACCAGATTTAACAGTCCCCTGCTGACATGCAGGGTCCATGGAATCATGAGGTTATCTCCATACAAGTACATTCCATCCGCTCGATACAATATGGCCGCGTGGTGTGGCCGCGCGGTTTGAGGCGGCATGTCACGGACTGCGCGGAGGTTCGAGTCCTCCCTCGCGCATGGGAAAGTGTGTGTTGTTCTTAGCATAAGTTAGTTTAAGTAGTGTGAAAGTCTATAGACGATGACCTCAGCAGTCTGGTTCATGAGTAATTCACACACAATTGGACATTTGATACAATTAGAAACAAGACTCCTCCGACCAGGCAACATTGAACGTATTATTGATGAGATTGTTCTAAATTAATTATTCAGAAAACCTGCATCTGATTGCGTCTGTAAACTTGTTTCTTGCACTCCTCCATTTTGCCAGAAATGCAACATGTATTTGACTCAGCAATAAAGTTTAAGAGAATAATGCCGTTTGTGCAATGGCATTAAGATGTTACTGGAAAATTAACTTTTGGCCCTGATCTTTACTTGGCTCTTTCACTGGTGGGTAACTGTACTCTACTATTCAGTGTCATATTCAGTTTAAGTAAAGGATTTCGATTATGATTCAGGCTGTTAGATTTAAACACATTGTTGATCTCAATATATATACACTCCTGGAAATGGAAAAAAGAACACATTGACACCGGTGTGTCAGACCCACCATACTTGCTCCGGACACTGCGAGAGGGCTGTACAAGCAATGATCACACGCACGGCACAGCGGACACACCAGGAACCGCGGTGTAGGCCGTCGAATGGCGCTAGCTGCGCAGCATTTGTGCACCGCCGCCGTCAGTATCAGCCAGTTTACCGTGGCATACGGAGCTCCATCGCAGTCTTTAACACTGGTAGCATGCCGCGACAGCGTGGACGTGAACCGTATGTGCAGTTGACGGACTTTGAGCGAGGGCGTATAGTGGGCATGCGGGAGGCCGGGTGGACGTACCGCCGAATTGCTCAACACGTGGGCCGTGAGGTCTCCACAGTACATCGATGTTGTCGCCAGTGGTCGGCGGAAGGTGCACGTGCCCGTCGACCTGGGACCGGACCGCAGCGACGCACGGATGCACGCCAAGACCGTAGGATCCTAAGCAGTGCCGTAGGGGACCGCACCGCCACTTCCCAGCTAATTAGGGACACTGTTGCTCCTGGGGTATCGGCGAGGACCATTCGCAACCGTCTCCATGAACCTGGGCTACGGTCCCGCACACCGTTAGGCCGTCTTCCGCTCACGCCCCAACATCGTGCAGCCCGCCTCCAGTGGTGTCGCGACAGGCGTGAATGGAGGGACGAATGGAGACGTGTCGTCTTCAGCGATGAGAGTCGCTTCTGCCTTGGTGCCAATGACGGTCGTATGCGTGTTTGGCGCCGTGCAGGTGAGCGCCACAATCAGGACTGCATACGACCGAGGCACACAGGGCCAACACCCGGCATCATGGTGTGGGGAGCGATCTCCTACACTGGCCGTACACCACTGGTGATCGTCGAGGGGACACTGAATAGTGCACGGTACATCCAAACCGTCATCGAACCCATCGTTCTACCATTCCTAGACCGGCAAGGGAACTTGCTGTTCCAACAGGACAATGCACGTCCGCATGTATCCCGTGCCACCCAACGTGCTCTAGAAGGTGTAGGTCAACTACCCTGGCCAGCAAGATCTCCGAATCTGTCCCCCATTGAGCATGTTTGGGACTGGATGAAGCGTCGCCTCACGCGGTCTGCACGTCCAGCACGAACGCTGGTCCAACTGAGGCGCCAGGTGGAAATGGCATGGCAAGCCGTTCCACAGGACTACATCCAGCATCTCTACGATCGTCTCCATGGGAGAATAGCAGCCTGCATTGCTGCGAAAGGTGGATATACACTGTACTAGTGCCGACATTGTGCATGCTCTGTTGCCTGTGTCTATGTGCCTGTGGTTCTGTCAGTGTGATCATGTGATGTATCTGACCCCAGGAATGTGTCAATAAAGTTTCCCCTTCCTGGGACAATGAATTCACGGTGTTCTTATTTCAATTTCCAGGAGTGTATATTGTTATAATTTTACGTCATACACAAAACCTACCATAGAATGAAACACCTACACAAAACATTTTACCAAACGCTTACTGTGTCAAACCATGGACATACAAATCCTAACTCTGAATGTTATCTAACGAAAACAATTTGAAATCATTATATATCTTCTCTCTTTTACGTGCTAAGGTTTGGTCTGGGGCAGCGAGCGCGACATACCTTACAGCTGTCACCACACGTCTGCTACTTCCGAGCACCTACCTGCGACTCCTCGGTTTTTTACTGCACGCACCCGGCTCTTTTAACCATCAAAGAACCTCCTACTCTAAGATATTCTACTCGTTCCTCCTTGCGGTTGGCAACTACCGACTATTTTCTGCAGCTACCCTATTCAGACCTTAGCACATACCTTTCAACATGTTTCCAGTCATCAACAGCCAAATATCAGTGTTGACGGGCTCAGGTAGGGCGTAAAGCTTTGTGTCATGCAGTTGTCAAGGGTGCACGAAAGGGCCTTCGGTTCCGAAAGTGGATATCGATGATGTTCCGTTGACTGGTTCGCATGCTGACGCTTGTTGACACAGCACTGAAATCTGCAGCAGTTTGCGAAAGTGTTACACTTCTGTCACGTTGAACGATTCTCTTCAGTCGTCCTTGGTCCCGTTGTTTCAGGATCTTTTTCCGGCCGCAGCGATGTCGGAGACCTGATGTTCTACTGGAGTCATGACATTCACGATATAATCGTGGAATGGTCGTACGGTAATATCCCCACTTCATCGCTACCTCGGAGATGTTGTGTCCAATCGCACGTGTGCCGACTATAATACAACGTTCAAACTGACTTAAATATTGATAACCTGCCACTGTAGCAGCAGTAACCGATATAGGCGTTGCCGACCACATCACCGTATTCTGCCTGTTTACATATCTCTGTATTTGAATACGGATGCCTATGCCAGTTTCTTTGGGGCTTCAGTGTATAAAAATCTCTTGTGACGATGTATGTCTGGGATAAACTCCGAAACTTCGAGTACGAAACCGATTTTGATGAAATTTTTCAGCTGCATATAATTTAGTCCAACTTAAAATATAGGATAGTTTTTATCTCGATTGTTGACCTCAATATTTGCTACTGTAAATTATGTGTTTATTATACAGCAACAGTGTCTATTTATTTGTAAGTTCTATGATTCCTAACAGATGGCGGTGTAAGTTAATTCACCGTCACAACTCAGACAACTTTTGACATCTAGGCTGGACAGAAAACCAGAAGATGGCGCTGTGTTTATTTTTCTAGATGCTGCGATCTACTCCACGTGTATTTGTTTATGCTTACGACATAACCAAGCTATTTGAATTTTTCGTGTATCATTTTTGTAATTGTACTGCGTTTGTATTATAATTGTGCTGTGTATCGTTGGGGTATTATTATCACTTTTAAGAGGAAAATAATGGTAACATAAAGCTTTATAGATTATATTTTTCCCCGTTGATCTTCATACGCCGGCCGCTGTGGCCAAGCGGTCCTAGGCGCTTCAGTCCGAAACCGCTATGCTGCTACGGTCGCAGGTTCTAATCCTGCCTCGGGCTGGATGTGTAGTGTCCTTAGGTTATTTAGGTTTAAGTAATTCTAAGTCTAGGGGACTGGTGACCTCAAATGTTAAGTCCCATAGTGCTTAGAGCCACTTGAACCACTGGTACCATATCGAAAACGTTGAAGTATTTATTGCTTGCTTCCTGTTCAGTATTTGAATTTTATTTAGATTTTTGAAATCTGTTAGTTGCTAATTACTTCATTCATTAGTTTTTATATAATTTATTTGTTAAATAACAAATTTTATCTTTTTTTTCAATTTCAGCATATAGCCGCGGAAAAAGTCTAACCTTAACTATGCTTGTAGCAGAGAAGCACGACGCTAGAGTGTTGGAGAGTTCATGAATCCGAAGAACAAAATGGCGTCGAGGAACGCATCTCAGCGAATCAGAAAAGCAGAAATTTGTAGACAAGAATCTTAATCAGCGTGATTAACGTCTGCGACAAAATATATCGAGAACAAGAGAGGCGCGACAACGATCCTAAGTTTCTCCAAATTTACTAATGGGCAGTTGTGAGAAACGGGCGAAAACTCTGTGCCAGTATAATTTTACCGAACAAGCAGAAGAGAGAGCAATTGTGGAATTGTCGGAAAATTTTAATCAACTTATTCTGTTGTTCAAAAAGGTGTCTCTAAAATTAAGACATGACAACTATCAAATCGTCATCAAAGGCGACAAAGTACCATCAGGAGATCACGCTGGCAGGTTCAATGCACTAACCGAAGATGGATTTGCTTTCATTGTGGCTGCTAATCGAGTTGACAACAGAGACATCAAAATCACACGTCGAGACAGAACAGTTAGTACAGTTTCAGACGTACACTGTTCGTATGACGCAATTCAGTGTCCTGTATTATTCTGGCAAGGGCTGGATGAACATCACACCAACATCAAACAGTGTGTAACAGTTACTGGTACGTTTGATATTCAACAATTTAATTCTTTATTCTATTGATTTTAGTTCCTTATTCTTAATTTTTCTAAATATTTAATCGCTAATTTTGGTAGGTAATGAGGCAAATAAGGAAGTCAGTTCAATGAACAACCACGCGCACCGATTGACGATTAGACTTAATCAAGATAATTGTATCCTTCAATATAGTCAGCAGCACCATCAGTACGTTGTGGATATGTACGCTAAGATCGAAAGTGAACGCTTACACTTTATTAGATACAACCAGGCTGAATACATCCATTTATATGATACTATTATCGCAAACATCGATGAAAATTTAAACACTAATGACATTGGTACTGCATTTATTTTACCTTCAAGCTACATCGGCGGTCCATGGAACATGCAGGAATACATACAAGAAGCGATGACTTACGTAAATCATTACGGTCGTCCTGATTTTTTTTTTACATTACATGTAATCCGAATTGAGAGGAAATACTAATTTTGTTATTACCAGGCCAACACTCAGTTCATCGTCATGTTATCACTGCATGTCCGTTGAAACAAAATTTAAAATCATTAATGAATTTAATCGTGAAATATTCTGTTTTCGGTAACACATGTTGCTGTCTGTATTACGTTGTGTGGCAAAAGCTAGATTTGCCTCATTCTCCCATTTTGTTTCGGCTTGAGGATAAAATCGGTCCAGAATAAACTGATTACATAATTTCTGCCGAAAATCTGGATTCATCAATTGGCCCTGAATTATTTGATGTTGTTACCAGTCACATGATCCATTGACCGTACGTTCCTTTTAGCATGACATCGCTATGAATGGAAGATTGAAATTGTAAGAAGCGTTTCCCAAAACAATATAGAAATGATATTATTACGGATATCGACGGTTATCCACTGTATCGCTGCAGAATGGTGGCTACACATTTCCAATGTGAATGTAAAATTCTACAAATCAAGTTGAAACTGGCCATCAGTGAGTAGTTCCATACTCACCATTGCTTTCGGAAACGTACAAGGCTCATAATAATGTCGAGATTTGCAGTTCCATAAAGTCCATTAAGTTCCATTGCAAATACGTTAATAAATGCAGTGATGTGGCCGTATTTGAAGTACAAAACAAAACTGACGAAATAACATGACACCAGGTGGGTAGGTATATCAACAGCAACGAAGCTCTCTTCCGTATTTTCAGTTTTCCCCTTACATTAAAGAGATGCTTCTCTCCAGCATCTTGCAGTACACATCGAAAACGGTCAACGTGTATATTTTACAGAAGAAAATATTCTCCAAAGAGCAACTGAGCAAACAAAACTGACACTAACTGAACTTTTCACGTTGTGCCAAAAATCTGATGTATTTGGCTGATTCGCAAAAACATTATTATAGTCGTCATTTTTATCTCATTCCGTCTTTCCCTTAGTTGGTCTGGAATCATGGAGACGTGTTCCGTCTATGCAACTAAATGAAGGCAGTTTGTTTATTGCCATACGCGTTTCGATTCTTTTATTTGGGCCTCAAATTACACTGCTGGCCACCATAAATGCAACACCAAGAAAGACAAGAGGTAGCACAACAAAATTTATTTTGTAGATAACATGTTGACCGAGTATCAAATGATTACGTTTACAGACGTCTGTGACATGTGGTTCCTGCCAGAATCAGTAGCCAGAGTAGCCGCCATTGTTGGAGATCACCGCTGCCACACGTCTCGGCATTGAGTCAAAGAGACGTTGGATGTGTTCCTGGGGTACAGCAGCCCAAGCAGCTTCCACACGTTGCCAAAGATCATCTGGTGTGGCAGCTGGGGATGTAATCTGGGTCACTCGTTGAGCAACCATGGACCACATGTTTTCTTTCGGCGAAAGATCCGGAGAGCGAGCCGGCCAGGGAAGCAATTCAATCTGGTTATTGACGAAGAACCTTTGGACAATGCGTGCCACGTGTGATCGCGCATTATCCTGTTGAAAATGGCTGTGGCCGAGCCCTGAAGGTAAGGAAGGACAACTGGCTCCAGCACCTCGGATATGTAGCGCCGGCTATTTAAAGTACCGGCAATGCGTACTAGAGGCGTGCGAGAGTAATATCCAATACCGCCCCATACCATAATACCCGGTGCAAGACCAGTGTGGCAGTGCATAACGCAGCTGTCCAGCATCCTCTCTCCACGGTGTCTCCACACTCGAATCCGACCATCGTGGTGCTGCAGACAGAAGCGTGCCTCGTCAGTAAAGACAACGTCATTCCATTCTGCCGTCCACATCCGTCTGTCATCACACCATTGGCGACGGAGACGTCTGGGGTTCTGCGTCAATTGTAGACGAAGCAATGGACGTCTTGCGGACAGACCACTCTGCTGTATACGGCGTCGAATGGTACGCGCAGACACTGGATGATGCGTTACAGACGCAATGTGCTGTGCTGTGGTTCGGGATGTCACTGAGCGATCCGTCACTGCCATGCGCACAATTTGCCTATCAGCACGTGCAGTGGTGCACCGAGGTGAATGCGATCGACCACGTCGGTCCGTCGTACCCTCCTGCATCCAACGGTCACATATCCGCATTACAGTTGTTTGGTTTCGTCCAACACGACTAGCGATTTCTCTGTATGATAATCCACAATCTCGGTAAGCCACTATCCTTCCTCTGTCGAACTCGGATACTTGATCAAAAGATGTTCGCTGTTGTCTACGAGGCATAACTGATCGTCTTGTGAAACAACCACAAGGTAAACACACGTGCCGAACGTACACTCGTCGAAATCGCCAAGCCTTAAATGGCGCTATGAGGTGGCGCCACAGGCGCGCGTGATGTGCGTCTGCGCTGAAATTCTAATCAGTTGCATATCTCATCGCTGCAAACTCATGGTGTAAATTTCACTTGATTCGTATGCTTCCTTCAGGGTGTTGCATTTACGGTGGCCAGCAGCGTACATCTATCATATAATACGTTTACTGGACATATAGAAGGAAACATGTATTTTTTTTATGCCGATGTTCTACGCTGACTTACGTTGAATACATTAGCGAAAAAAGGGGAGTCCGAGGCATATTTAAAGCCAAGACATTGGGACAACTTCACACTGTGCTTTTTCTTGTGTTTACTGTTGATGAATATCCCCGGACTAACATCTTTCGAATTTTTGCGAACAGTTAATGGTCGAGTGCTCCATACTTATCAAGATGCATGTCGTGAGTTGACGTTAATGAAAGAAGACAATCGTTGGGACTCGACGCTTACTTATCCAGTGTCGTCATCAACCCTAAAGAGTATTCGTCATCAGTTACCAATTATTTTGACGACTTGTTACCCAACACAATCATCGACTACGTGACTGAAGGCATATTGCACAGAGTTACACAAACGAACCGATGTCAAAATCTAGATTTCACATCAGAAGTGTACTCTGAAGCATTAGTGTTGATCGAAGATTAATGTATTTTAATTTCATATTAGCCACTTAGTCTTTATGGTATTCCATCACCTGATCGCCCGGACACCAACTTAATTAACAGTGATTTGCAACGAGAAAGACAGTATAACGACGTTGACTTAATTACAACTATCGCGAATAATGAACCATTACTGATAGCTGAACAAAAAAAATTATATTCGGATTACGCTGACAGTTGATGCTGGACAAGGCGGTTTTTCTTTGCTTTAGGCGCACCAGGTGAAAACGGTAAGACATTTTGAATGTCATTAATCCTTGAGAAGAAGAGCTCGCAAGAGAAATTTGCATTGGCGGTTGCATCGTCAGGCATTGCTGCGACTTCGTTATATCATGGACGAATGGCACATCAGCATTTAAGTTGCCATTAGACATTCATATAAAACCAAACGCAATGTGTGGCATTAAAAAAAGAGTGAAATAACTGAAGTGTTGCAAAATAGGTTAATTACAATTTGGGACGAGTGAACTATCGCTCGTAAACATTCATTCGAAGCATTTCATAGAACTAAACTAGATTTGGAAGTAAAGATAAACTTTTCGATGGTACCGTACTTACTACTGTCTGGAGATTTACGGCAGATATTACTTGTCACTCCTCGATCTGTTTTTGCCGATGACATCAACGCATGTTTAAAACAATCGCTTTTATGGCGAGGTGTCGAGTCACTTCGACTGGCCATGAACATGTGAGTGCAATAGCAAAATGACTCATCGGAACAAGTATTTTCTAAGCAATATCTGGACTCTGGAAACGGTGGAATTGAGCTGCATCAAAATACACACTACATCAGATTGCCAGACAATTTCTGGACTGTTCTTGAGAGAAAAAGTGAATTAATTGAGAGTGTCTTCCCAGATATATTGAATAATTACTTAGATCATAATTGGAACGGTAATCGTACTAGAAATGTTGATGTTGGCGAAATAAGTTTCTGGATAGAGCTGTTGTTACCAGGTGATTTAATGTCTTTTAAATCAACCGACACAATAGTTGATGAAAACGAAGCAGTAAATTTCCCATCTGAACTTTTCAATTTTCTGGATATGCCAGGAATGCCGCCACACAGTCTTCGACTAAAGACTCGTTCATCGATTATTCTCCTCTGTAAATTAAATTCAAATACATTACGCAACGGTACACGTTTAATCATCACAAGAATCACCGAAAATGTTCTCGAAGCAACCATTTCGATGGGAGAGTTTAAACAAGAAATCGTCGTGTTGCCACGTATTCATAGGCTTCAATTTCCGATTCGTTTGGCTTTCGCGATTACCATCAATAAGTCTCAAGCCCAAACAGTGTCTGTTTGGAGTTTGGACTTCGAAAATACATGTTTCTCCCACGCGCAACTATATACCGCCCGCTCACGTGTGGGAAAACCATAAAGTCTATTCGTATTAGCAGAGCACAGGTTAACCAAAAATATTGTGCACGAATTATCACTTAGTTAATTGAAAATTTTAAATTGTGATAATCTAAACTAATAGAAACAATAATTAAAGATCAACGTTAGGTACCTCATGTATAAAATTTAATTTTTGTATTTATTAATTTATAAAGTATTTTGTAAACATGTCATTGTCGACAAACTATAGTTGAATATGAGGTGAATAAAATGTATATTAACAAATTTTTTGTTTGTTTGTGGTTAACTTTAACTTTCCGACACTTTACCAATCACTTTCAAATTTTGGCGTAACTTTTCATTCTCAATTTCGTATCTTTTACGATCGGCTTATCTATTTTCAGCTTTATTTGTGATTATTAATTTTATTGTATTAAAAAGATGAGTACAAAATAAATTCAACCTATTATAACTACTGAGCCACACCAAAGCGCGGCTGGGTCAGCTAATAATTTTATATATTACAGATTATATTTTTTGATTTGTTGATAATCCTGTCCACAATTGATATCCAAATGTAATGAGGGCACATCCCAAGGTCAATGCCGGCCGCTGTGGCCGAGCAGTTTTAGGCTCTTCTGTCTGGAACCGCACGACCGCTACGGTCGCAGGTTCGAATCCTGCCTCGGGCATGGATGTGTGTGATGTCCTTAGGTTAGTTAGGTTTAAGTAGTTCTAAGTTCCAGGGGACTGGTGACCACAGCTGTTAAGTCCCATAGTGCTCAGAGCCATTAGAACCTCAAGGCCAACGTTTACGGGGTCGAACTATAAGGCTACAAATCGCCACACTCACACCGGCTCACGGTCTTGTCACTTCCAACGAATGGAAGTGTTAGTTAGTTGTGAGACAGTTCAGGAGCTGATCGCAGGTGGAGCTGATGCCGCTCCTACTCTGTCTTTGATGGCACTTGCGTATTTGTGAGGTGTAATGTTAATATTAATGTTAGTAATAACGATACTTTTATTCAAATTAATATTTGGCTGACTGTAGCTAATGTTAGAACTGCTAGTCCAGGTACAACACGTTACTTAGCGCTTTACCGGACTGCCTTTTCTCGTACTTCTGGTTTGTAAACGTTTACAAATTTAGTTTTCATAATAGTCAGTGACTCTATACCGAGATTTGACGTGAAAGCGTTACGCTTGAGAGACCATCTAGTTTCCTGTCAAGGTTGCGAGCTGTTTATGCACTGTTTAAAGTACTATCTGAAGGTCAACAGGCGCAACAGGTACAGCATGTATCGATTGCTTCGGCTAGACTCCGCTGTACTGCTTGAGTATCTTCATAGTATGAAAGGAAGAAAGAACGCCGACTGTAAAAGATGAACTGTTTAGTACTAAAACACTTGTCAGCTTCTGATATTGATGAAGGCCATTGATTAACCTTGTCTAATACTGTGATGGTGATAGGAAGCGATTATGTTGAAGTTGAATACTGCGAATGGTACAGTGTGTTGTCAACCTATTCGCCAAGCTCCTCAGTATTTAAGTGCCTTTAAACAATTCCCTTACTCATTTTGTTGGTTAAGGCTGCAGTATTACTAAAAGTATATATCATTAGGGACCTTTACATTTGCAAATGGTCTTTAAATTGTTTAAAAAATCTTAGGTAAGGTCAGTAACCTGTATCTTTGAGGAACGATTTTGGTTAACCTCTGATTTTCTTCACTCAAGGTGCTTTGAAATCATATTTTGGGATTTTTAAATTTTTTTAAACTGCACCATTTTGGGCTCATACTGCTAAAACCTAGTTTCTTTAAGTCATAGCCAAGGGGTTAAATTTTTATTGAATGACGGCCCTTTGATTTGAGAACTGTCGTAGCGCTGGTACTTCTTTTTCAAATTACATTACCCAAAATGTTTCACTATATTTTACCAAGGAGATCGTCTTTAAAGTGTTGTTGAATGTTAATAGTCGCAATTACTTATTGTACTCTAAGAAATTTATTCTGGTCGATCCTTAGATGTGTTTTGGATCATTGAAGAGTGCGGTCCCACCTGTATAATAGCTTATAGCTGTTTGAGAAGTGAACATATCTCGAATGCTAGACCTATAAGTCACTGCATAAAAGTTATTGGAAAATGTTGATCCACAGCAGAACTGTTACCTGGTTTAATGTTGAGACAGTACATAATTTAAAGATGAAGAGTTGTTCATTTTTGGTGACCTTTACTGCTGTTACTCAAATTTCCAACTTTGTCATTTGCTTTGGAGTCACTCCGTGAAATAAACTTATGAAAAATTGTAAGTGTTTATTTCTCCCTTTCTGTTTTGAGTCACTTGGTGAAATAAAGTTGCCAATAATTCTACGCTTTCATTTCTGAGCATGAGTGCTTGGCACCTTCCAGTGTCCGTTGTGTGTATTTTCTTGAGGTAATTTCAAGACGCATGAGTTTATTTGCTTCTTCCTGTGTATTCAGATATTTTTTTAACGTTACGTAAATATCGCTTTGGTTACTTGTTTAAGGGGAATCCGTCCTCCAACTCCAAATGTGTTCGGGGAAACAAACAAATGAGCAACTGTAGCGATGTTACAATTTTCACAGAATCACTGCTGACGAAACTCGTTTATCTGGCTCTCTTTAACCCGGAACTCTATTTCATCCAGATCGCGTTTCAGGTACAGTACCTGTACAGTATTTGATTCTTCTGAAATAATGAAGACGATCGTCAAAGTTAAATTCAACCTACCGCGTTATACGGATCCTAGCGCCGTGTCATTTAACAAGTTAACAACGAGTTGTGCAATATTCTACTAACCTCGTTTATTGCGAGTGTAAAAAGTCATCGAAGGGAAAGAAGATGGATAGAAGAATACACTGGATCTGATGAATCAAGAAAATCATTGAAAAACAATGACGCTGAATTTAATCGTAAATTGGAAGAATGAGCTACAACCATATATTGTCGATTCCACGGACGCAGCCGACACAATGAAAAAAAAAACATGGTCCAGGATCTTCACACATAGGTTTTAATGATCTAAATGACTGACTGCATAACGACTCTGCCTTCGGTACAATTTCTGATCAAGAAATAAATGCCGTTTTTTGGTGTTTTACGAGAAATTAAGTATAACATGTATTGTATTTTCTTCAAAATTGTCATTTTGAGGACTGTGATTGTAATACTACAAGGTTAATAATTCGACAACCAGCAGCAGGTGTTGTTTGAAATGGTATATTTGATTCCAACCACGATCGCTTTCCGATTTGTTACAACTCCATCTTAAGATGATTGTTACAGGTTTCGTTATTTTCATGCAGACGACTTGTTTTACATTGTTTACGATTTACTACACTGGCAGAGAAAGGTTTTTGTTCATTATCTGGTAAAAATTTACTAGCGGTTTAATTCTTATTACCTCTATCAAAGCATTTAAGATGCGGCTTTGAAGTTATTAAAACGTGCATTGTGGTGGAAACTTAATGCTGTATTAATTATTTATTTCAGGTTTCTACTACCAGTCACTTTTTATTTTATGCTTAATCTAACATAATGCAACGCGTTTCGAACGTGTGTTGTTCATTTTCAAGCGTTTGTACATACATACATACTTGGAGAAATGTTACTTAAAAATAAACATTTTTAAACTAGATTAATCTAGAGCACTTTGTTTTTTACTGTAGCTACTGGTGTGGCATTTAGGGATAGGAGGGGGGCAGCGTATATCGAGAGATCGAAGTCAGTGATGTCTTCTGCACGTTTTCTTCTTTGTTGTTGACTATGTATATCACAGCGGTTACGTCCTCTTGCAGCTTCACTTTTATCACTGGTGCAATGGCGGAGTTGTTGGTTGACATTACACTATTGCGCATTATATTTTGTCACTGAATGCCACTGCACAAATTGCTTTGATGTTATACGCACAACACATGATGGCGGACTGTAGCATGTGAGTCTCTATCGATTATCGAAATTTTGTGTCGATATTCTTGGTTCTCCTCGGTTATTTACATTGACGTTTCGTGAATCTATTGAGTTAGAGCTGGCTTAAGACTGTTGAAGAATTTTGAGTTTTTGAATATGGTTAGTTCATTAAGAATGTTATCTCCATGCTTTGTTTTATGGAATGAAAATTTCTATTTCTTCCGTGATATCCATTCGTTTACTTTTTCCGATTTTATGTAAAATTTCGAGGTTGTCTTCGATTTTCAAAGAGTGGCCTGTATCTTTAATGTGAGTTGCTACTGCTGATTTGTTACATTTACGAAGTCTGTAGCAGTCAAAATGTTCTTTGAATCGGGTTCTGAAATTTCTGCCTGTTTGCCGATATAATATTTATTACATTGGCTGCAGGTAAATTTGTAAATGCCAGATGCATCAAGACTTGTATCTGGTGGTTTTATATTGTGAATAAGCTCCCTACTTAGGATGTTGTTGGTGCTGAAGCTAATTTTTACTTCTGTGTTTTTGGATAGTCTTGCTAATTTCTCAGATACTATTCCAAGATATGGCATTTTTACATTTTTGACTGCTGA
The DNA here is from genome assembly GCF_021461395.2 of Schistocerca americana. NCBI lineage: Eukaryota > Metazoa > Arthropoda > Insecta > Orthoptera > Acrididae > Schistocerca > Schistocerca americana. The sequence continues at coordinate 497,496,080 of NC_060126.1, read as the reverse complement.
GGCACTGTCAGTTGTGAGTGTAGTTTGATGTTGTTTCTTCAGTTTATTTCTTATCTGTTGCGACATTGTATTAATTATAGAAGGGTCATGTCCATTGTTTATTGAAGTATATGTAATGGTTTCTATTTCTTGTTGGAGTTCTGTTTGTTGAAGTGCAAATTTGTGTGCTCTGTACAGCATTGATCTATAAGCAGTGTTTTTGTGGGAGGAGGGACGTGTTGAGGAGTTTGGTATAGTGGTGTCAGTGCCAGTAGGTTTTCTGTAAACAATAAAAGCTAGCTTTTGGTTCTGTTTTGATGTTTTTATGTCAAGAAAAGGTAGCCTACTTAAAAATAATCAATTCACCCTTCAACAGGAAGAAGACAAGATCATACATCACTGACTTCGATCTCTAAATATACACTGCCCCCTCCTTCCCCCCAAATGCCACACCAGCAACTACAGTAGAAAACAACGTGCTCTAAATTAATCTGGTTTAAAACTGTTCATTTTTAAGTAACATTTCTCGATGTATGTATGTATGTACAAACGCTTGAAAATGAACAAAATATGTTTGAAACGCGTTGCATTATATTAGATTAAGCATAAAGTAAAAAGTGACTGGTAGCAGAAACCTGAAATAAATAATTTTCCCACACAGTCACGGTTTACAAACATAGCCATTATGGCTGAAAATAATTAATGCTGTATGTTGGATGTGAATTTCAAAATCAACACATTTGTGGACGTGGACTGTGCGACTGCTGTTCAGTGAGTCTGTTCAGGTCACTGATGAACATCTTACACCACACCATCCTGTGTTTGATTGGTGCACATACAATGAACATTTACAGTGTGTGGCCCAGTTTCACTCTAGTAACATAAACAATAAATTCAAAGATGTTACAGTCGTAGGTTACCGCTGATGAGAGAATGTATCGATGACGTAAAATACGGCGTTTTCATAAATTATCGTTAACAACACTACCTTTTAATAATTTTAATACTATACTATATATTAACAAGTATTTTTAAACATGTGACAACTCATAAAGATTTGGTTGCATTCCACGTGACGTAATTCTGACGCAAAATTAAACTTGAAACCTCGATAAAATGGAGAAAGATCGGTGTGTGGCCTAGTTATGCAGACAACGTCCGATACCAAGTCCAACGAAATATACGAACTCGATATGGAGGGCAACCACAGTCCCGACCACCTGTTCAGGCTTGGCGTACGTCATTTACGGAAAACAGAGTGAGGTGGCGCAGTGGTTAGCACACTGGGCTTGCTTTCGAGAGGACGACGGTTCAAACACGTCTCCCGCCATCCTGATTTAGGTTTTCCGTGATTTCCCTAAATCTTTCCGGGCAAATGCCGGGATGGTTCCTTTGATAGGGCGCGGCTGGTTTCCTTCCCTAATCCGAGCTTGTGTTCCGTCTCTAATGATTTCGTTGAAGACGTGACGTTGAACACTATTCCCCTCCTCCATTTACGGAGACAGGTAGGGTTCTTCACAAAAAATCTCTACGCACGGCTGCCAGAGAGTTGGAGACGACACTGACGAGTACGCGAAAGTACTTGCTCCCCTTCTAACAGCCGTGTACCGCAAGTCTCTAGAGTAACGGAAGGTTCCAAATGATTGGAAACGAGCAGAGGTTTATTCCAGTTTTCAAGAAGGGTCGTCGAGCAGATGCGCAAAACTATAGGCCTATATCTCTGACATCGATCTGTTGTAGAATTTTAGAACACATTTTCTGCTCGCGTATCGTGTCATTTCTGGAAACCCAGAATCTACTCTGTAGGAATCAACTTGGATTCCGGAAAGAGCGATCGTGTGAGACCCAACATGCTTTATTTGTTCATGAGACCCAGACAATATCAGTACAGGCTCCCAGGTAGATGCCAGTTTCCTTGACTTCCTGAAGGCGTTCAATACAGTTCCGCACTGTCGCCTGATACACAAAGTAACAGCCTACGGAATATCAGACCAGCTGTGTGACTGGAGTGAAGAGTTTTTACCAAACAGAACACAGCATGTTGTTCTCAATGGAGAGACGTCTACAGACCTTAAAGTAGCCTCTGGCCTGCCACAGGGGAGTGTTATGGGACCACTACTTTTCACAATCTATATAAATGACTTAGTAGATAGTGTTGGATGTTCCATGCGGCTTTTCGCGGATGATGCTGTAGTGTACAGAGAAGTTGCAGCATTAGAAAAATGTAGCGAAATGCAGGAAGATCTGCAGCGGATAGGCACTTGGTGCAGGGAGTGACAACTGCCCCTTAACACAGACAAATGTAATGTATTGCGAATACATAGAATGGAGGATCCTTTATTGTATGATTATATGACAGCGGAAAAAACTCTGGTAGAAGTTACTTCTGTCAAATATCTGGTAGTATGCGTACGGAACTATTTGAATTGGAATGATCATATAAAATTAATTGTTGGTAATGCGGGTGCCAGGTTGAGAATCATTGGGAGAGTCCTTATTAAATGCAGTCCATCAACGTAGGTGGTGGCTTACAAAACAGTCGTTAGACCTATACTTGAGTATTGCTCATCAGTGTTGGATCCGTACCAGGTCGGGTTGATAGAGGATATAGCGAAGATCCAAAGAAGAGCGGCGCGTTTCGCCACAGGGTTATTTGGTAAGCGTTAGGGAGATGTTTAGCAAACTCAAGTGGCAGACTCTGCAAGAGATGCGCTCTGCATCGCGGCGTGGCTCGCTGTCCAGGTTTCGAGAGGGTGCGTTTCTGGATGAGGTATCGAATATATTACTTCCCCCTACTTATACATCCCGAGGACATCACGAATGTAAAATTAGAGAGATTCGAGCGCGCACGGAGGCTTTCTGGCAGTTCAAAAATTGTTCAAATGTGTGTGAAATCTTATGGGACTTAACTACTAAGGTCATCAGTCCCTAAGCTTACACACTACTTAACCTAAATCATGTTGCGTTGGAACAAGAGCAAACCGTGTTACTAGAGGAGGCCGAAATGCACGCGTTTCAGCTGTCGCAGGCTGACGTGAGGAGGGAAGGACTATACTGACGTGAGGTCTGGAACATGGCAAGGAATTACAATTCAGAAAGCGGACTAATTAGTTTGACACTTAACTTTAATCCATTGATGATGAACGTAGGTCTTGACGGTACATGATTCACGATATTATCTGTTCAGAAGACATATAGTAACTGAATATGGTGCCTCGCTAGGTCGTAGCAAATGACGTAGCTGCAAGCTATGCTAAACTGTCGTCTCTGCAAATGAGAACGTATGTAGACAGTGAACCATCGCTAGCAAAGTCGGCTGTACAACTGGGGCGAGTGCTAGGGAGTCTCTCTAGACTAGACCTACCGTGTGGCGGCGCTCGGTCTGCAATCACTGATAGTAGCGACACGCGGATCCGACGTATACTAACGGATTGCTGCCGATTTAAAGGCTACCACCTAGCAAGTGTGGTGTCTGGCGGTGACACCATAGATTATACTAAGGACAAAAACACACACCCTTGCCCGAGGGAGGACTCGAACCTACACCGGGACCAGCCGTTTCCGGCAGTCGTTCTTCCCGCGAACAATACGCGACTGGAACAGGAAAGGGAGCTAATGACAGTGGCATGTAAAGTGCCCTCCGCCACACACCGTTGGGTCGCTTGCGGAGTATTAATGTAGATGTCGATGTAGACGGTGCACAGTGTCTTGCATGAGAGATTATTGGCTGTGTCCCTACTGTTGAAACGTCCCCTTAGAAAAATTATAAAAGACTGTCCTTAAACTGACACACAATATTTTTTAACGCATACGTGACTGGGCTTAAACTGACACACAATATTTTTTAGCTCAACGCAATCTGACTTTCAATAATCTCTACAAAAGAATGGCCCTGACTAACATTAACCTATACGTTTCACAAATCACTTACCTCACCAAAAATCTTCGTTACTCGAACTACTGCAATACAGCAAGCGCCACTACTGACAGCTAAAGAAAAGATTCAAACTACGGAAGGCACTAACTACTGATAGGCATAGTTAGCAAATGAAAGATTTTAATAGAGAACAAACAATGTATTTACCTTAATAGTGCAGAAAAATCATAATATACATAGCAGTTCATGACATCCAGTCTTACAAATTTCAAAACTCCGCCATTTCTCTCCCCACATCCACCACTGCTGGCGGCTCACCTCCAACTGCGCTACGCTACACGCTGTTCACATCCAGCTGCCCAACACTACAATAGCAGACAACAATGCAAACTAGCCACAGACTGCACACAGCACAACCAGTGATATTCATACAGAGTGCTACGTGGCGTTGCCAATAAGAAAACATAAACAGCCTACTTAGATAGCCCCCATGCTCCCCACAAAAAATTTTACAAATTGTTTTGGGCAGTGGCCAATAATGATTTGATAAAATTTTTCATAGTTACAATAGCAATGATATCAAATGCACACACTTACTGATACAATGTTGGTCAAAAGTTAAAATTTTCTCACAGACCATAAAGACAGTCCTGATTATTCATCACAGTAAAATTGCAGTGTTTTTCTCAAAGTCTGAGCAGTAAAAGAAAATGCACACGGAAGTAGTGGATTTCCATGCAGTCTTGAAGAAGTAGTGTTGTCCTTCCAACGGAAAGACAGTGCTGACTCTTGAAATGCAGACAAGTAATGGGCCAAAACAGAGCAAACCCACCGCAGAGTCAGTCGAAGTTTTGAAGAATATTGGAAGGTAGGTCATCACAGAGTAGACCCACTGTAGCCCTGGTAGAGACTGTTGTATCTGTGGGCCACCAGAGGTGCAGACCCACTGCAGTTCTTGTAGAAATAATGGTGTTGGTGAGTCATCAAAGATGTAGATCCACTGTAGTCCTTGTAGAGACGGTCAGCAACCATGCGACTGTGGAGGTGCACAACCACCATCAAAGAGTCTTGCGGACAACATAGCAAGTCCATAAACCACCACTTGTGCACTCACGAAGTTTTTGAAATTGTCCTTAGAACCAGCAATTCTGTTATCCAGTCCCTTGCTGAATTATTAACATACGTGCAAACACTAACAGTCCCTACTTCTCACATATTGTCCAAATATTATGACCAACAGAAACGTGTGCAGTGAAATGGAACTTACAAGTTACTTAATTTGATGAACTGGTGTCAATTACAATTTTATAACATAAGAATACAATTACTAAAGTACAAAATACATCATTAAAGAACATAACAATACAGATAACATTTGTAGTAATATGGGCTTTACAAAAGAATCGAAATAACATATACATCGGTGTTACAGGAATTATGACATAAGTAAATACATAAAAGATCAGAATAACTTTTGAAACATCAATTTTACACATGAGCATTAAAACAAAACAGAATAAATAATGTCTAAGCATATTTACAAGGTAAATAACATATTATCAGAAAAATTCTACAACATAAATCTTATTAGCTAGACACACACAGACAGGAAAAACACAAATTCACATAGTGTAATAACACAAAAATACAGGACAGGGTTTGTTTTCAGTGTGACATTTGGTACTGCAGTCCACCCCAAAACTTCATTCCATATATCTTTCCTCTTATTTCAACATTTGTTTCCACCAAAAAAATTCTATCCAATCGTGCTTTCTGTGTTTATATGTTCACACATTTCTTACCTCATTATTTATTTTCCATTATCTTACCTCATCATTTATTTCCAAGAATATCCTACCTAAACTTGTTGTCTGAAAACCCTACTTTTTTTGTTCATATCCTCTTTCAAAATACTTTTTTTGGCCAAACCATATTCTTATAGCTTCTCAATGCATTTCTTCCAATTCATCGCAAGTCGTTCTCTTATATAGCCTACCCCATTTTAAGCTAACTTAAATCTGCTGAGCTCAGATGCTAAACTAAGGGATGAGGCAATGCAGCAGCACAAAACAATTAACACAAACAGCAATGACAAAAAATTCAAATTCGCAAAGCAATTGCAATATTACAACTAATATAAGGCACTGTGCAGCAAACAAGAAAAATAAATCCATAGTAAAACTGGCTTAACAACTTAATACAAAGTCAAATTCAGTAGCACTATACCTGGCACACAGCAGCAGCAAATGCAATAACTTATATCTAAACATGACAAAGCTCAAACAGAAAAAATATTACATTAAAAACAACAATGCAGACAAGGGAAATGTATATTCACATCTTAATGTCTATGTAATTAAAGTGGTGCACCACAAAAGTTATTCTACCAAAAAAATTACCAAGTAGTTGGAAAGAAAAATCCGTATGCAATTTCTGTGAAGGGAAATGTCTTTTTATGCTCCTTCGTTTTTTTGAATAGCTCATATAATTATTTACTGGATATGTAGGCATAAAATATTTATATTAGTACATCTATTAAATTTTATTTTAACCAATGCTGCAGTGCAGCTAGAAACTAGATATTAAACAAAATGAGTAAATAAATACATAAAGCAAGCCATATGGCATTTCTCTCAACTAGCATGACAATAGCCGTGATATGTTTCTCATCGTTTCATTAGGCATTTTAGTAAATATCATATATTAAGAGCTCCACAATATAATAATATGTTTTCAAGTTTGAGCATGTCATATTTGCGATGCTTTCTACAAAAAAATTTCAATAGCGAGGATAATGGCCTCCCTTCTTTTCTACCTGTGCCTCTGAAAAGGCACACACTAATGGCTTTTTCTCCAGGCGTCTGACACAGCTGGGTGCCCACGACGCATTACATGCAGGTGGTCACTTAACTTTCTTACGGAAATATTTACGACAGCAGTTTCCGCTACAGTGGCAGTCTCATATAAAAAATTTCACAGGTCGAGAATTTGCGTTGCAAATGTGTAGATACAAAACCTTATGAATATCACAGTGTCCAAAAAATTTTCGCCGGCATTGTGATACATTCACGCATTTACACACATTTCATAACTCTTAGAGTACGATTCTTGATTTCCAACATCCTTCTTCACAAGTCAGAGTCCCTAACCACTATTCATTACTCCTTACCTTACTACACATATAAATATTCGTCGACACTTCTTCAATATTTCATCATAACAGATACGTAGCATAATCAAATTCCTTGTATAGCATCAGCTTATTGACCATAAACATACCTCAGCAGCATAATACACATCGTCGTCGTAAAAATAACATCATAACACCTCAGTCAAATCTCAAAAACGTCATAGCTTTCTGCAATAATGTCAAAACCTAAAAAATATTCTCTGCTCATTTCAATAGTGTCATCTAACTCAAACATACTTTAAAATCATGATCCCATACCAAATACATCATTCAACGCTCTCATAGTATCACAATGGTTCCGAAAAAATATGAACATTTCACAAAGTACAGACAAAATACAATTTCGTAAGTGAGAAGTAATCCAACTCTGTAATTGCGTAAACATGTGTCACTGATGTAGTAAAAATAATGTTTGTTACTCTGTTAAATAATCAGATAGCTGTGTAGTTTATGTGTTAGAGAAATATGGTACCGATGTGTAAAGTTGTATAAGTAAATACCATATTAGCTAGGGGTCCTTGTGCTTGCCAAACACATGGTACACAAAGTACGTGTGTACCCCCCTGAGGATGAATGTAATTATACCCTCAGGTGTTACAGATTACAGCAATGGAATGAAATGTATCACGGAAAACCTTTGTATCGTTGTACTTCAAATATCTTTAAAAATAAATGTTTTAAGTACAAAATTAATCACTAAAATACTTGTGCTGTAGCGCTAAACTGTGCGTCTTGCTGTAAGATAATCTCTGTGGAAGTGTCGTAGTTATCATCCTCCGAAAGCTAAGTTCTGCAGAAGTCAATGTACTTGCATCATGATAAACAAAAGTGAAATGCTTTGCGTATAGATATCTTAGTTATTACGCTTATTGCTGTGATGAAGAAAGTACTGTGCTGTAACGTATTGTTGTGCTACGGAAAAGGCTGTCTCATTGTAGCTATACCACAAAAGTTACTACTAAAACATGTTTAACATTCCAGAATAATTCAGAAAAACTGTGCAGATATAAAACAGAAACACCGCAAAAGCAACATTGTAAACTGTCACTCATTAGTAGCGTCGTTATAAAATCGTGTAGCTGTCACATAAACTAACCACTATGTCATCTGGTATCTCACAGAAAGTACTTTAAATCCAGAATATATTTTCAAGTAAACCAAAATGTTGCATTAAAATCTCATTAGCAGTACTGGTAAATGTTCTAAGTGTGTAAGCCTTATAGTCGTTACGTAATCGTGCAACTAACAAGCAAGAATGTACACACACAATAACACTGTGACGTCTGTTCACTATAACAATGTATTCGTAATTTCTGTTTAAATAAGTTCTCTTGGTTCTTGATTGGATATTTAACTTCAAACATTGTTGCATGTTAACAGATTCTAAGTCTGTCAAAGCATACTAGTAATGTAAAGTGAAAAGTTATATGGCAAAGACAAAGTTAAAAAGCAGATTATCTTTCAATAACCGGCTTTACATGTGAAATGTGGTGTAAACCTTTACTCTTCCTAGTACGCAGAGTTTCAACTTCAACGCAATTATCATGTGGTATACGTCGGATTCTGTAAGGTCCATTGTAAACTAGAAAGAATTTGTGACTCAAGTGTTTCTTCTTATGTGACAATGAATGAGCTTTAATGAGAACTTTCTGACCAATATACAATTTCTTTGCATTTGCTTTGTCGTGTAGTTTTCTCCTTTTGTCTGCTGCAGATTTTATATTTTTAAGAGCCAAATCAATTATGTCTTTGTGTCGAAGTTTATGTGTATTCGGGAAAGGTACAAGCTCTCTGATTCTGTTCGGTGGTTCTTCATTCTTCAGTACAAGATCAGGTGGTAAAGCAGTGGAGTCATGAGGCATTTCATTCAACACGTTTTGAAATAAGTGTAAATATCTGTCCCAATGTTGATGCTAAGCTTATTGATTTCTTTCATAATCCTTTCAGATGGGTTACAATGCGGTGAGTACAATGAAATAAAAACAGGTTTGATTTTATGATTCGGAAGCATGCGTGACCAAACAGCAGATCTGAATTGCGGTCCGTTATTTGAAATGACTTTAGCAACGTGGCCAACTTCACGTAAGAAATTTTTAACAAAGGCGTTGGATACAGGCCGTCCAGTGGCTTTACGTAACGGAGTGAAAGAAAAAAATTTGAAGTAAGTTCAACAGCGACTAGAACGTACGAAAATCCATCCGATGTTCTGACAAGGGGTCCCAAGAGATCAACAGCACCAAATTCTTTTAATTTAGAAGGAATAATAGGAAACAACAGAACACGATGTGAGATAGTAGATGGTTTCGCCTTTTGACAAAGTTTACAAATAGACAAGACTCTTCGAATTCTCTTTCCCATATTGTTAAAATAACAAGACGTTCGAAAAATATGATAACATTTTAGTAGACCAAAATGTGCGTAGCTGAAATGAATGTACCAAATGAGTTTATTAACAAAATCGTCTGGAATGCCAAGTACCCATAGCTTGTCATCAACAGTGTAGCGTTTGAAGAGCATGTTGTTTCTAACCAGGTAATAATGCTGAATCTGTGTGTGTGTCTTTTTATGCCATTTGCTCTTGATGTCTTTCCAAATCGGATCTTTATCTTGTTCATGAGCAATGTCCTTTAAAGATGTGGTGATGAAGTTTTCAAAGGCGATTTTCTGAATGTAAAGAATACTGAAATTTTTCTCGAGGTTGCCTTCTGTGTTACTTTTCTCAAGCCCAGCCGGTGCGCGTGACAGTGCGTCCGCAACAATGTTCTCCTTGCCGGGAATGTAGACTATTGTGAAGCGGAATTCTTGCAGAAACAATGCCCAACGTTTTAACATGTCATGATTTAATTTTGAAGACATAAGAAATTGTAATGCACGATGCTCACTGTATACTTTTACGTGCTGACCAGAAAGAAAGAAACGGAATTTGTTAAATGCCCAAACGATAGCCAAAGCTTCTAATTCAGTAACGGAATAATTTTTTTCAGATTTTGTTAGCACTCGGCTAGCAAAAGCAATGGTTTTCTGAACGGTAGTGTCATTTTCTATGGCTTCTTGAAATAAATGGGCACCAAGACCGACTTTAGAAGAATCCGTGCTAAGGCAGAAATCTTGTGACAGATCTGGATGAGCTAGTATTGGCGCGTTAAGTAGCGATTCTTTCAAAGAATTGAATTCCAACTGTGCTTGTTCGTCCCAGTTCCAAATAGTACTTTTTCCAGTGAGAGAACAAAGTTTTGGTGTAACTAGAATTTGCATATTCAGAAAACGACGGTAAAAATTTACGAGACCTAGAAAACTGCGGACTTGTTTTTTTGTGGATGGAACTGGAACGGCTCTGATTGCTTCTAACATTTCAGGATCCGGCTGAATGCCTTCAGAAGAAATAATATGTCCCAAAACCTCACCTTTGACCTACCGGATTCAGACTTTTCCAAGTTAACTGTAATTCCAGATTCTGCAAAAATACGTAACAAACTGTTGAGGATGCGATTATGTTTTTCCCATGAGGCTTCTGCTATCAGAATATCGTCCACATATAAGGTGATGTGACGTTTTAAGAACTCAGGTAATATGGAATTTAGCCCGCAAATGAATGCTGTCGAAGAAATGTTCAAACCAAAAGGAAGTTTCCGAAACTGATAACAAACGCCGAAACAAAGGAAAGCTGTGTATTTTCTACATTCTGGAAGAAGTTCGATCTGATAAAAGCTGGATCTAAGATCAATGGAAGACAACACTTTTATACCATTAAAATTTTTAGAAGTTCTTCCATTGATTGCGGCCTGTCTGTTTCAGGAATGATGATAGTATTTATCTGTCTCGAATCTAAGACAAGTCTGATCGATCCATTTTTCTTCTCAACAACATGTAATGGATTGTTGTATGAGCTTACTGCAGGCTCAATAATGCCCTCATTAAGCATATATTGTATTTCTGTTCTAACACGGTCCCTATAATGTGCTGGAATTACATATGGTCTAACACAAAATTTAGTATGCTCACGAACACGATATTGGTATTGAAATCCCTTGATTGTTCCTGTTTTGTGAGTAAAAACTGTGGAATGTGCTTGTAAAGTCTCACAAAGGTCTTGTCTATCAGTGTCATTACAGTTCTCAATTGTTCGAATTTTATTCTGAATTAACTCATTAGTATCAAATATGTCGTCGATATCATCCCTGTCAGTACTTGCAGAGTGATTGTTAGTGTCTAGTTCCGTAGAAAATTCCGAACTGTTGTCTAACAGAAGGTAAAACCGATTAATTTCCTCGTCATGGTTTGAGAGCCAATCTTCAAATTTCAAAGCTATTGACTTACCTTCTTTCTCTAAACTTATTTCAGCATCGTGAAAGTTGTAAGATTGCTTTGTATTCATTCAAAAAGTCTACTCCCAGTATAATTTCCGTCGACAATAATGGAACAATAAGAAAGTTCATAGAGAAACTGTGGCTTTGACAAAAAAATTCTAAGTTGGTTTGCTGGCGTGCATCTAGACTTTTTCCAAAGATTTCACCTTGTAATTTAATCCTACGTAACGGAAGTGTGGGGCAATCGTTCGATTTGTTGCATTTGCTAAAGGCGGTTTCACTAATTACTGAAATGGGACTGCCAGAGTCAAGTACTTCCGTAAATTTTACGTCATTCACTGTAATGTTAATCACAGTATATGCAATGTTGTTATGTTTTACGTTGTGTTCCTGGAGTAAGATGTCCCTAATGTCTTCCATTTTTACGTAATTACTAGCTACGGCAGCTGCGTCGTCAGTTTCCTAAGTACGTTTTGTGGCTGCCAGCGGTGTGAGTCATTGCCTATAGTCTCTTTGTCGGCGCGCGTCGTTATTGAGAATTGGAGACCTACATTCTACAAATTCACCTTGCCGAGAGGGCCCTGCTCTGTTTGAATCCCGCCAGTTCTGGTGCAATTCAGGTCTGTCGCTACGATCATATCGTCTGTCCTCATGTCCGTAGATTCCATAGTTTCTTTCTTGTCGGTCACGTGGTGGAGAATTTCTCTCGGAACCATAACTGCGTGCTGGACCCATACGTCTAAAGTTATTTTGTCTCCCTTGATAATAATTATTTTGGTTCCCATATTGTCTGTTTCTCTGATTGTCTCTGTGATAGTCATTACCGCGGAAAGGTGATCTTTCCCTGTAATTATTACTACTCTGCCAACGGTTGTCATACGGGTGGTGTCTGTTGTGGTCACTATTTACATTGTAAGAATAGCCTTGTCGTGTATTATTTCTGTCATCGCGGAATTGTGACAGATGTGACCTGTAATTGTTGTGCTCCTGTTTTCGCGACCCCCGAGACTGTCAGTGTCAATTTCCAGTTCTTGTAAACAGTCCCTGGAAAGCTTCAATGTCATCTTTGCAACGTCCTGCCAAAATAATATGTCGTAAATGTTCAGGTAATTTGATTAAGCAAATGCGGATGAGTTCTGAGGGGCTGTATGAGTTTGACAGGTACTGATTCTTGTGCAACATGTCTTCAAAATATTTCACAAGACTGGAAAATTCAGATTGTTCGAAATGTTTCATCATTATGATGCTATGCTTTACTAGGTCTTGTGTAGCTTGAGACCAATATGCTGAGAGGAAGGGATGGTAAAATTCTCCTTCACTGTGACAATCGTGGATGACCGATCGCATTCTTACAGCCGGTTCATTCTCTAAATAGCCACACATAAATTCTAATCTGTGCTCTAAAGAACAGTTGGGAGGAAAACAATGAGAGAATTGATGGAGCCACTCTTGTGGATGAATGTCGTTGCCAGAATTCTTAAATGTTTTAAATTTACGTGTAGTAATGAACAGCTTATAGTCAAAATCATCATGTCGGCGTGTCGCATATCGGTCATTGTTACGTCTTTTCGGCGGTTCCATTTCAAAATTCGGTGCACCTTGCCAATTTCTTTCATAATTTCCGAAATGCGCTGTGTTATTATTTTGTGGCTGTTCCGTGTTTCTATGTCCCTCTCCCCGTATTGGGGCCCGAGTGTCCTCTGAAATACGTAATTCTTGTATTACCTGTGTGAGCTGATCTTGTACTTCCCGGATTTCTCTTTGGTGTTGCGTATTAATTTGATTCTGATTTTGTTTGAATTTCCTAATTTGTTCGCACTCTTCTGTGTCATTAAAGACTACTAGTTTTGTGTCATTCAGATTATCATCTACCTTCGTAGATAAATTATTTAGCTGATCCGAAAGTTTAACTACTTTCTCTGATAATGAACTAATTTCCTTCATGTGTCATTCTGAACCAATTTTCAGAGTATCTACTGTGTCCTTTAAGTTTTCCTGTGTTTTAGCAAGTTGCGTAACCGAATCGGTAGATGCAACTCAGTCAATTTTAGCTTGCAAGGTCTCAGGATTTTCATGAACAATAGTTTGCAGTTTTTTTTATGGCTGCTTCGTGATTCTGTAACGCATTTTCATGCCGCGAAAAAATAGGTTGAAAATGCTCACAAATTTGTGTTTTTACGTCATTACAGACTTTTTGACATTTCGATTCAACGTTATGTAACTCAGTAGTTAAATCTTCACGTGTTTGTTCAAGCGTGGTGTCTAACTTCCGAAGATTTTGTTCCATTGTGTCTAACTTTTGAAGATTTTGTTCCATTGTGTCTAACTGTTGCTGTGTTTGTCTCTGGTGTTGTTCCATTGTGTCTAACTTGTGAAGATTTTGTTCCATTGTGTCTAACTTTTGAAGCTTTTGTCCCATTTGTTGCATTAATTGTAATAACAAAGCACTGGTTTCTGAAACATGTTCCTCAGTGCTATTCGGCAAAGCATTAGAACCGGCAATATTCGCATTTTGAAAACCAGGAAATGTGTCTTGACTCATTTGAGAAAACGGCGAGAACGCAAAACCTGAATCTACACTATTTGCAGGATTGTGTCCTGTCATTTCGGATGCCTGAGGCAAGCTGTTGCCGACCGATCGATCGATAATGCTTCCCTGTTCACTAATAGTTTCACTGCCTACACCATTATTTGCAGCCCGCTCCATTTCCCTTTGCACAATTACCAAATTACTACTTTGAACATTAGATAATTCATTACACGGTGGCGCTAACACACTGCTTTAGTCATCACTGTCATTTCTCAGTTTACTTTGGAGCCTAGTATTACGTTTCTCACACGCCATTATTGTCACAATATTTCACACGACAACACAGAAAAGCACAATTTGAAGAGCAAAATAAGAAAACACATTAACATAGCATTGAAAATAATATCTCGTTAATTGCAAGCGCAGCTGCGAAATACTTGGTGCAAATCTACATGCATGCCACAAGTGTTTTACTGTACAAGAATGAAAAACTACAACTACAAAGGAAATTCTCTCTACAATTACGCGCTAGCATTAAACAAAGGCTGCACTAATTGCACAAACTACAAGAAAAAAAATCAGAAGATTCCAGTGAAGTATCCTAGGCTAAGGGTCGACATATGAAACGTGCCCTTAGAAAAATTATAAAAGACTGTGCTTAAACTGACACACAATATTTTTTAGCGCATACGTGACTGGGCTTAAGCTGACACACAAAATTTTTTAGCGCAACGCGATCTGACTTTCAATAATCCCTACAAAAGAATGGCCCTGACTAACATTAACCTATACGTTTCACAAATCACTTACCTCACCAAAAATCTTCGTTACTCGAACTACTGCAATACAGCAAGCGCCCCTACTGACAGCTAAAGAAAAGATTCAAACTACGGAAGGCACTAACTACTCATAGGCATAGTTAGCAAATGAAAGATTCTAATAGAGAACAAACAATGTATTTACCTTAATAGTGCAGAAAAATCATAATATACATAGCAGTTCATGACATCCAGTCTTACAAATTTCAAAACTCCGCCATTTCTCTCCCCACATCCACCACTGCTGGCGGCTCACCTCCAACTGCGCTACGCTACGCGCTGCTCACATCCAGCTGCCGCTGCCCAACACTACAATAGCAGACAACAATGCAAACTAGCCACAGACTGCACACAACACAGCCAGTGATTTTCATACAGAGCGCTACGTGGCGTTGCCAATAAGAAAACATAAACAGCCTACTTACCGCACAGTGTCTTGCATGAGAGGTTATTGGCTGTGTCCCTACTGTATGCAGCCGCTTCGGGCATTAAAGCTTACGGAAAAACCACAGCCCGAGTAACTTTCGCTCCGGAAGTGTTTGTTAAGACTGACGCAAACAATGCCTTTTTGGAGAAAGAAAATTAGTTCTCCGACGAGGCAACGTTTCATGTATTCGTTTGTGTATGAGGTTCCCAGCCACCTCATGTTACACGTAAAAAGTAAAGACATAATCCCTCCGCCAATGTTTGGTGCGGTCTGATGAAAAATTGCAGCAATAGCTCTTTTTTTTAAACGTGTTTGCCGTCAACGATGTAGTTTACCGGGGCACGTTACAAGAGTTTGCTGTGCCACACACGGAATGCCTGTAACCTGATATCACATTCCGGCGGAATGGGGCACCACCACACTGCTCAAAAAATGTCCGTAAATGTGTGGATGAAAAGTTTCCGGATAGGTGGATTGGACGAGACAGTCCATTTCGATGGCCAACACACCGCTTGTCTTCTTCCTAGAGTTTCGTAAGTGTACCTGGTGTACCGAAACGGGGTTTGAGACATACAGGTCTTGAAGGCACGCATTCGCAATGCATTTGAACATGTCACCATGGATGTTTTGAGTCACACGTGTGGTGGAATGGAATTCAGAATAGACGTTCTCGACGCCACTAACGGTGCACACATTGGTGTGTATGGATAAGGAGACAAAACTTTTTCAGTTATATTATCAAGTACTGAAAAGCGTTTTTTAATATGCAGCTTTGTTTTAAAGGAATTAAAGTCTTAAGTTCTAAAGATAATTTATGGACTCCTGGTATCCCTTTTGCTTACATAATGGAATAAATTTTAAAAACGAGAAAAAAGTAAAAATATCCTTAGTAGTTTCTAATATGCTGAGTGGTTAAGGTTACACATATGAAGGTTATATACAACCAAGGACTGTGTACAGCACATAAACACAATAAGATAAGTTTGCTACTATAATGATAATGCTAAGTTTGAACGTTGAATATATACAGGGTGCTTCAAAACTGACCGGTATATTTGAAACGGCAATAAAAACTAAACGAGCAGCGATAGAAATACACCGTTTGTTGCAATATGCTTGGGACAACAGTACATTTTCAGGCAGCCAAACTTTCGAAATTACAGTAGTTACAATTTTCAACAACAGATGGCGCTGCGGTCTGGGAAACTCTATAGTACGATATTTTCCACATACCCACCATGCGTAGCAATAATATGACGTAGTCTCTGAATGAAAGGCGGCCGAAGTGGCCGTGCGGTTAAAGGCGCTGCAGTCTGGAACCGCTAGACCGCTATGGTCGCAGGTTCGAATCCTGCCTCGGGCATGGATGTTTGTGATGTCCTTAGGTTAGTTAGGTTTAACTAGTTCTAAGTTCTAGGGGACTAATGACCTCAGCAGTTGAGTCCCATAGTGCTCAGAGCCATTTGAACCATTTGATCTGAATGAAATTACCCGAAACCTTTGACAACGTGTCTGGCGGAATGGCTTCACATGCAGATGAGATATGCTGCTTCAGCTGTTCAATTGTTTCTGGATTCTGGCGGTACACCTGGTCTTTCAAGTGTCCCCACAGAAAGAAGTCACAGGGGTTCATGTCTGGCGAATAGGGAGGCCAATCCACGCCGCCTCCTGTATGTTTCGGATAGCCAAAGCAATCAGACGATCATCGAAATATTCATTCAGGAAATTAAAGACGTCGGCCGTGCACCATGTTGCATAAACCACGAGGTGTTCGCAGTGTCGTCTAAGGCAGTTTGTACCGCCACAAATTCATGAAGAATGTCCAGATAGCGTGATGCAGTAATCGTTTCGGATCTGAAAAATGGGCCAATGATTCCTTTGCAAGAAATGGCGGCCCAGACCAGTACTTTTTGAGGATGCAGGGACGAGGGGACTGCAACATGGGGCTTTTTGGTTCCCCATATGCGCCAGTTCTGTTTATTGACGAAGCCGTCCAGGTAAAAATAAGCTTCGTCAGTAACCCAAATGCTGCCCACATGCATATCGCCGTCATCAATCCTGTGCACTATATCGTTAGCGAATGTCTCTCGTGCAGCAATGGTAGCGGCGCTGAGGGGTTGCCGCTTTTGAATTTTGTATGGATAGAGGTGTAAACTCTGGCGCATGAGACGATACGTGGACGTTGGCGTCATTTGGACCGCAGCTGCAACATGGCGAATGGAAACCCGAGGCCGCTGTTGGATCACCTGCTGCACTAGCTGCGCGTTGCCCTCTGTGGTTGCCGTACGCGGCCGCCCTACCTTTCCAGCACGTTCATCCGTCACGTTCCCAGTCCGTTGAAATTTTTCAAACAGATCCTTTATAGCATCGCTTTTCGGTCCTTTGGTTACATTAAACCTCCGTTGAAAACTTCGTCTTGTTGCAACAACACTGTGTTCTAGGCGGTGGAATTCCAACACCAGAAAAATCCTCTGTTCTAAGGAATAAACCATGTTGTCTACAGCACACTTGCACGTTGTGAACAGCACACGCTTACAGCAGAAAGACGACGTACAGAATGGCGCACCCACACACTACGTTGTCTTCTATATCTTTCACATCACTTGCAGCGCCATCTGTTGTTGAAAATTGTAACTACTGTAATTTCGAAAGTTTGTCTGCCTGAAAAAGTACTGTTGTCCCAAGCATATTGCAACAAACGGTGTATCTCTATCGCTGCTCGTTTAGTTTTTATTGCCGTTTCAAATATACCGGTCATTTTTGAAACACCCTGTAGTTACAATTGGTATTATAAATAGTCGTAGCATCCTATGATTGCTAATTTAAAAAGGTAAAAGTAGTTTATATTGCGTTCATGAAAGGTAGGTAAAAATAAATTTATGAAATCAATTTTGAAGTATTGCGGCTATGAGATTATTATGCTCGTTTAAACGATGAGAAGGCCTCACGGGAATTATTTAGGAACGAGGAGTTGGATGGCTCTGTTTTTCCAATGGGATGAGTGTTCATATGCACTGAAGAAGAACCTGGTGCACTTGCCTAATATCGTGTAGGGCCCCGCGAGCACGCAAAAGCGCCGCAACACGTCGTGACAAGGACTCGTCTAATGTCTGAGGTAGTGCTGAAGGGAACTGACATCATGAATACTGCAGGGCTGCTCATAGATTCATAAGAGTACGAGGGGGTGAATATGTTTTCTGAATAGCACGTTGCAAGGCATCTCAGATATGGTTAATAATGTTCATGTCTGGGGAATCTGGTGATCACCGGAAGTGCTTAAACTCAGATGATTTTTTTATGGAGCCACTCTGTAGCAATTCTGGACGTGTAGGGTGTTGTCTTGTTCTGCTGAAATTGCCGAAGTCTGTCGGAATGCACAATGAGCATGAATGGATGCAGGGGATCAAACAGGATGCATACATACGTGTCACCTGTCAGAGTCGTGCGTAGACGTACCGGGGGTCGCATATAACTCCAACTGCGCACGCCACACGCCATTACTGAGCCTCCACCAGCTTGAACAGTCCCCTGCTGACACACAGGGTCCATGGATCCTTGAGGTTCTCTCCATACCCATACACATCCATCCGCTCGATAGACTTTCAGACAACACTCGTCGGACCAGCCAGTTTTCAGGCATTAACAGTCCAATGTCAGTGTTGACCGGCTCAGTCGAGGCGTAAAGCTTTGTGTCGTGCAGTCATCCAGCGTACACGAGTGGGCCTCCGGTTACGAAAGCCTATATCGGTTACGTTTCGTTGAATGCTTCCCACGCTGCCTCTTGTTGATGGCCCAGCACTGAAATCTGCAGCAAATTGCGGAAGGGTTGCACTTGTGTCACGCTGAACGATTCTCTTCACGTCGTTGGTCCCGTTCTTGCAGGATCTTTTTCCGACCGCAGCGACTTCGGAGATTTGATGTTTTACCGGATTCCTGATACTCAATATACACCTCTGAAATGGTCGTACGGGAAAATCGCCACTTCGTCGCTACCTCGGAGATGCTTTGTTCCATCGCTCGTGCGCCGATTGTAACGCCACGTTCAAACTCGCTTAAATCTTGATAACCTGTCATTGTAGCAGCAGTAACCGACCTAGATACTGCTCCAGACACTCGTTGTCTTATATAGGCGTGTCCGACCGCGGCGCCGTGTTCTGCCCGTTTACATATCTCCGTATTTGAAAAAAAAAAATGGCTCTGGGCACTATGGGACTTAACTTCTGAGGTCATCACTCCCCTAGAACTTAAAAACTACTTAAACCAAACTAACATAAGGACTTCAAACACATCCATGCCCGAGGCAGGATTCGAACCTGCGACCGTAGCGGTCGCGCGGTTCCAGACTGTGGCGCCTAGAACCGCTCGGCCTCCCCGGCTGCTCCGTACTTGAATAGCCATGCATATACCAGTTTCTTTGGCTCTTCAGTGTAAACATGAACCTCAGTCTCTTGTAGAAGATTCATTGTGCCACCCTTATCTATAAGTTACGAGATCTGGAGGTTGGTTTTCTGTATTGCCTACTGTGTGATTATTTTCTGCAAGATGGGTGGCAAAGGCTGATAAGCTTAAGTTGTTCAATCACTGGTCACGCAACTGTATTTTAAGCCTTGTTGCAAAACTTACTACTTGTCACTGGTTGCTGTTGTAGTTATAAACCTTACAATGTGTATGTTTGTTGTATTTACTTCATGTTAATTACATATTTCTTTTTCTGAAGTTTTGGTCATAAAGTTTCACGATAATCCGTATGCACTAGTCACATCCAGTCCGGATAAACGTGGTCGTACTTTACTTTCAGACAGCGAACAAAACTGTTTACAGTTTTCATATATCATGAATGGTATGCGTCTGTTCTGTTGCGACTCATCGCCACAGGCTGAAAGTGTGCGAACGAAATGTACAAGTTCGTCCAGCTGGTCTTACTCTCGCGTTTAATACCATCTCCCTTTGCTCATAACAGGTGGCTTGTAGCCGCACAACTTTCTACTTTCCATTAGAATTTAAACTGACGTTGGTTTTTGATTCGACAGCCGTCCATTCTCCGAAGGGGATACGACAGTCGCGAACATTCGGCTGCGCGCGGCGCCGTTCCTATCGAAATGAAATTCCGCTACTGCCGAAGTTTCACTCGCTGGGAGGTATTCAGCCGGGGCACACCGTTCAGTTCCTGAAATTGTTTGCCCAACTCGTGTGACTGTGAACACCTGTCAGCTGGCACCGCATGCGCTGGGCTTAAAGGGGGACGCACCCAATAACGCCACCTGCAGCAGGCTACAGTGGGGGCAAATTGAATGTCGCAGGAGCAGAGTAGGAACAGACTTAGCGCACTAAGCACAGATTTAATTGTAGATGTAAGAATGCGTAGACAGGAAATTTGAAAACAGAATGTCCAATCACTGACATCAGTCGGCTACTCGACCATTCAAATTCACCAAAAATAAATGCAAAATATGTCCGTTTAAAAATTGACAAAAGTACGTATGGGGCCTTCCTAAGAGACAATTTCAATATCTTCGATTCTAATTCTTTAAGCATCGACCAGACGGGACTTGGATTGAAAGGAACAGCGTGACCGCCAGTTGAGAATTTTTACATCAATTACATTACACTACTGGCCATTACAATTGCTACATCACGAACATGACGTGCTACAGACGCGAAATTTAACCGACAGGAAGAAGATGTTGTGATATGCAAATGATTAGCATTTCAGAGCTTTCACACAAGGTTGGCGCCGGTGGCGACAAATACAACGTGCTGACATGAGGAAAGTTTCCAACCAATTTCTCATACACAAACTTCAGTTGACCGGCTTTGCCTGGTGAAACGTTGTGATGCCTCGTGTAAGGAGGAGAAATGCGTACGATCACGTTTCCGACTTTGATAAAGGTCGGATTGTAGCCTATCGCGACTACAGTTTATCATATCGCGACATTGCTGCTCGCGTTGGTCGAGATCCAATGACTGTTAGCAGAATATGGAATCGGTGTGTTCAGGAGCGTAATACGGAACGCCGTGCTGGATTTCAACGGCCTGTATCACTAGCCGTCGAGATGACAGGCATCTTATCCGCATGGCTGTAACAGATCGAGCAGCCACATCTCGATCTCTGAGTCAACAGTGGTGACGTTAGCAAGACAACAACCATCTGCACGAACAGTTCGACGACGTTTGCAGCAGCATGGACTATCTGCTCGGAGACCATGGCTGCATCACAGACAGGAGCGCCTGCGATGGTGTACTCAACGACGAACCTGGGTGCACGAATGGCAAAACTTCATTTTTTAGGAAGAATCCAGGTTGTGTTTACAGAATCATTATGGTCGCATCCGTGTTTGGTGACATCGCGGTGAACACTCATTGGAAGCGTGTATTCGTCATCGCCATACTGGCGTATCAGCCGGCGTGATGGTATGGGTTGCCATTGGTTACACGTATGGGTCACCTCTTGTTCGCATTGACAGCACTTTGAACAGTGGACGTTACATTTCAGATGTGTTACGACCCGTGGTTCCACCCTTTATTCGATCCTTGCGGAACCCTGCATTTCACCAGGATAATGCACGACCGCACGATGCAGGTCCTTTACGGGCCTTTCTGGATACAGAAATGTTCGACTGCTGCCCTGTCAGCACATTCTCCAGGTCTCTCACCAATTAAAAATATCTGGTCAATGGTTTCCGAGCAACTGGCTCGTCACAATACGCCAGTCACTACTCTTGATGGTCTGTGGTATCATGTTGAAGCTGCATGGGCAGCTGTACCTGTACATGCCATCCAAGCTTTGTTTGACTCAATGCCCAGGCGTATCGAGGTCGTTATTACGGCCAGAGGTGGTTGTTCTGGGTACTGATTTCTTAGGATCTATGCAGCCAAATTGCATGATAATGTAATTACATGTCAGTTCTAGTATAATATATTTTTCCAATGAATACCCGTTTATCATCTGCATTTCTTCTTGGTGTAGCTAGTTTAATGGCCAGAAGTGTATTAAGATACAGAACAGATCCCACCATGGTATACCAAAGGGGTAAGGAAATTGTATCTACGGCAATGGAAAGTGAAAGCCCGATTTAAGAGAACGGATAATCTTCAGGACTGACTAAAGTTTACAAATACCTAGAAATTAGTGTGGGTTTCAGTGTGAAATACTTTCATCAGTTTCCACAAAGAAACTCTCCCTCGAAATCTGGTAGAATATCCAACGAGTTTCTGGTCGTATAAACCATACTCATTTCATGATAACTAAATCGCCAGAGCCAGAGCCAGAGCCGGCCGTTGTGACCGAGCGGTTCTAGGCACTTCAGTCAGGAACCGCGCTGCTGCTGCAGTCACAGGTTCAAATACTGCCTCGGGCATGGATGTGTGTGATGTCCTTAGGTTACTTAGCTTTACGTAGTTCTAAGTCCAGGGGACTGATGACCTCCAGATGCTATGTCCCATAGTACTTAGAGCCATTTGAACCATTAACACAGAGTTACTAAACAATTTTTCCAGAAATTCCATCGGCGAAGAAGATTTTATAAATACTCCAGAATACTAATCTAATATAGCTGCCACCATGAGTATTTTGGAAATAGCTGCCCTGGAGCAGCGAAGGCAAGTCTTTGGTTACAGGCTTTATACAGTTAGGTTCCTCTTCGAATATGCTGACGAAATAGCTCTATTTTATTAATCAAATACTACCCCTACCTGAAGACTGGAAAGTTGCACTGGTCAGACCAATACACGCAAGTCCGCAGCTCGTGGTCTCGCGGTCTCGTTCTCGCTTCCCGAACACGGGGTCCCGGGTTCCATTCCTGGCAGGGCCAGGGATTTTCACGTGCCTCGAGAAGACTGGTTGTTTGTGTTGTCCTCATCACTTCATCATCATTTGTGAATATGGCGAGATTGGGCTGAGCAAATTGTTACGACTTCTGCACCACTTGTTACGACTTCTGCACCGGTTGTTAGCAGCAGATACAGTGGCTGCGCCAAAGACTGGGACGGCGTTGAGTTTTACAATTATTTATTGAACTTTCTTTACAATTTGTCCCTCGTTGTCGCTGCCCAGCCCTGCGGATCCCTCCGCCTGGCTGCTGCTGTGTAGATTCTCCAACAACGCGTGCAACGGGCGACACTGATCACACTTTGGAGCCTCAGGCCACCAGTGCTCTGCTGAAGCCAGGATGCCCTGTGGTTGAGATGAACTCGTCGTCGTGAGGTCAGCTGCCGACGCCTGCTGCACCGGCTGCTGGGAAGCCATCAGTCGCGATGTCAGCGGGGTCCTGTCATGGACGGACCACGCGCCGTTGCTGTGAAGTCCGGGCATCAGCCCTGGTGGCGCCTGTGACCGAGACCGCGCTGCGGCAGGTCCTTCTGGAAGTTCTCGCTGTAGTTAGTCAGCCATGGTGGCGACCGAACTCCGGCCGACCTCCAGAGCTGAAGTTGACATGTGGTGGCGAACAGATGACTCCTGCCAACACGAACAGACTTCTGGAATCGTCACCTACGAAGGTTGAACATTCGGAAATGGACCACATCCGTCCTCAGATCCAAACTGCTTCCTAATGGTTTCTGTCTGTTGCTGCCTGCGCTCCACTATTTATATCCGAACATTCGGAAATGGGCCACATCCGTCCTCAGATCCAAACTGCTTCCTAATGGCTTCTGTCTGTTGCTGCCTGCGCTCCACTATTTATATTCGGCATGAGGACGTTTTTTTTACCCTCGGTGGTGGCTTTTTGTTATTACTCCCGCAGCATATTGCAGCGTATCTTACCGTGCTGGCCTTGCTTCCCCTTACTCAGCACTCTCCAGGCTTCACTCGGTGCTCGGTCGGTGTGCGTCCTTGCATCAGTCCGTTGGTAGACTGCCGCTGTCAGCAAGGCTATCTATGCCTGCCTACTTCACAACGCCTTGGTCACCAGCGTGCCTCTGTTTTGCCATTCTCCACTGCGTGAAGCAACGCTTACTACATGTGGCCAGAAGAAAAGGTTGGGAATTTGTACGGACTCTGATAACCGTGCAGTAGAGTACCCTACAAACCAAACATCATCCTCATCATCAATGTACACAAAACGTAAATGGTTAGGTTTCTGGGACATATACTGTGTTCTTATATAATGACATATCTCACTGAAAACGATTTCTTGATGTATACCTAGCGCAGATTCAGAAAATACCAACGCTAAAAGATTTTCTGCAGATGCAGCTTCGTTTACCATCTAGTACAGTCATCAGAATATCGAAACAAATCTCTAAAGTGAGATGTATGGCAGTTAGCAGTGAAAAATAAAAAGTGTGAGGTTCTGTACATGGGTACTCTAAAATTTCCATTACATTTCGTTTATGCCATAAATGACACAAATTTTTATAGCTGTCAATTCAACTAAATACCTAGAAAGCGAAATTAGGTAGAACTTTATTGGAATCTTCACACAGTAAGATTTAAGGCTAAGGTGAACCAAATACTTTGTCTTATTGGTAGCACACTTAATGGAGTACTGCTACGCGGTATGAAATCCTTAACCAATACGATTAACAGAGGATATCGAGAAAGTTCTAAGAAGAGGAACTCGCACTGTAGTATGGCAAATTACACACGAGTTGGGGTTGCACTACTCAAAGCAAACGCTTTTATCGTCTCGCCGATATCTTTTCATGAAATTCTGATCCAAACATTCTCCTCCAAATGCAAAAATATAATTCTGACTCACCTCTACATAGGGAGCAATGTTCTCTCGCCACCTGCCAAACACTTAAGTATTAACTGCAGAGCAATTACGTAGATGTAGTTGTAGCTGTTTAGATTCTGTGTATTACTGTGATGAAGTTGGTATTGCCACAATGAAAATCATACTTATGATCGAGGGTCACTTATTTTCTATCTGTTCAAAGAACTTGACTCTCATCTCGCAAAGGAGACGAGAATGCCTATGGACCTGCACCAGCTCCAGTGTTAGGGTCGAAAAGAATTGGAGGGGCACCGATAATAACTTGACCACAATACAATACAACAATGGGCGTTCATTAAGACCTGAATGACTCTCAGAGAAGACGAAGTTGAGGAGAAGCTGTCTCCAGTATCAGCAGTTAAAGTCAGAATTGAAAGTAATGAAGTAAAGATAATTCTGGGCACAAGTGCAGCAGTAAATGCGGTTTCAGCCAGTTTGTTTGACAAATGGAGCCAGGAAGCAAAGTTAATAATTGCCAACTCATAGGTACTTTTGGATCCAATCCAACGTCGTTAACAGGCAGGTGCTTATAACTGCTTATGTGGGAAATGGAGCCTCTAAGGGCACATTACTAATTGGTGAGTGGTTGATTGTGGGTTGCATCCCAGGGCAAAATTTTTTTAGCGAAACATTTGCAAACTTATATTTGGCATGTGGTATTTTGAGATTGGAGTGTGAAGCACGATATACTGAGGTACCACTTTTGTACACAGGAAATATACATGGGAAGTATTGCAAGGGAGCTCACATACAGCTGTTAAGAAGCTACAGGTTGAGCATGTTTCCAGAAGAGGAAAAAGTAGTATATGTCAATGAATAACTTGCTCATTTACAACAAAAAATTAACAAACTGCCCCAGCTGAGTACTGAATAGACAGACCAACTGAACAGATTGTTGTCTAGATTGATCGATGTTTTTGAAGAAATACCCAGTGTGATAAGTGGGTATGCATGTAAATTAGATGTCAAACCACACAAGATATTTTGCCAAAATAACTACCCTGTCACATGGAGGCCACCAGCTGCTGTAGATCAAGAGATACAAACAATGTTTAGTGGGACATGACTGAACCTTCCACAAATCCATATTGCAGCCCTCTTTTGGTAGTTGCCACACTGGGAGGATAAATTTGTCTTGTGCTGGATGCACATGTAATCAATACTACAATAATACCAGTGCAAACACATCCAGAGAATACTGAAGAATTAATTCAGTGGTTCAAAGGGATAACCTATTTTACCAGCATTGACTTAAGCCCCTCATATTGGCAAATAAAATTGCATGAAAGCTCGAGGAAGTACACTACATTCATGTATGCTGGATGAAGTCATAAATTTAAAGTTTTGCCAGTCGGACTAGACATAAGTGCAAGAGTCTTCAATGCAGCTTTAGATTATGTCCTAGGACCTCAACTGAGAAGCAACCTAACTTTGATTGCTAGAAGATCATGGGATAAGCATATCAAAACTTCGGAAACATTACTCACAAAATTTGAAGAATCAGGAATCACAGCAAAACTTGCAGATATCTCTCTTCGGTTTGAATTGGATTAAATTTTTAGGCCATGTAATTGATGGAAAGGGTATTTTACTGGAAGTGAAGAAGATCAGTGCAATAAACAATTTCCCAATGCCACATACAACGACACAGTGTAAAGGTTTTATGGGCCTAGCATAATTTTTTTACAGATTTTTATCCAATCAATCTTTGATTGACTTTACGGAGGAAAAATGCACATTGGCAATAGACCAGAAAATATCAGAGAGACTTTGAGAAAATCTAAGAATCTTTGGTAAATGCACGGTTTCTGTATCATCCTGATATGATGGTGGAATCTTGATTAATGACAGATGCATCGAATATTGGTTTGGGTGCATACCTATTCCCAGTCAGAAAAATTAAAGAGCTCACAACACCCTGTACAATAGCATTTGCTAGTAGGACCTTAAGAAACTGCGAAAGAGCTTATAACAGCACTGAGAAAGAAGCATTGACAATAATATGGGTATTTAGGATATTTCCCTATTACCTATACCAATCTCAGACTCAAGTATTCTGTGACTATCAGGCATTGAATTGCCTATATACTTGCGAGATGTTACACACGAGGTTGAGTTGTTGAACAGTGTTCCTCCAAGAGTACAATTTTTCCATTGAATATATTCATGGCCAAGATAATTTGATTAACGATGCATTGTCAAGGGTGCCAGAAGGCTTAGAAGAGGATGTATGTGTAGGGGAAGCAGAAGGTGAACTTCAGATATGGTTAGTAAGGGATACAGCACACTAAATATATTATTTACATTTATATAAGAACTTGACAGAATTACAAGAGCAAGATCTGTGTTGGAGTAAGATCAAATGGCTGCTGGAACAAAAAAGAGCGACGCCAATCTGGGAGAATATTTCGAGTTAGTAGATGGAGTATTGTTTCAAAGTCTAAAAACTGTTGTGTATATACAATAAAGTAGAAAATCCAGTGTGGCATACACATTTAGAATGGGGCCACTTTGGTGCCTCTACATGTGCATCGAAGATTAGGCGATATTGCTACAGACCTAATGGGAAGAAGAGATATTGAGGGCATGTGATTTGTGCCAAAGTTTGAAGAATCATCATCAAGGTAGAAAAGGGTGGTTGAACCCAATTATACCTAACAGGCCAGTTTGTTTGAGATCAGTTGATGTTTGTGTCCTTCTTCCGGAATCGAGGGGTGGCTGCAAAAGTTTTGTTGCTATTCTAGATGTATTCACAAAGTACGTGAAATTGTACCTGCTAAAGGCCTCATTGAGTTCAGTTATAGTGAGACTGCTAATACAGAAATACATTCCAAGTGTAGAAAAACTGGAGGCAGTGATCTCTGACAATGCTTCTACCTTCACAAGTTTCACCTGGCAGAGAGCATTGTCAGAAGTAAAAATTACACAGGTCATTACCTCGTGCTAAAATCCACAAGGAAGTCTGGTGGAGAGAACACTTAGAAAATTAATTCGTTTCATGCAGACATACTGTCAGGGTAAACAACCAACGTGGATTGATTTTTTGGATGTGTTCGACAGTATTGTAAACAACTTACCGCACATGACAATAAAATTTACGCCGGCTGAATTAATGTTCAGTAAGCTACGGAAGAATGAGTGCGTAAACTGTTTGCTGAGACATAGTGAAGAAGAGAAAGAATTGCATTCAAAACTTTGAGATGCAGTAGTGAACATTACTGAAAAGGCAAGGAAAAGGAAAATGAACGATGACAAGAAATTAAAGAGAGTATCTGAATACAAGATTGGAAACAAAGATTTATTGAGGACAAACGCCCAGTCTTTATTATTAAAGAAGAAGAACAGGAATTGGCAAGGACTGTGCAGAGGGCCATCTACCCAACCCTGGTTCATATGTATTACAGTACATAGGGTCAGGGAAAGTAAAGAGGATGTTGGTGGGGCAACATCTTAAACGCTATCGTAAAAAGCAATTGATCAAAAAACACATGAGAGAAAAAGGGACCTCTGATGAAAATATCAGTGTGAAATGTTGGGTATTTAGTAATAAGAAAATTACTCAAAGTTGAGAACGGAGATGTTTTCAGATTGTGTCAATGAACATCTGATGTTTCAATGAAATTTATTCAGTAGGAAGATATTACCGGTATATGTATATGATGAGTACTAGTTGTTTCATGCATATGTGGTCAAAGAATCAGCTAGCGATAGAAGGGTTAACTTTGAATTTTTCACTTTTTGTGCTATTATTAATAGTAATCGTTAGTTGACCATCAAATAAGTTGAATTGTTGTCGAGTCATGATTCAAACTAGATGGTTAGGTACGCTGACGATTTGGTTAGAAACAAATAAGTTGCTGATTGAAATGTTGTTGCTCAAGCTCTTTCTCGAGAGTTAGGAGATTTAATGTATTCAGTATAATTACAATTTTTGGAAGAGTGGAGAGCAGTAATGTGCAGGTGAGCAGTTTTGAGCCGGTATGGGTATAGTTCATTAGATATTATGAATTAATGAAGAACGAAGGTTCGTAAGTGAACATTAAACTGGAGATAATGTACGAGACTGTGATGAAGTGAGTAAACACTAGTGACTCTATATGGAACCCTAGTGTGTGATATAAATTCATTCAAGTGAACACAGGAAACTCCAATTAGAAGTATTGAGCATTCTTCGTGGATGAAACCGCGATGGTAGTGAACGTAATTCATTGAAGGATACAAGGAACTTCGGATGGAAGTCTTGTTAGTGCTTTTAGAATAGCAGAACTTCACTGGTGAAGAAAATAATTCTTGTAACGAGTAGCGGTGTTTTTTTTTTTTTCCTTTTCCAATAATATCATCATGGACGACGGTTGTTGGCATGGTGTATTATTGTGTTTAATACTGACGAATATGTGGTCTGTAAATATTCAATAATATCATTATGGACGATGGTTGTTGGCGTGGTGAATTATTGAATTACTGTGAACCGAAATGTGACCTTTTTGGTAGTAGCAATAACAACATAATGGACGACAATAGTTGACTTCCTGTGTTATCAACACAAAAGTGACTGTCGAATCTTGCTAATTGAAAGCATTCTAGATGTAAGCCATACCATATCAAAATTGCTGCACCGTTGCTGAAAGTGTGATTAGTCTGTTCTTTTTAGGAAGTATAGCTTTGGCAAAACATCAGTGCCCATTGAATTATGCTTCAGGTAATCGTGATGAGGGTGGTACATGAGGTCGGCATAACGGCATCGCGAAAAATCTACTGTTATACTCGCATTCCAGTCTCCTGCTGAGGGTCGTACATCTTCCTGCCTCTCCAACCACTTTCCGTTTCTGTAACATAACAGATTCGCCACCAAGAACCAACAGTCCAACCGCCTCTTCTCTAACAAGTTTGTGCAAAAAGAAAAAGAAAAGAATATTTCTCGTTTGTTCATTCACAAAATGAGCATTCAACAATAGTAATTCATATATCAAGCTAATTTCAATCAGTTACTTGTAAATTCAAAACATATCTCAATTTTTGTACTACTGGTGTATGTAAATTTAGTACAGTTCTATGAGACTTTTGCAAAACTTAGAAATTTGGGCAAGGTTAAATAAGTGTCACGCTTTAAGTTTTCCTGGGTTTTTGTGGGTACAGGAGCTCATATGAGGCTGTGAGACTTGCAAATGTCACAGGCTACATAAATTGCTTCTAAATACAGAGGCAATTTATAATAGATTGACCTGATTTCCCAGTAGTACACTAAGTAAGCTACTGGTCTGAAGATCGTATTGTAATTACAGTGTCTCTTCCACAGCAACATCTACTGGATGAAACTTATGTGACTGAGAAAATTTTCGTCTAAGAGGGGAATCGTAGCACTTCGTGATACGCAAGAGAAATACGGAAGGATGATGGGGATAGTATAACTGGCCTCAGGGGACGATCATTCTTAGCTTCGTCAGGTGTTTCATGGACACCAGGCATTCCGAGTTGTTGGCAATATTATTTCCTTTTCGTTTTTATTGTCAATCTATCACTTCATCATTCAGAACTTTTTCGATGTTTTCTTTCCTTCTTCGCTACTGTAGTAAATAAGGTGTATAAAGGGTACATAGCCAGTAAATGCCACTCGAAAATAAGAGAACTGGAAAAAGAAAGATATTTTTTGAGCTATATGATTACTAAAGATTAAGACAAATGAATGTGGACTGAAAGTGATGTAATAAGTTATACTGGAAAAAATAATGTAATGTAGAAATGATGTTAGAAGATGTTTGTGGTAAGAGGCATAAGAAATGTTCCTAGTAAAAGTAAATAAATAGGTTATGTATCTGATGTGTCTCTGAAAGCCAAATAAGTTGCCATAAATATTTTCACCGTTTTCAGTAATATTGCATTCTCTGTGTGTAATGGCTTGTTATATCTAAAGTCGTGAGGTACTTAATAAGAACTGTAAGGTAAATATTTTTTCGGAAATGAAAAGTTAAAGATATTGTTTATAAATTTTGGAAGAAAATGTTGTTTGTTTGCTTACATAGTAATAAGGATTGCTTTCAGCATGAACTTGCTTAAGAATTCTCCCACTGTCAAATGCAAATCTTTTGAAGAAGAGTAAAGTAATATTGCCGGTTTGGGTAATGTTGTTATTTTTTAATAATGGTTAATTCATTCTTTACTGAAAAAATTGGTACTGTATAAGACTATTTGAAAAAATATGTTGAATTTCAATGAATATTGAGTTTTTTTGGGAAAAAAGTTTCGTTAAAATATGCAGTAAATCATGAGTACACTAACATTTGGGAAGGTTCCTTGCAAAGTTCGTCCTTTATATTTAAGAAAAAAACATTACGATTTATGATACGTGTATATGAATAAAGATAGGGTGCAGAAATTAAGTATGGTGGCTTAGACATACTGTATTTTGCAGGTACGAAGTTTGGAAAAACCTAATACAAGACTATCGGAAAGAAGGTGTAAGACTGATGACTGGTCGCTGTACCACAGTGAAGTGACTAAAGCAACCGAAGTGTAATTGTGAGAAAACAAAAATGTCGTACCCCAGTGTTGCTACAGGAAGTTTTTTATATAAAAAAGACGCTCCCTTAAGCGAGAATAATATAACAAAAGCAACATTTAAATCAAAGAAATGCTTAAGGCTAGGGTTAACCTGCTAGAAAATTTTGTGGAATAACGCTGGTCAAGGCGAATCTTTTGCATAATAATATATTAGGTTTCATGAACGCTAACATAGTGACTGTAAAGAACATGAAATGGCTTGTTTCATGTAAAAGTGATACACAAATTTGTAACGCATTTCATTAACGTAAAATTTAATTTCGAGCTACACTTGAATGTTGACTAATGTAAATGCTTTGATAAGTATTTTTCTTTTTTTGGAAAACGTTAAAATGTGTAATTTGGTACATCGA
Source organism: Schistocerca americana (assembly GCF_021461395.2). NCBI lineage: Eukaryota > Metazoa > Arthropoda > Insecta > Orthoptera > Acrididae > Schistocerca > Schistocerca americana. The sequence continues at coordinate 497,464,325 of NC_060126.1, read as the reverse complement.
TAGTGCAGCCACATTGGCAGCATATTGGCGAGGCATTCGTCTTCATGGACGACAATTCGCGCCCCCTTCGTGCACATCTTGTGAATGACTTCCTTCAGGATAACATCGCTCCACTAGAGTGGCCAGCATGTTCTCCAGACATAAACCCTATCGAACATGCCTGGTATATATTGAAAAGGGCTGTTTATGGACGACGTGACCCACCAACCACTCTGAGGGATCTACGTCGAATCACCGTTGAGGTGTGGGACAATCTGGAACCAACAGTGCCTTGATGAACTTGTGAATAGTACACCACGACGATTACAGGCATGCATCAATAGAACAGGACGTGCTATTCGGTATTAGAGGTACCGGTGTGTGGACCACAACGTTTAAAGGTATCGGTATATCGTAGTAAAACATGCATTGGGTGGTTTTCGTGAGCAATAAAAATGCGGAAATGATGTTAATGTTGATCTCTATTCCAATTTTCTGCACAGGTTCCGGAACTCTTGAAACCGAGGTGATGCAAAACATTTTTGATGTGTGTATGTTGAGAAATAATGGAATACGCTGCCGTGCAAAAGTGCAGCGATATGCCTTTTTGCTCCGAAGATATTAACTACCAAAGAGTGTCTACATTTTGATGGATCATATGCCTTGATGGCAATAGGAATCGGTTGCTTGTAGCAAGGCGGTCTGTGGAAGCTTAGAGTAGCGTTCTCCTGCACCATGCCAGCGATTCCTGCTATCATCAAGGAACATAGATCTGATGATGTTCTCTTAGAAGTTCGAAAATTGTCTAAAAGTAAAAATTAACAATCTATGTGGGTTTTGGTTCAAATGGCTCTGAGCACTATGGGACTTAATATCTGAGGTAATCAGTCCTCTAGATTTTAGAACTACTTAAACCTAACTAACCTAAGGACATCACACACATCCATGCCCGAGGCAGGATTCGAACCTGCGACCGCAGCGTTCGTGCGGTTCCAGACTGTAGCGTGTAGAAGCGCTCGGCCACTCTGGCCGGCTATGGGGGTTTTGCTCGTGTTTATTAAAAAAGCTATGAAATTAACAGAGCGCTGTTTTTCCTGAAACTATGTTACAAAAAATTTTAATCGCTTTCATATCTGGCGAACGGGGAGGCTACTTTATCAGACATCCGCAACCAATCATTCATCCACAAAACGTACTGTGGTATGGTCAGTTGAAAATGGGTCAGGGCTATGAATAAATCACAACTGTTCCGTTTCTGCGTGAGTAACTTTCTACAATAGTACTGGCAATTCCTCGGGCAGAATTCGGTGATACACAGCACTTGTTAATTAATTTGGTGAAATGTTTGGCCCTGTGTCTGGGAGCACCAATTTCTTCCCTTACATTGATACTGAAGTGATCCGTATGCTACACTTCCATGATCCTTCGAGGTTTTTCACCTTCCTAAACGTGCCTATTGGGGCAATTTACTATGGCGTCTCTTGTGGAAACTGCCTCATCAGTAAATAAAATGATAGCTGTTAAATACGGAACTTCAGAACACCATATGTTGGTTTTTGGAGATATAATTATAAGCAATTTTCTTCTAGTAGGAATGTGTGGTATGTTATATAGCATGCATAAGGAAATACCTAGGCCAGAAGACTGTGGCATAATGCACATGCAACTGTAGGGGGGCGTCTATGGGACTGGAGGTTGATACTCAAAGTAAATGAAAGTAACATACTCGTATCGCAACTGTGGGATACGTTTTGAAAAATAGTTGACAGAACAGTGGATAAACACGTATGATAAACACGTATGATAAACACGTGTGTGTTGATAATGGGAGGGACCTTCTGTGGTCGAGAGTTTCTCTAATGAACATCTGAAGAAGTTCCTAACAGTACACGAATGCCGTAAAAGAAAACATGGGGCTGCATATAGAGAGATGCCAAATAAAACGCGTGTAACTGTCAAAAGAAAACGATATTAATTCTTGAACGACTACTTAAGCAGCATCTCATTGAATGACCTCTTTCAAAACCTGAAGAAATTCTTATCATGTGTAATGGTCATCCGCGGCGTTAATGTTTGCTACCAGTCACTTACGGACGATACCAACTGCTTTGGGTAAACAGGTGCAAACGCTCATGGTTCAAATTGATTAGTTCTACCTTCCTCAGGTCTCTCCTTTAGACTGTTTACGGCACAGGTACCACTGAGGAATTACGGTTTGCGATACGCTACGTCGCAATAACCGTCGCGCGGCGCAACACCCTTTAGTGCGACACTCGTGTTCCTACAGGGACTATGCAATTTGCGATACCATCCGCGATATGACTCCCGATGTCAGAAGCAACGTGACAGTACGAATCACGTTTCTGTCTCAGTTGCAATCATCAACTCTTCAGCAGAGGACGGTATTGCGTTTCTAATGTCTTAAGGCTCAAAGAACTGGAAGAGATGAGTCCTGGATGCACCCGTATTTATGCGAAACTCAGTTCGTCTGTGACTTCTTTTGTGGTCGCTTAACACGAACATAAATTCAAATATTTCTACGGAATGATTGCAGAGAGTGTCCACTTTTTGGAGCAACTAGTATGAGCTACTCTGGCAAAGCATTCCACAGATCGTCGACTTCCTGTTTCGCCTGCTGAGAAACTATTAAACTACAACATGGTAAGTTGGTCAGAGGATGTGAATGACGTTGAGAACGCTACCATGGAAACTTAGTTTTTATAAGACCATCATTTTTTTTAAAAGTGGTACACATATAAATAATGGTTACAAATTAATAAAGCCAGAATTTACACAACTGTTCAGATTCGCCTAGTAGTATATGATTCAGCTTGAGGAATATCGAGACGAAGCGTTGCAGCGTTTCACGTGAGATCAGTCGTCTTATATGGTGTAGCAGTGGGTGACGAAATCATTACAGGGCCAGGCAGTGTGTCTGAAGAGATGTAAGAAGCCCATGATGATAGGGAAAATCCCAATATACCCTTTTCATGTTCGTCCACTTTCTCATTCAGAAGATAAGGAGTTTACCATTCATATCTCTGTTACAACCGTGGTTCAAATGGTTCTGAGCACTATGGGACTCAACTGCTGAGGTCATAAGTCCCCTAGAACTTACAACTACTTAAACCAACTAACCTAGGGACATCACACACATCCATGCCCGAGGCAGGATTCGAACCTGCGACCGTTGCGGTAGCGCGGTTCCAGACTGTAGCGCCTAGAACCGATCGGCCACTCCGGCTGGCGTTACAACCGTCACGAAGTTTTTTTGAAATCAGGGAGCACTGACTGAAACAACAGTTAGTCTGTATCATCAGCTACTTAGTATCAGTGTCATGTCATCTCAGTAAGTTATTATTATTTTTTATTTCCAGTTTAGCTTTCAGGCAGCATACATTAGAGGCGATAGCAGATGACGATAGCCTTACGTCTGGTGTACACATACAGCTAACAACCTGATCGCGGCAACATACAATGTATCTCAGGCATTTTCTCAAGAGTGGAAAGAGGTTTCGCTCTCCTTCCACCACATTCAAAGTAATTTGAACATATTAGCTCATCTTTTGCACGTGAAATGTGAAGTGGCCAGTGACTACATTCTTCAATGCTAATTTTTCAAAATATGCCTTTTCGTTTACTTATTTGAGAATTACCTTAATAACTGTCAGAGCTAAGCGCTGACTAACACTTGGATGGGTCAACGTCAGGATCTGCCGACTACTGTTGGCGAGTTCAGAGCACTCAACTCTTGTGAGGCGAACTGAGGCGCTACTTGACTGAGAAGTGGTGACAACGGTCACGGAAATTCACAACAGCAGGGAGATCGGTTTGTTGACCACAGACCCCTCCGTATCTGTATCCGGTGACGCCAAAAACATGGCTCAGATGGCTGTGAGCACTATGTGACTCAACACCTAAGGTCATCAGTCCCCTATAACTTAGAACTACTTAAACCCAACTAACCTGAGGACATAACACACATCCATGCCCGAGGCAGGATTCGAACCTGCGACCGTAGCAGTCGTGCGGTTCCTGACTGAAGCGCCTAGAACCGCTGCGCCACCACGGCCGGTCCGGTGACGCCTGAGAGCTGAGGACGACGACAAGGTGGCCGGTAGGTACTGTAGGACCTCCAAGTCATCATCGGGCGGTGTTACGTTTTTTTTAATAGCGAAAAGGAAACCAGTTCATTATCAAGCTGTGATGTGGCACTAAAATGTGTGAAAAGGGCCTTTTTTTTCTTTCTGAGTTAAAATCCTTACAATCGAATGAGGAAGATTGGATAACGGAAACAATTGCGAATGTAAAAACTGTTGTTTTGAAATTCATGCATAAAGTATAAGATTTCCTAAGATAAAAAATAGAGAGAGACGGATGTAGATTAGTTTCATTTGTATGAAACAATTTTAATTTTCGAGACACGTTTGGTGACCGGAATTGATTTCGTGTGACACGGTTGCGTGGAGCCGTCATCATTCCATGTTACACTGGGCGATACTATACAGATTTGTGTCGGTGTTTGTATCCCTGTCATGCTAGTGTGAACAGGTAAAGTCGCTTCAACTATATGTCCAAGCACACCGCCAATTCTGGTTGCTTCTGCGTCGTGTGACGAGTCACAGTACCTACCATATTATTTATCATATCACATGAGTGGGAACCGCGCCTTACAGCTAATGATATCTGCGAGTAAATGAAACACTGAATGCCATGGCTTGAGCCTTGGAGCTCCCTTGCTGAACTGTACACGTGGTACTAAACCGTAACTCAATACAATGTGCTGCAGTAGCTCGCAGGCCGGTCAAGTGCGTGCCCAGAGCAGAAATTCGCCGCATTACACCTGAGGATTATGGGCGCCATGTTGGCAGCGCAACGATGCGTAGGACGGACCGCAGCTGGGTGTATCGGAGACTCGATGAGGAATACGGAATGAGGGCGGATGGGCGCCCCGCACAAGTTACGCGTTCTCCCGTACGCGCCCCATCAAAAATGCACGCCGCTTCCATTAACGACTTCCATCGTACTCACCTGCAGGCTGGATTATTAACCCTCCAGCGCAATGAGAGGTACATGGCCCCTGGCAGCAGACACAGTCGCCACTGTAGCTAGGATGGAATGGCATCTAGAATTCTCCGTACCTGTAGGTACCGCTTCGCCGAAAGTAGTGCTAGCGCCTAAAAATTACAGCGGTGACGAAACCCGGCACTTTTAAAATTTGTATCACATCATTCCTCAAAAGCAGGTGTTATAGAGATAATTTATAATGCTTATTCTGTATTATCACTGTTTCCTTCCACTCCTTCAGGATTTTTCAAAAACAATAAAATCTCCTATTTTAAATAATTGAAGCAAAGAGAATTATTTTCAATCCAAATCTTTATTTCCATAATTATTACACTACTGACCATTAAAATTGCTACACCACGAAGATGACGTGATACAGACGCGAAATTTCACCTACAGGAAAAAGATGCTGTGATATGCAAATGATTAGCTTTTCAGAGAATTAACACAAGGTTGGCACCGATGCCTACACCTACAACGTGCTGACATGAGGAAAGTTTCCAACTGATTTCTCATACACAAACAGCAGTTGCCCGCCGTTGCCTGGTGGAACGTTGTTGTGATGCCTCGTGTAAGGAGGAGAACTGCATACCATCACGTTTCCGACTTCGATAAAGGTCGGATTGTAGCCTATCGCGATTGCGGTTTATAGTATCGCGACTTTGCTGCTCGCGTTGGTCGAGATCCAATGAATGTTAGCAGAATATGGAATCGGTGTGTTCAGGAGGGTAATGCGGAACGCCTTGCTGGATCCCAACGGCCTCGTATCACTAGCAGTCGAGATGACAGGCATCTTATCCGCAGGGCTGTAACGGATCGTGCAGCCACGTCTCGATCCCTGAGTCAACAGATGGGGACGTTTGCAAGACCACAACCATCTGCACGAACAGTTCGACGACGTCTGCAGCAGCATGGACTATCAACGCGAAGACCATGGCTGCGGTTACCCTTGACGCTGCATCACAGACAGGAGCGCCTGCAATGGTGTACTCAATGATGAACTTTGGTACACGAATGGCAAAACGTCATTTTTAGGATGAATCCAGGTTCTGTTTACAGCGTCATGATGGTCGCATCCGTGATTGGTGACATCACGGTGAACGCACATTGGAAGCGCGTATTCGTCATCGCCATACTGGCGTATCACCAGGCGTGATGGTCACCTCTTGTTCGCATTGGCGGCACTTTGAACAGTGGACGTTACATATCAGATGTGCTACGGCCCGTGGCTCTACCCGTCATTCGATACCTGCGAAACCCTACAATTCAACAGGATAATGCACGACGGCATGTTCCAGGTCCTGCACGGGCCTTTCTGAATACAGAAAATGTTCGACTGCTGCCCTGGCTAGCACATTCTCCAGATCTCTCACCAATTGAAAACGTCAGGTCAACGGTGGCCAAGCAACTGGCTCGTCACAATACGCCAGTCACTACTCTTGATGAACTGTGGTAACGTGTTGAAGCTGCATGGACAGCTGTACCTGTACACGCCATCCAAGCTCTGTTTGACTCAGTACCCAGGCGTATCAAGGCCGTTATTACGGCCAGAGGTGGTTGTTCTGGGTACTGATTTCTCAGGATCTATGCACCCAAATTGCGTGAAAATGTAATCACATGTCAGTTATAGTATAATATATTTATCCAATGAATACCCACCCGTTTATCATCTGCATTTCTTCTTGGTGTAGCAATTTTAATGGCCATTAGTGTATTTTAATTTTACTGGAACGTACTAAGCATTTTATGAACTATTCTGTCAGCAACGTTTGAGTATTCCGTTATATTTAACTGCCAAATTTTGTCATTCTTTATTTTGTCGCCGAATCTTCATTATTAATGCATTTCTTTAATATCCGCCAAAGTCAGGCAATCATATTTTCGTTCCATCATGCTTGCTACCTCTTTTCTTCCTCCTTAATGTCCGGGTGAAAGCAATATTCATTGGGGCGATAAAAGTCATGGGATGACTACTAATGCAGGAGACTCCCTTTTTCCCGGCTTAGTCCACAGACTCGACGTGGTATGGACTCAACAAATCGTTGGAAGTTCCCTGCAAAAATATTGAGCCACGCTGTTTCCACAGCCGTCCACAACTGCCTCACGGGATACTGTGGAACTGATCTCTCGATTATTTCTCACAAATTTTCGATAGGATTTATGTCGAGCGATCTGAGTGGCCAAATCACTCGCCCTAATTGTCCAGAATGGCTCTGAGCACTATGGGACTTAACATATGTGGTCATCAGTCCCCTAGAACTTAGAACTAATTAAACCTAACTAACCTAAGGACATCACACACATCCATGCCCGAGGCAGGATTCGAACCTGCGACCGTAGCAGTCGCGCGGTTCCGGACTGAGCGCCTCGAACCGCTAGACCACCGCGGCCGGCTTGTCCAGAATGCTCTTCAAACCAATCGTGAACGATTGTGGCTAGGTGGTATGTTTGGGGGCAGGAAATCCATGAATGGCTGCAAATGGTGTCCAAGTAGCCGAACGAAACCATTTCCTTTTGGATGTCCACCCCTTTGACTGGAAGTCTGGGGGACTAGGTCGTTCAATACTGTAAAAAAAAATAATAATAATAAAAAATTTAAAAAATGACACCTACAGCTGTCATTGTGATGTCACTTACTGTGTAGCTACCGGTTTCGGCACTTCAGTGCACCATCTCCAGGCCTTAGTTTATTCTGAAGGATCCATATATACGATACATCAGTGGCCAGCATAACTGGTTTACGCAAACTATCTGTAATTGTGATGTCGTCTCTTCAACCATCAACTGTCAGCTCGGGAGACGAGTGGGCCTGTTACATCTGAATATCAATAGCCGAATACTGAATGCCACAGTTACCACATTAACAAATGGTACTACAAGATTATAAATTCCATAAGCAAACCAGTGTCGCGCACATGTTAACATAGCTCTGTATCTCCGTGAGTAAAATAGCTTGTAGATAACAGAGAGAAGATGTAAGATGAAGTTTTGACCGCGTAACATGAGATGCAATTTGTCAATTTGCAAGCGTACGAAATAAAAGCAGACGTCTTGAATACAGCGGTGGTACAGCTCTTATAAATTTAGAAAAAATATCCGATATTGTCAGTATTCGGCTGTCTTTCGAGCCAGTAACTTCAACGTAATATGCATGTTTGGCAAATTATGCATGTTAGGCAAACATTCAGTTCGGTGCACGTGTGGTATCTTGGGGTGGTATCTGTCGTATTTGCCTCTGGCCTGTTGCTGGGAGACTAGAGGACGCTCAACGGCGAGAATGTGAGCTTCAGTAGACGCGGACGAGCTGTATGCCCGTGCTCGGCTTGCTGCACGGAAGTGACTGGCAGTTGAAGGTCCATGTTAACCAGAGGCGAGCGAGTGCTCCATTTTCGCCGAACATTGCTGGAAAGCGGCAGCGTCGGACTAGGAAGGATGGGGAAGGATGTCGGCTGTGTCCTTCAAAGGAACTATACCGGCATTTGCCTGTAGGGATTTACGGGAATCACGGAAAGCCTAAATCAGTATCACCGTGCGCGGGTTTGAACCGTCGTACCCTCGAATGTGAGTCCAGTGCGCCAAACTATTTATGCTGGGGAAATTGTTTTTTACAATTTTGTCCACCACAGCAAATCTGGCTATGTAAAATGTATGACCAATATAACCTCCATGCTGTCATCTGACAAGCTGTAACGTTGGTGAACTGAACTGAGAGACACCTAGCGCTACTTGTGAATGACAACAATTATAGTGCTACAGTGATGGAGTGTCGCCGATTTAAAGTTCTCAGCAGAGGTCTCATATCATTAAATGATTTAAAGAAGATGGTAAAGGAAATCGAAAACAGTGTGAACTTGCTCGTAGAAGTTATTGACAGGGCTGCTGTTGTTATAACAGATCGTACAGTGTTACGACGTTAGTCCATACCGTGGTCGACAGTACGGGAAGTTTTGCGGCCTACGTTACTTTGGTACCCGTGCGAGACCCGAGCAGTGCAGCAGCTGAAGCCCCAATAGCACCAGCAAATTTTTGAATTCTCTCTGTTTTCTGGCGACCTGGTGGCCGCAATTGGAAGAGATTTTGACGATGTAAATCGGTTCTGCATTAATGCATTAGCATTTCTACCAAGCTTCACTGCCATACGATAATTGCATCCCGCGCTGGACCTCTGTGAGTAGCTGGACTTTAATTCCAGGGAAATATTAAAGCACTTAATCGGGCAGGTAGGTTAGAAAATTTAAAAATGGAAATGGACAGGTTAAAGTTAGATATAGTGGGAATTAGCGAAGTTCGGTGGCAGGAGGAACAAGACTTCTGGTCGGATGACTACAGGGTTCTAAATACAAAGTCAAATAGCGATAATGCAGGAGTCGGTTTAACAATGAATAGAAAAATAGGGGCTAAGATATGGAAGAGGGAGCCGCCTGATAGAATTATGCACAGAGCACAACTTAATCATAGCTAACACTTGGGTCAAGAAACATAAAAGAAGGTTGTATACATGGAAGAAGTATGGAGATACTGACAGGTTTTAGATAGATTATATAATAGTAAGACAAAGATTTAAGAACAAGGTTTTTAATTGTAAGACATTTCCAGGGGCAGATGTGGACTCTGACCACAATCTATTGGTTATGAACTGTACATTAAAACTGAAGAAACTGCGAAAAGGTGGGAATCTACGGAGATGGGACCTGGATAAACGGACTAAACCAGAGGTTGTACAGAGTTTCAGCAAGAGCATAGGGCAACAATTGACAGAAATGGGGGAAAGAAATACGGTAGAAGAGGAATGGGTAAACTTGAGAGATGAAGTAGGGAAGGCAGCAGAGGATCTAGTAGGTAAAAAGACGAGGGCTAGTAGAAATCCATGGGTAACAGAAGAAATATTGAATTTAATCGATGAAAGGAGAAAATATAAAAATGCAGTAAATGAAGCAGGCAAAAAGGAATACAAACGTCTGAAAAATGAGATCTACAGGAACTGCAAAATGGCTAAGCAGGACAAATGTAAGGATGTAGAAGCTTATCTCACTAGGGGTAAGAAAGATACTGCCTACAGGAAAATTAAAGAGACCTTTGGAGAAAAGAGAACCACTTGTATGAATATCAAGAGCTCAGATTGAAACCCAGTTCTAAGCAAGGAAGGGAAAGCAGAAAGGTGGAAGGAGAATATAGAGGGTCTATACAAGGGCGATGTACTTGAAGACAATATTATGTAAATGGAAGAGGATGTAGAGGAAGATGAAACGGAAGCCGGCCGGAGTGGCCGAGCGGTTAAAGGCGCTACAGTCTGGAACCGCACGACCGCTACGGCGCAGGTTCGAATCCTGCCTCGGGCATGGATGTGTGTGATGTCCTTAGGTTAGTTAGGTTTAAGTAGTTCTGAGTTCTAGGGGACTTATGACCACAGCAGTTGAGTCCCATAGTGCTCAGAGCCATTTCAGCTATGAAACGGGAGATACGATACTGCGTGAAGAGTTTGACAGAGAACTGAAAGACCTGAGTCGAAACAAGGCCCCGGGAGAAGACAACATTCCACTAGAACTACTGACAGCCTTGGGAGAGCCAGTCCTGACAAAATTCTACCATCTGGTGAGCAAGATGTATGAGACAGGCGAAATACCCTCAGACATCAAGAAGCATATAATAATTCCAATCCCAAAGAAAGCAGGTGCTGACAGATGTGAAAATTACAGAACTATCAGTTTAATAAGTCACGGATGCAAAATACTAACGCGAATTCTTTACAGGCGAATGGAAAAACTGGTAGAAGCCAACCTCGGGGAAGATCAGTTTGGATTCCGTAGAAATACTCTAACACTCTACGACTTATCTTAGAAGCTAGATTCAGGAAAGGCAAACATACATTTGTAGCATTTGTAGACTTAGAGAAAGCTTTTGACAATCTTGACTGGGATACTCTCTTTCAGGGGTAAAACACAGGGAGCGAAAGGCTATTTACAATTTGTACAGAAACCAGATGGCAGTTATAAGAGTCAAGAAACATGAAAGGGAAGCAGTGGTTGGGAAGGGAGTGAGACAGGGTTGAAGTCTCTCCGCGATGCTATTCAGTCTGTATATTGAGCAAGCAGTAATGGAAACGAAAGAAAAGGTCGGAGTAGGTATTAAAATCCATGAAGAAGAAATAAAAACTTTGAGGTTCGCCGATGACATTGTAATTCTATCAGAGACAGCAAAGGATTTGGGAGAGCAGTTGAACGGAATGGACAGTGTCTCGAAAGGAGGGAATAAGAAGAACATCAACAAAAGCAAAACGAGGATAATGGAATGTATCCGCATTGAGTCGGGTGATGCTGCGGGAATTAGATTAGGAAATGAGACACTTAAAGTAGTAAATGAGTTTTGCTATTTAGGGCGCAAAATAACTGATGATGGTCGAAGTAGGGAGGATATAAAATGTAGACCGGTAATGGCAAGGAAAATGTTTCTGAAGAAGAGAAATTTCTCAACATCGAGTATAGATTTAAGTCTAGGAAGGCTTTTCTGAAAATATTTGGAGTGTAGCCATGTATGGAAGTGAAACATGGACGATAAATAGTTTAGACAAGAAGAGAATAGAAGTTTTCGAAATGTGATGCTACAGAAGAATGTTGAAGATTAGATGGGTAGATCACATAACTAATGAGGAGGTATTGAATTGGATTGGGGAGAAGAGGAGTTTGTGGCACTACTTGACTAGAAGAAGGGATATATCGGTAGGACATGTTCTGAGGCATCAAGCGATCACCAATTTAGTATTGGAAGACAGCGTGGAGGGTAGAAACCGTAGAGGGAGACCAAGAGATGAATACGCTAAACAGACTCAGAAGGATGTAAGTTGCGGCTAGGTGCTGGGAGATGAGGAAGCTTGAACCGGATGGAGTAGCATGGAGAGCTGCATCAAACCAGTCTCAGGACTGAAGACCACAAGAACCACCATTAAAGCACTTTCGCCAGCTATGTAGCTTGTTTATGGGGCTGCTGGCGGTTATTGCAGCACAGGAGTTTGTTTTAAAGTACTGATTCAGTTGTCAGTAAAGTTATAAATTTTGTATTTGGCTATAATATTACTTTCAGTATCTGTGTTCTTAGCCTATAATTGGTCTTGGTATTCAGAAATGGTTCAAATGTTTCTGAGCACTATGGGACTTTACATCTGTGGTCATCAGTCCCATAGAACTTAGAACTACTTAAACCTAACTAACCTAAGGACATCACACACATCCATGCTCGAGGCAGGATTCGAACCTGCGACCGTAGCAGTCGCGCGGCTTCGGACTGCGCGCCTAGAACCGCTAGACCACCGCGGCCGGCGGTCTTGGTATTCTCGCTACAAATGTTTACCTCACTTTAATGTTTCATTTATCCAAATCGTACGTGTTTTGTTATAAACCCAGTCACGAATCACAAATTTGCTAACCTGGTAAATAATTTAGCTAATTTAGGTAATTAATTTAGATCGTATATGCAGTCTATCTCCTACATGAAATGAGTCGTGTTACCGCGTACGTAGATGCTGCACTCCCATTAAGTTACATCTACATAATGACTCCCGAATTCATAATTAAATGCCTGGCACAGGGTTCATCGAAACATCTTCAACCCATTTCTCTAACTAAATCTTGGGGTTCCGGCTCTGATTTCGGCCATTCTATAATGCTGACAACTTCACCCCATGTATGTAGGCGCAAATATATTTACATATTCACAGTCTGAAGAGAACGTTAATGCCTAAGACCTCACGAGAGGATCCTGCCCCAGTGAAAACAGTGTTTTAATTTATTGCCACCTCAATTCGCGTATGATGTCTTTGGCACTATCTTCCCTATTTCGCGATAACACAAAACGAGCTGCCATTCTTTGAACTCTTGTGTGTCCTCCTTCAATCCTATCTGATGAGCATCCCACATCGCATGGCACTGCACCAAAAGAGGGCGGACAACGGTGATGTGGGCAGCCTCTCATGTAGACCTGTTGCATATTCTGAGTATTCTCCAATAAATCACAGTCTCTGGTTCGCTTTCCCTATAAAATTATCTATGTTACAGGTTACCTCTAATTGTCATCCATAAACGTTTAATTGAATTTACAGCTTTAAGGTTTCTGTGATTTGTTGAAAGTTTAGCGGATACCTTTTGGTATTCATGTGGATGATTTCACACTACTCATTATTCACATTCCATTGGCACTTTTCTAACCATATAGATATATTATCTAAACAAATTTGCAACTGATTTTGATAATCTGACGACTGTATAAGAAATGGCAGTATGGTATGCAAACGGCCTGCTAAGACTGTCTCTTAAATCGTTTATGTAGATCAGGAACAGCAGACGCCCTATAACACTTCATTGGGGAACGCAAGATAGTACTTCTGTTTTTCTCGATCACTTTCCTTCGCTTACCAGGAACTGTGACTTTACTGACAGGAAAACACGAATCCAATCGCTCAACTCATACTAGGCATGCAATTTGATTAAGAAGTCGCTTTTGAGGAACAGTGTCATGAGTCTTCCGGAAATCTAAAAATGTGGAGTCAATTAGATATCTCCTGTCGATGGCACTCATAACTTCGTGACAGTAAATAGCTAGTTGAGTTTCAGAGGAACGTAATTTTCTGAATTCATGATGAGAGTTTGCCAGTAAAACATTCTCTTCGATGGACTCGATAATGTCCGAATACAGTATGTGTTTCAAAATAGTATTCCAAATCGACGTTAGCTATGTGGGTCTGTAATTCAGCAGATTACTCATGTTTAGTTTCTTCGGTATCGGTTGACTAGTGCAACATTCCACTCTTTAAGTATGGAACTTTAGATGCGCGAGCGGTAGCATGTGACTGTATTTTGTAACTGTGGAGCTATTGTATCAACATACTCCGAAAGGAAAGTGACTGGTATACGATGTGCACTAGGATCGTTGCCTTTATTAATTCAATAAAGCCAGTTCGGTACACATAGGATATCTACTTCTGAGTTCAACAAAAGGTTTCGAACTGTAGGCATATTTTTTAATTTAACTGAGGCAATTGATTGTATTGACCACAAAATATTGCTCCAAGAGTTGGACCATTACGGAATACGGGGAGTAGCTCACAATTGGTTCACCTTTTACTTTAACAACAGACAGCAAAAGGTCGTTATTCACAACACTGAGAATGGCTGTGATGTGGGGTCTGAGTAGGATACGGTCAAATGGGGGGTGCTCCAGGGATCAGTGTTAGGGCCACTCCCGTTCCTTATTTATGTAAATCACATGCCCTGTGGTATTACGGGTAAAGCTAAAATATTTCTCTTTGCTGATGACACTACTTTGGCAGTAAAGGATAGTATGTGCAACAATGCTTGGTTTCAAATACAGCAGTTCATGACATAAGTTCATGTCTTGTAGAAAATAAACTAGCGCTAAATCACAATAAGACTCAGTTTTTACCGTTTCTAACAAACAATTCAGCAAAACGAAATGATTTAATTTTACTTTCATTCAGTTAATACTCGACATAAATCCTACGTGCATTTGGATTGGACTTCCTTGACTCTTGTGCAGTTTACTGCCGCATATATCTTCAGTAACCTACCACAAGAATTCAAAAATCGTAGAAGTAATCCACGCGCTTTCAAATCGAAACTGAAGAGTTACCACATGGGTCACTCATTCTATTCTTCTTATATTGTTGATTTTGTTTACATAAACTTATAGCTTGATTTGTTTCGGGAACCATTTTATTTTTATCCGTTTTATCCGTAATTTCATGTACTGACACGTTCCATGTCCTTGGAGATTTGCTCTTCAATTTGGTCCTATGGAATTTGACGTGTAAATAAAAAAATATAATAAAACCAGCCTGTAACCAAAGAAATACCAAAGACGATAATATTACTGCATAGCAGTCATATACCAAACAATAGGCAGTTCGACGTGTGATGGAGCTACCGTCATTACGCCGCCAGCATCAACGAACTGCCGTCGATGTCACGACGACACACTCGGATAAGTAGAAACGTCAAGCGCTCTCCCCTTACAAAGACTCAAAGAACTTCAAACTGCTTCAGTTGTAAACTCTTTTTCTTTTGCATTTCTTAGTGTTTCCTTTTCGTAAAAATTAAGGGAGTTTCTATAAACTGTGTTCCCACATCAGTGCTGACATTGATGAGTCCATATTAAACTGTAGTTACTACCATTTACTTTTCTTATCATTTGTTTTACTACAGTTCTTACTGCATGTGTTTGAGGGTATGTTTTCATGTATATGGGCAGTGTTTTATCAGACGTATTTACGTCTTTTGGTCCGTGTTTGCGCCGCCCTGTGTAAGTTGTGGCGTTCGTCACTATATTCTGAGGTCCAAAAAATCACAACAGAGCTACACGTCTGTTGTAGACGCAAGACACGCTGTACGTGGGAAATCTGAATCTGAGAGCTGTCAAAAACGTAAACACTGCTAGCATTCAATAAGACGTCATATTACGGCATTCTCATTATATTGTCTCTTATAGTTATAACTGAACAAAATTATAGCCATTTCCTTTTATATTCACGAACTCATTTACGGGAGTTTTGGTGTTTTATGTTCTTTTGGCGTTTGTAGCCAAACACTTATGTAGTTACTTTCGTTAAGTTTCGAAGTAAAAAGGGTTCTTTTGAGGATAAATAATCAAAATTGAGTCTCAAACTTACGAAAAGTAAATATCTGAGAACCATTTTCTTCGCATATAGCTCAGTGCGTGACCGAACTAAGTAACACAGCGTCATATGACTTAATTTCGTTACACTTCCGAGTCCTTTTATTCACGCCATCAATTTTCTTATCTACGTTTGTGAACTGTTCTTTATTACCCTTGCTTTGCTCATCATTAGCCATGTCTGCCATTTTTTTTTTATCAAAAATATCCCTCATTCCTTTTGTGTCACTGACCATTCTTTTTTACTTTCTTTCTAACACTTTTTTGAAGTCTGGACTAAAAATATTCGCAAGTCAAATGCAGTGGGTTGAGGAGGAGTATTCACAACTGACGACTGACACTGTTACATTTCTTCGTGCCCTATAGCGGCGGGTTCTGTGGAACTACCTTATTCTCCTCGTTAACTGTTATACCGGGACCTAAACTGTCCACACCGTTGTGAATACCTATCAGACCAGTTTCCACAACACCAATGATTCGTGAATTTCCTCTGTGCGATACGCTAAGCAAGCCTGCTAGTTAACTTCTTGCTGATTCTTCATATTAAAACTACTATCTATGCTCTCCTGATTTTCAGAGTCTACTTCCACTGCACTCATGCTGACTGAATTCCTTGTTCGCGTCGTTGTCAATTTAGGCGTTCCCTAGCAGTAACACAACATTTTAATATTGGAAACACGTGATTACTCGAACAAAAAGAACTTCTGAAGTAATGATCCCACTAATTTCCTTCTCCCTATACGAAATCACATTATAAAACTCTGCAATTAATAAACAGTTACTCCTCCAAAAATGTAACGATGTCAACGCGGTTCATGACAACAAGATGTACCAATACAAACCACCACAGAATCAAACATCGTGCAAGAAACGTACATTGACTGTATCTATGCACTTGCGACTTCATTATGATAATTTCTGAGTCTCTACTTATGACTGGAATTTTTATTGGTCTTCATTAATAATATCATCTCCGTAACGCTCACTGTTGAAGCACATCAAAATTTTGTAGCAGTATATTGGCACAGGATTACCAGCTGCAGTCTATATGTCCTAACTATGCATCGGGATATCCACGGTAACGGAAATTCAGCTCAGGGTCGCCTGTTTTTAATGTGAAATTAAAACTGAACATTCAACATGCTCCTGTGGATTTCAGAATGATCTCCATTGATTAATCTCGCCAATAGTCAGATCGCATCCCATGGACTCACCAGCACTTAATGAGAAAGATATCTTGGAACGGATAATTCATGAGGTAGAGGTGACCCTCGCAACCTGAGTGGTGTAACTCGCACAAGATAACGAACAGGGTGTTCAGCCAACCATCAAATAAAACAGTCGCCAAAACGTCTTCCGGGTTATTACAATAATCTCTGCTGATGTGCATGAATAACAAATTATAATTGACGAGGTCGACCACAAGCATTGCAGAGAATGAGAAAACTACACTCCTGGAAATGGAAAAAAGAACACATTGACACCGGTGTGTCAGACCCACCATACTTGCTCCGGACACTGCGAGAGGGCTGTACAAGCAATGATCACACGCACGGCACAGCGGACACACCAGGAACCGCGGTGTTGGCCGTCGAATGGCGCTAGCTGCGCAGCATTTGTGCCCCGCCGCCGTCAGTGTCAGCCAGTTTGCCGTGGCATACGGAGCTCCATCGCAGTCTTTAACACTGGTAGCATGCCGCGACAGCGTGGACGTGAACCGTATGTGCAGTTGACGGACTTTGAGCGAAGGCGTATAGTGGGCATGCGGGAGGCCGGGTGGACGTACCGCCGAATTGCTCAACACGTGGGGCGTGAGGTCTCCACAGTACATCGATGTTGTCGCCAGTGGTCGGCGGAAGGTGCACGTGCCCGTCGACTTGGGACCGGACCGCAGCGACGCACGGATGCACGCCAAGACCGTAGGATCCTACGCAGTGCCGTAGGGGACCGCACCGCCACTTCCCAGAAAATTAGGGACGCAGTTGCTCCTGGGGTATCGGCGAGGACCATTCGCAACCTTCTCCATGAAGCTGGGCTACGGTCCCGCACACCGTTAGGCCGTCTTCCGCTCACGCCCCAACATCGTGCAGCCCGCCTCCAGTGGTGTCGCGACAGGCGTGAATGGAGGGACGAATGGAGACGTGTCGTCTTCAGCGATGAGAGTCGCTTCTTCCTTGGTGCCAATTATGGTCGTATGCCTGTTTGGCTCCGTGCAGGTGAGCGCCACAATCAGGACTGCATACGACCGAGGCACACAGGGCCAACACCCGGCATCATGGTGTGGGGAGCGATCTCCTACACTGGCCGTACACCACTGGTGATCGTCGAGGGGACACTGAATAGTGCACGGTACATCCAAACCGTCATCGAACCCATCGTTCTACCATTCCTAGACCGGCAAGGGAACTTGCTGTTCCAACAGGACAATGCACGTCCGCATGTATCCCGTGCCACCCAACGTGCTCTAGAAGGTGTAAGTCAACTACCCTGGCCAGCAAGATCTCCGGATTTGTCTCCCATTGAGCATGTTTGGGACTGGATGAAGCGTCGTCTCACGCGGTCTGCACGTCCAGCACGAACGCTGGTCCAACTGAGGCGCCAGGTGGAAATGGCATGGCAAGCCGTTCCACAGGACTACATCCAGCATCTCTACGATCGTCTCCATGGGAGAATAGCAGCCTGCATTTCTGCGAAAGGTGGATATACACTGTACTAGTGCCGACATTGTGCATGCTCTGTTGCCTGTGTCTATGTGCCTGTGGTTCTGTCAGTGTGATCATGTGATGTATCTGACCCCAGGAATGTGTCAATAAAGTTTCCCCTTCCTGGGACAATAAATTCACGGTGTTCTTATTTCAATTTCCAGGAGTGTATTAACTCTTAACAGAAATAGATATGAATGTCACACAAGGATACCTGGACAAAGATTGGATAATTCAGGTGGATGGGCTAAATCTATGCATGATTTATCGACACTCAGATCTGCGGTGATCACTCACTGGTTGCTAGTGTCTGCCAAAAGAAGGGGATAATTACACTTGCAACTAACATATATGATCGATGCTTGATGAGCCTGCAAAACGATTTGAATTCTGAAGTATGCCTAGCCCGAACAGCATGTCTATAAATGCAAGTACATTCATGCACCCAGCTCGCCAATACTGTAAACTCTCATCGTACTAGCTTTCGGATGCGTGAAGTGAAGTGGTCGCATTGGTCTTCCACAACTGCTACACATCAGCTGAAATCTCTAAGTCAAGTATCCTTCTTCGAGAACATGATGATGTCGTGTACATTCTCCCAACGACCACATGGAAGTCTATCCTCAATTCTCTATCGAGAGCTAGTATAATGTGACCTCTCTGACTACGAAGTCATATTCGAAATGGACGTGGCAAGTAAACATATACATATGCAAGTGTCCTCTCTGTTCTCTATCGTTACCTGAATTCTTTGTAGGCTTGGACAGTCTGCACAGCTCTCGACCACCAGTGTCAAGAAATCTGCAAAGAAATGGTCAATCACACATTTCATCACTTAACACTTCCGGGCTGAGATGCCGTGGCCCATACATAAAACTCTCCCCTGACGTTTCGCCTTCGACTGTGGAAGGCATCCTCCGAGGACAATCGGCGAAATGAAACGAGGGCGCGAGTGAGCGCCGTATATATGCGCCATCCAGAGAGCGCCGCTGTCAATCACGTGACGTCGGCTGTGCTATAACCTCTGATACTGCGATCAGTGACCTTACTGATGAATGGTAAGAACACTTTTCCCTTGGGTTGGTCTCGCTTCCCACGCCCGGGTCCCCGGGTTCGATTCCCGGCGGGGTCAGGGATTTTCTCTGCCTCGTGATGCCAGGTGTTGTGTGCTGTCCTTAGTTCAGTTAGGTTTAAGTAGTTCTAAGTTCTAGGGGACTGATGACCATAGATGTTAAGTCCCATAGTGCTCAGAGCCATTTGAACCGTTTATGTCTTGGGTGGTGGTTAGAATCTTTCTGCAGGAAGTGTTCTTACCATTTATCAGTGAGGTCACTGATCGCATTGGAAAAATTTCAAGCAAGTACGATGTGGAAACTGTTTTCAGACCCACCACGAAAATAAAAGAATGTTTAAGATCAGCAAAAGTTAAACGACATCCTCTAGCTACACCAAGTGTCTATAAAATGTACAGAGAGGCTATTGAGATTGCCAAACACTGCAATAATTTTAATTGAAAAGATGATGGAATTAAGATGGATAAGATATGGATGTCAATGTTGCAGCAACAGCGTGACAATCGATTAATTTCAATTGAGAAAGTTGGCAATATCAGAGGTTATAGCACAGCCGACGTCACGTGATTGATAGTGGCGCCCTCTGGATGGTTCATATATACGGCGCTGACTCGCGCTCTCGTTGCAGCTCGCCGCTTATCCTCGGAGGATGCCTTCCGCAGTCGACGGCGAAACGTCAGGGGAGAGTTTTATGTATGGACCACAGTATCTCACCCCGGAAGTGTTAAGTGATGACAACACCTGCCGTGAAAGCCTTCATTCTGTAATCATACATTTGTTAGAAAACCAACAGTCACCCCTCCATGCCGAAGCTTTATAACATGAACCAATCATTATGGATCCAGCCGAGGGTCAGAAGGGTAGAATCGCGAATGAGTCGTAAAACTGGTACACATTTGCCTTTTTTCAGGTGCAGACCGTGGTACAGTACTGGTCTCGTCAGACTAGGCTGTTGTTGCCAGGCTGACTCAGTGACACTTCAGCTTTGAAATTATTGGACCTGTACTTGTCACGTAGTATGAAACTGTGGCCTAGTCCCGTAGACAGGACAGTCGCCGATGTGGGGATCCTAACCTTTGTGTTCATATGTTGTCATTTACGAGGAAGCCATGCAACGAATGTCCAAATCATCTGAATTATAATTTTTTTTTTTCATGCAGGAGTTTTTGTTTGCCTGATGCTCGCACTCTGGTGGGTTTCCCATTCGGAAAGCGCTTCAACATCTTCTGCCTGGACATCCACCTACCCACCTGCCATGTACTCCAATTTATTCCTTCTTGGTTAGTACAGAGACGAACAATTATGACATATTTATTTAAAGGATCTAAAGTGTCAATCATCGCCACGACCCTTTGGCGTCCGTTTCACTTCTTCAAGATTGTCGCCGTGCGACCGTCTATTACACTGACGTCTCTAAAACCTTGGCAAGAAGGGGATGCTATTATATCTCCACAGATGAAGAGAAACGTTCGTTGCCGGAAACATCTAGTATTTGTATGGTGAAGCTCATAGCCTTTAACAGAATCCTAAGTTTAATTATTCAGATGTCACTGGACCTCGTATTCATTGTCAGACAATTAATGAGCAGTCTCGAGTCCATTGATCGATGTTAATTACGTCACCATGTGATGATAGCTATTGATGGAGCTCTGCCTGATCTTACCTCCTGCTCAGTTGTCTTCCTCAGATCCCAAGTGAATATCCTGGGGAATGAAATACGTTTTTAGCCTTTTCCCCTATTCGATTACGGATCTGCTCTCTACATGGCTAGAAATAACTAATAATTCCGTTACTAAGTCCCCCCCTCCCCCTGCCCCCCCACTCCTGAGAAGTCGCTCACCACTTAATTGCTCTTGCACGTGGGGCAGGGTGTAGAGTGAGGGGGGAGGGGAGGGGTATCTCAACTGCTCTCTTGCCTGCAAACCGAGTCCCATCCATACACTTAACCCCTTGCTGCTGTGTCTTGCACATACTGTAGAATGTGTACGTTTTACGTCATACTGATGACTTAAAATCTTTGATAGTATGTTGTTATGTAGCCCTCATCGTTTACCTTATTATCATGGACATAATTCGTGAACTACGTTTCATTCGATATCAGAATCATGTACCAGTTAGACGGCTCATGATGAATCTCTCTCTGTATGAGGACAAAAGTTAATACTCGCACTCTAAGGGGTTCAGATATATGAGCAAAGTTGTCCTTGCTATATACAAGTATAAATGACTATCCATTTTGCTTTTACAAAACAGAAATAGTGGTCTATGTACAATTGCAACAACTGTAGGACAGCCGGCCGAAGTGGCCGTGCGGTTAAAGGCGCTGCAGTCTGGAACCGCAAGACCGCTACGGTCGCAGGTTCGAATCCTGCCTCGGGCATGGATGTTTGTGATGTCCTTAGGTTAGTTAGGTTTAACTAGTTCTAAGTTCTGGGGGACTAATGACCTCAGCAGTTGAGTCCCATAGTGCTCAGAGCCATTTGAACCATTTTTGAACTGTAGGACATGTACAATAAAAATTAAAAATTAATATAGAAAGTGTTCTATAAATGGGCTATAATTTAAACTACAAAGGACGCAGTTCATTCGATTCCCTACAAGACAAAATTTATCATCGTCAGTAACCACTCACCACAGGCGGAAGGAAATTATATAAAAAATTGACTCTTAAGAAACCCGGACTGTGCATACTTATGAAATCACTAATTTCTACTTCTTCTCAGAAGCTAGAGTTCCAAAGGATTTCCTCGATGTGGAGATTACGATGTGGTGATTGAATCATTAGAGAATTCAACTCTCAGATTATGTACTACATCTATATCGATACTCCTCAAATCACACTTAAGTGCCTGGCACAGGTCTCATCGAACTACATTCACAATGGTTCTCTGTTATTTTAATCTCAAACAGAGCCCGGGAAAAACGCACTCCCATATCTTCCCGTGCGAGCTCTGATTTCCCTTATTTTAATATGATGATCGTTTCTCCCTATGTAGGTCAGCGTCAACAACATACGCTCCTGGAAATGGAAAAAAGAACACATTGACACCGGTGTGTCAGACCCACCATACTTGCTCCGGACACTGCGAGAGGGCTGTACAAGCAATGATCACACGCACGGCACAGCGGACACACCAGGAACCGCGGTGTTGGCCGTCGAATGGCGCTAGCTGCGCAGCATTTGTGCACCGCCGCCGTCAGTATCAGCCAGTTTGCCGTGGCATGCGGAGCTCCATCGCAGTCTTTAACACTGGTAGCATGCCGCGACAGCGTGGACGTGAACCGTATGTGCAGTTGACGGACTTTGAGCGAAGGCGTATAGTGGGCATGCGGGAGGCCGGGTGGACGTACCGCCGAATTGCTCAACACGTGGGGCGTGAGGTCTCCACAGTACATCGATGTTGTCGCCAGTGGTCGGCGGAAGGTGCACGTGCCCGTCGACCTGGGACCAGACCGCAGCGACGCACGGATGCACGCCAAGACCGTAGGATCCTACGCAGTGCCGTAGGGGACCGCACCGCCACTTCCCAGCAAATTAGGGACACTGTTGCTCCTGGGGTATCGGCGAGGACCATTCGCAACCTTCTCCATGAAGCTGGGCTACGGTCCCGCACACCGTTAGGCCGTCTTCCGCTCACGCCCCAACATCGTGCAGCCCGCCTCCAGTGGTGTCGCGACAGGCGTGAATGGAGGGACGAATGGATACGTGTCGTCTTCAGCGATGAGAGTCGCTTCTGCCTTGGTGCCAATGATGGTCGTATGCGTGTTTGGGGCCGTGCAGGTGAGCGCCACAATCAGGACTGCATACGACCGAGGCACACAGGGCCAACACCCGGCATCATGGTGTGGGGAGCGATCTCCTACACTGGCCGTACGCCACTGGTGATCGTCGAGGGGACACTGAATAGTGCACGGTACATCCAAACCGTCATCGAACCCAGCGTTCTACCATTCCTAGACCGGCAAGGGAACTTGCTGTTCCAACAGGACAATGCACGTCCGCATGTATCCCGTGCCACCCAACGTGCTCTAGAAGGTGTAAGTCAACTACCCTGGCCAGCAAGATCTCCGGATCTGTCCCCCATTGAGCATGTTTGGGACTGGATGAAGTGTCGTCTCACGCGGTCTGCACGTCCAGCACGAACGCTGGTCCAACTGAGGCGCCAGGTGGAAATGGCATGGCAAGCCGTTCCACAGGACTACATCCAGCATCTCTACGATCGTCTCCATGGGAGAATAGCAGCCTGCATTTCTGCGAAAGGTGGATATACACTGTACTTGTGCCGACATTGTGCATGCTCTGTTGCCTGTGTCTATGTGCCTGTGGTTCTGTCAGTGTGATCATGTGATGTATCTGACCCCAGGAATGTGTCAATAAAGTTTCCCCTTCCTGGGACAATAAATTCACGGTGTTCTTATTTCAATTTCCAGGAGTGTATTTTCACACTCCGAGGAGAAAGTTGATGATGGGAATATCATGACAACATTCCGCCCCAACGACAAACGAATTTGTTTTATTCATATCCACCCCAAATGCTGTATCATGTCAGTGACACTCTCTCGCCTATTCTGCGATAATACAAAACATGCTGCTCTTCTTTGATGTACGCCGTTAATCCTATCTGGTAAGGATCCCAGACCGTGCAGCGGTTTGCTGACTCTGACCGAGAGATCAACACCGATCCCCAGCGGCAGCCGCCGAGTAACAGCACCGCTCAACGTCAGAGGTATCGACATGCATGATACCCACTACTAACAAAACCTACCCTTGCATGATCTGTCGCAGGCAGCAAGAGATCCGATACTGCTCTTACCACCCGACCTAACTATCGCAGAGGTTTTATTCCTTAGGCTCTTGCCTTTGCACTTTTTTCCCTCTGCCCTTCAAACCGCAACCCTTCGTTCGCCTTTCGACCCAATCCATCTCGAGATGAGCGCATATTAATGGTTAACCTTTATCAGACGCATGCAAACATAGCAGTACCCGCATCCTGGGACACCTCAGTTTAGCGAAAACTAACCCTTTTGCAGAGATGGCAGAACACCTTTTGAGATGGTCACCACGCAGTCTGTGGTTTGCCTTCCCCACAACATTTTCTACGTGTTCATTCTGACTCCAGCTGTTCCTAATTGTAATTCCTAGGTATGTACACTACTGGCCATTGAAATCGCTACATCAAGAAGAAATTCAAATGATAAACGAGTATTCATTGGACAAATATATTATACTAGAACTGACACGTGATTACATATTCACGCAATTTGGATGCATAGATCCCGAGAAATCAGTACCCAGAACAACCACCTGTGGCCGTAATAACGGCCTTGATACGCCTGGGCATTGAGTCAAACAGAGCTTGGATGGCGTGTACAGGTACAGCTGCCTATGCAGCTTCAACACGATACCGCAGTTCATCAAGAGTAGTGACTGGAGTATTGTGACGAGCCAGTAGCTCGGCCACCACTGACCAGACGTTTTCAGTTGGCGAGAGATCTGGAGAATGTGCTGGCCACGGCAGCAGTCGAACATTTTCTGTATCCAGAAAGGCCTTTTAAGGACCTGCAACATGCGGTCGTGCATTATCCTGCTGAAATGTAGGGTTTCGCAGAGATCGAATGAAGGGTAGAGCCACGGGTCGTAACACATCTGAAAAGTAGCGTCCACTGTTCAAAGTGCCGTCAATGCGAACAAGAGGTGACCGAGACGCGTAATCAATGGCACCCCATACCATCACTCTGGGTGATACGCCAGTATGGCGATGACGAATACACGTTTCCAATGTGCTTTCACCAAGATGACGCCAAACACGGATGCGACCATCATATGCTGTAAACAGAACCTGGATTCATCTGAAAAAATAAGGTTTGCCATTTGTGCACTCAGGTTTGTCGTTTAGTACACCATGACTGGAGCTCCTGTCTATAATGCAGCGTCAAGGGTAACCGCAGCCAAGGTCTCCGAGCTAATAGTCCATGCTGCTTCAAACGTCGTCGAACTGTACGTGCAGATCGTTGTTGTTTTGCAAACGTCCCCATCTGTTGATTCAGGGATAGAGACTCGGCTGCACGATCCGTTACAGCGATGTGG
Organism: Schistocerca americana; assembly: GCF_021461395.2. Lineage (NCBI taxonomy): Eukaryota > Metazoa > Arthropoda > Insecta > Orthoptera > Acrididae > Schistocerca > Schistocerca americana. The sequence continues at coordinate 497,438,736 of NC_060126.1, read as the reverse complement.
ATAAGATGCCTGTCATCCCGACTGCTAGTAATACGAGGCCGTTGGGATCCAGCACGGCGTTCCGTATTACCCCCCTGAACCCACCGATTCCATATTCTGCAAACAATCATTGAATCTCGACCAACGCGAGCAGCAGTGTTGCGATACGATAAACCGCAATCGCGATAGGCAACAATCCGACCGTTATCAAAGTCGGAAACATGATGGTTCGCATTTCTCCTCCTTACACCAGGCATCACAACGACGTTTCACCAGGCAACGCCGGTCAACTTCTGTTTGTGTATGAGAAATCGGTTGGAAACTTTCCTCGTGTCTGCACGTTGTAGGTGTCGCCACCGGTGCCAGCCTTGTGTGAATCCTCTGAAAAGCAAATCATTTGCATATCACAGCATCTTCTTCCTGTCGATTAAATTTTGCGTCTGTAGCACGTGATCTTCGTGGTGTAGCAATTTTAATGGCCTTTAGTTTAGTTGAATTTACGGTCTTTAGATTTGACAGAATTATCGTGCAACGGAAGTTTAACGGAGTCCTGTTAGCGTTCATATGGATGATCTCACACTTTCCATTATTTTGGGTCGATTGCCAATATCTTTTCTAAATCGTTTTACAATTTCCTTTGATCTTCTGATGACTGTGGTAGACGATAAACGACAGCATCACCTGCAGATAACCTAAGACGTTTAATGTTAAGGAGGTACAGTGGTCAGTTCAATGAAGAGCGTAGAGTAGTGCAATTTCAGAACCTTCAAAATCGCAGCGTGTCAGCAATCGTTGGTTAATATATTAAAAAACTAAAACCCCGCCTCGACTGCGAAAAAAGCACCTAGTGTTAAGTGTTAACCCAGGTTTGGGCATAGATAACTACACCTCCTTCATAACAACAATAAAACCCACAAGTGTCTAAGAAGACCTTTGTCAATGATGAAAAGAACACCATAGCATTACATTTATAAACGAAAAAGAAAAGGAAAACGCAAACAGTACATATGTACAAAGTCAATACCACTACTTGAGTTTATGGCGGGTTATGGCCCATCGAACATAGGCCGGTGTGAGGTGGAGCAGACACCATTAAGTTAAGTAAGATTTTGACTTTGTACATGTGTACTGTTTGTGTTTTCCTTTTCTTTTTCGTTTATAAATGTATAGCTATGGTCTTCTTTCAATCATTGACAAAGGTCTTCTTAAGCACTTGTGGGTTTTATTGTTGTTCTAAAGAAGGTGTAGTTATCTACGCCTAAATCTGGGCTAACGCTTAACACTAGGTTCTTTTTTCGCAATCGAGGCGGGGTTTTAGTTTTTTAATATGGCGCAATTTAGCATGCAGTATATTGAAGTGATGAAATTGTACTCGTGTTCGAAGCAGGTCTTCATCACGGACAGCTAAAGCTAGTGTTGCGTATGACTGATGCCACTTGTATACGCAGAGCAGCCACTTCATTGCTGGCAATTTAGAGAAAGTGAACGACTGAGCTCAGGTACACTGGGGTGATGGTCACCGGTTCCCCCTGCGGAAGGAACGCTGGTGGACAGGCCTTAGCAGCAGAGTTTCCTCCTGTTTGTTGCAGGGATACATTTTTGTTGGTATACGAGACATATGTGCGCAAAGGCTAGGACCTAGTTCTATGGCTCCTTTGTCGGATTCCGTAGACACGGCACGCTTGCAATTGATCCCTGCATAGCGGAAGAGAGCCTCAGCTGCCGCAGGTCACTATGGCAATACTTTTTGCGTGGGCGCTCCTGGCAACATCTATCGGCTTGTGAAAGGAAACATTTTGCTGTGGTCGCCTTAATAGCTCAGAGCAGATTGACGTCCGCCTCACAGGATTTCCACAAACTGCTGTGTGTTGTGCGGGTCATTTTCTCTCTCAGTCAATTGTTTCTGGATGAATAGTGACTCTGTCTTAATTGCCGATATGACTGTGACGCAGTGGGCGATTTGTGCTTTAACCAGTGGGGGGGATGTCTTAGGGGGTTAGTATAATTATATATGTCACTAGCTTGGACCGTGGCGTTACCCATGGTTAAAGAGTTATTTATAAATATATGTTAATGCCGAAACTCACTATTCACGCGTACGCACTTTCAGAAAAGCCACTTTGTGAGATGTTTTAGTAAACCTTCAAATTTAGACCTCTCCTGAGTTGATCAGGAAACATCATGTCTCAGTTTTTCAAAAAGATGGACAAGAAAACTGTGACTTTCAAGAAGAGCTCGAACAGCATTAAATGAAGAAGCAACCCAACGTACGCGAAAAATACGGCCTAGTTTTAATATCTGCGAGGACAATTCTTGTGAAACACTTTGTAGTAGTCTCTGGTTTTTGGGACTTCGAGAAAACACAAAATATAAGGAATCTAAAAAAAAACTGTATATGGTATACATCTGCTACATCATTCATAACATCGTGGACAGCTAATTTCATTTTGTGGTTCATACAATGAACGACAGTTATATCCTTATGTAAATGACTACGCAGTGGAGCGGCTACGCCTTTGTAAGGTGCAAGCATTGTGAAGCCACCATCTGTTGCGATACCTACAAGGTGGTTTTTTAGTTCATCATTTGTAATGCCATACTTTTCAAGAGCTGCTAACAGTGTGCTGAAAATGCATTCTCCTGTCCCACTTTCTAATTCAACAATGTCAAAAAAATAATCGCAAGCAACTCCCTCAAAGCACAGACGTATATATTTTATCAAACAACTTTTGTTGGAGATCGTTGTACTTTCGTCCATCATGATACTTAAGTTTGTACCCGATTCTACAAGGAAGTGAGCAAGATTCTTTTTCATTTCTTCTCCTACAAGCATAATGATATTTCGGCATGCGTGGTCAGAATGAAGCATATTACCGACTGATAAACCATTAAGCATTTGTAGTTCGATTACTGCAGGATACGATTTGAATGATAATTTCTGTTTAGCTATTACATATGAAGATCTGAACAACGAAGCAGTTGCGATTACTGTTTCTTGATGCCGCTTTCCCCACAACTTTGCACTTCAGTGACGCATATTTGTAAGCTTTTCTTTTCTTTTATATTCATGACTTCTACGCACTTCATGTGTGATTTGCACTTTGCATGATCCCCGATGTTATCATTTAGTTTTTTGGCGTTATTAGCACAGACACCAGCTAGAAACGCGTTATCGATACGCACACGTTCACTGCTTTCCACCTTAAGTTCACGAACTTGTGAACACACTGTGCATATTAGTAAGTTTTTGTCATTTACGGGCAGCCACGACTTAGTCCTTTGTCAGTTTTGAAAACATGATAAGGCAGCAGAATTTCCTACTATAATCTCAAGAGTACTGTTACTCCCATTCCTACGTTGAGACGTGTCACAGTTTTCAGTCACCGGAGATTCAGTCTCTTCCCCTGCATTGGCACCAACTTTACCGTTTTCTTTTTTACATTCACGGTCTATTTTAACTCTTTTAGCACCACTGTTAGTATCCTGACTGTCAGAGTTTGTACACGTATCAGGTAATGCACTGCTCTTAAGAAAATCAGAAATTTTGCTTTGTTTGAATGACATCCTGAAATTCCGTAGTTCTTACAGGCCCGGACGCACTCAACTCACTAATGAAGCTACTGAAGCGGGAACGTGTGAGTATCGCCGTGTGTTTGGCGGACGCCAGGCAACGAACGAACGGCACCAATTAACTTGGAGTACGCGATGCTGGGGAGCCTGTGTTAAGCTCCACCCACGTGGGTCACGGCTAGAGAGGTCAGACTGCCCGATCCCGTCTGACCAGTACCGTTGCTCACTTCGCACTACTTTGTGCTTTTGTTCCAAGAGCGTTAGTCCGCGCCATACCGTTGCCAAAAGGTGGCCTAACAGTAAATGTTCGCACAGGTACCGGGCCGGTCACCACCCTGCGTCAGAGCCCGGGGTGGGAATTTCAGCCCCCAGCTCACCCAACTCTGCGGTACGGCTGCTGCGGTATGACGGCCACACTACTTCCCTCGCAAGCTCGCAAGTAAACGGATGACGCACCTTAGACGAAAGCAACAATGACAACATGATAATGATGATTTAGTTCTAAACGTTTTAAAAGGCTTAACTACTAAATGCATGGAGGGCTGCATCAAATCAGTCTCTGGGCTGAAGACAACAACAATAAGTACTAGATAACGCTTTTTCAAAATTGATAGGCAAACATATTAATAGTAAGACTGTATTGAAAACTTTCAATGTTCGGCTCCACAAATTTAAATTATATGTAAAGTTTTACTCCAGTGCGTGGGAAATAAACATCCCAGGTTGGGATGCATAAACTAAAACCAGAGGAGGGGATGGTCTGATGCAGAAAGGGGGAAATCACTCCCATCCCCCCCTGCAAATCGCACACTGCTGTGACGTCAAGGCGTGTATTGGAGGGCGCGTTTTCGATGCTGCAATAGAGAAAGAATTGGTGGTGAAATAAACGGCTATGTGTCGGAGGGGCAGTGCCGGTTATTAAAAAATACGCTAGTGGTGGAACAAGACGGCATATGCCCTGCCATTGGTGGATTGTGCTTTTTGAGGGCGCTCCATGCGGAGCGTATCGTCTACTGGTATAGTACACTATGTGATCAAAAGAATACGGACACGAACAAAAACATACGTTTTTCACATTAGATGCATTCTGCTGCCAGCTACTGCCAGGTACTAGGTACTCCATATCAGCGGCCTCATTAGTCACTAGACATCGTCAGAGAGCAGAATGGGGCGTTCCACGGAACTCGCGGACTTCGAACGTGCTCAGGTGATTGTGTGTCACTTGTGTCATTAAACGGTACGCGATATTTCCACACTCCTGAACATCCATAGGTCCACTGTTTCCCATGTGGAAGTGAAGTGGAAACGTGAAGGGACACGTACAGCAAAAAAGCGTACAGGCCGACCTCGTCTGTTGGCTGATAAGAGACCACCGACAGTTGAAGAGTGTCGTAATGCGAAATGGGCAGACATCTATGCAGACCATCACACAGGAATTCCAAACTGCATCAGGATCCAATAAAAGTAATATGACAGTTACACGGGAGATGGGAAAACTAGGATTTAATGGTCGAGCGGCAGTTCATTAGCCACACGTCACACCAGTAAATGCCAAATGACGCCTCGTGAGGTGTAAGGAGCGTAAACATTGGACGATTGAACGGTGGAAAAACGTTGTGTGGAGTGACGAATTACGGTGTACAATATGGCGATCCGATGGCAGGGTGTGAGTATGGCGAATGCACGGTGACGTCATCTGTCAGCGTTGTAGTGCCAACAGTAAAATTTGGAGGTCGTTGTCTTATGGTGTGGTCTTGTTTTTCATAGAGGGGGCTTGCACCCCTAGTTGTTTAGCGGGGCACTAGCGTACCACAGCTCTACATCGATGTTTTAAGCACCTTTTTGCTTCCCACGGCCTGTGGCGGAGTGGTTACACGACAATAACATCCCTGTAATGGACTGGCCTGCACAGAGTCCTGACCTGAATCCTACAGAACACCTTTGGGATATTTTGGAACGCTGACTTCGTGCCAGGCTTCACCGGTCGACATCGATGCCTCTCCTCAGTGCAGCACTCCGCGAAGAATGGGCTGCCGTTTCGATAGGTTATTTTTATGGAGATGAAATTTTTTGTTTGGAGTATATCTGAAAGGAGGGTTCTTATGAACAGGAAAAACAATAAATGGAATTTTGTACGTAGTTCTCGACTCAGATAATACAACTACTGAAAGGATCAGAGACAGCTGGAACTTAATTTCAAACACGTACCCGACTCATACAGTTATAGTTGGTGGTGCCTTTAATTTACCCTCGATATGTTGGCGAAAAGACATGCTAGGAGGTACGCGTAAACCGTCATCAAGAATTGTACTAAACGGATTCGCTGAAAAATATTTCGAGCAGTTAGTTCATGAGCCCACTCGAATAGTAAACGGTTGTGAAAACGCATTCGATCTCTTAGCAACAAATAATCCTTTTCTGCCGTGGCGTTGTAACTAAAGGCTTGTACCATGGGAAGCAAGAAGAGGATGTTGTTTGCCGGCCGGCATCCTCCTCTATAACACAGACTGCACGCATGTAATAATAGAGTTCATTATTCATAAGAACAAGAAGTTACTTAACTAGTCCAGGTGTCACGGTACATGTTCTTCCGTAATAGTCCACGTTAGCCTAGGTACTGACTGCCTCTGAGCGATAGGCTGATCTATCTGCGACTGCGACTCTTCGCTGGGCTGCGACTGATGACTCGACTGGTTGACTCGCTGTGTGACTGACTGACTGGGCGTTCACGGCGACGATCTAAATACTGGCGGTCGACAGGGCGACGACAGCGAGTTATTTGCCAGTCTGTCGTTGGCCTCTCTCCTGATAGGATCGCTTGCTCCGGTGCCTAACATCGATCTTCTCGTAACCTCATTGCCACCTGATGTGCAGGAGACAGCTTACGTCAGCACAATAACGAGCATCAGAAAGCATACAGGGATTAGTGAGCACAGGGTTGTCGTAGCGAGATTGATGTACGACAGAATCCTCCAAAAATTAAAGACAACTTCAGCTATTCAAGACAACAGATACAAATTCCCTTCATGTCTTCCAGAGAGACCGTCTCCACTCCTTCCAAACTACCAAGGAAGGGTAGACCAGATGTGGCTTGAATTCAAAGAAATAGTACCGATATCAGTTGAGAGATTTTTACCAAATAAATGGACAAACGATGGACCTCATCCCATTTGGTACACAAAACGGGTCAGAAAACTGTTTCAGGAACAAAGGAAAAAGCATGCCAAATCCAAACGATGCAAAAATTTCCGAGATTGGCGATCTTTTACAAAAACTAGAAATTTAATATGGACTTCAATGCGAGATGCTTGTAATAGTTCCCACGACGAAAATTTGTCACGAAACCTGACAGAAAATCGAAAGAAATTCTGGTCGTATGTATAGTATGCTAGCGACTAGTCACAATCTGTACCTTCCCAGGTCGATAGCAATGGAAATTCTATTACGACAGAGCTGCCAAAGCAGAACTAATAAACACAGCTTTCCGAAATTCCTTCATCAAATAAGAGGAAGCAACTACTCCAGAATTCGTATCAAGAACAGCTGCCAACATTAGTAACTTAGAAGCAAATATCATCGGAGGAGTGAAGCAACTTAATAACGCAAGTCTTCCAATCCAGACTATATACGAATTAGGTTCCTTTTAGAATATGCTGATGCTATAGCTTCTTACTTAATTACACTACTGGCCATTAAAATTGCTACACCACGAAGATGACGTGCTACAGACGCGAAATTTAACCGACAGGAAGAAGATGCTGTGATATGCAAATGATTAGCTTTTCAGAGCATTCACACAAGGTTGGCGCCGGTGGCGACACCAACAACGTGATGACATGAGGAAAGTTTCCAACCGATGTCTCATACACAAACAGCAGTTGACCGGCGTTGCCTGGTGAAACGTTGTTGTGATGCCTCGTTTAAGGAGGAGAAATGCGTGCCATCACGTTTCCGACTTTGATAAAGGTCGGATTGAAGCCTATCGCGATTGCGGTTTATCGTATCGCGATATTGCTGCTCGCGTTGGTCGAGATCCTATGACTGTTAGCAGAATATGGAATCGGTGGGTTCAGGAGGGTAATACGGAACGCCGTGCTGGATCCCAACGGCCTGGTAACACTAGCAGTCGAGATGTCAGGCATCTTATCCGCATGGCTGTAACGGATCGTGCAGCCACGTCTCGATCCCTGAGTCAACAGATGGGGACGTTTTCAAGACAACAACCATCTGCTCGAGCAATTCGACGCCGTTTTCAGCAGCATGAACTATCAGCTCGGAGACCATGGCTGCGGTTACCCTTGACGCTGCATCACAGACAGGAGCGCCTGCGATGGCGTACTCAACGACGAACCGGGGTGCGCGAATGGTTAAACGTCATTTTTTCGGATGAATCCAGGTTCTTTTTACAGCATCATGATGGTCGCATCCGTGTTTGGCAACATCGCGGTGAACTCGCATTGTAAGCGTGTATTCGTCATCGCCATACTGGCGTATCACCCGGCGTGATGGTATGGGCTGCCATTGGTTACTCGTCCCGGTCAATACACGACCGCATGTTGCAGGTCCTGTACGGGCCTTTCTGGATACAGAAAATGTTCGGCTGCTGTCCTGGCCAGCTTATTCTCCAGATCACTCACCAACTGGAAACGTCTGATCAATGGTGACCGAGCAACTGGCTCGGCACAATAGGCCACTCACTACGCTTGATGAACTGTGGTATCGTGTTGAAGCTGCATGGGCAGCTGTACCTGTACGCGCCATCCAAGCTCTGTTTGACTCAATGCCCAGGCGTATCAAGGCCGTTTTTACCGCCAGAGGTGGTTGTTCTGGGTACTGATTTCTCAGGATCTATGCTCCCATATTGGGTGAAAATGTAATCACATGTCAGTTCTAGTATAATATATTTGTCCTATGTATACCCATTTATCATCTGCATATCTTCTTGGCGTAGCAATTTTAATGGCCAGTAGTGTATATACAACCGCAAGCTACATGACAGATCCATACCCCAAGACTGGAAAGTTGCACTAGTCATACCAATATCGAAGTAAGGTAGTCGGAGTAATCCACTAAATTACAGGCCCATATCATTAACGTCGATATGCAGCAAGATTTTGTAACATATATTGTGTTGAAACACCATGAATAGATGTTAAGTACCATAGTGCTCAGAGCCATTTGAACCATTTGCTGCCTCTAACAGAATTACAACGTCGTCCACAAACCTCAAAGATTTTTTTCCTTCTCCATAGATTTTAAGTCCTCCTCTAAAATTTTCTCTTGTTTCCTTTATTGTTTGCTCTATACACAGACTGATTAACATCGGATATAGGCTACAATTCTGTCTCACTCCCTTCTCAACCACTGCTTCCGTTTCGTGCCCATCGACTCTTATAACTGACATCTGGTTTCTGTAAAAGTAGTAAACAGCCTTTCCCTCCCTGTATTTTACCCCTGTCACGTTCAGAATTTGAAAGACTGCTTTCCGCTCAACATTGTCAAAACTCCTCTATTTCTACAAATGCTAGAAATGTAGGATTGCCTTTCCATATCCCCTCGTCTAAGATGAGGCGTATGGTCAGTATTACCTCGTGTATTCCAACATTTCTACGAAATCCGAACTGATCTTCCCGGAGATCAGCTTCTGCCAGTTTTTCCATTAGTCTGTAAAGAATTCGTGTTAGTATTATACAACCATGACTTATTAAACTGACAGTTTTTCTAATTTTCAAACCTGTCAGCGTCTGCTATCTTTGGGATTGGAGTTATTATATTGTTTTTGAAGTCTGAGGGTATTTCGCCTATCTCATACATCTTGCTCACCACATGTAAGAGTTTTGTCATGGTTGGCTCTCCCAAGGCAATCAGTAATTCTAACGCAATGTTGCCTACCCCAGAGGCCTTGTTTCGACTTAGGTCTTTCAGTGCTGTGTCAAATTCATCCCGCAGTATCGTATCTCCCATTTCATCTTCACCTATATCCTCTTCCATTCACATGATATGTGACACATTGAATATGTGACACATTAAATAATGAACTATATAACAAATTATAAGAGTTGCTTTTAGAAGAATCTAGACTGAATAACAAACTTTAAAGATATGTTCCAATGATGTAGTTGAACAAAATTATCTTGTCTTTACGAGTCCTAAACTACAGACAGATAAGATACATCAGTGAGATTAAGCAGGCAAGTGATGTAGCTGTGATTATACATCGTAAGACTTTTTAACAGGAAAAATGAAATTTTTGAAATAAAGGAAGAATGTTGCATGTGGGTAAGAGGGGTATTTTACAACATGGCTTGAATGAGAGTATGAGTAATACCTGCAGTTAGAAACGCTGAGTAAGGGGACTGTGTCTGGTCATTCAGTAATATCACGGGGCAGATGGATGTGCTTTTATTAATTTCTATTATTTCAGGATCTTTCATCTTTCTTCCTTTATCGCTGAAATGTAATACTTCATGTTGCGCATTGTAACCATGGCCTTCTTTAAGCAGATGGCGTGCAAAGTAGTCTCCTCTTCGAAGTATCCTATTTCTATGGTGTTCCTCCATTTGTTCCATATTGCCTTGCCAGATTATGCTACAATTACAAGTTATTTCGATATTCCACTATCTTCCAAGGCGGGAGTGTTGTCTTTATCATTGGGACAAAACCGTCCAAAAGTATTGTGCAGGTAAAACATGTTTTAAAGTCGCTAGCTTTATATCTTCTGTCTACTTTAAGTTAGACTTTTCCTAAACATGGAATTGTGCACTGTTTATTGTGTTCTTGAAGTGGTGTGTCGGGAGCAGGGTAAAGAAGAGAGAAAACCTGTTGTTTCTACTTTTCGTGCATTATGGGTTCCACCACGATAGAAGGGTACCGCTTGTTTGATGCAATTTTTTGATTACATTTAAATACATTTGGAACTTGTCTTAACTCATAGGGATAGACATTGAGAGACATATCATTGAATGAAAGAGCATGTTTATGGGTCACTGGCTGTTGAGACAATATCTGTAGGTGTAGGTTTTCTACAAATTTCGAAAGTATGAATAGGAGCACTGAGGTCTGTGGTGTGTAATTTATGCGGTTATCCCCAAACTCCATTGTGAATTGAATACTGTTGTGTTTAGAGTCCAGATACTTGAGCGATTTTCAAAGTTGTCTAGTTGTATCCGCCGACAGACACAATGGTCATGAACATGCATAAACAGATATCTCACTCTGTATGTGAAATATTTTCCTAAAAGTTTTCCAGAATTGTCCTGGAACATTTCAGCAAGGACTGGATTGAGGGTACACCGATAGCTAGAACATCCAACTGCTTGTATATCCTGCATCGAAACGAAAATAATTTTGTGTTAGGCAAGTTTCTATAGCTAACCTTACGTCATCTGTGACAACCATTAACTCCTGCTATATCTAGTACGTCGGCGAGAATGTGTAACCAATCCAGAACAGGTGTATTACGTATTTAGAAAAAGTCTCATTGAATGAAACAGAATACTTAAATCCAGTAACTTGAAAACATCATTTTAACTACACCACACTGTTGTGCACATTTTGCGTGATGTTATAGACATTGATCCAGCTTTGGAAGAGAGTGGAATGTACAAAATCACTTATAATTGTGGAACATTCTATACAGATGGATTTCTACAGGGCAATAAGCACGCTTTTGAAGGAACACCATAGAAACTGGAAATTTTGTAAACGTGACTCAATTTTTGTAAACTGCCTGCTTAAAGAAGGCCATTCTTACATGGTGCAGCACGAAGTATTACGTCACATCGATAAAGAAAGGAAGTTGAACTACACTGAAATAATGGAATTAATAAAAGAATGTCCATCTATCGAAGCTTACTACTGATTTTTACTTTGTATAATCACAACTGCTTCACTTACCTGCTTAACCTCAATAATATAACTCAATCCGACTGTACTCATCCAAGAGACATTTGTAGAAGATATGTGACCAGTCAGTTACTATCACATTTTAAACGTAAGTTAACGTAGAATGCTTAACGTGATGTGTGTTGGAACTAATTAACCTTAGTATGCATACCCTGGGTCAAAAACTCGGAAAGTCTTTAACTTCTAATTACTCTGTGAAAGACTTAAAATCGATCCCTCACTGATCATGTATGCTCTCTTACAATATTCGATAGCACTTTAAAGGTACTATTAGAGACGTGTGTCTCTAGTTTTCAGTGTCACTACCGTTTCCTTCGTTATGCCACACATTTAAATAACCTGGATTCGATGGAGTCTGTGATTTATATTGTAGTGTCATTAAATTTGATTGGGTTGTAATCAGTTACATTTTGTTTGATTTGAGAGAACACTCTATTGCCACGCATACAGGTTGTAGTGATTACATAATATGCTTTCTTGTAAGTAGCAACTCTATTCATTTGTCAGAAAACATACTATCGTGTTGTGTAAGGGAGTGAAATAATGAACAGACGGTTACGAATGTGTGAAAAAGTATATACGTGTTGTAGGAGTTTGCTATACAGAACTGTTGTATTTGATATTCGGTACTCATTAGGGGAACGGTAAGGGTCATTTGTAACGCTAAGCAGTAACATGAAAAGCAGTCCATAGAATACAACACTGGAATCTATATCGGAAAAAAGGATCTGCACATGCTTTTCAAGCCTACAGTTCAAAACAATTGTTATTCAATGGTTATGACAACATGCTCTCAGATATAAGGTACACTTATGATGAATACCATGAAGATGTTCCTCAGGAAGCGGCATGTAACTCTTTGAATGAAGAACAAAGTAGTGGGACGATTATAATGTTGTAGGTAATGGTGCCTCTGGACAAGTAAGCACTGAAACTGCTAACAAATACAGTATTGCAAATCAGCACGAAGGAATGGGTATTTGTAGGGAATTTAATATTGTCGATTGGTGTAGTTGTGCACAGTGCAAATGCAATAGTATGGGATCCAGTATGCCGACAAATGCAATCAAATGTTATTGCATTTGATGTCAGTAGTACAGTTTATAAGAAGAAATCAACAATTTAGGCAGCAGAGGCTGGAACTCGTTACAGAAGCAGTTAGCTTTGTGAGGTGTCTATGTGCGTAAGTGCCTTCATTAGAAATGGGAAAAAGGCACCATCAGTCACTTGGCGTGCTGTGTATATAAACAACGATAGTGACAATGCCACGTGGAAGAGAGTTGCTATTTTATGAAAAAGCAAATATCGGCGCGTACAACGAAATAGAAAACAGTAATTGTCAAATCGCTAAGAAGTTCAACCATTCAAGTGAATTGATTGATAATTTCGTTACATCGGGCGCATGATCAGAATAGAACTGAAGGTATGGGCAAAGTACAAAATTATCTGACCCATGTAAACTGCTACTTTTGGCAAAGCAAAAGCTACGAACTGTTATTTTACTCACCTTGCTGCTGAGTTACTGTTGCCAGTCACTGGCAGACACGTTGGAAAAATTTTTTCACGTGACAAATAACAAGCATTCAAGAAACGGCTGCAGAAACCTGCTGTAAAACCCAAACATAAACAAGCTAGATTGGAGTTTGCTGAGAAACGTGTGTTATGAGCCTCAGAATGAGATAAAGTGATCTTCAGTGATGAGAAGAAGTGTAATTTAAATGGGTTTGATGGATTTCAACATTATTTACTTGATGAGAGAACAGAGCAGCAGCTAAGAATGAGCAGAAATTTCGGTGGTGGATGAGTTATAATCTTTGATCGTCCTGCGCTAACGGTAAATCACAGGTTATTTGACTGAACACTAAAATGAACTCCAGCACGTAATCCGAGATGATAGAGACAGAAGTGATTGGAACACTTTCAAGGCGTGTTTATTACAACTTGAGGAAATTTGAGGTAGTATGAGCAGAAAAGAACTATTTAAGAAGAACAGACGACAATTTCACTGAAAGAATTACAAACCGTAATAAAATTTGTATATAAGTGAAATTCTTGGGTATTTAGAAAGAACGGAATTTGGGAAGATACTAAAAATGCAATAATAGAACAGGATGATGAGTTCCATTATACGAGTTTCCACTGACGAAATGCGAACGCCTCATTTTGTTACTCGTGTTACGAAAGAAACTATATAATTCCGTCATGATTGTTTATGACTTATATACGAGGGCTATCCACAAAGTACATCACGTTTTGGAATTAAAAATAAATAACGTATTGGAAATTTTTTTATTATATACAGATGAAAGCCACACTTAAATACTACTTTTCTATATAGTTGCCATTTAAATTAAGACTCTTATCGTAGCGATGGACGAGCTTGGAAATTCCTTCGTCGTAAAATTCGGCCGCCTGCGCCTTCAACCACGTGGTTACCTCTTCTTGAAGCTGTGCCTCGTCATCAAAACGCTGCATAGCCAACCACTTCATCATTGCTGGGAATAAGTGGAAGTCGCTCGGTGCCAGGTCGGGACTGTAAGCGAATGAGGAAACAACTCCCACTTTAAAGATTCGAGAACTCCACGAGTGGCATTTGCCGTGTGGGCCCGGGCGTTGTCGTAAATCAGCAAGATCTTTGAGCCCAACTTTCCCCTGCGCTTGTATTGTATTGCTCTACTGAGGTTGTGCAGAGTTTGGCAATACTTTTGAGAGTTTATTGTAGTGCCTCTTTCCAGGAAATCCACAAAATTCACACCTTTTCTGTCCCAAAAGACAGTCGCCACGTGGTTGAAGGCGCAGGCGGCCGAATTTTTTCGACGAAGGAATTTCCAAGCTCGTCCATCGCTACGATAAGTGCCTTAATTTAAATGGCAACTATGTAGAATAGTAGTATTTAAGTGTGGCTTTCATCTGTATATAATAAAAATAATTTCCCGTACTTTATTTATTTTTAATTCCAAAACCGGATGTACTTTGTGGATAGCCCTCGTATATCTACCACCTTTACAATAAGTTCGATAAATTTTGCTTCAAACATAGTGTATTACTTTCATAAGAACGATGTCTTTATATTGATTTCCATTATTGTATATTGCTTCTAATGGTGTGCTATGACCAAAATAAATCAAGGTGTAAAATAAAACATCGGCACGCAACTTGGTGAAATTTATATCAGGACTAGCAAGGGGCATAATCACTTTCATCCCTAAAGATGCTTGTGACTTATTTATTCCTCTAGCAATGATGGATGAAAACATTCTATGCACAAAGTTAGAGGCAAAAAAAATTTGCATACCAAGGAAAATTAACCGACGTGACGTAACTACACAAGAAACTTCATCCTTCTGGGAAATTTTGCCTCACACTGGGATGTTCAAATCAGGGATTTTGTCTTGGATAATTTGTCAATCCACAGTATAGAGTAACAACATCTGTGAGTCGGTTTGAAGCACTAAGAAGATTCATTACATTTCATTACAGAAGAACGAGAGTGGCTAGATTACAGACTGATAACTTTGCTGCTATATCCCACATATGAAAATAATTATGCAACAGTGCAGGAAAGTAATGATACCTGCAATTAGTGGTGAAGATCCATGCGGGCAATATTGCTGGTGCAGCCAGATATGTTATTGTAGATAATTATTTTACAAAAGTGCCTTTGGCAGAACATGTCTTTAGTAAAAACCTAACTGTTGTGAGAACAATGAGGACGAATCAAAGAGAAATTCCAAAGGGGATAAACGCAAAAAGTAATACATAAGTGACTTCAAGTGTGTTTGTGTTTACAAAAAAATGCCACTGTTTAGTTTCTCCCAAAAGAAAAACAAGTATGTAATCATTCTAAGTTTCATGCATCACGACAACTCTGTAGATGAACAAGATCGAAAACGGAAGCATGATACTGCGTAGTTTTAAAACCAAATGAAGGACGGTGTAGATGTTATGGATTAATTATGTATCAATTTTCGTAATCTCGTAAGTTATTCAAAGAAGATTCTTCACAATTCAACACATGCTCTTTTTAAATTTATAAAACAATTAAAATTGATCACACATATATTGCAATGAGAAACCTTAAAAAATATTCTTGCACGGTATTGTCCTCACATTTCCAGCTTCCATTTAAAATTATACAAAACGGGTCTTGTGGACCCAGAGTATGTAAATGTGCGAACGATAAAAGTGATGCTAAGAAGGATCAAGTAAACTGGTGTTATTTGTATTCTATCGCACGACCGGATACTGCTGCATGAGAAATACTGGGACTAAGTATTTAGATACTGAATACCAAAATACAACTGGGTACCAGAAACAACTACTCGCATCACACACAGATTTGTGAGACTAATGGAACTTTACAGTAAATACACAAAGTATTTGTTAAGTATTCTGATGTACGTATGTAGTTAGCATTAATTGTTAGCCGATTTTATCTTTCCAAAGTTTTTATAAACATTGTTTATTATAGTTTGATTAATGTATCATGCATTAACCCCTTGTAAGTCCATCACGTATCTAGGTTGCGTCAGAACTATGCAGACATGTTCACAACATGACATTTCGCACGTTAGGAGACACCCTCACAGACTGATACGCAGGGAGACGGCAACAGAGGTGGACGAAGCCGGTAGCAGACATGACCACCATCCCTGACAGTTGGGCGCAGCCTTGTGTGAAGCTGGGATTCTGACGGCAGATGGGCTCAACTACCTGCCGGTCCTTGAGAGTGGGATCCTCACTGGCAATGAACATCTCAGAGGGCGACATCAGATGGCAGCAAACGGAGCTCAGATTGCACAGACTTAACTGCACACCTTTTGGGCTTGTCAGTGAGCAGAGGATTACTCTTGGGCTTCTTGGAGTTCCTAGATAACAGAACGCAGCATGTCATTCTCAATGGAGAGAAGTCATCCGAAGTAAGAGTGATTTCAGGTGTGCCACAGGGCAGTGTCATAGGACCGTTGCTATTCACAATGTACTTGAATGACCTTGTGGATGACATCGGAAGTTCACTGAGGCTTTTTGCGGATGATTCTGTGGTATATCGAGAGGTTGTAACAATGGAAAATTGTACTGAAATGCAGGAGGATCTGCAGCGAATTGACGCATGGTGCTGGGAATGGCAATTGAATCCCAATGTAGACAAGTGTAATGTGCTGCGAATACATAGAAAGAAAGATCCCTTATCATTTAGCTACAATATAGCAGGTCAGCAACTGGAAGCAGTTAATTCCGTAAATTATCTGGGAGTAGGCATTAGGAGTGATTTAAAATGGAATGATCATATAAAGTTGATCGTCGGTAAAGCAGATGCCTGACTGAGATTCATTGGAAGAATCCTAAGGAAATGCAATCCGAAAACAAAGGAAGTGGGTTACAGTACACTTGTTCGCCCACTGCTCAGCAGTGTGGGATCCGTACCAGATAGGTTTGATAGAAAAGATAGAGAATATCCAACGGAGAGCAGCGCGCTTCGTTACAGGATCATTCAGTAATCGCGAAAGCGTTACGGAGATGACAGATAAACTCCAGTGGAAGACTCTGCAGGAGAGACGCTTGTTAGCTCGGTACGGGCTTTTGTTGAAGTTTCGATAACATACCTTCACCGTGGATCAAACACTATATTGCTCCCTCTTACGTATATCTCGACCATGAGGATAAAATCAGAGAGATTAGAGCCCACACCGAGGCATATCAACAATCCTTCTTTCCACGAACAATACGAGACTGGAATAGAAGGGAGAACCGACAGAGGTACTCAAGGTACCCTCCGCCTCACATCGTCAGGTGGCTTGCTGAGTGTGGATGTAGATGTAGATGTAGAGGTTAACTCTTTTCGCCATTTCTTTGACAGGATCCGGTGCAGCATTATGATCTCTGTACGAAGTCCTATAATCTCTTCACCATTTCTTCTCACTGGTCTCCTCAACCTTGGCCAGACGGCAGACGAATGCAGTTCTATGTTGGAATCCAGCTATGAAGAGAATCAATATTTCTCTGTGGGAGAATCTTTGTTTCTTATCGACTATGAAAACGAAGTCGATCAGGACCATCCTACGATCTGTTCGCAGTTAGACATCAACGACATTTTTGCTTACCTATGTAGACGTTCTGAAACGTAATGCCCCAAATGCTTTTTTTAAAGCTCGGTTTTTTAATAAAACAAGCGTTATTAATATTATACACATCTATTCTTAATTTCCAGGTGTTTGTTTTTCAACAGACCCACCCTGCCGACGAACACACGTCTCCCAACAAGAGCCGAGTTTTGGTGTATCTTCTTTGTATAGCGTTTTCCTTGATGGAGCCACAGCTTCACCTCTGCTTGCACCGCTGTATTACTATCAAAGTGAAGTCCACGAAGGAATACTTTATGATTTGGAAACAAATGAAAATGGGGCCAAGTCGAGCCCATATAAAGAATGATCCATGTCAGTGAACCCAAGACGTCGGAATGTTATATATGTCACAGCGTTTATCTGTGGTCTGGTATTGTCATGACGAACTCTTTCAATTCTAGACTCGCTTACAGCACACTGTTTCTCCCCCACCAACATAGTTACCTTAAGCAACGCCATGTTGCACGTTAAAGTTTAGAGCCCTCTGCAGCAGAGACCTGCAAATATGTGGATATCAGGAATGGAGATGTAGAATGTTAATAATGTTTGCTTCACTGAAAAGCATTAAGAGTATTCACGAAACAAATATTTCAAGACCTAACTTTTCAGCATGCCGTGGTATCTCCGTTTCCGCATAAGCTTTCCTCAACATACAGTTATAAAGTGCCAACACACCAGTTGTGCGGCGGCCGGGGTGGCCGAGCGGTTCTAGGCACTACAGACTAGAGCCGCGCGACCGCTACGGTCGCAGGTGCGAATCCTGCCTCGGGCATGGATGTGTGTGATGTCCTTAAGTTAGTTAGGTTTAAGTAGTTCTAAGTTCTACGGGACTAATGACCTCAGAAGCTATGTCCCATAGTGCTCACAGCCATTTGAACCATTTTTGAACCAGTTGTCATCGTTTCTGTCTACACATCGCTCATCATACCCTTGGAAAGCCACAACACAGCAGTCTCACTTCTCTATCATCATTTCTATAAACACTTCACTTTATGCACTTAGAAAGCAGCAACACGCCAGTTGTGCTTCCCTATCATTATTTTAAGTACGCTTTCCTACTCATACTGCCACATAACTACCTGACGGCGTACTTTGTATGAAATCTACAAAGAAGAAGGCTGTAATGAAGAATTCCGCCAGTCACGGTGCACTGCGAGGTAATAAGCTTTTTGCAGTACACACGCTTTCTGCCCATCTACAACTACTGTAATACATTCATGTGTAAACTGCACGACAGTGAGAGCAAGTTAGTCCAGACCTTACTGCCACTCTACGAAGGAATGAAGTCAGATGCTGCCCACGACTGTACCATACTCAGAGGCGTTAATGCAAGGAGCTCCCAGCCACGTTCCCTTGCTCTTAGCGGTTCATCAGTCCTACATCACCAGAAGGGTTAATTCAGTTCGGAGAGAATCTCTACTGCGGACTGCATGAAAATGAGGGCATCTTCGTCCAATCATTGCTCCCACTGCCAGGAAGGAATGACGTAGATGCTGCCCACAATATCTATTGCGAAGAGCCACTTGACATTCTCCCATGAGCTGAGGGATTCAAGCGTACTACATCTCTGGCTTGGTACATACAGTCCGGCGGGGGTATATACTGTAACACTTTTGATACTAAATGAAACTGGGTTTTCTCTTTTGATGCTAGTCAATTCTCAGGGTGAGCAATACTGCAAGTGCATTTCATTCTAAAGAATTATGTCAGGGTGAAAATACTAAATTAATTATTTTTCTCTCTTAACAACATGTGGGGAGGGTGGGTTCTTCCTTGGCTCGGGTATGAGGTAGAATGAAACAGCGTTTTTACATAAGATAAGTTTTATTGAAAATTTGTACAACGGTTTTCTTACTGGACGTTCTGGCTCGGAGAGCGGCAGCTGTGTCGTTTGCGAAGCCTTCTGCTGCGGCAGCGGCGGCGTCTGATTACGCGTGGCGGTGTGTATCTCGTGTCGCCGTCTCGTCCAGTTGACTGGAGACGCGCATCGTATTGTGGCCCGTTTAATTATTGAGAGCGAAGTCGTGCATCGGATGACGATACCTTGGATGTGGCGTCCCAGTGTTTCTCTCCTCTAAGCGGCCGCTTGTATCAGTGTTGTGCGTCGGCCAGCGGAGCGGCGCGGCGGGGGAAGGCCAGTGTCCCGGACTCAAACAACGGACTCCCGCTTGCCGGTCTTCGGCTGTCAGACCTTCATCCCAGCTCACAGGTGACTGCTGACGTGAGGCCGTTTCCTTCCCGTCCTCACGAGTCACCCGGGTACGTAAAAATCAGACTTCAAATACATTCTAACTTCTGTCTTCTGGCGCCGAGGCTGCTGCTTGCTATTCCATTACAGCGGCGGACTTGGTGCTTCTGTGTACGATGTAGTCTCTTCCTGCATGACGTTCTTCAGCTCCAAAACTGAACTGAAAACTACTCTTCTCGGGCCCACTGTGTCTCGCGTATTTATTCAAAAATGGTTCAAATGGCTCTGAGCACTATGGGACTTAACATCTATGGTCATCAGTCCCCTAGAACTCAGAACTGCTTAAACATAACTAACCTAAGGACAGCACACAACACCCAGCCATCACGAGGCAGAGAAAATCCCTGACCCCGCTGGGAGTCGAACCCGGGAACCCGGGCGTGGGAAGCGAGAACGCTACCGCACGACCACGAGATGCGGGCTCGTATTTATTCACTTCAGTTCACTGGAGGTGAACGACTTCACGGTCATTGCCTCTATTGTCACGTTGAAAAGCTTCTCGAAGAATATTCTTAACGTCGGTCATTGGCTCTTGGAATGTAGGCGAGGGCCTTTGATCTCATGTGACAACTGAGAAACACGTGAGCCTGTTGGGCGATGCCCTGACGGCAGAATCGACAGCTTCTGCTTATGTAGGGAGGGCGATGGCTTCTCCTGACGTGCCGATTTCATTTGCTCTTCTGTCACTGCTGCTCTGCCCGCTGTTTGCCCGTTGTATGTAACTCTCTAAACTGAACCAAGTTTTTCATTTATTTTCTAATATCTACTTCACTTTGATTTCACTAAATTATTTACTTATCTTAAGTACCTCCCTACAATACAACGAGACCACCCTTGTACTGTCCTTGCTGCCACTATCACGAAGGAATGATGTCAGACAGTGCTCACAACCGTACCAAATCCAGAGGCACTACTGCAAGGAGATCCTTTTCACGCTCCCATGCCCTGAGAGATTCACCTCTCCTGCATCCCTGCTTTCTACATTCAGTTCGGCGTGAGTGTCTCCCCGAGACTGCACGACAATGAGACAAACCTGGTCCAGTCCCTGCTGCCACTGGCTAGGAGCAAAGACGTGGTGTGCTGCCCACAACATTATTACAGCCACAGGCGCCACTGCAAGGTGGTCCTCGCCACATTCGCATGCCATGAGTGATTCACTCATTCTTCATCAGCAGTTTTGTACATTCACTTCGGCGAGAATATCTATTGCAGTTTGCACGACAATGAGTCGACCTCGTCCCGTCCCTGCAGCCATTGTCTGGAAGGACTGATGTCAGTTGCAACCCACCACTGTACCATACACAGAGACACTACTGCAAGGAGGCCCTTGCCAACGTCCCATGCCATGAGCAATTCACCTGTCCTGCATCGCCAGCTTTGTACATTCAGTTCGGCAATAATATCTCCTGAAGTGAAGTGGGCAAGTATAGTTCATGAAATCAAAATCATTTGACTTTTTAATGTTAGTGTAACAGTCATTTGACCATTAGGCTTTTCATGGACTGTGCGGCTGGTCCCGGCGGAGGTTCGAGTCCTCCCTCGGGCAAGGGTGTCTGTGTTTGTCCTTAGGATAATTTAGGTTAAGTAGTGTGTTAGCTTAGGGACTGATGACCTTAGCAGTTAAGTCCCATAAGATTTCACACACATTTGAACACTTTGAACCATTGGGCTTTCCTCTTCTCATAGAATCTGAATCACAGCATACAACCTATCTCCAGTTTTCGTTGTTGACTACGCTATTCCTCTTTATGTGCCGCTTTCTGTATATTCTTGTCCGATAATGTGTTAGAATTACACTGCTTATGTGATTTCTATTGTCATTTATCTGTAGCACATTCACACGTGCCGCCGCACAATATTTCATTTCTTTGTGTTGTTGGTAGATTAATTGTTTTTGAGCAGCTTTAGGTGATTTTCAATGTGATTATCAGGAATTCTATTACTCTTAAATATTTCACAAGCTGCGATATGGTCGCGAATAAAACAGTGATCCGACTATAGGATAAATTTCCTTTACTTTACGTCTACGGTCACAGTTTTTTTTCGTCACACTACCATTTTCGGTCCATAATGACCATCTTCAGATCTGTTTTATAACAACGTGTCCTAATGTATTGGAGCCGTAGTGGCCACTATGACTCCAGTATGTTATGACATGTTTTTTATAAAACAGATCTGAAGTTGATCATTATAGACACGTAGAAACCTGTAGCATGATTACAAAAAATTTGTCACCATAGACGTAACTGAAAGGAAATTTACTCTCAAATGTGTTCATGTTTGCTGGTACTATGTACTTCGACCGATATTACAAACCCTTGTACTTTTGCAGTGGTTAGTAAAATCAAAGGACCTTGTGCCATGTCGTAATAATTTTCGAAGCTGTATTCACGATGATCAGATGTCTTACAAGGATTACAGTTATCCCTGTCACCCATATTATAGTTCACATGTAATGATTTACACGCTCATTAAATTTTTTCGTCCACTTTCACAACGATCTACAATCTGTAGTCAAACATTTGTGCACGTTATTTTTTTCTATACATAGACACATATCATTGTTTACCTCTTTATTGCATTTTTTCTGTATATACGTATTGGAGTGCACAGCATTGAGGAATGCTTTGATAGTCAGTCAGTTTAAATGCTTACGGTCAAAGCGGAGAGACAATAATTTTGCAGAGTAACAAAGATGAATTAGTATGGTCTTTAATATGCATTAACATTTTAGCACTCCCTACTCAGTAAATTTAGGTTTTATTTATCTTTCTGTACTCGTTATTTTCCCTTTCTAATTGTTTAATTGCGATGGATATAATTGCAGAGAGCACCCGGACCATTATGACAATATTAGCAACATCCAACACAGCCTCAAACCCCAAACTCAATATTAATTATACATAAAATATCTTTCGGTATCCCTGAGGGTATTTCAGTGTTGAGTGGTGATTATATGCGTGTATTTCTTCTGTGGAGGTTGAAAAAGTCAATTCTCTGTTTTTCTTCTCCAGTTATTCACGTTTAGTTAGATTTGTTGCCATAATAACCATTTCAGTTTTCAAATTTGTGCTTCTCCAAGCCTCAACATTCAGTTAATTCAGAACTTATAAAATAATTACAGTATAAGAGTTTTTTATCCACATCTTAATTACGTTTCCAAAAAGCGGGCCAATCAACGGCGAAGGAAGTTGGAAACTAATCCCGAAAAACATCGCCCAGAATCTAGCACAAGAATTATTCACTTTCTCCACAGGTCTCAACAGGCCTTCCCACTAGATAGGTTTAATGAAACTATTAAGTTTTATAGGTGCAAAACAGAAAAAAACAATGTTACAGAATATTACAGCGCATGCCTTAACATCGTAAAACGCTTGCATATAATTTAAATGAAGACACCACAGTAGCATCTTTTCCACGTATCATATATCTATTTATTAATTTATCATATCACCTAATCGATTGAATACACGGCGTCTTTGCCCAGTCGCATATATTACAACCGAGTACCAGCTAATACCTAGGAAACCACTCCTGGGAAATTTACTCTTAATTGGTCAAATGTCAGATGTGTGTGAAATCTTACGGGACTTAACTGCTAAGGTGATCAGTCCCTAAGTTTACACACTACTTAACCTAAATTATCCTAAGCACAAACACACACACCCATGCCCGAAGGAGGACTCGAACCTCCGCCGGGACCAGCAGCACAGTCCATGACTGCAACGCCATAGACCGCTCGGCTAATCCTGCGCGGCACTCTTAACTGGTGTCGTTAAAAAAATTCAGCACCAGTGACAATTCAAATCCACAAAAGTCATCATCATAGAAACTGTACTACAGTCAACGCCCACCTTCGTCAATTGAAAGCAGCTGAAAATTTCGGGAAAATAGGGTACAAGTTTTACATATTAAATTACATCACACTAGCGCACAGGTCGGCCGCTGTGACCGAGCGGTTCTAGGCGCTTCAGTCCGCAACCGCGCTGCTGCTACGGTCGTAGGTTCGAATCCTGCCTATGGGCATGGATGTGTGTGATGTCCTTAGGTTAGTTAGGTTTAAGTAGTTCTAAGTTCTAGGGGACTGATGACCTCATATGTTAAGTCCCATAGTGCTTAGAGCCATTTGAACCATTTGAACCACTAGCGCACAAGTTACTGTCGGCACTCTCTTTGGAAGTTCAAATAAAAGGAAATTATTTGGTGGTTTTAATTTCAAGGGCGTCTACTCATGGCGGTCCAGTGTGGGCTATAATTATCGTATGGCAGCCAAACTTGATAGATATGATAATGCGTTAATATGAAACCGATATACGCTGGAAAAGCAATTAGTTCCACTTTTGTGCATGAGGTGCAAAATTGGCGCTGTGCACTGTTTGTACGAGTCTGTGACACCCACGTTGTCATTTGAGAAGCCATAACGTGAAGAATATGGCTTTTGAGAAGAGAGACCATGCGTTCTTAGCGAAGTTGTTTTCTGCGAAAGGCGGTAACTACAGTGCGGCGTTGATTGGGTATCGCTGAATGACGGATGTGAGGAGAGGCCCGATGTGTTTAAGTTGTTTACAGATGATGATGATAATGGTTGGTTCAAATGGCTCTGAGCACTATGGGACTTAACATCTATGGTCATCAGTCCCCTAGAACTTAGAACTACTTAAATCTAACTAACCTAAGGACATCACACACAACACCCAGCCATCACGAGGCAGAGAAAATCCCTGACCCCGCCGGGAATCGAACCCGGGAACCCGGGCGTGGGAAGCGAGAACGCTACCGCACGACCACGAGATGCGGGCTGATGATAATGACATTCGATAATATGCATGAGCGTGATGTGGTACCTGGAAGAGGAAGGCTCCCTATCCCAAAAAATGGTTATTGACGAGGTTGATGTTGCTGTAGCCGGCCGCGGTGGTCTCGCGGTTCTAGGCGCGCAGTCCGGAGCCGCGCGACTGCTACGGTCGCAGGTTCGAATCCTGCCTCGGGCATGGATGTGTGTGATGTCCTTAGGTTAGTTAGGTTTAAGTAGTTCTAAGTTCTAGGGGACTGATGACCACAGCTGTTAAGTCCCATAGTGCTCAGAGCCATTTGAACCATTTTTGATGTTGCTGTAACTGTCATGGAGCACTTTCCCCTGGTGGTGCCAGAGATAGTGCAGTGACGCAAGAATTGTCCGTCTCATGGTATACAGTACTGAATGTTTCCCGTTGACTTTACACCGGTATCTGTACAACATTCGGACGGTGCAGCAGTTGAAACGTCATGCTCTACAACAACGTTCTGAACTTGCTCCTCGTTTCTGGCACAGTTTGACTTTGTTGACTTGTGGCTAAGCCAGCCGCTCGGACAGAGCGGTTCTAGGCGCTTCAGTCCGGAACCGCGCTGCTGTTACGGTCGCAGGTTCGAATCCTGCCTATGGGCATGGACGTGTGTTATGTCCTTAGGTTAGTTAGGTCTAATTAGTTCTAATTCAAGGGGGCTGATGACCTCAGTTGTTAAGTCCCATAGCGCTCAGAGCCATTTGAACCATTTGAGCTTGTGGCCAGGCAATATTCTACGGAGTGCTGACGCACATTTTACACTACAGGGTCAGTGAATACACAAAACTGCCAAATTTGGGGTACTGTTTAACCAAATGTTGCGCACAAGAGCGATTACACTCGCATTATGTAACGTGTGGATTCAAAAGGGCCTGTATTCGCGGTCCGCTCTTCTCTTGGGAGAGGTCCTGTGAAGTGTACTGTGACGTTCGCGCTATTGAGGCCCCCTTGTACAGCATGTGACTCCTGCTTGGAAGCACACAGGTTAATAGAAGCCACTGTTTCAATGCAAGACGGGGCAACACCTCATGTCTTTCGCCCGGTTAAAGTTACACTTAACGCAAACGTGATATCTCCAAAGGTTTTCCAGATACATGACCTGCCGGCTCGCCTTATCTAAATTTATGCGACTTTTCGCTCTGGAGATATCTAAAAAAATACGTTTACCAGATTCGACCTAATCTGAAGCCAATATACAGAGACCTGTTGTTCAGATTCCACCAAAACTGTTGCGAGCAGCTGTTGATCACCTGATTTTACGAATGCAGGTGTCGACGTCTCCAGTTTTCATAATGAACAAATTGTGAAAGCTTTGGTTAGTAATAAAGTCAAAATTATGACTTTCTCACTTGTTTGACCTTTTCTGCCCATGTCCCGTTCCCAATGTATTACACATGGAAACCTTTCTAAACGTTTTTATTGCATTCACAGCTCCAAATTAGCACCTGGTGACCAAACTTGGAACATTTGCTTTCTTCTAGGGTTCTTTTCGGTTGTACATTAATACTTTAGCTAACACGTTTTGCAGCCGTACGAGATTTACAGCCCACACTGCACCTCTGTGAGTAGCTGCACTTTCATTATAACCACGCAATGTACAGAGTGGTCCATAGATCGTGACCGGGCAAAATATCTCATGAAATAACTGTCAAACGAAAAAAATCTTGTCTAGCTTCAAGGGGGAAACATGATGGCGCTATGGTTGACCCGCTAGATGGAGCTGCCATAGGTCAAACGAATATCAACCGCGTTTTTTTATACATGAATCCCCATTTTTATTACATATTCGGGTAGTAATTAAAGAAATATGAAAGTTTTAGTTGGACCACTTTTTTCGATTTGTGATAGATGGCTCTGTAATAGTCACAAACGTATACGAACGTGGTATCACGTAACATTCCGCCAGTGCGGACGCTATTTGCTGCGTGATACATTACCCGTGTTAAAATGGACCGATATCGTGTTGATGCATGGCTACAATGATCAAAATGCCCAACGGGCGTGTGCTATGTATGTTGCTCGGTATGCTGGACGACATCATCCAAGTGTCCGGACCGTTCGAAAGATAGTTGCGTTATTTAAGGAAACATGAAGTGTTCAGCCACATGTGAAACGTCAACCACGACCTGCAACAAATGATGATGCCCAAGTAGGTGTTTTAGCTGCTGTCGTGGCTAATCCACACATCAGTAGCAGACAAATTGTGCGAGAATCGGGAATCTTAAAACCACCGCTGTTGAGAATGCTACATCAACATCGATTGCACCCGTACCATATTTGTATGCACCAGGAACTGCATGGCGATGACTTTGAACTTGGTGTACAGTTCTGCCACTGGGCACAAGAGAAATTACGAGACGATGAGAGATTTTTTCACGCGTTCTATTTAGCGACGAAGCGTCATTCACCAACAGCGGTAACGTAAACCGGTATAATATGCACTATAGGGGAACGCAAAATCCACGATGGCTGCGACAAGTGGAACATCAGCGACCCTGGCAGGTTAATCTATGGTGCGGCATTATGGGAGGAAGGAGAATTGGCCTTAGCCGGCCGAAGGGGCCGAGCGGTTCTAGGCGCTTCAGTCTGGAACCGCGCGACCGCTACGGTCGCTGGTTAGACTCCTGTGTTGGGCATGGAAGTGTGTGATGTCCTTAGGTTAGTTAGGTTTAAGTAGTTCTAAGTTCTAGGGGACTGAGCCGGCCGGAGTGGCCGAGCGGTTCTAGGCGCTACATTCTGGTACCGCGTGAACCCTACGGTCGCAGGTTCGAGTCCTGCCTCGAGCATGGATGTGTGTGGTGCCCTTAGGTTAGTTAGGTTTAAGTAGTTCTAAGTTCTAGGGGACTAGTCCTATAGTGCTCAGAGCCATTTGAACCATTTTTTTTTAGGGGACTGATGACCTCAGAAGTTAAGTTCCATAGTGCTCAGAGCCTTTTGAACCATTTTTTTTATAATTGGCTCCCATTTTATCGATGGCAATCTACATGGTGCAATGTAATGTTCTACCGATGTTACTACAAGATGTTTCATTGAATGACAGAATGGTGATGTACTTCCAACATGATGGATGTCCGGCATATAGCTCGCGTGGGATTGAAGCGGTATTGAATATCATATCTCATGACAGGTGGTTTGGTCGTCGAAACATCATTTCATAGCCTGCACGTTCACCGACCTGACGTCCCCGTGTATCTTTCTGAGGGAAAGTTGCTATCGTGATCCACCGACAACGCCTGACAACATGCGTCAGAGCATTGTCAATGCATGTGCGAACATTACGGAAGGAGAACTACTCGCTGTTGAGAGGAATGTCGTTACACGTATTGCCAAATGAATTGAGGTTGACGGACACCATTTTGAGCATTTCATGCATTAATGTGGTATTTACAGGTAATCACGCTGTAACGTCATCCGTTCTCAGAAATGATAATTTCACAAAGGTACATGTATCACATTGGAACAACCGAAATAAAATGTTAAAACGTGCCTACGTTCTGTATTTAAGTAAAAAACCTACCCGTTACCAACTATTCGTCTAAAATTATGAGCCATATGTTTGTGACTATTACAGCGCCATCTAGCGCAAAGCTAAAAACGTGGTCCAACTAAAACATTCATATTTCTTTACGTACTACACGAATATGTAATAAAACTGGAGGGTTCCTATTTAAAAAAACGCAGTTGATAACCGTTTGACGTATGGCAACGCCATCTAGTGTGCCAACCATAGCGCCATCTGGCTTCCCTCTTCAAGCTAGACAAGTTTCGATCTTTGTAGTTTTTTCGTTTGATGCTTATTTCGTGAGATATTTGGCCCGGTCACGATCAATGAACCACCCTTTATATTTAACGTCCTGCACTACAATAGCTGACATCCATCTTCCATACACCAAAGACAGCCAATTTTCGTCGCCACGTATGAATTTTAACTCTCGCAAGTAATTCGATTGCTCGCTTTGATAGAACTAAGCTCAGTTAAAGTGTAAGCAGAGGTAAGCTCACCGTTAACTTACGTTGTATGGTGAACATACGCCTTGCTGAACTACTTTCGTGGCAGTAACAGAACTTGGAACTACCAGACGGAAAGGTTCCTTACCAGCAATGGAAACACCACTAAAGGCCGGAAGCGTTTGTATGTGGTTACCAGTCACATACCTCACTCCACACCGGATAATCCGCCACCTTTAGAAGTGGGGAATCGTTACTGCAGCTGGCCTACGCCGACAAACTTGCCTCCTGCAAGAAGACCCAGTAGCCAGTGTCCTCTCCGAAGCCGATCTCCAGACCAACGCTAGCGCACCTCCTGAAACTGGCGTATGCTAATCTTGCGCTCTCTCTTGACACGCCAAAGAAACTCCAGACAACCCAATTTCATGTACCGACTCTAGCTTACAATGTATCGATACGTTGTAACCTCTATAACTTGCGTAATCTTCGTCAACGAAACAATACCTCTCAAATGACTTACGACATTCTGGATTACCGGCAGTTGGTGTACTTAAACAACCTTTGCAACGAAACTGAATCTACAGGAATACTGTTCAAACTAAATAAGGTAAAAAACTTGTAAAGACCGTGTAACTGCAAAAGAATGAAGTACCACGTCACTAGAGCGTCCGAAGCTCCCTGAGGATGTTTGTGGACGCTGTTGTTGCCTATAGGAAGGCTGCAACGCCAGAAGACTAGCGGGATACGCGAGGAACTGTAGAGGGTCGACGATTGGTACAGTAGCAGGCAGCTGGCAGTCAGTCTTAGAATAGATCTCCACTTCGGTAACTTACTTTCAGGTGAACACCGATTTCTTTCTCGGCGTGAAGATTGTCCCGTAAAAAGCTGTCCACGTCCATCAGCTGAAGCCTTGGAATCGAAACCTCATTGCAACACAAAGAGATCACAAGTTGCAGTAACAACATGGCGCTGCTGCGGGGGATTTTGCATTTACGCCGCACATCGACAGAGAGACAGCTGAGTGATGTTTCTTCAGCAGCACACACAAGGTTATGCTGATTTTATCGTCTTACATTAAGGTGGGACCGGACCTCCACCTTCAACTCTGGAGACATCCAGAACTGATAGATTTGAAAATTTGAACAAGGATGACACTCCACGTTAAATCTATACAACTTTTCGTGTTTCAGTACCGGCTGCTTATAACTAAATTGACGGTGTTTCGAGCGGAGGGTTGGAATATGGACTGCATACATCTTAGGACGCTGAAACGTCGTAGGTATGTTTACTAATATTTGCATTCGCGGAGTATTCTAAAACATTAATAATGCTTCCCTCTACCACGTGAAAATATGTCGCTGTAAGCAATCATAGTGTGAAACGTTTCCTGTTTTGACGTCTGGATGCTGTTTGTTGCTTCGCGACGCGTATTCATTTCTTTTGTGGATTGAGTGTTGGTTTAAAGGTTTATGAAGCTTGAAGTTTTCCTTACGAAGTCCAATATGTATCAAGGAGAAACGCCGTGAGCTACAGGTACAATTGTTTTATCTCATCGAATTCCATAGCAGTGTTGCTTTGCGGGAACATTATGGACAGAAGCAGCTGGGAACATAAACGAGCTAAAGAGTATGAAGATAGTAACTGTTCTCGAAAGACAGATACCATTGATAACCGTGCAACTTCTCTAGAACAAATGATAATTAATTCAAACCCTCAGCTGCTGACAGGTGTTGTTGACGTACCTCGATGGGGAGAGTTGAAAATGTGTGCCCCGACCGGGTCTCGAACCTGGGATCTCCTGCTCGCATGGCAGACGTACTATTGTTTTGGTTGGCAGGAGAGCCTACACCATGTTACTAGAGGAGGCAGAAAGGCACGCGTTTTAGCTCACGCAGGCTGGCGTGAGGTCTCGAACAGGACAAGGAAATTAGAATTTAGAAAAACGGACGTAACTGTTGGAATACTTAACTTTAATCCGTTAATGAAGAACGTCGGTCTTGCCGGTACATGAATCAATATCAATAGTAACTGATAATGGCGCCTTGCTAAGTCGTAGCAAATGACGTAGCTGAAGGCTATGCTATACTATCGTCTCGGCAGATGAGAGCGTATTTCGTCAGTGAACCATCGCTAGCAAAGTCGGTTGTACAACTGGGGCGAGTGCTAGGAAGTCTCTCTAGACCTGCCGTGTGGCGGCGCTCGGTCTGCAATCACTGATAGTGGCGACTCGCGGGTCCGACGTATACTAACGGACCGCGGCCGATTTAAAGGCTACCACCTAGCAAGTGTGGTGTCTGGCGGTGACACCACATTCCTCCCCCCGCAAATCGGCGTACGGTGGTGGCATAAGGCTTCCGCCCGTCGTGGGGAGGACGCCATGTTCACGTATGCGACGAGGTGGGGAGCCTAACAACAGGCGAGGCTGTGCCACCCGCACCCTGCCATTCGGACCGCGGGGAGCTAGGAAACGCCTGAAAACCTGCTCCTGGGTGCACTCCAACATGCGGTGTATGCGCCCGCAGAGAGACAGGAGGGGCCGAAGGGTCGACATCCATCGGGTCGGGGCACCCGACGGGCGAAGACGACATATGGTCCGGAGCGGGCAAGAGTTCCATGTCGGAGGACATCCGGTCACGGGAAGCGATCGGCGGCGCGTGACCCAGGGAAGCGCCCGGCGGTTGCAGCGACGCGTCCACTGCGGACGTCGCCAACGGGAGAACAGGCGGCGGCGGCGGTGGCGGCGGCGCGTCGCCATGGGGCAAAATGGAAGGCAGCGTCGCTGAGGCGAGCCAGTAGATGGGTTCCCAGGGCGCTGACCGGACGGCACCGTCGCTGAAATCAAACGGCGAGCGGCAGATCCCATGCGACGACAGAGGCGCAGCTGGTTGAGATGCCGGCGCACCTCACCAGAGTCCCCCAAAACCAGATACATAGCGCGTCCGAGGCAGCGAAGAATGCGACCTTCGAGCCAACGCCGTGAACCTCGATAGTGGCGATAGTAGACAACGTCGCCTGGAGCCAAAGCAGGTGTCTGCCGCTGCACAGGAACCTAATGCAGCGGATGTAGCAAAGACATCAAAGTTCGATGATGACGACCGTGGAGCAACTCAGCTGGCGAGCGTCCATCTCGGGGCTGAGAGCGATATGCGGACAAAAAGAGCAATAACGCGTCCTTCCGAGAATGCGATTCTTTCAACTTCAACATCTGTGACTTGAAAATCCTGACTAATCGTTCACCGGCACCGTTTGACTGTGGCGAAAACGGCGCGGACGTCAGATGTTGAATACCACAGGCCTTGCAGAATGACTGAAATTCTGCGGACATGAATTGTGGGGCAGTGTCGGAAACAATAGTCTGTGGAAGACCTTCAATGGAAAAGATAGCAGAAAACGCTTGGATGGTGGCAGATGACGTCGTGGAAGACATCAGGACAACAAAAGGAAATTACTGAATGAACCTACCACAACCAACCATCGAGCATTCCAGAATGGACCAGCCAAATCGATGTGTGAGCGTTGCCACGGGGAAGTGGCTTTTGGCCATGCAAAGAATTTCCGCGGTGGAGCTGATTGTTGTTCGGCACACACCATGCAAGAAGAGCACATATTCGTAATCGCGGCATCGATTCCGAACCAAGTACAGTCCTGACGAGCAAGTTGTTTCGTTCTCATTATACCCCAATGTCCTTGGTGGAGAAGCTGTAAGACAGAGGACTGTAACGAACGTGGTACCACGACCCTGGACTGATCATCACGTTGTACAAAAAGTCTCTCCTGGTGAGCAAAAAATCGGCGAAGCAACGGATCCCAGATCCGTGAATTTGGCAAGGGCCATTGCGTAGCAACAAAACGCAGAACGGTAGCAAGGACAGGGTCAGCAGCTGTGGCTGTAGCGACACTACGAAAATCAATCGGAAACGATTCGACCACGTCATCGGTTTCCGCATCAATGAACATGCAAGCAAGTTCGGAGGAATCGAATGCTCTATCCTCAGCAACAGGAAAACGGGGCAACGCATCTGCGTTTCCGTGCTTAGCAGTGTACCGATACAAGATATCGTAGCGGTACTGCGAGAGGAAAATGGATCAGCGAATGAATTTCTGTGCTGTACGTGGAGGTACAGGCTTGTTCGGATGAAAAAGCGATGTCAAAGGTTTGTGGTCTGTGATGATGGTAAGGTGACGACCACACAAGAAATCATGAAACTTTGTAACACCAAATACGAGAGCGAATGCTTCTGTCTCGATCTGTGAATGATTTCTTTGCGCAGACGAGAGCAATTTGGACGCAAAGGCAATAGGGCGATCGTGCGATCCATCTTTGTGCGCAAGCACAGCACCGATCCCGATATCCGATGCATCCATCATCAACAAAAGGGGCTTCTTGGGATCGAATGGCGTAAGGCAAGTATTGGAAAGCAACGCCGATTTCAACTGGCGAAAGGTGAGTTCGCATTCCGTCGTCCAGACGAACGGAACACCTTTATGGCGTAAGCGATGGAGCGGAGCTGAAACGGAAGAGGCGTGTGGGATATAACGGTGATAATAATTAATTTTTCCCAGCACACTCTGTAGCTGCTTCAAATTCTGCGGCGAAGGCAAGTCTTGTATGGCACGGAGGTGCTCGGGACTAGGATGTATGCCTTGGGCATTGAGGACATGTCCCAGGTAGGGCAAGTCACGAGCAAAAAACACACATTTGTCCTTCCGCAAGTGAAGACCATTTTGTCGCAAGACCTGAAATAATGTTCTGAGATTGGCTAAATGGTCTTCTTCCGTCTTTCCGGAGATCACAATATCGTCCAGATAGTTTGCTGCAGTAGGGACCAACGCACGAACAGTTTGCAGATATTGCTGAAACAATACAGGGGCGGATGCACACCCGAATGGCAGTCGTTTGAATCGATACAAACCAAGATGCGTGTTAACCACCAAAACGCGCTGGGATCCTTCATCCACCGGTATTTGCCAGTATGCATCTGCTAGGTCCAACTTCGAAAAATATTTACCCTGGCACAGTTTGTCAAAAAGATCTTCCGGGTGGGGTAAAGGAAAAGTTGCAATCACTAGTTGTGGATTCACTGTTGCCTTGAAGTCCACACAAAGTCTCAATTTTCCCATAGGTTTTGGCAAAATTACTAAGGGTGATGCGCAGAGAGAAGCCTGCACACGTTCAATTACACCTTGTGATTCCAAATCGTGTAATGTTTTTGCGACCTGTAAGGGGTCCGTAGGCCCTTACTATAAGTTTTGCGACATCACTGGTCGACAGGACAAACAATCGATAGTGTGCATCGGGTGAGATAGTAATAGTGTGGTACGCGCTGTGGGCCGTGGCCATCGCCGTGGTTTAACCCCTTTGTGTTAGGAACATTCGGGAAAGTGAAAAGGTATAATTACTAGTGTGATTCAGTGATATTTTTGTGTCAATATTTGTAATTACGCTTCTACCTCGCCGGCATAATTTGGATTGCAGTGTTGGATTGCAGTGTTGGATTGTAGTGTTGGATTACAATGATTGAAACTGCATGTGACGATAATGAATAACCAAAGGGCCTGTGCTGAGATTAGCCATTATTAATTCTGTATGACGAAGGCAGTGGCTGTCTCCTTACTTTGTGTTTTTGTGATGAATATAGGTTGTTGATTAATGACGCTTTGTTGTCGTTCTTCTTGGCACCAGACATTTCTTTATTACAGCATTTGAGAAGGATAAAATGGAATGTAACATCTCCGTAGCAGTCCAATCCGATTGCCAGCCCATTAGGTACACGGTCACATTAATTATTATCTATTTGGGCTGCTATCAGATCCCGATCGAGCGGGATAAGTCAGTAGCTTAAACCGGAGTGTTACCCCCTTGGCTTACCGCGAAAGGACAAGTGCAATTTTCGGATAAATCATAAAGAACAATAGGTAATATTATCTTATTTAACGTGAGAAAAAAAAAATTCCAATGTTGGATCGAGACAGAGCATAAACTTTCAAATCGCGACAAGAAACAGTGCATTTTGAACAATACGAAGTAATAGCACCTTACGATTCTGACTAAGCTTTTTCTTGCCATTTTAGATGAGAATAATAGTGTCAATAAACTGTGTTAGAATGTGCATATGCGTAAATCCGCGCGAAAAACTGTGAAATGTGAACACCAGAGAAAGACACATGTGAACATTATCACGACAAACGGGCCAAGAATTCGTCACGAAAGCTTTACAGAAGTGTTTAATAGTAATATTGTGACTGAAACTGTTTTTTGAATAGTGAAATTCAGACAGCTTCATGCGGACCCATAAACTGGTATGCGGACGACAATTCGTGTGGCGACGCAATTGTTGAGTGACGTCACACAGACCCATGTAGCAGTTGTGCCAAAGAGTTTCGATCTGCGAGGTGATTTCACACATCATCCCAACTACCTGTGCAAAGAGTAGTTCAAGCACAGACGTACTACACCGAGCGCCGTCCCGACATCTAGCAGCCGAACTACAAACTACGCCCGCCTGCAGCGCCACGGAGCGGCCGACGGAGAATT
The DNA here is from genome assembly GCF_021461395.2 of Schistocerca americana. Lineage (NCBI taxonomy): Eukaryota > Metazoa > Arthropoda > Insecta > Orthoptera > Acrididae > Schistocerca > Schistocerca americana. Next base: position 497,403,606 of record NC_060126.1, on the reverse strand, counting down.
ACGACGTCCAGCCACAGCGAGCAGCGTGACTTCACGCGGTTCCGGCGGCAGTACAGCGCCACGCCCACTTCAAACGTCAAAACATCGCGACTCGTGGTAACGTCGGTTGGTGAGTGGAGACGACTGGTTGACGTAACATTAAATTGCAATGTGCAGTTTTCGCAGAAAATAAACGTTTGTAAACTGAATTGCGTGTTAGGAAAAGGACCCAATTGCAGTAATTTCCGAAAAGTTTGCGAGAAATACTCTGAAATTGAGCATACTTATTTATGCATACTGCGCTGTCTAAATGATAATTATACAGATATGCTTATTGTTTTTGGGGGATTTTATAGGTATAGATTTTATGAATAGTATGATTTATCTTATTTAAAACATTTTACATAAGCTGTGTATGTGAAAATTGATATTTGAAGTGATTAGGTTTTAAGAGTTGTTATGTTCGATGTTCTTGCATATTGTATCAATTTAGGGATTAATTGAAAAATATTTCAGGTACTGTTTGATTAGTTTCATGGTAATTAGGAGTGTTTTGGGTTACTAGAGGTTATTCTATATTACCTACCTGTGCATTAAAAATAAACAAACATGTCTACTGAAGATAAGCAGGTTTGTGAGGCAGTAGTTAAAAGGAAAGGGATAGGACAGGAAGACAGAGATGATTCAGGAAGCAGTGATTATGGAGTGTCATTAGATAGCCCATTAGCACATTCAACTAGTTATCCCAAGACACCGGAATAAACGATGAGAAATAAGTCAGTTTCAGAGGATGCAGATAAGTGGTCGATGGGGGTAGACTTAATAAAAGAAGCTTTTCGAGAAAGGGAAGAGATTTTTCGCAAATTCAGAGATTCATTAAAGAAAGATTTACAAGAATTTAGAGAACCACTAAAGGAAAATTTACGAAAATCAGTAAAGGAATATGTTCAAGAGACTAGAGAATCATTAAAGGAATATTTTCGAGAAAGAAGAGAAAGGAGGGAAATATTCTACAAATCACTAAAGGAAGACTTACAAGAAACTATAGTACAAGAGATCAAAACATCGTACATGAAGATGGAATGTAATCTGAAGAAGGAAATGCAGGAGTTACCAGAACGACTGAAGATGAACGTCGATGAGAGAGAGAGTAAGCTACAGGAGAATATAGACCAAGTCCAGGGAGACGTGGAAAAGATAGAAGGGAAGCTAACAAAAAAGATAGAAGACGATATCGAAGAAACTAAAGCCAAATTGGGAGAAAGAATCACCGAAGTGGAAACAAATTGCTATCATGGAATCGCCGAGGTGACGCAGGTGCGGAAACAATGTAATGATGCGGTTAAGGGGATAGGAAATAGGCAAAACCAATTGGCTGTCAATCTGAGAAATGCTATAGCAATGCGACGAGAAGAGGATAATCAGAGGGTTGCAATGGAAGGCGAGGCCTTCACTTGGGGAATCAAGAAGAAGGAAGGGACTAAGGTTCATGCAAAATCAAAGAAAATAAACTCTGAAATAAATAAATTCAACCACGTTTATAAGGGACCGTACAGGATTATAAAAATTGGTCATCCTAACACTGTGGAGTTGGAGTATGCACGGACAAAGAGAGTGCATGTTAAGGAACATGTGGAAAACATAAAAAGGTACTACTCACACGAGAACAGGGATAACCCAGATGAGGAAGAGGTACGTATTGAAGAAAGCTAGCAACTCTTTTGCTGGTATACCAAGTGGCGACTGGTACACTCCCAGCTGGGTGAGACTTTATTTCTAATTTCAAGTTTCACTCCTCTACCATCTTTCTCTATCCTTAGGTTAAGAAAATTAGTATAGTAGTTAGGATTGGTAGTGGTCATCCAAGTAATTCAGTCAGGAACCATGTAGTAAATTTGTAGTAGTTGCTGTTGATGTAGAGTGTGAGATGTCAGAGAATCAATAACTTAAAAAAGCTCAGTTTAGTGTGAGTAAATAACCAAAATTAATAATGCCAGAAGGAATAAAATGAGAACCATATCAGAAAGCGAATGTTTACATGATGTCGTGGTAAGCTAATTGGTTAAACAAGAATTTGGTTAATCTTATAGAGTTGTTTTATGAGGCATGAAAAGGTCAAACTGTTGTAAGAAAATTGAAGTAATGTATCAGCTTGTAAGTAGATGAACATATATAGAAACAAGTACACAAGGAGATAGTTGTTCGGATAAATGATGTGAAATATGATAAATGGAGAGGCTAAGGAGCCTGAAGTAGTATTTTTATGTGGTTATTGCAGCGAATATGGAGAGTTGATGTAGGTTGAAGATATATATGCAGTTGAAGTTGCGGTTAAGTTGAGGGAGTTATGTGTAATGACGTATATTGAGTATGAGAGGTTTGAAGTGTTGAAGTATATGGAGGATTGATATAGGTTGAAGATATATATGTATTTGCAGTGAAGTTGGTGTTAAGTTATGTGTAATGAAGAGTATGGAGTATGAGATGTTTGAAATATTGAAGTATGTCATTTAGCACATGAGCAACATCTGTTTGCAAGTTATTTGTAGGTATACATGTTTATCTGAAGTATGCTGATAAAACAAAATGTAACTAATGAATAATTAGTAATTCATGTATCCAATTAGCTATTATGGTTATACGTAGTTCAAGCTTTAGAAGCAGAATTCTGGCACTGAGTAATGAATCACAAATATCCATATAGTGGATTTAAATTAGTGTGAATATAACAGGAGATATTGTACCTCTCATCTAAGCTTTCTTGATAACAATTCACATATGGAAGTAATGTTTGGCAAAATGAAATGATCAGTAGTTCAAAATTTTTCATTGGATGACCACATTAGTTGTAGTGTTGCAAATAATTATGTAAGACATGCTTAGCGGTACAATGTAGCATTTAAATTTATGGAATCTGTAATGAATAAGTTGTGAATTTCTTCCTTAACTTTTATAAGTGTTGGCCAAGTGAGTTATAAATTAGTGTGGTAGTAGTATGGACGGCACGGAGCCCGCTGAAAGGACGGCATACCAAAGGGGTAGCTGGCATTCAATGTATAAATGTCATATTTTGTCTCAATTTCAATTTGCTTGTGTTAAAGATTTAAATAAGTTGTGATTTTTTCTTCCTTAACTTTTATGTGCGTTGGGGAGGGAGTTATAAGTTAGTGTGGTAGTAGTATGGACGGCACGAACCCCGCTGAAAGGACGGCATACCAAAGGGGCAGCTGGCATTCAATGTATAAATGTCATATTTTATCTCAATTTCAATTTGCTTGTGTTAAAGATTTAAATAAATTGTGATTTTTTCTTCCTTAACTTTTATGTGCGTTGGGGAGGGAGTTATAAGTTAGTGTGGTAGTAGTATGGACGGCACGAACCCTGCTGAAAGGATGGCATACCAAAGGGGTAGCTGGCATTCAACTAGTTTCTTTTCTTGTGTTTGCTATAGCAAGTTATAACAGATATGTAGTTAATGACCATTGAAAGTGAAAAGTTTTTGGAAATTTTTGATAAGATAAGTTCATAAAAAAATATTTACCATGCTATGTTAAGTAAGTAGGATTGATGTTGTGTGTTATTTGGACAATGCCATATTTTTGAGATGTAATAACTTTTTGTAGAATATTATTGTAGAGGCAGCCCACTACCGGAGTCAAGGATTTTCTTGGTGATTGTAATTTCATTACTTATTTGCACTGTGTGTTTTGTTCATATGTAGTCTATGTCAAATTCCCTAGCCGATTCTTTTACGCCTGTGGCTTCGAAGAAGTTTTCGAGGGCGGGGATGTAAGGGGTCCGTAGGCCCTTACTATAAGTTTTGCGACAGCACAGGTCGACAGGACAAACAATCGATAGTGTGCGTCGGGTGGCGAGAGCGAGAGCGAGTGTTGAGATAGTAATAGTGTGGTATGCGCTGTGGGCCGAGCCGGGTGGAGGTCTGTTGCTGGAATGCAAGACCGTACCGACAAAGGGAGTGGCCATCGCCGTGGTTTAACCCCTTTGTGTTAGGAACATTCGGGAAAGTGAAAAGGTATAATTACTAGTGTGATTCAGTGATATTTTTGTGCCAATATTTGTAATTACGCGTCTACCGCGCCGGCATCATTTGGATTGCAGTGTTGGATTGCAGTGTTGGATTGTAGTGTTGGATTACAATGATTGAAATTGCGTGTGACGATAATGAATAACTAAAGCGCCTGTGCTGAGATTAGCCGTTATTAATTCTGTACAACGAAGGCAGTGGCTGTCTCCTTACTTTGTGTTTTTGTGATGAATATAGGATGTTGATTAATGAAGTTGTGTTGTCGTTCTTCTTGGCACCAGACATTTCTTTATTACAAAATGGAATGTAACATCTCCGTAGCAGTCCAATCCGATTGCCAGCCCATTAGGTACACGGTCACATTAATTATTATCTATTTGGGCTGCTATCAGATCCCGATCGAGCGGGATAAGTCAGTAGCTTAAACTGGAGTGTTACAGACCTCATCACGCAATGCGTCGGGAACATTTCGCGCTCTGAAAAATTTCGGTTGTGTGTTTACTTTCAGTTCCAAATGTGCTTTATAGTCTTAGCGCAACCAAGGCCCAGTGCAAAAATGTCTGCAAATTCTTCACATAGACAGGAAGCACTGTCTGAAGGCACAGTCTGGTTCACTGATAGGACCTGATTTACTATAGACAAGTTAAACAACTTTAATAAATCGAAACCAAACAAGTTCACTGCAGAAGAAGAACGAAGGACGTAAAATGACACAAGTTTTGTTTGTCCTTTGTATGTTGCAAGAAGGCTGCACTGTCCTAACACAGGGATCTTTCGACCTGAATAGCTAGTTAACTTAACAATTGCAGCACGCAACGGACGTGTGCCCAGCAGTTTGTAAGTGTCTTGATTGATCACTGAAACTGCAGCCCCGGTATCGAGCTGGAATGGTATCACTTTGCCGTTAATGTCCAAGTCCATTAAAAGTTTATTGTCCCGCTGACGACAAGAGCGACTGTCTCGTGCAACGTGAACTGACACTGATGCAGACTCACGTGCGACTTGATGGGATTTCCAGCAATGTCGACGCACACTATTTGTGGGGCGAACACAGTCACTGTTAGAGAGAGTAGCAGTGGGCGGAGTGGAATGAACTACACGAATTTCCATGGGTGAAGTTTCATGAGCCTGAGTATCCTTGGTTCGAATTCGGTGTGAAGCAAAGGGGCTGGAATGGTTTTGAGTTTCTGTTCTGAGGTTTTTCTGGCAAACACTCTGAACATGTCCTTTTTTTATTACAGAAAAAGCAAATAGCCTGGCGTGACAGGCAATTTTCACGCGAATGTCTAGTAGCACACCGCGGGCATGATTTTAGCACTGCATTTGCTTGCCTGCGCGACACACGTGGCTGAGAGCCTGGCAGCAGCGGCGCGACCGGGCGCGAGGGCGGTTTCCTGCTCCGTGCAGCTCGCCCGGCGGGCCGGTTAACCTGACACATGGCTGGTGAAGTTTCAAATGATTCCTGAGCAAAGTCAAGTGTATCCTGCCTATCCGATATGTCCATCGCTTGTTGAAGGGAGGGATTGACTAGTTTCAAAATCAGTTCCCTTATACGAACATCAGAAACGTTCTGTGCAATTGCATCACGTACCATAGTATCTGAAGAAGGGAGTCCACATTGACACTCAAAAGCACAATCCCCAGTAAGGCCTTGCAAGGTTGCAACCCACTTTAGATTAGTCTGACCAGCCGTATGTTTTGTACGAAAGAAGGTATACCTTTTCGCAACTACATTGACTGATTCTTTCAAATATGCATCTAATGCAGACAAAATTTCGTCCTAGTACTGAGTTGCTACGTCGCGTCGGGGAAATAAGTTTACTATCACATGGTACGTTTGGACGCCGACCGATGGTAACAAAAAAGGCTGCCGCTTGTTTCCTTGAATTCTGTAGACAGCGAGATGGAATCCAAATTGGCGTGACCACTCCGTCCAGCTTTCCAGTTCAGCATCAAAAGGTCGAAAAGTTGGAGCAACAGCGTGTTGTGGCTGCGTGAGGGGTGGAGCGGCGGCTGCCGCTTCGTTTTGGATTGCCCGTTGACCCTGGTCGAGCTGTCCAAGGGCAGCCAGTAAGGCCTGCGTCTGCTGATTCTGTAAGCGATAAAATTCAGACAGTGCATCTGAAGATTGTGGCGAAGCCATTACACAAGTAAATCAGGGCAATTTAAGGAAGAACGCGGTTTTGCCTCGTCGCCTATGTTTTGGTTGGCAGGAGAGCCAACACCGTGTTACTAGAGGAGGCCGAAAGGCACGCGTTTTAGCTCACGCAGGCTGGCGTGAGGTCTCGAACAGGACAAGGAAATTAGAATTTAGAAAAACGGACGTAGCTGTTGGAATACTTAACTATAATCCGTTAATGAAGAACGTCGGTCTTGACGGTACATGAATCAGTATCAATAGTAACTGATAATGGCACCTTGCTACGGCGTAGCAAATGACGTAGCTGAAGGCTATGCTAACTATCGTCTCGGCAAATGAGAGCGTATTTCGTCAGTGAACTATCGCTAGCAAAGTCGGTTGTACAGCTCGGGCGAGTGCTAGGAAGTCTCTCTAGACCTGCTGTGTGGCGGCGCTCGGTCTGCAATCACTGACAGTGGCGACACGCGGGTCCGACGTATACTAACGGACCGCGGCCGATTTAAAGGCCACCTCCTAGCAAGTGTGGTGTCTGGCGGTGACACCACAACTATCCTTTCTTTTGTTAATCTTATTTTGTTCTATGTCGTTCGCTGAATTTGTTCGTGGCGGACGTCCGATGACACCCATTCAGGTTGTTCGCTCATCCACTCGCTTAGTTTTTTTATTACAGAGGGTAGCTAAACCGTCTGACAGAACACAATGAGCTACCGTGCCGGCATCCATCTGAGCCACCGAGGACACAGACGAATAGCGCGACTGCAGGCACTTATCCCTTGCACACTTTCCGTGACACCCACATTCCCAACTGTCCACAATCTACATACGTAGTGTTCCTAATAGATACTTTGCCCATTCACACATTACTCGCGCCCACTAAGGTGACGATTCCCGTAAGAGTTCGGGCAACCTGTGCGCATTGGTACACCTGTCAAACGTCACCCTAGCAGGCGCGAGTAATGAGTGGATGGGCAAAGTATCTATTAGGAACATTACGTATGTAGGTTGTGGACAGTAGGGACTGTGGGTCCGACGGGAAGCGTGCAAGGGATAAGTCCCTGCAGTCGCGCTATTCATCTGTGTCCTCGGTGGCTCAGATGGACAGAGCGTCTGCCATGTAAGCGGGGGATCCCAGGCTCGAGTCCCGGTCGGAGCACACATTTTCAGCCGTCCCCATCGAGGTATGTCAACAACACCTGTCGGCAGCGTAGGGTTTCAATTAATTATCATTGAGCTAAGGAGTTGTGATGAATGAACTTGAAGAAACTGGTGAATTAATTGGTGTACCACGGAGAGAGAGGCGGCCGATTCCAGAGACAGTTATCGATGACGTTGTTGTAGCTATAGCCGACCGTTCAGCAAGTGCCTCAAATTCTGCAGCCAGCGCTCTAGCTGTGTCACATGTATTGTTTCTCCCCCGGTCGACATTTAGAAACATTTTGGGACGCATTTGACACTAGTAACCCTACAAGATTGAGAATGTGCTGCACATCAAGCCAGAAGACAGACAACAACGCCATGACTTTGATCTATGTTTTTTGCCATTCATGGAAATAGGTGACATGTGGCTCAGGAATATTCTCTGGATGGCAGAGGCACATTTTACTCTGCCTGGTGCCGTGAGTGCCCAGAACTCTGGAACATCCGGTTCTGTTACCCCACATGTTGTGCACGAACGTCAGCTGCACTGAGCATATGTGACTGTGTGGTGTGGCTTCACAAGTTCTTTCATTCTCGTTTTTCTTAGAGAGATGTCACCTTGCGGGCCTATTAGGTGCATAGTGATCTTTATTTATTTATTTAGCGTATGGCTAATACAGACATATCATGAAATTACATATACATATGTACATATTGACACACAAGAAACTTACGTTTGTCTTTACAACTGAATATCCAGTCCTTCAATCCAGCGCACTGCATCTGGAGTTGCTAGCAGGAAGTCCTCTTTGGCGCCGTGATAGGCTCGAATCCTGCATTCACTGACAATGTGGTGAACAGTCTCGTATGGAGCCCCGCAGTCACAAGCTGGATCAGGCAGCTTGTTCCACTTGAAGAGAGCATCCCTGCATCGCCCATGGCTGGTACGGATTCTGTTGAGAGTAGACAACGTCTTGCGTGGTAAGTCGAATCCACTTGGAAGTTTAGCACCTGAGAAGATGTTATGCAGGTGCACATCTGTCACTGCTTCCCACCGACCTTTCCATTCTTCAGCATTAACAAGAAACATTGCATAGTGATATTTTCACTATATAAAAACCTCATTGTGCAAACATGATTCCAGATGTCCAACAACACAACTGAGTCCACATCACTGTGACATACATATTTTGACGACACCGCATTTCCCTTACCTGAAAGAAGATTTGTTTCAGAAACCTTCGGTAACGACGGTATCACCTCTAGGCAATTTCAAGACATGTTGCGCCGGCCGAAGTGGCCGTGCGGTTAAAGGCGCTGCAGTCTGGAACCGCAAGACCACTACGGTCGCCGGTTCGAATCCTGCCTCGGGCATGGATGTTTGTGATGTCCTTAGGTTAGTTAGGTTTAACTCGTTCTAAGTTCTAGGGGACTAATGACCTCAGCAGTTGAGTCCCATAGTGCTCAGAGCCATTTGAACCATTTTGAACCAAGACATGTTGCCATATTGATGTCCCGACCTGAAACCATGTGACTTCTGGTTGCTGGAAAATCTGAACGATTGTATCTACCAGGGATGTGTTCCGATTCTTATAGATCTGAAGGACAGTATACGACCACAGACCGTTCTCATTACAGCGGATTTGCTGAGAGCAACTGTCGACAATGCCTTATGAAGGACGCGGCATGTCGCTGAGTCGGAATGCCATATTGAACACATGCTGTAACCTACATACATATTCTAACAAATGTGCCAGCACCACTTTTATCATGCGTTTGATCGTTTTTCCCCTTCTCCTTCACACCACATTCTGACTAGTTACAGAGTCACATTTTCACCTGGTAGTAGAATATTATACTCTTCACGAGCATCAATTAATGAACATATCTACTATATTTCAGCGTCTTCGGTATGTACAGCCGGCACTGTAGCACTCGGAAAACAGTCAGTTTAATTATAATCTACTGGTATTTTAGGAAAGCGTCACGGTTTTAAAGTAGTTCACATTGGTGGTTCAAATCAAAATTGCGCCTTTACTGTTCGATCGTGCTCCCTGGCTGTGTCTTCAGTATTCGCTTTCTCAATTAATACACATTATTACCCTAGCAGTGCTGTCCGCACTGGAGCAGATAAGCCGTCTTCAGAGGAAAACCGTTATCAACATATACGATGACCTTAGTGCCTTTCTGGTATAAAAGCAAATGGAGTAAGTGGAGTAAACGACGGGAAATATGTTGGACGCAATTGTCCTTCTTCAATCGTAGGGACAACACGTGCAGTGTGCCCCTGATTTGTTGCGACAAAGTTCGAGGGATTGTCGAAGGTACCTTGAGGAACAAATCGATGATATGAGTCCATGTCCGCAAATGTCATCCAAAGATACTACAGAGGGCCAGAGTTAGCCTTTAGGCCGCCCCTCCACTTTCAATTTACGTGGATCATTCAAAAATTAAAGAGACAAATTGGTGTCGGGAAAAAGCTATTAGCAGGGCAAGTTTGATACTTTTATGGCTTTACGTCGGCATCACTGGGTTGAGCCCTGATCAGCTGATGTATCAACACTGTTTTGTTTATAATCTCAAAAATACGTGTCAAGATGGCGAGTCCGTTTGAAAAGTCCACGTTACTTGAACTAAGTTCCATTATTCGTTTTTTACTAACTGAAGGCGAGAAACCAGTGAATATATACCGTCGAATGTCTAAAGTTCATAGTGAAGGTTGCATAAATCTTGCAAATTTTTACAAGTAGGTAGAGCAGTCGCGAAATGATCGCGACTCAATGACTGACGAACACCGTTCTGGTCGACCAGTTGCAGCTTCAGCCCCCTCAGTTGAAAGTCGAATTGATGACATTATCCGTGCCGACCGCCGTGTGACTCTGAAAATGATAGTTGATAAGGTTCAAGTAAGTACTGGTACAGTTCATAACATTATCTGTAAGAAAGTCAAGTACCGCAAAACATGTGCAAGATGGGTCCGAAAGGAGTTGCCGCGGCTACACAAGGGAACAAGCTTAAGAGTGTGCACAGAGCTAAAGGAGCGTTATGAAAGAGAAAGTGAGGCTTTCCTCAACAAAATTTGAACTCGTGGAGAAACTTAGGTTCAGTATTACGAGCCAGAATCAAAAAGACAAAGCATAGAGTGGAAGCACACCAACTCACCTGTCAAGGAAAAATTCGAAAGCCAAGCATCGTGAGGAAAAGTCATGTTGATGGTGTTTTGGGATGCTGAAGGCCCAGTTTTTTGTAATTATCTCTAAGAGCAGCGTGCAATGAACAGCCATTACTACTCGGACTTGCTTTCAAACAAGGTGAAGCCAGCCATGAGAGAGAGAGAGGTAGTGGATCTCAGAGGAGAGGTGTGATTCTCCAGCAAGACAATGCACGTCCTCTTATTGCTCAACTAACCCGTGAAACCATAGACAAAATGGGCTGAGAAGTACTGCCTCATCCCCCTTACAGTCCTGATTTAGCACCTAGTGATTTCCCTTTGTTTAGTGCAATGAAGGAGGCACTACGCGGGAAGAGGTTCCAGGACAACGACGACGTGAAAGAGTTTGTGGGAAATTGGTTCAAACATCGAGATAAAGAGTTCTCAGCAGCCGGAATAAAAAATATGGCAGCCTGTTGGAAGAAGTGCATAAACGTTCAAGGGGATTATGTTGATAAGTAGAAAAAGTAATGTTTTGTAAAACAAAACGCGTTTTTCTTCAGACCAGTTTGTCTCTTTTATATTGAATGACCCTCGTACATAGTTTTCGTACGCTGACGACCTATACGTGTAACGTCTCGCGATGTTTTTCGTAATTCAGTGTTCGCGACTGAATGCCACTATCGCCAGTGGAGCTGCTGCATAGACAAACCTTGTCTCCCATCAATGCGATGGTATGTTGTCTTCTTGGATGACGGTTTCGGACTCGGGTTTCCATCTGCAATACTGAAAAACTGCGGAGATATAAAAGTGTCCCAGGAGAAAAGTAAGCTGGGGGTGGAAAACTGTCTCTGAAATCGTCATCTACCGAGGCAACCGAGGATCGCATTCATATGAGACGAGGACTTTCTACGCAGCAGTTAGCTCCACCTTCTCCATTGACAATCGTGGCTGTCACTCGCGATCACAGAATAACAAATAACATTGTGAGATATTCTGCCTATGGTCCGTCAGCGTACAATGTCGACGTACCTGTGCATCCGCACTGAAGAAACTGGGTCCATTGCGAATCAGTTATATAAATTCGTGGTGTCTGTTCTTTTGCGCTGCTCAGGTACCTGCGACATCCTGTGGGAATCTCAAGAGTAGCGAGCATGGAGGGTATGGACGGGGACTGTGGATATGTGGCGCTCGGTGGGGTGCGTGGATTGGCCGCGAAGCGTGCTGAGATAGTCCGCGCAGTTGCGATAAGACTGTGTCCCGGATGGCACTGTGTTTAACACATCTGCCTAGTCACAGGAGATATACGAGGGTCACTCCAAAAGGAATGCACACTAGTTTTGTAAAAATTCGCTTTTCACTCTGCATGTGTGGAAGTTTTACAGTGTGTACATACATCCTTTCCGCTTGTTTTCAAACTTATTTCAACCTGTTCCCGTGAGCAGCGCCGTCATAGCATGTCTTCAGGATGGCTACTACACTTGACGTTCGTCAGAAGCAACGTGCTGTCATAGAATTCCTGTGCTGTGAAAATGAGACAGTGGGAAACATCCATAAGAGGTTGAAAAAAGTGTATGGAGATGCTGCTTGGATTGCAGTACAGTTAGTCGGTCGGCAAGCAGGTTACGTGATGAGAGCGGGCACGGCAATATTGAGGATTGTCCTCGCAGCGGCAGGCCTCGTACTGCACACACTCCGGACAGTGTGCAGAGAGTTAACGAATTGGTGACTGCTGACAGACGCATCACAGTGAACGAATTGTCACGCTACGTCGGGATAGGGGAAAGAAGTGTTTGCAGAATACTGAAAGTGTTGGCGTTAAAAAAGGTTTGTGCCAGGTGGGTTCCCAGGATGTTGACAGTGGCTCACAAAGAAACATAAAAAACGGTATGCAGCGAACTTTTGGAACAGTACGAGAATGGTGGAGATGAATTTCTTGGAACAATTGTGACAGGTGATGAAACATGTCTCCATCATTTTTCACCAGAGACGAAGAGGCAATCAATGGAGTGACATCACCCAAAGTCACCCAAAAAAAAAAAAAAAAAAAAATCAAAACCACACCTTTTGCTGGAAAATTTTTTCGGTTCGGAAGGACTTTTTCTTGTTGACATCATGCCAAGTGGAACCACCATAAATTCTGATGCATATGTGAAGACACTGAAGAAACTTGAAGCTCGACTAAGTCGTGTTCGACCACATCGGCAAAAACGTGCAGTTGTGCTGTTCCACGTCAATGCACGGCCACATGTCAATCAAAAAACCATGGAAGCGATCACAAAACTCGGGTGGACATCACTGAAACACCCACCTTTCGGTCCTGACGTGGCTCCATGTGACTGTCATTTCTTTGTGAAACTGAAAGACTCTGTTCTGGAACAAGGTTTCAAGATGATGACTCCGTTGTGCATGCTGCCAAACAGTGGCTCCAACAGGTTGGTCCAGAATTTTACCGTGCGGGTATACAGGCGCTGGTTCGAAGATGGCGTAAGGCAGTTGAGAGGGATGTAAATTATGTGGAGAACTGGAAATGTTGTTCCTATAGGATGTATCTACACGCTGTAAAACTTTCTAGCATGTAGAATAAATGATGGATTTAGAAAATAAATAGTGTGTATTTCTTTCGGAGTGATCCTCGTATGTTTCGAATCCTAGGCCGCTACACATTTTCAGTCGTCGCTGCCAATTCCGCGTAATGTCCCCAGGCAGCTGGCATCAGTAATCTTTTCCTTTCTCGCCCCCTCCACATTCAGATTACATATTACGTATCACAGCTACGGATTCAGCTTGGTGTCTGTTCTTTCAGACATGTCTCATAATTTTGTCTAGCAGCTCTCCCTTTCTCTGTCTCTCTCTCGATCTATCTATGTCTCTCTCCCACACCCTCTTCCCTTGCATGTGTTATTCTTCTTTTTTTAGTTTTTCTTACATGTCTACTTTTTAATTCCATTTCCCTCTCTCTTTCGATCTATCTATCTATCTCTCCCACACCCTATTCCTTTATTCTTCTTTTTTTTAGTTTTCTACATGTCTACTTTTTAATCCTTTGCCGATGCTTCATTGCTGTCACATTCCACTTTTGCCTTCACTAGTCTCTCGATCACCGTGACCGACACGCGAGAGAGTGCCGGTCGCTACGTACCCGCGAGACACCGCACCCGCTTTGGACTTGCCTCCGGCGCCGCGGCTGCCTCGCGCACGCGCACTGCGCCGCCGGTGCCCGTGGCGGCGGCGGCGGCGGCGGCGTCGGTCGGCGGCAGCGGGCCGTCAGTTGTGGCGCCACGACGCCAGCGGCCACCGACGCCGACGCCTACGCTCCCTGTTCGGCCAGCGCGACCCACAGCCGCGCCGAGTGGCGTCTACCTACCGCCGGCGGCGTCGCCCGTACCTCGCACCACCTAACGGGCCATTCGACAGACGCGTGGTCGCCAACAAGTGATCCGTCTGCTGCGTTCTCTCCTTAGAATCAACTAGCACACAGTGTGAAATTTAACCCAAATCGTCACCACCTCATTACTGTGGCTGATACTAAAGTGGTTCATTGTCTTCAGACGTGACAGCTGCCAATTTTTTTTTTCCTAGTGAAATTTTCTTTTCTATTAATATTCTCACCCTTCATTGCGCTACGGAACAAATAAAATGAGTCGAAGCTAGTTTTTAATTTTGTCTCGTATAGGAAACGGTCGTAAGCTCAGTGCGATAAAGTGCACATGGGACAGTGACAGTAGCTACTAACTACTCCTATGAAAATTCACTGAATTGACAACGTATTATATGTACGTAAAACTGAGTATTCTGTGTCGTTAAGTGTTGAACTGTGATTCCCACAGCTACGTTCTGCGCAAGTGCGTTTCTTTTTATTACTTCGCTTTTCAGATCGTGCTGTTGTCATTTTTTTGTCTTTCTTAGTGGCAAAATACCCTGACGGAATATACACTCATCCGCAATGCTTACAAAAAATTTTACCGGATATTTTAGTTGGTAGTAACTGACATTTCTCTCTCGGGCTCAGGGTGAAAGGCACTGAACGAGCACGTGTGAAATTGCGTGCCACATCTTGCCCCGTTCAAGAAGTTCCCGCAAATTTTCTGTGTACCAGTCTGCAATATAGTGCACACGCGAGTGAATTTTCTCCCAGCTGTATGAATGTGGTGATTTCGTAACGTTGTGCGTCCATTACTGTATCGTCCGTGTCCCTTGAGTGATTTAGAGCGACCTAAGTAAACCTGTGAAGCTAACCCAGTAATTGTGTAGGGTAAGACTATGTCAGCACCTGTGAAGGAGTTGCTCTGTTTCGAAGCTGCGGAACACACTCTGGACGACGTTCAGCGGTAAACGCCTTCGAAGAGACGACGACGTGCGCCACCAGGATGACTCGCCCAGCGGCCAACTTCAGCCTGCGAAGGACGCTCAACGTCGCCTCTGTCTGCATGGCGCTCCTCACAGGTCAGTCTGCTGCTCGCTCCAGTCACGGCTCCAGCATTATGGAGCCGTCCTGGTGAATGCGCGAGATGTCTACTGTCTTTCGCGGCCAGTGGCAACGGGAATAAAATTATTTTGGGCATAAAATCATGATACAGTAAAACACTAAAACAACTAAACCACCGACGTGTCGACCTGTTTGCTGTCATCCTCTTCAGGACGACATTCTAACAATTATCTCCCCTGAGGTGTCCCGCTGCAAAGCCGGTCGAAACGATGAAATATAAGTTATTTTGTGTTCTATAACGACACGGCCCAGGATTGGAAACATTTTTGTTCAATGTGTGGCGCTGTTCAATGAGAATTATGCCTAGTGGTATTACAAGGATGGCCTGCATCCATGCTATTTTCGCGAATTCATAGCGCCTGAAAACTCTTTGAAATCACAGTGAAGTGTCAGAATAAGATATTTTTCTATGGGTGTCAGGTCTACTGAGTTTATTGTAGAGGTACCCGTACCTTTACAAATCCACTGAACGAAAATCTCTGCCTGACCACCTGACTATATTGCCTATAATATATTATTGGCTTAACAAAATCACGTCATGACATATGTAAGTAAAATCGTGTATTAACAGTTATCACAGAATATGAGAAGACCAAATTAAATAATGGCAATATTAGTTTTGCGTTCCTCAAAACAAAAAAAACACACACACACACACACACACGCACACGCACACACGCGTGTATATTGCACATCAATGATTCGTTTTGCAATCACGTAGCAATCTGTGTTCCCACAGTTCACCTAATTCCATGTAGAAATCCATCATGTATCACAGTCTTGTTACAGTTAAGTAGTAGTGTTTTCATGTTTGCGCTATCTCAAAACATTATTATGAAGGCAATATACACATTGTCTCTAACGTCTCGCATCCTATACCACATTCTTAGAGTATATTACTCATTTCATCACATTTTGCAATTTATCTTCTCAATGCAGGTACCGTTTCTATTCGTCCATACTTACTGTGCTCCTTATGAACGACACGCCACGTTTCATTCGTTCAGGGAAAGACTTTTGTCTATTTCATCCATACCACTCTCCATTTTTACCAAATAGCTTTACTTCTTAACCAACCAACCATACTAAACGTTTATAATATAAATAGCCACCTGCAAATGTTATATTTTATTTAATCACCGAAATAATAAGGCTTGTACTACGGCTCCATTCCTCACATTCGTTGTAGCTATGTCAATATACCATACGTTTTCCACAATATGCTGTTTTACGCAGGACGAGAACCTGGTATACAAACGATCAAATTTCAAATGAAAATCGCTACGACCCCTACGCAATAGCACGCCTTCTGCAGCTTCTCTAAATTTTAGGGTGTAACAGAGTTGTTGTGAACCATGACCCTGCTAAACTTTTTCCGTGGGTGTCGTTTACCTTCATAACTGCTTCAAGCAAATACTTCCACTTTTAAAACGTCTTTAACATATGAATTCATATGATGAAACCTTACTATTCTCACTATTTTAATCATTTCGGGAGAGCATCTATCTGAGGGTAATTTCAAACGCTGGAAACAGTCTTTGAATGTATGTACGAATGCTTGTGGTATAAGAAACGGATAGCTTAATAATATAGATCCATGTGTGGAACCTAATTCCTACAAAGACGACAACATATCGTTCGGTCTACTACTCTGTATTTTAGTAGTGTTATGACACTGATATTCCAATTTTGTGTGCCATTTATACGTAATACAACAATTTTGTAATAAAAAAATCGTGCATTTCTGTGTAGTTTTCTGGTTGATACGGTACACCACAAAACACTTGTTCTACTAGCGACCAATACATGACAGATGAAGGGGACATACACGCTCTGCCGTTTCCAATCGCGTATGATGTTTTCTTTATTAACTGTCATCGGTTTGCACAATTTACATCATAAATTTTGTTCTAGTCGAAAGCTATTTCCTTAATTCAGATTAAAATTAGAAATTAAAAAACGCAGATGGAGAAGCGTTTGCGCTTATTATGGAAAGGAGCTGTGCATCACATCTGTTAAAAATGACAAAAATTATTATTTCATAATTTTAATACAAACATATATCATGTATGTATGGAGACTGAAACACTTATTCCGTAAATAAAAAAGTAAACTTAATTATTTCTGTATTTATTCGTTAATTATCGTAGTGCTGCGCATATATTTCTCAATTGAATAAGTAATTTTATTGCTTTTTGTACAAATAATTAAATAAGTTGGCAACTGAATAATTAAACAGCTTGAAAATAAATTCTATGTTAATAATTCGCTACGACCGCGCTATTTATATTCTTGTAATTCAGCATTTCCTCTCCTGTATAGTTTCAAAATCTTATTTGAACCACTCCGTTTGCTTCAATTTATTTAATAAAGAGCGAATAGTTTCGAGCGTTATACCAAGTCCTATATTTAAAAATCCACACGTCGCCCTGTGGTGTATGGCGAGATGTGCACCACTATTAACAGCCCCCTCTTCACTCTCTTTTCCCTAGGCGCTCAGTCCGGAGCCGTGCGACTCGAATCATGCCTCGGGCATGGATGTGTGTGATGTCCTTAGGTTAGTTAGGTTTAAGTAGTTCTAAGTTCTAGGGGACTGATGACCGTGGATGTTAAGCCCCATAGTGCTCAGAACCATCTGAACCATCAACTCTCTTTTCCTATTCCTGTTCCGATTGTAAAAGGTACATGGTGACGTGGACAAACGATTGTTGGCAAAGTTTCTGTATAAATTAGAATATCTCTGGTTCCCACATTACTTATACTTGCAATTATGGAATGAAACAGTATTCGCGTCGACTCTACTTATAGTGCGGGATGCTTATAACGTCTTTCTTGAAGTACCAGCAACTAAAATTGAATAATGATGTTATCCTGGACGCTTCCTTGAATCGGTGACGAAATACGTTGTTGTCTGGTGCTAATCCTCCATGACCATTATTCACATAACAATTTCCTCGTTTAAATCATCGCTTATAGAGAAAGTATTGATTGCAAAAGGCGAGCAGTAATAACAATGTGTGGTGTTCGCCCACGGATGTCATGTACGTATCTGTTCAAGTAGGTATCTGTTCAAGCTGCTAGGCATTTTAACTCTGCCGTCACAACACATATTTTAGATAGTAAAATTGGTCATAGATAATCCATCACAATTTGAGAACAGTGATGTCCATACCCAAAACGCTAGAGGGAAAAACTACCTTTGTTACCTGCTGTTCAAGCTGTCAGTGGCTCAGATAGGAGCTCAATATGCAGCAATAACATTTTTTGATTATTTGCCTTGTAACATAAAACGTCTCACAGGTAGCGAAGCATTTTAAATCAAGTTTAAAATCACTTACTCTGGACAACTCCTCCTGTTTCATAGACGAATCAAGGAATTTCTACTTAAAAGCTGTTAACAGTTATCATGAATACATTCCCTGTAAATTGAATCGTTATCATATCGAAGAAGGAATCGTTCAAATAATTTATGGAATATGTAACTAAATAATTAACTGCCTAAAAATCAAGATTGATGACCTGGTTGTTGAAATAGATAAAATGACTAATGTTTTATTCTGCTACTTTCGTGGATAACTAACATATCCTTAGGTGTCTTCCACTGACTCATTCGTCCATCTATGAGTACATTTACACCGAAGAGCCAAAGAAACTTGTACATCTGCCTAGTATCGTATACGGTCCCCGTGAGCACGCAGAAGTCCTGCACACGACGTGGCATGGACTCAACTGATGTCTGAAGTAGTACTGGATGGAACTGACACCAGGAATCCTGCAGGGCTGTCCGTAAATCCGTAAGAGTACCAGGGGATGGAGATCTCTTCTGAACAGCGCGTTGCAAGGCATCCCAGATACGCTCAATAAAGTTCATGTCTGGGGAGTTTGGTGACCAACGATAGCGTGTAAACTCAGAAGAGATATCTTGGAGCCATTCTGTAGCAATTCGGGTCGTGTGGGGTGTTGAATTGTTCTGCTGTAATTGCCCAAGTCCGTCGGAATGCACAATGGGCGTGAAAGGATGCAGGTGATCAGACAGGACGCTTACGTACGTGTCACCTGTCCGAGTCGTATCTAGACATAGCGAGGGTCCCATTACACTCCAACCGCACACACCCCACATCATTACAGGGCCTCCACCAGCTTCAACAGTCCCCTGCTGAGACGCAGGGCCTACGGATTGGAGGTTGTCTCCATACCGGTACACGTGCATCCGCTCGATACAATTTGAAACGAGATTCCTCAGACCAGGCAACATGTATCCAGTCATCAACAGGGAAAGAACCTTCAACATATTCGCTTTTGTCAGTTTTGACGGGCCTAGGCGAGGCGTAAATCATTCTGTCGTGCAGTCATCAAGGGTACACAAGTGTGATCCCCGCTTCATCGCTACCTCTGAGATCCTGTGTCCCATCCCTCGTGCGCCGACTATAACACCACGTCCAAACTCACTTAAATCTTGATAACCTGCCACTGTAGCAGCAGCAACGGATCTAACAACTGCGCCAGGCACTTGTTGTCTTATATAGGTGTTGCTAACGGCCGCTGTGGCCGAGCGATTCTAGGCGCTTCAGTCCGGAACCGCGGTGCTGCTACGGTCGTAGGTTCGAATCCTGCCTGGGGCATGGATGTGTGTGATGTCCTCAGGTTAGTTAGGTTACAGTAGTTGTAAGATCTAGGGGACTGATGACCTCAAATGTTAAGTCCTATAGTGCTAGGAGCCAGTTTCTTTTTCTTTTTTTTTTTTTTTTTAGGTGTTGTCTGTTTACATACCTCTGTATTTGAAGAAGCATATCCATGCCGGTTTCTTTGTCGCTTCACTGAATGAGCTGCTTTGACAAAGGGCGGATCGCTATAGTCCAGCACATTGGGAACAAGCACCTCGAAAATTGCGAAGCTGGTCTGCTTCACAGGGTTGTCAGAAACAATCTGTAAAGTACGTACGGGTGGTACATGGAAAGCTGTGCTGAGAAACTACTGTTAAAAAAAAATCGGATACCTTCCGCACTTTCCGTGTTAGTAGCCGTTGAAGTTAGCACAGTTGTTTCCCGCGCAGATTCATATTCTCGCCAGGTGCTACTAGCGTCAGTTGTTCTCATAGTGTACATGATAGAACATGAGATTTTTCAGCCTTTGGTTCAGGTTCGACTCGATTCTTACTACTGTCCCATGTCCAGTTTTTTATTGCTTTCTTGTTTGGTTTGGCGACACGGTCTGTGTCCGACAGCTTGAATTTGCGCGTGCGCGGGAGTGAGCGGCTAGCTTCAACGTTAATTAACTCGGAAATGGATCAACGTATCGGATTTCTTTCTTAACAAGTGTTTCTCAGCATAACCCACATGGTAATACCACTACAAGCGTTTCAGAATGTTTCTGACCAACCTGTATAAGTGACGCCGAATGGGCGCTAATAACCCCTGCGTTGAGCACCCGTAAGCTTCAATACTCCATTTGGAAACGGGCAAAGATCTGTATTACACGTAATAGGAAAATCAGCAAAATAAATCTTTTGGTACATTTCCCATCTGCTTTTTGTATTCCTTTCGCAATTAACTGTGCGGAACACGTCATGGGGTACTTGGTACCATCAGTGGCGGTTCTCTTTCGTGATCCGGTTAAAAAGTGAACGTAAAATCAGTCAGTTTACAGATGTCGCACGTGGTGTAAACAAGTGTGAATCTGATTAAATATTTGATTGTGCAAAGTTCCAGTACACTTCAGCAGGATATCAGAACAAATTAAGAATGCACGTCGGACTCGGACTTGAAACGAATCTCTACATGCCCAAGAAGAAGGATCACACTCACTGCCTCACAACACGTCAGTGTATACAGCTGAAGCAACAGCATACATGTGAAATTTTCGCTTTCTTAGCACATTTAGACGGCATTTCCAGTAATATGCCATTAAGTAAGTCCACTATCTCTCGTCAACCCATCTATATCTACATATACATCTACATTCATACTCAGCAAGCCACCTGACGGTGTGTGGCGGAGGGTACTTTGAGTACCTCTATCGGTTCTCCCTTCTATTCCAGTCTCGTATTGTTCGTGGAAAGAAGGATTGTCGGTATGCTTCTGTGTGGGCTCTAATCTCTCTGATTTTATCCTCATCGTCTCTTCGCGAGATATACGTAGGAGGGAGCAACATACTGCTTGACTCCTCGGTGAAGGTATGTTCTCGAAACTTCAACAAAAGCCCGTACCGAGCTACTGAGCGTGTCTCTTGCAGAGTCTGCCTCTGGAGTTTATCTACCATCTCCGTAACGCTTTCGCGATTGCTAAATGAACCTGCAACGAAGCGCGCTGCTCTCCGTTGGATCTCCTCTATCTCTTCTATCAATCCTATCTGGTACGGATCCCACACCGGTGATCAGTAATCAAACAATGTGCGAACAACTGGTTCAACTGGCTCTGAGCACTATGGGACTTAACATCTATGGTCATCAGTCCCCTAGAACTTAGAACTACTTAAACCTAACTAACCTAAGGACAGCACACAACACCCAGCCATCACGAGGCAGAGAAAATCCCTGACCCCGCCGGGAATCGAACCCGGGGACCCGGGCGTGGGAAGCGAGAACGCTACCGCACGACCACGAGATGCGGGCAATGTGCGAACAAGTGTACTGTAAACCACTTCCTTTGTTTTCGGATTACATTTTCTTAGGATTCTTCCAATGAATCTCAGTCTGGCATCTGCTTTATCGACGATTAATTTTATACGGCCATTCCATTTTGAATCACTCCTAATGCCTACTCCCAGATAATTTATGGAATTAACTGCTTCCAGTTGCTGACCTGCTATATTTTAGCTAAATGATAAAAGATCTTTCTTTCTATGTATTCGCAGCACATTACACTTGTCTACATTAAGTTTCAGTTGCCATTCCCTGCACCATGCGTCAATTTGTTGCAGATCGTCCTGCATTTCAGTACAATTTTCCATTGTTACAACCTCTCGATATACCACAGCATCATCCGCAAAAAGCCTCAGTGAACTTACGATGTTATCCACAATGTCATTTATATATATTGTGAATAGTTACGGTTCTATGACACATCCCTGCGGCACATCTGAAATAACTCTTACTTCGGAAGACTTCTCTCCATTGAGAATGACATGCTGCGTTTGGAGGGAAACCACCATAAGGGTGCTCTACCTGTCGGGAGTTGAGTATAGAATGTTGTTATAATATCTGTCTAATTTCTCACCTTCCCGATCATGGATGCGTATAGAATGTTTATTCTGGTTCAACTGAGATCACCCGCATTAGAGGCCTGAAAGAAATCACCATCGACTGCGCAATGATTAATTCAAATGATGGCCCTGACAAAAATTTTCTGCGTGTGACTGCGTAAAAATAACATTCGTCCGTGCACGACAAAATTTAAAAGTTGCAGTTCTCTAAGATTTCAACAGTTTTCAGGAGGCAAACATTTTTCCATGTTCGTAAATATTTCTCCCACGGCGTAAACACAGTTTAGAATGAGTAATCACGACGCTCTCTGGTGCGGAATTTGTCACCTTTTGGCAGCTGGAACGACACTAGCGCTCCAGGCAGTGAGAAAGCCAACAGCCACATGCATCGTAAGGATAATGAGTGTTTTTTTAATTATTTTGTACTAAATTAATGGAATACTGGTTATTTTTTCGCGTTCCATCAGTTAGTAAGTAACCAAGAGACGTGAATTATCGTGAAATACACGTAAAAATAACCAAATCACACAGAATCCGTGACATAAGCTACAACTCGTTCATCAAGAAATACTTTTGAATATGAAACTTCCTGGCAGATTAAAACTGTGTGCCCGACCCGAGTTCGAGTCTCGGTCGGGCACACAGTTTTAATCTGCCAGGAAGTTTCATATCAGCGCACACTCCGCTGCAGAGTGAAATTCTCATTCTGGACTTTTGAATATGTCTACATTTTCAGTTTATTCCGCTGAAAGCAAGTGAATATAAATACGTTTCATGCATGAGATGCACATATTTCTGTTGTTATCTACTGCTGTTATCAAAGACACTTTCCAGTCAATTTTTCCACAACACTTACAATTTGTTGCTGATTTGCTCTTTCTTACACGTCACTCGACTTTCCAATACACGAATATGTTTGTAAATGTAATTACTTTTGCTTGAAAACGCTTTTGTTGATTCTAGCCGTTTGTGGCTCAGATTCAGCAGCAACTGTGGAATTGGTTTCTCCTTTGTTGGGAAACAGCTTTATTGGTTCTGCCGATTTATTATCACGTCTGTGTGGTTTTCCCTTCGGCTACAGTTACGGTGCCTTATTTGACTGAATAATGTAGGTATTACGTTCCGTATAGGTATCCCACGATCAATATTCGCTGATTTGGCTGAAAGTGTCTCGAATACAACCCCACTTTATTGCGCAGATGTACTACGTCTTTCAGTAGAGTGTCAGGTTTTGTGGTGTTTACTAGCAATTTTTTATTATTAAACGAAAGTGATATTATTCAGCAAACTTCTGTACGTTTCAAGATTATCGTAAATAAACTGTCCTGCCATGTACCGTCTCATATCATCCAGGGCCCGTGGGAAACTCACTCCCTACCCAGATCTACTGTAAAAACTGTGCTGCAAATCAATGTAAACGTTAGTATTCGCACTCATCATTTATCGTATTCACAAGTGTCACTTGCTAGCCGCTTCGGGTGCTGCTGCCATTGGGAATAACAAAACCGAGATAGTGTGTCGCAACTGTTTTTAGATTGTGGTCTAAAACATACTGTCATTGTTGTTACACTGGTCATTTTCATTACACTCTGTGACAACAACGCTCCGAGTGGGCCGCGAGCTGGACTTATGAATACGTTATCGGACGGCGATGAATAGTTCCCTTTACAATGGCTGGTAACGTTGTTTTTACAGTGGCATAAAAATCGACAGAAGTGAAATATGTTAATACCTTTGTCTTTCTTTAGTTTCCTAAAAATCCCGGTAGGTATGAAACCGTACATTTTAGAACAGTTTATTTACTAATCTGATGTAACCTTCAGATATTTGGTGAAGAACGTCGTTTTTTCTTTTAAAGACAAAAAAATGGCTAGTGAACAACGGAAGACCTGACCTTTTACAAAAGGAATACCTAGTCAAGAACGTGAGGTTTTGTTCAGCACACTTTCAGTGAAATCAGTGATTGCGGAAGGTAGGAAACGTCCATAGTATGCAATAACTACATTATTTGTCGTATCAAATAAGGCACGACAAGTACAGATGAATGACAAACCACACAGACTTGATACAAAAACTTCAGAAGCATTAAAAGTTTTCTCAACGCAGAAGGTAGCTAGCAATTACACATTTCTAGCTACATATGAGCCACAAAGGGAAAGAACCTTCAACATATTCACTTTTAAAACAAAAGTAGTTACATTTCGAAAACTATCCTGCAGTGGAAAATCGAGTGAAGTGTCAGAAAGTGCCAATCATTTGACACTACACAAAACTTTAACAACAGATAAGCTTCTCGTATTCGAAACATGTATTTAAATTGTCTTGATTCTTGTAGTGTAAGCTGCAATTATAGATATTTTCGAAAGTTAAATAAGTTGTAGCTTATGGCACTGAATCAGTGATATACAGCTGTTTTTACATTTATGTCATGATCGTCTATGTCTCTCGAAGATTCGGAAATCGTTGAAACGCAAAAATTAACATGTGGTCCGTTATTTAAGTAGAAAAGCAATTGAAAACAATCATTAATTCTGCAACTGCTTTCTCGCCGCTAGGGGCGTTACTGTCGTCCCAACCGTCAGATGTTAACTTAACAATACTCACAACAGTGAGCGTCGCGACTGAATGCTTCTCCACACTGAATGAAATGAAATCGTTCACTACTAAATTTCAGTCAATAATTACAAAAAAGTACTATCACTTTAGTAACACAAAGCTTCCAATCACAAGAATATAAATGCTGTGACAGATTCGACGTATGATTTCAAATAAACTTTTACGCGCGAAGATCGATGTTGAGTGTCTATCGTGAAAGATTTTCAATCACTACATGATTTGAAGTTAGTCCAGCGATAGGCTGGCTTGGCACAAAATATAGCAATACGTCAGTCGATTACGAATACATGTGCAACACTTTCGTGCAACATAAGTAATAAATCTTCATGCTCTGCAGGAGTGACAGCCCAACGTCGTTTGGCGGTCAGAATTCTCGCCCTGCTATAGCTGCTCACGCAGCCGGGTGCGTCGTAATCTAGTCTTTTCCAGTCCCACTGGATCTAAGTGGTTCGTTACAACACATAGGTTATGGAATATGCTCCTTCAAGCTTTAGCACAGATGAATACCCCACTCGTAGTTTTTCTTATCCGCTCGCAACACCGATTCATAAATGCCCTTACATTAATGACGTGCACGAGGATTTAAGTTACGTATCGACGGTCAACATGTACCAACCGCCGTAACATGATCTTAAATCAAAGGTGATAACACATGAAATGAAGAGTGTGAAAAAAGGGAGAGAAGACGGGCTGCCTACAATAGGCGCTCCAGTCACATTAATACGACCACAGACTGTGTTCGGTGTCTGTGTGCAGTAATCGCACATAAAGGGCAGGTGGCGGTACACGCACTGAACGGTACATATAGCGTGTCGGGTAGACGGGGAAAGCCATGTAGTCGTTGTAATCCGATTAATCGGACTCGTAAAGAGCCTGATCACTGTTATTCGCGTCGAAGGTGGAAGCATATCTGAAACGGCTAGGTTTGTGAAATGTCACGTGCCACGGTGGTTAAAGTATAGCGTGCATGGTAAAATGGCACTACCCAAAACGGTGCCGAGGCAAACGTTGTGCAACTTGTACCATAAGTAAAAGGGGCGCGGAGATGTGTACGGGTGAATAGGCGTGCATCTGTTGGAACAGCTGGCAGCCCACATGGACCAAGGAGCTACCAATAGCGTGTCATCGGCGACCGTTCAGGGAGCATTGCTACATGTGGCGTCTGCAGCAAGCAAGTAGTTCATGCACCCATGCTGATGGGTGTTCATCGACGACGAAGGCTGAAATTTGCTCGCCAGTATCGTAACCTGACGTCCACTGAGTGGTGACTGGTGGCCTTTTCAGATGCGTCACGTCTTATGATTCATCAGACAAAATGTATTGCGAATACATAGAAAGAAGGATCCTTTATTGTATGATTATATGATAGCGGAACAAACACTGATAGCAGTTACTTCTGCAAAATATCTGCGAGTATGCGTACGGAACGATTTGAAGTGGAATGATCATATAAAATTAATTGTTGGTAAGGAAGATGCCAGGGTGAGATTCATTGGGAGAGTCCTTAGAAGATGTATTCCATCAACAAAGGAGGTGCCACGGGTCGTAACACATCTGAAATGTAACGTCCACTGTTCCAAGCGCCGTCAATGCGATCAAGAGGTGACCGAGATGTGTAACCAATGGCACCCCATACCATTACGCCGGGTGATGCGCCAGTATGGCGATGAAGAATACACGCTTCCAACGTGCGTTCAGCGCCATGTCGCCAAACACGGATGCGACAATCATGATGCTGTAAACAGAACCTGGATTCATCGGAAAAAATGACGTTTTGCCATTCGTGCACTCAGGTTCGTATTGAGTACACCATTGCAGGCGCACCTGTCTGTGATGCAGCGTCAAGGGTAACCGCAGCCATGGTCTCCGAGCTGATAGTCCATGCTGCTGCAAACGTCGTCGAACTGTTCGTGCAGATGGTTATTGTCTTGCAAACGTCCCCATCTGTTGACTCAGGGATCGAGACGTGGCTGCTCGATCCGTTACAGCCATGCGGATAAGATGCCTGTCATCTCGGCTGCTAGTGATACGAGGCCGTTGGGATCCAGCACGGCATTCCGTATTACCCTCCTGAACCCACCAATTCCATATTCTGCTAATAGTCATTGGATCTCGACCAACGCGAGCAGCAATGTTCCGATACGATAAACCCCAATCGCGATAGGCTACAATCCCGCCTTTATCAAAGTCGGAAACGCATGTCTCCTCCTTACACGAGGCATCACTACAACGTTTCACCAGGCAGCGCCGGGCAACTGCTGTTTGTGTATGAGAAATCGGTTGGAAACTTTCCTCATGTCAGCACGTTGTTGGTGTCGCCACTGGCGCCAACTTTGTGTGAATGCTCTTAAAAGCATCTTCTTCCTGTCGGTTAAATTTCGCGTCTGTATCACGTCATCTTAGTGGTGTATTCAGCAATAAGTCTCCTTGACGGAAACACATTCAGACCGTCCGCTCGTGCTAATACTGCAAACCTCCAACACTGCTAATTATCAACCTCTAACCTCCAACACAGCTGACTACTCACTCCGAACTTCCACCACTGCTGTCTATTCACCTCCAACTTCCATCACTGCTGACTATTAACTTCCAACTGCTAGTGCGACCAGTCAGAGAGTCTCTTACAGAGGGCGTACAGTGCTGTCAAAGTTATTAATGCAGTCTATCGCGGGGCCATCACACAGACACATAAACAGGCTAATGTTTTCTTTGTATTGACTCGGTGATCGGTTCTGTGTTGGAGGCACAACGGATCAACACAAGAATGTGTTTGAACTTGGGGACCATGTCAATCTCTAACTGTCGTTTCTTTTCTCCTCAGCATGATGGCATCTACGAGTAGGACAATGCAACATGTCACACAACTCTCAGTGTACACGCATGGTTCGAAGAGCAGCAGAACGAGTTAACCGTACTTCTGTGGCGACCAAATTCCCTCTATTAAACTCAGTCAAGAATCTATGGGACCACCTCGATCGGGTTGTCCGCACACGGATCCACGGCCGAGAAGCCGAGCACTGTTGGCCATGGGACTGGCGGTACCATGGACGCATATGCCAGTCTGTAACTTCCAGAACCCTATTAACTCTATTCCTGCAGGTCCGCACTGCTAAAAGTGGTTATTAAGGAGTTTTATCGGTGGTCACATTAATGTGATAGGACCGTGTATGATCTGCTCCTCCAGGGTATCTTCGTTTACGTACTGGATAGGAAGAAGTCAACAAATGACGTTCATCATAAATATGTACCCACATCACAGCGAATTGCCTTGTAGCCTCTATAGGGTGAGGATTAAAGACCCTAGATCGTGTTGGTGTTATTGACATGATAAAGTGATTCATGTGCAAGAAACTGAACAACCTTGAACACTAAATTCACACAAGTGGGCCACTATCCTGGCATCAGAAAATACAATTAGTTAAAGAACCACTTGAAACCTTGTAAGGAATTTTAATCTGCAGTTGAAATTGTCTACTGTCACAAATACGTCTTGTACAAAAGTGTGGGCTCTCTGTCAGGCGATAGTGGTGCATCTAAAGCAGAGCCGACCACTGCGTGCCAAATATCATGCATGCAACATTCCGGGCTGCTCAGAATTTATCGGAAGTACGCAGAAGAGCGCTACATTTCATTTAACATTGCCGTGTCACATTTTGCAGTTGGCATAACCTTCTGACTTCGGCAGAATCGAGGCATAGCGATGTTGACCTTTCGCTGGTTGCTCATGGTTTGAAGGACGTTGACCGGTCCAGTGACTGTCTGGACAAAAAGATGTGGTCCAGCGCTGTGTCATAACAATCCATTAAAATGTATAGGAATAACAGAAGAATGACAGAAGAGACGGATGAGAATTCTAAACTTACATAAGCTATTGGTACTACTTATTTCCTACGAAACATAGAATTTAAATTTTTAGTTGACAGTGAAAATTACGACAATCTACAGACGGGTCTGCTTGTTCTGTGTATCAAGAAGCGCTTTTCACTAAATTTGCAGGAATACAGTGCTTGAATATATTCGTGGTAAGAGTAGTAAAATTTCTGAAGTCTCACCCATTGTTCCGTTTTCAGTTGCTAAGCTTTCAGTAATAATGAATAAAGAGTAAGGAAACTTTATATGTTACTGAAAAGTAATATGTCAAAAATCCGCCTCAGTTGCGAAATGTTACTGGTCTTTACCAAGGTTTCAGCTAAAGTAATTTATCCTTCTTCAGAAGCATAAAATAAATTAATACATGCCAGAATAAGGCACGGTCAAATATAAAAAGCTAAAGTACTGTGGTATCATGTCAAGCTACGTTACTTAGCTGAGGAACAGCTCCGGCCACTTCGTGGAAAGCGGTCGGTTAGCCGCGGACGCTACGTTGGTACTCTGAAGACGGCTAGATTACTCTAGCTGAGACATGGGTAAAGACGAGTAACATTTCGCAACTGAGGCGTATTTTTGACATATTAATTTATCACAATTGCAGACAGGGCTGCAACATGTTAAAAGTTCTTACTGAAAAGTACGTTGCTTAAGTTAAGGGGAATGCCTGTAACGATTTTTCGGTTTAAGTCTCGGTATTGTTGAGATAATGAAAGAAAAAGGAGTGCAGGAACGAAAATTAGAACATCCGAAATGATTTGCCGACTTCTAGTTTTAAGTGGACTTGATGTACACTTCCCACAGCAAGAGATTGCGAGGTCATTTTCTTCTGATTTGATGGGGATGCATTTAAAAGGAAATTCGCATTGTAGAAGGAACAAATGGCTCTGAGCACTATGCGACTCAACTGCTGTGGTCATCAGTCGCCTAGAACGTAGAACTACTTAAACGTAACTAAGCTACGGACAGCGCACAGCACAGACACACACACACCCATGCCCGAGGCAGGATTCGAACCTGCGACGTGACATTTAGACGTGTGGCGTGTTCGCTGTTGCCCCCTTTCCACCCTCTGCGAGCTCGGACAGCGTGCCGTGGTCGTGGAGGAAATGTGAAGCGAGCCTGAGCGCTGAGCCACAGGGCGAAGATTGGTTGAACGCTGGAAGCTTGGTACTAGTGGAAATGCCTCCCTGCAATCACTTCACTTATGATGCTGCACTTAAGCTAGAAGTGCCACGTCTACGTGCTACTCAGTTTCATGTTCCGGAAGCCATTGTGCTACTAAAAGACTAAAGAAAGGCATTACACCAAAGAAAGACATTACCTCTGAAGAGTTTAGTACGATTCTACTACTGTTAACTCGTTTTTCCTTTAACATAATAGCATATGATGCCTGTTAGCATGTCATTTTATTATATTAACTTACCAACCGCCATGAGTTTTGTGTTTTCTTGTATATACTTTCGCTCAGCAGATGAATCAATTAAGTAACATCGGCGACACGCTCCGTCCTCTTACAAGGGAACATCCCCATCGCACCCCCCTCAGATTTAGTTATAAGTTGGCACAGTGGATAGGCCTTGAAAAACTGAACACAGATCAATCGAGAAAACAGGAAGAAGTTGTGTGCAACTACGAAAAAATAAGCAAAATATACAAACTGGGTCGTCCATGCGTAAGATAGGCAACATTAAGGGCAAAGTGAGGCGAGGAGCGCCGTGGTCCCGTAGTTAGCGTGAACAGCTGCGGGACGAGAGGTCCTTGGTTCAAATCTGCCCTCGACTGAAAATTTTGCTTTCTTTATTTTCGCAAAGTTATGATCTGTCCGTTCGTTCATTGACGTCTCTGTTCACTGTAATAAGTTTAGTGTCTGTGTTTTGCCACCGCACCGCAAAACCGTGTGATTAGTTGACGAAAGGACGTGCCTCTCCAATGGGAACCGAAAACATTTGATCGCAAGGTCAAAGGTCAACCGATTCCTCCACAGGAAAACACGTCTGGTATATTCTATACGACATTGGTGACGGCATGTGCGTCACATGACAGGACTATGTTGTCGACCCACCTAACTAGTACACTTGGCGAATGGGTGAAAAGATTCTTCTACCTTGCCCGATTTAGGTTTTCTTGTGGATGTAATAATCACTCCAAAAAAAGTGATGAAAACATAAGAGTTTTTCACATAAACTGGAAATAAAAAGTCACAATTTTCAGCCGAGGGCAGATTTGAACCAAGGACCTCTCGTCCCGCAGCTGTTCACGCTAACCACGGGACCACGGCGCTCCTCGCCTCACATTGCCCTTAATGTTGCCTATCTTACACATGGACGACCCAGTTTGTATATTTTGCTTATTTTTTCATAGTTCCACACAACTTCTTCCTGTTTTCTCGATTGATCTGTGTTCAGTTTTTCAAGGCCTATCCACTGTGCCAACTTATAACTAAATCTGAGGGGGGTGCGATGGGGATGTTCCCTTGTTAGTGATAGTACCAAGTATACACCACCAACCGACGCGAGCGGCCTAGCGGTAGTAAATTATATGCACAAACCGTTCCAGTGAATCACTCTCTACAATGAAAATCGTATCAAAATCTCTACTATACTTCCTGAGATTAGGATGCATATTCAGAAAGAAATACGTGGGGAGGGGGGAGGGACCGGGGGGGGGGGGGGTGGATTTTGATTTGTATGTCTTGTTTTCGTATCATTGTACAGATTTTAATCTCGGAAACCATTTTGAGGATTTTCATTTTGATATTGTTTTCACTGCTGACAAATTGATTCACGGGGAAAGTTTGTGTACATAATATGTTACCGTTAGGCCCCCAAGTCGTTTACCCAGGGCGAGTGACTATTTTATAAATGTGTATAGATGTTAGCCGAACCGTACGCAGGTTCGAATCCTGCCTCGGGCATGGATGTGTGCTATGTCCTTAGATTAGTTTGGTTTAAGTAGTTCTAAGTCTAGGGGGCTGATGATCTCAGATGTTAAGTCCACATAGTGCTTAGAGCCATTTGAACCATTCTGAGCCGTACGCACACTGCAGTCGAATAAAAAAAGATAACGAGAGACGACAATTTCCATCTGCCATTCAGTGTCTCACGACACGCTTCATTGTAGACCTTTCCAGGTGGCGACTAAGCGAGCACAAGCCCTCTTACTCGCTCCCGTCCGGGTAGTGAGCGCTCGCTGTTAAATAGGGCGGAGAGACCTCACTATGTACAGCAGAGAGGCGCATACTATCCGGCGTCTGAAATTCGTCATAGCTGGTGTTAAGATCGTCATAGCTTTAGACCCAAGAGTAGACCTTGATGAGGAGAACAGCTCTTTTCAAATCGATGAAAAGCAGCACTATGTCTGGTTTGAAGTTCAAAGCGCAGTTCAGAGATACCAGGAGATAGAACGAGGCCTAGCTACAGATACAACGTATAGACCTACAGTGTGACAAGCAGTTCTGCGATACATTTCGTCATAAAATAAGTCTTGTAGGCTGAAAACTTTTCTTCAGCACCAGTGTCTACTGCTTCAGAAGTTTTCAGTTACGATTATGTCCATATATGGACCTACCTTTTCTTTTGCTATGAACAGAACGGAATATAGCTACAGAACCTCACTCACAGATTGAGAAAGTGGTAACAGACATTAGCGCTGCAATCAAAAGCAAGATAGGTTGAATTCACTGACATTCAGCGATTTTACGTTTAATGTGAGAACAAAATAGTTACCGGATACAGTTTTATGACGGTTATAAATTCGTCCGAAAAGATACACATCATAACGCTGTGCCAGGCGTGAGCAGTATCAGATTTCATACCTAGGCACCCGTGTTCTTCGCCTCGTCAGTTAAAAGCAATATAAGTTTCATGTTTTTTTATTCCAGTCTCTGACCACAAATGAATTCTTTAGACGATGACCGGTTTCAGTCTGTAATGACCATCTTCAGATCTTTTTTACACCGTGTCCTAAAGTGATACGCCCATAATGGCATCATCAAAACATATAAATATTATGGCCGTATCACTTTATGACATGATGTAAAAATGATCTGAAGATGGGCATTACAGATTGAAACGGGTCATCGTCTAAAAAATTCATTTGTGATCAGAGACTGGAATAAAAAAGCATTTTACGGTATTGGATCACTGTTCGTACACGCAGTTATGTCGCAGTTGGTGAAAATATAAGTTTCATTTAATCGTCATTTCTCATCACTGCAATAGCCTTAGGAAAGAATTCTGCCACGAAAGGCATTAATTAGCCAGCGAAAAGCGATACATCTCTGTAGAACTCCAACACCAGCGATCCTAGTATAATGGAAGTGATCGTATATCATCGTTGACCGGGACAGCCGGCCGAAGTGGCCGTGCGGTTAAAGGCGCTGCAGTCTGGAACCGCAAGACCGCTACGGTCGCAGGTTCGAATCCTGCCTCGGGCATGGATGTTTGTGATGTCCTTAGGTTAGTTAGGTTTAACTAGTTCTAAGTTCTAGGGGACTAATGACCTCAGCAGTTCGGTCCCATAGTGCTCAGAGCCATTTGTTGACCGAGAGGCCTCATTCGGGGAAGTTCGACCGCCAAGTGCTACACTTATTTCATGTAACTCCACATTGGGCGACCTGAGCGCGGGTGATGAGGATAAAATAATGATGTGGACAACACAACACGCCGTCTACGAGTAGAGAAAATCTCCAACCCGGCCGGGAATCGAATCCGGGCCCGCTTGCATGGAAGGCGAGCACTTTTCCACCCAGCTTTTATTTTAATCTAATTTTGTTGTATATTATTCGTTGAATTTGTTCGTGGCGGACGTCCGATGACACCCATTCAGGTTGTTCTTTGATCCGTTCTCTCAGTTTTTTTTATTATAGTGGGTAGCTAAGCCCTCCGGCCGAACACGCTGAGCTACCGTGCCGGCGAACTAAGCAAGCGGATATCCTAGAATTGACTCGTTGACAATAGTTCCTTGTGTCGAGCTGCGTTGCCCCGTTTCCTTCTTCCGTCCCCCTCTCCCCCTCATTATTCCACGCAGCGAGCCATTCACCACGCATTCGTGGGAACGAAGGTTCAAATCCCCGCCCGACCATCCAGATTTAGGTTTAGCGTGATTTCGCTAAACACAAATGTCAGGATGGTTTCTTTGAAAGGGTATGTTAATTTCTTTCCAGATCCTTGTCTAATCCGAGCTTGTGTCCCGTCTCTAATGACCTCGTTGTCGACGCGACGTTAAACTTTAATCTCCCTTCTTTCTTTCCTTAATTTACTGTGAATGGCTCAGTAGGTAACGTCTGTGACCGCAGAAGGTTAGATCCCGTGTTCGAGTGCCGGCCCGCCAAGGCGTTTTAACTTTCCGGGAAGTTTCAAAAGCAGCGCACACTTGACAGAAAAGTCGGAAAAGTTTTAGCCTGGCAACAGCCCCTGGGCTGTAACTAAGCTATTTCTCCGCGGTGCAACATCTTCTGGTATTGCCAGTCTGGCAAAGTACGCAGGTGAGCTTCCACGAAGTTTGTGAAGTAGAAGAGAGATGTTGGGAGGCATGAAATTATGTGGGGGCGCCGTGAGTCGTGTGCCGATACCCTGCTCGCAAAAGGCAGTAGTTCGCGTTCGAGTGTCGGTTTGGCACACGTGTTCCCTATGTCAAGACGTTTCACATACCGTTTTAATCCTCGTGAGAAATACACAATGGAAAATCATTTTGGTGTCCTTCGTAAATTTTTTTGCCTCAGTCCACAAATGTTGTACCGCGAGAAAAGAATGCAACATTACCTTGAACCATTACTTCCGAATCTGCTTAACTTTTACGTTATGTTTGCACGCGCCACGTACAATATTGCCTAGAAGTTCTTCAAGTATTTTTCTCTCATCCTTCATTGTTCTGAAGAAGAATGGATTAATAGTACAAAAGATTTACAGAATCCCCATTAGAATTCTGTGTTTAACTTCGTTACTTCACCTGCCAATGAAGGCTATTTTTGCTCGTGGGCGGTGATATACCAAAGGACGTCGACTGGAAAACATTGTCCTCAATGGAAATATCATCGTGTTTCTGCTTAATCAGGGATGCAGGACACATAGAACCTCAGCAACACTTACGTCTTCAAGCAACTGTGGACCTTTCCTTACGACTGAGATTGTAAAAACATGAGAATGAAGCCTTAGAGAGCGCTGTGACTACTTACACGTAAGAAATGCAACAGTAAGATGTGAACGTGTATTTGTGGGAGTACGTACGATCCTGGAGCGATACTGCCGGGATTACATCGTGTCAAAACTAATGGTGGTTGTGTAGTCACAGACATGGTCGAAGGAGTGTCACATCGTTTTCAGACACAAAAATACAAAGACCAAGGACTTCTCTACAAAAGCCATAATCGTATTCTACGCGAAAATTGTTCTGTTGCTATTTATTTTTGGGTTTCATACACTTTCATCTAACTTCCTATTTTTTATGCGAAATGCGAATTTTGTTCAAATCGTTTTCAATCCAACATCTGTACTTTTCTGTAGACAAACGTTTCCTCATTTTATGTACGGCAAGTTGAAAAACAGAGAGAGGGAGAGAGAGATGTACACCTGTGTATCATAAATCCCTTCATTCGAAAATTTCTCTACTTCGCACCTCCACTATGCTACCGCGGATGACGCAGTACTGATCTCATTAGTACTCATACTGCAGTACACGCGAGGTGCCTGTTTCCCATAACGCCGGCCGAAGTGGCCGTGCGGTTAAAGGCGCTGCAGTCTGGAAGCGCAAGACCGCTACGGTCGCAGGTTCGAATCCTGCATCGGGCATGGATGTTTGTGATGTCCTTAGGTTAGTTAGGTTTAACTAGTTCTAAGTTCTAGGGGACTAAGGGACTAATGACCTCAGCAGTTGAGTTCCATAGTGCTCAGAGCCATTTGAACCATTTTCCCATAACTTTACGCCGGCCGCTGTGGCCAAGCGGTTCTAGGTGCATCAGTCCGGAACCACGAGGCTGCTACGGTCGCAGGTTTGAATCCTGCCTCGGGCATGGATGTGTGTGATGTCCTTAGGTTAGTTAGGTTTAAGTAGATCTAAGTCCAGGGGACTGGTGACCTCAGACGTTAAGTCCCATAGTGCTTACTGCCATTTGAACCAGAACCTTACTGACGCTGTTCCTGCACGTCCGAACTGCGAAAGGTGGCTATTCAGTCTTTTGACAGGTGGTCAGATTAATGTGACTGGACGAAGTAAAATCTGCAACCTGCTCCTCCATGAGATCTTTGCTGACGAACTGGACATGAAGTAGAAAGCAGATAGCGTTCATCGTAAGTGTCTGCCCATGTCATGGCAACTTTCCCCGTTGCCTCCACAAGATGGGAATCAAAGGCCTTCATTATGTTCGTATTATTAGACATTTTAGAGTGACTAAATTACAGACTTCTTTTGTGTGGACGTGATCAGAAAGTAAATATTCATAGGAAACTGAACAAGATGGACCATCAAATTCAATCAAGTGAAGCCAGTTCACTGGCATCAGGAAGTACAATTACTTAAAAAATCTATCACAAACTTTTGAAGCAATTGTAATATGCAGATGAAATTCTGTTCTCTCATAAATACAAAAGTTAGTTATTCAGTCTTTTAGCCGGCCACAGAGGCCGAGCGGTTTTAGGCGCTTCAGTCGCAGGTTCGAATCCTGCCCCGGGCATGGATGTGTGTGATGTCCGTAGGTTAGTTAGGTTTAAGTAGTTCTAAGTTCTAGGGGACTGATGACCTCAGATGTAAAGTCCCATAGTGCTCAGAGCCCTTTGAACCATTTTATTCAGTTTTTTGACAGCTGGTAGCCAAAATGTGACTAGACAGTGCAGATTTCCTCAGCTATATTCATATGAGGCACTCGCATTTGCTTCTTGTTATCAAGACAGCCTGAAAGTAAGCGTAGCAGTTCATAATTAAACAATCCTGCTTGCTTTATGTGTTTCCACCTCTTCCGCATAATAGTACTCACAAGGGAATATCCCCATCGCAACCCCCTCAGATTTAGTTATAAGTTGGCACAGTGGATAGGCCTTGAAAAACTGAACACAGATCAATCGAGAAAACAGGAAGAAATTGTGTGGAACTATGAAAAAATAAGCAAAATATACGAACTGGGTCGTCCATGTGTAATATAGGCAATATTAAGCACCATATGTGATGCGGAGCGCCCTGGTCCCGTGGTTAGCGTGAACAGCTGCGGACCAAGAGGTCCTTAGTTTAAATCTGCCCTCGACGGAAAATTTTGCTTTCTTTATTTTCGCAAAGCTATGATCTGTCCGTTCGTTCATTGACGTCTCAGTTCACTGTAATAAGTTTAGTGTCTGTGTTTTGCGACCGTACCCCAAAACCGTGCGATTAGTTGACGTAAGGACGTGCCTCTCCAATGGGAACAGAAAACATTTGATCGCAAGATCATAGGTCAACCGATTCCTCCACAGGAAAACACGTCTGATATATTCTATACGACACTGGTGACAGCATGTGCGTCACATGACAGGAATATGTTGTCGACCCACCTAACTAGTACACTTGGCGAATGGGTAAAAAGATTCTTCTACCTTGCCCGATTTAGGTTTTCTTGTGGATGTAATAATCACTCCAAAAAAAGTGATGAAAACATAAGAGTTTGTCACATAAATTGAAAATAAAAAGTTAAAATTTTCGGTCGAGGGAAGATTTGAACTAAAGACCTCTTCTTCTGCAGCTGTTCACACTAACCACGGGACCACGGCGCTTCTCGTGTCACACCGCCCTTAACATTGCATATATTACACAGGGACGACCCAGTTTGTATATTTTGCTTATTTTTTCATAGTTCCACACACCTTCTTCCTGTTCTCTCGATCGATTTGTGTTCAGTTTTTCAAGGCCTATCCACTGTGCCAACTTATAACTAAATCTGAGGGGGGTGCGATGGGGAGGTCCCCTTGTCAGACTATATCTGCTCGCATCTGAGAAGGCCACGTGAACCCACCTATCGTTGGTCCAGTCTCTATACTCTTGGCACCATCGCAAACGCAGCCCCCAATTTTCGGTTATTAACGGAAAACAACGTACCGATTTTCGGGCGAAGATATCGCAGCCCCCAATTTTCGGGTATTAACGGAAAACAACGTACCGATTTTCGGGCGAATATACCACGACCATGCAGTCGCAGTGCCTCTTAGGAGCGTGAGGTTGCGTGCACAGTAGTCCTGTTAAATAAGATTGCAGTTTCTTCCGCCGTTTGAATGAGGGTCACTTCTTGCATTTTACACAACGTAGCGGTCATCTGCAGCTGTAGTTGACCATGGTAGACTACCTTCTCTCATTCGGGCAACAGTGCCTGTGGTTCGGAACGCCTCCCACGCAAGCGAAACCATGCTGTTAGAATACCAAAATCCAGGGCTGCACTCGCCAAATGTTGCCCTTCCTCCAGGCTTCCCAATAATTCTTTCCCCATCTGAAGTCTGCCAAATGTTGTCTCCACTTTGTAATGAAGATCACGACTACATGGTCGAATAACAGTGTGGCGTGATACAGGTATATGCGATCGACAGGCACCTAAATGATTAGAGCCGAAGTTACATGAGACATGTAGAGCTGCCACCAGAGTGCATTAGTGCTCTTCATGACTAGTGTTATTAGCAACCCTTACAGGGTACATTATGGGCTTTAATAGCGTCAGACGTTGATTGATCCTGACAATTGTGTAATTACTACTGTAAATGAAAATAACGTGGAGACAAGCTGATAAAAGCTTCTTTTAATCTGACGCGATCGGCCGCTTCCCACCGTCCTCCTCCCGTAGGAGAATTGAGGAGACCATAGACATCAACTTGTAGGTTTGCGTGATAAACTCTGTCTCAAAACCCGGTATGCCTAACACGGCAGCGCTAGCAAGGCTGCCTTCAGAGCATTAAAGGTGGCTTGGTGGGACGGGTCAATTCCAGCTTCCTCCCGCTTTCTATGTTCGTTAGGGTGAGCCGGAAGCCGTGCAAAGCAAGGAACAAACTTGCAGAAACATCTCCAATACCAGTAAAGCAAGCTACATCCTCAGTATTTTTCGAAGGCTGAAAAAGTGGATGGTTTCAGTCCATCATTTGTCAAATCTAACACATGATTCTGAGACCAAATGACGCAAGGAGAAGATCCCAGGCAGTACAAAACCAGCTTTCGAAGAAAATGGTTCAAATGGCTCTGAGCACTATGGGACTCAACATCTTAGGTCATAACTCCCCTAGAACTTAGAACTACTTAAACCTAACTAACCTAAGGACATCACACACACCCATGCCCGAGGCAGGATTCGAACCAGCTTTCGAAGATCCAACAGTTAATCTGGAATTGTGTAGACATTACAATACTTCTGTAATATGAACTGGATTCTCACCAAACCCCTCGCTAAAAATCACGACGTCATCAAGAACTGTACCGGAATCAACCCATAAAGAACCATATCCAAAACCTTCAGCAGGCATCCGCCCCTGGTAGCAAAGTGGTCAGTGCGACGGAATGTCATACCTAACGGTCCGGGCACGATTCCCGGCTGGGTCGCAGAATTTGTCAGCTTAGGCACTGAGTGTTCTCCTTGTGATCATCTTTTCATCCCCATCAACACGCAAGTCGCCGACGTGGCGTCAACTTGAAAGATTTGCACCAGGTGATCGGTCTACCGACAGGAGGCACTGTCCACACGGCATCTTTAGCAGAACAGTGGCTCCAGCACGTAGCACAACGGAACTGTATTACACCCACAGATATTCTAAATTCGTGATGAATGCCGTGACAGGGTCAGGAAAACACGCTTTGTTGAGGATAGGTGGCAGGGTCAGGAAGACATGCTTTGTTAAGGATAGGTTTGCGAACACTTTCGCATTTTAGAACCAGCCGAAGCACAAATGAAAATCTAGCAAGGGTACCGAATGGAGCACCACTTTCTTGTTTAGCTGCCAATAATAATTCACCAGAAGCAGCACCCGCACCCAGACCCTTTCACACAACAAAAATAGGAGACGAGTACGGCGACTTAAATGACCTGGTGACTCCCTCTGCCAACATTTGGCTAACAGCGGCCTTAAGCTGCTGAAGCCAGGAAGGTAGAAAACGGTACGACATAAATTTTACTTTGTAATCGTCACCTACTCCTGCCCCAAACGATGCGAGAAGATGTCACCGAATTCACTTAAGACGCCTGCCTCCCTCTTGTGTTAAGTGATCGAAATTATACAGTTCTCCCTTAGATCCACATTCCGTTACCGCCCTTGCTCGTATATCGACATCCTTTCCCCATAGATGCTTGGTGCTCCTCTTCAAAACGGAAATAAAACGTGCTTCCTCCTCCAACGGAGTGAGACCTCCGTAACGAATGAAATCTGTTCCCAATATTTGCAGGAACTCACAAATTCAGAGCCACTCTAACCCTGATCATCCAGATGAAATTGTGAATACGTACATAGAAGAGGATATCCTCCCCCCCCCCCCCTTTCAACTGCCTCTCCGGTGGCCATCCTGATGGTCTCTACATCACTACCAAGGTCGAGAAATTTACATATTGCACTCGTTGACAAGTGCCAATCTTCATTAATTAAGCTGAACGAGTTTGCCGAGTTAAGGAGAGCACAGACCGGCTCTCCGTTAAAGCTCGCACACGCATATGGAACAATACGGAACACTGGATTTCGAGGTCGCCGATACAAGTTTACAACAGGGATTAACAAGGGTGGTGGCGTTACCCTCGTGTCAGATGCCAGCCCGTACAACTACCTGCCTCTTAACTACCCGCCTGAGTCCTGGTGGCATGTCGAACTACTTCCACCTCGGTGATTATTTTTTGTGAAAATTCCTTGGTCTTCTCAAAAGGTAATTCGAGAACGATCGCGGGTATTCATTCCATTTAAAATATCAGCTCACGGAAACCGAATAACATGCAGCTCTCCACATAGTTTCACAACAATTCATCTTTCCGCTAGCACCAAAACAATTATTATCGGTAAACTGGGTACATGTTCACGCAGGTACGTAGTTCTTATCGGCCAACCTCCTAAATTCTAGAATGGGAAACTTATCACGTGTGGCCTCCCACATTGGTTGTTCTAACCTCCCAGCGACCATCGTAGTTAAATTTGATAATGGTGCTCGTTAATTCAAGGCTAGCACTCCGCCAAGACCTTACAACTGCAGAGAAAAAACAAAGAAAGTAAAATGTCCATTCAACTTTCTCTGTAGATGTTACAGATAACACTACATCTTCATCAATAATTCTCTCAC
Source organism: Schistocerca americana (assembly GCF_021461395.2). Taxonomy (NCBI): domain Eukaryota; kingdom Metazoa; phylum Arthropoda; class Insecta; order Orthoptera; family Acrididae; genus Schistocerca; species Schistocerca americana. Next base: position 497,362,730 of record NC_060126.1, on the reverse strand, counting down.
AAGGGGAGGCCGCCAATTGTGAAATTCAGATTCGATTCATACTGCGCATAATAAAAGCTCATGGCCAGAGGTGTAATGTGGCAAAGCAACAAGATGCACTTCTCAGCCGTTGTCGAGAAAATCGAGTTAAAAGAAACCGTTGCGGTGAAATACTCTCTACGATTAATAATTCTCAACAGCGTTGTGGCGCAGCGGTAAGCGCTCGGGTTCGTAATCCGAAAGTCGCCGGATCGAAGCTCGCGCTATGCAACTTTTTTTTTAGTATTTGTTTTTTATAATTCAAACATATATATATATATATATATATATATATATATATATATATATATATATATATATATATATATATATATAAAATTCCCGGCAATCAGTTGCAACAATTATGCATATAATAAGTTGTTGAAAGTCGTTTGTCGTGGAAAAACTGGCGACATCATTATGTTTTCCGCAAAGAAAGTTGTATTTCACAAATGTTATTAATTGTCTTCATAATGTTAACCACGTATAGTTAACGGAAGACGTAGAAACGATATTCCGAAACGAATACGTATAGCGTAAGTCAAACGTTCGAATTAGAATAGAGACCCCACGAACACAAATTTGCTGTGGCAGGTATGAAATATAAACTCCGTTACTCGCTCGTAACACTTGAATGACAGATGTTGAATGGGCAGAAACGAGCCGCCGCATAACAGCGTAGTTGCGTGCTAACTTCGAAAGAAGGTAGATGCGGTCCCTAGCGACACTTATAACATTGTCGAAAATCAATGCGGACGGGAGAGCTTTGGTACACCCAGTTAAAAAAAAAACCGAAAAATGGAGGCGGTACAATTCGAGAGCGATCCGCCTTCACCAACATGCATAAGTAATTCATTAATACTATATATATATATATATATATATATATATATATATATATATATATATATTTGAATTACAAAAAACTAATAATAAATAAAATTGCGTGGCGCGAGATTCGATCCGGCGACCTTCTGATTACGAACCCGAGCGCTTACCGCTGCGCCACGACGCTGTAGAAAATTATTAATCGTCTAGAGTATTTCACCGCAACGGTTTCTTTTAACTGTCGATTTTCTCGACAACGGCTGAGAAGTGCATCTTGGTGCTTTGCCACATTACACCTCTGGCCATGAGCTTTTATTATGCGCAGTATGAATAGAATCTGAATTTCACAATTGGCGGCCTCCCCTTGTCAGTGAGTTAGGTAATTTTGTAAACAGTCCTCAATCCCAGTTGGCATTCTCACTACCTCTTTGTTCTGCAAGCAAGACCATTCTGCCCGTCCTGGAGTAGCCAACACCGGTAATGAACTTCTCCAATCTGTCGAATTACTCGTTTACCCGTTCTTGTAACTGTTTACAACAAACCCTGAAACCCGCTAGCATCATGCACCAGTAGTACGTCATCCTATCCAGTTTAGAGCGAGATAGCTAAATAACTTAGAAAAATAGCACTAAGTAGACAGTCTCGCCTAACATGTTTTAAATCCTGGCGGCGGCGTTCCTCACCTCAGCCGTGTTGAAGTTTGGTGGGGCCACGACGCAGTCCGTTGCTTACCTCACAAGGAGCGCCATCTCTCCCATAGTCTCAGAAAACTCGCACCCTCTATCAGACAGCTCGCACTCCAACTTGTCCTTCCGCAACTCCGTGATACCGAGCATTTCTTTCGATGACATCCTGAAACCCAACGGAACAATAGTGACGTCAGATAAACCAGCCAAAAGATGGTAAATTACTGAAACCCCAAAACTTCCAAACCCAAAAACTCCTTGAAAATGTAATAGTTTTTACTAATTCCATAGTACACCCCAACTTCCACCGACCCAGAACCATGCTCTGCTACCAGTGTGAAGTGAAACTAGGATTTGGAGTGATGGTGCTGGTTTGAAAGGCATGTAAGACACAACAAATATTATTTATTCTTGAAATAATACTCCCCCCATGGGATGTCCTGCCATTTCCCATTCATAATTAATGGGTCATTTATAGAAATATGAGTTCCAGTCCACACACAAGGCCTGTTTTACAAAAGACAGCCTTCAATAATTCTCGTTCCTCAACCTCCAGCTTGAACAACTATCTCAAGAATAGCCGATTTATAATATTAATGTATTTACTTTGAAAGGAAGTATCAGTTTTGGAACCAACTGGCGGCCGGAGTGGCCGAGCCGTTCTAGGCGCTACAGTCTGGAACCGCGCGACCGCTACGGTCACAGGTTAGAATCCTGCCTCGGGCATGGATGTGCGTGATGTCCTTAGGTTAGTTAGGTTTAAGTAGTTCTAAGTTCTAGGGGACTGATGACCTCAGAAGTCAAGTCCCATAGTGATCAGAGCCATTCAATTGGAACTAACTAAAAACAAATTCAAATGATAAACTTAAAACTGTAAGGTAACGAGCACTCACGCTCTGCCCACAAGTATAGCCAGCACAAAATACCAAAAACGCTCAAACCGGTTTCGCACCGTAATAATCATTACCTACTAAAGGGAAGTGCGCCAAATTATACAATGACTAACGTTGACGTCATCCCCAACAATGCGAGAAATAATTTACAAAAGCGCCCTGTCTGTTAACCAGGAGCGAATAATACATTTCAATAGACCTTACGCCCACTGGCAAGTAGCGAATTAAACACAGTTGCATAAACCTTAGGCAACCGACTCATGGCAAATTAAGGGAACTGGAACAAATTTCTGCCCGCCGACTGACATCAAAATAACCAGCTTCACAACTAATTAGCAACCAATTAAGAATGTGGGGCCCAAAACACACGAAAGCTCTCTCGTTGTAGACAATCTTTGTTGGCACACACTGAAGCTCATCAATACTACCCAAAACAGTCAGCTCATGACAAGTGTTGCCAGTGGGTCCAAGTCAGTGACTGGTCAGCTCTTGAAAAACACCTTGCTTGGCATCTGTGTCACTCCACAAGATGCGTACTGGCAGCTTGCAGACGCAAGAAAGAGGCTCCCCCCAGCTGCATCGACGGCTACCACCCGGCCTCGTAGTGCCCCCAGGCTTTCCAGTACGCAAGAATGCACTTTCTGTGCTGAGACCAGCAGAAAGAGTTTCGAATCCAGAGCTCGTCGTGACGGGATAGTACCGTCACTAAGACCGTAATGTGATTTTTCATTCCAAAAGGTGGTAGTTACTTAGTTACCATGTCAAACTTTAAACTGTTTCCAGATTTTCAGTATTGCGACGAACGAGTTATTTCCTCTTATGTGTCATACAATGAGGTGGCAAAACCCATGAAGTACCTCCTAACATCGTATCTGACCTCCTCGCGCTCAGCATAGCGCAGTAACTCGACGCGGCATGGAATCAACAAATCGTTGGAAGGCTCTGCAGAAATATGAAGCAAAGCTGCCTCTAATACCTCCATAAGTGCGAAAGGGTTGCCAGTGCTAGATTTTGTACACGAACTGACCCATAAGTGTTCGATGGGATTCATGTTAGACGAACAGGATGACCAAACCGTTGTCTCGAACTATCCAGAATGTTCTTCAGTCGTGAACAATTGTGATCCAGTAACATGGAGCATATGTGATATTCCTGGCTGTGGCCGGCAGTATTTTATCTTGCTAGAAGCTCGCCTTGATGCAGGTGGATACATGTGAATTTGGTACAAATGTGGAGTGAGGTACAACCAGCAAATGGTACAGTATATTCTGTTCCCGTTGAAGAATCCGCCAGTTGTACTGAACTTGCTCAGCACATTCGGGTGTTAGGCGTCAAAAACCCTAACTTCTCTTATTAATTTGCAACCTGTAACCACACAAGTAGCGAGCAGCCCTTAGTCGCTCGCCATCACAAATTTTATCTTAAATATCTTGGTGACTAATGCCCTCTTGGCATGTTTATTATTTTATAAATGACATATAAGTACCGCCAGTCTTTCACGATGATTCTGTACTTATACTCTGTATCATACGTTTTAAGTCATAATTCTGAGACCATGTTATAGACTATTCTTTGATTTAAATTCTGAGGAAGACCCTCCTAGCAGTGTCGAAACCCGGTTAATTCGTTAAAAATAGTGACCGAGGGCTGTTTTCTTTGAATTGTTTATTATTTACATACTTTTCATTGTATTTAACCCAGTTTTCAGTATGACAATCTCCCATGGCTATCCCACTGGTCTTCCGTTTCAAATGGTTCAAATGGCTCTAAGCACTATGAAACTTAACATCTCAGGTCATCAGTCCCCTAGACTTAGAACTACTTAAACCTAACTAACCTAAGGACATCACACACATCCATGCCCGAGGCAGGATTAGAAACTGCAAACGTAGCAACCGCGTGGTTCCGGACTGAAGCGCCTAGAACCATTCGCCCACAGTGGCCGGCAGTCTACCGTTTTTGTTATTTAAATTTCACTACTTTTGAGAAACATAAGAGTAATGATATTACAACCGAAGTGCTCCGGACACATTCGGGTCACTTTGGCGCGCCCGAGACACGAAGTACTTCGGCTGCTCTACTCATTCTGTTTCGAGTGTTCTTCAGAGCCGGACGTGTATCTCTGTTTTGGACGGACATGTCGTACTCTATATCGGAAGTTGTCAGAAAAGATACCGTAGTATTAAGACAGCTAAGTCCAGTGTTGTAGAAGACAATATAAAAAGTGGTATTTTAAAATATAAACAAACAGAATGTATTAATGAGAGGTGTCGCATGCCATCATTGTCAGTACTACAGATAGATACAGAGACTAACCTGTGCTAGGGGCATCCCACAAAAAAAAAGCACAAGCACAAATTCGAGATGACAGCATAGCAGCCTCTGCCGAAGAAGATCCCACGACCGAAGAGCTGTCTTCGGCGCTGTGCACACAACTTTAGAAGACGACAGGTTGATGGAACGAACGGTTATGGACTCTTATTCAGTTTCGACAGATCTCTCCAGTTTCCAGATCTCACTTCCAACACGATAACGTATAATTTTATATATAGTCATCAATAAAAATTCCATCATTGTTTGGGGACAGGAAGTATATTAATGGCTGAAATTGTCTCTCAGTAGGCGAACGCAACTATTTCCAGTGAAGGACCTAGTTCATTCCCTCCACCTCTTTGCTCAGTACCTTGTTGACAATTAGGGTGCATGTCTTCATGGGGTGTGTGCCACACTCTGACACTACCATCAGCTATTATCAACTGAAATTCAGACTCATCCAACCAGGCCACTGTTTTCCAGTCGTCTAAGCATCAACCTATACGATCATTAGTCCAAGAGAAGGGCTGTAGGCGATACTGTGGTCTTAGCAAAGCCACTCGCGTCGGTCCTCTGCTGTCATAGCCCTTTAACATCAGATTTCAGTGCATCATGCTAACGGATGCGTTAGTCATAATTTCCACGATGATTTCTGTGGTTATTTAACGCAGTTTTGGTTGTCTGTTAACACTGGCGACTCTACGCAGACTCTGCTGCTCTTGGTCGTTAAGTGAAGGCCGTTGCTCACAGTGTTGCCCTTGGTACGAGGTCATGCCGGTAATTTGCTATTCTCGGCACACTCTGGATACTGTGGATATAGGAGTACTGAATTCCCTAACGATTTCCTAAATGGAATGTACCATGCGCCTAGCTAAAAGTATCATTCCGCGTTCAAAGACCGTCAATCGTCATCATGGGGCCAAAATCACATCGGTATCTTTCTTAGATGAACATCTGAGTTCAAATGAGTGCTTCGCCAGTGCACAGTCATTTTTTTACCCTGTGAACGGTCTAACAACCCTACCACAACCAAGGTCAAAGTTTTAATAACGATTGTGGTGTTGCTCACGCTGCTAAATACTGCATTTTCGGGCAACAACAGTCATATTATGTGGTAGGTGTCATTAGAGCACAGTTAATAGACATTTCATGTAATGAAGAAAAAAATAGGCACTCATCTTTTTGTGTTTCCCACGCTGGTCTCGTTGTAAAGTCATGGCTCAATCGTCGAGAATTTAGGTGGTTATGATTCCAAGCTCGGATGCAAAGAGGCCTACGTTTTATTCTGCCTTATTGAAAAGTTTTGTAGATGCGCTTCACAAACCATTCTTGAAGATTACACTTTTGCCAGACAATGGTGATGTAAAAATATAATCAGCACTCCGAATTTAAGTTACACTTCCTTTTAATTGCTTTTATTGCAATATCACGTAACACACAAAACATCACTTCACAATACAAAACATACTTGAAAACTTCTTACACACAGTCACTGCTAAAGTTCACATTTTATAAGCTGACTACGTTAAGCGTCTTTCCAACATGACGTCCAAGACTTGACCTTCTCAAGGTCCGACTCTCTAACAACTGCTAATCGCTTACGCACCCAAAAGTCAAGAGTTACAAGTACGTCAAAGATCATAGTGACAAAAGAAAGAATACACATAAGAATAATATCATTGCAATATAAACATATCGATGTATCACAAATGAAATGAAATCTGAATGTTGTCTCAGAAATATGTCAACTACTTTACAGAAAAACAGTTGAATATTGCTGGTATCGAGAGGTTCAGGTGAGGTGCCGTAATGGTTGCATAATTCAAGTACCATTACAACGGGATACTACCGCCATTTTCATATGTGTGTATCGCTTCCTATGAAATTTGTCACCCCGGTGTAATGATGTTGTGATTACGCACTACCATTCTGGATTATACGTCTACTGCCTAACTGTTCTGAGTATAGTTCCATCAGATGGTGGGTATACATCAGAAGCGATACCAGCCCACAGATGCAAGGAGCTACTTCTGCTACGCAACTGCCGCAGCAGGGCGCAAACGCGCCACACTGCGCGCCATCTGTTCACCGAACAGTGGCTGGTTCGACCACAAACTGCCCGCTCCGCGCCCTTCATACGCGAATAAACCATACCCGAGAGCGGCACGCTCGAGCGAATGTGCAAGAATAAAATTGCCAATTTACAGAACTCTTACTGTCATCCAGAAAATCTGTGTAACCTCACGGCAGGACAAGGTGTTCCTTGAAATGTGTTTAAAACGTTAGAACACACGATCGCCTAAAAAAATTGTTTAAGGAAGTAATTGATTCCATACTGTGTAGAACTATCTAATAACAAACATGCATTTTTGTCATTTACTATGCTAAAACATCCTCTATGACGGCTGACGTGTAGGCTACAATCAGACCAGGGTTAATAATTGAGATTCCTGCACCGAGAAGCTTTCCTGTGATTGTAGCTTGTATTACGAATTTCTATTTAGAAACTGACATGTGTGGTATATTCATCTTTATGTAATAGTTGAAGTTCGGGCATATGGAGTACCATCAACATTTGTAATTGCTCCTCCAAGTTGAACTCATTCTTAGCCCTCAAGCAAACTCTGTCATAAATTTCAACAATTTGGTATTAAGTATTTGGATTTCTATTAATGAAATTGTAGAAAATTACCACATAAAATAATGTTTAAAAGGAGTACAGCTTGAAGGCTGATAAGGATCTGTCAGGAAATACGAAATAGGGTTATGAAAATTGTAAGGTGTCAGGCAAATCCTACACCTTCCATGAAAACCCTGACATGATAGCAAATCCGGCAGTATGTCACATATCTCCAAATAAATCCTGAAATTAAATTAACCAAAGTAATACGATCAACTAGTGAGCAAATGGAATAACGCAAGAACGCCTAAATGCATGTCATACCGTCCCACCGTGAAACAGACACAGTTCCAAGGGGAGAAACGAGAATAGAAGCCGAGAACAGAATCGTGTTGGCTAGGAGGCACTACGATAAGGGACGGACACCCACGTCGTCAGCCGACCGGCAAGACCACCCCCCAGCCCATGTTAAAAGACAGAGCCCTCCAGAAGAACAGTATAGATCTTACGATAACACTAAAAGGGCCACACCAGCTGCAAGTTTTAGCGTGAGACTTTCTCGCGTCTCTGTTTCGTTGCAAACGTTAAAAACATTGCCCCACCACGAAAAGTATAACGTTTCTCATTGTATAGACAGAATTTTTGTAGGCGGAGCTTAAGGTTAACAATGAGACCCTGACTGGTCAGTTGAAAACACAGCCAGATAGCTTTTTTTAAACCAACTTCGGTAAATTGTAGTAAGGAGATGTTAGGAGAGAGTTGCTTCCGAGACGGCGAGCTGTGTGGAGCTGCGTCGCCCACCGCCCCCTGACGCTGCCTAAACACCGACAAGGTGATGAACGCACGTGATGCCGCATTTTTGAGCACATAAGGCTTCACTCAGAACTGCAGAAGTCTCATCTGTTACATCCCCTTTTTGCGTAATACTAGTGTCGATCGCCAATTAAAGCTCATTCTACTCAAACTTGCTGCGTAAGTTAAAATCTGAAATGCGATGATTTTTCTGTTATATAATTATTGAGAAGCCACATCAGCCACTGTAATTTACGAAAAGTTAAATAAGTAATTAAAGATAATTGAGGGTCACTGTTGACCATTTTGATAGTTTTCTCTTTTGTGAAACTTAATTTAAACCTAGATTATAGATGTGATATGGCATAGGTCATCCTTCGATCCATTGTAGAACTTGGAAATCCATTCAGGGAATATTCGTTCACATCTTTGTTGAACGCAGTTGGTTTTTATCATCCTGTATTAAAATATTCCCTTTTATCAATAGTGCAATTTATAAACCATGTTTTGTGAGTAGAATAAAATTTCCAATGGTAATATTAACTGCTTTTTAGACGTTGTTTTGCCAGCTAACTAAAAATAGGAAAGCCTTGAACCGCTTCCACTAAATTTAGTTAGTATTAAGATTCTTTTACAGGGAGTGCAGTGGAGCTGATGCTGAAATCATTAAGTATTTGATTATATCATTTCTAGTCTCACCGAACTCTTCTGAACTCTGCATGTCATGTGTGGTCTGGCGTCTCCTAACCAGCAACAGGTCCCAGGTTCAAACTAATCAATTCCCTAAGAAACAAGCTCAGAGCGTCATTGGGCGAAAGTGGTAGGGAGACATGACTTAGAACAAACAGACACCACGCTGAATGTTAGAAAATGTATGTAATCACGTAAAGTTCAGAAAAAAAACATATTGTATGTAAGCAAAATACAATTCTGAGACTGTTATTAAAAGAATTTTCTAAGTGTGGCAGCAGTATTAAGTGAATTCGATAACAAATGTGTTACGTTTATTAATTTGAAAACGAAGTTCTGAAACAATTGGTAATTGTGAAAGTAGTAAAGTGATTAATTTGACATTCATCTCCTTGTATCAGTCAAAACCCTAATTTTCATTCTCAGCACCCGTGCATTGAAGGTGGGTTTTATGTAACACAAAGTTTTTCGCATTGCATGACTTGGTATCTTGGACTTCAGTACATTTTTTATTTCTTTAGCTTGTGCCTTTTCTCACAGTTAGGTAGGGTCGGCATGGTTAATCGGATTTGGCAATGTTAGTAGAAGGGGTAGCCAGATGCCCTTCCTGCCGCCACCCCGTACCCCCCCCCCTTCCCCATCCCCAGGAAGGAATCTGTGTACCCCAACTGTCTGCAACCAGTGTAATCCCTGGAATAGTACGAAAGTGTTCAAATGTCTGCTAGCCGTCTAACTGAGGCGGGATGTTGGGACCAGCCCGGCATTCACCTAGGGGGATGTGGAAAACTGCCTAAAAACCACATCCAGGCTGGCCGGCACACCGGCCGTCGTCGTTAATCCGCTGGGCGGATTCGATCCGGGGCCGGCGTGCCTACCCGAGTCCAGAAAGCAGCGCATTAGCGCTCTCGGCTAACACGGCGGGTCCTTCAGTACATATCGGCACCAAAACCAAATACACGGCCGGAAAAAATTGTTACTCTTGGAAAGGAGACGTCGACTTTGATCGGATGACTGTATATGTCACCTTGGGGGAGAACAGATGTACTGATAATGGTTTCAACGTCGTCAGCCATCTTATAGCGTAGTGGCCTACCTATCAGAGCGGCATCCTCACCCACCCTTTAATAGGGAATACTCACAGCCAGAAGGATCAGTATGGCGCCAATGTTTGAAGCAAACAGGAAACCATGCCAAGGAGACACACTAAGGCTTCATACGCCGATTCACAGAGATTCAAAGGGGTTAAGTCCTGACCTTCCGACTGAAGGAACGGTCCTTTCGGAGAATTGCCACTCAGGTACATCGTACTGCGACAGTTCTGTAACGATTCTGGTCACGCGAATGTTCTCATACCCGTAGACGAGGTTGTGGACATCCACGCAGCACTGGCGCCCACCAGGATCGTCGTATTATAACAACAGCAGTGGTAGATCGCACAGGCACCACAGTACTTATAAGAAAGCTCGTCAACATGAACTGCTGTGAACCGGTTATTAGCATTGAAACTACAGGCACGCACACTGTAGCATTGCACCCTTAATACCGTAACACCTAAAACCATAAAAAAGAAACTCAAAGTATATCTATTTAAAAAAGCTGATAAAAATGCTCTTTACGCCTTTTTAAGAGACAGACTTCACCCCTTCCGATCTGATCATGTAAGTGTAGAAAAGTTGTGGAATGTTTTCAAAGAGATAGTATCAACAGCAATTGAGAGATATATACCACATAAATATATAAGTGATGGTACTGATCCCCCATTGTACACAAAACGTATCAGATCGTTGTTGCAGAAGCAACGAAAATAGCATGCCAAATTTAAAAGAACGCAAAATCCCTCATATTGGCAAAGTTTTACAGAAGTTCGAAATAATGCGTTTACTTCAATGCGAGATGCTTTTAATAATTTCCACAACGAAAATCTCTCTCGAAATCTGGCAGAAAACACAAAGAGATTCCGGTCATACATAAAGCACACCAGTGGCAAGACGTAATCAATACCTTCACTTCGCGATAACAACGGTGAAGTCAATGATGACAGTGCCACTAAATCAGAGTAATTAAACGCGGTTTTCCGAAACGCCTTCACCAAAGAAGACGAAGTAAATATTTCTGAATTCCAATCAAGAACAACTGCCAAGCTGAGAAACATATAAGTAGATATCCTCGGTGTAACAAAGCAGCTGAAATCACTTAATAAAGGCAAGGCCTACGGTCCAGATCGTATACCAGTCAGGTTCCTCTCAGAGTGTACTGATACAATAGCTCAATATTTACCAATTATTTATAACCACTCGCTCACAGAAAGATACGTACCCAAGGACTGGAAAATTGCTCAAATCGCACCAATACCCTAAAAGGTAAGTAGGAGTAATCCGCTGAATTACAGGCCTATATTACTCACGTTGATTTGCAGTAGGTTCTTAGAACATATACTGTATTCGAAGTACCTCGAAAAAACGATTTATTGACATATAGTCAGCACGGATTCAGAAAATGTCGTTCTTCTGAAACACAACTAGCTCTTTATACTCATGAAGTAATAAGTGCTATCGACAGGGGATGTCAAATTGATTACATAATTTTAGATATACAGAAGGCTTTCGACACCGTTCCTCACAAGAGTCTTCTAGCCAAACTGCATACCTACGGAGTGTCGCCTCAGTTGTGCGACTGGATTCGTGATTTCCTGTCAGAAAGGTCTCAGTCCGTGATAGTAGACGGAAAGTCATTGAGTAAAACAGAAGTAATATCAGGCATTCCCCAAGGAAGTGTTATAGGCCCTCTATTGTTCCTGATCTGTATTAATAACATAGGAGACAATCTGAGTAGCCGTCTTAGATTGTTTGCAGATGATGCTCTCATTTACCGCCTTGTAAAGTCATCAGATGATCAACACGACTTGCAAAATGATGTAGATAAGATATCTGTATGGTGCAAAAAGTGGCAGTTGACACTGAATAAAGTAAAGTGTGAAGCTATTCACATGAGTACTAAAAGAAATAAGCAAAATTTCCATTACGTGATAAGTCATACAAATCTGAGGGCTGTAAATTCAAGTAAATACTTAGAGATTATAATTACAAATAACCTAAATTGGATCGATCACATAGATAATATTGTGGGTAGAGCAAACCAAGGACTGCGATTCATTGACAGAAGACTTAGAAGCTGCAACAGGTCTACCAAAGAGTCTGCTAACACCACGCTTGTCCGCCCTATTCTGGAGTACTACTGTGCGGTGTGGGATCCACATCAGGTGGGACTGACGGATGACATCGAAAAAGTACAAAGAAGGGCAGCTCCTTTTGTATTATCGCGAAATAGGGGAGATAGTGCCACAGACATGATATGTGAATTAGAGTGGCAATCATTTAAACAAAGGCGTTTCTCGTTGCGACGGGATCTTCTCATGATATTTCAATCACTAGTTTTCTCCTCCGATTGCGAAACCATTCTGTTGGCACCCACCTACATAGGAAGAAATGATCATCACGATTAAATAAGAGAAATCAGGGCTCGCACGGAAAAATTGCTCTTTTTTCCCGCGTGCCGTTCGAGAAAGGGACGGTAGAAAGACAGCATGAAGGTGGTTTATTGAACCCTCTGCCAGTCACTTTATTGTGAATAGCAGAGTAATCACGTAGATTTAGATGTAGATGTAGCCCATCTTCCACTCACGGCGCAGCTCGGTTCGACTGGTGCCATTAGAAGATACTTACAAGGCGCGCCATGTTCTTCAATGGTGAAAGAGCGTACGACGTAGCCCTGGCGAGCGCTGTTTCTAGAATCCATTTGTCAGGGATACACTGGTCTCACCTCAGGCATTATTCCCGGTGGTGCGATAAGCTACCAGGAAAGTGATGTTTTGGTCCAACGGGATAATTCTTACCCACACACTGTCCGTGAAACTCAAGGAGCCGCGCAAGATGTGCAGCATCCTACCTCACCAGCACGATCTCTGGACTTGTCTCTAGTCGAGCACATGTGCGATATGATGGGTCGAGAAGTAACACGAGCAGCTCGTCAGCCTACAGCTCTTACAGAACTACATGAACAAGTCGAGCAGGCATGGCATAACGTATCAGAGGGGCGTATTGACGATCTGTACGACCAAATGGATGCGATAGGCAGCGCCTGCATTCCCATCCGTGCAGGCTACACTACGTGCTAATTACAGTGTTTGAGCATGGATCGATAACTGGTACGGTCGGCCGGGGTAGCCGAGCGGTTCTAGGTGCTCTAGTCTGGGACCGCACGACCGCTACGGTCGCAGGTTCGAATCCTGCCTCGGGCATGGATGTGTGTAATGTCCTTAGGTTAGTTAGGCTTAAGTAGTTCTAAGTTCTAGGGGACTGATGACCTCATAAGTTAAGTCCCATAGTGCTCAGAGCCATCTGAGCCAATTGAACCATACCTGGTACCTTAGTACCGCTTGCGTTATTTATTTGTAAATGTAATCATTTCATTTACTCCCCATGCACTGTCCAGACAACAGATCTTTAATGCATTGGAATCATCTAAATGTGTGTAGTAATTCTTTTTCCTGCACTGTATATTTATAGCCAAAAATCGAGCAATGTATAAAGATCTGCAACTCTTTTACTTGATAGTTCTAGTAGTTTTAATGGTTAGCATACATTTTCAATCATCTTTGCTTATTTTTGAAAAGTTACCTCCAAAAATTCTGTCTAACAACGAAAACAATGTGTTTACACCTTAACTCTCGCGATGTCTGGAGACGAACTCATCTCACTAAAGAGAGTGACGGAAACATTTTAAAGTAGACCATGCTCCTCCCGCTTGCGGTCATCAGTACATGGATGAGGAATCTCGGAATTCCATATTGCCCAACAATCCACAATATCCCTAGTTTATCTGTACGGACTACCAGGGTCCTGATCAGGGGAGCCGGCCGCTGTGGCCCAGTGATTCAAGGCGCTTCAGTCCGGAACCGCGCTGCTGCTATGGTCGCAGGCCTAGGGCATGGATGTGTGTGATGTCCTTAGGTTAGTTATGTTTAAGTAGTTCTATGGGACTGATGACCTCAGATGTTAAGTCCCATAGAGCTTAGAGCCATTTTATCACGGGAGCAGAGGTGCTACAGTGTACCATTGAAGTCTGTTGATCGTTTGTAGACTCTCACAGAAGCTTCCGCATCTCGTGTATTAATAGTGCTTGTCACATACCAGTGAACAAAACGGTAGATTTGCTAGAGTAAGGGTAATGTAAGTTCCTTCCTTCGCAGCTGGGTTAAGATTCTGTACAACGATTGTCATAAAAACATCTCGCATCAGCTTCTTTTTAGTTTTTATTCCATTTAAATCAGCTCTGCACGATAATTCTAGATGTTTGACGAATGGAGTCCAAACTGGTTCAAATGGCTCTGAGCATTATGGGACTTAACATCTGAGGTCATCAGTCCCCTAGAACTTAGAACTACTTAAACCTAAATAACCTAAGGACATCACACACATCCATGCCCGAGGGAGGATTCGAACCTGCGACCGTAGCGGTCGCGCGGTTCCAGACTGAGGCGCCTAGGACCGCTCGGCCACACCGGTCGGCAAATAGAGTCCAGTCCAGCGAATGTCCTCCATGGTGTGGTCGAGAGATGTCACGTCACTTCCCGTAGATAAGCACTTTGCATTCTAATTGTTCATGTGGTGGGTAGCTTTCCATTGTTATCACCTTTAGTACCAGCGTCTTCAAGTCATCGTGCACTTCACACCAACAGCGTACTATGAGATTACAGTCACATATTGCTTTGGAATACTGTTTCATTTTTTCCACAATTTCTTGATTAATTTTGTTTAGAGTGTGTTGTGCATATTTGCTAGGAGGAAAGCTTTGCATTTGTCTCACTGGAAGGTGTTCCTCCAGTGTAGCCTCTGGGTCATCTTTGTCGGAATGAGGCAGTCAGTGAATCGTATTTGGAAGGTCGAAGGTGCTGTGGGAATTGCGCAGTTTTCACCGAAGTACGACTACGGCGTGCTGCATGTCTTGGTCTGTAGAGCTGGCACCTCTTCCAGACCTAAGTGGAAAGCGCCATGACACAACTACCATCCCCAGATAATATTTGAGCACGATATTTTTGTCCAATAGTTTCGGACATCAAAGGACGAGACACCACGACGGCGTCCTACCAGTAGGGAAAGGTCTATCGCTTCTCCTCCTACATTTGGTGCACCCAGTCGAAATGTGAAGCGCCGCCAGTGTGTTTGGAACAAAAAAGAAGGCCAATCGATGGCACACCGCTCCATTTTGCACCAACCTCCCATCTGCTATAATACATTACGTATGCCATGAGTAGGAAGTTTCTGCAGCGTTCCCTCATTTCTTCATAGAATAATCAATGTTTTCGGACGTCATAGTGGCAACAGCATCCCGTTGTCCCCTCCACACCCAGTTTTTTTTTTTTTTTTTGAAAATACGAGCCGAGGGAGAGCTATGATTCGTTGAATGAGAGCCTAAGCTTCCGCGGCAGTTGTCACCGTCAATAAAATTCTTCTGGGCTGTTGACCGCATTGTCTGTATGTAAAATTGCCCATCGTTTCAGCCACTATTAACCAGGAAGGACTACAGGATCAGCGATGACTGACACATGAAGACGGAACTGCAAAACATTAGATCCATTTTTGGAGCCAATGGTTATGGCAAGAATATGATGAAAAACTATTACAACAAAGTATAAAGGCCGATAGGGAAGAACAAAAGGAGGCACAGCACATAACACTATTACTGTATGTACAGGGAGTGACTAAACGTGTGGGCGAAATTTTCTAATGAGGCGTCATCAAGCCAATCTTTCGGAGGAATAACAAAATAAAAGGTGTTATTGTCTCAACGAAAGATGGGGTCGACAAGCTAAACACCGAAGGAGTCTACGAAGTCGTTTGCGAACGTGGACTGGTGTACATAAGCGAGACGGTGAGGCTGATCGTCACAGGAATTTCAGAACATACAAGATATATCCATTTGGAACAACGCACCCGCTAAGTGGTGGCGGAACTGCAGGATGATTGCGGTAACCAAATAATTTTCCGCGAAGCCCGCGTACGCGCGAAAAAGCCATTTCCATTGAGGAGGAAGATTAGAGAGGCGATATAAATAGTCGAACGACCTGCCAACACGAGTAGAGAGGATGGGGTATAGGCTTCCGACGTTCTGGCGGCCAGCAGTGGCAACGCTAGGGGAGGACAGCGCGGGCAAAGCAACACAAACACAGGTAGGAGGCAGACCGCGGTGGCCGTACGTAGCACAGAGCGCCGGCACGCCGCCGCCCGCACTTTGCAACGAATAAACATGACTACGTCACAGCTACCGCCCATTTCTAATTCGACTATTTCCACCATGACAAGAAGTAAAGTAAACAATAATCAAGCACGCATTTATCCACCAGTGACAAGAAATTATGTAAATACCAATAAAGAACGCCTAAGACCTCTCTTCCTTTCCTCAAATGCCCTATCAAATTACGTAAAATACTACTAAATGAAACATAAAGCCTCTCTCATTCAGCAGTCAGCTCTATACGAAGCCCTTAGGAAGGCCATTTACAGTAGTGGAAAATTTTATATACAGGGTGTTACAAAAAGGATCGGCCAAACTTCCAGGAAACATTCCTCACACACAAAGAAAGAAAATATGTTATGTGGACATGTGTCCGGAAACGCTTACTTTCCATGTTAGAGCTCATTTTATTACTTCCCTTCAAATCACATTAATCATGGAGTGGAAACACACAGCAACAGAACGTACCAGCGTGACTTCAAACTGATACAGGAAATGTTCAAAATGTCCTCCGTTAGCGAGGATACATGCATCCACCCTCCGTCCCATGGAATCCCTGATGCACTGATGCAACCCTGGAGAATGGCGTTTTGTATCACAACCTTCCACAATACGTGCACGAAGAGTCTCTACATTTGGTACCAGGGTTGCGTAGACAAGAGCTTTCAAATGCCCCCATAAATGAAACTCAAGAGGTTTGATGTCAGGAGAGCGTGGAGGCCATGGAATTGGTCCGCCTCTACCAATCTATCGGTCACCGAATCTGTTGTTGAGAAGCATACGAACACGTCGACTGAAATGTGCAGGAGCTCCATCGTGCATGAACCACATGTTGTGTCGTACTTGTAAAGGCACATGTTCTAGCGGCACAGGTAGAGTATCCCGTATGAAATCATGATAACGTGCTCCATTGATCGTGGGTGGAAGAACATGGGGCCCTATCAAGACATCACCAACATTGCCTGCCCAAACGTTCACAGAAAATCTCGATGCTAACTAGTACTGTAGAGCAATGAGTCGCGTGTCAACACAAGCACCTAAGTCAACATTACCTTCCTTCAATTGGGCCAACTGGCGGTGAATCGAGGAAGTACAGTACATACGACGAAACTAAAATGAGTTCTAACATGGAAACTAAGCGTTTCCGGACACATGTCCACACAACATCTTTTCTTTATTTGTGTGTGAGGAATGTTTCCTGAAAGTTTGGCCGTACCTTTTTGTAACACACTGTAATGACAATGCGGTCAACGGCCAAAAGAATTTTATTGACTTTGGTTCGTTGTGGTTCAAATGGTTCAAATGGCTCTGAGCACTATGGGACTCAACTGCTGAGGTCATTAGTCCCCTAGAACTTAGAACTAGTTAAACCTAACTAACCTAAGGACATCACAAACATCCATGCCCGAGGCAGGATTCGAACCTGCCACCGTATCGGGGTTCGTTGTGAGTCGATCATCACCCGCTGTGAGTTTACTCATTTCCCGATCTCCGTTTGGTGCTGATGGGCGCACGATACACTTTTTTTTTTTTTTCTTTGCGAAACGTAAGTGGCGCAGTTGCGGTAGTGAGATCCTTGTTCCGAGCGGCTTGTTACTTACTTGCTTTGACACGCTACTTGCGTTGCTAAATTTGGTTATAACTTAGAGGACCTTGGAGTTCTGTTATTTCTTAAATTGCTAGCTGCCCAGATGAACATGTCATTTTGTCCTTCATCCGTACTGTTTTTCACACATTTTGGTACCTTCCTACATTTTTGCGTCATTTTGTAATTCCTTTTAATGTGATTTTCGTTAGCCATTGGACATAAGAAATGTACGTTAATCTCCATTCCATTGTCCTACAACTTTTCTATGGTTAGGTGACCCACTAATAGTAAATATAACCTTGTGTACATACGCAGTTCTTGTTGTCACTGTGACGACGTTCTCGTTGTGCACTCAACGATTAGTGATATTAAGAACTCAGGGCAAAGAACGAGCATTACAGTCGCTCGTCATATATGATCAAAGTACTGAACTTGAATTCCTCGCCTGTGATCAACAAGTGGGATGCAGCTTTCAACGCACGGTCCTCTGGTTAGGAGCAGAGTGGAAGGTCTAAACCAGTGGCTCAGACCACTCTGCGACGGTATCGGATGAGAATTTCTCGACTTCCGCTGTAAGATGCAGAATTGTAGGGCTCCCCTTAACAGGTCAAGCCACTAGGATAGCGGAGTACGTGTGGCGTGCAGGTCAGAGAACTACTCCCTTGGGATCAAAGACGATTTTCCTGTTAAATCCGGGAAACTTGGTCCTCGAAGATCATAGATAGAAAAGATTAATATGATTTTAGAAACTGCAGGAGCATCCAAAGAATGATCCCAGAATTAGTACCGCTTACTGAAGATAGTGATGCACAGATAGTAATGAACAGAAAGCTGGTTGAGACCAGACATCAATAACAACGATTTCCTAAGTTCAGTTTGGAATGTTTGTCGTATGGATAGGTTAGTCGCCAATGGTGGCGGCGTGTTTATTGCAGTAAAAAAATCGATAAAATCACGGATTCCGAATTGTGAATTAATGTGGGTGGAATTAAGTGTCAAAGAACGGTCAAAAATGGTGATCGGATGCTTTTATAGACCACCTGAGCCAGGATCTATAGTTGTCGAGCGCTTCAGCCAGAACTTGCAGAATATCATCAGTAATTTTCTTGATCATGCCGTTGTAATAGGGGGTGACTTCAACTTGCCAGGTATAGATTGGGAGCGTTATACCTGGTGCCAGAGACAGGGATTCCTGTGGCATTGTTCTGCACGTCTTGTACGAAAATTACCTTGAGCAGATAGTTAGAGAACCAACTCGTGACGGTAACGTCTTAGACCTCCCGGCAACAAACAGACTTGAACTTACCGAATCAGTTAACGTAGAAAAAGGTATCAGCGGTCATAAGGCTGTGACAGCATGTATGACGACGGGTTCTATAAGGAAGGTAGGGAGATATATTTGCTCAGCAAGGGTGACAGGATACAAATTTCAGACTATTTCAGGGGTCAGCATCAAATATCCGATGAGGACGAAGATGAGGAGAACAAATGGAAAAGAATTCAAAGCCATCGTTCAATACGCCCTGCACAAGTATGTTCCGAGTAAGGGTTTAAGGGATGCGAAAGATCCACAATAGCACTATCAGAAAAGCGCTACGTTAACAAAGAGCACTTTATCTCAGATACAAGAGAAGTAAAAACTTGGCTGACACACAAAAGCTCAACGAAGCGAAAACGAACATAATGATTCTCTCATTCGATGATTTTGAAAGTGAGACGTTGTCAACTGACCTGAGTAAAAATCCTAAGAGATTTTGGTCGTATGTAAACCCAGTGGCCGTAAGACCGATCCACAAAATTATAGAACTATATCGTTGACGTGAATCTGTTGCACAACTATGAAACATGTTTTATGCTAATAAAATTAGGACGTTTTTGGAAAACGAACATCTCCTCTACAAAAATCAACATCGATTCCGGCAACAGATATCTTGCGGAACTCAGCTCTCTTTGTTCCTCCATGTGATCCAGTGGACAATTGATGCCGTTTTCTTTGATTTCGCTAAGGCACTTGACACCGCCCCTCATTGCCGTGTAATGAAAAAAATACGAGCTTACGGAGTATCGGAGCACACCTGCGATTGGTTTCAAGACTTTCTTGCATACAGAGCTCAACACGTCGCTCTTAACGGAACTAAATCGACAGATATAAAGGTAATATCCGGAGTATATAAGGTGTTACAAAAAGGTACGGCCAAACTTTCAGGAAACATTTCTCACACACAAATAAAGAAAAGTGGTTACGTGGACATGTGTCCGGAAACGCTTAATTTCCATGTTAGAGCTCATTTTAGTTTCGTCAGTATGCACTGTACTTCCTCGATTCACCGCCAGTTGGCCCAATTGAAGGAAGGTAATGTTGACTTCTGTGCTTGTGTTGACATGCGACTCATTGCTCTACAGTACTAGCATCAAGCACATCATTGCGTAGCATCAACAGGTCAGTGTCCATCACGAACGTGGTTTTGCAGTCAGTGCAATGTTTACAAATGCAGAGTTGGCAGATGCCCATTTAATGTATGGATTAGCACGGGGCAATAGCCGTGGCGCGGTACGTTTGTATCGAGACAGATTTCCTGAACGAAGGTGTCCCGACAGGAAGACGTTCGAAGCAATTGATCGGCGTCTTAGGGAACACGGAACATTTCAGTCTATGACTCGCGACTGAGGAAGACCTAGAGCGACGAGGACATCTGCAATGGACGAGGCAATTTTTCGTGCAGCTGACGATAACCCTAATGTCAGCGTCAGAGAAGTTTCTGCTGTACAAGGTAACGTTGACCACGTCATTGTATGGAGAGTGCTACGGGAGAACCAGTTGTTTCCGTACCGTGTACAGCGTGTGCAGGCACTATCAACAGCTGATTGGCCTCCACGGGTGCACTTCTGCGAATGGTTCATCCGACAATGTGTTAATCCTCATTTCAGTGCAAATGTTGTCTTTACGGATAAGGCTTCATTTCAACGTGATCAAATTGTACAATTTCACAATCAACATGTGTGGGCTGACGAGAATCCGCGCGCAATTGTGCAATCACGTCATCAACACAGATTTTCTGTGAACGTTTGGGCAGGCATTTTGTTGGTGATGTCTTGATCGGGCCCCATGTTCTTCCACCTACGCTCAATGGTGCACGTTATCATGATTTCATACGGGATACTTTACCTGCGCTGCTAGAACATGTGCCTTTACATGTATGACACAACATGTGGTTCATGCACGATGGAGCTCCTGCACATTTCAGTCGAAGTGTTCGTACGCTTCTCAACAACAGAGTCGGTGACCGATGGATTGGTAGAGGCAGACCAATTCCATGGCCTCCACGCTCTCCTGACCTCAATCCTCTTGACTTTCATTTATGGGGGCATTTGAATGCTCTTGTCTACGCAACTCCAGTACCAAATGTAGAGACTCTTCGTGCCCGTATTGTGGACGGCTGTGATGCAATACGCCAATCTCCAGGGCTGCATCAGCGCATCAGGGATTCCATGGGACGGAGGGTGGATGCATGTATCCTCGCTAACGGAGGACATTTTGAACATTTCCTGTATCAGTTTGAAGTCACGCTGGTACGTTCTATTGCTGTGTGTTTCCACTCCATGATTAATGTGATTTGAAGAGAAGTAATAAAATGAGCTCTAACATGGAAAGTAAGCGTTTCCGGACACATGTCCACATAACATATTTTCTTTCTTTGTATGTGAGGAATGTTTCCTGAAAGTTTGGCCGTACCTTTTTGTAACACCCTATATATATATATATATATATATATATATATATATATATATATATATATATAATCTAGAGAAAGCGTTGGATGCTCTTCACGGCTATTCACAGATAATGCAGTTATCTATAGCAAAGTAGCAACGCCTGAGGATAGTAAGAATTTGTAGAACGACCTGCGGAGAATGGATGAATGGTGCAGACCCTGGCAGTTGACGCTGAACGTAAATAAATGTAACATATTGCGCTAACATAGGAAAAGAATTCCACTACTGTACAGCTACACTAATGGTGACAAACCGCTGGAGACAGCGTCTGCCATAAAATATTTAGGAGTAACTACGCAGAGCGACTATAAGTGGAATGACCACTTATAACAGACTGTGGGAAAAGCAGACACCAGACTCAGATTCATTGCAAGAATCTTAAGAAAATGTGACTCATCCACGACAGAAGTGGCTTATAAGGCGCTTGTTCATTAGATTCTTGAATATTATTATCTATCTGGGATCCCTATCAGGTTCGACTGATAGAGGAGATAGGGAATATCCAACGAAGAGCTTCGCGTTTTGTCATGGGATCGTTTAGCTGACGAGAGAGCGTTACGGAGATGCTAAATAAACTTCTCTGACAGACGGTACAAGAGAGGCGTTGTGCATGTCGGAGAGATTTACTATCGAAATTTCGAGACAGCAACTTTTCAGGAGGAGTCGGACAACGTATTACTTCCCCCCCTCCCATGCATCTCGCGTATTGACCAAGAAGAGAAAAATCGAGAAGTTAGAGCCAATACAGAGGCTTACCGAAAATCATTCTTCCCACGCACTATTCGCGAGTCGAACAGTTTTGGAGGGATCAGATAGTGGTACCGTAAGTACCTTCTGCCACACGCCGTTAGGTGGGTTGTGGAGTATGATGTAGATGTACATGAACTATGTCGTCTGAGGATAACGATAGATAGTTACAAATGTTATCTACCACATAACAGAAAAACCTATCTGTGCGTGCGTGCGTGTGTGTGTATATGCGTGTGTTTGTGAGCTTGCGGATGTAAATATGCGTGTGTGTGCATTCGGGCACGGCGGCCAGTCGATATCACGCATGTGCACAGTGAGGCGTGTTGACTGCGGTAACCACGGCCGTTGCCAAGCGGAAGGCCCTGATTGACGTTCCATTTGCTTGTTATTCCTGTCAGCAACGCGTTAATTTTTGACTGTCGAGGCGCTGCGCGGATATCCGCAATGTTTTCCTTGCCGAGGCCGCAGCAACAGCGGTTTTTTCATTCGCTGTCTGGCGCCACCTAAATATAACCATACCTGTGGAGTGAATAATCCGGTGATGTGGGCATCTGCAAACAGTCCCGCTCAGTTTATACACTGGTTCCTTACAAGACGTTGTCTGTTAAAGCCGTATTGGATTTTTCAGGTCCTGCTGCATTGCTGTCTGAAAACAATATCAAACCTTTAAATGCTATTGGAGATGTGAAATATCGTTATGTACTGTATGCTGGAGGAGTTTTAGCTTCTCTGCCAACTTTATGGCTGTACCTGCATGTAAGTTCTTTGCTGGAGGACTTTTTACTTCTCTGACAATTTTATGGCTGTACCTGCACGTAGGTTCTTTATGGAATCATCAATCGCTAGCTTTGTTACGCATACGTTTTTTCTTTACTTTTTGCTCCTAAGTCTATCATACTTCGCCGTGCAGACGAAGAATTCTGCATATACCGTGTGTTTAAAATTAAAGTGATGCTACTCACGTAGGTCTAGTGTGGGCGGTAATTATCGTGTGGCAGCGAAACTTGGTAGATAGGCTGATGCGTTAATGGGGAACCGACTTCTCCGGAGCTCATATTTAACAAATTGTGTAAGCGGCGGTTAATAATAAAATCAGTATTATTCGTCTCGTACTTGTATGAGAGTTTCTGGCCGCATACCATTCCTAATCCATTACATACGGAAACATTTCTACACTCGCATTGTCAGATTTGTAACTGGTGGTCGACATTGGAAGCAATTTTTTTCCAGCGTAAATCGGTTTTGGATTAAAGCGTTAGAATATCTACCAAATTTCGGTGCCTTATAATACCTACAGTCGACACTGTACCTCTGTGAGTAGCTTCACTTTATGTATAACCACTCCAGGCTTAAAATACACCTTCCAGAACAGAATTCCTTTTCACTTCATTTATGATATGTGCCTAATTTGAAGTTCATAAACCTTCGTTGTTTTTTATAACGATATGTTTAAAATCTACAGGCATGGGCTCAATGAAATTCGTAGGCGGGTCTTCAGCTTCACGGGAAAACCTTGTATCCTCTGCTGGTCTGCGGATCACTACTTGCTGGAGCTCGAACCAAAGGCTCCAGTTTAAACTCTCAGTACCAAATTCCTCTTTTTCTAGTGCTGTCTTTCACGCAACTAGTACATTCATACTTTGTACCTTAGTGTTCGGAAGGAACATGGTCGAAACTCTGTCCAGCTATCCACATCCACATTTTCTAGGATTTACAGAAACTACATGGTGTACAACTTCGCTTCCGCCGTTTTTTCCCCAACATTTGAGGCTTTAATGAAACAAATTGGTTAGACATGTATCATTCAAAGTATTTTCCATCGCTCGCCCCTACATTCTCTCATCTTTCCGGCAGTGTACGAATCCCGCGTCGAAAAAATTGTTCATCTTATGAAGCGATCCACAAATCGATCCAATTTGTGACTTCTTCATGAGATCGGAAGTGTTGGTCAGCCAGGCCATGCGCCATTGATCTAAACAGGTGATAGTCAGAGGGAGCAATATCTGGAGAATACAGCGTGTTGGGTAGGACTTCCAATTTCAACGTTTCCAAGTACGTTTTGACGTCTTTTTGCAACGTGGGTCGAGCGTTGCCGTGCTGCAAAATCAATTTACCGTGCCTCTCGCTGTATTGCGGCCGTTTGTCTCCTAATGCTCTACTCAAAAGCATTAATTGCGTTCGATAACGACCACCTGTGATTGTTTCACTAGGTTTTAACACCTCATACTACTCGACGCCAAGCTGGTCCCACCAAGTGTAGAGCATGGTCTTGGAGCCCTGAATATTCGGTTTGGCCGTCGACGTGGAAGCATGGCCGGGATATCCCCATGACTTTTTGCATTTAGGATTCTCATAATGAACCCATTATTCGTCCCCGGTCTCAATACGATGCAGAAATCCCCTCCGTTTTTGCCTCTGAAACAATTGTTGACAAACACACAAACGTCGTTTAACGTCTCTTGGTTTCAACTCACACGGGACCCAAGTTCCTTCTTTCTGAATCATGCCCATAACCTTGAACAGTTTTGAAATGGCTTGCTGTGTCACTACCACTAATCGTGCCAATTCTTCTTGAGTCTGGCGCGAGTCTTCACTCACTTCAATTCTGCATCTTCGAAAACTTTCTCTTTTCCAACACTATGCCGGTCTACAACATTACAATCACCATTCTTGAAGCGTTGAAACCACTCACGACACGTTCTTTCACTAACAGCGTCCTTACCATATGTAGTTGAGAGGGTTCGATGAGACTCAGCCTCTGTTTTCTTCATATTGAAACAAAACAGTAACACCTCCCGCAAATAACGAGGATTAGGCTCGCAAACTGACGTTTTCAATCACGAATAACATTATGATGCAGACACAAATCGACTAATGTTTGAATGAGGTTATGTTGACCGAGGTCAAAGCTAACTGACTGACGTCTGCGATCCGTTTCTTTCGACCGATACTTACCGTTGTCGCCACCTATCGGCAAACGGCGGAAGCAAAATTGTACACCTTGTACTTTAGGAGATTTCTGCAGTGGTTGTTTAAACAGATTACGGATGCTTCCTTGCTCGAAGATTATGAAACTGATTTAGTATTTCATTATTTACGACGTCACTGTCGACAAGTTATTAATATTCAATCGTCCCTTCATCGTCTCTTTCCCGTCTCCTTCCTTTCTGTTACGCGCAGTTCCATTGATTTCTGTCCGAAAAGTTTAGACACTGGCTTAATAAAAAATAAAGTTAATATGGTGGTTTTAATATTTCTTCGTTTTGCATAGCTTCTCTCTGCCCCCATTCCCTACTTATCACTCACAGAACGTTCATACATCCATACGAAATATTCAGATGAATCCATCTGTGGGAAGGTGTTAGAGTCGTGTGTCACACTGACTTCAATGCTCCTTGTGTCATCAAGGCGTTGAACCCTTAGGTAAATATCAGCATTTAGTCATTCTGAGGCAGGTTCGTATTGATAGCACAAAGTCTCGTCACACGTGATGAATTTTTTCAGAAAATAATTTGCGTTCTGCTTTACAATCAAGTCGGGCAGGCATCCACGCTTCATCATCTTTATTCAGGAGTCAGTGCCGCACAAACTTTCTCTTCTTCAAATCGTTCTAAAGAATGTCTTGACCATTTGATTAAAAGTTATTAATCCATTGCCTTGTGTGACACAAGGTTGGGAAACTACTGCCACATGTCTGTTACTTGACATGGCCTGCTCACAAATGACTGTTCGAATGTACATATATTGTTTACGGCTATTATAATTAGTGTGCTGAAGTCGCATTTACACTAGGAATGAAATCAGTCTCGGGGCGTTTTGAATGAACGGTGTGTAAAGCAGTCCCGGTGGGAAAGCGTGCAACATTTAATCTTTATATTTTTCTAAATTCTGAGGTTTGCCTTACCGCGTAGACAATCAGCCATCCTCAAAACTTCTGGTTTTATCATCTGCATAGTCGACAATTCTTGGTACATCCATCTTTAACTGTCAGATGTGTATGGCTAGTGGATGTGTATGGCTAGTGTATATTTTCCCACAGAGGTAATAATAATTTCATGTGACTCAATTGCCGGGAGCATGTCTTTAGGTTAGGCGACACTTTGGCGACTTACGTGTCCGTATTCCACGTCATTTATACAACCGGAAAAACGGGACATACAGTTGAACGTGGAATCCGAAGCAGGTGCTGCTCCTGGCGGCTTGTCATATCGATGACAGGTGAAGACTGGGTTAAAAGCAGACTAGAACGTTCCATAGTCCGGGCAGGATTCTATCGAGTGGGCTTTTGGTATGTAGCGTCCGGCTCAGCATTAGACAGCCGGGCTAGAATATCACACAGGTAAAGAACAGTTAACGCTTTTTTTTTTCAGAGGACGAGACTGTTCGCCAAAGCGTACTCTGATACAACTGTTATCATGTGAAGTACACACTGCTTCACAGTGGCATTTAAAATACACAACATACCATCTTTCCTGGTAAAACATATTGTCGTGAACATCCTTTCCAAGAGGCTGTACGCGGGAGTAGAGTAAAACATCACATTACTTAGCAATTACTTACACTTCTCTAAGCTTAAAGATACCGATTTCACCATAACAGTAACAGATTTATAGATTTTTAGGGATTTGCTCTCCGAGCTGTTCGTTTATGCAACACGTCACGGAATTTAGATAAGAAAAAGTAATATGGGAGACAGCAGCAATTTTCGGGAGTCGCAAGGAAACAGCACAGTATCAAATGTGGGCGGAATTTGCTGGACAATTTCCTATGATTTCGAAAATCTTATTTAATTTCCTGTACTTCCCAAACAGGTTACATTTTCGAAAGATGCTTATCTGCTTTCTAGACACCAATAGGTGCCCTTCTGTGGAACGGAGTTCGCAGCTCCTGGCTTAGTGGCACGCGTTGCTGCCTCTGGATCATGGGGTCCCGGGTTTCGATTCTCAGCCAGGTCGGCGATTTTATCCGCATGGGGACTGGATGTTTGTGTTGTCCTCATCATATCATCATCATTCGGAAAGTGACGAGACTGGAAATGGAAATATGTGGACCTTGTACGGGCGCTGATGACCTCGATGTTGAGCGCCCCACAAACCAACATCATCATCTTCATCTGAGGGACGGAGCTCTTGCTTCTGCCACAGTCGGTTCTGTCCTGTTAATTACTGTAATATGCGGCAGCGCTATTTCCCAGTGACTAGTGAAGGGAGTATAATGAGGATACTGTGTATCTTGCTTTTCACAGTGACGAATTTTCTTCCAGGTAAGTGCTGTGAGGATGAGATCATAAAGCAACAAATCTTGAAAAAATCGTTAACAGAGCCGCAACAGGAAAAAAGTAGAATTTTGAAGCTCGTTGCACTTTTCTACAGTTTTCGTCCCATTGAAACTAAAATTTTACTTGATTTAGTGCAAAACGGACAGAAGTTTGTTCAGTTCAGAAAAGACTTTTTAGCGATTGGTAGCTAACCGACGTATACACTGTCCAGTCACATTAATGTGACCGACTGTCAGAAGAAGTCTGAAGAAGCCAGACGTGCAGAAGCAGAGTCAATGAGGTTCTGGAAGGTGCCGACGTGATTGTGGAGCCTTGCCGACTCCTACGCCGTGGCCAGCTGCTATGGGTTTCTTGGCCGAGGGTCCATGGCCCGAACGGCCAGTCCAAGGTGTTCCCACACATTATCGACTGACCTTAAATTCGGGGAGTTTGGCGGCCAGAGAAGTACGGCTAACTCATCCTGGTGATCTTCGAAACACGCCCGTATATGCATACTTGAGTTGATCCACTGTGCTTTCCTGAACGACGAGATTACTCAGGGAACTACACGAAAACATTCCCCAGCCGGTAACGCTCCCTCCTCCTGCCTTGGTGTCTGCATTCAGACGTTTTCACGACGTACAAGCCAACGACCATCTCTTTGACGAAGCATAAAAAGTGATTCATCTGAAGTGGCCATCCGTTGCGTCTCAGTGGACGTACAGATGTGATACTGAGCGAAAATTTCAGCCATCGGCGCTGATGAACGGAAGTCAGCATGGGTGCATGATCCAGGCGCCTGATGGGAAGGCCCGTACGGAGCAAAACTCTCTGAACAGTCGTTGAGGAGACACAGTTGGTCTAGCCTTGGTTCACCTGGACGGTCAATTGCTCAAGAGTAGCGCTTCTATGCGCCCGGACGTATCTACGCAGCAAATAGCCCGTGTGGCACCACAGTCGCGTCTTCGCCGGTTTTGGAGAGCGCCAGTTTGCCATGCACGGTATACTTTAACCACGGTGGCACTCGAACAATTTAGAAACTTAGCCGTTACGAAGTCGCTTCCCCCCATGGCCCGAAAGCCAGTGGTCATGTCTATTTAGACGTCAGGTAGCTCACTGCGTTCCAGAATTATGACAATGATGTCTCTGTGTTCCGCGTCCCCCTACCTCTCCCGAACCAACACTCTTTAATATCCACCACTCCTACTCCTACCACCTTCAGTCCGCCAGTGGTTATTGCATGTGATGTAGGACACAGGTAGTGTTCACATTAATGTGACCGGAGCGTGTAAGTTGAATTACGTTATTTTTAAAAGAAAGCATCCTAATATCTCAGTCGTTGCAATAGAACCAGCGATAGAATCAGCTACACATTTTGTAGCGTACCTTGCTTTTACTACAGGCCGGCCGCTGTGGCCGAGCGGTTCTAGGAGCTTCAGGCCGGAACCACGCTGCTGCTACGGTAGCAGGTTCGAATCCTGCCTCGGGCATGGATGTGTGAGATGTCCTTAGGTTAGTTAGGTTTAAGTAGTTCTAAGTTCTAGGAGACTGATGACCTCAGAAGTTAGATCCCATAGTGCTCAGAGCCATTTGAACTATTTTTTTACTGCAATACTCGATACTAGAATTTAGCACTGGGGTTAGCCGATAACAACATAATAATACGAAAATTAAACTATCCAAGATAGGCCTTACATAGTTTATGGAAACCGAAAGAAGGCCGGCCGCGGTGGTCTCGCGGTTCTAGGCGCGCAGTCCGGAACCGTGCGACTGTTACGGTCGCAGGTTCGAATCCTGCCTCGGGCCTGGATGTGTGTGATGTCCTTAGGTTAGTTAGGTTTAAGTAGTTCTAAGTTCTAGAGGACTGATGACCACAGCAGTTGAGTCCCATAGTGCTCAGAGCCATTTGAACCAACCGAAAGAAGGAAGTCACGAACTGTTTTTTTATGATTTTTCCAGATTTCATAGTTCGTAAATTGCTTGCAACCAGTTTATAGGTTACTAAAGGCTGAGTACACGAATACATACTTCTGAGGAGTCTGCGTTCTTTTCCATTTCTAAAAACAAGAAAGCTAGCTATCAAAAATGACTCTGAGCACTATGGGACTTAACATCTGTGGTCATCAGTCCCCTAGAACTTAGAACTACTTAAACCTAACTAACCTAAGGGCAACACACACATCCATGCCCGAGGCAGGATTCGATCCTGCGACCGTAGCAGTCGCGCGGTTACAGACTGAAGCGCCTAGAACCGCCCGGCCACACCGGCCGGCAAGAAAGCTATCATCAAATGGCGTTCGTAGGAGACTAAATGAGGTTCATTGAAAATGCAGAATTAGTTGGTTCAAATGGTTCAAATGGCTCTGAGCACTATGGGACTTAACATCCTAGGTCATCAGTCCCCTAGACTTAGAACTACTTAAACCTAACTAACCTAAGGACAGCACACTTATCCATGCCCAAGGCAGGATTCTAACCTGCGACCGTAGCAGCAGCGCCGTTCCAGACTGAAGTGCCTAGTACCGCTCGGCCACAACGGCTGGCCAGAATTAGTTCTCTTATGATACCCATAAGTAGCTATATGTGAATGCTTGAATTGGTTCTTTGGAAATGCACTGCCGATTACTTCTCACATTCCGTCCCCAATCATAGCTTGTGCTCTATCTCTTCCTTTTCTACGTTTTTTATCGGTATCTCTAGATTTTTCAATGCATATATTGGAATAGTTATTTGGAAATGTGAGATTCCTTGTACCATTATTCTCTAAATTATTCCTCTACCTTTTTACAACCTCCTGCTGACGAAAATTATGGAACTCCTTGCCGGATTCCTTATCGCATATCAGCGTCAGACCCCATACCTATACACATAATGACAGTTTCCTCTCATTTAACTCATTCTATTCTTCCTCACGACGCAATTATAGCACTGGACTGTATATTATATCTGAGTACCGCTCCCAGTTAAACGATGTAAGAGTTTCATTTCAGCGCAGATTTCGCAGTAACAACAGTTTAACTGCAACTGTGCTATTCGCGGCTACGTCCTAAATGTAAGAAATACTAGTGAAACAGGGAGCAAGAGATAGCCAGGATCGTCTGGAAAAATAGCATAGGTACTGGCAAGCTGACGATTTGAGAGAGACCATTAGGTCTGTTTGAGAGGTACAGTTACTAGAGCCTTGTCAGGAATGGAAAACGATAAGCAGTTTTATTCTGTAATTAGGCTGAAGGGCGAAGGAACAAGTCTAAAGGTAAAATACTCGCTAAATTCGGAGAAAATAGTTCGACGACACTGGTACAAATGACGTAAATGGCTGTGTAGCACAGACAACGTACATGACATTATTCAGATGTGAATAAAATCAGTCTAGGTAATAGGCCGTGCCAGTACGAAACACTAAAACAACTAATATTCCGAAGTTTTTACAACGCTCCACTTCATGTCGACTAACTTGCCGTCAATGCCTACTAACTATTACATTAAGATTTTGTTCACAGTTGTAGTTCAGTTTCTGCAGAATGTTTCAATGAAGCTAAAAAAATTTAGTCGTCAGGTGCACAAGAAAACTTGTATTTTGGCCTGGAAGTCATTTGTTTGTGTTTCCTACTAACTCGTGTCCAGCTGCCTGCGTCTTTTGGGGATACTAAACAGTTCAGCGTACCGCCGCTGTTCCAGTCACCATAAAATGATAGTAAAATTTGAACAGTATACCTTCCTTCGTTTACCGCTATTCTTAGTAATGATGCTATTTTCCTGTCTATTTGCGTAACGGTTGGTGCGTGTCTTCCGACTTTCGTTAATTATTTTATGTAGCTTTAAAAAGTTCAATGCATACTTGCGCTTCAGTTACCGCAGAATTTATTACACTTTATACGGGCACTAGCGCTTCCACTCTGTGTATAGGGGTTCTCAATGAACTTCATGTCACCAGTATCGTGACTGACTTTAGTCACACATACTAATACGATTTGCAATTTGACTGTTAATTGTTTGCCACTCATCGCACATATGTTATACTTTTAGCGATGTCACTCTCTTTTATTGATTCTGTAGTAAAGTTATGTTGTGGCTCTTAGCTTACCTGTCTTACATCTGTTCTACAAACCTATTTTACTTCTTGTATATTCGTTTGTAACGTACTTGCTTTACATATGTATTTTTGTAGTCCTTTGTACGACACTGTCGACATTTTCTTATTTCTACATCTACAGCTACATACATACTCCACAATTCACCATACGGTGCGTGGCGGAGGGTACCTCGTACCACAACTAGCATCTTCTCTCCCTGTTCCACTCCCAAACAGAACGAGGAAAAAATGACTGCTTATATGCTTCTGTACGAGCCCTAATGTCTCTTATCTTATCTTTGTGGTATTTCCGCGAAATATAAGTTGGCGGCAGTAAAATTGTACTGCAGTCATCCTCAAATGCCGGTTCTCGAAATTTCCTCAGTAGCGATTCACGAAAAGAACGCCTCCTTTCCTTCAGGTACTCCCACCCGGGTTCCTGAAGCATTTCCGTAACACTCGCGTGATGATCAAACCTACCAGTAACAAATCTAGCAGCGCCCCTCTGAATTGCTTCTATGTCCTCCCTCAATCCGACCTGATAGGGATTCCAGATGCTCGAGCAGTACTCAAGAATAGGAGGTATTAGTGTTTTATAAGCGGTCTCCTTTACAGATGAACCAGATCTTCCCAAAATTCTACCAATGAACCGAAGAGGACTATCCGCCTTCCCCACAACTGCCATTACATGCTTGTCCCACTTCATATCGCTCTGCAATATTACGCCCAAATATTTAATCAACGTGACTGTGTCAAGCGCTACACTACTAATGGAGTATTCAAACATTACGGGATTCTTTTTCTTATTCATCTGCATTAATTTACATTTATCTATATTTAGAGTTAGCTACCATTCTTTACACCAATCACAAATCCTATCCAAGACATCTTGTATCCTCCTACAGTCACTCAACGACCACACCTTCCCGTACACCACACCATCTTCAGCAAACAGCCGCACATTGCTATCCACCCTATCCAAAAGATCATTTATGTAGATAGAAAACAACACCGAACCTACGCACTTCCCTGGGGCTCTCCAGATGATACCCTCACCTCCGATGAACACTCACCATCGAGGACAACGTACTACGTTCTATTAGTTAAGAAGTCTACGAGCCACTCACATATTTGGGAACCAATCCCATATGCTCGTACCTTAGTAAAGAGTCTGCAGTGGGCACCGAGTCAAACGCTCTCCGGAAGTCAAGGAATATGGCATCCGTCTGATAACCTTCATCCATGGGGCGCAAGATATCATGTGAAAAAAGGGCGAGTTGTGTTTCGCAGTAGCGATGCTTTCTAAAGCCGTGCTGATGCATGGACAGCAACTTCTTTGTCTCAAGGTAATTCATTATATTCGACCTGAGAATATGTTCGAGAATCCTGCAGCAAACTGATGTTAAGGATATTGGTCTGTAATTTTGATGATCCGTACTTCTACCCTTCCCTATACAGGCGTTACCTGACGTTGGCTCACTAATGATTTGAGTCTATTTCACTTCAGAAAATGACAGTTTAACTGTAGAAAGCGGTAAAATTATTCAAATAATGGTTTCTTTGTGCAGCTGATGACTTATCTTTCTTACCTTTATTGTTCATGTTATTAGAATGACAGAACTGTACACACTCTTTGAGTATGTGACTGTCCTGTAGTGCGAAGTTCCTAAATACTGAAATCGAAAGATCTAAGCACAATACCACAGGAAAAGCCTTGCACTGTATTGTCCTTCTGAAATACTGCCTGCCTCGTAGTCGGGTAGCTGGTTGATACCGCTCTCCTTATGTTCCCATTTATTTAGGAATAGTCGGTAAAAAAAAAAAAATGATTCAAATGGCTCTGAGCACTATGCGACTCAACTGCTGTGGTTATCAGTCCCCTAGAACTTAGAACTACTATAACCTAACTAACCTAAGGACATCACACACATCCATGCCCGAGGCAGGATTCGAACCTGCGACCGTAGCAATCGCACGGTTCCCGACTGCGCGCCTAGAACCGCGAGACCACCGCGGCCGGCGATAGTCGGTCAGATCTACCACGAGATGTTGTACCGGATGCCGCCTGAACCTATCGCATCTGACATTTTACGCTGTGGCGCTTGAAAATGGATACTTCTGCAGTGTGGTCATCACTGCAACGTCCAATACATACCCTCACAAATAAATGGTACGTCACCAGGTGAAACAACGGTCGTCATAATGCTGTTACGGCGTCAAGTCAAGCGACAGCACATCAGTCGGGAACGAGAGAGCGGAGAGGGCTCTGAAGAAGACGTCAGACAATTGCACATGGACCGACCCTTCTCCAGGACGACAATGCTACAGCAGAGGCCTCTATGCGAAGAGGACATAAGCAACGCGCCCGACTAGCAGCGACCCAGTCGATGAGAAGCTTCAAGACTAGCGATCCGAATAGGGGAGTCAAAGCTCATTACTTCACTTAATTACAATTGTTATACTCAAAAATCTTGTTTATTTAGGATGTCGCCGTTTGCTTGAGACACATCTGTGTAATTCTCAAAGTTAAGAGTTGTCATTTACTTTTCCTTAAAAAACTAATTAATACGATTTGTTTGAATTATTTGTCTAGCGATCCGAGAAAGCAGGTTTCCTAGACACCCCACTTTCGACGACTAGGCAGGGTTCCACATATGGTACCAAATATCTACATCTACATCTACATTTATACTCCGCAAGCCCCAACGGTATGTGGCGGAGGGCACTTTACGTGCCACTGTCATTACCTCCCTTTCCTCTTCCAGTCGCGTATGGTTCGCGGGAATGACGACTGTCTGAAAGCCTCCGTGCGCACTCGAATCTCTCTATTTTTACATTCGTGATCTCCCCGGGAGGTATAAGTAGGGGGAAGCAATATATTCGATACCTCATCCAGAAACGCACCGTCTCGAAACCTTGCGAGCAAGGTGCACCGCGATGCAGAGCGCCTCTCTTGCAGAGTCTGCCACTTGAGTTTGCCAAACATCTCCGTAACTCTGTCACGGTTACCAACTAACCCTGTGTCGAAACGCGCCGCTCTTCTTTGGATCTTCTCTATCTCCTCCGTCAACCCGATCTGGTACGGATCCCACACTGATGAGCAATACTCAAGTATAGGTCGAACGAGTCTTTTGTAAGCCACCTCCTTTGTTGATGGACTACATTTTCTAAGGATTCTCCCAATAAATCTCAACCTGGTACCCGCCTTACCAACAATTAGTTTTATATGGTCATTCCACTTCAAATCGTTCCGCACGCATACTCCCAGATATTTTACAGAAGTAACTGCTACCAGTGTTTGCTCCGCTATCATATAATCATACAATAAAGGATCCTTCTTCCTATGTATCCGCAATACATAACATTTGTCTATGTTAAGGGTCAGTTGCCACTCCCTGCACCAAGTGCCTATCCGCTGCAGATCTTCCTGCATTTCGCTACAATTTTCTAATGCTGCAATTTATCTGTATACTACAGCATCATCCGCGAAAAGCCGCATGGAACTTCCGACACTATCTACTAGGTCATTTATATGTGTTGTGAAAAGCAATGGTCCCATAACACTCCCCTGTGGCACGCCAGAGGTTACTTTAACGTCTGTAGACGTCTCTCCATTGATAACAACATGCTGTGTTCTGTTTGCAAAAAATTCTTCAATCCAGCCACACAGCTGGTCTGATATTCCGTAGGCTCTTACTTTGTTTATCAGGCGACAGTGCGAAACTGTATCGAACGCCTTCCTGAAGTCAAGGAAAATAGCATCTACCTGGGAGCCTGTATCTAATATTTTCTGTGTCTCATGAACAAATAAAGCGAATTGGGTCTCACACGATCGCTGTTTCCGGAATCCATGTTGATTCCTACAGAGTAGATTCTGGGTTTCCCAAAACGACATGATACGCGAACAAAAAACATGTTCTAAAATTCTACAACAGATCGACGTCAGAGATGTAGGTCTATAGTTTTGCGCATCTGCTCGACGACCCTTCTTGAAGACTGGGACTACCTGTGCTCTTTTCCAATCATTTGGAACCTTTCGTTCCTCTAGAGACTTGCGGTACACGGCTGTTAGAAGTGGGGCAAGTTCTTTCGCGCAACATAATAACAAAATTTGTGCGTCGTATTCAGGCTACGACGTTAATGGCATTTATACAATAGATGATGAAATAATTACGTGCGTTCCACCTGTCCTACACACAGTGCACGGACGACACAAACAGGTGCACATCTTTTGCAGTGCTCCATCCTGCAGCCATCTCTGTGGACGAATGTGTACGGACCGTTAAGGACGTGCCGACAACGTAGCCTATATGTAGCTTCCGAAGTAATTAAGTTGCCCCGTTATAAATCAATCCGACGTTGATATTGTGCTCATTGACGTTGTCGATACACGTTGGAGCTTAATGTCATGTTTACCTTTAGGTTATGGGCTCTTCATTGAGTTTTCTTGGTATCGTAATATCAGTTCAAGTAAGAGAGCGCGCCCCTATTAGGCCATCTGTCTGTATGTGTGTGTGTGTGTTAAGCTTACGGGCGATCAACAGCGAGGATATCAGCTCCCTTAACGCAATCTGTCTTTGATATTCATTACTTATTTCCGGTAGCTCATTTTACACTGTTTCCGCTTTTTTCATTTGTTAGATCTCGTGTGTCGCAGCTTTCATGAACGGTTTTCCTTTTCGACAATAGTTGATACAGACACATACACACATGTATGCACACGCAAAAGTACAAGACTAGAACTCTCTTTACGGGAAATTATTCACTACTTTCAACAAGTTGAAATGGTTCAAATGGCTCTGAGCACTATGGGACTTAACATCTGAGGTCATCAGTCCCCTAGACTTAGAACTACTTAAACCTGACTAACCTAAGGACATCACACACATCCATGCCCGAGGCAGGATTTGAAGCTGCTACCGTAGCGGTCGCGCGGTTTCAGACTGCAGCGCCTAGAACCGCTCGGCCGCAACGGCCGGCCTTCTACAAGTGATCGTAAAGCTGCTACATCAGCAGTGATGTTGGAAACTTCTAAAGCCTATCTCCGTCTTCGTGACCCACATCAGAAGTCAAACTGCAGCATCATTCTGGTGTCACTGTAGACGATGTCCCGTTCGTTAATGTTTACGTCGAACTATTACATTTCACTTTTGTCGGAGATCTGGAAGCAAAGTTTGCAGGTTCGGTGGTATATTTGCGTGAACACTGAATCCAAGTAAGTACTTACGTGCTATTCTCTCTGCATCTACTTCAACCAGTGATGTCTTCTTTGTTTCAGAATATCAGCCTTGTTGTATTTTTTCGGAAAGGAAAGAGAATTTCACCGTTGGTTTAAACTCACCCACAGTGTATTTCAACAACAAAAACTGACATGATCGTAGGAATAGCGATGTGTTGAACTGATTACAAAGTAAAAGTCGGTCTACGACCTGAGAAAAAATCCTAAGAAGTTTTGGTCTTACGTTGTGTTGGAAAACGAATCACAGTCTACATATTCACTCTGTGATCTAAATAAAATCGATGACTGAAGAAAGAAGTACGAAATTTAATTTTTTGTAACTATTTGTCAAGGAAGTCTGCCCCGATAGCTGAGTGGTCATCGAGGCGGTCTGTCACGCCAAGGGGCCCGGGTTCGATTCCAGGCTGTGTCGGAGAGTTTCTCCGCTCAGGGGCTGGGTGTTGTCCTCATTATTATTTCATGATCATCAGTGGAAGGCAACGGGAAACCAGCACTGGAATCACTTCCCTAGACCCTCATGCGGTGGACCTCCCTGACGAGGTTTCCTCCGTGACATGACCTGCTGTAAGGCAGAACACGGAGTTGTTTTTTTCTTATTTTTTCTCATTCTTCGATCGAACAGAAAATGACAGACTAGGCCGTCGAGTATAAAGTCAGCTAAAATCAATAAAAGAAGAAAGACGATTCACAATCATGGTATACCAATATTATTCAACTTAGAACACGCCGAAGAGCTTGCTCCTGGTCTAACATTAGTTCGCGTAGGTCGCAGAGGGAACTGTGCCGCGGCAGTTCGCTCGGCGTCGAGTTTCCACCGAAAGCAGAATCTTTGATTTGGGCGCCTTACGAGGAAGGCAGGTGGCGCTCGGGCTGCGAGGTGATGCGGCTCTCAAGAAGTTAGACCGAGTCAGTGCAGAGGGGTCGGAGGGTCTGGAGAGAGAGTTTGTGAAGGTCTAAACTGCGGCTTCCAGCTCGGCGGTTGCGAACCGTGTTGTTCTGGGCCAGGCACTGCACTGGTGTCGTCAGCATCCGTAGACTGGAGCCATGGGTTTGTACCACGTTGTTTTACATGCACGATTTTATTTTCTTCGTCCTTTCCTGTTGGTTTCTAAGGTTGAAATTGAAACAAATGAAGCTCCGGCCGGAGTGGCTGTACGGTTCTAGGCGCTGCAGTCTGGAACCGAGCGACCGCTACGGTCGCAGGTTCGAATCCTGCCTCGGGCATGGATGTGTGTGATGTCCTTAATTTAGTTAGGTTTAAGTAGTTCTAAGTTCTAGGCGACTGATGATCTCAGAAGTTAAGTCGAATAGTGCTCAGAGCTATTTTTGAAACAAATGAAGTTTATTAACTTGGAAGCTGAGGGATTATATGCCCTTGAACTCTCAGTCCGGCTTGTCCTGATCTTTCACTTCTTGATTATGTGAACACAAAATAGCCTCTACAGCTTTCCTGTCTCGGTGCAATTGTAATATTTGTGTGTAGCATGTGCTGTTGCTCTTAATACCACATGTGAGCGGCTTTAAGGGGGGTAGGACGATAAATGGGCCGACTTCGAGCAGGGGTGCCATCACAGGACATTTTAATTTTCACTGTCTATACTTTGACTAATAAATTCATAATACTTTGTCAGTATGACCAGTAAGGATGCAGGATTCACACTCATAGCAGTGGAAGTTCAACAACATAGCAAAATAATTTTTTTAACACGTGAAATTTCATCATTTTTTCGCTTACTATTTCCAGAATTTTTTGCTATAGGTACACTTTTCTTCATAAGTAAGAGATTCTTCGATTAATTTGACAGCGCCGCGCGGAGTAGCCGAGCGGTTTGAGGCGTCATGTCACGGACTGCGCGGCCCCTCCAGCCAGCGGATCGAGTCCTCCCTCGGGTATGGGTGTACATTTTGTTCTTAACATCAGTTAGTGCAAGTAGGGTGTAAGACTATGGACCGATGACCTCAGCAGTGTGTTCCCGTACGACTTCACACATATGAGAACATGTGATTAATTTTACAGATGTATGAAACTCTAGAATTTATTTAACTTAGGGAAAAATGAATGATCTGTTACATTTTAAACTTCGTGTTCAGAAAAACTCTAATTTTATAGTTAGTTATTCCATGTTCACCGCAGTTTTTAATAGATTTGGAAAAATGTGGAGTTTTGCATTAAGGAGTTTGTGTTTAATAACCATACCAAGTTAACCCAAACTTCCGTCGGTTCTTGGTACAACATTATAATAAACGAAAAGCACCAGTTTGCTTTTGTTCTACAGTATTACTTTTATTGTGTTTACCGGTTTTCGGCTTACAAGACCATCTTCAGACATTTACTCAGTATTGTCACCAAAGTAGTAGCAATGTTTGTAAATAAAATTGGAACAGACGTTACACGTCTAGATTGAAGCAGAGACATATAGTAAGTAACATCTTTGACAGTGTGGTGGTAATGCGTTGAAAAAATAAAAAAAACTGTACAGTACATAAAAATGGAGTAGACAGGAAAAAACTTTAACACAAAATAGGAACAGCATGCCTACATAACAGTTTCTATTAATAAACAAATACAATGGAATAAAATAAAATTAGAGCTTGACAAGGCTACGTCAGGAGGTATCAAACATGGAGAGTGATACATAAACCAATTAATAGTTAAAAGGAGTTACACTGATAATTGACCCTTCTTTTAATTGGTTGGTTTATCACTCTTCATGTTTGATACCTCCTGAAGTTATTTTATTTCATTATTTTTGTTTATTAATAGAAACTATTATGTCAGCATGCTGTTCCTATTTTGTATTAAACTTTTTTCCTGTCTACTCCATTTTTATGTACTGTTCAATTTTTTAATTTTTCAACGCATTACCACCGTGCTGTCGAAGATGTTGCTTACTGTATGTCTCTGCTTCAATCTAGACGAGTAACTTCTCTTCGAATGCTGTTTACAAACACTGTAACTTCATAAGTGACAATACTCAGTAAATGTCTGAAGATGGTCTTATAAGACGAAAAGCGGTTAACACAGGTAATACTGCAGAACAAAAGTAAGCTGGTGCTTTTCATTTATTAAGCATACCAAGTCTGGGAGTAATAAGATATGTATTTTGGATGTTTCATGTATCTACGAACATTAATTTGTGTTTTGCGGAAAACTACCGTTAAAGTTTCTGCTTGTATTTGGCATTCATTCAGAACTGTCCAGCACCATAAGCAGGTTCTTTTTCGTTCTTTTTCATTTTCTAAATCAGTTGTCTTCCTTTTCACATTCATATGATGCAGTCTTCTTGATTTTATCACCTCAAAAAATAATTT
Organism: Schistocerca americana; assembly: GCF_021461395.2. Lineage (NCBI taxonomy): Eukaryota > Metazoa > Arthropoda > Insecta > Orthoptera > Acrididae > Schistocerca > Schistocerca americana. The sequence continues at coordinate 497,322,605 of NC_060126.1, read as the reverse complement.
ATCTGATTTCACTAAATGCTCTCTGATTATCGCATACTAAGCTTCGATGCAGTTCAACCCAGGCTTAATTCCCATTTTCTCTAAACCATATTTCCTGCTTTGCACACCATCATTAAAACATGAAACTTCATCATTAACACCAATTGCAAGTGCATTTCTTCCCACAGAAACCGTTTTTGGAAATTTTCCCATTCACACTGATTAAAACTTTCATTCGGGTTTTGGGTACAGCCATGAAGATATTTCTTCAAGTTCTCATTTGCGAGGTCCCTGAATGTAGGTTTGATGGCTTCCATTACAGCAGTTGGTAGAGAATTCCTGTAATGATATTCTTCAATTGACATTTGGTAGCCACACCATGATTCAGTTCCTTTTGGGCAAAAGTTGTGGCTATAGTTATTGTCTGTGAACATTTTGTGGACGTTTCAGGCCCAAACTGTTTTTTCAAGTCCTCTGTATTTCTTCTTATTGGCAAGCCATAATATGTCTGTAGCTTGGCAGTTTCTGCATCCGTCAGTCGCCCCCTCCCTTTTATTCCCTTCCCGTCACGTAATATTTTTCCTGACAAATCTTGTTTCAGCCTTCTACTTCTAGTGCCAAGTCTTTTCTGTGCATGTCGCACATATTCTAACTTCTGCACAATAGTCTCAGCTCCATATGGAGCACATTTTTGAACCTCAAGGAAAGCTTTACTATCACCATTGTCACTTACGTATGACAGAAGAATGGAGTGCAAAGGGGTCTGGCGCTACATCGTGGTACACTTAAGACCAAATAATGTACCATATAATCTCTCAAATATGTACGTCTTATACATCAAACTATTCAGGAAGACGTGCGCTGCAAATTGAATTTTTCTTAAATTTTTGACGTCCTAACCCCCTTAATTTAATCCTTAGAGCGCCTTGCTTGCATAAGAAATTGATATGTATTTTAGTATGCTTTAATGTTGTCCACGTAGCCCACTCTTTGGTGTGTCCTACGTCACCTTACGGCTGTGGCGCTTGATGTCCAAGGCGTGTTATTTACCTGTCCGTTTGCTGTCAGAAGAGACACAAACTGTTAGCTAGTAAAGATTTTCACTTCTCCCACTTTCTAAATTTTACTGAATGCTAAGCAGTCGAGGACGACCATCTGGGCCCTGGTTGTTTGTAGTATTCCATTTAATAAAGTTAATATTTTTATTGTTATAGAATACTCTTCCCATTTATTCACACTCTTTGTGCCGCCCAGGGCGAAACTTGTTTAAAGGTTCTTGTTGCCTTATATTTGTTAGTCGGTACTTGCTACTAAGGTGACTGAGCTGGATGGGTCCTTACATTTCGGCCGATAATATACGATTTCATCAGTCTTAAATGTAAATATTAATCACGGAAACTTGCTTAATATTTTTGTATCCAGGCTCTAGTTCAGTATCTTGTGTTTCCGCTGTGCGCAAATCGTGTGAAGATCTGGTATTTGTATCTTAACTAATAGGATTTTCTGTATCTCAGGCGCGCATGTCGTAACTGTTATTTAAGTTCGGTTGGTCCTTTCCATCCGTGGAAGCAAACTCAGGTCCCTTCGGAGTGTTCTGCCGGTTCCACCGGCTTCTTGGTTCCCGCAAAGGAAACATACACATCGGAAATGCTAGCCGATGTATATAACGGCGACAAGGGGTTCTCAGTCTGTACATAGAGCCAGTCTGAATGTGCCGATCCCGTGGAAAATTTAGGTTTATTGTCAAAAATGATTGTTTACACTCTTTGCTCCGTAGTTGAGACATTTCATCTAATATTGTACTCGCTGTCTTGTCAGATTCTGGTGTGTCTCATGTCTTAGAGGACCAGTGAAAGACGTTTCACCAATTGTCAATTTCTTTAAAAAAATGTTTTAAATTTTTTTGTGGTTGGTAAGTTTGAGCAAGTCAGTTACTCTTAGGGCTTTTTTCGACGTTCTCTAATTAATTTGGGACCGACCTGTTTTCCTGAAGTGATACCGAATGGCTAAAAAATTCTGGAAGTAAATGATTTCCATGTTAGTGCCGTGGTAAAGGCAACAATTTCGTGAATGTCTTACTATTTATTAGTTACAAACACTTTGGAGTCGTGTTGTGCCACAATTAAAACATTATTCGTTTTGTGTCGTGGTAGTTTTTGGAACAATAATGAGTGGCTTTAAATGTTCCCTTGTTGACAGATCTGGATCCGTTAACAAATTTTGTGGGCCCTCTTAGTTTTCTTAGTAATCAATTGCTCTAGCTAATTGCTAGCACTCTATTTATCTAATGAAGATACACTGAAAAGCAAAAGAAACCGTTACACCAGCCTGACATCGTGTAAGGAGCCCGAAACACGACGAGCCATGGACTCGACTGTTTTCTGAAGTAGTGCTGGAGGTAATTGATACCATAAATCCGTAAGAGTACGACTGGGTAAAGTTCTCTTCTGAATATCGCGTCGCAAGGCATCCCAGATATGCTCAGTAAAGTTCGAGTCTGGCGAGTTTGGTGTCAACTGTCAGAGTCGTGTCTAGATGTATCAGGAGTCCCATATCATTCCAACTGCACACGTCCCACATCAATACAGAGCCTCCACCAGCTTGAACAGTCCCCCACTGACATGCAGGGCCTATGGATTCATGATGTTGTCTCTATACTCGTACACGTCCATCCGATCGATACAATTTGAAACGAGACTCATCCGACCTGGCAACATGTTTTCTTGTCATCAACAGTCCAATGTCGGTGCTGACGGGCCCAGGCGAGGCGTAAAGCTTTGTGTCATGCAGTCATCAAGGGTACACGAGTAGCTCTTTGGCTCCGGAATCTCATATAGATGATTTTTCGTTGAATGGTTCCTCGATGGCACCTGTCACTGGCCCAGCACAGAAATCTCCGGCAGTTTGCGAAAGGGTTCCACTTCTGTCACGTTGAGCGATTCTCTCCAGTCGTCGTTGGTCTCGATATTGCAGGATCCTATTCCGACCGAAGCGATGTCGGAGATTTGATGTTTTACCGGGTTCCTGATATTCACGGTACACTCGTGAACTTGTTGTACGGGGAAATCCCCACTACATCGCTACCTCGGATATGCGGTGTCCCATTGCTCGTGCGCCGACTATTACACCACGTTCAAACACAATTAATTATTGATAACCTGCCATTGCATCAGCAGTAACCGACCTGACAACTGCGTCAGACACATGTTGTCTTGTATAGGCGTTGCAGACCGCAGCGCCGTATCCTATTCCGACCGAAGCGATGTCGGAGATTTGATGTTTTACCGGATTCCTGATATTCACGGTACACTCGTGAACTTGTTGTACGGGGAAATCCCCACTACATCGCTACCTCGGATATGCGGCGTCCCATCGCTCGTGCGCCGACTATAACACCACGTTCAAACACAATTAAATATTGATAACCTGCCATTGCATCAGCAGTAACCGATCTGACAACTGCGTCAGACACTTGTTGTCTTGCATAGGCGTTGCCGACCGCAGCGCCGTATTCTTCCTGTTTACGTATCTCTGTAATTGAATACGTATGTCTTTACCAGTTTGTTTCGCGCTTCAGTGTATATTCGTATTTTTATCAAACGTTGAATGTTGTTAAAGCGAAAACTCCACGCGTCCAGTTCTTCCATTTGGGTTCTTTCATGGAAATCCTAGGGGCACCAAGGCCGTAACAGAAACGAAGCATTGTAAGTGAATGCATAAATTCTGGTGAATCGAATTCGCATTTCTAAGAATGTGGTTCAACCAGTATATTGTCGTTGAACTATAGGGGGCGTCTCAGGAGGATAGGTGACTGTTCAGGGATAAGACAGGAACGCTCGTTCGATGCAAGAAATGACTAGTAAATGGGGGCTCCAACAGTTATGAACAATCCTTCGCCTCCGAATTTTACTGTTGGCACTACACACGTTGGCAGATGACGGTCACCGGGCATTTGCTATTCCCACTCCGTGCCTTATTCGTCACTCCACACAACCTTTTTCCACTGTTCAGTCGTCCAATGTTTACGCTCCTTATACCAAGTGAGGTGTTGTTTGGCTTCTACAGGCGTGATGTACTCTTTATTCGCAGCCGCTCCACCATGAAATCCAAGTCCTCTCACCTCCCGTCTAACTGTCCTGGTACTTGTAGTGGATCCTGATGCAGTTTGGAATTCCTGTGTGATGGTCTAGATAGATTTCTGCGTATTACACATTACGACGCTCTTCAACTGTCGGCGGTCTCTATCAGTCAACAGACGAGGTCGGCTGTACGTTTTTATGCTGTATGTGTCCCTTCACGTTTCCGCTTCGCTATCACATCGGAACCAGTGGACCTAGGGATGTTTAGGAGTGTGGAAATCTCGCGTACGGACGTATGACACAAGTATCACCCAATCACCTGACCACGTTGGAAGTCAGTGAGTTCCGTGGAGCGCCGCATTCTGCTCTCTCACGATGTCTAATGACTACTGAGGTCGCTGATATGGAGTAACTGGCAGTTGGTGGCAGCACATTGCACCTAATATGAAAAACGTATGTTTTTGGGGGTTTCACACGCATTCTTTATTAGTATTGAAATGTTGCCTCTGTGGTCCACTTGTTGAAGGTTCATCAGTTCGGAATATCGTAAGTAGTGAAATAAAAATTTAAAATAAGGCTATTTGGTCATTCAGAATGTCATGCGTTAGACTTCATGGAATTCAAACACGTTGACAGAGTGAGAGAATGTGTTTAGAGATGTTTCTTTCACTTGTTAAAACATTTTATGGTTCCAAAGTAAACTTTTGATGTTTCACGGTGACTGTCTATAGACGACTGTCCTCAAGTTACATACTTCGAATGGGATGTTAAATGCTTATACCGGTTTAATAGTGTTCCAGGATCCCTTAATTACAGTTATTAGCAACGTTCTTCACCCTAAAACATACGCGGCAAAAGTTGGACTTCTATTGTCAGCATTGATTCCCTGTGAAAAGGTGGTGCCGCTTCAATCCTTAGCATTTGCAGACCATCTCTTAAGTATCAGACATATATGTTGTTACTTCGTGAGCACACTTTTGGGTGCGTTTTCTTCTGATCACATAACAACAGCAGAATCTGTTTGTGAGACAACAAGCTAATCGGATCTAACATCATAATAAAGGACTGCTCGACAAGAATTTCTTTGTCGTTCTTCTACGAACATTAAAAAAATTAAAGTTTTAGATGTTTTGTTAAATTAAGAGTATAGTTTACAGAATGAAAATTAATTGCTACGACAAATTTCTAGTTTAAATTTTAATGTTATTGTATATTGTAAAAAAGTGCTCAGGGCATATTTACTCGTAGACTGCTTAGACTATCATGGAGAAAGCTGAACAGTTAATTGAAGACAGTGATTTGGTATTTGAGTATTTGAAGCAAGTGGAACACTTAGTCATCAACTGATTCTTCACTGTCCTTCAGTTTCTAAAGCGGAAGTGCTGTGTACAGACAAGGCTTCTTATACAAACCGTAATAAAAAAAGTAGGAAAGTTGTTGGAATAGCACAACCTCTAGAGCTTGGCTAAGATGTCATAGAAGCAATATATCTATCTATAGTAATTATTAAAGTCCAAGTTTACTGGAAGAAAATTGCTCTGAGAATTAATCGCATTAATACCCTGAAATACGTTCTATGGCCTCAGTTAGACGAGGAAGACAGTTTCCTCAGACATGCCATATCCAAGTGTGGCAATTTATTCACGATAATATTCTGCAGAGCTAGGTAATTGCGTGAATGTTGATGCCTACATTTCACCTGCAGTTCCAAATAGTCTCAGACATTTTCTATGGGATTAAAAAAGAATATTTTAATCGGGCACTAGGGGTACGGTCGGGTGTCTGAGCGTCCGTCGAAGCGGAAAAGTATGCTTTCGGCACTGAGAATAAGCCTGCTGTGGTTTCAAAAAGGAGATATTGATAGCCCAGAACGTAGAAATAAATATCGTGCTTTCCCACGAATTTTTTTTTTTTTTGTATTCAAGTCAGAGACAAATACAATTCATGATAATTATTACTAAAAACAAATGAAACGAAGATATATATGAAGCTATGAAACAGTTGACCAAAATAGTGCAACTGGAATTGAGAACTCAGTCGTAAGTAGCAGATCTTCTTCCGTGGAAGTTTCGAGGCACAGTTGACAATCCATCAGACGCTCCATAGTCTGTAGGTCTCCTCAGTCACAGTTGATGGAATCTAGAGGGTGATGCCAATTCTGCATCTTCCAACTCCAGAAGGGGACGGTGTTGTGACCTCCATGCGATCCAGATGTATTCATGTCGAGGTGGGAGTGTTTTCGAAAGGAGAGGCTAGATAGAGACATTCTCGAGAATTCCTCAACTATTCACGGGCTGTATTTGCTGTTGTTTGCAAGGACGAAGTGGCCTTGTGGAATCTCCCTCTGGGACTCAATAGTGAGGTCGCTGGAATGAGGCCGTATAGTGGATAGCTTTCCTGATGAGACTGATTCGTTCTAACGGCACTGACAGCTATTCTAACACGAAAATCTGGTGGCGCTAATCCAGCGACTTGATAGGTTTTCAAAAACGGTGTAAGTTTCAATGCCAAAGAAGTGGGATACGGAACTAAGGAATGAAGAGATACGCTCGAAGTTCTAAGAGGCTACAGATACTGCGATATTGAATATTTCCGTAAGAAATTCCGTTGAACAGACATATCTAAAAAGGGGAATCACAAATACTGGAAAGGAGACTGTAGGTACAAGGAAGGAAACTGCAAAGAAAAAGTGTTAACAGAAGAAATACTTCAGCTGATCGACGAGAGAAGGACGCGCAGAAGTGTTCAGAGAAATTCAGGAATACAGAAATATGAAATGGGAATGAAATAAATAGCAAGTGTAGGGAAGCTAAGCCGAAGTGGCTACACGAAAAATGTTAAGTAATAAAAAAAAAATATGATTTTCGGAAGGACTGTCTTGGCATATAGAACAGTCAAAATGACCTTTAGTGAAATTAAAAATCATGGGTGGTAACATTAAGAGTGCGATGCGAAAATCATGCTGAATACAGAGGAGGGAGTGCTCTGAAGACATCTATGAGGGGGCGGGACTGTATGATGATGCGACACAAGAAGAAACTCGAGTCCATACTGACGAGATACTGGATCCAGCATTAGAACCAGAATCTAAGAGTTTGGATGACTTAAGATCAAACAACTCAGAAGTGGCAATTAATTTCTAAAACTATTGTGGAAAGTGGCAACAAAACGCCTTTTTCGTATTGTTCTTTTAGAATTTATGAGACTAGCGACATAACATCAGACTTTCGGAATAACGTCATACGCACAATTCCGAATACAGCAAGAACCGAGAAGTGTGAGAATTACTGCACAATCAACTTAACAACGCATGCATCCAAGTCGCTGACAAGAATAATAAACAGAAAAATGGTTCAAATGGCACTGAGCACTATGGGACTTAACTTCTGAGGTCATCAGTCCCCTAGAACTTAGTACTACTTAAACCTAACTAACCTAAGGACATCACACAAATCCATGCCCGAGGCAGGATTCGAACCTGCGACCGTAGCGGTCGCGCGCTTCCAGACTGCTGCGCCTAGAACCTAATAAACAGAAGAATACAGAAGGGCATTAGGAAAGTTAAAAGCACTAGCGAAGCGGTTCTGAGTTGTAGTTATAATGGAAGCGAGACTGAAGAGAAATCAGTCATAGGATTTGCTGACTGGAAACAGTCTTTGACAATTTCAAAGCGAATGACGGGTAACATATAATATGTACGAGAAAGGGACAATACCAGTGGAAGACTACGAACTAGGTGCTTGATTTAAAATGGTGGAAGGCAGAGATGATATGGGAGATGTGATACTGCATGAAGAATTTGACAGAGTACTGAACGACTTAAGTCGAAACAAGGCCCTGGGAGTGGACAACATTCCATTAGAACTACTGATAGCCTTAAGGGAGCCATCCTTGGCAGAACTATAGCATAGGGTGAGTAAGATCCATGAGACAGGCGAAATTCTCTCAGACATCATGAGTAATATAATAATTTCAATACCAAAGGAAGCATGTGTTGACAGATATGAAAATTATCGAATTATCGGTTTAATAAGTCACGGCTGCACAGTGCGGAAGATTAGATGGGTAGATCACATAACTAATGAGGAGTTATTGAATACAATTGGGGAAAAGAGAAATTTGTGGCACAACTTGACTAGAAGAAGGGATCGGTTGGTAGGACACATTCTGAGGCAACAAGTGATCACCAATATAGTATTGGAGGGAAACTTGTAGGGCAAAAATCATATAGCGAGACCAAGAGATGAATATAGTAAGCAGATTCAGAAGGATGTAGGTTGCAGTAGTTACTCGGAAATGAAGAAGCTTGTGCGCGATAGAGTAGTATAGAGACTGTATCAGACCAGTCTCCGGACTGAGGACGACAACAACAAGCCAAAGATGTAATCTTTCGCTCCTGCTGTTCAATCTATAAATCGAAGAAGCAATGACGGAAATGACAATAAAGGTTCCAGAATGGAATTCAAATCAGAGCCGGAAAGACATCATTGATAAGATAAGGCGATGAGGATGGTATCCTCGGTGACAGTGAAGAAAATTTACTAGAAGTGTACAATGGAATGAACAGCACCGAATATGCTTTGAGAGTAAATCGAAGCAAGACGAACCTGATGAGAACGAGTAGAAATGAGAACAGCGAGAAACGCAACATCAAAATTGATGAGCACAAAACAGATGAAGTTACGGGATTCTGATACCTAGTCAGCAGAATATAACTTAGCAGACAAAGCAAGGATGATGTAAAAAGCAGAGTATCACTGGAAAAAAGAGCATGCCCCTCCAACAGAAGTCTACTTGTATGAAACACATGCCTTAATTTGAAGAAGAAATTTGGAGGATGTACATTTGGATTGATTGAAAACGGAAATCGGGAAAAACTCGGTAAGGTTTAAAACAGAATTTCCACGATACACTATGTGGGTTAGAATCAAATGGCTCTAGGCACTATGGGACTTAACATCTGAGGTCATCAATCCCCTTGACTTAGAACTACGTAAACCCACCTAATCATACACATCCATGCCCGAGGCAGGATTCGAAACTGCGACCGTAGCAGCAGCGCGGTTCCGGACAGAAGCGCCTAGAACCGCTCGGCGACAGCGGGGGGTTACTTTGTGGGTCCGTATAGACCATTGTACGAAGAAGACCCTGTAAACGTACCAGAACCAACTGCGAATCGAACTACACCAACGCACATACTTAGGAATAGACGCCTCAATGGGACGACGGCGGACTCAAAGCCTTTCAACATTTTAAATAAGCAAAATCGCTAGCCGTGGGGCCACGCTACATGCTTCCAGCCAGCTGCGCCAATTTCTGTCTTGTTTCACTCGAGTTTATCTATCATCTCCGTAACGCTTTCGCGATTACTAAATGATCCCGTAACGAAGCGTGCTGCTCTCCGTTGGATCTTCTCTGTCTCTTCTATCAACCTTATCTGGTACGGATCCCACACTGGTGAGCAGTATTCAAGCAGTGGGCGAACAAGCGTACTGTAACGTACTTCGTTTGTTTTCGAATTGCATTTTAGGATTCTTCCAATGAATCTTAGTCTGGCATCTGCTTTACCGACGATCAACTTTATATGATCATTCCATTTTAAATCACTCGTAATGCGTACTCCCAGATAATTTATGGAATTAACTGCTTCCAGATGCTGACCTGCTATATTGAAGCTAAATGAAAAGGGATCTTTCTTTCTATGTATTCGCAGCACATTACACTTGTTTACATTGAGGTTCAATTGCTCTTCCCTCCACCATGCGTCAATTCGCTGCAGATCCTCCTACATTTCAGTACAATTTTCAATTGTTACAACCTCTCGATATACCACAGCATCATCCGCAAAAAGCCTCAGTGAACTTCCGATGTTATCGACAAGGTCATTTATGTATATTGTGAATAGCAACGGTCCTACGACACTCCCCTGCGGCACACCTGAAATCACTCTTATTTCGGAAGAGTTCTCTCCATTGATAATGGATATGCTGCGTTTCGGTTATCTAGGAACTCTTCAATCCAATCATACAGTTGGTTTGATAGTCCATATGCTCTTACTCTGTTCATTAAACGACTGTGGGAACTGTATCGAACGCCTTGCGGAAGTCAAGAAACACGGAATCTACCGTACTGATTTCTCAGGAGGTATGCACCCAGATTGCGTGAAAATGTAATCACATGTCAGTTCTAGTATAACATATTTGTCCAATGAATACCCATTTATCATCTGCAATTCTTCTTGGTGTAGGAATTGTAATGGCCAGTAGTGTATTAGGAACGGAAGTAAGCTTCACTCAGAGGGTCAACAAGCAATGTATTGCAGCGGATTAATATATGCTGTCATTTTCTCATCAGGAGCCAGCCGTGTACACACCTCCACCATCGTCTTCCTCCAGCCCAGCAGAGAAACCACGTTCGAATACGATGACCCGCAATAGAGTCCCATGTCTTTTTACAGCCTCCCCTTCGCTGTGTTATCTCGAATATGGTTGAAAGTGACTTGAATCCACTGACCGAAGCTCTTCCTGTGAGGATTAGAAACAGACGTCTCAGATCCCAGTCCGTTAGGAGCTTCTTCTGATCACTATTTTTAGTCCAAGTTGCTTGACCGCAAGTGGTACACGACTCCTTGTAGATCCTTGGTGCAGTCGGTGTTGATAATCTAAGAAATTGGGAAACTTAGTTCATGGATTGTTCAAGGTCAAATTCAAACGCTATAACTTCTTTCTGCCAGTCCCTCATGTCTCCATGTCGACAGATGTTGTCCACAAAACAGGGTCGTACATTATAAGAATATGTTTAGTACTGTGCATTAACATACAGCTATAATCGGTGGTGGAAATATATTTGCAGAGAAAAGCACATAATAATATATATTGTATTTTAGGTCAACAGAAATAACTAGTTCTTGTAGTGGTTTTGAATGCCTTTAGTAGTCCGGAATTGTACGCCGACTGTGTGCGACTGTTTCTTGTTGAATCGTCTGATCTGTCGGAAGTTGCTTTGCAGAGGAGGGTAAATGGCTATTGAAAATGTAATTGTTTTTGAATATCTCAACCTGAATTTCCTAAGAGACCGAAGTTTATCATGCATTTACCAGTAGAATAAGGTGCGGAGAAAATATTCCGTCCGATTTCGACGAAACAATTCGTGACTGTGAACCATCAAAGTTTTCAGAAACATGAAACAAATTCAAATACATATGGTCATGAAGTAGTGAGACATAGGTTCTATACAAAATAAACAGTCCATACTCAAGTTCCATTTAACTTTGAATTTATGGCAATCAACAGCGCTCTGAAGGATTTAACATGAATGCCGTTTTGATTGGCACTTCTTTTCTCATAATGAAAATAAATCCTTTGACATTTCCAGATACACGTCGCAAAGTATAGCTTCTCACATAAATGTACTGCTATGCAGTTTGGCACTTCCACATTACACTAAAATAATATTTTTTAAACAATAATAATTCGGTGGCAAGACTTGCATGTCCGACACAAATAACAAGAGACAGAAGAATGAGTAACCGTTCATCGAGAATATCTCGTACATCAAAAGAATGTGTGAACGTGTTCTTCTTTTGTCCGCCTTTCGCGCAGCGGCTTTCAGAGTCAATAGCTCACTGCATGTCTGTCGGCGCGTCCACAATAAACACGTCACGCCACAGGACGTTCGTTTTTTTACATTCTAGCAACGTTATTTGCTAACTGTAGCTGTTGCTGAGCGACTGCTCGGTTAGTGAATTACTTAAAGTGGTATGGCAATCAGATAATGTTACAACATGCGTACCACTTAACTAGCGTGACGTCGGAGGATTATGGTCACAAAACCGCTCAAAAATATCGAACCACTATACGAGAGAAAAAGAATGAGGCCGTATGCAAAACTGAGCGATTCTGAAAATCAAATTATATTGTAAAATTAGAAGTAGTAGAGTATATTACTTTTTGTAGAAGAAGACATTCATATTAACAGTAAAAATTCTGTTTTATGTACGCCAGAAACAATTCAGACAGCTCATTTCTAGTATCACTGATTACGTTTAGTGATAACACATCGCAAAATGTTTGAATTCACTTGATCCAGAATAGAGAAGCATTTATTGATCAGCCATTATTAATTAATTAAAATTTGCATTTTATTTAACTAGAGTTATTATGCTTGCTGTTTTGGTTGCAGATGTACAGACATTACTCGTGTACATGTTACGAATAATGAGCGATTGATGGCGAGGTTAAATTCAAAATCAGTTCATATGTAATGATAAGTAAACCTTCAATTATATTAACATTGTAACACCTATTTTATTGGGCGCTGTTACAGTTCGAACATCCGATAGTTAGTGCTCGAAATTCTGGCAATTACAAGGGCTACGATTTCTGAACAGACTTTCTGCAGTAAATGATAGGCAGTTGTCAAAAACTGACTTAGAAAATTGTGAGTGTTGCAGGATAAGTTATGCTGAGAAATAATTGTGTTACGTTTCACCGTTTCCGATTTAATTAGCGTTGAAAGTAGCCATTCAGGCTGTTTTGAGTGCATATTGAAGCGCCTCGGCTGGTCACTGGTTCTCATAACGCACGAAGCTGCTCTGCCTTTACCTCTGGTTCGATCCATGCTATCGTCCCACATCCAATTTTTGTATCGCTGTCTTGTTCGGTTTTGAGAAACCAGACAAAGAACACTCTCCGTGACACCGTCCCTGGTGGGCCGCTTGAACTAAATTCAGTGGTAATTAAATCGGAAATTTCGCAAAGTACCTCATTATTTTCTGAACAATGTTTCTCAGCTCAACCTACTCTACAACACCCATACAAGCTTTTCAGACTGTTTCTAACGACCCCGCATTGAATTTAGAGATAAACGACGGACACTTTCTTTCATTGTCAGTACAATGGTTATTTTAATAGATTATGTAACAGTTTCGAAATTAGGCGTTAATAAAACATATTTGTGCAATAAAGACCCCTATGAGCATGGAATGGGGAAAATATATGACTCTAATTTACTTTAGCAATTTGATCTTCCTACAGTATGTTGAAATTATAAATTGTCAGGTTGTATAAAGGTGCTCAAAACGATGACTTTCGTTCCAGTATTGTTGCCATTCAACTGCGTGAAAATCTTTTGCTATCTCAATGCCGTGGAGATTTTTTTGTGGAAGTTTGTGTCTTTCATAGCGGTGTCTAGAGGTGACGTGGCAAATATCCGGACAGTTATTTGAGTAACTGAATTTTGCATGTTATCAGTCATCCGTGTTTCTATGTCGTAGGGAACACGAAAAATATACACATTTTTATATAGCTGACTGAATTTTTACTTGCTATCAGTCCTCTAAGTTGCTACATTGTGGGTTGACATAGCATAGAGTATAGAGATCGAAAATTGCACGGTATTACGCCAGTGGTAAATTAGTTAGTACCAAGAGATAAGCGAGTTCTCTTCGTTTGTCCCAAGCCCCCAGCCTTATTTACGAAAATGAAAGAATGGTCGCTAATCACGAAAAAAAACCGCTTTCGCGTAAATTCTACGGTGCGTGCTAGAGATGACTAGTTAGATAGAATGCACGCACTTGTAACTCTGAACTAAACGAAACAATGTTTCATTTCTTTCTGTAATTGTTCTGCAGCGCGTGCTCGCTGCATTTCGTGCGGAAATAATCACGGATTAACCCAAGTAACGTTACTCTGTTAATGATACGTACCATTCATACATACAGATAGAACACGAATAATGGTGAAGCATGTCCATTCACGCTAATATACAGGCGCGCACACACACACACACACACACACACACACACACACACACACACACACACACACACGAAAAATTCGTCGCCTTCACAAACCGCTGTGTCTGAGGCTTTTCACCTGTAACCGCACCTAGACATCAGCTGTCGCCGTCTGACACGGACTATAGTATGCAGTTTCAAATGAACACTCGCGAAAAATTTAAATTCGGTTGGAAAATTCGTTGAACCTTAACTACAATAGCACTGTAAATAGCCTGTCTCTGGTGTTATGTTCGCCATCGTTAACATGTTTGAACGTTACGATCTTTAATATTATGGGATTGGTACAAAGCTTGAATCAACGGATTGCATACGTCTACTACGAAACTTTATAGGGAATAATTGTCTGGTGGTAGTTTTTAGGAAGCGCGGTGTAAAGGAGACGGGTCAAAATGTCTAAGACAGGGGCGTAACCTTTCGCCCGCGCCGCTGATTCTGTATTTCGAAGAAACAACGACGGAAATAAAAGAAAGGTTCAAAAGCGGAATTAAAATTCAGACTAACAGGATGTCAGTTTTGAGATTCACTGACGGCATTGCTGTCCTCAGTGAAAGTGAAGAAGCATTACAGGATCTGTTGAATGAAAAGCACAGCCTGATGTTTACAGAATATGGTTTGAGGGTAAAGCGAAGAATGACGAAAATAATAAAGAGTAGCAGATGTGGGAATTGATGATGACGAAGTAGATGAAGTTAAGGAATTTGCTACCTAGGCAGCAAAATAATCCATGAAAGACAGAGGAAGAAGGACATAAAAAGCAGACTAACACTGGTAAAAAGGCATTCCTGGCAAAGAGAAGTTTTATTGTCAAAGATAGGCCTTAATTTGAGGGATAAATTTCTAAGAAGGTACATTTAGAGCACAGCATTGGGTAGTGCTGAAACGTGGACTGTGGGAAAACCGGACCATAAGAGAATCGAAGCATTTGACTGTGGCGCTACAGATGAATATTGAAAATTAAGTGGATTGATAAGGTAACGAATACGAAGGTTCTCTGCAAAAGCGTCGAGGAATGGAATATGTGAAAAACACTGACAAGGAGAAGCGACGGGATGACAGGATATACGTTAAGACAACATGGAATAATTTCCGTGGTACTAGAGGTAGCTGTAGAGGGTGAAAACTGTAGAGGAAGACAGAAATTGGAATACAGCCAGTACATAATGGGGAACGTAGGTTGCAAGTACTGCTCTAAGATGATAACTTTGGAGCAGGAGGGGAATTTGTGGCAGGCCGCAGAAAACACGTCAGAAGACTAATGACTCAAAAACAACCACTTAACACTTCAGCTAAAATTATTCAGCTATTTATTACAACAGATATTATTTACATCGCTTAGTACAAATACGCACATTACATTTATTGGTTGTTAATAGGATTTAGGACATCATGAGCCTCAGTGACTTCGTTAAGGTACCAGTTGGGAGTCATCCTGGTCCATAATGTCGCCCACAATATCAGGAGGGCTGAATGTCAGAATCAGTAAGTTTGCTTCCTGGCAACTCATATATGCTGAAAAAGCTCATTCTTAGCAATTCTAATGCATTTTCTGTAACATATATTAGCAAGCAGGCGTCCTTGGGGTTGTACTGAGAACACCATGTTGTTGTTGGGGTCTTCAGTCCTGAGACTGGTTTGATGCAGCTCTCCATGCTACTCTATCCTGTGCAAGCTTCTTCATCTCCCAGAACCTACTGCAACCTACATCCTTCTGAATCTACTTAATGTATTCATCTCTTTGTCTCCCTCTACGATTTTTACCCTCCACACTGCCCTCCAATGCTAAATTTGTGATCCCTTGATGCCTCAAAACATGTCCTACCAACCGATCCCTTCTTCTAGTCAAGTTGTGCCACAAACTTCTCTTCTCCCCAATCCTATTCAATACCTCCTCATTAGTTACGTGATCTACCCACCTTATCTTCAGCATTCTTCTGTAGCACCAAATTTCGAAAGCTTCTATTCTCTTCTTGTCCAAACTATTTACCGTCCATGTCTCACTTCCATACATGGCTACACTACATACAAATACTTTCAGAAATGACTTCCTGACACTTAAATCTATACTTGATGTTAACAAATTTCTCTTCTTCAGAAACGCTTTCCTTGCCATTGCCAGTCTACATTTTATATCCTCTCTACTTCGACCATCATCGGTTATTTTACTCCCTAAATAGCAAAACTCCTTCACTACTTTAAGTGTCTCATTTCCTAATCTAATTCCCTCAGCATCACCCGACTTAATTTGACTACATTCCATTATCCTCGTTTTGCTTTTGTTGATGTTCATCTTATATCCTCCTTTCAAGACACTGTCCATTCCGTTCAACTGCTCTTCCAAGTCCTTTGCTGTCTCTGACAGAATTACAATGTCATCGGCGAACCTCAAAGTTTTTACTTCTTCTCCGTGAATTTTAATACCTACTCCGAATTTTTCTTTTGTTTCCTTTACTGCTTGCTCAATATACAGATTGAATAACATCGGGGAGAGGCTACAACCCTGTCTCACTCCTTTCCCAACCACTGCTTCCCTTTCATGCCCCTCGACTCTTATAACTGCCATCTGGTTTCTGTACAAATTGTAAATAGCCTTTCGCTCCCTGTATTTCACCACTGCCACCTTCAGAATTTGAAAGAGAGTATTCCAGTTAACATTGTCAAAAGCTTTCTCTAAGTCTACAAATGCTAGAAACGTAGGTTTGCCTTTTCTTAATCTTTCTTCTAAGATAAGTCGTAGGGTCAATATTGCCTCACGTGTTCCAACATTTCTACGGAATCCAAACTGATCTTCCCCGAGGTCGGCTTCTACCAGTTTTTCCATTCGTCTGTAAAGAATTCGCGTTAGTATTTTGCAGCTGTGACTTATCAAACTGATAGATCGGTAATTTTTGCATCTGTCAACACATGCTTTCTTTGGGATTGGAATTATTGTATTCTTCATGAAGTCTGAGTGTATTTCGCCTGTCTCATACATCGTGCTCACCAGATGGTAGAGTTTTGTCATGACTGGCTCTCCCGAGGCCATCAGTAGTTCTAATGGAATGTTGTCTACTCCCGGGGCCTTGTTTCGACTCAGGTCTTTCAGTGGTGAACACCATAATTTGTTAATATTTCTTATAATAGAAACCTGCAGTTACCACCAAACATCTAGTAGAATTAAATTTTTGGATTAAGTTTAATTTAAAAAAGTGAAACAATTACAGAATGTTATAGAGCTGGTAGAAGTGTTCACTGGAAACAATATTATTTTCAAAATTTTAAGATATAAGGTACATGACCGGATTACAGTATTTACAATAGGTGGGCACAAAGTCCCCACCCGTTGCGTGTGATAAGTGTTAAGGCCATCCAGTACCCTGATGATCATGAAGAAATGTTATAAAAACTATTCAAGTGGTGTGTATGTGCACTGTCTTGCTGAATGTGCAGGTTAATGCCAGGGTGCTGCACGTGAATGTATTTACGCACAATCTACTAGAGCAGGCAACAGACTCTTTAACATTATACTGATGGCAGACAAAGCGAACACATTGTACGTATGATACATATGGAGATAAAACACAAATAATATTAAGAAAGCATGTACCACCATGATAATATAAAGGGTTGCGATTATACAGGGTGGTCCATTGATCGTGACCGGGCCAAATATCTCACGAAATAAACGTCGAGCGAAAAAACTACAAAGAACGAAACTTGTCTAGCTTGAAGGGGGAACCAGATGGCGCTATGGTTGACCCGCTAGATGGCGCTCCCATAGGTCAAACGGATATCAACTGCGTTTTTTTAAATAGGAACCCACATTTTTTATTACATTTTCGTGTAGTACGTAAAGATATATGAATGTTTTAGTTGGACCACTTTTCTCGCTTTGTGATAGATGGCGCTGTAACAGTCACAAACGTGTAGGGACGTGCAATCACGTAACATTCCGAGAGTGCGGACGGTATTTGCTTCGTGATACATTACCCGTGTTAAAATGGACCGTTTACCAATTGCGGAATAGGTCGATATCGTGTTGATGTATGGCTATTGTGATCAAAATGCCCAACGGGAGTGCGCTATATATGCTGCTCGGTATCCTGGACGACATCATCAAAGTGTCCGGACCGTTCGCCGGATAGTTACATTATTTAAGGAAACAGCAAGTGTTCAGCCACATGTGAAACGTCAACCACGACCTGCAACAAATGATGATGCCCAAGTAGGTGGTTTAGCTGCTGTCGCGGCTAATCCGCACATCAGTAGCAGACAAATTGCGCGAGAATCGGGACTCTCAAAAACGTCGGTGTTGAGAATGCTACATCAACATCGATTGCACCCGTACCATATTTCTATGCACCGGGAATTGCATGGCGACGACTTTGAACGTAATATACAGTTCTGCAACTGGGCACATGAGAAATTACGGGACGATGACAGATTTTTTGCACGTGTTCTATTTAGCGACGAAGCGTAATTCACCAACAGCGGTAACGTAAACCGACATAATACGCACTATTGGGCAACGGAAAATCCACGATGGCTCCAACAAGTGGAACATCAGCGACCCTGACAGGTTAATGTATGGTGCGGCATTATGGGAGGAAGGATAATTGGCCTCCATTTTATCGAAGGCAATCTAAATGGTGCAATGTATCCTGATTTCCTACGTAATGTTCTACCGATGTTACTACAAGGTGTTTCACTGCATGACAGAATGGCGATGTACTTCCAACATGGTGGATGTCCGGCACATAGTTCGCGTGCGGTTGATGCGGTATTGAGTAACATATTTCAGGACAGGTGGATTGGTCGTCGAAGCACCATACCATGGCCCGCACGTTCACCGGATTTGACGTCCCCGGATTTCTTTCTGTGGGGAAAGTTGAAGGATAGTTGCTATATCGATCCACCGACAACACCTGACAACATGCGTCAGCGCATTGTCAATGCATGTGTGAACATTACGGAAGGCGAAATACTCGCTGTTGAGAGGAATGGCGTTACGCGTATTGCCAAATGCATTGAGGTTGACGGACATCATTTTGAGCATTTATTGCATTAATGTGGTATTTACAGGTAATCAATCTGTAAGAGCATGCGTTCTCAGAAATTGTGAGTTCACAAATGTACATGTATCACATTGGAACAACCGAAATAAAATGTTCAAACGTACCTACGTTCTGTATTTTAATGTAAAAGACATACCTGTTACCAACTGTTCGCCTAAAATTGTGGGCCACATGTTTGTGACTATTACAGCGCCATCTATCACAAAGCGAAAAAAGTGGTCCAAGTAAAACATTCATATTTCTTCACGTACTACACGAATATGTAATAAAAATGGGGGTTCCAATTTAAAAAAAAAAAACGCAGTTCATATCCGTTTGACCTATTGCAGCGCCATCTAGCGGGCCAATCATAGCGCCATCTGCTTTCCCCCTTCAAGCTAGACGAGTTTCGTTCTTAGTAGTTTTTTTCGTTTGATGCTTATTTCGTGAGATATTTGACCCGGTCGCTATCAATGGACCACCCTGTATACAAATTCGCGCGCGCGCGCCCACTCACTCACACTCACACACACACACACACACACACACACTTACACATATGTTAACGGATGTGATTCGAAGGTCCACGTACTCACATAATTGACGTGAAGAACTGTACCTCCCGTCTGTATGATCCCCTTAAGGCTACATGACATTATCATTGCTTGTGATGTCGACGCTCTCGTACTCAGGTATTTACCCTTATCGACGTGTGCCGTCGTTTAAATATCGACTATGACTAATTTCTATTTCTAGAGCGCCCATGAATGGTGTGGTGTATGGTGAACAAAACTGCAGGGCTAAGGCGGTGGTATCTTTAACTCACAGTGAGAAATAGAAGATGACCACTAATTAATTGTTGGCATCTTGGGTGGGACTGCTGAACGATTATTGCTGCTTGCTTCGACGAAATAAGACGGCAACAGTTTTCTCCAGTATGCTGTCTTCGCCGGTGAGTGTTCATCAGAGACAATGATATCGTCAGGAGTGTCACAGGGAAGTGTTTTAGGACCTCTGTTGTTCTCTATATAGACAAATGATTTGGCGGACAGGGTAGGCAGCAATTTGTGGTTTTTTGCTGATGTTGCCGTGGTGTACGGTAAGGCGTCGAAGTTGAGTGACTGAGGAAGATACGAGGGCAGTTCAATAAGTAATGCAACACATTTTTTTTTCTCGGCCAATTTTGGTTGAAAAAACCGAAAATTTCTTGTGGAATATTTTCAAACATTCCTGCTTCGTCTCGTATAGTTTCATTGACTTCCGACAGGTGGCAGCGCTGTGCGGAGCTGGTAAAATGGCGTCTGTGACGGATGTGCGTTGCAAACAATGGGCAGTGATCGAGTTTCTTTTGGCGGAAAACCAGGGCATCTCAGATATTCATAGGCGCTTGCAGAATGTCTACGGTGATCTGGCAGTGGACAAAAGCACGGTGAGTCGTTGGGCAAAGCGTGTGTCATCATCGCCGCAAGGTCAAGCAAGACTGTCTGATCTCCCGCGTGCGGGCCGGCCGTGCACAGCTGTGACTCCTGCAATGGCGGAGCGTGCGAACACACTCGTTCGAGATGATCGACGGATCACCTTCAAACAACTCAGTGCTCAACTTGACATCTCTGTTGGTAGTGCTGTCACAATTGTTCACCAGTTGGGATATTCAAAGGTTTGTTCCCGCTGGGTCCCTCGTTGTCTAACCGAACACCATAAAGAGCAAAGGAGAACCATCTGTGCGGAATTGCTTGCTCGTCATGAGGCTGAGGGTGACAATTTCTTGTCAAAGATTGTTACAGGCGATGAAACATGGGTTCATAACTTCGAACCTGAAACAAAACGGCAATCAATGGAGTGGCGCCACACCCACTCCCCTACCAAGACAAAGTTTAAAGCCATACCCTCAGCCGGTAAAGTCATGGTTACAGTCTTCTGGGACGCTGAAGGGGTTATTCTGTTCGATGTCCTTCCCCATGGTCAAACGATCAACTCTGAAGTGTATTGCGCTACTCTTCAGAAATTGAAGAAACGACTTCAGCGTGTTCGTAGGCACAAAAATCTGAACGAACTTCTCCTTCTTCATGACAACGCAAGACCTCACACAAGTCTTCGCACCCGAGAGGAGCTCACAAAACTTCAGTGGACTGTTCTTCCTCATGCACCCTACAGCCCCGATCTCGCACCGTCCGATTTCCATATGCTTGGCCCAATGAAGGACGCAATCCGTGGGAGGCACTACGCGGAGATTGAAGAAGTTATTGATGCAGTACGACGTTGGCTCCGACATCGACCAGTGGAATGGTACCGTGCAGGCATACAGGCCCTCATTTCAAGGTG
The DNA here is from genome assembly GCF_021461395.2 of Schistocerca americana. Lineage (NCBI taxonomy): Eukaryota > Metazoa > Arthropoda > Insecta > Orthoptera > Acrididae > Schistocerca > Schistocerca americana. Next base: position 497,301,396 of record NC_060126.1, on the reverse strand, counting down.
GCGTAAGGCCGTAGCATTAAATGGATATTACGTTGAAAAATAGTGTTGTGTAGCTAAAAGATTGGGGGAATAACCTGGTGTATTTCAATGCTGAATAAAACAACCCCTGTTTCAGAAAAAAAAATGTGTTGCATCACTTATTGAACTGCCCCCGTACAAGATGACTTAGACAAAATTTTCAGTTTGTAGCTGTAAATGTAGAAAAATGTAAGTTAACGTGGGTGCATAGGAAGAACAAACCTGTAATGTTCGGATACAGTATTAGTAGTGTCCTGCTTGATAGAGTCACGTAGTTTAAATTTCTGGGCGTAACACTGCAAAACGTGTGAAATGGAAGGAGCTTGTAAGAATTGTGGTAGGAAAGGTGGACGGTCGACTTCGGTTTATTGGGAGAATTTTGGGTAAGAGTGATTCTCCTGTAAAGAACACCGCATATAGGACGCTGGTATGACCTATTCTTGAATACTGCTTGAGTGTTTGGGATATGTACCTGCTCGGATTGACGGAAGACATAGAAGCAATTCAGAGGCGGGTTGCTAGATTTGTTACCGGCAGGTTCCAACAACACTGCTTTGGGAACTCAAATGGGAATCAATGGAGGGAAGGCGCCGTTCGAGAAGCGCTATTGAGAAAATTTAGAGCACCAGCTTTTGTAGGTGACTGTCAAACGATTCTGGTACCGCCAACATACATTACGCGTGAGGACCACGAAGATAAGGTATGCCAAATTAGGGCTCATACTGAAGCATATAGACTGTTGTTCTTCCCTCGCTCTATTTGCGTGTGGAACAGAAAAAAGAAATGAGTAGTATTGGTACACGGTACCCCCCACCACGCAGCGTACTGTGGCTTGCGGTATATTTATATACACTCCTGGAAATTGAAATAAGAACACCGTGAATTCATTGTCCCAGGAAGGGGAAACTTTATTGACACATTCCTGGGGTCAGATACATCACATGATCACACTGACAGAACCACAGGCACATAGACACAGGCAACAGAGCATGCACAATGCCGGCACTAATACAGTGCATATCCACCTTTCGCAGCAATGCAGGCTGCTATTCTCCCATGGAGACGATCGTAGAGATGCTGGATGTGGTCCTGTGGAACGGCTTGCTATGCCATTTCCACCTGGCGCCTCAGTTGGACCAGCGGTCGTGCTGGACGTGCAGACCGCGTGAGACGACGCTTCATCCAGTCCCAAACATGCTCAATGGGGGACAGATCCGGAGATCTTGCTGGCCAGGGTAGTTGACTTACACCTTCTAGAGCACGTTGGGTGGCACGGGATACATGCGGACGTGCATTGTCCTGTTGGAACAGCAAGTTCCCTTGCCGGTCTAGGAATGGTAGAACGATGGGTTCGATGACGGTTTGGATGTACCGTGCACTATTCAGTGTCCCCTCGACGATCACCAGTGGTGTACGGCCAGTGTAGGAGATCGCTCCCCACACCATGATGCCGGGTGTTGGCCCTGTGTGTCTCGGTCGTATGCAGTCCTGATTGTGGCGCTCACCTGCACGGCGCCAAACACGCATACGACCATCATTGGCACCAAGGCAGAAGCGACTCTCATCGCTGAAGACGACACGTCGCCATTCGTCCCTCCATTCACGCCTGTCGCGACACCACTGGAGGCGGGCTGCACGATGTTGGGGCGTGAGCGGAAGACGGCCTAACGGTGTGCGGGACCGTAGCCCAGCTTCATGGAGACGGTTGCGAATGGTCCTCGCCGATACCCCAGGAGCAACAGTGTCCCTAATTTGCTGGGAAGTGGCGGTGCGGTCCCCTACGGCACTGCGTAGGATCCTACGGTCTTGGCGTGCATCCGTGCGTCGCTGCGGTCCGGTCCCAGGTCGACGGGCACGTGCACCTTCCGCCGACCACTGGCGACAACATCGATGTACTGTGGAGACCTCACGCCCCACGTGTTGAGCAATTCGGCGGTACGTCCACCCGGCCTCCCGCATGCCCACTATACGCCCTCGCTCAAAGTCCGTCAACTGCACATACGGTTCACGTCCACGATGTCGCGGCATGCTACCAGTGTTAAAGACTGCGATGGAGCTCCGTATGCCACGGCAAACTGGCTGACACTGACGGCGGCGGTGCACAAATGCTGCGCAGCTAGCGCCATTCGACGGCCAACACCGCGGTTCCTGGTGTGTCCGCTGTGCCGTGCGTGTGATCATTGCTTGTACAGCCCTCTCGCAGTGTCCGGAGCAAGTATGGTGGGTCTGACACACCGGTGTCAATGTGTTCTTTTTTCCATTTCCAGGAGTGTAAATGTACATAGTGATTGAAGTGCTAGTACTTTTATTGCAAAGGATCGATCAGTGCGATGGGTTTACAGGACCTGGCAGTGATGAAATGCGCATGATGTCCTTCTTGCTTATCCTGCATTCGACTATCGGGTTGCCAGCAGGTTGAAGACATCCCAGCCTCGTAACATTTCGAATTGTGCACTTCATTGAGGCAATGAATGCGCTCTCTCCCGAAAATATCTGGTATCTTCGAGTTAATTACTGCTACGTGTGTGTCAGATATACAGCGATGTTACTAACGTAGGTACATTATGTGCTAGCCGTATTCAGAATCTTGTGACTTATGTTCACTGTTTCCTGATTATTTTCAATTTTTATACCAGAGTAAATCAGTTTTCTAGAGTAAAGCATCGTACCCCGAAAGTGACGAATACGCTGAGCTGTTCAATCACTGACCAAGTCACAGCACAGCAAGTTAATCCGTTCGTAGCTAGACTGAGCCTAGTAAGAATCCACCGGTGTCCAAAAGAGGAGAGGATAATTTCACTTGATTCTCCGCGATTACAAAGTCAAGTCGTAGCACGCGACAGAAAAAGTCCTCCATTGAAGTGACGCAGTATGTATCCTAGTCAACAAGGAACAAGAGGGTTTGCACTATCGGTTCAGGCGATGCCACTAATTGCTTCAAGATGATAAGTGCTCTTGCACGGTTGGTGCAAGGTCTTATATACCGACCAAGTTGAAGCCAGCACTAGGCGTGCAGCGACAGTCTCCTAGCGTTGGCCATAATGCGTATCAGCAACTGTGCGCTACGGTGTGGATAAATGATAAGAATAGCCACAATTTATATTTGTTAAGAAAAAGATAAAAATTCGCTTGATGCCCTCCTCAGAGACAGTCTCCACTTCTCCCAAACTAATTACGTAACCTCACACAAGAAGTGGCTTAGAATGAAAGAAATGTCATCGAAGACAGTTTAGAGTTGCGTATCAAATAAATGAATAAGAAACGGAACAAGGTACACTAAACACGTCAGAAGCAACGGAAAATGTATGCCAAATTTAAAAGGGGGCACAGTCTTCAGTATTTGTTATACTTCAGACATTTGAAATCTGTCATGGACCTCTACGCAAGATGCTTTTCACGAATTCCGCAATGACACTCTGTCCTGAAATGCAGCAGAAAATGCAGTGAGGTGCTATCCAGACAAAATCAGTATCCCTTGGAAAAATACGACATTCCGTTTGCGAAGACGGTGATCTAATTGTCCTGAGGGCAAAAACAGCATAAAAACAAACAGTAAAATCGTTTTTTAAGTGGCGTGAGACTGGCGCAAGGCATGTTGAATATGCTGCTCACCATTTACTGACTCAAGATGAAATCAATCAACAGCATGTTCATAGCAGATTGGAGTGTTCCAGGGATCACATACAGAATACGTTACACAATGCTTGCCTTCAGATTAGCTACGTTTGTAATCGAATCACTGAAGAGACTATGTTTCAGATAACCCCGCACTCAACTGTGGGACGGACAGGATTGGGGATCTGGACATTGAGGATGTAGGGTAATGGCGGTTGATAATTGTAGCATTTCCGAAATACCTCTCAGCAGCAGCTTCACTGGGTCCACGGAGTGCGTAGGAACGCCATCCTTTTTAAAAATTATACTACCCACACATACACGCTGTTGAAGGGTTGGAATGACGTTGGCGCGCAAAAGACTCTGATAGCGTTCACTAGTGACGGTACAGCTAACAGAACCTACAGGAACCACTTCCTCGATAAAATATGGCCTTACGATACATGATTCCGTCAAGCCGTGCCACACTCTTACCTTTGCGGAATGAAAAGATACCGGTTCATATGCGAATGGGTTTTATGCTGCATATATTCTGCTATTCTGCAGATCGGCATGACCTTGGAAATGGTAATGGATTCCGTCTGTCCACAATTGTTCCATGAATGTGAGCAAGAAATTCCAGAGCGAACGTCCATCTTGCGGGCAGGTCAGCAGGAAGCAACTCCTTAACATGGGTGATTCTGTTTGGACAGCAATGCAGGATGTTTCGTAGGATTTAATGCAGCTTGTTCAATGGCATGTCCAAAGTTCGGGCAATGCCTTGTGCACGAAATGATCACACACTCCTGTAAATGCTGTGGCCACATCTTCAATTGATGTCGCATCAACTCTTATTTTCCTTGCTACGTCGCATTGCACATCAAACGAACCTATCTTTTCCAGTTTCATAATAATTCTCTCCAGACCTTGGTAGGCATGGGATTAAGCCCTTTTTCGTGAACTTAGAGTTCGGAACTTCTGTGACGCTACTAGTGCACAGTCACTGTTCCTGTAAAAGAACTAAACCAGCAACGCCGATCCTGCATTGAGACAGCCATGCCGAGTGTTTTGGACAAAATTGAGGAACAGCCGTGGCCCCTTTTATTTTAATTCCATATTCCGCCGCTTACAGCGTCGTCTAGTCATAAAATTTTTGTTAATTTGTTCTCTTCCTTCAAATATGACGTCTGAGGACAGATGTTTTTTATTTATTTTTACTTTTGTTCTTTTCTATGCAGCGTTTCGAAACAGGAACTTTAATTATAACTGCCCCGTTGGATGTCCTCGGTGTAACGAAGTAACTTTAATCAGTTAATAGCGGCGAGTCCTCCGGTCCATGTTGTATACCAATTAGGTTCCTTTCAGAGTATGCAGATATAATAGCTCCATAATTAGCAATCATACACAATCACTTGCTCGATGAAAGGACCGCAACTAATGAGTAGAATGTTGCACAGGTCACCAAGACAGAGAATAGGAGTGAATCGTTGAAGTCGGCTTGCAGTGGGATTTTGGAACATATACGAAAAATGTGTCCGAACATTATGAGTTACCTTGAAAACAACGATATGTTAAAACACTGTCAGCACGAGTTAAGACCACTAGCTATTTATTCACATGAATTAACGAATGCTGTCGACAGGGGATCTCAAATTGTTTCTATGTTTCTAAATTTCCTAGAAGGCTTTTGACATCATTCTACATAAGCGTCTTCTATTTTAACTGCTTTCCCATGGTGTATCAACTCAGTAGTGCGACTGGATTCGTGATTTCCTGTCAGAAAGTTGATGGTTCGTAGCAACTGACGATAACATATTGAGTAACAGAGAAGAGATATCCTAATCGATATATACGATTTAGTAGAAAATCTAAGCAACTCTGTTAGATAGTTTACGATAATGCTTTCGTTTACTTTCTAGTAAAAACATCAGAAGTTCAAAACCAATTGCGAAATGATTCTGGTCAAATATCTCCGTGGTGCGAATCCTGGCAATTGACTGTAAACAATAAAACGTGTGAAATCATCCACATTATTACTAAAAGAAATCCGTTAAATTTCTGTTAAACGATAAATCGCACAAATTTAGAGGCTGTCAGTACAACAGAATACATAGGGATTACACTCTCTAAATTTTTCTTCTGAATGAGACAATATTTTGTTGAAGGTCACTGACGTAAGGAGGAATTTTCTTCGAATTAAAATCATGGAAATTAGCGATTGAACAGTATGATTTAAATGTTCGATCTTCTGGCATGAGAGGTACAGAAATGGGCTGAAGGTGGTAAGAAGTGTAAATTATAGAGTATTCATGACTATATGGATGTAGAGTTGGAACCTGAGTCACCATTAGTACTGGATGTAAGAAAAGACGTTCAAAGAATTAATGAACTATATAAAGCCAGTCACACGAAACTTGGTACATAAGAAGGACCTAATCATGTATTTAGAAAAATTGGTAATACAAGAACCAGAATTAAAAATAAAATTTATCGGAACCGAATAATTCCTTTTCACCACGACAAGTCAATAAAGCAAGGACATGTTTACGTTACTAACACATATTTTTGGCCTACACAGATGGGTTTCTGTATACAAGGTACAAGAGCACTATTGGGGCAGTTCACTACCTGGCCCTGAACATGGTGGCTAACGAGCCCGAGCGAACTTACTCAGTGGCTTATGACACTGAACTGGCAATACTAATCACCATTGCCTCATTTCTGCCACTGCGATATAGGTTTCCATGGTTAACCCTACTGTATGAAGACGAACGTTGGGAACATTTCGACAAAGAAAGTAAGAAAATGAATGTCAGAGTTTGACTCACTCCTCCTCCACTATCAGCTTCTGGTATTTCTGCCTCCTCTTCCTTGGTGTTCATTGTGACCACGCCAACTTTTATTTGAGGACGGTTGACTCAACATTGCTTTACCAACCTACACAAAATATCCCAAACAACAATGCAACATAAAAAACACACCCACTACTTTCTCACCCCTTAATGGAAATGGTATAAAAGGTACATGATTCTCCTCCATTTTCATATTCTCTGCTTCTTTTTGTTCGCTCTCTTATTTGGTTCTACCTATACTCCTCCTGGGATCGATTATGGCGCACTCTTGAATGGTTCTATGCATCTGAAGCGTACAATCATTGACATCATTGGTGATTTTAGCTTCATGTAGAAAGGTGATGTGGTTTCAGTTACTTGGTATCGTGCCACAATCTTTTTTTGTTTTTCTTTTGTAGTATACAGACACATCATCACCAACTAGGCCAACTTGTACTGAGGTAAGTTTCCATTGCACTTTACTGCCCCCATTTGGCTCTCAAGTGCCTTGCTCTTCACTATTTGGACCCTCTTTCTAACTTCTCTCACAGTTCTCACGAGTTCTCGGACTGACTCTCTGTTGCTGCTCCACTTCTGCTTAATCATATTGAACGGATACTCATGTTGCTGGCTAATTTTGGATTATATGCACTCACCACATGAACTAGTTTCATCTTTCCATTTGCCTGAGGATAAAGTGGACTAGTTCTTAATTTATTGGCTCTCTACACCCGGCATAACTCGTTCATCAGGTGTGACATGAAGTTTGTCGTTATTATGGGCACTGGCACCCCATGCTTCAACACCCATCTACCCAACAACGTTGGTGTGTCTCTGACTGCCTGCTGATTCGCCACTGGCACCATCAAATGGTTCAAATGGCTCTGAGCACTATGGGACTTAACATCTATGGTCATCAGTCCCCTAGAATTTAGAACTACTTAAACCTAACTGACCTAAGGACATCACACAACACCCAGTCTTCACGAGGCAGGGAAAATGCACTGGCTCCATCCCGATAGAAAGAGAGAAATGGTTCATTATAGTCACTACAAACTGATTCCCTGCTGGAGTTTGGTTAAAGGCCCTAACACATCCACCCCAATCATCCAGAACGATTCTGTTGCCTCTGACAATCTCTGCAACAACACCAGTTTTCGACTCAATTCCGCTTCTTGCATGCAGTGCACGCTATCCTTGAAGTGTTAATTGTCATCTCGCCTTCTGCCGTTCCACCAGCTCTTGACTGTCATCTGCTAATTCATTGCTCTGAACCATCCTCGGCAGAACAAAACGTGATCATGCATCTCTTTAAGCACCTGTTCCGTTAGATTTTCCAAGATTTTTCCCTTGTTTACGGATTACTTCGTACTCAAATTCACTGAGTTTTAATGCCGTCTCATCAGTGTACTGTATGGGTCTTTCATGCCAAATAATCACTTCAGGGCAGCATGATCAGTCACTACTTTAAACTTTCTCCAGGAATTATAAGATCAGCACCATGCTACTCTGTACACAATGCTAAGCATTTGCCTCACTATAATAGAGTAATTTAAATTGGCTCTGTTCATTTGTCTTAATGTAAACGAAATAAGCTGGTAATTTCCACTGACCTCCTGGCCAAAATGCATGTGAAAGCATGGTCCAATGTATTTCATGATAGCGTAAATCCCTTCGGAAAATCTGGGAACAGCAGCACTGGACTCGATGTCAACGCTATGTCTACTTCGTCAAATGCTTTCTGGCGCTCCTTAACACACAAATTTTACTAATATTCTCAGCAATTGTGTAAGGGGTCTTGCTATAACACATTCTCCTCTCATAAATTCCCCTTAATAGTTTTGAAGATGCAGGGAAGACCGTAATTATTTTCCCTCTCTGAGGCTGGAAAATATCTCCGTTAGGATAAGATTGCAGTTCTTGCTCCCCGTGGGCTAATACTTTCTTCTATTACCACATCGGCTAGCTGCTTCTAAAACCGGTTGCAGGTACTGTGGTATTCTGTATGGTTTCTGGTACATTGGTACTTCGTTCCCTGAAGCAATCCTTTGTTGTGTCATGGGTATTATAGGAATCAGCTCCCATGGAAAAAACAAATCCTGAAACTCCAACAACGGTTATTCCATATGCACTCTATCTGTTCCGTTCTAATGCTTTACCTTCTTACACAATGCTATCTTAGCGGTGTCCTGTGCTTCTTCATAGCTCTTTCGTTCTTTGCAGCGCTCTTTCTTTTCTGTAATCTCCAACACTGCCACTAACGTACCGTTCTACAACTTAACCACCTTGGCGCCAAAAATACTCATATTGTTGGGTATTACCTTGCCTCCGTCCTTTACTTGTACATGTAGAACACTTCGTCTCACTAAACAACAAGCTGTATTTAGTGAGAGTCAAACCTCCAATCATTCCACTGCATAAAACATACCAATCTGAAAGCGAAGCTCTACGCTCACCCACGGCGACTTCCCTCGGCCACTTGACATACGGTCAAGTACGTTAAACTTAATGTCATTACTCGCGGTGATAAACGCACCTCATGACAAACTTTGATGACAATCTCTCCTAGCCAAACTGTCTTCCCACTAATTTCAACCACATGTTGTCGAAGGTCAATTATCGCATGACGCTGGTGCAGAGAGTCTAACCCATGAATAATCTTGTAGCCCTTGCTTACATGAGATACCGCTCCTACATACTGGTAAAATTGATTATCTCCAATTGAAAATGCATCAAAACCGACGAATCACCAATGCTGACGCCAGTAGCCATATATTGTTATTATCCATCCCCACACGAGCTATGACATGGTGGGTCTCATTGCTTCCTACAAACAACATTTTTCGAGTTCACTCATGAATTTTCCCATGTGTCCAACAGAAACGTATACCTTCTTCTACCTACTATATCCACTGATCCACATTCCGCCTCGGCATTCGTATTTCCTGCATTATTTTTGCTGCAAGTGCCTTTCAGCGGTTATGCGCCTCCGTTTGAATTTAATGCGCGCTGATTACTACCGAGACCATCCTTATTTTTATTTCCGTGATACTTTTATACATGCGTGCCTGGCGGTACAGTCTCTGCTCATGCCTCATACAACCATAATTAAATAATTTTAAATTATCTGTGAACACACTTTTTCATGTTACACTCTGTTGCAACTTCAGTTTCTTCGAAACCCACTCGCAACCTCAATGCTGCATGATATAACCAGTGTGCACCCTCTTACATATTTTCAGAGCCAAAACCGTCAGGAATGCACTGAGTAACCTTTGCTTGGCGTCCAGCACAACATACTGTTCCCCTCATCACTCTCCATAAATTCGAAAACACGCACATTAACTTCCATAATGTTGTCTGAAAAATCCTCTATGGCTTCATTAGACTTCTAGAAATCACGTTTACCTGCACACGGGAAAACCGTGCACTTTTCTTCCTGTTGTAATTTTGTAATAATCCAGCTTTAAGCTGCTCAAAAGTTTCTGTCTTGTTTAGTGATTCTGTGCATCGTCGAAACGATTTCACTACTCCTGAAAGGTACAATCGCGCTATTTGCAACACCTGTTTGTCTGATCAAACCCTATCTCCACAGGTAAGAAGAGATCCTCCACAAACGATAGCACTCCCTCGGATGCGCAACAAGAAAAAAATACCATGAAGTTATCCAAAGCTTGATCTCATCTTAGACTCTCTGCTCTTAATAATACCAAATCCTCATTTCTCGCTGTCAACTCATTATCTGCAAACACGATTTCTGCTCTTCGTCCTACTACTTCATTAACTAATGATTACTCAGCTTCCTGACAGGTGACAACTCGTGTGTCTCATTCGCCCATTGCACTAAACTTGCTCATAGGTCTTCTTCTTCTTCTTCTTGTACTTCTTCTTCTCTTCGGTATTAGCGAAATTGCAATTTACGGTACACGTAGTTGCTGCGGTTTTGCTGTGTTTCTTCTTCCTTGGCACCTACAACTTCTAGCCTTTAAGGAGAGTCTGTCACTCTCATTACTCCCGATGAGTTCGTTCCGTTTTCTCCTATATTCTAGAATTTCATTATTTATTTATTTATTTATTTATTTTGCTCTTCCCTAATATCTTGATTCCTTAGTCTTTCCTCTACTGTACAACCATTAACTTGTAATGTTATGTGAGCCTCACTGTCCGTTTTTAAACTAATTTGTGCCTGATTTTATTCTGAGAAGCTCAGTAATGTATGTAAATACCGTAAATGTAAATTTGATTCAAAAATACCGTAGTTTAAGTGAAGTGAAGCGCAGCTGGACAGCAACAAACTCTTTAGCGCGCAATCCCCGCAACGATAGTAGTTGTGAATCCTTGAATATGGACTCTAAAAAAAATAAAAAAAGCCAACTGATTTATTAAAAATAAACGAGGACTGTTAATCTGTATCTTGTGGAAAGAGGGTGTGTCGCTAGGGCGTCGCTCTGAACGTATTGCTCCTTTTAATGAAAATTACTGATTCAGTGATAAAACCGAGTAAAGTATGTGTACTAGTTGCCAAACATTTATGTATAGAAATTTTCTGGATGTGAAGAACAGAAATATCTTGCTTTTGGAAAAGGAGGTGAACTTCATTGTCGTCGCCGGCTATCAATCGACAGAACTGTAAGTGTACAAAGTCCACTAAAATACAGGAATGGATATGCATTCTCTAAAGTTTTCATTCAATACGTAGCAACCTCTCATAATTTCTTAATTGCAGTAATTGGATTATGTTCTTGTATAACAGTATGGTGCTGAACCCAACCGACCAATTTTGATGCAGCAGTACGTGTAGTTTGGAGGAAGTTCGTGTGCTAAGCAATCTCCTTCTCTCACGAAAAGCAAATTGGTGTTTGATCTTATTTACTTACAACAGTGGTCCCTTAGTTATTGAAAGCTACGAAAACTTGGGGTCAAAGCTACCCGCAAAACGACCAAGTAACTAACAGAGTCGTATTTTAAAACTTAAAGAAATATAACTTCCTCCAAATTATAATACCTCACCAACTGGTGCAGAAGCCGATCATTCAAGGAGGCAGCAACCAAAATTCAGCTATCAATTACGATTTAAAGTAAAAATCTCAATCAAAAATCAGTCTCAAAAAAATGGTTCAAATGGCTCTGAGCACTATGGGACTTAACTTCTGTGGTCATCAGTCCCCTAGAACTTTGAACTACTTAAACCTAACTAACCTAAGGACAGCACACACATCCATGCCCGAGGCAGGATTCGAACCTGCGACCGTAGCAGTCCCGCGGTTCCGGACTGCGCGCCTAGAACCACTAGACCACCGCGGCCGGCAAAATCAGTCTGTCTCTCTGTCCAAACACATATATAAATATTCATAATATTAAGATAAAAGTAATTTTATAAACTCGTCTTTTTAATTTTATTTCTTGGGACTGCATATCAATTTCTTCCTTTTCTTCTTATCACCCAGTTATCGCTGTCATTGAGCAGTGTGGAGACGGAAACTGTTTCGTATGATTTAATTTGAGTATCTTTCCTAGTTTTGTTTCTAAGGTTTCTGTTAATTCTTCCACATACCAGGCTAAATTTGCTGTGCTTCATTTGTGTATCTTTACTGAAGTCACAGGTCACCTCACATCCAACGGAACAAAAGTGGTTTATTTGCTCTAAAATCTTACGATCTACCACTATTTTGGTATTAATGTGTTTTCCCCCATGACGGCCACTGTCATATTTTATAAACCAAATAATAACAATAAAAGAACAGTCCTTAATCGGTAACACTCAATACTTACGCCTTACATCTAATCATGAGCCACATGACTGCTGCATTGTCTCGCCATATGGCCAAAACGATGACACATATCACAGACAAGTGCCACAGACTCAGTACAATGAAAAGAACTCACAAGAAAATTACCCTCCGTACATCTCCCTGGTTCTAAATACTGACCTTTAAAATTATGCGTGAAGTAGAAACATCCTCCAGTTATTCCGGCTTTATAACAGTAACTGTGAAGTTGTAGCCTTCCCCTTCCGAATCGGTCAACTGGAATGCGATATACTAACCGTGTTCACGTCTGCGTAATGAAATTTTACACTGAGTGAACTTATCGTTGCCGAAGGAAGATAATACCGGCTAGTGGGAGGAAAGTGGACAACAGACCCTTCTGAAGGAAGAATCAATTCTAAACCTAATCTAAACACTGATGATAATTTGGAAATGGGTGGAGTATAGTGCAATCTATCACGAACTAGACGGGGGGGGGGGGGGGGGGGCGGGGGTAAGGGTGCCACGAAGTATTTAATACGAAAAAATACTGATTAGCTAAAAAGAGGATAAACGGTCGCCAGCTGACGAGGGCAATGAATCTCCAGAATCTTAAAAATGGTACCGGCAAAGAAATTTAAGCAATTTAGTGCCGGCATGGCAACAGAACGCTGTCACAATTTTCCTAAGCACAATAATTCACGAGAAAATAAATGAATCAGAGAGCACCGAGTTTACAATCACTTGTTCAGAAATACCAAAATTTGAACGTAAAGTTAAATGAAGTTACTCGTTAAATGAATGTAACTAAAATTCTGTTCTGTAAAAAAAATTACCTTCAGTAACCTCAGTGCAAGAAAATGATAAATTTAGAAGAAGGCAAGCAATTTACTTTTGGCTTTTGAAAGTTTGAAATGAATTCACTTTAAGCAAATCAGCAACTAATTTCACTTTTAATCTAATGACAATAAAATACGTACCAAGAAAACAGAAGTTACTCGCTAAGCCAAGTACAGAATAAATAGAAATGGCACGCACTTAATTTGAGCTGTATCTTTAGTTATTAGATTTTCCAGTGAAATTTTAGATTATTTTAAATGAATGAAGTTAATATTCAAACTTGTAAATTATTTAAGCCTCTAGTAAGCAATATAAGAATGTACAGTTACTGAGGCTGATAATTTAGACTGAAACTGGTCATTACGAAACATACAAAACTCGCAGTAAATAATTAATCAGTTTTCATGTTCTTACGACACTCGGTGATTGCATGGAAAGGAAAGGGACCCTGCTTGGTAAAAATGTCTGAGGACACTGACAACACAGTTGCCCTACTACATTTAACTATTGCAGGTTATTGTTCACGTTAGTCATAGTTTCTGAAAGATATGTCACTGGGCAATGCCTCTACAATACTACATCTGTCACTCTACGGTCTTACGATGTAGTAGCCGTGCGGATGACTAAAAATGTAGCCGGCGACAATGCTGAGCTACCGCTGTTGCTGTTGTTGCTTCTGGTTGGGAACTCTTCCCCAGAGACACGGATAGTTATGAGACAGACAGTAGTAAGAACTGCAGCTTCTTACACCTGTCCACTCTAACCGTGCTCTCAATGCTAGAGGGTTAACCAAGTATGTAGGTGCGCCTACACCGGCGCGATCTTAGCTGCACACCGCAATTGCGGGAGCGCCTAACAAACACTTCCGCACTCTTCATGACTCAAACTGCTCTGCCCCCCATTCCGCCTGCAACACGACAGAGACTCTCCATACGCAGAGATAAACAACGGCACAGCTACTGCCATCACGTCGTGCCTATCGACACGTCGTTCCTCTCAATACATCTAAATAAAGTGCGCGTGACTATTATACAGCACAATATTTACAATCAAATGTATTCATACATAAATAAGTACTGTATTACATCCATTATACAGGGTGATTCAAAAAGAATACCACAACTTTAAAAATGTGTATTTAATGAAAGAAACATAATATAACCTTCTGTTATACATCATTACAAAGAGTATTTAAAAAGGTTTTTTTTTCACTCAAAAACAAGTTCAGAAATGTTCAATATGGCTCCCTCCAGACACACGAGCAATATCAACCCGATACTCCAACTCGTTCCTCACTCTCTGTAGCATATCAGGCGTAACAGTTTGGATAGCTGCTGTTATTTCTCGTTTCAAGTCATCAATGGTGGCTGGGAGAGGTGGCCGAAACACCATATCCTTAACATACCCCCATAAGAAAAAATCGCAGGGGGTAAGATCAGGGCTTCTTGGAGGCCAGTGATGACGTGCTCTGTCACGGGCTGCCTGGCGGCCGATCCATCGCCTCGGGTAGTTGACGTTCAGGTAGTTACGGACAGATAAGTGCCAATGTGGTGGCGCTCCATCCTGCTGAAATACGAATTGTTGTGCTTCTTGGTCGAGCTGAGGGAACAGCCAATTCTCTAATATCTCTAGATACTGTAGTCCAGTTACAGTAGCACCTTCGAAGAAAAAGGGACCAAAAACTTTATTGGCTGAAATGGCGAACAAATGTACAACTAAATGAAACTTTATAGCTCCCTTAATTCGCCGACAGATAGTGCTTAGCTCTGCCTTTTGACGTTGCAGAGTTTTAAATTCCTAAAGTTGTGGTATTCTTTTTGAATCACCCTGTATATTAAATGCAGTTTCTGTAGTAGAGCTTACAGATAAGGATTAGGAGTATAGTACAAGTTATCGACGAATATTAAACGGCGGAAATTGTGGTAGTACAGAAGTTGTTTTATCTACATTTTCGGTGTTACAAATTTGCATTAGTCCTCATTATCCGATCTCATTTCATCACAAAAGACAAACAACAGTTTCACTCATCCCACATCGAAGATACTTTTTGCTGTGTCTTGGACATGACACTGTAGGTGCTATCACATCCGCTGGTCTCCCTGGCAGCGACTTCAGTTCTTGTAACATCAGAATGTTGGGGTTGGCTGTCTGTAGGTGGCGCTGAGCGGACAACTAGTGGGGGTGACTGACTGATGATTAAGAAGACACTTTACTTCTATAACTACACTGTTGGCCATCAAAATTGCTGCTCCACGAAGATGACGTGCTACAGACGCGAAATCTAACCGATAGGAAGAAAATGCTCCGATATGCAAATGATTAGCTCTTCAGAGCATTCACACAAGGTTGGCGCCGTTGGCGACACCTACAACCTGCTGACATGAGGAAAGTTTCCAACCGATTTCTCATACGCAAACAGCAGCTGACCGGCGTTGCCTGGTAAAACGTTGTTGTGATGCATCGTGTAAGGAGGAGAAATGCGTACCATCACGTTTGCGACTTTGATAAAAGTCGGATTGTAGCCTATCGCGATTGCGGTTTATCGTATGGCGACACTGTTGCTCGCGTTGGTCGAGATCCACTGACTGTTAGCAGAATATGGAATCGGTGGGTTCAGGATGGTAATACGGAACGCCGTGCTGGATCCCAACGGCCTCGTATCACTAGCAGCCGAAATGACAGGCATCTTATCCGCATGGCTGAAACCGATCGTGCAGCCACGTCTCGATCCCTGAGTCAACAGATGGGGACGTTTGCAAGATAACAACCATCTGCACGAACTTCTAGATGACGTTTGCAGCAGCATCGAGTATCAGCTTGGAGACCATGGCTGCGGTTACTCTTGACCCTGCATCACAGACAGGAGCGCCTGCGATGGTGTATTCAACGACAAATCTAGGTGCACGAATGGCAATACATCACTTTTTTTGGGATGAATCCAGATTCTGTTTACAGCATCATGATGGTCGCATTTGTGTTATGCGACATCGCGGTGAACGCACATTGGAAGCATGTATTCGTCATCGCCATACTGGCGTATAACCCGGCGTCATGGTATGGGGTACCATTGGTTACATGTCTCGGTCGTCTCTTGTTCGCGCTGACGGCACTTTGAACAGTGGACGTTACATTTCAGATCTCTTGTTCGCACTGACGACACTTTCAACAGTGGACGTTACATTTCAGATGTGTTACGACCCGAGGCTCTAACCTTGATTCGATCCCTGCGAAACCCTACATTTCAGCAGGATAATGCACTACCGCATGTTTGAGGTCCTGTATGGGCCTTTCTGGATACAGAAAATGTTCGTCTGTTGCCCTGGCCAGCACATTCTCCTGATTTCTCACCAGTTGAAAACGTCTAGTCAATGGTGGCCGAGCTACTGACTCGTTACGATACGCAAGTCACTACTCCTGATGAACTGTGGAATCGTGTTGAAGCTGCATTGGCAGCTGTACCTGTACACGCCATCCAAGCTCTGTTTCACTCAATTCCCAGGCGTATCAAGGCCGTTATTACGGCCAAAGGTGGTTGTTCTGGGTACTGATTTCTCAGGATCTATGCACCCGAATTGCGTGAAAATGTAATCACATGTCAAGTATAATATATTTGTCCAGTAAGTACCCTTTTAAGATCTACATTTCTTCTTGGTGGAGCAATTTTAATGGCCAGTAGTGTACAATATTTCTCCAATGTTAGAGACACCTCACTCTAGTAACTCAGGCAGGTGCCAATCAGCGATAGACTGGCCGCTGGTCCAGGTACATGGTACTTGCATCAGCGTACAGCATCGCTGATGCCAGACCCGGGAAACAAGCCAGTGGCCCTCAGTAGGCCATGGCTCTGATGCCAGTGGCCCACTCCATCTTCTTCCTGCGTTGGCCCTATCACGTCAGACACGGATGCCCATGTGACCCAGGTGGGGCCTTAAAATCTTCCATGGTCATAAGGGATGGCTGCCATGCATGGAGCAGAATCCGACACCTCCTGGCAAGAGTCTGGCAGCGACTGATGTAGAAAGCAGTATTGCTGCACTTTGGTACAGAGCCCTCATGGTGGACTTGGTGAAAGAGGCTGTTGACCCATCCCAGTCTTGTGGCCAAGGCTTCAGCTGGCGACAATCAGACGTCGTCTGGCGTAGCCCTGGCCTCTTGGTAGCTCTACTTGGCTCAGATGTACAGTTATGTGTACTGTTCCGGGCGTTTCTGTCGCTATTGGTCAACCGCAGGTCACGTCCCTCGTAATATGGTTCTGGTCCTGGCGTCCTGATGTAAGTACACTCCAGCAATTATGCAGGTTTCGCATATTACAGCTAGTCCGTCTCGCAATCCTTTTGTGTGTGTGTGTGTGTGTGTGTGTGCTGTAGCCTGTATGTCGCCACACTGCACTTACCGGCTAGTGCCACGCTTCTTACAAATGACTGGCAGCGCCACAGAAAGGTCATCTATAGATTGTGATGAGTGAGTTTACAAGTATCAAAATACATGACATAGATGACAGTATATTATGAATGTACTGACTAAGAAAGTTAAGCTTCATGCTTGGCCAGGAGCCTTAGACCATAGTACTTGACTTAAACATCTATTGATACCTCCATCTGTTCCTGAGAAAAACAGCACTTGACAGTCGAACAAACACAGACTGATAGACGTATTTAAAGTGATTTTATAAGTACAAGGATCCGTTCATACCAATTCATATATGGATCGCTAACGATACCGGATTCAATTTCAGAAAGACGAACTGCTGTTTCTATCTTTGTAGCAAGAAAAGTTACAAGAAAGTAAATTATACTGATACCCACATACTTGCTTCATACATGTTTGTTATTTTGCTTTGGGACAAAATGTCACTGGACGTGATCACCGTAAGAGACACCTCGTGAAGGCTATGCTTTTTCTCTTTCAGCATTTAGGCTACTGTTAAAAATCCAGTTCCCAAGAGGGAAGTTTTTTCTAGTGGACTGGCCGGCCGTTGTGACCGAGCGGTTCTAGGCGCTTCAGTCTGGAACCGCGCGACCGCTACGGTCGCAGGTTCGAATCCTGCCTCAGGCGTGGATGTGTGTGATGTCCTTAGGTTAGTTAGGTTTAAGTGGTTCTAAGTTCTAGGGGACTGATGACCTCAGATGTTAAGTCCCATAGTGCTCAGAGCCATTGGAACCATTTTCTAGTGGACTGGCAACAATATTATCAATATTCTTGCTTGGTCTTGAGAATTATATTTTTTAACGTTTCGTGTTGAATTGGAACAGACTGAGGAAGTGAAATGCAGTAAATTCCACCCCATCCTCTGCTCGAAAATGTAAAAAAAAGTTGACATTTGCAAAGAGATGGAGACATTTACATTCACTATTAATATCATTCAGAGATCAATACTTCAAATACAATAACAAAAGCAATTTGATTGGACATGGTGATGAGTCAGTAACTGGGCTAGCAGCGGATGCATTAATCAGTTCATCTCACCAGTTGAGAGAATCAGTGCTATTTTCCGGTGCATGTTTCTGATGCGATGCCGACGCAAGACACCTATCCCCTCTCGTATCGCACGGTGAGTCATTGACAGTTGCAGTGTTCCATCGTCTCCAGCCTTCAGCCGACACTCCGGGAGACGTAACTACATGTTTCCTGCCTAGTCTGTCTCTAGGTAGAGGGCGGCCGACTGGTGTTACTTTCTACTGACTGTCGTGATTATCTCGCCTGTGATGGTTCCATAATATTTGAAATACGAGATCAGACGAACGATGCACTTCCCAGTAATTGAAGGCTTAAGCTTAGTGGTCGTATAGTGATAATTGACATTGGAATTAATTCAGGTTTCCAACTGTAAGTCTGAAAAGTGAGCCGACAGTACGAGGCAGCGCTACAAAGCTTTTTGCAAACCACCATGGAAACCACTTCTTCTTGGGCATCTCTGGTTCCTGCTCTCAGTGATCAATCAATCACATCTGTCTAATCCCATTGACCTCACGGCAGCCCCTGTTCAGCACTTTTGGTCATCTTCCATAACTCTGTCCTTCAGGGCGACGAATTTCCTAACGTATCGTCTTTGTCACTGGTGGCTCAGTTCGAAATGTCTCCCAGTGAACGATCAACACCGTATAACCAACCCTCTAGGCTTCACACAGGGGAAAAAACTTCCATACGTGTGAATGGAAAAGTAGCTCTGTGGCAGTTGATGTGTGACGTGGGAACAGCTGACTCCATCTCAGTTATTTCTCGTTGTCTCGTTTCAGAGCCCTGGTAATTTCTCGTAAACATCATTGATAATTCCTTCGAGACTAAGTCTGCGTTCCTGAGTTATCAAGAAAGCTGCAACGCACTTAAAAACCAGATCTTTTTTTATAATGCGAATGGGTGTAGGACATTGTTGAAGTGTCCCCGTGTGAACTGGGCTTGATGGGGCTTCTGCTCTCAGAAGGTCGTTAAACAACACAGCCTTTCAGTTAATCGATACTAATAACTTTCAGGAACGTCTCACCAGCTCTGCTTGCAGAATAACTGGAGCCCTTTTGACCTTGTTTGTCACCAGCGCCTGTCCGCGAGGTATTAAAATTTTATACCATTATCAGTTTCGTAGTCGACTGCAGTACCACTTAACTGTATTATTTGGTGGAGGATTGACAGAGGATTGTATAGACTCCACACCAGTTTGTTTTGGAAGTAACACATTATTCCATTTCCCATTTGCTATGTGACTGTTCGGTCTTGAAGCGATTAACCGATTGGAATTAAAGGGCGATTTTACTCACTCACCATTACTTTCTGCACTAATAACTGACATATAAAGATTGTACTGCTAGGAGTAGAGATGCTATTTGTTGAAGAACAGAAAGTAACCCTCTTTTGGCACCGCATCAAGAGTATCCAAGAGTATTGAAGCTAATACTTTATGCCTCTTCTTAAAACACACACTTTCCGGTTTCCACAAGCTGCCTGACGTCTTCTAATATACACTACAGGACATTAAAACTGCTACACCACGAAGATGGCGTTCTACAGACGCGAAATTTAACAGACAGAATGAAGATGCTGTGATATGCAAATGATTAGCTTCTCAGAGCATTCACACAAGGTTGGCGCCGGTGGCGACACTTACAACGTGCTGACATGAAGAGAGTTTCCAACCGATTTCTCATACGCAAACAGCAGTTGACCGGCGTTGCCTGGTGAAACGTTGTTGTGATGCCTCGTGTAAGGAGGAGAAATGCGTGCCATCACGTTTCCTACTTTGATAAAGGTCGGATTGTAGCCTATCGCGACTCCAGTTTACTGTATCGCGACATCGCTGCTCGCGTTGGTCGAGATCCAATGACTGTTAGCAGAATATGGAATCGGCGCGTTCAGGAGGGTAATACGGAACGCCGTGCTGAATCTCAGCGGCGTCGGATCACTAGCAGTCGAGACGAAAGGCATCATACCTGCATTGCTGTAACGGATCGTGCAGCCACGTCTCGATCCCTCGGTCAACAGATGGTGACGTTTGCAAGACAAAAACCATCAGCACGAACAGTTCGACTACGTTTTCAGCAGCATGGACTACCAGCTCGGAGACCATGGCTGCGGCTAGCCTTGAAGCTGCATCACAGACAGGAGCGCCTGCGATGGTGTACTCAACGACTAACCTGGGTGCACGAATGGCAAAACGTCATTTTTTCGGATGAATCCAGATTCTGTTTACAGCATCATGATGGTCGCATCCGTGTTACGCGACATCACGGTGAACGCACATTGGGAGCGTGTATTTGTCATCGCCATACTGGCGTATCACCCGGCGTGATGGAATGCGGTGCCATTGGTTACACATCTCGGTCATCTCTTGTTCGCATTGACCTCACATTGAACAGTGGACTTTACATTTAAGATGTGGTACGACCCGTGGCTCTACCCTTCATTCGATCCCTGCGAAACCCTACATATCAGCAGGACAATGCACAACCGCATGTTACAGGCCCTGTACGGACCTTTCTGGATACAGAACATGTTCGACTGCTGCCCTGGCCAGCACATTCGCCAGATCTTTCACCAACTGAAAACGTCTGGTCGATAGTGGCCGAGCGACTGGCACGTCACAATATGCCAGTCACTACTCTTTGTGAACTGTGGTATCATGTTGAAGCTGCATGGACAGCTGTACCTGTACACACCATCCAAGATCTGTTTGACTCAATGCCCAGGCGTATCAAGGGCGTTATTACGGCCAGAGGTGGTTGTTCTGGGTACTGATTTCTCAGGATATATGCGCCCAAATTGCGTGAAAATGTAATCACATGTCAGTTCTAGTACAATATATCTGTCCAATGAATACCCGTTTATCATCTGCATTTCTTCTTGGTGTAGCAATATTAATGGCCCCTAGTGTGTTTTCAGGAAGCGGGGCCTCATGTCTCGTGTACGTTTGAAAAATGTCAAATTACTGCTTTTGCTACTGTTAAAATTTTTTATGTACACCATGAGGTTCGTTCCACTGACCCTTATCAGGTTTCTACATACATAATAAAGTAGTACATAGGTAACATTACAGGCATAAACTGTTCAAAATGGTTCAAATGGCTCTGAGCACTATGCGACTTAACTTCTGAGGTCATCAGTCGCCTAGAACGTAGAACCAATTAAACCTAACTAACCTAAGGACATCAAACACATCCATGGTCGAGGCAGGATTCGAACCTGCGACCGTAGCGGTCGCTCGGCTCCAGACTGTAGCGCCTAGAACCGCACGGCCACTCCGGCCGGCGCATAAGCTGTCACGAATCTGTTAAGTGATGGGTTAAGGATAACACATTTGTAACAATTATCACGTACTCACTTAACAGTAGTTACATCTTCATGTTAGACGAAGTATGAAATCATTATCGTCAAACGATAAACACTAAAAGCAGAAGTACATCATAACACAGTGATGTGATTCACTACGAAAACCACGTATAGAATGGTTCGAATGACTCTGAGCACTATGGGACTCAACATCTTAGGTCATAAGGCCCCTAGAACTTAGAACTACTTAAACCTAACTAACCTAAGGACATCACACACACCCATGCCCGAGGCAGGATTCGAACCTGCGACCGTAGCAGTCCCGCGGTTCCGGACTGCAGCGCCAGAACCGCTAGACCACCGCGGCCGGCGAAAACCACGTATCATAAAAACGTAAATAGATCACATTTTCACAGAGTTACCTGTTATTGTAATATGAATTACATCGTCAATATATTAAAACCGTGCTGCGTAGTGTTCTCCTTCATGTTGTAACTGTAATCGGCGGTAACGCACATAGATGCGACTGCACAGCTGCTCACTGTTTACTGGTGGAACCAAAAATGGTCATGGAGAACCTCATACATCTATAGTGACAAGTGTCTTGCCATTAAAAATCGCAGTTTAGCAGTGCAGCATGCTGACTTATTGTCATTTGTCAGTCTTGCAAACAAATTACTCACTCACTGAAGACTTATGTTCGTGGCTGCACGTTACTGTCTCCGACTGCGCTGTCTCATCCTTAATATGTGGTTATCTTCTACGAAACGTCGTTAACCACCCGCGCTCGTTCTTCTCGTTAATGATATTGTCATCAGTAGTATTCTGAGGTGATGCTGGACGCGAGCGGTTCTAGGTGCTTCAATCTGGAACTGCGCCACCGCTACGGTCGCAGGTTCGAATCCTGCATCGGGCGTGGACGTGTGTGATGTCCTTAGGTTAGTTAGGTTTAAGTAGTTCTAAGGTCTAGGGGACTGATGACCTCAGAAGTTAAGTGCCATAGGGCTCAGAGCCATTTGAGCCATTTGTTTATGGACGACTGACAGCTTATTGCCTCCTCCGCCCAGAACTCAGTTATTCACCTGCAAGTAAATTGAAAAAGCCAACGGCCTTGCCGCATTGGTACCACCAGTTCTTGTCAGATCAACGAAGTTAAGCGCTGTCGCGCTTGGCTGGCAGTGGGATGGGTGACCGCCCGATCTGCCGAGCGCTGTTGCCAAGCAGGGTGCACTCAGTCCTTGTGAAGCCAATTGTGGAGCTACTTGATTGGGAAATTGCGACATCGGTCACGAGAAGTGACACTTGGCGGGGGAGCGGTGTGCTGACCACACGCCACTTGTATTCGCATCCAGTGACGCAGATGATGCCGTAATTTACCGTCTAGTAAGGTCAACCGAAGACCAGTATCAGTTGCAAAGCGATTTAGAAAAGATTGCTGAATGGTGTGGCAGGTGGCAGTTGACGCTAAATAACGAAAAGTGTGAGGTGATCCACACGAGTTCCAAAAGAAATCCGTTGGAATTCGATTACTTGATAAATAGTGCAATTCTCAAGGCTGTCAATTCAACTAAGTACCTGGGTGTTAAAATTACGAACGACTTTAGTTGGACAGACCACATAGACAATATTGTGGGGAAGGCGAGCCAAAGGTTGCGTTTCATTGGCAGGACACTTAGAAGATCCAACAAGTCCACTAAAGAGACAGCTTACACTACACTCGTTCGTCCTCTGTTAGAATATTGCTGCGCGGTGTGGGATCCTTACCAGGTGGGATTGACGGAGGACATCGAAAAGGTGCAAAAAAGGGCAGCTCGTTTTGTATTATCAAGTAATAGGGGAGAGAGTGTGGCAGATATGATATGCGAGTTGGGATGGAAGTCTACATCTACATCTACATCCATACTCAGCAAGCCACCTTACGGAGTGTGGCGGAGGGTACCCTGAGTACCTCTATCGGTTCTCCCTTCTATTCCAGTCCCGAATTGTTCATGGAAAGAAGGATTGTCGGTATGCCTCTGTGTGGGCTCTAATCTCTCTGATTTTATCCTCACGGTCTCTTCGAGAGATATACGTAGGAGGGAGCAACATACCGCTTGACTCTTCGGTGAAGGTATGTTCTCGAAACTTTAACAAAAGCCCGTACCGAGCTACTGAGCGTCTCTCCTGCAGAGTCTTCCACTGGAGTTTATCTGTCATCTCCGTAACGCTTTCACGATTACTAAATGATCCTGTAACGAAGCGCGCTGCTCTCCGTTGGATCTTCTCTATCTCTTCTATCAACCCTATCTGGTACGGATCCCACACTGCTGAGCAGCATTCAAGCAGTTGGCGAACAAGCGTACTGTAACCTACTTCCTTTGTTTTTGGATAGCATTTCCTTAGGATTCTTCCAATGAATCTCAGTCTGGCATCTGCTTTACCGACGATCAACTTTATATGATCATTCCATTTTAAATCAATCCTAATGCGTACTCCCAGATAATTTATGGAATTAACTGCTTCCAGTTGCTGACCTGCTATTTTGTAGCTAAATGATAAGGGATCTATCTTTCTATGTATTCGAAGTACATTACACTTGTCTACATTGAGATTCAATTGCCATTCCCTGCACCATGCGTCAATTCGCTGCAGATCCTCCTGCATTTCAGTACAATCCACCATCGTTACAGCCCCTCGACACACCACAGCATCATCCGCAAAAAGCCTCAGTGAACTTCCGATGTCATCCACCAATATCACAGAGGAGGGAAGGAAGTTTGGTACCCCGACCGACTCATACATGTTTGACGAGGGGTTGTTTGTTTGTGTGTAGGTTTCTAGGAGGTTTTTGAAGCTTTTATTTGGGGTATATGTATATTGTGAAGTCATTAAAGCAAAGACGTTTTTCGTCGCGGCGAGGTCTATTTGCGGAAATTCAGTGACCAACTTACTCTTCCGAATGCGAAAATGTTTTGTTGAGCCCAACCTACATAGGTAGGAATGATCATCAAAATAAAATAAGAGAAATCAGAGCTCGAACAGAAGGGTTTAGGTGTTCGTTTTTCCCGCGCGCTGTTCGGGAGGGGAATGGTAGAGAGATAGTATGATTGTGGTTCGATGAACCCTCTGCCAAGCACTTAAATGTGAATTGCGGAGTAGTCATGTAGATGTAGATGTAGATGTGCGCTGAGGGTGACACGGCGGTCAGTCGGTATTCTTGGGTTTTCAAGGCCTGTTCGGATGGAGCTACGTTTAATTTTAGGAAAGAAAACAGACTTATGATCACATGTATACAGTGTCTCTCCATCTACAAATGAAGTTTGAGCGATCTGTATCAGTTATAGTCACCCATAACACCTAAGAAGTATTTAGCGCACAACTGTAGTTGACAAAGAAGGCACGACCATTTATCTATTGCTTTACAGACCTAATAGCTTACATTAATTTAAGTAAATCCTTTAAGGAGAATCTACATACGACGCCTTTGAAAAGCAGAAAGCTGATTAACTTCCTAATTACTGTCTGCGCTGATGGTGCTCTTAGTCTTTAAATACCTCGTCATCCGACCGGTCTCCGATTGGTGACTTACTAGCGTGTAAGGTAGTCCTTCAAGATATCGAAAACGACATCTTCTTCTATACAATATTCGGGCTGTGATCCCGAGTACAAATGCTCTGATTAGGTCGTACATAAGCTAAATACTTGAATTCGGAAATCTTTTAAAGCACATGCACTCTGGCATTCAGAACTTGTGAATTCACTGCTTTAATGTGAGAGCTAACATGACCTCGTGTACGCTGTGTTTCTCCCATTCATTCTCCATTCCCAACGAAAGCTTTATTGACGCTAAAAGTGTTAAACGGAACGTACGGTACGCCATTTGAACCAGTGTCAGCATAAGAAGACTACCTATATACACAAGTTTGCTTCACGCTACGTTCCCGCAGATAACACTGAAATTAGACTGTTTATCTTTCAATGAACTTTGTTGCCGACACATGATGGGGTGCTTAACACAACGAACTGCTCTTGGATCTTTTTGAAGCCATTACAGCCGAGAATGAATTCCACGTCGCAAGTCGCGTAATCTGGCAGTTTAGAGAAGTTTGCTCCTGAAATATTGGGAAAAGTTGCGCGCAAAAAGGCTCCAGACTTACCGTAATGGCGGCCATCAATTTCCAACAGCTTGCTCCGGATTCCTTGAACTATGGCCGCTTTCTCTCATTCCTCTTATGACTACACGAACTCCGCCGCACACCTCTAGTCTGCCAAGACTCGTCGTAGAACCTCAAGCATCTCAGTGGCCCCGCAGGATTTTGTAAATTGATTCAAAGCCTCTAGATAACTGTTAGAAAAAATATATATTTCCGTACCTCATGAATCAATTTCTTTCCTTGCAGTAAGAGAAAGTGACCAATTATTATCTTTAGCGCTTTCTCTGTTCTTACAAGAAGGGGTCTAATCTCGGAAGTACCTGTATCGAATAAAAACAGCAGTATGTGCATTCTCATCATCTCACGTGCACCATATCTTCTTTCTTTGGAAGCAGTGCCCGCATCTCGTGGTCGTGCGGTAGCGTTCTCGCTTCCCACGCCCGGGTTCCCGGGTTCGATTCCCGGCGGGGTCAGGGATTTTCTCTGCCTCGTGATGGCTGGGTGTTGTGTGCTGTCCTTAGGTTAGTTAGGTTTAAGTAGTTCTAAGTTCTAGGGGACTGATGACCATAGATGTTAAGTCCCATAGTGTTCAGAGCCATTTGAACCATTTGGAAGCAGTGCTTCACCAGGCTGTTGTGTACGTGAAGGAAGCAAAACGCTAGGAAAATAGGAGAAGCAGGAAAACGGTTTCGCAAAAAGGAAACGAAAGTGCAATGTCTACATTTTCTTGGTGTATGTCCTTCATAAACGTGCCCTTATTGTGACAATGTCTATCTATAAGTGATTTCAGGATGTTTTAATATTACACATTGAGGGAGAGGGTAAGTAATTATTATACTGTTAATAAATATAATTGTCTCGTCTACACTTTCTACTCCGTGCCGTTGCCTGCTTTCGGGAATTGCTTTAAAGTGTATGAATATCTTCTTAATTGATTTAAACTTCCGCGTGAGCTTCAAAATGCACTTAGATGCAATTTCTCTAAGATATTTTCGAAAGTCATCAATAACGAACAACACATAAGCAAATTTTTCGGTGAATTACATCAACGAATATATAGCAATATCACACAGGAGAGAAGGAAGTAAGGTACCCCGACCGACTCATACATGTTTGACGAGGAGTTGTTTGTTTGTGTGTAGGTTTCTAGGATGTTTTTCAAGCTTTTATTTTGGGTTCCTGTTCCAATAGTTTTGTGACTTTTATCCACACTCGTCTCATCACATTTTAGTATCGGCGTTGATGACTTTGCGATCAAGCCCCCACACTACAATTTCATTATCATCATCATCATCCACCGCCATCTGCCACATTAGCAGCTTTCGGTGAGACGACGGAAATATGGAAGTTTTCTATTCCGTTTGAAGCTGTACTACCAGGTAAGGCAAATAACCGAGCGCCTAGTTCATAGCGCTTTGTTGCTGTTCAATGGCAATAGTTTGTACGAGGTTGTACAGAAATTGTGGCCCCTTACCGATCCGAAAATCAGAGTTTGCAGAATTTTATTAGATTCTAACTTATTATTACGGCCAATAAACACAAGTGATAGCTGCTCGCGTCCACTTTAATCAACACAACAAATGTCTCTGGCAGTTGTATACACCGTAGATAATCGACTTGCATGGGTCAGCACGTAGATATAATTTTTACACTGAGACACTTCATAGGTGGTCTTCGTCATTCGCCATACAATGATGCGGTCGGCGCCAGATAGCGGTATACAGTCCGAAGCAATAGTTCATTCTGATCCTTCATTAGACGAGGTAGCACTAATTTTGGAGTCGGAACAGTTGACTGCCACAGAGTATGTTTTAGTCTATCGTCGCACTTTATCTATTTCTGCCTTCTGGCTAGTAGTTTTAGTACACCGTACACCATAGACCATACACCATACACAGGGGTGCCCCAAGGAAGTGTTACTAGACCGCTACTGTTCCAGATCTATGTTAACGACATAGGAGACAATCTGAGTAGCCCTCTCAGATTATTTGCAGATGATACTGTCATTTACGTCTTGTTTAGTCATAAGATGACCAAAACGAATTGTAAAATGATTTAGATACGATATCTGTATGGTGCGAGATGTAGCAATTAACCCCGAATAAACGAAAGTGTGAAGTTATTCACATGATTACTAAAAGAAATCAGCTAAATTTCGATTACGCCGAAAGACACACAAACCTGAGAACTGTAGATTCAACTAAATGCTTTGGGATTACAATTACGAATAACCTAAACTGGAACGATCACATAGATAGTGTTGTGGGTAGAGCAACATAAGACTGCGATTTGTTGGCAGATCACTTAAAGGTGCAACAGGTCTAGGCAAAGAGACTGCTTACACCACGCTTGTCCGCCCTATTCTGTAGTATTGCTGTGCGGTGTGGGATGCGCATCAGGTGGGACTGACGGATGACACTGAAAAAGTTCAAGGAAGGGCAGCTCGTTTTGTATTATCGCGAAATAGGGGAGATACTGCCACAGAGATTGTATGTGAGTTACAGTGGCAATCACTAAAATAAAGGCGTTTGTCGTTGCGACGGGATCTTCCCATGTAATTTCAATCACCAGTTTTCTCCTCCGATTGCGAAAACATTCTGTTGTCACCCACCTACATAGGGAGAAATGATCGTCACGATAAAATAAGAGAAATCAGGGCTCGCACAGAAAAATTTAAGAACTCGTTTCTGGTTCAAATGGCTCTGAGCACTATGGGACTTAACATCTTAGGTCATCAGTCCCCTAGAACGTAGAACTACTTAAACCTAACTAACCTAAGGACATCACACAACACCCAGCCATCACGAGGCAGAGAAAATCCCTGACCCCGCCGGGAATCGAACCCGGGAACCCGGGCGTGGGAAGCGAGAACGCTACCGCACGACCACGAGATGCGGGCAGCTCGTTTCTCCCGCGCGCCGTTCGGGAATGGAATTTTAGAGAGACAGCTTCCCAGGTGCTTTATTATGAATAGCAGAGCAATCACGTAGTTTAGACATAGATTATCAGGCTGTCACCAGACACACTGCCGTCATGCTCTATTCCCAAGTATGTGTGTCACATATTTATTTGGAGCATATAGTTGGGAACCTAGTGTGACGACTGCGTACGGTGTGTGGACTAAAAAAATGGTTCAAATGGCTCTGAGCACTATGGGACTTAACTGCTACGGTCATCAGCCCCCTAGAACTTAGAACTACTTAAACCTAACTAACCTAAGGACAGCACACAACACCCAGCCATCACGAGGCAGAGAAAATCCCTGACCCCGCCGGGAATCGAACCCGGGAACCCGGGCGTGGGAAGCGAGAACGCTACCGCACGACCACGAGATGCGGGCTGTGTGGACTGATGATGGCACAGTATATCGAAACTGACAGCCAGTAGGCCAAAATAAATAAACAGCGAGTGCAGACTACAAAAATATACTTTTTAAGAACTGTATTGGTCTCTGTTCCACCGACAATACGTCGGGAATGTGCAAAATGTGTTTTCGGACGACCGGCCCAAGGCAAAAGTTGACAAGTAACTCCAAAAAGTTAAGTTACTACAAGCGGCTATTCAGTCGTCGAGGCAGTTGAACGGGAGTTGTACCAAGATAGTACTTCGGCGTTCCATCACAGGTCTTCTATGAAGGTGGGTCTCTCTCGATCTCTGCCGACAGAGTCGCTCACTGACTTCACAGCAGGAGTGGTAGTTTTGTCCAGACTGCTGATTGTCACACGAGAGGAGGCATTGACCCTATTTCTTGGCAAGTTGTGGAGCCCGTCATAGTCCAGAACACTTGACACTGGTATTCGTAAAAATCTGTGAGATGTGTCACGAGAAACGTCACCATGTTCACAATTGAGTCCACAAGAATTTGAAGATAGCTTGGGTCTTTTAATCAGATATTGGGTCTCGGGTGCCCTTTCCCCCATCCATACCATCATTGTAGCTCTCTCAGAGCCAAGAAGTATCTTACAGTCGGGAACAGAATCCCTCGTGGGAAAACTGCTAACAGCGGAAGTTCACACTTTTTGCTGCTAATTCGCAGTTGTGGGACCAAACTGCTGAGGTCAGAGGCTCCTAGGCTTACACACTACTTAATGTAACTTAAACTAACTTACGGTAAGGACAACAAACGCACCCATGCCCGCGGGAGGTCTTGAACCTCATTCGGGAGCAGCCGCGCGAACCGTGGCGAGATGCCACAGACCGCGTGACTACTTCGCGCGGCTCACGAAAAATGTTTTGGCCTTGATGCTTACATTTTTTTTTTCAGTTTGACGTAGTCAGCAAACTTTATCTTGTCTCTCAGGTAGTGCCATTTCAGAACTTTGAGGCAATATTGCTGTCGTTCGATCAACGTTTTTGGCGTTTTGGGTAGAGACAGGCTAACATTACGTTGAAACTGTCGGCAGTTTCTAACGTCTGTCGAGCCCACTCTGCGAAGTTCACTATGTGAATAACGTGAAGATGAAATCCGTCAGAATCTTGGGATGATGTCACTCGTTGCATCAAGCCTGGGATATCTCTATGATCATGATCCAGAAACCCAATGTCGGTGTAGGACTTTGCAATCATTTAAGCACAAAATCAGTGCTTGAATTGATATGGGTGTGTATCCTATAACGTAGCCAGTGAAGTTGTTGGCTAAGCTATCTGTCGGTCAGTAATTTTCCGGAATTGCCCTTGGATATGTTTTCTTGCAGCTGCCGTAGTTCACTGAGTTATAGCAGATTGTACACTAATGGCCCTTACAATTGCTACACCAAGAAGAAATGCAGATGATACACGGGTATTCATTCGACAAATATATTATACTAGAACTGACATGTTATTACATTTTCACGCAATTTGGGTGCATAGATCCTGAGAAATCAGTACTCAGAACAACCACCTCTGGTCTTAATAACGGCCTTCATACGCCTGGGTATTGAGTCAAACAGAGCTTGGATGGCGTGTACAGGTACAGCTGCCCATGCAGCTTCAACACGATACCACAGTTCATCAAGAGTAATGGCTGGCGTATTGTGACCAGCCAGTTGCTTGGCCACCATTGACCAGACGTTTTCAGTTGGTGAGAGATCTGGAAAATGTGCTGGCTAGGGCAGCAGTAGAACATTTTCTGTATCCAGAAAGGCCCGTACAGGACCTGTAACATGCGGTCGTGCATTACCCTGATGAAATGTAGGATTTCGCAGGGGTCGAATGAAGGGTAGAGCCACGGGTCTTAACACATCTCAAATGTAACGTCCACTGTTCAAAGTTCTGTCAATGCGAACAAGAGGTGACTGAGACGTGTAACCAATGGCACCCCATACAATCACGTCGGGTGATGCGCCAGTATGGCGATGACGGATACACGCCTCCAATGTGCGTTCACCGCGATGTCGCTTAACACGCATGCGACCATCATGATACTGTAAACAGAACCCGGATTATCCGAAAAAATGACGTATTGCCATTCGTGCACCCAGGTTCGTCGTTGAGTACACCATCGCAGACGCTCCTCTGTGTGATGCAGCGTCACGAGTAACCGCAGCCATGGTCTCCGAGCTGATAGTCCACACTGCTGCAAACGTCGTCGAACTGTTCGTGCAGATGGTTGTTGCTCTGAAATGTCCCCATCTGTTGACTCAGGGAATGAGACGTCGCAACACGATCCGTTACAGCCACGCGGATAAGATGCCTGTCATCTCGGCTGGTAGTGATACGAGGCCGTTGGGGTCCAGCACGGCGTTCCGTATTACCATCCTGAACCCACCGATTCCATATTCTGCTAACAGTCATTGGATCTCGACCAACGCGAGCAGCAATGTCGCGATACGATAAACTGCAATCGCGATAGGCTACAATCCGACCATCATCAAAGTCGGAAACGTGATGGTAGGCATTTCTCCTCCTTACACGAGGCATCACAACAACGTTTCATCAGGCAACGCCGGTCAACTGCTGTTTGTGTATGAGAAATCGGTTGGAAACTTTCTTCATGTCAGTCCGTTGTAGGTGTCGCCACCGGCGCCAACCTTGTGTGAATGCTCTGAACAGCTAATCATTTGCATATCTCAGCATCTTCTTCCTGTAGGTTAAATTTCGCGTCTGTAGCACGTCATCTTTGTGGTGTAGCAATTTTAATGGACAGTAGTGTAGTATTACATACTCTTTTGAGGATGTACCAGTTAAACTGTCTTTAGTGTAGCGTTGCTTCTGTTCCAGCAATATTCAAGAGTTTTTGTGAGCAACTTCTGAAAGCCATTCTGTAATGAAATAACAACTACCTGGGCGACATTTGTGTCATTATCTCCAAGAGAGAACAGCATTTGCAAAATGAGCAGTTTTTCAGTGACCGTTAAACAATGGGTTGTGCTAGTATGTTTGAGAAATGTAGTTTTTTTGCTCCTAGAGTGCAATACGTAGAGCATGAATCAAGTGAGGACTGCATATTTCATGTAGCAGAAGTAGTCAGATTGTCCGTTCCTAGGATATTATTATACGAAATTCTTTCCATGGACTTCTCTCTTGTGTCACACATTGAAATAGCTTTGTAAGAAGGGAAGAAGCGAAGGTGAGGGGGGGGGGGGGGATTTGAATCGTTGGAGGACTGATACTTGGTATTCCAGAAACTGAAACAACACCTCCGTTCATCTCCGTGTCTGCCGACATTAATTCACCTCCTGTAAGCCTTCAACTCTGCCGCATACGTGACCCAATTCAGCATCGGCGCAGTTCTCTCTCACGGAAATCGCGGTGGCTCAGAGTATCCTGTTACATTCGCTTCAGATATTTTGGTATCAGCACAGTGGCATTATTCCCAGATTGAGGAGGGAGCACTCGCGATATTATATGGTGTAAATATGTTCCATGATCCCTTGTATTGGAATTTTCCACCTAGCTGCATATCGTAAACCGCTCATCTCTCTATTTGATCTCTGGTTCAAGTTCCTGGACAGGAAAAATACAGCATCTCGAGTGTTAGGCCTAGTTTCTGAGGAATTACTGCTACAAAAATTCACCCCCAGTCCACCTCACCACTCCAAAATTTGGACAGTTTGTCATGATGACCGACGCGTCCTGCTGTCGACTTTGACACGCAGCAGGCAGTCAGTTTTGCTCTGAACCAGGATACCCTCAGCGAATTTTTGTTGACACTGTCGGCAGTCATTGGACTAACAGCGAGGATTTACTCCAGCGTGTGGTAATTACAGTGGTCTAGCATGGATGACCGGAACGCATACCCGTGTTATCACATCCAGAGATCCAGACGTATTTCGCGACAGGCTCAACGATGCTGATGGTGTCCTATGGACCAGTATTTAATTCTGGCATGAAGCCGTTCAGCAACACCGCCAAAATTTTCTCCATGGTCGATGACACAGTAGCGAAGGGACCTGGATTTCACCCGTCCCTCTTCAGGCGCCATGTTGCTGTTAGTGGTCGACGCTTTTTCTAATTTCCCGCCGGCTGGTGGGGCCGAGCGGTTCTACGCGCTTCAGTCTGGAACTGCGCGACACTACGGTCGCAGGTTCGAATCCTGCCTCGGGCATGGATGTGTGTGCTGTCCTTAGGTGGATTAGGTTCAAGTAGTTCTAAGTTCTAGGGGACTGATGACCTCCGATGTTAAGTCCCATAGTGCTCAGAGCCATTTGAACCATTTTTTTTTAATTTCCCATATGTTGCTAGGCTGTCCTCCGTGGTGTTACAAACTAAAATTCGTGCCTTAACTGTCACATTCGCTATCAAGTTTTCGCAGCGCTCCCTGGTCTGAGACAACGATCGCCATTTTATGTCCGAGGTATTTGAACCGTTCTGCCGCGGAAATGATATAGCAACCACATTGTTCCATCCGCCTACAAATGCAGAAATCTTGCCGGCCACTGT
The DNA here is from genome assembly GCF_021461395.2 of Schistocerca americana. Taxonomy (NCBI): domain Eukaryota; kingdom Metazoa; phylum Arthropoda; class Insecta; order Orthoptera; family Acrididae; genus Schistocerca; species Schistocerca americana. Next base: position 497,267,613 of record NC_060126.1, on the reverse strand, counting down.
GGCCGAGCGGTTCTAGGCACTTCAATCCGGAACCGCTCTGTTGCTACGGTCCCAGGTTCGAATCCTTCCTGAGGCATGGATGTGTGTAATGTCCTTAGGTTAGGTTCAAGTAGTTTTAAGTCTAGGAGTCTGATGACCTCAAATGTTAGGTTCCATAATGCTTATAGCCATTTGAACCATTTTTTGCAAACAGGCTGGAGCAGGAATCATGGAATTAAATCTTCTTCTAAAAATAGTAAAAAGTCAATCAGTTGCAAATTGGAAGTTTTATAAACACCCTTTTACCATGGTTTCAACATTTCGAAAAAAAGTTATGCAGCAACCAGTCGCAAAATCATGTTTTATTTATTCACTTTTGCAAATCGATTTCAACTGATTAATAGCCATCATCGGTGCTTTTAAACAACATGTGCCCTGAGTGGTAATATTGTCTTAAACAGAGGTCAAACATAGAGTGACATCACTTTATGTTTGAACTCTGCTTGAGACAGTAATACTACTCATGGCACATATTGCTTGAAAGCACCGATGACGGCTATTAATCAGTTGAAATCGATTTGCAAAAGTGAATAAATAAAACATGATTTTGCGACTGGTGGCTGCATATTTGGTAATTTTATGGTTTACGATCGCTGCACGACTTGGGAACCACATGGAGCCCACCATTCATTTCTGAAAATGTTATCTGAAGACGGTGACCTCAGGGCTATACCTACCCCTATCCCCTCCCCCCTCCTCCCTTAGACATCCCCATCTCCTCTATCTCTCCATTCCACTCCCTGTCTCCCTTCACCCTGTATCTCACTGACCTCCATGCAGCAGGAAACCAAGATCGCAAATTAGTCTCAATGAGCAATGTAAAAAATTCAAGATGGCGGAGGTAGGTGGTGGAATCAGCAGTTTATTATTATTTATTTGCAAATAGCTACGATGGAACGGGCAGCACACGAGTTTTGGAAACAGCAACTGAGTGGAGGCTCACTCCATGTCTCACCACTGTGCAGCTTAATCAACTGTCAGTGGCGAGAGAGTAGTATGTGGCGCAGGCAAGTTTTTGACTCTTTTGCACGCCTGCATGTGCTTGAAAGCTCTGGAATACGTTTGCATTTTTTCTAACAGATCCTCTGGAGATACAAATCTGCATTTTTTCTCGGGAACCCAATTGAAGTGAAAAGAAGAACGTTTTGCTGGACTTAGGGAGGGTGGAAGGTTTGGTTATATGTGTTGCAAGCTGTCAGCTGTGACCCTGAGGTATCGGTGTCGTGCTTTTAGTGGGATATATAGCAATCAGATGTCTTGGTTAATCATGGTTACCAACCACTGTAGTGTCGTCATTCTGTGCAGAACTTTTCTGAAGCTACATTGGTTGATGGCACTACAGTTGTAGTGATAATAAATGTGCATTGGAAAATGACGTTTTAAGTTGTGTAAGAGCTGTCAAAGTGTTTGCCTTAACACTGCAGCAATTATATAAATAAACAAAAATCCACTTAAGACACTGCGTGATTAATAGATGTTCTATGATAGTAGTAGAGTAACGATATACATGTGTGTGTGTTTAGGCTGTTACTGTAGTTGTCGCAGACGACATCACTCAACCTAACAGAAGGATAGTGCGAATTTCCACTCTGCAACGAGCGGCTCAATCTATGTAATAATTTCATGGTAACTGCAGCCATGTTCGGCAAAAATACTATAAACCACCCTCATTGTGATTAGATGTACATGCAAATGTTCATATTTCCTTTTAAATGCAAAATTTTATACTTTGTCTACTTGCTAGTAAGTAAAGGAACTGTAAATAAAGTTTTCCTCTTTCTTCCCCTTCGAAGTAAATCGTGCTCTGACGTAACGACATACTCTACATCATGACTAGTTGGATTAAATACCTCCATCACAGGGTCTCGGAGTAATTAACTGGTCCTTTAACACTACAGGAAAAGATGAAGGATGTTGTAGTTCTGCCTGACAATGTGTAACTCATAACTGTAGAACCATTAGATGGTGGAGACTAGAACGTTATCATGTCAACACCTGCACATTCTGATCGAGTCCGCTTTTAACATGTACATGAATTTTCAAGAATACTATTTCAGCACAGGTACCAGATACTAAAAGTAATTTGGTTTGAGTTGTAAGTCTTCTGACTGGAGTAGCACTTGAACCCTTAGTCCCCTGTTATTTGTTGGATGTGTTCCTCTCCTTTTCTTCCCCTCCAGTTTTCAACCTCTACAGTAAAAATTAGTTTATTGTAATGTCTTAACACATGTCCTACGATCTTGTTCCTTCCTCCTGTCAAGGCTTTCCATATGTTCTTTTCCTCACCGACTCTATGGAGATCCTCCCCATCCATATCTTCTCAGTCGTACTGATTTTCAACATTCACGTGTAGCATCGCATCCCAGACTTTGTGATTCTCTTCTGTTAGGACTTGCACGCTGTCCATGATTCACTGCTGTTCAGTACTGTGCTCCAAGCGTACTTTCTCGGAAATTTTTCCCTCGGATTAAGGCCTGTTTGTTACAAGTTAACTTGTCTTCACCAGCATTACCCTCTTTGTGTGTACTACTCTGCTTCTTGTGTCCTCCTCGCTTCATCCATAGTGGGTTAATTTGCTTACAAGGTAGCAGAATTCCTTAACTTCATCTCCTTTGTCACCACCAACTTTGATGTTAAACACCTCACTATTCTGGTTTCTGCTACTTATCTTTTCCTTTATCCAGATCTATTGTGCTCTCAATTCCTATAGTTAATTCTTTATACTGGTATTTCCATTCAACAGACGTTTTAATTCTTCCTCTCTTTCTGTGAGGATAGCAATTTCATCAGTGAATCTCTTCATTGATATCGTTTAAACTTGAATTTTAAATCCTGCCACTGCTACTTCGATGTACTTGGTAACTGCAGAGATGAAACACGTTATTCCGTCTGTTCAGTCCCGGTACTTCATTCTTGTTCTTAAATCTTATTCTTCTGTCTTGCTCTTCTATATGACTTAATTACCCTGTAGTTCACTTCTATTTTTCTCGGAAATTCTTATATCGCGCAGCATTTCACATCATTCATCGCTTTTTCTATATAGACTAATTCTACGAGAGTATCTTGATTTTCTTCAGTCTTTCTTGCACTATGAAATGAAAAGTCAGAATTGCCTCTCTAGTGCCTTTACCTCCCTAAAGCTAAACGTATAGCCGTTTAACAGTTCTTCTGCATATTATTGTTGTCGGAAGTTCGGATTCATGATATATTAAGCTAATTGTGCGATTATTTTCTCACCCATTTGCTCTTTCGGTCTTCGGAAGTGTATGGATGATATTTTACAGAAAGCCTGATGGTATGTCGCCAGTCTCACAGATTCTACGCAACAGTTTATATAATCATTTGGTTCATCCCCCCCCCCCCCCCCCCCAATGGTTTTAGAAATTCCGATGGATTGTTGTCTATCCCTGTCTATTTGATCTCACTCTTTCAGAGCTCTTTTAATTTCTTGTTCTACTAGTGGAACCCCTGTGCCTTCCTTCTTCTGTCACGTCATCAGAAAAGTTTCCTGTACACTGATCAGTACAGTTTTCGCCATTCTGTACACGAGAAAGCGTTACTGAACGGGTTAGCTCACAGGAAAAGACCCTTTCTGGCGACGACTATCTGGGGCATAAATTTCAGCATTTGAAACACGTGTTCGGAGAAAGTAGTTACAGCAAGAGAGAGATTGCTAAAGCTTTCCAGTGCCACAGACGAATGACGCCTCGTGAATCGGCGGGAGAGTCCAATCCAGCTACATTCCTTGCATACTGTGGAGCAACTACTAACAAGATAGGGCGCGTGCTGAAGGGACATGAACTGAGACCAGTTTTCTGATCCGCCTCCAAGATGTATGCTGAGCCCCGTCGAAGGTAGCATAGTTCTTCGAGTCCCTGGCGTTTATGGTGTCCCCTGTGAATCCGGTAGTATTTGAGGAGCCTTGTGCACAGCATTCACGACAGCTTGCCCAACTTGAGAAGTTGGCCGCGGCTCAACATTGCCTACAAAATGGGCACAAAATACCATTAGAACAAACGAGAGGCTTGGCTCAAACAACATCACACTGGGATTTTATCATCAGAGAAGCGGCCGAAATTAGGATAAGCAGCAACAATTTCGACAGATACCAGGGGTACACACTCAGTAGGACATGGCGGCAGGCTTTGGACATTGAGTGACAGCAAAGACGTAGGCTTGGTGCTTATAAGGACGTGGCAGCGTCACTCGGTCTCGGGGCTGGCTAGGAGCTGTTCAACTTGCCTTCCACATGCACACTACGCCGGCCCTCTTTGGAAGGTTCCAGACCCTGCCATTACATCTATACAAGCGAACACTGTACAATCCGTGGCAGTCAGTGATCTCATTCCTGATAACGATGGCGGAAACACCTGTTGAAAGCTCGAGAGTTTTATTCGAAATGACGAAATCATGTAAACGGAGAACATTTTATTGAAGCATGCCACCGCGATAGACTCCAAGGACACGATCCTGAATTAAATAAATTACTGTAAACATCTAATGTAGGGAACCTTCTGCTGTCAGGAATTAAATGACTGCACGTTGCTTAAATCGCGTCTGCGCAGGGTTCCATACTTCACACTGTAACAACACGACCATTCCATGCTAAGGCTTCCCGCCAACTGGAACTGTAAAAAAATGCCTACGGAACAAGTCAGTACCTGCTGCATAGCAATGCTGCCAACAGTTGAAGAGTTACGAAGGTGGACGCGTTACTTTTCAGTCAACCCTCGTACTACTTTTGTGATGACAGGCCTGTACTTCCACATAACTTACAATTGTAAAGTGTCACAACATATGCGAACACAGTGACCCAATCATTCTGATGACAGTTCACTTCGTTTCTCAGCGTTTTACCTATTATCAGTGCACCCTTGCTGTTCATTCACTTGCCTGCGGAATAAATGTGCTCTTCCTTAACTTACAAGTACGTAATGATACAACATCTTCAAGAATTCTGATATAAAACGTTTGCTATGACCCATAATTAATGTTTATAGAGCACTGAACTTTGGAAACCACTTAATCACCATTGGCTGCACTGCTGTGTCTGCTGGTTGACTCGGAATTGCTGTAATTCCTAATTGAAATTAATATGTTCCGTAAGTGTTAGGAGTTAGCGATTCCCACATGGTGATTTTTAAATAAGGACCTAGGATATCCATATCAATTATTCCAAAAGGCCTATAAGCATACAGCAACAACTGAACGCACTCAAGGCTCAATTCAGTCCGTTGTGCAAGTAGTATACCTTTCCCTGCGCATTTTGTCTACATTTACACTATGATCAATGTTCTGCAACTAGGGACCGAATTCCTAAGCAGTTTTGTCCATTATAAAACTCGCACACATTTGAACATTCTTGTACTGCAACATGTAGTTGTGACGTTGTGCAACGGCTATGGCTGGAGAAAACCAGACCATGTGCCTGTTTTACGCCTTTTTCCTGTAACATGTCTGATACTACAACATACAGACCAAGTTTGGTCATCTTACATAACAAATCATTGTGTAAAATGAACTCTGACTGGGTAAAAATTATTTTATAGTCGTTCACAGCAGCTTGCACTTTTTACCAACCCACAACAGAGTGACCCACTCTCTCTTCTACTTTACGGATTACTTTGAAATCACATTAGATTAGCCCAAACACACATAATCCTGATCTAGTAGATGGATCCTTTAACGATAATAACGGCAACAAGGTCACGTGACCATTATCACCTCAACTTTATTACTGTATGAATAACTTCAAAAGTATGTTCCACCACATATCTCTTTCCTCATGCTTCCTCTCTGCTTTACGTAATGGACCCAATGTGTTGGTGACAGGATTATTTGTGTCATAAAAATTTGAGTTCCCTTCCGATCACTAAGATAATCAAGAGAAATTCCACTTCTGTACGTGTTTTAGCAGGCTAAAATTCATTGTGAGTGCCAATCATTGGCACCTGTGTTCCCATTTATGTTTAATAGCTCTGTATTCTCCTTATGACTACTCTTACCAGTTCCTCTATTCTGCGTACAGACCTATTAATGAAGTTCCAACTTTTTACACTTTCTACACTGCAGCTGACGACAATCTCATCATATGTGGTCTAAATGTCCACAACATTAACATTTCACAATAGCGAGAAAATTATTTCTGCTATCTCAGACATCGCTTATCGCTCCTATATGTTCTGACGTTAGTGCAGCCCTTGATTCCAGCAAAGTTCTTAGGAAATTCTGTGTACACATTTATCAACACATCAGGTAGTAACCAACAGGAACTTGAGTCTAATGCCCCCTGTTCCACTTCCTGCAGAAGAACCCTATTGATATCATCACTCTGTTAGCTCATTGGTAACAACAATGGTTTTTCTCAGTCTATCGATGGACCTCTTATGGATTCGACCTGTTTTTGTGATACATCATCAACTTTTCTAGTAACACCTACAAATATTTTGCCCTCTACACTACTGTACTAAGCCTTTCTTTAGTAGTGAAAAAGTTTGCGCTTTTCTCATGATACAAAGCTCAAACTTTAGCGTAGCTAGTAGATTGGTAATGATGAACAAGTGTCCCTCTGACCAATAATTCAGCTTTTTGGCTGTCAAAGATGGTCTAAAATTCCTAAAACATCCTGCCCTGAAAGAGCGAGTTAGTGGCACTACTATCTCGGATGGGTATCAATAAATTCAATAAGGATCTGCCCTTGTAAATATCGTCTGATGCCTATCAAGGTCTGTTTTATATGTCCTTACAGGTAAGCCTGTAACTAAGAAGAGGACAAAATGATAATAATAGGGCAACCAAATGAAAATAATTTTAAATACAGTACTGTCACAGTTTTCAACACTATTTCATCTTTATGCCTAAGCACCAACCATGAGAATTCGTTGCATTCTCTGGCATACAGCCAAGTCCTCTATAATTTTGGTTGTATGTGACGACGGTGGAAGGCAAGCACTATACACAAAAAAAGTAAATTGCAAACATCTATTGTGGTGCATAGCATATGTTTATCTCCAGTGTTCGCCCTAAACTCGCTGAAGTCTATGGCTTCTTCACTTTTGAGAAGCCACACTTTGAACCCATTCGCCAGTCTAACAAATCTAACATTCTGACTCGAAGAGCAAACAGCCAAAACCATTGTCGACACCCACATCATGATGTGACAATGGAAGTGCACATTGACCCATGAGGTCACTTGATGCTAGTTGTCCTGGCAACAGCTGTTATGAGCAGCCAGTCCTATAAGTGTCAAGATAGTCCAGTGGTCACTGACACAGTAAAAGATTATGGACTGTGACTCAAAATCGTGAGCTGGGTGATAGGAGCGAAGCAGCAGTTCCCTGGTAACTGTGTAATCAGAAAAGCTGCGATATGCATGTCATTCATGTCCTCGATGGTGAGTGTTCATCGGAGATGAGGGTATCATCTGCAGTGCCCCAGGGAAGTGTAGTAGGTCCGCTGTTGTTTTCTATCTACACAAATGGTCTTTTGGATAGAGTGGATAGCAATGTGCGACTGTCTGCTGATGATGCTGTGGTGTACGGGAAGATGTCTTCGTTGAGTGACTGTAGGAGGATACAAGACGTCTTGGACAGGATTTGTGATTGGTGCAAAGAATGGCACCTAACTCCAAATAGAGTCAATGTAAATTAATGCAGATGAATAGGAAAAAGAATCCTGTAACGTTCGAATACTCCATTAGTAGTGTAGCGCTTGACACAGTCACGTCGATTAAATATTAGGGCGTAACATTGCAGAGCGATATAAAATGGGAGAAGCATGTAATGGCAGTTGTGGGGAAGGCGGATAGTGAATTTGTGGTTCATCTGTGAAGGAGACCGCTTATAAAACACTAATACGACCTATTCTTGAGTACTGCTCGAGCGTTTGGTATCCCTATCAGGTCGGATTGAGGGAGGACATAGAAGCAGTTCAGAGGCGGGCTGCTAGATTTGTTACTGGTAGGTCTGATCATCACGCGAGTGTTACAGAAATGCTTCAGGAACTCGGGTGGGAGTCTCTAAAGGAGGCGTTCTTCTCGTGAATCGCTACTGGGGAAATTTAGAGAACCACCATTTGAGGCTGACTGCAATACAATTTTACTGCCGCCAACTTACATTTCGCGGAAAGACCACAAATATAAGATAAGAGAGATTAGGGCCCGTACAGAGGCATATATTCAGTCGTTTTTCCCTCGTTCTGTTTGGGAGTGGAACAGGGAGAGAAGATGATAGTTGTGGTACGAGGTACCCTCCGCCACCCACCGTATGGTGGATTGCGGAGTATGTATGTAGAGGTAGATGTAGATGTAGACTCTGTGTTCAGCAAAAACTCATCCAGCAGCCACTGGCGGCATCTCGATGGTGTGCATCGTGTCTGGGCATCAGAACCTGTGTCACCGTGACACAAGGCAGTTTGTTGCCACCACACAGATGCCAGCAGTCAGCGAGGCGTCTTTGGCATTGTCGGTGCATCAGTAGCCCTGCGATCTTGTCGCTACATCTGACGTTCCACCAAAAGCAAGGCAAGCAAGTGCCGGACAGTTGGCAGCCACAGGAATAGATCAGTGTGGGTAGCACCCTAGGTATAAACTAAAAACCCAGGAACGTTAGGAGCCCTTCAAAAACTAGTTGATGACAGCCAGGAGGAGGCTCCAACCGTATTGCACCCATTCTGGCCCCGGCAGCATCGGGTCTGGGAGTGCGCTGTAGACCAGCAGCCAGCAAAGGGGGCAGCCAGTTGTTGATGAGACTAGGTAAACCGCGTCGCGTTGGTGAATGGCACTGAGTAATTCTCGGTATAGGCAGAAGTTAAGGACAGACAACGCTGTGCCAGAGTGAGCACCATTTACACACACACGGCTCGTTTCCATTGTGACAAGGCATCACTTCTACTCACGTAGAGGAACTGAGGCAGCCCAGATTGAGGTGATCCCACTCCCCACTGCGCATGTTCTCCCTCCACACCGCCTAAATATAATTCCAACTCTGTAAAGGAATTTCACTGATACCTTATTGGCCTGCCTGTCCAGGGGTTGTGAAGAAGTTTGCTAATGAACAAGTTGGCGCAACATCTGATATTTTGACCCTAGAAAACCGAAACCTGTACAGATTTTGAAAAAAAAAAAATTTTGTTGCTTCGCAAGTACTTCAACTGGAAAATACGAAATTATTTTCACAAGATAACGGTGTCACACATAAGCGCCGAAAATGTAACTTTTTTCTGTAACATTCTCCCACACACCATTCTCCCCTTGCTATGGCCTCTACAAACCTATAAGCAATGATTTATTCTCCTGATGGCTGGGTCTCCACTAAAGTATCGTCTCTAATGACAAGACTGTAAGTTCGAGAGTTACATGCCTGTAACGATACCTTTTTATAATTTTCAACGACATCGGATTCTCTATCCATATTTTGGGTGGTAAATGCGTCACTTCACTTTGGTGCGACAATGCAGAAGAGATCATGGTGAATCAAATTCTATAATTAACTGACTGCTACTGTCTACTAATTGCTACCCCCCATGAACCATAGACCTTGCCGTTGGTGGGAAGGCTTGCGTGCCTCAGCGATACAGATAGCCGTACCGTAGGTGCAATCACAACGGAGGGGTACCTGTTGAGAGGCCAGACAAACGTGTGGTTCCTGAAGATGGGCAGCAGCCTTCTCAATAGTTGCAGGGGCAACAGTCTGGATGATTGATTGATCTGGCCTTGCAACACTAACCAAATTGGCCTTGCTGTTCTGGTACAGCGAACGACAGAAAGCAAGGGGACACTACAGCCGTAATTTTTCCCGAGGGCATGCAGCTTTACTGTATGATTAAATGATGATGGCGTCCTCTTGGGTAAAATATTCCGGAGGTAAAATAGCCCCCATTCGGATATCCGGGCGGGGAATACTCAAGAGGACGTCGTTATTAGGAGAAAGAAAACTGGTGTTCTACCGATCGGAGCGTGGAAAGTCAGATCCCTTAATCGGGCAGGTAGGTTAGAAAATTTAAAAAGGGAAATGGATAGGTTAAAGTTAGATATAGTGGGAATTAGAGGAATTCGCTGGCAGGAGGTTCAAATGGCTCTGAGCACTATGGGACTCAACTGCTGAGGTCATTAGTCCCCTAGAACTTAGAACTAGTTAAACCTAACTATCCTAAGGACATCACACACATCCATGCCGGAGGCAGGATTCGAACCTGCGACCGTAGCGGTATCCAGACCGCAGCGCCAGAACCGCGCGGCCACTTCGGCCGGCGCTGGCAGGAGGAACAAGACTTTAGGTCAGGTGAATACAGGGATATAAATACAAAATCAAATAGGGGTAATGCAGGAGTAGGTTTAATAATGAATAAAGAAATGGGAGTACGGGTATGCTACTACAAACAGCATAGTGAACGCATTATTGTGGCCAAGATAGACACGAAGCCCACGCCTACTCCAGTAGTAAAAGTTTATATGCCAACTAGCTCTGTAGATGATGAAGAAATTGATGAAATGTATGATGACATAAAAGAAATTATTCAGGTAGTGAAGGGAGACGAAAATTTAATAGTCATCGGTGACTGGAATTCGAGAGTAGGAAAAGGGAGAGAAGGAAACACAGTAGGTGAATATGGATTGGGGGAGAGAAATGAAAGAGCAGGCACCTGGTGGAATTTTGTGCAGAGCATAACTTAATCATAGCTAACACTTGGTTCAAGAATCATGAAACAGTGTTGTATATATGGAAGAACCCTGGAGATACTAAACGGTATCAGACAGATTATATAATGGTAAGACATAGATTTAGGAACCAGGTTTTAAATTGTAAGACATTTCCAGGGGCAGATGTGGACTCTGACCACAATATGTTGTTTATGAACTGTAGATTAAAACTGAAGAAACCACAAGAGGGTGGGAATTTAAGGAGATGGGACCTGGATAAACTGACTAAACCAGAGGTTGTACAGAGTTTCAGGGAGAGCATAAGGGAACAATTGAAAGGAATAGAGGAAAGAAATACAGTAAAAGCGGAATGGGTAGCTTTGAGGGATGAAATAGTGAACGCAGCGGAGGATCAAATAGGTAAAAAGACGAGGGCTGGTAGAAACCCTTGGGTAACAGAAGAAATATTGGAATTAATTGATGAAAGGAGAAAATATAAAAATGCAGTAAATGAAGCAGGCAATAAGGAATACAATCGTCTCAAAAATGATATTGACAGGAAGTGCAAAATGGCTAAGCAGGGATGGCTGGAGGACAAATGCAAGGATGTAGAGGCTTATCTCACTAGGGGTGAGACAGATACTGCCTACCGGAAAATTAAAGAGACCTTTGGAGAAAGGAGAACCACTTGCATGAATATCAAGAGCTTTGATGGAAACCCAGTTCTAAGCAATGAAGGGAAATCAGAAAGGTGGAAGGAGTATATAGAGGGTCTATACAAGGGCGATGTACTTGAGGACAATATTATGGAAATGGAAGATGATGTAGATGAAGATGAAATGGGAGATATGATACTGCGTGAAGAGTTTGACAGAGTACTGAAAGACCTGTGTCGAAACAAGGCGCTGGGAGTAGACAACATTCCATTAGAACTAATGACAGCCTTGGGGGAGCAAGTCCTAACAAAACTCTACCATATGGTGACCAAGATGTATGAGACAGGCGAAATAACCTCAGACTTAAACAAGAATATAATAATTCCAATCCCAAAGGAAGCAGGTGTTGACAGATGTGAAAATTACCGAACTATCAGATTAATAAGTCACAGCTGCAAAATACTAAGGCGAATTCTTTACAGAAGAATGGAAAAACTGATCGAAGCCAACCTCGTGGAAGAACAATTTGGATTCCGTAGAAATGTTGGAACACGTGAGGGAATACTGACCCTACGACTTCTCTTAGAAGAAACATTAAGGAAAGACAAACCTACGTTTCTAGCATTTGTGGGCGTAGAGAAAGCTTTTGACAATGTTGATTGGAATACTCTCTTTCAAATTCTGAAGGTCGCAGGGGTAAAATACAGGGAGCGAAAGGCTATTTACAATTTGTACAGAAAGCAGATGGCAGTTATAAGAGTCGAGGGGTATGAAAGGGAAGCAGTCGTGGATAAGGGAGTGAGACAGGGTTGTAGCCTATCCCCGATGTTATTCAATCTGTATATTGAGCGAGCAATATAGGAAACAAAAGAAAAGTTCGGAGTGGGTATTAAAATCCATGTAGAAGAAATAAAAACGTTGAGGTTCGCCGATGACATTGCAATTCTGTCAGAGACAGCAAAGGACTTGGAAGAGCAGTTGAACACAATGTAGCAAAACGAGGATAATGGAATGTAAACGAATTACGTCGGGTGATGCTGAGGGAATTAGATTAGGAAATGAGACACTTAAAATAGTAAAGGAGTTTGGCTATTTGGGGAGCAAAGTAACTGATGATGGTCGAAGTAGAGAGGATATAAAATGCAGACTGGCAATGGGAAGGAAAGCGTTTCTGAAGAAGAAAAGTTTGTCAACATCGAGTATAGGTTTAAGTGTCAGGAAGTCGTTTCTGAAAGTATTTGTATGGAGTGTAGCCATGTATGGAAGTGAAACATGGACGATAAATAGTTTGGACAAGAAGAGAATTGGACCTTTCGAAATGTGGTGCTACAGAAAAATGCTGAAGATTAGATGAGCAGTTCACATAACTAATGGGGAGGTATTGAATAGAATTGGGGAGAAGAGGAGTTTGTTGCACAACTTGACTAGAAGAAGGGGTCGGTTGGTAGGACATGTTCTGAGACATCAGGCATTGGAGGGCAGTGTGGAGGGTAAAAATCGTAGAGGGAGACCAAGAGATGAATGCACGAAGCAGATTCAGATGGATGTAGGCTGCAGTAGATACTGGGAGATGAAGAAGCTTGCACAGGATAGAGTAGCACGGAGAGCTGCATCAAACCAGTCCCAGGACTGAAGACCCCGACAACAACAACAACAGCAACAACTGTCTAGCTTGTAGCCTGTTATCGATGTAACGGTGCGTGTTTGCTGCGGGAAGAATTGATTATGTTTGGTTTCTGTAATTAGAAAAGTCAGTGACGCTCACATAATTTCTCCCCGTGCACAGACTGAGTGCTTTGTAAATTAGTGCAATTGTAAACTAAATATGGCATTTACGGTGGTCTGAAACTCAGCGAGGCTGCACATTTAAAGAGAGAGGAATTTTAACGAGAAGACAATTTTCAAATAACGCTGACGTACTTTACGAGCTTCGTTTCTTCCATGGAGTTCATTTTCTGCCTGCTTTAGTGTATAACGATGGGCCGTATAAAATTTTGTGATGAGCTATGTACAAAACACAGTTTTATTTACCGTTGTGCAACCCTTTTCTGCAGTTTACTGCGGGAGGTAATTCTGTTTATCAATGTGTGAGGTTTTAGAACAGTAGTGCATAATGTCATCTTGCATTTCACAGATGTTTAGCTGTTGGATGCTGACGAGAAAAATATTTGCAGGAATCCTCCCTGCCAGGCTCTTTGTAGAAAGTCAACACTCTGTTTTCACAGGAGTTTCAGCTGTCTTCTGCAGCTTTCATACGTCATAGACCACAGCAAATGAAACAATTAGTAAGTGTAGCTACCATTCATAGGAGTAAAAACTCAGCAATTATTATTACAAAAAACAGAACTAAAAAGTTATAGCAGCGAAATGTTTCTTTCTTGGAATTAATGAACTAGTAACTTGGATAATGCTACCCTTAAAAACTAGTGGTTAGCACACTGGACTCGCATTCGAGAGGACGACGGTTCAAACCCACGTCCGGCCATCCTCATTTACATTTCCTCTGATTTCCCCAAATCGTTTCAGGCAAATGCCGGGATGGTTCCTTTGAAAAGGTCACATCCAACTTCCATCTCTTTCTTTCCTTAATCCGATGGGACTGATGACCTCCGTGTTTGGTCCTCATCCCCAAATCAACCAACCAACGTTAAAAACTAGATTCAATTCTTTTCCTTTTTTTTTAGAGGGTACAGATTTTTGAGTAGAAATATGTCCATGGGATAGAGGGAGCGTGTAGAAGAAACGGTTCTACTTCTGATTTAAAACTACCTGACGGACGTTTCATGATATTAGCACTCATAAAACTACACTCCTGGAAATTGAAATAAGAACACCGTGAATTCATTGTCCCAGGAAGGGGAAACTTTATTGACACATTCCTGGGGTCAGATACATCACATGATCACACTGACAGAACCACAGGCACATAGACACAGGCAACAGAGCATGCACAATGTCGGCACTAGTACAGTGTATATCCACCTTTCGCAGCAATGCAGGCTGCTATTCTCCCATGGAGACGATCGTAGAGATGCTGGATGTAGTCCTGTGGAACGGCTTGCCATGCCATTTCCACCTGGTGCCTCAGTTGGACCAGCGTTCGTGCTGGACGTGCAGACCGCGTGAGACGACGCTTCATCCAGTCCCAAACATGCTCAATGGGGGACAGATCCGGAGATCTTGCTGGCCAGGGTAGTTGACTTACACCTTCTAGAGCACGTTGGGTGGCACGGGATACATGCGGACGTGCATTGTCCTGTTGGAACAGCAAGTTCCCTTGCCGGTCTAGGAATGGTAGAACGATGGGTTCGATGACGGTTTGGATGTACCGTGCACTATTCAGTGTCCCCTCGACGATCACCAGTGGTGTACGGCCAGTGTAGGAGATCGCTCCCCACACCATGATGCCGGGTGTTGGCCCTGTGTGCCTCGGTCGTATGCAGTCCTGATTGTGGCGCTCACCTGCACGGCGCCAAACACGCATACGACCATCATTGGCACCAAGGCAGAAGCGACTCTCGTCGCTGAGGACGACACGTCTCCATTCGTCCCTCCATTCACGCCTGTCGCGACACCACTGGAGGCGGGCTGCACGATGTTTGGGGCGTGTGCGGAAGACGGCCTAACGGTGTGCGGGACCGTAGCCCAGCTACATGGAGACGGTTGCGAATGGTCCTCGCCGATACCCCAGGAGCAACAGTGTCCCTAATTTGCTGGGAAGTGGCGGTGCGGTCCCCTACGGCACTGCGTAGGATCCTACGGTCTTGGCGTGCATCCGTGCGTCGCTGCGGTCCGGTCCCAGGTCGACGGGCACGTGCACCTTCCGCCTACCACTGGCGACAACATCGATGTACTGTGGAGACCTCACGCCCCACGTGTTGAGCAATTCGGCGGTACGTCCACCCGGCCTCCCGCATGCCCACTATACGCCCTCGCTCAAAGTCCGTCAACTGCACGTACGGTTCACGTCCACGCTGTCGCGGCATGCTACCAGTGTTAAAGACTGCGATGGAGCTCCGTATGCCACGGCAAACTGGCCGACACTGACGGCGGCGGTGCACAAATGCTGCGCCAACACCGCGGTTCCTTGTGTGTCCGCTGTGCCGTGCGTGTGATCATTGCTTGTACAGCCGTCTCGCAGTGTCCGGAGCAAGTATGGTGGGTCTGACACACCGGTGTCAATGTGTTCTTTTTTCCATTTCCAGGAGTGTATATTGCTGGGTAATTTTCTGCTTTTTGGTCCATGGTCAGCTTTAATAACGGGTAACAATTTCCTCTAGTGTCGTACCTAGAGATACCACTATCCTTCCGAAATTGTGATAGGTTATTTATGACGAATTTCATTATCGAACATATGCTTTACTCATTGAAGAAATACCTACATGACGAGCGCAGATGGACAACACATACTATTCTTACTGTTCGCATTGTGGACAAGGATGTAAGTAATACATAATTAACAGTCACTGTAAATGTGCGCTGACTTCATTTCATAAAACCGGTTTTCCGGCATCTCAAAAGTAAAAACACATTTCAGAATTGATCTGAAATTAATCCCATAGATGTGGCAGAGGTGGTACCACTGTTGACTTCTTCCGACAAGAAACCTACGCGACAGAGGAGAGGTTATAATGTACTGAGTGGAACACTGATACGAAAAAAGTTGAGCGACTGCCACGAAACCCCCACCACGTGTTTCTCAAGGCTCCTCCACGACGCAAAGCGTGCAATGTCCCGTCATGGTTACGCCAATAGACGAGTCGTCAATAGAAACGTGATTAACATTGTCATCCAGTCAACATTTTTTTTATTTCTCCATGTTTCACTAAATTACTTCCACCATCTGCTGGAATGCTTCCATTAGTATCACCATTGATAATTATACTTCTTCAGTTGCGATAGTAATCCGTCTCATATGACCTCGACGTCGACGAATTATGCTGCCTTCATTTTTTGACGTCGCAAAACGTCATCAGGAATTTGAGACGAAGTTGCCAGTTCGAAAAGCGAAGTTGATTATTTAGGATTTCAAGAGACAAGAACCATTCGCCCACCTACTTGTGTGAGATTCGACAGAATCGCACATATATCGCCATCAACTTCTCTCAAAACACAGTACAAATCTGTGATTCACACAATATTGCTCTTCCCAGAGATGCAACTTTCCACTTTTCTGGAAGTGTCAACTGACACATGTGCAAACATTCTCTTTTCCTAAGTTCAATGGCTTCAATTAAAGGTGTTCGTCTCACTAGAATTGCATATATCTCACATCACTGAAGCTGACGAATTACTTTTGTTCCTTTTTGGGAATAATGGCCTGCTCTTTATGTCATCAGGTATTTATTTTGTGAACTTTCTCCATGCGGAAACAACAACATCATAGTATATCTCAGCGACGAGACGAACTGTGTACAGGAAAAAATGAAGACATACAAAGAGATGTTGCCTATTGCCTACCTCCGTGTCGCTGTAGACCATTAGCGATATCTTAGAGAGTAAACACCAGTGTTCACCATGTATAAAGAGGATGAGACAGCCACTATCCCAAATACTCCCAGAGTCATTAAATGTATGAAAGTGCGGTTTTCCCTTAACTTACAATTTCGATATGAACCACCAGGAACACAGTGTAGATCATATTTTCAGTTAGTTATAGATGAAAAGAACTCTTACTAATATGCACCTCAAGAATAAACATTTTCAATAATTAGTCAAATTAATTGTAAATGACATGGATCATTTATAAAATATGAAATGGAAAGGAAAGCAAACATGATACTACATTTGTTAATCGTCTACACTACCATCGCAGCAGATGATTAACTGGCAGTTTGAAATCTTAATTATTGTGAAGGATTAGGATTAAGGAGGATATACGACGCGGTGCTGAAAAGTAAAGCACTCGAAATTTATGTGAAAACTCTTAAAGACTTTCAAATAAAAAATAATTTACTTGCCTTATACATCTTTCGTCTTTGAGGACAAACTTCTGGAAATATCTACGAGTAACTGTTCAGAGCGGCCGGCCGGGGTGGCCGAGCGGTTCTAGGTGCTACAGTGTGGAACGCGTGACCGCTACGGTCGCAAGGTCGAATCCTGCCTCGGGCACGGGTGTGTGTGATGTCCTTAGGTTAATTAGGTTTAAGTAGTTCTAAGTTCTAGGGGACTGAAGACCTCAGAAGTTAAGTCCCATCGTGCTCAGAGCCATTTGAACCTTTTTGTTCAGAGCGACCAGAAACAAAATGACCACATAGAACAAACAGTGGGAAAATCAGATGTCAGACAGAGATTCATAGCAAGAATCTTAAGGAACTGTAACTCATCCACGAAAGAATGGCTTAAAATGCGCTCGTTCTACCGATTCTTGAGTATCGTTCCCCTATCCGGGATACCTACCGAGTAAGACTGACAGAAGAGGTAGAGAAGATCCGAAGAAAACCGGCGCGTTTCGCCACGGGATCATTTAATTCAAGCGGGATTCACCACAAATTCCATAGGCAGACGTTACAAGAGAGGCGTTGTGGATCGCGGAGCGATTTACTATTGAAATTTTGAGAGAGCACTTTCCGGGAAGAGTGGAACAACGTGGGACTTCCCCCACGCATTCGTCGCGCATAGTGACCACAAAGTGAAAATTTGATAAATTAGGGCCAATACAGAGGCTTACCAACAATCATTATTTCCGCGCGCTATTCGCCACTGGAACAGTGTTGGAGAGCTGAGGTAGTGGTACAAAAGTACCCTCTGCCAAACACCATAAGGTGACGTGCGTAGTATGATGTAGATGTCTTCGTATCTATTTATTTGCAGCGTTCTGCCGCTAGAGGGCTCCGAATTGTTGCATGTAACACGGCAGTGTGAAACGAACTATACCGGCACATGAGAAGCGGCGCGCTGTAATCGAGTTTGGAATTCACAGAGTTCCTTCACACATGGAGCAACTTCTCCTTCAGCATAACAAAGCCAAAACACACTCGAACGCTGCGAGATCTGCAACAGTCCGGCGCCTTGGGTTCACTGGCATCGACCATACTCCATACATATGAAGATGGCATCTTTTCGGACGGTGACCGTGCAGCTATCTAGAATGAAATTACAGTTACACCAATATCATCAGCTACTGACGGGCGTTGTTATACATCAACGGGGACAGTTAAAAACGTGTACCCTGACCGGGACTCGAACCCGGGATCTCCCGCTTACATGGCAGACGCACCATCCATCTGAACCACCGAGGGCACAGAGGATAGTGCGACTCCAGCGACTTAACGCCGGCACGCTCCCCATGAGACCCATATTCTCAACTTATAGTCCACACACTACATTCGCAGTGCCCCTGTCATTATACGCATTACTCGCGGCAGACAATCACCGAGTCCCGTAATAGTTCAGACAATTCGTGTGCATCCGCACTGTGAAGGTCATCAGCCAGTTAGCCTTAACAACAAGAAGATGGCATCTGTTCTTTCCGACATCTCCGGAAGGAGAAATGCCATTGGTAGCTGTGGAGCTCTCTAGAATGAAATTGCAATTAAATCAATACCATTAGCTGCTGATGGGCGTTTATATACATAAACGGGAACAGCTGAAAATGTGTGCCTTGAACAGGACTCGAACCCGGGATCTCCTGCTTACATGGCAGACGCTTTATCCATCTGAGCCATCGCGTGCACAGAGTATGGTGCGACTGCCGCCGTGGTCGAGCGGTTCTAGGCGCATCAGTCTGGAACAGCGCGACTGCTACGGTCACAGGTTCGAATCCTGCCTCGCGCATGGATGTGTGTGATGTCCTTAGGTTAGTTAGGTTTAAGTAGTTCTAACTTCTAGGGGACTCATGACCTCAGATGTTAAGTCCCATAGTGCTCAGAGCCATTAGAATCATTGACTGCAGGGACTTATCGCCGGCACGCTCCACATGAGACCCACATTCTCAACTTTATGTCAACACACCACATTCGTAGTGCCCCTGCCATTATACCCATTACTCGCGGCAGACAATTCACTAAGTCCCGTAAGAGTTCAGGCAATTCGTGTGCATCCTTCGCTAAAGAAGGTCATCATCTGGTTAGCCTTAACGATACGAAGATGGCATCTGTTCTTTCGGACATGGATCCTGGGTTCGAGTCCCGGTCCGGCACACATTTTCAACTGTCCCCGTTGATGTATATCAACGCCCGTCAGCAGTTAATGGCATTGATTTAATTGTAATTTCATACTTCATACAGTCCCCACTTGGTCCCACCCGATTTTCATCTGTTTCCAAAACTCAAAGCACAGCTTCGACGATTTCTCTTTGATAGTGATTTCACTGAGACAGTGATAGTGATGAAGCGTTGGAAGCACACGAGAGGTTGTGGCTCCGTCAACAGAAGCAAACAGTCTATATTGACGGTATCAACAAACTGGTCTCGGCCGCGCGGATTAGCCGAGCGGTCTTGGGCGCTGCAGTAATGGACTGTGCGGCTGGTCCCGGGGGAGATTCGAGTCCTCCCTCGGGCATGGGTGTGTGTGTTTGTCCTTAGGATAATTTAGGTTAAGTAATGTGTAAGCTTAGTGACTGATAACCCTAGCAGTTAAGTCTCATAAGATTTTACACACATTTGAACATTTTTGAAAGTGGTCTCTCTTTGGGAAATATGTGCTCCTCGGTAGGGTGACAACGTCGGGAAATAATCTTGTAGACATGGGGAGAAAGATGTAGAACGTCAATGAAGTTTGTTTCATTTCAGAGGTTTTAAGAGTACTGACATGAATAATTCGGAGGTTTTACTTTTCTGTACAGCCTCGTATTTTTTCAGGAAGCCACCGTTGCGAAATTGTACGTCAATGACCCGCGCTACAATCGCTTACTTCTGTGCGACTGATACACCTACTGCTCGAGACACAATGTTAAATCTCTAGATCCGAAGCTCCGAGAAACTTGCACCACTCCCAAGCAACCCCAATCCCCTGCACGTTAGCCGTGAAGTGGAGTGACAGATGAGCTACCGCGGGCCTCCGCAGTCTTTGTGCAGTCAACCAATATAATCCAACCAGCTCACCAGTTCAGCAGAAAGGACGAATTCGAAGCTGCTACGTTATGTGAGAGGAGCACATTCGGTCGGGCGTTTTATCGATCGGCAAAGGCGCAGTCGTACAGAGATTAATCGGATGATAGTGTGACGGAGAGTGTGTCGGAACACTTGAGGCTAATGTTACGATTCCACCGGAAGCTAAATCTGTTTCACGGAACGTTCATGACTGTCAATGTGCAAGTCACCGGAGTACTGACGCAAACTCAGCCTGTTGCGTGACCACACATTTAGAGACAAGGAGACGAGCAAACAGCTGAATGCAGAATGGGCTACGGTCAACAGTAATTTAGTGCTTCTCAGGCGGAACTTCAATACGGCTGTCAATAACACTAATAATGTATCGTAGTTTGTCCCAGTACTGAACGGTATCACATGAGATACGCAACGGAAATACACTCTGCATTAAATGGCACAACCAAACTAACTGAGTCAGTAATATAGAGGGCTACTATGTTAGTTACATATCATTAAAACTAGAAAAAGAGAATTTACACTACTGGCCATTAAAATTGCTACACCAAGAAGAAATGCGTATGATAAACGGGTATTCATTGGACCAATATATTATATTGTATTAGAACTGACATGTGGTTACATTTTCACGCAATTTGGGTGCATAGATCCTGAGAAATCAGTACCCAGAACAACCACGTCTGGCCGTAATAACGTCCTTGATACGCCTGGGCATTGAGACAAACAGAGCTTGGATGGCGTGTACAGGTACGGCTGCCCATGCAGCTTCGACACGATACCACAGTTCATCAACTGTAGTGACTGGCGTATTGTGACGAGCCAGTTGCGCGGCCACCATTGACCAGACGTTTTCAGTTCATGAGAAATCTGGAGAATGTGCTGGCCAGGGCAGCGACCGAACAATTTCTGTATCCAGAAAAGCCCGTAAAGGACCTGCAACATGCCGTCATGCATTATCCTGCTGAAATGTAAGGTTTCGCAAGGATCGGATGAAGGGTAGCGCCACGTTTCATAACACATCTGAAATGTAGCGTCCACTGTTCAAAGTGCCGTCAATGCGGACAAGAGGTGACCGAGACGTTTAACCAATGGTACCCCATATCTTCACGTCTGGTGATACGCCAGTATGGCGATGACGAATACACGCTTCGAATGTGCGTTCACCACGATATCGCCAAACACGGATGCGACCATCATGATGCTGTAAACAGAACCTGGATTCATTCGAAAAAATGACCTTTTGCCATTTGTGCACCCAGGTTCGTCGTCGAGTACACCATCGCAGGCGCTCCTGTCTGTGATGCAACGTCAAGGGTATCCGCAGCCATGGTCTCTGAGCTGATAGTCCATGCTGCTGCAAACGTCGTCGAAATGTTCGTGCAGATGGTTGTCGTCTTGCAAACGTCCCCATCTGTTGGCTCAGGGATCAAGACGTGGCTGCACGATCCGTTACAGAGATGCCTGTCATCTCGACGGGTAGTGATACGAGGCCGTTGGAATTCAGCACGGCGTTCCGTATTACGCTCCTGAACCCACCGATTCCATATTCTGCTAACAGTCATTGGATCTCGACCAACGCGAGCAGCAATGTCGCGATACGATAAACAGGCTACAATCCGACCTTTATCAAAGTCGGAAACGTGATGGTACGCATTTCGCCTCCTTGCACGAGGCATCACGACAACGTTTCACCAGGCAACGCCGGTCAACTGCCGTTTGTGTATGAGAAATCGGTTGGAATCTTTCCTCACGTCAGCACGTTGTAGGTGTCGCCACCGGCTCCAACCTTCTGTGAATGCTCTGAAAATCTAATCATTTGCATATCACAGCATAGTCCTCCTGTCGGTTAAATTTCACGGCTGTATCACGTCATCATCGTGGTGTAGCAATTTTAATGGCCAGTAGTGTAGTATGGTAACGTCACCTGGACTACGTGGAAGACAAATAACCTTCTTTAAATGATGATTCAAAGAGTGGAAACTAACTTCTTCTGTCACGAGATTTGTTTAAACATCCTGATTGTTTTACAACGTCATATAATCACTAACCCTAATGAAATGGAAGACTATCTGAAGAAACGTATTTATGAATATTAAGCACGCCAGTTTGACATATTAAGATTTTAGTTGCACCAGGTTGAGAGAATGCTTTTGCTCTGCAACTGTTTATTGAACCAATGGACAAGCTCCAGTTGCAAATATGTTCTGTATTCCGCAACCTCTTCCAGCCTTTAATTCTGAACCGTTTTCTAGTGTAGGTTTAGGATTTACTGTGGTGAAGCAGACATATAAGCAACTGTAGAGGCTATTCAGTGATAATATTAAATTTTAACTGACCCAACTGACGTTTCGCGCGCCAACATGAGTGATTCGATTACATTAAGCTAAATCCAATGATAGTAGAAAATTCTGTCGATACTCTTAAATTTTTGGGCACTAACAATACACATTGGCCATAAACCGTTGTACCTATCCTCTGAAAGTGGTGTTCAATTTCATAGTATTTGTACATTACATTTTGTTGTACGAGTGTCAGCAATAATATTTTAGGTAAACTGTGTGCGATTTTTAGTACAAAAAAAAATTACGTAATTTTTTTTTCTCGTTGTAATACTTCTTCATGACTGCTATTATTTACAACTTAACACCAGTGCAAGTATTTACTCTGTATACAGACATATTCAGCCGGCCGCGGTGGTCTAGTGGTTCTAGGCGCTCAGTCCGGAACCGCGAGACTGCTACGGTCGCAGGTTCGAATCCTGCCTCGGGCATGGATGTGTGTGATGTCCTTATGTTAGTTAGGTTTAAGTAGTTCTAAGATCTAGGGGACTGATGACCACAGATGTTAAGTCCCATAGTGCTCAGAGCCATTTGAACCATTTGAACAGACATATTCCTTGGACATCACCAACAAGACTTGGGAGAAATTATGAGTCCCTGATGACACAGACCGGTTACAGTGACTTAAAAATGAAACCAACTATATGTGCAACTGAAACCTGGAATTTAATGTTTCACAAATTACAATTTAGAAATCTCATCACAGAACAGACTGAGGGTGTGAAAGAGGAAACGTTATTCCACAACAATCCGTCTACATCAGTGGTGGAGTGAAGCGGATGAGAAAGTCAGGCGTGTTACTATAAAAGAACGATGCGGTTATCCATACAAAGTGGTACCATAGATCACATTATTCTTTAAATCACTATTTGAGCGCGGATGTGCGCTTTGTTAATTCGGAATGCGACCCCGAAGTCTCGAACATCGACCACGAGGCTTCGTACACGCTAGGCTAACCATTTTATGTGAATCCAAACATTTTCTTTCAACACTATAGTTTTCACAACTATGGTCATTCTTTGCCTGACGATGATATTAACTCCCCTTTAATGTATATTACACTACTGGCCATTAAAATTGCTACACCAAGATGAAATATAGATGATAAACAGGTACTCATTTGACAAATATATTATACTATAACTGACATGTGATTACATTTTCTCGCAATTTGGGTGAATAGATCCTGAGAAATCTGTACCCAGAACACCCATCTCTGGCCGTTAATAATGGCCTTGATACGCTTGGGCATTGAGTCAAACAGAGCTTGGATGGGATGTCCAGGTACAGCTGCGCATGCAGCTTCAGCACGATACCACAGTTCATCAAGAGTAGTGACTGGCGTCTTGTGACGAGCCAGTTGCTTGGCCACCATTGACCAGACGTTTACAATTGGTGACAGATCTGGAGAATGTTCTAGCCAGGGCAGCAGCCGAACATTTTCTGTATCCAGAAAGGCCCGTACATGACTTGCAATATGTGGTCGCGCATTATCCTTCTGAAATGTAGGGTTTCGCAGGAATCGAATGAAGGGTAGAGCCACGGGTCGTAACACATCTGAAATGTAACGTCCATTGTTCCAAGTGCCGTCAATGTGAACAAGAGGTGACCGAGACGTGTAACCAATGGCACCACATACCATCACGCCGGGCGATACACCAGTATGGCGATGACCAATACATGCTTACAATATGCGTTCACCGCGATGTCGCCAAACACGGATGCGACCATCATGATGGTGTAAACAGAACCTGGATTCATCCGAAAAAGTGATGTTTTGTCATACGTGCACCCAGTTTCGTCGTTGAGTACACCATCGCGGGTGCTCCTGTCTGTGATGCAGAGTCAAGGGTAACTGCAGCCATGGTCTGCGAGCTGATAGTCCATGCTGCTGCAAACGTCGTCGAACTGTTCGTGCAGATGGTTGTTGTCTTGCCAACGTCCCCATCTGTTGACTCAGGGATCGAGACGTGGCTGCCCGATCCGTTACAGCCATGCGGATAAGATGCCTGCCATCTCGACTGCTATTGATACGAGGCCGTTGGGCTCCAGCACAGCGTTCCGTATTACCCCCCCCCCCCTGAACCCACCGTCACCATATTCTGCTAACAGTCATTGGGTCTCGACCAACGCGAGCAGCAATGTGGCGATGCGGTAAACCGCAATTGCGATAGGCTACAATGCGACCTTTATCAAAGTCGGAAACGTGATGGGACGCATTTCTCCTCCTTACATGAGGAATCACAACAAAGTTTCACCAGGCAACGCCGGTCAACTGCAGTTTGTGTATGAGAAATCGGTTGGAAACTTTCCTCATGTCAGCACGTTGTAGGCGTCGCCGTCGGCGCCAACCTTGTGTGAATACTCTGAAAAGCTAATCATTTGCATATGATAGACCCTACCTCCTGTCGGTGAAATTTCACGTCGGTGGCACATCATCTTCGTGGTGTAGCAATTTTAATTATCAGTAGTGTAATAACACAGTATTATATAATTACATTTTTATTATTGATAACTGGAGCTGTGATACAGCGGTGAAGGTAGTGGACGCTCCTTGATTAAGGATACACGGAAATTCATGGGACCTGTTTGTTATTTCGCTCAATACATAGACGCGTTTCGATATAACATGACAAGGTTCTGCCTATTGCCAGTTCCATATTTCATAAATCACCGCTTACGCTGTGGTGCTGATTCCTCTCTCGATAATGGGTCCTAAACCTAGCAATTTGTGGTTCTTGTGTGGCAACACATAACTCGTTCACGAAGTTAACAACAGGTGCTGGCGGTACTGATAACTAATCTGGTCGACCTCGCATGCAGAATGAAATATCTAATTCGCAGAGTTTCTCATATGGAAATGCATAATGACAGTGTGAAATAGGCAAATTTCCCCAGAAATGTACTTGTTTCAATAGTTGTAAATTAATAACAATGGGACTGCGTCCTTATTATAGAATATTCAAACCTTGTCGCCTTAACGTTCGGTTTACAGGGGATGGGCAAAAATATGGAATAATCACGCGGAAAGCATGCTCGAACATAAATGTAGATGCTAACCAAGCTTGCAGGCTGCGCTGTTGAATTAGACCGCAAACGGCACCTGGGAATTGCCCTCACTACGTTGCAAGTTTCATTCGTGCTGGGAACTGTGTTCCGTGTAGTTGTAACTGAATTATATCGGAGCTATGTCAGTTAGAACTTACGCGAATTGTTGATGCTTGTATGGTGCGTGCTTTAGTAGTCAAGATATCAGTAGTAATTGGTGATTTGAGAGACAACGTATCGAATATTTACCGATATACTGCATACAGGTAATGAGCAAAAACATCATACACTAAGTGACAACGCGAACGAAAATGTGTTGAGTGATCGTAACAGAGGTTCTCTGTGAGGACTGTAACGATAGCTGTCGGCTGTTGGGGCCGAGTAGTTCTGGGCGCTTCAGTCCGGAACCGCACGACCGCTACGGTCGCAGGTTTGAATCCCGCCTCTGGCATGGATGTGTTTGATGTCCTTAGGTTAGTTAGGTTGAAGTAGTTCTAAGTTCTAGGAGACTGATGATCTCAAGTGTTAAGTCCCATACTGCTCAGAGCCATTTCGACCATTTTTTATTGTAGCGATAGCTGCAAGAGTCACTCTCGAAAATCCTGTCAGCACCAAAACAACGCGGAGGGGCTCCATACGCTGGGAGTTAGAGGCCTAGCTGGACTACCAAAACCGCTCGCCAGTGATTCAAATGCCAGTAGCAGGAAAACGTCAGGCCGAAGCTATAAACCTGCTTTATGGAGCAACGGAAGAATGTGATTTGGTCTGAGGACTCTTGCTTTGGCCGAACGCTGTGGCCGAGTGATTCTAGGCGCTTCCGTCCGGAACCGCGCTGCTGCTACTGTCGCAGGTTGAAATCCTGCCTCGGGCATGGATGTGTGTGATGTCCTTATGTTAGTTTGGTTTAAGTAGTTCTACGTCTAGGGGAATGATGACCTCAGATGTTCAGTCCCATGGTGTTTAGAGCCATTTGTACAATTGTGAGTCTTGCTTCACACTGTTTCCAACTTCTGGCCGTGTTTACGCCTCAAAACTGAAACACTGCGGGGGTTCGGTCACGATTTGGGCAGGCATATTATCGTATTCCATGGGACCCATGGTTACGCTGCTGGGTGGCATTACCGCCAAGGATTAAGCGACTATTTTAGCTGAGCAGGTCCATCACATGGTATAATGCTCGTTCCTAACGGTGATATTACGCTTCAAATTGACAGGGCTTCCGTTTACACAGCTCGCGCCGTCCAGGTTTTGAGAGCAAGGGGACGAGTGATCCCATCTCCACTGACCACCTCGGACACCAGACCTCGACATAATTGAGACTCTGTGGTCTACTTTAGGGACAACGGTGCGTGATCACTTTTGTCCTCCATCACTATTACCCAAACTTGTCATTATTTTTCCAGGGATAAATGTACAGTTTTCCCCATAAAGGCATTCAGGACTTGTGCTCATTCATTTGGAGACTACAGGAAGCTGGTTTGAACGCCAAGGTTTTTCCTACACTTCATCAAGCATCTTAATGTATTTTGTTTATCCAGTTTTTTTGTCCGTCCCATATGGTTCCCACGGCATTACGTCACTGACAAAGTATTTCAGACTACTGCTCTCATCGCACAGTACAGCTGAAGGTTGTCCATAGGAGACATGTTGATCCTGTAGAGCACTGCCGTTATGTGGTAAACGGGCTACAAATCAGTCATACAAAGGAGATTTTGCGATAATACCATGCAATACTATTTAGCTTTAATAATGAATTCAGTTCAGTGACGAGGAGAGTCTGCAAGTTTCTTCAGGTTTGACGTATCCCCCTGCAGTAGTTCATTGATGATTACATACTGTAAACCTATCAATATGCAGGGATGCTGACTGCTACTTTTCTCCCACAGTTGCATCCAACTGCTACTTAACTAAATTACTTAGCGAGCCAGTGGAGGTGCAACATTGGTGTCCAAATGTTGACAAAACCAGTAATTAGGGGTGGAGTACTGTTGTCATTTTTCCAGAGCAGAATGCCAATGAAGCACGAATGGAAAACTTGGAGATTCGGAATCTTGAAATAAGGATCCCGGTTCTAGTTCACGATTACTTGACTGTGTCATGGTACGAGAAATATCCATAAAAGGTAACACAAACATCATTTGCCTAAGCCGAACCCTCTGCACACGGCCAACGGTGTACTCGATACTATGCGCAATTTGAAAAGAGACCAAATCGTGACTTGTTGATCCACAGCGCACACCTTCAGATGAGAGCTAACCAGTTTCTATCTTGATTGGCGCATTGCATACGTGTCGTTTTATGTGTCACAGCGACTAATAGTCTTTCACTAGATATCCAACGACAAATACCAACTGCATGGTTGGGACGGACCTGCATTCACTGGTCGCAGCAGCTACTGTCATGTCTGAAACAAATTGTCATTGGCAGGGTGTTTCCCTCGTCTTGAGACCCTGCTGGTTAGGATCTATCCAAGCCGAATGTTCTCTTACTCCATAATGGGCCAACCCGTTTCAAAATAGAGGCATAATACGAGGGTAAGTGAATTATTATCCGCAATTCAGTTATACTTTTGTTTATTTTAGTAGTACTGTCATTTAACACTGATGACTCATGTTTTACTTATTTGTTTTTATATCTTCGCAAAATGGTTCAAATGGCTCTGAGCACTATGGGACTTAACATTTGAGGCCATCAGTCATCCATAACTTAGAACTACTTAAACCTAACCAGCCTAAGGACATCACACACATCCATGCCCGAGGCAGGATTCGAACCTGCGACCGTAGCAGTCGCGCGGTTCCGGACTGCAGCGCCTAGAACCGCGTGGCCACCGCGGACGGCTATATCTTCGAAATTTTCAAGCTGCTAGGTTAGTTTCGTTATCGCTGCCGTACTGTTAATCATGGCTGCTCCGCTGTCTATTTGCACCAAAGAAGAGCAACGTTCAGTGATCCGTTTTTTGTAGTCGGAAGGCGTATCAGGGGCAGAAATTCATCGAGGAGTTTCGATACAGAACGAGAACAGTATTTTCCCACAACGGAATGTCTACGAATGGATTGAAAAATTCCGAAATGATCGCTCTAATGTTAGGCACGATGAAGGAGCCAGAAGACCGTTTACCATCACAAATGAAGAAACCATTGAGCGTCCACGTGATATGATTGCGTGAGACAGACGATTAACTATTGACGAAGTGGCACATCGTCTGCAAATTAGCCACGGTTCTGCCTACGAAATCATCCACAACAGACTTATGTTTCATAATGTTTGTGCAAGATGGGTCCTGAAGAATTAACAAGTAGACGACTATTCCTCAAGAGCGTCGGTGAGGTCCGTTGGAGCTGGCCATAGCTCGGCGACGAACTGGCTGTACTGCTGCTGCGCTGGCCTGATAAAGCCGGCGGAGGTCGGAGGAGTACTCCAACTTTTCCTGTGTATGTGAGGCGACCTCTGCAGAAAGAGGTTCGCATTAGTCTCTAGCAAGTTCTGTTTATTTTTCAAGAATTGTTTTCCTCTTGGTTGCGCCTGCAAGTGCTTGTTTATGTTATACGGTACACAGCGGTGTCTTGAGTGTAGTCTGCCTGACAGGGGCCGTGTGTGGCAGATGTAACAGGTCCCAAAACAACTCACACAATTTCATAAACAAACGCGCTTGGACATCTGGAAAAAAAAAAAAAAAAAAAAAAAAAAAAAAAAAAAAAAAAAATTTGGATCGCTATGGTAACGAAGGGGACAACTTCTTAGACAGGATCATTACTGGTGCCGAAACATGGATCAATCATTACGAGCCGGAGAGTAAACGGCAGAGTACGGAATGGAAACATCCTAATTCGCCGTGCAAGAAGAAGTTAGACCCGACCGTCCTCAGGAAAGCTGATGCTTATGGTTTTTTGTGACTCACAAGTTCCAGTACTGGAACATCATGGGGAAAGGGGCACAACAATATACAGTATTCGTTACAGTGAGATGCTTACTGCCATGCTAAAGCCTACAATTCGAAGCAAATGCCGAGGATACTGTCAACAAGGGTTGTGTTGTTGCACGACAATGCCCGTCCGCATACTGCTGCCCACGCTGCTGACACGCTCCAGGAACTCAAATTTGAAGTACTGCAACATCTTTCATATAGTTCCGATCTTTCTCCTTCTGAATATCACTTGTTTGGTCCACTCAAACAGGCGTTAAGGCGCCTTCGATTTGCCTCGGGCAAAGCAGTGAAAGAAGCGGTGCATTCATGGCTCGCAGCTCATCCGAGAACCTTCTTTTACGAGAGCATGAGGAAGCTTGTACAACGATGGATCAAGTGCGTTGAAACGGAAGGAGACTATGTCCAAAATGATGTTCTTGTAAGTTTCCTGTTTGATTACAACAAAATTTTGCAAATACTTTGCGGATAGTAATTGACTTACCCTTGTAGAAAAATGGGAACAGAATCCTACAAAACAGTTTATTGCTAGATTTTTTGGGGTCGCTGATTGGGAGTCAGCTTCCGGAATTAAAAAATTCAAAGAGGTGGATCCAGTGTGACGAAACGAAAATTATGAATTTATCGGATTAGAGTAAAATTCCGGGTATAAAGTATTGTGAGATTGCTGACAATAAATTAGAGGTCGAAATCGTATTTAACTGTGTTATTCGGCATTTCACATTTTACAATCGAAACCATAGCTATATTCGTCGCTTGCGTCGTTTTTTCTTTGAGACGGGTTCCTGTCGGCTTGGCCACAGGAAGGTAATTCGGAAAGCAGAATCCTTACAACAGCTGGCATCTTTTTATCTTCTTCGATTATCATTTTCTTGACTCACGAGGTGAATGGAGCCGAAGGTTCCAGAAGCCGATAGAATACGACATTTTATCTCGGAAGTAAATGCGTGTAAAATCTGATCGGTAACGAAGGCTATCCTTCTCCCGAGATTCTTGCGCATCTTCAGATGTCGACCAATCGCAAACGGAGCAGCTTCGATCATAGCATATCGGGGCATCAAAGCTATGTAGACTGATCACGGCATGGGGAGCTATTGCAGAGTATTTTGTGTCCGGTGAAGTTAGCACCGGAATGCGAGAAAAATATTTTTTTTTCATTGTTCTTGATGGATACGTTCTAGTTCTAGATCTCTACAATCAAATTTGAATAATTCTGCATCATTTCGAGATAAATCTAATATTATTTTGGGAAATTGTATATCTTGCAAAAAAAGAAATCTGACAGCTTAGGAAATAAATTACGATCATTAATCCGAAAAGCTCTCCAAGTACGACTTTCTTCTTACAGATCATAATATATGAGAACTCCCGAAATGAGGGATCTTGTTTCAACGTGTGCCACTGCATGACGTTAAAAATATGACCGTCCACTTGAAACATGGAAATATGTGCACACAGTTACATTATGTTCGAAAAATGCCGTTACAAAAACTTCTAGGACTGTAGACAGCAGTGGGTACATAATATTTTGAGTAGGAACTGTTGTCCGGAAATATATGGTTTGGTTTCCATGCTGCAGCCATTTAAAAACACGTTTGATAGGTGGGTATGTAACATGGTAGTCACGATGGGGGATGGTTATGTCGGATCGTCTGATGTCATCTGACGTGTATCCTACCTCTCTGACGTGGTTCGAGCCTCATGCAGGTGTCTGTGAGCGTCACAGCCACATGGTTTGCAGAATACCCCGACATGATCCTTCTGGATGGTGAAGCTCACGGCTGAGTGAGAGATGCTCGTTGCCTTTATCGAGATCGTTCTCCACGACATCCGATTCCACCGCATACCATTTTTTGCTACAATTACCCAGTACCTTCAAGAAACTGTACCTTCACCATCAGCAGGCAGGGCCCTCAGGAGACGTCGCACATCCGAATTGGAAGAATCTGCACCGTATCACATTGAAGAAAAAAATGGTTGAAATGGCTCTGAGCACTATGGGACTTAACATCTGTGATCATCAGTCTCCTAGAACTTAGAACTACTTAAACCTAACTAACCTAAGGACATCACACACATGCATGTCCGAGGCAGGATTCGAACCTGCGACCGGAGCAGTCGCGCGGTTCCGGACTGAGCGCCTAGAACCGCTAGACCACCGCGGCCGGCCACATTGAAGAGAAACCGTCAATGACTGTAGGACTAAATTCTTTGCCTGTTAATGAGCGGAATTCTGAAACGAGTGATATACATGGTTGATAAGTGGCAGGATAATTTTTACCACTTAACATAGTTTTCATATCAAGAAATCGATTGTACTCATCACGCCGATGAATTAGATACCCCACAAGCCATACTTTGCTTAGAATCACACCATTTGCATAGTATGGAGAGTAATCAGTTCATGCATATCTCACATGAACCCGATAGTAACAAAATCCAAGTAATTTTCGTATTGATAGACAAGTAGTATTTCTGTAGGAGTGAACTGAAGAGTAAGCGAGGCTTCCCAGCCGACCGAGGCAAACTGAAACAGAACTCCATACCACACCTGGCATTTTCAGCTGTGATAACCGAAACAGCCAATGAGTCACCATTGGGCTAGTGTTCTGTCTCACATATGCACTGAAGGAAACATATTAACGCAGCAGGGTAGTTCACTGCGTGGTCCTAAAGGAGAACGCAGCCCTTCCATTTATCCAGAAACATAACAATGCAGAAAGTGTGTCATCAGCTTGACGTAAACAAAATTCACATGAAACTTCCTGGCAGATTAAAACTGTGTGCACCGACCGAGACTCGAACTCGGGACCTTTGCCTCTCGCGGGCAAGTGCTCTACCATCAGAGCTACCGAAGCACGACTCACGCCCGGTCTCACAGCCTTACGTCTGCCAGTATCTCGTCTCCTACCTTCCAAACATTACAGAAGCTCTCCTGCGAACCTTGCAGAACTAGCACTCCTGAAAGAAAGGAAATTGCGGAGACATGGCTGAGATACAGCCTGGGGGATGTTTCCAGAATGAGATTTTCGCTCTATAGCGGAGTGTGCGCTGATATGAAACTTCCTGGCAGATTAAAACTGTGTGCACCGACCGAGACTCCGACTCGGGACCTTTGCCTTTCACGGGCAAGTGCTCTACCGTCAGAGCTGCCGAAGCACGACTCACGCCCGGTCCTCACAGATACAGAAAATCTCATTCTGGAAAATTCACATGTATACAGTGTAAGACTCACATCTGCTCTGCGAAAACCTTTTAACATACGAAAGCACTCAGGAACGCAGTTGGAGGCCACTTTTGGGAAGCAGAAAGGAGCACAGCAGCGTGAGTCACAGGGATTTTTTTATACATTTAAATATCACATGATAGGGGCGTGAACAACACATGGAAGTCCAAGTGGAAAGCTACTGTTTCGGCGGAGTTCACTACTAAATGAAAGAATAGCGTACACTCATTGGACCAGGCAAAACAAGTTTCTTTCTGAGACCTCATTGGGCAAAGAAACGGCGAAAGTTGCTGCAAAAGCTCTCATTGGCCTATGATAGTTGTGGCAGGAGACGAACCCACGATACGGAGGAGGAAGGCTGCTATAACATAGGCTGTTACGAGTGAGTTGTAGGAACACTCTTTCTTGAAGGGCCATCTGCTGGACGGAGTGCTTCCCGTACACGTCACTCGGCCTTGGTGAGTGGACACAGCCAGTTGATTTAGCCATGGAAAAACGTAGTTTCTAACCTCACAAAAACTTATGGCGGCTTATAACCGCATATCCAGTAAAGACGAGAGTAAAATTGTGAGGCCTGCAGGTTCGCAAGGCGTCGATGCACCCGCTGCCAGCACACACCGCAGCTTACCACGTTTGCCCTTACCGCCGCAGTCTGCACAAGGCTAATAGCGCGTTGCTCAGGTGCTAAATGTGGGAGTCACTAGGGTGTCTTCACTTCAGATCTGCTTTAGTTTGGAGTTGATTTGCGTAGTTTTCCACGTTGCTTCGTGTCCATATCAGCCAAATATTGTGCGTGTACTCCTGGAACTTAATTTCGAGGAAGGCTTTCGGCAGACAGACAATATTGTCCAGCTACAATAAACTAATAGTGAGCGTACAGTCAGCTGTGTGATTTTATAACACCGTCAGTGGAATATTTTTGGGGTAAATTTTCTTGTATTCAGTGTGTTGGAAATGACGTTGGTATTTGTTTTGCACTTGCGATTACGCTAGTGTAAGAACTGTTTTGGTAAATTTCCATGTGTTTATCTTGCGTGAAGTTAGGTTTATTAACGTTTTCTTATGTTAATTTTACGCGATCTTCCTAAGAACATTCAATTTTCCCTCATCACAGATAAGCAACTTGAAGCATTCTTTATTATGATTATTATAATAAAAATATTTAGTACCGGTGAGAGTTCGTTTGTTTCATATAAAATAAAGGTTATCCCTCCTTCATTGCCATATTTCAGCTATTATTCTGATGTCTAAGCGTCATCGTGTCTTGGGTGTCCTTACCTGGCAGGGCCTGGGTTCACAGGCACTTTCAAGCTGTCGGAGCAATCCTTGCATGGTAATTAAAAAGGAATGGTCATGCAAAACCGGGCGAGTACGCTAGAGGCTCAAGCCTAAACAATTACATGTAAAAGTGATCGTATTACCAACATGTTTTCAAATGTTTGTATCACGCAAATGACAATGCTCCGAGCAGGGATTACAATTCTAAATATTATCCACTCACTCCCCTCTATAAGTCCTAGAAGCATGTAACGGGAATTTCCGAACACCCTGTACATCCGAATTTGTTAGCTAAATTATTAAGATAGTAGGAGAGTCATTTACAAAAGTGGAGGAGCACAGAGGAAATTATGCAAGCAACGTCTTCGGATAATATGGTAGTAGTTTCGGTTCAAGCTGATATACGCCATTACAGCGGTTAAAAAAGTCACAAACATATCATCTGGAGCCGGCCGTAGTGGACGAGCGGTTCTAGGCGCTACAGTCTGGAGCCGCGCGACCGCTACGCTCGCTGGTTCGAATCCTGCCTCGGGCATAGATGTGTGTGATGTCCTTAGGTTAGTTAGGTTTAAGTAGTTCTAAGTCTAGGGGACTGATGACCTCAGAAGTTAAGTCCCATTGTGCTCAGAGCCATTTGAACCACATCATCTGGAGGGATACCCGTCCTATTTTATCGTGGCAACTAGGCAGAGTCGCTGTCTTATATTAAACAGGACACACAAACAATATCTGAAAAACGTGTCGTTATCCGATTCGCTGTCCACCGTTATCTGTCACAGCAGGTATCATATTGACTTGGGACTGGAATAACAGCGCAATACTGCGCAAGTAGGCGTGCCGGTGCCTTCTGCACAAGTTTTCGCGAGACTAAAATCGAAACGGTCAACTCTCTTATTTGTTCTGTTCAGTATATGAAATGTATTGTTTTTTTCTTTTTATTTACACGTCAATTTCAGTAGGACCAAATTTAAGAACAAGTCTCCAAGGTCATGGAAAGTGTCAGTACATGAAATTACAACATAAAAGTAATAACAGATAAAAATAAATGTTGATGACACGAAATATGTCAGTCCATAAGTTTAAGAAAACGCAATCAACAATACAATAAGAACCAGCTTAATTTTTCAAGGAACTCCTCGACGGAATAGAAGGAGTGACCATGAGGAAACTCTTCAGTTCAGATTTGAAAGCGCTTGGGCTACTTCCAAGATTTTCTAATTGTTGTGGTAGGTTACTGAAGATGGATGCAGCAGTAAACTGCACATCTTTCTGCACAAGAGTTAAGGGAGTCCGATGGAAATGCAGGTTGGAATTATGCGGAGTATTAACTGAACGAAAGCTGTTTGTTCTTGGGAATAAGCTAATATAAGCTAATACTGTTAACAAGAAATGACAGTAATATATATATATATGTATATATATATATATATATATGAGAGAGAGAGAGAGAGAGAGAGAGAGTGGCCGATGTCAAAATATCCAGACTCGTGAACGGGTGTCGACAAGAGGTTAGTTAACTTACACAACTCATGGCCCGAACCGCCCGTTTCTGAGCCAAAAATATACCTTTAGAATGGGAAGAGCCACCCCAAAACATAATCCCATACGACATGGGCGAATGAAAATAAGCAAAGTAGACTAAATTTCTTGTCAAACGATCACTTATTTCAAATACCGTTCGATAGTAAAAATTGCAGCATTAAGTCTCTGAACAAGATCCTGAACGTGGGCTTTCCACTACAGCTTACTATCTATCTGTACATCTAGAAATTTTGAACTGTTCAGTTTCACTAAACATATGACCGTTCTGTGAAATTAAAACGTCAGGTTTTGTTGAATTGTGTGTTAGAAACTGTAAAAACTGAGTCTTACTGTATTTAGCGTTAGTTCATTTTTTTTAAACCATGAACTTAGGTCATGTACAGCACTATTTGAAACTAAGCCAATATTGGACACAACATCCTTTACTACCAAGCTAGTGTCATCAGCAAACAGAAATATTTTAGAGTTAATCGTAATAATAGAGATCATATCATATTTATAAATAAGGAACAGGAGTGGCACCAACACTGATCCCTGCGGCACCCCCCTCTTGACAGTACCCCACTCAGGCCCGACATCGCAGCCGTTATCAGCATTGCGAATAATGACCTTTTGCTGCATGTTGTTAAAGGAAGTGGTGAACCAATTGTGAGCTACTCCCCGTATTCCATAATGGTCCAAATTCTGGAGCAATATTTTGTGACCAACACCATCAAATGCCTCAGTTAATTCGAAAAGTATACCAAGCGTTTGAAACCTTTTGTTTAGCCCTCCAGTACCTCACAGAGAAAAGGGAATACAGCAATTTCAGTTGTTAAACGACTTCTAAAGCCAAATTGTACGTTTGATAGCAAATCGAATGTTATAAAATTATCAATTATCCTTACATACACAGCCTTTTCAATAACTTTTGCGAACACTGATGGCATGGTAGTGGCGACTATTGGCAACCATCAGCTGTATAACGGAACGACGACAATGAGATCACCTTAACATTTGGCTATTTGAACACGACTCACGTCCAGGCTCAAACATCCATATGCCGTCAACCATGTGTGTACAACCTGTGCTCGTACATTCATTATGTGTATCCCCATACAGGGCAGACTTTTTACGTGAAAGTCGCTTGGCCAGTGTCGGCGGATAAATACGATATTGCAGTCGCTGTGTTAGTCCAAATTACGATTTAGTATTCCTTCGGACATACATGCATTGTCGTCATTCCATAAACAGATGATGTTTGTCTTTATTCTCATCTGCGAATACCTTTCGTGTATTTCATAACGGCTGCAGTCGCCGCAGTGCCTGATCCTTCGGACATACACGCACGTAAAAATGAACATTGTATCGTCAATTCGGAATAGCACAGATATTGCAGCGTCGTATTCTGTTCAGGTTTGTGAAGCGAGCTGAGCCACTGTGCGGCGTGATGGATGGACTTTGCCTTATGCTGCTGTGTAAGGCGTGTGACCTTGAAGCGGACTTAGCCGCTGAGCGAGGCAGCCGGGCAACACGGTGCCTAGTATTACTAGCATCGTGTTGCTGGAAAATCAAGATGCGCAACACTGATAAGGCGCGCTAGCGCATGGGTGGGGGGCAGGAAGTACATCCTGCTCTGAGGCAGCAGCAGTCTCATTCGACTCGAGTACACTCGGGGCCGTCTGCCTTGATACATGAAATAAACCAGAAACTTCCTTTCACGTTATGGTCGTCTGTCTGTTTTACTCTGCTGATTCCATTCAACAACATGGCACTCACACATTACTTTACAACCGCGACTTACGTCAGCGTTGGTCACAAGACGGCCACGTACCACTTTTAATCTGGGGCGCTCGACAGTGTACTGTTTTAAGAGACTGAGCTTGAAACTAACACTCCTTTGAATAGTTCAGATCCATTAATAGATTAACAAATTAACTTTTCTGCTTGAGTCTAAAGCTGCTTACACTACTGGCCATTAAAATTGCTACACCACGAAGATGACGTGTACAGACGCGAAATTTAACCGACAGGAAGAAGATGCTGTGATATGCAAATGATTAGCTTTTCAAAGCACTCACACAAGGTTGGCGCCGGTGGCGACACCTACAACGTGCTGATATGAGGAAAGTTTCCAATCGATTTCTCAAATACAAACAGTAGTTGACCGGCGTTGCCTGGTGAAACGTTGTCGTGATGCCTCGTGTAAGGAGGAGAAATGCCTACCATCACGTTTCCGACTTTGATAAAGGCCGGATTGTAGCCTATCGCGATTGCGGTTTATCGTATGGCGACATTGCTGCCCGCTGTTAGCAGAATAAGGAATCGGTGTGTTCAGGAGGGTATTACGGAACGATGTGCTGGTTCCCAACGGCCTCTTATCACTAGCAGTCGAGATGACAGGCATCTTATCCGCATGGCTGTAACGGATCGTGCAGCCTCGTCTCGATCCGTGAGTCAACAGATGGGGACGTTTGCAAGACAACAACCATCTGCACGAACAGTTCGACGACGTTTGCAGCAGCATGGAATATCAGCTCGGAGACCATGGCTGCGGTTACCCTTGACGCTGCATCACAGACAGGAGCGCTTGAGATGGTGTACTCGACGGCGAACCTGGGTGCACGAATGGCAAAACGTCATTTTTTTCGGATGAATCCCGATTCTGTTTACAGCATCATGATGGTCACAACCGTGTTTGGCAACATCGCGGTGAACGCTTATTGTAAGCGTGTATTCGTCATCGCCATACTGGCGTTTCACCAGGCGTGATAGTATGGGGTGCCATTGGTTACACGTCTAGGTCACCTCTTGTTCGCATTGACGGCCCTTTGAGTAGTGGACGTTGCATTTCAGATGTGTTACGACCCGTGGCTCTACCCTTCATTCGATCCCTGTGAAGCCGTACATTTCAGCAGGATAATGCACGACCGCATGTTTCAGGTCCTCTACGGGCCTTACTGGATACAGAAAATGTTCCTGGCCAGCACATTCTCCATACCTCATACCAATTGAAAACGTCTGGTCAATGGTGGCCGAGCAACTGTCTCGTCGCAATACGCCAGTCACTACTATCGATGAACTGTGGTGTCGTGTTGAAGCTGCGTGGGCAGCTGTACCTGTACACGCCATCCAAGCTCTGTTTGACTCAATGCCCAGGCGTATCAAGGCCGTTATTACGGCCAGAGGTGGTTGTTCTGGGTACTGATTTCTCAAAATCTATGCAACCAAACTGCGTGAAAATGTAATCACATGCCAGTTCTAGTATAATATTTTTGTCCAATGAATACCCGTTTATCATCTGCATTTCTTCTTGGTGTAGCAATTTTAATGGCCAGTAGTGTATTGTAGAATGTTAACGAAACAGTAAGAGTACACTCGTGGGAAATCGCCTGATTCCCGATAAATGTGGACTGCCGCCAAGATAGCAAGGGTCGAGTGGTGGGAGGGTGCCAGAGTTAAAATGAGGTGAGAGTCGAAGTGGGAGAAGGGGAGGGGGGGGGGGGCGTAAGCGTGTCGGCTGCGGGGTGCAAACGCCAATAGTGAGGGATGATGCGGCTCAAATTAGCTCGGAACGTCGTGATGTCGGCGTCAGACTCTCACCCCGTGGGGGTATATAGCCATTGACGAGCGGCGAGGAGCAGTAAATGAATTCGCTACCCAGCATAGATTGTACACCTACATCGACCCATGCCGATCGTGGTTTCTGCAAGTGCTCTGAAGCCGCTAAAAGCGAGAAGAACTTGATTTGAATTGTTTCCGAGACTATTTAAGCACGGCGTTCTCCAAGGCCAATTGTTGCCAGGATCTCTACTTCCCCTCATAACTACAAATCTCGTGAAATTCTAGAACGGCACTTACTCTTCTTCGCCTCAGAAGATAAGGGCATTGCCCGCGTAAGAAAAAGGCTTGAGCTTTCGAGTCTCCCTCCGGCACGCAGGTTTAACCTGCCAAAAAGTTTCATCGACTACTATAATTATACTAACGTCTAGATTCAGCTTCTTCGGAAGGTAGGAATTATGTTCCGTTTTCAAGAACTGTAATCACCATAAATTTCGTGCTCCACTATCATCGTAAAGAATTCTGTTCTTTCACCATTTCTCTGACATTTCTCATAAAAGTAATTCGGGTACGTAACGGTCAGTCCACAGTTCAGCAATGCATTCATTAAAATACACTAGGATCTGCCATTCATCTCGAAATCTCTATAAAAGTTATTTCTGAGGTCAGGGGTGGTATCAAATTCGCCAACTTCCACTTCCTGTAAACCACATCAAATTCGGCAACTTCCACGTCCCTTGCTTAGTTACTGTTGCTGAAGTTAAGGACGAATGTAGCTTACGTTGACATATACTCTACTTGTGAGGCGTAACGTGTTTGAAATTGTTCCCTGGTGGAATTTATAGTTACTGCCAATTCTACTGGACTTCTTCCCTCTTCGCGATCTGTTTATAACATTATTAATTTTCAGTCTTCTTTAGTTTATAACTTACTTTTAATCATTTTCCTTCACCAATAATCCACTCGATAACAGCCACCACAAACGAAGGATTATCCACATATTTACTGACTGTCTTTGACAGTAATTTTACTGTCGTGTATAGCGAGGACCTTCAGGTCTCAGTTCAGTCCTCCAGTCGTTCACTACACAGATACTATAGTCAGAAACAGTATCCGTAATCCTACCCGTAGCCACTGATGTTCATTGCATTTCAGCATACTACAGACATGCATGAATTCATAGACCATGCTATCTTGAGTATACCCCATGTGAACCAATAAACAGTAACTACCTTTCTCCTGTCAGCGCCACACTAGCTGGTGATCACAGACGCCGCACATAATATTGCGTAATTCGTTCCTCTAGTTATGTATCTCGCAACGCTATCAGAGCCTCGTTGGTGCGGCCAATGATACCCTTCCTCTAAACGCAGCTATCAGTAAAAATTGGTGCTATATTTTTCTGCTGTGCTTATGTTTACGCGTGGCCATCTCGTACCAGAAGGCGTCTAAGACAGAGATCTGTAGCCTTACTGCCACCAAAATCATTGAAAGTGTCGGCCCTTTCCATTGTCATTTTCCTACACGCCGCTGATGCTACACGTTGGATGTGTTGAAGTGTTCTTGGAGACGACGACCATCCAGCATTCCGTGGACTTGTTGTAAACCTCACCGTAAATTTGTAAATTTATGGTAGGATCTTATGAAAGCGAACTATTTAGGTCATCGATCCCTAAGCTTACACACTACTTAATCTATCTTAAACTAACCTGGGCTATGGACAAGACACACACCCAAGCCCGAGGGAGGACTCGAACCTACGACGGGGGCAGCCGCGTGGACCGTGACAAGACTCTTTAGACCGTGCGGCTACCAGGCGCTGCCTACCTCAGTGTTATTCAGCGCATTGCGTAAGACTTTTCCTAATTTTGTACGATGCACCAAAAACTACCTCCTGTTTCGGAAAGCAAAGATATCATAATACAATCTCAGAAATATATTGCACTGTTCATGTTTCCAATTCTGTACACCGAACGACGCTTTAAACTATTGTCATTACTACTTTCTGGTAGCGCGCCCACTAAATTATGTAACCAAGTTATATGTTTAGTGGATGTTTACTTTTTAAATTGGTATTAGTCTACATCAGTCAATGTCCGTTTGCGAAGTTCAGTACGGTAGTATCACCTGTAGTGAAACAGCGCGACTGTGAGACGCCGATAACAAAAGCGCGTAGGGAACGCCACGTCGCAGCTGTTTATCCGCGTTAAACGAACTCCAGTTTGTCTCGCACGCTTCAGAGAATTTGCTTAAGCCGAAATTATTAGCTTATGCGTGAGCGCAGGAGGCTATGAATTATGTAGTGCTGCCAGCTTTGTTCCACATTTGGCGTTCGTTACGGCGCCGCTGATGCATGCCGACGTTAAACGGGGGCTCATAACGGAAGTGAAACGTAACAGCGGCAGCTTATCACTCACAGGGGACACCGGACTTAGTTTGCATTGAAAGATCGAGATGCAAATATCCACCTAATGGAATCTCAGAAATACTCCCCTGTGAATTCCGGAAACAGACAGCATTTCTTCTTTCTAGCAGTGTATACCCAACAAAAAAAAAAGTGGCTCTGAGCACTATGGGACTTAAATTTTGAGGTCATCAGTCCCCTAGAGCTTAGAACTACTTCAACCGAGCTAACCTAAGGACATTACACACATCCATGCCAGAGGCAGGATTCGAACCTGTGACCGTAGCGATCACGTGGTTCCGGACCGTAGCGCCTAGAACCGTTCGGCCACTCCGGCCGGCTATACCCAACAATGAATGTTTGTCACACGTTTAATACGTCGACCGACCCGGGACACAGTCGCTGATACGTGTTACTCGTAGAAC
The DNA here is from genome assembly GCF_021461395.2 of Schistocerca americana. NCBI lineage: Eukaryota > Metazoa > Arthropoda > Insecta > Orthoptera > Acrididae > Schistocerca > Schistocerca americana. The sequence continues at coordinate 497,225,502 of NC_060126.1, read as the reverse complement.
AGTACGCCACAAAATACGCGCTGAAGACACACATTTCTGACGACGGGGGTTCAAATCCACTTTCAGTCAGACCGATTTAAAATGGTTCAAATCGCTCTGAGCACTATGGGACTTAACATTTGAGGCCATCAGTCATCCATAACTTAGAACTACTTAAACCTAACCAGCCTAAGGACATCACACACATCCATGCCTGAGGCAGGATTCGAACCTGCGACCGTAACGGTCTAGACCGATTTAGATTTTGCCTAGTCTCTCTAGACCACTTAATGCCAATTTGTTTACGATTTCTTTGGAAGAACACATTTCATTTCCATCCACTCCTTCCCCAGTCCGATATTTGTTCTTAGAAAGATTCGTCGTAGACGTGAAGTTAAACCTCATATTTAAACTGAGGCACACGAAGCAGGTCAAAGCTTATGTTGTGGACAGGTCCACCACTTCACTATATCCATCCTGCCAGGAGTGCTGGCCCCACAGTGCGGTGTGGGGAACTTTAACTCGGTTGAGAGAACCTACACGGATAGCGGAAACGGTGGCACAGTGCCTTCGACAGATATGGATCCGGATACCCACAGAGGAAAGACTGACACATAGATGTCCATGTCATTTTTTGAACCGTCACATAAATCATGCCCTTCTTCATATGGCTACCCAGTTTGAATGCGACCTCGTATTCCCGCTTTGCAACTGTCTGCCTTCAGGTAAATATAAAAAAAATATCGTTTTCCAACATGATTTTAATTTGTTTAAGCCTTTGTTAACGATTCTGTAAAGAGTTGATGTATTTATTTCAGACGTCCGTCCTGCTTCGGGCATGGATGTGTGTGATGTCCTTAGGTTAGTTAGGTTAGTTCTAAGTTCTAGGGGACTGATGACTTCAGTTGTTAAATCCCATAGTGCTCAGAGCCATCTGAACCATTTTTTATATCAGACGACTAGCCTGACCTACTGAGTCTACAAAAAAGAATACACAGTTGTTAGTGAATAGCGATTACAAAAGTGGAATTACAATACAGTTCATATCTAGCAGACTATTTGAACGCAAATGAACCTGTACTGACAGTGCCAGATGTTAATAATAAGTATCAAAACGGCAGTATATGCCTTATGAGTGAACCCCGTAATCCACACGTACCTCTTACAAAGTCAAAATCAAACTGGTGGTCAACACAACCAACAGCCCCAGGCAACTTTCAATGGCGCTAGTGCCGCCCCTCACGTACAAACGTACGTCCTCAGCCAATCGGTGCGTCACATCTAAAAGTGTGGATGCACCTTTATTATACCTGACGTCAATACAGTGAATCATAACAATAAATTCTTCATTTGTGAGGCCATAGTGTCCGTAGTTACTTTATAATTCTTGAGCGTATTTCTGTTCTGTCGTTGCAACTACAAAAATGCGTGATTTTTTCACCAGTTGCGTTTCGCTTTATTGAGGTAAAGCATCATCAGTGGTCTGTAAATAAGTTATTTACATTTTGATTTGCTTTAGATCGGAAAACAGTTCGTTAAAAATAAATTGATCTGTACATACTGTGATTTTCGGTTGATCTCTCGCTTACATCAGAAAACGCCGTCTGCTAGCACATCGTTGTTTTTCTCAGTTATACACAGATAATTTTGGTCTAATTTTTAGATTTTCTGCAGCACCATGCATTTCACAACACACTTTTAAGCACACCACTGTAGTCTGTTTTTGTACTTGGTTCAAATGGCTCTGAGCACTATGGGACTTAACATCTGAGGTCATCAGTCCCCTAGACGTAGAACTACTTAAACCTAACTAACCTAAGGTCATCACACACGTCCATGCCCGAGGCAGGAGTCGAAACTGCGACCGTAGCAGCAGCGCGCTTCCTGACTGAAGCGCCTAGAACTGCTCGGCCACAACGGCCGGCGTATGTGTTGTGGTACCTCCAACAAATGTAGAAGTGTTACACAAATACAAATACTAGTAGTGTGTGTACACGTTACATGTTTCAACATAACACAAGCACTGCATGTTCAAGTGCGCTCATGGCCAACGGGTGCATCGAATTAAAACAGGGGACGTAACAGCGCCATTATTAACCAGTAAAATTTAATACAAAGCACAACAAAACAATTAAAAGCAAATTTTGCCTCATTCGCACAGATGGTGATTTCCAAATGTCTACATACGTAAATAGCTTACATAAATAAAACTTTTATAAAATGATACATATTGTTTATTTAGCCAATAATTTCTGCGAAAGGCAGTGGCGTTGTCCTGCTAAAGCAGCATCACAGCGGACAGAATCATTACAATATCTCGTCATGCGGAACCACATTGAAATCACCCTGTCCCGTACCGATATTGCGTAAGCGTTCATGTGAGTTTTTCTATGTACTTCACAAGGACGAATTCTGAAATACCAATAATGAAGCATTTTACATAGTTCTAAACATGTTAGAGTTACTGATCATGCATGCAGCATGAACAACATTTCTCATTTCGTTCCCCTGTGATTAGGCCATAAATCTAATACAAACATCATGACCTGACATAATTTACTAACTAGAGATGCTAATCCAATTACAGATGCATTTAAGTGCTCCATTACGAATGTGCCCATTGCCCATGGAAGCCCACTTAAACTTGAAATGCTCGTCTTATGATCAAATATGTGAGTACACACGCGACAGTAGTAATTTTTAATTGTGTAGCAAATGTACATCACTTGTTGCGATTCGCTGTGTTGATGTCAGGTTTAATACAGATGCATCTACATTTAAAACGTGACGCCCCCACTGGCTGCGAACGTGCTCTTATACGTGAGGAGCGTCGCTAGCGCCATCTACAGTTTCCTGGTGCTATTGGCTACATTGAACACAAGTATGATTTTGACGTAGTAAGAGAAGCGTGTAGGCTATTTTTCACCTTTGGTGAGTAGGATGAGACAGATAATTCCGCAGGTGTGCTAAGTCCGTTCATGCAGTGGGAGTCGCAGGCAGAAAGGACAGAAATCTGAGCAGCTTCATTCTACAAACATTTATAAAGCATGTGGTGCCACATTGATCTTTGTTATTAAACTAAGGCACTGTCAGTGCAGATATGTTTGTAATCAGATAATTAACTTCTGTTACCTTTGCACTATTTATTGTAATTCCACTTTTGTATGAACCATGGACCTTGCCGTTGGTGGGGAGGCTTGCGTGCCTCAGCGATACAGATAGCCGTACCGTAGGTACAACCACAACGGAGGGGTATCTGTTGAGAGGCCAGACAAACGTGTGGTTCCAGAAGAGGGGCAGCAGCCTTTTCAGTAGTTGCAAGGGCAACAGTCTGGATGATTGACTGGTCTGGCCTTGTAACAATAACCAAAACGGCCTTGCTGTGCTGGTACTGCGAACGTCTGAAAGCAAGGGGAAACTACGGCCGTAATTTTTCCCGAGAGCATGCAGCTTTACTGTATGATTAAATGATGATGGCGTCCTCTTGGGTAAAATATTCCGGAGGTAAAATAGTCCCCCATTCGGATATCCGGGCGGGGACTACTCAAGAGGATGTCGTTATCAGGAGAAAGAAAACTAGCGTTCTACGGATCGGAGCGTGGAATGTCAGATCCCTTAATCGGGCAGGTAGGTTAGAAAATTTAAAAAGGGAAATGGATAGGTAAAAGTTAGATATAGTGGGAATTAGTGATGTTCGATGGCAGGAGGAACAAGACTTCTGGTCAGGTGACTACAGGGTTATAAACACAAAGTCAAATAGGGGTAATGCAGGAGTAGGTTTAATAATGAATAGGAAAATAGGAATGCGGGTAAGCTACTACAAACAGCAGAGTGAACGCATTATTGTGGCCAAGATAGATACGAAGCCCACACCTACTACAGTAGTACAAGTTTATATGCCCACTAGCTCTGCAGATGACGAAGAAATTGAAGAAATGTATGATGAAATAAAAGAAATTATTCAGATAGTGAAGGGAGACGAAAATTTAATAGTCATGGGTGACTGGAATTCGAGTGTAGGAAAAGGGAGAAAAGGAAACGTAGTAGGTGAATATGGATTGGGGCTAAGAAATGAAAGAGGAAGCCGCCTGGTAGAATTTTGCACAGAGCACAATTTAATCATAGCTAACACTTGGTTTAAAAATCGTGATAGAAGGTTGTATACATGGAAGAACCCTGGAGATACTAAAAGGTATCAGATAGATTATATAATGGTAAGACAGAGATTTAGGAACCAGGTTTTAAATTGTAAGACATTTCCAGGGGCAGATGTGGACTCTGACCACAATCTATTGGTTACGACCTGTAGATTAAAACTGAAGAAACTGCAAAAAGGTGGGAATTTAAGGAGATGGGACCTGGATAAACTGAAAGAACGAGAGGTTGTAGATAGTTTCAGGGAGAGCATGAGGGAACAATTGACAGGAATGGGGGAAAGAAATACAGTAGAAGAAAAATGGGTAGCTTTGAGGGATGAAGTAGTGAAGGCAGCAGAGGATCAAGTAGGTAAAAAGACGAGGGCTAGTAGAAATCCTTGGGTAACAGAAGAAATATTGAATTTAATTGATGAAAGGAGAAAATATAAAAATGCACTAAATGAAGCAGGCAAAAAGGAATATAAACGTCTCAAAAATGAGATCGACAGGAAGTGCAAAATGGCTAAGCAGGGATGGCTAGAGGACAAATGTAAGGATATAGAGGCTTATCTCACTAGGGGTAAAATAGATACTGCCTACAGGAAAATTAAAGAGACCTTTGCAGATAAGAGAACCACTTGTATGAACATCAAGAGCTCAGATGGAAACCCAGTTCTAAGCAAAGAAGGGAAAGCAGAAAGGTGGAAGGAGTATATAGAGGGTCTATACAAGGGCGATGCGCTTGAGGACAATATTATGGAAATGGAAGAGATGAAATGGGAGATACGATACTGCGTGAAGAGTTTGACAGAGCACTGAAAGACCTGAGTCAAAACAAGGCCCCGGGAGTAGACAACATTCCATTGGAACTACTGACGGCCTTGGGAGAGCCAGTCCTGACAAAACTCTACCATCTGGTGAGCAAAATGTATGAAACAGGCGAAATACCCTCAGACTTCAAGAAGAATATAATAATTCCAATCCCAAAGAAAGCAGGTGTTGACAGATGTGAAAATTACCGAACAATCAGATTAATAAGCCACAGCTGCAAAGTACTAACACGAATTCTTTACAGACGAATGGAAAAATTAGTAGAAGCCGACCTCGGGGAAGATCAGTTTGGATTCCATAGAAATACTGGAACACGTGAGGCAATACTGACCTTACGACTTATCTTAGAAGAAAGTTTAAGGAAAGGAAAACCTACGTTTCTAGCATTTGTAGACTTAGAGAAAGCTTTTGACAATGTTGACTGGAATACTCTCTTTCATAATCTAAAGGTGTCAGGGGTAAAATACAGGGAGCGAAAGGCTATTTACAATTTGTACAGAAACCAGATGGCAGTTGTAAGAGTCGAGGGACATGAAAGGGAAGCAGTGGTTGGGAAGGGAGTAAGACAGGGTTGTAGCAGCAGTAAAAGAAACAAGAGAAAAATTTGGAGTAGGTATTAAAATCAATGGAGAAGAAATAAAAACTTTGAGGTTCGCCGATGACATTGTAATTCTGTCAGAGACAGCAAAGGACTTGGAAGAGCAGTTGAACGGAATGGAATGGATGGTGTCTTGAAGGGAGGATATAAGATGAACATCAACAAAAGCAAAACGAGGATAATGGAATGGAGTCGGATTAAGTCGGGAGATGCTGAGGGAATTAGATTAGGAAATGAAACACTTAAAGTAGTAAAGGAGTTTTGCTATTTGGGGAGCAAAATAACTGATGATGGTCGAAGTAGAGAGGATATAAAATGTAGACTGGCAATGGCAAGGAAAGCGTTTCTGAAGAAGAGAAATTTGTTATCATCGAGTATAGATTTAAGTGTCAGGAAGTCATTTCTGAAAGTATTTGTATGGAGTGTAGCCATGTATGGAAGTGAAACATGGACGATAAATAGTTTGGACAAGAAGAGAATAGAAGCTTTTGAAATGTGGTGCTACAGAAGAATGCTGAAGATTAGATGGGTAGATCACATAACTAATGAGGAAGTATTGAATAGGATTGGGGAGAAGAGAAGTTTGTGGCACAACTTGACCAGAAGAAGGGATCGGTTGGTAGGACATGTTCTGAGGCATCAAGGGATCACCAATTTAGTATTGGAGGGCAGCGTGGAGGGTAAAAATCGTAGGGGGAGACCAAGAGATGGATACACTAAGCAGTTTCAGAAAGATGTAGGGTGCAGTAGGTACTGGGAGATGAAGAAGCTTGCACAGGATAGAGTAGCATGGAGAGCTGCATAAAACCAGTCTCAGGACTGAAGACCACAACAACAACAACAACATTTTTGTATACAGTATTCCTTGACCACAATGTACTGTTTTTTCTAGCCTTAGTAGGTCAGGCTTAAAAATGAAGCTGTAAGGTTTGAAACTAGTCGCCTAATATGAATAATGCAACTGCTGACTGCAGACATAATCATTCATAAATGCAATAAGATATTTAATATAGTGGCTAATTCCCTGTCAACAAAATGTTGAAACTCAAAGAAAGAAAAAAATATCCTATAAAAATGTAACAACTTCAAGATTTGCATTGTGGCAGGAGTAGCAGAATGGTTATTTGCAGTCCTTTTGCGGGAGTTTATTATCATAAAATCAGATTACGCCTGTGATTCTAAACTGGTCATCTTCACTCCACTCATGTTTACCTTTTAATCATAACATTCCATATTTTCAGCGAAGTCAATCAGTCGATACATCTTTACTTAATCAGTACCTAAAAAATAGCAAAAAATATAAAAGGCTACTATATCGTGCTAGACAGGGTGCTGTTGACAGGAGTTATATTTAGCATGATGATTACTATCGCGGAAGTTAGTACTGAGCTTAATGTTTTTACAGAAAACTCTATCAGTGAAAACAGTGTGGCGAACTGAGATCGGCGAGGAGTACATTGACGGAAAAGCGGCAACTGTAAGACATTTTATTAATCTGGTCGACGACAGCAGAGCTATCAGTGAAGAAAGGAGCAATAAAAGTGGATTACCGAACAGTCAAAACATACCGTCCGGCGAAAGACTTTTTCTGTTCCATCAGCAGTACTTGTTTACCTATAGACAACAACAGGGTAAGCATATTATCCAAACATCTATTTAAGACTACACGCTTCGTAGGCGTTCTACAAGGCTTTGACCTGTGGTCAGGCTGGGAAGAGTGACAACAGGTAAGATCTCAATAACTGTTTCCACTGATCACATACCATCCACGGCGCAGGCATGGTTCGCATATCTCGAAAGTCAATATTTTTGGTTAGGCAAAGGATGAATTAATAAGTTTTCCTGCTCTCTAAAAATCTCTAAATTTAAAAGATATCAGCTACTGTTCTGCGTTCTGAAAAATAAATTGTTGGTCTGTTATGCTATTCGCTTTGTATCACCGAATTCGAATGTTTTTCTTTGCGTGGAACTGTGTCGCATATTGTTCAGCACCAATCACGTTTTATACAGCGTGTTCCAGGAGGAATAGTCAATATTCAGGAATATGACAAGACTGATGATTTGAAGCTAGATACTTCATGTAGACTGATGCACAATTCCGTAGTGTTTCCGAGGTCGGACACATTAATCTACCTCGTTATTTATTTTCTGTATTATACAATATATTGTCAGGTTTACACATGTACAACAGTTAGTAAATATTACCATGTAAGATTGTAAGATTTACTTAGTATGAATCGAAAAATACGTATTTTCAACACATTAACCTCTAAGCTTTATCGTACACTTACAACTGAAAAAATATTATAGTATCCCACCTCCACGTTCACTGCATTTGTGCACACTTCGGAAAACATATTGTGTTGTTTTTCAGAATGCCTCTTCACGTTCCATGGTGATGGCAGCAGCATCCACCATCTGCCGACGGTATTCTTCGACACCACCAGTGGCACTGCCATCGTAGAAGTCACGCACATGTACCATATCTGCATCATATTCATCATCAGTGTAGACATGTGGCATTTCAGCCAGTGCGTGGACAAACACAGCTAAACGATGCTTCTCTGTGATGCGCTCTAAATCTCTCGCCCTACTTCACTCACAATGCACCATGGAAAACTGGGCGTTCAACGGGATAGTTTGTTCTAAATGAGTGTGAAATCTTATGGGACTTAACTGCTAAGGTCATCAGTCCCTAAGCTTACACACTACTTAACCTAAATTATCCTAAGGACAAACACACACACACCCATGCCCGAGGGAGGACTCGAACCTCCGCCGGGACCAGCCGCCCAGTCTATGACTGCAGCGCCTGAGACCGCTCGGCTAATCCCGCGCGGCAGGATAGTTTCATGGCAGAAAGACGAGTGGCCGTATGAACCTCTTTGCTTCAAATGAGCGTTCGTGTAATGTACGCCAATACTGACAAATTCTCGTGGGACATCCAGTGTACAATGGTCCGCATGAGGCTGTGCAGAATTTTGAATATGGCGTTAAATCATTTTACAGGGGTCCATACATTTTGTCTTTAGCCCTGTGTATGGAAAATTGATGTGAGAGGTTTAGGTGTGAGATAAGTAATAGGCTTTAAAAACCTGCTGTTACGGTTTTAATTTACAAACAGGTAACACACGCAGCTTTTACTTACGAGTGTTTCATGGGTCACCTGAACGATACAGCAAAATAAGACTCTTACGTATTTTAATGGCAGCACCCTGACTATTCCAAATTACTAATTTGAAAAATTATTTAAGAGTAGAAGACAGAACTTCGAGGAGTATAGCAGGTAAGGTGAATGATTTATCATAGCGCGTACTAAAAGAGAAACAAGAGCTATACTGCCGGCCGGAGTGGCCGTGCGGTTAAAGGCGCTACAGTCTGGAACCGCACGACCGCTACGGTCGCAGGTTCGAATCCTGCCTTGGGCATGGATGTGTGTGATGTCCTTAGGTTAGTTAGGTTTAAGTAGTTCTAAGTTCTAGGGGACTTATGACCACAGCAGTTGAGTCCCATAGTGCTCAGAGCCATTTGAACCATTTTGAAGAGCTATACTGCCGATCCCACGACTCAATATGACACTCTCCCACACGTGTTCTTCAATTGTACGTTCTGTCGATGGAAAAAGACTGTAATTTTTCTTGTCATTTGACGTGAACTGCTTGCAGACATAGAGGAGGAGTACCGAATTGTTGTACGCTACAGTGACTTTCACTGATTCCATTTCTTAAGTCCAGCAAGGCTAAACTATTTTAGTGATTAATGAGTTGCAATTGCATAAAAATATGAAAATTCCTTAATTTGTTATCCTTTTATTCGACTGTTGTTTGTTATCCATAGCAATGGGACTTCACTTCCAAATTCCAGTATCCAACCGTAGCTTATACGTCACTCTACTTTTTCCCTCAGTGTTCAGCATTCCGCACCTCAATCGCTACAAACGGAACCCTTATAGGATCACGACCTTCTGTCCGTCCATCCGTCGGTATCTCTGTCCGACAGTGAAAAACCGCTAAGGAAATGGTATACGTTTAAGAGTGAAATAGATGTCAGACACGCTAAAGTCTGATTTATACGGGGTTTGAAATACTTAAGCTTCTTAGTAAATGCAGTGTAAAGATACGGGAAATTTCTGTTGTTGTTGTGGTCTTCAATCCGAAGATTGGTCTGATGCAGCTCTCCATGCCACTGTATCCCGTGCAAGGCTTTTCATCCCTCAAAAACTACTGCAACCTACATCTTTCAGAATCTGCTTTCTGCATTCATCTCTTGGTCCGCTCTACAATTCTTATCTCCCACACTTCCCTTAAATACTAAAATGATGATCGCTCCCCTGATATCACAGGAAGTGTCCTACCAGCCAATCCCTTCTTTTGGTCAAGTTGTGCCACAAATTCCTTGTCTCCCCAGTTCTATTCAGTACTTCCTCATTAGTTACGTTATCGACCCACTGCGGGGTGCGGGGTGGGGGAGGGGTTGTCGTTCGTCTGCGTTTATGTTAACGCTATACTTCAGTTCACCTACCTCGACAGGATTCTTGCCAATGTCCCTTCACTCTGTGGTAACGGGTACGTGCTAGGCAGTGTAAAGCAGCGTAGATGAAACCACCATCTAATACCCATCACACAGAGGCCGCGTAACTCTTGCTGAAAGTCAGTTCCTGAAAGTTCATGATAAAAAAATCGGGCGTTCATGATCTTCAGTCTACTAGCAGCAAAGCGTTTAAAACTGGATTAACTCTGCTTTTCATTCATATTGAAACACATGAAAAGTCTATCAAGTCCGCATTTAATATGTTAAAACGCTATCACTCTAAGTTCACTGTCTTTATAACAAATATTCACTCGAAAAGCAGCCGCAATTTTAGTAAGTCCGATCCGACTTATTTTCACGTTCTACCACTCACAGACCCAAAACTATTCGCGGGTTAAAAATTCGCTCGTTTCAGTGGTCTTCTTCGTAAGTCGTGCTCGCCAAAATATTCCGTACAGAGCACGAAACACGCCACGCGGGGTTGTTTCTACGACCTGAAAGTTCACACGCTCATATCTCTCAAACTACTTAATTTAGAAACACCAAACTTTCATTAAAATGTTCGTAGCTTGAGTCTCTTCAGTCACGATATGTTCGAACCGAAATTAGCTCACTATTTCCTCAACGTACAGAGTATTTTTAAGGAGCGATCTGACATCGTGTTATCCGTAGACCGCCTAGCAAGCGACTCTTCTCGAGGTACTCTCCTACATAGCCACTCCTGTTATCACGCGGGTACAGCTTAATACTGATTGGCTGTTGATCTAAACGACCAATGAGAACGCTCCTTTCACATCATTATCGGGGCAAATCATGCCATATCCAATCACTAATCTGATAGTAATTAATCTCAGCAAAACTTCAAATTCTTGTATTTTGTTTAATCAAAATAAACGAAGAGCGAAATTTTCTTCAGATGGATAAATAAACTTATTTCGCCTCTAACTTCAATATGGCTACTTTTGTACAGAAGAAAGCACACGTCGAATCGTGGCCACAACATAACTTTCCGACGGTTCGTTTGTACGAGGTTTTACGTAAAATAAAATATTAAATTTTAACGTATGTCCCACATACACTCTCTCAATCATTCTCACTCACTCACAAGGTAGAATATAATCAAATAATAATTTTGACCGACTTTTGTATTACGTAATGCACAGTGACTAAAGTTTTAAGCAAAAAATTCTAATTAATTGATTATTATGCACTGATAACTTTGGAATGGCTTCAAATGATAATGAATGTCAATCTGTTATTGTTCCTAACTTGGTTTCGAAAACAAAAGTAGGTTTTAAAATTTTTAGGTAATTCGCTTTATTTCCAAAACTATAATAAATAAAAATCTCAAATTTTGACAGCATCATTCCATTCATAACAAAATGCTGTGTACCAAATTTGAACAAAATCGGCTAATACCTGATATGGATTATTTGGATTCGTAGAGGGTATGACTCTTTGCATCGACTGAATGTTACGCTATGCAGTTCTCACGGCAGGCAGCATCGGCTATGTTGTGGGCAAAGCGAAAAAAAAAAACAAAAAAAAAACATAGCCATCCTGTAGCCAGCGTACTAAACGGCCGCATGCCTCACTGGAACGAATGTCATCTCGTAATAACTTGCTGCGTTACACCATCTAATCTTAAACATTTTTCTGTAGTGCCACACTTCGAAGACTTCTATAATTTTTTTATCTAAACTGTTTATCGTCCATGTTCCACTTCCATACACGGCCACACTCCATACAAATAGTTTCAGAAAGAAACTCTCTGCCGCTTAAACATATAATCAATGTTAACAAATCTCTCTTATTCGGAAGCGCTTTTCTTGCAATTGCCAGTCTACATTTTATACACTCCCTACTTCGACCATCATCAGTTATCTTGACTCAGAAATAGCAGAACTCATCTACTACTTTAATCTTCTCGTTTTATAAAGTGATTCCCTCAGCGCCACCAGACTTAATCCGACTGCATTCCATCATCCTCGTTTCGCTTTTGTTGATGCTCATCTTATATCCTCCTTGCAAGACATTGTCCATTCCGTTCCACTGCTCTTCCAAGTCCTTTGCTGCCTCCGACTGAATTACAATGTCATCAGCAAAACATAAGAGTTTTTATTTCTTCTCGCTGGACTTTAATTCCTACTTCTAATTTTTCATTTGTTTTCTTTACTGATTGCTCAATACACAGATTGAATAACATCAGATGCAGTCTGGAACCGAGCGACCGCTACGGTCGCAGGTTCGAATCCTGCCTCGGGCATGGATCTGTGTGACGTCCTTGGGTTAGTTAGGTTTAATTAGTTCTAAGTTCTAGGTGACTGATGACCTCAGAAGTTAAGTCACATAGTGCTCAGAGCCATTTGAACCATTTGAATAACATCAGAGATAGGCTACAGCCCTGTCTCACTCCCTTCTCAAACACTGCTTCCCTTTCGTGCCCCTCGACTATCTTAACTGCCATCTGGTTTCTGTAAAAATTGTAAATAGCCTTCCGCTCCCTGTATTGTACCGCTTCCACCTTTGGAATTTGAAAGTAGGCATTCCAGTCAACATTGTCAAATGCTTTCTCTAAGTCTTCAAATGTTATAAACGTAGGTTTGCTTTTCCTGAACCTATCTTCTATGAGAAGGCGTAGGGTCGGTATTAACTCACGTGTTCTTACATTTCTCCTAAATCCGAACTGATATTCCCCAAGACCGTCTTCTACCTGTTTTTCCATTCTTCTTGAAAGGATTCGTGTGAGTATCTAGAAACCGTGATTTATTAAACTTATAGTTCGGTAATTTTCACGCCTGTCAGCAACTGCTGTCTTAGGAATTGGAATTCTTATATTCACTCATACATCTTGCTCATCAGACGGAAGAGTTTTCTGATGACTAGGTCTCCCAAGGCTATCTGTAGCTCTAATGGAATGTTGTCTACTCCCAGGGCCTTTTTTCGACTTAAGTCTTTCAGTACTTTGTCAAATTCTTCACGTAGTTTCATATCTCCCTTCTCTTCTGCATCTACGTCCTCTTCCATCTCCATAATACTGCCCTCAAGTACATCTCCTTTGTATGGATCCTCTACGTGTACTGCTTCCACTTTTCTTCTTTCCCTTCTTAGCTTAGAACTGGGTTTCCATCTCAGCTCTTGTTATTCATGCAAGTGGTTCTTTTTTCTCCAAAGGTCTGTTTAATTTTCCTGTACGCAGCATCTATCTTACCTCTAGTGATATATGCTTCTACATCCTTACATTTGTCCTCTAGCCATTCCTATTTAGCCATTTTGCACTTCCTGACTATCTCACTTTTTAGTCGTTTGTATCCCCTTTCGGTTGCTTCATTTATTGCATTTTTATATTTTCTCTTTTCATCGATTAAATTCAATATCTACCGCGTTACCCCTGGTTTTCTACTAGCCCTTGTCTTTTTACCTACTTGATTCTCTGCTGCCTTCACTATTTCAACTCTGAAAGCTAGCCATTCTTCTTATACTGTATCTCTTTCCTAATTCTTGTCAATCATTCCCTAACTCTCCCTCTGAAACGCTGTAAAACCTCTGGTTCTTTCAGTTTATCCAGGTAACTTCTCCTTAAAATCTTGCCTTTTTTCAGTTTCTTCAGGTTTAATCTGCAGGTCACAGCCAATAAATTGTGTCAGAATCCACATCTGACCCTGGAAATGTCTTAAAATTTAATACCCCTGTCTTACCATTACATACTCAATCTGAAACCTCCCGGTGTCTCCAGGTCTCTTAGACGTACACAACCTACTTTCTCGATTCATTAAACAAGTGTCAGCTATGATTAAACTATGCTCTGTACAAAATTGTACCTGTCTGCCTATTTCTTCATTCCTCTCCCCCAGTCCATATTCACCTACTACTTTTTCCTTCTCTTCCTGTTCCTGCTATCGAATTCCAGTCCCCGATGACTATTAAATTTTCGGCTTCCTTAACTATCTGAATAATTTCTTTAACCTAATCATGCATTCCCTCAATCTCCTCCTCATCTGCGGAGCTAGTTGGCGTATAATCTTGTACTACTGTGGTGGGTGTGGATTTCGCGCGTCTTGGCTACAATAATGCATTCACTGTGCTGTTCTTGGTGGCTTGTCCGTGTTCCTATTTCTTTATTCCTTATTAAACCTACTCCTCCATTACCACTGTTTTATGTTGTATTTATAACCTTCTATCCGCCTTTCCAGAATTCCTGTTCCTCCTGCCACCGAACTTCACTAATTCCCTCTATTTCTAACTTCAACCTATCCATTTCCGTTTTTAAATTTTCTAACCAGCCTGTCTGATAAAGGGATGTGACATTCCACGCTCCGATATGTAGGACGCCAGTTCTCCTCCTGACTAGTCCCCGCCCGGAGATCCTGATGGGGAATTATTTTATTTGCGGAATGTTTTACCCAAGAGGATGCTGTGATCGCCGAAGCATACAGTAGAGCTGCATTCCCTCAGGAAAAACTATGGCGCAGTACCTGCGCAGCAAGGATGTTTTGATTGATGTTCCAGGGCCAGATCAGTCATTCATCAAGACTATTGCCCCTGAAAATATTGAAAAGGCTGCTGCCCCTATTTAGGAACCACACGTTTGTCTGACCTCTCAACAGATAACCCTCAGTCTGGCTGGACCTACGGTTATCTGACTTCAACCTTAAAATTAAAAAATTTTCAAAAGTCTCGAAGTTCCAGGGACTGATATCTTGCCAGTGTCAATATCGATAACAGGCCAAAATCGGCGACATTCTCAATTGCAATGTTGCATGAACTGTCGATATGCATAATTAAGTTTGTACGTTTTATAGCGAGAGTACCACTCGCACCGGGCCAATTTTTTCTTCTATCAACTTCCCCAGGTTCCTCATTCTTACCAGATTTTCTTCCCCTCCAGTTCTACCCAGACTTCATCCAATAGTGTACCCCTTACCTCAAGTTATCTCTTCGTCATGGTGTCAGTATCTGTTCTATTACTCCTTCTTATCCACAATATAGTCCATCCTGCCTCTCACCTCCAGTTATGCTATCACGACACAAAAACAACGTGCTTACTGGTTTTATTCAGCGTTGTTGGTTCTCCAGACTTCTATACCAGGAATGCTTTTGCTTTTCGTTTACTTCTTAGGCTTTATCGATCACTGTGAGAGGAATGTGTTTAAGAATTAGATTTAGAATTTTTGTTTAAGGAAAGATTGTACGCATAAAGTTTAATTTTTGTAATTCTTTTAGAGAAAGCTCAACTATTATTGAAATTTCATTCAATGTTATTCAATCAAATGATATTAGATTGCTATTGAGTTCATTTAAGTCAGAGTCATTGTCCACATCGTCGCAGTCGAGACGTGCTGTAGCTACGAGAGTAGTTTGCATCGCGTTATGCAGTGTGGCTCAGGTAAGCCAAATAGTGTAGAAACCAAATCCTTCCTTTAATTAATATTTCACATTGATCAGCTTTTGTCTGAAAGTATTCAGTCATGGTCGAATTTTTGTGATAATAATTTTCACACAGGGCATGATTTTCTTACAGTCATCGTAGTTAGATTTCTCTATGCGTTCTGGCAGTTGAATTTTTTCACCAAGAGTTAGTGCAACGCAAGTTATGAGCTTCATGGTCTGATATGCGCGCCATTCAAAACGGGGAGCCCGAAGTTTAGCGTCTGACAAACAATTTAACATTAATACCACAATCAACATTACAGATACAATTTCACTAAAATAAATTGTAAGAGACATCTTTCAATGTTCTTCGCTTTTTTTTAATTGTAGCATTACAGTTGTTTCAAAACTGTCACTTGTGTCTTAATTCGTTTTCCACTCAAGAAAGGTAACAAACAAGTTAGTTTGGGTATTAAAATAAGTTGTCCAGCAAGGAACCGTGACGAGACTCTTCTGTAGCTCATTTGTTTATGGTTTTCCTTTGTAGTGATGATACCAATGATAAATGCGATGGACGATTATGAATTCAGAGGCAAACTAAATGAGCTGGGAACCAGTAACTATTTTCACTTTAGTGTCTTATTTAATCTTTACATTGCGCTATACAAATTATTTTGGTAAATTTATGGGCATTTTATACAAAGAAAAATTTTTGTTGGGGCTATATTTTATGATTTCAACGGGTACTTCGCGTGAAGTATTGCAGAGATAAAGGCTCACAAAGACAACCACGAGACCGATTATATAGAGAATCTAGTTATCTCGCGACTCCGTTCGCTGGGCGAACCGTGTTAGCTTTGCAGAGCGTTTGCCAAAGAGCTCCTGGTCACATGTCGATCGCCAAATGTTGTTTGATTTCGATTTAGAAGCCTGTGTTCACGAAACTAGTTCCGCTAATGGACGTCTGTTTGACCTCTGTCTCTCGACGAGGCACGGGGGGGTGGGGGTCAGTGGTGTCACGTTCTTGTGCGTGGTTTCCAAAAGCTTTTAATACGCCATACCATCATCACCTTTACTAACAAAAACCAGTAACGCACCATTATTCTTTCCAAAAGTAAAACAGATACAGTATCGTGATTTACCATGATAACTTTAACTAAATCAAAGGAGCACCGAAATTAAAGCTATTGATTAACGCTGGTATTTTTTTCAAAATCAGAAGTACAAATATTCATAAACTTTTCTTAACACTACCTTGTAAAAGCGTCTGAAGAATTTAGTGTTTCTCGCAGTACTTGCATACACTCATTTTTCATGGAGTCACTTAACATGAGTATCTAACTAAGCAGATGACACGCAAATGTACTGCTACATTATAAGTTACATTTCTCCCAGTTTTCCACATTGCCACATACCAAGCAGACAAGAGTGTTTCCCATAGTGTTGCACGAGTTTACTTTTAAAAGCTACCAAATGCTGCCTCGCGTTTGGCGCCACACTGTATCAATTTACACCCTTCATCGTCGGAAAGATTAAAGTCTATTTAGTGAGAACACAACTTTTCTAAGGAGACGTTAGAGCGAAGATCTAGTCCACCTCAGAGTGAGAGAAGCAAAAGAAAAACAAAGGTTTGCCAAATGGAATTCCAAACCCCCGCTTTATAACACTCCTGTCCGCTACTGCTATACCATAACCTTGAAACTGGAAACAGGTTGTGAAATAAAACTATTTTGTTAAAGCAATTATGGTATATAGCAACAGAGCAGTGTTACCCTCTGAGAGGAATTTTGTTATGTTGACCGTATGGTACCTAACGGAGGTGGCTTATCGGAAGTGAAAGTCAGAATTACGTAAATATTTGAACAGTATGAACAAAATTTTGCCTATCTGCACTGTTCAACTGATAAAGGAAACGGTCGCCAGCCTAACTAGGCAAGAGAATGGTTAACATTCTCGTTCAAGAAAATAGTTATTAGTAATTCTAATTGATAAACACAACCTATACTGAGCCACACGCGAGTGCAATAAACTCTGACACATACATATGTTCACGTTAAGATTGAAGCTAACAACTGGAGCAGCACAAACTATTTGCAAAATTATAACAGATACCGAAACACACAATGACTTTCAGGCCTCGTTCAATCTGAATGGTATTTATATCATTACTATTAACATTCACTGCAGGATCATAAATTGTACATATGTGAAGTCTCTCTCAGTTAAATACTTTACTATTTAAAATGAAAGTTAATTGGAATCCACTCACAGGTTGCTTCTCATTATCATTTGAATAAAGAAATTATGGTTTTTATAATCAGTGGTCTTCCCATTACTTGTTACCCAGCATTAATACAATAGACAAACTGTGGTTCTAGTTATACTATTAATATGCACTTTCAATACACAAGAGAGATAAACACTTAGCAATCATGAACATATAATTTCCTACTATTGCAGTTTTCCACTTTTACTACGGTGAGACACAATGTTGGCAAAATTACAAGAAACTAACCCACCTTTTAGAATTTACTACAGACAACAATGTGATCATTTACTATATAAGCCTCAGTCTTAAGAACTTTTAATTTTGAAGTTGGCAGCAGCACTTTAATAAGCAGTTTTAATAGGAATATTTTCAGCAAGCACATTAACTTTAACTCACTCTCTTGCCACATTAACTTTAACTTTCTCTTTACTATGTTCAAGAGGCATTAATTAGAAAACTGGGTTTTAAATGTTGTTTCAGTAG
Organism: Schistocerca americana; assembly: GCF_021461395.2. Classification (NCBI taxonomy): domain Eukaryota; kingdom Metazoa; phylum Arthropoda; class Insecta; order Orthoptera; family Acrididae; genus Schistocerca; species Schistocerca americana. The sequence continues at coordinate 497,207,306 of NC_060126.1, read as the reverse complement.
GGACACTCGGTAATTACTTTAGTTCAAACGGAGAGGAACCTAAGAGGTGTTATGATAAGGAGGAAAATCAAGGTAGGTACATAAATTCAGATATAAATTACCTTATATTTGAGCACATTAGCACATCCATTAAGCTGGTCCTTCACTGTACATCATTATAGTATTCCGTTACAGTGATTGCGCAACGTGGTGGCAACTGCACGTTGGTAGGTGGATTCGCAGACAGAATTGCTGGACTTGTCATTTCTTGGTGGCGACGACAGATACAAATTCCAGAATAGTTCCATCTATTTATCCATCCATCCGAGGCATTGGAAAGCGGCAGGAAAAGCCTCTCTCGGAACCAGCACGATATGCAACATTTACGTGAGAGTGCACAGTTTGGTAGCTCGTCCCCGTGTCGTAGCTCGTCCCCGACTGACTCTCAGTTCCACCTTTTCTACGTAGGCCTGCCACAATTTGCGAGGGTAACCACAACAACTTTTACGTACAGAATAACTAAGAACCCTAAGTGAGGATCAGCAGTTTACATAACAGCAACCAAATACATTAATTAAAACAAAACATTTACACATATTAACATCCCTACAAAAAAATTATTCACACAAAATTACAATTATAAACAGTAAGTTTTGTTCCCACCAAATTGGACAAATAGTTTAAATGAAAAATACACTACTTTGCATTGAACCAAACCATGACATCAAAGTTTGTACAAAGAAAGGAGTATACAATTCTGTGTTATCTATTCAACCAAACACATTTACAGAAGCACAGCAATGTAACATTAAATGAAACAAAAGCAAAATAAATCAGTACAGCATTAGAGCTATGGTGTTACAGCTTCCCGAAAGCGGGTTTAATGTCTCAACCTTTCTATCGCTTTTGGCGAAATTACAGTCTTCCCGAAGATTATAGAGACATAGTTACTGACAGAAACACGAAACACGTGCCGGATGTAAACAAATTATTGATTCCACTACCCTACCCAAAATGCCTCAGTGTTTGTGAGGCAATAACGCAAAAAATCGCGATAAATAACACCAGTTTTGTTACAGTAAGAAGAATTAATGATTCCACCACCATTCCCAACATGCCACACACGCCACAGAGTTTGTGAAACAATAAGGCGAACAATTGCGGTAAGTAACATCAATTTTACCGCAGTAAGAAGCGCGTGCATTGACTTTATCTCAACCGCTGTTGTTACGGCTCTCTCACTGGTGTAATAGCTCCAACACTGTGTACACCTATTTACAGGCAGAATTTTTCAATGGAACATTTAACCACGAGTGTCGTTCAATAAATAATGTCGCTCCACCTTTCCTTTTTACAGACACTAATACAAATACATGTGTGGCTCAACGACGGAGAGCAAGTTTTTCAATTGGACGCTTATCCAAACGGGGAAAGAGGACCTGCATTTCAACGTGGAATCCAAACCGCGTGTCATTCCTGGCGACTTCTCCCATCGTTGAGAGGTGGAGGATAGTCCGACCACGATTCTATCTCGACAGCTCTCGCTTTCCAGACACGTAGTGTAGTGCTACACTATCAGCCTCTAAGTTTTTATGGGTACTTCAAATCTGATGTTTCTCCAGCACTTGTGTATACGCAAGATACTCTTTGAAAGCAATGTGCTGTAACTAAATCCCTCGTTGCGGAAAAGAAACAGTGGTAAACATCCATAAATGTTTGCGTACAGTGTATGATAATGATGCAGTAGATAGGAGTGCTACTGACGATGTGTAAAGAGAGTTAAAGCGCCAGGAAAAGTAGAAACTGAGCTCTATTACTGGCCGCGTTCGTGACATCTTGTCACAGCTACTGCTCCCAACGTGGGAATCGCGCTGATGCCACTATTCGTGCACACTTTGAAGATGATGTGAGGGTAATTCATGGAGTGGAAACATGGATAACAGCACAACCAAAAGGGAATGTTAGCTATCACAATACGCTGGCTTAGGGCAACCGAACGTGATGGAGACAATGCAGATAACTATAGCCTGGAAAAGATATGTTGTCTGACTTCTTCATTAAATTATCACACTTAAGAATATAGAGGGTGGTCCATTGACCGTGACCGGGCCAAATACCTCACGAAATAAGCGTCAAACGAGAAAACTACAAAGACGAAACTCGTCTAGCTCGAAGGGGGAAACCAGATGGCACTATGGTTGGCCCGCTAGATGGCGCTGGCATAGGTCAAACGGATATCAACTGCGTTTTTTAAAATAGGAACCCACATTTTATTACATATTCGTGTAGTACGTAAAGAAATATGAATTTTTTAGTTGGACCACTTTTTTCGCTTTGGGATGGATGGCGCTGTAATTGTCACAAACATATGACTCACAATTTTAGACGAACAGTTGGCAACAGTTCGGTTTTTAAATTAAAATACAGAACGTAGGTATGTATTGCGAACACATAGAAAGAAGGATCCTTTATTGTATGATTATATGATAGCGGAACAAACACTGGTAGCAGTTACTTCTGTAAAATATCTGGGAGTATGCGTGCGGAACGATTTGAAGTGGAATGATCATATAAAATTAATTGTTGGTAAGGCGGGTACCAGGTTGAGATTCATTGGGAGAGTGCTTAGAAAATGTAGTCCATCAACAAAGGAGGTGGCTTACAAAACACTCGTTCGACCTATACTTGAGTATTGCTCATCAGTGTGGGATCCGTACCAGATCGGGTTGACGGAGGAGATAGAGAAGATCCAAAGGAGAGCGGCGCGTTTCGTCACAGGGTTATTTGGTAACCGTGATAGCGTTACGGAGATGTTTAATAAACTCAAGTGGCAGACTCTGCAAGAGAGGCGCTCTGCATCGCGGTGTAGCTTGCTCGCCAGGTTTCGAGAGGGTGCGTTTCTGGATGAGGTAGCGAATATATTGCTTCTCCCTACTTATACCTCCCGAGGAGATCACGAATGTAAAATTAGAGAGATTAGAGCGCGCACGGAGGCTTTCAGACAGTCGTTCTTCCCGCGAACCATACGCGACTGAAACAGGAAAGGGAGGTAATGACAGTGGCACGTAAAGTGCCCTCCGCCACACACCGTTGGGTGGCTTGCGGAGTATCAATGTAGATGTAGATGTAGATGTAGATGTTTGAACATTTTATTTTGGTTGTTCCAATGTGATACATGTACGATTGTGAACTTATCATTTCTGAGAACGCATGCTGTTACAGCGTGATTACCTGTAAATACCACATAAAACAATAAATTCGCAAAATTATGTCCGTCAACCTCAGTGCATTTGGCAATACGTGTAACGACATTCCTCCCAGCAGCGAGTAGTTCGCCTTCCGTTCGCATATGCATTGACAATGCGCTGACGCATGTTGTCAGGCGTTGTCGGTGGATCACGATAGCAAACATCCTTCAACTTCCCCCTCAGAGAGAAATCCGGGGACGTCAGATCCGGTGAACGTGCGGGCCATGGTATGGTGCTTCGACGACCAATCCACCTGTCATGAAATATGTTATTCAATACCGCTTCAACCGCACGCGAGCTATGTGCCGGACATCCATCATGTTGGAAGTACATCGCCATTCTGTCATGCGGTGAAACATCTTGTAGTAACATCGGTAGAACATTACGTAGGAAATCGGCATACATTGCACCATTTGGATTGCCATCGATAAAATGGGGGCCAATTATCCTACCTTCTATAATGCCGCACCATACATTAACCCGCCAAGGTCGCTGATGTTCCACTTGTCGCAGCCATCGTGCATTTTCCGTTGCCGGTTTAAGCTACCGCTTTTGGTGAATGACGCTTCGTCGCTAAATAGAACGCGTGCAAAAAATATGTCATCGTCCCGTAATTTCTCTTGCGCCCAGTGGCGGAACTGTACACGATGTTCAAAGTCGTCACCATGCAATTCCTGGTGCATACAAATATGGTAAGGGTGCAATCGATGTTGATGTAGCATTCACAACACCGACGCTTTTGAGATTCCCGATTCTCGCGCAATTTTGCTGCTACTGATGTGAGCGACAGCATCTAGAACACTTTCCTGAACACTTACTGCTTCCTTAAATAACGTAAGCATCCGGCGAACGGTCCGGACACATGGATGATGTCGTCCAGGATACCGAGCAGCATACATAGCACAAGCCCGTTGGCCATTTTGATCACAATAGCCAAACAACACGATATCGACCTTTTGCGCAATGGGATAAAGTGATCTTCAGTGATGAGAACGAGGTTAACTTAGTTAGGCCGGATGGATATCACTATTACTGGCATGATCTCAGAGCAGAGCAGCAAGGAAGAATGAACAGAAATTCTTACAGTGGAAGTGTTATGCCTTAGGAAGCCTCGAGCACGCATTGCCTGGCAGAACCCTAGAATGAACTCCAATATGTACACTGAGCTGCAAGAGCAGAATGGATTAGAATGCACGAGGGCTTAGGGGACGAAAGTCTAATATTTCGACAAGATAGTGCACCTGTATATGTTTCTGGTACAACCAAAAACTGGTTTGAAGACGAAGATATCGAGGTCTTGTCCTGGCCAGGACGTGGCAAGGATTTGAACCTATATACATGTAAGGGCTGTTTATCCCAATGGAAGGCAACTTGAGCATAAATTTGAGCTGAAAGAGCGATACGAGAAGAGTGGGCGGCAATTTCAATGCAAGAACTAGAAATCCTAACAAAATCAACGCTGTAGTGAATTTTTTTAGATAATTCAGAAGAACAGAGGATGGACAACGTACTGACACTACAGTAACACAACAGGAGAATGAGTACCTTTATACCAGTTTCCATCCGGGAAATGCTAACTCCATATTTTGTGACTTGCGGTATGAAAGAAACTATGTAATCTGTCAAGAGTTTTTATGCGTTACATGTATCTACTACTTTCATAATAAATTCGATATATGTCTGCTTCAAACATTGTACTACTGCTTCCGTAGAAATCTTGAGTTTATACTGATTTGCACTAGTGTAATTCTCTGAACTTATTTTATCAAAGAAGAATGAATTGACGGAAATCTGAAATATTCCTTCTGCGTTCCAAATACCGTTTACGTACATTTGCATCTGTTGACTTCCTGCTTGCCAGCGTGTTCTGGTAATGTCGCCGAATCAGTCAATTACAGGGGAAGCAAAGATAGCACGAAACCTTGTATGAGGTGGGAACTTTGTTCCCTTTCTTTCCCCTCTTTTCAGAAAGTCATCCATTTCTGTTTATCTATAACTCTACAATTCAATCGTTCGTGTTATTTTTGTTTTTTTTCTTTTTTATTCTTATTACGTCCAAGTGGCACCTCTTTCGATTACGCCCCGCGATAAGGTAAAATTTATAGCCTTGGCTATTCCGAAGAGCAATATTTTGTAGCCCCAACTACTCACACCGCTTCGTTTCGCCGACCAATGCTCTCAGTGCGGCCTTTTTCATTCATGTTTATCCACGCGCGCGCGCACACACACACACACACACACACACACACACACACATACACACACAGGCGCGCGCGCGCGCGTGTGGAAAACCACGCGTGAAATACGAGTAAATATTGGTTTGAGAGCGCCATCGGCCACGCTTGGTTGCAGCTTACAGGCGGGAGCTGCGTCTGTCGGACGTGGCGTTTCGCACGCACCGCACTCCACAACCAAACGACCACGGGTACGCCGCGCTTTCATTGCAGTTCAGGTGGCAGGCAGTCCCAAAACAGTACAGCAATACAAATGTTCGTTTTTTTTACAATAGGCATCAATCAACCCACTCAGTGAGCGAGTGATCAAGCACATTACATGATGTTTATCTGCGAATTTATGGGCCGCGTGTGTCGGGTCCGTTTAAGCGATCACCTGGCCACCGCCAAATGTCAACCATAACTCAAAATTGCACCCCTGCTTCTAGTTCCTTCTCCCTCCCTCTCTCTCTCTCTCTCTCTCTCTCTCTCTCTCTCTCTCTCTCTCTCTCTCTCTGCTCGTGTGTTTCTCACAGAACTAACTACTTTTATCTTTCCGCGACACCCAATCAGAACCAAATAATATCTAGATTTCTTAAACTATGTGTACATTGTTTATTCAACTACTTACTGTTTAAGTCTTCTCCTGGAGTTGCTATTCACTGCACTCCGTCTTCAGGGCACGAGTGGCGTAGCGGGACCATCCGATCGCCGTATCATCCTTAGAGGAAGATGCGGATAGGAGGGGCGTGGGGTCAGCACACCGCTCTGCCGGTCGTTATCATGGTATTCTTGACCGAAGCCGCTACTATTCGGTCGAGTAGCTCCTCAGTTGGCATCACGAGGCTGAGTGCACCCAGAAAAATGGCAACAGCGCATGGTGGCTGGATGGTCACCCATCCAAGTGCTGGCCACCCTCAACAGCGCTTAACTTCTACATCTACATCTACATTTATACACCGCAAGCCACCCAACGGTGTGTGGCGGAGGGCACTTTACGTGCCACGATCATTATCTCCCTTTTGTGTTCCATTCGCGTATGGTTCGCGGGAAGAACGACTATCTGAAAGCCTCCGTACGCGCTCGAATCTCTCTAATTTTACAGTCGTGATCTCCTCGGGAGGTATAAATAGGGGGAAGCAATATATTCGATACCTCATCCAGAAACGCACCCTCTCGAAACCTGGTGAGCAAGCTACACCGCGATGCAGAGCGCCTCTCTTGCAGAGTCTGCCACTTGAGTTTGCTAAACATCTCCGTAACGCTATCACGGTTACCAAATAACCCTGTGACGAAACGCGCCGCTCTTCGTTGGATCTTCTCTATCTCCTCCGTCAACCCGGTCTGGTACGGATCCCACACTGATGAGCTATACTCAAGTATGGGTCGAACGAGTGTTTTGTAACCCACCTCCTTCGTTGATGGACTACATTTTCTAAGGACTCTCCCAATGAATCTAAACCTGGCACCCGCCTTACCAACCATTAATTTTATATGATTATTCCCCTTCAAATCGTTCCGCACGCATACTCCCAGATATTTTACAGAAGTAACTGCTACCAGTGTTTGCTCCGCTATCATATAATCATACAATAAAAGATCCTTCTTTCTATGTATTCTATGTTAAGGGTCAGTTGCCATTCCTTGCACCAAGTGCCTAACCGCTGCAGATCTTCCTGCATTTCGCTACAATTTTCTAATGCTGCAACTTCTCTGTATACTACAGCATCATCCGCGAAAAGCCGCATGGAACTTCCGACACTATCTACTAGGTCATTTATATATATATTGCGAAAAGCAATGGTCCCATAACACTCCCCTGTGGCGCGCCAGAGGTTAGTTTAACGTCTGTAGACGTCTCCCCATTGATAACAACATGCTGTGTTCTGTTTGCTAGAAACTCTTCAATCCAGCCACACAGCTGGTCAGATATTCCATAGGCTCTTACTTTGTTTATCAGGCGACAGTGCGGAACTGTATCGAACAACTTCCGGAAGTCAAGGCAAATAGCATCTACCTGGGTGCCTGCATCTAATATTTTCTGGGTGACCTCACGGGAACCGGTCTATGCACTGGGGCAAGGACGTTTGCTAGTCACTGAGGTGACAAAAGTCGTGGAATACCGATATGCACATATAAAGATGGCGGTGGTATCGCCTACACAAGGTGTAATGGGGCAGTGCATTGCCGGAATTGTCATTTGTGTGATGTCGTCAGTCATACGACCACACCGCCACCTGAGAGATCGATCCGCCGGATGCGATTCTGCCGATAATGGAACAGAAGAACGGCTGTGCTAGCGTAAGAGTACACAGCCAGTCGCAGTACTTATGCTCGCCGCAAGGCGCTGATAGGCCACTTCATGTGTAGCAGGAGTGTAGTGCAGTTGTGCCAGTCTACAGTTCGTAGCAACGCTCAGTGGTCAGCCGGCGCCCATGTTAGTCAGTCATCGTCTGTAGCTCAGTCATTGCTGCCATCAAGTCTTTGTAGCCCAGTTGTAAAGTTCCGTAATAGTACCACAGTAAAATCAACAGTACTAAGTTCACAGTTACGCTACTGGCCATTAAAGTTGCTACACCAAGAAGAAATGCAGATGATAAACGCATATTCATTGGACAAATATATTATACTAGAACTGACATGTGATTACATTTTCAAGCAATTTAATCAGTAACCAGAACAACCACCTCTGGCCCTAATACCGGCCTTGATACGCCTGGGCATTGAGTCAAACAGAGCTTGGATGGCGTGTACAGGTACAGCTGACCATGCACCTTCAACACGATACCACAGTTCATCAAGAGTAGTGACTGGCGTATCGTGACGAGCCAGTTGATCGGCCACCATTGACCAGACGTTTTCGATTGGTGACAGATCTGGAGAATGTGTTGGCCAGGGCAGCAGTAAGACATTTTCTATATTCAGAAAGGCTCGTTCAGCACCTGCAACATGTGGTTGTGCATTATCCTGCTGAAATGTAGGGTTTCGCAGGGATAGAATGAAGGGTAGAGCCACGAGTCGTAACACATCTGAAATGTAACGTCCACTGTTCAAAGTGCCGTCAGTGCGAACAAGAAGTGACCGAGACGAAACAAGTGGCACCCCATACCATCATTTATTTGTGAAAGTACAATGTACAATCACCTACAAATTTAACATATTCACAAGTACCTTTACCTTTAATCCATATAAAAACAGTTTCATTAACAGATATCTTACGTCTATTACGTGTATACAAGGAAAAGGGTGAGGGTGACATATATGTCCAGTCCTGATACATTGGGTACGCCTGTTCCACCACGTACAACAGCGACTGTTAGCCATCCATTTCCGTGGGTAAACGAATCATTGATGTCGATGCTGAAGTTCAGTCTGCATCCACAAAAGACTGCAGGTCCGTCCAGTAGAGAGTGTGCAGCAACAGATTTGATCGTATTCTTTTTCTTGTCGGTGGCGGATGTGGTCATTTCAACGTCTTCAATTGTTTTATATATTGTCTGTCTTGCACGACGACGGCGTGGTGGAACAGGCGTACCCAATGTATCAGGACTGGAAAGCTTTGTTGACCGTGACATCATAGCATACCGAACATATCATGTTACTGAAAATGCAAATAAAGACTTTGGCAAATCAACATATATGTCACCCTCACCCTTTTCCTTGTGTACACGTAATAGACGAATACATGCTTCCTATGTGCGTTCACCGCCATGTCGCCAAACACGGATGCGACCATCATGATGCTGCAAACAGAACCTGGATTCATCCAAAAAAATGACGTTTTGCCATTCGTGCACCCAGGTTAGTCGTTGAATACACCATCGCAGGCGCTCCTGTCTGTGATGCAGCGTCAAGGGTAACCGCAGCCATGTTCTCCGAGCTCATAGTCCATACTGCTGCAAACGTCGTCGAACTGTTCGTGCAGATGGTTGTTGTCTTGCAAATGTTCCTATCTGTTGACTCAGGGATCGAGAGGTGGCTGCACGATCCGTTGCAGCCATGCGGATAAGATGCCTGTCATCTGGACTGCTAGTGATACGACGCCTTTGGGATCCAGCACGGTGTTCCCTATTACCCTCCTGAACCCACCGATTCCATATTCTGCTAACAGTCATTGGATCTCGACCAATGCGAGCAGCAATGTCGCGATACGATAAACCGCAATCGCGATAGCCTACAATGCGACCTGTATCAAAGTCGGAAACGTGATGGTACGCATTTCTCCTCATTACACGAGGCATCACAACAACGTTTCACCAGGCAACGCCGGTCAACTGCTGTTTGTGTATGAGAATTCGGTTGGAAACTTTCCTCATATCAGCACGTTTTAGGTGTCGCCACTGGCGCCAACCTTGTGTGAATGCTCTGGAAGCTAATCATTTGCATATAACAGCATCTTCTTCCTGTCGGTTAAATTTCGTGTCTGTGGCACGTCATCTTCGTGATGTAGCAATTTTAATGCCAGCAGTGTATAAACAGTTCTACGTTCTGTCATGTCGACAGCCAAGTTAGTCTTCAAATTCACCGGTTTCGACACTCAGGATTACGAGAGATTAATTGGTCAGTGCAAGATTTGTGACTTGTACATTACGTCATTCTACAGACGCTTAGTCTAGTCGCGTCTTCTATAATTGTCAACCAACAGATCATGGACTAAAACAAAGTTAAGTATTAAATACTTTCTTATTTTGTACTCCTGCTAATCAATTGTGTTTTCCTGTTGTGGCTACCAAGTAGTCTTGGCATAGTAGAACCCACGTTTCTACCTGCTCGGCTACCTCATGTTTGTGAACTCGGTTATGGTGGAAGATCGAGAGCCATCAATTTGCATTCAACTGTTTCATGGGAAAATATTTACGACGTGATTATGGTCGCACGACGGCAGTTAAGAGACTCTGAACGCGGAAAGCTAGCTGGAGCTAGACGTATGGGACATTTACTTTCGAAAATCGCAATGGAATTCAATATTCCGAGACACGCAGTGTCAAAAGTGTGCCGACAGTATCAAATTCCAGGTGCTACCGCTCACCACGGCCAAGGTAGTGGCCGACGCCCTCCACTTAACGACCGACAACGGCGGCGTTTGTGTAGATTGTCGTCGCTAACCGACAAGCAACACCGAGTGGAATAACCACAACAGTCAATGTGGGTCGTACGACGAACGTATCCAGTAAGAACGTGCAGCAAAATTGGGCTATGGCGGCAGGTAACTTGCGCGAGTGCTTTTGTTAACACCATCACCTGCAGGGTCTCTGCTGGGCTCCTGACCATATCGGTTGCACCCTAGACCACTGTAAAACCGTGGCCTGATCAGATAAATCCCAATTCCAGCAGGTAATCGCTGATGGTAGCGTTCGTGTAAGTCGCAGATCACCTGAAGCCTTGTACCTAAGTTGTCGACAAGGCACAGTGAGAGCTGGTGGTGGCTCCACAATGATGGATATGGAGTGGACTGGATCCTCTGTCCCATCTGAACAGATCACTGAGTGGAAATGATTATCTTCAGCTTATTGGAGACATTTGCAGCCGGTTATGGACTTCATGGTCCCAAACAACAGTGTAACGTCGCCGGGGCACAATTGTTCGCGACTTATTGGAAAACATTGTGGACAGTTCGAGTGACTGATTTGGTCACCCAGCTCGCCCGACATGAGTGCCATCGAACTTTAATGTGGCATTATCGAGAGGTCTGCTCGTGCACAATATCCTGCACCGGCAACACTTCGGAAATTAGGGACGGCTAAAGAGTCAGCGCGGCTCGGTATTCCCGTAGCTGAGTAGAAGTAAATGTTACGGATGCTTAAGATACTTCCTACAGTCGAAACCAGTGAACTTTGCGATTCGGTCTCACGGTTCTGAATTTTCTGTCGATTTGTCAAAATCTGACTGTAGTAGTTCGATTAACATCATTTTCGATTGTTTAATAGCGTCTCATTTAGCGTTCTCTTGGGTGATTGGTATGGAAACTTAATGTATCTTGTCCTTATCGCTACCGTGTATGTGTCCTTGTGACTACCACTTCACACATACGTTAACCAAAATCTCACTTTGCGCCAAAACGATATACAGGGTGAGTCACTTAACATTACCGCTGGATATATTTCGTAAACCACATCAAATACTGACGAATTGATTCCACAGACCGAACGTGAGGAGAGGGGCTAGTGTATTTGGTTGATACAAACCATACAAAAATGCACGGAAGTATGTTTTTTTAACACAACCCTACGTTGTTTTAAATGGAACCCCGTTAGTTTTCTAAGCACATCTGAACATATAAACAAATACGTAATCAGTGCCATTTGTTGCATTGTAAATGTTAATTACATCCGGAGATATTGTAACCTAAAGTTGACGTTTGAGTACCACTCCTCCGCTGTTCGATCGTTTGTATCGGAGAGCACCGAATTACGTAGGGATTCAAAGGGAACGGTGATGGACCTTAGGTACACAAGAGACAGGAACAGCACATTACGTCCACATTGGTCTTTTTCACTGACGCACATGTACATTACCACGAGGGGTGAGGTACACGTACACACGTGGTTTCCGTTTTCAATCACGGAGTGGAATAGAGTGTGTCCCGACATGTCAGGCCAATAGATGTTCAATGTGGTGGCCATCATTTGCTACACACAATTGCAATCTCTGGCGTAATGAATGTCGTACACGCCGCAGTAAATCTGGTGTAATGTCGCCGCAGGCTGTCACAATACGTTGTTTCATGTCCTCTGGGGTTGTAGGCACATCACGGTACACATTCTCCTTTAACGTACCCCACAGAAAGAAGTCCTGAGGTGTAAGATCAGGAGAACGGGCTGGCCAATTTATGCGTCCTCCTCGTCCTATGAAACGCCCGTCAAGGGTCAAGGGTCCTGTCAAGGTTAATTGCGGAATGTGCAGGTGCACCATCATGCTGATACCACATACGTCGACGCGTTTCGAGTGGGACATTTTCGAGCAACGTTGGCAGATCATTCTGAAGAAACGCGATGTATGTTGCAGCTGTTTGGGCCCCTGCAATGAAGTGAGGACCAATGAGGTGGTCGCCAATGATTTCACACCATACATTTACAGTCCACGGTCGCTGTCGCTCTACCTGTCGGAGCCAGCGAGGATTGTCCACGGGCCAGTAATGCATGTTCCGTAGATTCACTGCCCCGTGGTTTGTGAAACCCGCTTCATCGGTAAACGGGTAGAACTGCAACGCATTCTCTGTTAATGCCCATTGACAGAATTGCACTCGATGATTAAAGTCATCACCGTGTAATTGCTGATGTAGCGACACATGAAACAGGTGAAAGCGGTGACGATGCAGTATGCGCATGAAACTACTTTGACTCAGTCCACCGGCTCTCGCAATGCCACGTGTACTCATTTGTGGATTCATGGCAACTGCAGCTAACACACCAACTGCACCCGCTTCTCCTGTGACGGGCCTGTTACGGACCCGTTTGCGTGCTACGACCATACCTGTTGCATACAGTTGGCGGTAGATGTTTTGCAATGTGCGGCACGTTGGATGCTCTCTGTCCCGGTACCGTTCTGCATACACCCTGCAGGCTTCAGCTGCATTTCGTCGACACTCGCAAAAGATGAGTATCATCTCCGCCTTTTCAGAGTTCGAATACACCATGGTCATAGTTCCTACAACACTACACTATCACAGACGTCTGGTAACACGGTGTACTACAGTTGGTCTGCGTGCGGAGACGAATGCAGAATAACAATAGCAGCAAGTGCTACGTGCGGACACTGCGACAGCTAGACCAAACTACAACAGTGCACTACAGCCACACTCGTAAACACGGTCGTCATCGTAAACATGTCCCTGCAGATGCTGCTCGCCGACCGTGGCCCGTGTTTGTTACAACACGCAACTGAACGTCGGAGGTTTCAAGCGTCAACTTTAGGTTACAATATCTCCGGATGTAATTAACATTTACAATGCAACAAACGGCACTGATTACGTATTTGTTTATATGTTCAGATGTGCTAACAAAACTAACGTGGTTCTATTTAAAAAAAACCTAAGTTTTGTGTTAAAAAACATACTTCCGTGCATTTTTGTATGGTTTGTATTAAACAATTACACTAGCCCCTCTCCTCACGTTCGGTCTGTGGCATCGATTCGTCAGTATTTGATGTGGTTTACGAAATATATACAGCGGTAACGTTAGGTGACTCACCATATATATATATATATATATATATATATATGTAAACAGTATAACGTTGAATAAAATCCCCTAACAATTACAAATTGCTTATTGAAATCCAACCAGTTTCGGGCTAATGCCTGTCTTCTGGTGATTATAAATTCATTCTCATGTTTCCATATTTACTCTTGGAGTTCGTTGCTCAAAGTAAAAAAATAATTAGTGATATTAACTAGGGATACATAAATGAAACCACTGGATGTTCGAAGTGACAGGAGTTGAATGTACTTTTACACAGTTGGTGTAAACGGGATAATATGTGTGTTAAGGATTTCTTCTTCTTAGTTTTTGATTTCACCCTAGAGGTTAGTCGTTTCTCCTAGCAGTAGTTTCTCGATGAACATACAGTTCCCATGAGGAATGTGACCGTCCGCTTTCAGGTCTTCTCGGGGCCCACATTAACGCCTTCTTAGGCCACCTGTCATTACTCACTCCTTCGACATCCTCAAACCAATGACGACTTTTGTTCTGAAGTCTACCAGATCTTGTCTCCTCTTTTATTCGTATAACGTCACATATCTGTACCACAACTAACTATACATTCAATAATACTATGAAATAATTTTTTTGGTCTGTTGACTAATACTATTGTTTCCAATAGTCGCTCCTTTACCAATCGTTACTTTCATCTTAATATCTTTGTAACAGATACCGTTACTGAGTATAATAGAAACTATTTGTGCATAATTTCTTTTCTGTTATTTTTATAATATTTTTATCTACGAGAGCTAATGCATTCCGTGTTTCCCAAAACGTGTGCACTCTGTCTTTTCGGAATTAATTTTTTAGACACCATAATGCGTATTCCTTCTTCACTCTGTCCCTTACTTTGCCTGCTGTTTCCGAAAATAACTTGTTCATTTGCAAAAACTGGTGAATACATTGTGACACATACAGCTAACATACCCATTCCTCGCAGTTTTTGGACAATGCCTCCGTCTGCGTGTATGTTAAAAATAACGGCGGTAGATTGACACCTTTCTTGAGGCCCTTCGTTTTTTTAAAGCTTTCTTATATTATGCTTCGTATATTTACTTTCGCTTCTGTCTCTAATGTGTGTTCTCATAACTCTATCAGTCAGTTTATTCCATACTTTTAGCCTCTTCATGAGGGGAGGAAATTTCAAGTCTTTGAAAGTCATGTGGAGTTCTCTCTTACTTGCTCTGTTGTTTTCTACTGCAAGTCTAAGACAGTGGACTGAATCCCGAAGACACTATGTTTATCTGAGAAATCAGTCTAATTGTATTCATTATTTTCCTTTAGAATACTAGAAAAATGTTTTGCAACTGATACAAAGACATAAATTACCCTGTAATCTGAACAAGTCTTCTTGACCCCTTTTGATAGATGTTACTAATAATAGACGTGCTACAAAAATGGTTCAAATGGCTCTGAGCACTATGGGACTCAACTGCTGAGGTCATCAGTCCCCTAGGACTTAGAACTACTTAAACCTAACTCACCTAAGGACATCAGACACATCCATGCCCGAGGCAGGATTCGAACCTGCGACCGTAGCGGTCTCGCGGTTCCAGACTGTAGCGCCTATAACCGCACGGGCACACCGGCCGGCAGACGTGTTACACTCTCTAGGCATATTCTCCCTTTGTTATAGTTTGTTAAAATTTATATAAGACATTTTGCTGTCTTTTCACTTTCATATGTCAAGAGTTGCAGTCCAACATTTCCTTAGTAAACAGTGTCATTACTTTATCACTTCATAGAGCTTCCTTCGCATATTCCCATGTTATATCTTTGTCCTCTTGCATTCTTAAAGCACCTCCTCTATCATATGTTTGTGTTCTCCATTTTTGTAACTTTTCAGTTTTTTAGTCATTGATTTGGCGGTATTACTAGCATCGTACTTGTGTCCCTTGGATAATTCTCATATAATTTATGGTCTTTCAAGCCTCATTCCATTTGTAGTAGCTACAGCTATTGGTATTATCAGTTCGTGTACACACCCTCATTGCAGTTCTTTCTCCTTCTTGATCATTGCTTTGACCCGAAATTTTAAATCAATGTACAGTTTTATGGATATTTTAACAAATATTGTGGTGGTTGGTATAGATGATGAATTCGTGACGGGTCACATGAAATATGTCAGAAAACTTATTATACAGAGAACAGAATGGTAAAGATGTTCTCATAGGTGATTATAGCAAACAACAGGTGGTGAATTCATCCTACGTTCAAGAAAATAAGGCCTCATTGGTGGTATTACACCTTCAACATCAAAATTTCGGTACACGGTTTACTATACACATATTAAAGCTCATGGAATCTACGAGCAGGTCTGCTTGCTTTACATGTTGTGAGTATGTTTGTAACGTTGTTTTCACAACAACAAGGTGTAAACGACGGTTGCTTACAACGTAGCACAGTGGTATACATGAAGTCGATACGAACAATTCTACACAGGAAACCTTTGGTCTGTGATGTCGGAAAAATACCGCGAACTGGCCTACTGGCCTACCTGATCAACAGCGCATGCGCATCACGCGAGATTTTAACATTCTATTGCTCTCTACGTGCACACTATTACTCCTAGAGAAAATAGGAACAGCACTTTTAATTAATTTTGTACTGGTTCGAAAATGGTTCAAATGGCTCTGAGCACTATGGGACTTAACTTCTGAGGTCATCAGTCCCCTAGAACTTAGAACTACTTAAACCTAACTAACCTAAGGACATCACAAACACCAATGCCCGAGGCAGGATTCGAACCTGCGACCGAAGGGGTCGCGCGGTTCCAGTCTGTAGCGCCCAGAACTGCTCGGCCACTCCGGCCGGCTTTTTGTAATGGGATATCTTTAAGGTACACGACGCGATTTTCGAGTTATTCAAAAAGACCCTTAAAAATGAGTTCAAACGGCTGCTAACGCCCCCTTTCCTTACAAACCACCACCCCCACTCCGCACCCCCGTCGGCAGCAGCGGATCAGACCTTTTGTCCATTGTACTCTCTCCCACCACTGTACAAGAATTTCCAACATTCGACCTGCGTCGAACCTTATTGTCTGCCGTTCGTGTAAACTGTACCTAATAGTTTTATAAATTTTAGCAGAATAAAATTAGTAAATCGTTTTGCTTCTGTGTCCTTCCGATTACGAATCTATGGTACTTATCAGAGTTAAATTATGATCGAATTTCAATCGTAATTACATTTTGTTATCATTTACAAAACTCGTTTTACATTACCCTCATGCGCAAGCTTAAATTAATCATTTTTACGCTCCAGGCAATTAAAAAGGTTGCGTAATATCCCAGTAAATGAAGACGAAACAGGCTAAATATAGGAAATAATTCACATACTGGCAAAATTTTTTACTGCGGCAGGAAAGAAGTGCAGTGATAAAACAAACTAAAAAACCTTACAGGCGGAGGAAGAGATGGGGGGGTAGGGGGGGTATGGAGTAAGAGTGGTGGGAAGGACGTTAATGTTGTCCTGAATAAAGATAAAACCGAAACCTGTGACGAAAACGCGCCCCAGTGCAAAATAAAAAACATTAAGATTCCTTCAAAAGAGATCCGATTAATTTTTTGTCTAGGTGTAACAGTCTGCATGTAGAGGGGAAGAGAAACTGTAAATCTCGTTCAAAGCAGCTGCCCTGAAGTTTGGGTATTTTTTGTAGGCCATTTTGAGATAGTTCCTCGACTTGATAGACCACAACTGTCCCACATCAAATTGTTCGTGTTGACTTCCTCTACATCGTTGTGGTATGTTGTAAGAAATATTGTGGTGTCACCGCCAGACACCACACTTGCTAGGTGGTAGCTTTAAATCGGCCGCGGTCCATTAGTACATGTCGGACCTGCGTGTCGCCACTGTTAGTGATCGCAGACCGAGCGCCACCACACGGCAGGTCTCGAGAGACTTACTAGCACTCGCCCCAGTTGTACGGACGACGTAGCTAGCAATGCACACTGACGAAGCCTCGCTCATTTGCAGAGCAGATAGTTAGAAAAGCCTTCAGCTAAGTCAATGGCTACGACCTAGCAAGGCGCCATTAGTAACATTGCCTGAATCTACAGAGTCTCACTTGTATTGTCAAGAGCGATGTACAACAATGATGGATTAAAGTTAAGTATTCCAGCAGCTACGTACTTTTCTTTATAGCATTCATTACGTATCCTGTTTCAGACCTCACGCCCATCTGCGTGAGCTTAGCGCGTGCCTTTCGGCTACTTCCGAGTGGCGTGGCTGTCTTGTTACGCCACAACAAATATCGTTTACTCCCTGCATATATAACAATATACTCTTGTCCGTAAGATCCTCCTTGGTATGAATGACCGCATCATGACATGATAAAACTGCCGATTTTTCGGTTACTCTTGCGGGTATCCCTCCAGGGGTTATCAACTCAACTAACTGTCACTACTGTTTTCTAAGTAATAATGCGTTCGTATCCCTCCAGTCGAAAGTGATTACGCGTTGTGGCATACTTCGAGGAGGATGTACGCTACTGGCAATTAAAATTGCCACACCACGAATATGACGTGCTACAGACGCGAAATTTAACCGACAGGAAGAAGATGCTGTTATATGCAAATGATTAGCTTTTCAGAGCATTCACACAAGGTTGTCGCCGGTGGCTACACCTAGGACGTGCTGACATGAGGAAAGTTTCCAACCGATTTCTCATACACAAACAGCAGTTGAACCTCGTTGCCTGGTGAAACGTTGTTGTGATGCCTCGTGTAAGGAGAAGAAAAGCGTACCAACACGTTTCCGACTTCGATAAAGGTCGGATTGTAGCCTATCACGATTGCGGTATATCGTATCGCGACATTGCTGCTCGCGTTGGTGGATATCCGATGACTGTTAGCAGAATATGGAATCGTTGGGTTCAGGAGGGTAATGCGGAACGTCGTGCTGGATACCAACGGCATCGTATCACTAGCAGTCGAGATGACAGGCATCTTATCCGCATGACTGTAACAAATCCTGCAGCCACGTCTCGATCCCTGAGTAAACAGATGGGGGCGTTTGCAAGACAACAACCATCTGCACGAACAGTTCGACGACGTTTGCAGCAGCATGGACTATCAGCTCGGAGATCACGGCTGCGGTTACCCTTGACGCTGCATCACAGACAGGAGCGCCTACGATGGTATACTCAACGGCGAACCTGGGTGGACGAATGGCAAAACGTCATTTTTTTCGGATGAATCCAGGTTCTGTTTACAGCATCATGATGGTCGCATCCGTGTTTGGCGATATCGTGGTGAACGCACATTCTAAGTGTGTATTCGTCATCGCTATACTGGCGTACCACCCGGCGTGATGGTATGGGTGCCATTGGTTACACGTCTCGGTCACCTCTTGTTCGCATTGACGGCACTTTGAACAGTGGACGTTACATTTCAGATGTGTTACTACGACCCGTGACTCTACCCTTCATTCGATCCCTGCGAAACCCTACATTTCAGCAGGATAATGCACGATCGCATGTTCCATGTCCTGTACGGGCCTTTCTGGGTACAGAATATGTTCGACTGCTGCCCTCGCCAACACATTCTCCAGATCTCTCAGCTATTGCAAACGTCTGGTCCATGGCGGCCGAGCAACTGTCTCGTCAGAATACGCCAGTCACTACTCTTGATGAAGTGTGGTATCGTGTTGAAGGTGCATGGGCAGCTGTACCTGTTCACGCCATCCAAGCTCTGTTTGACTCAACGGCCAGGCGTATCAAGGCCGTTATTACGGCCAGAGGAGGTTGTTCTGGGTACTGATTTGTCAGGATCTATGCACTCAAATTGCGTGAAAATGTAATCACATGTCAGTTATAGTATAATGTATTTGTCCAATGAATACCCGTTTATCATCTGCATTTCTTCTTGGTGTAGCAATTTTAATGGCCAGTAGAGTATTAGGCTGCTACCTTGTCTGTCTTAACTACGGCCTGTTTGGTAGAACCCTGGAACTGTCTTAGCCTTGTCATTGCTTCCATGGGACTGTGGCGTGGTCAATTTTGGCAAGATGGGAACGACCCATTAGGACTTGTACTGTGAAACACACCCTGCGTATGAATTAGGAGTGGCAGAACATAAAGACAACTGTGGCAGGTACGTAAAATTTAAATAAACGACTGTCTCAGCCAGATAGCCGTTCACATGTGAAAGAGAAACCAGAGAAGTTGTGGAGATACCACAACGGTCGACCAGCATGTAGAGGGAGGCTGGCTGCAGGCAACTATCGCCTTGGTTGCGTTATTGCTGACTGGCTGGCCGACCGTGCCAAGCGTAGTCTCCCTACGGCCCGCCGCAAACACCAAACTAGTAGCCGGGAAGAAGCACTGCAGGGTCTCAGTAGCCTTCTGCAAAAACATGCGTAACTATACTCCGGATTCACTGATGACAACAGAAAAAAAATGTAAAATTTTAGTAGCAATAGCAAGAGAACCCTGTTTTCTAGCCAGTATACGTGTGCCATGACGCCAACTCCCTTTCAAATGGGAACCGCGATAGTCAGACTCATTAGTGTACATAAATCAGCAAATGAACGATACCTACCCTGGGAAAGAAGCTAAAACATCATGAGTATTGTCATATGAGGACGTAGTCGTACAGCAAGATGAATCTTATTGAAAGTGACTCTTAATGCAAACGCAAATGCTCATATACTGTAATATACGGGGTGGAGCAAATTGCTTCACTTCGAGGTCGCCATGCGATTCCTCACCCAGATTCGAAACTAAAGTTTATGAAATAAAATCAGATCGGGTGCATTTTGAAAACACACGTTTGGAAACGAGGAGCAGGCAACACTGTCACATAGTGCAGCGCATTGGAACGTACAGAGGAACGTGTAACACTCCACATTGTCATAACAGCCACAGTAGCTCAGCGAGTTGCATTCCCGCTTCGCTCGTCCGCATACTTGGTTGTCCTAGTTTCGCCTCTTACCGAGAGGTGCGTGTCTTACTTGTTTCCGTTCAGTGTTGTGTGAGTTCTTGGGCGTCTCGCATTGCTCTTATTGTCTAGTGTCTGCTGTATTTGCAGCCCTTCCTTACGTGGCGTCTCGCGCCATGAAGCCCAACATGCTTGCCACGCCTATTCCGAGTGGAGCTACTGTCACCTTTGGTTTTGATAAATCCAGGTCGCATGGACAGCCAAGCTCTTTAGAGATACACAACTGGTCGGTGGAAAAAACCAAGGCCACTGAAGTACAAGCGTATACGATAGTTTGATTCGGAATTCAGGTTCACAAGATATTTTTATGTCACGGTACTCGGATCCTATTTACTCATCGTGATGGTTCCACCAGCATGGTTCTTTGGCGAATGCAAAAGTGGTCTATAGAAAAGTTCGGGCTTTCAATCTTCTCTCGAGGTAGATGACAGTTTTCTAAGGTCCGTCCCGTTCCCTTATGGGTCTATACGAATACTGGAAGGGAACGCTGGTCTGCTCAGCACCCCCTACAGGTTTATAGTGGCGTTATGTCAGTAGAAATGGTGATTAAAAACATATATTTCCTCTCACTTGCAGGTACGTGGTTACCGGTTTCATATTACTTATACCGCCCAGGAAGGAAACTGCTTTACGAGGTGTGGCTAGAAAAAAACCGGACTAGTACTGGTGAAACAATAAAACGAATGCAATAAGGCTGAAAGTAGCGTGGCCTGTCACGTGACTCTCGCTCCGCCTACTGCTCGAGTTTCATCTGCCTCCTGCACTCAGTCTGCCCGTGGCGTCTGTTTTAAGTAGTTGACGTTTTGTCTGTGCGTCGGAAAATGTTGAGTGTACAGAAAGAACAGCGTGTTAACATCAAATTTTGTTTCAAACTAGGAAAATCTGCAAGTGAAACGTTTGTAATGTTACAACATGTGTACGGCGACGATTGTTTATCGCGAACACAAGTGTTTGAGTGGTTTAAACGATTTAAAGATGGCCGCGAAGACACCAGTGATGACACTCGCACTGGCAGACCATTGTCAGCAAAAACTGATGCAAACATTGAAAAAATCGGTGAACTTGTTCGACAAGATCGCCGTTTAACAATCAGAGCAGTGTCTAAGTTAACAGGAGTTGACAAGGAAAGTGTTAGGCAGATTCTTCATGAAAGTTTCAACATGAACAAAGTGTGTTCAAAAATGGTTCCAAAGTGTCTCACAATTGAACAGAAGGAACGCCGAAGAATGATTTGTTTTGACATCCTGGAAAACATTGAAAGTGATCCCACCTTCTTACAAAATGTTATTACTTGCGATGAATCGTGGTTTTTTACTTACGATCCCGAAACTAAACGCCAATCGATGCATTGGAAAACTCCTGGTTCTCCACGACAAAAAAAAGCACGAATGTCAAAATCGAAATTCAAGGCAATGATGATTGTTTTTTTTTTGACATCAAAGGGATTGTGCACATTGATTGGGTACCAGAGGGACAAACAGTGAATCAGCATTACTACATTAGCGTCCTGGCTACCCTACGTGAGCGAGTACGGAGAAATCGGAACGATTTGTGGAGAAAAAAGTCATGGATCCTTCACCAAGACAATGCCCCAGCTCACAGTGCGTTGTCAGTGAAGACGTTTTTGGCAAAACACAACACTCCCATCTTAGATCATCCACCCTACTCACCTGATTTGGCCCCCTGTGACTTTTTCTTTCCCCTAAAGTCAAGTCAGGTTTGAAAGGAACTAGATTTGAGACTGTTGAAGCAGTAAAAGAAAAAGCGACGGAAGTAATGTACGGACTTACCGAAAATGATCTGCAGCATTGCTATGAACAGTGGAAAATTCGTATGGAGCGGTGTAGAGACCGAGGGGGAGAGTACATTGAAGGAGATAACATGAAATTGTAAATAATTGTAAATAAATGTTTTTTTCAGCATCAGTCCGGTTTTTTTCTAGCCGCACCTCGTATTTGTAATCAGAGCAGCCACCTCCGTACCAGTTCCATACGTTGTGTGGTGGTATTAAAACCTGTTTACGAACAGTGTGAAAATATGAGCAGCGGATCTTCTGCCACAGTTGGGCTTGTTATTAAGGATCATAGAGGGTCTTTCAGAGACAATGCTCATGATTTCGCCGCACTGCCCACGCGTAGGGACATTAACGCTGTCACTACCGCGGTACCTGTCCCGGTTATTCAAAACAAAATTCGCCAAACGCAGAACAGTTATGCAGTTGAACAGCCTTTTCCTTTGTCTTGCACTTCGTATAGCCCTCTACTGAAGGACCCTCTTCTCAAGCCTGAGTTTTCGGACGAGGGAGCCGTAGGAGCTTCTACATAGGTGGTTACTGATAAATCATATGGCGATTCTCCCGTCATCAAGGCCGCCTCGTCGGCGCCGCCTGTTGAGGAAACTGTTTCAGGAGCTCACACGTCTCCACAGACTCTCTCGGATACCTCTCCCGTTGTCTCAGCTTCCCAAATTACACCTGCGCCTCTTGTTGCGGCCTACGCGTCACAACCCCTTGATGAGCGTAACTTGACCGATTCGCAGTGGGGCAGGAGGACTCTGCCGTTACTAAACAAGTCTCCACATGCGAACCCCTATCCGTTGACTAGTGGGTTGCTAAGGTCTCTCCCATCAAAGCAAGCAACTTTCCTGCTAACTCGTCCTGTATATACACGTTGAAGCAGAACTCCACCAAAACAAGTTTCAGAGGTATGAAACAAAACAAGACAAAACGTCTAGTAAATATTGGCTCTAAAATGCTTATCTTACAGAAATATGAGCACCTTCATTCCGATAATGTGAAACACATCTCTCGAGAATCTTTGCTTTCCGTATTTTCGTAAAAAGTAGTATGGACAAAAATCGGGAAAGAATGTCTGGTTCTTGTGGATGTAGTAACTGTATGCTACCATTAATTCAGCCCAAACGTACATGGCAGCAGAAAAGTATTGCCTGCTTAGCACCCCTTACAGGTCTATAGTAGCGTTATGTCGGTAGAAATGGTGATTAAAAACATATATTCCCTCTCACTTACAGGTATGAGGTTATTGCACACTCGCTAATTAACATTTGTTTGACAGAGTGGCAGTATAACAGAAATACTGGAGGGAAGTGTGGCGAGTAAAAGTCGTAGAGGGAGACGAATAAATGAACACAGAAAGCAGGTTGAAAAAGATGTAGCTTTGCAGTAGTTGTTCGGAAATGAGGAGGCTTGCACGATATAGAGCAGGCAAGAGAGCTAAATCAAACCAGTCTTCAGACTGAAGACCAAAACAACATTTCCCTTATTGTAGTAAGCGTGGCTTATCGCTTCTAGGAGTAAGCGCTTTCTATTCGCGATCCGAGTAATGCTCCAACCGGTCATATTCATATTGCATAACCAAACAATAGCCTTATTATCTTAAATAGCGTTATCATATTTGAATTATACCGTGTTGTACGTTCCACTCATTGGCTGAAGTCCGTAACATATTTGGCACTTACTACCTTGAGGTACCGTTCGTGCTTTAAAACTGATACTAAACAGTGCAATTTAAAACTCTGCAAATCTTTGTATCCAGTAAGCGCAGCTCCACATCACAGCTTCAGAGTTTGTCCTCTGTGCAGCAGCGCGTAATTTTCAATCGTGCTGATCTGACGAAAAGTATTTCTTCATGATATAATTACTAGCAAGTCTGTTCGATTTGACGCGTTCGTACTTCGCCGCCAGGTATCAATGGAATAATCATGGTCTCTAATTTCTGTTTGGCGTTCCTTTTCAGTTAGATGCTTTTCGCTCTTCTACAGTGTTGCTGATGCAGACAGCTATTCTAGGCAGACCCAGATATAGTTGCGGGCGGAGAAGCGCTGTTGACGCCGCCTGCGATTTAATGTTGCAACGGCCGGATGTCCAGTAACCTGACGGACCATACGGATCGGAATGTGGCATCCTGAATAATCAGTGCGAGTCTGGTAGCTGACGTTCAGTGCGCAACCACGGAGTTTTGGCACCCGTCTGAGCCGCGGTACGGGATAGAAAATGTAGAGACCCGTCAAACATTCCTGAAGAACACAGCTCCACTCTAGTGCTACTTTACGTGGACCAACTCCAATGTGTGTGTGCACGTCATTGTTCAATAATTACAGAACCTTCGGCTTGCTGATTTAATTTTAACATAATGAAATAGTTTATTAACAATGGAAATTCATTGAATGACTCAGGTATGCTGATGAATTTTTGTGAATGAAGCCGTATAGATCTCCCTTAACTTATTGTGATGTTTCGGCTACATCTACATCTACATCCATACTCCGCAAGCCACCTGATGGTGTGTGGCGGAGGGTACCCTGAATACCTCTATCGGTTCTCCCTTCTATTCCAGTCTCGTACTGTTCGTGGAAAGAAGAATTGTCGGTATGCTTCTGTGTGGGCTCTAATCCCTCTGATTTTATCCTCATGGTCTCTTCGCGAGATATACGTAGGAGGGAGCAATATGCTGCTTGACTCCTCGGTGAAGGTATGTTCTCGAAACTTTAACAAAAGCCCGTACCGAGCTACTGAGCGTCTCTCCTGCAGAGTCTTCCACTAGAGTTTATCTATCATTTCCGTAACGCTTTCGCGATTACTAAATGATCCTGTAACGAAGCGCGCTGGTCTCCGTTCGATCTTCTCTATCTCTTCTATCAACGCTATCTGGTACGGATCCCCCACTGCTGAGCAGTATTCAAGCAGTGGGCGAACAAGCGTACTGTAACCTACTTCCTTTGTTTGCGGATTGCATTTCCTTAGGATTCTTCCAATGAATCTCAGTCTGGCATCCGCTGTACCAACGATCAACTTTATATGATCATTCCATTTCAAATCACTCCTAATGCGTACTCCCAGACAATTTATTGAGAATGACATGCTGCGTTCTGTTATGTAGGAAGTCTTCAACCCAATCACACAATTGGTCTGATAGTCCATATGCTCTTACTTTGTTCATTAAACGACTGTGGGGAACTGTATCGAACGCCTTGAGGAAGTCAAGAAACACGGCATCTACCTGTGAACCCGTGTCTATTGCCCTGTCAGTCTCGTGGACGAATAGCGCGAGCTGGGTTTCACACGATCGTCTTTTTCGAAACCCATGCTGATTCCTACATAGTAGATTTCTAGTCTCCAGAAAAGTCATTATACTCGAACATAATACGTGTTCCAAAATTCTACAACTGATCGACGTTACAGATATAGGTCTATAGTTGTGCACATCTGTTCGACGTCCCTTCTTGGAAACCGGTATGACCTGTGCCCTATTCCAATCCTTTGGAACGCTACGATCTTCTAGAGACCTACGGTACACCACAGCAAGAAGGGGGGCAAGTTCCTTCGCGTACTCTGTGTAAAATCGAACTGGTATCCCATCAGGTCCAGCGGCCTTTCCTCTTTTGAGCGATTTTAATTGTTTTTCTATCCCTCTGTCGTCAATTTCGATATCTAACATTTTGTCATCTGGGCGATAATCTAGAGAAGGAACTACAGTGCAGTCGTCCTCTGTGAAACAGCTTCCATCATGAAACAAAAACTTCGAGAATTCGAAAAACAACGTCCAGTGTTGCTCGAAAAGAACATACATAAGCTGAGCGTCAGCTGCCAACTCGACCCAGACGTTAACCGAAATATTTATGTATATTAATAATAAATTGAATTTAATATTCGATTTAGGCTAGAAACGAAGTAGATTCACCTCTACAGTGTTTGTCAAGTTAGATTTTTAGTGATCCATAAATCGCTTACCTAGCTCTTCTCCGGATCCTGAGCTCTTCGTTGAATAGAGTGCAAACAGAAATAGATATAAATCGTCACTTATCTGAAAATGTGCCAGTTTTCCCTGCTACAACGCAGAAATTTTAAACTTGTCTCAAAGGTGGCTACAAGCTTCCACCGTAAGGGTGCAAAAACGTGGAGGCCCGCAGTATCTCTCTCGGGCTCCGCGATTCTTCAAACAGCAAGGTGTAGCGATACACGCGGGAAAGGTCAGAGCTTAGAAGTTGTTACGAGGTGTGAGATCGGTCAATGATGTCATACTGACACAAAATTTTAACACCATTCTATCTAACGTCACAGTGGACGTGTCACAGGATGGGAGGTTGTCACAACACCTGTTACCCAAATCTCACCTCTTCACAAGAAGCCTCTGAGATAACGTCAGAACTGAGATGACCAGCGTTGAAATCAGGCTGTTTTCTATTGGGTGGACGAGGAAACCATTTCAGACGCACCGCTGCTGAGAACCGACACCAAGAGGCCTGAAAGTGAGGCATAAAGTGCATTAATGAAATTATACCTTCTATAGATGCGTTGATACCCACGACAGTTCACCGTTAGATCAGCAAAATTTGACACTGCTGATACCACCCGTACGATTCAGCCCTTCTCTATGCACACTGTGGCCGTGAAACCCTTTGAACGTGATCACATCCTCTTGAGTGTAGTGCGACTGCAGTTTTTGTTCTGTTACACAGTTTGAAATCTCTAGGGGCTGTTCAAAAACATAACACGAAATCTGAATGGTATCCAAAGCATCAAAGGGTTTTATGCTCTTTCAACCATTCTGTTTCCCGACCTCCTGTGACATGATCACAATGGGATACGACATTAACACATGTGTGAAAAAAAAATGCCATCTAAGACCACCAGTTCGGCAACACCCTCGGTGCCATCCTTGTACCATTGTTGAGTTCCTAAAAATGTACACGTACAGAGACAAGCCTACACCAATTCCTAGGCGCCGGTGTGACAGGGAACTTTCGACGCACTTCAGCTGAGTGACGCCACATCGCTGAACTAGAGCGTCCTGGCCCCATGAGAAATTTTTCACGTATTCAACAATGGTGCGGGTGGCAGCGGGAGTGTTGCAAAACTTGGGCGGCTTCTAGTGGCACGTTGCCCCTGTATTCACGCATGTGTTACCGTCCAACACCATGCTGATCACGTCACAGGAGGCTCAGGAATAGTAGGGAAGAAAGAGCATGAGAAACTTTTCATGTTTTGGACCACGTTGTAATTTCGTAGAATGGTTTCCATCAATTCCTAGACGTTCCACGCTCTTTCTCAAATAAAAAAAAATTTCAGTTGCACTACACTCCAAAGTGGGCATTTCGCATTCAATGGGACGCAGCCCTACGTTATTCTTAGACAAGGGTAGAGTTTTACAGGGTGTCAAAATTGTCAAGGACAGTGAAGGACGTCGTTTTGCTGCATACTGCACAGCGAAATGTCATTTCGACCACTTAATGTTTGTAAATGGACTCCCTGATCGGAAGGTGTGGTTTCACTGTCGCCCTTTATGCCATCTTTTATGTATTTTTCGTGTCATAGCCACTCATAACAAAACCGTGATTTAAACACTGGGTGCCGCGGTTCTGGCCTCTACTACAGAGGTGCCAAAAGAAGGGGTGAAATGTGGGACAGGGGCGGTGTGACGAACTTCCCATCGCGTCGCGGTGGCGTTGAGCAAAATCGTGGTGAAATTGGGTGCCAATGCGATATCATTAACTCTCCTTACACCTCACGTAAGCTTTTCAGCTCTGACCTTTAACGCGTCTATCGGCATCTAGCTATCTGAAACGTCACTGAGCCCGAGAGTGACGTCATAGGGCTTTTGCACCATTACATGGGAAGCCTCTTGACAGCTTTTAGCCAAATTTCACACTTCTGCGTGGCAGTGGGAGAAAATGACAGTTCTAAAAAGTGTGCTAACTGTGTTAATGGTTCGTGGCTCACGGTGCACCATTCAGTTTCATGTTACCTTTGTAACGCTTCCCGGGGCAACAAAAAATTTTATTTTCAGTGTTTCACGAATTCAAAAATTAAAAACCTACTCACTAAGGGTTAAAGTTTTATGAGTACGTTTAACACAGGTTGAAGACAAGTATTATAGCTCGAAACTTCTTGTGTGTCTCAAAGAAGCGTAACTCACTGAGTGTAACTCACCCAGGGTATGTTGTTGTTGTGGTCTTCAGTCCTGAGACTGGTTTGATGCAGCTCTCCATGCTACTCTATCCTGTTCAAGCTTTTTCATCTCCCAGTACCTACTGCAACCTACATCCTTCTGAATCTGCTTAGTGTATCCATCTCTTGGTCTCCCTCTACGATTTTTACCCTCCACGCTGCCCTCCAATACTAAATTGGTGATCCCTTGATGCCTCAGAACATGTCCTACCAACCGATCCCTTCTTCTGGTCAAGTTGTGCCACAGACTTCTCTTCTCCCCAATCCTATTCAATACTTCCTCATTAGTTATGTGATCTACCCATCTAATCTTCAGCATTCTTCTGTAGCACCACATTTCGAAAGCTTCTATTCTCTTCTTGTCCAAACTATTTATCGTCCATGTTTCACTTCCATACATGGCTACACTCCATACGAATACTTTCAGAAATGACTTCCTGACACTTAAATCAATACTGGATGTTAACAAATTTCTCTTCTTCAGAAACGCTTTCCTTGCCATTGCCAGCCTACATTTTATATCCTCTCTACTTCGGCCATCATCAGTTATTTTGCTCCCCAAATAGCAAAACTCCTTTACTACTTTAAGTGCCTCATTTCCTAATCTAATTCCCTCAGCATCACCCGACTTAATTAGACTACATTCCATTATCCTTGTTTTGCTTTTGTTGATGTTCATCTTGTATCCTCCTTTCAAGACACTGTCCATTCCATTCAACTGCTCTTGCAAGTCCTTTGCTGTCTCTGACAGAATTACAATGTCATCGGCGAACCTCAAAGTTTTTATTTCTTCTCCATGAATTTTAATACCTACTCCGAATTTTTCTTTTGTTTCCTTTACTGCTTGCTCAATATACAGATTGAACAACATCGGGGAGAGGCTACAACCCTGTCTTACTCCCTTCCCAACCACTGCTTCCCTTTCATGTCCCCAGGGTATATTCATCCAGAATTAGAGCAATTATCTCGTTCCAAAAAGCTTTGTAAATTCTTTCAAACCTTTTCTGAGACATTTTTCGCTGCCCCTTCACAAAATAAAGAAAAGATAAAGCTTATAACTATTTTCCGTTGTGCAAGCAGTAAAAATGCCACCTCAGGCAGGACGTTTTAACTGATTACTTCTTTACAACTAGCTCTATCCACATTTTGCAAGTAGTGCCTGCAAGAAGATATTGTAGTGGGATTTACAGTTCAGGAGACGTGACGCCATAACCATTGAAATGCACGAAAAACTGGCTTTTGCTGAAAACGTGGAGAAGTTACTTAGAGTTTACTCGTCCTGTGTTTCCGTGTGATTAGCGGCTTCCACCAGACTTAACTACTGCCGAGTACACATCAGTTAATGAGATAATGGGTTCCAGAACCTAAGCAAAGAGACTGGCGTAGGAACGAATTCTGGAAGACATCACTGCACTGGCTAGAACAGCGAAGAAGGCGCTGCAAGGAAAACCATGTCGGTCCAGTTACAGCTTATAGGCTCCCCGAGTAGTCATTTACTTCTTAGAAATTTCGCACGTTATGCTGTACTCAAAATGTAGCACTGACGTTGAAGCGACCAGCATGTTAATTTTATTTTTTCATCTCCTAATTGAGCACGGTATCGAATAACTGGAGCACTGCAAGAAATACATTTTCTCTCTTTTTTACAGGCCTGATGTGGTCCTCCGTCTCTTTCTATCACGAGAAATTCTTTTACATTCTAGATTGTGTTTCTTCTTTTACCTCAGATATTTTTAATACCTCCCCTGTAGACGGAACCGAGGGAGATGAGATAGAGACTGAGACAGCTCACACGCATTCATCAGCATCTACATCTACACACAAAATCAGCAAGCCACTGTTTAGTTTATGTAGGAGGGTACCATGAACTGCTCCTAGTCATCTACTGTCCTATTACATTCGAAAATGAGCCGACAGAAGACTACTGTCCACATGCCTCACTCAGATGCCTAATTTATCACATCTTCGCGGTTCTTACGCGAAATATGCGTTGGTGGCAGTCTATTCGTTCTGCAGTGAGCTGCAAATACCTGTTCTCTAAATTTTCTCAACAGTTCTTCGCGAAAAAAGAAAAAATCTTCCTTCCAGATATTCCCCTTCGAGTTCACGCAGTATCATCGTAACACTCTTGTGTTGATGGACTCTACTAGTAACAAATTTGGAAGCACACTTAACTGCTTCGATCTATTCCATTAATCCGACTTGATGGGGATCCCAAACGCTCGAGTAATACTAAAGAACGGAGAGTACAAATATTATATATGCGGTCACCTATGAAGATGAGCACCACTGTCCAAAAACTCTCCCAATAAACCGTAGTTGAACTTTCGCCTTGCCGACTACCGTCATTACGTACGCGTTCGATTTCATATCGCTTCGTATTGTTATGCCTAGATGTTCAACTAACGTGACTTTTGTTAAGTAGTACATTTAGAGCAAGCGGCGCGGGGTCGGAATGGTTATGAACAGATTGGGCTTGGTTAGTTTAATGGGTGGCCATGCAGTCTTCCTTCCGCCACCAAGGTACTCTCCGTCCCTCCACTCTCCCGAGGACAGAATATGTATACAACAACTGTGTGCGTGTAGGTTCGTATCAGATTGGTCGAAAGTTATATAAATATTTGCTGATCGTGTAGCTGAGGCGGAAGTCGGTCCCAGCTCGGTGTTCACCTAGTGCGATTGGGGAAATCACCTATATACCACACCCAGTGTGGTCTACACACCACCCCTCGACGTTAATCTACCGGATGGATACGATCCGGGCCGGCCGCGGTGGCCGTGCGGTTCTAGGCGCTCCAGTCCGGAGCTGCGCTGCTGCTACGGTCGCAGGTTCGAATCCGGCCTAGGGCATGGGTGTTGTGTGATGTTGTCCTTAGGATAGTTAGGTTTAAGTAGTTCTAAGTTCTAGGGGACTGATGACCACAGCAGTTGGGTCCCATAGTGCTCAGAGCCATTTGAGCCATTTGATTCGATCCGGGGTCTGCGCGCTTTACGGTCAGGGAAGCAGCATTTGCACACGAACGGCAGTCCGGGCGGGTTTATAGCTAGCTGCCATTCAACACACTGAATAGAAATTCTGTCATCTCGTGTCCTTCCAGAGTCACTCGACGGCGATAGTTGTCCATATACCAGAGCGGCATGTGCAAACAGTCGCAGATCGTTGCTCACCCCACCCCACCCACCCGATCATGTACAGGGTGTCCATAATTAAAGTTACAGTTTTAAAACGCTGTGGAAAGAAAACCATTGCTCAGAATGAGGTCATATTTGAATAGCGTATTACTGACAGAAGAAACGTCATACAAAAAAAAAAAAAAAAAAAACGAAAATTTTACCGGTAGATGCTGCTGTAGCCGTATTAACGTAAAAGGTGTCGGCTACAAAAGACAGATGAAACGCAATATGATAAAACTGGGGATCGTGCTGTACTGATGCAGGAAACCACATAAAACGCAAAATGACATCGATTTTCAACCGTCCTGAGGCCAGAAGCCTCATATAAAAACCAGATGTCATCGGTTTCTAGCTATCGTTAGATTTCCGCACGAAATATTCAGTTTGCTGTCCTCAGTTTTCTGTCTCATGATGAAATCGAAAACAGCGTATTCCACAACAGATCCAAGTTCTCGGAGGTCACGTGCAGAATACGTTGCGCAATGCGTGCCTGTAATTCACCTACGTACGTAACTGGGACACCGAACACAATGTCTTCCAGATAACGCCAGAGCTAGAACTCACACGGATTAAGCTCAATTGACCTGGATGGCCAGGCTATATGGTAATGACGGCTGATGATAATACCGTTTCCGAAATGCCTCTCCAACAACCGCTTTATTGGCTTTTGAATGTGCGGATTAGCGCTAAGGCGGCTGGTGTGGCCGAGAGGTTCTAGGCGCTTCAGTCCTGGAACCGCGCTGCTGCTGCTGCGGTCGCAGGTTCGAATCCTGCCTCGGGCGTGGATGTGTGTAATGTCCCTAAGTCAGTTCGGTTTAGGTAGTTCTAAGTTCTAGGAGACTGATGACCTCAGATGTTAAGTCCCATAGTGCTCAGAGCCATTTGAACCATTTGATTAGCGCCATCTTGCATCAAAATTATGCTATCCACAAAGTCACGCTGGCAAAGGTTTAATAACGTTAATGTACAGAAGCCTCTTACTAGTAACAGGGCACGCAGTACTCAGCTCTCCGATTGTGCTTGAGAATTTTTCGTATCCCATATTCTGCTACTCTGCATGCTGATATCCCCTTGGAGATGGAAACTGGTTTCATCTCTACACATAATGTTCCACGGCCATTCATCGTCCACTTTCATGTGAGCTAGAGATTCCAGAGGGCACGTTTGTCTGGTCAGGTCAGCAAAAAGCAGCTCCTCAACATGGGTTCTTTAGTACGGACAGCAATGCGGGATGTTTCGCAGTATTTTATACACTGTTCTGTCAGTCATGTTGAACGCTTCGGGATTTCCCCGTTGCATGGGGGCTTAATTATTATTAAATTTGAAAATAATTTTTTTATTTTTCGTAGCTGTCTGTCCGATTACGCAAGTCTCGTAAACGGTTGGCCCTGACTAGTATTGTTACGCTATCTGACTGCATAGAACAGCAACAAAGAATGAAATGAAAATTTTCGTTAATACAATTAATTAATTAAGTCCCCAGCAACTATAAAACCTACGAAGCCAACAAAGCTCAAGTGCAGCTGTTCTGTGTGTGGAAGTGTGATTCAACGTACACATCTGGCACGGTTCTTCTTCACTAAGACAAGAAATTTTAACTATCATTTATACTGAAGTAATTAAAAAATAGAAATACTATATTTGACTAAGGAAAGCAGAATTACACTCTAATACAAGAACACAAGCCAGATGCTTTGTTGACTGAACCTGGAATGCTGCATTATTTAAGACATTGAGATAATAAAAAGAAAATGAGAATTTTTTTTTTCTTTTACCTTCATATATTGACGAAAATCACTCTAATCATTACAATATTTCCACACCGACTCGTTACTATCACATCTCAACAAGAACTTTTCAGTATTACATCTCAGCAAGCACTCTTTACTACGACATCTCAAGAAGCACTTTTCACTAGCACATCTCAACAAGCACTGACTACTACGAGTCCTCGACAGGCACTGCCAGTGGAGGCGGCTGAATAATACTCTTTGGCGCAATCTCTGGCGCAGTGGCTCAGTGTAGCCACCTTTCCCCGTGTATTGCACGTTTGACTCCACCGCTCGACTCCACCTGCAGTGCTGTGGCCGTTTCTTCAACAGACGTCGCATCAACTGCTTTCCTGTCTGCCACACAGCACTTCAAACAAATCTGTCTTTTCGAATTTTGTGATAATTTTCTCCAGACCTTTAGTCGACATCGGACCAGTGCCTTTCCGCATACAGTTAAGTGTCCGGAACGTCAGCAGGACTACAGGCACACAGCCGCCGATCTTGTAAAAGAACTTTTTATCAGCAACGCGCGATTTTCTGCGTAGACAGTCATGTTTGGCGTCTCGGATGCACACTGAGGAATAGCTGCGTGCCGCGCGCCTGTTAATGTGCATATTCTTAGGCATATAGCGCCATCTTTTGTTCAAATTATCGTTACGTTTTTCTGTTTCATAACATTCCCCCTGCATCAGCAATATGCTGTTCAAATTTGACGTCATTCTGAGGAGCGATTCTCTTTCTACAGCGTATTGAAATGGGAACCTTTAACAATGGACACCCTGTAGATACACCGTAGGAAGAACAAGAGCCGTCCTTCCGCATTTCCTTAGCCACTCTGGACGATAACTTTTGATTCGGGAGGTATCTTGCGTAAAGCCCGCTCCGGCCATCTAGATTTTGCTTTTCCGTGATATCTCTAAATCACTTTAGTCAAATATTGGATGCTTCATCCGAAAAGGTTTTCCTGTTTTGTTGGTTTAGAATTTGTGCTCTGCCTCCAGTGACCTAATCATCGTTGTCCCGTTTATGTTATTCCATGGTCTGTGTACGTGGACGAAGGTTGCGAACTATTTCAAAATGCCAATCATCTCGTAAATCTTACCAAGACTCTACAATTGGCCGCTATACTTCTTCAACCGGATGAACGGGAGTGTTGTACACTTCACCTGTGAGATGACCCCAGACGGAAAAATCCAGAGCACTAAGGTTAGATGAATCATCGGAAATGTTACATTCGAAGTACAGTTGTGCTAACGAGAACTATGTCTTACTTAATCATTCGCGGCCCATAGCCACATGTTCGTGGCTATCTAGACAATGGCTGGTTTGAGGTCTCACGTTTATTGCAACGTATTTGCATCCACGCTGTCCAGTCACGTTAATGGAACCACCTGTCAAAAGCCTGGATAATCGCCTTTCGCAGCGTCGGCCGCTGCGAGAGGTGCAGGAAGGAATACGGTGGCGGGGCGGAATCGACAGCAAACCGACACCAGGTAACCGTCCCGACGTCACTAGGAAAGGATGAAGAGATAGAGAAAGTGTGTGAGGATATTGAACGAGTAATTGGGTCTATAACTAATGGCGGTGGGATTCGTGTGTAGAGAAAAGATTAGAAGAAAGGAGTATGGGAGAATATAGCTTGGTACTATGAATGAGAGAGGGGAACGCCCCGTTGAGTTTTGTAATAAATTTCATGTGGTAATAGGGAATACTCTGTTCAAGAATCACAAAAGGTGGAAGTATATTTGGAAAACGCCTGGAGACACGGGAAGATTTCACTTAGATTGCATCATGGTGAGGCAGCCATTCCGAAAATAAATATCTGATTGTAAGGTGTACTCAGGAGCAGATATAGAGTCAGATCACTATTTAGTAATGATGAAGAGTAGGCTGAAGTTTAAAGAGACTATACAGGAAGAATCAATTCGTAAAGAAGTAGAACGCCTGAAATTCTCTGAGCGTATATACACTGCGGCAATTAATAGCTCACTAGTCACTTCAGTTGAAGAGAATGAACATATCTAAACAACCGACTCACACAGGCTGGGAAGAAAAACATTGGTATAAAGAAGATAACTGCGAAGAAACCACGGGTAACATCGATCATTGAAATAAGGAAGTAAAAAATGTTGAATGAAGTTCAGGAATACAGAATTACAAGTCACTCACGAATGAAAGAAACGGGAAACGCAGGGAAGGTAAGACGAAATTGCCCCATGAAGAAAGTGAATAAATTTAAAAAGAAATTATTTTTGCGAGGACCAGCCAATCTCATAGAAAAATCAATCTTCCGTGAAATTTAAAGAAAGGCTGATAACATTAAGAGTGCTGTGGCATAGTGTAAAGAAAGGATAGAATCAGGAGTGCAGTTAAAACTTGAGGGGAAGTGGTATCAATTGTTCGACGCTGTTGCATTGCATAATTCTGCCATGCACGGTATATTTTGACCACGGCGGCAGGCGAGCTATTTGCTAACTTAGCACCGATGTCATTACTTTCCTGAGTGAAGAAAAATTACAGATTGTGTTGAAAGAAATGACCAGTTCTAATGTCCAAATGTATGTGAATTCCTAAACGAACCAAACTGCTTAGGTCATCGGTCCCTAGACTTACACACTACTTAAACTAACTTAAACTATGCTATGAACACCATATACACCCGTTCCCGGGGGTGGACTCGAACTCCCTGCTGGAGGGCCGCGCAGTACGTGACATGACGCCCCAAACCGCGCGGCCATTCCGCGCGGCGAAATGACTAGTCTAATGGGTACGAAATACTGACTGAAAGTAAATCGAAGGAAGATGAAAATAATGAGAAGTAGCAGAAAAGAGAAGAGTGAAAAATTAACGTCAGATCCGAGGATCAAGAAGTAGACGAAGTTAAGGAATTCTGCTACTTAGCCTGCAAAATAACCCGTGGTGGATGGAGAACTTGTTGCGGACCGCATCGAACCAGTCAGAAGACCGATAATTTTTTTTAAAAAAAGAATAATGCTAGCCTATGAAGAGCAGCCCATTAGTTCACCTGGGTGGTTAGTTGCTCAACAGCTGCACGTCTGTTCGTCGTTGGTTCAAAACTAGTTCTGAGCACTACAGGACTTGAATTCTGAGGTCATCAGTCACGTAGAACATAGAACTACTTAAGGGGGGTAGGACGTCAAACGGGCCGGCTTGGAGGAGGAGAGTCACCACAGGACATTTTAATTTCTACTGTCTATACTTTCAGAAATAAACTGATAAACCTTTGTCAACATGACCAGGAAGTTCAAAAACGTAGCAAAATACTTTTACATGTGAAATTTCATCATTTTTTCACTTATTACTGGCTGCATTTGTTGCTATAGAGAGATTCTTCGATGAATTTTTCATAGCATACAAACAGTAGTTACAGGTGTATGAAACTCTAGAATTATCCAAATCTATTAAAGAACTGTAAGAAAAATTGAGATTATTAACTATAATACTTGAGCTTCTTCTAAACATGAAGTTTAAAATGTAACAGTCCATTCATTTTTTTATAAATTAAATAACTTCTAGAGTTTCATAGACCTGTAACTATAGTTTGCATGCTGTGCAAAAGTCATCGAAGAATCTCTCTTACTTAGGAAGAAAAGTGTACCTATAGCAACAAATGCAGCCAGTATTATGTGAAAAAACGATGAAATTTCACATGTAAAATAATGTGTTTTGTTACGTTTTTGAGCTTCCACTGCTATGAGTATGAATCCTGTATCCTTCCTGGTCATGCTGCTATAGTTTTATGAAGTTATTTGTAAAAGTATGGACAGTGGAAATTAAAATGTCCTCTGGTGCATCTCCTGCTCCAAGTCGGCCCGTTTGACGTCCTACCCCCCTTATACCTAACTAACCTAAGGACATCACACACATCCATGCTCGAGGCAGGATTCGAACCAGCGACTATAGCGGTCGCGCGGTTCCAGACTCTTTGTTGGAACCTGTCATTTTTGGCTTATGCTGCACAACAGTTGCTTCGCCACCGTTGTCGCACTGCGTCATTCTGCCATGCACGGTATATTTTGACCACGGCCTGCAGGCGATCTACGGTATTTGCTAACTTAGCCGTTACGCATATGCTTCCCCCGTTGGCCCGAATACCAGTGACCATGCCCTTTCGCATGTGAGATAAATTATCCTGCTCCCACATTACAACAAAGACTGCTGTGTTTTGCCGCGTCCCCCTGACACGCTTCATAGATCCTCCAGTGCCAGCACTGCCACCTACCGTCTGTGAGTGGTTATTGTACGTTGACGTCGAACATAGGGAGCGATCACATTGATGTCACTGTACCGTACATATATCTCTGAATTATGATACTTCCTGACTATCCCTTCCCTTGCAGTGTGTTAAGTCTCTCTATCCAGTATTGACTCCCCGTAGGCCAACCCTCTGTTGGTACTTTATTCCATCAATTTACGGTCATGTATAAGGGGTGTTCTTAATTCTTCTTCAGATATTTCGGGTGATAAATTTTCAGCCATTGTCAAGATTGTCGCTAGATTTTTGAGTCCCTTTACGCGCTGAAGTAAGCAAACAAGCGTCAGAGGTAACGCAGCTGTAACTAGTATGTCAGTCACAGAAAAACTTGATGCGTCGTAGGATAAACGAAAATATCGCAGAATCATTGATCTCACAAAGCTTACGAACAATGTGATTGATTGTTCCGGTCACCACATGTTGGGATGCCAGGCAGTGGAGACATACAAGAATTAGATTAGATTTTGTGTATAATAAATTTATTAAAACTGCATAGCTGTGTTTCATTCAAAAATATATTAGTTACTGTATATTAACATTAGCAGTTCCAGTTTGTGGTAATGTATTCACCTGTTTTGACGACCTCGTGGCAAATTATCAGGATATGTCAGATTCAGTTTCCGTTCCACAGACCCAAACAGGAGAAGATTCTCATGGACTTGGCAAAAGTCAGAACTTATGAAATAAAA
Source organism: Schistocerca americana (assembly GCF_021461395.2). Classification (NCBI taxonomy): domain Eukaryota; kingdom Metazoa; phylum Arthropoda; class Insecta; order Orthoptera; family Acrididae; genus Schistocerca; species Schistocerca americana. The sequence continues at coordinate 497,168,856 of NC_060126.1, read as the reverse complement.
AACATAAAACATCTGAATATGATACTCATTATCCTGATCATTTGCCAGGAAATCGTTAATGTAGGTAAATACACAACAGCAAACTGGAACTGCTAATATTAACAGAATTAATATACTTTTGAATGAAACATACTTATACAGTTTTAATAAATTTATTATTCACAAAATACCTATCTTGACTGTTGTGACCAAGTGCTGCCGAAACTGAATTCTAACACACATTTTTACTTAAGCTGATCTAACAGTTCCTGTTAGGTTATTCGTATATAAAGTAGAAGAGCTGCGTATCAAAAAGTCTTTCAAACTCTGCTTAAACTGTGTTTCATTTCAAACCAACTTTTTTATGGTTGCTGGCAATTTATTGAAAACGTGTGTTCCTGAATATTAGACTCATTTTTGGACAAATGTAATTGATTTTAGATCTTTGCGTAGATTGTTCTTATTCCTAGTATTGACACTAGGCATTGAGCTATTGGTTGGAAATAGAGACATATTACTTGCAACAAATTTTATTGAGGAGTACATACACTGAAAAGCAGTGGTTAGAATACAAAGGTCTTTGAACAGGTTTCTACATGTTATTCTTGAATTTAGTCCACAAATGAGTCTCATTACGCACTTTCTCAACTAATAAACTTTTGCACGTTTTAACGAGTTAGCCCAGAAAATAATCCCCTATGACATAATAGAACGAAAGTAAGTGAGGTATGAAAGTTTTTTATATTTATGTCTCCTACATCTGACAATATTTCCTTTGAGGGAACAGATGTGAAATGAGGAGTGTTCTTGACGACTAATTCCAGTGCCATGAGGCTGTGGCCAATATCTTAACTTTCCTGTAAGTCATGGAATGGTCAGTGGAAATACAATGGTCATCTGCCTCAGCTGTTTTGGGCTGTAGCGGGCGAGTGTACCGCCGACATTCAGTCTAACGTCACTGTAGAGCGCATGTCCTATGTAACTCTTTCCACACTCTCAAAAAAAAGCCTGAACTCTACCCGAACAGGCCAGGAAGGCCTAACGGTACCGACCGACCGCCGTGTCATCCTCGGCTCACAGGGTTTGCTGCATGTCGATATACATTCTCAAGAAATTTCATAAATCACCGCCTTTCGTAAAAGCAGATCATCCTTCACAGGTACCAGAAGAGCTGCCGTATTGGCCTGTGGAAGTAAGATCAGACCACTACATGCTTGCAATTTTTGAAGAAATATTTCTCACATGGAGTGGAGAAACCGGGGTCATTACATCTCTTTCTTCTTAATCTTCGTTTGGCTGGTCTGGTGCTTTCGAATGGTTCAAATGGCTCTGAGCACTATGGGACTTAACATCTGAGGTCGTCAGTCCTCTAGAACTTAGAACTACTTAAACCTAACTAACCTAAGGACATCAAACACATCCATGCCCGAGGTAGGATTCGAACCTGCGACCGTAGGGGTCGCGCGGTTCCAGACTAAAGCGCCGAGAACCGCTCGGCCACAACGGCCGGCTCTGGTGCTCTCGTTGGCAGAGCTTTCTTAATATGAATTTTTGTAAATTAGTTCCTATAGAATATTTTTCCAAGTGTACCAGTTAACTCTGAAGGCTGTCAGCGTCGGACACCATACACTGAAGTGCTATGTACACCCATAGTTTGAAAAGGATGTTGCCCGCTAGATACTTGCACGTATAAATCGTTATGGGTGGACCTACATTAAACGCAATGTCCTGAAACCCCATCTTCCTTACATCGACCTATACTTTAACAAGATTAAAAGTTTGATTCAGGTTTGTATGACAGTTCGTACAACATCTTGCAAAAGGCGATATCCTCCAAAATGCGAGAAATTCAGCTTCCAGTCCCTATCTAAAACAAATTTTCATTAGTCACAGCACAGAAATTTCGTACTGTTAACCTCAGATTGTACGTATCCTTGTTATGTCTCAGACAAACAGAAGGAATGAACACATAACTCTGACGGTTGAAGTAGACTCTTTCCACAGTAGTCTCTTGAAATGAACATCATGTAGTAATGTATTTTTTGTACTACCGCCATTGGAAACCATTTTCATATTTAACAATGTTATTTTTCCACTAATTGTATTATATTGGTGGCTAATAACAATTCGACAGCGGGAATTTTGTATCATAATTATTGGTTTTCTGAAAAACCTGCGAGAAACATGGGTTTCTTATTTTGCTCAATAAAAATGCTGTTATGGCTCCTTTGATGAGAAAGCGGGCGATATCCCTCCCCGCCCATCCCCTAACCGAGCTCTCGTCTTTCACTAATGACGTCGTTGTCCTTGTTTTGGCGAGAAGCATGGATCTTAATAATTCTCTTCTGTAGTTGGTGTTTATTTCATGTTGCGCGTAGGCTGCTGTTTATCACCTAAAAGGAACGCCTGTATTAGATCTCGGTCACCCCGTTAAAATAGTGCTCCAAAATTCGGATTTCGCAAACCCATTTCCCAATACCGCTTTTGATTGGTCGTGTAAACGCTCGAAAATCAAGTCTGAGAATCTGGTTTTTACTGCCGGTTTCCCACTTTCACAGTCGATTTTCGCTATCTTCTAAACGCACAACCATTTTTGAGATGTGTTTGGGCTGTGAGGTTGTGGCTTATTTTTAAAAAAAAATGCCGCTTTTTTTTTTTTTTTTTTTTTTTTTTTTTTGCACAGTGAAGGAGTAGAAATATTACACTGCGCATGAAACTGTCTATTTCTAAAATTTAACTGTGGAGAAATAGCAATTGTGCCGACAAAATCAGAAACTGGAACAGCTGATTTAGCCATAGCTGACTGGGCTAGCATATCAGCTTCATGCCCTAACATGTAAACACGACAACATAAAACGGTTTCCGAAATTCGGTTTTCGTTTTCCGGAAGACGTGTCGCATATAAACGTAGTGTATGTCATGAAATCTTCAGTATATTTTCATGATTCAGCATGAAACTACAATGTAAAGAAGAATAGTATACAATAGTTCCAATATGAAAATTGAAATATTTAAGAATATATATGTAGCCACAAATACTAAAGGAGTTTATTATAGCTTAGGACCGCCTCTTGTTATTTTACCAGTATATCGGTACTTTCTTTACGTGTGGAACTAGCTGAGTACCCGGATTTATCAGGTATCATTTTAATCATATTCCCTCCACCTGTCCCTGTCTGTGCCCATTTGCTCCTCCCCTCTCTCTCTGTCAATCTCCTCCTCCTCTCTTATGTACCCATATCCTCCCCCCTCTCTCTCTATCATCCTTCTCCTCTTCCCCTCTCTGTCCATCTCCTCATCACCCCTTCGTACATTGTCTCCTCCCCCTGTCACTGTCCATCTCATCCTCCTCCTCCCCTCTTTGTCCATGATCTTCTCTTTCTCTGTCCAGCTCCTCCTCCTCCTCCTCCTCTTCCTCCTCTCTCTGTCCCTCACCTCTCTTTTCCTTCTCCAACTCCCGCTCTCACTATTTATATCTTCCTCCCTCCATCTGTCCATCTCCTCTTCTGATTTTTTTATTTGTCTATCTACATGATACGATTCGCTGATGACATTGCTATCCTGAGTGAAAGTGAAGAAGAATTAAATGATCTGCTGAACGGAATGAACAGTCTAATGAGTACACAGGTATGGTTTGAGAGTAAATCGGAGAAAGACGAAGGTAATGAGAAGTAGTAGAAATGAGAACAGCGAGAAACTTAACATCAGGATTGATGGTCACGAAGTCAATAAAGTTAAGGAATTCTGCTACCTAGGCAGTAAAATAACCAATGACGGACGGAGCAAGGAGGACATCAAAAGCAAACTCGCTATGGCAAAAAAGGCATTTCTGGCCAAGAGAAGTCTACTAATGTCAAACACCGGCCTTAATTTGAGGAAGAAATTTCTGAGGATGTACGTCTGGAGTACAGCATTGTATGGTAGTGAAACATGGACTGTGGAAAACCGGAACAGAAGAGAATCGAAGCATTTGAGATGTGGTGCTATAGACGAATGTTGAAAATTAGGTGGACTGATAAGGTAGGGAATGAGGAGGTTCTATGTAGAATCGGAGAGGAAAGGAATATGTGGAAAACACTGATAAGGAGAAGGGACAGGATGATAGGACATCTGCTAAGACATGAGGGAATGACTTCCATGGTACTAGAGGGAGCCGTAGAGGGCAAAAACTGTAGAGGAAGCCAGAGATTGGAATACGTCAAGCAAATAATTGAGGTCGTAGGTTGCAAGTGCTACTCTGAGACGAAGAGATTAGCACAGGAAAGAAATTCGTGGCGGGCCGCATCAAACCAGTCAGTAGACTGATGACAAAAAAATAAAAAAAAAAATAAAAAATATCTCCTCTTGTCGTCTCTCTATCCATACCCCCTCTCCCTCTCTCGGACCAGCTCCTCCTCATCCTCTCTCCGTCCATCTCCTCATGCCCTTCCTCTGTCTAGCTCCTCCTACACTTCCATCTGTTTGTCTCTTCCTTTTCCCTCTCTCTGCCCCCTTCTCCTCTTTCCCTTGTCTGTGCATCTCTCCTGTCCCGTCTCTCTGTCCATATCCACTCCCTGTACGTTCGTCCATCACCTCCTTCCGCAATATGTGTCCCTCCCCCCACCCCTCACTATCTGTCCATTTCCTCATTCCCCTCTCTCTTTTTTACGAGTTGCTTCTCCCCCTCTGTCTGTCCAACTCCTCCTCTCCCGTCTCTCCGCCCACGATAATTTCTCACTGCAGATTCGTTTTCACGTATACCAATGTTTGTAGCGACATATCTCCTTAACTATGTGTCGTATAATGAAATAATTTTTTATATACATTAAGCGCCATATGTTGATATTGTCTGCGAAATGTGTTCTGAATACTGTGATAGCAAGGAGCAGTAAACTCAAGCGTAATGAATAATGCGGCATCGGTGTTTATGACGTCATGTCTTCTGATTTATGTGTCGTACAATAACATAATATTGTAGGGACATTCAGTGGCATATGCGAATCCTGCCTGCAAAATATCTCATGAATACAGTTGGTAATGAATAGCGAAAATGTAGTAAGCGATGAACTTTCTTCTCTCATCATTTAGTCGGTGGTGCTAGCGAGAAATCGTTTCGTAAATGTTTGAAATTACGTGCAAAGAGTGTTGCTGTGCTCAAATTCTAAAATACAGCATGAATAAAGTCTTGATATTTGCTCGTTGTGGGCTACATTCTCCCGCTCACCCCTCGATAGGTAGGTGGTTCTTATTCCAACGTTAATTCTTTCCAGACAGTAATTTGTATGTGCACCAAGTTTGCTTGAAATCGGCCCGGTGGCGTAGCTGGAGATTTCGAACGTAAGTACATGAATAAGTACATTCCTTTTTATTATATGTACGGATGTGACCGCTTAGGCTACACCTGTACATGCCGAATGACGAAATATAGACGTCAGTGTGGCATTGGTATATTCACTAACGTCGAACCAAAACAGGACATAGGAGACGAGGTACTGGGAGAAGTGTTGTGGCTTGGCAAGACAGCCAACCACTATGAGAGGAAGCCGAATGGCACGCGTTTTAGCTCACGCAGGCTGGCGTGAGGTCTGGAACAGGTCAAGGAAATGAGACTAGCAAAAAAGGACGTAGCTGTGGAATACTTAACTTTAATCCATAAATGGTGAACATCGCTCTTGACGGTACTTGTTTTACAGCATCAATAGTAACTGGTAAAGGCGCCTTGCTAGGTCGTAGCAAATGACGTAGCTGAAGGCTATGCTAACTATCATCTCGGCAAATGAGAGCGTAATTTGTCAGTGAACCATCGCTAGCAAAGTCGGCTGTACAACTGGGGCGAGTGCTAGGAAGTCTCTCTAGACCTGCCGTGTGGCGGCGCTCGGTCTGCAATCACTGATAGTGGCGACACGCAGGTCCGACGTATACTAACGGACCGCGGCCGATTTAAAGGCTACCACCTTACAAGTGTGGTGTCTGGCGGTGACACCACAAGAAGTATGCCGGCACAGTAGCTCGGCGTGTTCGGTCAGAGAGCCGGTTGGCCTCTGTAATAAATAACTGAGTGGAAGGATCAACCATCGAAGTTGAACAGGATGTCTTGCGACGTCCGCAACGACCAAACACAACGATCAATAACGAACAAAATGCAAAAAAAAAAAAAAAGTTGGTAGAGCACTTGCCGGCGATAGGCAAAGGTCCCGAGTTCGAGTCTCGATCCGGCACACAGTTTTAATCTGCCAGGAAGTTTCAAAACATGAAATAGTTTACATACGTCAAACATCTTTCAACGGTACGCAGGCTGCAACCATTCGTTGTCCACATATAATAAAATCGTAGCGATAACTGTTAACTACCCAGGTAACAAGGCAAACTCTGTATAACGTACCACAAACTCGAAAATACTCTCGAGTGAGGTGGAAATCCTTCAATGAACATAACCAATCTACTTTAACGTTGATAACTTTTGATCATTTGTATGAGACCTGAACTAACTATCGTCTTTTCATTTCTGTCTGAACAAGTTCACATTATTTTTGCGACCTATTATTGCTGTAAAGTTTAATAGCACTGCTGTCAAGCTGTCGGCAAGCACGTTTATATAAAAGAGCCCTGTTTAATAATTTAGGAGCCCTACATTATTAAAAACCACTGGGTTAGAGGATTCCACTGAAATTACAACAGCAAAAGCGATTTTGTTCCCCATCCATCTCCCTGGCGAACTCAGTTCTTTCACAACAGACTTCGTTGCTCTTTCATTTATTCTTACACTTCTTTATTTTGTCTAGTATTTATTTCACTTTACGCTTGGACTACTACTTGCCACTTCATTGGAACGCCTGTATTTGATCTCTGTGTTAGGTCGCCGCAGACTTCTTTCTCATTTTATTTTTCGGAGAAACTTCATTAGTAGCGATTTGTGACTGAAACCTACATTTTCCTTGCTTCCTTAAGAACAGCAAGAAATGTTGTCGCTCCGTTGGTTCTGAAATCTTTCTCACGCTATCTCACAGAGACTATTGATAAAAGAAGTTATATACTGCTTAATTAACACTTTAAAGATTTCTTCACTTATTTTATTTTAGGACTTTGTCATGTGGTTGTACTTTTGTTACTATGTGCTCAGCGTCTCTATCAGCACTTCGCATTTCCATGTACGTAAATACACTTAGCGTGTTATTCTGTATACATCTCTAATGGGCTGTAACGAGGTTGTATACATAACATTTTGTGTCAGAGTGGTCTTGTAAGAAGGGTTTGCACATTTCGTATTCATGCTTGGTTTATTCCATTTTGTTTTCTATCTCGTTTTGACATCACTGATAATATATATTATATCTCGCTAAACTAATATTATAGCTACATGGTATTTTCCGTTATTTTATTATGTTCACCACTTGTATGTCATAACTGTGATGAAATGCGGGTTGTCTTACGTTACAGACACTACACATGATGGGTGTGTAATTGACCGTTATTTATAGAAGAGAAATTTCTTCCTATGGGATACCCCCAACCGTAAAGTCCATTTTGTAAAATTAAAAAACCGCACAGAACTTGTTTGATCCACTATTGCGTTTTGTGTACACGACCGTTTTAAGGAACTTTATGTTCCACTGTCTGGTGTAAACTGTAATAATGAAAATATTGTTTTACACGAAAACGGGAAGGGAGGAAACCCTCAAGTCTGAAACGTCAGACAAGGAACTATGCAGCACAATTTCTAAAGTGAATTAAAATAGATTAAAGTAGAGAACAGGATGTCACTTACAGACAAAATCACTTAAACAACTGTGGGTATCCTCACTTCATTGTTGTCATGGAACGAAAGTTTCCGTCCCAAAAGGATGAAAGGAACTTAAAATATTCGAAAAAAAAACTGACATTGCGACCAGACACTCAGAGTCATCAGAATCTCGAAACATGTAAACTGCAATGCTAAAGATGGGAGGGCAACAGATATCAAATATTGCATGGAATTACTTACATGAATTCCTTAAAAAACGTTCCCCGAGCTGCGCGACAGGGAACACACAAGCCATGGCGCAAGTATGGTATAAAAGGATATGAGATTGGCGAACTGTTTCAAGTGGAAAAGCGGGAAGTAATAGAATTTTAGAAATTTCAGCCGCATAGTTCCTCATATGACATTTCAGACTTGAGGATCCCATCCCTTTATCGTGTAATTGGATCAAACTTGTAATTAATGAATTATGGTGGCCCTTTCTAGTGGTATTTTCTCTTGCCATATCAGATTTGAAGATGGCTGGATAATCAGCAGAAACAACTAATCACTTAAAGTTGTGTAATTATGATCTTGACAACTAAAAATTTTAATTAAAATATTTTAACCGTTTTAATAATTTTTTAGATCGCTTACCACCACCATGGCTACGGCAATAATTAACAATAATATGCCTTGTCAAGTAAATGGAGACTGTAATTAAGACAGAAACAAGCCAAAGAATAACTGAAAATTTGCTTTAATAAGAAATGTATAGAATTAGGCACCATATCGAAATATTCTTTAGTCAAGATAATAAATCCACAATAGGCTGAGTCGTCAAAACGAAAAGTGAACTGTTTTGGTTGATATTACAAATTCGGGAATGGTACAAAAAGCAGAACATGAACAAACGAGTCAAAAGATTTATTTGTTGAACCATTTGGCAAACGCCATGAAAAGAAAATGGCCAATTTGAGTTGTGAATATAATATGATGAGTGAATTAGTATCCTACTAAAGACAACCATTTTACGATATACCGGTTAACATAAATAAAATTCGAGACCGGATGACGGCTATTTTACATAGTATTAATGTCGCTCTCCAACGTCCGATTCGTCAATCAGCAAGGTGAGCGTAACCAGGAACACGTCCGAAGATGTACAGTGCAGCTGTGGACGAAACGTCAAGAACTGAAAAGTTTCTTTGGCCACGGTCATACAACACTGAATATGTACCAGGAACTATGACGTTTGGTCGTGAAAGCCTTCACTGCACAGCTCAACAGACACCAGCATGCAGAACGACGAGCAAGCATTGCTAGAAAAGGGTTTGCAGTTACTTGTTATTAGGAAGTTGCTGAGAAAGCTGAGAATTTTGCACAGTCGTTTCAAATGTAGTCACTGCCCCGCTGATGAACAGAAATTATGCGAAACGAAAGCAGCTGTCAATAGGTCAATGAGAGATTCTTTTAACAAATTTGAAAGTAATATTTTATCTGCAGTTTTTAAAAATAACCCCAAAAAATTTTGGTCGTGCATAAAATCTATGTATGCTACAAATACTTCAATACCTTCTCTTGTTGACAGTACGGGTAATGTAACGCATGATGATAAACAGAAGGCCGAAATCCTAAACCTAGCTTTCAAAAACTCGTGTATGGTAAGGACTGCAGCACCATTCCCCCTTTCAGTTATCGAACAAACTGAAGGATGGCTGACGTAGTGTTTAGTGTATCTGGGATTGCAAAACAGACAAGATCCTTAGACGCCAGGAAGGCATCTGGCCCAGACGGTATCCCTGTGAGATCATATGTTGACTATGCTACAAATATAGCGCCATTCTTATCGACAAACTGCCTACTGGCTTCAGTCTCGGGTTCTTCGGCCGATGTTCATCTAATGATTCTACTGACGTTTCGCCAGCGCGAATGGCTGGCATTGTCAAAGCTTCACCCTCCATTGCCGGTGGTGAACTGGAGCCGAGCTCGCGGCCGCAAACTACGAGGCCTGTTCAGAAAGTAAGTTCCGATTGATTGCCAAATTGAAACCACAGTGAACATCAGAAATGTTTTACTTGTAACAATTAGCTACACCTTTCAGCTACTTCTCTACGTAGTCGCCGTTCTGACTTAGACTTTTGTCATAGCGTTGTACCAACTTTTCAATAGCCTCATCATAGAAGGCAGCCGCCAGTGCTTTCCGCCAATTCTCCACGCTGGCCTACACCTCGTTGTCCGTGTCGAAATGTTGTCTTCAAAGACAGCGGTTCATGTGACCAGAGATGAAACTCAGGGGGAGACAATTGCGGACTGTATTGTGGGTAATCTAACATTTCCATTTGAAAACGATGCAGGAGCATCTTCATTGCCCCTGCAGAATGCGGCTGAGAATTGTCGTGAAGACGAAACAGCACGACAGTTATGTAATGTTAGCTGCATAGCTTCAGGCGAAATTTCTCACCAGGCCCTCGTACTTGGCGGCAGACACTATTTTCTAGACATCTTTACGCACTCACTGCGAGCTCAGAAATGAGAAGAGCGACGTGATGCTAACTGGGGTTATACTAGAGACACTACCCAACACATCTGTGCAAAGCTTTATCGGATTTTCATAGTCGTTTCCATTTCGCGACCGATCGGAGCTTACTTTCTGAACGCCCCTCGTATATGTGCCTGACGCGCCAACGTCCGAGGGCTTCTCCGCGGTCAATTCCGTTGCGGTTCTCCTCTTGCTACCTGCGACGGCCGTTCGCTACAGTACGGGAAGCCAGGATCCGTTTACCTTAAGGCTTTCCTCTTTCTTGTTGAAGCTATTTGCGTGTTTTTGTATTTCTACTGAACAAACACGCGTGATAGTGCTTCTCTACAGCCAGAACTTCCGTGTCGGCGAATTTTATTACGTGGTCGGTCTCATTCAGTGCGTGCTCTGCCACGGCCGATTTCTCCACCTGTCCCAGTCTGCAATGTCGCTTATGTTCTTTTGATCCTGGTGTTGATTGATCGTCCAGTCAATTCGACATAAACATTTCCCCATGTACATGGTATACGGTGTATTCCCGAAATTGCAACTGGGTCCCTTTTCTCCTTTGCCGATCTAAGACAACCTTTGATCTTCCTTGTCGGTTTGAAAATCGTCTTTACGCCGTGTTAGTGCAATATACGGCCGATTCTGTCCGTCACTCTGGGAATGTATGGCAGAAAGTCGTACCCGACATTTCTTTTTCTGATTCCTTACTTCGCCGAGTGTTTGGCTCTGTTGTACTTCCAATATAAGTTGTGGAGTACCCGTTGCTCCTCACAAGGGAACCTCCCCATCGTACCCCCCTCAGATTTAGTTATAAGTTGGCACAGTGGATAGGCCTTGAAAAACTGAACACAGATCAGTTGAGAAAACAGGAAGAAGTTGTGTGGGACTGTGAAAAAATAAGCAAAATATACAAACTGAGTAGTTCATGGCAGCATAGGCAACATCAAGGACACTGGGACCGCAGGAGCGCCGTGGTCTCGTGGTAACGTGAGCAGATGCGGAACGAAAGGTGCTTGGTTCAAATCTTCCATCGAGTGAAAACTTTAATTTTTTATTTTCAGTTTATGTGACAAACTCTTACGTTTTCATCACTTTTTTGGGAGTGATTATCACATCCACAAGAAAACCTAAATCGGGCAAGGTAGAAGAATCTATTTACCCATTCGCCAAGTGTACAAGTTAGGTGGGTCGACAACATATTCCTGTCATGTGACGCACATGCCGTCACCAGTGTCGTATAGAATATATCAGATGTGTTTTCTTGTGGAGGAATCGGTTGATTTATGACCTTGCGATCAAATGTTTTCGGTTCCGATTGGAGAGGCACGTCCTTTCGCCTACTAATCGCACGGTTCTGCGATGCGGTCGCAAAACACAGACAGTAAACTGATTACAGTGAACAGAGACGTCAGTGAGCGAACGGACAGATAATAACTATGCAAAACTAAAGAAAGTAAAATTTTCACTCGTGGGAAGACTTGAACCAAGGACCTCTCTTTCTGCAGCTGCTCACGCTTCCACGGGACCACGCCGCTGCTGAGCTCACGTTCTCCTTGATGTTGTTTATGTGGCCCATGGACTACTCAGTTTGTATATATTGCTTATTTTTTCACAGTTCCACACAACTTCTTCCTGTTTTCTCAATTGATCTGTGTTCAGTTTATCAAGGCCTATCCACTGTGCCAAGTTATAACTAAATCTGAGTGGGGTGCGATGGGGTGGTTCCCTTGTCAGAACACTTTCCAGGTGTTGCATTTCGCGTCTGAGGTGAAGCGGCTCACATATTCGTGCTGCTTGCATCACGTGCGTATTAAGCATGCCTCTTATCTGGCTCCGGTGGCGGTTTGATAGTTTGTGCAGGTATCAGTCCGTGTGTGTCGGTTTTCGATATACGCTGTGTCTCAGGCTTCCGCCATCCCTTGTGACCAGTACATCTAGAAATAGTAGTTTTTTGTCCGTTTCTACTTACATGGTAAATGTTATGTTGGCATGGAGGCTGTACAAGTGTCTTGGGAAGTCACCGAGCTGTTCTTCACCATGGCTCCACACAAAGAAAGTATCATCGGCGTACCAGTACCACATCTTAGGCTTTCAAGTCGCCAAGTTCAGTGCCTGTGCTTCAAATTGTTCCATGGAGAAGTTGGCCCCCACTGGACTAAGAGGACTACCCATGGCGACGCCTTCCAGCTGATCGCAGAAACCGCCATTCCACGTGAAATAGCTCGTGGTGAGACATGCATGGAAGAGCTTTGTGCTGTCTTGCGGCAAAATATAACCGATGTGCTCCAGAGCGTCACTGCGTGGCACTTTCGTAAACAAAGAAACAACATCGAAGCTGACAAGGATGTCGTTTCGTGTAAGTATCAGTTTCTTCAGCTTCTTAATGGAATGTTCTGAGTCCTTTATGTATAAGTCGGTCTTCCCCCCGTATAGCTGGACAAGAGAGGCCAAGTGTTTTGCTTCTTTATATGTCGGTGAGCCAGGAGCGCTAACAATCGGTCTTAGTGGAACGTTATTCCCATTCATCTTGGGTAATCCATACAGCCGAGGTGGTAGGGCTTCTGTGTTGCGCAGGTTTCTCTGTATGTCCGTCGGCAGAGAAGACGCCTTGATTAATTGATTGGTATTCCGTGTGATACGCTGCGTCGGATCTGTGCTTAGTTTTCAGTACGTCGTGGGATCTAATAGGTCTCGGATCTTTTGCTCATAATCGTCGGTCTTCATTACGACAGTCGCATTCCCCTTATCGGCAGGCAGTACCAATATACTCTTGTCGCCGTTGGGATTCTTAATGGCTTGTAGCTCTTCTTTCTTCAGGTTCCAAGCTGGTGGTTTTGCTCGGCGCAGTATCCTGGCTGTTTCAGTGCGTATTTCCTCTGCCCTTTCACAAGGAAGGGTCCAAATGGCCGCTTCGGTGTTGGCAATGATGTCCACCATAGGTATAGTTCTCGGTATGACAGCGAATTTCCCTCCTTTTCGAAGAACCGACACTTTCTCTTCGGTCAATAGTCGTTCAGTGAGGTTGCCCACTGTGTGTGACATGTCGGGAATCGCCTTGTCGATCTGCTTCCGGCATCTTTCAAACTTTTTCTTCTGTCGCTCGGCGAAGCGCTCGAGTTCGTTCTGCATGCTCCTGTGAGTGATGCGGTCGATCTTGTCCCAGTCGCCTCGATGCATTCTGCTACTTAGTTGATAGAAAATGTCCAAAAGTTCTTGCCAAGTCTCTCCGTGTTGTATGAATTCGCTCACGAAGAAAAGCTCCTTCCATTCTGTCGTAGATACAGTGTGCTTGGGCGATGCTGAATAGGCGCTTACATTTCAATAACTTCGGTGTAGCACCTTCATCCCGGCACCGTGACAGAAAGACGAGAGAGGACATCAGTCGCCCTTTCTTCTTCCGTGGTTGGTGATATCCTGGGTACCCACAGTGCTAACATACTGACGTGTTGTCCTCTGCGCGCAAAATATCTTTTCTTCTGCGATATTTCATACTTGACTGAAGAGTTGGCTGTATCTGTGTTGGTCGGTAGCTGAGTTATTGTTTGACAGCTGCAGCACGTAATAGTTGGCCGGGTTAATTCATCAGACGCGTTCAACAAGTGGTGCATACCGGTGCTACAGATCGATACACCTCTTAATCGACATTTCTTGTCAGCTTCTAACGTATTAGGTCGACATTCGCAGCTGCTATCTCTTGCGTACTCAGCCCAACATTTCTGTCAAGCATGAACCGCAGTATATCTTCTATTACTACCTGGCATATGAGAGACGCGAGGTGATGGTAGTCTTCCAGAACTGCCACAGGGACCACGTTCGGGAGCCGGCGACACCTCTTCCGTCTGACTCTTTTTCGTTTCATCTGTCAAAGCGCTGGCGACATTTCAGGACGTCCTCTGTCGCTGTGTCATCATTTAGCAAAAGAGCTCGGTAAATGTCTTCTGCGAGTCCGTTCACCAAGTGTGAGATTTGGTCAGACTCTGCCATGTTCAGATTGACTATGGGGCTTAGGATCAGAAGTTTCTCATGTAAGACTGCGTTTAATGATTACAAATAATCCGCCTCTATTGAAAATAGAAACCGGATGTTGACCTAAGTTTCGGCGCGGATAACCACGCCTTCTTCGGAACGCACTAAAACTACAAACTGCCTCTTTAGTGTGTTCCGAAGAAGGCGTGGTTATCCGCGCCGAAAGCAAGGTCAACATCCGGTTTGTATTTGCAATCGAGGTGGATTCTTTATAATCATTAAATTATTCACGATTGCTGACGCACTGCAATGTTAAAAGTTCCTAAGATTGCGTTGTTTCTGTTGTGACAGTAGGTCCTGTTTTCCAGTTCTTCTACTGCTAAGCAGGATTGTTGCTTAATGGTACCAAATTTTTTCTTCTGCTCGGCTTGGAATTTGTCCCATCTGTCGAGCCTCTCTACATTGTTCTCTAACCACTGCTGAGCTATGCAGTCCGAAATAAATGTATACTTTGACCAAAAACGTCATATCAGTCCACGTGTGGCGACTCGGTCGAATCTTCCACTTATCTCTTCAATATTCTGACTTTTCGATCGATGTAGTGCTTGCACTCCTATCCCAGTCCACATAGGCGACAATTGTTTTGTTCCCTAATTGGAGCCACGGTGACGTTGACATTCTGAAGTAATCGGGGTCTTCAAACAATGTCACGTCGTAACCACAATCAACTCCAAAACTGAAAATAGGGTCGTCAGTAGAGAACAGCACTTAGCACTGAAAGCACGTTTATTATAGACATCTCTATACGGTAACAACAGACATCGAATACTTCAAAATAAGTAAATACTGTGAACATAAGAAAAGTCGAGAACCTTCTGGAAGTGACAAATACTAAATAGCAAATATTTTCAGGTGCCCGGAACTGAACTGTCAAATCACAACACGCCATCTGGTACTTCACTCTGCATTCAGAACAGCTCGTGGTAATATTGCTTTTCGTGCGGCACTGATACTTCTTTCGAACATAACAGAACAACAATACGGTGTGGGTAAGTTCGGATATAATTTTCTTCTTGATTCGATTCATGTATTTTCTCTTATAGGGAACACCAGAAAATTATATCAACTACCTGAATAGAGTTTCAATACAATTCTTGTCTTCATTGCTCAAAATATTGATATTCTCTAATCGGCTGAAAACGTAGATATAAGGCACTGTTTCTGGTTTCTGAGGACGGTCATTGTAAATCCTTCCCGAGATGTACCCTTAGTCGACGGGACGTTATACTTTAATCCTCCCTCCTTTTTAACGAGTGAAAGAACCTCAGCAAAAACGTGTAGACAATAGCAGCGTTTTACTATACCAGACGTATCCAGCACTAAATCATTAGTTTATGGTCTATCTGCAAATATGTCAGCAGTTATTTGTAGCAGTAAAACACGAAACAAGTGGATAGAGCTCTAATTTTACCGCGCACTTTGTCACGGGTCGTTGTGGCCAGTCGATTTGCGTTATTTCTGTCGTAATTTACAGCCCTCTATTTTGTGCCCAATTAACTCATTAGCTGCTTTTTGAAACAACTGATACACACACTTTTAAGCAGTTCATTAGCTCGTTTCCACCACCATCCCAGTAACCCACTTTTGCATCTCCTGCCTTTGAGTCTTTGACTATATTTGTTAGAAAAGGTTCATTGGTCGCGCATAATTGATTTATGTCAGTAGCGAGTACTAGGGCTCGGGTATAATGAACTCTTCACCTCTGTTACTTCCTTTATTGTGTTATCATATTATAAACGGGACTTTTTGTCTTCGAAAGCATGTGTGTAGTATCTGTTCGGAATACACTTGTTTGCATACAGTCATGCATTCAACCGTTCAACTGTGTGTGATATCTTTTTGGACTTAACTGCTAAGTCCCCAGTCCCCAAGTTTACACACTACTTAACCTAAATTATCCTAAGGACAAACACACACACACACCCATGCCCGAAGCGTAAGTTTTGTGACGAGAGCGCCAATGGGCGCTGTCAGAAACTGATAATGGCTTAGCTGAGTGAAAACTCATTGCCCGATAGACACCTGCAGTGTTAAATACACAGGACCGGAACGGATTTTAAGGAGCCTAGACACGTGCTGCGTAAAGGGAGACCATCCACACTTCCGTAACCAACAGACGCGATCTTGCGATGAACAGCCACTCGCTCATTGGCTCTGACCATAGCACAACCCGTGTGTGGAACTTCATTTGTTCCATGACTCTTTATATACTCACTGAGCGTGGAAGCGAAGGTAGCACAGTGGACTCATACACTGCAGGACGGCGGTACAAATCCCCGTCCGGCCATCCAAATTTCGGATTTCCGCGAGTTCTGCAAATCACTTTCGGCAAACGCCGAGATTGTTCTTTCGAAAGGGCACTGTCGACTTCCTTTCCCATCTACCCGAACCCAAGTATCTGTTTCGCGACTCATGGCCTCACTGTCGACGGGTAACTCTAATCTTTCTTCCTTCTTTTGTGTCAGCAGTTGCCGGCCAGAGTGGACGAGCGGTTCTAGGCGCTTCAGTCTGGAACCGCGCGACCGCTACGGTCGCAGGTTCGAATCCTGCCTCGGGCATGGATGTGTGTGATGTCCTTAGGTTAGTTAGGTTTAAGTAGTTCTAAGTTCTAGGGGACTCATGACCTCAGACGTTAAGTCCCATAGTGCTCAGAGCCATTTGAACCATTTTTTTAGCCAGCAGTTCGAAACCTGCGGGGGCTCGCATACCTAGGGTTGGGCAGACAGCTCGTAAGAAAGCTGAATCATTCAGGCAGACAAGTGTAGGAGTGTATGTTCTTGTTAACGTTGGCGAGTGCACTTTTGTGGCGTTTGCAGCATAAGCTTTGCGTCGAGTGTCGCCAACGGATTGCATGTTGTTGTTGTGGTCTTCAGTCCTGAGACTGGTTTGATGCAGCTCTCCATGCTACTCTATCCTGTGCAAGCTTTTTCATCTCCCAGTACCTACTGCAACCTACATCCTTCTGAATCTGCTTAGTGTATTCATCTCTTGGCCTCCCTCTACGATTTTTACCCTCTACGCTGCCCTCCAATACTAAATTGGTGATCCCTTGATGCCTCAGAACATGTCCTACCAACCGATCCCTTCTTCTGGTCAAGTTGTGCCACAAACTTCTCTTCTCCCCAATCCTATTCAATACTTCCTCATTAGTTATGTGATCTACCCATCTAATCTTCATATTGTCATGTTAGTATAGCATACACAACACGTTCTTGAGTTTGAGCTCTGCGCTCGTAACTCAGTGTTATGTCCGTTATGTTCTGTAGATATAAATAGTATTTTTATTGGTTCCGTACATCGAGTGAAAATGTCTGATAAAAGAATAGTATAATGAAGGCTATGCTGTGAACCCTGCTCGGAAAGTGAGGTCCGACAGGTTGCGAATTTGAAAAGACGGTGAAAATTCGATGAAGCTTTTCATAGCTGTGTTGGACATCGTCTCTGCTAAGCCTGTCGATTACGTCACGTCGCTCTTTTCAGTTCTGAGCACACAGTGAGTACGTAAAGATGACTAGAACAGTAGTATCTCCCGCTAGTTACGGGTGCCCGCTGCTAGATTTCGCCTGATATCGTGCGACCCCACACAACGTACCTGTCATGCATTTTCTACTTCGTAACATTTCTCAGCCGCACACGGCGAAGGGTAATGAGGACGATCCTGTAGCATTTGTATGGAAGTGTTTGATCACCGATCATACAGCCCAGGTTAGGCTCCTTCTGATGTTCATCTCGGCTCACGTGAACCGTTGGCTGTGAAGACAACATTTTTGCACAGACAACTAACTGCAGACCAGCGTAGAAAGCGACGGAAAGCACAGGCGGCTGCCTTCTACGACGAGGGTACTGGAACGTTTGTAAAACGGTACGAAAAATGTCTAATTCTGGAGTGGCGACTATGTAGAGAAGTAACTGGAAGATGTAGCAAACTGCTGCAAATAAAACATTTTTGATTTACATTGTGGTTACCATTTCCCGACCGATAGGACCTTGCTTTCCGAATAGTCCTCACAAGTAGGGATTCACGTTTACTGAAAAAGACCATTTCTAACTGCCACAGTGTGCTGTGTGTCATGATGTCCTCAATAACGACTTATTGCGGCCTGTGCATGTGGAACGTCATCTAGGAGCAGCTCACACGTCGTTGAAAAGTAAATAATAAGAAGTTTTGTTGGAAAAAGAATTATTTAAATCGCCGGAAAATGGACTACACTCGGATATTTCAGAAGGAAAATGAAGAAGTTGTTGAAGCAACATACGAAATATGTCTCTTAATAGCAAAAAACAAAAGAATGTCATATTATTTGTGGGACATTACTCAAACCCTCCGTTCTTAAAGAAGCCAGAATTCTTTTTGAAGGTTCAAAATGGTTCAAATGGCTCTGAGCACTATGCAACTTAACTTGTGAGGTCATCAGTCCCCTAGAACTTAGAACTAATTAAACCTAACTAACCTAAGGACATCACACACATCCATGCCTGAGGCAGGATTCGAACCTGCGACCGTAGCGGTCGCTCGGTTCGAGACTGTAGCGCCTAGAACCGCACGGCCACCCCGGCCGGCCTTTTTGGAGGAAGGAATCAGCAAAAAATGGACAAGATACCTCTTTCAAACAACAGTAAGCAAAGGATCAGAGAAATGGTCCTGAATGTGAAATACCAGCTAGTTAAAAGGCTGAAAATATACAAAACTCTCAGTTAATAGTTTCCAGTCGATCTGTGGACGAGACTAAAATAAGGGAAGAGCCATTGTTTTCTTAAACCATGCTGAGATAACCACTGGGTTCTAACGTATTTTCTGCAGTTAATGTAGTTGTTGTTGAATATGGTTTGTCTTGAAATAGAGTTATAGGAGTTTGTACAGAAGGAGCATCATGTTAAGTTCACGTTTTGGCTTCCTAAATACAGCAAAATACTACCATGTCCTTTGAAAAAGCATTGTTTTGTATTATTCAACATTTTATAACCCTCCTTCACTTTCAGAATACCGTTATTGTCAAATACTGTTTTTCAATAGACGTAAAGGAAGCACATTGAAAAAATAAGTAAATAAAAATAGGAGTGCATGATATTATGAGGTTGGAAAGTGGGGCAACATATAGAATAAGTTAGGAACCACTACTTTGTGTAATAATTGTACTAGATAGTTACGCTCCAGCAGTCCCCTTGCTACAGCGAGCTTTTAGGGAGACAATGCCAGAACTTCAAATCCTCTACAATTTTTTACCAAGTCACACACTGTCTTGCCCCACGGTCAGGGCTTCCCCTATTTTGCTGAAAAGAACAGGGGCTCCACAAGGAGCTGGCTCTCCAGATATGTACTATCTGTGGAAAAAAAAGAAAAAATAAATACAGATCATGAAGGATCGAAGGAGTCAGAGCTCCCTGAGCATCGAATAGACCACTATATAATGCATGTAATTAACGAAAAATAACGTCACAAACAGAACATGTGGCACAATGCCGGCCATATGCTGTATCACATGGATGTGATATGGAGGAGTGCATCATTAACATACCATTTTAGAGTCCTCACACCAAGAAAAAACTACTATCTAGAACTAGAAACTGCACCTGCACCGCCCCCCCCCCCCCCAAGGGTACTAGGCATTGCAGTGACGCTTACTGCCCTGTTACTCAGACGGTAACATAATGCACATAACAAGAACGTAAACTCTGCAAAACAACAGGTGTGCAAGAACTATCATGAACACCGGCCTGCCAGAATCTGTGGATAAGCAAAGTAAGCAAATGTAAATTTAACTGCAGATAATAGCCGCAGATCAGCCAAAAATGTTTCTTTACCCCCATGAAATGATTAGGATACTTGATAAAACTGAACTGTTGTGCACTAAGGAAACACGTAACAAAATGCGTGAGCTCATCACTGAGCTGTCCCCTAATGTTTAAGGCGGAAACACTTGGGTACACGATATACGAACTCGTACAAAGAAACACTGGAACTATTAACTCCGAAATTATAGAAACTGAACGGGGTAATACAAGTTTCATTCATATAAAATCGGAGTTTATGAAAACTACAAGTAAACAGGAATTCTACTGGAGATTAACAAACTGGAATGATTTCATACAAAATCTAGCATATTGTTTAACAGGATCACCGCCAGCGTGATCCTGGAAAGAGCAGCGTTTGATCCGTTCACGTATTGGTCACGTGAATGTTATCAGCAAGCCGTGAACGTAATTTTCATCCAATAATAAAAGGAAAAGTGTAAGAAATACCGATCACACAACTGTATTATTTAACGAAAAGGAAAACAAGAAAAGTAATTAGCGGAGAAATAAATTTCCTCTGATTTAAACCAAAGGCCGATTCGGAGACATGAGTAATCACCGAGCACTAAGATGCGCGTGATATCAAAAAAGGAAAAAAAACATCGCGAGTGCCTGAGGAACCAAGTGTCTTTGCAACACAGCTCGAAACTACTCGAAGTCAGACGTGACACACGTACTTCACTGCAGCGTCTCCTGAATTACCTGGTTCGCACTGCCTTAGCGGTCTTACTTTGGGCGCAGTCTTGCTGGTTGCTGAGCGTGGGTGGTTTGAGGCGTGGAACTGTGACTGAAGAACACGGAGCTCGTCTCCTCCTCCGAACGTAAATACCGGAAGTGTTGCGAGACCAGTGAATATCACGTGAAACTTAAAGTTTCGAATCACACTAATATTAAACACCAATTGGAGCCAGATTAAGAGCGACACGGTCGCCATATAAGAGAAAAGGGATGTAAACTAATGTTTGTTCCATTATCAGACTAATGCCTAATGCAAATGTGACGGTTTGGTTTTAAATTAATATCCATTCATCCTTATGAATGTGCAAAGGCTACGAAGTTTTAGTATGATATTTAAAATATGCCGGTCAGTCAGAAGATTATGACACCTGCCTAATAGCCGGTATGTCCAACTTTTGATACGGTTAACGACGTCCACGCGTCATGACATGGAAGCAATGAAGCCTGGACAGATCGCCCGAGGACATTGGCACCACGTCTGCACACGCGATTCACCTGGTTCACGTAAATTCCGGGTAGGGCCGATGAACTCCGAAGCCATGTTCAATTTCATTCCAGATATATTCGATTAGGCTCAGACCTGGAGAGTTGGGGTGCCAGGACATTAATTGGAGCTCGTCACTGTGTTCCTGGAACCACTCCTGCACACTCCTAGCCTTGTGACATGACGTATAATTTTGCTGGAAATTACCACTGCCGTTGGGAAACATGATCGTCATCAAATGGTGTAAGTGGTTTGAAACCAGTGTACGATACACCTTGGCCGTCTTGATGCCTGGCACTAGCTCCACTGAAACCATGGATGGCCACGTGATTGCTCCTCAGAGCTTAATGATGCCGCCACCAGCTTTTCTTCGTCTTGCAGTACAGGTGTCAAGGAGCCGTTCCCCTGGAAGATGACGGATTCGCACCCTGCCATCGGCATCATGAAGAAGGATCGGCACTCGTCAGACCATGCAATGCTCTGCCATTACGCCAACATCCAGTGCTGAAGGTCATGGGCCTATTTATGTCTTAGCGGCCGATGCTGTGATGTTAACGTTGGGATATGCATGGGCTGTAGGCTGCGGAGGTCCATCCTGAGGAGTGTTGGTTGCACCGCGTGCTCAGACTCACCAGTACTTTGCCCAGAATTAAAGACTTACGTCATTTCCGCCACAGTTCGCCGGCTGCTCTGTTTTACCACCTTGTCCAGACTTCGACGTCCGACATCTGTAATGAGAAGTGACCGCTCAACCTCACGATGTGCGGACCTGGTTTCATCTTCACCACAGTACTCCTCGGACATCCGACAAGCGGTACCATTTCCGAAATGCTCCAGCCGAGTCTGCGGACCATCAAAATCTGCCCTCGGTCAAATTCAGATAGATTGCGCACCTTTCCCATTCTACACACGACAGCATGCTCACTGACGCTACATGCACTGTGTGTGTGTTTGCTAGCAATCATTCTTCGTCAGGTGACGCTGCTATCGCCTGGACGGGTATATGGTGATACTAGGTCTGTGGTCGTAATGTTCTGGCTTATCAGTGTAGAAGTGTATGTAGATTTTTGTGACTGTTTGGGAACATGCTACTATTCCCGCTGTTGTGATCTATTATACCGCATATTGGATATTTCAATAATTGCGACAGATGATGAACAAGAGTACCATCAAATCATTATAGCTTAGCAAACATTAAAAACTGAACGCATAATTCAAGTGCGGGAAGTTATTTTCTCGAAGTACTAGTATTCATTACATATGGCTCTGAGCACTATGGGACTTAACATCTGAGGTCATCAATCCTCAAGAACTTAGAACTACTTAAACCTAACTAACATAGGGACACCACACACATCCATACACTACTGGCCATTAAAATTCCTACACCAAAAAACTGACATGTGATTACATTTTCACGCAATTTGGGTGCATAGATCCTGAGAAATCAGTACCCATAACAACCACCTCTGGCCCTAATAACGGCCTTGATACGCCTGGGCATTGAGTCAAACAGAGCTTGGATGGCGCGTACGGGTAAAACTGCCCTTGCAACTTCAACACAATACCACAGTTCATCAGGATTAGTCACTGGTGTAATGTGACGAGCCAGTTGCTCGGCCACCATTGACCAGACGTTTTCAGTTGGTGAGAGATCTGGAGAATGTGCTGGCCAGGACAGCAGTCGAACAATTTCTGTGTCCAGACAGGCCCTTACAGGACCTGCAACATGCGGTCGTGCATTATCCTGCTGAAATATAGGGTTTCGCAGGGATCGAATGAAGGGTAGAGCCACGGGTCGTAACACATCTGAAATGTAACGTCCCATGTTCAAAGTGCCGTCATTGCGAACAGGAGGAGACCGAGACGTGTAATGAATGGCACCCCATACCATCACGCTGGGTGATACGCCAGTATGGCAATGACGAATACACGCTCCCAATGTGCGTTCACCGCGATGTCGCCAAACACGGATGCGACCGTCATGATGTTGTAAACAGAACCTGGATTCATCCGAAAAAATGACGTTTTGCCATTTATGCACCCAGGTTCGTCGTTGAGTACACCATCGCAGGCACTCCTGTCTGTGGTGCAGCGTCAAGGGTAACCGCAGCCATGGTCTCAGAGCTGATAGTCCATGCTGCTGCAAACTGCGTCGAACTGTTCGTGCAGATGGTTATTGTCTTGCAAACGTCCCCATCTGTTGACTCATGGATGGAGACGTGGCTGCACGTTCCGTTACAGCCATGCGGATAAGATGCCTGTCATCTCGACTGCTAGTGATACGAGGCCGTTGGGATCCAGCACGGCGTTCCGTATTACCCTCCTGAGCCCACCGATTCCATATTCTGCTAACAGTCATTGGACCCCGATCAACGCGAGCAGCAATATCGCGATACGATAAACCGCAATCGCGATAGGCTACAATCCGATCTTTATCAAAGTCTGAAACGTGATGGTACGCATTTCCCCTCCTTGCCCGAGGCATCACAACAACGTTTCACCAGGCAACGCCGGCCAACTGCTGTTTCTGTATGAGAAATCGGTTGGAAACTTTCCTCGGGTGAGCACGTTGTAGGTGTCGCCACCGGCGCTAACCTTGTGTGAATGCTCTGAAAAGCTAATCATTTGCATATCAATCTTCTTCCTGTCAGTTAAACTTCGTGTCTGTATCACGTCATCTTCGTGGTGTAGCAATTTTAATGGCCAGTACTGTATTTCAATTTTCGTTAGGACCTTCGCTGAAGAGGGGGTAGCAAGTGGTGCACATGACTATGACTGCCTATTTTGATGTAATCATGTGTTCAGAAACAACACCACGTTACTGAGCTGGGGCGAGGAAAATTTTCTGTTATATGGAGGGAAAATTTTTGCGTCGATATCTGACCAATGGGCATTAAAATATCAACCTTTCCTAGATACATCAGTTTGAACCGTGTGTTTTACGTAACGTACTTCATTGTAGGCGAATGAAATAGTTACGAGAGGGCACAATAAACATTAACTAACACTATGCTATTCCACACAGGTGGCCATGTTGCGGTAGCTAACAGAAATGCAAAAATACAGACACACAAGATTATTCCAGCCCTATCTTACACTCACCCACTACCGTATGGTCATTTACTCGTCTACCATACATTCTCAGACCGAAACTGCACTTTACCAATCTGGCGGTTGCTCCAACCGATCACATCGCGGGAAAGCAAGTACACAAAGGAAACATATAATCAATTTTACAAAATCCCCCAAAATATTACTGTAAAAGAAAGACCACATTATAATACATTATATGAGTTAACATCTGTTAAGCAGAGGGTAATAATACGACATTTAGCTTACGGCCCATGGTGCGTGTCCTGACCAAGGCAGAAACACGAAGTTCCTACTGAAATTTGACCAAATTGTCAAAATAATATCTCTTATTAGGGTTTTTGAGGTAATCTCACACCTGATTTTAACATCTGGACCTTATTAACGACCGTATTTGAAACATTCTAATACTTTTGTTAACACTACCAAAATAGTGAGCTCGGACCTCCACGTCTGTCCAGCGCCGCTATCCAGGAACAAGAGGACCTGCGGACACCTCGCCTAACCGTTGTTCGTTCAAAAGGTAGTGGAGGGGATGGTTCACCAACCTGACAAGCGAATACTCGTGCCTTCGCGACCTCTCAGACTTGATTTGCACACCTTCTTTGCACAACTTCTTCGGTTTTAGGGGTTGGTACTATCCTACCACAGAACCACTCCTGCAATGCTGCAACCTCTGACTAAGGCTTTCTACTACTTCACATACACTACCGGCCATTAAAATTGCTACACCACGAAGACGACGTGCTACAGACGCGAAATTTAACCAACAGGAAGAAGATGCTGTGATATGCAAATGATTAGCTTTTCAGAGCATTCACATAAGGTTGGTGCCGGTGGTGACACCTACAACGTGCTGATATGAGGATAGTTTCCAACCGATTTCTCATACACAAACAGCAGTTGACCGGCGTCGCCTGGTGAAACTTTGTTGTGATGCCACGTGTAAGGAGAAGAAATGCGTAGCATCACGTTTACGACTTTCATAAAGGTTGGATTGTAGCCTATCGCGATTGCGGTTTATCGTATCGAGACATTGCTGCTCGCTGCTCTTTACAGCATCATGATGTTCGCATCCGTGTTCGGCGCCGGCCGTAGTGGCCGTGTGGGTCTAGGCGCTACAGTCTGTAACTGAGCGACCGCTACGGTCGCAGGTTCGAATCCTGCCTCGGGCATGAATGTGTGTGACGTCCTTAGCTTAGTTAGGATTAAGTAGTTCTAAGTTCTAGGGGACTGATGACCTCAGATGTTAAGTCGCATAGTGCTCAGAGCCATTTGAACAGAGTTTGTCGACATCGCGGTGAACGCACATGGGAAGCGTGTATTCGTCATCGCCATACTGGCGTATCACCCGGCGTGATGGTATGGGGTGCCATTGGCTAGACGTCTCGGTCACCTCTTGTTCGCATTGACGGCACTTTGAACAGTGGACGTTACATGTAAGATGTGTTACGAACCGTGGCTCTACCCTTCATTCGATCCCTGCGAAACCCTACATTTCAGCAGGATAATGCACGACCGCATGTTGCAGGTCCTGTACGGGCCTGTCTGGGTACAGAAAATGTTCGACTGCAGCCTTGGCCAACACATTCTCCAGATCTCTCACCAACTGGAAACGTCTGGTCAATGGTGGCCGAGCAACTGTCTCATCACAATGCGCCAGTCACTACTCTTGATGAACGGTGGTATTGTGTTGAAGCTGCATGGGCAGCTGTACCTGTACATGCCATCCAAGCTCTGTTTGACTCAATGCCTAGGCTTATCTAGGGCGTTATTACGGCCAGGGGTGGCTGTTCTGGGTACTGATTCCTTAGGATCGATGCACCCAAATTGCGTGAAAATCTAATCACATGTCAGTTCTAGTATAATGTATTTGTCCAATGAATACCCGTTTATCATCAGCATTTCTTCTTGGTATAGCAATTTTAATCGCAGTAGTGTGATGTATCTTTCACACAGTCCAGGTCGCATAAGGGAAAGGAAGCAGGAAAACGTGGCACACGAAATCAATCAATAAATGAATAAACACCATTTGGTCGATTGTCTCCTGCTTGCTACTCATTGATTTATTTCTGTCGATTAAAAACACTCTCGCTTTAATTCACCTGTACCGCAATTCATTGAGAAAAAATGTGGAATGGAACAATAAGTTCAGTTTCAATATCATAGTCAAGTTCTGTTTCTACATGCTTGAGGTATACGCATAACGGTTTTTTATGACGAAGCAAATATATGTTGCCTTATAGTTGAAATGCACTAAGGTCGCTGATTGCATTCAAATTATTATAACACGTTATCGCTAATAACTACGTTTTAGCAGCTGTTGTGAGCAGACTCAGTTCATGTATCCACCGTAGTACTTTCTGTGTGGGTACTACCACAAAACGAGGTCTTCCCTACGAGCAATTATGAGCATTAGTAAAAGCACCTGACAGTGAAGAGAATATTTTAGAAGATGAAAATCTCATTAGTGATGGCAACATTCATCTTTTATGTGATTCAGAAGACATTTCTGATTCTGATACCTGCAAGCTGTTCAACTGATTCAGTCTAAAGACAAAAAAATCGTGTGGAGCTCGGATCCTTTTCTGCAAATTCGAAGAGCATCTAATGCAAACACTCTAAAGCTGGCACCTTATAAGACAAGATACGCTATAGACAGAGTAAGTGACATAAAATCATCTTTTCAAGTTATGATGAGCGATAATATTCAGAGTATTTTTATGGAATTGATTAATATTGAGGGACAAAGAGTTTATGGGCACAGCTTGAAAGTGTTAGATGAAACTACACTTGAAGCCTATCTTGACCTGTTATTACTGGCTGGTGTGTATAAATCACATGGCGAATCAAAAAATAGTCCGCGTGATCCAGAAACAAGTAGAGCCATCTTTCCTGCCGTAATGTCGCGGTTCCATTGAATCTCACGTGTATTACGTTTCCATTGCAAGTCTGATCTAAGAGCACTAAGAGTAAATGTCAAGTTGGCACCTGTCAGAATCCTGTGGGATACGTCGGTAGAAATACTTCCAAAATTTTATAAGTCTGACACAAATGTAGGCCCTAACCGTGTTTGAAGAACTAGTGGCTTTCTGAGGACGCTGTTCATCCAAACGGTATACACCTAGCCAACTCTCAAAATATGGGGTAAAAATGTGGACATTGTGTGATAGTGCTACTTCATCTTTTGCAAACACGAATCTATACAGGAAAATTACCTGAGTAAAATAAAAGGTCAAACACATGAGTTAAAAGGACAAAATGTCACATGTAAGAATTTCTTCACATCAGGCCAAACAACTAAGCTAAACTCCGCCCGAACAGGCCATGAAGCCCCTACAGTGCACACCAGCCGCCCGCCATGTCCTCCTCAGCCCACAGGCGTCACTGGATGCTGATAGGCAGGGACATGTGGTCAGCCCACCGCTCTCGCGGCCGTATGTCCGTTTACGAAACCGGAGCCGCTACTTCTCAGTCAAGTAGCTCCTCAGTTTGCCTCACAACGGCTGAATTCACCCCGCTTGCCAGAAGCGCTCTGCAGACAAAATGATCACCCGTCCAAAGTGCTAGCCCAGCCCGACAGCGCTTAGCTTCGGTGATCTGCCACGGTGACCTCTTACAATATTGGGGACTGTGAGAAAAAGTAAACCTTAAGTCCATATTAATATATCAAGCATAGATGGTCACACTCTGAAGTTGTTTTTTGCTTAAGATAGCACAGCCGTATCTTACGTTATAAGGTAGCAAAGTCGGTTATACTGGTGATCACAGTGAACAACAATGAGGAAATAAGCAACAGAGAAGACAAGGAACCGAAAATGATATTGGGCCACAACGAAAATAACGAAGCAGCCGACACGTTGGATCAGTGTATTGACACCTACACATGCAAGGGGAAAACCAACAGCTAGCCAATGATCATCTTGTACGACATTATTGATACTCCTGCCTGCAATGTTTTTCTGCTGTGGATAGAAACAAATCCAGGTTGGAGAAAAATGTTGTTTACACAAGACGAATATTTCTCGATGAAATGGGAAGACTCCTAGTTACTCCTTATACACTGAAGATAGAAAAATGCTGCCACGAAATGAAGAGTCAGTGGTCATTGTTAGGAGGATACTAACAGGAAGTCCTGTGAAGGACATGTTGCTTAGAAGAAGGCCAAATGATTGCCTGCAACCAACCTGTCTCTTTGATAGACACAATAGAAACACATATGCAGTAATGTTCTGGGGTGCGGTTTCGTATGACAGCAGGAGTACTTTCATAGCTATACCATTAACACTGACGGCAGATTTTTACATTAATTTGATGAGTCGACCTCTTGTGGCGCCATTTATGAATAGTACTCCATGGGTTATTTTCCAAAGGATAACTCGCCCACACGGTGCTGTTATAATTCAGTGTCTATACAATCGACATTTTGCCCTGGCCTGCTCAATCACCAAATCTGTCTCCAGTCGAGCGCATATGCGACATAATCGAACGACAACTCGAGCGTCATCCACAAACAACATTAACACTCCCTGTATCGGCTAACCACGTGCAACAGGCATCGGACTGCATCGTACAGACTAACAACTGGCACCTGTGCAAGGCTATGCAGGCGCATTAACGTGCTTGCATTCAATATTCTGGCAGTTACACACGATATTAATGCACCAGCGTTTCACATTTGCAGTAGCTTATCTTGCGCTTACATTAACCTGTGGCCTCGCCGCGTTAGTCACTTAAATATGTTAACTAGACAAACACATTACCGAAATATCATTACTCTACATTAATTATTTGTCGTCGGGCTGCTTAGCTGAGTGGTAACGTGTTTTCCTACCATGCAACAGGCCCTGGTTGGAGATTTTGTCCAGCCGTGAACTGGGTAATGTGTTGTCTTCTTCATCATCTCATCATCACCGACGTGCAAGTCACCCAATGTAGCGTCACCGAACTTCCGCATTTAGAGCTTCCTGGCCAACAATGCCACACGATCATTTGAATTATTTGTTGGAGTTACGATTTTTTTTTCTTCAGTGTATTTTACTTACTTGCCCTTTCCATCGAGACGTTAACTGCTTGAAAATACAATATCTTCCGCAATAACTTGATCGATTACTCGATAGCATGGCCGCCGCTGTACGTCACATCCGCCGTCACTCCAGTGTTAGCACTTCCGACTTTTAACTACAGCTCCGTGTTTACCTATCCGGTAAAAACAACTTTCTGTTTAAGTGCCGTTTCCATCAGCTAATCGATTCTGATGATGCCTTTGAGGGATTTGAAGGACACACTTCTTTGTAAACGACTGATCGTATCTTGTCCACGTTTCGGAAGCAGCGTCCCTCATAAAAAATTGAGTTTGTTGAGGAGTTCTGGAACAGAATTAGCGCTGACCCGTAATCAGCTTCCCGAAACGCTTCGGAGGGACCTTATAACTCACAGCGCAGACAGTGGGAGGGGCGTAATGGCGTCAAATATTCAGAACTATTTACCTTGTAATTGGCTCGCCGTCAAGTCCGGCTTCGTGAAGTATGATTAATTGCGTTCCGGAGGTAAGACGATAGACTAGTCCAGACGCCAAGTTGGCAAAAGATCAATACTGCAATAAACCTCCACCCCTCGGGCGTTAACTCCACGCGACGGCTGAATACTACCAATTCAGTCGCGGGCGTAAGACGCCGAGGTGACAGGAGAAAGAGTCTGTGATATAATGTGTGACAAGTCGAATCATGGTGTCTAAGTATTTGAGAAATTGAATATTTATGTATTCTAGGTGTGCTAGCGGCAATTTTTTACTTGTAAGCGTCTGATGGAGGATCATTTTGTATATTTCAAGTCATATATTGCGTGGCTCAGAAGACAGGATAATCTTGTTCGCATCTTATTTCATTCGAATCGTAACAGGAATTTAGAGGATAGGGTGGAAATTTCTCCGGCGGGCTCTGAAAACCGGTGAAATTCAGTATCGAGGCCTATAAAATATCAATAAGCGGCTCAGATCGGCTCTTGAAAACATTCCCCAGCAGCACATTCTTTGAGATAGACAGAGGTGATGGATACTTGCTAACATCGTGTCGGATCCGCTTTTGTCTGGCGCAGTCGAGCAACTTGACATGCCATGGAGTCAACAAGTCGTTGTACGTCCCCTGCAGAAACATTGAGCCACGCCGCCTCTATTGACGTCCATAATTGCGGAAGTTCTGCCGGTATTACATTTCATGCACGAACTGACCGCTCGCAGAAATATTGAGCCATGCCGCCTCTATAGACGTCCATAATTTGCCGAAGTTCTGCCGGTGTTACATTTCATGTTATATCTCACAAATTTTGGATAGGTTTCATGAAGGGCAACCTGGGTGACCAAATCATTCGCTCGAGTTGTCCAGAATGTTCCGCAAACCAATCGCGAACAATTATGGCCTGGTGACATGGCGCACTGCCACCCATAAAAATTCTGTCGTTGTTTGTGAATATGGAGTCCGTAAATGACTGAAAACGGTCTCCAAGTAGCCGAACATAACTACTTCCAGTCAATGATGAATTGAGCTGGACCCTTGTTGAAGACTTGGGTCCAAGGCCGTGTCGGCTGCTGCGTTATCCGTGGTGAATTCTCCAAATATTTCCGAAATGGAATGCGTCATGCTTCTAGCTCCAACTACCAATCCGCATTCAGAGTCTGTTAATTCCGGTAGTCCAGCCATAACCACGTCGGACAACTTTTGACGTGAATCATCTGAGTACAAATGACACCTCCGATGATGCACTGCTCTTTTATACCTCGGGTACGCGAATGGTTCAAATGGCTCTGAGCACTATGGACATACTATCTGAGGTCATCAGTCCCCTACAACTTAGAACTACTTCAACCTAACTGACCTAAGGAGATGACACACACCCATTCCCGAGGCAGGATTCGAACCTGCGACCGTACGCGACATTCCCCTACCCGAATTTACTGTATTATTATTAGACTATGCGGCATCGGAGTTCCGGAAAGCGTCTCTCGCGTGTAATAGCTTTGAATAGGTACCCCATGGTGATCCATCTACTACACGGAATTTTGGTAATAATTAATGATAATGGCGCGTAACCAACTTATTTTTACGTGTATATTTAATTATTAGTAGCACTGATAATCTCTTTGAAGTGACTGAACAGCGAGCACTTACTTCTGTATGTTTGATATTGCCTAGCAAGAGGACATCATTCATTTAAAACAACACCACAGCCTGAAATCGTTTCACAATACATAAAAATGCATGATAAATACATTAAATTGCTTTAGGTTAATGTAAACAACACAAATTGTAATTACTGAATTTAATGTTATTGAGCTGGCATTGTGCTGAAGGCACAATGTGTACTGTGGTGGCAGCAATTTCTTTGAACGCTCAGTTAAAGAACAATATACATCTGCTTGTCAATATAGTTACTGAAAGCATTGCACCATGCAGTGCCATGTACCACAGAGCGGGAAACCGTACTATATTGCTGCTCACAGCCCATCTCCGTCGAAATACCGCGTCATACAAGCTTTAGTGTCCATTTAGACTGTAGCCATACGATAAACAAGGTCTATATCTGTTTTTCGCTCACTTCTAAATGGCCTGTTAGCAACGTTACCGTAGCACACACCGGCAGACACTTTTACGCCACGTAACACTTGTTCTGCCTCAGAGCTACGCCAACTTACTTCTACCGCCAATATCACGCGCCAACCTGTACACTGTTCTCATTCTCGGGGGTTCCCCCCACACCTAAACATTATTTTCAATTACACCAAGTTGTCTATTTACAATTAAACATACCATAGCATTACAATATTCAATTACAGTCATTTTCATATATTTAAGTAATATTACATTTATATTTTTCCTACACGTAACAATGTTATTTAGTTTAATTCTACTGTTACTTTGCTGTCAGAGTGCAGCACAAGCCAGACACTGTCTCCCGCATAGTATTCTTTAATTTAGCTGCCACCAGGGGAAGCACTTCCGCTTTGACATCGATTTTGGCCCACAGATGGCATAAGCGTCCACTTTCTCTACCGTTGCGCCTTGACTATGCCTGGCCTTCACTAAACGGCACGTTGTCACATTCCAAGTTCCAGACTGAAGCGCCTGGAACCGCTCGGTCACACCGGCCAGCTCTAGGTACGCGACACTACTGTAACTTGCACAAATCATGACTAGATTCATGACATATCGTGAGGTATTTCAGAGAAGGAAGCAAAAATGTGCCCATATAAAAATGTATCCATATAAACCTACTGATTGCGTTGCGGACACGAGGTGTGGTAAGGAATACTGCCTACAGCAAATACTGAAACTTGTTGACGAACGCGTAGACGACGAGAACGAGGATGTAGGCGGCTTGTCCGCTCTAAAAGCTATACTGAGGCAGATGTGACCATAGACTGAACTGACGACCTTGTACATTGCCTGTGTAGGCACAGGTGTTTCCTAGCACACGATTCCAGGCACAGTGTTGAACTGGGGCTCAGCATCAGACACCTCCTGTGCATTCAAATGTCGGCCCAGCGGTATCATCAATTAAGAGAAACTGGGCACAGGATCAGGGAGATAGGTCCATCGATCAACGGAAACTAGTCGCTTGGTCGAACGAGTCACATGTCTCGTTACGAAAAGACAACTGTCGTGTCCGAATGCATCGTCATCCAGGGACATGGCTGCCACTGCTCCACAGATGCTGGCAGATGGGTTGGTATTAACTAGTGTCTTAGCCACCAAATTCGCCTGAAGCCGATCGAACACTCCTGCGTTATCTGAGTGTTCACGAAGCAGTGGCCCGTAATTTATGGAAATATCGTGAACTGTGCGTGGACAACTGGTGTCACATACTTTCACAAATTACAAAGGACTTTTCAGATACATGCCACTTATAAACATTATTGTATTATGTTCGGATGGTGGACAAACATGCTGTTCAGCTGCTGGTCACTAGAATTTTTGCTCATCAGTGTATACGCAGGTTCGCAGAAAGTAATGCACCACATTTTTTTTCCTCAACCATGGACAATGCAACTAATGGGAAACGTTACTTGTGCATTATTTGATGTCTGGTAAATGAGCGTGCCAAGTTTCCATCACTTCCGACAGATACCGTAGCGTAGCTGCAGGACAGTTTCAAAATGGCGTCTGTAGATGTACGTTACAAGCAACGTGCCCTCATAGAATTTCTCACTGCAGAGAGAGAAACTGTGAGGAATATTCACAAACGCTTGTGCAAAGCCTATGGAAAATGTGCTTTCGACCGAAGTACAGTTAGTCTCTGGGTATGGGGGAGGGAGGGGGGGGGGGGTGAGGTCATCAGAAGGCGGTTTTGCGGAGCTTACCACGGTATAACCGTATATGTATGTATGTGTGGCCCCTTTATCACGGGATAGTTATATATTTTTATTTTTATAATTATATTTAATGATTTTGGTTCGGGTGGATTTAAATATTGTGGGCTTGCATGAGACTTTTAATTAACTTATACCGCGATAACACTCGTACGGACATCGGCTGCCCCCGAAGTACGCACGGTATAATATTTTTTAGCCACAACGCGCGACTCACCGCCTTCTAATAAATAGTTTGCGTGAGCGCTGCTATTTAGAAAAGAAAATATGCGTATTCTTACGCAAACTGTAGTTATTAATAGGGGTCTCAGGAGCTACTGGTTATTTATGTACCAAACTACATGAACATTAACTGAGATATTGCCGAATGTAATGATTTTCTATATTTCTTGTTTATTATTTGCAAGGCAAAACTGGAGAGAATCTCGTCTGCCGTTAGGCGACCAAAATGAAACATACTGAACTCATCCAGTGCTGCGCATTTTGGTAAATGAAATTTATTACTACGCTTTTTAACTTTGGAATTAATGAAAAATCAAAATTGAGAAGGCTCTCGCATTTACATTTCATATTATGACATGAAATTTTAATTAAATAATACAGTCAGCGTAATGGCCGACTAAATCCTGCTAGGGGAGATGAGCTCCCTGCACTACGAAGTTCTGAAAAAACCTTGTTAATTATAATTAATGGTTGCGATCATGAGAGGTGACAACTAAGTCAATAATACACAATTTCTAATAACAGTCTGTATTATATTTTTCAAAATACAGATAAAACTTACGTTAATTATCAGACAGCACCACAATGGCGGTCTACCGCTAGACGAAACAAAAAAGGCGCGCCTTCAATCAAAGCATTGTCTCTGATCTTCATGGCCTATGTTACACAGAGATTATACAAAAAGGCTGTGTTTTGTTAATTACATCGATATTTGTGTTTTTATAATAATAATTTACAATCTTTACTATTTGTTATACATCACACAGACGTTCTTAGTCTTAAGATAATTTATGGTTCACACATATCATTAAAAAACTTCTTTTCCCTTTCTCCAAATGTCCATTTATGTGACGTACCGTCACAAGCTCCACGATTTACAGCGGTCGGGGAGACCACCCACATCTATAATGTTTCAGCGAGCTGATGTTATTCGCGAGAACAGGGGCATTACGACTCGGCTGTTGGCGCCGCATCTGTCAGACACCAATATCTGCATTCTTGGATATTCAAAAGTATATACAAGATGGGTCCCATCGTGCCTAACTGTGGATCACACATCGCACAGAAAAAACATTTCTCTTGATTTGTAGCAACGCTTTCAAGCTGAGGGGGAGACCTTGTCCCGGATAGTGACAGGCAATGATACCTGGTTTCACCATTTTGAGCCCAAAACAAAACGACAATTGACGGAATGGCGCAATTCCCACTCCCCAAAGGAGAAAAAATTCAGAGCAACTGCTTCCGCCGGTAAGGTCATGATCACCGTGTTCGGGGACCGTAAAGCGTTTCTCATTGATGTGACGCATATGTCAACAGATTAACAGAACTTAATAACGCCCTTCTGGCGACTTTGGTGCCACAGCAACCGAGGAGATATTTTGCTGCAACACAATAACGCTCGGCCCCATACAAGTCTGAGGACTGCTGAACACATCGCAAAACAGGGTTGTTCAGTGTTACCCAATCCACACTACAGCCCTGACCTAGCCCCCTCGGACTTCAGCTTCCTTGGCCCATTAAAGGATGGACGAGCGAGGTGGCGAAGAGGTTAGCACACTGGACTCGCTTTCGGGAGGACGACGGTTCAATCGCGCGTCCGGCCATCCTGATTTAGGTTTTCCGTGACTTCCCTAAATCGCTACAGGCAAATGCAGGGGTGGTTCCTTTAAAAGAGCAGGACCGACTTCCTTCCCTAACCCGACGAGACCGATGACCTTGCTGTTTGGTCTCCTCCTCCCAAAATTACCCAACCGAACCCATTTAAGGATGACATTCGTGGAAGACGTTTTGAGGACGACGAGGAGGTGATTCGAACAGTGAAACATTGGCTCCGCTACCAGGACAAGGATTGGTACCGACATGGCATACACACCCTAGTTTCACGCTGGAGGAAGGCCATAGAACCGCATGGAAATTACTGGGAAAAATAGAGTGTGTAGGTAAAACACCTTCCTTTTGTGTGTGTAATTCTCATTCTGTTCAATAAAGAATTGTTGAAAAAAAATGCGGTGCATTACTTTCTGGGCAGTCCTCGTGTATTATTTTGTGTAATCTAATGTTTCACTGTGGTAAAAAGCCGATACCAATGGTACCGCACCAAAAAAGAGAAAAAGATCTGTCTTCTCAGATGTTTGATAAATTGTTCTTATTGGCTTCGAAGTAAAGGGAAAAACAGTTGCTGCAATTACAACGCTATTCATGAGTACCATATGGATTAAAATAGTGTTATCGGAGAAAAGATCTGCATTGAGACCAAAATGCGATTTCTCAACGTAGAATGTGAGAAATTGAAATATGTGATGTTCAGATCTCTATTGTTGCCAATTTTTGTTACCTCTCTTTTCGAATGCAGGCAGTGATGTGTAACACTCTCAGAATACTGGGTAATACTGGTGTCAGTGACGACCGGAAAAATTTGCACCTTGTACACCTGACAGTGGCCATGATTGAAAAGAAAGGAAAAGAATTAGAACAACCGTCTACTAACTTGTGTCCCACATGATACATGAAAGGAAACATATCAGCGTGTGAAAATTATGTTACCACAAACGATTACAAGTTGAAAAGTTTGAAACCAGTATATCTATCGGAGTCAGTTGTCATTTAGCGACATATGTGTGGGACGAATTAATATTTTTCTTAATATTCTTGTATTTTTTAGATTAGATATGTATTTGGTCCAATAGATCCACATTCAGGAGTTCTTCAAGAATGTACAATGTCTCATGGAACGAAGTGAGTAATATGAGTCCTCATACAGTGAAATGGGCAGTTTACACCCAAGGGAATTTCTAGGAAAACTCACATGGAAAGAGTTGACCCTAAGGTTATTCAACAATATTCACCGTCCAGTTTCGAACATATATATACATTTATCATAATCATTCAGGAAACAACAACTTATTAAATAATTAATCAATTAAAAGAATTTTGACTTGAACATAAATTAATCTAGAATTTGCTTAACCAGTGTGAAGGTTTCTAACGTGACTGTAATACCAAAATCAAGGTTCACAGACTGGTTAATTCTGAAAATAAAACTACATTTTCTTTGTTTGAAAAAATCAGCTTCATTTACTGTGGCGGACCAGCCCTTTAAGCACAGCAAGTTGAATAAAAAAAACTTCACCCTTTAAGAAAATGAACTGGATCAAAATTAAAAGAATAGTTAACATTTTTTCAATATATTGCTTTAGAGAAATAAGTCAGAAAAATATCTAACCAAGGGAAGATTACACCTGTAAAACTATTTATAAACACAGTGACAGAACGTATGCTAGAACATCAAACAGTGCAGTAAGTAACTGTTGGAAAATAAATTATTAAATGCCTGAGGCCATTTTCCAACCACAATGAAGATCAAATTAACTCTGCCAATTAGTTGCGTGGCCTAGTTGAAAAACAGGCACTACATACATACGGAGTCGCTCTGGAATGTTCACACACAACAAGGTGTGTTTTCGGATGTCTATATGTCCCTTCCAGATCGCTGACGTGAGGATTGGGAAGCGAGACCCTCTTAGTAATCCAAGCGTGAACAATTAACGCAAGCAAGGTAGCCCAACGCAAGCCAGTACATTAACAACTAGGAAGGGAAGCTGACCTACCATTCAAAGCTGATTAGTAGCGATACGGGAGGGAAAACTCGCGTTAACTGCAAAGAGGGCTAGGTCATATTTTAACTACAGTACATATAATAAATTTTGCCTTGAAAACTTTGAAAGAGGTCTCTAAGTTTGTGACTGACACAGATTTAAACAACTTCCCGGAAAACTTGTGCCTAACTACCTGGAAACCTCTATATCATGAGCAACCTTACCAAAGCGATAAAATGCAATTAAAATTCTAACTACAGAGTACAAGAAATTTACATAGATCTTAAATATAATTAAAAATAAAATACTGACTAGGTCACGAATTTACATGACGCAGATCTTATCTGTCTTGTTAGCAGAAGCGTACTGTGCCTACCATGCAGCGGGGCACGAGTTCGATTCCCGGTTGGGTTGGAGATTTTCTCTGCTCATAGACTGGGTGGTAACGGTTTCCTCCTCCTCCTCCCCCTCCTCCTCCTCCTCCTCCTCATCATGATCGACACGCAAGTCGCCCAACATGGCGTCACTGAAATAACCCGGCGGCCGAACTCTCCCGTAAGAGGGCTCCCGGCCATCAGTGCCATACGATCTCTCATTTCATTTCATCACCCAGAACTGCAATGCTGAGCAGAATGCTACAAGTCAAATTCGCGAACTTCAGAAAGGGAAATTACGTTGTAATAGCTTAGAATTTACCAAAGTTCCAGCAGTGAGCCCACGAGTAGAAAAAAGGTCTTGCACACCCAACACAACGATCTTCCTGTGACGTAACCATAGTTTCAACTTATCTGTCTAGAACACACCAAGATTTCTATCAATTTTCAGTACAAGTAAATGCATGAATTGAAAACAATTTTTTTACATGCAGTCTTAAAGAATGGCACATGACACATAGCCACAGCCAAAGCAGGTGAAGGCAATCACTTAAAATGCAATCTTAAGCTAGCTCTCAGCCACGCTGGCAACACAAATGCAGAACTGAGTAATTTCAATGCTTGGAACCAGAGTTCGGAATAGTAACACCTTCGCTTGCAGAATATCAGCATCGTTCTGCGCTAAGGTGGCTGTAATGAACAAATGGAAGATGCCCAAAGTCAGTTCTAGCCGTCGGCCAACGTGCAACCGAAATACGGCTGGTGGTCACCAGGGCAGTGACCACTGCAAAATGCTGCCACCCTGCCCCCCCCCTCCTCCCCATAGCCAGCAGAGGTGCTACCGCCGTGCAGCACGCCCAGTGGTGCACGCTTCCTCGTAAACAGTCTGACCAAGCTCGGAGCACTCTCCTCGCTGCCGCCACGCCAACTGGCCCACGCTCTGCGAACCTCCGGGCACCGGAGCGCCACCTGGAAACATGGCGCAGCAGCGAACAAAAGATACGCGAGCAGCGATGGGTCGTCTCTAAACGAGCTGCCACTGCTCATACATATGATAAATTTGGATCTCATGGATGTTGAAGAAGTTACAAAATCTAAAAAGTATTTTCAATGTTGGGGTAATTAAAACCTTGTCATGAACACATAAATAGTTGTAGTCTATACTAATGTGCCTAAGAAAACTCTTTGCCTGTTGTGACCTAGAATCATCAAACATAAAGCATTTTGTAAACACTTTCTTACATTTATCACACTATTGCAATGGAGATGTGCTAATGCCAGGTTTCAATTAAAAGTCATATGTTGTGCTATTAATAACATATACAGTTCGTTGCACTGAAAATTCGTCAATGTAGTAGTAAGATTTTGACACTAATAAATGTCATGCATCCCATAAAAAGAATTTTCTTGACACACTAAATCTTTTTTTGCTGCTGGTGAATTACTGAATTTTCTATCCGGACAAAAGTCCTGACTAAGTACAGAGCAGTCAAAAGCAACAATTCATTGAGGTAAAACGACATTTCATTAACAGATTTTTCTAATATTATAATTGGAACGAAAGCACAACGATAAAAGTCGTGTTTTTGAACGCTTCTGTTGTAGCGTCCACCAATGAGGTTCGCTGAACATCTGTGCAATATTGTTGCGATTACTACAGCATACCGCTATGAAACGCTCACCAATCCTGTTAATATCACTTAAGTAAGAGTCTTAAACTGACGATCAATATACAAGAATTGATCGAACAGTTGTTTTGTCTCCACACATCTCGTCTGTAAGGCAATGCTTATAGTTGATTTAATCCTTGCATCTTCTCTTTGCAATAATAATGAGAGCTACTCTTGGGATAGCTGTTACACTCATGTTTTTTTCTCAGCGTAGAAACACTTTGAGTAGCTGTGGCCATGCCCGTTTGCTCTCTCTCTCTTTCTCTCTCTCTCTCTTTCTCTCTCTCTCTCTCTCTCTCTCTCTCTCTCTCTCTCTCTCTCTCTCTCTGTGTGTGTGTGTGTGTGTGTGTGTGTGTGTGTGTCTGTCTCTCTCTCTCCCTCCCTCGCCCCTTCCTCTAGTGTTTATCTCGTCGTAAGCTATCTGACGTTTTCATGTTTAGGCAAATTTCTTTTCTATGAATGCGTGGTGTCTGTTCTTTCGCACATGTCCGAAACAACCGGCATCACGCAGAATCCGTAGCCACGTTATATATTATACAAGTGGATGGTTGAGTGGGAGGGGGTTGGTGGGAGAGCGAAAAGGAAACAGAAGGAACTGATGATATCAGCTGCATCAGAACTTTATGAGGAATCGGCAGCGACGAGTGAACATGTGCGCCGGATTGGGACTTGAACCCAACATCTACTGCTTACACGACAGTTGCATTAATCACTCCGCTACGCCCAAGCAGTGTTCATAGCACATACACGGAATATCTCCGCACGCGCCCCGACGGGGTGGGTGTATGGGTCGGCTCGGTAGCGTGACGAGATAATCCGTGTATTTGCAATAAAAACTGTGTCCAGATGGCGCAGTAAGCAGGAGATTCAGAATACGAGTGTCGAAACACAATGTCGCCCGTCGCCGACCATTCTGGATTAAGTCTCAATGCGGCTGATATAACCAATTCCTCCCCTTTCCTTTCTCTTCTGCCCCTTCCATCGCTCACGTACACAAATTTCTTCCAGTTTGTCATTAGCTGAGAATCACTTCTAGTCACTATAGTTGTCAGTCGACCTAAGACAAACGTCCTGTGGCCCATTTTCCAATTAATCGAGTAGGACTTGGTCCTTGTGTTAACGTATTTCAGGTGTTTACGTAATCTCTGAGACGGAGATGGGGGCCAAACCAAAATCTCCCAAACGGAGCGTGGAAAAGCGCCTAAAAATCACGCTCAGGCGGCCACTAAAATAGACCAAGCGTCCTAAAAGTGCCGTGAGGATTCGATGTGGGTATGGCTCAACTCCCTGTCTCTCGACGAACCGCGTCGTGAGTTAACTACACGATTAGCTCGTGCATTTATTCCCTGAATGGACAAAAATTATGGACATGGTTGATCATCCATCGATGAAGAGCTCGTCGGTAACAGAGGGGAACACTGGGCTTTGATTGCAGCCTTGTTATAGAAACCATGCCTTCATTGGGTCAATCGTTTCAGGGGAACTAAAAATACCGTATTCTGCACTGAATGGCGGGACGGTTATTTTTATGTCTGTGCGATACCAATGAAGTTCCTGAGCCTTAACCACTGTGCAGTTTGGCGAAGTGCCTAGTCTAAAACTTTCCACTTGACCCAAAGGCTTTCTGAACGTTTGATTGACCAAAGCGGAATCTGAGACCTATCCTGGTCACTAATCGGTGACCATGATGGCGAATGCGTGTTGATGTCGTTGAACTTGGATGTTATGCAAGTAATTATTTAAATTTATAAATATTCGAGTCGAAGCATTTTATTACTTCTTCTCAATCTAATCTGTGGCTATTTTGTATTTGTAACTCCGCGCCAAGGGAAACTGAGTGGAGGATTATACAATGGATAAGATAGGATGCAGGTCTGCATCACATCCCACCTTCCGCGATATAAGTTTTCAGAGATTTGCATAAAGCTACATTATACTAATGAGGTAGTGGTTCCGAAAAATGTAGTGGTTCCGAAAACTCCTTCACCATTTTCTTCCCTCATCCTCAGCTAACCCTTATCTTCCTAGAGTATCCATACGGACAGAATTGTTGAATAGTTTTATTCTTTCTTAGTTTTCAGCTTACAATTATTTTTAAGTCGGACGATCACTTATTCATGTCATAGAAGGTTTGAATTGTACATTCATTATTTAACTCTTAATTGATACCATTTCCATTGTTTCTGTAACAGTTTGTACCGTAGGCAGTGCTTTGACAATAGCAATGGTGCATATTGATGTTAAGTAAGTATTGTTTCAAATAATTTCTACGTTTTTCCAACTGAAACGTCTTACAGTATATCTAAATATGACTGTCTGGAATTTCATTTCAAATATGTTATCACGCAATGATTCATCTTCTGTTTTTGAAGTGAGTACTTCAGGCGTCTCGAAACCGATGCGCTGGACAGGCACTGGGTCCAAAATTATTTCATTACTTTTTCCCGTTCATTTCATGACACAGCCATCGTGGAATCTTTGCAAACAAGTCTCAATCTGCAGAATGTTGTAGACATCCTGTTTGGGAAAATAAGCGCTCTTCAGAGTGAAGGATCTCACACAGCGGCCCCTCATACATCAATTCTCGTGGATGAGGATTCAAGGGCAATAAGCGATGGTCGTAACCGTCGAGAACCACAGGGCGCAACCGAAATAAGACTGACAAATATGCCATACAAAAATATTTGAGTATTTGAGAAATTCAGAATTCCGAAAGTTAAATAAGCAGAAAACCTTGGTTCATGGTGCAGTAACTTGAAATTAGAAAGCTGTTATTGATTCAAGCTCTTGCACATATACTGATCAGCCATTATGACCACCCTTGGCACGGATAACAGCGGCGATTCGTCGTGACACGGAAGCAATGACACCTTGGTAGGTCGCACGAGGGGTTGACACCACATGTGCACATGCGGTTCACCCCAATCCCGTAAATTCCGAGGAGGAGCCGATGAACTCTGACGCCATGTTCAATCACATATCAGATGTGTTCGATCCTCGAACCACTACATCACACTCCTGGCCTTGTGACATGGTGAATTATGTTGCTGTAAAATGTCACTCCCGTCGGAAAACACGATAGTCACGAAGTGGTGTACGTTATCCACAAATAATATACGAAATTCCTTGGTTGATTTGGCGCCTTCCACGAGCTCCACTGCACCCATGGATGCCCATGTGAATGTTCTCCAAAAGCAAAATGAAGCCACCGCCAGCTTGTGTCTTTCCCACAGTACAGATGTCAAGGACCTGTTAGCCTGGAAGAATACATATTCGCGCCCTCCAGTAGGTGTGATGAAGAAGGTATCAGGTTTCATCAGACCATGCAACGCTCTGCCACTGCGCCAACGTCCAGCGCCGATTGTCATGTGCCCCCTCCAGTCTTAGCTGACGATGTTGTAGTGTTAACATTGGGACATGCATGGCTCTTCGGCTGTGGAGGTCCATCATTAATAGTGTTCGGTGCATTGTGTGTTCAGACACACTTGTACTCTGCCCAGTATTAACGTCTCGTTTTAGTTCTGTCCAGTTTACCGTTGTACTGTTCTACCAGTCTGCCAAGCCTACGACGTCCGACATTTTTAATGAGGTGTGGCTGGACGTGGTTTCACCTTGGTTTCACCACGTGTTGAAGGCACTCACAACATCATTCCTCGAACAGCCCAAAAGGCCGCAATTTCAAAAATGCTGGTGCCGAGCCTCCAGGCCATCTCAATCTGCCCTTGGTCACACTCAGATAGGCAGCGCACCTTCCCCATTCCGTAAGGACAGCATTCTCACTGATACTACATTGCACCGTGCGTGTGTCTGTCTAGCAATGATTCCTCACCAGGTGACGCTGCTATCGACTGCACGGGAAGATATGTAAAGTAGATAGGTGGTCATAATTTTCTGGCTGGTTAGTGTATGTCCATTTCTCTGTTGTGTTAACTTTCATGTTATTCTTTGATGATGATATCGCGGGCTGCTGTGACCGTGCGGTTGTAGGCGATTCAGTCTGGAGCCGCGCTGCTGCTTCGGTTGCAGGTTCGAATCCTGCCTCGGGCATGGATGTGTGTGATGTACTTACGTTAGTTTGGCTTAAGTAGTTCTAAGTCTAGGGGACTGATGACCTCAGATGTTAAGTCCCATAGTGCTTAGAGCCATTTGAACCATTTTTTTATGATGATATCATATAATTTCTAGTTGATGAGAAAAACAACTATGCACTTTGTAAGAAGTTTTCTAAGTCCTAATTTAGCCTTTGGAGTGATGAAATGTTTGTTGGCCTCCTTATTCTAAGTAATTATAACCATTGCTGTTAGTATGCAATGATGGAGAAGAAATCGTTTTAAATTAATTATCAGCTGTATGTACCGTACCGACAGTAATAGATTTGATGAAAAGGACAAGATGTGGAAAATTAGATCTTTTATTGCAACTGTAAGCGACAAATTTACTAAGCATTTTGTTCCTCGGATGTATCTGTCTCATGAAGATTGAGTGATATAATATTTTGGGAGACACTCCTGCAAGCAATGCATCACGCAGGAACCAAAACGAATTGGATATAAAGCATGGTGTTTATGCAGGACTTCTGCATATTTTTTAAAATTTTTTCCTTTTAGCACGGGGAATCAGTAAACGGAAATACAGCATATGAAGAACACTTTGGTTAGGCTACAACCCCATTCAATGAGACGAAAGATGATTTACCGCTGAAAGTAAATTAACTGTCATTCCATTTCTTCTCGACAACTTCATCACAGGATTTGCTGTTCTGTCTTTCCTGAAAGCATAATTTTCGCAAAGCAAGAGCTTGTTAAAATGGAAATGACTATTTTGACTCTTCCCTTTGCAAGGGTGGTGGCATTATAGACAAAAAAAGGGTGGACAATAAAGGTGCTGTAGCATGTATCTATCTGTGAAGGAGTAGAACCGGCATCATGCTTAAAAAGGTACACTGCAAAGGGTCAGAAGACAAATAAAATACAAAGTCCTCAGATTATTGCGGTTTATAATAAATACACAGGTGAAACAGGTGAAATACCCTCAGACTTCAAGAAGAATATAACAATACCAATCCCAAAGAAAGCAGGTGTTGACAGAAGTGAAAATTACCGAACAATCAGTTTAATAACTCACAG
Organism: Schistocerca americana; assembly: GCF_021461395.2. Lineage (NCBI taxonomy): Eukaryota > Metazoa > Arthropoda > Insecta > Orthoptera > Acrididae > Schistocerca > Schistocerca americana. The sequence goes on along the minus strand of NC_060126.1, from coordinate 497,124,165 downwards.
CTGCAAAATACTAACACGAATTCTTTACAGACGAATGGAAAAACTAGTAGAAGCCGACCTCGGGGAAGATCAGTTTGGATTCCGTAGAAATACTGGAACACGTGAGGCAATACTGACCTTACGACTTATCTTAGAAGAAAGATTAAGGAAAGGCAAACCTACGATTCTAGCATTTGTAGACTTAGAGAAAGCTTTTGACAATGTTGATTGGAACACTCTCTTTCAAATTCTAAAGGTGGTAGGGGTAAAATACAGGGAGCGAAAGGCTATTTACAATTTGTACAGAAACCAGATGGCAGTTATAAGAGTTGAGGGACATGAAAGGGAAGCAACGGTTGGGAAGGGAGTAAGACAGGGTTGTAGCCTCTCCCCGGTGTTATTCAATCTGTATATTGAGCAAGCAGTAAAGGAAACAAAAGAAAAATTCGGCGTAGGTATTAAAATCCATGGAGAAGAAATAAAAACTTTGAGGTTCGCCGATGACATTGTAATTCTGTCAGAGACAGCAAAGGACTTGGAAGAGCAGTTGAACGGAATGGACAGTGTCTTGAAGGGAGGATATAAGATGAACATCAACAAAAGCAAAACGAGGATAATGGAATGTAGTCGAATTAAGTCGGGTGATGTTGAGGGTATTAGATTAGGAAATGAGACACTTAAAATAGTAAAGGAGTTTTGCTGTTTGGGGAGCAAAATAACTGATGATGGTCGAAGTAGAGAGGATATAAAATGTAGACTGGCAATGGCAAGGAAAGCATTTCTGAAGAAGAGAAATTTGCTAACTTCGAGTATAGATTTAAGTGTCAGGAAGTCATTTATGAAAGTATTTGTATGTAGTGTAGCCATGTATGGAAGTGAGACATGGACGGTAAATAGTTTGGACAAGAAGAGAATAGAAGCTTTCGAAATGTGGTGCTACAGAAGAATGCTGAAGATTAGATGGGTAGATCACACAACTAATGAGGAAGTATTGAATAGGATTGGGGAGAAGAGAAGCTTGTGGCACAACTTGACCAGTAGAAGGGATCGGTTGGTAGGACATGCTCTGAGGCATGAAGGGATGACCAATTTAGTATTGGAGGGCAGTGTGGAGGGTAAAAATCGTAGAGGGGGACCAAGAGATGAATACACTAAGCAGATTCAGAAGGATGTAGGTTGCAGTAGGTACTGGGAGATGAAGAAGCTTGCACAGGATAGAGTAGCATGGAGAGCTGCATCAAACCAGTCTCAGGACTGAAGACCACAACAACAACAATAAATACACTGGGGGAGTGGACAGAATGCATGAAAATAATGCTATATACAGAACAAATATTCAAGACAAGGAATGGTGTGGGGTTTACTGGCATATCTGTGCGTAATGCCCGACAGATGAAGAAAGTAACAGGACCTAGAACTAGTGAGTTTGAATTCAGGAGAGAAATGGTACAAGTTTACTTAAACAGATATATGTGTCAGGTAAAAGGAGAGAAAAGGCCTTCCTCCCGTCTGATACGCAGATACAAATCGCTTGTTCCGAGTTACATAAGGCACGAAACGTAAATACCGCATCAAGAAAACTGAGAAACAAAAAGTGTGTAGGTTTGTACGGGAAACAGATATCATCAGCATATCGCGAAAAATGTAGGAAAGGTGACGTAGAATTGTGTGCAGAATGAAACTTAATGGCAGATTAAAACTCTGTGCGGGACCGAGACTCGAACTCGGGATCTTTGCCTTTCACGGGCAAGTGCTCTACGATTTTTTCTTATCTCATTTTTGTTCTATATATTTCTCGTTCAATTTGTTCGTGGTGGACGTTCAGGTTGTTCGTTGATCCGTTTACTCAGTTTCATTTATTGCTGGGGGTAACTAAACCCCCTGGCACAGCACGCTGAGGTACCGTGCCGGCAACATCTGAGCTACCCAACCACGACTCTTGACCCGTCCTCACAGCTTCAATTCCTCCAGTACCTAGTCTCCTACCTTCCAATCTTCAAACACGCTCTTCTGCGAACCTTGCAGAACTAGCACTCCTGGAAGAAAGGATATTGCGGAGACATGGCTTAGCCACAGCCTGGGGGATGTTTACAGAATGAGAGTTTCACTCTGTAGTGGAGTGTGCGCTGATATGAAACTTCCTGGCAGATTAAAACTGTGTGCCAGAGGGAGTCATTTGCCTTTCAAGCAGGGCTAAGCCATGTCTTCGCAATATCCTGTCTTCCAGGAGTGCTTGTTGCGCAAGGTTCGCTGAAGAACTTCTGTGAAGTTTGAAAAGTAGGAGACGAGGTAAAGGCGGAATTGAAGCTGTGAGGACGGTTCGTGAGTCGTGCTTGGGTAGCTCAGATGGTAGAGCACTTGCTCGCGAAAAGCAAAGGTCCCGAGTTCGAATCTTGGTCCGGCACACAGTTTTAATCTGCCAGCAAGTTTCATATCAGCGCACACTCCGTTGTAAAGTGAAAATCTCAATTTGTGTGTAGAATGTTGAAGTATACCACTTAGGAAGTAAATCAAATGATTGCGAATTAATTTATGTATGTTGTTAGGAACTGATTTATAAAAATTGTTTTGTTTAAATTTTATTTTACTTGTACCGAAATCTGGTTATTAACAACACTTGTTATTAACAACACTTGTAACAACACTTGTCACAGAAAAAATATAAAACTTTGAAAAAGTGCCTAACGTGTCCGTATGACATGTTATGTTAGAGACACAGAGAAAGAGAAAGGGCCAATACTAAACTGTACTAGACTGAAAGCATTATTTAGATGTATAAGAAGTTCATAAATTGAAAATAAAGAAAAATATCCAATTTCGAAAAGTTCGGGCAGTTACACGTTGATTAAGTGCCCGTTCTGTAACGAGATGCTTAACTCAAAAAGTGTATCCTTCTAATTAGGTGAATATACTGACAACATAGCGGAAATCATATCTGTCTTTTTGGCACCTTAGCCGGAATAGTGTGTAAATCAGTGAAACGAAGTATTATCCAAAATCGAACTGGCGGCATGGCATCATAATGAGGCGAAGATAATCAAATACGTTTTCATGAACTTCATGCTATGAAATAAAGGGCGCAATGTTGGCATTTGGAACACAGCACCAGGGACGGGGACCTGCAACACATAACCATTTTCACACGCGGGGAAGGGAGCCCTGAAACTCTTTTATTATTTATGATCAGTCCATATTGCGTTTTCATTGGTAACTTACATACATTAAAATGTTTATTGCGTACCCATTTATGTTCCAGGAACTGCGAAGCGTCGCACGATCAGTAACGACTGGGAATTTTGTTAGGACTAAAATTTGAATGAGTCGCACTTAACCCCTTAACAGGTATCTAAATACTTGTAGTACAGTCCCTGGCCACAGCAGTAGACGCACCTTAAGTTTTTAACGGATTACGAGTTTAAGAGGTACAAAAAGCTGCAAAGCAGATTTCGATCAACCTAAATGAAACTATTTCATATCTTTAAACATTACAAATCATTAAAAACTGGTAAACCACATAAGCTTAATATTAATTGTTGTTTTTAAAAATGCCCAATAAGAAAAACTAGGCCTAATTTCTTAACACCTTTTCCACGCCGCCTTTAGCAGCATTTAATGCTTCTAATCGCCTTGGCGCACTGTTAATACAGGCTTGTACGGTGTCCTGTGTTTGTGGGTGATGATACCAGACTTGAATAATCTTCCCAGCGATACGAATTTTTGTAGTGGTTGTTTCTTTTGCCGCTTCTCTTTTTACCAGCTCCCAAACACTTTTTGTCGGGCTGATTTCCTGTCCGGTTAACAAAGCGACATTATTTTACAACCAAAACGCTTTTACTGGTTGTGTTCTGTAGCATGGACCTCCGTCCTGCATAAACACAAATGGTCATCCTTTAATGAACCATTCTTTATTCTGAGGTAGTAGCCTGCTCCTTGGCACCTACAGTACTGACACCTACAGTACTGACACCTACAGTACTGACTTCCAGTGTCTTTGTCACTGATGAGGAACCATATCATGAGTTTGGTGGGATGTTTCACAGTCTGCAGAATACAGTTGGGATGAAACTATTTACCAGGGCGTCTTTGTACAAACTGAAATTTTACCAAAATTTTAAATATGGACTGATTACTAAATCAAATCTGAAACTAAATGAAAAGGCCATTAATATTGGCATTATAACTGGCCTTGAACTTAGATAATTTATTTATCTCTACTGTATGAAGGCAAATTTATTGATTGATTGGCGACTCCATGGAGTGCTGTGTGCACAACGACAATATATGTTAAATCAAAAGGGAGGTCAGCGTTGGGCGTAGTTTTATTGATAGCAGAATCGATTTTCGGTCACATGGTGATCACCTTCAGTGCTGTGCGGAATAAACTGAGACACTGGTATCAAGTTATCGATAACCAAAACTGAGAAGCGATCACAATCACACAAGTTATTGTGATCGATTCTCAGTTTTGGTTATTGTTAACTTGATACCAGTGTCTTAGTTTAATTTGTACAGCACTGAAGATGATCACTATGTGATTCAAAATCGATTCTGCTATCAATAAAACATCTATATTAAGGGCAACGCTGACCTTCCTTTTAAATTTAATGATGCTCATCCATTTCCAGAAATTAAAATCTCTGTGCTTGCCCTCCTTTGCCCATACAAAACGTTTTGACATCACAGCGGCAGTTAATTTTGGCTCTCAGGAAGGCGTACAAGCCTTGGAGTTTATTTGTGAAAGTTCGCGTCTTGCAGTTCTTTTAGACGCAACAAATTTACAATGTTGCAGTTTCATTTTAATTTCTCTTGTACAAGCAAACCGGTTCTCACAGCATATCTTTTTCATGGAGCCCTTAGGCACTAGTCTTCTGCCACACCTGTTCTTCCTCTGAATGACTAATTCTTCATAAAAAACAATTTTCATCTTTACACGCCTTACGAATAATTCTGGTATGTCCAGCCTTCGAGGAATATCGTTATTTCAATACACATTCGCGTCAATCAGTGCTTTTACCTCCGCTACCTTTCGAGGAAGCATATCGGCCGGCCGGAGTGGCCGAGCGGTTCTAGGCGCTATAGTCCGGAACCGCGTGGCCGCTACGGTCGCAGCTTCGAATCCTGCCACGGGCATGGATGTGTGTGATATTCTTAGGTTAGTTAGGTTTAGGTAGTTCTAAGTTCTAGGGGACTGATGACCTCAGAAGTTAAGTCCCATAGTGCTCAGAGCCATTTGAGGAGGCATACCATTTACCTTACTCATTATTTTCGTATCTTATTGTATCTAAAATCACTCATCAATCTGCAAACCTTATCATTAGGGGCTACAGATGACAAATACACCAGGAACGAAGAACACTAGCTGTTAATTATACGTACTTCAAACGCGTCAGCTCTTGCTGTTCTCAAAAATATAGCTGGTAAATGAACATCAAGAATCACCTCTCACAAGAATGATGCAGCGCAACGAATGAGCTCATTTCATTCAATAATAGTTCTTTAACAATAATCAACCTATTAAAAAATGGTAGGTGAGCTAGTTTACAAAACCGAACCCCAGAAATAAATGAACTGTCAAAAAAATCGGATGCGCCTAATAATATTACCCGGGACTGTAAATGCAACAGCGACTGATAGTTAAAATGTTTGATTGTCGAACCAATATAGCCAACAGTTCTTCCTCACAGACATTAGGTCTGATCTGATGAAATTAGTATTCTCTTATGCATTGTTCTTGCATTTTATTTGACTGTATGCTCCTTCTCTTCCTAGCTTGAAGATATGTTTTTGCCCAGTATCTCTCCTACATACTGCATATTTTCTAATCTTGTTTTACATACTGACCTTTTTTATCTGTCTCTTCAGATTATTATCTTCACCGTCCCTCACCTCGCCAACTAAACTATTCTTGTTTGTTTTATGCTATCCATCGGCCCTTGTTTATAAAGGTGCAATAATTGGAGTATGGTTCCGCTCCATCCTTTTCACTGCCTCTTCATTTCATGGTACGTTGCCCACTTAAATGTTAACATCATGATATGGTATCTCATGTCATTGTTCCCTTTTTTCGATATCTCGTGAACAACATTTTACTTCCATTGATTTCTTTCATCCAGAGGTACACTTTAATGACCATTTTCCTGATTTCTTTGGTGGTATTCGGTTTTGGTGCAGTGATTCCATTATGGAACATTTACTTCTCAAGCGTCAGTCCCTTGTTATTACATTCCTTAGCATGGATACCTTAATCACTCTTACTATCTAGAAAGTTCTCTAACTTCTTCTTCTACTCTGCGATACTAAGTAAGTTGCAGTTCTCCTATGTATTTTTGCTCATTACTTCCGTCGAAGCTTTGCCACAGCGTTTCTCGTCCATGAGGGCCATATTGTCTGCAAGCCCTAACACTGCAATTTGGTACCCTTGTACTTGTATTCGTGTTCCAAAATTTTAGCGATTGTTCAACATAATGCTGTTAATAAAATGAATCATAAAATTTTTTTAAGAAAATCATCTTCATCAGTACATCAGTACTTATTCATCCCCACCCCAGCCTTAGAGGATGTCCTTTCCCGGGAACACGTAATCTATATGTGCATCTACACTCTGCAAATAAATTAAGTGCACGGCCAGCTGCACATCTGTATAAAAGTTTTCAGCGACTACATCGTGTTCGACAGCTTATTGAGATTTTACCACTTACGTGGAGAATTCATAAAAAAAAGATTTTTCTTCTACTCTACGGAATTCAACATTAAAATAATATCTATTAAGTAAATTTGTAGCGGTATCCAACCTTTCAAGTGTATACATTCTTTTGTTTTTTAATTTGGATTTGTAGCATTATTTTAATGGTGCTTTTGAAAACCGGCTGTTCATATTCAGACAACAATTTTCACATTCCAGGTTTTTTAAGTACATTCACAAAACGCAGTTCAACAGTTCCAGTTATTCATTTTATGAGAAACATTATTAATTTATTTTTTGTATTTTTTATGTTTCAGAGTTAAGTTTTATTTAATTATCAATATACACTCCTGGAAATTGAAATAAGAACACCGTGAATTCATTGTCCCACGAAGGGGAAACTTTATTGACCCATTCCTGGGGTCAGATACATCACATGATCACACTGACAGAACCACAGGCACATAGACACAGGCAACAGAGCATGCACAATGTCGGCACTAGTACAGTGTATATCCACCTTTCGCAGCAATGCAGGCTGCTATTCTCCCATGGAGACGATCGTAGAGATGCTGGATGTAGTCCTGTGGAACGGCTTGCCATGCCATTTCCACCTGGCGCCTCAGTTGGACCAGCGTTCGTGCTGGACGTGCAGACCGCGTGAGACGACGCTTCATCCAGTCCCAAACATGCTCAATGGGGGACAGATCCGGAGATCTTGCTGGCCAGGGTAGTTGACTTACACCTTCTAGAGCACGTTGGGTGGCACGGGATACATGCGGACGTGCATTGTCCTTTTGGAACAGCAAGTTCCCTTGCCGGTCTAGGAATGGTAGAACGATGGGTTCGATGACGGCTTGGATGTACCGTGCACTATTCAGTGTCCCCTCGACGATCACCAGTGGTGTACGGCCAGTGAAGGAGATCGCTCCCCACACCATGATGCCGGGTGTTGGCCCTGTGTGCCTCGGTCGTATGCAGTCCTGATTGTGGCGCTCACCTGCACGGCGCCAAACACGCATACGACCATCATTGGCACCAAGGCAGAAGCGACTCTCATCGCTGAAGACGACACGTCTCCATTCGTCCCTCCATTCACGCCTGTCGCGACACCACTGGAGGCGGGCTGCACGATGTTGGGGCGTGAGCGGAAGACGGCCTAACGGTGTGCGGGACCGTAGCCCAGCTTCATGGAGACGGTTGCGAATGGTCCTCGCCGATACCCCAGGAGCAACAGTGTCCCTAATTTGCTGGGAAGTGGCGGTGCGGTCCCCTACGGCACTGCGTAGGATCCTACGGTCTTGGCGTGCATCCGTGCGTCGCTGCGGTCCGGTCCCAGGCCGACGGGCACGTGCACCTTCCGCCGACCACTGGCGACAACATCGATGTACTGTGGAGACCTCACGCCCCACGTGTTTAGCAATTCGGCGGTACGTCCACCCGGCCTCCCGCATGCCCACTATACGCCCTCGCTCAAAGTCCGTCAACTGCACATACGGTTCACGTCCACGCTGTCGCCGCATGCTACCAGTGTTAAAGACTGCGATGGAGCTCCGTATGCCACGGCAAACTGGCTGACACTGACGGCGGCGGTGCACAAATGCTGCGCAGCTAGCGCCATTCGACGGCCAACACCGCGGTTCCTGGTGTGTCCGCTGTGCCGTGCGTGTGATCATTGCTTGTACAGCCCTCTCGCAGTGTCCGAAGCAAGTATGGTGGGTCTGACACACCGGTGTCAATGTGTTCTTTTTTCCATTTCCAGGAGTGTATGTATGTGATAGAAAATAGACAACTACATTAAGGATCATATTACTGCATAGATGAATGCCAGTGCCTGAAGATTACTTATGAAAAAAGTTTCATTGAGGCTGGCTAATATGTATTGGGATAAAAATTTAGCATTGTACTTAGAAAAACAATCTTTTACATTTTATTACAAAATGGACGCTAGTGCAAAACACATAGTCATTAAAATTCGCCAGCACCGTACGTTTCGCCTTCCTGTTCCTTTAATGTTTCTTCTTGTAATTTCAAGACGAGGGCAGACTTCTTGAATTTTTTTTCTCAAGGTACCAGTACCATCTTGTGGTTTCTTGATACTTCGTTCACCTGTACATAAAAAGAGCTTCTCTTGGAAGGGGACAAAAGAAAGCTGGGACTCCTGATTACACTCAGTTTCAGATATTCCATATTAAACTGAGAAACAGCTTACACAAGACCCATATTTTTCATTTCTTATTTTTTCTCATTCACCTTATTACTTTTGATGAACTAAGTAAATGTGTAAACAAATGTTGTGATTGTGCATAATTGTCTCTGTTCTGGCGTAATATGCCATTCCAAATCTTGTCTGATGCGATATGACATTTCGGTTTTGTCTTCTTCGTGTAGTTATTGTTAACGTTTACCGAAGATCGTTGTTATTAGAGAGAAGATATTTCAAATATGTCCAAGACAAAGAAGAATCGAGTCCTGTCCTTTACTAGAACAGTTCTTCGTAATTATTTACTTATCCTTCTTATAATTTAGTACATTATTGAAGGGAAAATGTACATGGTAATTATTTCCATCAACGATCCTTTGACCTACAAGTATACCACTCTAGGTAATAAACTACGACTGTAGACAGATTACGTGGTCTCTGTTGATGATGTACCAATAATAAAATGTGGAATGGGTCGATTTGGAAGTGTGTTGTCTGTTATAATTCTCCATGGTCTTTCTCCATAGAGGGCGATGAAATCTCCGAAGGTAACAATAGTTTGTTCATCACATTTTCAGTACGACGAGAACGAATTTTACCTGATCTGATATATCCTACTTCCGCCCTTCCGTCACTGTTTACGAGAATAACTGCTGAACTTGTTTTCAGAAGGAAGGAGAGGCGTCCACTTTATGCATGTACAGATTTATAAATTTCTACGGTTTTAATAAATAACTATAAAGTGAATGCTAAAACGTATTTTTATATTCAAAAATTGCCAACTTGTAAGACAGAGAGCTTCAACAATCTCATAATCGCCGCTTTACTTATCCGACTGGAAATTAAAACGGAAAACCTTGGTGACAGATGACTACGAGTATGAAGAAGTAGGCGAGTTTTAAATAGCAGGGGGTGGTATTAAACAATAGGAAGGATGAGAAACAAGAAGTACAAGCGGGTATCAAAGCGATACTCACAGCGTCATATTTACTCAAGAAATTAGTGTCATGCACTATTTTTAAAGTGGAACGAAAATTAAGATGTATAAAAATGCGGTCAGACGAGTATTACTTCATACTGCAGATATACGGAAAATAGGTGAGTATACAGGGAGAAAGGTAAAGGGTTTTGAATATAGGATCTTGTTGTAGAAATTTCGATAAGTTTGTGAGGCAGGAGAATGCTGAAGACGTACGAACGGAGAGCTCAGGAAGACACGAGTGTTGTCCAGAAAGTAAGTTTCGATCGGTCGCGAAATGGAAACCACTGGGAAAATCCGGTAAAGCTTCGCAGAGATGTGTTGGGCAGTGTCTCCAGTATGTCCGTCGCTCAAAAATGGCTCTGAGCACTATGGGACTTAACATCTGAGGTCATCAGTCCCCTAGACTTAGAACTACTTAAACCTAACCTAAGGACGTCACACACATCCATGCCCGAGGCTGCAACCGTAGCAGCAGCGCGGCTCCGGACTGAAGCTGCCTAGAACCGCTCGGCCACAACGACCGGCTATGCCCGTCGCTCTTTTCAGTTCAGAGTGAACAGTGAGCACGTAAAGATGCGAAGGGAATAGCGTCTTCCGCCAATTATGAAGGCCAGGTTAGAGATTTCGCCTATGTCATGCAGCCCAAATAACACAACTGTCGAGCAGTTCCTTCTTCATGCCAATTCTCGACCGCACACTGCAGGGGCAATGAAGACGCTCCTGCAGCGTTTCCGATGAGAAGTGTTTCATCACCCACAATAGACTCCGTAATTGGCTCCCCCTGAGTCTCATCTCTGCTCACAAGAACCGCTGCCTATGAAGAAAAAATTTTCCACAGACAACGAGCTGCAGACCAGTGTAGAAAATTGGCCGAAAATACAGGTGGCTGTTTTCTATGGCGAGGATACTGGAAAGTTGGTAAAACACTTGGACAGAACTATAAGTCGACTAAGTAGGGAAGTAGGTGGAAGGTGTACCTAACTGTTGCAAATAAAACGTTTCAGGTTTTCACTGTGCTTTCCGTTGCGCGACCGATCGTATCTTACTTTCACGACAACCCCCGTATATAATGAACCAGATGTACAGATTGAGATTTTCACTCTGCAGCGGAGTGTGCGATGATATGAAACTTCCTGGCAGATTAAAACTGTGTGCCGGACCGAGACTCGAACTTGGGACCTTTGCCTTTCGCGGGCAAGTGCTCTACCAACTCCGCTACCCAAGCACGACTTACGCCCCGTCCTCACAGCTTTACTTCTGCCAGTACCTCGCCTCCTACCTTCCAAACTTTACAGAAGCTCTCCTGCGAACCTTGCAGAACTAGCACTCCTGAAAGGAAGGATATTGCGGAGACATGGCTTAGCTTCTGTAAAGAGTGTAAGGTAGTAGGCGAGATACTGGCAGAAGTGAAGCTGTGAGGATGGGGCGTGAGTCGTGCTTGGGTAGCTCAGTTGGTAGAGCACTTCCCAGCGAAAGGCAAAGGTCCCGAGTTCGAGTCTCGGTCTGGCACACAGTTTTAATCTTCCAGGAAGTTTCAACCAGATGTCGTTGGGAAAGTCACGACAGGCCGACTGAGAGGGGCCAGTCAGACGAGAGGAACAATCAGCACTGAGAAAAGTGTGAAAGAAGGAACACGAAGGTACACAAAAAATAATTTTGAAAGAGCAAGTGGTCAAGGCTTATTAGATGCTTGGAGCAAGGAAAGAAGATACCGAGGACAGAATGCCGTGGATGAGGCTACGTAAAACCGTAAGTGTACAGAAAGCATGGCATAGTGACAAAACCTCGAATGCAGGTGGGTGTATACAGAAGGGTGCGGCGTTTCCAGAGGCTAGCTGAGACGTGAGTGGGGACATCTCCACCGCCACAGCCTCCCATGGACGCCTCTTGGCGGAAGCTGCGGGCGTCTACCCGGCTCTACCCGGTTCTACCCGCCTCTGCCCGCCTCGTAGATGAGGACAGAGTGTTGCACCGCCAGCCTGTGGCCGCGCCGCCGTGTTTCTCCGTTACGGAAGAGGCTGCGGCCATTTGCAGTCGTCTTGCCGTTCCCATTTCCAGCCAGTGTTGGCGTAGACGTTAGCACACAATCAGGGAGCGGAGAAACAGAAAGCTGAGAAACGTTGCTAGCCGACGCACCTAGAACCAGGAGCTACGTGTACCCCTAGAAACCGTAAATGGTTTACGTCTGTTTCTTAACGCCAGTGGTCCATGGAGAATACGATCACTACAGGCTTGTACTCTGCTCCGCGTACTAATAATAAAATTCGCGGAAATATCTGTCTATATCTACACACCTTGTCGTTGCGACACCAGAGAAGAGAACAAATAACAAAATTTCTTACTGTGCATATTCTGTATGGTATCAGGAATACATATGTATCCAGAATGCTAGTTCTGCAAGTTCGCAGGAGAGCTTCTGTAAAGTTTGGAAGGTAGGAGACGAGGTACTGGCAGAAGTAAAGCTGTGAGGAAGGGGCGTGAGTCGTGCTTGGGTAGCACAGTTGGTAGAGCACTAGCCCGCGAAAGGCAAAGTTCCCGAGTTCGAGTCTCGGTCTGGCACACAGTTTTAATCTGCCTGGAAGTTTCAATACATATGTAGTTTGTTGTGATTTGTGAGAGAGGGGACAAGGGGTGGTTCAGGTTGTAACCCGACTGGGCATTCATCCGAACAGATCTTGGATGACCGATAAGGGTAAGTACAGCCATGCTGCCTCAGTTCCTTCCAATTTCATCAGTAACAGTGGCGGACGACTGTTACCTGTGTCAGTCTCTGGAAAACCTACAACCAGAAGGTTCCAGTGCGTGAGACATCGGGTGAACTTGGTGGTCAGAGCAACTGTCGAACACACTCTCCAGCTGAATAGCACATCACCATGCGACCTTTTATTATCATGTAGCAGATAGAGACGTTCAAGGTACGGCAGAAAGATTGAAACATCCCCTTAAAAAAATTAAGAGTGACAATGCTGGTAAACCTCTTACGCTATTTCATTTTCAAACAGCTGAGCAAAACTGAACGTACTCAGACATTTCTCTATTTACTTATTCTGATCAACAGTAAACTGACACACAATTTTTTTTTTTTTTTTTTTTTTTTTTTTTTTTTAGCGCAACGCAGTCTGATATTCAATAATCCCTGCAAAAGAATGGCCCTGATAACAATAACCTGTACCTTTCATGAATCACTTACCTCAGAAAAATCTTCCTAACTCGAATTACTGCAATACAGCGAGCGCCAATACTGCCAGCTAAATAAAAGACTCAAACTACTGAAGGCACTAACTACTGATAGGCATAGTCAGCAAATGAAAGATTTTGATGGAGAACAAACAATGTATTTACCTTAATAGTGTTCAAAAGTCATATATATATATATATATTTCATGACATACAGTCTTACAAATTTCGTTTTCTGACGGACACACGTCCAGATTGTCCGCTCTCAAAACTCTGCCATCTCTCTTCCCACATCCACCACTCCTGGCGGCTCACCTCCAACTGCGCAACGCTACGCGCTGTTCACATCCAACTGCCCAACACTACAATAGCAAATATTTCAACAATGCAAATCAGCCATAGACTGCACAGAGCACAGTAAATGATTTTCATACAGAGCGCTACGTGGCGTTACCAACATAAAAACCTAAACAGCCCACATACAAGATCACATTTCATGCGTCATAAATATAACGGCTGCTGGTAAATATTACCAGCTATACCAACCAGAGGTGATTTTCTTGTGTAGCCAACGGTATATCATACCATAAGTTCACGTGCTGCTCTGGTATGACGATTACGCAATGCAAATATTTGCTTCTCACGGAGCCCCCGGTAAATTCCAAGAATGATTGCTTATCGAAGTCTCGGGGTCCAAACGATGCATTTCGAAGTGCGATCCTAAATCGACCATGCGACTCTGACGGCGGGGGTTATGATCTCTTCTTTGTGGTCGTCATTTTTATCTGTTTTCCGTCGTCCCTTAGTTGCTCTAAATTACATTCCTCCGCGAACTATTTGTGAGCTGGTACGAAAACCCAGACGATTTATGTCGGTAGTGAGTAGGATGTCTGGCGTTCCTGACGTTTCTTCGGCGGATTCTCTCACATGGTAAAATCTAATCCCATGCTTATCCAGCGTAAAAATTGTATGACTTTTTATCCCAAAAAAGGAGTACTACCGGACGAGGAAAGGAGGGACTGTGTAGACTGTAGTGGTGCAAAGTGTGTAAAACATCGTAAGAAGAGTTTCGATGCTGAAATACGTTACAGTTTTATTGCGGAGAATGCGGAAAACAAACGAATATCAGGAAGAAAACATGGTTGGACTCTTCCAAATTATCCATCCAGACCAGCGTAATTCTTCTATCTTGCTACAAACTACATACGTATTCTTGATACCATACAGAATACCCGCAATAAGAAATTTTGGTATTTGTTCTCTTCTCTGGTCTCGCAACGGCCATGTGTGTAGATGTAGACAGACATTTCCGTCGATTTTATTTGTAGTAGGAGGAGCAGCATACAAACCTGTAATGACCGTATTCTCGACTGACCATTGGAGTTAAGATACAGACGTGAACCATTTGCGGTTTCTAGGAATACACGTAACTCCTGGTTCTAGGTGCATCGGCTATCAACGTTTCTCACCTTTCTGTTTCTCCGCTCCCTGATTCTGTGCTAACGTATACGCCAACACTGGCTGGAAATGGGAACGGTAAGACTACACCTTGCAAGCAACAGCATCGGAAAGTGACTTATCTGCAAATACCGTGTGCGACTGTTTTCGTTTTTGCAGAGATGTGTACTATGTAATAGTGAAGAACGACAGTGTACCGATCGGCGGACCAGTTGAAATGGACGAATCACACATAGCAATAAGGAAGAAACAGAGAGGACGACCTTCAAACAGTGAAAACGATCATATTTGGGTATTCGGTGGAATAGAACGAGAGTCACAGAAGTGTTCCGTTGTGAGAGTATTGTCCAGAGACAAGGTCACTTTAGTGCGTCTGATAAAGCACTTCATACTATCTGGGTAGTAAAGTCATTTCAGATAGGTTTCAGTCCTACAAGACAATCGAAGCAGAAAGATTCGACCACTATTACAAGTATTTTTAGTAACGCTCTTCTTTTGTCATTGCTGTAGTGACCACCGTAAACATACTCATAACGCCCTCCTGCAGAGTCCCATGATCAATTTAGGATCGCACGTTCGATATGTATCGTTTGGACTCCACAACTTCGATAGGCAATCATTCTTGGAAATTACCGAGCCCCCAGTCACATACATTTCCACTCCACACGATTCGCACTGATCTGCTGGGACTCTTCTGAATAGACAACGCGGTGTCATCAGTATGCCCAATGTTGTGCCTTACATGCTCCACTGTCTCTGCTGCCGCGTCGAATGAAGCCACAACAATGGTTGCCATGGAGCTGCAGACGTCGTCGCATTGTCCTCCTGGATACTTCTCTTACTGCAAGACTCACTGAAAATACACGGTCGAGCAATCAGTTTGTCTTCCGCATTCGAGAAGATGTGGGTTGATTCCCATTTCCTGCCAGTGTTGGCGTGGACGTCAGTACACAATCAGGGAGCGGAGAAACAGAAAGCTGAGAAACGTTGCTAGCCGACGCACCTAGAACCAGGAGCTATTTGTATCCTAGTTTATCCTTCCCGTGATTTCCCTAAATCGCTACAGACAAATGCCTGGATGGTTCCTTTGAGAAGGGCACAGTCGATTTGCTAACCCCATTCTTTCGCAGTTCAGGCTTGCGCTCCGCCTGTAATGACCACGCTGTCGACGGGGGCGTTAAACTCGAATCTTCCTTCTTTCTTTTGCCTTGGGCGCTATTCGTATGGGATCATTAAGATTTAGCATGCTTTTTAATAAGGCCCTCCTGAACCCATCGAATTCGTATTCGACTGATACTCGTGCGATCCTGGGCAACATGAGTAACAGCATTGCTGAAGGACAACCTGGCGTCTCGGTAGGTTATGATACAACCAGTTTCCAGTTCCGATGCGTGCTGTATACGTTTCCCCTTTATAGATCGCTCTTTACACTATTTTCTCACAAACAGCAGTCGCTAAAACTTGACTTTAGGAAAGAGAAATAAGTTGTGTAAATATTTCTTATATACAGAACACAGACAGGGGTACCCTGCGTAAGTTTTGCGGTACGTCTGACATGCTAATCATTTGCATACACAGGCATGCAGAATGCTTTATGCCAATTTGACGTTTGTTGCAAACCACTTTAAATTCTTCATTTGTGTTGCCATAGTGTCCGTAGTTGCTTTATAATGGTGTGCCTACCCCACAATACACCGAGCCTTCCTTGTTGTGGTGAGACGTGATTGAATGCGATCTTGACAACGATCCCCAGGCGGTCCACCATCGGACTACTGTCACGTGCGAAATTGTCACAGAGATGCCAAGTGGTAGACGTTACAAGCGTGGCATTGTGCTTCGCTACGTTATTCACTGTCGAAATTCAGACAGTTTACATTCCTGGAAGAGTCAACCAGTATAAAGCTTCCTTCTTCCTTCTGGTTTTAAATTCGTCGTAATTATAATAGCCAACAGTGCACATCTACACTTCGCAAGCCATCCTGGTATTTGTCATAGGGCACTGTCTGCGCGATCATCACTCCTTCTGAGCGATATAAACAGAAGGAAGAAGGAGGCATTATACTGGCTGACTCTCATAGGAATGTAAACTGTCTGAATTTTGATAGTGAACAATGTAGCGAAGCACAATGCCACGCCTGTAACGTTTACCATTGGGAATCTCTGTGAAAATTCCGCACGTGACAGTAGCCCAATGTTGGACCACATGGGGACTGGTTGTCAAGATCCCATTCAGTCACGTCTGACCACCACAGGGAAGGACCGCTGTACTGTGGGGCAGGCAAGCCCTAACACGATCATTTCCTTACATGTCACCGAAGAACAATTAATGGATACCCTGCAATATTCCGTGTCATCCTAGATCAGTGGTCGGAGACGAACATCGAGACTACGGATTTACCGTCCTGTGCATAGGATGCAATTAACTGCACAACACGAACAGATACGTCTGGAGCTGTGTTGAGACCAGTAAGTATGAAATCGAACTGAATGCTATTGCATTGTCCGGGTATTCAGAGATGAATCGCAGTTCTGTACTACCCAGGATGACGATAGACAGCGAGTGTGAAGCCGACAGGGGGAGAGGTCATATTCTTCCAATGTTTTTGAGAGGTTTGGTGGTGTTACTGTGTCCGTCATGTTTTGTAGAGCCTTCGGATAGTATTATATGTCACGGCTGTTAGTGACTGAGGCCACTCTGATAATGGACATTCTGTGTTCTCACATGTCACCTGTCTTGCGACATTATGTGATGCTATTTATCATTGAGGTCTCGGTAGGCTGATACTTTCACTAGGCAAAAGAAATGCAGACTACGAATCTAGATAAAGGAGAGAATACCAACTGACGTCTTTTTGTCTTCAGTGCGCGGTGTTCACCACTACACCAAGCGATGGCACTGCAGCAGCTCGAGTGCACGTACAGAAACTTAGGACACTGGACTCGCATTCGGGAGGACGACGGTTCAATCTCGTCTCTAGCCATCCTGATTTAGGTTTTCCGTGATTTCCGTAAATCGTTTCAGGCAAATGCCAGGATGGTTCCTTTGAAAGGGCACGGCCGATTTCCTTCCCAATCCTTCCCTAACCCGAGCTTGCGCTCCGTCTCTAATTACCTCGTTGTCGACGGGACGTTAAACATTAACCACCACCACCGTACAGAAACATTCGCATCCCGGAATGTTGCCATATCATGCAAATGTCTGGGCTTAGAATTTCGCCGGCCGGTGTGCCCGAGCGGTTCTAGGCGCTACAGCCTGGAACCGCGCGACCGCTACGGTCGCAGGTTCGAATCCTTCCTAGGGCATGGATGTGTGTGATGTCATTAGGTTAGTTAGGTTAAAGTAGTTCTAAGTTCTAGGGGACTGAGGACCTTAGATGTTAAGTCCCACAGTGCTCAGAGCCATTTGAACCACTTTCCCCCTCACAAACAAACAGTGACTGATACTTGTGGCAAACGTCCCTCCAGTGACGGGCATTTCATCTATGTACTGACACATAAGCAGACGACTGTACCAATGATAAACAGTAGAAAGGAGGTGTGCGACTGTTCTCTCTGAATACACTCATAGCCAGAAAAAAAGACGCAACACGAAGGAATTACCCGAATGGGACGGAAATCTGTAGAATGTGATGCACATGATGTACATTTACAGACAGGCAATTGATTACAGTTTCGGGATAAATGCTTCAAATGGCTCTGAGCACTATGGGACTTAATATCTGAGGTCATCAGTCCCTTAGAACATAGAACTACTTAAACCTAACTAACCTAATGACATCACACACATCCATGCCCGATGCAAGATTCCAACCTGCGACCGTAGCGGTCGCGCGGTTCGAGAATGAAGTGCCTAGAACCGCTCTGCAATAACAGCCGGTCAATTTCAGGATAACTGGATGGTTTATTCATAAGAAATAGCATCAGAAATTGAGCAAGCCAATAATGCGTTGGTCAACCTCGTGCAAGCAGTTACTCAGATTGGTGTTGATTGTGAGAGTTTTTGAATATCCTCCTGAAGGAGATAGTGCCAAATTTTGTGGAACTGACATTGTACAGCGTCAAAATCAAGAGATGGTTGGAGAGCGCTACCCATAGTGCTCCAAACATTTTCAGCTGCAAAGAGATCAGGCGACTTTCCTGCCCAAGGTAGGGCTTGGCAAGCAGGAAAACAAACAGTATAAATTCTCGCCGTGTGAGGGTGGGCCTTGTCTTGCTGAAACGGAAGGCTTGTCTTGTAGGTCAACAAAACGGGCTGTAGAATATGGTCGATGTGCCGCTGTGCTAAAAAGGTGCAGCGGATGACAACCAAAGAAGTGCTGCTATGAAATGGAATGACACCTTAGACCGTCACTCCTGGTTGCCGCGCCGTATGGCGGGTGATAGTCAGATCGGTGTCTCACCCCTGCCTACGATCTCCAGACTCGCCATCGCTGGTCATCCGGACTCAGTTCGAAGCGGCACTCGTCACTGGAGGCGATTATACTCCATTCATTGAGATTCAATGCCGAAGACGTGTCTTCTCCTCCAGTGGAAAGACACCACGCGGTACGTCGACGACATTTTACTACCACTCGGCCCCCCCCCTCTCCCTCTTCCACGCCATCTTGTTGGTCTTCACGGTAAGTCATCTTGAGCTTACACTTCAACAAGGGGTAATGTCCGTTCACACACAACAAGACTTTCTACCGCTTGTCTTCGAGCTTGCCAAATTCCACCTTCGCCAGCAATGTCGTTGGATCTCTCCCCAGTTGAAAATGTTTGGAGCACTATGGGTAACACCTTCCGTCCAACTTGGGATTTCGTCCATCTGAGGCGTCAATCAGATAGTATTTGGCACGATACCCGACTTGACGACACAACTACTCCATCAATCAATGGCAATCCGAATAACTGCATGCACAATGGCTAGAGATGCACCAATGCGTCACTGACTTGGTGAATTTATGACGCTCTTTCTCTGGAATAAGTCATTTAATTTTTCTGAAATTGTTCTTCTTTGTTAGTCAGTACGTGTATACCACAACCAAAGATCTCCGTCCCATTCGGATAATTCCTTCGTGGTACTTCGTTCTCTCTGCCTCTCCCTCTCTCTTCTCTCTTCTCTGTCTCTCTGTCTCTGTCTCTCTCTCTCTCTCTTTCTCTCTCTCTCTCTCTCTCACTCTCCCTCTGTCTCTATCTGTCTCCTCCTCTCTCCCCCTCCATCCATCCCTCACTCTTTTTTTCTCTTCCTCCTTTTTTTAGTGTGTAAATCACACTCAGGAAACATTCCACACTCAATTCTGAAACCACCCTCCTCACGGATTCTAACAAGTATCAGTACTTGGTCGGCGAAGTAGCCATTGACAGTGCACATCTCCATCCATCTCCATCTACGTGTCGTGGTGAACTGCTAAGTCCGTTGCTTGAGTCAAAACATTGTGGTCACCTGATTAATAGCTTACTAGTTCAACTGCTTGTAGGCGATACTTCCGTTGGGGGCAGTTGTCTTTCGCTTTCGCGCTGCAGAATCCCACGTGTTTTCAAAGTACTGCAATCAATGGGAAAACTCCGTGGGAAAACTGTTACCCCTGAAAACTATACATACAACGACCTGCACAGGGAATGGCAGATGCCCGTGATCTTAAAGGAACCGAATGTGTTATAAGTAATTAGGCGTCGAGATTACACCAATGACGACAATCATTGGAACCTGTAACAACCGCAAATATTAAGGTAGAATCGTCCGAGGCCATTTGGAGATGAATGACCACATAAACCTAGTCGTAGGAAACGTAAAATACCAGGTTACATTTCACAGGAAGAATCAAAAGGCAATGTAATTTAGAGACGAAGAAATGACTTACAACACCCTCATTCGACAGATACATAAATATTTGTTGTTGTTCTTGGTCTATTGCTTGGCAGGACTAATAGGAGAGGTGTCTAAAAATGCAGTGTAGAGCAACACATACCGGCCCGGGATATTTTAACATGCATGAGAGCGTTGCGTATCTCAAGAACGCCTTGAAAAATGCTACGCGAGAGGCAGTGTACATCACGGAATGCTACCGTAAAGCGCCTTAACGTATCTCATATATTAATTTTGTTGCTGTCAGTTTCGAGTCCGGGAGCTATACAGAGAGCACGCTTCACTACTAAATGGAACCTGCGTCTCTTATAGTTCACGAAGATTAAAGTTCCTCAATTATGAAACGGAAAATGTCACTTCGAAATAATAACAGTACAGATTACATTGCTTCGTTTTATTGACCTCCAGGCATTTCACGCCCTCCTTTAGAATACTTGGGCTCTTCTTATTATTAAACCTACCTCAGTTTCGTCGCTCGGCCACAAAGCCGGCTCATAAATAATTCCGCGTACCTTTCCACGAAGAACTTATAATCATCACTTTAGCATACTATGTAGACAATTTATGGCCCATTCGCCTGCACGCAACTGCTCTATACAAATACCCGAACGGTCACTCTCTACTCACAAACATGCGTGAAACAAGTAGGGCTTGGGGACTATTGACGTTAAATGCAATACTATGCACGACCATAATAAGATGCCCTCTGCTTCGGAAGTTCCAGAAACAGCAATGGGTAAGTTGTACGATTTACTACGTCATAACACCAAAGAGAGCAGTATTCCCTACTGTATGCTGCTGAATTTCAGACTCCACGCGCTCCAAGAAGATTTTGCTATTTACTTCCTTTCATATACATGATCATGACAAAGGAACCAGGTAGTTCTTTAGGAGGCTTGCTCACCATCCTTCTTCCCGCGTGTCCATCATGACTGGGACAGAGATATGGGCGAATGACTCTGGCACCAATAGCACCGTCTACTGTACAACGTAAGCTGAGTTTCGGAGTGTAAATCTAGATTTGAACACAGAAGCTACGTATTCGAGTACAACACTCGATTGCGTAGTGAAGTGATATGTCACAGTAAAATTTAAATCTGTAACTGTAACATATAGGTGCCTGTTACGAGAGATTGAGTGAGTGGTGTAGTGTTGTGTTAGTAATCGTAATTAAATTTCAAGGACTCATAAAATCATAAACACAGAACGTAACAGTTGTTTCGGCCGGGCAATTAATTGCACGTGACCTTAGTTTGGAGTGGCTGGTGTCTCTCGCCTCTGGCGCTGCGCTTTATTCGTGAAAGCGGTTTGCTTAATGGAGTCCTTTAATCTCGTGTGACAACCACATCCGCGTGGCGCCTGCAAAAGCCGTCACCATATACGTAGCCCCCTCACAATACTCCCAGGGTGCATTTAATTTTTACAACCGTGGAGAACCAAGAGGAGAACCCTTCCGCACCGCTAAACCACTGTAATTTGTTACCTACCTTACGTCTATTATTTAACCTCTTCTATTCTTTTACCTCTGTGCCAAATCGTTCCTTCTCAATGAAATACATTTGAAATTACATTTTTCCCGTCTATAGCTATACTTCACATTTTATTATTTATTGAAATATCGAATTGTTGTTACGGCCTCCGTGACGAAAACTGGTCCGATGCAAGTCTCAAAGTTAGCATGTCTTGCGCAGTCCTCTTCAAGTCTGCGTTTTTGTTGCAACATACATCAACTGAATGAGGGTACTGTAGACAGGTCTTGATCTTCGTCTATAATTTTTACCCTCCTCATTTCACTGCATTAACATACTGATTCAATGACGCTTTATGCGTCCTAAAAAGTGATTGTTTCTTTTAGCCAAGTTGTGCCATAAATTTATTTTTTCTGCTTTTACATTCAGTACCATTTCATATTCATTCGATCTATCCATCTAATTTTCAGCAGTCTCTCGCATTATATTTCAAAAACTTCTTCTGTTGTCTTCGATCTGTTTAGCTTCCACTTTCCTCTTCTGACAAAGCTACACTCCAGGCATTATTTCCACATATGTTTTCTTGACATTTAAATATATGTTCGATGTCAGCAGATTTACCTTTTTCAGATAATTTTTCCTTGCTCTTGGCAGCATAAATTTTATATCCTCTCTACTTCTGCCATGGACACATATTTTACTGTTCAGATAGCGTTACCACTACTTTTACTGTCATTCCTAATGTAACTCCCCCATTAAAATCCGATTTAACTAAAATACATTTCATTATCTTTGTTTCTTTTTTTTATATTCACTGTACGTTCCCATCAACTATTCTTGCGAGTCTTTTGTCGTCTCTGACAGAACTAAAATGTAACTGACGAACCTCTACATCTACATGGGTACTCTGCAAATCACATTTATGTGCCTCCCAGAGGGTTCATCGAACCGCCTTCACAATTCTGTTTTATTCCAATCGTACAGCGCTCAGAAGGAACAACTAACTATAACTATCCATACGAACTCTGATTTCCCTTATTTTATCTTGGTAACCGATTCTCCGTATGTAGGTCGGTGTCAACAAAATATTTTCGCATTCGGAGAAAGTTGGTGACTGGATTTTCGTGAGAAGATTCCGCCGCAAACGAAAAACGGATTATATTGTGATGTTCACCCCAAATCCTGTATTATTTCAGTGACACTCTCTCCCCTATTTCGCGATGATACGAAACGTGCTGCCCTTCTTTGAACTTTTTCAATGTACTCCGTCCTGGAAAGGATCCCACACCACTCAGCATTATTCTAAAAGAGGACGTACAAGAGTAATGTAGGCAGCCTCCTTAGTAGATCAGTTACATTTTCTAAGTGTCTCGTCAATAAAACGCAGTCTTTCGTTAGACATCCCCAAAACATTTTCTATGTGTTCTGTTACCACGAACTGTGACCTCTCTGACAGGAAATCACGAATCCAGTCACATAACTGAGACAGTATTCCATAAGCACGCAATTTCACTACAAGCCGCTTGTATGGTACAGTGTCAAAAGCCTTCCGGCAATCTAGAAATACGCAGTCAATCTGAAATCCCTTTTCAATAGCACTCAATACTTCATGTGAATAAAGAGCTAGTTCTGTTTCAGAAGAACAATGTTTTCTAGATACGTGTTGACTGTGTTTCAGTAGACCGTTTTCTTCGAGGTAATTCGTAATTTTCTAACACAATATACCTTCCAAATCCTGCTGCACATCGACATTAATGATATGGGCCTGTAATTTAGTGGATTACTCCCACTACCTATCTTGAATATTGGTGTGACCTGTGCAACCCTTTACTTACTTACTCTTCTACTTGAACATCAGTTTTATTTCCTAATTCTTCTTTCGTTTTCTTAACCGGTTGCTCCGCCTACAGCTTGAATAATGTTTGAGATAGAGTACAGACCTCTCACTCACTCATTTCTCTCTTCTACATTTTCTTGTCCGTCGACTATTATAACCACAAAATGGTTTCTGTGCAAGTTTCGGGACACTGACATGTGACGTGTAATGGCTTATGTGAAAGAGTTATGTGAATGATTTATGAGAATTGTATGAATCAAATTCACATGTCTGGTTACATTCTGGAAAAATATTCTAGTAGCAACTAACTTTAGAGGGGAATACTGTGTAAAACGCAAAGCAATAGCAAATAAAAGAACAACTTCTACGAAATCCAAAGGCTGTGCAGTTACAACGCTTTCCCTTATTAATTTATGTGAAATTAAATGGTTGGCTTAATAAGAACAATTTCATCATACGAAAATCACAATCCTTGTCTAGCCACAGATGTAGTCATAGTATTAACTAATTGATCCTTTGTTGAAATATGTGCGTAGATCAACCGAGATATCCTTTCCGTTACGTTTAATGTAGTTGGAAATTCGAAAGCAGATGCGAAAGTAACAGTTGTAACACATGACTGACATAAGACAACAACTTTTTGTGTCTTTATTCTGACACAGACTAGGCTGCTAACCTTATAACGCGAGAAAACTGAGATGGACACTGAGTCGATTGAACAAAACAGTAGAGAGAGAATGCTACGATCGCACGTACCGTGAGTCCACATTAGTAAGGATGAAGCAAATCAGACTAGTTGTAAATATCAACACACACAATCAGATTTCCAAAATACAAACCTAGGTCCAATAAACGGGGTAAATTGTTGTTCCTGGCGATTGGCGTACAGAATTCTCAACGATAACATTCGAAATGCAGATCCAGCTGTCAAGCAGGATATTTTTATGCTCTGTTTGCGGGACGACTGCCATCCACATCTTTGCTGCGAATTGTGGCGTGCAGCCACAGCAAGCGGAGCTGTCTGCTACACAGATACGGCTGCAACTCGCTGAGTCAGTTTTCATATTGCTCAAGTATTGTGATATCAGCTCAACAGAAAAACTTAAGTTAGTGAAAAGGGGTGGCACAGCTGTAAACTTCTGTTTATTCAAATCACGTGCACAACTGCCTGTGTTCTTTGAAAATTTATTGTATCACAAGAAAAAGACTTCGGGAGTCTTAAATCCCATCTCAGCGACATTATAGAAAGTAATCAGCAGTCTAATTGGCAAGCGCAGAGTCAGTCATGACCATAAGCCTGCAAGACTCACAAGGCTACTGCAACTACCAATCAACAGCTCAACAAACTAACGAAGTAAATAAGTGACTCATACAGAAAGGTGCGGTCTGATTATTGTCGTCTGTCTGCTCGTCTGCAACTCTCCATCGGCCATCCGTGCGTTCTGTAAGACAACTTATCACAATATCGACCATTAATTGTTTAGCAGGCCTAGGTGGCAGAGCGGTTCTAGGAGCTTCAGTCTGGAAACGCGCGACCGCTACGGTCGCAGGTTCGAATCCTGACTCGGGCTTGGATGTGTGGGATGTCCTTAGGTCAGTTAGGTTTAAGTAGTTCTTAGTTCTAGGGGACTGATGACGCTAGATGTTAAGTCCCATAGCGCTCAGAGCCATTTGAACCATTAATTGTTTGTGAGTGGGTGTAGAAACCACCAGTATCATAAAAGAGTTTGTGCGCCCCTTCCTCCCGTTGTTTCAAAGATTACTGTTGTGCTACGTAACTTCCTGAATGAGCAATTCAACCTGTAGTCTGTTTGAAACGAATTGCGCACGGTTCTTAAATCGTGAAGAATCAGGCTTGCACGAAAATCATTTTGGTTCTTCATACAAGTGGTTTCACTATACGGTACCGTTGCCAGGCTATGTAGAGTGTTAATAAATTGGTATCCATAAATAAAGGGATGTATTCATGACGCCAAAACTAAAGGTCAATGAACATGGGCTGTCAGCAGTGATTCTAGATTATGCAGCTCGCCTCAGACGAGCATTGTTGCTCACTTTCATTTGTAAACATGTTGTTGCAATTTGGTTTCAGTTTGTTTGATTGTCTTTTGCTTAGAATCACCAAGTGGTGGGAATTATTCTTGATCACGTTACTCCTTGCCATAATCTCTTACGAGATAAACGTACCTCTTTATCGCAGTAACGAGGCGCTTTATTTACTTGATAATATGCCTCCAGACGTCATCCAACGAATGTGATTTACGCAACGATATTGTTAAATGTTACATTACATTAAACATTCGGCGGTATCTCGATAATCAATTTCCAAACGGAGGGATTGTTCGAGGGGGATGCATTGCATTGCCTAATCCATTACTAGCTTTGAATCCATTGGATTTTTTGTTCTGGGGTCATTTAAACTTCTTGATGTATTCAAGTCCACGACTTGATATTCTGAGGGAGAGTATGTGAATAGAACTGAACAGATGTTAGCACTCAGGGAAATTTCAACACAGTATGGCGAAGCGTGAAACGTAACCTCAGGTAGAAGGTCACTAAGAGTAATGTTTCTACAGGCACGTTGTTAAATATATCACTAAAAATATTAAGAATAGACACCCCAAACCTCGCTTCTGTAAACTTATAAATCGTTGCCGGATTCAGAGACACCCCTTAAGACCCAACGTTGATACACTTAACACAATGGAAATACGCTATCTGATATTCGGTCATAATATGAGATCCTGAGGTTTGGAAACGCTATAAAATCAGTTAATAACTATATTTTAAAAACGATTGATAGTTAAAAGCACTACCTGCTTTAAACGAAATTCAGATTTAAAAAACCGGGGATTTATTACAAAAGTTCGTTTTCGTACATAAGAAAACCAGTAGATTGACAATACGAAACCAACATGATAGACAGTTAATAAGGACATGTATGATGTCCAGCGCAGGATAATGGATTCAAGGTGCACATTCCCTCAGTAATGTGAATAAAGCCCACGAATAAGAATTTTACTATTCGGTGGTTGATTGTCCGAGCTAAAATGGAAAGGACATATCTTCGTGACTGGAATCTAACAGCACTATGGCGTCGGCGTACCCGTATAAAATGGTAAACTCCCACCTAACGAGCCGGTGCTACACAACACTCTCACCAATTTTTTGTCGTCTCGATGGACGTAAAGATGTACAGGTATGTTCGAACGAGATCTGCACCAGCGCTGAATGTGTGGATTTCGCTAAGTTGTCGGGACGAAGTCCCAGGTCCCAGTGCAGAACACCACAATGATCACCCACCTAGCGATCGACCACTTTGGGTCGCTTCTAGGACGACCGATCCAAGGATGTCCCAGATCATATGCCCCTGTAACCGACTCCCCCATCTGCGCCGACTTGCCAGCAAGCACCAGCCAAGTAAAATGCCCAACGACGTGAAACTGCAATGTTAAATAGTTTCTCATCACGGAACATATCCAGTAGAGGGCCAATCAGTGCACACTCTCCTCTAAAACTTAGTTTCGAATATTTCCATCTGACTTCAAGAGGCGACAAGCGAAACAGAATATTTCTTATACAACCCAGAATTTCCAACACGCCAAGCGAATATGACTAGAACTCCACCGGGTTCCGTTTCCACGGCAGCAGGCGTGGCGTCTTCAAGAACAGTAAGCTCACTCCAGATGTTATCAGTTGGAGGGGTTGCCGTTGAAACTCAAGCCCGCCAGCCGGGCACCAGAGAGTACCGTACGCCACAATACCGAAAATTCCGTCCCTCTCCGAATGACATGAAAATCCCACAAGCCTCATTCGAGTGGCTCTACCGCCCTCGTGAGCCAGGGATATAACCCTCTGAGAGGCGACCAGACTTCCCCGTTACTCCCAGTGTTGTGTGCATTGGTCGCTACCCAACTACTCTCGGGAAAGCGAACTGCTAGGTTCATACGAATCCCGTTGGCCAAAGCGACGTAAGTTCAGACACACAGCCCCTGCACTTCTATCAGATACAATACTGAGAATCAAGTACGTTAATCAGAGATAAATTAAGCCATCAGAATCATGTGCCCTGTACATCTCCAGTGATGAAAAGGAGTGGACAGTGTTAGCTTATTAATGTTTCTAGGAAAGCCAGACGGCTTGAAACCTTTCAACCTCACGTTGCCCCCCAACGAAGTATTTGAGGCTCCATGTTCACGTGGAATCCTTATATATATATATATATATATATATATATATATATATATATATATATATATATATTGTCAGGAGCTATGGATACCAATTTATAATCAACCTGTGTTCTGTTTCATGGCGATTATATATATACGAGCACTGGCTCCCCCACTCTCAACGGCCACAGTGAGTATACATACTGTGACCATGAAAAGATGCAAAATTATCACTATTACCATCTGAAATTTGTTCTTTGAGATGCGATAAAAACAAACATGTGTTTTTAAAAACTTCACTAGCTGAAATTTCTTGTAACAAAGCTAACTTCCCGACAAAACTTCAGGAACTATTCATTTACTGATGTACGTAATTCGGTACTTTATTCGAAAAGTCTAATACAGGGTGCTCCAGAAAGGACATTAAAAGTTTAAAAATTCATATAAATTTATTGAAAGAAGATACAGAGTTATGTTCAGTGTTATTTTTCCGTAAGTTAAACGTGTTGTATGTGGATTCCTTGGTTATACTGCACACATCCCGTCGGAAGGCAATTTCTTCCGAAACTCGCTGTAGCATTGCAGGTGAAACGTGCTCAGTAGCGGCGTAAATTTTTGCTCTGCGTTCAGGTAGTGAAGCTGGCACAGGAGGAACAAACACGACATCCCTGATGAATGATCATGAAAAAAATCGAATGGTGTCAGTCTGGAGAACATGGGGTCTTTGCAATTGGCGCATCATGGCCTATCCATTGACCAGGAATGCAGTCACTGAGAAAATCCCGCACGTCAGCTCGCTAATGGCATGATGCACCATCTTGCATCATGTAAACATTTCGTTTTTGGTCATCCTCATCGACTTATGTATCAAATATTGTTGTAACATATCCAGGTACATCATCCCGTTCACAGTTCTCTCACAGAAGAAAACGGGGCCGTACACTTTGTTCTTCCTCAATGCACAAAAAACGTTCAGTTTACGGCTGTCACGAACGTGTTGCAATGTTTGATATAGATTTTCATTGCCCCAAATCCCACAGTTATGTTTGTTATTTTATTTATGTTTGTGGGAAGTTTCTATGGGACCAAACTGCAGAGGTATCTGTCCGTAGGCTTACACACTGCTTAATCTAAATTAAACTAACTTACGCTAAGGACAACACATACACCTATGGCTGACGGAGGACTCGAACCTCCGACGGGGGTAGCCGCACGAACTGTGGCAATACGCCCTAGACCGCACGGCTACCCCTCGCGGCTTATGTTTGTTAACCTTGCCACTTAAGTGAGAAGTAGATTCCTCAGAAAAGATTATTTTGTCCAAGAAGTGTTGATCCTCATGTAATCGATTAAACATATCCGCACAGTAATGCTTGTGAGCAGTTTTATAAGTGTCTTTTACTGCTTGTACCATTGTCAATCCAGGCGGTTTCAAATGCAAACGGTTTCTCAACGTACTGCAAACAGTCGTATGAGGGATTTACAGTTCACGAGATGCACGCCGGGTCAATTCCTTAGGGCTGTTGACAAAACGTTGTCTCACGCGCTCAAAGACGTCGTCAGATGTGCTTCGACGACCTGATGATTTCCCATGTCTTACCGAGCACTCTGTTCCCACAAAACATTTTTGCCACATACAAATTCTAGGCCTACTAGGAGGCTCTTTCGTATTTGGCACGGAAATTACTCTGAACTGTTGTCACCGACTTCGATTCTTCAAATCAAAACACACAGGTAGCACGCATGGGTCCAGTGAAGGAAGCCATCTTGGACACAACAGCCACTAGCGCTCCTTGCTGTGCGATTCGGCATTAGCGGAACTAAATATATTTCCCTAAAAACTGACACTACCATCACTTCTGTAGGTACTGTGAATTAATTTATATGAATTTTCATAGTTGTAAACTCCTTGGAGATTATCCAGTGTCATAGAATGGTGCAAGATACCTGTATTCAGTAGCAATTTACCGAGCGAGGTGCCGCAGTGGCTAGCGCACTGGACTCGTATTCGGGAGGACGGCGGTTCAATCCCGCGTCCTGCCATGCTGATTTAGGTTTTCTGTGATTTCGCTAAATTGCTTCAGGCAGATGCCGAGATGGTTGATTTGAAAGGGCACGGCCGACTTCCTTCCCCATCCTACCCTAATCTGATGGGACCGATGTACCCGCTGTTTGGTCCCCCTCCCCCAAATCAATCAACCTATCAACAATTTAAGAACAACGACGTAAAGAAAAGCAATAGCATTTGTTCGGGATGGCTAAAATAAACTAAGCTAAATACGTCCGAACAGTCCTTGGAAGGCCCAACGGTACCGATTGGCCCCCGTGTCATCATCAGTCCACAGGCGTCACTGGATGCGGATATCGAGGGTCATGTGGTCAGCACATCGCTCTCCCGGCCGTATGTCAGTTTACGGGACCGGAGCCGCTACTTGTCAGTCAAGTAGCTCCTCAGTTTTCCTTACAAGGGTTGTGTGCACCCCGCTTGCCAATGGCGCTCGACAGACCGGATGGTCACCCATCCAAGTGCTAGCCCAGACCGACAGCGCTTAACTTCGGTGATCTGATGGGAACCGGTGTTACCACTGCGGCAAGGCACAGTTATAAACACAATAGCAATAGTTTCAGTAGCATCCGTCCCGACTAGGCCACCTGCTATTGCAGTCGGTGCGTCTTTGCCTTCTTCCAACTTCTGAAATGACTTAAGCAGCCAATTGTAAGGGGATGGACTGTTTAACGTGAACTTGAAATGCCACTTGGAGTTTTACATCTTACAAAACGTTGCCAGAGGTTAAAGAAGTGATAAATGATGTTAAAAACCCTAGGACTGACCGAGGATCTATGCTGAGACCCTTATAATACGCATAAATGATCAAAGAATCTTATGCTCTTTAAGACTGTCCGCAGATGATGCGGTTGTGTATAACAATGCAGCAAGGTCAGAATGTCAAAATAGCAACGCAAGAATGCAGGATGACCGGCAGAGGACTGAAGAGTGGTCCAGCTTCTGGTTGTTGACCATGACCGTAGAGAAACATATTATATTACTTATACGTGGGTAAACAAAGACTCCAGCTGTACAACTACGCTACTGATGACACACTGCTGGAAATAGTATGTACCGTAAAATAACAATGACCAACTATCCAGCGCGACCCTAAGTGGAGTGACCACATAAAACAAACAGTAGGAAAAGCAGATACCAGGCTGAGCATTATAGGAAAAATTTTAAGCAAATTTAACTCATCCACGAAAGAAGTGACTTATAAGGCGCTTCTTCGAACGGTTTTCGAGTACTGTTCATCAACATGGGATCTTTACCAGGTAGTGCTGATGGAAGAAACTGAGAAAATCCAACAAAGAGCGGCGCGTTTCGTCACGGGATCGTTTAGTCGCGCGAGAGCGTTACGGGGATGCTTAGTAAACACCATTGGCAGACTTGACTAGAGAGGCGTCGCGCATTTCAGATAGATTTACTACTGAAATTTCGAGAGAACGCTTTCCGCGATGAGTCCGAAAGTGTATTTACTTTTCTCCCACATATATCTCACGTAATGGCCACGACGAGAAAATTCGAGAAATTAGAGCTGTTACAGAGGCTGACCGACAATCATTCTACCTACGTGTCACTTGCGAGTGGAAAAGGGTTGAGGGAACCAGTTAGTGATACCAAAAGTATCTTTCACCACACGCGATGAGGCGGCATGAGGACTACGAAGTAGTCTGGCCCTTTGCCATTGAGACCCCGTTTTTTATTATTACTGTTTTTATGATTTTAGGGCCTCCTTCCACCCCTTTATTGCCGTCTTCCGGTCGCCATAATCGACTTTGCTGCCAGTCAAATATAAAGTAGTATTATGACGATAATGATCACGTTATTTCTATCTACATGAAACTGATTAAAGCGATTTCATCACGCCATACCCTTTTAGCTTTATTAGTGTCGAAGATTTCTTTACCAGAGTGCCCGCCTTCCTCGTTTTAAAGCAGTTCAGCTGCTTCCGGTCTTTCGTTTGAATAGCACAGCGCAGTTTCAATATTACATTACACTGTGTTAGTGATGATTAGAAACGCTTGAAGCGGGAGACTGGCTTTAGAACTAGCAAAGCGAGCGGTCACATAAAGCAGCTGCTACAATCCTCATCACTGCCAATGAAAACTGGTGTAAACTGCACTACTGACCTGTACAACGTTCATCTCACAAACATTAATTTGAGTCAAAGGTGTCAAGCATAGGGTCTGTTAGGACACATTTTGTTGAATCTGAGCCGGCCGCGGTGGTCTAGCGGTTCTGGGGCTGCAGTCCGGAGCCGCGGGACTGCTACGGTCGCAGGTTCGAATCCTGCCTCGGGCATGGGTCTGTGTGATGTCCTTAGGTTAGTTAGGTTTAGTTTTAGGGGACTTATGACCTAAGATGTTGAGTCCCATAGTGCTCAGAGCCATTTTGTTGAATCTGAGTCGGAATCATTCTGAAATCAATGAATGTGAACTGATTTAAATAGCCGGCCGCGGTGGCCAAGCGGTTCTAGGCGCTTCAGTCCGGAACAGCGCGACTGCTACGGCCGCAGGTTCGAATCCTACCTCGGGCGTGGATGAGTGCCATGTCCTTAGGTTAGTTAGGCTTAAGTAGTTCTAAGTTCTAGGGGGCTGATGACCTCAGATGCTAAGTCCCATAGTGTTCAGAGCCATTTGAACCACTTTTTTTAATTTTTTTATTGATATATTCAATAATTTAATTTCCTATCTAAGTGTTGGAAACATTTCAAAATACGTAAAAATCTATCAAACCATATCTTCTTCCAAAGTCAGTCCCTTACTTTATTTGGATTCGAAAGTGTTTTCTGCGTCGTTCGTTTTAATTTTGCTAACTATATCCTACGTTAGGAACGTGGGACTAATAAATCTGCAGTGCTTTATCCTTTCTCGATCTCATCTCGCTTGTTGCTGGTTCACTACAGCGCTTTTCAACGTTCGGAGAAACGTCGTGCTTCGCTCAAATAGTGTGTATCAGGACTGAAAATTGTATAGCTGAGTACCTTTGCAGTATTTTTACTTCGAACAGCTTTATGCGCTCTATCAGGCATCATTTTTGCAATATCATTATTTGTTAACTATTTTTGTTTCGGTTTAATAGCTCAAACTGTAAGACATACAAGAAATTCCAAAGGATTCTTGGAATGCAGGGACGATTTATACATTCGAACACCTACATAATTTATTTACATTTTCATTGAATTCAAGCAACAGAAGACGACTGTACAACCTGATTGTTACGTGGGTGACTACATACTGTAGCTGATAGTTATCCTTACTGAAAGAAAACACGGTACGCAGGGGCTTCACTGTCACCACCTTACAGACTTTTCAGTGTATCCCGGTGCCATCCTGCATGCCGGTCACAGTCTCGGCATGTAAGATCTTTCATTCATCCTCGTCCTTCCTTGGTGCTGGGAAATGGTGTGGCTGATTAACTGGAGGTGGAATACATTTTCCAAACTTTCCTCGCTTTAAAATACCTTTCGAAACACTGCATTTTGCTGCCATCGTCAATGTTCTGTTAAAGCTCTTCGGAAATTTCCCCTTCGACCACCATTCCCTCTTAACACACCAGCAGTTAGGAAATACAGGGTACCAATGTTTGTGTTCAAAAATGGTTCTAATGGCTCTGAACGCTATGGGACTTAACATCTGAGGTCATCAGTCCCCTAGAACTTAGAACTACTTAAACCTAACTAACCTATGGACATCACACACATCCATGCCCGAGGCAGGATTCGAATCTGCGACCGTAGCGATCGCGCGGTCCCAGACTGTAGCGCCTAGAACCGCTCGGCCACCCCGCCCGGCGAGAAGAAGTGAGTACCAGTCCGCAACAGTCTATCTACACTACACTGACGAGTGTAATAATAACAAGCAGAAATAGTCTTGAATTTCATAGTTCATGCGATGTGTAAAGATCTAACACGGCCAAGGAAGGAACTCATCCTCACAAAATTTGTTTCTAGTGGAGCGACATTTTTCCAGCGGTTGTTTCACTCTTGTTCAGAAAGTAGGTGACAAAAGCGTCTTGTGTTATACAGTACGAAAGTGTCATTTACATTCTAGTAGCGTATAACGAGCACCCTGTCCCAAGTATGTATTTAACTTTGCGTGAGTATGATACTCCGTAGGTGGAATTTTTATCCCTCTTGCCCTACTTCGGCGGCAGTGGCAGTTTGCCATCGATCTGACCAAAAGGGTTGTGCTAATCCTCCGTCTGAGATGTTCTAATGCGCAGACGCAGATACAATCTTTACGGTTCTAAGAAGTAGACTTTGTAAAGGGCCAGTCACGAACGCTCCGTGCTTCCTGCTCGCGCGACCAAGTATCCAGGTAATGGGATCAGCTGAAAGTATTGCAGTTTTATAATATGATTTTTAGAAATGTCAAATATTTCTAAATGTTATTATTTTAAATATTCGAAATGTGCCTAATAAACCTGATACTAGACCGGATTATTTTAAAGAAGGTTCATAGAACAAACAAGCTCATACACAGAACTTTGAGCATTCTAACGCAGACAAAAAGAAAAGTTAAGAAGAAAGTCATACAAAGAACAATACTGATGCCAAGTGAGATAGAAGAATTTGGCTTCCGAGAAGGTCTTCGTCTTATGATAAGCAGAAATATTTAAACCTCTTCCGTCACCGTCGAATGGAGCAAACAAATGGAAATTCTAAAAATGATTAAACTATACTGAGCAGCTATAAGGACAGTTAAAGAACTGTACAAAAAACTAACGACATAGTAAAGATAAGAACTATACAAAAAGAAACTATAGTTCTTAAAGGCGTTAGACCAGATACAAGCTGTCCCATCACTATTCAATATTCACACGGAGTTTGTAACACAAGAGTGCAAAGAATACTATATATGTATTAGAATAAATGGGAAAAGAACACACATCTTCGGCAAACTTTTAGAAACCGCCGAAGTTGTATAGAAATTTCTCATTATTAACTGATGATTAGTATCGATATTTTCCAATCCATTTTCAAATCATCCACGTCAGTCATAAAAGAACATCCATTACAGTGAACGCTAACCTCGTAGAGTGTATCTGTGTTACAAAACGACCATGTTGAGCTGCGTATGTTTCACTCGGCCACACAACACACATACACACACACGCACACACACACACACACACACACACACACACACACACACACACACACACACACACACACATACACTCCACGAACAGTGTTCAGAGGATGTAGATGTTTTCGTATGACCTACATGGATGATTGGAAAATGGACTGAAAAGATCTCAAACTAATCATCTGTTAATAAAGACAAATTTCTCTGGAATTTCGATGGTTTTTTAAGCTTTCTTTAATCAAGTCAAATTCCCGTCTTTTTGACATCCGGCATGGTGTAATTAAGTACAAATCTTCTGGACTCCGGTGAAATAGCTGTGGTACCTGCTGATAAAAGAAGTCTCCAACGAATCTTAGAAGTTATGTATACAGTACTAAGAAACAGGCGTAAAATGGAAATCAACTCACTAGAGACGGTGATACTTGTGTGCTCCAAGAAACCCAACAATATACACAAACGATCGAGTAGAAAGCGTCGGATGCTCTTCAAGACTATTCGCAGATGATGCAGTTCTTTATACCGAAGTAGGAACGCCAGAAGATAGTAAGAATTTGCAGAATGACCTGCAGAGAATTGATGAATGGTGCAGACTGGCAGTTGACCCTGAACGTAAACAAATGCAACATAATGCGCATACATAGGAAAAGAAATCCACCACTGTACAGCTACACTATTGATGACAGAGAGCTGGAGACAGCGTCTCCCGTAAAATATCTAGGCGTAACTATCCAGAGCGACCTTAAGTGGAATGACCATATAAAACAGACAGTGGGAAAAACAGACACCAGACTCAGATTCATCGGAAGAATCCTAAGGAAATGTAACTCATGCACGAAAGCTTATAAGGCGCTCGTTCGCCCGAATCTTGAGTCTCTTTCATCTATCTGGGATCCCTATCAGGTAGGACTCAAAGAGATAGAGAAGAGACGTTGTGCATCACGGAGAGATTTACTATGGAAATCTCGGGACAGCACTTTTCAGGAGGAGTCAAACAACATATTACTTCCCCCCCAACATACACCTCGCGTATTGACCACGAGGAGAAAATTCGAGAAATTGAGCCAATACAGAGGCTTACCGACAATCATTCTTCCCAAGCACTATTCGCGAGTGGAACAGGGTTGAAGGGATCAGGTAGTGGTATCGAAAGTACCCTCCGCTGCACACCATTAGGTGGCTTGCGGAGTATGATGTAGATGTAGATGAAAATGAAAAGTAATAAAATAAAGAAAACTACACCATGCAAATATTTTGGACGATAGTCAACTTAAAACGGAGGTAGTCACAATATATATAATTACAAAATGTGAAGAAATGTTGACGTATATAAAAAAAACTACTTTGTTGAAACAACATAAATATTGTAGTGAGGGAGAGGGTCTTGAAGAGTTAAAACTACCAACAAAGTAACCCTGCAAGAAGTTAGTGAAGAAACGTCATTTAAGAGAACAGTAGAGGGAGTGGGACACGAGTGAACACATAATACGACACAACCAGCTCCTTGTAAATGTCCTAGAAGGAACGATACAGAGGAACACAGCTCGAGGAAGATCGAGACTGGCAATGTTAGAATAAGTTATGCGTAATTAAGGAGTCTCTAATTATCTAGAAATGAATAAATTTGCCTCTAATAGATCCGGGTATAGAGATGGTAAATAATCGAAAGAGTGATGACATAATAATGAAGAAGACGAATGACAAATACACACTTACTTTTATCCATTGTCGTTACTTTTGCAGACAAGACTGTTTAACAGAATGAGATTTTCAGTCTGCAGCCGAGTGTGCGCTCATACGAAACTTCCTGGCAGATTAAAAATGTGTGCCGAACCGAGACTCGAACTCCGGTTCGACACACCGTTTTAATCTGCCAGAAAGTTTCATATTAGCGCACACTCTGCTGCAGACTGAAAATCTCAGCTTGGAAACATCCCCCAGGCTGTGGATAAGCCATGTCTCCGCAATTTCCTTTCTTCTAGGAGTGCTAGTTCGGCAAGATTCGCAGGATAGTTTCTGTGAAGTTTGGAAGGTAGGAGACTGGTAGAAGTAAAGCTGTGAGGGCGGGGCGTGCGTCGTGGTTGGGTAGCACAGACAGTAGAGCACTTACCCACGAAAGGCAATGATTCCGAGTTCGAGTCTCGGTTCGGCACACAGTTTTCATCTACCAGGAAGTTTCAAGACTGTTGAACGTTTGTAATATGTGATGAAGGCCTGCATTAAGTCAAACAGGACATTTTTTGCTTAAAGCGCGTCGGATATCGACCGCTAATGTCTACGTCGAGGTACTTAATAAATTATTCGCCACGAGTTGTGACATAACGTGCGTGAATACACCTTATTGTTCACTGTTTCACGCTGTTAAATTTATTGCCTTTGCAGTGTAAACTGCAGTGTCAGCTCTAGCAGTTCTTTTCTTCTTTTGAGTCGCCAGGCTCGGCGACTAGTCTGATGCCACCCACCACGATTTTTCCATCTGAGATTAGCAATTGCAACCTACGTTCTCAACTACCTACGGCTACATGATTACGGCGCAATTCACAGTTAAGTGCCTGGAACACGATTCACCGAACCATCTTCAAGCTATGTGTTGGATGTATTCCAGTCTCTCTCTCTTCTTCTGCAGCTTT
Organism: Schistocerca americana; assembly: GCF_021461395.2. Classification (NCBI taxonomy): domain Eukaryota; kingdom Metazoa; phylum Arthropoda; class Insecta; order Orthoptera; family Acrididae; genus Schistocerca; species Schistocerca americana. Next base: position 497,086,588 of record NC_060126.1, on the reverse strand, counting down.
CACCCTCTACAGCTCTCTCTTGTACCACGAAAGTTATTGCCCGGTATCTTAAGATATATCCTATCATCCTGTCTCTTCCGGTATTTTCCATATATTTCTATCCTTGCCTAATCAGCGGAGAGCCTTCTCATCAACTGCCTTGTAACTCCATCTAATTTTCAATATTTGTCCGTAACACCATATGTCAAATGCTTCGATTCTGGTCTTCCCACAATCCATGTTTCACTACCACGCAATGCTGTGCTGCAATGTAGACTCTCAGAAATTTCTTCCTGAAATTAAGGCCTATTTTTTTACGCTAGTAGACTTCTGATGGCTACGAATGTTGTTTTCGCAAGTGCTGGTTTACTTTTTATTTCCTTCTTGGTCCGTCCAACACGGGTTATTTTGCTGTCTAGGTTGCAAACTTCCTCAAATTCGTTAGACTCGTAATCCCGACATCCGATAGCAAGTTTCTCGCTGTTCACATTTCCGCTACTTCTTATTACTTTGGTATTTCTTCGGTTCCCTTTCAAACCATATTCTGCAGTCATTAGACTGTTCATTTCATTCAAAAGACCCTGTAATTCTTCTTCACTTAACTGTGAATGGCAGTGTCTGCAGCGAGTATTATCGTTGATATCCTTTCACCTTGAATTTTGATTCCGCTCTTGATTCTTTCTGTTATTTCCATCACTGCTAATTAGATGTATAGATTAAACAGTAGAGGCGAAAGATTACATACACCCTTCTTAATCCCAGCACTTCGTTCTTCGTCGTACAGTCTTATTGTTTCCACTTGGTTTTTGTACATATCCTATATTACCAGTCCTTCCCTATAGCTTACCACTACTTTTCCTCAGTATTTGGAACATATTGCACCATTTTACCTTGCATTATCTTGCTAAAATATTTTGTTTACTCTCCTGCTCGTGAAGGGTTGACACCACGGTTTATCCCCCATACCATGTAGTACTGACAATCATTCCGCCTTTCTTCAAGAAGTCTCGTTCTCATATGTTTTGAAACGTCCCCTTTGAACAATTGTTACAGGACTGTGCTTAAACTGACACACAATATTTTTTGCGCAACGCAATCTGACTTTCAAAAAATCTCTACGAAAGAATGGCCCTGACTAACATTAACCTATACCTTTCACAAATCACTTACCTCACAAAAATCTTGGTTACTCGAACTACTGCAATACAACGAGCGCCACTACTGCCAGCTAAATAAAAGATTCAAACTACGGAAGGCACTAACTACTGATAGGGATAGTTAGCAAATGAAAGATATTAATAGAGAACAAACAATGTATTTACCTTAATATCATCATATATATATATATATATATATATATATATATATATATATATATATATATATATATAGCAGTTCATGACAAATTACAAAACTCCGCCATCTCTCTCCCCACATCCACCACTGCTGGCGGCTCACCTCCAACTGCGCAACGCTACGCGCTGTTCACATCCAGCTGCCGCTGCCCAACACTACAATGGCAGACAACAATGCAAACTAGGCACATACTGCACACAGCACAGCCAGTGACTTTCAGAGCGCTACGTGGCGTTACCAATAAAAAAACCTAAACAGCCTACTTACAGTTTCTCATGCAGCGTTTTTTTTTAGAGTAGTTGTTCCCGGAGCCTTTCATCACATTATATACGGACATGTAGACCTAGATCTCGCCGCCAGAGGTGTCGCCACCGCTGAATATGGAAAAGTGCCACTCGATGCCCCTTGTGAGCCTGATTCTGGACCACGATAGTCTCAGTTGTCTGTAGTTTCGTGTCAACGGTAATCGATGCACGCCAAGTACACATCTCTACCTGCTTTCAGTAAGCCGTTTTTGTATCTTCGTGGTGACATTCAGCCAGTATGCCACCCACCACATATTCCTGACCTATGTACACCTTTTCATTTCGGATTAGTAATTGCAATCTACATCCCCAACTATCTGCATTTACATTATTACTCAGCAATTCACAATTAAGTGCCTGGCGAAACACCTGCAAGCTATGTGTTGACATCTGTGTCTTTCTCAGAACCAGTCCAGACGTCCAGTGATCTTCTGACAGAGGTTTTTCAGGAGGAGCCATGTTAGCTCCTTTCGTCACTCTGTTATCCTGAGTCCATCTCGTCGTCCTTCGTTCTCCAGCCATTGTGCTACTGCCAGGTGTCTGTGGTGTCTGACGGTAACGTGTTCCCTTGTGCTTCACGCCCATGATTCGTTGATCCTGAAAGTTCGAAAGATTGCGATAAGTTCCATGCGCACTTCCACTACGCATGATGTGTCGTAATCTGAGGAGTCCCATTAACGTCAGACAGTCTGAATAGCTACCAGGTACTCACACCATGTCAACGGCCTTTCCGCAGAGGCAACACCAGCTCCCGTCACAACACCGAAGTCAAGCACTGTCGGTCTTGGTTGGGTGACCATCCGGTCTGCCGAGAACTTTTGGCAAGCGGGGTGCACTCAGCCCTTATGAGGCAAACTGAGGAGCTACTTAATTCAGAAGTAGGGGCTCCGGTCTCGTAAACTGTCTTACGGCCGGGAGAGCGATGTGCTGAGCACATGCCCCTCCGTATCCGCAACCAGTAACGCATGTGAACTGAGGATGACACGGTGGCCGGACGGGTAACTTTGGGCCTTTCTAGGCCAGTTCAGACGGAATTCAGTTTTTACTCACACCATACTTCGTCTGTAGAAAAGGCTCTTTTCTGTCCTGAAAACAAGCTCACGTAAGGATGAAATTATAATCTACGTACCCGACGAGCAAGGAAATGTAGGACTGATATCGGGCACCGCAGAGATTGAATGCCTGACAAAGGAGATGAATTTAAGGTAGCCGTCAAGGGGCACTACGCTGTGCTTGCATGGCGAGTGCGCCATCGTCTCGCCACGTGAGTACGGCGGAAAACACCGTCCCACGCACCCTGTGCGTAGGCGGCCGCCCAGCCCACAGCTAGGGCTTCAATTTGTCGGACAGAGTTGTGAAAGTGACGACAAAAAGCGGATCCGTAGGTATTCGTTACTAAAAGCAAGATTTTTCGCCACAAACGCATCGTTACTCGTTACTTTCGCTAACGACGATATCGTAAAACTCGTATGGAATCCAATCGCGTTCATCCGATTGCATCCTGGTATTTCGATATATTATCTATGCTTGAATCTGTTTGAAGTAGATTTATTCTTCTTCAATCAACTAAAAAATAAATAAAAGCAGTGCTTCGTTTCAAAGTAGCATATACATATACGATACCTATAATTGCAGCAATACATTTGCTAGCCGTAACACTGTTGTGCTGTTTTTTGTGGCGCTAACAATTACATTAATGTCGACATGAGTGAGAAAGTATCGCATATGAAGATGACACCTTCTTTATACTATACCAGATCAAAAAAGAAACAATAACCATTTAAAACAGATAAAAAACAAAAGACACGATTGTTTGCATAATAAGCCGACCTGCAGATCATCGAGGATTAATGTGCAAACACGGACCAAGAAGTAAGATCTCAAGTATAACAAATAAAAATTATATAAACCATTGAATTACGCATCTAAAATTCGCCAAGGAGATTATATAAACTACCCACCTCACAATAAATATTAACAGAGAATATTCCCACTCCATAAACAATATTTTAAATGAAACTAAATTTACATGACAACGAAGCTTCTACAACACAAACAATATTCTCTAAATGGCAACTACTGTTCTCGTGCGTACACATCCTTAAATCTTCCGAAAATAGCCGAGAAGAATCGAGCGAGCAGAGCACAATGCAAAGTACGGTAACGAGTTCCATCCCGCACGCCGAATCGAATGGCAACGCCATACCTTTCATCTCCATACGATTCGCACCGCATTCACCATTGCTGCTTTCCAGTATACACATGATCTGTACAGAAATCTCGTCGATAGATGCGAGTAACGAAGTACAGCGTGTTTCAAGAAGGACTTTACAAATTTGAAAATTCATATTAATTAATTCATAGTACTTACAGAGGTGATTGTAGTGTCAGATTGTAGAGAAATTCACTATGTGGTCAAATTCGGACACCTGGCTGAAAATGACTTACAAGTTGGTAGCGCCCTCCATCGGTAATGTTGGTCCACCCTTAGCCTTGATGACAGCTTCCACTCCCGCAAGCATATGTTCAGTCACGTGTTGGAAGGTTTATTGGGGAATGGCAGTCCATTCTTCACAGAGTGCAGCACTGAGGAGAGGTGTCGATGTCGGTCGTTGAGGCCTGGCACGAAGTCGGCGTTCCTAAACACACCATAGGTGTTCTATACGATTCAGGTCATGACTCTTTGCAGGCCAGTCAATTACAGGGATGTTATTGTCATGTAACTACTCCGCCACAGGCCGTGCATTATGAAAAGGTGCTCGATAGTGTTGAAAGATGCAATCGCCATCCCCGAATTGCACTTCAACCACACATTAACACCACCCCCTTGCGAATTTTACTGTTGTCACTGCACATGCTTGCAAATGACGTTTACCAGGCTTTCGCCATACCCACACCCTGCCATCGGCACATTGTATCCCGTGATTCGTTCTCCACACAGCGTTTTTATATTGTTCAGTAGGCGAATGTTTACGTGCCTTACGCCAAGGGAGGCGTTGTTTGGCATTTGCCGGCGTGATGTGTGGCTTATGAGCAGCCGCTCGACCATGAAATCCAAGTTTTCTCACCTCCCGCGAACTACCATAATACTTGTAGTGGATCCTGATGCAGTTTGGTATTCCTATGTGATGGTCAGGATAGATGCCGGCCTATTACACATTACGACCCTCTTCAACAGTCGGCGGTCTCTGTCAGTCAACAGACGAGGTCGGCTTGTACGCTTTAGTGCTGTACGTGTCCCTTCACGTTTCCACTTCACTATCACATCGGAAACAGTGGGCCTAGGGACATGTAGGAGTGTAGAAAGCTCGCGTTCAAGTGTATGTCACAAGTGGCTTCCAATTACCTGACTACTTTCGAAGCCCGTGAGTTCCGTGTTGCGCCCCATTCTTCTCTCTCGCGATGTCTAATGACTACTGGAGTCACTGATATGTAGTACCTGGCAGTATGTGACAGCTCAGTGCACCTAATATGAAAAACGTATGTTCTGGGTTGTGTCCGGATACTTTCTATGACATAGTGTACATCACGTTTTATCTCACGTAGTTCTCTAGTGCCGAAACGCACGGTAAGGGCAATAGCGGCTGTTGCGTTAAGGATGGCTGCCTTCACTGGATCCGAGCGTGCTAGCTGTGTGTTTTGGTTTGAAGAATCGAAGTCGACGACCACAATTAGGGGTAATTTCCGTATCAAATACGCTACAGATCCTTCCAGTAGGCCTACAATTTATGAGCGGCAAAAATGTTTTGTAGAATCAGGGTGCTCGGTAAGACACGGGAAATCATCAGGTCGTCCGAGCACACCTGACGACGTCATTGAGACAATGACTTGTCAACGTGGCATCTTAAATTCTTGCTCTACGTTCAGGCAGAGAAGCTTGCACAGGCTATCCTTGATGAATCCCCATAAAAATAATCGCGTCAGGCCTGTAGAACGTAGGGTGCAATGCAATTGGCGCATTACGGCCAGTCCATTGACCTGGAAAGAGGCTACTGAGAAAATCTCTGACGTCAGCCAGTTAGTGGGGTGGTGCACCGTTTTACATGAAGTAAACATGTTGTTCTTGGTTCAAAAATGGTTCAAATGGCTCTGAGCACTATGGGACTTAACATCTGTGGTCAACAGTCCCCTAGAACTTAGAACTACTTAAACCTAACTAACCTAAGGACATCACACACATCCATGCCCGAGGCAGGATTCGAACCTGCGACCGTAGCAGTCGCGCGGTTCCGGACTGAGCGCCTAGAACCACTAGACCACCGCGGCCGGCCTGTTGTTCTTGGTAATCGTCATCGATTTCGTAGGGCCTTCACTCAGCAAGTTTTGCCTGCAATGCTACAGCGAATTTGGGTAACAATCGACTTACGATGGGACGTGCTCAGGTTAACCAGCGGAAGCCACATGCAACATCTTTAGTGTAAGGTAAAAAAAAAAAAAAAACCTTGATGTGTTTCCCTACAAAATAACCCTAATCCCAGCTGTATATCTTCTTTCAATAAATGTATGGGAATTTTTAAAGTCGTTAAGTCTTTTTTGAAACACCCTGTACATTCGTGAGTCACGATTCGATATTTCCGGTCAGCCAAAGTTCTCGTTACTCAGTACTGAATACATACGATTTGCTGCAGATCTGTTGCTTGATCTATCTTGGTTGTACTAAGACAAATTGAAAACTACCTTGCTTGTCATCCTGTTATTCTCTTTGGTAATGCCTTGGATCTCTCTCTCCACTGGTCTTATACTTGTTGCCATCGCTGCAGTGACAGTGTTGGGTAGAGCCTCATTGTCCTCTAGGGTGTGTACCAAACAGATAGAGGAGCGAGGACTGGTGTAAAGAGGCAGACATACACTTCCAACCATTTACGGAAACTAAATATTAATCACAATTTTCTAAATTTTTACGTGGAAAAATTAAAAAAAAACTCTAAATTAAAATCTTTCACAAGAACTGTTTCTTCCAATCAGTGAATTTAAAAACATAAAATTAGAAATCATTCAGCCTTCGGACTCAGAAAACCTTTTCCCCATACGCAGTACCATGTACCGTATGACACCAACAAACGAACACGTTGCTGTGAATTTCAGAAAGACTATGGGGATATGAGAACAATATCAGGCGGCACAGAATAACGTCACATGCTCTCAATTACTCTATACCATCACTCCCGGCGGCGATAAGATTCGTAGGGTGAATAATTTGTTCACTTTTAATGGACCAGTAATTTAAGACATCCATGCTGTATGTTTCTAAACACAGTGGAGGTGTTCCATGTAGGAGCGTTGGAGTTAACATACCGTATCGTTCATTTGCTAGATACGAATATAGTATCGTATTACTCCTGTATGGAAGCTCAATAGCCGGCCGGCCGCTGTGGCCGAGCGGTTCTAGGCGCTTCAGTGCGGAACCGCGCTTCTGCTACGGTCGGAGGTTTGAATCCTGCCTTGGGCATGGATGTGTGTGATGTCATTAGTTGAGTTAGGTTTAAGTAGTCCTAAGTCTAGAAGACTGATGACCTCAGATGTTAAGTCCCATAGTGCTCAGAGCCATTTGAACCATTTTGAAGCTCAATAAACTTCAGACTTCTCCGTCTCGACAAAGAGTTATAAGACGTCTTCACATGCAGATTAAGCCACCAATCCCGACACATACTGCCGTAGTCCAAAACACAAACCAGTGGTATTCGTTAGAATATTACTTTAACATGCCAGCACTGCTGGTATACCGCGGACATGACTGTGGTGCTGCTCATGCCTCCACCACTCGAAACCGCACTGTTTGTGTACCCCTTCCCTTCATCACTCCCAAAGGCGCCAGTAACGCGTGTCAAGGAGAGGATGATTCGCAGATATACCACTTATCGGCACAGTTGTGGGACCTTGTCTTGTCTGTTGTCTGGTCCGCAGTACGTCTGTCACATTTCCTTCACCTGCCTTTAGTTTGGCTAATTGTCCCTCTTGGCGATTTCCTGCATTTCTATATTTTTTTTCTACACTCCAGCATGCGCACCGATATACTGCTACCCTCTTATATAGCAGTATCCGTATCATATTCTTATGCATTATCTTCTGTCCCAAGAGTGCTACATATGTGTAGTTTGGAAAGGCGCCTTGAGTCCTGCCAGAGTAGATCGCTTGGTGTGAGCATTCCTCATGAAAGGAACGGTCCTCTTTTAGGTCTCCGACCTTGTGGAACACAGTTTTAATCTGATAGAAAGTGACATTCAAGTGTCTGTTTGTTTAGCATTTGGACGAGTTAATCATCATGTAACAATTTCCCCTATCGCCAGTATATCTCTTACCAACTTACGAGAAATAAGCTTTGGCGTATGAAAGAGATACATCTATTGCCTGGTTGAAACGTAAAACAAATCGAAAACGATAAATGTTGGTACCAAACAAGTGGCTTTCCCAGGCACAAGGATTTCTCTCCAGTACATGGGGGGGGGGAGGGATTGTGATTAAAATCGTTACCGTCCGGTGGTAGTAAATACACTGCCCAGCCACATCTATCAAAAGCCTGAATAACCACTGAAACGCCCGCTAAATCACGCACGGCTAACAGGTAATTAGCATTGTGGAAAGGGCCAAAGGAGTTGCGGTCGGATTCATTTAACAATTTCAATTTATTATAATTTAGATCACAAATACACTTTTGTAAGAATTAAATTTGCTTCATGGCCGAAGGCCTCCAAACAGATTCTTTAGAATAAGTTCAATTTTGAAAAGACATGACACACAGTTAAATTTTCGAATAAGATAAATCGTATCATATATGAGATCAGCATGCGGAGTGGCTGAAGGCCGCCGGATTAAATCTTCAAAATTCCAAATATACTATGATGATCACTGAGGGCAGAAGGCCACAGTGTTTTAAGACGCTAACAGGGCTGATGGCCTGCAAGGTGCACGGAAAGAGATAAACAAACGAAATAAGATGTCTGAAGGCCGCAAGGTTAAATTCTGCAAATTAAGGAAATATATATTGCAACAATGAAGAAAACAATACATTAAGTTTAAAAATTTTCTTTTTGCAACACAAACGGCGGAAGGCCCACAATAACTTGTAAAATCTTTCAGAGGAAATTACAATAACCTTTCAAGAGCAGAGGGCGATAAAGTTTGGACTTGAGGGAAACTCTGAGAACATGTTTCCAGGACAGAAGGCCCATAACTAATCTTGCCAAATTAAAAACATAAAATACTGTTAAATTACAACAACATTAACACTGCCAGAAGGATCATCAAGAGAACGGCAATCAAGAGTCTGTAACACCTCCGATATATATTTTCGACCCGATCCAATCGAATAGCAGCCCAAATAAATATTAATTAATGTGACCGTGTACCTAATGGGACTGGCAATCGAATTGACTGCTACGGAGTTGTTACATTCCATTTTGTCCTTCTCAAATGCTGTAATAATGAAATGTCTGGTAACAAGAAGAACACCAACACAGCTTCACTAATCAAGAACCTATATTCGTCTCAAAAACATAACGAGAAGAAGACAGCCACTGCCTTCGTCATACATATTTAATTACGGCTAATCTCAGCACAGGCTTCTTCGTTATTCATAATCGTCACACGCTAATACAATCACTGCAATCCAACGCTGCAATCCAGCACTGCAATCCAAACGATGCCGGCGCGGTAGACGCGAAACCACAAATATCGGCACAGAAGTATCACTGATCACTCTCGTAATTATACTTCTTCACTTTCCCGTATTATTCTAACACAAAGGGGTTAAACCGCGGCGATGGCCACTCCCATTGTCGGTAAAGCCTTGCATTACAGCAACAGGCCTCCACACGGCTCGGCCCGCAACCTGGGAACTGCCTTCAACTCTACGTCGCTCTCGCAACACGACACTATCGATTGTTTGCCCTATCGACCTGTGCCGAGTGCAAACTTATAGTAAGGGCCTACGGACCCCTTACCAGTCTCCAGTGTATCAGTCAGCCCTCGTTCACTTAGGCGAGACAGGTGGTGGGTCCAATTACACTTAATTCGTGCGAACCCAACCAAGGGACAGTCACGGACCGACTGACCAACTGCTCGCTTGCCACGACAGAGTACACGAGAATTCAAGGCCCCAAAAAATTACATGTATCACTGTCCACAAACAACGCGTATGTGAACTGAGCTGCCCAAACTACGCACCATGTTGGGCAGCAACAACACGTTAGGAAAAGACACTGCCTAAAAACTACTTTAGCGGCCAGGGCAGGTAACCAGAACAGCAACGGCCACAAGGCAGAAAATTCAACTGGTACACTTGAATTTGAAGTGAACCAAAATAGTTAATGGCACCGCATGGTGGCTAAATTTCAGCAAGGGTTGGGTTGTTTGATGGAAGGGACCAGACAGCGAGGTCATCGGTCTTATCGGATTAGGGAAGGACGGGGAAGAAAGTCGGCCGTGCCCTTTCAAAGGAACCACCCCGGCATTTGCTTGAAGCGATTTAGGGAAATCACGGAAAACCTAAATCAGGATGGCCAGACGCGGGATTGAACCCTCATCCTCCCGAATTTCAGCAAGGAAACACTCGGTGTTGCTCACAGGATAACCTCCCCAACAGCAAACAACCGAAACGAACCACAACAACATGAATGGACGTGGCTTGGGTAGTTCAAACCACTACTCAACTTTGACGTCCTGGGGCGGTGAACCACGAAGCTCGTTGCGATCGGACAGCTCCACACACGCTCCAAAACTGTGCAGGGACCGCCATCGGTCCCAGCCGACTGCATCGCGCGGAGATAACATCCCTGGTCCGCAGCAACCGACCGACTCCTCTCAGAATGCCGACAACGTCTAAAATAGTCTTCAGTGGAAATAACACCCACTACTGACAAACACTTGCACGAAGACCTCAACGATACCCAACAGTAGCTAGGCACACACGAAGACAAATCGTGAGTAGATGCACACACACACAGCCGCCACATGAACGATTGCCGAGCCAAAACGCATCGTCCGGTAGGACGACCGACCGAAGATCCACCAAGACCGTGTCCCGGCTCAAGAAGATGGTGGCGGCAATGGTCGGGCGAGCCATGTCGACCCAGACTTCACTGTTGCTCCAACCCGTATCCACCAGTGCCGCATTGCAACTCCCCGACTGGCAGGTTTTAACTTTTTTTAAATGTTTAGTATAATAAGTTGCCGTCTCTTCATGTAAGAATAGATGATGAATGCAGCTAGCCGCTAACTTTGTGTAATGTCTTGTCTGTATAGACGTGTATCTGTTGCCTTTAAGATCCCTTCACCTTCATACATAAATCTATACAGTAATGGGGAGGGGGGGGGGGGGCTTATGGTATACAGTAATGTAAGGGCCTCCCATTTCTTGGCTGATCCGTGATAAGACAGGCGAAAAGTTAGACTAATGGAGGATTATTAGTATTATCTCTATTCTCATTCGCTCTCTCTCTTTCACTCCTTTATCTATGTACAGTTTTTAATATAATATTTCATTATGTGAAATCAGCCAAATAGAATCTTTGGTGGAGTCCTTCGTCTTGGTAATCAGCGGCTGGCTTGCCGTAAGAGATCTTTACATTTATTATTGCTGTTAAACACTGCATTCAGTCGGGAGAATCGATCGCGTGGACAATTTGTTCCTTTTACGAAAGATTGCGAATTCCAGATGTGTACGAATCCTTTTTGGACGATTTAACACAGACTCAGTGATTGCAGGCTCTCTTCGACACAGCTGAAACTTCCCCACTAATTACAGGGCCAACGTGATCATCAAATGGTTCAGAAAAATCTCATTCGTTCATTCACTCCAGAACAAAAAAGTCACAAACCTTATTTATGAAGGAAATTGTGTATTCAATCCATCTCCATTACATGTCCAGATCTCCGGTGATTCAACGTCTTAATTATTTTCCGTTTACAGTCTCTTTCTCTTCAAACAAACCGCTAGCGGCACAAATATTAATTGGCTCGCTTTAGCGAGAAGAAAAGCAGAATATGTATCTCTCAGAAACACGTCAATCCCTCAACAGATTCTCCAGAAGCTCTCCTCGTTACCACTCTAACAACCATGGAGAATGCATACATGCATCTCTGTTACTTCAAAGAATAAACACACTAGAAAATACTTTGGCGTCGTCGAGCTGTCACCAGATATGTTACGAGAAAATCAGATCAGATACTTTTCCAAAGTGAATGAATGTGGATGGTTTGATTGACAATGATTAATAGGTGCATGGTAGAGGGTATTTGCTGTGGGGACATTACAAGGTCCGGACTGCGCTCCAGACGCGTTCCAGCTGACTGGTCGACCCGAACTCGCGACCGGAGCTCCCTTACGACAGACAACGACGAAGTAATAGCAGTCGAGCAAAGATACTACAAGAGGGGATATATCGATACGCGCTGCTGGCGGTGCTCACGGTGAGACAAAGCACCAACTCAGTGACAGTGGTAATTCCAATTTACGTAGTGAGGTGGAAGTACGTTAAAAACAGCGTGTAAAGTATATGATGGCAGGAACACGAGCCACGCGCGGGTCAACCACCTTCTGCAGAGTGGACCACTGCGAGCTCTGCTGGAAGAGTGTCAGTGGGGTGCTGCAATGCACCGACAGGGATTTGGAGCCATGTCGACTACAGTACCGTGCCCAGCTGCACTACGTTCCTCGGTTGAGAAGGACCCACAGCGCGAACAGCCCGATCGTTTGGCCTCTACACATTCATGCTCTGTTCCACAGAGGAAGACCGCACTGCAATTCCTTCTCTAAATCCTCGCACAAACGAAAAAATGGCTGACATCGAAATAAGTGTCCAAAGAATAGAAAAGCAACTGGAATCACTCAACTGAAGAAAGTCCACTGGACCTGACGGGATACCAATTCGATTCTACACAGAGTACGCGAAAGAACTTGCCCCCCCTTCTAACAGCCGTGTACCGCAAGTCTCTAGAGGAACGGAGGGTTCCAAATGATTGGAAAAGAGCACAGGTAGTCCCAGTCTTCAAGAAGGGTCGTCGAGCAGTTGCGCAAAACTATAGACCTATATCTCTGACGTCGATCTGTTGTAGAATTTTAGAACATGTTTTTTGCTCGAGTATCATGTCGTTTCTGGAAACCCAGAATCTACTATGTAGGAATCAACATGGATTCCGGAAACAGCGATCGTGTGAGACCCAACTCGCTTTATTTGTTCATGAGACCCAGAAAATATTAGATACAGGCTCCCAGGTAGATGCTATTTTTCTTGACTTCCGGAAGGCGTTCGATACAGTTCCGCACTGTCGCCTGATAAACAAAGTAAGAGCCTACGGAATATCAGACCAGCTGTGTGGCTGGATTGAAGAGTTTTTAGCAAACAGAACACAGCATGTTGTTATCAACGGAGAGACGTCCACAGACGTTCAAGTAACCTCTGGCGCACCACAGGGGAGTGTTATGGGACCATTGCTTTTCACAATATATATAAATGACCTAGTAGATAGTGTCGGAAGTTCCATGCGGCTTTTCGCGGATGATGCTGTAGTATACAGAGAAGTTGCAGCATTGGAAAATTTTAGCGAAATGCAGGAAGATCTGCAGCGCATAGGCACTTGGTGCAGGGAGTGGCAACTGTCCCTTAACATAGACAAATGTAATGTATTGCGAATACATAGAAAGAAGGATCCTTTATTGTATGATTATATGATAGCGGAACAAACACTGGTAGCAGTTACCTCTGTAAAATATCTGGGAGTATGCGTGCGGAACGATTTGAAGTGGAATGATCATATAAAATTAATTGTTGGTAAGACGGGTACCAGGATGAGATTCATTGGGAGAGTGCTTAGAAAATGTAGTCCATCAACAAAGGAGGTGGCTTACAAAACTCTCGTTCGACCTATACTTGAGTATTGCTCATCAGTGTGGGATCCGTACCAGATCGGTTTGACGGAGGAGATAGAGAAGATCCAAAGAAGAGCGGCGCGTTTCGTCACAGGGTTATTTGGTAACCGTGATACCGTTACGGAGACGTTTAATAAACTCAAGTGGCAGACTCTGCAAGAGAGGTGCTCTGCATCGCCGTGTAGATCGCTCGCCAGGTTTCCAGAGGGTGCGTTTCTGGATGAGATATCGAATATATTGCTTCCACCTACTTATACCTCCCGAGGAGATCATGAATGTAAAATTAGAGAAATTCGAGCGCGCCCGGGGGCTTTCAGACTGTCGTTCTTCCCGCGAACCATACGCGATTGGAACAGGAAAGAGAGGTAATGACAGTGGCACGTAAAATGCCCTCCGCCACACACCTTTGGGTGGCTTGCGGAGTGTAAATGTAGATGTAGATGTAGATGACTGAATATTACTCCGGGCTGTCAGATGTCATGCGGAGTAGGGTTAACTCATCTTGGTGCTCTTTGAACCACGCAGGCACAATGCGGGCTGTGTGACACGTTGCACTGTCCTGCCGGTAGATGCCACGGTGCCGACGAAAAAAAGACTGAATGTAGCTATGGACACGGTCCCTGCGGACAGATGCATTCTTGTGTTGACCTACTGTGCCTTGAAGAATGACCAGACCACCAGGAATGCCGTCGGGCCTTGACCCTTCCGACAATTGGTGCTTCGTGTTTGATTTCTCAGGAGACATTGTTAGTAACCACTTGCTTCATCTGGGCTATCATTAGCTCAGCAGTTGCATTTATATTCGACCTCACACACCTCGGCAGCTGTCACTCCCCCCCTGTCACATATGATCCGTAGTGCACAACAGTTTCTTTGGCGCACGTTTTATACAGCGCCATTTTGCCCTCCACGATACAGAGTCCACCAATGTATACACACTTTAATGAACGAAAACTATTACTTACGTGTTTATTTTACATTTAATAATTGATCACACGTGTTGTACAACCTTCAGTTTAGCACATGGTTACTTTGAATGTTCAAAATCTTCACCGTTGGCGGCTATACACAAAATATATGAGAACGACGAGCGGTCGCCGCAACTGCGTCAGTCAACGTTACAGTGGAGATCGCGGCACATGTCGGTGTAATCTCCTGGCGACGTTCCACGAGCGTGCGTGGCTTACGTAAATAAACGTTATCTTTCACAGTTCACCACAAGTAAAAGTCCGTAGGTGTTAGATCCGGTGACCGTGGAGGAAACTCAAAGGGCCCTCTTCTTCCAATCCAATGCGCCGGAAAATTTTCATCCAGGAAAGCTCGTACAGCTAGGTGGTAGTGTGGTGGCGCCCCATCCTGCTGGTAGAGGACCCTCTTTATCAATTCCAAAAAGGGCACGTACTCCTGGCAAAACTGATGAGAGTAACATTTCCAGGTACACTTCTCCAGTGTCAGTAGCATTAAAGAAAACGGGTCCTGCTATGCCCCTAGATGATAGTCCACACCACACATCGTAGAGTGACCGCTTTATCCACGTAAACAATCAAATTTTTCGTTGCCCGGTACAGACTGTAATGGCGATTCACGGTTCCATTAAGTTTAAATTGTGCCTCGTCATTTCACACCACCTCCGTCACAAGTTGTTCGTCATCAGTTACCATTTGCTGATACCATTCGCAAAATTGCATTCGGCGATCAGGATCGTCATCACTAATCGCGTGCAGTAATCGTGCAGTGTAAACTTTCCACTTTTCAGTTTTCATTATTTTCGTACACTTGATCTGCTACCCCCCCCCCCCCCCCCCTTCACGTGCACATTGAGTAGCAGACTTCTGTGGAGAATTAAGAAACGACGACGCACGACTTGTAGCTGTACACTGTCTTCCTGATCTTCCTCTGTGATTATCACGAATCGTTCCATGCAGTTCAAACTTGTCAATGATGCGTTTAACTGTTGGCGGCTCTGTTTCAAACTCCCGCCTCCACTGACGTTGCACTTCAATGGCATTATCAATTTCGAAAAACCACTTCACTACACATTTCCTTTGCTCCAATGTCAAGCGTGCTCCAGCCATGTCGTTCTCTCAATACCGAGATGAAAGTACTAACATCTGTTGAGGACCTGATAAAGAGTGTATACATTTTTCTGGCGGACTCTGTATTCCAATCATGGTGACACGCAAACAGTTTACAAAACGTAGCTATTTCGGAAATGCTTCCACCTCTGGCCAGGAAGCCAATGCTATTGCCCTTTTGGACTTAAGATAAATCTTTGTGTTACCGCTTTAAGTCAACTGCTGCATTGTTTTCTGTGTCCCCCGACACGCTTTCTATATCCTCCACTGCTAGTACTGCCACCTGCTTTGTGTGAGTGGTTATTGTACATGTTAAAAAATATACAGGCTCAACCACTTTTTTATAGTGTAAAACACTATAAACAAGTGGCAGAGCCGATATATTTTTTTAACATTGACATTCACAACCACGACCTCTCATCCAGTATGGGTAAAATAAAAAATTATTATTGTACGTTCACATCGAACATAAACGGTCATCACAATAATGAGCCTGGACCTTCTATGTAGGCTTCTGTGGTATGTGTTTCATTATAACATTTCTGAGAGCACTGCTGCATCATCTAACAAAATAACTTAAATATTAATATGTTAGCGTACTTACTACTTATTTAGCGTATAGCTCTGAGCGCGACATACATTGAAAAATACGTAAAAATATGTAAAAAGCTACACACGTCAAAAAGAGTTTTTCATCACCTCGGTTCCGTGAGTTGCGGAACCTGTACACAAAATTGGAATAGAGATCAACATAAACATCATTGCTGAACTTTTTATTGATCATGAAAACCACACATTGCTTGTTGTACCAACATACAGCGAGATCTTCGGAGGTGGTGGTCGACGTTGCTGTATTCACTGGTACCTCTAATACCCAGTAGCTCGTCCTCTTGAATTCATGCTTGCCTGTATTCGTCGTGGCATACTATCCACAAGTTCATCAAGGCACTGCTGGTCAAGATTGTCCCACTCCTCAGCGGCAATTCGGCGTAGATCCCTCAGAGTGGTTAGTGAGTCACGTCGTCCATAAGTAGCCCTTTACAGTATATCCCAGGCATGTTCGATAGGGTTCACGTCTGGAGAACATGCTGGTCACTCTAGTCGAGCGATGTCGCTATCCTCAGGGAAGAAGTTCACAAGGTGTGCACCATGAAGGAGCGAATTTTCGTCCATGAAGACGAGTGCCTCGCCAATATGCTGCTGATATGGTTTTACTATCGGTCGGAGGAAGGCATTCATGTATCGTAAAGCCGTTACGGCGCCTTCCATGACTACCAGCGGCGTACTTCGGCTCCACATAATGCCACCCCAAAACAGCAGGGAACCTCCACCTTGCAGCATTCGCTGGACAGTGTGTCTAAGGCGTTCAACCTGACCAGGTTGCACCCAGACACGTCTCAGACGATTGTGTTATTGACGGCATATGCGACACTCATCAGTGAAGAGAACGTGATGCCAATCCTGAGCGATACATTCTGCATGTTGCTGGGCCTATCTGTACCGCGCTGCATAATAGTAGCCCTTGGGCGGCCTGAGAGAGTCATGCCATCGACAGTTCCTGTCCCTCTGCATCTCCTCCATGTCCGAACCATATCGCCTTTCTTTACTCCGAGACGCCTGGACACTTCCCTCGTTGAGAGCACTTCCTGACACACAGTAACAATGTGGACGTGATCGAACCATGGGTATTGACAGTCCAGGCATGGGTGAACTATGGGCCGTGTACCTCCTTCCTGGTGGAATGACTGGAACTGATTGGCTGTCAGACCACCTCCGTCTAATAGGCGCTGCTCATGCAAGTTTGTTTACATCTTTGGGACGGTGTAGTGACATCTCTGATCTTTGTTTGTAATACAATATCCACAGTCAACGCCTATCTTCAGGAGTTCTGGGAAATGGGGTGATGCAAAACTTTGTTTCATGTGTGTATAAATACAAGTAATACTCGTACATTAAAAATAGGAGTTATTTTCTAATGCCCAGTCTCCTTATATAGCCAAGGCTTGCTGCTGAGGCCAAGTCGACTGGGTTACCCAGGTAGGCTCACAGCTTACACTCCTCAACAACGTGCTGGGTTGTCTGGTTGGCTGCTCAAGAGTCACAACTTGGGGTGGGCTTCTTACTCGTTTGTGCAACTTCTATGCACACACCCATGTCTTTCTCAGAGGCGATTTATATTCTTCCACTCATGCTGCAGGAGTTCAAAGCCTTTGGGTTTCTGTAGAGGGTCAATAACATATCGTACTTCAGGTTAAGCATTTGTAGTCTAGATTACACCGAGCGATGTGGCGCAGTGGTTGGCACACTGGACTCGCATTCGGGAGGTCGACGGTTCAATCCCGCGTCCAGCCATCCTGATTTAGGTATTCCGTGATTTCCCTAAATCGCTCCAGGTAAATGCTGGGATGGTTCCCTTGAATGGGCACGGCCGACTTCCTTTCCCGTCCTTCCTTAATCCGCTGAGACCGATGACCTCGCTGTTTCGTCTCTGCCCCAAACAACCCAACCCCTCTAGATTTCACGCAATTTGCTGGCAATGGTGGAGTTTCTGCTGGGACAGCTGCTCAGGTGGTTTTCTGGAACGAAGTTGCTTTGTTCTCAAGTTGAGAACAACTTCATGGATGAGAAGTTGACGACTATTCATTAGTTTTGAATATTATTTTAGCGGGGTGTGTCTTCTTAAGAGAGGAGGAAGTATGTGGCTGAGTGTTCTAAGTCAACATAAGGGGATACTTCTTATGAAATCGAATCATTCTTTCTGCCGTCTTGGAGCGGACTTCCTCAAGCAAAAAAGTACATAGCATGCGACCTTTCCTAACGGTGTCACTACGATGTCGACGTTACGTTTATTAGATTTTGATGGCCCTAAATTGACATTGTTAGATGTTTAGTAAGAGGGAGTTGATATGCGAGCTGATATTTGGTGCCGGCCGGAGTGGCCGATCGGTTCTAGGCGCTACAGTCTGGAAACGCGTGACCGTTACGGTCGCAGGTTCGAATCCTGCCTCGGCATGGATGTGTGTGACGTCCTTAGGTTAGTTAGGTTTAAGTAGTTCTAAATTCTAGGGGACTGATGACCACAGCAGTTAAGTCCCATAGTGCTCAGAGCCATTTGAACCATTTTTGATATTTTCGTAGGCAAGTGAGAGGGTGAGAAATAAACATGTTGGATATCAAATTAACCAGAGTAGGATCCAGTTTTGAAAAAAAAAAAAAAAACAAATGAAAAACAAACAATTGTTTCAAAGCAATCAGGATAATGTATAGCACTTATTTTTTGATTTGAGGGAATATTCAAATATTCCACGACCATAGCTGCCAGCTATATGAAAGAAGTGTTAAATAGTTCAGTTCCTCAAGGTCTCTCTATTATGTGCATAAGAAATTAGACTGATGTGACACATAATTGTTGTAATGGATGGATATTGTGTTATGGGCGCTCAACAGTGTAGTCTTTAGCGAGACCAGACGGCGCTATAAAATTGAAAAGCACACACACAGACACACACACACACACACACACACACACACACACACACACACACAAATATTTGCCATGAATATTTAGTTACCGTAGTTATGTTATCATGACAGCTGCTAAGTGTACAAGAGATTGACCTCATTTACAGATATATCATCACACCAGCAGCTTGTACCCCTTGTCAGCTTGAAACTATATGTACATCAACTACTGGCACAAATTGCACATCCGTCTGCATATTTTTAAGCATTAACCACTGTATTACAACAGGCTTTGGACAGTTTGCACATGTAACAGATATACTCTTAAGACCCCTTGCCTTGTAAAGTTTGCTCTCATACTATCACTCTTTCCACCCTCTCTCTCCCTCTCACTTTCTCTTTCTCTTCCTTCCCCTCTGCCTCCAGCCTTTCATATCTGTTTATGAATCTCACCCAAAACTGTTATTTGTGTATAATTTTACAACTGTAGCCAATATGATTATTGTACTTAAAAGTTCGTAACACCTCACCTGATTGTATAAACGAATATGAAATTAAAGCTATTTTAAGTTGTCAAAATCGGATTTATATACCTCCTGAAGTATTTATTCCAACAAATGTATTCGACACCTCAAAGCAACGCCTCCAAGTCCTTTAAAATTTATTCTCTAATAATGTGGTTAGGACGTATATTCTTTGTAGTTTGTGATAATGTTTTCTCTTGTGCTATACGTTGCATGCACCCAATAGTTTCCGACGCCATATTTGCTTACAAAATATGACCGTATACATGCGATGTGGTACGACAGTGAAAGGAACCTACGATCACTGGAGGTACTTTATTTTACGTATTTTATGTTACCGTTAGACACAAGTTTAATTTTTAGCAAAATAAATCCAAAACCATCTCTGAAATAGTGTTTTGTTTCTCCACTAGACAGTGGCACAAGTTCCTCCAAAAAATCGTAACACAACACATACACAAATGTCATACTAAAAAATGTGAATCCACCTGATGATGGCGATTTAAACCTTTTGCAACGAGTCGTGGAGATAAATAAACAGTGACTGGTAACAGTAAACTTGTTGTTTCATTTAATAATTAGATCATATTTATGTGGTGGATTATGTAGACCACGCAATCATGTGATCCTAAGATATTATTTCTGTCATCCTACTCCGAAGGTGTAAATATTGTCAATCGGAGCTTCATTTACTGCACATTATTTTGGACATTACTCAAAAGCTCTTCATATTATTCTCTAATCTATTTTATTTCTTAGTTTCAGACACATCATTTTACCAAGTATGTTCCCGTCTTTCTGGAAACTTTCTCTTTCGCATTGGTATCTCGGGTTATCCTGCAAGTTTTCGGGAGTATTTCAAGTTAACGCCGCACCACAGTCGCGATGTTTCTCCGATACTGCCGATGTGTTGTGCTGCCCCAATCGAATATAGCACTCACCGTATGATAACGACAGGATTTACGGTTTGCCCAACGTGGACGTCTCCGTTTTTGCACTGTATCTCGGATACACCAGCAGCTCAGACGGCCTTTACTGCATCCTGAACTGGCCCTGTCATATCGTGGATTCTACGAACTCCCTGGAAAATTCGTTTGTTGTCTCTTCGCCAAAGTACCTGGCCTACTTGATCACTGACGCATTTTCTATATCTGGCTTCCTACTGAATTTAGTAGCTCTTCATTGTCACATCCGTTAGCTCGGTGCTTATTAGTGCACCGATTATTATGACGAATTCATATTTTTAGGCACGTAGCATTAATTCATGACCGTCCCATAGACACGTAAGTCCACAATTTAATTGAAAAGAATGATTAATACTTGCCATTATCCTTAGATCGAAGTAAACCTGCACGAGGTCATTGTAGCAAGCTTTCTTATTCCCCGGTACCGGGATGCTATGACTTCTAGGCTTCCCTTGCTTCATAATTCTTGCAGTCTTTTCGGATTTGCTGCCGGGTCTTGAAACCTACATTATTCGACATTTCAGGTACCCATCTGTCCGCCATCTTCAGGAGAACACTGCTGCTGCTCCTGAGTTCCGCTGAAATCTGATACCAAGTCAGCCAATCGGTGGAGGTATATATAGGACGACGATTTTCAGCCGTGGCATCAGTTTTCAGCGGTATTCATCAGCAGCAGCATTCTCCTGAAGACGGCGGACAGATGGATAGCTAAAATACTATATCACATTGATTTTAGTATCCGGCACCAACTCGAGAGAGCCATCAAGAACTGGGGAGCTTAATTAATTTGGGGATTCCGCTTGATGATCTAAAGAAACAAGAATTAAGCTACTTAATAATTCTCATAATGACAGTTACTTTTCATTTTCACTAAAAAATTATTGACAGTGAGGAAGAATTGGGAAAGCTGTTATTCATAATACATAGTTAGGAACTGGCACAACATCTGGTTGGAAATAATTAGGAAAACAGTGAAATTACAAATTAGGATTTCTCTTTGTTATGACCACACAGCCTATATGTTTGTAAATCAGTTACAATAATGACAATTAGTGATGAAAGACAGTGATTCGTCGTCATTTCATGAGATACCGCAACTCAAGTTGGGCTTTGTAGTTAGTTTGTAACGCAAGCGTCTCTTCAACTTCTCTACTGCACAACTTAACTAACAACTTGGCAAGCGATGATTGCGTTTACTTTGCGCAGTAGGTGCGACTCAAGATTTACCCAGAGACGACAACTGGCGTAACTTATTGCTTGCGTTAGAGGTGATAACTTAGCAAACGGCCTAAAGAAAACATTAGCTTTGAAACTTTGACAGAAATTACGGGAAATTTATGGAATGCTATTCGATGTCACGAAGTTTCTTAAACATGTAGAACACGACTGATTCAACATAGCGGAGATAATTTCCTACTCGTCGCTATTGTCAACTGCGCGTTTCTATTAGACACATTGCAACGGGTATTTCGGTACCATAATCCCTGTCTTTATCTGCTGTGTCTTATGTGAATCCTCCCGTGTATACAAGCGCAACATGCTGGGTGACTGTATTCAAACTTTCTATACTTAGAAGGGTCCCAATAGAAAACCAGTGATAGTAGGACAATAAGAGTTGGTGGAAACATTTTTAAGGACACGCGGAAGACGAATAACGAATAAGCCAATAAAATAAATACATTTTATTTTCCACGTGAAAGGGTAACATTTGTTAATTGCGTACCAATTTTAAGTTACAAGCTGCAAACGTTGCTCAGTGGGACCACTATATGCAACCACGACGGTTTGGAACATCATTAGAGCTACCATTTCACAGGTGAGGCGTCCTCTAGAACAACGACTTAATTGCAGTATATGGAAATCGAGAACAGAGAATCAAATATTTGACGCCGTGTTTTATTTCATTTCAGTTACTCGTACATGCACAAAATCTC
Organism: Schistocerca americana; assembly: GCF_021461395.2. NCBI lineage: Eukaryota > Metazoa > Arthropoda > Insecta > Orthoptera > Acrididae > Schistocerca > Schistocerca americana. The sequence goes on along the minus strand of NC_060126.1, from coordinate 497,064,122 downwards.
AGTCAAACAGAAACGACATATTCTTGTTTCAGAATAAATGACGCGATAGTGGACTTCGTACGACTTACATACTGATAATACAGTAACACAAAGTTGTTCTTCCACAGATCACTGTGTAACACGAACAAGAAAACGACATTGTCCATATTTGACTATTAAAGAGTCGTTAAATCTAAAAGTAGCGTACACGGATTGTAAAGCATCGGAACATACTTTTATTCGACAAACATAATTAGTTTTCAAAGCAACGGTACACAGTAAAGCTGTTGCTGAAGGTATTACGCATACCAATGAACATAACGCATAATAATCATCTTTAAAAAAAGCTAGTATTAACATAATCATCCGCAAAGTGTATAGGATTAGCAAAATTATCTCCCCAGGGAATAACATATCAGTTAAAATCAATGCCAGTAGGAAAGTTGAAACGAAGAAGCAATAACGACTGGTGCGATATTGCCTTACACGTTGGGTTGAGTTAGTATCAGATGCTGAGAAAGTTGGGTCCGAAAGTACTCAAGTAGTGAAAACAGTGTATAAAAGTTAAGCACAAAATGTTTGGTGACCAATGATAAAAGTCTGAGCAAGATAAGCACATTTGCGAGGCATACAAAATGAAGGAAAGACGTTGTTCGTTAAGGATTGTTTTAATTAACAGCCTAATACTAGATAAACGATTAATTACTAATCAATACCTTTTCGAAGGCGTACCACATCTATTTTTGTGTGTTTTGTAAAGTGAAATAAATGTTTGCCCTCTTAACTAAAATGCATATGACATTGCAATAAAATGCCAATGTAAATTCGTAACTTGTGAGTAAATCGAATATAATAGCCTGGCTGGAACCGTATTTTCGTATATATTCAACTAAATACTTCTTGTAACAATAGGAATCCGCCAATCAGTTGAGTATGGAAAATTTAATAAAACCCCTATGACATGGTTTCGACGTTTACAGAAACATCTTCTCCAGAAGGAAATATTGACAGCTGGTTTCCACAGCCAGCCGCTGTGGCCGAGCAGTTCTAGGCGCTTCAGTCTGGAACCGCGCGACTGCTATGGACGCAGGTTCGAATCCTGCCTTGGGCATGGCTGTGAGTGATGTCCTTAGGTTAGTTAGGTTTAAGTAGTAGGGGACTGATGACCTCAGATGTAAAGTCCCGTAGCGCTCAGGGCCATTTGAAACATTTTAGAGCTGGTTTACATGTGCTGGCACAGGTACGTTAAAATACAGCCGAAAAGCGTCAGTCAATTTCACCGAGGAAGGTAAGGAAATACCAAACGACACTCTTGTTGTGCATGTTTTATTATAACGGAGGTGATACTGTACGTTTCAGTGACGCCTTTGGGCTATATTTTAACGTAATTCAGCCACAACATGTAATCCAATTGTCAATACTTTATTCTGATCTAGACGTTTTTATAAACGTTGAAACCATAGTAAAGGGGTCTTAATAATCCCCATTTCGAACTGATTGATTACTGTTTCTTGAAGAATGTGCCATCCTACGGTTGCTGCTTCAGCCATGTACAAAATTTCAGTATCATATAAATAAGCTGCCTACTTTTGGAAGAGGCCGAGTGGATACTACGGCACACACAAAATATTAGATCACCGCATTATAACCTGAACGAGATGAAATACTTAACTTTCAAACAATTCATGTTCACAGGACTCTATATATGTATTTCTTACAGCCACTGTTAACTAACGAATCACTTGATACAGTAGTGAATAATAGTCTGTTCCCTCAATGAAGAATTGACTGAAAACTTCGCTACACACTTTTGTGTAAGACAACTGTCGCGCTGTTGGCTCTGTAGTGAGACGATGTAGTTCTCCTCGGCCGTGATTGCAGAGTGGGCTAAGTGGCAATCCGCTCTGACAAGGGGAGGCCGCCAATTGTGAAATTCAGATTCGATTCATACTGCGCATAATAAAAGCTCATGGCCAGAGGTGCAATGTGGCAAAGCACCAAGATGCACTTCTCAGCCGTTGTCGAGAAAATCGACAGTTAAAAGAAACCGTTGCGGTGAAATACTCTCTACGATTAACAGTTATCCATAGCGTCGTGGCGCCGCGGTAAGCGCTCGGGTTCGTAATCCGAAAGTCGCCGGATCGAATCTCGCCCCATGCAACATTTTTTTATTATTAGTTTTTTGTAATTCAAATATATATATATATATATATATATATATATATATATATATATATATATATATATATATATTAATGAATTGCTTATGCATGTTGGTGAAGGCAGATCGCTCTCCAATCGTACCGCCTCCATTTTTGCGTTTGTTTAACAGGGTGTACCAAAGCTCTCAGGTCCGCACTGATTTTCGACGATGTTATAAGTTGCGCTAGGGACCGCATCTACCTTCTTTCGAAGTTAGCGGGCAACTACGCTGTTATGCGGCGGCTCGTTTCGACCCATTCAACGTCTGTCCTTCAAGTGTAACGAGCGAGTAACGGAGTTTATATTTAATACCTGCCACAGCAAATTTGTGTTCGTGGGGTTTCTATTCTAATTCGAACGTTTGACTTACGCTATACGTATTCGTTTCGACGTCTTCCGTTAACTATACGTGGTTAACTTTATGAAGACAATTAATAACATTTGTGAAATATAACTTTGTTTGCGGAAAACATAATGATGTTCGAAGTCGCCAGTTTTTCCACGACAAACGACTTTCAACAACTTATTATATGCATAATTGTTGCAACTGATTACCGGGAATTTATATATATATATATATATATATATATATATATATATATATATATATATATATATGTGTGTGTGTGTGTGTGTGTGTGTGTGTGTGTGTGTGTGTGTGTGTGTATGTGTGTATATACACACATTTGAATTACAAAAATCAAATACTAAAAAAAAAAAGTTGCATGGCGCGAAATTCGATCCGACGACCTTCGGATTACGAACCCGAGCGCTTACCGCGGCGCCACGACGCTGTAGAAAATTATTAATCGTAGAGAGTATTTCACCGCATCGGTTTATTTTAACTGTCGATTTTCTCGACAACGGCTGAGAAGTGCATCTTGGTGCTTTGCCACATTGCACCTCTGGCCATGAGCTTTTATTATGTGGAGTATGAATCGAATCTGAATTTCACAATTGGCGGCCTCCCCTTGTGAGTAAGTCAGTCTTCTGCAGCGGTGGAATATGCAAACTGAGGGGGTGTCTGTCGCGGCGTCTCCCATTCGCCGCTGCGTCTGGCAGCGGCTGTGCCTCCTTGCGGTTCCGCCGTGAGGTACCATCTATGTCTTAGTACCTCATTCTTCACAAGATAGCACACAACCATAGGACATTTTCGGATGTAAATGTGACGCCACACACTACACACCACTGGTGGCTATGTAAATGAGTGTGGCTGCAACTCTAAGTGACTGATATAACGGCCACAACTATACGTTACTGTCTTTCGTTTTTATCGTTGCTACCTTGCCTGATAGGATGTATAAGGGGAGTGAAAAGTATCAGGTGTTGAACGATCACTGTGAAGGACACGAAGCCAGCCGAAGTGGCCGCGCGGTTCTGGCGCTGCAGTCTGGAACCGCGAGGCCGCTACGGTCGCAGGTTCGAGTCCTGCCTCGGGCATGGATGTGTGTGATGTCCTTAGGTTAGTTAGGTTTAACTAGTTCTAAGTTCTAGGGGACTAATGACCTCAGCAGTTGAGTCCCATAGTGCCCAGAGCCATTTGAATCATTTGAAGGACAGGAAGACGCCACGTCCTCGTTTGAGACAGCGTTATCAGCACTACCGAGGTTGAAACTTGGTCTCCTTGTGGGTATGGCCGAACCGTGCGATATCAAGATTTGTGGCACATTTAAGTACCACTGTGGCTTGATGTTGGATAGCATGAGAACATGAGGACAGGCATACTCGTCGTCAACATACCGATAGGCCGCATTTGACATCCAAAGAGCAGGGTGACTGTGTTACCACAGCACTGGTTGAAACTCAGCTACAGAAAACTACGATATCGAGAAATGACAAAAAGAAATTAAATTGTTTCATATTTCGACACAGCCTATGAGCACTTTAAAATGTCATTAGTGGTTTCGAACAGCCAGTGATGACCTTCGCCGGCCAAAGTGGCCGCGCGGTTCTGGCGCTGCAGTCTGGAACCGCGAGACCGCTACTGTCGCAGGTTCGAATCCTGCCTCGGGCATGGATGTGTGTGATGTCCTTAGGTTAGTTAGGTTTAACTAGTTCTAAGTTCTAGGGGACTAATGACCTCATCAGTTGAGTCCCATAGTGCTCAGAGCCATTTGAACTATTTTTGATGACCTTCAGACTACAGGAACATGCTGCAAGTACACTATCTTTACTGACTCCACTATATTTATTGACACATAGCCAGCACGGTTTCAGAAAATATCGTTCTTGTGAAACACAACTAGGTGCTTATACTCATAAAGTAATAAGTGCTATCGACATGGGATGTCAAATTGATTCCATATTTTTAGATTTCCGGCTGAGCGGTTCTAGACGCTTCAGTCCGGCACCGCGCGATTGCTACGGTCGCAGCTTCGAATCCTGTCTCGGACATGGATGCGTGTGATGTCCTTAGATTATTTAGGTTTAAGTAGTTCTACGTTCTAGGGGACTGATGACCTCAGATGTTAAGTCCCATAGTGCTCAGAGCCATTTGAACCCTTTGAACTAAAAGAAATCAGCTAAATTTTTATTACGCGATAAGTCGCTTAAATCTGAAGGTTTTAAATTCAACTAAATACTTAGGGATTACATTTACAAATAACCTAAGTTGGAACGATCACATAGATAATATTGTGGGTACAGCAAGCCTAAGACTGCGATCCATTGGCAGAACACTTAGAAGGTGCAACAGGTCTACTAAAGAGACTGCTGACACCACGGTTGGCCGCCCTATTCTGGGGTACTGCAGTGCAGTGTGGGATCCGCATCAAGTGGGACTGACGGATGACATAGAAAAAGTACAAAGAAGAACAGCTAGTTTTGTATTATCGCAAAATAGGGGAGATAGTGTCACAGACATGATACGTGAAATGGAGTGGCAATCATTAAAACAAAGGCGTTTTTCGTTGCGACGGGATCTTCTCATGAAATTTCAATCTGCAGTTTTCTCCTCCGATTGCGAAAACATTTAGTTGGCACCCACCTACATAGAGAGAAATGGTCATTACGATGAAATGGTTCAAATGGTTCAAATGGCTCTGAGCACTATGGGACTTAACTACTGTGGTCATCAGTCCCCTAGAACTTAGAACTACTTAAACCTAACTAACCTAAGGACATCACACACATCAGTGCCAGAGGCAGGATTCGAACCTGCGACCGTAGCAGTCGCGCGGTTCCGAACTGCGCGCCTAGAACCGCTAGACTACCTCGGCCGGCTACGATGAAATAAGAGAAATCAGGGCTCGCACAGAAAAATTTAAGTGCTCGTTTTTCCCGTGTGCCGTTCGAGACTGGAACGGTAGAGAGAGAGCTTGACGGTGTTTCATTGAACCCTCTGCCAGGCACTTTATTGTGAAATGCAGAGTAATCACGCATCTGGTATGGAGTGATCGGACACCTTTTAGTGGACACTAACATGAAGTGTTGCCTTTGTGGCGGCTGGAAATCTGCTAAGATTTCAGCATTTATGAGGAGGAATGACACTATATTTTTTTCTCAAGAGCTGAGACCCGAGACAGGTGTGATCTTCGACTGTGGGGGCCTAGAACAAAGTCAATGTAGTAATTCGTGCATTCAGGCCAATCCATTTCTGGAAAGTTGTTGTCCCCAAATTACTTCCTCACAGATTCAGCTTTATGAAAGAATGCATCACCATGCTGATAAAGTCATCATCTCCCAACTGTTCAACTTCTGTAAGCAATACACAATGCTGTAAAATGTACTGACATCCTTCCGCCTGTCGTGTTTTCTTAAGTGCAATTAGGGGCCATACCATAACCGCGAAAGACACTCCCATACCGTAACACCACCTCCTCTGTGCACCACTGTTGAAACTACACACGACAACAGGTAATGTTATCGAGCCATTTGCCAAACCCTTACCCTTCTATTGGATTGTCCCAGGGTACTGAGCGATTAATTACTCCAAATCATTTGTCTGTCCAGTGGCGTCACTCTTTACACAACCCCAAGCGTCGCTTTGCATTGACTTCATAAGTGAGTGGCTCAAGACAAGTTTCTCGACCATTGCACGCATTCTTTTTAGCTTCCAATGCACAGTTACACTACTAGCCGGACTGGTACTAGCACTTTGGAACCCACGGGTCTGGTCTTTGCTCAGCAGTAGTTGTTCCTCCGAGTATCCACTTCACAATCGCATCACCAACAGTCGACCTGTGAAGCTTTAGAACAGTTGAAATGTCTCTGGTGGCTTTGTTACTCAGTTGGCATCTGATGGGTAGTCAACGTTGGACATCACTCAGCTCTCCTGACCCACCCATTCTATAGCCACTGCTTCTCTGCTAACAACACAGTACTCCAATTCTCCGGTTTACTGACGGCTCGTGATGTGATGTGTAATGGTGACTGTCGTGTCACATAGTGGTGTCCTGATACTTTTGATGCCGCGCGGAGTGGTCGCACGGTTTGAGGCGCCATGTCATGGACTGCGCGGCCCCTCAGACTGGAAGTTCGTGTCTGCCTCGGGCATGTGTCTGTGTGTGTTGTTCTTAGCATAAGGTATTTTAAGGTAGTTTAAGTAGTGTGTAAGTCTAGGACCGATGACCTCAGGAGTTTGGTCCCTTAGAAATTCACACACAGGGTGGTCGGAAATTCCCGTTACCAACTTCTAGGACTTTTAGTGGGGAGTGACTACATAATATTTTGAATAGGAACACATGATCAGAAGCGTATCATTTCCGTGCTACAACCATTTGAAAACGTGTTGCTAATGCGACAGTTTTTACAAGTAGTTGACTGGGCGTGATCGAGGAAATCACTTGTTTTACAGTTCCAGTCATTAACAGACAATGCTCTCGTACTTTTTGAAGAGTTCGCATCAACGTAATGTACTAACTAACACCTCTTCCAGTTCGGGCGTGTGGGGCCTCCGTGGAGCGCCACAGTCACGCCCGTTGCTGGTGAAGATACCCTTTCTCGAAACCGTTGCGTGATTGTGGAGAAAAGGGTACGCGATGTAGGGTGAAGTTGTGGAGAACTATGTTGATAAAGGCGACGAGCATCGCATCCATTGCCGTGAGCTTCGCCATTCTGGAAGTTCATGTCGGTGTTTCCTGCAAACTTGTACTCAATGATGTTGCTCCAACACTGACACACACGTGAATTGGCCTCAACCAGGTCAGTGAGGCAGGATAGGATGTCAAATGACATCAGCCGAGCTGACGTAAGAACCCACTGAAGAATACTCAGTATTGTAGAACACTCAGTATAATGTCGTTTATTGAACCTGAACTATACTTCTCGAACAATCACTATATACACGCAAAAACCAATAACTTGTAGACGACCATTCATCAAGAGCGTTGGTGAGGTCTGACGGAGCTGGTCCTAGCTCGGCGAGGAAGTGGCTGTACTGCCGCTGCGCTGGCCTTATAAAGCCGGCGGAGGCCGGCGGAGTACTCCAACTTTCCCTGTATCTGTGAGGCGACCTCTGCAGAAAAAGGTTCACATTGGTTTCTAGCAAGCTCTGTTTGTTTTGAAGAATTGTTTCCCTCTTTTTTGCGCCTGCAAGTGCTTGTGTATGTTATATGGTACACAGGGGTGTCTTGAGTGTAGTCTGACTGGCAGGGGCCGTCTGTGGCACACGTAACACCCATCACTATGACTATCCTGTTGCAAACCTACCCAGCAAACATGTTTTCAAATGGCTGTAGCACGAAACCGGTGCGTTTCCGGACATGTTTTCCTATTCAAAATATTATGTACTGACTTCCCACTAAAAGTCCTAGAAGTTTGTAACGGGAACTTCTGATCACCCTGTACATTTGAACATTTTTTGATGCCTTTGATCTGATAGAGTATGCACTAATGTTGGAAACCCAATGCAACGTGTTTGCAACTTGTGCCTAAGTTTGAAGGTGTTCGCGCTGTATAAGTACTGAGCAGTGTTTTTAGGTTTGCATTTGCAATCACGATTTGTTGTTATTAACTTAATTCGAAATTTTCTATGAGTTGGTGTTCAACTGAGAGAAAAACAGAGTATTACCTGATTGTAAACGATTAAAGTCAAACAAAAGTCGTATATGAGCGGTTGTCAACTGGAAACCGTCTATAACGAAAATCCCACGTCCTGAAAGACGCACTGAAAGAGTCACAGCATAAGCAATCTTACTTTTACATAACATTTCTAAAAGAGGAGAATATTTATTTCACTGTTTCGCATAATGAAATACGAGTAATTCATACTCGTAATAACAAATATTTGTGAATTACTTGTTTACATTTTAAAGAAAGATGTAAAGGAGGATTTGACAGTGTGTGTGTGTGATGCGTAGTCTATTCATAGGTCATTATGTGATACACATCTTATAATACTTCTACTAAACATATTACGGTAAATCGCATTAGGTGCTTTTCTGTCTAAATCTGCCCCTGTCTACAATCCTTAGGGAAGGTACAATGACGTCCCTAAACACGGAGACCTGAGAACAACAGGGAGGCAAAATCCCATCGGGTAATTATGTGATAAGTACCTTATTAATCTCAGTCTCTTTCGGGATGAGGACGAGAGTGGCCGAGCGGTTCTAGGCACTTCAGTCCGGAACCGCGCTGCCGTTACGGTCGCAGGTTCGAATCCTGCCCCGGGCATGGATGTGTGCGATGTCCTTAGGTTAGTTAGGTTTAAGTAGTTCAAAGTTCTAGGGGACTGATGACCTTAGCTGTTAAGTGCCATAGTGCTCAGAGTTATTTGAGCCATTTTTAGTGAAGACAGGCACCATGGCATAGTAGGTTCCCTGCAAGAAACTAGCAAGAGTTGAAGTTCCACTCGAAACTTACGTCTCCACGAACTGCATCGCACAGGAATGAGTTATTGTTAAGAATAGTTTTTGATATAATGATTCTTTCTCAGTATCAGGCTTCTAGTAGACAAAGTAGGCTGGAGGGTGGAGTTGTGGGAGATACGAAGTGTGAAGTACAGTACCAAAAGTTGTATAGGCTGAGAATTTAATAGCAAATTGTACTCATTATTTCAAGCTGAGGTATTACTCTACACAACGTGCCTGAGTCGCTGAGATTTATTATTACTTGTTTTTCCCACAGTAAATGACGTGCACCCTATTCTGTTGCTACCATATCCGTCTCCGAATTCCTTGGATTCGACGCCAGCAAAGTTTTGTAGTCTTGTTGTCGTCAGTTGCGTGTAATATTGTTGATACCTTTTACTTTCGGACTGTCTAATCAAGAGGGACAAATTTCAGGGATCAGTAATATACATAATTGAATGCCAAATTCATGTAGCTGTATACATACGAATAACATGCAGGAATTTTAAAACAAGGTAAAAAGAACACAACATTTGTTGGAAATATGAAACAAACCATTCCGCATTTGCAGGGCACTTTAAACACCACAGTCACCATCCTAAAAACATAAGAAGGCAATCAGAATAAATAACCATGACAAATACCTTCTACAAATGCAAGAAAACTTCCACATACAGAAAACTTTTGATGAAAACAAATATATGATAAATGAGCAAACAGACATGAGTACAGACTCTCTGCTACACTTAACAAATGAAACGATAAGGTAAAAATCGTTCCGCTTGCACATGCAAACATTGAAACAAGTACATATCCCTCCCTCTCCCTTTCTCTGTCTCTGTCTGTCTGTCTCTCTCTTTTTCTCTCTCTGTCTCTCTACTCTCGCTCTCTTTCTCTCTCTCTCTCTCTCTCTCTCTCTCTCTCTCTCACACACACACACACACACACACACACACACACACACACACACACACACACAACACATTCACATATACACACAAACAGATTATAGATATTTCAAAATCACACTCAATAGTAGGAAATAACACTCTGTCATTGGCACTAACCTTCGAAAGTCGGCAAAACCAACCAAAACATAACATCAAAACAAGTGCTCAGTTCGTAGTGCTGTGAAGTCAAGAAAACTAAATTTCAAATCACAGTTCATAGAAATACAACAACGACAAAAATGTAACAAAAGTACAACATGTAGATTAACATCCAGTGAACCTCTAAGTATAATTTTGAATTATTGCCACGTCATAGAAAAGTCAACCACCAGAACTGTTTATAACCTACATATGCATTGTAATAATTCAGGCTTTCCCAGCGATGTGTTGCCGTGTTGAATAATCGGGTTTCTTCCGGTTATTGGCGCCTTTATTGCATTATGTTTCAATTGTATGACTAGCAGTCTTCTTCAGATGCTGCCTGATACTGAATCCAGTGTGGGACGGACCGCGGACGGTGCGCATAGCCAAACATACACATAAATATCAGACACGGAGCGCCTAGCACAACAAACAGAATGCACAGCTACGATGTCTTCAGGCATTTAGCAAATAACCAAGGTTAATGTACAGGGAGATAGAAAAATAATTTTACAAATTTCGGTAGCAGGTTCCTCACCCCAAGTAAACAAAAAAAGTTCACATAATGCTTGTCTGAAAATCCTTCGTTTCAGAGTTATTAATGACACTTACTTATTCAGATGATTTGAGATCCTCGACACACAAACTCATAATGAATGCAGCAAATGACCTTCTCTTGCTTCTAAACATGCGTGCACTCGTCCAATAGGACTTCATGGCATTTCGATGAAGAGTTTCTGCATACGTTTAGTCTGTTACATAGACCACTTGCTTAAGGTGGCCACAGAGACAGTAATCCAAAGAAGTGAAGTCAGGAGAACATACAGGTCATGGAGCTGGCCTTCCTCTTGTTATCCAACTGTTATGGTAGACAGCACCCCGTGCATCCTGAACACTTAGACTGAAATGTGCTGGACCTTCATCATGCATAAACCACATGTTCGTATGTATTTGCCGTCAGAGACACGTTTAGGCCTAGACAGACGGCTGCCAAGGGCGGTGGACTTTTAGTGGCAGTGGATTTAAATGGGTGCCATATTAGCTGTTAACTGTTTTTAAAACATTTTATTCGCAGCTCTTGAAAAGAGAATGCAGGCTTAATTCACAATAAAATGGATATTAATAACACTGCCAACAATCAGCTCAGATTTCGTGAACGGCTATTCTGGAAACGGAAAAATTACAGGTTTTATTTTCCAAGTGTTATTCGTTAGAAAAGCTTCGTGATGGGAGACACCGCTAACACTGTGATAGGAGTACCCAGTGCAGACATTCAAAAATACCATTCAAATTCAAAGAATATATCGCCAATCACTCTTAACTGCCGGCCGCTTGGTAACAGGTGTGTTTAATACGAATCTGTAGAGTGCAATTGTTTGGTGTTTATTCTGGGATTTATATTTTAGACTTAATGAAAACGAGTGACAGTCACAAAAGGGTTAGTGATTCTCGATACTCCTAATTCGCGAAAGATAATTGCAATCAGAAAGAGGGAATTGTGAGAAACTTTTTAAAAAATCGATATGCCACCTAAAATCGAGCACAGTTAGCTCGAGTGTAGCAATATCAGAGAGTAATAATTTGAATTGTAATAACGTGGTGAACAGTGACTGAAATAGCGCAACGTGTGTTTTATCAGAGTTAGATATTTTCGACATTGGAGACAGTAATAATGGTGAGGAGGCAGTCATTTTAGATGACCCAAATGAAGCAGATGAGGGTAATGATGATAATGATCCAGTTTCTGATACCCTGCGACCTGGAAAGTAAATGAATACCTTCACGTTGGCGTCACAAACAATGTCATGTGACATTGTACATGAATTGTGGTTTCAGTAATTCATTCTGGCAATATGACGATTTTCCGAGGTACTTAAAGGTTCATCTTGAGAACCATAGAGGATCTCAGCGAACGTCAAAGACTATTTTTAGTGTACTGTCAAAGTATGGCTAGTATATTTTGTGTCCCATGTTAACTGCTTAAGGGATCATCGCAGTTTGCAAAACGTAATAAGCGATTTAGTGACTGGAAAAACTATCGGTCCCCTTTTACTGCCCATGACAATTTAGCTGAAACAGGAAATGTGCATTACCTTTACAACTTAGAAGACAAATTACGAGGAAAATGGATAAGAAACCAACATCTCAGCTTGAGATAAAAGTAAAATACTTTCCATCAAAGGCCTGTCTTTCAGGGTTGCAATTGTGGGCTTGGATCAACACAGTGAGGAAATTTCGAGATTGCTCTACAGTTACTAGCAAAATTCTATCCTTTTCTAGCTAAACTTATAGAACTTTATATAAAGAAAGGAGAAACATGTTAAAAGTTTATATCAATTTTGGCGAAAGGGTGGTGAAGTATGTTGTAGACGAAATAAAGGAAACTAAATATTTCCGCACCATGTTACACTCCATCCCAGCTATTACACATGTGAATCAGTAGCCTATGGTTGAAACGTACTTTCCAAAAGCTGGATATCCTCTTGAAATATTTATGTGTTTTATCCTAAATGCAGGGCCCAAATCAGAAGTATCAGCTAATTCATTAATAAATTTAATAAGGAGTAATGATCTGGACATTCACGTATACAGGTGTCAGTCATATGACAATGCAAGCACTATGGCTGGTACTTACCCTGACCTCCAAGCTAAAATTGAACGAATCAAACATCTTGCCGTGTATACTAATTGTGCAGCTCACTCCTTTCTCTTCTAGAGTCATTTGTGGCTGCTATCCTCAGAAGGCTTCCTTTTATTTACACTTCCTTCTCTGCTTCGACGAGCCACTGGAATATTATGCAGTCGAAATGAAATTGTTCATTCGCCGTAGAGCGCCTTTCAGAAACTCCTTGGTCGGGGCATCACGATGCGTGCTAGGGTCTCGTTATCAGCTGGGTAGAAATAATATGAACTTTGGAAGCTGTTCAAGAAGACGGAACCCAAAAGACTTCTCAAAGATGCGAGGCGACTGGACTGCTGAGCAGTTACAGAGTCCGAAAACTGCAATAATGACAACTATTTCGTCAGCGATAATGCAGAGATTTAAAGCAACAAATAACATGTTGTAGAGTGTTGATACCGATACTGTGACTGTAGTAAAGTTGTACGATTCTTAACCTGAACATGTTCGAGTGATTCGTTTTATGTAACGACACATATGAAACCACTGGCATCTAAAAGAGTGAAACGAATATATACAAAACCGCCACGAAAAAGAAAAAAAGTCAAGAAAACTTTAGGTAAACCAAACTACGAGCTCGATACTACTTTTGAAGGAAACGAAGAATACATTTGTGATTATTAAAGAGAAAATGACATTTGAACTGGAGAACATAAAATAATTATGACAAGAGTTTTTATAATAATAATAGTTTCAATGAAGAAATAACACAGCCAGTCGGTTGCTGAAAACTAACTAAGTCATTTTCCTGGGCGAGACAACGTTGAGCTATTGAAATGTGCTTGAATCTTGCAGTACTGAAAGAATTTTTTAGTGATGAGATTCTTTCTTTTATAGCCGGCCGGAGTGGCCGTGCAGTTCTAGGCGCTACAGTCTGGAGCCGAGGGACCACTACGGTCGCAGGTTCGAATCCTGCCTCGGGAATCGATGTGTGTGATGTCCTTAGTTTAGTTAGATTTAATTAGTTCTAAGTTCTAGGCGACTGATGACCTCGGAAGTTAAGTCGCATAGTGCTCAGAGCCATTTGAACCTTTCTTTTAAAGCATATGTGAAGGACAGAGAAATAAAACCTCCTCCATTAGTACTCTGTATAAAGTGTTGGGTAAAAACCATATTCAAGGACTGTTTCCCAATGTGGAGATAGCACTACGAATATTTTTGCCAACCGCTGCAACCAATCTTTCGGCCGGGCGTTCTTTCTCACCCCTCAAAAGACTCAAGAATTATTTGTGGTCATCCATGTCACGAAATCGAATCAACAATCATTAATTCTGATATAAGACCGCAAATATATGAAAATGTTATCGACAGATTTGATACAAAGAGAGTTCGCGGTGAAAAATCTTGTCTGCATGGAATATGGCGAGTTCAGTATGCATGTATTCATCATATTATTTTTAGCATCATCATCAGCAGTCGTACCATTCACTTACGTATAGATGGAAATTATTTGGTGGTAGGCCTACATTAAAATCGAAATCACGGGCGGAAGTATTCTTCTCTGCATAGGAGTGGCAAGTAGCTAAATTCGCCCCTGTTTGTACTGGTACAGCTTCTAGTAGGTCTTGGAAGTTTTCTGAATTAATTCTCTGTAGATAGCGCCCTTAAGACGTAATGGAAGAATATGTAGCTCTACCAGAGATACAGTTACATTTCCTGCCCACACATTAATCTTATAGCGAAACCGATGTTCAGCATGCACTATTGAATGAATTCGATAGGCTCATATGTGTTGGTTGAGGAAACTTGTCATTCCATCTCTTTCAAATGTTGCCTCGTCTGCAAACAAAACTGAAGATATAAACAACGAATTGGCAGTTCATGCCACAAATATTTGGCCAAAGTTCTCCCGCGATGGGTGACCGGGAGGCGTTGAATATGATACGAATACATGAGTTGCTCGTGAAGTATCCTTCATGTTGAACTTTAAGCTGTACTAAATGCCATGGCCACTTGTCTTGCTCTGCTAGTTGGCTCTCTTCCTGGTCAGGTGCACGAGCAACAGGTGATCTTCCTCGATCCACAGTCTGTGGTGCTGCGGATCCTGTCTCGGCAATGTGACGATACGCAGCATCGAGGGTTGGATGATTCGGCTGTCTTTGGTCTGGTAACGCCCTCTCATAGAGCCGTGCTGCCATATGCCCACTACCATTAGCGCAGTACGTAACAATAAAGTTTACCTGCTGACGAAATGCATATCCTGACATGTTTGAAAGGAGCACTTTCAGTGCACTCAGAACGTTGTAGAAAATGAGCGCAGTGGGCACGTTGAAGACAGACGCATGACGAATGTAAGCAAGTCTCCCTGGAAATACAAGATCATCTCTGGGACACTATTAGTCGAAGGGGTGCACAGGTAAGTGAAGTTGTAGAGCTGTGCCTGGTAAGTTGTTCGACCGCAGTTTCTCAGCAACCGACCTACAAAGTCAGTAAAAGTTCTTTTGAAACACCCTGTGAGTACAGGGCGATCATAAGCAGTCTGAAAAACTTGTAAAGGTGTTGCAGGGCAGGCCACTCTGAGAAATAATTGCTAAGAAAACAAATTCGGTAAGTGGCACCGTTTCAGAGTTAACTGGCACTGAAGTTAAGCAATCAGGCCATTGGGTGCACAAATCCAAGCGACATCCTTGAGACAGTGCCACTAACCGTGTTCTTCATTTGCTTTCCTAAAGCTGAGCAAGATAGTAGTGCAAAGACTGGACATGGAACAGCAATGAGGTTCGAAACCGAACCAAAGGCTGGCCAGCCCCGTGCGCTATCGTCTACGCTATGAGAACGATTGACGCTAGCGGTATCCGGCGGGCCGTTTGCAATTGTGCGCAAAACGGCCTGACTGGATAACGTCAGTGGTGATTAAGCAGGATACGGCACAACGTATCTGATCTTTTCCTTAGCAATTATGTTTTACCACATCCTACCCCGCAACACGTTACCTAGCTTTTTGTACTGTTTCTGACTACACAGAAAAGAATTTGGAGGTTGTTCAGGAACATTTTCTGAATATTTTGGTGTAAGTGACCTGTGGTTTTCGGTGGCTCGTTACAGAGTAAAAACGTAAATATAATTTTTAGATCTGCTCCCAAAATTTGAAACCTCCCCTTAGAAAAATTTGTAAATGATTTTTCTGGTAAACCCCTTACTTTATTTGATTTTCAAACAGCTGAGCAGAACTGAACGTACTCAGACATTCCTCTCTTTACTTATTCTGATCGACACTAAACTGACACACAATATTTTTAGCGCAACTCAGTCTGACTTTCAATAATCCCTAAAAAATAATGGCCCTGACTAACAATAACCTATACCTTTCATGAATCACATGTATTTGTCTTAGTAATATTCATAAGTCATCATATATATATATATATATATATATATATATATATATATATATATATATATATATATATATCAGTTCATGATATCCAGTATTGCAAATTTACTCTTTCTGATGGACACACGTCCAGATCATCCGCTGTCAAAGTTCTGCCATCTCTCTCCTCACATCCACCACTGCTGGCGGCTCACCTCCAACTGCGCAACGCTGCGCGCTGTTCACATCCAACTGCCCAACACTACGATAGCGAATATTCCAATAATGCCAACCAGCCACAGACTGCACACAGCACACCCAGTGATTTTCATACAGAGCCTTACGTGACGTTACCAACATAAAAACCTGAACAGCCTACTTACAAATTTATCGTTGTTTTCATGAAAATACTTGCACTTTTGTGAAGAAGCCTGTAATAAGCAATCACGAAAACGTAGTGACACGAAATATCAAGTTATTCGTATTCGCCGGTGTATCGACGCATAGCTGCTGTGGTGTGGTTGCCATCGCTGCGGGAACAGTTGAACATAGCGTCGTCATGCCACGTTTCCACTGCAGTCGGTGAACCCATAGATAAGATGCATATCGGCCTGTTTTGCATCAGTACACTTATCCATTCTGCTGAGTGTCACTCTTAACGTACAACTAACACTGCCGGTAAAGCAAACCCGAAATGGGACCAAGCCGTACTGAATGCAAGCTTGAAGGCAAAGAGTAAAGTAGGCCTTGCTTGTGTCAACAGCACTTACTGTCAGCGGATAGTACAATTTTGTTTCCAAATAAGACACAATGCACGCACTGTCGACATTTGCAGTGTTGTTCAGATATTTCCAGGCCAGTACCGATACAAGGCGTAAGAAATCAAACGAACTGCTATTACACTGCAACGAGAGGCCGGAGACCTCAGGTTCTTTACAACAAATTTTTTGGAAAATATCCCTCAACAATCTTCGAAATTTCGTCGGTGCAGTTCTGGTACACCCTAGGTATATAAACAGTTGAAATAATATTAGTCCCATGTTTAACTACAAAAGATTCTGCATTTACCTCCTTCTGTCAAAATTATCTATGGCAATGATATTGTCGAAATAAGCGCGTATTTGTCATCGTCGCTGCTACACGAAAGAGGAAGATTAAATTTACTTGAGTATTCAGTGAGTCCTTTCTTATCTAGTGACACGTACTTCACGTGATGTAATTATTCAACACTGCCTCTGTTTGGGGCTCGACTGCCTCAACAGTAGAGTGTGCTGCCACCTAGTTTCTAGATGTGGGTACTTTTGGGAGGCAGCAGTGAGTGCCATCACAGCCCAGCGCGTGGGGTATATGGTCCCGTCAACACAGGCTCGAAGTTCCGTATGAGTGGGGCCGAGTGCCCTCACTCGTGATACTGTATAAGCTGAGGGCCAGCAGCCGGAGAGGCTGGCGTGGATAACACCACTTGACCCATATGCTGCGCGCGTGACAGCTTCCATACCTGTGCTGTAGTGTATTTTCGCTTTTAATGAAACGCCTACGTTGACAGGTGTCTGTCTGCTCGGCAGCTTTTGAGCCTCTCGTTTGACGTGCCACAGACGGTTGTCTGTTGGTCTGCTGCACATGTAAATATATCTGTGACACGTGCCTGCCTTCTTGGATCGACTATATTAGCATGAATAGACGCCTCTACAATGCCCATCGAGCACACGGAGAGCAGCAAGTGCATTCCGCGTGAGGTGTGTGAAGTCACGGAATTTCTGCTCATACAACAACGGGAGCTGAACAGAACTGCCACCTGGCACTTGCTGGTGAGATTTTGTAACGGGAAGATGCAAGACTGTAGTAAACGGCTGGCTTCCCTTGCTACTTGAGACCGGTGATCAGCAACTATTTAGCTAAAAGACCATCATACGAGAAACGGAGCTAACGCAGTTGTATTCGAGGCTGGGTAAGTTCATTTTATCTTCATCTGATTTTAATTAATGTCGGTTTCTTTTCAGATTCACACCATTTTATGTCATGTGGACTCCATCGGTGTTCATTTCGGTTATACGTGATGCTGCCCGGAAATACGAGGTACAACGAGCTTTGCTAGCCTAATAAATTGCTCAGCAGTTTACTTCCATGCGGAAGATTCATCTAGCATCACCCAGTGATTAATTAACTGGGCCATCACATGACTTGGTCATCCACTTAATCTGATGACTGTACCTCAACAGTTACTGATTATGTAGCTTTGTAACCTTTATTGTGGCCTAAGCTATATTGTGTATGTGAAGTGTAGAAAAAGGAAAAAAAAAGAAACAAAAACAGAATGCTAAATTTCTTACGCGACCGCAGCCACTGATGACTAGCTGTCCGAACTTGCGAACTACTTTCATCAATTTTCTCGTAATCATCTTTGTTTGAAGCATATGATTTTTTTATGTTGTAGTTCAGCGATTGAGTAAGTAGCTTTTTGCATGGAGAGGCTACCGTTGCAGGGCTGAGATACGGTAGAAACCGTTACACCTAATTTTGGAATGTAAATTAATAAACCTGTAGCATTCTAGTCTCAACTCAAGGTAGTACGGGTCTCGACGAAAGTTATGATAATGGTCTTAACGTAACTGAAGCGTTTTCTGTAAGATAATTGGGATTTGAAGAAGTAGATTGTGTTTTTGTGGCACGTCATTCACGTCCAAAGCCACTAACATTCTACATATCTACTAACAGCCAGCTTTCATTTCACGATACATTTCAGATTTTCGTGGAAAGCAGTAACCATAGCCAGCTTTCAACAAATCTCTCCATTTACTGTATCCAACTGTGGTGTTTTCGCCACTCGGTCATGGTATGTGGAAATAAATTAGACTCTGTCAGTTCCTTAGTGATATATGTTAGCGACACCCATGCACTCCGCCGAGTTTACCGTTTTTGTCTTACTGGTAACTCTTTATGGTCTTTTGCTTCATTTAAGAGTAAAAAAAATGAAATGCTTGAGGCAGTAGGAGGCTGGTTGGAGACTAACAAGGCGCTGGTTTAACAAAATTATACAGGGTGAGTCACCTAACATTACCGCTGGATATATTTTAAACCACATCAAATACTGACGAATCGATTCCACAGACCGAACGTGAGGAGAGGGGCTAGTGTTAATACAAACCATAAAAAAATGCACGGAAGTATGTTTTTAACACAAACCTACGTTTTTTTTAAATGGAACCCCGTTAGTTTTGTTAGCACTTGTGAACATATAAACAAATACGTACCCAGTGCCGTTTGTTGCATTGTAAAATGTTAATTACATCCGGAGATATTGTAACCTAAAGTTGACGCTTGAGTACCACTCCTCCGCTGTTCGATCGTGTGTATCGGAGAGCACCGAATTACGTAGCGATCCAAAGAGAACGGTGATGGACCTTAGGTACAGAAGAGACTGGAACAGCACATTACGTCCATATGCTAACACCTTTTTATTGGTCTTTTTCACTGACGCACATGTACATTACCATGAGGGGTGAGGTACACGTACACACGTGGTTTCCGTTTTCAATTACGGAGTGGAATAGAGTGTGTCCCGACATGTGAGGCCAATAGAGGTTCAATGTGGTGGCCATCATTTTCTGCACACAATTGCAATCTCTGGCGTAATGAATGTTGCACACGCCGCAGTACATCTGGTGTAATGTCGCCGCAGGCTGCCACAATACGTTGTTTCATATCCTCTGGGGTTGTAGGCACATCACGGTACACATTCTACTTTAACGTACCCCACAGAAAGAAGTCCAGAGGTGTAAGATCAGGAGAACGGGCTGGCCAATTTATGCGTCCTCCACGTCCTATGAAACGCCCGTGGCCCGAGTTTGTTACAACACGCAACTGAACGTCGGAGGTTTCAAGCGTCAACTTTAGGTTACAATATCTCCGGATGTAATTAACATTTTACAATGCAACAAACGGCACTGATTACGTATTTGTTTATATGTTCAGATTTGCTAGCAAAACTAACGTGGGTCCATTTAGAAAAACGTAAGTTTGTGTTAAAAACCATACTTCCGTGCATTTTTGTATGGTTTGTATTAATCAATTACACCAGCCCCTCTCCTCACGTTCGGTCTGTGGAATCGGTTCGTCAATATTTGATGTGGTTTACGAAATATATCCAGCGGCAACGTTAGGTGACTCACCCCGTATATACACAAAAAGTCGTTTATTGTGAGAAAACAATCGAACACTTTAAAATTAACGAAAAAAAGTTGTGGGAACATTGATGGGTACTGAGTAAGACAGTTAAGAACAAGGCTCACCACATTAACAAATACAGTTATTAAAATACGTGGGTTCAAGGTTATACTTACAGAAGAAATAATAAAAAAGAAAGATCGCCGCACGTTGGTGGACCAAAGTACTAGGCAGTTGCAGCAATGTCAAGGACGCAATTGATCAAACAAATAACTACAGATAGCAACTGCATAAACGGCTTAAGGGTGTGTGATAGAGACCTGCCACGGTAAAGACATTTCAAGTAATTAAGTTTTACATACAAATTTCATTGAGGATAAGATACCTCGCACCTAAAGAACAGCTTACAGCAACACTGACCAATCTGAAGTGAACGAATTTTTATTACTATTGAGCAACCTTTAACAACATTTAATAGAGACACAGGTTAACAGAAATGATGGCCGGTACCAACGCAACCGAGTTTTACGATGGGCGAAGGTGCTGTAGAATTTACACAATTTGGTTAAGAATTCAAGATGCCCATTAGTAGTTATTTTAAGGGACCTTAAGCTTCGTGCAAGCACGCCTCCACAGGCAAGCAGGCTATCAGGCGCAACGTCCGATCAAAAACACCAGGAACGAGGCGAGAAGTACGCGACACCTGCACTACAATTGTCCTAAAACATACACGCTGCCGCAAACAGCCGAACCAAACTTATACTAAGAGCCACATGTAGAGGGCGTCGCTTACATTTAATTAAGCGAGGTTTAGAAGGAATTAGCTGTAGCAAAACATAAGGAAATTATGAATATAAATTCCCGTGGGGAGTTTGCTGGTCTCCCATCGGGCGCCTCACCAGGTGGCGGATAGGGGAATGCCTTGTAGTATGATAATGGCTTATCAAAGGCTAAAGGAAGGAAACCTTGAGTAAAAATTACCTGGTCCTTCGGGTTGGGGGTTGTGCAGTGGGCCAGCTCGTCACTCACATAAAAACATAAAAATGCTAAAAAACCTAATAATATGCATCGGAAAAATTGCAACTTTGGACGACGTTTGGATGCTGGAATGTGCAAGATATTTCCACTAAAATAAATTTACTCCCTGCAGAACTTGACATGTTCAACGTGGATGTTGTCGTACTCTCTGAAACAAAGAAGAAAGGCCAAGGAGAAGAAGAACTGGATAATTATGTACATATTTGGAGTGGGGTATCAAAAGCAGTAAGAGCCAAAGCAGGAGTCTCCATTATGATAAAGAAATCATGGAAAGAAAGAATCACAAATTGGACATTCATCAATCAACGTATTATAACTGTTGAAATGACTTTATTTGCTAGGGAAGTTGTGATTATTGGCGTATATGCACCCACGAACGACAGAAAAGATAAGGAGAAAGATACATTCTGGGCCACCCTCAGGTAGACTATTGAAAAATATCCCTAGAAGAAAGAAGCTGATTATCATGGGAGATCTGAATGGAAGGGTAGGAATTAGAGAATCCTGTAGAATAGTAGGAAAACATGGAGAGGACGAACATAATGACAATGGGGAACGATTGATTGTAATTTGTGAACAATTTGGTCTAAAAATCTCCAACACATTTTTCAAACATAAGGACATTCATAAATATACTTGGCAACAGAACCGTAAAGAACTTCGTTCGATTAAATTATTATTAGGCAGACAAGTAGTTTCAAGGCAGTAGACGTCAGATCTTATAGGGGAGCCCAGTGTGGATCAGACCACTATCTGGTAAAAATGAAGTCTTTCTGGCAAAGGAAGAATGCAAGGAGTGATACAAGTAACATAAATAAAACGAACCAGACTGAGAAAGATGAGGATTTGCCTTTTAATACTGACAGCCTACAAGACGAAAGTATCAGACCACTCTTGGCGGCCAGGATGTAAAGGAAACTGGTTGAATCATTTGAAGGAAGTACAGAGGAAATATATTACTATATACAAACTAATGTGAAAATCATAGTAACAGAGGTGTTGGGTAAAAAAGATAGCAACCACAACCGTGCAGCAGTGGTGGTCAGAGGAACTAGAGGTCCTCGTTAAAGAAAAACGAAATGCGTTCCTTCAGTGGTTGAATGATAAATCAAAAGAAACAACATCAATATAGAAGGAAAAGAAGAATGAAGTGATGAAAAAATTAAAGGATGGCAAAAAATAAAGCATGGGAAAGAACATGTGCCAAGGTTAATAGCAAATTAGGATTTGGAAGAGCAAAAGAAGCATGGTCAGTATTAAAAGGGCTTCGACAGGATACAAAAAGCAAAACTAATCTCCAAATGATAACACAAAAGGAATGGGAAGAGTATTTCCAAGAATTATTGAATGAGGACAGCGAAGAATATCTAGAAGAATTAACAGTGGAAGAAAAAGGTCATGAAGATGGTTAGATCCAGATTTTAGAAAGTGAAGTACTTCAGGCGATGAGAACAGTAAAGAAGGGTAAATCACCGGGACCAGCAATATCAAAGTGGAGTGTCTGAAATATGGTGGTGACAAAATTGTGAAACTGATAACACAGCTCTTCAACAAAATGATACATGGACATTCAATACCCAATCACATGAAGTTAGGTTACATTAATACAATATTTAAGAAAGGGGATCGCAAAATTTGTTCAAACTATCGAGGAATTTGTGTTATAAACACATTAATGAGAATTTTTGCGAAAGTAATTAGAAACAAACTAGAAAAAAATTTTAGAACCCAAGAAGAACAATGTGAATTCACGGCTGGGAGATCATGTGTAGACCATATTTTCACATTACGACATATTTTGGAGACACTTAAGGAAAAATCAAAAAATATAGGATTAATTTTCATAGATCTAGAAAAAGACGTATGATACTGTTCCAAGAAAATTACTTTGGAGAGCACTACATATGGCAAACATACACCCTTCCTTGATTAAAATAATACAACAGATGTATAAAGATAACATTTGCCCAGTGAAAGTTGGTAATAAACTTTCACAGAAATTTAGAACAAGCGAAGGCCTTTTACAGGGCTGTCCCATGTCACCATCATTATTTAAAATCTATACAGATGTTAGCCTTAGAACATGGTCTCGTAAATGTAATAGTATGGGATTAGAAATAAGACATGGAGTTTACCTACATCATTTATTGTTTGCTGATGATCAAGTAGTCTTAGCACAAGATGGGGAGGATGCTAACTATATGTGCAATCAACTAGCAATAGCATACAATACTTAGGGTTTGAGGATTAATTACCAAAAAACAGAATACTTGACTAATGATTCAGATGAGCTATACATTGAAGGAAAGGAAATGAAATAGATAAACACTTTCTGTTATTTGGGATACATTTTAGAAATCGAGGGAAAATCAGAGTCAGAAATCAATAAGAGAATTAGCAGCGGGTGGGGGGGGGGGGGGGAGGTCATTGGAATGCTTAACTCAGTCTTATGGGGCAGGAGAAGAAGAACTGGATAATTATGTACATATCTGGAGTGGGGTGTCGAAAGCAGTAAGAGCCAAAGCAGGAATCTCCAGTATGATAAAGAAATCATTGATAAAAAGAATCACAAATTGGACATTCATCAATCAACGTATTATATCTGTTGAAATGACTTTATTTGCTAGGGAAGTTGTGATTATTGGCGTATATGCACCCACGAACGACATAAAAGATAAGGAGAAAGATACATTCTGGGCCACCCTCAGGGAGACTATTGAAAAATATCCCAAGAAGAAAGAAGCTGATTATCATGGGACAATATAAATTGGGGGAATATTTTGGAAATATAGTTTAAGAACGTTTATTGTTTGTATTGTAATTTCCTAGTAAGTTATGATATTGGAGTTAGGTCTCTGTAATGAGGAAAATCTCAAAATAATAAATAATATAATAAATTAACATAAATTTCCCCTGGCAACTATCATGTACAATTGAAACATAGAACGGAAAATCAACGCAAATACATAATTTCGGAGTGTTACACACAAGCATTAAGGAGTAGAAACCGATTAAATGTAGAGAAACTAATAGCCAATCTCGAAGGGCGTAAAAGGGAAACAAACAAATTACCGTATAATTATTACTCGGGTGGTTAGTTCGGGAAATAGCCGATAACACGTTATTCGAATTTATTAGAAACAGCTGGTCAGCTGCCTGACCAAAATAGATACCTTTTCCACAGATGATGGAGTAATTTACATTACCAGAATAGATATGATGAAAGCCACGAGACGAATAAAAGCATACAATGAGACCTATATCCGAGTTGCTCTGGAATTCAATAAACAACGTATTCAGTAATGGCGAATCTGTGCTGTAAAATAACGCGTAAGCAGAATTAAAAACTATTCTAATAAAATTGAAAACGCCAAGAAATAAGAAAACACTGGCAAGAACTGAATAAGTAACATACCAGACAAGTGTCACATTAAAAAAAAAATACAGTAGGTGCGAGCTCGCGCACACAATAAACTATACCACGCTAACAAGTAAGGTGGTAAGTACGAATGAAAATCGAAATTACAACCACTATCGTCCCAAATCTGCGCGTAATTTCCGATCATCAGACGGTGCGCGTGCTGTGTCACGACAGTTGAACATCCCGGGGTCCACTGTATGAAACGGGCTTCTAACCAATCTCAAATGGTATCCGTATAAGATCCATATCGTACAGCAACTTGCATCACAGGACGCACAACGATGTGTTGACTTGATCTGCACTTTCTCGCAGGGATTGAAGTTAACGAGGGCTGGCCCTGGGCCATCCCATGGACACACGAAGCTCACTTTTCTCTCACGGGTAAGTTGAACACATGCTACTGCCGAGTGTAGGGATCTTTGCCTCCAGTTACTGTGCATTAACTTCGTCTGTATGTGAACATGTCACCGTACGGTATGGCTTCAAGGCTACGTTCAACATTGACCCATTCTGTTTTGAACAGTTTGGCGCTCTAGGACCAAAGACGTGGAGTGCGATTGGCCGGCGTTACTGCGGTAAGTTTCGCCAGCATGTCACATTCGCCGAACAGCAGGGAGACGGATTCAACATTTTTATGCGAGATGCGGCCCCATCGTACAGTGCTCATAAAGTTCGCCTGCTTCGAATTATCAGCCGATCATTTCCATATGCTTCGCCTGCACTATCATCTGATCTCACGTTCTGTGGTTTCTGGTTCTGGGGCTACCTGAAAGACAGGATTTACTAGGGTAGCATTCACGCATGTGCTGATCTGAAGCGTAGCATATCAAGAAAGGCAACCAGCATGCCTACGGGCATGGTTTGTTGTGCAGTGCAGAATGCAATCCTCCGCTTTCAGGCTCCTCTGGAGACTGGAGTGGGCGGCATACTGAGTTCCATTTGTAGCAGAAATGGTACCAGGATGTAATGGTACGATGTACCATAGCAGCACATTAAAAGTGTTTCAATTGAACTGATTCTGCATTATTTCTCTTCCCCATATCCAAGTTAGGTATTTTTGCGGTAACTAGATTCCGTGTTATAAGGTGTCGAATAGGGAAAGATTAATTACAACGAACAGGTATATCCCCAACCAAGCACGCTCTAGCGGCTGGCGTCGTCCAGTCTTCCAGCACGGGGCAGAGTCATAAAAATGGCAGAAACTATTTATAACTGACTGCCGAGGATGTCACGCATAAACGGCTTCACTCTGTTAAATGCAAATAACATTTTACTCGTCTTCTTCTAATTTAATATATCAGACTGAACTTCAATTACAAGAACAATCACTTGTGTTACAACTTTCGTTATTAGGTATTATACAGATAATGTGGTATACTATCAGGTTATGCTTTGTCGTTTCGGTGGCGCACTTTGCGTACAGTGTCCATATTGTTGCAGTAGAAACAGCTTGACCACTCGCGCTCTAGTAGTGTATAAGATATAATTAAAGATAACTGCCTGTCATGACGTCCGGAATCGGTTGGGATCAGCAGTTCAAACGTTACCATCACCGTACCCACTGTTTGTTAGCTCTTTTGATGTAACCATCAATGATTGTCTACTTATTGATATGATGTGTCCGAAGAGTCGTACGAGCTCTGTTCGTCTCCGAACTAAGGCCATTTTACACTCCTGGAAATTGAAATAAGAACACCGTGAATTCATTGTCCCAGGAAGGGGAAACTTTATTGACACATTCCTGGGGTCAGATACATCACATGATCACACTGACAGAACCACAGGCACATAGACACAGGCAACAGAGCATGCACAATGTCGGCACTAGGTCAGTGTATATCCACCTTTCGCAGCAATGCAGGCTGCTATTCTCCCATGGAGACGATCGTAGAGATGCTGGATGTAGTCCTGTGGAACGGCTTGCCATGCCATTTCCACCTGGCGCCTCAGTTGGACCAGCGTTCGTGCTGGACGTGCAGACCGCGTGAGACGGCGCTTCATCCAGTCCCAAACATGCTCAATGGGGGACAGATCCGGAGATCTTGCTGGCCAGGGTAGTTGACTTACACCTTCTAGAGCACGTTTGGTGGCACGGGATACACGCGGACGTGCATTGTCCTGTTGGAACAGCAAGTTCCCTTGCCGGTCTAGGAATGGTAGAACGATGGGTTCGATGGGTTCGATGACGGTTTGGATGTACCGTGCACTATTCAGTGTCCCCTCGACGATCACCAGTGGTGTACGGCCAGTGTAGGAGATCGCTCCCCACACCATGATGCCGGGTGTTGGCCCTGTGTGCCTCGGTCGTATGCAGTCCTGATTGTGGCGCTCACCTGCACGGCGCCAAACACGCATACGACCATCATTGGCACCAAGGCAGAAGCGACTCTCATCGCTGAAGACGACACGTCTCCATTCGTCCCTCCATTCACGCCTGTCGCGACACCACTGGAGGCGGGCTGCACGATGATGGGGCGTGAGCGGAAGACGGCCTAACGGTGTGCGGGACCGTAGCCCAGCTTCATGGAGACGGTTGCGAATGCTCCTCGCCGATACCCCAGGAGCAACAGTGTCCCTAATTTGCTGGGAAGTGGCGGTGCGGTCCCCTACGGCACTGCGTAGGATCCTACGGTCTTGGCGTGCATCCGTGCGTCGCTGCGGTCCGGTCCCAGGTCGACGGGCACGTGCACCTTCCGCCGACCACTGGCGACAACATCGATGTACTGTGGAGACCTCACGCCCCCCGTGTGGAGCAATTCGGCGGTACGTCCACCCGGCCTCCCGCATGCCCACTATACGCCCTCGCTCAAAGTCCGTCAACTGCACATACGGTTCACGTCCACGCTGTCGCGGCATGCTACCAGTGTTAAAGATTGCGATGGAGCTCCGTATGCCACGGCAAACTGGCTGACACTGACGGCGGCGGTGCACAAATGCTGCGCAGCTAGCGCCATTCGACGGCCAACACCGCGGTTCCTGGTGTGTCCGCTGTGCCGTGCGTGTGATCATTGCTTGTACAGCCCTCTCGCAGTGTCCGGAGCAAGTATGGTGGGTCTGACACACCGGTGTCAATGTGTTCTTTTTTCCATTTCCAGGAGTGTATAAGTGTTACACGGTCTTAGCATCAGGTGTCTTCGATGTGACTAAAGTTTTGCCTAGTGGGCTCAGATGCTCGTGAATCATTGTTTCATAGAACTCACAGGTAAAGCTAGATAAATAATTTTCTTTCAGTTTATGATCGCTAAAGTAACCGAAAAAGGTCACGAATATAACAAAAGTAAGCACAGCTAACGCCAGTAAGTGCTTTTCTATAAACATTGCAGAAGTTCCATCACTTGTCGGTCGAGTCAGCATTATCAAACCTTAAAACATTTCAAACGATAATACTCTAGCCATTCACATAGTAGTGAGATACAGCCTTCTTAAAGTAATTTCCTACCTATTTACTCGCAGAGACACGAAGAACACATTACACAGCTAGCAACTGTGAAATTCAAAGTCACTGATGACACGTTCTACACAAGAGTTCCACTGACGTAGACAAAATTTATGCAACTTAAGAAGAATCGCATCCTAGGTGAAATTATTCTAATGCCCAATTCAATAAACAAGCACAGAGACCTATTTATGAACTAAAAGGCCTCGGCGATTGTGGGCATCTTGGAAAATCTTTAAGATTAGTGGTCCAAAATGGTTCAAATGGCTCTGAGCACTATGGGACTCAACTTCTGAGGTCATCAGTCCCCTAGAACTTAGAAGTACTTAAACCTAACTAACCTAAGGACAACACACACATCCATGCTCGAGGCAGGATTAGAACCTCCGACCGTAGCGGTCGCTCTGTTCGAGACTGAAGCGTCTAGAACCGCTCGGCCACAACGCCCAGCTAAGATTAGTGCTAAATGTATTTGTTTCTCCCTCTACACATACAAACGCGCGCGCTCACACGCACGCACACACACACACACAAATACAGATATATATATATATATATATATATATATATATATATATATATATATATATATAATTAAACGCATACAGTTGAAAGTACGCAATACCAGAAGAAAAAATGTCTGGGTAAATATAGGGTACCTTGAGCTACGAGCGACTTTTCATCTTCGATAATGTGAAGCAAATCTTTTGTACTGTAAGCTCTTTGCTTTCCATATTTTGGGAAGTGGCAGTATTGACCAAAACAAGCAAAACAAGCTTACAGAGCTCACACAGCTAGACCAGTTGCATTCGAGAATTTCTTAATGTAATTCACGCACTGAGAGGTAGCTTAAGAAACACTCGTTCGGTCGATTTTTGAATAAATATCGCATGTCGATGAGCGAGAGGTTGGGACACGTAACGCTCCCAGGGAGCGATTGTCGATAATGATCGTTTTGATGGTCCAGGAGCTACGGTGGGGCAGCCATGTTATAATGGAATACTATCCTCCAGAATCTTCGACCAACATTTTTCTCACACCATACACCTTACCCATATGCATCTTTTCAGGGCTGCATTTGGCCTCGTCTTCATTTCCCTGTATGAAATCGAAGAGCGCAGGTGCGGGATATTCGGCGAAATGCCGGGCCTACCGGTTTCCCTGACTTAATGCCCATGGAGTGCGAGTGTGAGTCGTTACTGAGACGTATTTCAGTACGCCCAGATGCGTCACTCACCATCCAGCAGTTGTGAACCGCACTGGTGGAGGAATAGAACGCTCTACCACAAGAACTGCTTACAACCCTGTGAGCAGCATGGGAGCACCTGGATGAGCATGCATTGCTAACCATGGTGATTACTCACCCTATGGAGAGTCATGTCCCGCTTTTTGTAATATCCGCACGGATCATGATACATCGAGATGACCACATTCTAATTATTGTCTTTGAATAAAAGTGTTGTTTCGGGTTCGTCTCGTTGTGTATTGATTTCAGTTACCTTCTGTTTAATACTGTAGTAGTTCTTTCTCTGTATGTACTGTGGAAGTTTCATCGACCTCTGGTAGTCGGCACTGACACACCAAGCTACCTTCCTCCTTAACAGAAAACAGCACCTAAAAATTAACCTTTTTTTCTACTTTTGCAATTTGAAACGGATTTTATAATCATGTTTACTGTGTAACAACCCCAAGCATCGAAGTCCAGACATTCATTGCTTTTTGAGTTTCGAATTTTGAAAACCAACTCTTCGTAGTAAGACCTGAATTTGCGCTTTTCTGATTTTTTACGTACATTTACAAGATATTATTAAACAGTTGTATTCAGTTGATTTTATGAGAAAAGTTACTAAATGACTTTCGGTAGTTTTTTCAGGTTTAAAGGTTAAATTTTCTTTCATTATGGACACACAAATATGATAGTAAAATATACAAAGTGCATTTTCGTTAACATGAATGCATGCAAGTATACAAATACCTCAAGAACACTTTCTACAAATTAGGTCATTTAGATAGGTTAATATTTAGGATAAAAAAGCGGGCCTTGAACTCAGAAAAGTAAAGTTACTGGAAAACGGATTTTAAATTTCAATTAATAACTGAATGCTGGTACAGGACATGAACCCATTAAAATTCATCACTGCCATAAGTATTCCGTTCGTGGTAGTGTAAGGCTTCTTACTGACGTAACTTCAAGAGCAAGTTGTCTTTTTCGTGAATTTTTTCTTCCCTAGACATCATCCTGTGGATTGGTTCATCAGTGACTGATCTCTAGATAAACCTATCTTCCTCTGGGAGAGCGGTAATGGAGTTCTGGGACACCTGCTTTCTTCAGACACTCCGTGTTGGACTGAGAAATCTTCTACAAAACCCAAAAGCATCTTTTTTCCTAAGATATTTCTAAAATTGAATAGTTCAAAGATGTAGTAGAGCCACAGATTTTTTTTGAAACAATTGAAGATTTAGGGTGAAGACTTGACCTCAAGATAGAATGAAAGTCTTTACGACTGGATGACATCGCTGCTAGTAGGCCTTTCGGGGTTTAAATAAGATCATGGTCCGTGAAATTCTTCGTTCCTAACGGTTCGTCGAGAGCTGCGCTGGACATCTTCAGAGACGTTGCTCCTCCGTTGAGTCTTGCCGACTGATGGGTCGGACGTCTGAGAACGACATACATACAGTAGGGAAGAGGGGCATGGCTGGAATTACGTGTGATAAGCAGACATGATCCATATCAAAGATAAAAATGAGCTATCGACTGTGGTCAAGAGACAATGAAACTTAACGACATATTGACAGTATCTCTACAGAATCGCTAAACAGTTTTTTTTTTCATTTCTGACAAGATGTCAATCGATAATTGAGTTATATCTTTGATATACATCATCTCTGCTTATTAGGTGTAATTCCGGCTGCGTCTTTTCTTCTACAGTACATACGTCGCCCTCAGACGCCCAACCCAACAGTCGGCAAGACTCAGAAGAGGACTAACGCCACTGAAGATGTCCAGCCCATTTCTGGAGGAGAAGTTAGGAACGGAAGAGTTTCTTGGATAACGACCTTACACCCCGAAAGGTTTACTAGCAGCGACATCCATTAAGTTTTGAACAGCATTGCAGAACCGATCATAAGACAGCTGTGTATTTCGATCAGGTTTGTTTTGGAAGCACGAAAGCGTCTCAGAGGAGCTAATACGATCCCGGTGGCAGGCACTGCAAGAGGTGCGTTGTGCATAACGGAGGCCGTTAAAATTCCTAGCGTGGTCCACCCTAGAAGCGTCAAATGATTTATTGCTTCATCTTACATGCATCTCAGCAAAGGACCACGAAGACGAAATTACCGAGATTCGATCTTACAAGGAGGTTTAGCAACAATCCTAGTTTCTGCACACCAACACGCGACTGGAACAGAAATGATGAAGACGGTCGTCGAGTGACACTAGATACACGAAGTACCTACTCTCTGTCAACAAAGAGCACAAGGTGCCTTGAGGACTGTACATGTGATTGTCATTAAACTCCGAACCCGTCTCTGGCGAATGCGCAATACGGTCACATTTCGCCTCCAGCACAGTGTCGCCCTGGTTGGCGCTGAGTACATTTGGTCTGCAGTCGGCGTCCGGCCGCACGTCATCACTCATAGAGGAACGTCGTCTCCCTAATGGTGGGCCGTTATATCTTCCTCTGAAAGCCCGGTCAGCGCGATGTCATTAGACTTGTGCCACGTAGTCACAGTAATGGACTAAAGCAAATGTGTGTTTTCCGCATGATTAATGAAAGCGAGTTTGCGCGACTACTGGCGCCGATATGCAAAGTGTGCGCACGACCTGGAACTTGTTTGACGGACGCGGCGTGTACCGTCGACAGCTGACAAGCAGCGCAAACAAATTTTCGCGGAGCCGAATTGCTGTCTGCAGAGCGACACTTATCAAGCGAATGGAAGCCAGGGACGATGAAATTTGCCGTTATGGTGCAACACTCTACGTAATTTTCAACAGTAGTTCAGGCGAAGACAGAGAGAACTGAAACATCTGGAAGAGTCGAATATTTCTCCAGTATTAAGGTTTTACATTTCTTTCGGGTTTTCCTCTAATCTTAATCGTTTTCAGTAGAAACTGCTTTGTTCTCTGTCACACATGTGCCTTCTAATTCACTTGTCATTTTCTTCGATCCTTTTTCGTTACAATGTCTTGGTTTCTGTTCCTCACAGTTGCTTGCTGCGTAATGAGCAAAATCCGATCTACAACACTACATTTTTCTGTCAGTTTATTTGCGAAAGAGGTAAACAACAAAAGTAATACAGTAGCACGCCCGGGACAAAATCCACAAAAACGAATTAAAATATCGTTCAGCCACGGAAATTGTTCAGTTTAGGAAATTGTTCTATATTTGGCGGAATTTCTGAAAGAAAATAGTTAAGGCCTTGCTGTGCTGTGTGGAAGTATGATGAGGGAGGGTATGAATATGAAATGTGGCTCCACGAAGATATACGCGTAAAGACTAGACATGACATTCCTACTTCGACGTAGGGCCTACACTTTGAAACGAAAAGAGTTCATACTCTGTAATGAAGAGATTATAGACCTAAGAGGCGGATAGTGCGTAATACAGCCAACAGCGATGAAATTTGGTGCAGTATGTGACAAGAAGGTTTGGTTACATTACCAGAAAAGGAAGGATGTTACAGTTTTACTTCTCAAAATTAATATGTACGACAGCGTAGCAGCTGAGTTGGAAACAGCATGGCACCACTGCAATGCTTATTGTTTAATACAGTGACGACTTTGCTTGCGGGATGTGTGCCAAAACTAAGGTGAAATAAAATTGATGATTGTGAACAGCCGCAGAGAATAGCAGTGTTACTTATACTAACGTCGTCAGTTATCACACTCTCCCACATCACACTGACGTACATTGTTTGTCCACTGAACGTTCAGTCTGTGGGAAGAAAGTTTTCTTTGTTCAACTAACTCACGGGTTTGCTGCCGGGTGACGTCGTCGACCACCGCCCATATTTCGACAGGAGCACACCCTGCCATTCTCAAGGCACAACTGAAAGGAGGAAGCATTGTGCAAGCGAATTTAATACCTCGGTGCACAGAGGAGAAACAAGGAAAATACCACACAGAGAAAAAGTAACCGCGGAGTCAACACACAACCAAATATAACCACCATCAGAAATATCGATAGTGACTATTAATCAGCAGGTGATGGAGAACTAATTCTGTCCCTCTGTTTTTTGATGGGAGACAGAGCCGGATTCCAAGCAGCATTTAAACAAAATCCCCCACTCTGTTTATAAGGTTACTTCATAGTTTGATTTCAACAGCTTCCTTAATAACACTATCCCAATACCTGGACGTGCAACCGAGAATCTCCGTGTTATTGTATTCCATAGGATGACCGGTGTCAAGGCAATGTTCGGCAATAGCGGATTTGCTCGGCTGTTGTAAGCACGTGTGGCGCCTATGTTCAATACACAGGTCTTCCACAGTCCTGATTGTCTGACCAGTATATGAGATGCCACAACTGCAAGGAATACGATAGACACCAGCCTCACGCAAACCAAGATCATCTCTTTCGGAGGCTAACGGGGCCTTAATTTCAGAAGGTGGTCGAAAAGCACATTTCACATCATATTTCCGCAAAATACGGCCAATCCTCTTGGAAATGCTTCCTGCGTAGGGCAAAAAGGCCGTAGACCTAGGTGCCACTTCGTTGCTATCGTCACTCACCCGTTGCACGGAAGGCTGACAGCGTAACGCTCGTTTGATTTGCCTCTCACTATAACCATTATGACGAAAGGTAACTTCGAGATATCTCAGCTACCAAACTTTGAGGGTCCGAGATAGCATGGGCCCTGTGAGCAAACCCTTACGCAGGAAGCATTTCCAACAGGATTGACCGTATTTTGCGGAAAAATGATGTGAAATGTGTTTTTCGACCACCTTCTAAGTTTAAGGCCCTGTTGGCGTCCGTAAAATATGATCTTGGATTGCGTAAGGCTGGTGTGTATCGTGCTCCTTGCAGTTGTGGCATGCCATATATTAGTCAGACATCAGAACTGTGAAAGACCGGTGTATTGAACATAAGCGTCGTACACGCTTACAACAGCCGAGCAAATTCGCTATTGCAGAACTTTGCCTTGACACCGGTCATCCTATGGAATACAACAACACGGAGATTCTCGATTGCACGGCCAGCTATTGAGATAGTGTTATTAAGAAAGCTGTTGAAATCAAACTATCAAGTAACCTTATAAACAGAGATGGTGGATATTGTTTAAATGCTGCTTGGAATCCGGCTCTGTCTCACATCAAAAAACTGAGGGACAGAATTAGTGCTACCTCACCTGCTGAATAATAGTCACTATCGATATTTCTGGTGTTGGTTATCTTTGGTTGTGTGTTGACTCTGTGGTTACTTGTTCTGTGTGTGGTATTTTCCTTGTTTCTCCTCTGTGAATCGAGGTATTAAATTCCCTTGCACATTGCTTCCTCCTTGCAGTTGTGCCTTGAGAATGGCAGGGTGTGGTCCTGTTGAAATATCGGCGGTGGTCGACGACGTCACCCGGCAGCAAACCCGTGAGTTATTGGAACATTCAGTTCGCCGGGAAAAGTTGAGGTCTCACATTGTTTACCTCTACGGGGAGGAAATGTATCGTTGCTTTTGGAGGTTGGATAAACTTCGCAGCAGTAGAGTAAGGTTGGAATCTGCATTTTCGTTTTTATTGAAGTGTAGAAATCATAGTGTGGTTCCAACGTTTTCTAAGGTTGTGCATCATATTAATTCTTCAGCCGCCAATCGCATCAATTAACGTTCTGGTTTAGCTATTGTTCCACTATACTCGCTGTCAATTAGATTTTGTTTCTAAGGAATTATTTCACCTTCATTTAATCATGGCGTCTAATGATTTTGAATTTTCATGGGATTGGGTGGTCGGTGCCGCTTGGTCGCAGTCTGACAGGGAATTTCAATCTGTAACTGCTCGGTATTCGGCGAAGTTTGAACATTTCTTTGGCTCAGTGTCTGATTCTAATTTTAAATCTCTACGTTCTGTGATCAACCTCAATACGTTTGACGTCGCAGCTTTGTGCAAGGGAAAGGTTTTAATTTCGCACCGCCGCCTAATAGTTTGCCAGTGGTTGATTTTATTAGTTCCATTGAAGAGGCTGTTTATAAACTACCTTCCGAGGCTGCGGAAGAGGGTAGAGGGAAGGGAAGCTTATAGTTTGTTGACTGGGGCCCGTCCACCCAAGTGTAACGTTACAATAGCTGAGGCGGCTGCTTTACGTTCACTCAGAATGGATCCTGATATTGTTATTTTACCTCCGGACAAGGGAAATGCTACCGTTTTGTTGAACAAGCACGATTACATTCAAAAGATGTAGTGACTACTTTGATTCGGCGTATCGCAAAATCGGCGCTCACCCTACTAAGAGTGGTTAAAGACTAATAACCTCCTGAAGAAACTTCTTTGTCACAGGAGACTATCAAGAGTCTTCATTCTTACTGTACTACCTAGATTATATGGCCTCCCTAAGGTCCAGAAAGGCTGTCCCGTTGAGGCCTGTTGGTTCTAATATTGTTCCTCCGACATATCGAGTAGCCAAACATCTTGCTAGTTTGTTGAGCGTTTGAATGACTCTGATATTTTATCAGTTTTGATGTGGTTTCTCTTTTCACTCGCGTTCCTCTCTGATTCGTTGCGGCTAATTGAGGTTAAGTTTGGTGCCAAGTTAACAAATTTGTATCGACATGTTCTTACTTTTTATTCAATGGTCACTACTACGAACAGACTGATGGAGTTCCAATGGGAAGCCTGTTGTCACCTATTGTGACCAATTTGTTTCTGGAGGACTTTCAGGAACGTGCATTGGAGTCAGCGACCTTTAAACCTGCGTGTTTTTTCATATATGTAGACGACACGTTTGTTGTTTGGCCTCATGGTAGTGAGAATTTAAACCAGTTTTTGGAACACCTGAATTCAATCCACCTGAATATTCAGTTCCCTGTCGAGGTGGAAGAGAATGGGTGCCTGCCCTTCCTTGATGTGTTGGTCAGAAGGAAGACTTGATGGTACGTTGGGACATTGTGTTTATAGGAATCCTACTCACACTGACTTGTATCTGCGAGCTGATGGTTGTCACCATCCAGCTCAGCGTGAAGGAGTACTTCGTACCCTCGGTTCACAGGGCCCACGTTATCTCAGACCTTGAAAGTTTGGCAGCTGAGCTATGACATCTCGAAGTCACCTATCGTAATAATGGTTATAGTGAGAGGCAGATCAAACGAGCGTTGCGCCATCAGCCTTCTGTGCAACGGGTGAGTGACGGTAGCAACGAAGTGGCACCTAGGTCTACGGCCTTTTTGCCTTAAGCAGGAAGCATTTCCAACAGGATTGGCCGTATTTTGCGGAAATATATGAAATGTGTTTTTCGACCACCTAAGTTTAAGGCCCTGTTGGTGTCCATAAAAGATGATCTTGGATTGCGTAAGGCTGGTGTCTATCATATTCCTTGCAATTGTGGCATGTCATATATTGGTCAGACAATCAGGACTGTGGAAGACCGGTGTACTGAACATAAGCGTCACACACGGTTACAACAGCCGAGCAAATCCGCTATTGCAGAACATTGCCTTGACACCGGTCATCCTATGGAATAAAACAAAACGGAGATTCTGGGTTGCACGTCCAGCTATTGGGATAGTATTATTAAGGAAGCTGTTGAAATCAAACTATCAAGCAAACTTATAAACAGAGATTGTGGATCTTGCTTAAATGCTGTTTGGAATCCGGCTGTCTCTCATCAGAAAACAGTGACAGAATTAGTGCTACCTCACCTGCTGATGAATAGTCACGATCGATATTTCTGATGTTGGTTATCGTTTGTGTGTTGACTCTGCGGTTACCTGTTCTGTGTGTGGTATTTTCCTTGTTTCTCCTCTGTGAACCGAGGTATTAAATTCCCTTTTACGTTGCTTCGTCCTTGCAGTCGTGCCATGAGCATGACAGGGTGAGCTCCTGTCAAAATATCGGCGGTGGTCGACGTCGTCACCCGGCGGCAAACCCGTGAGTTATTTGAACATTCAGTTCGCCGGGAAAATTTAAGGTCTCACAAAGTTTTCTTTTCAAGTTGACAACGTTGAGAAGCATGCAACGCTTCTACGGGATCTACGAAGACGTTCCGCAGTGCCACCTATTTGTGTAGTATCGAGTGAAAGAAAAGAACTGTGTTTCAAAGTATATCCTATTACTGAACCCGTGATGACATTTTAGAGACGCTGTACCTCTGAAGTTTATACTACTGTTTTCCAGCTTAGAGGAAACCCTAAGGTAGTCCATCAGAGTTGGTAGGCCATACTGATTGTAAATTGTGTGTAGCGGTTCTTTTACTCCATGTTTATAAACACTCCATTTGTCTAGTGCAACCATTTCTTAAAGGAACCTTCGTTGCAGGTAACTATTTGTTATATAACACAATCAAGATGTTTTCCTTAATGCCTATAGTTTACACTAGCTTTTTCTCCATTCATACAAGAACTTCGCCACTCTTCATTTCACTTTTAGTTTCTTGTGCAGACACATTTCACTGCTACAAGAATATTTTTTCTCTGTCCTGTTGATTCTCCAATCTTGGCTCCCATACAGTATTGCACTCGATATAATAGAATTTGCAAATCCCTTTTTTTAATTCCTCCTGAGGTCTTTTCCTGTCATCAAACCTTTCTCCTTCTAACACTTATCTCATAGATACCCCTACATCTTGCGAAGAGATATGAAATGGAACTAGCATGTTAGTACTGTAATAGGGAAGGCGAGTGGTTAACTAAGGTTTATTGGGAGGATTTTATGAAAGTGAGTTTCATCTGTAAGTGAGACCGCATATAGGACACTGGTGAAGTCGATTCTTAAACACTGTTCGAATATTTGGTATTTGCACCATGATGAATTAAAGGAGGAGAAGCAACGTGGAGGCGGGCAGCTAAATTCGGTACCGGTAGGTTCGAACAACACCCAAGTATTACGGAGACTCTTCCGGAACTGAAATGGTCATCCTAAAGGCAGGAGACTGGAGGGGGAGGGAAAGGTAAGGTGGTGGATGGGTGTGGAAAGTCGAATTTATTTTCTATGAACACTATTCAGAAAATTTGAAGAACTTGTATTTGAAGCTGACTGGAGAACGATTTTACTGCTGCCATCGTGCATTTCGCGTGAGGACCGCGAAAACAAGATTAGGACATTAGGGCTCATAAGGAGGCAAACACAGTCGTATTTCCCTCGTTCGAATTGCGAGTGGAACAGGAAAGGAAATGATTAGTATAGATACAGGTTACCCTCCACCGTACGGATTATGTAAATAGGTTCAAATCTTATTTCTTCCACATAGCTTCCATTTTGTATTATCAGTCTTCCTAGATACCTAAGAAATTTACATGTTTTGAACAATTTATTTACAATATTTTGATCGAAACTTTGAATTTGACGTTGAGCCGGCCGAGGTGGTCTAGCGGTTTTAGGCGCTCAGTCCGGAACCGCGCGCCTGCTACGGTAGCAGGTTCGAATCCTGCCTCGGGCATGGATGTGTGTGATGTCCTTAGGTTAGTTAGGTTTAAGTAGTTCTAAGTTCTAGGGCACTGATGACCACAGATGTTAAGTCCCATAGTGCTCAGTGCCATTTGAACCATTTTTGAACCAATTTGATGTTGAACACCGTTATGGTATATCTGTGTCTATCATCTTTGCGTACTCGTTCTTCCCACTTCTGCGATATATTGTCGAGTATTTTGAACGGAGAAAGCGTCGTGTGTAGTTCATTCGCCGTGTGTAGTTCATTCGCCGTGTGTAGTTCATTCGCCGTGTGTAGTTCATTCGCCGTGTGTAGTTCATTCGCCGTGTGTAGTTCATTCGCCGTGTGTAGTTCATTCGCCGTGTGTAGTTCATTCGCCGTGTGTAGTTCATTCGCCGTGTGTAGTTCATTCGCCGTGTGTAGTTCATTCGCCGTGTGTAGTTCATTCGCCGTGTGTAGTTCATTCCTTTTTTTGTTGTAATCAGTCGTCAGATTGGTTTGATGAGGACCGACACGAATCCCTCTTCTGTCAACTTTTTCATCGCAGAGTAGCATTTACTACCTGTACCCTCACAGTCTCAGTTATTTGCTAAATGTATCCCAGTCTGTGTCTTCGTCTACAGATTTCATCCTCTATACCTCACTGTAGTAGCATGGAAGTTATTCCTGTTACCCTGTTCCTTCTTCTTGTGAATGTATTCCATAAATTCATTTCCTCTACGAGAACCTACTCATTCCTCACCTTATCAGGCTAGTACCTAAGTTTCAACATTCTTCCGTAGCACCATATCTCAAATACTGGGATTTAGTTCTGTTCCGTTTTCCAACACTCCCTGAATTACTATTATACAGTGCTTTTCTCTAGACATTTCTTCCTCAAATTGAGACCTATGTTTCGTACTAGCAGACTTCTCTCATCCCGGAATCCTCATTTTGCCAGTGCTAGTTTCTTTTTATGTTGTCCTTGCTCCGTCCATCATGGGTTATTTTTCTTCCTAGACAAGCACAATTACTTAAATTTTCCTACTCCAGATGTTAAGTTGCTCTCTGTTCTCATTTGTGCCACAAATCATTATTTTCGTCTGTTTTGTATTTACTATCAATTCATATTCTGTACTCACGAGACTGTTCAATCCATTCAGCAGATAATGTAAATCGTCTGCACATTTACTGATGGCAGCCATGTCATCAACGAATCTTATCACTGATATCCCGGCACTTTAATTTTTATCTCACTCTTACATCATTCTTTTATTTTTGTCTTGGCTTTTTCGATGTACTGATTGAGCATTATGGGAGAAAGACTACATCCCCGTCTCTCGCTTTTGGCCTTCCAGTGTTATTGTTCCCTCTCGGCTCTTGAACCTATTGTTATTACCCGTCTTTCCGTGTAGCTTCCCCCTATTTTTCTCGTAATTTCGAACATCTTGTATCATTTCATTGTCCAAAGCTTTTTCCAAGTCGATAAATCCTACTTGCTTCCATTATGAACTGCAACCTCAGAACTGCCACTCTGGTGCCTTTACTTTTCCTAACGCCAAACTGATCGTCTGCCGACAGATATTGAGTATTGGTAGACGTATTACCTCGACGGTTTGGCTAACAAGGGGAAGGCCTCAGAGACGGCCAACCGATTCGCTGTAAACATGCGTCGCATGGTTAGCTATCTGTGATCCCTCGTGAGGAAGTCGGAGCACTTTTACTCGGAGTTTTTTTCATGTGACAAGGCTGAAGAGTTTAATACTTTACTAACTCACGGTCTTAGGGAAATTAGTTTGCCTACCTTATTATTATTATTCCTTACTGATTTACTTACCTTGTTAACCTTCCTATCCCCATCAATTGAGATATGGAAAAATACAAACGAGAAGAAAAACATTCGCTAGGTTTCTTCGAGATTCGAAGCCGGGTTTCCCGATTCCCAGGCAGTTACCTTGGCCGTCGCGCTATCGGCACTGTTGGCGACAGGCGTTAACCATGTGGGTACAGACGCGGCAGTTGTAAAAGATTCTTACCTCTATTTCGAAAAGTATGCGTTTTCGGACCCCATACCTGATGATGAAAAATGCTCTGTTTGCAATTATCTATCGATCCCGCCAATTCTGAGTTTTTGCTCGTCATAACCTTTAGGGGTGATTTTCTCAAAAACGCGGGGGTGTTGACCCAAAATATCTTAGATTCCTTCGTTTTAGGTTGTACACAAGTGACCTACAAAATCTGAGCCGAATCGGTTGGCCGCGCCTGAGGCCTTCCCCTTGTAACAGCCAGAAAGGCTAACGCCAGATGTACAGGCGAGGGTTTCCCTGGCTCGTCCTGTTGACACGGAGAAGTAGAGGCCGCCTCTCGCCGGAGAAACATCTCCATTTCGCAACGCCCAGGGCGCTACGCTGCTGCTTGGAGACGGGGGCCTCATTCGATTTCCGTGCTTCCCGGCGTGACGCACGAGGTAACGAAGTCTCCTCGTCCGGCGCCAACGATGTCGCTTCTGGGGGCGGCCTCTCGCTTCCGGGCCTCCGGGGCGATGCCAATCGTCCGGATGGACTCGAGCTCCCTGCAGAGAGGCGACCCCAGGCGGCTCCCCAAACAGGCCGCGTTACTGCGACTCCGTAAAGTGGTGCCGGATACGAGTGCTCAGACAGCACGCGGCGGTGTGTCGCCGAAGGTGACGATCGATCAGTTTCTCCGTGGCTTGCTAACGGACACTGCTGAGCATAACTGAGTGCTCAACGCTCTCAAACAGTGCACGACGCCACTTGTATTCATCGTGTAACACGCCCGGGAGTACGAATGGGTGGGGAAGTTACCCTTTAAAACTAACTTCTCGTTTCGTGACCATTGCTTTTCTTGACCTTGCGCCCTGTCCACACCACGTACCTGGTAATCCCGCGGCGGTCGTACTGTTCTGCTCCACAGCTGGCTGTTGGCTTACCTGAAACTTTTTTTTTTTTCTCCGTCAGTCTACTGACTGGTTTGATGCGGCCCGCCACGAATTCCTTTCCTGTGCTAACCTCTTCAACTCAGAGTAGCACTTCCAATCTACGTCCTCAATTATTTGCTTGACGTATTCCAATCTGTCTTCCTCTACAGTTTCTGCCCTCTACAGCTCCCTCTAGTACCATGGAAGTCGTTCCCTCATGTCTTAGCACGTGTCCTATCATCCTGTCCTTCTCCTTATCAGTGTTTTCCACATATTCCTTTCCGATTCTGCGTAGAACCTCCTCATTCCTTACCTTATCAGTCCACCTAATTTCCCCCCCTGCGGGTTCGGGGGTTAGGATAGGCCCGCGGTATTCCTGCCTGTCGTAAGAGGCGACTAAAAGGAGTCTCAAATGTTTCGGCCTTACGTGATGGTCCCCTCTGGGGGCTGACCTCCATCTTTCTAAATTATTCTGAAGAGCGAGCCAATTGGGGAAGGGCGCCTTACAAGGTGCACTGTATCCGTCGTGCATTGAGACCTTTAGCCGGCTTTTTCGTCGTTCCAATGGTGTCCCACTCGTTTTCCATCTCTTGGGCGAGGATACGTCCCTGGGTGAGATCACCACGCTGCACTCTGCAGTGTTGCTTTTGACTGCGACGACGACCTTGGACATTTTTGCACCTAAGATCCAGCACGGTAGCCAGTCCGTTGTGCTGGGGCCGCCATGTACCCTGTTGGTTGTAGCCCCCTGACAACACAGGGATCGCTCTACTGATGCCTGCGCCGTTAACTCCCCACGTATGCCAAGGAGTAGATGACCATCTCCCTGGGGCATCAGGACACCCGGCAATGGCCATCCTGCCAGGTGGCTATTGCTGCGGCTGGGTGGCGCCCGTGGGGAGGGCTCTTGGTCGGAGTAGGTGGCATCAGGGCGGATGACCCGCAATGAAGCGTGGTACATCATCTCACGCTGGCGGCCAGCCCCCAGCAGTCTCCAAGCGTTCGAGGGCTCATTTAAAGCTAACGTTTATGACCCCAAATCGTTCCCATCCCTGGCCACACCATGGGAGGAACGAAAGGCAATGAATGAAAGTGACGTGTATTCGCCCCGGTATCTCGTCTGTACCAGAGCTGATGGGGACTCTTTTCTATCTGTGAAGCCTCAGTTCTTTGTAGAGCATGTAGAGGACAAGTTTGGGGAGGTGGAGGGCTTGTCCAAAATGCGCTCTGGGTCAGTTTTGATAAAAACGGCATCCTCTGCCCAGTCACGCAGGTTACTTGCTTGTGACAAGTTGGGGGATGTTCACGTTACCATCACCCAACATAAGAGTTTAAATACGGTCCAGGGTGTTATTTTCCATAGGGACCTCCTTTTGCAGTCTGATGACGAGCTGCGCGCCAATTTAGAGCGCCGAGGTGTAAATTTTGTCGGGCGTGTTCATCGGGGTCCGAGGGACAATCAGGTAGCTACCGGTGCCTTCATCTTGGCCTTCGAAGGTGATACCTTACCAGAGAAGGTCAAGGTGATGGTCTACCGGTTTGACGTCAAACCCTTTATCCCTCCCCCGATGGGGTGCTTTAAGTGCTGGAAGTTCGGTCACATGTCCTCTCGCTGTACTTCTAGCCTCACATGTCGAGATTGTGGACGCCCATCTCATCCCGATACTCCATGTGCTCGGCCTCCTATCTGTGTCAACTGTGGACAGCCTCATTCCCCTTGCGCGCCGGACTGCTGTATCTTACAGAAAGAACGCAAAATCTTGGAATATAAGACCCTGGACCAACTGACTTACACCAAGGCTAAGCAGAAATTTGAACGGCTACATCCCATGCGCATGATGTCATCTTATGCCTCCACTGTCATTCCTGCTCCAGCTCCTTCAGCTGCAAGATATACAGTTAGCTCTGTCACAGGACCTCAGCTGCCCCCTTCTCCCGCTGTTGCTCCCACACCATCTACCTCGGGAGCAGCACCCACTAAACCACTGGGGACACCAGTCCCCACATCTAAGCCAGAGAAGCGTAAGGCTTCTTCGGCTTCTCTCGCTCGGAAGGGATCCCTTGGGTCACTCCCATCCCAGATTCCTACCAGCGGCACAGCAGACACCAGCCAGTGGCTGAAGAAGCCACAGGTCGCTGGTCGACGGGCTTCGCGATCCTCGTCGGTCCCAGAGGCTAACTCCAATAAGCCCTCTCAACAACGGCAACCAAAGGAGCAGCGAGAGAAAACGACTTTCAAGACCCATAAGTTCAAGACACCTGCGGTGGCACCTACTCCACCGCTACCTAAAAGCTCTGCGTCTGAGGATGAGGTGGAGATCCTTGCGTCCGCTGAGGCCCTCTATCTCGCCGATCCCTCAGACGCAATGGATAGCACTTGCACGGGTGCTCCATCGGAGGCAGCAGGTGACCCAGCGGCGTAATCTGCCTTCCCAGTCCCGTCACGCCTTTCTCCGCAATGGGCAATACCATCCTCCAGTGGAACTGCAGCGGTTTCTTCCACCATCTAGCTGAGCTCCGCCAACTTATCAGCCTTCACCCTTTCTTCTGCATTGCTGTTCAGGAAACTTGGTTTCCAGCAATGCGAACCCCCGCCCCCCCGTGGCTATCGGGGTTATTATAAGAACCGGGCAGCATATGAAAGGGTGTCTGGTGGCGTCTGCCTCTATGTCCTTCACACTCTGCA
Source organism: Schistocerca americana (assembly GCF_021461395.2). Lineage (NCBI taxonomy): Eukaryota > Metazoa > Arthropoda > Insecta > Orthoptera > Acrididae > Schistocerca > Schistocerca americana. The sequence continues at coordinate 497,019,840 of NC_060126.1, read as the reverse complement.
CAGCGAGTCTGTCCCTCTCCAAACACCTTTAGAGGCTGTCGCTGTTTGGGTTTGGACGCCACAGGCTGTTACCGTCTGCAGTCTTTACCTTCCACCGGATGGTGATGTCTTACAGCATGTCCTGGCTGTGCTGATAGCCCAATTGCCGCCACCTTTCTTGCTATTGGGCGACTTCAACGCCCATAACCCTCTGTGAGGTGGGTCAGTGGCAACAGATCGAGGCGCCACCATTGAGCATTTATTATTGCAGCTCGATCTCTCGATTTTAAATGATGGTGCCTTCACACACTTCAGAGTGGCGCATGGCACGTACTCCGCCATTGACCTTTCAATCTGTAGCCCTGGCCTCTTACTGTCTGTCCAATGGAGTGTGCATGACGACCTGTGTGGTAGTGACCACTTTCTGATATTTCTGTCACTACCACAGCATCACTCTTCTGGGCGCCCTAGCAGATGGGCTATGAATAAGGCTGGCTGGGACTTGTTCTTCTCCACTGCCGCTCTTGAGCCTCTCTCTACTGATGACATTGATGTGGTGGTTCAATCGGTCACCACCGGCATCGTTACTGCCACCGAATCTGCCATTCCCTGCTCCTCTGGGACCCCTCGGCGGCGGACTGTGCCTTGGTGGTCGCCTGCGATCGCTGCAGCGATTACAGATCGCCGGCGGGAGCTACAGCGTCACAAGCGACATCCCTGCATTGAACACCTGACACCTTCAAACGGCTGCGTGCGCGGGCCCGCCGCCTTATCTGCCAAAGCAAGCAGGAGTGCTGGGAGCGGTATGTGTCTACCATTGGCCATCGCAGGTCTGGGCCAAGATTCGACGCGTCTATGGCTATCGGACACCTATCAGCGTCCCTGCGCTCTCACTGAATGGAGCAGTTTGTACTGACTCCGACGTCATTGCAAACCACTTAGCAGAGCATTTTGCTATGAGTTCCGCTTCTGCGAATTACCCCCGGGCCTTCCGCTCCATTAAAGAGCAGATGGAACTTCGGAGCGTTTCTTTTTGCACCCACACTTCTGAATCCTACAACGCTCCATTCAGTGAGTCCGAATTTCACAGTGCCCTTGCCGCTTGCCCTGATACCGCTCCCGGGCCAGATAGCATCCACTGTCAGATGCTGAAACACCTTTCAGTGGACTGCAAGCGACGCCTCCTCGACCTGTATAACCGTCTCTGTATCGACGGTGAGTTTCCGTCGCAATGGCGAGAGAGCATTGCCATCCCCGTTTTGAAACCGGGCAAGAGCCCTTTGGAGGTGGACAGCTACCGCCCCATTAGCCTCACCAACGTTCTTTGCAAACTTCTCGAACGGATGGTGAGCCGGCGCTTGCATTGGGTACTGGAGTCCTGGGGCCTCCTGGCTCCGTCTCAGGGTGGGTTCCGTAAAGGCCGCTCCGCCGCCGACAATCTGGTGAGCCTGGAGTCGGCCATCCGTACTGCCTTTGCCCGCCGTCAGCACCTGGTCGCTGTCTTTTTCGACATGCGGAAGGTGTACGATACGACATGGCGTCATCACATCCTTTCTACACTTCATGGATGGGGTCTTTGGGGCCCTCTGCCGATCTTTATCCGCAATTTCCTGTCGTATCGTACCCTCCGCGTGCAAGTCGCAGCCTCATATAGTTCCTCCCACGTCCAGGAGAACGGCGTGCCACAGGGTTCTGTTTTAAGTGTCTGCCTGTTTTTAATAGCCATTAACGGGCTCGCTGCGGCCGTGGGAAATTCTGTCTCCGCTTCCCTGTATGCTGACGACTCCTGCCTATACTACAGCTCTATTGGCATTGCAGCTGCTGAACGTCAGCTACAGGGTGCAATCCGCAAGGCGCAGTCTTGGGCTGCAGCGCATGGTTTTCAGTTTTCGGCTGCCAAGACCCGCATTGTGCATTTCTGCCGGAGCCGAACGGTCCATCCTGAGCCGCGGCTTTCTCTTGACAACAAACGTCTTGCTGTGGTGGAGACCCACAGGTTTTTGGGGGTGGTTTTCGATGCCCGGTTGACTTGGCTGCCTCATATCCGACAGCTTAAACAGACGTGTTTGCGGCATCTAAACACTCTGAGATGCTTGAGCCACACCCGCTGGGGCGCCGAACGATCTACCCTGTTGCGGCTCTACCAGGCGTTATTCCAGTCCCGTCTGGATTATGGGAGCCTGGCTTATGGCTCAGCATCCCCATCTGCATTGCGGGTGCTGGACCCAATTCTCCACAGCGGGATACGCCTTACCACTGGTGCTTTCCGCACCAGCCCTGTGGACAGCGTACTAGTGGAGGCAGGTGTCCCTGCACTACGGTTATGACGCCAACGTTTGCTGGCCGCTTATGCTGCCCATGTTTTAAGCTTGCCGGAGCATCCGAACTATCGTCTCCTGTTCCCGCGATCAGTCGTCCATCTGCCAGAACGTCGGCCCCGATCTGGTTGTACAATCGCGGTCTGCGTCAAAGAGCTTCTCTCCGGGCTTTGGGTTTTCACTGTTCCACCTCCTTTCCGGGCCACTTTGCATACAGCCCCATGGTGTGTTCCTCGCCCTTGCCTTCGGCTCGACTTGGCACAGGGCCCGAAGGACTCAGTCCCTCCAGAGGCCTTCCGCCGCCGCTTTTATTCCATCCTGGCCACGTATCAGGGCTCTGGCATTGTTTACACTGACGGTTCGATGGTTGCTGGTCGTGTTGGGTATGCGCTCACTCTAGGGGACCACTCCAAACAACGTTCCTTGCAGGATGGCTGCAGCGTTTACACTGCTGAGCTGGTCCCCATCTTTCGTGCCCTAGAGTATATCCGCTCCTGCTCAGGTGAGTCCTTCGTTATCTGTAGCGAATCCCTGAGAAGTTTACGAGCTCTCGACCAGTGTTTCCCTCGTTCCCGTCTGGTGATGGCAATCCAAGAGTCCCTGCATACTCTTGCCCGTTGCGGCCGCTCTGTGGTCTTTGTGTGGACCCCCGGTCATGTCGGTATGCCGGGCAATGAACATGTTGACCGCCTGGCGAAAGAGGCCACGAGTAAACCATCTCTGGATGTTAGCCTCCCAGAGACTGATTTGCGGGCAGTCCTCCGCCGAAAACTTTTTGCGCTTTGGGACGTTGAATGGCGCAATCGGATCACGCCCAATAAACTCCGTGCCATTAAGGAGACGACGACTGTGTGGTGGTCATCCATGCGAGCCAACCGCAGGTACTCAGTCGTTCTTTGTCGGCTCCGCATTGGCCACTCCTGGCTGACACACAGTTATTTACTGCACCGGGAGGACCCTCCTCTATGTCGCTGCGGGGCGGCTTTGACAGTGGCCCACATTCTGTTGGCCTGCCCCCTTTTAGCTGTGGTCAGGCAGACATTTGTGCTGCCTGATACGCTCCCTGCCCTTTTATCTGATGACCCTGTTATGGCTGACTTAGTTTTACGTTTTATTCGGGCAGGGGGGTTTTTATCATTTACTCTGAGTGTTTGTTCTGTTCATTTGTGTTGATTCTCGGTAGTTGGCTTTTCCTTTTTATCTCTATGGTCGGCCAACCACCATCACACTCTGTGTGATTTTAATTTGTTTTGTCTGATCTCTGTAGGAGAATTTCTTGTCCTGTGTAGTCTGACGTCTTTCCCGCTGTTCGTTTTTATTCTCTTTGGGTGGTTTTAATTTTTTGGAAAAAGGGACCCCCAAACCAACCAACCAACCACCCAATTTTCAACATTCGTCTATAGCATCACATCTCAAATGCTTCCGATTCTCTTCTGTTCCGGTTTTCCAACAGTCCATGTTTCACTACCATACAGTGCTGTACTCCAGACATACGTTCTCAGAAATTTCTTCCCCAAATTAAGGCCGGTATTTGATATTAGTAGACTTTTCTTGGCCAGAAATGCCTTTTTGCCATAGCAAGTGTGCTTTTGGTGTCCTCCTTGCTCCATCCGTCATTGGTTATTTTACTGCCTAGGTAGCAGAATTCCTTAACTTCATTGACTTCATGACCATCAATCCTGATGTTAAGTTTCTCGCTGTTCTCATTTCTACTACTACTCATTACCTTCGTCTTTCTCCGATTTACTCTCAAACCATACTGTGTACTCATTAGACTGTTCATTCCGTTCAGCAGATCATTTAATTCTTCTTCACTTTCACTCAGGATAGGAATGGCATCAGCGAATCGTATCATTGATATCCTTTCACCTTGTATTTTAATTCCACTCCTGAATCTTTTATTTCCATCATTGCCTCCTCAATGTACAGATTGAAGAGTAGGGGCGAAAGGCTACAGCCTTGTCTTACACCCTTCTTAATACGAACACTTCATTCCTGATCGTCCACTCTCATTATTCCCCCTTGGTTGTTGTACATATTGTATATGACACGTCTCTCCCTATAGCTTACCCCTACATTTTTCAGAATCTCGAACAGCTTGCACCATTTTATATTATCGGGCACTTTCTCCAGGTCGACAAATCCTATGAAAGTGTCTTGATTTTTCTTTAGCCTTGCTTCCATTATTAGCCGTAACGTCAGAATTGCCTCTCTCGTCCCTTTACTTTTCCTAAAGCCAGACTGATCGTCACCTAGCGCATTCTCAATTTTCTTTTCATTCTTCTGTATATTATTCTTGTAAGCAGCTTCGATGCATGAGCTGTTAAGCTGATTGTGCGATAATTCTCGCACTCGTCCGGTCTTGCCGTCTTCGGAATTGTGTGGATGATGCTTTTCCGAAAGTCAGATGGTATGTCACCAGACTCATATATTCTACACACCAACGTGAATAGTCGTTTTGCTGCCACTTCCCCCAATGATTTTAGAAATTCTGATGGAATGTTATCTATCCCTTCTGCCTTATTTGACCATAAGTCCTCCAAAGCTCTTTTAAATTCCGATTCTAATACGGGATCTCCTATCTCTTCTAAATAGACTCCTGTTTCTTCTTCTATCACATCAGACAAATCTTCACCCTCATAGAGGCTTTCAATGTATTCTTTCCACCTATCTGCTCTCTCCTCTGCATTTAACAGTGGAATTCCCGTTGCACTCTTAATGTTACCACCGTTGCTATTAATGTCAGCAAAGGTTGTTTTGACTTTCCTGTATGCTGAGTCTGTCCTTCCGACAATCATGTCTTTTTCTATGTCTTCACATTTTTCCTGCAGCCATTTCGTCTTAGCTTCCCTGCACTTCCTATTTATATCATTCCTCAGCGACTTGTATTTCTGTATTCCGGATTTTCCCGGAATATGTTTTTCCTTCCTCCTTTCATCAATCAACTGAAGTATTTCTTGTGTTACCCATGTTTTCTTCGCAGCTACCTTCTTTGTACCTATGTTTTCCTTCCCAACTTCTGTGATGGCCCTTTTTAGAGATGTCCATTCCTCTTCAACTGTACTGCCTACTGCGCTATTCCGTATTGCGGTATCTATAGCGTTAGAGAACTTCAAACGTATCTCGTCATTCCGTAGCACTTCCCTATCCCACTTCTTTGCGTATTGATTCTTCCTGACTAATGTCTTTAACTTCAGCCTACTCTTCATCACCACTATATTGTGATCTGAGTCTATATCTGCTCCTGGGTAAGCCTTACAATCCAGTATCTGATTTCGGAATCTCTGTCTGACCATGATGTAATCTAATTGAAATCATCCCGTATCTCCTCCTCTTGTGATTCTTGAACAGGGTATTCGCTATTACTAGCTGAAACTTGTTACAGAACTCAATTAGTCTTTCTCCTCTTTCATGCCTTGTCCCAAGCCCATATTCTCCTGTAACCTTTTCTTCTACTCCTTCCCCTTCAACGGCATTCGAGTCGCCCGTGACTATTAGATTTTCGTCCCCCTTTACATACTGCATTACCCTTTCAATATCCTCATACACTTTCTGTATCTGTTCATCTTCAGCTTGCGACGTCGGCATGTATACCTGAACTATCGTTGTCGGTGTTGGTCTGCTGTCGATTCTGATTAGAACAACCCAGTCACTGAACTGTTCACAGTAACACACCCTCTGCCCTACCTTCCTATTCTTAACGAATCCTACACCTGTTATACCATTTTCTGCTGCTGTTATTACCCGATACTCATCTGACTAGAAATCCTTGTCTTCCTTCCACTTCACTTCACTGACCCCTACTATATCTAGATTGAGCCTTTGCATTTCCCTTTTCAGATTTTCTAGTTTCCCTACCACGTTCAAGCTTCTGACATTCCACGCCCCCACTCGTAGAACGTTATCCTTTCGTTGATTATTCAATCATTTTCTCATGGTAACCTCCCCCTTGGCAGTCCCCTCTCGGAGATCCGAAAACGCCGGCCGCAGTGGCCGTGCGGTTAAAGGCGCTGCAGACTGGAACCGCAAGACCACTACGGTCGCAGGTTCGAATCCTGCCTCGGGCATAGATGTTTGTGATGTCCTTAGGTTAGTTAGGTTTAACTAGTTCTAAGTTCTAGGGGACTAATGACCTCAGCAGTTGAGTCCCATAGTGCTCAGAGCCATTTGATCCGAATGGGGGACTATTGCGGAATCTTTTGCCAATGGAGAGATCATGACACTTCTTCAATTACAGGCCACATATCCTGTGGATACACGTTACGTGTTTTTAATGCAGTGGTTTCGATTGCCTTGTGCATCCTCATGTCGTTGATCATTGCTGATTCTTCCGCCTTTAGGGGCAATTTCCCACCCCTAGGACAAGGGAGTGCCCTGAACCTCTATCCGCTCCTCCGCCGTCTTTGAGAAGGCCGTTGGCAGAATGAGGCTGACTTCTTATGCCGGAAGTCTTCGGCCGCCAATGCTGATTATTTATCAAAATTTAGGCAGTGGCGGGGATCGAACCCGGGACCGAAGACGTTTTGATCATGAATCATAGACGCTGCCACTAGACCACGGGTCTATGCAACCAGGTTTAGGGGAGCCAATCAACGTTAAAACACAACGCTGTCCTATGTCTGGTACGAACATCTATATTCTGAGACGATATGGAAACCACAGGTTGCACTGTCTACACTCTAAATCGTAAATGTTTATCCCAATTAACAATCTTGATGATTAACAGTCCAAAATATAATTCAGACGAGCGTACGCGTAACCGACACGACGCGGGTGATTGTTGATGATGCGGAAGCCGAATGATCGAACGAAAGTTCTTACGCTCGTCACACATACAGATGCCTGGTAATAGTCCTCCTTGGCACTAGTATTGATATGGCACTGTTCGTAAAGTTAATTTTTCAGTTCTCACTTGTACGAGCGTGCGCGTAACCGTCGCGGAACGCGATGATCGAACGCACGTTTTCACGCTCGCTACAAGTCACTGGCACTTGATTGCACTCTTTTGTGGTAAATAGTATTACTGATTCACATTTGTTCATTCTTGGAGACCGAACACGGCGCGGATGATCGATGCTGTGCGACACGCAACGAGAGGATACATAAATACGTTTTAACGCCACTGCTCATTCTCAATTACTTCTTGACGCATTTTCCTCTGAACCATTTCCATATGTCATCACTTTACTATAATAGCACTTGTAGCAACACTTCAACCTGAATACTAACAAAGCTTCTACATGCAGTGCTAGACACTACATAAGTTTCACACTACACAACATAACTGTTCCGTGTCCCGCGCTCGACTCTCCACAAACGCGGCTGCCCGCAAAGACACTCCACAACTAAGCCAGCGATGTGACAATACGCTTGCGATCGTGCTCCAGGAAACCACTGTGAAGTGCACAACAGAAGGTGCTTAGGATGCCACCACACAATACTTTCTTCCCGTACCAAGAACGAAGTGCTAGGATTAAAATGGGTGTAAGACAGGGAAGTAGTCTTTCGCCCTATTGTTCAGTCTATACGTCGAAGAAGCAATGATGGAAATAAAGGAAAGTTCAAGAATGGAATTAAAATTCAAGCTGAAAGGATATCAATGATAAAATTCGCTGACGACGCTGCGATCCTCAGTGAATGTGAGGAAGAATTATGTAATTGGCTAAATGGAATGAACTGTGTAATGAGTGAAGAATACTGATTGACAATAAATCGAGGAAAGACAAAAGTAAGGACAAGTAGCAGAAACAAGAACAGTGAGAAACTTAACATCGGGACTGTTAATCACAAAGTAGATGAAGCTAAAGATCTCTGATGTTGAGGCAGCAAAACAACACATGGACGGGGCAGGGCAGAATACCAGTGGCGAAAAGGCGTTCCTAGTCAAGAGGAGTATACTAGTATCAAACATAGACCTTAATTCTAGGCACAAGTGTCTTAGAATGCACGTTCGAGGCACAGATTTGTATCGTAGCTAAACATGAAGTGTGGGAAAACAGGAAAGAAAGAGAATCGAATCATTTGAAATGTGCTGCTACAGAAGAATGCTGAAAACTATGTGGCGCTGGTAGGGAATGAGGTGGTTCTCCAGAGAATATGTGAGCAAAGTAATATATGAAAATGCGTTATAAGAAGGGACTAGATGGCAGAACATTTGTTAAGACATCAAGGAGTTACTTCTGAGGACACATAGGAGCTGTGTAGAAAGACAGAAGAAAGTGGTGCATGAAAAGGTGTAAATTATGACCGGGTAAACGCATCTATTTGTGCTGTACGTACATTAATTTTGTTTTCACGTTGCCTACGAGAGTGACCCGTAGGGGGCTAAGAACAAGCGTAGATTATTCAAGCAATACTCGTTCTTGAAATTTTATAATACAACCGTGTAGCAAGGAACAAACACAGTTCCGACGTCAAATTCGTGGGAGAATACACTTTTCTGTGGACATCCATAATTATTGCTAAAATTTTCCATGACGAATAAATCCGCTCCAGTTATACTTGATAGACATTTTAGTTGGATAAAATCACACTGACGACACGGGTTTTCAGGACGTAAATCTCATCTTCAGGCGCTACTAAAAAGAAGGAAAACTAAGAAAGATTCTGTAAAGTCAAGTAAGATTAAATCGGCCAGATAAACAGGAACATCAGTTTATTATATTGATCCGATAAGCTAGGGAGATGTTTGATATCTGTCAGTGTTACTCCTCCCTTATTGTACCTAAAAGTAATGGGTAAAGTTCTGTCTATCATAAAAGCTTCTAGTTTGTCCCTATAATAATTACCCCACCTTACCATACCAAATTCTCACGACGTTGTTGAAGATAAATCAGGCAGACAGGGAGAAGTTTTCAGACTAGGTTTAGAGAACGCGATGCCAGTCGCAATCCTAAGTCAGCTTTAGCGGCTCACTTGGCACGCAGTAGGCACAGCTCGCGTAACATTTAAGATAACTTGCGTAAACAATCAAAAGGACTGGTCATTTATAATTTGAAAGAGTTAGAAATCTTGAAGTTCAAGTTGCAACATCAAGACCGTAGCGTTAATGAGCAAACCAAATTTAAACATAACGGATGCTCAGCAACTACTTACAGTGGCTACAGCGGTCTCCGCTACAGTAGTTAGTCGTATTGGTCATCTTCGCGTAAGCCGAATCTGTAAGATTTCGTTTCTTGATCCTGGTCGCTGCGCGTCAGGTCAATTGTTTGATATCGCATGTTTTCAAAATTAGGTTCAAGTTTTCTTTTAGTAGGTTGTACGTAAAATGTTGTTCCTCAGCTTAGTACTTATTGTGCGACTCTACAGCTATGTATTTATTAAGTATTTATTTGTAGTTTGCTAGCCACGCTGGATTCTCTTATATTGAAGATTTTATGCACCATGATTTCTTAGGTGACCCCATGCGTTGTGTTGCACTATCTGCATCCGTAACCTTGAATTCTTAGTATGACATACTCTGTATATTGACATATTCTACTGTTATATTTTGTTCGTGGCATGTCGCTTTGTCCTGTTTTATATTTTCTGCTATGGTTTTATTAGTTTTATGTTCTGTAGTACAGTTTTGTAAATTTTAATTTTTGACAGTTTCGTTATACGAAAGTACCATACATTCTAATTGAGGTCCATCGTCGGCCTCTCGCGTTTGATTTAGAGTTTGAGTGTGAAAGAATTTAATGAAGGTCGTAACACAAAGTAATTTAATCGGACAACGTGCTTTTATCAGTAGCTGATGTTCGTTTGGCAAACGAGGGAATGAATTACAAATTTACCACCCATAATGTACTATTATTAGTAGTAACCTTTCATTTTCCGCATTATCCTCCGATTCTAAGTGAATTCTACCATTATCACTAAAAAGCTGTTTTAATCTGCTGTGCTTTAAATAAGGCCAGGTGATAGTTATTTTAGGGAACTGTAAGCTTAACTTGGGACTTTAGATGAAAAGGGGATTTCGCGGATATGTTACAGTATGGTACGTCTTAGATGGTATATGACAAGAAGATATGTAAGTAGCACTATGATAATAATAACGTAAAACGTGTGGCAATTTCTTTTTCTTCCTCTTCTTCTTCGTAGTTCCAAAAACATGAGAAGCAGCACTGAGAATTAACCGTAGTTAAAAGAACACTAAAGCATGGCATATATCAGCTGACAGGAATTCTCTAAATGTTTTGTGGTGTAGTAGTCAGCGTTAGCTGACATTTACAGAATTCGTTTGTAGCTCTTTCTTAACATTACATCACACACAGACGGTTTGGAGTGGGGCTTGTTCATACTTGTCACGTTGATAGAGTAGCTCTGTAAATAACGGTTCAACGAAACACAGTTTGCCAATTCGGAACGCCTAATTGTAGTACGTTGTTAGTTTAGAAATGGGGCTGTAGCGTTAACAAATATTTGTCAGTCACACAAAAGGCAGAGAATACCACCGTCACACTTGTCGCTACATTTTCCCGAGAACGTTTTATTTCAGTAGCGAGGCTCGTTCACCCCTTCCTTTGTTGATAGTCCACTTTTGTGCTTCACAGCTGTGGTTGCTCCGAAATTTGTGTCCGTAACGCCTCTATGGGCTACACTTCACGTCTCAGCACAATCTCACTCAGTGAATGCAATGACAATATTTGTCAATGGCAGGTGCTCTGACAAAGCCAGCCGATACACAGTGATTAAGCGGCGTCTCCATCGATGTCAGCCCCTTCAGTTTCCCTCACGTTCACTCAATTTGTGCGTTCATGTTTGACACTGACAGAGACCCGTTAGAAATTTGTGTTTCAGTTCCCAGCATGCAGACAATCGCACGTTTCGGAACGGTTCCCCAGGGAGCCTATTTTGATTACTCACCGAAGACGTGATGTCACGCAGGTGCACCAGCAGTTTATCCACAGTATTATGAAGAAACACTTCAGAAGGAAACGATTGCGGTGACAAGATTATAATTCTGCTGTTGAGAAGACTTGAATTATCATGCCCGACGACTCGGACACTTTGCTGCAATATTATCGCTGCTTCTACATTTAACACGCAGAATGCAATCACAAATACATATAATAGGGAGTGCAGATTCAGTGGTAGTTCGCTTGATACCTACATAAAAAATTGGGTACTTGCTAATTTCTGTTGTCTATTGCTTACTTTTCTTCAAGCTCCTTCGTTATAAGCAAGAGTAAGTTCATTGCCACGGAAATCATTTGACAGCAAAAAAATGGGCGTATGTCAAGTTTCTGGAGAGTGTACTGTGCATTGACCCTAGATCGATACAAAATTATATATAATCTGTGGTGTCACCGCCAGACACCACACTTGCTAGGTGGTAGCGTTTAAATCGGCCGCGGTCCGTTAGTATACGCCGGACTCTGTTAGTATACGCCGGACCCGCGTGTCGCCACTGTCAGTGATTGCAGACCGAGCGCCGCCACACGGCAGGTCTAGAGAGACTTCCTAGCACTCGCCCCAGTTGTACAGCCGACTTTGCTAGGAAAGGTTCACTGACAAATACGCTCTCATTTGCCGAGACGATAGTTGGCATGGCCTTCAGCTGCGTCATTGCTGTGGCCTAGAAAGGCGCCATACCATTTGATAATTAATATTGTGAAGCTTGTACAGTAACGAGAGATGTTCACCAACTGTGGATTAAAGTTAAGTATTCCAACAGCTACGTACTTTATTTGCTAGACTTAAATCCTTTAACTGTTCCAGACCTCACGCCAATCTGCGTGAGCTTGAAAGCGTGCATTTCAACCTCCTCTAGGGGCACGGTGTTGGCTCTTCTGCCAACGCTTCATAATCCTTAGCACATTAAATGATTTTACAGTAGTTTAGCCGCAGGGTGCACAGAATTTGCCAGGAGGTCTGGAAACATACATCGTGTTAAACAGAAATTTTCCCCTAGTAAACGATCACAGCAGCAGCAAACACAGTACAAGTACAATTCAGTAATATGATGTATTTCGTAGTTGGAATGGCCCGGTAAGACTGTGAAACACCAGGTGATTGTTTCCGTGAATGTCATACTCAGAATTGCCGGAGGATAAATTTTAATCGTTTTATTAATTTAGATGAAATTAGCTCGGCGAACTTCATACTTCAGCATAGCCGTAGATTGAGTGTGATTTTTATATTAAAAATGGAGCACATTTTTTTTTTTCCTTTTGTGTCCCATCTATACAGTTAGGAAGCGTAAGCTGTAAGTTAATCACTCTCTTGCCTCGACCCAATTTAAGGTTTTGCACGTTTTTTTTATTATTTCTACAGTAGATTACGTCATCCTGGAAATTTCTCAAACTTATAACCTCATTAGCGTCTACAGTTCGGTTTATTACAGTATGAACTATGTATTTAGTCTTGGCAGATAGTAATGTATTTCCATTTATTTTATTATGCGATTACGTTGCTGCTATGGTCTTCAATTCGAAAACTGGTTCGATGCAGCTCTCCATGGTACACTATCCTGTGCGAGTCTCTCCATCTCCAAATAACTACTGTAACCGCTTAATCCGCTTACTGTATTCATCTCTTGGTCTCTCTCTACGGTGTTTTCTCCCCATGGTTCCCTCCAATACTAAACTGGTGTTTCCTTGATGTCTCAGAATGTGTGATATCAACCGATCGCTTCTTTTGGTCGAGTTGTGCCACCAATGTATTGCATCCTCAATTCTGTTCAGTACCTCCTCCACTTGTTACGTGAACTACCGAACGAATATTCAACATTTTTCTATAGCACCACACTTCCAAAGCTTATTTTTTCCTCTGGCTAAATTGTTTATCGTCCATTGCTTCACTTCCACACATGGCTACACTCCTGACAAATACCTTTTGGAAAGACTTCCTTACAGTTAAATTTGTATTTGAAGTTAATAATTTTTTTTCTTGAGCAACACTTCTTACCATGGTCAATCTAAATTTTATATTCTCCCTACTTTGGCCATCGTCACGTATTTTGTTGCCCAAAACAGGAAACTCCTCTACTATTTCGAGTGTCTCGTTTCCTAATTTAATTCCCTTAGGATCACCTAATTTATTTCGCCTACATTCCATTACGAATGTTTTGCTTTTATTGACATTCGTCTTAAAACCTCCTTCAAGACACCATTTCGTTGAAATACAAGTCCTCTTCTGTTTCTGATAGAACTATACTGTCATCGGCAAACCTCAAAGCATTTATTTCTTTTCCCTGAACCTTAATTCCTATTCCAAATGCCGGCCGCAGTGGCCGTGCGGTTAAAGGCGCTGCAGTCTGGAACCGCAAGACCGCTACGGTCGCAGGTTCGAATCCTGCCTCGGGCATGGATGTGTGTGATGTCCTTAGGTTAGTTAGGTTTAACTAGTTCTAAGTTCTAGGGGACTAATGACCTCAGCAGTTGAGTCCCATAGTGCTCAGAGCCATTTGAACCATTTGAACCTATTCCAAATTTTTCTTCGGTTTCTTTTACTACTTGTTCAACCTACAGATTGAACAACATCAAGGACAAGCTACAAATACATAGACTCCCTCATCAATCTCGGCATCCCTTTCATGCCCCTATACTCTTATAATTCCCGTCTGACCCTCTATACACATCTTCCACCTTTGAGCTTTCCCTTCTTTGCTTAGTACTAGTTTTCCATTTGCGCTTTTGGTATTCATACAGATTCTTCACTTTTCCTGAAAGTCCTCTTTAACTTTTTGTAGGCGTTATCTGTCTTTCCCCTACTGAAAAATACCTCTACATCCCTATATTTCTTCTCTAGCCATTCCTGCTTAAACATTTTTCACTTCCTGTTAGTCCGACTTCTTAAACGTTTGTATTCCCTTTCGCCTGTTTCATTCGCTGCATTTTTATATTTTCTTCCTCGAACAACTCAGTTCAGTGCGTCTTCTGTTATCGGAGGATTTCAACTAGGCCTTGTGTTTTTATCTATTTCATCCTCTGCTGCCTCGACCGTTTCATACCTTAGAGTTGCCGTTCGTCTGTTACTGTTTTCCTTTCCCCTGTTCTAGTCAACTGTTGCCTAATGCTCCATCTGAAACTCTCAGCAACCTCTAGTTTAGTTCATAACCAACAAACTGTGTTCGGATGCCACATCTGGTCCTGGAAACGTATTACAATTTAAAATATGGTTCCTAAATCTGCGTCTTACCCTTATATAATCAACCTGATACCATCCAGTGTCTCCAGGTTTCTTCCACGTATACAATCTTCTTTTATGGTTCTGAAACCAAGTGTCAGCGATGATTTAATTACGCTTTGTGCAAAATTCTACCAGACGATTCTTCTTTCTTTACTTTCCCACGTCCATATTCACCTACAATTTTTCCTTCTCTTCCTTTTACTCTTACCGAATTCTAGTTCCCAGTTACTATTACATTTTCGTTTCCTTTAACTATCTGAATAATTTCTTTTACCCCGTCATACATTTCCTCAAGCTCTTCAACTTGTGCCGAGCTATTATGGATATGAACTTGTAATATTGGGTCTGGGTTTCGTGTCTATCTTGCCTACAACAATGCGTTCACTATGCTGTCCATAGTAGCTTACCTGCATTTCTATTTTCTTATTCATCATTAAACCAAGTACAACATTATTCCTATTTGATTTTGTATTTGTAACTTAGTATTCACCTGACCAGACGTTCTGTTCCTCCTGTCACCGAACATCAATAATTGCCACTAAATCTGCCTTCAACCGATCCATTTTCCTCTCTAAATTTTCAAACCTAACTATACGATTAAGGGATCCAGCATTCCACGATCTGAAGCACAACATTTCAGATTCGTTTCTCCTCATGACATCCTTCTGAGCAATCACCGCCCAGAAATCCGAATGGGGGACTATTTTACCTATAAAGTATTTTACCCAAGAGGACGCAATCATCATTTAACCATGCAATAGAGCTGCATGTCCACGGGGCAAATAAGGGCTGTAGTTTTTCCTTGCTTTCATTCGTCCGCAGTAACAGCATGGTAAGGCCGCTTTGGTTGATGTTACACGACAGATCAGTCAACCATCCAACTGCTGTCCCTGAAACTACTCAAAAGGCTGCAGCTGCTTCAAGAAACACACGAATGTCTGGCCTCTATATAGATACCACTCCGTTGTGGTTGCACATACGGTGTGGCTACCTGTAGTGCTCAGGCACGCAAGGAAACCTACCAACGGCAATGTCCATGGTTCATTGGGGGCATTATGTGATGTAGCAAAGATGATTTCAAGAATTTTAGTATTTATTGTCTCATTTTCAGCAACAAATCCAGTAGTGGAACTTTCAAGAGAGGGGGTGGAGGGGGGGGGGAGGAGGTGTTAACCAGCAAGTGGATCTGTCGATCTTTAATGTCATAATAAAATACGACCTCTGTGTTGCTTGATTTTAAGCATGTAATTTTAATTGTGTACCATTTGTTTAGCGTGATCATTGAGGTTCATTTTATATTGTAAGGCAGTACTATAAACTACCACATGTAATCACAAAATTTTGTGATTTTTACATAACCATTGATTACATTTATAAATACTTCCAAATGACACCCTGTAAGCCGACTGTATTGCTGCGATCACGAGTAACTTCGAAGCAGATACCCTTCGTGTGGCGAAGCAACGTAAATCACTTAATAAAGGCAGTCTTCATGTCCGGATTGTGTAACAATCAGGTCCCTTTCTCAATAATCTGATAAAACAGCTTTGTACTTAGAAACCGTATACAATCGCTCGCTCGACGGTAGATCCGTACCTATGGGTTGAAACACTGAACAAGTTGATCAGTACTCAGGAAAAGAAACAGGAGTAATTCGCTGAATTACAGGCCCATATCACTGACATCAATCTGCAGTAAGATTTTGGAATAAATACTGAGTTAGAAAATTATAAATTATCTCCGAGAAAACTATTTAGTCTCAAATAGTCAGCAGGGATTCAGAAAATATCGTTATTGTGAAATGTAACTAGCTCTTTATTCACACGAATATTGAGCCCTATTAAAGCAATTACCAAATCCATTCCACGTTTCTAGATTACCAGGCGGCTTGTGACACCGTTCTTCATGAACGGAGTTTAATCAAACTGCGTGTCTGTAGAGTAACGTCTCAATTGTGGGGCTGGATTCATGATTCCTTTCAGAAAGGGTATAGGCCCTCTGCTGTTCCTAACGAACATAAAAAATTTGGGAAAGAATCCGAGCAGCCTTATTAGATTTTTTGCTTATGATGCTGTCGCTTACAGTCTAGTTAAGTCATCAGATGATCAAAACCAATTGGAAAATTATTTAGACAGCTAATCTGTTACGTGCCAGATGTAACATGCGGTAAAAATTGGAAAAGTGTGAAGTAATGTGTACTATAAGGAATCTATTAAATTTCGGTTACGCGATAAATCGCTCGTAGACTTTTAATCCAGCCCAATACGTAATGATGTGCACCCACACAATGAGAAATGTTCATCATAACAAAATAAGCGAAATTTGACTATAGTCGACATAATTATTTTTTAAGGTAATTCTCATTTATAGTTCGTCTGAATTCTACATGTTCAATTATACTGCATATTTCAGTCTCTCCAAATGATCTTCTGATCCAAGCAATTGCGTCAGGAGCCTGTCTTGTCTACTCAGAATGACGTATCACAGTATTATGATATGTGATTCTGAGCAAACTAGTGGTTTGCTGACGCAATTACTTTGATGCGAAGATGATCAAGGGTGATCAGGACATGTGATATAATTATAAATATGCAAATGAGTTAGAAAAAATTAATGAAAATTATCTTAAGAGAAATCACGCGAGCCGTTGGAGAGTGGATCGGTAGAGGAATAATCTAAAGGTCGTTCGATGAACCCACTGCCAAGGACATAAGTCTGAATTGCAGAGTAGTCATGCAGATGTAGTTGTAGATATATTGGTCAATGACACAATATCGATTGAAAAACTGGTGAATAAAACGTTCAAATGGCTTTGGGCACTATGAGACTTAACTTCTGAGGTCATCAGTCCCCTAGAACTTAGAACTACTTAAACCTAACCAACCTAAGGACATCACACACATCCATGCCCGAGGCAGGATTCGAACCTGCGACCTTACGGGTCGGGCGGTTCCAGACTGTAGCGCCTAGAACCGCTCGGCCACACTGGCCGGCGGTCAATAAAACGGGTGATGCTTTATGCAAGTAAGTACGACTCAAGGCAGGATCGATACTCCAACGTCAAAAATGAATTATATACATATCATTGTATACTAGCAATTGGAGGAACATACCAAGCACTAAGGGTTATTACTTACTATCAAAAACAGTCTTGATCACAATTTATTTATTATGGTGACAGGTTTCTACCACTACTGGGGTCATCTCCAGAGCAATGAGTAACAACCTCCTTGCGGTGGTAAATCACTACTCACTATTTGTGACACATCGATCACAGTTCACTCCCACATTGTATTCAAAAGTAACTAAGGGGTATGATCAGAAATAACAAACTGCATAAGTTCTGTGAGAGTACGTCAAGTTCTAAGATGTCATAATGGTATGGAAATAGAATCTCCTGGCAAGAGTAAATATGTATTGAATGTGATTTTGGAGCAAAGCTGCTATGAAAAGTAACGGGTTACGCTTTGCAGAATACTCATTGTAAAAACGATATGACAATGTGTACGCATAAACGTTCAAAGTGGTAAAACGTAAAAGTTCCAAAAAACGATAGGAAAGAACTGATGACGACTTATGAACTGAATCAGGTTTTTGACCTTTTTGAATAGCACCTATGCAATTTCAATCATAGGATCAATGTTCAGGTACATACATAACGTATCACGCCTAGATGAACAACGATTAAGCAGCCTAATTGAAAGGGTCTGGCAACTACACGAAAGTTTCGTGCACGCCGCAGTGTGTTGAAGTTTTCTGATACGAAACTCAGCACTTGAGAATTACCGCGTGGGTGAAACTAGAGTCGTCGTGACTGAGAATAAACTGATAACGGAAGGCTAAAAAGTTGTTCTTCGAGATATTTTTCATGACCGTGAACCTTCTACAAGGAGAGTTACATAAGTAAGTTCATCCTCTAGCCAAGAGACATTAAAAGCATGACCCGTAAAGTTTATCGAGGTGTGACATCATAACCAACAGCCTCAATCGCTGATAGATGGAAAATAAGAAAGACATGATGATACAGAAGACGGATGACTGGGAGTGAGGATAGAACAAGGAAGAATAAAGGTGCATCGACTCATCACGAAGTTGCTTACAACATACCGGGGGAGAACTGAATTCATCGGATACGAAGAATATAGCGGGAGATATTAAGAGTATGTGCGAGTTGCAATTTTAAAGGAAACATTTCTAAAAAGGTTCTTCATTGATATGACAACGCATATTCCACAATATTTCACCACGCCATAAACTCATTACGTATGGAACAGACGATAACGGCAATATTTTGATATTCAGAATATGTTTCAGTTCTGATACATTTGTAAACTCGATGACCCTGCATTAAAGCCTTTTGGTTAATGCGAAGTACATGGAATAGACAACTGTCATAGTAAATCGACCGATACATATAGATAAGTTGTGGGTAGTGGTTGCAAGTTTTTCATTTATTTTATATTGATGGGAATTCAGCTTTACATGACGGTAGTTCTAAACACTAGCGTCTGTAAACTTGAATATTGTACACTGTAAGAAATATCTCGTTGCGTTGTTCTTTTCATCACTCGTATCTTAAATTTCGTATTGTGACAACGTGGAACAGTACAACAGTTTTATACAAACATAGCTATACAGCTAGTTAACGTATTTCCAGAAAGCACATTTCAACGGAAATGACTTATTCCAATGTCTTTCAAGTGCTTCTTAGTATACATTTTTTCTGATGACACTCAACATTTCGGAAATAAATGTAGAATTTCTGAAACGTTGAAGGTCATCATAAATTAAAATAGTAATGTCTCCGCTAATATAGGGTGTACATAATGTCCGGGAACGCTTTCAATTATTTATTGCACAGAGACTAAACATTTTAAAGATATCATACATATAGTATTTTGAAGAGTAGCTCTGTGAGTTGTTTTTTACAAAGATTCGATATGCGAACCATGAGTGACCCGGCAGACGTCAATACGGTAATCGTATTCTTGCCATACCCGTCCCAGCATGGCATCGTCGACTGTAGCAGCCGCATCCCGTTTTCTCTCCCGGAGCTCTGCTACATCACGAGGTAGAGGCGGTACATACAACCATTTCGAGTTCACGGGGTGCACGACGCACCGATTTCTTTCGACTCCTTATGAATGTCTCGCACACGCTCCACATTCACTTCACTCACACTGGGACGTCTTGTTGTATTTGCCGGGCACAAACAACCCGTCGTGACGAAGTCGTTGTGGCAGTGGTAAGTGGCCTTCCTTGTTGGTGGCTTCTTACAGTACTTGGCTCGAAACATCCGTTGAACAGGTATAGCACACTCGGTTTTGTCGAGCTACAACACTCACAAAGCTCGCTCCTTACCTGAGCTCGCAATGTTTGCGACTAGCACTAACTATCGGCAAATTACCAAAACTGCGCTGTGACTGGATACATGAAGAAAAAAAAAACTTTCAGGGTTTCTCTTCAAAATGACATATGTATGATATCTGTACAATGTTTGATTCTTGTGCAATAAATAATTGAAAGTGTTTTCGCACTTTATGTACACCCTGTATAAAGATGAGTCATTCTTGATATTATTACTAAATATCTCAAAACGTGCTCCACCGATTTACTTCAGATTTTTGCACGATAGTCTAATGAAAACTCGGAATGGAATAGACTACATATTTTTTCACGTATGTGGTGAATAATAATGGGAAATGTTATTAGCAAATACCTCGACAAGGTCTTTACCGACTTACTTCAAATTTTCACAAGATACTTTAATATTCTTTTGGGCGGGTGTAAGGCATATAATAAAACAAATTGTATGAAAATTGGTATTTTTAATCTATGCTGCTACATAATGGCAAATAGATGGTTATTGTTTTTACCGAGAATCTCTTGACCCACTAACTTCATATTTTTACACGATACTCTAAGAAATGTTTGAATGGACGCTGGTTACATTTTTTTATTAAATTAAATATTGCACATAGAAATAAATGTACCATATGGAGAGGAAACGATGTGAGCACGAATCTCGAAAAGATCTTGGACGATTGACTCCGAATTCTTACACGATACTCTAACAAAGGTTCGGATGGACATTGGTTACATATTTTAATATTCTGCCGTATAAATAAATATATACAGTAATACATTGTAGTGAACTGAGAATTTTTTGATCTGCATTAGTTGGCATGCAGATTACTAATTATATGTCTTCACATTGGGAGCCATTAACTGACATAAATAAGTGGAATCAAAAAACAAAACATTGAGATGAAGGGGTAGATAAGAGAATGGAATAGATAGTTTAGATAACAAAAACATGAAACATTTGCATTTATTTCAGAAGCTTTTACCCAAAGATTACATACCTCAGGCCCAATGTCACTGGACATGGACACCACTCCGTGTTGTGTACATAGTTCCGCGTAGTCACCGCGTACACAACTTTCGCATTATAGCACGCCCTGCTAAGCACAACAGTGCAGGCGCAGCGCTCGTCCGTCTCCACACTACGAGATGGCGTTGCCATAGAGGCGGACTAAATTCTGCTTTTTTTTTTCTTTATTGATTTTCAATTCCCCCCGAAGGGGGCGGGTTGGCTGCAGCTTACTACACTGCTCTACAGCCTACAGACTTTTTTTAAATAAAGGAA
The DNA here is from genome assembly GCF_021461395.2 of Schistocerca americana. Taxonomy (NCBI): domain Eukaryota; kingdom Metazoa; phylum Arthropoda; class Insecta; order Orthoptera; family Acrididae; genus Schistocerca; species Schistocerca americana. Next base: position 496,998,780 of record NC_060126.1, on the reverse strand, counting down.
GAAGAAAGAAACAAGGAAAAACAGGCGATAAAATGGTGATTTAAAGTGTAAAATGGCGTAAAATTGCGGAAAGTTAAAACAGAAAGCAAAAGGGGTTGGCAATGTAGATAAAATACACAGGAATCAGACAAGTAACACAGTAGATACACAATTAAAAAACATGGCGACAGTCTGGTTTCTGTTTGCAAGAGATAAGTCACACCCAGCGACAGTATGATGACCGTTCGCAACAAGTCCCAAAAATCACAACACGGAACACTCACTGTATAACATGCACTGTAGAACACTCCCTGTAGAATACTCCCTGTAGAATACTCCCTGTGGAACGCTCCCTGTAGAACACTACACGAAAGTGGCAGCACAAAGACGACACTCCCGAGCCAAAGGCAGATGGGGGGGGGGGGGGGGAGACCTGCAGGAGGGGGAAAAACAAGGAGGGAGGAGAGGAAAAAACGAAAAGGGGAACCAAGGATGGAGAGTACTAATTAAAAGAGGGAGAAGGGCAGACACGAGAGGGAATGAGAGGAGGCAGAGGAGGGAAATGGAAAAGGACGCGGGGGAGTGAAGGGGGCAAAGAGAGGGGAGGTGGGGAAGAAAGAGGATGGAAGGGGGGGAGGGAGCCTGGGAAAAGGACAGAGGAAAGGAGGAGGAGTGAAGATCAGATTTGATAGGAGGGGTAAATGGAGGGAGAGAGGGCATCATCCGGGAGGGGTAGTTGATGGAAGCCACCTTGGGAAAAGAGAAGTAGGGTGTAGAGATGGAGGGTAGGGGGGACACAACGGTGAAGACGTGGCAGGGGGCGGGGATCGGAAAGGAGAGCAGCAACCAGGCAGTGAGGGGGTTCAAGACGGCGGGAGGTGTAGAGGATGCGGATATGTTCGAGGAATAGGAGCAGATGGGGGAAGGAATGAGATCATAGAGGATCCGCGTGGGGGACGGGAGGCGTATACGGAAGGCGAGGCGGAGTGCATGACGCTCAAGGATCTGGAGGGACTTATAGAATTTGGGGGGTGGGGGGGGGGGCAGATATCCAAACAGGACTGGCATAAATTCTGCTTCCGCCGATCCGCGTATTAATGTGTAACGCAGTCAACGAGATTGCTGATAACGTAGAACCTTTTCTCCTCGCGGATCACACTCGCGCAGTATTACATGAACGCGCGAGGTATAACAACGAGTGTACAGACCTCCGATTAGTCAGTCGGCATTTGTCTGCACCAGTATGTACCAGTCTGCAATAGTGTTCCAGTCTATAGTCAAGTTTCAGACTGCGCCTAATAAGATTTCCATATTCCTGTACATAGCAATGAAGATAAATGTATAGACACTTTCGTCAAGTATCCGAGATATGATAGAATAAGATTAACGTACCAAAACCAAGGGAACTTCAAATTGTCAATTGTAAATAGCATCCAGAACCAAGTTAAGTAATTTTTATGCTTGTAATTGCTTTAATAAATGTGTGTGAAAATTAATCAAGTTCTGTTTAAAGTGGGTCACCGTCAATCTGCTACTCTAAGCGTGCAAGTGGCATTTCTATCGTCTGACCTAACGGCAGATGATAAACACGCCACAATAATACCACGAGACACATTGCTGACACTCACCTACTTCGTTAGAGCGACAAGTCAAATATTCTGATGGTGTGTGTACTGAAGGTCCTACAGTACGCACACCACAGTTAGTTACAGGAAGGAGGGGCGAATGAATCATCTCAACATTGTCCATAATCATTTGTGGTGCGGTGATGAGGCGGCAGATGCTGTGTCGGTACGGCGGCGGAGGGTCGGCGGCTTTCATGGGAGACGGGCGGCCTTACGGCGAGGCCCAGGTGCAGTCTCTGTGTTGACTGTCCGCCATGTGTTGCCATAGCCGAAGCAGCGACATGTCGGTGTCGGGAGACAGATGTGGGCGACGGATGAAAGATTCCCATGTCCTCACACTTCCGCGCTGTCATACCGACTCCCCTCTTGACTTACAATCCGTCTGCTATGTCCAACGATTCCTCAAAAATTTCCTCCACTCGGTGTTGTCACAATTGGACTAAATTTGCAGTGTCAAAAACTGATCGCCATTTAATGATCAGGCGTCCCTGTCCAAAGTGGATATTTACTACCTCGTATGCGCTGCTGTGTGACCCGACGTTGACACCTTTTCCGTGTTTTCAGTGTCAAGGGTGTTCCCCGCGTTCGTCGCATGCTGTTCCAATATTTGTTCTTATTTCCTTAGTTGCTGTGAAAGCAGCCGCACAACGCTTGTTTGTAACAAGCCTCACTCTTGGGAGTGGACAGTCTTCTGTTTGTGCTTCGTCTAAGAATCTGCCGGCGCTCGAGATTCATGAGCAACAGCCTTGCCGTCCAGAAAATGTTCTTAAGCAGCCTGGCTTTCTCTGTAGTTCTTTAGTTTGACAAGACTCCAAGTGCGAATTCTTGTCGTTTTGTGTCTACATTCCATCGAAGTGTTCGTGGGTGTTCAAAAAATGGCTCTGAGCACTGTGCGACTCAATTTCTGAGGTCATCAGTCCCCTAGTCACTTAAACCTTACTAACCTAAGGGCACCACACAACCATGCCCGAGGCAGCACTCGAACCTGCGACCATAGCTGTCGCGCGGTTCCAGACTGTAGCACCTAGAACCGTTCGGCCACCTTGGTCGTCTTTGTGGATGTGTCTGAATTGTCGACACCATCTAGCATTTTTAGACAGGTGAAAGCGCCTGCTGCCGGCTAGAAGATTCACGCGCTTCCATGTGTCCATTCTTGACACTTTTACGTCTACCATTTTTCTTAGTCCCACAGTTACCTGCGCGTATCACGATGCCCATCAGATTCCTCGCTAGGTGTCCATTCCTAAGCGAGACGAGGACTTCCCCGTACTATTCGTTGTACTTTTGGAGAATGTGTCTCCAGTGATAGTTTCGTGAGACCAAGCTTTCGCCTCGTCCTGGGCCACCAGCACTAGGAGTCGGCGAAATTGGTCCTCGGCGGAGGTATCACATAGCTACTTGTTATGTAGATACAGAAGATTGAGAGCAATGGCAAATGGCCCGCCTTTGTCAACATGCGCTGTCACGCAAATGCCTCGAAAAGAAACAAAAGTCTTCACTCGTTAATAGTAACACAAATACTTTACTCAGTAATGCGCCGTTTTGCGGGGACATAACATCAACAGCTGTGCCCTAGCGTGTCAGGCTCAGTGTTATTGACAGCCCACGGTAAATAGGTACAAGATATGCACAAATAAACAGTCAAAACACGTGAACAGTGTCTGAGGTTCAGTGTCTAAGATATAGGTGTACATGAGACATACGGAAAATAAATACCTAACTAAGATGTGTGAAGGAAAAAATGAACCATACACAGTAATTCTGTTCACCACTGAGGTATTATTCAGAAATGACAACACTACACATAGATATACGAGACACACAGAGTTAAAATATGTGAAACAAAAACGACCCTCGTACCGCAACAACGTTCATCAAAAATTATATTTCAGAAATGCCGTCATGACAAACAAGCTTAATAGCTTGTTCGTCCGTCATTGGAAACAAATACCTCACTGATTCTGCGTATCAGGGATCTAACAGTTTGAACGTAGGTTCGTGGACGTGTGTGGCATTAGATGTTCACGGGCAGGTCATGTAATTCGCGTGAAAGAAAGGGCCGCTGATCTGCGTACGCGGTGACGGCGCCCGATGCCGACACATATGGTTTCCATAGGGTTCACCTCAGGCGAAATTGTTCGCCGAGACAACAGCACGAGTTCACTACAACGCCCCTCAAATGACTGTAGCTCTTGTCTCCGAGACACGGACAATTATACTGCAGGAAAATGACATCGCCTTAGGCGAAAATATCATGCTTGAAGGGAAGCAGGTGATTCGTAGCGGTCAGCGTGTCTTCGATTATTACCACAGGTCTCATGCAAGCGCTACCGCCAACCTGCGTCAGAAGTGCGCTGCACGTTTCGAGCCGCCGTTCACATCGATGACATCGTTTGTGGAGACGACCATCAACGTTGTGTAGGAAAAATAAGATTCACCTGAAGAAGAGTCGACACGTTTCCATAGAGCGACGGTCGAATTCCGATGGTCCCGTGATCAACGTAATAGTAACTGTTCCTTGCATTAAAATGTGAATACGTAGGGGTGGTCTGCGTGAAACTTCATGTTCAACAATGGACGATGAACGGCCTGCTCCGAAACACTTGTGAGTGCACCATCATTGTGCACTTTTGGCACAGAGCTCACAGATCAGAATCTGTCCTACTTTACAGAGCAGACAAGATTGCGAATCGTGGATGTCGAACCATTTAGCAGGTAGAGGAAGTTTCACTATCCTACCTCTTTCCGCAGATGCTCATGAGAGTAGAACGTTGAACATTAGACCAGCTTCGTCGCTTCCGAGATATTCGTGCACAGGCTCTACATAATAATAATCTGCCTATTATCAAAGTCGCTTATCTCAATGGATTTCGCCGGCCGAAGTGGCCGTGCGGTTAAAGGCGCTGCAGTCTGGAACCGTAAGTCCACTACGGTCGCAGGTTCGAATCCTGGCTCGGGCATGGATGTTTGTGATGTCCTTAGGTTAGTTAGGTTTAACTAGTTCTAAGTTCTAGGGGACTAATGACCTCAGAAGTTGAGTCCCATAGTGTTCAGAGCCATTTGAACCATCAATGGATTTCCACGTTTGTAGCCCATATCTTCGCTTGGGTGATCCTCCGTCCGTGTCTGCAACGCTTAAATAGTTTTGCTACCGCGTCACGTGCGCGCAACGCTACCAGGCAGTAGTCATAATGTTTTAGATCGTCAGTGTGCAAGACCTTTAGAATTAAGACTGTAAGTTTTTCATGTGTTTCTACTACTGTAAATAATTCGCATTTCCTGTACTGGGACGAAGATTAATTAGCGAACTGCATAAGCAGTGAATAATAATAAATTAGTTTTACCTGTGATTGGCTTGTTAGTCAGTTGTGCAGCGCTGAGACATTATTATTTGAGACATAGTAGCGTGAAGCTGCGTTTTTCAGACAATGAGGTCGTTCAGTGCGAATCTGGGACAAGCCATTTGGAATAGTTTATTTTAGAGATGTTAATTCATTTAATACTTTCTGGTCATTTATGTTAATAGAGAAGATTTTGGAGGACTCTTCAACGTATGTTTATAGTGTGTTTGGAATGAGAGAATTTTGCAATCGCTAGTCTTTTTATGTTGTGCAATATTTTCGTCGAAAATCATAACCGTAAGGTTTTGAATGTTTATCGTGTGTGCTTTGCACGTTGCACCACACGAAGCAGGAGATTATTTCTGACTAAAAGAATTTAGGGTAATTTATTTATCTTTAGCTGCTGCATCTGATGATTTGAATTTGCTTTTGACAACGTCAGCACTCCAGACACAAGAAACAGCTCATTGAGAAAGAGGTGAGTCACTTATATTTCAGGACAGATCTCACACTACATTCTTACACAAACGGCGTATAGCCAGAAACGTCGTCATTAGATATAAGTGCAACATGACCGGTAACTTGAACATAATTTTATTCCACGGAAAGATTAACGATTTGAATATAGTATTTAAGTACACTACTGGCCATTAAAATTGCTACACCAAGAAGAAATGCAGATGATAAACGGGTATTCATTGGACAAATATATTATACTAGAACTGACATGTGATTACATTTGCAGGCAATTTAAGTACATAGCTCCTGAGAAATCAGTACCCAGAACAAACACCTCCGGCCGTAATAACGGCCTTGACACGCCTGGGCATTCAGTCAAAGAGAGCTTGGATGGCGTGTACAGGTACAGCTGCCCAAGCAGCTTCTACACGATACCACAGTTCATCTAGAGTAGTGACTGGCGTATTGTGACGAGCCAGTTGATAGGACACTATTGACCAGACGTTTTCAATTGGTGAGAGATCTGGAGAATGTGCTGGCCAGGGCAGCAGTCGAACATTTTCTGTATCCATAAAGTTCCGTACAGGACCTGCAACATGCAGTCGTGCATTATCCTGCTGAAATGTAGGTTTTCGCAGGGATCGAATGAATGGCAGAGCCACGGGTCGTAACACATCTCAAATGTAACGTCCATTGTTCAAAGTGCCGTCAATGTGAACAAGAGGTGACAGAGACGTGTAACCAATGGCACCCCATACCATCACGCCGGGTGATACGCCAGTATGGGGATGACGAATACACGCTTCCAATGTGCGTTCACCGCGATGTCACCAAACGCAGATGCGACCATCATGATGCTATAAACAGGACCTGGATTCATCCGAAACATGCCCGCATCTCGTGGTCGTGCGGTAGCGTTCTCGCTTCCCACGCCCGGGTTCCCGGGTTCGATTCCCGGCGGGGTCAGGGATTTTCTCTGCCTCGTGATGGCTGGGTGCTGTGTGATGTCCTTAGGTTAGTTAGGTTTCAGTAGTTCTGAGTTCTAGGGGACTGATGACCATAGAAGTTAAGTCCCATAGTGCTCAGAGCCATTTGAGCGATCCAAAACATGACGTTTTGCCATTCGTGTACCCAGTTTCGTCATGGAGTACACCATCAGACGCACTTCTGTCTCTGATGCAGCGTCAAGGGTAACCGCAGCCATGGTCTCCGAGCTGATAGTCCATGCTACTGCGAACGACGTCGAACTGTTCGTGCAGATGGTTGTTGTCTTGCAAACGTTCCCGTCTGTTGACTCGGGGATCGAGACGTGGCTGCACGATCCGTTACAGCCATGCGGATAAGATGCCTTTTATATCGACTGCTAGTGATACGAGGCCGTTGGGATCCAGCACGGCGCTCCGTATTACCCTCCTGATCCCACAGATTCCATATTCTGCTAACAGTCATTGGATCTGGACCAACGCGTGCAGCAATGTCGCGATACGATAAACCTAAACGCGATAGGGTAGAATCCGTCCTTTATCAAAGTCGGAAACGTGATGGTACGCATTTCTTCTTCTTACACCAGGCATCACAACAACGTTCCACCAGGGAACGCCGGTCAACTGCTGTTGGTGTATGAGAAATCGGTTGGAAACTTTCCTCATGTCAGCACGTTGTAGGTGTCGCCAGCGGCGCCAACCTTGTGTGAATGCTCTGGAAAGCTAACCATTTGCATATCACAGCATCTTCTTCCTGTCGGTTAAGTTTCGCGTCTGTAGCACTTTATCCTCGTGGTGTAGCAGTTTCAATGGCCTGTAGTGTATGAAGCACAGTACTGCCCTCTAGGAGGAAGCCATGCATATTTTAAATGTGTCTGCATGGTACAGCGCGTATTAGATCACAGTCTCTGTAACAAAGTACGGCTTAATCAATGGACTCCAGAATGCTATTGCGGACGTGACTTCATTAGACCTTTTTTGTTCCGTATTATCTCAACGATCAATCGCTAGAATTTGTAAACGATGGAAAAAATCACCAACGTGCTTATGTGGCCATATTGACCCAGTACTGCGAGGAGGGTAAAACAACAGTTCCGACGACTCAATGTTTTGTCCTAAGCTTTATACGTGACACTCGGCACCTGAGACGTGGCATTCCCGTGTGGCATCTGATTAGAAAAGACGGAAAGAGGGCGGCATCGTTGTCGACAGGTGTTGACACGGAGGGAGACGGTCATGAGCAGTGGCCAGCCGATGGGAGCCAAACAAGCCGACCAGAATTGGGAGCGCGCTGGCGCACGTGCTTCGGGGTTTGCGCGGTTCTCCGCAGCGTGCACACGCCGGTCCCTGGGGCCGCTGCCGGTCCCTCAGCACACACGACACGCACTGCAAATACAGCTGCTTAATTAATAATCGACGTGCGCGGCCCGGCTCAAAGGCAGCAGCACCCCAACCTGTTAGCGCCGGTCCCGAGTGGGGCGCGCCGGCACGGCAGCAGAAGTAATTCGGGTCTCCGACCATTTCAAATCGGCAGAATGAGCCAGAGTTCGCAGTGTAGAGCTCATCGAGAAGGTTCTTCCTCGTCCTCAGGACTGACAAGTGGCATTATTCTTTGTTTACCACTGCGACTGTGCGAAAATACCAGTTTTAGGTCGACTACTTGGCTTACCAGACGTAAGACAGGGAAATCATGACGTCTACTGGTTGTTACCGACTTACAGCGGCCATCGCAAACACTCTGTGCTGAATTTTGCACACTGCCATCCGTCCATTGTTGCTTGAGTACTGTTGCATATCATACCCCGTCTGTAGGATGTCTCTTGTTTGTGATTAGACAGTTCACACAACTAGATCTTTCATAACGCGTCATTTGAAATTATTCTTTTGTTCTACGCGTCATCAGTACTAGTGAGCTTCATTCTAACGAAAGATAATCTTTTTCAAGCAATACGGGTAGACGTATTCCCTCTTCACATTTGTGGAATCACGATTCACGAAGTCTACCTGCTGCAGATCTGACCACTGACAGTTTATCTCAGCTCCTTGTTGAGCGATCAGAGGTCCGGACCAGTGCCAATGAAAGCGCAATAGTGCTGCATTTTGCTTCTGTAACTGTATTCAATGTCCGCATAATTTCCAATGACGTTAATGCAGAAGATGCAAGGAGACTGCAGGAGTTTAGACTAGCTGTCATTGTTGAGATGATGCGTATATCAAAAAATGGCCATCACGTGGAACAAATAATTGACTGTGGATCAGTAATCATGGCTTCCACAGGCTAAAACAGGCGAAGGAAGCTGTTCATATGCCTGCAAAGCGACTGTCAAGCTGCGCAATAACATAGTAAGACAATCCTGTTGTTGTTAACGGATGTGGCAGACACTTAGTTTCGTATCCTGCATACATATTGATGCAAACTTTCTTGATAAGTATCAGAAAAGCGAAGAGTTGATGAACTACCAATGGTTTCACTGCGAAGCAGCGAGTTGTGAAAATAATGTACAACTATTTTTTTGGGTAAATTCTTGCATTCACGATAATTTGACGTATAAATTATTGTAACTATTTTACGAAAATAATACTCAAAGAGTTAATTGCCGATAAACAAAGGCTTAAACCAAGTAATCAGATTCTAATGTGTGCTCTTTATCCATAACTCTACTGTGAGGTGACTATAATTTCGCACATTACAGGCACCCATTCACATACTTCGCCATGATCTACAAACAAAATTAGGTATCATGTGATAGGTTGTACATCGTATACATGAAAATATATAAAGGAGACTGTCATTGTCACGTTCGACTTGTAAATAACTGTTAACTCTTATTGCATGAAACGTGACGCAGCGTCTTTATTATCATATTAGTGGAAATGTAACGGCAGGTGGAACTCAAGCCCTGGGTGGAAAGCCCACAAAGGTGTATTGGCCCTACTTAAACACAGGAAGTACCAAGACGGACGTTGGGACACCTCGGAAACCACGCAGGCTGGGTTATTTCCTAGGATTTTTACTCAGAAGCGTGCAGTTGCACGAGTATAGGTTTTCCCTCGCTAACTTTCCGCGTTGGACGACAAAAGACTAAAATATGGTTGGTCGGCGTACGAAGGAATCTGTAGAGAGGGAGAGTATTCCGTGCTTTCGGGAATATAATTCGTTTTTGAAATTACGAGGGTGGGGAGCCGAGCCTTGCTGGGAGGCCAGCGGTGGTGAGACGAGGTCTTCTGTGGTGAGCGCCCGTGTGTGACGGTCGCTCGATGTCAGCTTTTTTGGTACAGACGGCCTAGCTGTCTTTGCTCTCGCGAGAATTTACAGTTAGATCTGTTAGGCACTGTACTATTGTGAACCTATACAACTCTGGACTTCACCACCGGGTTGAGACGTTATCTGAACTCCGTCCTTCTGGCTGGGAGTTCGTTTCTCGTCTGTAGAACACAGAGAGGATAAAACAGTATTATAGTGTATTAGTCAGAGGACCACCTCTGGCGTCCGAGTCTTTGAAAGAGTTTATTTGTAGCTGGAGTCCTTCCATCGTCGCAGACGAGTACGAGAATCGTCACTTCGACGCACCTGACGCAGTACATACGGTGACAACGCAAATTTCTTTGGCTTATTAGGGCTATATAAGCTAAACAGTTGTGATCACGTTACCTTATTTCCACTGAGGTTCCACACCACAGTAGGTCATCTTTGAAAGTAGTGCCTTCTAGTGTTTGGTACGTGGATGATGTCAGTCATTTCGTGTTATTGCCATTAGATCCTTGTGGTGATATTTCCAAAGAAACTCTCATCACGTAATACACATCCCCCAGAGGGTCCACAACTCTTTTGTGGACACGTGCGTAGCGAGCACGGGACCCCGAGCTAATGTGGCCCTCCTTCCTTTCCAGGCTGCATACCTTCCCTTCCCTTTCCGCATCCCTCCCCGTCCCCCATCTTCGCCCCCCCCCCTCACCTCTGTCTCTTTCCTTCCCTTTCTCCCCCTCTGGGAGTACGGTTTGTGCCTACGTCCGGAGACGGACGCTCGAAACTGTTCCAAATTCCTTGCTTTTACAATTGCAAGTCCTCGTCCTTCCTCTGTCCTTCTTTTTTCCTTCCCTCTTCTCCTTGCCCTTTTCTCCGCTGCGGCGTTTGAGACCCCCTTTTCTTTCCTTTCCCTTTCTCTTTTATCCTCCCTGTGCGTGTCTGAAGGCCGACCCACGCACTTCCATGCGTAGCCGGTGACTGGGTAACGCGTAATTCCCAGCCCCGGGTAGAACGGTAGGACACGTACGTACCCCCTGGTAACGGCCAGGCCCAGGGAGGGGTGATTACCCGAGCTGATACCTTCCGAAAGTGCCGATTGGTCCCTCCATCCGTTTGTCGGGAGGTGTGACCTGAGGTGTGAACAATCACCTAAGGCGGGTGTGCCCTCGGTGAGGGCCCCCACAAGGGAGGAGCGCGCCATCGGAGACGCCGGTAATCATGGGGGATTCTTCCGCAATGGTTTCCTCACCTTCCACTATGTCTGCTCACAAACGTAAGTTCACTGAGTCTCAGCCACAGACGGTTCTTCCATCGTTGCCACAGTTCCTTGTTGTTTCTCGGTCTGACGAAGGTCACGACTTTTCCACGGTCAACCCTTTCATTATTCAGAAAGGTGTCGACGCAATTGCAGGTCCTGTAAAGTCTTGTTCCAGATTACGGAATGGTACCCTGTTGTTAGAAACACACAGTGCCCTCCAGGCACAAAAATTGCTGCGTACTTCTCTGCTCCATACCTTCCCTGTCCGGGTGGAACCGCACCGTACCTTAAATTCCTCGCGTGGAGTCGTTTATACACGCTCCCTCGATGGATTGTCTGACGAAGAAATTCAGCACTACCTGTCTGACCAGGGCGTCACCGCTGTTCATCGGGTTATGAAAAGGGTTGACTCGAACATCATTCCAACCCGCACTGTCTTCTTGACATTTGACAAAGTTCAACTCCCATCAAAAATCAAAGCAGGCTATGAGAATTTCCGTTCGCCCTTACGTCCCAAACCCTACGCGTTGCTATCGATGTCAGCGGTTCAATCACACCAGCCAGTCCTGTTCCAATCCGGCCAAATGTGTTACGTGTGGCGAGGATGCCCATGAGGGTGCTTGTCCACCTCCATCCCCTCACTGCATCAACTGTATGGGTGACCACGCTGCTTCCTCTCGAGATTGCCCCATTTTTAAGGATGAAAAGCTCATCCAGGAAATAAGAGTGAAGGAAAAGGTGTCGACCTTTGCTGCTCGAAAATTATTCGCCAGTCGACAGCCCACCGTGCCTCAGAAAGGAAAATACAGCACTGTCCTTGAGTCTCCTCGGCCAACAAAGGAGGCGGCCACGCAGACTTGCGACCTCACCTTTAGTACCACGGTCGTCAGATCGGCCAGCGCAAAGATCGCCTGTTCAACCTCACCACTTTCGCCTGCCCACTCTATGGCTCACCCTTCGTCGGGTTCTGCTAAATCTCGAGCCCAAAAGTCAGACGCCAAGTCTTCGAAGAAAGAGCATTCTCGTGAAGAGTTTTTACTTACTGCAACTTCACAACCATCGGTTCCTACTTCATCTAAACATCATACCTCCAAGAAGGCTACGAAGAAACACAGTTCCTCTCCTTCTCCGCCAAGGCGTGTCCCATCTACAGCACCACCTGGCGGAAATCGCCCTCGGCCACCTGCTGTGTCGCCGAGGCGCACTGCTGGTGGCCGGTCAACTGGCCGATCGTTGGTGGCAGGAGCTGCTCCTGACCAACCTATGGATCAGGATCTTCTGCCTTCGACTGAATGCCATTCCATGCTGTCGGTCGCAAGCTCTGAGCAGTCTTTGAGTTGACAGCACCCTTGGTCACGTTTCTCCATTTTCTGTTCACCCTATGTCCATTATCCACTGGAATATCCGCGGCATTCGCGCCAATCGAGATGAATTGTCGATCCTCTTACGATCCTACTCGCCGGTCATCTTCTGTCTTCAGGAAACAATGCTGCGTCCCCATGACCGCTTTTTTCTCCCTCATTTTCAGTCCGTCCGATATGACCTCCCCTCTGTTGAAGGCACTCCAGCCCATGGAGGACTCATGATTCTGCTCCATGATACTCTCCATTATCACCCAATCCCCTTAAACACTTCCTTCCAAGCTGTCGCCGTCCGTCTTTCCCTTTCTGGATACACGTTCTCTCTTTGTACGGTATACATTCCATCGTCTACACCACTGGCACGAGCTGATCTCCTTCATCTTCTTGATCAGTTTCCACCCCCCTATTTGCTGGTTGGGGACTTCAATGCCCACCACCCGCTTTGGGGATCTCCACATCCTTGTCCACGTGGCTCACTATTGCTAGACGTCTTCCACCAAGCGGATCTAGTCTGCCTCAACACTGGGGTCCCCACATTTTTGTCTGCCTCCACGGCAAATTTATCTCATTTGGACCTTGCGGTCGGTACTGTTCCGCTAGCTCGGCGCTTCGAATGGTTCGCCCTTGATGATACACACTCGAGTGACCACTTTCCATGTGTTCTTCGACTGCAGCCTCAACTGCCATATATGCGCTCGCGACGCTGGAAGTTTGCCCAAGCCGATTGGACACTTTTTTCGGCTCTAGCGACATTCGATGACCGTCGCTTTCCCAGCATCGACGATGAGGTCACACATTTTACCGACGTTATTCTCACAGCTGCGGAACGTTCAATACCACGCACCTCCGAATTGCCCTGGCGCCCCCCAGTTCCTTGGTGGAACGAGGCATGCCGTGACGCAATACGTGAGCGGCGACGTGCTCTTCGCATTTTCCGTCACCATCCAACTTTGGCCAACTGTATCCGATATAAGCAGCTCCGTGCGCGATGCCGTCGTGTCATCCGCGATAGCAAGAAGGCAAGCTGGAAATTCTTTATTAGCTCATTTAACACCTTCACTCCCTCCTCGGAAGTTTGGAGTCGGCTTCGACGGTTCTCAGGCGCGCCTAGTTTCTCCCCGGTCTCTGGGCTCACTGTCGCGCATGATACCTTAGTGGACCCCGTCGCAATTTCTAACTCATTGGGTCAGCACTTTGCTGAGATTTCGAGCTCTTCAAATTACCCGCCAGCGTTTCTCCCGAAGAAACGTGCAGCGGAAGTGCGACATCTTGCTTTGTCCTCTCAAAATCGCGAAAGCTACAATACTGTTTTCTCCATGCGCGAACTCCAACATGCACTCTCTTCTTCTCGCTCCTCCGCCCCAGGACCGGATGGTATCCATGTCCAAATGTTGCTGCATTTATCAACCCATAGCCTGCGTTACCTATTTCGCCTTTATAATCGAATTTGGACCGACAGTACCTTTCCCAGGCGATGGCGGGAAGCTATTGTCGTTCCCGTTCCGAAACCTGGAAAGGACAAACATCTCCCCTCTAGCTATCGCCCCATTTCTCTCACGAGTAGTGTCTGTAAGGTTTTGGAGCGTATGGTGAATTACCGTTTAGCTTGGTGGCTGGAATCCCGCAGTCTTTTAACACCAGCCCAATGCGGATTCCGACAGCATCGTTCTGCCGTTGACCATCTTGTTGCTCTCTCCACTTGTATCATGAACAATTTCCTCCGGAAACGCCAAACGGTAGCAATATTTTTTGATCTGGAGAGAACATACGATACCTGTTGGAGGACAGGCATCCTCCGCACACTGTTCTCTTGGGGCTTTCGAGGCCGGCTGCCCCTTTTTCTTCGCGAATTTATGGCAGAGCGCACATTTAGGGTGCGGGTGAACACTACTCTCTCCCGTACTTTCTCCCAAGAAAACGGGGTACCCCAGGGCTCCGTGCTGAGTGTTGTACTGTTTGCCATCGCCATTAATCCAATTATGGATTGTCTCCTTCCTGATGTCTCGGGCTCCCTCTTTGTGGACGATTTTGCGATCTACTACAGCTCTCAACGGACCAGCCTTCTTGAACGACGTCTTCAAGGATGTCTCGATCGCCTCCACTCGTGGAGCATCGAAACCGGCTTCCGTTTCTCACCCAGTAAGACCGTTTGTGTTAATTTTTGGCGACGTAATTAGTTTCTTCCGCCCTCCTTACATCTAGGTCCTGTCAACCTTCCGTTTTCCGACGTCGCTAAATTCTTGGGTCTTATGTTTGACAGAAAACTGTGCTGGTCCTCCCACGTTTCCTATCTTTCAGCTCGCTGTCTGCGTTCCCTTAACACCCTCCGTGTCCTGAATGGTACCTCTTGGGGAGCGGACCGAGTGGTCCTTCTCCGCCTCCATCGCTCCTTAGTGCGCTCGAAATTAGATTATGGAAGCATAGTCTACTCCTCTGCTCGGCCGTCTATTCTTCGGCGTCTCGACTCTATCCACCACCGTGGATTACGTTTAGTGTCTGGAGCTTTTTACACCAGCCTTGTGGAAAGCCTTTATGCTGAGACTGCTGAACCTCCGCTGTCCAATCGGCGGGCAGTCCTTCTGAGTCGTTATGCTAGCCATCTGTCTTCCATGCCTGCTAATCCAGCCCATGACCTTTTTTTCGACGCCTCCTTTGAAGTCGGATACGCAGGCAGCTCCTCATCCCTACTACCCCCGGGAGTCCGCTTCCGTCAACTGCTCCATTCTCTTTCCTTCCGCTTTCCTAAAACCTTCTTGACAACTTGGGGTACAGCACCGCCTTGGCTCCGTCCCCGGATCGACTTGCTCAGAGACCTTTGTCAATTTCCCAAGGATGGTACACCTACACTTGTTTATCGTCGGGCATTTGCTGCTCTATGTGCACAAATGACGGAAGCCACATTTATTTACGCCGATGGCTCGAAAACATCGTTAGGTGTAGGGAGTGCCTATATTGTTGGCGTCACCCCAAATCACTTTCGGCTTCCCGACCAGTGTTCGGTTTATACTGCGGAGCTCTACGCTATTCTCCAGGCTGTCCACTACATCCGCCGCCATCAGCGGATACAGTACGTAATCTGCTCAGATTCTCTCAGCTCTCTCCTAAGTCTCCAAGCTCTTTACCCTGTGCACCCTCTGGTCCACCGGATTCAGGACTGTCTGCTCTTGCTCCACCTGGGGGGCGTCTCAGTGGCGTTCCTCTGGCTCCCGGGACACGCTGGTATCTGTGGAAATGAGGCGGCCGATATAGCGGCCAAGGCTGCAGTCTCTCTTCCTCGGGCAGCTATTCAGTCTCTTCCGTTTACCGATCTACGGAGCGGTTTATGTCGCCAAGTTGCTCATTAATGGCATGCGCATTGGTCAACACTTCCCCATAATAAATTGCGGGAAGTGAAAGCCCTTCCTTGCGCTTGGACCTCTTCCTCCCGAACGCGTCGTCGGGAGGAGGTAATTTTAGCTAGACTCCGGATAGGTCACTGTCTTTTTAGTCATCGACATCTTTTAAGCGGTGATCCTCCCCCACTCTGTCCCCACTGCTCTCAGCTGTGGACGGTCAGACACCTTTTAATTGAATGCCCCTATTTTAATCCGTTACGCTCCCGTCTACAGCTATCGCCTGATCTATCGTCGATTTTAGCAGATGACACGCGCTCAGCTGACCGCGTTCTACAGTTTATTAGTGACAGTGAAATGACGTCAGTCATTTGAAGCTTTTTTTTGGGGGACAACCAACCCCTTTCTATAGTGGATTTTTAAGCATTCCTTCTGCCTTTAGTTTCTCAAATTTTATGACCTTCTTCCCATTGCTGCTGATTTTAAATTTCGTTTCTTTCCTGTTTTCTACGTCACGGGCTGGGCGCTAATGACCATAGAAGTTTTGCGCCCTAAAACCACAAACAAAAAAACAAAAAATCACGTAATACATGTTTCTTTACGTCTAATCCCGAAATTAAATAACTGTTTTCCTATATCTAGCTTTAAAAAGTTTTTAGTTTAAGTAAATACTTTCTTAATATATTTCACATCGCATTTCACCACCTTAGGGGGTTGAATTTCGGAAAATAGTGAAAAACGTACTTTTTTATTTCTGACAGGGAAGCTAAATACAAGTTTTATGGACTCAGCTTTGAAAATGTTTTCGTTATAAAATAATTTCGAAAAACTTTTCATCCGCTATTTCACTCACTTTAGGGGACTGGACTCTATTTGTTTCTAACAAAAATGTCAGATACCAGTTTTCATGGATATAGACTTAATGGTTGAAGTATTCGAACATTACACTCAACTGAAGCATCTATATTCAAAAATGTTCAAATATGTGTGAAATCTTATGGGAGTTAACTGCTAAGGTCATCTGTCCCTAAGCTTACACACTACTTAACCTAAATTATCCTAAGGACAAATACACACACCCATGCCCGAGGGAGGACTCCAACCTTCGATTTTTACGTGTCTCTCCTTAAGCAGTTTCGGCTGGGCGATGAGGAGTCAGTAAATTAATTTGGCCCTATTTCACCCCATTAGTGGTTCAATTTCCAAAAACCGTGAACGATTTTTTTAATTTCCAACCGAGAAGCCAAATACTGATTTTCAAGCTTTAAAAATGCTGCCCTAATGAAATATTTTCATAAAACATTTCGTTCTCTATTTGCTCCCCATAGGAGTCGAATTGCCAAAATACGGTACGACGTATTATTTTTATTTGTGACCTCTAATTTCAACAGCAATTTTCATGTATGTAGATTTAAAAATACTGTAGTAGTTCCTTGATAATGATTTAATTAAAAAGAATCATCCACCATTTCATCCCATAGACGTTAAGTTTTAAAAACAAAAAAAGTGCTGAAACATGTATTTTTTATTTCTAATCGAGAAACGAAATACCAATTTTGGTAGCTCTAGCTTCAGAATTCCCTTAGTAGCGTCGTATTTTCAAAAAACATTCCATCCCTTATTTCACCCCCTAAGGGGTGCAATTTCAAAAAACTTCCTTCTTAAACGACGTCTGTGGTATACGATCAACAACCTCTCCTAACTGTAACTCTCTATGATTAGCAGCTTGGCCTGGGTGAAGATGAGTTAGTCACTCAGTCTGGACATTGCCAAACTAACCTTAGTATCAATGCGCAAATTAAACTATCCACGTTAGCAAATGCCTGATACACACGAAAAACAATGTGCACAACCTCAGGCGTGTAAAGCCAACTAATAGTACTGTATTATTCTCACGATATGGTGTTGTTCATTGAAAGTGGCAGTTGAGCTGCGGAAACAAGCAGTTGTTTATTGTGAGTTGGGTCTGTGAACAGTGGAGCAATCCAGTTCAGCCAACAACAGCGTTACCGTGATCTACCAGAACAGATCCCGCGAGCTACGAGTTGTCCGCGATCGAGTCTCTGGCCTGTCGTTGGTTTAGAGACACGAAACTAATAATGTAGTTCAAGGGCAATAATACGACGAAAAGTAGAAAATTTCTCTTCCAAACGTGGTTATCGCGATTCTTAACCTGATTACGATTTAGCTTTCCGCCGACGATAATGTCATTAAAACCCGATCGCAGACTAGTAATGGGCGAGAACAGAGAAGGAAAGCGGACGAGTCATTTCGAGAAAACTATCCTGCCACTAGCATTGATCAGTTTAGGAAAAGTACTGCAAACCTAAATCGCAATTGAGTCACTGTCTTCAGGGGTACGAAACCTCTGCCTTGTCACTGCCCCACTTCACCCGGTCTCTTAGATTGAAGTTCGTGTTTTTAGTATTTCGTGTGATGTAGTGTCTGAGTGATGGCAATTCATTACTAGTAAGTCAATTTCATAGCCAGACTCTGTGCAGTTTCTGCTGGAAACGGGGTGAACCTTATCCCTCTAGATACCTGTAATTACCACGTCTACTCTGAAATGAACTGTCATTTGTTAAGCAGCAGATGGCTTTTGCCAACATTTGCGATAAAATTCTATGCAATGTGGGGTTAGTTAGACTTATAACTTTTTTTTAACAAAATCCTCCATATGCTTCTCCAACTGACAAACATTTTTCATGTAAGTAAATGGTATGAGTATCGACTGAGTGAATGTAACCGTAGAATTCTTGATAGAATGTACTTCGCTCTATCGTTTGCTGTTACCGGTTAGAGTTTCCAGCCAGCCGGTCTGGCCGAGCTGTTCTAGGCGCGTCAGTCTGGATCCGCGTGACCGCTACGGTCGCAGGTTCGAATCCTGCCTCGGGCATGGATGTGTGTGATGTCCTTAGGTTAGTTAGGTTTAAGTAGTTCTAAGTTCTAGGGGACTGATGACCTCAGATGTTAAGTCCCATAGTGCTCAGAGCCATTTGAACCATTTTATAGTTCCCATGTACCCTGACGGGACGCTTACGTGGAAGTGACAGTATAGTTTTTTGAGTAAGACCACAGTTTTCAAAGTCCAGATGAATATGCAATAAATAATATCCGTTGGTAACACTGGCAATGTAAATGGTGCTTAACATTTGAGTAATAAACGGAACTTCGTTTCCAGATCATTAATTTGGATCGAGGGTAGTCTACTGCATTCAGAAAAGGGTATAAATTTTCTCTGAAGAACAAGCATCACAAAACTGAATGTCGGGGTGGATTTCGAACCTGAATTATTAAATGTTCAGCCCTGTTTACGAAAATAGGCATATTTCAAGATATCTATGTACAGATATGTTTGCTATAAATGAGGATAGCATGTCTTGTATTAGCACTAGAGCGCCAAAATGTTTTCGCCTTATAGTGCCCTGGAGTGGACAGATTGTCAGAGAAGAAAAGACTGGAGAAAAAGTGCTCCTGTTCTCATGAAGGCTATGTAGTGAACTGGAAGAAGCTACCCGCTGGGGAAATTTCGCTGAGTGCTTACCTTATAGTCGCTATGAAGCGCCGCCAACGTTTCTCAGGTGTCGCTGCAGTCTTATACTCCCTCTTGCTTCCACACTGGTTCTACGTAATCTGCACTTGATCTCTTCCTATCCGGCCTTTTATGGTTACCCCAGTTCCATCTCTACCTATAAATGAACCAGATACACCCACTGAAAGACGTATTTTGGCTACCGCAAGTTTTCCGCGACTGATGTGATGGTGGTTACATAGTCAAGTAGTAAATAGGTGTGTCAAACCAGGGTCGAACGATAGTAATTACACTACCGGACATTAGAATTGCTACACCAAGAAGAAATGCAGATGATAAACGGGTATTCATTGGACAAATACATTATACTAGAACTGACATGTGATTACATTTTCACGCAATTTAGGTGCATAGATCCTGAGAAATCTGTACCCAGAACCACCACCTCTGGCCGTAATAACGGCTTTGATACGCTTGGGCATTGAGTCAAACAGAGCTTGGATGGCGTGTACAGGTACAGCTGCCCATGCAGCTTCAACACGATAGCGCAGTTCATCAAGAGTAGTGACTGGCGTATTATGACGACCCAGTCGCTCGGCGGCCATTGACCAGACGTTTTCATTTGGTGAGAGAGTTGGAGAATGTGCTGGCCAGGGCAGCAGTCGAACATTTTCTGCATCCAGAAAGGACCGTACATGACCTGCAACATGCAGTCGTGCGTTATCCTGCTGAAACGTACGGCTTCGCAGGGATCGAATGAAGGGTAGAGCCACGGGTCGTAACACATCTCAAATGTAACGTCCACTGTTCAACGTGCCGTCAATGCGAACAAGAGGTAACCGAGACATGTAACCAATGGCACCCCATACCATCACGCCGGGTGATACGTCAGTATGGCGATGTCGAATACACGCTTCTGATGTGCGTTCACCGCGATGTCGCCACACACGGATGCGAACATTATGATGCTGTAAACAGAACCTGGATTCATCCGAAAAAATGACGTTTTGCCATTCGTGCACCCTGTTTCGTTGTTGAGTACACCATCGCAGGCGCTTCTGTCTGTGATGCAGCGTCAAGGGTAACCGCAGCCATGGTCTCCGAGCTGATAGTCCATGCTACTGCAAACGTCGTCGAACAGTTCGTGCAGATGGTTGTTGTCTTGCAAACGTCCCCATCTGTTGACTCAGTGATCGAGACGTGGCTGCACGATCCGCTACAGCCATGCGGATATGATGCCGGTCATCTCGACTGCTAGTGATACGAGGCCGTTGGGATCCAGCACGGCGTTACTTATTACCCTCCTGAACCCACCGATTCCAAATTCTGCCGACAGTCATTGGATGTAAACCAACGCGAGCAGCAATGTCGAAACACGATAAACCATAATCGCGATAGGCTACAATCCAACCTTTATCAAAGTCGGAAACGTGATGGTACGCATTTCTCCTTCTTACACGAGGCATCACAACAACGTTTCACCAGGCAACGCCGGTCAGCTGCTGTTTGTGTATGAGAAATCGGTTGGAAACAATCCTCATATCAGCACGTTGTAGGTATCGCCACAGGCGCCAACATTGTGTGAATGCTCTGAAAAGCTAATCATTTGCACATCACATCTTTTCGTGTCGGTTAAATTTCGCGTCTGTAGCACGTCATCTTCGTGGTGTAACAATTTTCATGGCTAGTACTGTATATTATCGACATTGCTCTAATTTCAAACAGAGCATCAGATAATTTGAAAGAGATAGGAGGTAGAGATAGGTCTCTGTTTCCCTGTTTTGATCCAATAAAGTATTTCTCATTTGTTCACCTAAAGAGTATAAAAGATTAATTTAATGGACGGGCTCTCTTCAACAACGTGAATACACTGCTGTATCTATCGTGCGGACGCACTCTGTCCAGTTGCCGATGTACATAACACGGAAGAGTTTTCAATATGAGATTTATGAAACTATAGCTGATGCAAACCCACAGGAAATGGGCAAATACGTACAGCAAGTTGTCTGCGGGACCTGTAGGTCAAAGAGGTATGTAGCTCGTTGGTGGGACGCATAATTAATATTCTCCTCTGACAGCGAGCTAGCGGACGCAATCAAGGCAACTGCCGTCCAGCTCCCCTCCCCTCACACACACACACACACACACACACTCACACACACACACACACACACACACACACAAGCACGCTCGCAAACACACAAGCACGAGCGTCCCGCCTGTAGCACCCTTGTCAATTTGCCTCCGCTTCTGCCAATCTGCTCAGACCCGTCCACGGTACGTGTAAGCAAGCCGTGTCCGTCTGGCCGGTCGGTGATGTGTATGGGTTACGGACGGCGGGGTACGGGGTAGGGGGTAGGGGTAGGATACCCAAGGGGCAGCCGGCGATATTACGCTGCGTGCCAGAATAGCACCCGCCCAAACCATCGCGCAAATGAGGTAGTCAACCGGCCATGTATGCCGTGCGGTGTCCAGTTACCGGCAGCTATTCAATGGTGCTACATGGTTACCAAGATCCTTCTGATTAGATCTCTATTCCACCCAAACCAAGCGAAACGTAGTGTTGTAACTTCTTCAAATACCGTGAAATTTTCAAAATGGAAACGAGGCAGATACAGTCTAAACTGATACGTAATGGTATTCTTCAATTTTTTTTCTCAATTACGATCCTTATCACTATAGACAAAAGCCTCTAATGGGATTGGCCTCTGTTGTATTCTCCAACAGTTTATTGAACGTAACTTCTATAATACAATAGCTGGCTGTACAATAGATGTACCCGTCCGTCGATCTAGCCGGAGATGTGGTTCCTCTCGGTCGGCTGGTACTTCGATCAGCGGTGCAGTACAGAGGCTTCGGTGAGACCTTCTCGGAGACTCTGCTATAGAAACCAGGCGTAGGAATCCGTGGCCGGATATGTCGCGGCGACCTCTGCAAGGAAAGGTTCCTATTAGTCGACTGGAATCTTTGGCGTGTTTACCTGATGGCGTCGCCTGTTTGGCTGTTGCTTTGCTGCCCTCATAGCGTGGCTGTTATGCGGTGCTGCCTGCCGTTTAGGGGAACCCGATAGCAGACAGTACAGCTTCCATATTCACAGTAATTGTTAAAACACGCTCTTATTGCCAAAACAACTTAATTTATCATCTCAAGAGGCATTTTGAGAGAACCCCTTTATCACATCCGTTATAATCAGATACGCAGTATATTGTCGTTCCTACTCCGTCAGTGCTCCAGTGCTGTCGGTAGCACACGGGTCTTCTGTTATATCCCGAAGAACAATGGTCCTGAAATGGCCACCACATTTCTAAAATTCTTATGTTCACTAATTTACAATTAACTGGTTTACCAGCCATAGACTAAAATTCAAGAACGGCGGAGGGGATGAACGTTAACCAACAAACTTCCATATCCAAAACGTAAACGTTCCTACACAAGACGAATTCCCCCCAGGGGGTCCAGAAGTCTTTTCTGGACACGTGCGTAGCGAGCACGGGACCCCGGGCTAATGTGGCCCTCCTTCCTTTCCGGGCTGCATACCTTCCCTTTCCGCATCCTTCCCTGTCCCCGATCTACACTCCCCCCCCCCCCTCACACCTCTGGCTCTTTCCTTCCCTTTCTCCCCCTCTGGGAGTAAAGTTTGTGCCTACGTCCGGAGACGGACGCTCGAAACTGTTACAAATTCCTTGCTTTCTACACTTGCAAGCCTTCGTCCTTCCTCTGTCCTTCTTTTCCTTCCCTCTTCTCTTTGCTCTTTTCTCCGCTGCAGCGTTTGAGACCCCTCTTCTTTCCTTTCCCTTTCTCTTTTTTCCTTCCTGTGCGTGTCTGAAGGCTGACCCACGCATTTCCATGCGTAGCCGGTGGCGGGGTAACGTGTAATTCCCAGCCCCGGGTAGACAGGTAGGACACGTACGTACCCCCTGGTAACGCCCAGGCCTGGGGAGGGGTGATTACCCAAGCTGATACCTTCCGAAAGTGCCGATTGGTCCCTCCGTCCGTTTGTCGGAAGGTGTGACCTGAGGTGTGAACAATCACCTAAGGCGGGAGTGCCCCCAGAGAGGGCCCCCGCAAGGGAGGAGCGCGCCATCGGAGACGTCGGTAATCATGGGGGATTCTTCCGCAATGGTTTCCTCACCTTCCACTATGTCTGCTCACAAGCGTAAGTTCACTGAGTCTCAGCCACAGATAGTTCTTCCATCGTTGCCACAGTTCCTTGTTGTTTCTCGGTCTGACGAAGGTCACGACTTCTCCATGGTCAACCCTTTTATTATTCAGAAAGGTGTTGACGCAATTGCAGGTCCTGTAAAGTCTTGTTCCAGATTATGGAATGGCACCCTGTTGTTAGAAACAGTCAGTGCCCTCCAGGCACAAAAATTGCTGCGTACTTCTCTGCTCCACACCTTCCCTGTCCGGGTTGAAGCGCACCGCACTTTAAATTCCTCGCCTGGAGTCCTTTATACACGCTCCCTCGATGGATTGTCTGACGAAGAAATTCAGCACTACCTGTCTGACCAGGGCGTAACGGCTGTTCATAGGGTTATGGAAAGGGTTGACACAAACACCTTCCAACCTGCACTGTCTTCTTGACATTTGACAAAGTTCAACTCCCATCGAAAATCAAAGCAGGCTATGAGATAATTTCCGTTCGCCCTTACGTCCCAAACCCTACGCGTTGCTATCGGTGTCAGCGGTTCAATCACACCAGCCAGTCCTGTTCCAATCCGGCCAAATGTGTTACGTGTGGCAAGGATGCCCATGAGGGTGCTTGTCCACCTCCATCCCCTCGCTGCATCAACTGTATGGGTGACCACGCTGCTTCCTCTCGAGATTGCCCCGTTTTTAAGGACGAAAAACTCATCCAGGAAATCAGAGTGAAGAAAAAGGTGTCGACCTTTGCTGCTCGAAAATTATTCGCCAGTCGACAGCCCACCGTGCCTCAGACAGGAAAATACGGCACTGTCCTTGCTTCTCCTCGGCCAACAAAGGAGGCGGCCACACAGACTTGCGACCTCACCTTTAGTGCCACGGTCGTCAGGTCAGCCAGCGCAAAGATCGCCCGTTCAACCTCACCACTTTCGCCTGCCCACTCCCTGGCTCACCCTTCGTCGGGTTCTGCTGAATCTCGAGCCCAAAAGTCAGACACCAAGACTTCGAAAAAAGAGCATACTCGTGAAGATTTTTTACGTACCGCAACTTCCCAACCCTGAGTTCCTCCTCCATCTAAACATCATACTTCCAAGAAGGCTACAAAGAAACCCAGTTCCTCTCCTTCTCCGCCAAGGCGTGTCCCATCTACAGCACCACCTGGCGGAAATCGCCCTCGGCCGTCTTCTGTGTCGCCGAGGCGCACTGCTGGCGGCCGATCAACCGGCCGATCGCTGGTGGCAGGAGCTGCTCCTGAACAACCTATGGATCAGGATCTTCTGTCTTCGGCTGAATGCCATTCCATGCTGTCGGTCGCAAGCTCTGAGCAATCGTTGAGTTGACAGCAACCTTGGTCACATTCCTCCATTTTCTGTTCACCCTATGTCCATTATCCACTGGAATATACGCGGTATTCGAGCCAATCGGGATGAATTGTCGATCCTCTTACGATTCTATCGCCTCCACTCTTGGAGCATCGAAACCGGCTTCTGTTTTTCTCCCAGTAAGACCGTTTGTGTTAATTTTTGGCGACGTAAGGAGTTTCTTCCGCCCTCCTTACATCTAGGTCCTGTCAACCTTCCGTTTTCAGACGTCGCTAAATTCTTGGGTCTTATATTTGACAGAAAACTGTGCTGGTCCTCCCACGTTTCCTATCTTTCGGCTCGCTGTCTGCGATCCCTCAACACCCTCCGTGTCCTGAATGGTACCTACTGGGGAGCGGACCGAGCGGTCCTTCTCCGCCTCTATCGCGCCTTAGTGCGCTCGAAATTGGACTATGGAAGCATAGTCTACTTTTCTGCTCGGCCGTCTATTCTTCGGCGTCTCGACTCTATCCACCACCGTGGATTACGTTTAGTGTCTGGAGCTTTTTACACCAGCCCTGTGGCAAGCCTTTATGCTGAGACTGCTGAACCTCCGCTGTCCAATCGGCGAGCAGTCCTTCTGAGTCGTTATGCTAACCATCTGTCTTCCATGTCTGCTAATCCAGCCCATGACATTTTTTTCGACGCCTCCTTTGATGTAGGGTTTGCAGGCCGCCCCTCTTCCCTCCTACCACCGGGAGTCCGCTTCCGTCAACTGCTCCATTCTCTTTCCTTCCGCTTTCCTAAAACCACCTTCACAATTTGGGGTACAGCACCGCCTTGGCTCCGTCCCCGGATCTGATTGCTCCGTGACCTTTGTCGATTTCCCAAGGTTGGTACCCCTTCAATTGTTTATCGTCGGGCATTTGCTGCTCTATGTGCACAAATGACGGACGCCACATTTATTTACACCGACGGCTCGAAAACAACGTTAGGTGTAGGGAGTGCCTATATTGTTGGCGTCACCCCAAATCACTTTCGGCTTCCCGACCAGTGTTCAGTTTATACTGCGGAGCTTTACGCTGTTCTCCAGGCTGTCCACTACATCCGCCGCCATCAGCAGATACAGTACGTTATCTGCTCAGATTCTCTCAGCTCTCTCCTCAGTCTCCAAGCTCTTTATCCTGTGCACCCTCTGGTCCACCGGATTCAGGACTGTCTGCGCTTGCTCCACCTGGGGGGCGTCTCGGTGGCGTTCCTCTGACTCCCGGGACACGTTGGTATCTGTGGAAATGAGGCGGCCGATATAGCGGCCAAGGCTGCAGTCTCTCTTCTTCGGCCAGCTATTCAATCGATTCCCTTCGCCGATCTGCGGAGCGTTTTATGTCGTCGTTCATTTATGGCACGCGCATTGGTCGACACTTCCCCATAATAAATTGCGGGACATGAAAGCTCTTCCTCCCGAACGCGTCGTCGGGAGGAGATAATTTTAACTAGACTCCGGATAGGGCACTGTCTTTTTAGCCATCGACATCATTTAAGCGGCGATCCTCCCCCACTCTGTCCCCACTGCTCTCAGCTGTGGACGGTAAGACACCTTTTAATTGAGTGCCCCTATTTTAATCCGTTACGCTCCCGTCTACAGCTATCGCCTGATATATCGTCGATTTTAGCAGATGACACGCGTACTCAAGTTTATTAGTGCCAGTGAAATGACGTCAGTCATTTGAAGCTTTTTTTGGGGACAACCAACCCCTTTCTGTAGTGGATTTTTAAGCCTTCCTTCTGCTTTTAGTTTCTCCAATTTTATGACTTTCGTTCCCATTGCTGCTGGTTTCCATTTTCGGTTTTTTACTGTTTCCTAAGTCACGGACCGGGCGCTAATGACCATAGCAGTTTTGTGCCCAAAAAACCAAACCAAAACAAAAAACAAGACGAATTGCTTGAGGTGATTTCGGAAATGTACTTGTGACAACTTTAGACAGTTCAGTGCCCGTCACTTTTATCGCGAGCTCCAGAGGATGCACACCACAAGCTCCCTCGCTATACGATGCAATGATTCCATAGCAGATGTGCCAGAACAAACATTTTCAGTTCTCTAAGGGCCCCCGCCTTACTTTCACCTCTGATATAGCGTTCAATAGTCACTACGTCCCCACTATTGATTTAGTTTCTGTGGCAGTCTGTATGTAATCAGAAAAGATACTGATCCAACCGGATGTTTGGCGAAGCTATTATTTTCGCCGAATTAGCGTCTCGCGGGTTCTCAAGAGGGAGTAGTCTTGAGATTACACTTACAAAGTTTCTGTTGATTCGATCATCGGGCCTGACGCAGGATGAATGTGTGACAGAAAGTCGTGCAGGAAGCCTGAGACGATAAGTTAGACAGTACTGCACAAATGCTGGTTACGTCACTCAATGAAATGTCATCAGTTCGTGAACGCATGACTTTATTATAACGCATTTAAAGTTTACCCATCATCAGATACTCTGAAAATCAAGGATACTGTGTCATGAAGTAAAATATTTTACACCACTGACATGTTGTATGAAGAAGATCAAACACTGGGCCGGCCGCTGTGGCCGAGCAGTTGTGGGCGCTTCAGTCCGGAACCGCGCGCTTGCTACGGTCGCAGGTTCCAATCCTGATTCAGGCATGGATGTGTGTGATGTCCTTAGGTTAGTTAGGTTTAAGTAGTTGTGAGTCTATGGGACTGATGACCTCAGATGTTAAGTTTCAGAGTGCTTAGTCATTGCTTTTCAAACACTGATTTCAACAATAGGAGCACATACCAAGTACACCACATTGTTCAGATGAACTGAAAGTACATGTTGAATACATAACTGTAAGAGGCATATTGGTATTGCTAGTATGGTGACATCACCATGAAACAAAAATTACCGGCAGGGGGTACTAATTTGCCCATGGTGAGACCCTCACGATTAGTAAACACGGGACGCGTATAATAGTCATTTGTTAACCAGCTGGTGGCATTTCTCTGAGTGACCTATCCAACAATTGAGCAGTACTGTCTAATCTAACAAAGGTCGCGTGCACTTAGCGATCCACGTAACAGACTCATCTTGGACAGTCCATGCGGTCTTCATACTACGCAGTCAGCTACAGTTTCTAACAACGACTTGTGTTGTAAAACCTACCTGGCATTAAAGAATATGAGGGCCAGTCACTCAAAAGCTCAAACTGTAGTTTTCATTATAGAAATAAGATTTATTTTCACTCTGACAAACCACATACACCCATCCCGTTGACCAAGAGTGTCTCTGTCCATTCACGAACTGATGGCGTCAGCCGCTAAGAAGAAACGCATCACGCACTAAATCGCGAAATCTTCTTTACGAATGAGAGCTGCCGAAAACCATGTTGTGTCAAGATGTAATTATCACTGTGCCCGCGAGAGTGGAAGAACCTGCCCTCACCTTCCAAAACGCTTGACAACTACCTCTTGTAAGGTTTCGTGTCCAGAGCAACGACCAAGAATTTTTGGTATTCTGTCTTTCAGCCAAGCAACATAGTCCTTCCAAACTGATTTTTTTCAGAATTTGTTTTCACTCTACAGTGGAATATGCACTGATTTCATATTCGTGGCAGGTTAAAACTATGTACCCGGAACGGAAGAAATCTGGGACCTTTGCTTTCGCTGGAAAGTGCTCTCCGACTATATAGGCCAGATTCTGGGGTCCAAGCACTGGTCCGGCACATAGTTTTAATCCGTTAGGATGTTTTAGATGCTTTCACCTGATATGCATGGTAGAAGGAGAGAGAGAGAGAGAGAGAGAGAGAGAGAGAGAGAGAGAGAGAGAGCTGACAAAAAGGGGTAGTGTGAATGGAAACGTGCAGAGGTGCAAAATGCCGTCTTTCGAAATGACTCCAGGAATTATGCCGTAGTGGTAGAGAACTTACTAGACCCCACACTTTCTAAGACGTCCTCACGACAATTAAAAATGGCAACTTCTGACCACGAAACGTTAACAAGCCGGATGATAGGCTGATTACTTCAGAAACCAGTGGAACTCTCTTAATGCTCACAACTTCTAAAATGAGCAATATCGCAAGAGGTTATCGTAGAACGACGTGATATCAGCGAAGCAGACGTATACGCAGCATTCATAACACTCAAAAACAAGGAAGCAGATGGTGCTAATGAAATCTCAGCTGAAATTTTGAAATATGGTCGTCCGTACTTAATTCACCACCTTACTAAACTGTGCAGTAATTGTTGGCAAAGTATGCAAGTTCCAGAAGATTAGAGTCGCGGCATCATTGTTAAACTATCGAAGAAACTTAGTCTATATGATGCACAAACCGGACAGGTATGACTCTTCTCTTCGTGCCAGGCAAAGTCTTTAGCCTCGTTCTTCTCAAAAGCATACAGAAAGTAGATCGTCGACTACAAAGGAGGGAGCTGACTTTCCATATTGGGGATCCTTCTTCGAACAAATATTTGCTTTGCCAAATGTATTAGAACAATACATAGAGCTAAGCTTCTCACTGCAACTAAACTTCGTTCATTTTAAAAAAGGATTTGGCACTTTCCACATAGAACCACTGCAAAATTTTGTAAGTCTATACTCAATTATTGACCATTTCATTGAAGTGTTCGGAAACCTCTTTATAGTTTCGTGTTGCTGTTGAAGAAATAAAGATGGGAGCCCACTTTCTTCAGTATTACGATAGTTGTCAGACAGGAAAGTGTTTTGCTACCATTTCTTTTCACATTACTCGTACATTTCATAGCGAGAAAAACTGGATATAATGTTCAGAAACAACACAATTACAACTAATGACTACCAAGCTGTATGGTAGGGCGAGCTCTGTAAAGCTAAAAATAAATAGTGTTAAAACAATAACAATGCCCATAAGAACTGAAAATCTGCTCGGTTTTGAGTGCATCGGGAGGCGCTACAGCATGATGATATCTGTAATAGCGGGAACATAAATGCACATATCACCAGCAGAGACGTTACAGCTTTGGCAGTCTTCCAACGAATGTGGTCCATATGGAAATTACACTGTACTGCTCTACCATCCTACCGATGCCCACATACGCATTTGACACGTGGAAAATGCCAGAAAAATAAGCACATAAGCCCATTATTTACAATGTTAATTGTGAACATTGAGGTTAGGCTTTATTGTCATTGTTATTGATATCGAGTGAAACAACAAGTTTGCTGTTACGGTCACTGTTCAATTTATTTCCTTAACGCGTTTCGTATGTTGAAACACCTTTAGACAAGTGGCTTTACGTGTTTTAATATGAAATGTGTGTGTCGTGTTACAACTTTGTGACCTGTGGCCCTGTGTGGCAGTGAAAGAAATCACTATTTCACAACATGGTTCGATGGAGGACTTCGACTAAAAACTGAAAGTAAATTTAAATGCTCAAATAAAAAAATTACAATAGTTAATCTCCAGTGGTCACAGGCTCCTTTCCCTGTCGTCATACATCACATACAAGCCGTCTTCTACCCTGTGCAAGCTTCTTCATCTCCGAGTATATACTGCAACCTTCATCCTTCTGAATCTGTGTATTCATCTCTTGGTGTTCCTCTACGATTTTTACACTCCACGCTGCCCTCCAATACCAAATTGGTGATCCCTTGACGCCTCAGAATATGCCCTACCAACCGATCCATTATTCTTGTCAAGTTATGCCACAAACTCTTCTCCCCAATTCTGTTCAATACCTCCTCATTAGTTACGTGATCTACCCATCTAATCTTCAGCATTCTTCTGTAGCACCACATCTCGGAAGCTTCTATTCCCTTATTGTCCAAACTATTTATCGTCCATGTTTCACTTCCATACGTGGTTACACTCCATACAAATACTTCCAGAAACGTCTTCCTGGCACTGAAATCTATACTTGATGATAACAGATTTCTCTTCTTCAGAATTGCTTGCCTTGCCATTGCCAGTCTACATTTTATATCCCCTCTACTTCGACCATTATCAGTTATTTTGCTCCCCAAATAGCAAAACTCCTTTACTACTTTAAGTGTCTCTTTCCCTAATCTAATTTCCTTAGCATCACCTGATTTCATTAGACTACATTCCATTATCGTTGTTTTGCTTTTGTTGATTTTCATTTTATATCTGCCTTTCAAGACTTTTTCATTCCGTTTAACTGCTCTTCCAGATCCTTTGCTGTCTCTGACAGAATTACAATGTCATCGGCAAACCTCAAAGTTTTTATTTCTTCTTCATGGATTTTAATTCCTACTCCAAATTTCTCCTTTATTTTCTTTACTATTTGCTGAAGATACAGATTGAATAACATAGGGGATAGGCTACAACACTGCCTCACTCCCTTCCCCACCGCTGCTTCCTTTTCGTGCCCCTCGATTCTTATAACTGTCATATGGTTCTTGTACAAATTGTAAATAGCCTTTCGCTCCCTGTATTTGACCCATGCCACCTTCAGTATTTGAAAGAGCGTATTGCATTCTCAAAAGTTTTCTCGAAGTCTACAAATGCTGGAAACGTACGTTTACCTTTCGTTAATATATCTTCAAAGCTAAGTTGTTGGGTCAGTATTACCTCTCATGTTCCAACATTCCTACGAAATCCGAACTCATCTTCCCCAAGGTCGACTTCTACCAGTTTTTTTTAATTCGTCTGTAAAGAATTCGTGTAAATATTTTGCAGCCAAGACTTGTAAAACTGATAGTTCGGTAATTTTCACACCTGTCAACACCTGCCTTCTTTGGGATTGGAATTATTATATTCTTCTTGAAGTCTGAGGGTATTTCGCCGGACTCATACATCTTGCTCACCAGATAGTAGTTTTTCTTGTCATAGCTGGCTATTCCATGGCTGTCAGTAGTTCTAATGGAATCATCATTAAGCATACAGTAAAGCTGTTGTTTCCCCTTGCTTTCAGCCGTTCGCAGTATGAGCACAGCAAGGCCGTTTTGGGTAATGTTACAAGACCAGATGAGTCAGTCAGCCAGACCGCTGCACCTGCAACTATTGAAAAGGCTGCTGCCCCTCTCCAGGAACCACACGTTTGTCTGGCCTCTCAACAGATACCCCTCCGTTGTGGTTGCACCTACGGTACGGTTATCTGTATCACTGAGGCACGCAATCCTCCCCACCAACGGCAGGATCCATGGTCCATGGGGGGAAAGAACGTCTTGCACACCAAGTCCATTATTTCGCAGTAAGTCTTAAAACATTGTTGAGGTCTTTGATTGAGTAGATAAGTAGATGTGTCACATGTTGCAAATGGTACACGAATTCTTTTCTTTCAGGTTTATATATCTGTGTACTCATTTATGTAACCAAGTAATGTATTGAAAATATTAAGTGAAATAACTGTAACGAATAAATGAATACGGTAGTACCTCAGTAAAGGGTTCCTATCGTATGCCACGGGTACAGCCAGTAATGCTATGTATAACACACCAGAGGTGTTGACCGGTTGCGGATTAGTTTGACTTTTCGCTTTGTCACCAAACGTTTGGGATTTTCATTCGAAAGCCACTTCCTCTTGGCTGCTAAAAGAACAGTTGTCCAAAATCAACTGCCATTACAGGTCCCCACCTTACATCTAGCTGTTGCTAACGGACGCTACGCCACAACACAGACATAAATTTAAATACAGTGAAAAGAAGGAACAATGGCAGTAAACGGATTTGAAAACGGCTTGCGAGCTTGGCCGCTCAGCACCGTAACCACTTACCCACGACGCCATTTCTCTTCTCAGCTGCTCCGTATTGCACTTCTTGTTCTTGGACCGTTCACTGTTTCTACTTTGCTTCTTTTCTTTCTTTCTTTTTTTTTTTTTTTTCAAACTGCAGACACCTCTTCCCGTTTTAATGCTTCGTCTGTTTCCAGTTTATGTCTGCGATGGGTGATTCACTTGTAAGTGTGGTGCTAGAGAACGCTGCAGTATTAAGCAAGGTTCTGTCAGTTGAGGTGGCGATTGACACAGCCAGGCTGCTCGCCAGGAAGGGTATTCCTTTGTCAGTGTACCTTGGATTCCCCTGAGTAGTCTGGTCACCCGGCTCCACGGAAGCTGAATACCCTACGGGGGGGGGGGGGGGGGGGGGGGGGGTAGGGAGATAGACCTAGATGTCCGCTGGAGGGCACCGTCTTGCCATAGCCGCAACGCTGCGCTCTCAGCGTCAGCTTGACACTCGTCTCGCCGAGTGAACACATCGGTGAATAGCGCTCCTCGCGGACGGTGTAAATACGGCCGCCCAGCGAACGGTCAGGCAATTCTGTACTCGCGTCTGATATTGTAGGCTGCAATAATCGCCTTACCACGACCTATGCAATAACGTCTTTCGGCACTTCGTCTTACTCTCCTGTCGCGTTTCGGACTCTGTCTCTCTTTGCTCACTGTTGACCTCGCTTTGGCGAAGGTTTGCACTTTGCGCTTCGTTGATTGGGTTGCTTTGGTCCTGTATTTCTCGTGTCCGGAAGCTGCCACTAGTGCTTTGCACGGCTACAGCTTGGCGTCGTGTTCTCTTTCGCAAGCGGCCCTTCTACCCTGCGGCTTCAGATGTTTCTCTCTTGGGTTCTGAAGCGTTCGCTGAGGTCCAGGTACTCGACGTTATATCATAGTGCATGTCGCGAGTCGTGGGATATACACTCCTGGAAATGGAAAAAAGAACACATTGACACCGGTGTGTCAGACCCACCATACTTGCTCCGGACACTGCGAGAGGGCTGTAAAAGCAATGATCACACGCACGGCACAGCGGACACACCAGGAACCGCGGTGTTGGCCGTCGAATGGCGCAAGCTGCGCAGCATTTGTGCACCGCCGCCGTCAGTGCCAGCCAGTTTGCCGTGGCATACTGAGCTCCATCGCAGTCTTTAACACTGGTAGCATGCCGCGACAGCGTGGACGTGAACCGTATGTGCAGTTGACGGACTTTGAGCGAGGGCGTATAGTGGGCATGCGGGAGGCCGGGTGGACGTACCGCCGAATTGCTCAACACGTGGGGCGCGAGGTCTCCACAGTACATCGATGTTGTCGCCAGTGGTCGGCGGAAGGTGCACGTGCCCATCGACCTGGGACCGGACCGCAGCGACGCACGGATGCACCCCAAGACCGTAGGATCCTACGCAGTGCCGTAGGGGACCGCACCGCCACTTCCCAGCAAATTAGGGACACTGTTGCTCCTGGGGTATCGGTGAGGACCATTCGCAACCGTCTCCATGAAGCTGGGCTACGGTCCCGCACACCGTTAGGCCGTCTTCCGCTCACGCCCCAACATCGTGCAGCCCGCCTCCAGTGGTGTCGCGACAGGCGTGAATGGAGGGACGAATGGAGACGTGTCGTCTTCAGCGATAAGAGTCGCTTCTGCCTTGGTGCCAATGATGGTCGTATGCGTGTTTGGCGCCGTGCAGGTGAGCGCCACAATCAGGACTGCATACGACCGAGGCACACAGGGCCAACACCCGGCATCATGGTGTGGGGAGCGATCTCCTACACTGGCCGTACACCACTGGTGATCGTCGAGGGGACACTGAATAGTGCACGGTACATCCAAACCGTCATCGAACCCATCGTTCTACCACTCCTAGACCGGCAAGGGAACTTGCAGTTCCAACAGGACAATGCACGTCCGTATGTATCCCGTGCCACCCAACGTGCTCTAGAAGGTGTAAGTCAACTACCCTGGCCAGCAAGATCTCCGGATCTGTCCCCCATTGAGCATGTTTGGGATTGGATGAAGCGTCGTCTCACGCGGTCTGCACGTCCAGCACGAACGCTGGTCCTACTGAGGCGCCAGGTGGAAATGGCATGGCAAGCCGTTCCACAGGACTACATCCAGCATCTCTACGATCGTCTCCATGGGAGAATAGCAGCCTGCATTGCTGCGAAAGGTGGATATACACTGTACTAGTGCCGACATTGTGCATGCTCTGTTGCCTGTGTCTATGTGCCTGTGGTGCTGTCAGTGTGATCATGTGATGTATCTGACCCCAGGAATGTGTCAATAAAGTTTCCCCTTCCTGGGACAATGAATTCACGGTGTTCTTATTTCAATTTCCAGGAGTGTACGTTGACTTCTGTCAGAAAACTCATGCAAAGGATCTTTGGGTTCTTTAAAATACCAAACGATTTTTCGTGCCACGTGGTTTGAGGCGCTGCGTCACGGAATGCGCGGCCCCTCCCGCCGAGGGTTGGAGTCCCTCCTTGGGCTTGGTTGTGTGTGCTGTTCTTAGCGTAAGTTAGTTTACAGCTAGTTTCACAAGTGTGTAAGTCTAGGGACCGATGACCTCAGCAGTTTGGTGCCTTAGGAATTCACACACATTTGAAAATATTTTTTTGTTTGTTTTTCGTGACATCAGTAAAATCATTTCGGAATGTTAGTATACAAATAAAAATAATGACTGGTCCTGTCTGGTGGACACACCACACAAGAGAAAATAGCAGAACAGGTGCCTGGCGTGTAGGCGGTTAGCTACTTACGTAGATCCTCCAGTGCTGGATAGCACAGCAGACAACAAGTTTCCTCCAGCGAGCTCGATCTGTTGCCAGGTTTTCAGCTTCCTCGCAGTTATGTCCAGGCATAGAAGTTACGAGGCCCTCTTATACTTCTATATCCATACGTCGGTTTCCATACATTCTTGCGTCTTTTATCGATCGAATACAGCCCACAAGCTTCAGTCTTCTTTCAGGAACTTTTTTATGCTCGCTTCGTAGATTACCTCTTCTCAGGAGTTCATCAGTTAAGGTATGGCCCCGACAGCTGATCTCGACGATTCACCTCAACTATCGTTGACGAAAAGTATTGAGATTAGGCTTAACAACAAGCTTCCTATTACCAGTCACTGTTTAATTTATTTTCACAGCGCGTTTCAAAGGTTTAAACAGACATCAGGTAGATTTATTGGTTTTACTATGACACGTGTGTAGAGTGACGACTTTAGGGGAACCTGTGACAATGTCTAATAGTGAAACAAAACACGATTTCAGAACATGAGTCTGTGGAAATCTTTGACTAAGTATTGAACGTAAATGTAAATGTCCAAATAAAACAGTTATTGAAGAATAGTCACCGGTGCAAAGAACGTTTAGTGAAAACGAACAATGGATATTACAGGCAGGAATATCAACAATAAAAGAAAAATGACAAGACTGCTACTCAGCGTGAACATGACACGTTGAATAGCAGACAGGCACAACGGTAAGGCTGTGGGACTGAGATGCTGTATATGGCAGCCATGTATGCGTGTGCTGTGCTTGCTTGTATGAATGAATGTCTGTGTGTGCGTGTTTCTTCTGTTGAAGACGACTTTGGTCGAAAGCCAAATCTGTAACAGTGTTTTCGTTAGGCCTGTGTGGAGCTGAACGTGTTAGCTTTACGATGTGTAACAACTGATAATGTTCCTTTCATTGTTGTAGGAAAAGCGAAAACACTACTTCAAAGCACAAAGGACATATGGAAAAAACGTTATTTTGGAGTACGTCTTACAGAATTGTGGTGGTAGCCGGTTGAGTACATGAATAGATAACTCAGATTAACTTCTGTCACTCCTTCTATCTCCTGCTTCTCAATTGTAGCCTAATTTGATATTTATGCATCATTTTGCCATTGTCTGTAACACAGTTATTACATAATTATTTCCATCAAGTCTTAGCTGTGACCCTTTTGTCTAATGAATAAGTAAAACACTATCTGGATCGCAGCATTTCATTTACCACAACTGTGTCCGATATGTGCTGCAGATCATCTTCAGGTCCATGTTGAGACAAAAAGGCAGAAACATGATTGACATTACGTAAGTGTGACACTACGAATACTTGTTTCAGAGGTAGTAGAAATAACAAAACATTAAGTGCTCACACATAGCTGGCGGCACAAAGTGTAGTTTGTCAAAGCTGTGTGTGGTGAGGAGAAAAACTTCCGTATAGTCACGTGACACGTGCGTAAGTCATAGATGAGGACAATGAAACAGTGTAAAACTGATCTCCTTAAATAATTAAATATTTGTATTTCTAATCTTATTCATTAAAATGAAGGCAGTTCCGCATAGTGTCATATATATATTTGGTAATTCTGTACTGTTCCTAAAACATGGAAACAAGAGCGAAAGTGTATGATGCGTAGTTGCTGTCGGTCTGTTCATAACATCTGTTTTTATCTACTGTTCTGGAACGTATGGTTCACGATGAAATGTACTACATTGTAGTGTCAGTTAAGTATGATATTTTCTTACTTTTTTTTAATTATGAAGGGAAGAATAGTTTTAAAATACTCTTTACGACCCACGCACATGTCACGTAAGTATACGAGAGTTCTTCTCCTAGCCACAGCGTTCTTTTTTGTTAGTCTTACACAACATTGACAAGCTGCACTTCGCGGCTCCAGATGTGAATGAATTCATAATTTTTTGATGCCATTTCTACCACACGTGACACAAGCGTTCGTAAGTCACACTTTTGTAAAATCGTTATTGTGATTTCTTTTCGTTCCAGCCCATACCTGATCATCATCTGCAGAGAAGATTGAAACCGATTATCTGTAAATAAAAAGCTATGTTCCAGACGGTATACGACTGGTGAGTGAATAAGATACGCGTCATTCCTCGAACTAGGTGTTCGTATGAATGTGAATGTGATGACTCCCAAGGAAATGATGAAAACATAGTTTATCACATAAACTGCAACAAATGACGGAAACAATTTCACAATCACACAGTGCCACTGTGCTGCGTGAAAACATATGTTCTTAACGTTTTTGAAACTTCGTTCCGTTTTGGAAGTCTTCACTCTCGAGTTCCGTTGTTGCAACATAATTTGTTGTTTTCATTTCTGTGAGACGTCTTTGTGGTATTTCACCTGTTCTCAGTTTTCATCACATTTATTTGCGATGGTAACATATTCTTAAGAAATGACAAGAGCAATGTATAGTATAAAAACTGCCAAGAGTACAGAAAGAGAACGAACATTTCAGAGACCGGACAGTTCATAACGTTGTGAAAGAAGAAATTGAACAATGGGCATGAGGGAGTTTAGAACACAGTTCGCCCGGTTGGAACTCTACTTATCCAGGACGCCGCAGTTGTTTCAGGCTACTCTGAAAATATTTGGAAATTCGTGGTAAGTTCTATGAGTCCAAACTGCCAAGGTCATCGGTCCCTAGGCTTACACACTACTTAATCTAACTTAAACTGACGCTAAGGACCACACACATAGCCATGCCGAAGGGAGGACTCCAACCTCCAACAGGATTAGCCACGCGAACCGTGACAAGGCACCCAAGATCGCGCGGCATCCCCACGCCACTGCTGCTCTGAGCCACACTTCTTCTTCTTTGACCACTCATTGTTTCTATTTTCCTTTTCATTTTTCACAGTTCAGTACACCCTCTTCCTGTTTTCACGCTTGATTTGTGATCAGTTTTTGACGGGCTATCCACTGGGCCATCTCACCATTAAATCTGAGGGAGATGGGATGGCAAAATTGCCTTGTTAGCCTCATAGGCTGTATCTCTCACACAGTCATAAATGATACATAAGAGGACAACGGTTCATTCACTCAGTATAATTCATATTACACTATGGGACAGAAGAATTCTTCCCAAGATCTTATCAAGTGACAGAACATAGCCTGTGGAGCGACAAAAATGACTTCCGCGTTGTGTATTATTGAGAAGTAAAGTAGCTTGACGAAACTTAGACCATAAATTGAAAGAACTGCTACAGTATAGTACAATACAGAAGGTACGACGTTTATTCGAAAAGTAAGGAACGATCCGTCGCGAAATGTACAGTGAAATATGTGATGATACTTTGCATAGATGCGCTGGGCGCTGTGTCCAGTACGCCTGTCGTTCGCATCATGTCCCTCATTTCAGTTCTGAGCTCACAGCGAGAACGTAAAGATGGCTAGAAGTTAGCTTCTGCCACCAAGTATGAGGACCTGGCGAAAGATTTCGCCTGAAGCTATGCAATCCGCATACCATAACTGTCATGCGGTTAGTTCTACACGACAATTCTCGAACGCACACTACAGGGGCAATGAAGATGTTCCTGCAGCGTTTTCGGTGGGAAGTGTTTGATCACCACAATATAACCCGTAATTGGCGACCCCTGAGGTTCATGTCTGCTCAAATGATGCGCTGCCTATGAAGACAATATTTTGACACAGACAACGAGCTGCAGTTCAAAGTAGAAAATTGTCGAAAACCACTGGCGGCTGTCTTCTGTAACGAGGAAATTGAAAAATTGGTACAACGCTACGACAGATATCTAAGTCTGAGCGGCGACTGTGTAAAGAAGTAGCTGGAAGGTGTAGCTAACCGTTGCAAATAAAACAGTTCTGATTTCCACTGTGGTTTCCATTTCGTGACCTATCGTTCCTTACTTTCCGATTAGCCCTCGTACAATTCTCCACCAGCGCGGGTGACAGCTGCTGGATGGTTATTGGTTCTTGTGGACATCCTGCAATCTGTGGCTCCAACGCATCTCACAAGTGTTCGGTGGGATTTAAGTTGGGGAAACGGACATGTCAGTTCATTTGCTGAATATTCTCTCGTTCCTAGAATTCCTCGACGTGCTCTGTTCCACGCGGTCACATCATGTATTTCATAAAACCTAATCCAGGGCAGATTGCACTCCCAAAAAGGCCCATGTGGGAGAATAGTTTACCAGTGATTGTAGCGTCTTAAAAGCTTTGGATGTCAATACACCAATGCAACATTATGCCACCGGTCATCGTAACAACTAAACCAGCAATAAGATCGTGCTCAAAGAATGGTGTCCAAGTGTTGTGGAGTGCGGAGGCATAAAGTTGCTTGGGCCGTACAGACCTCCAAATCTTTAAAAGCGGTTCATTCACTGGTAAACGTTGTTGTAGTATGAAAGCTTTCACGAACAGATGACATATCTTCTGGTAAACCTTCCGGGATGTAAGGTCGTGGTCCATGAAACTCTTCAGCTCCTAACGTTTCGTCCAGAGCTGCGCTGAACATCTTCAGAGGGGTGTTTCTCCTCCGGTGAGTCTTGCCGACTGACGGGTCGGACGTCTGAGAGCGACTTATGTATCGTAGAAAGTGGGCGTGACCAGAGTTACACGTGATATGCAGAGATGACCTTTGTCAGAGATCGATCGTAATCTCGTCACGGATAAAACTGTCTAGCAATTCTGTAGTGGTACTGTCCAAATATCACTAAGTTTCATGGTCTCTTCTTTCCGATTAAAATTATCCCTATGTTTATATATTTCAATTGCTTCTCTACAAAGCCGTCGGTAATAGTTCGTCGTCGTAGATAAAATTCAAGTTTCGGAAAACTTCACTTGATGATTTCCTGGCTGAAAAGCGTGTTCTGCTACAGCCGATTTATCTGTTTTTCCTAATCGGCAAAGACTTCTGTGTTATTTTAACCGTGTATTTACGCTTCTTTTTGTTGTTCCAACATAAACTTTACCACATGTACACGGAATTTTATATACGCCACTGGCTGATAGAGGAGCGCGTTTATCTTTTACAGACCGAAGAACATGACAAATTTTCTTCGTTGGTCTAAAAACAGGTCTAATATCATGTTTACTTAAAATCTTTCCAAACTGATCCGTTACTTTCTTTATAAAAGGGAGAGAGACTGTATTCTCGTTTTTCGACTTGTCCTTAAGCTTTTTGTTGCTTGGGTGCAGAATTCTCCTTACTTCTTTCTATGAGTAGCCATTTTTCTCAAAAGCGTGCTTCAGATGTTTTAATTCGTCGTCTGGATACTCCGGCGTGCAAATCAGTCTGGCTCTGTCAACAAGACTTGTAATCACACCTCTCTTCTGTTTTGGATGGTGGTTAGTTTTTATGTAAGTATCTGTCTGTGTGCGTTATTTTTCTAAAAATCTGATGTTTCAATCTTCCATCTTCTCTGGTCACGCCTTATAACTAAAACATCCAAAAACGGTATTTTATCATTTTCTCTCTCCATGGTAAACTGGATTCTTGGATTTATATTATTAAGGTAATCAACAAATTGGCCTAAGGCTTCTCTACCATGTGGCCAGATCACAAATGTATCGTCTACATACCGATACCAGCGAGATGGTTTCTTATCTGCTTTTTCCAAGGCTGACTGTTCGAATTTCTCCATGTAGAAATTAGCTACTGCAGGACCCAATGGGTTACCCATTGCTACGCCATTAAGTTGTTCATAAAACTCATTATTCCACTGGAAATGACTGGAAGTAAGACAATGTCTGAAAAGAGCAGTCAGATCTTCTGGAAAAATATCCGTTATAAAATCCATAACTTCATTAACTGGAATCATAGTAAATAAAGATACTACATCGAAACTTACTAAAATATCTTCAGGAGTAAGAATAAAACCTTCAATTTTCTCCGTGACGAGATTACGATCGATAGTTAAGTTTTATATCTGACTAAGGTTATCTCTGCATATCACGTGTAACTCTGGTCACGCCCACTTTCTACGATACATAAGTCGCTCTCAGACGTCCGACCCGTCAGTCGGCAAGACTCACCGGAGGAGAAACACCCCTCTGAAGATGTCCAGCGCAGCTCTGGACGAAACGTTAGGAGCTGAAGAGTTTCATGGACCACGACCTTGCATCCCGGAAGGTTTACCAGAAGAAACGTTTGTGTGACACAATACTCCTTCCCAGTGTGTATCCTTCCAAGTGAATATTCGTACCTGAATTCGTCTTCAAGGGTGACAATGCGTGATCGTATCAAACTTTACAGGTGGAGCAGCTCTCAGGACGATATAATATCCAGCAAATGCATTGCGTGCCCATTACACGAGTTACACTACTGGTCATTAAAATTGCTACACCAAGAAGAAATGCAGATGATAAACGTGAATTATTTGTAGAAATAAATTATACTAGAACTGACATGTGATTACATTTTCACGCAATTTGGGTGCATACGTACTGAAAAATCAGTACCCAGAACCACCACCTCTGGCCCTAATAACGGCCTTGATACGCCTGGGGATTGAGTCAAACAGAGCTTGGATGGCGTGTACAGGAACAGCTGCCCAAGCAGCTTCTACACGATACCACAGTTCATCAACACTAGTGACTGGCGTATTGTGACGAGCCAGCTGCTCGGCCACCATTGACAATACGTTTTCAATTGGTGAGAATCTGAAGAAAGTGCTGGCTAGGGCAGCACTAGAACATTTTCTGTATTCAGAAAGGCCCGTACGGGACCTGCAACATGCAGTCGTGCATTATCCTACTGAAATTTAGGGTTCCGCAAGGATCGGATGAAGGGTAGAGCCACGGGTCGTAACACATCTGAAATGCAGCGTCCACTGTTCAATGTGCCGTCAATGCGAACAAGAAGTGACTGAGAAGTGTAACCAATGGCACCCCCTACCATCACGCTGGGTGATACGCCAGTATGGCGATGACGAATACACGCTTCCAATGTGCGTTGACCGCGATGTCACCAAACACGGATGCGACCATCATGATGCTGTAAACAGAACCTGGATTGATCTGAAAAAATGACGTTTTGCCATTCGTGCACCCAGGTTCATCGTTGAGTACACCATCACCGGTGCTCCAGCTTGTGATGCAACGTCAAGGATAACCGCAGTCATGGCCTCCGAACTGATAGTCCATGCTGCTGTAAATGGCGTCGAACTATTCGTGCAGATGGTTGCTGTCTTGCAAACGTCCTCATCTGTTGACCCAGGGATCGAGACGTGGCTGCACGATCCGTTAGAGCCGTGCGGATAAAATGCCTGTCATCTCAACTGCTAGTGATACGAGGCCGTTGGTATCCAGCACAGCGTTCTGTATTACCTTCCTGAACCCACCGATTCCATATTCTGCTAACAGTCATTGGATCTCGACCAACGCGTGCAGCTATGTCGCGATAAGATAAACCGCAATCGCAATAGGCTACAATGCGACCTTCATCAAAGTCGGAAACGTGGTGGTACGCATTTCTCCTTCTTACACGAGGCATCACAACAACGTTTCATCAGGCAACGCCGGTGGACTGCTTTTTGTGTATGAGAAATTGGTTGAAAACTTTCCTCATGTCAGCACGTTGTAGGTGTCTCCACCGGCGCCAACCTTGTGTGAATGCTCTGTGAAGCTAATCATTTGCATATTACAGCATCTTCTTCCTGTCTGTTAAATTTTGCGTCTGGTGCACGTCAGCTTTGAGGTGTACGAATTTTAATGGCCAGTAGTGTAAATGTCACAGAGAGCGTGTGGGACGCGTTGGTGAGTCATAT
Organism: Schistocerca americana; assembly: GCF_021461395.2. Taxonomy (NCBI): domain Eukaryota; kingdom Metazoa; phylum Arthropoda; class Insecta; order Orthoptera; family Acrididae; genus Schistocerca; species Schistocerca americana. The sequence continues at coordinate 496,956,005 of NC_060126.1, read as the reverse complement.
TTCAGCAAGTCAACATGCACTAATGAACAGCGAGGAGTTGCCAACAGCTCTGATGGACAAATGTAACGTCCTGCCACAACTACTCCCTACCAGCCTTGCGGTTAGCTTGGCAGCGGGATGCAGAGCATGAATTACCGTCCGTTGTGATCACACACTCTGTTAAAAGCCATGTTAGAGGAGACCCTCATAAATCGCCGTGACATAAGTGTCATTATTGTCTTTGAATAAATGTCATTTATGTTCGTCTCCTTATTTTTGTTTGTTACGTTCTGCGCTATACTGTAGCTGTTCTTTCTAAGTATGGTGCAAGTTCGATCATGCTATGTTCCATGATAGTGACACATCATACTAAAGTTACTTATGTCCTGAAGTTTTAAACCCAACTGTGTTTATTCTTTCATTGCAGTTATAAGTCAGAATCTTGAAACCAGGAAACCCTCAAGATGATCAAGAAATTAAAAACGACACCGCCAATCTTAAACTTTTATTTCTATCTAAGGGTCTTCAATGCAAGCACTATGCGTATATCAGTGTAATGGGTGCCACTGACAAGCTCAGTGCAGTGTTTACCGAAGCATAGGTGTAAGACGTCGTAGTCTCCTGACCTTCATTGTTTACATATTCCGCCCTCACAATCATATTCAGCACATCAAGACGCTTCATTCGAACCCCAAGTCGATAAGATAAAGTCAATGTTGTATGAATTCGTGTAAACGATATACAAATAACTAGTAAATCGCAAATGCGCTCTGAGATTGAAATACTCGCAGCTGGTGTACACACACACACACACACACACACACACACACACATTTCAGACACGACAGTCGCAGGGGCTTTTAGTGCGGGAGACGCAAACCGCAAGCCAGGGCACCGGTCCCTTCAGAGGACGAGTAAACGCCAAACACGGAGGTGACCGCCCATGGAGCGGACAGCATTTGCTCGAGTGAAAGGAAGAATGACCCCGTGTTCGGCTTAAAAGCAAATACCGCTACATTGTGTGCGAAAGCCCTACCTATGCATTCTTTACAAATATAGCTCGAAGTTACAGAGATTTTCACAGGGAGACAGCAAATGCCAAACTCCGATGCTACAGATTTCCCGATTGGTCGCCTTAAACGAAACGTCGTTCTCCCGCTTTAGAAGAGCAATGCTGACTAGCAGACGATATTTCTGACGCCTTGAGCTGAAGGAGTAATAGAAGAGACCGAAAGATATACCCCTTCACGTCTGGCGTGGGGAGGAGCCGTTCCATTGTCGCTCTTGAAGCGAGAACACATAACGAGAGCGTGCGCGCTCGTATGTGTACTCAAAGTGCCAGGAACAAGTCTCTCCTCAATACTTCACTTGGAGAGCACCTCTGTTGAGAGCGGATAGGAGTGCGATTCTACATTGTGTCCTTGCGTTTAAGCGATGTTCACTGTGTTGGCCGCCACACTTATTGTGCGGTGTGAACGGACAGAGTTATAGTTAAACGCCTGCGAGCGAATTTATGAGTGGCATCGTGGTGGACTGGTTATCTGACTGGTGTACCATGCCAATAGTTAGACTAAGGGCGAATAAGAGTCCTTGACTTCATCAAGGCGAAGGGAGAGTTTGATTGGCGAAGGTCAATCCAGAGAGAACGAGACTTGTCTTATTTGTCAGCAGCAGCGGCGCAGACAGAAGTCATCGCAGTTTACAGTGTTGTGCGCTACAGCTCTTGCGAGCCCCATAGTTCCTCCACAACAGTACACTTCACTGCATTTCACACGCGACAGCCCCAGCTGTACCTAGCAACATCCTAACGGATAATTATTAAAGTTGAGTAGGTGCAGCTCTCAGCTATTCTGCCAAGCAATAACAATGTTAAACTTTGTATAGAAATTTCATTAGCAAATCCTATCCTTGAGAGGTAACTTCACATTCCAAAAATAACCCGGAAATAAATTGGTCAGTTCATAAATAAAAGTGCCATTGTGATTTCTCAGAATTTTAGCAAAATAAAATAATAATTTTGGCTAGTTTCATGTTTTTCTTACACTAACTAGCACTACTCCAGTACCACTAGTTACGTAAGAAATTTTGTGCGTTTTTGTGTCATTTCCTTACAGCGGCCGACTCCAGCAGATATTTATTGCTGAAAGTTTTTCAGGCATTTCTCTTTAGAACGTTAGGAGCATCTGTCTGACTTCTGTAGTAGTGTGGGGGTGGTAATTGCATCTTGCAGGTGCCACAGGGTAAAGTGTACATCTCAAAATAATCCGTTGCGCAGAATGACAGAGTAGCACCCGTACACTCACATAGGTACTGGTTTACAATACGTAGCAACCGAGCGGTAGACATTACAGGAACTTTTGCTGAATTTCAGAGACGATGAAAGGTCGTAATTATCCGCCAAGCAGAGTTGGAATTTATTTTCTGCTCGATCGACTGAACATATGTTAAAACGGCTCTGTACGCCCACATTTCCAGACTGCCGCGGGTTGCATTCAGACGAACAGTTCAGCCAGTGGCTACAAGTATCGTTGTTCCACCTGCCATAAAAGGCGAAGTTATTTGAGATGTAACATTATCTCAGCATTTTAAAGCTTGGACGGTTAATGACACACGCGCAATATCTCATCCATCCGTCGTCTGCAAGGATGTAACTGATATTGCTTCCAGTTTGCCTAATCTGACGAAATGCAAACTTATTTTCGTAATCTAGTGTTACAACTATTTCTCCAATTTAAAACAATATAACATTATAATATGTATTAGTCATGTTTAGATTACGATATTTTTCGTTCTCTTGTTCTTGGAGACCAGTGGGCATTTATTGATAAACTTCGCTTTGAATATTTGTGAAACTGATGCGTTATCTAAGTATGAAATTCTGCTTCGGAAAAAATGTTGGGTACAGAAGATCATGATCTTTCTAAAAACGTAATGAAAGGATATGGTCTCCAACGATGCTTGTTCTGAGGAAAAAATCGCCTATTTCCAAAATGTACTGATTAGAGAATTCGTCTGTGTATGAATACTGAGAAACTGAATATTAAAAACACAATTATCATTTTGTAAATGATGTGTACCTCAATAAACTTCCTCGGACCTCAGCCATGTTTCATTGTAGCCGAGTGCACTCGAAGGCTTTCTGCTCGAAAAGGGCAGTTCATATTTAGGAAAATGTTTTTCTGCGTATTCTTGTATTTCATTCTCAATCATTCATAAAAGTTAGCTAACTTCGTCCCCTTTGGTCATTCTAAACTAATGAAATCAATTAGACCGCGCACAGCATTCCATGCATAACATTACACGAGGCCTCGATTAGCGTTCCACAAGAAAATTACACACTGGTATCAGGGCAAAATTTTGAAGCGTACTTCACGAGAATCAGCACATCTAATAAAAGAGAAGGCACCCGTTTCATAAATGAGAAATTTTTGCATTTAGATGCGTTACGTGCGTCAGTGACAAGGTACGCTTCAGAGAGTGTTACCAGATGTCTGTAAACTCTGTAGTCGTTCAGTTAACCATTAAGAATGATTACAAATAAAATGAGGCTTAGGCAGGAAATATAAAATGTCCTCAAGAAGATTTTCCATTAGGCAATATGATAGTATTCCTTACTGTGTAGGTAGTATGTCTTCAGCTTCAGAAGTTTTTTGGATTTTGTCTCATTTCGTCTTCATTAAGAGTCCTTATTATAATACCACTTATGTCAGACACACGGATTTGTGTATTAATTTTAACATGAAATTATCAGTTTCATTACACATTCAGTCTGCGATTATTTCATTATTGTCTTCCAACAGTTAATACTTTTTCTTAGTTTATCCACCTGCCTTCTAATCCCTAAAATTGTTTACTGCACTTCATTTTTCCTAACAATATTTACCAGTCTCTCTTCTGATTGCAACATTAAGCAATCCTGTAATGTTTAACCATTGCCTCACTAAGCTGACCTTTCTTCTGGTAAGAGCTTACAGAGACTTCTTTCCTCTAGAGTACTTCCTAATACTTTATCATGTCTTTACTTCATATCTCAACTGAACTTTTTACATCATCCAGCGACAACCTTTCTCTGAAATTTTTCAGATCGTCCTCATTGTCGGCGTCTGAGTTCAGTAGTATTCGGAAGTCGTTTCCCTAATTACTAATTATTGGAACTGTAGCAGAATCGGCTCACAGGTTTTGTCCCACAAAATTCCGAATAACTTTTAAGAAAATATTATTCCTGCATAGGCCGTGTTTTATTCTTAATCACTCAACACAAATACTTCACTTTGACTAAATTATGCGTTGGTTAGGTAACTATCGACTTATGCAGTCAAATACAGAAAAGACATAGATTGTCATGTATTCGAATTACGGTTTTGTACTACGAAACGAACTCACAAGTGTGAAAGATCCGGGAAGTTTTCTAGAATCGTCAACGAAACAAACCACCAAACTTGGAACACTAAGTTTGTAATATGATAGTTACCCACTCAGCCACTAGGTTACATTCAGAAAATGATTACTTGGACACTACTCTTGAAATATCGATGCCTCTTCAAACGTTAGTGCATACTGTGATACACTGACGGAAGAAAGTCGTAACTCCAGGAAGGAGATAGATGTGTTTCTACATCTGAAAGATGTCATTCAAATTTCACGCCAGTAGCTACTGCAGTAAGACGTGGCAGGAATGTAGCCCTTGTACATGACTACTGGCACGAGAATATGTGTCACAGGAAGACCGGGCTCCAGACGGTCACGTAGCACTACCGAGAGGGAAGATCATTATCTTCAGGAACCACTCGGAAACATGTGTGCGGCTCATAGCGTCCTCCTGGAAAGCTTCCTGAAGCATTTGGTGTTCTCCGTTGCAGTTTTTTTAAGCAAGAAATAAAATTTCACACACACTCTTTGATCTTTTAAAGTTGCCGTAACGACTTCACAGAGGTAACCCCCAACAGTCAGAGAAACACAATACCACACTGGCACGTTCAGCTCTACACTGACGCCGTCTGCACAGCTATTTCATGAAGGTCTCTACTAACACCATCTATCATGAGAACCCTGCACTACGTCTACGAGTGGCAGCGCCCTTGGAGTCCGGTTTCTTTTGGGTCCCCTCTCATATGACTCTGGAGCGTCGTAAGGCATCTGCAGCAGCCGCAGTTGACACCAGAATGACGCAACCACGAACTGTTGCAAATCGATTACTTGAAGGACGGCTCCGAGCCAGATGCCCTGTAGCATGTATCACACTGCCACCAGGCCACCATCATTGATGACTTCCGTGTTATGAAGCGAGTGGTCATTGGAGGACAGAGTGGTGATCTGTAGAGTTTTCTGATGAAAGCTGGTTCTGCATCGGAGCCAGTGACGGCCGAGTGTTGGTTAGAAAGAGGCCGGGTGAGGGCCTGCTACCAACCTGTCTTCAAGCTAGACACACTGGACCTTGTAATGGTACTTGAATTGCGTAACCATTACGGCACCTCACCTCAACCTCTCGATACTAGCAATATTCTACTGTGTTTCTGTAAAACAGTTAACATATTTCTGTGACAACATTCAGATTCGTTTTCATTAATGTAGAGGTACTTTGATGCATCGATATGTTTATATTGCAATGATATTATTCTTATGTGTATTCTTTCTTTTGTCAGTATGCTCTTTGATGTACTTGTAAATCTGATTTTTTGGGCGCATAAGCGGTTATTAGAGAGTCAAGCCTTGGTCGTCATGTTGAAAAGACACAAATTGTAGTCAGTTTATGAAATGTGACCTTTAACAGTGAGGAAGATATTTTCAAGTATGTATTAATTGTGAAGTGATGTTGCAACAAAAGTAATAAAAAAGAAGTGTAACTTAAATTCGGAGTGCTGATTAATTTCTTATGTCACCATTGTCCTAACTTGCAAAAGTTTAATCTTCAATATTGGTCTATGAAACAAATCTATAAAACTTTTGAATATCGCAGAATAACACCTAGGCCTCTTTGCATCCGAGCTTGGAATCAGTACCACCTCGATTTTCGACAATCGAGCCATGAGTTCACAACCAGACCAGCGTGGGAAACATGAAAAGATGAGTTCCTAGTTTATCCATTATTTCATGAAATGACTTTATTAACTGTGCTCTAATGACACCTGCCACATGATGTAACATAGTTGTTGCCCGAAAATGAAATATTTAGTAGCGTGAGCAACACTACATTCATAATTAATTTTTGACCTTGGTTGTGGTAGGGTTGTTAGAACCTAAACCTCAACTTTTGGTCTGGGGTGCGTTTTCGTATAACAGAGGGATTACTCTCGTGGTGATCCCACACACCCTGTCTGAGAAACTGTACCTCAGTCTGGTGGTTCGACCTGTTGTGCTGCCATTCATGAACAGCATTCCAGGGGGTGACTTCCAACAGGATAACGCTCTCCCACACACCGCTGTTGTAACCCAACATATTCCACAGAGTGTTGACGTGTTGCCTTGGCCTGCTCGATCACCAGTTCTGTCTCCAATCGAGCACGTATGGGACCTCATCGGACGACAAATCCATCGTCGTCCACAGCCGGCATTAACCACCGCTGTATTGACCGGCCAACTTCAGCAGACATGGAAATCCTACCGACAAACTGACATCCGACATCTGTATGACTCAATGGAAGCACGTTTGAGTGCTTGCATTCAACATGCTGGTGGTTACACAGGCTATTAATGTATCAGCATTTCACATTTTCAGTGGCATATCTCGGCCTTAAACTGTAATCATGTAATGTTAATCGCTTCAATATATTACCTACACAACCATATTCCTGAAATTTCATTACATTACATCAATTATTTTTTGGTTATGTAACTTTTCGTTTTGCGCCTACTTCTGCCGGTGGCCACTCTTGCTGCAAACTGGAAACACTCATACTTGGAGGCTTTCAGCAGCCACATAGGGAGTACGATGATGAACGTCCTCGCCTCGCTCAAGATGGAAACCTTGCGAGTCGCCTGGCACACAATGTGATATGTGCAGAATCCTGTGGGCCCTACAGGCACTATGAGCATAGGCAGATAATGAAAACGCTGAGAGGAGGAAAAATTCGAGGAGTCAGTGAGTTTAGCTGATTGGAGAGATAGTCGGTGGGACATACAGCAGGGAATGGACATCGGGGCTTTTCCATTCACCATGCATTTAGTCTCTTGAGTTTCAATAAGATCTTGACTCCCATCCTAATGTCCGTAGCCAGTTTGTGATTTCATCTTTTCTTGTTCTATGTTAAATAGACGAATCCTTACGGTACACTGCTTGAAAATGAAGTACTGGACTGAGCACATCTCTCACATCCGATTTTCGACAGTGCGAAAACGCACCTTCGGCTAAGAAATCCACAGCGACCTGTCAACGTGGTGACCGGTCCGGGCCCTCACTGCACAGCAACAGGATACCGAGGAGAGCTGCCGATTCGCATGGCACAGCTGAAGGATGACACGCCGGGCCGACTCAATGGTTGCCGCCGACATCGCCATATGACAAATGACTACGAAGAATGGTGAGATGATTCATCTCCCCCTCCTCCCCCTTAATAAGTGAGACGTGTCCAATCCCAGACTACATTTACAAAATTTATTTTTTTAATAACCCTTTCAGTCTGCCCCATCCTTACATCAGTCTCTTAATCTCATGTTCGAGTTCACTGAGTTATTGAGGTCACTTGATTTTCGACTCCCAGGATGGGAAGACCTTTGATAACTTGCATAGTATGTCATATAACAGAATTTTGAGGGATTCACTATAGTTTTGGCGCCCAGAGTGGGACAATTTTGCCGGCCGGAGTGGCCGAGCGGTTAAAGGCGCTACAGTCTGGAACCGCACGACCGGTGCGGTCGCAGGTTCAACTCCTGCCTCGGGCATGGATGTGTGTGATGTCCTTAGGTTAGTTAGGTTTAAGTAGTTCTAAGTTCTAGGGGACTTATGACCGCAGCAGTTGAGTCCCATAGTGATCAGAGCCATTTGAACCATTTTTGGGACAGTTTAATTATTAACCTGTACATCATTTTATGTTTATTTATCAAAAGAAATCTCGACTTAGTATAATCGCAATAGTTTTTTTAGAACAGTTTACCTATACGTGTAAAATATGACCCGAGATAATAATGTTAATAAATAACTGCGTATGAGTTACACACTAATTGCGAACTGATCACCGGAATTTTAAAGCGGGACAGAGATCTGTTAATATCTTGAATTTCGTCAGTCAAATAGCAGACCACAATGATGTAGCCACCGTGAGGACCATCGCAGTACAAGAACGTTGCACATTTGCACCACAGGTATCGGATTAAGTACCGAACAGAGTCCGTTGGGAGATGCACTACTCCGATCTGAAATATATTTGTAACAAGCTGCAGAGTAAACGATAAGTATGTAAGAGTCCTATTGGCAACATTCGAGGGAACTGTGGTATTGTTAGAAGTAAATTGTCACAAATAAAACGCGAGATACAGAAGACAACACCGTGTGCTTAAGTGCAGAGGCTACTGATTTCAGTCTAAAACTGGATCGAAAGCGAAGATTAAACGGAATAATATTACGAGAAGATTAACAGGGCTGTTTTTTGAAGAATTTCTGAGTGTTAAAAATGTATGAAAGGCTAGTGGTGCACCGATCAGGGGCGGTTAAAGGTGGCACCGTACCTGTAGCACTGATGAACTGCGATGCTCCTGTTTTACAATATGTGCTTCCTTTCCAAATTTCATTTGTTTTACTTTTATCCGAAATGTGAAGGTAATGTGTCATATAAGTTTAGTGTATAATTTTTTGACGCTATTACAATTGATTTGTGACCCATTATCTGGCAACTTAATCAACATTACTGCTGTCAGTAAAGGAACCCGTCAAAGTTCTTGTTGGCTTCAGTCACAATGCAAGGAACATTTACTGTTCGTGTGTAAGGTGACCCTCCATCACAAAAATTGTCTGCTACATATGTAGGCCACAATTTCACTGAAATTCACCTAGAGACACGAGGTGTCCTAACCATTTTCTTCACTAATTGAAAAGTGTAAGGCAACCACGTACTTAGATTTTTTTTGCCCCCTCTAGAATTACCGCAAGGCAGAGTAGAGTGTTACACACAGTTGCAACTGATGATTTGGAGAAAGTGTCTCGAAACTGATTATAAATAAATACTCATGTTAAAATGTGCAGTGTATCCTTTTATGAAGTTGACAAAAAAATCAAATGGTTCTGAGCACTATGGGACTTAACATCTGAGGTCATCAGTACCCTAGATCTTAGAACTACTTAAACCAAACTAACCTAAGGACATCACACACATCCATGCCCGAGGCAGGATTCGAACCTGCGACCACAGCAGCCGCGTGGTTCCGGACTGCAGCGCCTGGAACCGCTCTGCCACCGCGACCGGCTGAAGTTAACAAAGTCTTGATCTTCTGATAGAGCAAAAATTTGGGATGCACTCCATAGTTCAGTGTAATAAAGTGAAACATATCACGACAAACCGCTAGACAAAGATTTATGTAGGTTATGCTATGTGGTGGAAACTGGAAACCTATTACTTTAACATTCGGCAGGAAAAACTCTGGCGAATATGGATGGGTTGAATATTAAATTAACCGCAGCTCGTGGTCGTGCGGTAGCGTTCTCGCTTCCTGCGACTGGGTTCCCGGGTTCGATTCCCGGCGGGGTCAGGGATTTTCTCTGCTTCGTGATGACTTGGTGTTGTGTGATGTCCTTAGGTTAGTTAGGTTCAAGTAATTCTAAGTTCTATGGGACTGATGACCAGAGATGTTAAGTCCCTTAGTGCTCGGAGCCATTTGAACCATTTTGAATTTTAAATTGTGTATGTATCTTTTCACTATTTCGCTTGTACTAGCCCCACATCCGCGCAGGGTCGGCATTGTTATTTATGGTTAGCTTAACCGGTGACCAGATACCATTCGTAAATAGGTCTGACATATTATCCATAAATACGAAACGAGATCCACTTGTCTGCAACTACACTGTTCACGACAAATGGCTGGAAACAGCATCTATCGCAAAATGCTAACTACCAAAGGGACCTTAAATGAAATTAGCGTAACAACATGGAGTACGAGAGACAGATGACAGACTGAGATTCATATTAAGAATCATGAAGAAATGTAACTCATCAACGAAGGAAGTGGCTTACAATACAGTTGTTTGGCTGATTTTGAGTATTGTTCATCAGTGTGGTATCCTTACCAAGGAGCACTGCTAGAAGGAATCGAGAACATCCAACCAAGAGCGGCGCGTTTCGCCACGGGTTCGTTTACTCGGCGGGAGAGCGTTTTAGAGGGGCAGAAACTCCAGTGACAGTACAAAAGTTGTGCATCACAAAGAAGATAGCTATTGAAATTTCTAGTGAGCGCTTTCCGGAAAGTAACTTATTACTTCCTCCCACATACATCTAATAAGCCGGCCGGAGTGGCCGTGCGCTTCTAGGCGCTACAGTCTGGAGCCGAGCGACCGCTGCGGTCGCAGGTTCGAATCCTGCCTCGGGCATGGATGTGTGTGATGGCCTTAGGTTAGTTAGGTTTAAGTAGTTCTTAGTTCTAGGGGTCTGATGACCTCAGAAGTTAAGTCCCATAGTAATCAGAGCCATTTGAACCATCTGAACCATCTAATAAGCTAAATGAGAAAATTCGAGAAGTTAGAGAGGAAACAGAGGCCTACCCACAATCATGCTTTCCTCGTGCCATTCGCGAGTGGATCAGGGAAGGGGGCGTCAGTTAGTGGTACCAAAACCAGCCTACTTCCCGCCACATGCTTTTGGGTGGCTTGCAGAGTATTACCTAGATGTAGATGCAGAGAAAAATTCTGTAAAAGCATGATGTTCGAATTCAAAACTAGTTAAAAGATCACAAACCACAGTTAAAAAAGACCAAATCAACTATATTATCATTGTTGTTAACTCAGTCGGATGTCTGATTGACCGACTCTTCCCTCGAACGGCGTACCTCGTTTGGTGTGAGTTTATCAACAGAAGATTGTTAGGTTTCTTTTAACAATGTAAAGAAAAGAACTGTTGAACATTTTGTTGCAAGTTAGTAGTAATGAACAATGAAATCTTGTAAGTAAAATTCCTGTGACAATTTAACAATGCAGTTCATTAAAAAAGCGTATACGTCTAACATATTCTACGAACGTTGAAAATATATAAGAAGTTTCTTTAATAGCGTATAATTTTTCGAAGTTTTAAAAACAGTAAACCACGAATGTGCATAAACAGTACTAATTCTTTCATTGAAAATTCAAGCGGGTGATTCTCCTCCATAAGACAAGGCGGAGTGGCAGTGGGAGGGAAGCGTGTCCTGCGCTATGCGTATTATACATGCAAAACCCCTCTGATATCAATGGGTAATGATTAAAATAACATCAGAGCTGCAGTTGTAGCAGTAGTCTTTTTCCAGAACTTGTAAGAGCCAGTGTGTTATTATATAAATTACAGCTTGTGATGTCCCTTGTGTACGGTTGAACTAATCCAGTATTCGCGCAGTTACTGACTATTACGGCGCCAACTTCACAAAAGTTTGTGTGTACCCCTCGTGTTTACTGTACAACGCGGTTGCCTACACTGAAGGGGCGCTAAACGACTTCATTACGAAACACTGAAGAGGCGAGGCAACAGCTGGGCGTAGCCGTTTGCCGAACGCTCCCGCAGGTTAGCTATTGAATTAACTTAAGAGATGTGGCGTTATGACCCCGGCAATGGCGACGCGTATAATAACGCTATCAGCTCTCGCTTGAGCTCCATTCAGGATTTGCATAAACCCATTCCGTACCACTTTGGCGCTCACGCACCGCAAAAATTCAGGGTTCACTCATTCACATCCCCCACCGCCGCCCCGGGGCGTGTGTGGCAGAGTGTATTTGGGCGAGAGAGGGAGCTGAGTGTGTGTGTTAGGAGGGAGCAACGGAGGTGGGGGGGAGTAGAGGGTGGAAGAGAGAGACACAGAGGGAAGAGGGAGAGTGGGCTCGGGAAAGGAAGCCGAGCGAAGTGGGGCCTGCGACGACAGATTTTCCGTGCAGCGATATTCAAATTCCTTTAACGCCTGCGTTAGCGGAGGCATATTCCAGAGACGAAGACCGCCTACTCGGGGACAATGGACACCCGCAGGCAGTCGCCAGAAGCGCCGCAGCCGAGGCTCGGAAGAACTGCCGCACGACGCCAGAGATCGATCTTGCAATTTCGCAAGAACAAAGGGGTCGTTATCTCTGCTAGCAACGCAGATTAAATTCCGGAGGCTCCACTCGCATTTTGTTCCTCTGCTTAACAAACATGACCCGAAAGAAAAGTTGCAGTTGGTTCGTAAAATTCTATGTACAACGTCTCGGAAACATAGTCTTTTATGATAATAAAATTTTCTGCAATTAAATTTTAACATCACTGCGTACATTATAAATAAGAAATTACGCAGACGCACTTCACTGCGTGTAGCGCCCTTTAATATCCTCTCGTTTTGATGACATAGCTGGAACGACGTCTCATGGACTCTACGAGACACCGTTGGTTGCTACTCTGGTCTGAAATCAGTAACTCACTCGAAAACCTGTGGAGCTTACTCCTGGAGATATTCAAGCTACACACATACGCCTCGATGGTGTACATCTTCTTCACTTTTCTTCTGATTTGTTTGACCTGTCCACCTGGGTCTTTCAGGTTAACAACCAAAACCGAATGCTCTCCAATATGGATATTTTCCAGCCTAATTTTTCCTCAGAAATTGTGACACTCTAATATTACCTCTAGTACGATAGAAGTTATTCCCTATTCCTTCTTCTATTCAGTGGTTTCTACATATACTATCCTTAGCAATGAGGGCTGCCACTATAGATGTTTTCGAGCTACCATGCTTTTACCTGTCAATGTGATCTTTTACGTCTTATGTTACAACTTCTGTCTGAACACTGTAGAATCAATGGGTACGAACTACATTGGAGCCTGTATACTTCTGATTTACTATATCGAGCACTGAGAGGATTTATGTAGAGTGTATCATAATTAACGGTGTACATACACACAGGTGAAGGTGCACAATACTAAAAGCAAGAGGGTCTCAGTAAACGTGGGTTCTAGAAAGCATACCTTAAGAGCTATGGCCACCGATTCATCTTCCATACTGTGAAACAAATCTTTTCTACGGCAGGCATTCTGCTTTCCATCTTTCATACTTAGTAGTATGGACCAATACTCCTCTCAAAGTATGGAAAGGAAAGAGTTGGCAGTTGAAGAATTTTTTTTTTTTTCTTTTTTGCAATATCGAATATGGAGTGCTCACAGCTCTTAGGTATGCATTCTAGGGCCTATGTTCACTGAGACTTTTTGCGTGTAGTATCGTATATATTCAACTGTGTGTGTGCCGTAATGACATATCCTGTATCACAGAATACTTTTGAAGCGCTTTAATGTAAGCACACAATCTGAAGTTCGTATTCCTCTTTTTAGATAATTTTGCTACTTGGTGTTGTTGAGGCCCTATATATCGGATCACATTATGTTTAGGTTTGGCTTCTTTGGCAGAATGAGTTTTAATGTTATGAAGACTGAATATAACCTTTCTGTGAATTTGCGGTTTTTGTTACTATTCTCCTTGGATTTTGTCAATTGTTGCAGGATAATAGATGTTACTATAGGTGGCTTCTTTAACCAAACTGATTTTATTCTGTTGATCATTGGGTTAACATAAATTTTTGGCGTACTGCACAGTATGGCTCAGTAATGAGGTATTTTATGTTGGCTAGGATGGCATGATTGGAATGCTAACATCTGTGATGGTAGACTTTCCATAAAAAATAAACTGACGTTTACATTTTATTCAGCATATCTCAACAGCTAGATAATTTATTATTCACTTCATGCTCAAAGGCGAATTTAATCCTTTTTAATGAAATTATTAGGTCTGTTGCCAACACATCAGTCTTGCTCTTTGTTCCATTAAAAATCGTGCTTCTGTCTTAAAAATGCCTTCTGCAGTTGATAATTATCTTTATAATATGTTGATTAATGGGGCTATATTTCGATTGTGAGTAGCTGATACAAATGTAAGTCAAAGACAAAGCAAGACTACTTCACAATTGTCAGCCGATCATGTTATTAGTAGAGCTTGTTGCTGAAGCTAAAGTAGATATCATCTACAGTAAGTGTGACTATATCTTTTTCATAGGTTAATGCAATACTTGTTTTCCTATATCCAAGCAGATTTTTTCTTATGTTAATCACCTCTTTTACAGCGATATTTGTGTAAAATTGAACTACTGATGGAAATTTAGAAATTTTTTCGATATTTTGTGATAAGTTCCTATGTGGCGAAACTGCTGAGGTCATCGGTCACTAGGCTTACACACCACATAATCTAACTTGATCTAACTTGATCTAACTTACGCTGAGGACAACACACACACACCCATGTCCGAAGGACGACTCGAACCACCGACAGGGGGAACCGCGCGAACCGTGACAAGGCGCCCAAGACCACGTGGCTGGGAAATTAGGCAGTGCGGTCTAATGTAGATGTTTTAATGAAATCTGTGAGTTCGTGTATGTTGTGTATGATACAACTATCTTCTGTAGTATAATGGTTTGCAAGGAAGTATCTTACTTATAAGTATGTTTATTTACCGATAAATGAGTATATAAGGCAGTTTCTTTAGAAATTTTTAGCTGTGCATGCGCTCTTGGCAGTGAGAGCTTCATCGTTATGCAGTTAGGTACTTCATATTTGGCGTATTAAAATCTTGAGGAGTTTAATTTGAATTTTTGTTGCTGATACTGACTATGTGGCTGACTGCTGCTGTCGTAGCAGTGAAGGAAGATAGACAGTCAAATATACGTTACTGGGTGTCACATGTCACGGTTTGACCTCCAAGAGGACAATTATTTCCATGGAGGGGTGAAAGAATCGTCCTTCTAGTGGTCAGGATGGCAAATTTTCTCTTAGCTGGAAACCGCGGATTCAGATGGTTTGACAATGTCTACGAGAGTCTGTCGGATGTGAAGATTGCTGCGGCAAGACAGATAGTGTGCACATAAATTCTTTATTTCTCCAACAAGCTACAGTAGTTACGAATGCGCCCTATTGTTCATTGGTGCTGCCCGTCATCGGCACATGGAGTAGACCTCGTGGTCTACTATGATGCACCACTACCCTGCAAAGCGTTGCCTGGATGTCAGCATGAAGGCTCAACATTGCTGACGTTGCAGAAGCTGAGTCGGTAGCTGGTAGCCAGACAGCCACTTCATCCGTCTGGCTGTGGGTTGCATAGCCTATAGAGGTGGCTGGCAGCAAAGACGTAGGATAAAATGGTGTCCCAAACCGGGGATCTTGGTGTACAAATGGCGCGCTGATGGCGGTGACGTCTGTCCAGTTGATGGTGGGGTAGTCCAGTAGCATGGCGGTCGCTTGTCACTATAAGCAGTTCGATACTCTGCGTGTTTGCACCAGCAGTCCATATAAATAACGCCTTGGTGGCTTCCTTTGACTGTCTGGCAGTGAAGTAATTCAATGGTGCTTCGAACACTGACGCGTCGACGGCTAGTTATGAAAACGTTGCCGTCGGCTGATGTAATGTGTGACGTGTTTTGCATGTCGGCTGTGTCTTCAGCTGAAAATTTTTGGGATGTTGATCAGAATACTGTGTCCCTAATATCTTTCATACAGTGGCAGTGCCACTAAACTATGTACTATTAATTTTTGTATCGAAACAAGTACTGTATCATTTGAGAGATACAGAGGTTATCGAGCGTGCCAGGACTTAATATAGTTGACTGCTACTAGCGCCACGTCATCATAAGGCGCCTGTGCATAGAATTGTAATTTTTGCACCATAATCTAAGAGTGAAGCTAAGAACTGAAATACCTTTCCCTAACTTTTTCAGTATATTCTTCGGTTTATTTATGTTAAAATTGTTAAATCTCAGAATGATCAGATGACTGAGCTTTGCTAAGTATGTTACTTGAAGAAAAAAATAAGTTACGCAAACCAATGAAGATAGAAAACTAAAAAGTGTTAAGAATGCGCTAGTGTAAGTTACAATGAAAAATTATTAGTATCAACTTTATTGGAGCATTATTTTGCGCAGAAAGATTGAAACGTCCCCTTTAAACAATTATACATGACTGTGCTTAAACTGACACACAATATTTTGTTAGCGCAACGCAATCTGACTATCAAAATTCCCTACAAAAGAATGGCCCTGACTAACATTAAACTATACCTTTCACAAATCACTTACCTCATAAAAATCTTCGCTGCTCAAGCTACTGCAATACAGCGAGCGCCACTACTGCCAGCTAAATAAAAGATTCAAACTATGGAAGGCACTAACTACTGATAGGGATAGTTAGCAAATGAAAGATATTAATAGAGAACAAACAATGTATTTACCTTGATATCATCATTAATAAATATAGCAGTTCATGACAAATTTCAAAACTCCGCCATCTCTCTCCCCACATCCACCACTGCTGGCGGCTCACCTCCAACTGCGCAACGCTATGCGCTGTTCACATCCAGCTGCCGCTGCCCAACACTACAATGGCAGACAACAATGCAAACTAGCCACAGACTGCACACAGCACAGCCAGTGATTTTCATATTGAGCGCTACGTAACGTTGCCAATAAGAAAACATAAACAGCCTACTTACATAGAGAAAACATAAACAGCCTACTTACATAGCCCCCATGCTCCCCACAAAAAATTTTACAAATTTTTTTGGGCAGTGGCCAATAATGATTTGATAAAATTTTTCATAATTACAATAACAAAGAAATCAAATGCACACACTTATTGATATTATGTTGGTCAAAAGCTCAAATTTTCTCACAGTCTATAAAGACAGTCCTGATCATTCATCACAGTGAAACTGCCGTTTCTTTTATCAAAGTCTGAGCAGTAAAAGACAATGCACACGGAAGTAGTGGATTTCCATGCCGTCTTGAAGAAGTAGTGTTGTCCTTCCAACGGAAAGACAGTGCTGACTCTTGACATGCATACAGGTAATGGGCCACAACAGAGCAAACCCACAGCAGTCAGTCGAAATTTTGAAGAGTATTGGTAGGTAGGTCATCACAGAGCAGACCCACTGTAGTCCTGATAGAGATTACGGTATTGGTGGGCCACCAGAGGCGCAGACCCACTGTAGTCCATGTAGAGATGGCCAGCAGCCATCTGTTGCGATCTGTTGCGACTGTGCAGGTGCACAATCACCATCGAAGAGTCTTGCGAATAATATAGCAAGTCCATAACCACCACTTGTGCATTCACAAAGTTTTTGGAATTGTCCTTAGAACCAGCAATGCTGTTATCCAGTCCCTTGCTGAATTAGTAACACACGTGCAAACACTAACAGTCCCAACTTCTCACATATTGTCCATATACTATGACCAACAGAAATGTGTGCAGTGAAATGTAACTAACAAGTTAATAATATCATGAACTGGTGACAATTGCAATTTTATAACATAAGAATACAATTACAAAGGTACAAAATACATCATTAAAGAACATAGCAATATAGACAACAATTGTAGTAACACAGGCTTTACAAAAGAATAGAAATAAACATATACATGAGTGTTACAGGAATTGTGAGATAAGTAGATACATAAAAGATCAGAATAACTTTTGGAACATCAACTTTACACATGAGCATTAAAACAGAATAAATAGTGTCTAAGCATATTTACAAGGTAAATAACATATTATTAATGCCAATTATATTTGAGGATAACAGTATTCCTCATCATAGTGAATGTAGCTTAGTATTAGAAGAAGAAAAAATCCTATGAAACTACACAGAGACAGGAAGAAAACAAATACACAAGGGTACACAAACATATAGTGGGATAATACCAATAGGAAAGGACAGGTTTCGTTTTCAGTGTAACATTTGGTACTGCAGTCCAACCCAAAACTTCATATATCTTTCCTCTTATTTCATCCTTTGTTTCCACCAAAAATTCTATCTAAGCATGCTTTCTGTATTTATATGTTCACACATTTCGTACCTCAACATTTATTTCCAAGAAAACCCTACCTAAACCTGTTTTCTGTACTTTTTTTCGTATAACTTCTCAATGCATTTCTTCCAATTCATCGCAACTCATTCTCTTAGAGGCTACCCCCTCTTAAGCTAACTTAAATCTACTGAGCTCAGATATATATACCAAGGGACGAGGCAATGCAGCATCACATAAAACAATTAATATAAACAGCAATGAAAAAAACGCAGATTTGCAAAGCAAGCAGCATTAAGAGATTAGCAAAGCAATTGTAATATTACAACTAATCTAAGGCAATGTGCAGCAAACAATAAAAATAAATCATTACTAAAACTGGCTTAACAGAATAATACAAAGTCAAATTCAATAACACTATGCCTGGCAAACAGCAGCAACTTATACCTAAACATGACATAGCTCAAGCAGAAAAAATATTACACTAAAATGGCCATGTCTAATACCTATGTCACATCTTAACACTAGAGTGATGCATCACGTGAACTTACACTAGCAGATAGGTTACCAAATCGTAAAGAAATTATTTATGCAATTTCTGTGAAAGGAAATGTATATTTATGTGCCCTCGTTTTCTTGGAAGTAGATCATAAATTTCTTATTGACTGGATCTGTAGGCATAAAATAACTATATTAGTACATACATTAAATTTTATTTTAACCAATGCTCCAGTGCAGCTAGAAACTTAATATTAAACAAAATGTGTAAATAAATACATAAAGCAAGCCATATGGCATTTTTCTCAACTAGCAAGACAATAGCCGTGAAATGTTTCTCATCGTTTTATTAGGCATTTCAGTAAATATCATAAATTACGTCCTCCACAGTATGCTTTCAACAAGGAAATGTCAATAGCGAGGACAATGGCCTCCCCTTTCTTTTTTTCTACCTGTGCCGCAGAAAGGCTAATGGCTTTTTTTTTCGGGCTGCTGTCGCCCAGGTGGGTGCCCGCGACGCATTACGTGCAGGTGGTCACTTAACTTTCTTACGGAAATATTTACGACTGCAGTTTCCGCTACCGTGACAGTCTCACGTAAAAATATTTCACAGGTCAAGAATTAGCGTTGCAAATCTGTAGAAAGAAAATCCTATAAATATAAGTGTCCAAATAAAATATTCGTCAGCATTGTGATACAGTCACGCATTTACGCACATTTCATAACTCTTAAAGTACGATTCTTGGTTTCCAACAACCTTTTCCACAAATCAGAGTCCCTAAACACTACTCATTATTCCTTACCTCATTATACATATACATATTCGTCGACACTTCTTCAATATTTCATCATGGGAAATACGTAGCATAATAAACATTCCTCAACAACATAATACACATCGTCGTCGTAATAATATCATAACACCTCAGTCAAATCTCAAAAACGTCGTAGCTTTCTGCAATAATTTCAAACCCTAAAAAAATATTCTTTGCTCATTTCAATAATGTCATCTACCTCAAACGTACTTTAAAATCATGCTCCCTTACCAAATATATCATTCAAAGCTCTCATAGAATCACAATGGTTCCAAAAAAATATGAGCATTTCACAAAGTACAGACAAAATACAATTTCATAAGTGTGAAGTTATCCAACTGTGTAATTACGTAAACATCTGTCACTGATGTAATAAAAAAAGTTTAGATAGCTGTGTAATTTGTGTGTTAGAGAAATATGGTACCGATGTGTAAAGTTGTATAAGCAAATACCGTATTAGCTAGGGTTCCTTGTGGTTGCCACACACATGGTACACAAAGTAAGCGTGTACCCCCCTGAGGATTAATGTAATTATACCCTCAGGTGTTACAGATTACAGCAATGGAATGAAATGCATCACGGAAAACTTTCTTTGTAATTCAAAAATCTTTAAAAATAAATGTTTCAAGTACAAAATTAATCACTCAAATGCGTGTCCTGTAGCGCTAAATGTGCGTCTTGTTGTAAGATAATCTCTGTGGAAGTGTCGTAGTTATTGTCCTCCGAAAGCTAAGTTCTGCAGAAGTCAATGTGCTTACCTCATGATAAACAAAAGTGAAATGCTTTGCGTAGAGATATCTTAGTTATTACGCTTATTGTTGTGATGATGAAAGTACTGTGCTGTAACGTATTGTTGTGCTATGGAAAAGGCTGTCTCCTTGTAGCTATACCACAAAAGTTACTAATAAAACATGTTTTGCTTTCCAGAAGAATTCAGAAAAACTGTGCAGATATAAAACAGATACACCGCAAAAGCAACAATGTAAATTATGTCAGACATTAGTAGTGCCATAATATAACCGTGTAGCTGTCAAAGAAACCAAATACTAAGTCATCTTTAATCTCAGAGAAAGTACTTTAAATCACAAATGTATTTTCAAGTAAACCAAAATGTTGCATTAAAATCTCAATAACAGTACTGGTAAATGTTCTAATCGTGCAACTAACATGCAAGGATGTACACACACAATTACACTGTGTCATCTGTTCGCAATTACAATGCATTCGTAATTTCTGTCTAAATAAGTTCTCTTGGTTCTTGACTGGATATTTAACTTCAAACATTGTTGCATGGTAACAGTTTCTGAAGCATACTAGTAACGTGAAGTGAAACGTTTTATGGCAAAGACAAAGTTAAAAAGCAGATTATCTTTCAATAAACGGTTTTACATGTGAAATGTGGTGTAAACCTTTACTCTTCCTAGTACACAGAGTTTCAACTTCAACACAATTATCATGCGGTATACGTCGTTAAACAATACTGGAATTTTTCTTAAGGTTAGCGTCTATCTCATTTTTCTCTGAGCCAGCCAGCGCAAGCGGATGCCTGCGGTGCGAGTCATTGTCTGTTCCTTTGTTGGCGCGCGTCGTTATTGGGATTAGGAGACCTAGCTTCTACAAATTCACGTTGTCGAAAGTGCCCTGCTCTGTTTGAATCCCGCCAGTTCTGATGAAGTTCAGGTCTGTCGTTATGATTATCTCGTCTGTCGTCATGTCGGTAGATTTCATAATTTCTTTCTTGTCGGTCATGTGGTGGAGAATTTCTTCCTGAATCGTAACTGCGCGCTGAACTGTTGCGTCTGAAAGTATTCTGTCTCCCTTGATAAAAATAGTTCTGGTTACCATATTGTCTGTTTCTATGATTGTCTCTGTCATATTCACTACTATGGAAATGCGATCTTTCTCTGTAACTATTATTACTCTGCCAGTGGTTGTCATATGGGTGGTGTCTGTTTGGGTCACGATTTACGTTGTAAGAATAGCCTTATTGTGTCCAGTTATTGTTTCTGTCGTCATGGAATTGTGACGTATGTGACCTGTAGTGATTATTTTCCTGTTTTCGCATCCGGCGACTGTCTGTGTCAGTTTCTAATTCTTGTAAGAGTCCTTGATAAGCTTCAATGTCGTCTTTACAACGTCCTGCCAAAATAATATGCCGTAAATGTTCAGGCAGTTTGATTAAGCAAATGCGGATGAGTTCTGAGGGGCTGTATGGGTTTGAAAGATACTGATTCTTATGCAACATGTCTTCAAAATATTTCATAAGACTGGAAAATTCAGATTGTTCGAAACGTTTCATCATTATGATGCTATGTTTTACTCGGTCTTGTGTGGCTTGAGACCAATATGCTGAGAGGAAGGCATGGTAAAACTCTCCTTCACTGTGGCAATCGTGAATTACCGATCGCATTCTTACAGCTGGTTCATTCTCCAAGTAGCCATACATAAATTCTAATCTGTGTTCTAACGACCAGTTGGGAGGAAAACAATGCGAGAATTGATGGAGCCATGCTTGTGGATGAATGTCGTTGCCAGAATTCTTAAATGTTTTGAATTTATGTGTAGTAATGAACAGCTTATAGTCAAAATCATCATGTCGGCGAGTCGCATATCGGTCATTGTTAGGTCGTGTCGGCCGTTCCATATCAAAATTCGGTGCACATTGCCAATTTCTTTCATAACTTCCGAAATGCCCTGTGTTATTATTTTGTGGCTGTTCCGTATTTCTGTGTCCCTCTTCCGGTATTGGGGCGCGAGTATCCTCTGAAATACGTAATTCTTGTATTACCTGTGTCAGCTGATCTTGTACTTCCCGGATTTCTCTTTTGTACTGTGTATTGATTTGATTTTGATTCTGTTTGAATTTTCTAATTTGTTCATACTCTTCTGTGTCAGTGAAGGATACAGGTCTTGTGTCATTCAGATCATCATCTACCTTTGTAGATAAGTTAGTGACCTAATCCGAAAGTTCGGCTACTTTCTCCGATAGTGAACACATTTCCTCAGTGTGTTTTTCTGAACCAAGTTTCAGAGTGTCCATTTGTGTTGAAATCGAATCTACTGTGTCCTTTAAGTTTTCCTGAGTTATTGCAAGTTGCGTAACCGAATCGGTAGATGCAACTGAGTCAATTTTAGCCCACAAGGTCTCATGATTTTCATGAACAATGGCTTGCAGTTCTTTTATGGCTGCTTCGTGATTCTGTAATGCATTTTCATGCCGCGAAAAAATAGGTTGAAAAAGTTCACAAATTTGTGTTTTTACGTCATTACAGATTTTTTGACATTTCGATTCAATGTTATGTAGCTCAGTAGTTAAATCTTCACGTGTTTGTTCAAGTGTGGTGTCTAACTTTTTAAGATTTTGTTCCACTGTATCTAACTTTCGAAGATTTTGTTCCATTGTGTCTAACTTTTGAAGCTTTTGCTGTGTTTGTCCCATTTGCTGTATTAATTGTAATAACAATGCACTGGTGTCTGGAACATGTTCCTCAGTGCTTTTCGGCAGCGAATTTGCACCGGAAACATTCACATTTTGACAAGCAGAAAATGTGTCTTGACTTATTTGAGAAAACGGTGAGGATCCAAAACCTGAATCTACAGTATTTGCGAGATTGTTTCCTGTCATTTCGGATTCCTGAGGCGAGCTGTTGCCGACCGATCGATCGATAATGCTTCCCTGTTCTCTAATTGTTTCACTGTCTACACCATTGTTTGCCGCCCGCTCCATTTCCCTATGCACAATTACCAAATTACTACTTTGAACATTAGTTAATTCATTACTCTGCGGCGCTAAAACACTGCTTTCTTCTTCACTGTCATTTCTCAATTTACTTTGGAGCCTAGTATTACGTTTTTCACACGCCATTATTGTCACAATATTTCACGATAACACAGAAAAGCACAATTTGAAGAGCAAAAATAAGAGAACACATTAACATAACACTGAAAATAATATCTAGTTAATTGCAGCTGCGAAATACTTGGTGAAAATCTACATGCATGCCACAACTGTTTTACTGTACAACAATGAAAGACTGCAACTACAAAGGAGATTTTCTCTACAATTACGCGCTAGCAATAAACAAAAGCTACACTAATTACACAAACTACAAGAAAAAGAAAATCAGAAGATTCCAGTGAGGTATCCTCGGCTAAGGGTCGACATATGAAACGTCCCCTTCGAACAATTATACATGACTGTGCTTAAACTGACACACAATATTTTGTTAGCGCAACGCAATCTGACTTTCAAAATTCCCTACAAAAGAATGGCCCTGACTAACATTAAACTATACGTTTCACAAATCACTTACCTCATAAAAATCTTCGCTGCTCAAGCTACTGCAATACAGCGAGCGCCACTACTGCCAGCTAAATAAAAGATTCAAACTATGGAAGGCACTAACTACTGATAGGGATAGTTAGCAAATGAAAGATATTAATAGAGAACAAACAATGTATTTACCTTGATATCATCATTAATAAATATAGCAGTTCATGACAAATTTCAAAACTCCGCCATCTCTCTCCCCACATCCACCACTGCTGGCGGCTCACCTCCAACTGCGCAACGCTATGCGCTGTTCACATCCAGCTGCCGCTGCCCAACACTACAATGGCAGACAACAATGCAAACTAGCCACAGACTGCACACAGCACAGCCAGTGATTTTCATATTGAGCGCTACGTAACGTTGCCAATAAGAAAACATAAACAGCCTACTTACAAGATGAAAATTATTATGTAGCCTCAGTTTCATATAAAAACATTAACTATGTGCCCAGAATGAGATTTTCACTCTGCAGCGGAGTGTGCGCTGATTCGAAACTTCCTGGCAGATTAAAGCTGTGTGCCCAACCGAGGCTCGAACTCGGGACCTTTGCTTTCGCGGGCAAGTGCTTTACCATCTGAGCTACCGAAGCACGACTCACGCCCGGTACTCACAGCTTTACTTCTGCCGGTATCACGTCTCCTACCTTCCAAAGGTCCCGAGTTCGAGTCTCGGTCGGGCACACAGCTTTAATCTGCCAGGAAGTTTCATTAACTATGTGACTTCATTTATTTATCAATTGAGTTACTGAAAACTAGATTTGTAATGAAATTGTTCTTATTCATATTAGATTAAGTATCGTTTGTATTTATGACACAAAGCTCTAATCGCAGCACTCGATTACATTAAGAAGACAACACATCTGTACCAAGTTTCAAGACTTTAGTGTAAATAACAATCAATACAAGGGCTCTTCTAGAAGTAGTTCACAGAACCTGTTCTATCGTCGATTTCGTTCTAAAAACTCTGGCTACCAAAATTTAAATGCAGTCGAGCTAAAACTTTTTCAGTAAGAAAAGCCAATTTCATTTATACAAAAATTATGAATATTCTAAATTATTAGGCAACAGGGATATTTAGTAACACGCGTCCGAGAGAACTGCCATTTAAATGCTGCTACCCTTTGCCTACAGCAGTAGACAGAATGGTATCCGTCGGCTTTAAGCTGCGCCCATACATAAGAACGGCCAGAAAGGCAGGCAGGAGAGACATGTCGCACCGAGCCATCGCTGTGTCTGCGTCTGTCAAATGCCGGCATACGCTCCGCATTGGTTGACGTGACAGCTAGGCCGCGTTTTCGGTGAAAGTAGAAAGTGAACTCGCGAAGACTGTACACCGTCCTGGATGGCTTTGATTTCAAGGAAGTAACTGTCTGCGTGCCACCCATAATGCTGACAAAACCGTGTGACAAGTAGCAATTAACTTTGGCAAGCAATAATTTTTCATGATTAGAAATCAGGGCGATCAGTCATATTACGTGGAACTTACTGTAGAGGTCGCCTCTCAACTGCTAATAGAGCTGTTTTTGGTAGGGATATTATTATTATTGTCATCAGAAATAATACTGTGTTCGCGCATGTGAACTTTTACTGAATATATTACTCACAAGGGGAGGCCGCCAATTGTGAAATTCAGATTCGGTTCATACTGCGCATAATAAAAGCTCTTGGCCAAAGGTGTAATGTGGCAAAGCACCAAGATGCACTTCTCAGCCATTGTCGAGAAAATCGACAGTTAAAAGAAACCGTTGCGGTGAAATACTCTCTACGAATAACAATTCTCTACAGCGTCGTGGCGCAGCGGTAAGCGCCCTGGTTCATAATCCGAAGGTCGCCGGATCGAATCTCGCGCCATGCAACTTTCTTTTATTATTAGTTTTTTGTAATTCAAATATATATATATATATATATATATATATATATATATATATATATATATATATAAACTATTGATGATTTGCTTATGCATGTTGAAGGCGGATCGCTCTCCAATTGTACCGCCTCCATTTTTCCGTTTGTTTGACAGGGTGTACCAAAGCTCTCACGTCCGCACTGGTTTTCGACGATGTTATAAGTGGCGCTAGGGACCGCAACTACCTTCTTTCGAAGTTAGCAGGCAACTACGCTGTTACGCGGCGGCTCGTTTCGGCCCATTCAACATCTGTCCAAGTGTAACGAGCGAGTAACGGAGTTTATATTTCATACCTGCCACAGCAAATTTGTGTTCGTGGGATCTCTATTCTAATTCGAACGTTTGACTTACGCTATACGTAGTCGTTTCGGAATATCGTTTCTACGTCTTCCGTTAACTATACGTGGTTAACATTATGAAGACAATTAATAACATTTGTGAAATATATATATGTGTGTGTGTGTGTGTGTGTGTGTGTGTGTGTGTGTGTGTACACACACACTTGAATTACAAAAAACGAATACTAAAAAAAAAAAAAAAAAGGTTGCATGGCGCGAGATTCGATCCGGCGACCTTCGGATTACGGACCCGAGCGCTTACCGTTGCGCCACGACGCTGTAGAAAACAACTAATCATAGAGAGTATTTCACCGCAACGGTTTCTATTAACTGTCGATTTTCTCGACAACGGCTGAGAAGTGCATCTTGGTGCTTCGCCACATTACACCTCTGGCCATGAGCTTTTATTATGCGCAGTACTAATCTAATCTGAATTTCACAATTGGCGGCCTCCCCTTGTCAGTTAGAACTCAAAACTGTTATTTATAGTCATAGTTACTGATTCCACTGTTTAAATAGCAAGTACGAACATTTTGCTTCAGTGAGCACAAGAAGAATGTGGACTTGCCGACTGGATATTATGGTTAGTAGGTTTTCCATCACTTTAAGGAAAATGGGAAATTTGTGGAAAGGTCTTATAGGACCGAACTCCTCAGGTCGTTGGTTCCTAAGCTTACACACTGCTTAATCTACCTTATACTAACATACGCTAAGGACAACACACACACACACACACACACACACACACACACACACACACACACACACACACACACACACACACACCATGCCCGAGGGAGGACTCAAACGTCCGACGGGGGCAGCCGCGCGAATCGTGACAAGACGCCTGAGACCGTGCGGCTACTCCGCGCGCCATCACTTCATGGCTGAAGGCAAAAAATAGTTTTCCGGCTCTTGTGAAAACAGCGAAGATATTTTAACTAACCCGCCGCCTCACACATTATACACTGACGTGACGAAGTCGTGGGACCCCTAATAGCGTGTTGGACTTCCTTTTGCCTGTAGCAGTGCAGCAACTGTATGTTCGATGAGACTGATGGCTTGCGATCTAGGTAGCCGTATCTACCGAGCGAGGTAAGACACTGGCCTCTTTTCGGGCAAGACAGTTGCTCAAATTCCCTTTACTACAGACAAATTTAGATTATCCGGCCACATTTGAACGAGATGACAGCGCACTCATATAAATGCTGGAGATACTTCCCAGTACTCACCAACTCAGTTGCTGATGTGGAATTAGGCACGGAATTAGGCAGGTAGACTGAATAACAAGTGAGGAGGTTCTAAATCTAATTGGGAAGAAAAATATGTTCACGGCACATTGTACCAAAAAGAAGTAGTTGGTGGGTGTGATGCGTTTAGAGGCATCAAGTTTTAATTAATTTGATTAGTAAAAAATGAAGAGAGAGAAGAATGCTTGAATGCCAAATGCAGGTTCATAAGCATGTAGGTTTCGGTGGTTATGCAGAGATGAAGAGTCTTATACAGGATAGATTAAAAACAGTCTTCGAATGGAAGGTCACAACAACAGCTCGAAGCAACAGCATTTTGTGACCTAACATGATTCACAAAATGCGTATCTTATACTAATTGTGGTGTGCTTTAGAGGCTGCTAGACGTACATCGTCTTCGTACCTCTTTCACTGATTCTAGAACAGATTAGTTTAACCCGGTATCGTATTATGTCTTTGCCTGTTTTCAGTTCTTTGGGTTAGCACCGATGCTCTGACCACTGATCACCCAGACGCAGTGCCCAGCGAAGCTTCACGGACCAACCTAACAGTCCTCCTGTCAGAACCAAATTCTCAACGTATCCGCACAATACTGTCGTAGGGACCCTGCCGATTATCCTCATTACTCGCAGTGTTTCGACGATTCCCTTAATAATTCGAGCGCGGTTTTCATCTGTACTGAAGTGATCATTGTCCCAGTTTCGAAAGCTGTCGATGTTCAGTACAAAATGACAAACGTGAATATCGACAAAGTATGCAAAACACAAAGGTAAAAAATTGCTTATGAACTGCTAATTCGTAGAGATGGCAGTGAAGTGACAAAGGTCGCGAGATGGCGGTAGCATCGCGTACACAAGGTATAAAAGGGCAGTGCGTTGTCGGAGGTGTCATTAATTTAGATGATTCATGTGAAAAGGTTTCTGACGTGTTTATGGCAGCACGACGGGAATTAAAAAAGTTTGAATATTGAATGATAATAGGAACTAGACACATGCGACATTTCATTTCGAAAATAGAGAATTCAGTATTTCTAGATTCACAATATCAAGACTGTGCTGGGAATACCGAATTTCAGGCATTACTTCTCACCACTTTCAACGTAGGAGTTCGGCCTTCACTTAACTACCTCGATATGCGGTGTTTAATAAACCATAGAAATCCTTATGGAACGTACGACGAAAGTATCCGTTAGGATATTAAAAAAACTAAAAACCCGCCTCGATTGCGAAAAAAGCACCTAGTGTTAAGTGTTAACCCAGGTTTCGGCGTAGATAACTACACCTCCTTCAGGACAGAAGCTCTCCTGCGAGGAGAGCTTCTGTAAAGTTTGGAAGGTAGGAGACGAGGTACTGGCAGAAGTAAAGCTGTGAGTACCGGGCGTGAGTCGTGCTTCGGTAGCTCAGTTGGTAGAGCACTTGCCCGCGAAAGGCGAAGGTCCGGAGTTCGAGTCTCGGTCGGGCACACAGTTTTAATCTGCCAGGAAGTTTCAGTACATATGTACAAAGTCAAAACCACTACTTAATGGTGTACGCTCCACCTCACACTTGCCTATGTTCGATGGGCCATGACCCGCCATAAACTGCAGCTACAAACGGTCGTTCACTTACAAGCCTGACCAGCTATCTATGCACATGCGCAAGACAAGGGAAGTTACTTGAATGCGCATGCGTATACGAATACGAGAAAGTTTATACTTGGGTCGGGGCTAAATAGCGCACATATTCCCAACCGTGCATCAACGTATATCAAAAAATGAAATGGATAGAACAAGAGACGAGCTAGGTGCTTTTTTCGCAATCGAGGCGGGTTTTTAGTTTTTCAATATATTAACCAATGATTGCTGACGCGCTACGATGTTGAAGGTTCTTATATCCGTTAGGACATTGAGGCGTAATTTGCCGTTAATGGGCTATGGCACCAGACGACCGACGCGAGAGCCTTTGCTGTCGCGTGCAGCGTTGGTTCTGGGGTCCGTCGGAACCCTGTATGACTGGAAAACCATGGCCCGTTCGGATGAATCCAGATTTCAGTTGGTCAGAGTGTAAGTAAGCTGTTTAGGTTTTTATGTTGGTAACGCCACGTAGCGCTCTGTATGAAAATCACTGACTGTGCTGTGTGCAGTCTGTGGCTGGTTGGCATTGTTGAAATATTCTGTATTGTAGTGTTGGGCAGTTGGATGTGAACAGCGCATAGCGTTGCGCAGTTGGAGGTGAGCCGCCAGCAGTGGTGGATGTGGGGAGTGAGATGGCAGAGTTTTGAGAGCGGATGATCTGGACATGTGTCCATCAGAGACAGTAAATTTGTAAGACTGGATGTCATGAACTGATATATATATATATATATATATATATATATATATATATATATATATATATATATAAATGACTTTTGAACACTATTAAGGTAAAAACATTGTTCTCTA
This sequence comes from Schistocerca americana, assembly GCF_021461395.2. Lineage (NCBI taxonomy): Eukaryota > Metazoa > Arthropoda > Insecta > Orthoptera > Acrididae > Schistocerca > Schistocerca americana. The sequence goes on along the minus strand of NC_060126.1, from coordinate 496,926,493 downwards.
TCAAAATCTTTCATCTGCTAAGTATGCCTATCAGTAGTTAGTGCCTTCAGTAGTTAGAATCTTTTATTTAGCTGGCAGTATTGGCGCTCGCTGTATTGCGGTAGTTCGAGTAACGAAGATTTTTGTGAGGTAAGCGATTCATGAAAGGTATAGGTTATTGTTAGTCAGGGCCATTCTTTTGCAGGGATTTTTGGACGTCAGATTGCGTTGCGCTAAAAATATTGTCAGTTTTAGTGTTGATCAGGATAGGTAAAGAGCGAAATGTCTGAGTACGTTCAGTTCTGCTCAGCTGTTTGAAAATCAAATAATGTAAGAGGTTTATCAGCACAGTAATTCATAAATTTTTCTAAGGGGACGTTTCAAGAGTTGATGGCAGCGCTCGAGTGCAATGCAGGCCCCACGAAGCCATGGACGCAAGTTGCCACCAAGGCACTGCCCAAGCTGGCAGCGGCACCATGTCGACCCCTATGTACAGTTTGAATTCCGTCGGCTAATTTAGCGTGTCACACAGTCGCAGTGTGCATAACGTGACACGAAGAGCGGCATCCGGACGTAGCTAAATTCTTGGGTCTTATATTTGACAGAAAACTGTGCTGGTCCTCCCACATTTCCTATCTTTCGGCTCGCTGTCTGTGATCCCTCAACACCCTCCGTGTCCTGAATGGTCCCTCCTGGGGAGCAGACCGAGTGGTCCTTCTCCGCCTCTATCGCGCCTTAGTGTGCTCGAAATTGGATTATGGAAGCACAGTTCACTCCTCTGCTCGGCCTTCTTCGCCGTCTCGACTCTGTCCACCACCGTGGATTACGTTTAGTGTCTGGAGCTTTTTACACCAGCCCTGTGGAAAGCTTTTATTCTGAGACTGCTGAACCTCCGCTGTCCAATCGGCGAGCAGCCCTTCTGAGTCGTTATGCTAGCCATCTGTCTTCCATGTCTGCTAATCCGGCCCATGACAGTTTTTTCGACGCCTCCTTGGATGTAGGGTATGCTGGCCGCTCTTCCTCCCTACTACCACCACCGGGAGTCCGCTTCCGTCAACTGCTCCATTCTCTTTCCTTCCGCTTTCCTAAAACCTTCTTGACAACTTGGGGTACAGCACCGCCTTGGCTCCGTCCCCGGACCTGCCTGCTCCGTGACCTTTGTCGATTTCCCAAGGATGGTACCCCTTCACTTGTTTATCGTCGGGCATTTGCTGCTCTATGTGCACAAATGACGGACGCCACATTTATTTACACCGACGGCTCGAAAACATCGTTAGGTGTAGGGAGTGCCTATATTGTTGGCGACACCCCAAATCGATTTCGGCTCCCGACCAGTATTCGGTTTATTCTGCGGAGCTTTACGCTGTTCTCCAGGCTGTCCAATACATCCGCCGCCATCAGCGGATACAGTATGTTATCTGTTCAGATTCTCTCAGCTCTCTCTTCAGTCTCCAAGCTCTCTACCCTGTCCACCCTCTGGTCCACCGGATTCAGGACTGCCTCCACTTGCTCCACTTGGGGGGGGGGGGGAGGGGGCGGCGTCTCTGTGGCGTTCGTCTGGATTCCACGACACGTTGGTATCTGTGGAAATGAGGCGGCCGATATAGCGGCCAAGGCTGCAGTCTCTCTTCTTCAGCCAGATATTTGCACGATTCCCTTCGTCGATCTATGGAGTGTTTTATGTCGTCGTGTTGTTCTTTTATGGCAACCACATTGGTCGACACTTTCCAATAATAAATTGCGGGAAATGAAAGCTCTTCCCTGTGCTTGGACCTCTTCCTCCCGAACACATCGTCGGGAGGAGGTAATTTTAACTAGACTCCAGATAGGGCACTGTCTTTTCAGCTATCGACATCTTTTAATTGGTGATCCTCCCCCACTCTGTCCCCCCCACTCTGTCCCCCCCACTCTGTCCCCCCCACTCTGTCCCCCCCACTCTGTCCCCCCACTCTGTCCCCCCACTCTGTCCCCCCCACTCTGTCCCCCCCACTCTGTCCCCCCCACTCTGTCCCCCCCACTCTGTCCCCCCCACTCTGTCCCCCCCACTCTGTCCCCCCCACTCTGTCCCCCCCACTCTGTCCCCCCCACTCTGCCCCCCCCACTCTGCCCCCCCCACTCTGTCCCCCCCACTCTGTCCCCCCCACTCTGTCCCCCCCACTCTGTCCCCCCCACTCTGTCCCCCCCCACTCTGTCCCCCCCACTCTGTCCCCCCCACTCTGTCCCCCCCACTCTGTCCCCCCCACTCTGTCCCCCCCACTCTGTCCCCCCCACTCTGTCCCCCCCACTCTGTCCCCCCCACTCTGTCCCCCCCACTCTGTCCCCCCCTAAGAACCTTTCTCCTGCGGGTAAAGGTTTTCTTCTTCGTACATACAATCGCATCTGGATTGAGGGACATGTTCCTGCATGCTGGCGCGAGTCTATTGTTGTCCCGATTCCTAAGCCGGGGAAGGACAAGCACTTGCCTTCCAGTTATCGACCTATCTCGCTTACCAGCTGTGTCTGTAAAGTGATGGAGCGAATGGTTAACTCTCGATTGGTTTGGCTGCTCGAGTCTCGACGCCTACTTACCAATGTACAATGTGGATTTCGTAGGCGCCGCTCTGCTGTTGACCATCTGGTTACCTTGTCGACCTTCATTATGAATAACTTCTTGCGGAAGCGCCCGACCGCGGCTGTGTTCTTTGATTTGGAGAAGGCTTACGACACCTGTTGGAAGGCGGGCATTCTCCGCACCATGCATACATGGGGCCTTCGCGGTCGCCTCCCTCTTTTTATTCGTTCATTTTTAATGGATCGACAGTTCAGGGTACGTGTGGGTTCTGTCCTGTCCGACACCTTCCGCCAGGAGAATGGGGTGCCACAGGGCTCAGTTTTGAGCGTCACTCTCTTCGCCATCGCGATCCATCGAATAATGGATTGCCTCCCAGCTGATATATCAGGCTCCCTTTTCGTGGACGATTTTACCATCTATTGCAGCGCGCAGTGTACACGTGTCCTGGAGCGCTGTCTTCAGCGTTCTCTTGACCGTCTTTACTCCTGGAGTGTCGCCAATGGCTTCCGTTTTTCTGCCGAGAAGACGGTCTGTATTAACTTCTGGCGCTACAAAGAGTTTCTCCCACCGTCCTTACGACTCGGTCACGTTGCTCTCCCAATCGTGGAGACAACCAAATTTTTAGGCCTTACATTTGACAGAAAACTTAGCTGGTCTCCACATGTGTCATATTTGGCCGCCCGTTGTACCCGTTCTTTAAATGTCCTCCGTGTTCTCAGTGGTCTGTCGTGGGGAGCGGATCGAACCGTCCTACTTCGTCTATATCGGTCGATCGTCCGCTCCAAGCTGGATTATGGGAGCTTCGTATACTCCTCTGCACGGCCATCCATCTTACGCCGCCTCAACTCCATACAACATCGGGGTTTACGACTTGCGATCGGAGCATTTTATACCAGTCCCGTAGAGCGTCTTCATGCTGACGCTGGCGAATTGCCACTCACCTACCGGCGCGATATACTGCTTTGTCGGTATGCCTGTCGGCTACTGTCAATGCCCGACCATCCGTCTTATCGTTCCTTTTTTGACGACTCTCTTGACCGTCAATACGGGTTGTATGTCTCTGCCCTGCTACCTCCTGGAGTTCGCTTCCGTCGCCTCCTTCAACACCTTAATTTTTCACTCCCTGCAACCTTTCGAGTGGGCGAGAGCCGCACGCCACCTTGGCTCCAGGCTCAGGTCCGCGTTCACCTTGACCTCAGCTCGCTCCCAAAAGAGGTCACCCCCGGTTCGGTTTACCACTCCCGTTTTTTGGAACTTCGTTCGAAGTTCATCGACATGACTTTCATTTATACTGATGGCTCTAAGACCAATGACGGGGTCGGGTGTTCCTTTATTGTCGAGGCACAAAGTTTCAAATACCGGCTCCATGGCCATTGTTCGGTCTTCACAGCTGAGCTCTTTGCCCTCTACCAGGCTGTTCTTTACATCTGCCGCCACCGACATTCTGCTTATGTCATCTGCTCAGATTCCCTGAGCGCCATCCAGAGCCTCAGTGATCCGTACCCGGTTCACCCTTTCGTACACCGGATCCAACGCTCTCTTCAGCAGCTGGTGGACGTCGGTTCTCCAGTTAGCTTTATGTGGGTTCCTGGCCATGTCGGTATCCCTGGGAACGAAGCTGCAGATGCCGCGGCCAAGGCTGCCGTCCTCCAGCCTCGGACAGCTTCTTGTTGCGTCCCTTCGTCCGATTTTAGCAGGGTGATTTGTCGGCGCATCTTATCTCTGTGGCATGCCGATTGGGCTGCACTTACCGACAACAAGCTTCGGGCCTTAAAACCTCTTCCCGTGGCTTGGACGTCCTCCTCACGCCCTTCTCGGCGGGAGGAGGTCGTTTTAGCCCGGTTAAGAATTGGACACTGCCGGTTCAGCCATCGCCATCTGCTGACGGCTGCGCCGGCGCCGTTCTGCCCATGTGGGCACTTGCTGACGGTTCGACACATTTTAATGTCCTGTCCAGATCTTAACACACTGCGCCTCGATCTTAACCTGCCAGATACTTTCGATGCCATTTTAGCGGATGACCCACGAGCAGCTGCTCGTGTTCTTCGTTTTATCAATTTGACAAACCTCGCTAAGGACATTTGATGATGCTGTTTTTTAATCCTATGCCTGTCAGTCTGTCTTTTATCGTGTTTTCCCTTTTAGTTGTTGTGGTCAACTTGTGCCTCGCGGTGCATTCTTAGAGTAGTCAGGGCGCTAATGACCATTGAAGTTGTGCGCCCTAAAACCACATAAACAAAAAAAAACTCTGCCCCCCCCACTCTGCCCCCCCCACTCTGCCCCCCCCACTCTGCCCCCCCCACTCTGCCCCCCCACTCTGCCCCCCCCACTCTGCCCCCCCACTCTGCCCCCCCACTCTGTCCCCCCCCACTCTGTCCCCCCCCACTCTGTCCCCCCCCACTCTGTCCCCCCACTCTGTCCCCCCCACTCTGTCCCCCCCACTCTGTCCCCCCCACTCTGTCCCCCCCACTCTGTCCCCCCCACTCTGTCCCCCCCACTCTGTCCCCCCCCCACTCTGTCCCCCCCCCACGCTGTCCCCCCCACTCTGTCCCCCCCCCACTCTGTCCCCCCCACTCTGTCCCCCCCCCCACTCTGTCCCCCCCACTCTGTCCCCCCCACTCTGTGCCCCCCCACTCTGTGCCCCCCCACTCTGTTCCCCCCCACTCTGTTCCCCCCCACTCTGTTCCCCCCCACTCTGTTCCCCCCCTCACTCTGTCCCCCCCCCACTCTGTTTCCCCTCACTCTGTCCCCCCCCACTCTGTCCCCCCCCCACTCTGTCCCACCCCCCACTCTGTCCCCACTGCTCTCAGCTGTGGACGGTAAGACATCTTTTACTTGAGTGCCCCTATTTTACTCCGTTACGCGTCCGTCTACAGCTGTCGCCTGAAATAACGTCCACTTTAGCAGATGACACGCGCTCAGCCGATCGCGTTCTCGAGTTTATTAGTGCCAGTGAGATGACGTCAGTCATTTGATACTCTTTTTGGGAACAACAACCCCCTTCTTTAGTGGTTTTTTAAGCTTTCCTTCTATTTTTAGTTTCTCCAATTTTTTTAATTTCGTTCCCATTTCTGCCTTTTACTAAGTCACAGACTGGGCGCTAATGACTGTAGCAGTTTTGCGCCCTAAAACCATAACAAAAAAAAACGAAGAGCAGCAGGATGATTTTGCCATATTCCTCTGGCCAACAGACACTCCGGATTTAAACCCATCCAAGAATCTATGGGACCAACTCGATAGGGTTGACACGTCATTGGTCCTCAGCTGAGAAACCTGGCTCAGCTGGCTTACGGCACTCCATTCGGTGCCTTCTGGAAACTCACTCTCTATGTGCGCGTCTCACAGCCGTCCGCCCCGTAAGATCTGGTTACTCAGGTTTTTGACAGGTGATCACATTAATGTTACTAGGCAGTGTATTTTCTATTTGTGAAGGTCTTGATAACCAGAAGCCACAAGATAATTGTATCCACTGTAGTCGTGGATTAGTAGCTGCGTTTAATGACATTTGAGATAAACTTGTAGTTAGAGCTGAACGTGATGGATTCGCCTGTCGCGTAACTGCGTGTGGCGAGCTGTACGGCAGTGGCAGGGCACCGTGAGGTGGACGGTCAGCGCCCGCGGCTTTGGCGGTCAGCCGGGTGGTCGCCTGCTTGTGTCGCTTGCGGTCTGCCGCTGGGGCTTCGTTCGCAATTGCCAGCTAAACGCCACGGGCTGCCGACGACCGTTGATTGTGGTGCGCATAGGATGCGCGCCTAAATGGACATTCATGGCCATTATCTCTCCGCTGACCAACAGATTTTCATCATACAATGTGTGGGCGAAATATTTGCCTCAGAGTAACTGATTTCTATTCAGAACAGGCGTGTCCGAGGAACTCGGTAAGAACTTCCACATTTTTTCTTCTGTGTAGAGGTTTGTATGAAGAAATTCTGCTCCCACCAAGCTCACTAGGACGTGTAAGAGTTACACGGAGTGCTCCCAAACAAGCGGAAAGCGTCTCCTTTACCTGTTAGTCTGTAACCTGAGTACATAACTATCATGACACCGGTACAAACACCCTGAAAATCTTCCCCTTCCTTCATAAAATTTCGTCACACGACTGAAAACCAACGCAACCCTTACGAGAGAAATCGTACAGGATATGCGACATAAACGATTTAAAAAAAAAGCACTCCATCTTCAGTCCACGAGTGGCCTACCGGGAGCATTCGACCGCCGTGTCATCCTCGGTGGAGGATGCGGATGGGAGGGCCGTGGGGTCAGCACACCGCTCTCCCGGTCGTTATGATGGTATTCTTGACCGAAGCCGCTACTATTCGGTCGAGTAGCTCCTCAATTGGCATCAAGAGGCTGAGTGCAGCCCGAAAAATGGCAACAGCGCATGGCGACCTTGATGGTCTCCCATCCAAGTGCAGGCATAAACGATTTAGTGAAGCTATTCAACACGGAAATGTGGATGAACCAGCGTCTCGTTGAGCAGCTACTCTGCTGAACGCGAATCCCGTGTCCAACACAGGAACACAGTGTTCAGTAGAAGATCATATGAGATGCTCGTAGTGTCTGCCTCGTGAATGGCGGAAGCCGGTGGATTGAGCTTCAAGCTCATGCCCGAGGCAGGACTCGAACCTTTGCCGGGACAAGCCGCACATTCCATGACTGCAGCGCCTTAGAGCCCGGTGTAGCACACCAACTCGATGTGGTATGGGCTCAAGAAATCGTTGGAAGTCCCCGGCAGAAACATTGAGCCATGCTACCTCCATAGCCGTGTGTAGCTGCGAATGGCTTTCTGCCGCAGGATTTTGTGCACGAATTTAACTTCCGATTATGTCCTATTAATGTACGCTGGGATACATTTCGGGCAGCTGGGTGGCCAGATCATAGGCTTCAATTGTTCAGAATGTTCTTCAAACCTATCGCGAACAATTTTTACTTGGCGCATAGTCATTCACTAAAGCTTCATCATTGTTTTTTGGAACACGAAGTCGATGAATGGCTGAAGATGGTCTTCAGGAAAACGAACATAACCATTTTTAGTCAATAATAAAGTCATTACGACCTGAGGACCCAGTCTATTACATGTAAACACAGCCGAAACTATTATGCTGCCGCCACCAGTCTGCACAGTGTCTTGTTGAAAACTTGGGAGCCAGGGATTCGTGGCGTCTGCACCGTACTCGAGCGCTACCATCAGCTGCGACCAACTGATATCTGGACTCGCTTGACCAGGCCACCGTTCTCCAGTCGTACAGGGTCCAACCGATGCGGTCACGACCTCACGAGAGGCGCTCCACGAAATGTCGTGCTGGTAGCAAAGACACTGGCGTCGGTCGTCTGGTGAAATTGTCCATTAATACCAAATTTCGCCTCATTATCGTAATGGATACTTTCATCGTACATCCTACAAATATTTCTGTGATTTTTTGAACATTGCTGCTGAGCCGTGCTGCGCCTCACGTTGGTGGTGTTTGTAGGCTTCCGTCCTCTGTCTGAAGTCAGGCCATTTCATTTAGCTGACATGGTTGCCGTTGTTTGTCGTCTTCTCGTTTTGACTGGCGCCACTTGGTGTCGCAAGTGTTGCCTGTCCGCTAGTCGCAGCAGCGGTGGTTTTCGATATGTAGTAACTGTGGCCCTATCTTTGGGACGACGTTGTTGTTCTTCCGGGTCGTGTCAGTGTGCAGAGGGACTCAGGAGGAGCCAGGTCTACACAGTGCGTAAACACACAGGGACCGCTGGTGGCGCACATGAAATGCTGCATCAAAGGCCTGTGGTCACGAGGGAGCACGACCTCGTCGCAAACCGGATCCTGCAAGCTTTAAGTTGAGTGCATTTGGATTCAAGTAGAGAAACCTCCACCATAGTGAGATCTTTCCATTCTACAGTGACTTGGGTTTGTGTCGCTGCTCGTAGAGTTGCCGAGGCGAGTGGAGTGCTTGCAGAATGCGGATCTGATTAACTTTCCTGGACTTCTAATTACTGTTTATTGCGTTCAGTTGTATTTTTCCTACCTTTTGGCCGCTGATGCCCCAGTTACCTGCCCTGGGGGTTAGTGAATGTAACGGCAGTGTACATATCCCCGCCTTGCCGCTGCTGTCTGGCGAGGCGTGTAGTTTTGACAGCTTTATTTATTGTAGGTTGGTTGGCGAGTCTTCTGCTATGGTGGTAGTGATTCCTTTCTCGTTCTGGGCGCTCTAAGCACAATATTCTGCGGGCGGAGTCCAGACCCCCCGGTTCCGTCTTTGGCGTATTTTTACAACGTTGCATTTGGTTTATTGGGGTTCAGGTAGCCTCAGCAAGATTATCATTAGTCATTCGTTCGACTGCCACTAGTCTGAGGTACCAACTTGTGATGTGAATGCAACTCTAGGCTGCCTATCTCATTGCTCGCGAAAGTGTTTTTTGCTGGACCTACTCAGAGGTCGATTCCTGGTGCATCGTCTGTGGCTGGCCCTTGTGTTTCATTATTGCTGTTTGCTGTTTCATTGTATGTTTCTAATCTTTTTATGTAATTGTCATTCTTGGCGTTACAGCGGGTTTAAATAATTGTGCTACTAAGTTTACCATCATTTGTCTTACCTGCTTGGTGATCAGTTGCTTGCCCTTTTAAATTAACCATTGCTGTTGTATTTGCTGTTTTACTGTGTGTTTTTTTAAATTTTTTATACATCTGCCATTCTTGGCGTTAGTTATTTTAAATGGTTGTGCTACCAAGTTACCCATCATTTTGTCTCACCCGTTTGGTGATCAGTTGCCTGTCTTTTTAAATTAACCTTTGCTATTGCATTGCTGTTTTACAGTATGTTTGTTAATTTTTTTTAAAAAAAATTGCCGCTCTTGGCGTTAAGCGCCTTCACCCGTAACTGTGGTTACTTGCCTTAAAATTTTAATTGCGATCATATTGGCTTGTTGTTAAAATATTATTTGCTGTGCCTGTATTTTATGCTCATTTGGTAAATTGTAACGCACTAAAAGCACTATTAATTACACAGTTGTTTATTCCTTCATTGATAACGTGTGATATCTTGATTTATTGCTGAGTCTGGAATTACCGTGTTAAAATAAATGTAATTGGAAAAGGGAACCAATAGGAACGGATGACGGCCCCGTCCACAATAGTAACCGAGTCCTGCCTTCCTCGACCACCAGGTCTCAGCTGCTCTCGGTCATTAAGCGAAGGTCATTGCGTTGTCCGTAGTGAGAGGTAATGCCTGGAATTTGGTATTGTCAGCCCTGTCTTGACGTTGTGAATTCTCTAAGGAATTCCGAAATGGTATATGGCGTGGGTCTAGCTCCAACTTGTCTTGATCCCTTGTGCTTACCAGAATGACGAGATCATCCAGGGATTGCCACGACAATATTCTCCTGACCATAACGTAGCGGCAGGGTGTCTGCTTTGAGACGTTTCACGCCGTAGCCGTCAAAGGTCGTCTGTACAATGGAGCATGAAACGCAATTCATCTGAAAACGCAACCTACCGCCACTGAGTGAACGCAGTACTGAAACGCAAATTCCAGCCTTCGTCACCACTGAACAGCAATAACGATGGGTGGTTGAGCCAGGCACTTCCTGCAGAGGCCCCTACCCAGCTACTTTCGCTGAAGAGTCATTGACGTGACGATGCTGGTAGCAGTTTAGCCATCTGGCCGGTATGTTGTTCAATAGCTGGACATGTATTCGCCCGTAAACATCTCCGCAGCCGTCGTTCACTGCTGTAACCTATGGTCTGTGGTGCATCGAAGTTGTATCGGCGTCAGTTTTTGACAGTTCCAGTTTGCTGTCCACGGTATACCTTAACCTCGGCGGCACACGAACTCTGTATACAGTTACCCGTTTCGGAAATACTTCCACTCTGTCTGAAGGCCAATGACGATGCCCGCTTGGACGTAAGACAAATCGCTCCACAAAAACCCCTTCACGGTTCCCTGTGTCTCGAAAACAGGCCTTATGCATCGTCCACTGCGAGTGCTGCCATTTGCCTTCTATCGGTGATTGTTGCACATTGATGTTGAACATCACATTAATGTGACTGGGCGTGTAAATGAAATGGGAGCTCCTCACAAACTGCTTGTTTCGATCACGTGCTAACACTCTTGCTCGAAAAGTAGTGGAAGAGCTAAAACATAGAAAAATCAACAGAAAAATGATAAAATTACAATGAATGTTATCGAGTTGTGTGTCGAAGGATTCCGTTCGATCAGAGGATAAGGAACTGACACTGGGCTTTGTTGAGGTGAAGTATTTCACGAGTAATCGATTTAGTCTTATCAGTGTTTTTTTTTAGTTGATAATAATTTTTATCAAAGAGAACTAGTTATCAGATTTGAAATATTTTGACCTCGATCTTGAACTGCAATACGAATACGTCAGTCACTTCAAAAGCCTTTTGCAAAAGAATAGCAATATAGTTAAGATGAGCAGTGCTGGCATGTAATGCTCCACAGGGACAGGTTATGGATGAAATTCCCCAGAAAACTTATTATGTCACTGCGAATAACAGGTCGTTCTGACATCCAATACACATTAATAATCCCAGAAGTAAACTCCAAAAGCGACATCAAACACCATAACTTCAAGCCCATGATGAAAGCTGATAAAGCAAATGAAATTAAAAATGTTGGTGTATAAAGGGACGGATAACGTTACTTCTATTTTGCAGATTTTTAGGTTACATGAGGCGTGTTCATAAAATAATGCTCCAAGGCTGTGGAGCCCAGGGGAATACTTCTACGCAAGGTCTGGCAGCGCTGATGTGTAGCTTGGCTCACCCTTTCCCCGTAAGATCCCCAACATACCGAGCATGCTGCGACGCTATCTTTACTGGCCATCCGTTCGCAATGCATCTTCCATAGCCCCTCCCAGCAGGTGCGATTTGCGTTCAGTGATCCGTTATTTGAGTGCCAAGAGTGTTACGCCCATTGACATACATCCGAAGTTACTTGAAGTCTGTGGCCACAGTATAAGGGTGAAAGTGGGTCAGAGAGTTAAAGGACGGACGTGCAGACAACTCTGACGAACAGTGTTCTGGGGCCCTATTCTGTATCTTTCAGCTGCTCTGCCGATCGGATCGGTAGGTGAGCGCAACGATCAGCTTTGTTTTTAAAGGAGAGCCCCAATATTATTCTGTAAGCATTTCGGAAGCGATGTTGTCAGTTCTCCTCGCGCCAACTACTGAAAAGCAATCTGCCTGAGATCCGCGCATGCGCGCTGCAGCACCACAGCAGCACGAACCCGAATGGGCTTGCAGCCGACACAGGCATGCTATTGTTCACAGTACCGAAAAATGTGGTTAGAGTACGTAGTACAGTTCAAATTTCGCTGACCACGTGCTTCCATCCATTCATAATAATGAAAGGATATTTGACTGTGACCGGAAACTATTATAAATGTCACGTTATGTCATTTTATTCTCATCTACATTGATGTCTTGTTTAGAATTTTACGCTTCGGAATGTGATTTAGGAATAGTGCGGTACCACATTGTATAAACACATCTATAAAAACACCTGAAAAATTCTTCATTTTTCTGTTTTCCGTCGTCTCTTAGTTGCTTCAAAATTCATGGAGTTACGTTCCATCTATGCAGGTAACTGAAGGTAGTTTGTTTATTGTCATATGCGTTACGCTTCTTTTATTTCTGAAGATGATTCACAAATAAAAGAAGCGAAACGCGTATAGGCAATAAACAAATTGCCTTCAATTACTTGCATAGACGGAATGTGCCTCCGTAAATCCGAAAAATTGTTTGAGTGTCAAAGAATAAAAAGATGCGTGGAATGTTTTAATATAATCCATTATGGAGTCCAGGTAGCAGTTGTCGTTATACTGGTTATCACTGTTGGCATTCAACCGCGATTCTTATACACATATTTTAACAACGCGTTTCCAGAGACAATGCTCTCATCATCAGGTTGTAAAGTCTATGTCATGAAATTAAACGGACTAAAAAGACAAAATACCATCACAAATAGTTGGGAAGTCCATAGAGTAAAACAGAATTAAAAGTATATTGGACTTTGGGTCCTCGTCTTACATTGAAGTTGTTGACACAGGTCGATGGCCGTCCCATAGCTACCAAGTATGCTGTCACACTGTGCCGGCTCGGGAGCTGTTGTGAACTGATGTGCCTATCTGTTGTGGCGTGGTTTTTTGACATTGAGGAAATAGTAAAAAAGTTTAACGACGCACATAATAAAATAGAATTTACCGTGAAGTATGAGACTGACTATTGTTTACAGTTCCTGGACCTGAATGTAAAAAAGCAGGGCAACAAACATGCGTTCTCCGTTTATAGAAAACAAACTACGACTGATGCAGTGATCCCGAATGATTCATGCCATCCGCAGGCTTATAAAGAAGCTGCTCTCCGTAGTCTCGTGCATAGGGCAGGCAGTCAATATACCTATGAGCGAAAAAGATAGGGAGACTGAAATTAATACTGTTAAGAGAATAGCGATGAATAACGGTTACAGAATAGATATGGTTAAAAAACTGTTACGGAAAAGTAATAAGCGCAGAAAGAAAAAACCTGATGGAGAGAAAGAGAAAATTATCACGATGCTATACAACGGAACAGTCTCACAAAAGATAGCAAAATTTTTTAAGCCATACGATGTTAAAACAGCTTTTCAGACTAATAACCTAGTGAGGTATAGCCTTAAGCGCGATATTGGCGAGAAGAGAAATAAGTTTGAAAGATCGGGAGCTTATAAGATTCAGTGCAGAACTTGTGATAAAAAATATATAGGGCAGACAGGAAGATCATTCGCGATCCGGTATAAAGAATATAAAGATGCGTTCAGGTTAGGTAATTATGACAAATCAGCTGTTGCGAACCATATATATGAAAAAGACCATCCCCTTAATAGCATAGAAGATAACGTGGAAATATTGCATGTAGAAAAGAAAGGGAGGAAACTTGATTTACTAGAGGAATTCGAGATAGCTATCCATGAAAAGAAACAAAGCAATATTGTAAATGCACAAGATAATTTTAAAGATATGAGATATTTAGCGGGTTTTTATAATTATTTTAGGGTAGGTATCCGACTTTAAGTTGGTAGCATGTCACTAACGGAGTTGCTTGAGGCTAACGATGGCTGACCAATGCAATAAGGAAATAAGGCGCCCAATAGCATAGCGTTACCGTCAAGCACACGGCTGTAACCACGCCACAACACCTAGGCACGTCAGTCCACAACAGCTCCCGAGCCGGCACAGTGCGACAGCATACTTGGTAGCTATGGGACGGCCACTGACTTGTGTCAAGAACTTCAATGTAAGACGAGGACCCACAGTCCAATATACTTTTAATTCTGTTTCACTATATGGACTTCCCAACTGTTTGTGATGGTATTTTGTCTTTTCGTTTAATTTCATGACATAGACATTACAACCTGTCTCTTGAAACGCGTTGTTAAAATAGTGTGTAAGAATCGCGGTTGAATGCTAACAGTGATAACCCGCATGGAATGTGGTTGTAACTCATTCCTAGAGATCCAGATGATGAACTAGCCTATTTCCCTGTATGATACATCACCGATTTGGTTCTCAAAATTTAGAAAACGGCTTTACGAGAGCGTGTGGTGAGAGCAGCTATTGAAGTTCGTCGTAGTTTATAACACGCATATGATGATGAGTAAGAATGTTTTATATATGGTGGTATTATGTTGTCTATTATTGTTCAGGACTCGACCGCAGACGAATACTTGTGACAAGCAAGAGTATAAATACGATTGCTGCTAATTTCAGTTGCAGTAATTTAAGTTGTGCTCTTAGATTCCTCTGACCACACTGTCGGAAATCGCTACGTACTCAAAAAAAAATTGTGACAAGAAAAAATAAATGTCACTGTCGGTTGTTCCACGCACAGCACTTTGATCTTTCATTTCTTAAACATACGGGAGACACGAAATCGAAGATACACATTAATGAGAAAGCGCGCTCTTTCGTGTAAATAATAACGAATATTTCAGAAAAATACTTAACTTTGACGATTAACAATGTCTCAATGTCTTACAAACAATAAGAGAAAAAAAAGCATAAAATCTTCGGACCTAGCAGTTTGTGAACCTACGTCCTCTGGCACTGCAGACTTACCCTCTTGGCTATTACAACTCGCATACCCTCAGCGCTTTCTTCCACATAATTCCATTCGAGAGAGGCTGACTCCGTTGCCATATGACGCGGGCGTAAGCCGTAAATGCATGAAGTTTTGGAAGGTTTCGTCTATCAAGCTTCACAAAATTCCTTCATTGTTAGTTAAAAGTTTTAAACGTCTTTCGACAGCTAATTACTAAACCATTTTCGGCGAAAGTACTCGAAGTCACTAGTAATTTCAGCTAACAGTCGTGTGATATACTTAAGCAGAGCCGACCTTCTGAAATTTAATGATTTTAATTACGTATAAAAACAATTATTTTGTGAGATTATTGACCGAAACTTTTTTAAGGTACAATTATTCATAGTCATAACAATTCAAGCCCTATTTCTAACAAAGGAAAACAGTCTAATGTGAACTCTTTTTCCACCGAGATGAGGCCCGGTGATTCTTCAGTAACACAGTGACTAAATCCGAAGATAAAAGCACTCAGTGTCTAAAATAACAAATTCTAGGTGTAAATAAATCACATCGAACCGAACGAGTGGGCCACACTGAAACCTAAACGCCTCTCGGTACAGTTGTCGAAAAATCAGCGGGAGGACCAATCAACTTCGGATAAAGAACGGAAAATGACGTCACTAACAAGGCCAACCTATTGCATCGATCGGTATGAATGATACAGAAAATGGCCCTGAGTTTGCCTTCGGTTCTGTCTGAGACATTTGCGAAACTAGAGAAATGAATATTTGAAGATCGGCGTGTGACAGTTCGGAAAGTCAGTAAGAATAAGAGCGACAAGATTTTGTCTACGCATTGCCACTACCGCAAGATGTGTGCGATGTGGATCCCAAAATGCTCACCCAAGACCATAAACGGCACCGTGTTGAAGTGGCCTGGGGATTCCCCGAGCATTAAGTAGGGCAATTAATTTTTAGATTCAGTTGTCACTGGTGACGAAGCGGCGGTGACACTACACGACACCCGAAACTAAGGAAAAGCCTCGTTAGGGTCTGCATTCGAATTCGCTGAAGCCTTGAAGATTCAAACTAACTTTGTCTGCTGGCAATGTGGTGGTCTGTGGGTTCTGGAAGAAAAGTAGTGTGTTGTTGTTCGCGCTTGAGCCTACCGACACAGCTCGGTATTTGAGACTTTGAGACAACTGCGTCTTGCAATTCAAAATTTAAGGACGGGAATGGTGGCGAAAAGAATGTGTTTACATCACAGCAACAAAAATGGCTCTGAGCACTATGGGACTCAACTGCTGAGGTCATTAGTCCCCTAGAACTTAGAACTAGTTAAACCTAACTAACCTAAGGACATCACAAACATCCATGCCCGAGGAAGGATTCAAACCTGCGACCGTAGCGGTCTTGCGGTTCCAGACTGCAGCGCCTTTAACCGCACGGCCACTTCGGTCGGCTATCACAGCAACGCTTGTCCCCATACCGCCCATATGACAGCCGATCTTCTGGGCAATTCGGATAGGACATCCTCATCCGTCACCTCCACGGCCCAGACTTTGCAGTGATCTTCATCTGCTTCCAGAGGTGAAGTCAGACCTGGGTGGATCGCATTTCTAGACGGACGATGTGTTGAAAATCATGGTCGAGTGCTACCTGCGCAACGTGGCAGGAGGGTCCTAAGGGCATACAAACAGTACCACAGCGCATGCAAATGAGCAGACGGTGATTATGTCGAAAAATATCTGGAAATCCAGCCTTTCCATTAATGTAACATTCACTGCCAATAAACGTGTTTTGTATGTGAAAAGCATTGAAGATCTCATTTTACAGACACAAGCAAGTTTGGTGCTGAAGTAATTCCACAGATACAGTGCTCACATCTAGAAGTTTGGTGCTGAAGCAGTTCAACAGATAATAGTGCTAACATCGATCTCGAATTTATTAAACGAGCGGCAAGTTCAATAGAATTTTATCATAATGCACAATACTTTGCCAATACTTTGTGCAAAAATAAGTCATCCGAATGATTTTTAGGCGTTTTATGTCAATAACTACATCAGGAGAAGTAATCTCCTTCATACAACCTTTACAATCATAATATTCTAGCAGGGTACAATAAGAAACTACAGTTTTAATATTAAAGTGTATTCTTCTGAGCTTAGTAACTTATCAAGTCATTTGTGTACCGAATGGTTTGGCGCTGGAATACTCCCCGATCGGCTAAAATATACTTGAGTGAAGTGGCTGTCGAAAGGAAATAGATAAAGAAATGTCATCAAACTTCCGACCACTTTCACGTTTATCAGCGTCCTCCGAAATTTCACGTTATTTACAAAAGTCTTACTACCCATCTCATCACAAATAGTACATTGTCGAAGTTACAGATTGCACATATAAAGGGTTGCGATATTGATAGCACTATGTGCATATACAGCGAGAATATATGGCTTCAAAGATACTCGTGTGATCACAATACCTTTCTAAAGTAATTTAAAATATTAAGGCGTGACACTAAATGCTAGGTAATGGTTCTAATTGTATCTGCTTTGAGGAAACAACGTGAGGCTGTCGGACAAAATCCTGTTATGCTATCAGTTTGCATCCAGTTGAGAACTAATTACATATCGTGTCCCACAAGGTTACATCTGAGGACAATAATTTTTTCTTTTGTGTGTCAAAGGCCTTTCACCAGTAAGAACACAGGGTGCCAAGATGGTTTTGTTTTCAGATGATACAAACATATGAATAAATAGCAAATCAGGAATAGTTTGGGAATGGGTGGTTAATGAAATTTTCATAGAGACTGATAAATGACCTTACAGAATTGTCACCAAATTTTGAACAGACTGATTGTACGAAATGCATAACTCGTGAGAGGTTTCGTTCCAGTAAATTTCTAAATACCGTTGTGAAGCAGACAGAAGCAGTTGACAATGTTAAATTCATGGGATTACAGCTTGATAATAAAATCATTTTGAAGGAGTAAACCACAGAACAGCTGTACCGCCTAATCGAATCTTTAATCTGAATGCAGATCTTAACATACAAAGAACGTCTAGCCTAGTTCGCTTACTTGCATTCCATGAAGCCAGGCTAAAGATTTTCGAGTTCCAAGTGTGTAGTACGAATCATTTGTGGTGTAAACTGAAAAAAGTCCCGGAGAGGTCTTTTCAAGAAAATGGTGATATTAACCACTGCATCTGAATATAAACCGATCAGCCAAAATATTATGACCACCGACCTACGACAGGTATGAATCCGTCCAGGCGATAACAGCGGCACCTGTTGAGGAATGGCTACCAGTCAGACTGACGCACTGTGCTTTTAGTATCAGTGAGCGTGTCGCCTGTGTGTAGAAAAGGGGAAGGGGGAGGGGGACGCGCGATCTGTCTGAGTTTGATCGAGAGCGGATTATGAAAGCAAGGTGACTCCGCACATTCCGGAAACTGCACAACTTGTGAGCTGTTCGAGGAATGCTGTGATGAGTGTCTTGAACACGTGGCGAAGCCAAGGGGAAAGGACGACCAGACGTCGTGTGGTTGGACGTCCACCTCTCATCACACGTGTCGGACGACGTGGGATGGATAGACTGGTAAAACAAAACAGGTGGATCCAACATTAAACTTCAATGATGGACAGAGTACAAATGTGTCTGAACAAACAGTACACCGAAAACTGCTAGCGATGGGCCTCCGCAGCCGACAACCCAAGCGTGTGCGAATGTTAACATCACGACATCGGCAGCTACGGCCAAAATCGGCACGTGATCATCGACACTGGACGTAGGCGCAGTAACAGAGCATCGCTTGGTCTGATGAATCGTGATACCTTCTTGATAATGCCAATGGAGGCCACAAAACCATAGTCTTCCGGGAGAACAGCTCTTTGACATCTCTATTTGCAGAGCCAAACTGGCGGCGGCTCCATTACACTCTATGTTGGCATCCATGGGTCCGCGGAGCTCGTGCAAGGCACCATAAGGGCCAAGCAGTTGGTTTCAGACCTCCTGGACCCTTTCATGACAATAATATTTTATGACGGTAGTGGCATTTTTCAGCAAGATAATGCTCCACGTCAGAAAGTCAAGCGTGTTATGGAGTGGTTCGAGGAACACAATACTGAGTTCCAACCTATCTACTGCCCCCCTCCCCCATCAACTCGTCCGATCTGAACCCGATCAAACACATCTGGGATGTGAATCAACGTGGCGTCAGAGCTCCTCAACTCCCTCCCGGGAATTCACGGAAATTAGGTGATTTGTGTGTGCAGACGTGGTGCCAGACCGCTCCAACAACCTACGAAAGTTTCATTGCTTCCATATCACGGCGCGTCCCCGCTGCAATCCGTTTCAAAGGTGGACGTAGCTCCTTTTAGGTATGTGGTCATAATGTTCTGGCTGATCAGTGTATTTATTCCTTAAACAAGTTTGTCATAAGATAACTCTTTTCAATCCAAAAGTTAAGTTCATGCAAAAATATCAAAAATAAGACTGTCTTGATAAAGACAGGAGGTCTCTAACTTGGATCCAAAGAGGTATTCATTATTCAGGAACACATATTTTTACTAACTTGCCAGTAGCCATGTAACTCAATCACAAAAATCAATTTAAGAGTGGCCTAAACTCTCACTGACGACCTCCTTATTGGAATCGATTGATGTATGTGTCATAAATAATATATAATACTGTAAGTTCTACGTAGAATCAGACTTCTGCGCATCTTCAGTGAAGTAGTTTTGCCTTAAATATCTTATCACCTTATACACTGTTTCAACGCACGTAGCTATGAGAGCCTGTTTTCTTTAACAAGAATGTTATTTCTTTTTAAATGAAAATATGTTTGTTTTTGCCTTGTTCCACATCACATAAAATGAGAGGAGCAAATCATTGCAAATTAAAACCTAAATGGGAAAAACTGTCAAAATGGACACACATGCCCTAATAAAATACCTGGGGAACAAGAGCAAATTACAAAATAAATATAGGGCACAAACAGTGGTGTTGAACACCATATAGCGAAAGATGTTCTCATCCAAGGCTGCGTTATAATAGACTCACGGACTAGAATGTTGACTTCTTATTAAACGTGGTGCTAAAATGCCCTCCACATTAAAAACGGACTCACAAGAAATCACCCGGATGGATAGAACCATGGGGCGCAAGTGACATCTGTTCCCGGAAGAGCTCATGAGGAAAAACTTTTTGGGCACTTGCCAATAAAACTGTGCAAGGACAGCAAATAAAGAACTGCGGAGGTTAAAAGTGGCCACACGGAAATAGGTTCTTGCACCAAGGTCTTAAGTCATTTACATGGATACCGATCCGCAATATCTTAATGTTCTGAGAAATATCTGAACTGAGCAGCTCAAATGAATAACCGTCTGTACACGACGCAGCCTGCGGAGACGCTTTGACAATTTTTGTAGCTGTTCGCGTAGTTAAATTATTTTAGAGATGGAGATGAACCGTTTTACAGTGTCGTTACATATTTAACAAGAAGTAGTTTTGCGCATTCGGGGTGAAAGGTCATATGTATAATGGAATTGTGCATTTGTACACAGCAGTACCTACTTGCGCTACTTTGTGTGAATACGTTGTAAAAGAGATGGTATACACCTGTTCCTCTACTGTGTGGTGCCTAGGTTGTTGAAAACCCTCTACTGTAATGAAAGTGAGACGGTAGGGAACTAGGACATGGGAGCGTTAAGGTGCTGAGCATAAATAAAATAGTCCTTTAAACATATCTATTTACCACAGTGGCCAAAGTTCATATTAGCAAAGATGAACAATACTTGCTCGCCGCAGAGGCAAAGTTTAGAATAAACCATTACGAACTTATAATTTCATGAGAACACTCCAAAGGAATAAAATGGTAATTACATTTTCTATAATAACGCAAAGACTTCAATATTTTGTAATCAAAACCAAACAAACTTTACGAATCCTAAATACATTAGAAAATCGCCCATGAGTCACTTACTGTATCTAACAACCATTTTGGCTGCTTAGAAATCAATATCATTACACCACGATGTGCACCCACTTTCAACATTATAAAACTTTCAAGATAGCTGAATATGTAACGTCTGTACAGGCTATTAAATAAGAAAGTGAGTGTTAGCGAATAGATAAGAATCATTAGATATTCACATAAGAAAACAAAGAAAAATCCAAAGCAAATAAACAGGCTGAAACACATAGCTCAGCCTACAAAATGCATGCAGCGTAAGCCCGGCTCAGGCCCAAAACTGTTGCTGAATTCAGCACAGATTCTAAAATACACACACACACACACACACACACACACACACACACACACACACACACACACACACACACACAAAATACTTCAAATTTAAGTAACACACAAATGGCAAATGAGCATGACAGAGAAAAGGACAGCAGACAACTGCGGATGTGACCTGAAAGTACGTGGGATTAACAGAGCAAACATTACATAGCTAAATAAATTACAGTAGCATTACATGGACGATTCAAGCTTATTTGCATACGAAAAATATTAGAGATCTGAACGCAGAGAATACATGCACCAGCGGGGCAGTCATATGCAAATCGTTATGGATTAAAGTTAATTAACAATGAAAAATTTTAAAGATACCTTAACCTAGAAAACACAGTAAAATGGTTCAAATGGCTCTGAGCACCATGGGACTTAACTTGTGTGGTCATCAGTCCCCTAGAACTTAGAACTGCTTGAACCTAACCAATCTCAGGACATCACACACATCCATGCTCGAGGCATGATTCGAACCTGCGACCGTAGCGGTCCTGCTGTTCAAGACTGAAGCGCCCAGAACCGCTCGGCCACACCGGCTGGCGAAAACACAGTAGTGCAGGTAAAAAGCAGACATTCTAGACCACTTACGCACAAAAATAAAAACGTAAAAAAGTGGGCCGTCTTACAATCGGAAAGATTTTTAACTCGAACAGGTGCTTATTACCGGGATGCTGATACACGCTAAGGGCTGAGGCCCAAATAACAGCCAGTACAATAACCCACTTCAGCTATCTTGAAAGTTTTATAATGTTGAAAGTGGGTGCACATCGTGGTGTAATGATATTGATTTCTAAGCAGCAGAATATAAAACGAAATAATAGGAAAAGCACAAGGGCCTTTCACGAACCATGACGGACACATTACTGCAGACAACAAATGGTGATCTCCGTTGTTCTTGCTTTAAGCCTAGGAGGATTAACGATGGTAAAAGAGTCCACGTCCACCAGCCAAGCAATAGAAAACAAACATATTCGAATTACAGAATTTAGACCTCTGCCACAGAGGCTGAGAGAAACTTCAACTCACCCTTAGTCACAGGCACACAACCCAAAATAAATATTTGCCATACTTGTGTGTTGAGCAGATCTCCACGGCCTGCAATCTCAGGCCGCGATACAGACACACTCCTTCAGAAACAGCCAACCTCCAGCAGACAGACCTCCAAGTGTGAGCTGAACTGCTTGCTCACTTAAGTCGCACTCGGAGCACCTTAAGAGCGCCACCTACAGAGACGCCAGTGAAACAGTGGCGCCAGTCCAGGGACTGCTCCTGCCGTGTGGTGCCTTCTGTGTAGATATTTGGGTGTTGTATGAGACGGCAAAAACAGCATCCCCTCCTGAGGTGTGGTGGAGGGACAGGAGAGGAAAGCAGGTGTCGAAGCTTACTTCATTAACTTGATGCATCCGTGCTTTGCCAATGTGGGTAATTTGAAGGAGCACACGTGTTACTCCACCTGGCATTTGCCCACTGCACCTGTGGAAAACCAGACACCAGTGACAGTTCAGTTCGCATAAGCTAATCTGCCATGGCTCCTACTTACATCTGTTAGTTTGTGGGGCGAAACGTGAAATCCACCTCAGTCCAGGCGTCGCTGCCACCGGCAAAGTCGGGGCCGGCTGCCAGCTGCAGCTTTAGGTCACCAAGACTGTTGCCTGTTCAAAGCCATGTGAGTCTGAAAATTAAAACAAGCTACGAGTTCCTTCAATACGTATACGACATTCCCGAGCTGTCGTTTTCTTGGGCTGCTTCTCTGGATTTATTTCCATTTGTGCACGTCGTAATCAGTTCCTGATCACTGACTTTGATAAAACTTTACCTGCACTATTGTTTATGATCGATCTATGGATGCACGAGTAGTATAGACAGTAGAATACCAAGTGGTACGCCATGCAATTTTTTAGGCAATGTATTTGTAAGCAGGTGTGGCAGGTACAAAAAAGTTGAAAAAGTGCAAAGGGCTTATAGTCAATCCACAGTAACGGCTGACATATGACGTACTGTACTAACGCCTGCTCTCTGAGGTAAATACAATACTGGCTGTACAGCCACAAGCTTAAAAACAGCCTGTTGTGCGCCCAGCGAAGCTATGTATGGGAAACAAACACGCCAACCTCAAGAGGCTTACTCTGTCTGTGCTCTTCAGCAACAGACTGCTGGATTCCAAAACGATCCCGGACGCCCCACCGTTCAGACCCGTAAATTTGCACTGCCCTCCGCCAATGGCTACCCAGGCGCCTCTTCAAGTCCATTCCACTGTGTTGCTCCAAAACAATTTGTCTTGTAATTACACTGGGCCTTCCTCGTTGGTTCTGGACGACACTGGTGCTGCGCCGGCAACAGCTCCTTCCCGTGTAGGGTCAGAGGACTGCAGCAGCCTTGCGCAATCATCTAATTTCGTGGTAATTTGAATCATCGAGGACACGTGACCTCTCATAAAGGCTCAAAAGTGATTACCAGTAGACGATCATTTATAAAATGGATATGTTCAAATACACAACTTTAGTGTCGTAATAATGAAAAAACGTGGCACTGAGGTTAAAATTCTGAACACTGGTCCGCACCTAAATCTGTGAACGATGAGTGACTAGTCTAACAATAGTTTCAGTGTGACTGTACTGTTCTGCGAGAGTATTAAAGTCTTGACTGTGTTAATAACACACGTAACACATGCCGTGACATACGGCGTACTCTATGACACTGTTTGATGCCTGCGGCATTCATCGCAACTGCAACAACTGACCGAGTAAAGCAGTTCTCTTTCGTTGGTGGTCGACGGATGACTGGTCCAAATCACTTGGTGCGATGACACATTTTAAACTAAGCAACCCGCGAAAGCTGCCTCAGAATGATTTATTTGTCAAGAATAGTTTCATGGCATTCCAGTCACATCTTAAGGTAACGAACTGTTGATCTAAAGAAGATACAATCATCCTCATTAGAACTACCTTAAACCGGAACCACCTGATTAACGGAATGTTGTTTACCCAGTGAATTTCATGAATTTTTCAATACATAAAGTCTTCAAATCTCTGTAAGAGTAAGTAGTAGGAGCTCGTTATCTTACTGTGCAAAATAAGCGTCATAAAGAATGCAACAGTACTGAATAAATTAGCCAGTGCTAGTTGAGAAAAACATAACCCTAGAAACAAAAACAGTTAGTAATAACCAGCATCATGAAATGTGGAACAGAACCCCCAAGCTAAGCAGTCTTCCTAGAACGACGTCTGCCAACTCGTTCTATTTTGCAGTAGTGGGGCTGATCGCTGTTCCTGAAAAGACGTACCTGATGTGTCCGGTGAGCTCTTTCAGGTTGGAGATTCTCTCCCACGTCTTACGATGCTGTTTCTTATCCAACAATTTTTGTTTCTAGGATTGATTCTCTAGATCCACTTATTTTATTCATGAGAGTTATACACTTTGTGACGCCAATTTTTTGCAGGAAGGTAGGGGATTTCTATTATTTACCCGTACGGAGACTCAGTCATTATGTACTGAAAGTTCTGGCTAATCCACATTGGATTAATTAAATAGTTCTTGTTTTAAGTACGAATATGGTACCTTTCTTAGGTCAACAGTCACTATAATATCAAGAAACTATTAATAAATCATTTTGATGCCGAAATTTTTTATCATTTGAAACAGTTGAATGTTCAGTTGCGAAATACTTGTCTGAGGTCAGGCACAAGCAAGATGTAGTTACTTTTGCCCTCCGTGGCTTCGTAGCCTCGCTATGAGGTATGAATATTGCTTACAGTGTAAGTGAGGTAGCCCTCTACGACGGTAAACCGTAATTAACGGGCGACACACAGAGACTATCGCTGCCATGTGGTGCCTTCTGTGTATATCACAGACACATTGCTCGGCCTCTGAACATATCATCTAGATGTAACATCTATTGTTCGTCAGTTACTGTGTATAGGCTCTCAACTGCAGCTACAGTAGCGATAAATACTTTACAAATGTTCTTCGGGCTTTGAGTACAACCACCGGTTGCTTATTGTCGACCGAAAGGGAACCTTATCATTCCTTCTCCCCACTCCTCTCTTCTCTCTCTCTCTCTCTCTCTCTCTCTCTCTCTCTCTCTCTCTCCCCCCCCCCCCCCCTCCCTCCCCCCACCCTATCAGTGAGCCATGGGGCGTTGTCTAGATTCATTCCCTCAGATAGGGTTTGGGCTAATGGAGCCGTGACATTTCGGCGGTCTTAGAGTGGCTGCCTCGCATGTCTGTCTCTGTTAATCACGTAACGCGATTTTTTGTACATCTTTATGGCAACCCATCAGTGTTGCCCGTGTTGTGCCGACGACTATAACTTTCCAGTAGCCGTTTGCACTTTGCAGTTGAAAGCTGGCCATAGCTATGTCACTTCTCAAAGCTCTTATTTCAGCAACTTTACTATCCATGTCTATGTATGTAAAGAGCGTTAGCGTCAGTGGGTATTGCAAGCACGTCAAATGGTGACTAAAAATCAGCCAGCGAAGACCATAATATAGTGGAGATTCGAGCAGTCGTCTTGGTCAACTAGCCAACAGAAGGAAATGTGAAACAGTGAGTAGCCACAATAAGGTTACTTCCTCTACCTGTTTATCTTTCTAGTTTTTCAGTCTTACCTTATTTGATTTATTTATTTTACACGTCCATTTCCTTAGGACCAAATTGAGGAGCAAGTCTCCAAGGTCATAGAACGTGTCAGTACATGAAATCACAAAATAAAAGTTATAACAGATAAAATGAAATGTTCGTGCACCCAAAAAAAGACAGGCCATTAGTTTTAGAAAACTCAATCAACAATATAATTTTTCAAGGAACTCCTAGACAGAATAGGAGTAGTCACCCATGAGGAAACTCTTCGTTATGCCATTTGAGGTAATGTCTTCCATCAGCTTTTGTGGTTTCCATTCTTTGAACAATAGTCGTAACTACCTCTGGAATATCAAATTCACCAATCCTTTTTTTTCCCCTTTCCTGCTAAGTGTACATCTAAAGGAACCGACCTCTGTGGTTTTGGTTTGGCCTCCAAGTTACATACACTAATGAAACAAGACATTTCGACGACTGGCAAACGACAGGCCAATTACGTAGGAAGAAACGCACAAAATCGTGGCAGAGAATGCGAAAGAAATCTCACTGTTAATAGTTTAAAATGGGATATCGCTGTGTTTGATAAAAGTACCACACAACGGTAATTGCTAAACAATTAAAAAATTTTACTTGCTTCATTGGTTGACGATCTTCAAAAGTAGGAGATAATCGGACCGAAATATACAGCAAAATCGTAAACAGCAATAGGGGGTGGTTATATGTTGGAGTGCTTACAGCAAATGCCCTTATTTTCAACAAACTATAACCTTAGACAGTGATACTGCAGAGACAAGTTCCTCACAGGCTTGATATGTAGCAACAGTGTATTTCTTTTAAGAAAGATACACCTTTTAATAGTTAAAACTTAAATGTCTGATATTTGTAAGCATCTTTAGTGTGTGTATTTCGAGAAAATCTGAGGAAAATTACCCCAAAATTATAAATAGCAGTGGGAGATGGTTATACTTTAGAGTGCTGGTAGAAAATGCAATTGGTTTTAACAGGCGATTATAGTAATAAAAGATAGAGGTTAAAGAATATTTACCTCCAATGTGCAGTTTGTTATTGTAGTTGGGAATCGTGGGGTATCAGATTACATCGTAACTTTGAATTTCGGCACTGAGTCTATAATGATCCACTGCTCGTGTCCCCCATTTTATATCACCGGGAACTATCCTCCTCCAACTTGGGAGCTGTCGGTGCACAAGATCAATTAAGGGGACTTCGGTTCCTGCCAGCTTCTTTCAGTTACGTACGTTATGAGGTCTTCAATCCTGATGTGCTACCATAGTTGTATGAATCGGTTGTCAACTTAGTGAATTGTTTTCTCAGCGTGATACATCATGCATCTTGGATATTAACGGACACGAGCATCTGAACAAAGGATAGTGCCGTCATTATGTTGTTAGAGGAAGTCTGGTCCCACAGTCAGGGCCGTCGCTCTAAACAGTGACATCAGAGTTCTAATGGACCGAATGCCTGTACTATTGCAGCAACTTCATGCTGACGTCTATTGCCTTTGATGACGAAAGTGTTACATTTAAGTTCCCCATTATTAAAGCTGGACAAACATTCTCTTTTTACTCACAATCCCGGAGGTTCTTCTCCACAACGTCATGAAAAATTTGTATATAAAATGATTAGGTATAGCGCTTTGAGGGTGAAACTCAATGAAACACCGTAATTTTTCAGTTTGTCTACTTCGGCAATACACTGAAGCACCAAAGAAACTTATATGGGCATTCAAATACAGAGATATGTAAACAGGCAGAACACGGCGCTGAGGTCGGCAACGCCTGTATAAGACAACCAGTGTCTGGTGCTGTTGTTACATCGGTTACTGCTGCTACAGTCGCAGGTGATAAGGGTTTAACTGAGTTTGAACGTGTGGTTACAGTCCGCGTACTAGTGACGGGACACAGCATCTCCGAGGTAGCAATGACGTGGGGACTTTTCCAAACGATCGTTTCACGAGTGTACTATGAATATCAGGAATCCGGTAAAACATCAAACCTCATGAATCCATGGACCCTGCATGCCAACAGGGAACTGTTCAAGCTGGTGGAGGCTTTTAAGTGGTGTGGAGTGTGTGTGGTTGGAGTGATATGGTACCCCTGATATGTCTAGATACGACTCTGACATGTGACAAGTCTGGTCATCTGCATCCATTCTTGTTCATTGTGCATTCCGACGGACTTGGACTATTCGAGTAGGAAAATGCGACACTCCACACGTCCAAAATGGCTACAGAATGGCTCCAGGGACACTCTTCTGAGTTTAAACACTTGCGCTGTTCACCAAACTCCCAGGCATGAAGATTATAGCGCATATCTGGGATGCCTTCCGACTTGCTGTTCTGAAGAGAGCTCCGCCCCATCGTACGCTTGCGAATTTATGGACATCCCTGCAGGATTCCTGTTGTCAGTTCCGTCCAGCACTACTTCAGACATTCATCGAGTCCATGCCACGTCATGTTACGGCACTTCTGCGTGCACGCGGGGGCCCTACACGATATTAGGCAGGTGTACCAATTTCTTTGGCTCTCCAGTGTAAGAGCACGCAAGATAGACGTGCGTGGAAGCCAAGTTTCAGAAAATCAGGACCAAAAAAGGTTATGTATTATGCTCGTCTGCTTAGAGTTTTAATTATTTATCTATATGAAAAACTAATATTTACAGATGCAATTCCATTACTTTGCTGGAGTACTGACTATTCTTCATAAGCAAACTGCGTATCAAATTCAGGAGGGGGTGCATATGCTGTAGAAACCAATAGCTTTAATAGAAGATTTCGTTAATGGCTGGAGGCAGTACTACACAGCGATACTCTACCAACAAAGGCGAGTAACAGGCATAATTTAGACCATTTCTTGCTGGAAATCTTGTTACTGATGCATTTCAGTTGCTCTGCTCGAATAACGGCATTTCAAAAACTGGAGGGCAGAAGGTGGGACTGCATAAGCCTTAGATGAGCGTAGTTTTAATGGAACATTTGCTAATAGCGGGAGACAGTGTGACACAGCAATGCTCCACTAAAGACTCTACCTGACAGGTGAACATAATGCAACTCACACTCTACTACAAGAAGGGGGCTGCCATGTATAGTCTAAAGAAGCTTTGTTAACACGTACTCTAACGCATATAAGACAGGTGTAGGTCTACATTAGATCTGGAGAAACACTTTTTTTCTTAATCCGCACCATGTTAAAGCACTACTGGGTGGTTAGAATTAAACTTTTTGTATTTAACGCTTAAAACAAGGAAACTAATTACCGTACAAGTACCAAACTTGGTAGTGTGGGGTGAACGATTTTCATGCGTCACAGCGCAACCGTCCAGTTCCAACTATGACCACCAAATGCCGTGATCAGGCACAGTGATTCAAAGTCCCACAAACCTCATCCAAACAGCAGTAATGCTTCAGCTGCACCGGCGGGCTGAAAGCATTACAGAAGTGTCCTCTCTTTCCACCCGCTGTGCGGAGCATGATGAAAAAGTCTGAATGAACTCCAGAACTGGGCGTCGCTCCCGGAAGAGGCCGACGACCGTTTGCATTACAGGTGGTTAATGAATTCGCTGTTACGGTAGACAACGCTGCGCGCAGTTGTCTATCGTCAGACAGTGTGCGTGTTATGTCACGACAGTTGAACATCCAGTGATCCACTGTGCGGGAGGTGCTTCGAATCATTCTCAACTGGATTCCGTTCAATGTTCGTACTGTATAACATTTGACAATACAGGACGCTCAATGACGTGTTGACTTCACTCTCCACTTTCTTGCAAGGGTTGAAGTTGACGAGGGCTGGCCCTGGACCATTCTGTGGACAGACGAAGCTCATTTTTCTCTGACGGGTGAGGTGAACACACAGCTGCCGAGTTTGAGGATCTTCCCCTCCAGTCAGGGTGCATGAAGTTCGTCTGTATGATGCACGTGTCACCGTATGGTCTGACTTGACAGCTATTTTCATCATTGACCCATTCTTTTCTAAACATGCTGGCATTCAAGGACCAAAGCGTGACTCGCCAACATTACTGAGATATGCTTCACCAGCATGTCATAGCCGCTCTCCAGGAGAGAGAAGCACTGAACTCAACACTTTTCATGCAACATGGGAACCCACCGCACATCGCTCGTGTAGTTCACCTGCTCCTCCGAAACACATTTTGAAACATTTTGAATTATCAGCCGATCGATTACAAATGCTTGGCCGCCACGATCACCTGATCTCACTCCCTGTGGTTCCTGGTTATGGGGCTACCTGAAGGACAGTGTTTTCCAGGGGTACAGACATACATGTGCTGATCTGAAGCGGAGCGTATGAAGAGAGGTAGCCAGCATACCGACGGACATGCATTGTTCTGCTGTGCAGAATCCAATTGCGCACTGTCAGACTCTTCTGGACACTGATGAGCGCCATATTGAGCCACTTTTGTTGCAGTATGTACTGTAGCAGCGCATTAAAAGTGTTTCACTTGAATTGATTCTGCATTATTTCTTTTCCCCATGTCCTTGACATTAATGCTATAGAGTTTGGTACGAGTATGGTAAAAACTTTTTCTGTTATAAAGTGTTACTTAGGGAAAGTTTAATTATAACCACAGGTTATATCATTTATCAAAATGTTATATTAAGATGGATAATACGTAAGGTAACCACTATGTCAAGGAGACTCAAGGCATTCCTTATTAAATACTTTGTTATCCAATTTGTCTACCGAAGGGGGTGCGGGATAGTAAAGATTCACGAAAGTTCATGTGTACTATTGTGGTGTGAACTAGCAAGCATCCACTCATTTGCTAAAGTGCTAGAAACTCTAGTGCTATACGTAAGAATAGAGGGAGAAAAGTTGCTAACATACAATAAGTCCTCTTCCCTGGAGTATTATTACTAATGGTAGATCAGTGAACTGCGATTTCTCGCATACGTTTTATTTGGATTCTGAATGGTCTAATATTGTGTCCCAATACCCGCAACCTGCGAGTCATATGTACCGGAATCGTAAAATCTATGGAAATAACCGTCCAAAGCAATCTAAAGTGGAATGATACCGTAAACCGTGAAACGAAAAGAAGGGAATAAAGAAAACCACAAATTGATCGCATTTTGAAACCAATATTGATAAAATCAGGTTAAGTCTACTGATAGGGGATTGTGGGTCTCTGAGAGCACGAAAGCGCTCTGTGCACATAGACAGCAAGAAACGTACCGGCAGCAAATATCCAGTGATTTATCGCCAACAACGTAACGGAACAGTAGTGCATCTCTTCACTTCTTTATGCGCGATACGTTACACCTCTGTTTCTCGAGACCCATGAAGCAATCGTCCATCTTCTACAAAGCAATATTGGATACAGTCCGCTGGAAAAGGTAATTTAGTACTCCAGAGGCGACTTGTGTATTCCACTAAGCTAGTAGCAACTGCATGCTGTAGTGGGGTGTACTGCATGGAAAAATATCTGATTGAGTAACCACACAAACCATCCGTAACACATCAGTTACAATCTTTTTCCTACACACATATGTCACATACCTTTCATATTATCACACGGATTTTATAGTTATGCTTAGAAAAATTATTGTACTGGGGAAGTAATTGGAATTGCAGCACAAGTTGCAGGTTGTTGATATAAGTACTAGAAATACGACAGGAAGATGACGCCACTTACCTGTACTTCGACAGGAGGACGAACAGGTATTCTAGATAAAATTATCATTTATGGGAGCAATATACTGGTGTCAAGAGACATACCGGGATAAACTGGAAACGAAGCACTGGAAACCATTTTGAGGAAATATAAGAAATCCGTATGGAGTGAAATTGGCTGACATTAAAATGAACATGCTGTCCGGGCTATCACAACAGCTTCGAGTTATCACAACTAGGTTATGGATATGACTATAACGCCATATTTTGGAAAGGGTTTTTAACAAAATGGATATGTGCGGCTACCCAACATCGAATCGCCAATTTTGTGTGAAAGATAACAAGAGTTAGCGATTCCTTGTAGGAACCACCACCACCATACGTCCTGCACAATGGCGTGTGATACACGATCAGTGGCATTGTTATTCGACAGCTCATTACATCCAGAATACGTAAAAAGCGCAAATTTAATATGTCAATCACTTTCGTTGGTGGTTCTTCGCTGTCACGCGCAAATCATAGGAACGCCCCAAATTCGTAGTTGTCGAATCACGGTAACACAATAGAAAAAAAAAAAGATGTGGATGTTTACCCACTTCTGATGCAGTGATTTCAGTAACAGCTCATTACCGGAAATATCCTCTGAAATCAAACACATGTAAAAATGGCTCTGAGCACTATGGGACTTAACATCTTAGGTCATCAGTCCCCTAGAACTTAGAACTACTTAAACCTAACTAACCTAAGGACATCACACAACACCCAGCCATCACGAGGCAGAGAAAATCCCTGACCCCGCCGGGAATCGAACCCGGGAACCCGGGCGTGGGAAGCGAGAACGCTACCGCACGACCACGAGATGCGGGCCCAAACACATGTAACAAAAAATATGAGAGTAGTTAATAAATCATGCATTTTGTGTCTTAACAAGGTCGCTCTCACATCTCGTATACGTAAGAAACGAGGGTTATTATACTTTCTATTACTTAGTTACTATTACTTATCACGGTGATCCAAGCACCCACTTCCCACATCCAAAACTCTATTTACATTTGTCTACATGTTCGCCTTTTGGGGTGGGTATTGGTTCATCTTGAAAAGTAGTCAAATTTAAGTAATTGAAAGTACACTAACCCTCATTTCTTACCTAGAGGAAGTGGTTGATAATACTTACATTGCACTATACAGTCTCCTTTTATTATGTCTGTGGGCGGTGGCTAATCTCTCTCATGACCCTTTTACTAAGGCGTACACACCTTGAACGACGAAACACAGTTCGAGTAGAGAGAAAAGATGGAGATGAAGGAGAGAGGGAACTTGACTTCCCACATTTTAAAGACACCTTATTGGTCTAGATCAGATACGGGGGGGGGGGGGGGGGGGTAACCCTGATTTTGATCTTCGTACCAGCCGTAGATGACCGAGGGGAAGTGTTTATCTTGACACGTTTCGGGTTACATCGTGACCTTGAATATAAAACATGCAGTTGTCCAACGGGCGTGGGTGGGGCATTGGATACACCGTGACCCAGTATTTGGATTCTGAATCTTAAATGATTCACTAGAACGATTCACTACTATGGCATAACTATTTTCATCTCTCGAGACATACCTATGGCGGAAATTTGTTGGTGGCTCATCCTATACTGACCCTGCAGATAGTACATAATGGAAGTGTGCTACAACATCGTGTCATTTAAGATAATATGAAGAAACGAATTTGCTGATACTATGCACAACAAAAACCTGGGAAGTTCAGCGCAACACATACGCCTACATCCACGTGACTACTCTATGTTTAGCACTGATATCAAACCATTTTCACTACTCCTCTACAATTACACTCTCGAATAGCACATGGGAAAAATGAACAGCTAAATCTTTCTGTACAAGCTCTGATTTCACCTATTTTGTATTTTATGCTTTGTTCGTAATTGTGATTTACTCAAAAGATCTCGCCGCGATGTAAAAGGTCTTTATTTTCCTACTACACTGCAAATATCTTCTCATGTACGAAACACTCTCTTCCCTATTCCGCGAAAAGAGTGGTCCTTCTTTGAACTTTCTGGATCCCGTGAGGGCTCGGCAGATTGTCTCCAAAATCGTTTATAATGATTAAGAACAACAGACGGCCTGTAACACTATATTATAGAAAACTAGATGTCGCTTCATTTTCAGTAGGCGACTTACCGTCTGTTACTAAGAACTGTACCTCCCTAAGAGGAAATCACCATTCCAGTCGCACAGCTGAGTCCGTAATGCACTGGTACAAAATTTAGCTAGACACTCCTGGTGGGGACTGTACTGGATTCTGGAATCCAGAAATACCGAATCAACTTAAGATCTCCTGTCTATAGCCCTCATTATTTCATATAAATAAAGAGGGAGTTTTTTTTCACAAGAACAATATTTTATTAATCTGTAATGGTTGTGTGTCAATGGAAAGTTTTGTTTTATGTGGCATATTTTATAATGCTGGAACACAGCATATACTTGAAAATCAAAACTACAAGTCATCGCAAAGAACGTGGGTCTATATTTCACTAGATTACTTATATTTCCTTTCTTCTGTAGTTGTGTAACTTGTTGAACTCTCCTTTCTTTAGGTAAGGACCTTTCGCTAGGCCGATGGTTGTAGGTGATTGCTACAATGGAAATATTCCATCAGCTTACTGTAGTAGCTACCGGAAGACTTGCCTACGTTGATTTCATTTTCTTCCCTAAATGAGGAGTATCTACTCCCTAATGATTCATGTTGGCGGTTGCTCTTGTTGAGAATTCTGAGATATTTGCTGCGTCTTATTTGGTGAAATAATTTGAGAAAACCTCACTGTATTACTACGCTATCATTCTTATCACGTAATGGAGATACTGATCGAATCTTTCCGCTGGTAACATTACACACGGCAAGGATCGCTTTAATATCAGATTTCGAGACAGAGTTTTACTGTCGAGATCATTAAGAGCATCTCATAGCGTAATCATAGCTAAGTTTATTGCATTTCTAAAAAGTCACTAGTTCTGGAGATTCTTCGTCCTTTTGAATCAGCCATGCCTTTTTCGTTGCTTCTGCAACAGAGTTCAGATCTGTTAATTTTCTCGGTACAAAATTCTCAACTCGAATCAACAGTAATTGTCTGAAGTTGTGCCATACTTAGTCGACACTCACATCTCCTAGAAAGGCACAAAGCGAGTTTTACTCTGCTTTTTTAAATATTTTTTAATTTTGTTTCGCTTTATTTAGCGTATGGCTCATAACATCACAGTAAAAATTACAGAATCAACACAATTTTTTAAAAAAACTCACATATCTATAAACAGAACAATAAATAACAGTTTGTATATAAGGACACCACCGATTGTAAATTTACACTCACAGAAGAGCAATCACAAACGAACGTCCAGCTTAGATAATATATAGTCGATTGCCTCTTGGGTCGCCATTAGGAAATCCAGTGGATCACGCTCATATGCCCTTAGTGGGCATTCCTGCACGATGTGTTTGACCGTCTGTCTCTCAGCGCCACAGTCGCAAGCGGCCGATGGAAGTTTACCCCATCTGTGTAAGGAGTCGGCGCATCGCCCACAGTTGGTTCTGATGCGATTAAGAGTTGACCAAACTGTGCGAGGACAATCAAATCCTTTTGGTTTACTGAAAATGAATGGCATACTGTGGCATTTTACTGCTGTTCTACTCTCCCATTCCTCTGTCATTTATTTTAAAGTTGTTTTGGTGCAGTGCCTGTGCGGTCTTTAGTGGAGGATACCTAGACCGGAATCGGTTTCCTTGGATGTCGTGAGTATCTTAATGGATTTGTAATTGAGGGTTTGTCATGATTTTTTTGAAATTCTCTAACCAGATCATGTTCTGGGCGCAGGTTAGGAGGGGCTATGATACTCAGAACGGGCAGCCACACTGTAGGAGTTGGCCTGATTGTGCCTGATATAATACGCATTGTTGCATTAAGTTGGCTATCTACCGTGTGTGTGTGTGTGTGTGTGTGTGTGTGTGTGTGTGTGTGTTTTCTGTTGAGCCACACTGGGGCGCAGTATTCTGCCACTGGATACACCAAGCCAAGTGCGGATGTTCTTAAGGTAGATGCTGTGGAGCCCAAAGTGGTGCCACAGAGCTTCTGCAATATGTTGTTGCGTGTTTTAAGTTTCGCTGCAGTTTTCGTCAGTTGTTCTTTGAATGTTTGTGTCCTATCTAGGGTAACCCAAAGGTACTTTGGGTGTTTGTTGTGATTTAGTATTTTCCCGTCTAGATATACATGTAGTTCTCTGTTGGCCATTTTGTTGTTCAAATGGAAGGCAGATACTTCCGTCTTTGTAGCACTAGTTTATAGCATCCATTTTGCAAAATACTCGTTGAGAATCCCTAAGTCACTCTAGAGGATATCTTCGGCAGTTTCTATATTTCTGTGGGCTGTCGCCAGAGCCCAGTCGTCAGCATAACCAAATTTGCGCGATCTGGTTGCAGGCATGTCAGTGATGTAAAGGCTGAAAAGAAGGGGCGCAAGGACAGAGCCTTGTGGGAGTCCTTTACTGAGTTTCATCTGTTTACTGTTCTCATTCCCCATTATTACTTGGAAGGTCCTATTTGGCAACATATCGTCAATGAGGTTGGTTATCTTCTTGCAGGGGACGTCACAGATTAATTTGTACATGAGTCCCTGTTTCCAAACTGTAACATAGCCTGCTGTTAGGTCTATGAATGCTGCAGCTACTTTGTTTCGGTGAATTTGGATATTACGGCATTCGGTTTCAGTGCAGTGACTATGTATTCGTCGTCAACTCTCTGCTTGCAAATCCACGTGTTCTAGTAAGACGCCACAGCATTTTACACTTCGTACGGGCTCTTCCATTAATCGTTCAAAATTATTTTCGGAGGAATCATTTAGTTGAATTTCAGATGATATGACTACCACCGATTACAAAACGGTAGTTTCGCCAACATGCCGAAGGCGGATTGAACTCATAACCAACTATAATCTATGAGACAGGTATATATCCGAAATAAAGCTCGAATTTTCGTTGTGCCATTCAATCCGCCCCTCGTGGTCTCGCGGCAGCGTTCTCTCTTCCCGAGCACGGGGTCCCGGGTTCGATTCCCGGCGGGGTCAGGAATTTTTCCCGCCTCGAGATGACTGGGTGTTATTGTGTCGTCTTCATCATTATCATTCATCCCCATTA
Organism: Schistocerca americana; assembly: GCF_021461395.2. Lineage (NCBI taxonomy): Eukaryota > Metazoa > Arthropoda > Insecta > Orthoptera > Acrididae > Schistocerca > Schistocerca americana. Next base: position 496,890,194 of record NC_060126.1, on the reverse strand, counting down.
CGGTCGGAGGAAGGCAATGGCAAACCACCTCCACTACGACCTTGCCCAGTAAGGCGGCGCGGGTCTCCCGCGTCGCTCCCCTACGCTCTGTAAGGAAGTATGGGACTCATCATCATCATTCAATAACTACATCATCTGAGTTGCAAGGAAGGGAGGTGTCAGTAAAGGTAACTAATTATTAGTGTGTTTCGGTTGTCGATAATAACATTTATCCATAGCAACTCACAACCATAAGACAACTAAAAGACAAACGACTTCTAGCGGTAATAAACACGTCATAACTAACACAAATTAGTCTATCCTTCTAGCATATCGCTAGAGCTCAGGTAAAAATTTCGGCTGGACTTCTTCAACTTCAGCCAACATATAGTATTCATAAGGAGATCTCCTTCAGCGCCATCTATGAGCAGTTGGAACTCTGGGCCTTTACCATCGCAACTCAACAGGTACAACTATAATACAGACGTTTCATAAGTCTACTACACTGTGTTTCACCCATATCCTTCGCTATAGAATGCATTGATGGAACTAACTCCCTATGCACAAGGAACTGACACCACTGCATGCATAGATATTTTCTTTTTTTACCGTGTAACGGTTCGCTGTTCTACGCTCTGAAGCGTGCATTTGACCGAAACGTTGGCGAATAACTGATTTATCTTCCCCTTCCTTAAACTAGAGATCATCCTCTTCATACATCATTCTCAGATTCTACTTTGTCGAGAACCATTACCATTTCGATGTAACCTTAACAATTTAACTGATCATAACTCTCTATTCGAGTCAATAAACTTTTTTTCTAGTTGGGATGAAACACGTTGTGAATTGTTATGTATTCATACGTCCAACCTTCCACGCCATACATCCATTTGCACCATACATTGTTCCTGTGTTTCTAATCAATATGTATTGTAAAAGCAAGTATAAAATGAGGATGCAGCTAAAACACAGAAACGACTTCCGGTACGATAATTGAGTTATGTGGTGTGGTAGTCCTCTACGGTATGGTTCCCGTTTTTACCTGGAGGGTGTCTTTTCCAAGGTATAAACTCAGGAAAGTTTCGCCCTCTATAAATTTCTAAAACATTTCAGAACATGCGAGAGTATTCCAAAACATTCGAGAGTACTTGAGAGCGTTCCACAACATTCCAGAAAGTTTCGGAATGTTCCACAATCATCCAAAATGTTCTGGAATGTTCGGGTGAAATCTGGAACGTTAGGGAAGATTCCAGAATGTTCTGGAACATCCCGGAACACTCTTCCATATTCTCCACTCTGAGGCATCAAGTCTAGTTTCTGTCATTACGCAACAGGCGAAATGGAGCTGACAGTTACAGCTTTTCTTGTTTATAGCTGAAATCAAACAAAGATCTTAACACTTCGGTTACTTTTTGTGTTAGCCTTAAAACTGGTACTATAGTTAACGTAATTTCTCAGATATTTCCAATCCTAATATGATGGGTCTTTAACAGTTGGCAAGATGAAAACATAACAAACGAAGTTTTAAACGTTTTACATACAGTACTTTCTTTTTACAAATGCTTAAATTGCAAATAATCAGTTAATATTCCTTTTTTGGTGCATTCTGCCTCATTCATTTGGCGCTCCTGTTAAACTGGAAGCAAAATATCAGTTCGGCAAAAAGCACTTAGTTTTCTGGTGATTTTTCATAAATTCATGTGAAATGTCGTATTTTGCGATTTTATAAAAAAATGACAAGAGAATTTATCCATAATTTCCAATTTCTTCAAAAAATTAGTATTTGGTATTGATGATTGTTTTCAGTCCAGTACATATATTGAAACCACGCGAGTAAAGGAAACGATATTAAAAAAAATGGAATTTTTAGGAAACCGTTTTAGTAAATCAGATAACATTATCATTAACTCGCCTAAAAATATTGATCTTCCATCAAAATTTATATCTGAAGACCAACATGAATCGTAAATTTCAATTCACTTAATGGATGGCAATTTACGTGCAAAGAAAACTGTAGCCAATATTGAGATTACGTATGGAACGAAGTATTACTTTGTTTCACACGTCTTTTTGTGCAGTTAAGTTATAGACAAGTCTTCATCACTGTGAGACGAAAACTTTTAATGAAAATATTACGTCTACAACATTGCATCCCCCGTTTCTTCTCGAAGTCGAGGCTTCATTGTGAAAAAAACGTACAAAAACTGCACGATTGAAAGCCATGGCCATCGCTGGCCACTACATTCTCCCATAAAAACGTCGCGATGGAAAAAATGGGCGTCGCTTGAGGAGATACTGGAATCGAACCAATTTTCCAACTGTGCGGCTGGTCCCGGCGGAGGTTCGAGTCCTCCCTCGGGCATGGGTGTGTGTGTTTGTCCTTAGGATAATTTAGGTTAAGTAGTGTGTAAGCTTAGGGACTGATGACCTTAGCAGTTAAGTCCCATAAAATTTCACATACATCTGAACAATTTTCCAATTGTTCGTATGAGCAGAAGTGCTGGTCAGCCAGGGCGTGAACCATTGATGGGAGAAGGTGGTAGAGAGAGCAATGTTTGAGAACACTTCAGGTGGGTTAGGACTTCCAATTTAAGCCTTTCCAAGAATGTTTGATGAGTTTTGTGACATGGAGTTGAGCAATGTCATGTTGCAAAATCACCTTTTCATATCAATCGCTGTATTGTGGCCGTCTGTCTGTCAGCCCTCGGTCAAAGGCGTCTATTCCTTTCAGTAACAATCTCTGTATATGTTTCCGTCGGAAACTTTCACTCTGTCGGCAACACGCTGACCTATGACGTCAAAGTCAACATCCATGAAGCGTTGAGACCATTCTCTGCACGTTCTTTCACTAACAGTTGCCTCGTCATAGGTCTTATCCAGCATTTTATGAGCCTCATCTCTCTACCACCACCTTTTGCAAAACGGCGGAAGCCAAGCTATAGACATAATACTATAAAATTAGAAAAATAGAAATCATCTCTTAAGCTGATCACGAACTGACGTGGCCCATCATACGATCAAGATGTTTCTTTGAATATAAGGACGTCACGCGCGGTATATATCACCTATTGTCTAAGAGACCCATCGACATGGATAATTCATCGCGCGGGAATTGGTGCTAAATAGCACCTGTTCAGTTTTACGGTAGAGTTTATTGCCATACCATCAAATCATTCATAATCGCTCTCCCACACTGAGCGAGATTTTTATTTTTTAATTTATGCTAAGTTCCTCTGGGACCAAACTGCTGCAGCCATCGGTCCCTAGGCTTGTACACTACTTAGTCTAACTTAAACTACACTACTGGCGATTAAAATTGCTACACCAAGAAGAAATGCAGGTGGTAAACGGGTATTCATTCGACAAATATATTATACCATAACTGACATGTTATAACATTTACACGCAATTTGGGTGCATAGATGGGTTCAAATGGATCTGAGCACTATGGGACTTAACATCTGTGGTCATCAGTCCCCTAGAACTTAGAACAACTTAAACCTAACGAACCTAAGGACATCACACACATCCATGCCCGAGGCAGCATTCGAACCTGCGACCGTAGTGCCCACGGGTGCATAGATACTAAGAAATCAGTACCCAGAACAACCACGTCTCGCCGTAATAACGGCCTTGATACGCCTGGGCATTGAGTCAAACAGAGCCTGGATGGCGTGTACAGGTACAGCTGCAGCTGCCCATGCAGCTTCAACACGATCCCAAAATTCATCAAGAGTAGTGACTGGCGTATTGTGACGAGTCAGTTGCTCGGCCACCATAAGTCAGACGTTTTCAGTTGGTGAGAGAACTGGAGAAAGTGTTGGCCTGAGCAGCAGTCGAACGTTTTCTGTATCCAGAAACACCCGTACAGGACATGCAACAAGCGGTTGTACATTGTCCTGCTGAAACGTAAGGTTTCCCAGGGATCAAATGAAGGGTAGAGCCACGGGTCGTAACACATTTGAAATGTTACGTCCAGTGTTCAAAGTGCCGTCAATGTGAACAAGACCGATACGTGTAACCAATGGCACCCCATGTCATCACGCCGGGTGATACGCAAGTATGGCGATGACGAATACACGCTTCCAATGTGCGTTCACTGCGATGTCGAGAAACACAGATGCGACCATCATGATGCTGTAAACAAAACCTGGATTCGACCGAAAAAATGACGTTTTGCCATTCGTGCACCCAGGTTCGTCGTTGAGTACACCATCGCAGGCGCTCCTGTCTGTGATGCAGCGTCAAGGGTAACCGCAGTCATGGTCTCCGAGCTGATAGTCCATGCTGCTGCAAACGTCGTCGAACTGTTCGTGCAGATGGTTGTTGTCTTGCAAACGTCCCCATCTGTTGACTCGTGGATCGAGACGTGGCTGCACGATCCATTAGAGCCATGCGGGTAAGATGCCTATCATCTAGACTGCTAGTTATACGAGGCCGTTGGGATCCTGCACGGCGTTCCGTATTACCCTCCTGAACCCACCGATTCCATATTCTGCTAACAGTCATTGGATCTCGACCACCGCGAGCAGCAGTGTCGCGATACGGTAAACCGTAATGGGGATAGGCTACAATCCGACCGTTATAAAAGTCGGAAACGAGATGGTGCGCATTTGTGCTCCTTGCAAGAGGCATCACGACAACGTTTCACCACGTAACAACGGTCAAGTGCTGTTTGTGTATAGGAAATCGGTTGGAAACTTTCCTTATGTCACCACGTTGTCGGTGTCGCCACCGGTGCCAACCTTGTGTGAATACTCTGAAAAGCTAAGCACTTGCATTTCACAGCATCTTCTTCCTGTCGGTTAAATTTCGCATCTGTAGCACGTCATGTTCGTGGTGTAGCAAATTTAATGGCCAGTATTGTAACTTCCGCCAAGGAGAACACGCACAATCATGGCCAAGGCAGGACTCGAACCTCCGATGGGGGGAGCTGTTCGAACCGTGACACGACACGGCGGCCTATATCGCACGGCTTCACAGCGCGGCATCCGAGCGAGATTGCGCGGTGGTTAACAAACAGTGTAACGAACCATTTACGGGTCGGTTCGTGACGGTTGGCCAGTGGGGTTCCCTGTAGTGAGTGAGAACGTTGATATCCCGGCATCCGGGAGGACAAGAACTGTTCTCGCACCTGGCGTTAAGATCGGTCTTTGCTTAATCCGACTAAAGGGTGGTGGCCTGGCTTGACCTGGCCCTTTCCAAAGGCAAGCGTCTCCCACAGTTACGTAGTACCCCTTGACAAACAAACTACTAAAAAAATAAAGGTAGACAGCAGCTCTTTACAGCAGTCCCACGAGGGTTAACAAGAAATGGCCAAGCGTAGTGCATATTTTCTTATCTGGAGGTTCACTGGCCGAAATATCTGCACGGAAAAAGAATATCATGGGACGGTGAGCAGCTCCCGATTTCAAGGAATCGGTCGGCATGCCATGTGCGTTTCAGTAGGAGTTCCCAGCCTTCAAAGGTGGAGATGCTGTGGAGGCGTTTTCCGGAAGTGTGTACTGATGGATCCGTAGAGTGCATAAAGTCTAGGAAGTTTTCGGAAGTTCTATCCTTATCGCGGGTGTTGGGATATGTCTATTGCTTTTCTTCGAGGTAGATGTTACTATTTAACGGGCATATATTTACTCTTTAGGAAGAGGCCACCTAACAGTACGTTGAGCAATTGAGGAAATGGTTGCGCTATCTAACGGACTAAGCAGCCTTGGCGAGAGGGTTTAGATGATAATAAACTGCGTTTTACTTCAATGGTAATTTAAACTATGGAGTTGTCCTGTACGTCCTTATCCTATTTAAGCTCTGATACTGTGTTGCTTACATGGAAAGTGGTAGAAACTGGTTGGTGGCAGTATAGAGCCGATTCAAATGTTCTTTACCCAGTACTGTGGTATTTTTTCGAGAGTAGTGGGACTGCTACAGAGTATTGATTAGTGTTACAGCGGCAGTGACTAAATTAACAATACCTCGCGGGTCAAAGCTAGGCTGGCGATCCTGATGTAGTTTGATAACATACGTATATTGTATAAAAAGTAGAGGTAACACTGTCTTAACGTGAAAAGCGTAAGTCAGATGGGTGCTCGCTGCCTGTAGACAACAGCAGAAAGTCAATCGAAGTAGTGCAGTGAACGGCCACGGATGTGTTTGAGTCTGTTGCTGAACATACGTCTGAAAGTGGAGGAGGCCAGTTTAAGAGCCCTAAGAATGGAAAAGAAAATTGTGGATGTGTTAGATGACGATAAATTTGCATTAAGGAAAGGTAATTCAGACATTGCGATTGATAAAGAAAGCCTAATAAAGAATCATGACACGTTCATAGGATTCGTTGACCTGGAAAAAGCGTTCGAAAATGTAAAATTGTGCAAGATGTTCCAAATTCTGAGAAAAATAGGGGTAAGAGATAGGGAGAGAGACGAGTGATATACAATATGTACGAGGGCTGAGAGGGAATAATAAGAATGGACGATCAAGAACAAAGTACGTGGATTAAAAAGGATGTAAGACAGGGTTGTAGTCTTCTGCCCCTATTGTTCAATCTGTACATCGGACAAGCAATGACAGAAATAAAAGAAAGGTTCAGGAGTGAAATTAAAATTCATGGTGAAAGGATATCAATGATAAGATTCGCTGGTGACATTGCTATCCAGAGTGAAAGTGAAGAAGAGTTACATGACCTGCTGAATGGAATGAACTGTCTGATAGACTGACAGACAGAATATCGACTGAGAGTAAATCGAAGAAAGACGAAAGTAATGAGAGGTAGCAGAAATGAGAACAGGGAAGAATTTAACATTGGCATTAATGATCACGAAGGAGATGAAAGATGAAGTTCAGGAATTCCGCTACCTGGGCAGCAAAATAACTAATGACGGACGGGGTAAGGAGGACATCAGACGCAGACTAGCACTGGAAAAAAAGGCATTCCTGGCCAAAATAAGTCTATAAGTATTAAACATAGGCCTCAATTTGAGTATGAAATTTCTGAGAATGTACGTTTGAAGCACAGCAATGTGGACTGTTGTAAAACCGTAACAGAAGGGAATCGAAGCTTTTCAGTCGTGATGCTACAGACGACTTTGAGAATTAAGTGGACTGATATGGTAAGGAATGAGGTTTTTTTGCAGAATCGGAGAGGAAAGGAGTATGCGGAAAATATTGGCAAGGAGAAGGGTCAGGATGATAGTACATCTGTTAAGACATCACGGAATGACTTCCACTAGAGGGAGCTGTAGAGGGCAAAAACTGTAGAGGAAGACAGAATTTGAAATACATAAAGCAAATAATTGAGAACGTAGGTTGCAAGTGCTACCCTGAGATGAACAGATTGGCACAGGAGACGAATTCTTGGCGGGTGACATAGAACCAGTCACAAGACTGATGATAAAAAAAGAGAGAATCTTTAATAAACAGCCGGCCAGGGTGGACGTGCGGTTCTAGGTGCTACAGTCTGGAACCACGCGACCGCTACGGCCGCAGGTTCGAATCCTGACTCAGGCATGGATGTGTGTGATGTCCTTAGGTTAGTTAGGTTTAAGTAGTTCTAAGTTCTAGGGGACTGATGACCTCAGAAGTTAAGTCCCATAGTGCTCCGAGCCATTTTAACCATTTTTTGTAATAAACACATTTTTAATAAACACAAACACCGTGCAAGGATCAAGATGGAAGTGGCACTTGGTCAAAGCGCAACAGCATTGTTTCCTACTGTTAGTGCGTTCCACCATCCCTCATGACAATCCACGATGCCTCATGGAGAACCTCGTACAGGAGCTCCTGCGTACGCGTACTGGAACATGGGCCTCATTCATCCTACATGTGTCCGTGCGATTACGACCTGTTCGTGAAAATGAAGAAACTTCTTCGTGGCATTTGTTACGACGGAAGACAAGACATCACCCGTGCCATAGTGTGGTCCTCGCGAGACTCTGACAGAGAGAGATGCTCCGAAGGTGTACAACGATCACCATCCCCGTGGTGGGAGGTGATCGAGAAGCGGAGCTATTATGTTTTCACCAAGTAATACTGTGGACGACTCTCATTAAAGTCTGGTATCAATTGTAGCTGTGTTTCCACTACTTTTTTTCCAACCCATCTGTGTGGAGCAGTGCAAAGGAAGACCGTCAACAAACTTTTCGGGAGAGTCGACGGAGCCATACTTCACATGATACGCCACGTGTATCTGGCTGCGCTAAGAGTTCTTGGACTGAGTCTACAGAAGCACCGAGAGGACGAGCGAGTAGGAACATTTCAAGTGAAGTCGCGTTCGATAGTACGACGGTTCAAATATCCGCCCTGCCATCCTGATTTTGGTTTTCCTTGATGTCCCTAAATCTCTCCAGGCTACTGCCAGGATGGCTCCCATTGAAAGGGTGTGGCCGGTTTCCTTCCACATCCTTTCCTAATCCGAGCTTGTCCGTGTCTAATGTCCGCGCTATTTAAAATGGCTCTGAGCACTATGGGACTTAACATCTGAGGTCATTAGCCCCCTAGAACTTAGAACTACTTAAACCTAACTAATCTAAGGACATCACACACATCCATGCCCGAGGCAGGATTCGAACCTGCGACCGTAGCGGTCGCTCGGTTCCAGACGGAAGTGCCTAGAACCGCTCGGCCACACCGGCCAGCGGCCACGCTGTCAACGGGACGTTAAGCTCTGATCATCCTGAATAAAATTTTTACTCAGCAGAGTACTGTGCGCTGATACAAAGCTTCCTGTCAAATTACGATTTTGTTCTGGACTAAGACTCGAACTGGGTGCCGTTGGCTTCCTCGAGCAAGTGATCTACCTACGGAGCTCCCCAAGCACGGCTCACGATCTATCCTGACAGCTTCACTTCCAGTTCTGAAGGTTTGAGATGAGGTACTGGGGAAAGCGAAGCTGTGAAGATCGGTCGTGGGACGCTCTGTCGGTAGATCACTTGCCCGCGAAAAGCACATGTCCCCAGTTTGAGTCTCGGTCTAGCCATCAGTTTTAATCTGCCAGGAAGTTGCTGATCATCCTTCCTTCCTTCAAAAACTGACGTGATGTAGTATTTGCATGATCAATCTAAGGTATGTGTCCGCCCAAACGTGATTCCTGTGGTAACTGTTCAACCCAATCTCAATTATAAGATTCCGACGTTTCAGCGACTATTGCAAGATCCCTTCCTCAGGGTGTACTGCTGACTGCTAGTAGTTAACTGCTAGCAGTTAGCAATACACCCTAAGGAAGGCGTCCTGCAACAGTCGCCGAAACGTCGGAATGCTATAGTTGACAATGCGGCCTCAAACCCAGAAGAATTTTATTGACCAGAACTATAAAATCTTCCGTGCTTGTCTTGTGCACTGAGAAATTGAACACACAGTACGAGGCAATGCTAAAATAATTTGTCGTGGAAAATGAACCATTGACCAACCAGGAACAAGGGATGGGCCTTTAGGAGTTGCGTTCCTTGGCACATTTGATGCAGCATCATCGTCTGCGACTGGAATTTTAAAGAGAAGGAAAAAAAAGATAGGATGCGGCATTAGGAGTGTTGTTCGGTGTACAAGTCATTAAACCTTTAAAAATTACTACTTCCCACATGTTTCGTGTGGAGCTATATGATTACATTTTAAACGGCGTCACCACATTTTACAATTCTGTGGTTTCTTGTACGTATCATGTACGTTTCGTACCTGCAAGATTTCCATTGAGTACTTATAACCTAAGTGCGATGTCGCTTGAAGTTCGACGAATGTAAATTGAAATATATCCCCAATTCATATTCCAAAGAAAATACCACAACGGAAACTCCAACTACTGAACTTCAAATCGACTGGTCAGGGTTTACACTTCAGCGAATATTGTCTAATAATTCTCGCATACGGGTTACGTGAGGTCTGAAATCACAGGGCCCGCTCGTGTGGCCGAGCGGTTCTAGGCGCTTCAATCTGGAACCGCGAAACCGCTACGGTCGCAGGTTCGAATCCTGCCTCGGTAATGGATGTGTGTGATGTCCTTAGGTTAGTTAGTTTTAAGTAGCTCTAAGTTCTAGGGGACTGATGACGTCTGACGTTAAGTCCCATAGTGCTTAGAGCCATTTGAACCATTTTTCTGAAATCACAGGAGGAAGGTAGTCTTTCTGGTATGCTCACTGTGGCGATGTGTAACGAAGTAAGTAGCTGCATTAGAAACATTTATTCACAAGGAAGGCATGTTCTCCTGAACTGCCTTAACATGGAACACATATATCATCAGTATTCAACACGCATTGGCTTGACTTAAGGACGTAACATGGATGTGCAACTGCTCACACAGAAAGATTCAGACTCTCAGAGAAGTCTTTTTTTTTTTTGTCAATAAATGAAGTATATAGCCTGCCCGTCTCGTAAGTTTGTTGTAAAAACCCTGACCAGGTTTCAGAACCGCTAATGGTATCTTCTCCAGAAAGGAAGTCACCTATAATGTCACGAATATCTGAGATACTTAATACTTTAGAACACTGAAATGGAATATATGCAATAAAACTGGTACTTGTACAAATTGCATGACGTTGAAATTGTTAATATATAAAATGAGCGGAAAAGATCAGGTAAAACAGCGGAAAATATGGAATAAAGTCAAACATGGAAATAGTAAAAATTTTTAAACAGTTATAGCTTGTTGAAAGAAAAGACGTTGGACTAAACGCGTGGCAACTAGTTGCGATGCCAGGCAAACATGGAGAAGAGCAAGCAGCTCACAGAGAGGTAATAGGGTGATAAATGATCAACCGCATGAAATACGCAACTGTTAACAGTAATACATCAGTATGATACATATTTAGACGTTTCAAACGGAGTAAGCTGTGCGGAGAGCAAAATAAAGGACGTGTAAAAGATACGTATAGGAGTAGAATTATTTGTATGAAAATGACTACCAGTGTAGCATAAAATGAGTAAAATGGTTTACCAAAAATACATGCTGAGAGTAACAAACATACTGTAGTAGAATTTTGTCAGGCTGTTACAGCATGCGAAAAAAGGGGAGGTGAAAATATACTTCCCATTAAATCTACAAGACATAATGTGGTATACATTACTGTGTGACATACTATCAGTAAGGAAGAACGGCGTATGTACAGGAGAGGGAGAAACAACGTTTCGGAAATGGAAGGGAACAGAAACTTGAACCAAAGCATCATATAGTTGCGAGCAATGGCTTAAAGGCTTTAAAAAAGCTTTTGCTTCGTAACTGTACGTAGTTTTTCGTTCAAGATGACGCTATACCGACATACGTCTAAGGAGCTCAAGTTCTTCCAAGGCATCAATTTACCACACTTCCTGTAACAAGGCAGGAGGGACGCGGTCTGAATCTTTCACCTCAAAATTTTTCCACTCGGTTTAACGCCCAAAACTGAACATGGCTGTCTCAACTGTTCGGCGCCATGGGTCGGTTTCGCACATTATATACAACAGCCTTCCTCAGGATTTTGTATTGCAAAGTTAAACTAACAATTTACATTTTCATTGTCGCAGTCGCATGCGTTTTTGTTTATTTGTATAGAGTGTAGCTATGTATGGATGTGAAACATGGACGATAGACAGTGTAGACAAGAAGAAATGTGGTGCTACAAAAGAATTCTGAAGATTAGATGGGCAGATGGTGTGAGGACGTACAGAATAGAGTCTGTAGCAAAACTTGACTAGAAGAAGGTATCGCTCGGTAGGACACGTTCTGTGGCATCAAGGGATCACTAATTTGGTACTGTGGAGAAGTGTGGATGGTAAAAATCCTACAGGGAGACCAAGAGATAATACAATAAGAAGATTCAGAAGGATGTAGGTTGTAGTAGTTAGTCGGAGATGAAGAGGCTAGCACAGGATAGAGTAGCATGGAAAGCTGCATCAAACCAGTCTTTGGACTGAAGACAACAACAACAACAACATTCATTCAGTCCAGCGGTCATCCATATTTAGAACAGGTTGTTACAGGTATAAAGTACTGTGGATGTTAAATGTCGTAAAAATGAGACTAAAATATACTTAATTACGGTTGGCAGAGAGATCTTCTTCTCTGGAGTGTTAAGGATGAGGAAACGAAGGCAGAGAAAAGATGCACAGTCTGCTTGATAAAATTATAAAATTATAAGACCATAAAATAATACGAAAGGTGAATTGCCTGACGCCTTTCAATTCCACTGGTATTGTTGCTGATGCTTCCCGAGGCTATTAATCTTGTTCTGACGTCAGCACAGCATTAAAACAGTAGATACCAAATTGCTGATGCAGAAATGATGGGAGGAATAGAATCTTTCAACGTGCCACACACACAGTATTTTGTTCCTGTTGATCTCCACAGATATTGAAGTCAATGCCACTAGTAAGAATCACAATCAGAACGAAGAATGAAGTGTTTAAAACTGTTGTAAGTACTATGTCGTGTTTTGTAGGCATTTTTGATGGCATATTCGTGGTAAAAACGCTATAGCTTACTTACAAAACGTTGTGCTAGCCAGAGAGTTTCAACGCGTTATAAGGCGCGCAGAGACCACAACAGCGAAAAGGTCGTTTCCGGGAACGGCTACACGTTACAGAACAATTTTACAGCGAGCCTGTCCATTTCGATTCAAATTTAACGGCATTCGTGTATGAAATGTCGGTAAACTACCATAAAACTGCTTTTTCTGATACAATGTACTCATTTCAGTTGTGTTACAATCTAGGAGGATGTCGTTTGGGGCAGTAACAACAAGATAGCATTTGATGAATTTAAAACAGGCGCCGTAGTCATCACGGAAAACGTTACCGGCGGCTCGACATGCAAAGTCGGGAAATTTGCAATGAATAATTCAAAGACACTTTGCGGCACCTGGCGCTGATCTCTGTCGTGACAGAATAATTTACTGTCGCACCTCACAGTGTATGTTAAACCGACAAATTATCGCATTTCACTAACAAAACTGTCTTTGATCAGGCAATGACCACTGACATTTTGGCGTATGCAACCAATTTATTGATGCGTTTAAAGTTTAGTATCTTCAGGGTCAAGAAAAATTGCTTCCAGTTCCACAGTTGGGTACATCACAAATAGTACAAGTTAAGGAGTTAGAACAATACTGCGGAATTGAATCCGTTCTGATAGCCGCACGTGTTAGCAAGCCGCTTCCGGCATTCGGTGATTCGCCCCCGGATCGAATCCTCGCGATGGATTAACGACGGGAGTCGTTATGAGGGCCAGACTGAATGTGGTTTTAGGCGGTTTCTCACATCCGAGTAGGCGAATACCTGATTGGTAATGAAGTCCTGCCCCAGCCGCACATTTCGCAATCATTTCTAAAACGTTCTCACACTTTCACATGTAATAACACTGGACGACGGCAGATGGACCCTGTGGAAGGGAAAGGGGGCAGGAAGAGGGGGGAGACAATTATTTACTATGAAAGGCCATTGCGAGTCCCTGCGCCCAGTATAACTTCTCCTCACGTCTTCCTACGATTTTCTGTTGTTACGACCTTCTTGTAGATAACATCATCATTCAAAAGAAGCCTAACGTAACATGCAACATTACAAAATCGACACGACTAGAGTACTTGAACGTCAGATTGGATGAAGTTCATAAAAGGCATCAGACGTTACCAGTTCATATGCAAGCATTACATTTGGTAAAGTAATATATCCACTGAGTTTCTCATTTTCGTAAAACGCTATGAACAAAAGACTGAAATGCCGTCCAATGAAAGTGCCTGACTGTGAGCAGAGGCAAATTTAAGCAAAAAAAGGGAGCGATACTGATTTTTTCTTTCTTAGACAAATTAAGACCCTTTTCATTGTTTGTGACGAAGAAATTTCGTTGATGATTCACGAATGACTTAAAGCTACATTCTGCGATGTGCCTTATCTGCATACCTTCAAAACTATGTAGAGCTCCTGCAGTCATTCTGTGTGGGTAGCACTCACGGGAGAACAAAGCGTTTGACGCCATTGAGCGCTTAGGAATGGTCGGGATTAATTCCGCACTTACCTGCAACATGGAAAATATTCCGTTCACTAGTACAGATATTGAATGTCAGCTACTCTTAAGAATTTAGTATTTATTTCTGACACTGCTTACTATAAAAATACGTTTCGCTTTTCGGTAAGAATAGATACGTTTGCCATACATTTAGTTCACGCCAATAGGATAGCTTATAATTTAATGCATCGCTTAGAGTGTGCTCAGTGTTTTATTGCGTTCTGTTCTACGGAGTACTCAGGCGAGAAACGAAACAAAGGATTTTATGCACTTCGCTGGTTTATGTTTACAAGAAACAATGTTTCCTGCGCATAAGAAGGCATTGTGAAGAAACTCAGACTCACAGAGAGAACTTAGCGAGTTAACGTCAGCGCGGACAGCGTCTGCAAATCTTCCGACGTGATGGGCGGACGAAGTTAGCGAAGTTCTTATCTCCATGTTCTCCAACAGCATTCACCGTGAAGTGGAAAGCTACCCCATGGGTGAAGCAGCGACCATGCAGAGATTATTGATGGAACAAACACTACTGAACTGTAAGCTGCTCCTAACCTTATCGTAATCCTTGATAACTCCTCAATAACTTGTATGTGAAAAATTCTGAACATCAGCGGCACGAAGCTTCCATTATTTCCCAACGAGTCTGTTCTCCGTGCCGTGCTAATAACAAAAAAAGGGTCCGGTTTCGTACAAAAACAAACATGTGGTACTGGGTGGAGAATCTTCAATGGAGACGAATGCAATATCGGTTATTCCGTAACAAAGTGAAGAGAGACTCATAATGTCAACAATTAGCATGAACTATTTGTTACATAATGTTATGGAAGCTACAGGCGATCCTACTGTTTACAGGAATATATTTTCACAGTGTGTCTGTGAAGTATTTTAGAACAATGAAACGTTCAAATGTGTGTGAATTCCTAAGGGCCAAACTGCTGAGGTCATCGGTCCATAGACTTACACACCACTTAAACTAACTTATGCTAAGACTGCGACTTTTATGGTAATCTAGCTTCACCGTCTTCCAAGTCAACAGCACAGCGTCCTACGAATGAATGTCCTTCACCACCCTCTACCACGAGGCTAGAAACCGGAACAAGTCAGAGATAGACGGAGATGTGTGTGTGTGTGTGTGTGTGTGTGTGTGTGTGTGTGTGTGCGTGTGTGTGTAACACAACACTCTGAACCAGTGCCGGATTTACATATAGACCCACTAGGTACGGGACTATAGGCGACAACTTAAGGGGGGCGGCATTTTTTGCTTCGTACTCATTTTAACCTTTTACATTTTAAAATAACTGCGCTTACAAATACAAAAGAATTTAATACTGTTAAACAACTTGCTAGTTCAACAATAGAAGCTTGGAAACATACATAGTTTCATTGGTGGGGGTTGGGTTCTTTGTGGCAAGAGACCAGACAACGAGATCATCGGTCTCATCGGATTAGGAAAGGACGGGGAAGGAAGTCGGCCGTGCCCTTTCAAATGAACCATCCCGGCATTGGCCTGGAGCGATTTAGGGAAATCACGGAACACCTAAATTAGGATGCCAGACGCGGGATTGAACCGTCGTCCTCTCTAATGCGAGTCCAGTGTGCTAGCCATTGCGCCACCTCGCTCGGTTTACTTGGTAGCTGAATGGAAATTTAACATTGGGTTTCTGTCTGGTACCATCTTCATGAGTGTTCAAAATATTTTGGAATAACCTGTCAGAACGGAAATCTACAATACAATGTTTGAAACGCTATTATTCCGAGAGTGATGTCGGCTTCTACTTAACCCCACCACATTTTCCCCGTGAAAAAACCGGGACACCTGAAAAGCTGCGATAAACTAATCAGCACTTTCTTAAATAATGTAACACGTGTGGGCCTCAGTGTGTAAATCCTGACTTTACTTAAATTTCTTGTAGCAATTACGTGGAAATATAAAGTCAACCCTCCATAACTGTAATTAATTTGCAAGCTCTGTGGTCTTCAATATCTGAGCTTTGACTTAATGACACCCGTTTAAAAAAAACATGTTGATGCTGGGAATATTTTACATTTTTAAACACATATTTATACGAAAAGAACATAAGCGGAATATCTAATAATGTGTGAAATACACTTCACAACAGTTTAAACGTTTTATTAATTTATTTACTTGTTACTTTTTTTGGCGAAAAAAGAAGTAGAAACCAACTTTCGTTTGTCTCATTTATTGTGCTGCAGCCTGCACGGTATCAAAGTTCTCACTCTGAGCAGTCTGAATAGTATGTGGCATTATAAATTTTATATTAAACTACTTAACTAAGTTTTTTTTCTTCGAGGAAAGGATATTTTTATTTTATGTTTGAAGAAAAGGTGCATTTTCGTGTAGACATAACAGCAGTGTTCACACGAATGACAACACACCACATCAACTGCAAACAAGACTACTTCTCTGCCCACACAAACTGCTAAAATGTTGTAAGAATAAGTGGTATAAGAGTCGATCCAGCACACGTCACTGCAAGAAACTGATAAAATTATTTGGTTTTTAAATTAGAAAGACAGTGTCAAGAATATTCACAACATTTTTGTGTTCCAGCTAAAATACCGGCGACGCGGGAAACAGAAGTCAAAAGTGGGACTGTCCCGTTTTCTTTAAGAGTCGAATTCCAGCCGGCAGGAGTGCTTCTATTGTTCATTAACAACAGAGAAACAGGCCACAATGAAATTAAATTGATCTGCATTGTCACGCTTTCATAGCACAGTTACGTCGAGTAATCCGAGTTGATTAGTTCATCGCTCCGTGTTTTATAGGTGAAATAAAAGGCCAAATACACTCCTGGAAATTGAAATAAGAACACCGTGAATTCATTGTCCCAGGAAGGGGAAACTTTATTGACACATTCCTGGGGTCAGATACATCAAATGATCACACTGACAGAACCACAGGCACGTAGACACAGGCAACAGAGCATGCACAATGTCGGCACTAGTACAGTGTATATCCACCTTTCGCAGCAATGCAGGCTGCTATTCCCCCATGGAGACGATCGTAGAGATGCTGGATGTAGTCATGTGGAACGGCTTGCCATGCCATTTCCACCTGGCGCCTCAGTTGGACCAGCGTTCGCGCTGGACGTGCAGACCGCGTGAGACGATGCTTCATCCAGTCCCAAACATGCTCAATGGGCGACAGATCCGGAGATCTTGCTGGCCAGGGTAGTTGACTTACACCTTCTAGAGCACGTTGGGTGGCACGGGATACATGCGGACGTGCATTGTCCTGTTGGAACAGCAAGTTCCCTTGCCGGTCTAGGAATGGTAGAACGATGGGTTCGATGACGGTTTGGATGTACCGTGCACTATTCGGTGTACCCTCGACGATCACCAGTGGTGTACGGCCAGTGTAGGAGATCGCTCCCCACACCATGATGCCGAGTGTTGGCCCTGTGTGCCTCAGTCGTATGCAGTCTTGATTGTGGCGCTCACCTGCACGGCGCCAAACACGCATACGACCATCATTGGCACCAAGGCAGAAGCGACTCTCATCGCTGAAGACGACACGTCTCCATTCGTCCCTCCATTCTCGCCTGTCGCGACACCACTGGAGGCGGGCTGCACGATGTTGGGGCGTGACCAGAAGACGGCCTAACGGTGTGCGGGACCGTAGCCCAGCTTCATGGAGACGGTTGCGAATGGTCCTCGCCGATACCCCAGGAGCAACAGTGTCCCTAATTTGCTGGGAAGTGGCGGTGCGGTCCCCTACGGCACTGCGTAGGATCCTACGGTCTTGGCGTGCATCCGTGCGTCGCTGCGCTCCGGTCCCAGGTCGACGGGCACGTGCACCTTCCGCCGACCACTGGCGACAACATCGATGTACTGTGGAGACCTCACGCCCCACGTGTTGAGCAATTCGGCGGTACGTCCACCCGGCCTCCCGCATGCCCACTATACGCCTTCGCTCAAAGTCCGTCAACTGCACATACGGTTCACGTCCACGCTGTCGCGGCATGCTACCAGTGTTAAAGACTGCGATGGAGCTCCGTATGCCACGGCAAACTGGCTGACACTGACGGCGGCGGTGCACAAATGCTGCGCAGCTAGCGCCATTCGACGGCCAACACCGCGGTTTCTGGTGTGTCCGCTGTGCCGTGCGTGTGATCATTGCTTGTACAGCCCTCTCGCAGTGTCCGGAGCAAGTATGGTGGGTCTGACACACCGGTGTCAATGTGTTCTTTTTTCCATTTCCAGGAGTGTATTTCTCTATAATAGTAGATTCTAATGTGGACATTTCACATACTGATCAATTATTTTTCACATTAAGGTATGTGAATGAGACTGGTGAACCGGTTGAACCTTTCCTTCCGTTTTTACCAAACCCAGGACCCAAGTCTGAAAACTTTGCTGAGGCCGTACTAAAAGTCCTGTCCACAAATTCCATTGATATTACTGACTGTAGAGTCCAGTCATTTGTCAACGCAAGCAATATGTCAGGAACCCACACTGGTTTGCAGCCACGCTGGGATAAACTTCTTTCTTTCATGAAACCAGGAACCAAATTGTAAAAAGTTTATCAAAAAGACGTTGGTCAGCAAGAGAGGATGCGTGTGTAAGTCAATACGAAAACCAGGATGGCGTTATCAATGCCCTCACACATACTGCCAATAATACGTTTGAAAAATCACCTGTGCGAAATGAGGCTTCAGCTTTATTGAATCAACTCGGCAGACTAGTAGTATTCATGTTGACAGTTTGGAAGGACATAATCCAGAGATTTAATAGTGTAAATCTGAAACTGCAAAGTGTAAATACTGATACTAAAATATTGCATGAATTATATGAATCATTTGTAGCACTTATGGCATTTGTTCGAGGCATTTTCGACGATTACGAAAATAAATCCATGGAGATTGTGACTCATATAGACTATGAATGCACCTATAAAAGATCAGGAAAAGGCAAACTTAATGATGACGAAGAAGCGGACTCTGAAGAAGTTTTTCTGACTTAGAGTCGAAACATTTCACTCAGTACTCGACAGATTGTACGCCGAATTAGGGAGGAGGAAGGAAACCTATCGAACACTGTTGGACTCCTTCAGAGTTTTCAGTAACTTTAAGAATAGTTAACCTGACGATATTGCTGAACGTGCAGCAAAACTCCAAGCGTCATTTGACACAGATTTAGAGCCTTCCTTCGCAGAACTTTTGAAATCTTCTCAGATTATTGATATACCAGCTGAAATGAGTAAAAGTTTCACGAAATGAGAGGTTACAGTCCGTGTTTCCGAATATTCACATTGCTCTTAGAATATTTCTATGTATGGCACTTGCAAATTTTTCAGCAGAACGCTCGTTTTTGGCTCTTGAAAGGCTGAAATCGTATCTACGTTCTACGTTGTCTCAGGAGAGATTGAACGCCTTGTCCATCTTTACGTGGAAGCCGACCTCCTAACTGATAACAGTCTGAACTATGAAGATATGATCAACGAGTTTTCTGCCATCAAAGCCAGATGCAAACTTTGCTGACTGGTGTGTTCTTTTTTTTCATATTAGTTTTAAAAATTTGAGATTATAATATGACTTTTATTGTAACTTTGAGAACATTCATTGGATTTACAAATTACATATTACCTGTTTATTTTACAACTGCCTACGGCAGACCGAGGTACGAAACCTCGTTTACGTACATACGTGACCGAAGGCACCCGACAATACTAAACAATGCCAGAATGACCCAGGCCGGTACAGTCAAGTCATACTGATATTGTAGTACAATAGAGGGAAACATTCCACGTGGGAAAAATTTATCAAAAAACAAAGATGATGTGACTTACCAAACGAAAGCGCTGGCAGGTCGAAAGACACACAAACAAACACAAACATACACACAAAATTCAAGCTTTCGCAACAAACTGTTGCCTCATCAGGAAAGAGGGAAGGAGAGGGAGAGACGAAAGGATGTGGGTTTTAAGGGAGAGGGTAAGGAGTCATTCCAATCCCGGGAGCGGAAAGACTTACCTCAGGGGGAAAAAAGGACGGGTATACACTCGCGCGCGCGCGCGCGCGCACGCACACGCACACGCACACGCACACGCACACGCACACGCACACGCACACGCACACGCACACGCACACGCACACGCACACGCACACACACACACACATCTATCCACACATATACAGACACAAGCAGACATATTTAAAGACAAAGAGTTTGGGCAGAGATGTCAGTCGAGGCGGAAGTGCAGAGCCAAAGATGTTGTTGAATGACAGGTGAGGTATGAGTGGTGGCATCGATGCCACTTCCTTATACACAAGTATTCTGCACGTCCAGGGCCTCGCTGCGATGGAGCATTTCCATTCACGCGGATCACCTGCCACCCTACCCAAAACCTCTTTCCTCATTACCTTAGCCAGCTTCATCCTGACCCACAACTTCTTCACTTTTGAAGGCCAGACATACCAACAATTAAAGGGAACAGCCATGGGTACCAGGATGGCCCCCTCGTACACCAAGCTATTCATGGGTCGCCTAGAGGAAGCCTTCTTGGTTACCCAGGCCTGCCAACCCAAAGTTTGGTACAGATTTATTGATGACATCTTCATGATCTGGACTCACAGTGAAGAAGAACTCCAGAATTTCCTCTCGAACCTCAACTCCTTTGGTTCCATCAGATTCACCTGGTCCTACTCCAAATCCCACGCCACTTTCCTTGACGTTGACCTCCATCTGTCCAATGGCTAGCTTCACACGTCCGTCCACATCAAACCCACCAACAAGCAACAGTACCTGCATTATGACAGCTGCCACCCATTCCACATCAAACGGTCCCTTCCCTACAGCCTAGGTCTTCGTGGCAAACGAATCTGCTCCAGTCTGGAATCCCTGAACCATTACACCAACAACCTGACAACAGCTTTCGCATCCCGTAACTACCCTCCTGACCTGGTACAGAAGCAAATAACCAGAGCCACTTCCTCATCCCCTCAAACCCAGAACTTCCCACAGAAGAACCACAAAAGTGCCCCACTGGTGACAGGATACTTTCTGGGACTGGACCAGACTCTGAATGTGGCTCTCCAGCAGGGGTACGACTTCCTCAAATCCTGCCCTGAAATGAGATCCATCCTTCATGAAATCCTCCCCACTCCACCAAGAGTGTCTTTCTGCCGTCCACCTAACCTTCGTAACCTGTTAGTTCATCCCTATGAAATCCCCAAACCACCTTCTCTACCCTCTGGCTCCTATCACTGTAACCGCCCCCAGTGTAAAACCTGTCCCATGCACCCTCCCACCACCACCTACTCCAGTCCTGTAACCCAGAAGGTGTACATGATCAAAGGCAGAGCCACGTGTGAAAGCACCCACGTGATCTACCAACTGACCTGCCTACACTGTGACGCATTCTATGTGGGAATGACCAGCAACAAACTGTCCATTCGCATGAATGGACACAGGCAGACAGTGTTTGTTGGTAATGAGGATCACCCTGTGGCTAAACATGCCTTGGTGCACAGCCAGCACATCTTGGCACAGTGTTACACTGTCCGGGTTATCTGGATACTTCCCACCAACACCACCCTATCCGAACTCCGGAGATGGGAACTTGCTCTTCAATATATCCTCTCTTCCTGTTACCCACCAGGCCTCAATCTCCGCTAATTTCAAGTTGCCGCCACTCATATCTCACCTGTCATTCAACAACATCTTTGCCTCTGCACTTCCGCCTCGACTGACATCTCTGCCCAAACTCTTTGTCTTTAAATATGTCTGCTTGTCTGTATATGTGTGGATGGATATGTGTGTGTGTGTGTGTGTGTGTGTGTGTGTGTGTGTGTGTGTGTGTGTGTGTGTGTGTGTGCGCGCGCGCAAGTGTATACCCGTCCTTTTTTCCCCCTAAGGTAAGTCTTTCCGCTCCCAGGATTGGAATGACTCCTTACCCTCTCCCTTAAAACCCACATCATTTCGTCTTTCCCTCTCCTTCCCTCTTTCCTGATGAGGCAACAGTTTGTTGAGAAAGCTTGAATTTTGAGTGTATGTTTGTGTTTGTTTGTGTGTCTTTCGACCTGCCAGCGCTTTCGTTGGTAAGTCACATCATCTTTGTTTTTTGATATTGTAGTATATTACAACTGATGCGTATTCTTGGCGTCTGCTGAAATGTATAGTTATCGCGGAAATAGACGTTATCGGAGAGTACGCTCAGATAAAAATGTGCTAATAAATAAAATAGTTCTGTTCTGTCGATAAATACATAAAAGCTATCCTAATACCGTTACAAAGAGCTATGGTGAGAGCAGTAGCTGCAGTACAAAACTGTTCAGCCCTTACGTGGATTAAAGGTATTGTGTACACTTGTTATGCGGCATCTAGCAACACAGACCCTAATGCTTCACCCTTGTTAACTATTAGATTATAAAACAAATTTGATTTTTCCGCACCAGTCTGTAAAGTAGCAAATCCAGTTCTGTGTTTGTTCGTCTGTATTTTGTTATTAGTTGGTGCAACGAACTCTCTATTTCCTATAGATTCGCGTATTAATACCGAACGTGTATTTTTATCTGCTACACATTCAAGTTATTAGATCGTAAAACGACAGTTTAATTTTAATTCTGAACGCATCTCTGTACAAGTACGTATTAATTTCTAATGTATGACACGTTCGCTTCAATTTTTAGATCGTAAAACAACTTTATTTTCATTTTCAACGGTTTTGTGTAAAATGACATACTAAAAGCGAATCTACAACAAAAATCTGTTGTCTCCTACACGCTCTGCTGAATTTTTAGGCCATAAAAGAATATTTATTTTCCTTGTGTTGGTTTCTCTTGTCTTTCGACAGAAGAATGTGTTAATACAACGAATGTTTACATTTGTTTCATCCGCTGGCGTACACCAAGTAGAGTTCAGGAGCCATATTACATTAAGATTGAGCGCGAGTAGACCGTTGACGCGTCCTTCCAAACAACGAACAGCAGAGCACGGTAACAGCTCACAGCGCTCCCACCAAAAACGGCAGTTGTGAAGTGATCGGGTTATAGTTATTATTTAAAACATGGTTTTTTTGGGGGGGGAGGGGGGGCGAATGTAATGTGGTGTGCCTAGGGGCGCAAAATTTTTAAATCCGCCACTGCTCTGAACAGTATGTTGGGTCCTCTGAGGTCACGGCCACTATCTTTGACAAGCGTCCGTACGCGACGTGAATACAGTCTGATGCAGGCGCGAATTGTAAAATAGTGTGCATAACTCTTAAGCACCAATTGTAAGTAGGCTGTTTAGGTTTTTGTAGGCTGTTTAGGTTTTTTTTATTGGTAACGCCACCTCTGTATGAAAATCACTGGCTGTGCTGTGTGCAGTCTGTGGCTGCTTTGCATTGTTGTAATACTCGCCATTGTAGTGTTAGGCAGCTGGCTGTGAACAGCGCGTAGCGTTGCGCAGTTGGAGGTGAGCCGCCAGCAGTGGTGGATGTGGGGAGAGAGATGGCGGAGTTTTGTAATTTTTCATGAACTGCTATATTTATATATGATGATATCAAGGTAAATACATTGTTTGTTCTCTATTAATATCTTTCATTTGCTAACTATCCCTATCAGTAGTTAGTGCCTTCAGTAGTTTGAATCTTTTATTTAGCTGGCAGTAGTGGCGCTCGCTGGATTGCAGTAGCTTAAGTAGCGAAGATTTTTGTGAGGTAAGTGATTTGTGAAAGGTATAGTTTAATGTTAGTCAGGGCCATTCTTTTGTAGGGAATTTTGAAAGTCAGATTGCGTTGCGCTAACAAAATATTGTGTGTCAGTTTAAGCACAGTCTTGTATAATTGTTCAAAAGTGGACGTTTCATATGTCGACCCTTAGCCGAGGATACCTCACTGGAATCTTCTGATTTTTTCTTGTAGTTTGTGTAATTAGTGCAGATTTTGTTTATTGCTAGCGTGTAATTATAGAGAGAATTTCCTTAGTAGTTGTAGTTTTTCATTGTTGTACAGTAAAACAGTTGTGGCATGCATGTAGATTTGCAGCAAGTTTTTCGCAGCTGCGCTTGCAATTAACTTAATATTATTTTCAGTGCTATGTTAATGTGTTCTCTTATGTTTGCTCTTCAAATTGTGCTTTTCTGTGTTGTCGTGTGAAATATTGTGACAATAATGGCGTGTGAATAACGTAATACTAGGCTCCAAAGTAAACTGAGAAATGACAGTGAAGACGAAAGCAGTGTGATAGCGCCGCAGAGTAATGAATTAACAGACATTCAAAGTAGTAATTTGGTAACTGTGCATAGGGAAATGGAGCAGGCGGCAAACAATGGCGTGGACAGTGAAACAATTAGTGAAGAGGGACGCATTATCGATCGATCGGTCGGCAACAGCTTGCCTCAGGAATCGGGAATGCCAGGACACAATTTTGCAAATACTGTAGACTCAGGTTTCGGGTTCTCACCGTTTTCTCAAATGAGTCAAGAAACATTTTCTGCTTGTCAAAATGTGAATGTTGCCGGTGCAACTTCACTGCCGAAAAGCACTGAGGAACATGTTTCAGACACCAGTGCATTGTAATTACAATTAATGCAACAAATGGGACAAAAGCTTGAAAAGTTAGACACAATGGAACAAAATCTTCAAAAGTTAGACACTACACTTGAACAAACACGTGAAGATTTAACCACTGAGTTACATAACATCGAATCGAAATGTCAAAAGATCTGTAATGACGTAAAAACACAAATTTGTGAGCATTTCCAACCTATTTTTTCGCGTCATGAAAATGTATTACAGAATCACGAAGCAGCCATAAAAGAACTGCAAACTATTGTTCATGAAAATCATGAGACCTTGCAAGCTAATGCATCTACCGATTCGGTTACGCAACTTGCAAGAACTCAGGAAAACTTAAAGGACACAGTAGATACCCTGAAAATTGGTTCAGAAAGACACATGGAGGAAATAAGTACACTATCGGAGAAAGTAGCCGAACTTTCGGATCAGGTCACTAACTTATCTACAAAGGTAGATGATGATCTGAATGACACAAGACCCGTAGCCTTCACTGACACAGAAGAGTATGAACAAATAAGAAAATTCAAACAAAATCAAAATCAAATCAATACACAGTACAAAAGATAAATCCGGGAAGTACAAGATCAGTTGACGCAGGTAATACAAGAATTACGTATTTCAGAGGACACTCGCACTCCAATACGGGAAGAGGGACATAGAAATACGGAACAAACACAAAATAATAACACAGTCCACTTCGGAAATTGTGATAGAAATTGGCAAGGCGCATTGGATTTTGAGATGGAACCGCCGAAACGAAGTAACAATGACCGACATGCGACTCGCCGACATGACGATTTTGACTATAAGCTGTTCATTACTACACGTAAATTTAAAACATTTAAGAATTCTGGCAACGACATTCATCCACAAGCATGGCTCCATCAATTCTCTCATTGTTTTCCTCCCAACTGGTCGTTAGAACACAGATTAGAATTTATGTGTGGCTACTTAGAGAATGAACCAGCTGTAAGAATGCGATCGGTCATTCACGATTGCCACACTGAAGGAGAATTTTACCATGCCTTCCTCTCAGCATATTGGTCTCAAGCCACACAAGACCGAGTAAAACATGGCATCATAATGATGAAACATTTCGAACAATCTGAATTTTCCAGTCTTGTGAAATATTTTGAAGACATGTTCCATAAGAATCAGTATCTTTCAAACCCATACAGCCCCTCAGAACTCATCCGCATTTGCTTACTCAAATTGCCTAAACATTTACGACATATTATTTTAGCAGGACGTTGCAAAGACGACATTGAAGCATATCAGGGACTGTTACAAGAACTGGAAATTGACACAGACTGTCGCGGGATGCGAAAACAGGAAAACAATCACTACAGGTCACATCCGTCACAATTTCGTGACGACAGAAGCAATAACTGGACACAACAAGCCTATTCTTACAACGCAAATCGCGACCAAAACAGACACCACCCATATGACAACCACTGGCAGAGTAATAATAGTTACAGAGAAAGATCGCATTTCCGTAGTAATGAATATGACAGAGATTACCTTAGAAACAGACAATATGGGAACCAAAACAATTATTATCAAGGGAGACAGAATAACTTCAGACGCAACAGTTCAGTGCGCAGGTACGATTCAGGGAGAAATTCTCCACCACATGACCGACAAGAAAGAAATTACAGGAACTACCGACATGACGACAGACGATATAATCATAACGACAGACGTCAATTTTATCAGAACTGGCGGGATTCTAACACGGCTGGGCCCTCTCGACAAGGTGAATTTGTAGAAGTTAGGTCTCCTAATCCCAATAACGACGCACGCCAACAAAGAGATAGCAGACAATAACTCGCACCACAGGCATCCACGTGCGCCGGCTGGCTCAGAGAAAAATAACATAGACGCTAACATTGAGAAAAATTCCAGTATTCTTTACCGACGCATACCGTATGATAATTGCGTTCCAGTTGAAACTCTGTGTACTAGGAAGAGTAAAGGTTCACACCACATTTCACATGTAAAACCGTTTATTGAAAGATAATCTGCTTTTTAACTTTGTCTTTGCCATAAAATTTTTCACTTCACATTTCTAGTATGCTTTGTCAGACTTAAGAAACTGTTCCATGCAACAATGTTTGAAGTTAAATATCCAGTCTAGAACCTAGGGAACATTTTTAAACAGAAATTACGAATGCATTGTTATAGTGAACAGATGACACAGTGTTATTGTGTGTGTACATTCTTGCTTGTTAGTTGCACGTTTACGTAACGACTATAGGGCTCACATACTTGAACATTTACCAGTACTGCTAATGAGATTTTAATGCAAGATTTTGGTTTACTTGAAAATACATTATGGATTCAAGGTGCTTTCTGAGAGATACCAGGTGACACAGTGGTTAGTTTATTTGACAGCTACATGACTATATCACGACGCTACTAATGTGTGACACAATTTACCTTGTTGCTTTTGCGGTGTATCTGTTTTATATCTGCACAGTTTTCTGAATTCTTCTGGGAAGAAAAACATGTTTTAGTAGTAACTTTTGTGGTATGGCAACAATGAGACAGCCTTTTTCGTGGCATAACAATGCGTTACTGTACAGTACTTTCTTCATCACGCCAATAAGCATAATAACTACGATATCTATATGCAAAGCATTTCACTTTCGTTTATGATGAGGTAAGTACATTGACTTCAGCAGAACTTTGCTTACAGAGGACGATAACTACGACAGTTACACAGAATTATCTTACAACAAGACGCACAGTTTTGCGCTACAGTACACGTATTTGAGTGATTAATTTTGTACTTAAATCATTTATTTTTAAAGATATTTGAAGTACAATGATACAAAGGTTTTCCGTGATACATTTCATTCCATTGCTGTAATCTGTAACATCTGAGGGTATAATTACATTAATCCTCAGGGGGGTACATGCTTACTTTGTGTACCATGTGTGTGGCAACCACAAGGAACCCTAGCTAATATGGTATTTGCTTATACAACTTTACACATCGGTACCATATTTCTCTAACACACAAATTACACAGCTATCTGATCATTTAAAATTGTATTTTGTCTGTACTGTGTGAACTCTTCATATTTTTTTGGAACCATTGTGATACTATGAGAGCTTTGAATGATGTATTTGGTATGGATTCATGATTTTTAAAGTACGTTTGAGGCAGATAACACTTTTGACATGAGCAGAGAATTTTTTTAATTATTGGAGGAAGCTACGACGATTTTGAGATTTGACTGAGGTGTTATGATGTTATTTTTACGACGACGATGTGTATTATGCTGCTGAGGTATGTTTATGATTAATAGGCTGAGGCTATATGAGTTATTTGATTATGCTTCATATTTATAATGACGAAATATTGACGAGTGTCGATGGATACGTATATGTGTAATAATGTAAGGAGTAATGAATAGTGGGTAGGGACTCTTGACTTGTGAAACAGGATGTTGGAAACCAAGAATCGTACTTTAAGAGTTATGAAATGTGCGTAAATGCGTGACTGTATCACAATGCTGACGAATATTTTATTTGGACACTTATATTTATAGAATTTTCTTTCTACAGATTTGCAACGCTAATTCTTGACCTGTGAAATATTTTTATGTGAGACTGTCACTGTAGCGGAAACTGCTGTCGTAAATATTTCCATAAGAAAGTTAAGTGACCACCTGCACGTAATGCGTCGCAGGCACCCACCTGGGCGACAGCCGCCCGAAAAAAAAAGCCATTAGCCTTTCAGCGGCACAGGTAGAAAAAAAAAGGGGAGGCCATTATACTCACTATTGACATTTCCTTGTTGAAAGCATACTGTGGAGCTCGTAATTTATGATATTTACTGAAATGCCTAATGAAATGACGAGAAATATTTTTACATCTGCACACCTGATTACGACAAGCGTCTTTCTACGAGAGTTGAGAGAATTTCTACTAACTTATAAAATGTCACATGACTATTGAATGATATTTTTATGCTTTGGTTTGCGTAATTGCTTATTTCATTTGATACCTGTTTTCCAGCTGTGTTACAGCATTAGTTTTATAAAATAAACTTAGATGCATTTGCTAATGTGAACACTTTCTGTCAACAGATCTATTAAATGATAATTTTGTAATCCACACTCTTTAAAAAAAGGAGCACTTGGAAAGGAAAGAACAATAAGAAGAGACTAGTAACAGTAACTGGACACACAATTTTCTTTTTAAGTTCATGGTAATATTTTTTTTACAATAAGTTGTTGTGGTGCACCACTTTAATTTACATAGACATTAAGATGTGAATATACACTTCCCTTATCTGCATTGTTGTTTTTACTGTAATATCTTTTCTGCTTGAGCTTTGTCATGTATAGATATAAGTTTTATATTTTTTATATGTTTTATATTTGCTGCTGCTGTTTGCCAGGCATCGTGCTACAGAATTTTAAATTGTGTTACTCTGTTAAGCTAGTTTTACTACTGACTTATTTTTCTTGTTACTGTACATTGGCTCATATTAGTTGTAATGTTGCATTGCTTGGTAATTTATATTTACTGTAGCTTGCTTTGCAAATTTCCATTTTTTTGTCATTGCTGTTTGTGTTAATTGTTTTGTGCTGCTGCATTGCCTCGTCCCTTAGTTTAGCATCTGAGCTCAGTAGATTTAAGTTAGCTTAAGAGGGGGTAGCCTATAAGAGAATGAGTTGCGATGAATTTGAAGAAATGCACTGAGAGGCTATACGAGAAAAGTACAGAAAGCAAGTAAAGATAGGACTTTTTGGGAATAATGATGAATCAAGGGAGATCTCCAAGAAGCAAAGAAAGTTTTGTTTGCAAAATACTGCAGTAAAACGAACCCTGTCCTTTCCTATTGGTGTTATCCCACTATGTGTTTGTGTACCCTTGTGTATTTGTTTTCTTCCTGTCTCTGTGTAGTTTCATAGAATTTTTTCTTCTTTTAATATTAAGCTACATTCACTATGATGAGGAATACTGTTATCCTCGAATATAATTGGCATTAATACTATGTTATTTACTTTGTAAAGATGTTAGACATTATTAATTCTGTTCTGTTTTAATGCTCATGTGCGAAGTTGTTGTTTCCAAAGCTATTCTGATCTTTATGTAGGTACTTATAATTCCTGTACCACTGATGTATATGTTATTTCGATTCTTTTGTAAAGCCTGTATTACTACAAATGTTATCTGTATTATTATGTTTTTAATGATGTATTTTGTACCTTGTAATTGTATTCTTATGTTATAAAAATGTAATTGTCACCAGTTCATCATATTATTAACTTGTAAGTTACATTTCACTGCACACGTTTCTGTTGGTCATAGTATATGGACAGTATGTGAGAAGTAGGGACTGCTAGTGTTAATAATTCAGCAAGGGACTGGATAACAGCATTGCTGGTTCTAAGGACAATTCCAAAAACTTTGTGAGTGCACAAGTGGTGGTTTATGGACTTGCTACATTATCCGCAAGACTCTTCAGTGGTGATTGTGCACCTGCACAGTCACAACAGATGGCTGCTGGCTATCTCTACAAGGACTACAGTGGGTCTACACCTTTGCTGACTCACCAATACTATTATTTCTACAAGGACTGCAGTGGGTCTGGTTGCCCACCAATACCACAATCTCTACCAGAACTACAGTGGGTCTGCTGTGTGATGACCTACCTACCAATATTCTTCAAAACTTCGAATGACTCTGCTGTGGGTTTGCTCTGTTGTGACCCATTACTTGTCTGCATGTCGAGAGTCAGCACTGTCTTTCCGTTGGAAGGACAACACTACTTCTTCAAGACTGCATGGAAATCCACTACTTCCGTGTGCATTTTCTTCTACTGCTCAGACTTTGAGAAAAACACTACTATTTTACCGTAATGAACGATCAGGACTGTCTTTATGGACTGTGAGAAAATTTGAGCTTTTGACCAACATTGTATCAATAAGTGTGTGCATTCTGTGAGAAAATTTGAGCTTTTGACCAACATTGTATCAATAAGTGTGTGCATTTGATTTCTTTGTTATTGTAATTATGAAAAATTTTTTGAAATCTGTATTGGCCACTGCCCAAGCCAATTTGTAAAATTTTTTTGTGTGGAGCATGGGGGCTATGTAAGTAGGCTGTTTAGGTTTTTGTAGGCTGTTTAGGTTTTTTTTATTGGTAACGCCACCTCTGTATGAAAATCACTGGCTGCGCTGTGTGCAGTCTGTGGCTGCTTTGCATTGTTGTAATACTCGCCATTGTAGTGTTAGGCAGCTGGCTGTGAACAGCGCGTAGCGTTGCGCAGTTGGAGGTGAGCCGCCAGCAGTGGTGGATGTGGGGAGAGAGATGGCGGAGTTTTGTAATTTTTCATGAACTGCTATATTTATATATGATGATATCAAGGTAAATACATTGTTTGTTCTCTATTAATATCTTTCATTTGCTAACTATCCCTATCAGTAGTTAGTGCCTTCAGTAGTTTGAATCTTTTATTTAGCTGGCAGTAGTGGCGCTTGCTGGAATGCAGTAGCTTGAGTAGCGAAGATTTTTGTGAGGTAAGTGATTTGTGAAAGGTATAGTTTAATGTTAGTCAGGGCCATTCTTTTGTAGGGAATTTTGAAAGTCAGATTGCGTTGCGCTAACAAAATATTGTGTGTCAGTTTAAACACAGTCTTGTATAATTGTTCAAAAGTGGACGTTTCACAATTTTACCTCCTGAGTACTCTGTTTGAGTGCTCAAACTGTATTTACTTGTCAAATAGTCATACGAATCTGAAAAAATGACTAAAAACTGGTAGATTAGTCATGTGTGGGGTCAATTTTGTCTTCACGATTCTGCACATCTCGGCATCATGACTGGTTATTTGTCACAGGAGGTAAATTTTGAAAATATTATAAAGCAGAAGAACCAAATATAATTTACCATTTATCAATGTGTTATAAAGTTTGATACATCTGAAACTT
This sequence comes from Schistocerca americana, assembly GCF_021461395.2. Taxonomy (NCBI): domain Eukaryota; kingdom Metazoa; phylum Arthropoda; class Insecta; order Orthoptera; family Acrididae; genus Schistocerca; species Schistocerca americana. Next base: position 496,858,791 of record NC_060126.1, on the reverse strand, counting down.
ATTTCTTACCTGTAGCAGTAGAGAGTTGTGAACGAAGTGGGCGGTTAATGTGTTCTTCGATTTCTTCAGGTCATGGCTATTAAGCACTGCGTTCAGATAACTCGTGAGGACGTGCTTTGAGATTGCACATGATCCTCTTGTATTTATTAACCCCCAGAAGAAAGAAAGAACATTGTTATGAAGCAATTTTTATAGTTACCGTAAGACGTAAGTTAATTAGAAGACATTACATTCCTACTTACGCTAAACAGTAATTATCTGCTAAGCGTAGATTCCGAGCTCAATAGCAGCAAGAGCCCATTTTAGAACTCTTATAATATGTACAACGGCTAGAGCTTAAACTAAATCTGTAAGTCTTAGCGCTATAGGGAAGCCGTTTTAAGTCAGAAGAGAAATTCCGAAAGTTAAATTTCATTTGTCGTACGAAGGGGAATCTAATCAGATTTATCTTTTGTTTTAGATGTTATTACGTCTCTTATTGTGGCCGTGCTTAAGACGTTAAATAAAACGTTAAAGTAGCAACCTCTGACGAAAGTAAGAGATTGTAAGTCTACTAATGGTGTAAAAGATGAAATGGGCTGGGCTAATGGAGCCTCTGCATTTCTTTTCTAACGAAAACGAAATCACATCTCAGGAGCAAATTCATTAAGTTGCCTCTCCAAACAATTACACAATTTCTGTCAGGACAAAGAGAACAAACTACGAGTGGAATTGCATTTGTTGCATGAAAACAAGTTTTTGGCAGAAGAAATCCCATTAATTTGTAACAGAAAAAATATAATGCAACAAAATGAGTGAAAAATAAGACAATTTACCGAAGTTTAATAGGAATAGCATCAAATTTAGCATCATACATACGTTCCACTCTACCGTATTTCTGCGCATGCTATTCTCACAATGTGACATATTTACACACTTTGAACTCAGAAAGTCTACCGACCAGATCAGTTTCCATTTCATGATGTCGAATTAACTGATACAGGATTCTCAGATGACGAGTCGAAATACTCATACTATGAAATTTCTCATACCAAAAGTAGTTCACAACAGCCGATACTGACATTTACTTCCCTAATTCCTAAATTTCCCTGTCTCCAAACATTGCTACTCATATCTTAAATTAGGTCAGTTAGTAACTCTGCGACACCTTTTCTTTTCAAATCATTCGCCTTATGGTGGCGACGAACCAGGATCAATATGTGCTCTGTTTATATTCTGGTTCGGATTCGTAGCACAAGGGGACTGTAACAACGTCGGATTTTTACCGAAATTCTTGGCTGAAGATAAACTGACATCCTGAAATCCGAAATGTAATGTTCCGTATTTAAGAAAAAATGAATTCAGTTGCACGTACCTCAAGACTCTATGAAGTTAGTTACGTTTTCCAAAGGTCATAATCAAGGTAAACGTTATGATGTAGATCGTGTTAACTGAACAAATACATAACATAGAAATGCACACAAATCGCTAAATGCAAACCATTAACAGTTTTTTTTTTTTTTTTTTTTTTTTTTGTAAACAGTTATTTCTTTTCAAAAATTCTTCTGTAGCATAGAACGAGTTGTTAAGAAGAAACATGTTTAATCTAAATTTCAAAACGATTCTGCTGCCTGTCACAAATTTATTTCAATTGGTATATTATCAAAGAAGTTTACAGCTTCTTATTTAACTGATTTCTGTGCCAAAGATAGGTTCATTGAAGGGTAGTGCAGAACATTTTTTTCTAATACTCTGAATATCTCTGTTACTCAGAATTTCAGGTGGTGAGTCAGTTGGGAATTATATTAGTGAAATTGTCTTATGAAATCATGTAGTGGATCAATGACATATGATCAGCTTTTAGCTGAGAGTAAAAACTTTTGTCTCGTTCCTCTCTTCATCACTGTAGTCTCGTACATCCCAATGTCATTCATTTATGTCTTCATGCTTGACTGTCGTCATTTCCGTTACTGAATGCTTCCCATTCGGACATGCAACAAATGCAGAGCGGTTATAACTAAACTTTCTCTGTTTGAGCCAACGTGAACGGAAACCTGTTCACCGAATGGGTAATCAACATTATAGGAATGGTGTTCATACTGTGTGCTGCAGGATTTGCGTTGTTAGTTGTCCTGGTGTTACGTTTTGCTGCCACGCGCCGGTAGTGGTACAGTGACGCAGGACTGAAACAAAAGTATCAGTGTCCATTAAAGCTGCAGACAATTACTTTGAGTCTGAACGATGTGAGCAGGGCTTTACTCGTAAATCTGCTTTATTAAAACAATAGCGATAGTGCTGCTGCAGCTGACAATCATCGGCACGTTAAAGGAATACAAAGGGGTCCTGTTTCCGCACCGACGTTGAAGAACGTGCTTCTGAATTAACTGAAGATTGGCGAATTGCTCCTGGGTAAGGCCGACGATCAATTGCGTCACAAGCTGCTGAAGTAGCTACTGCTGCTATGACTGAGAATGCTGGACGTAATATGCGATCTTCAAGCAGCGCACTAGCTGTGTCACTACAGCTGAATATTCCATGGTCCATCGTCCAAAAACTGCTGCAAACGGTAGTGAAAATGAATCTCTATCCAAGTTCCATGCTGTCGTGGATGTAGAAGGTTGTTACACTGAGCAACGTTTGTAATCTGGAACGTAAACATATGTTATCGTTCTATGTGAATATTGACATATATTTCGCTAAATTTTTGCTTCCTTACTTCTCTTCTGAACGCTGTTACAAATGCTCCCACACAGTCTTGTTGTCCTAACATCACTCGTTTCTCACAGCCACCCTCTCAAGCAGCAACAGTTTAATTACAAGCACCCTATATGTTTATAACTACAAAAATAGTAACTGAGAATAGGCAGGTATTTTAGATTTTCTCTGTGTATGATAACACTGTAGGAAAAAATGTTCGTAGATGATCTCACAGTCAAAAGTACATCTTTTGTTAGCATATTACTAGATTCTTAGAGGAAAACTTAAACTTCTACGTATGTAGCACAGATCAATGGACAAAATAATTACACACAGGGTGGTTGTTGTTGTTGTGGTCTTCAGTCCTGAGACTGGTTTGATGCAGCTCTCCATGCTACTCTATCCTGTGCAAGCTTCTTCATCTCCCAGTACCTACTGCAACCTACATCCTTCTGAATCTGCTTAGTGTATTCATCTATTGGTCTCCCTCTACGATTTTTACCCTCCACGCTGCCCTCCAATGCTAAATTTGTGATCCCTTGATGCCTCAAAACGTGTTCTACCAACCGATCCCTTCTTCTAGTTAAGTTGTGCCACAAACTTCTCTTCTCCCCAATCCGATTCAATACCTCCTCATTAGTTACGTGATCTACCCACCTTATCTTCAGCACTCTTCTGTAGCACCACATTTCGAAAGCTTCTATCCTCTTCTTGTCCAAACTGGTTATCGTCCATGTTTCACTTCCATACATGGATACACTCCATACAAATACTTTCAGAAACGACTTCCTGACACTTAAATCTATACTAGATGTTAACAAATTTCTCTTCTTGAGAAACGCTTTCCTTGCCATTCCCAGCCTACATTTTATATCCTCTCTACTTCGACCATCATCAGTTATTTTACTCCCTAAATAGCAAAACTCCTTTACTACTTTAAGTGTCTCATTTCCTAATCTAATTTCCTCAGCATCAGCCGATTTAATTTGACTACATTCCATTATCCTCGTTTTGCTTTTGTTGATGTTCATCTTATATCCTCCTTTCAAGACACTGTCCATTCCGTTCAACTGCTCTTCCAAGTCCTTTGCTGTCTCTGACAGAATTACAATGTCATCGATGAACCTCAAAGTTTTTACCTCTTCTCCATTAGACACAGAGGGTAAAGGACGCTAAACCAAGTATTATTGGTAGAAATCATCGGCCCGGAAGACACGATATTCTTAATCAAATAATGTGAGATACATCTTCCTTAAGCTTCCGCTTGTCAAAGTCGCTATGTCAGTGGATTCATATTTTCTAGCCTTAATCGCCGTTAGAATGGTTTCTCATATCCGTCTGCTCCGCCTACGTAGTTTCACTACCGCATAATGTGCCCGCACCGCAACCAGGAGTTACGTTTTGTGTCGTGAGCGTCTATTATCTCACGGCATTCACCAAAGGTTTCAATATAAGACACACAGCATTATTTACTTTTGATCTCACAAGGTGACATAGTAGCTGAAATAACCGCTGATTTTGTTATTTCCTTCTAAATTGTCATCCTTCCTACTGTTATTTTAGGGATATTCAATGTTTCGGTCTCTTTAGATTACTACACTAACTGTTATCAAGGCGCTGCCACTGAACGAGGTGGCGCTGTGGTTAGCACACTGGACTCGCATTCGGGAGGCCGACGGTTCAATCCCGCGTCCGACCATCCTGGCTTATGTTTTCCGTGATTTACCTAAATCGCTTCAGGCAAATGCCGGGATGGTTCCTTCGACAGGGCACGGCCGACTTCCCTTCCAATCCTTCTCTAGTCGATGAGACCGATGACCTCGCTGTTTGGCCTCTTCCCCCCAAATCAACACAACCCAAGGGGCTCCCATTACCCTTATCGCTAATAAATCATTTAATGCGTGTATGAATTTTGGGGCGTGACCTTGCAGCATCAGATGTTCTGAAATCCTAATAAACAGTCTGACAATTTTCTGCAGAATCTCTTAAATATTTTTCTGTATTCTTGTCGGAAGTACCAAAGAAAACAGATACTGAAAGAATATGAAACGTACATGAATAAATTAGTCCAAGTATAATGTACTACACAGGACATAAACTGACATAATGAAATATTTACAATGGATACAATATTTATGCATAGTGTCACCAGTATTTGATTACATTGATTCCAGTGCCATTTCCAACCTTTTGCACGAATTAAGCAAAGAAGCCAATTTGTAAGAGCACTAAAAGCTTATTCCTCCGAACATTCGTGTAGTAAGTTTGCATAGCGTAATGTGAACCATTTCTTGAGGTTTTCCTTGGACCTAGCAATGCCTATGCACATTCCGTATAACTCTTCCACAATCACTATGTAACACCGAAAATGCAGATTAAATACCTTCTGCACCATATAAAATTTTTCGCCGTTTCATATCCGTTCATAATTCTGAATTTGTTAACTTTATTACAGAAACTATGTTTAATACGTACTGGATGTAGTAGTACATTTATTTCTGGCTGTATATAATTCATTGTAATTATAATGAAAATATTCTAAATTGTTGGGCTATATTAACCCAGCATTTAATTTAAATGTATCAATAGCAACTACGAAATGGCAGTAACTCTGCCGTAGTTTATCTTTGTGTATAGAGAGTCTCAATCGCGCTGCGATCAGAGAGGGAGCAGAGCAGCTTGAGTCGTGTAAGAGTGCTGAGGTATTTGCTCGGCGCTCCCGCAGGTACCTTGTGCGCCACTGTAGGCGCACCTACTTCGTTAATGCGCGAGTATTGAGAGCACTATGGGAGTGGGTAAGCGGAGGAAGCTGCATTTCTAAGTACTGCCTGTCCCATAATTATTCGTGGCTCTGGTGGAAACTCGGCTTTCTCAACCAGCAGCGGATATAGCAGCCGCCCTAGGTTGTCGTCCGCTGCATTCGTCGTCGACTGCACAGCTACAACGTCGTGAGACAGTTAACTGACCAAGTGTAACTAGCGTTGTACAGGTATTACCCAGTGGGATTTATTTCACAACGTTTAACTTCCTTGAATAGTTAAAACTGTTAGGGCATCTGTATTTTCAGACATTATTACCAAGCAGGATTCCTTTCCTTTCCATGCAATCATCGAGTGACTTAATAATATGAAAATTGATTAATTGTTTATTACCAGTTTTGTTTCTTTGCTAATGACCAGTTTCAGTCAGAATTTTGCTGCCTCAATACCTGTTCATTCCTGGATTCCATAACAGAGGCTTAACTAATTTATAATTAACCTCAGTCACTTCAAGTACATAAAATTTCGCTGCCAAAAATAATAACTAAATGTACAGCACAAATTATGAGTGCACAAATTCATTTGTTCTGTATTTGGATTAAGGAGTGACCTCTGCTGGCTTAGTATGTATTTTATTATTGTTACATTAAAAGTAAAATCAGTTACTCATATGCTTAAAGTAAATTCAATGCAATCTTTCACTAATCAAAAGTAAATTCGTTCCTTTTTCTAAATTTTGCATTACGTTACGCTGATGTCACTGTAAGTTATTTTTTCCGTAACATCGTATCAGTTACAATCAGTCATTTATTTAATCAGCAACTTCATTTAACTTTACTTTCAAAATTTAGCATTTCAGAATAAGTAACTGCAAATTAAGTGATTTCAGATTCATCTTTATTCTCGTGAACTGTTGTTGCAAAGAAGCGTGAAAGCCATTTGTTGCCACGCCAGTGATTATTTGCTTCACTTTCTTTACCAGTACTTTTCTCAGGATTTTAAATATTTATTGCCCTAGTAAGCTGGCGACCTTTTAATTCCTCTTTTTTTTTTTTTTTTTTTTTTTTTTTTTTTTTTTTTTTTTGGAATCATTATTTCCTTTGTACACTACTGGCCATTAAATTTGCTACACCAAGAGGAAATGCAGATGATAAGTCGGTATTCATTGCACAAATATATTATACTAGAACTGACAAGTGATTATATTTTCACGCAATTTGGGTGCATAGATCCTGAGAAATCAGTACCGACAAGAACCACCTCTGGCCGTAATAACGGCCTTGATGCGCCTGGGCATTGAATGAAACAGAGCTTGGATGGCGTGTACAGGTACAGCTGCCCATGCAGCTTCAACACCATACCACAGTTCATGAAGAGTAGTGACTGGCGTATTGCGACGAGCCAGTTGCTCGGCCACCATTGACCAGACGTTTTCAGTTGGTGAGAGATCTGGACAATGTGCTGGCCAGGGCAGCAGTCGAACATTTTCTGTATCCAGAAAAGCCCGTACAGGACCTTCAACATGCGGTCGTACATTATCTTGCTTAAATGTAGAGTTTCGCATGGATCGAATAAATGGTAGAGCCACGGGTCGTAAGACATCTCAAATGTAACGTCCACTGTTCAAAGTGCCGTCAACGCGAACAAGAGGTGACCGAGACATGTGACCAATGGCAACCCATACCATCACGCCGGGTGATACGCCAGTATGTCGATGACGAATACACGCTTCCAATGTGCGATCGCCGCGATGTTACCAAACACGGATGCGACCATCATGATGCTGTAAACAGAACCTGGATTCATCTGAAAAAATGGTTTTCCCATTCGTGGACCCAGGTTCGTCGTTGAGTACGCCATCGCAGGCGCTCCTGGCTGTAATGCAGCGTCAAGGATAATCGCAGCCATGGTCTCCGAGCTGATAGTCCATGCTGCTGCAAATGTCGTCGAACTGTTCGTGCAGGTGGTTGTTTCATGCAAACGTCCCCATCTGTAGACCCAGGGATCGAGTAATGGCTGCACGATCCATTAGAGCCATGCGGATAAGATGCCTGTCATCTCGACTGCTAGTGATACGAGGCCGTTGGGATCCAGCACGGCGTTCCGTATCACCCTCCTGAACCCACCGATTCCATATTCTGCCAACAGTCATTGGATCTTGACCAACGCGAGCAGCAGTGTCCTTATATGATAAACCACAATCACGGTAGGCTGCAATCCGACCTTTATCAAAGTCGGAAACGTGATGGTGCGCATTTCTCCTCCTTACACGAGGCATCACAATAACGTTTCACCAGGCAACGCCGGTCAACTGCTGTTTGTTTATGAGAAATCGGTTGGAAACCTTCCTCATGTCAGCACGTTGTAGGTGTCGCCACCGGCGCTAACCTCGTGTGAATGCTCTGAAAAGCTAATCATTTGCGTATCGCAGCATCTTCTTCTTGTCGGTTAAATTTTGCGTCTGTGGCACATAATCTTCGTGGTGTAGGAATTTCAATGGCCAGTAGTGTATTAAATATTACATGTATCCTTTACCCCCTGTGTAATTCATAAGTGACTGCTCTTAGTATCTACCCATTTCAAAATTAGCTTTAGTAATTAGGTTAAGTTTAGAATACATTTTTCCTTTAGAAGGGTCTGTTGCAGACTTTCCTCCTAATAACTGACATTATTTTCCTTCGGTAACGATTGCCTTGCTCACTGTAAGGTTTGATTAGGCGTACGTGATCGCGGTCAATTATATGGCAGTCCAATAGGCCTATCAGGGAGGAAGAGGTTGAAACAGTCCACTTTCGTGACCAAGTTACAACCTCAATTTTGATACGTTTCTGATGATCAGCATACCTCTATTTCCTTAGATCAATCATGAATTTTCTTGTTTGCCATTGAAATGGAGCAGATGTCTGTAAACGACTCTTCCCCGGGCTTCAGACGAGCTGGTTGTGGCTCATTGGCTGATGTTTACGAAGGGGATGGGCTGTGGTGGTACAAGCCTTTTGTTCTCTGTATTTGCAGGCACTTCACTTCTTGTATCGGGTAGCGCTATGCCTGCAAATGAATACAGCTTCTGTGTAAACGATGATTTCAAACATAATGTGAGTAGTCTTCAGGTTTCTTTCGGGGTAATATTGACTTCCCTTTCATTTGGAGGTTTGTACACACAAGAATAGTATATTTAGCGACGGAGTAGGTAGGAACCTTTCGAAGAAAACACAACGCCACACTAACTGAAATCTCTACTAATATAGAACTCAGGAAACATGTAAACGTAAAACAAATCGCGTTGTTTGATTACAAGTGGTAGACTGACATAGCAGCCGTACTTAGACTGCTTCAACTCTCTGGAACTTCCCTGGCCGAACGGACAACAGCAGGCTGAAACTTTCCGAATACTTGCATCAGTCTGTACTGTAGGGTTCTTGCTGTGGAGTCACAAATTAAAAAGAAGTCCAAAATATGTCAGTGAAACTGCTGTCAACAGAAAACTCAAAGCTTATTTATATATGATTAGCATATCAACGTGTTGACCATTCGATCAAAACATATTGAATAAAGCTTTATTTAATCTGCTGATCTCTGAGGTCCTTAAATACGACTTTATTCATTCCGAGGCATGGGGCACCACCTGCACAAAATCACAAGTGACTGTCCAGATAACTGGAACCCATTAACAAATTGCAGGTTGCCTGTGTAATGGCTTCCAGCGGCATAAAAAAAAAAAATTGAATTTAAATGATTTGGGTTTAACTGACCCAGTTTAAAAATCTCAAATTCTCTCACAACATACTGATTGGGAGGTATAATCGTAGGTTAATATTTTACGCTACTGGCCATTAAAATTGCTACACCAAGAAGAAATGTAGATGATGAACGGGTATTGAAGGACAAATATATTATACTAGAACTGACATGTGATTACATTTTCACGCAATTTGGGTGCATAGATCCTGAGAAATCAGTACTCAGAACAACCACCTCTGGCCCTAATAACGGCCTTGATACGCCTGGGCATTGAGTCAAACAGAGCTTGGATGGCGTATACAAGTACAGCTGCCCATGAAGCTTCAACACAATACCACAGTTCAACAACAGTAGTGACTGGCGTTTTGTGACGAGCCAGTTGCTCGGCCACCATTGACCAGACGTTTTCAGTTGGTGACAGATCTGGATAGTGTGCTGGCCATGGCAGCATTCGAACATTTTCTGTATCCAGAAAGGCCCGTACAGGACCTGCAACATGCGGTCCTGCTTTATTCTGCTGAAATGTAGGGTTTAGCATGGATCGAATGAAGGGTAGAGCCACGGGTCGTAACACATCTGAAATTTAACGTCCACTGTTCAAAGTGCCGTCAATGCAAACAAGAGGTGACCGAGACGTGTAACCAATGACAACCCATACCATCACGCCGGGTGATACGCCAGTATGGCGATGAGGAATACACGCTTCCAATGTACGTTCACTGCGATGTCGCCAAAGACGGATGCGACCATCACGATACTGTAAACAGAACTTGGATTCATCCGAAAAAATGTCGTTTTGCCATTCGTGCACCCAGGTTCGTCGTGGAGTACACCATCAGACGCACTCCTGTCTGTGATGCAGCGTCAAGGGTAACCGCAGCCATGGCCTCCGAGCTGATAGTCCATGCTACTGCGAACGACGCCGAACTGTTCGTGCAGATGGTTGTTGTCTTGCAAACGTTCCCGTCTGTTGACTCAGGGATCGAGACGTGGCTGCACGATCCGTTACAGCCATGCGGATAAGATGCCTTTTATATCGACTGCTAGTGATACGAGGCCGTTGGGATCCAGCACGGCGCTCCGTATTACCCTGCTGATCCCACAGATTCCATATTCTGCTAGCAGTCATTGGATCTCGACCAACGCGAGCAGCAATGTCGCGATACGATAAACCGCAATAGCGATAGGCTACAATCCGACCTTCATCAAAGTCGGAAACGTAATGGTACGCATTTCTCTTCCTTACACGAGGCATCACAACAACGTTTCACTAGGTAACGCCGGTCAACTGCTATTTGTGTATGAGAAATCAGTTGGAAACTTTCCTCATGTCAGCACGTTGTAGGTGTCTCCACCGGCGCCAAACTCGTGTGAATGCTCTGAAAAGCTAATCATTTGCATATCACTCCTGTCGGTTAAATTTCACGTCTGTAGCACGTCATCTTCGTGGTGAAGCAATTTTTATGGCCAGTAGTGTAAATCAGTGAAAGAGAAGTATAAGAGAAGCTGTGTTATCTAGAGGCAGCATATATTACGGCACGGAATGTTCCGAATTTAATTATGTACCGTTTGAAAATAACACCTTTTTGCGATTTTGAACAAACTTTACGCATAATTTCAAACCTTTCCGAAAATTTCTCTCCTTCACACTCCTTACAAAACGATGAACGGAAAAAATTATCGCATGTCACTGTTCTGCTGTTCATGTAGTAAAACTCCAGCATTAGACTTCATGTTTTAATTTGTTACTCCCTCACTACCGACTATATTCGAAAGATATTTTGCATATCGTACCTACATATACCAGTGAATGTACCCGCAACACTATATCATTCTGTGCTACATAGTTCAGGTAATTTGACATCACAGACATTTAGATGCTTAAGAAACTGTCTGCCGCTTAAAATGGCGCGCAGTTTGCCCAGACTATATTCGCCCAATGTTTCATAACGTTAGCGATTTCCCACAGATTTTAAGCCAAATTTCGCATGTTGTTCTAACTTTTTCTCGCTGACATTTTCAACGGCAGATATTTAACACACTAATTCATTTATAGTGTAATCAGACGCTTAAAGCTCTTTTAAGCATGAGAGTACCATTCTTCAACGAATCTGAGTTTACTCTTCTGCTGAAAGTATTCAGAAGACACAGCGCTCAAGAAAAGATTTAGAAAGAAAACCTCAGTGGTAGTAGCTTTTTGCAACGCCAACGCGGATCGCGAGGCGTCCAGTAATGGCCCTCTTTAAATTCCACCCTTTCTCCGCAGCTTACGCCGTCTTGTAATCCTGCAAATTTGCATGCGGTGACGACTTAGTTGTACAGCCAGGTGCAGCCCCCGCGATTGCCCTGGTTTGGACAGGTTCCGCGCCGTGCTCTCCTGTTACGCTCGTTCCTTTTTCTGACGTCTACAGGCGCGCAGTCCCCGGACGGATTAAAGAGTAATTCCCGTAATTGCGATGCTCGAGCGCCGCTGGGCCGCTTTCGGCCCCGGAGTCTATCCTCTCTACGTGCAACAGAGCCGTGTTTTTGGGAGTGCGCCAGGCGCCACGCGTGCCGTGGGCGTTAGTTAGCTCGTCGCTCGCGTCGCTCACGCAGATTGGCGATGCAGCGGAGTTTCTGACGCCACGTTGTAGCAGTGCTGTCAGCCGCGTCAGCACAGCTGTACCCTGTCCAAGGGCCATTTTCCTGAGGGGAAACCATGAGTACGTCAGAAATACGTCAACAGCGTCATCTACAGAATTAGATTTTAACTATGCAGCGGTGTGTGCGCTGATACGAAACTTCCTGGCAGATTAAAACTGTGTGCCGGACCGAGACTCGAACTCGGGACCTTTGCCTTTCGCGGGCAAGTGCTCTACCAACTGAGCTACCCTAGCACGACTCACGCCCCGTCCTCACAGCTTTACTTCTGCCAGTACCTCGTCTCCTACCTTCCAAGCATTACAGAAGCACTCCTGCGAATCTTGCAGAACTAGCACCCCTGAAAGAAAGGATACTGCAGAGACATGGCTTAGCTACTGCCTTTCTTTCAGGAGTGCTAGTTCGGCAGGTTTCGCAGGAGAGCTTCTGGAATGTTTGGAAGGAAGGAGACGAGGAACTGCCAGAAGTAAAGCTGTGAGGACGGTGTGTGAGTCGTGCTGGGGTAGCTAAGTCGGTACAGCTCTTGCCCCCGCGAAAGGCAATGGTCCGGAGTTCGAGTCTCGGTCCAAAACACAATTTTAATCTGCCAGGAAGTTTCAGCGTTATCTACAATTTGCAAGCGGGTGAAGGTGTTAGGGGTGTGTTCTAATGCTATTCCGGTCGCTATTTCTTCGTAATCCGAGGTCGATATCGACCAATTGATCTACTCAGAAACGATACCTTTACACTTAAAAAAAAAAAAAAAAAACAAAAAAAAGCTGAAATGCTACGTAATAAAAGCTACTTCTGATGTAATATAGAAATTTCTTTTAGCGATTACATAAAAGCCGGCCGAAGTAGCCGTGCGGTTAAAGGCGCTGCAGTCTGGAACCGCAAGACCGCTACGGTCGCAGGTTCGAATCCTGCCTCGGGCATGGATGTTCGTGATGTCCTTACGTTAGTTAGGTTTAACTAGTTCTAAGTTGTAGGGGACTAATGACCTCAGCACTTGAGTCCCATAGTGCTCAGAGCCATTTTTGATTACATAAAATTGCTTGAACTATCCATGAACTTCCAAAAATGGTTCAAATGGCTTTGAGCACTATGGGACTTAACTGCTGAGGTCATCAGTCCCCTAGAACTTAGAACTATTTAAACCTAACTAACCTATGGACGTCACACACATCCATGCCGAAGGCAGGATTCGAACCTGCGACCGTAGCGGTCGCGCGGTTCCAGACTGTAGCGCCTAGAACCGCTCGGCCACCCCGGCAGGCATACCCTTCCATACCGATATATTTAGTTTACGAAATTCCTTCGTTACCTACTTGAACTCATGTTTTAGGCGAAGCGTCTCAAATCAGTAATCAACACATCAGGGGTCCAGTGTTCGAAACCAATCATAGCATAACTTTTTAAAAGTAATATTGATCAGCAATGGCGGCCAAAGGCTTCCGGCATAAGAGGTCAACCTCACTCGGTCATCGGCTTGTGAAAGAGGGCGGAGGAGGGAAGTTCGGGAAACTCTGTTGACGTTGGGGCTGGAAACTGCCCTACAAGGACGGAAGCATCAGATCAACGACATGACGACGCAGAAGGCAATGGAAACCACTGTATTAAAAACACATAGCCGACCGGAGTGGCCTAGCGCTTCTAGGCGCTACAGTCTAGAACCGCGCTACCGCTACGGTCGCAGGTTCGATTCCTGCCTCGAGCATGGATGTCTATGATGTCCTTAGGTTAGTTAGGTTTAAGTAGTTCTAAGTTCTAGGGGACTGATCACCTAAGATGTTAAGTCCCATAGTGCTCAGAGACATTTTGAAAAACGCATAACGTGTATCCACAGGGCATGTTGTCTGTAACAGAAAATTTATCATGATGATTTCTCCATCGGCAAAAGATTCCAGATTAATTGCCCAACCGCGCGGTGTATCCTCGGTCTGAGGCACTTCACCACGGTTCGCGCGGCTCCCCCCTCCGTTGAAGGTTCGAGTCCTCTCTCGGGCATTGGTGTGTGTGTGTGTGTGTGTGTGTGTGTGTGTGTGTGTGTGTGTTTTCGTTAGTGTAAGTTAGTTTAAGTGAGATTAAGTAGTGTGTAAGCCTAGGGACAAGAGACCACAGCAGATCGGTCTCAGAGGAACTTAATACAAATTTACCAATTTGTTAGTCCCCTATTCGGATCTCCTGAGAGCACTGATACGGGGTAGATGATCATGAGGTAAAGATGATTTGACCAGAGCAAAGTATAATATTTTACGAGTCTGAGCATGGAATGTCGAAAGTCTGATTGTAGTAGGAAAGCTATATAATAGGAAAAGAAAAATGCAAAGGCTCAATCCAGATACAGTGAGACACAGTGAAGTAAAATGTAAAGATGATAAGGATATATGGTCAGATGAATATAGGGTAATACCAACAGTAGCAGAAAATGGTACAACGGAAACAGGATTCGTTATAAACTGGAAAGTAGGACAGAAAGAGAGCTACTGTGACCAGTTCAGTGGTAGGGTTTTTCTCATCCGAATGGACAGCAAACCTACACCGACAACGACAGTTCAGGTATACATACCGACTTCACAGGTCGAGGATGAATAGACAGAGCAAGAATACGAGGATGCTGAGCTGGTAATTCAGTATGTGAAGGGAGGTAATAATCTAATAGTCATAGGGGATTCGAATGCGGCTGTAGAGAAAAGAGTTGAAGAAGAGTTACATTTTCCCTCGCAGTAGGTTTGAGAGAGGATAAAGAATAATTGAACTCTGCAATAAAATTATTTTAGATGGTAATAGCGAATACGCTGACCGAGAATCGCTGCAGGAGGAAGTACACTTGGAAAATACAGACACACGGAAAGATTCCAGCTGGGTTACATCATAGTCGGCAGAGATTCAGAAATCAGATGTTGGATAGTAAAACCTGCTCAGGAGCAAATGTAGACTCACATCACAGTCTAATAATGCTGAAGTTAAAGTGCATGAATGCTCAAGTCGAAGAGAATAGTCCTAAAAAAAAACGTGCAGTGGTATGTTAAAATACTGAGGGATTATAAGGTGCGTACGAAGTTCGCTAACAATGTGGATACTGCGGTAAGGAGTACCAGAGTTTGCCGTTCAGTTCAAGGGGACATCTCTAAAAGGGGCATTAAAAGATACAGGACACTAAGACATAGGTACAAAGAAAGTAGGTCTGATGAATACCTGAGAAACAGAAGAAATACTTCAGTTCACCGGTGAAAGAAGGGAGCACAAAAATGTTCAGACGTAGACAGGAAAACATCAGTATAATAAGTCAATTAGCAATGAAATAAATAGGAAGTGAAATGTCTGCAGCAAAGATATGAAGAAATCAAAAACAACTGATCGTAGACGGGACTAGTTTAGAATATAGACATGTCAAAACAGACTTCTGTGAATTTAAAAACAAGGGTTGTTACACTAAGAATGCAACGAGAAAGCCACGAAAAGTGCAGAGGGTAAAGCGTCTCGGTGAAAAGATTACACTGAACGTTTATGAAACGTGTGAGCAAAGTAATGAGACTGATTTTTTTATCTATCATGTTTTTTCGAACAGCAATGTTGTCTCTTACAAAGCAGCTAAACACAGCTGGAATAGTTGTTTCCATTCTCGGTAGCAGCGCTCAAAGTCTGTAACTGGCAGGGCCTTTAACAGGTCAGTAACATTCTTTTGTATGTTCTCGAGACTCCCGAAATGACTTTATTAAACACATTTTTCAACGTTGGGGAAAGAAATAGGTAACAAGGGCTCAGATCAGGTGAATAGGGAGGCTGTGGAACAATAGGAACGCTTTTTGAGGTAAAAAATTCCGTAATGGAGGTGTCTATGTAACATGGGAGGTTGTCGTGATGCAGCATCCACTTCTCTACAATGCCCGGTCTCACTCCATTCATACCTTTTCTGAGCCTTTCAGGGATATCTTTGTAACACTCTTGGTTGACGATTTGTGCTGTCTGTCTGATCTCACACAAGCATTCAACCGTTCAAGTATTTGTCGATCTTTGAAGTTGAATGTCTTTCTGAACAAGATTTTTGACCTTCCAAAAATGATATGCGCCAATTAAAAACTTGAGATCTCAATAAGGAATGTTCAACACAAGCCTGTTTCAGCTTTTCAAAACTCACACTTGAAGATTCCCATGTTTAACACAAAACTTGACGGCATAACTTCACTCTAATTTCCGCTGTTCCATTTTCGTAACACACGACAATGACACAACCTAACTGAAGGCTCTATAAAAAGCAAGGAGCTGAAACTCCGAATCAGCATCTAGAAGAGATGACACCGGTCTACCAAAGCAAAGAAATACAGCGCTACTAGATCGGTCGCTGTGTTGCAGTCTGCCGGCCGCGGTGGTCTCAAGGTTCTAAGCGCTCAGTCCGGAACCGCGCGACTGCTACGGTCGCAGGTTCGAATCCTGCCTCGAGCATGGATGTGTGTGATGTCCTTAGGTTAGTTAGGTTTAAGTAGTTCTAAGTTCTAGGGGACTGATGACCAAATATTTTAAGTCCCATAGTGCTCAGAGCCATTTGAACCATTTTTTTGTGTTGCAGTGTAATTACTTTTGTAACATATTTCTTGTATCTGGGAGAAGGATTGTCTGAAACGTGACACAACACGAAACCGGAGTCGATTGGGACGGCATTATGGATCTAGTATTAGAGTGATTATCTAGAGGAGCTCTGGAAGACTGGAGATGATATGAAGCAGAAGGGAAAGAATACACTAAATCTGAATTTGAATGACAATCAAACTGTAATCAAGTTGTTGTGCAGAGTGTGCGAGACTGGCAACGTACCATCAGACATTCAGCAAAACAAAATCCACACATGAAACTTCCTGGCAGATTAAAACTGTGTGCCCGACCGAGACTCGAACTCGGGACCTCGGGTAGGCAAAGGTCCCGAGTTCGAGTCTCGGTCGGGCACACAGTTTTAATCTGCCAGGAAGTTTCATATCAGCGCACACTCCGCTGCAGAGTGAAAATCTCATTCTGGAAAATCCACACATTTCCGAAGACAGTGAGGACAGATAGATGCAAAAACTCTCCCACAATCAGCTTACCTTCTCATGCATCCAAGCTAAGCAAAATAATAACATATTTGCACAAGTTGTAAGATGGTGGCAAGTTAGAACGGTGATCCCGGGAATGTAGAATGAATTTCTTTTATTTCCACCAATAACAACAAAACATTTGGTCCTTCGACTACCGGTTTCCGTCGGCAGTGACCATCTTCAGATGTACAGCAAGACATGGGAAATAGACTAGGACTAGTGAAAAGATTATGTCCTAGAATATAGGCAGCATGCACCCACTAATTACTTCTACTCGGAAGTAGAAGAACGGAACATTAATTACCTAGACCTTAGTATTAAGAAAGTTGATAATAAATGTAAATCTCCCATTTTCAGTAAGCCGACACGCACAGATATTATCATCAATTCCGATTCATGTCATCCCCATGATGTAAGAAAAAAGTCCTTCTGTACCTCAATGACTCACCGGTTCTTTCATTTACTTTCAACGACGACAAAACCCGCAAGGAACTCTGTATTTTAAAGCAGTCTGCAACAGCCAATGGTTTGATGTTATGTACCTGTAAAGTAGGCTAAACAAAACAATATGTCCCAGCAGATAGAGAATTGTTTTAGAAAATCAAAAGTCAGATCAGTTTTCAAGTTTACAACACCCTACAACTTCGTGTATAACGTAAGTCGAGAAGAGCACATGACAAATTCAGCGGATGCTGTGTATACAAGATCGAGTGTAATTATTGTGGTAAGTGTTATATTAACTAAACCAGAAGCTCTGTTAATGTAACATAAAAGGTGAATTTACAGCCAAGTAATAGAGCTTTGTGTTGCATGTGGCAGAAATCGGCCATACTGTAATGAGTACTGAAAAACAGAAACCATGCACATTTTTCACCGAGCGCAAAACCGCCGTGGTGCCGATTTATTGGAAGACCTTAAATTTATATATCCAATATCTACTTTGCCTTATTTGCAAATGTTATACATTACTGAATGAACGCTTCTCGCATGTACAGGGTGATTATAAATAAACTTTAAAACCGCTGTAGAAATAAACCACTGGTCAGAATGACGTCAAACTGCAACGGAATATTATCGGAGAAGGGGGATAACGTATGGTAAAGAAAAACAGTTACAAAATGTAGCAATACATGGCGCTGAAAGCATCATAATTTAATAGTGGTCACCCTACAAATGACAAATGAATCATATAACAATGCCTAAGGTGTACAGTAGACGTTAAACGAACTGTACTACTCAGTGTGCATGAGTGTACAGGTGTGATACTGTTAGTTAGGTAACCCATCCACCAAGGCAAAGTCACATTAGATCGAATGAGAAAAATCGGTTGTTAATGGTCTTGAGGCCAAAAACCGTATAAAAAGCATCACAAACATCTGTTTCTTATTTTTCCTTAGACAAAACGCCGCATAAATGCATCAATCAAAGTCAAGTCGGATTATTATTTTCCGTGTGACTGGCACAAAACATGTTCAATATGCTGTCCACAATTTTCTCCATGCTGTTGGAGAGCTGGAATGGTTGCGCAAAAGACGCTCATAGCGCTTACCAGTGATGGTACAGGTAACAGGACCGGAATTACATGTGTCTTCGAAAATATATGACCCTACGCTAAATGATGATGTAAACCCGCTCCACACTTCATGGTGACGTGGTACTCGTTCATTTTCGTGCGGATTTTCCGCTGCCCATATTCGACAATTCTGCGTATTGACGTATCCTGTCAGATGGAACTGGGATTGGTCTGCCCACAAAATATTCCACGGCCAATGATTGTCCACTTCCATGCGAGCAAGAAATTCTAAACTAAAGGACTCTCTTGCTAGCAGGTCACCTGGAAGCAACTCGTGCTCGTGGGTAATTTTGAATGGACAGCAAACAAGGACGTTTCGTAGGATTTTTTGCACTGTGCTCACGTGTATGTCCAATGTTCGGGCATTTCTCCGTGCACTACACGTTTGCACACCACCACTCGTTTCCTCCTACATTTATGCGGCCACTGCTTCCACTGACGTCGGATCAATTCGTTTCCTCCCTCTACCAGATTGCACACCATAAGAACCCGTCTTTTCGAATTTCCGAATCATTTTGGCTAGACCCATGGCAGTCATACGACCTACGCCTTTTTTCAAACCCTTCAGTCTCCCGAACTTCTGCAAAGCCACGTTTGCACAGTCATCAATATTGTAATACAGCTTTACAAGCAGAGTGCGATCCTGAATTGAGACAGTCATGGCGAACGTCGCAGACGCGAAAGGAGGAAAAGCCGTGTACCTGGTGTATTTATACCAAGTTCAATGGATCTTACGCATGACAGGTGTTTTCATTTACGTATTCTGACGCATTCAGCGCCATCTATTGATCAAATTTCACACTTTTTTTCCTTCTTCCATACGTTTTCCCCCTTCTCCGACAATATTCCGTTGCAATTTGACTTCATTCTGACCACTGATGTTATTTCTACAGTGTTTTGAAAGTTTAACTTTAATTACAATCACCCTGTAGATATTGTCTTGTCGTTATATGGTGTAGAGTGCATCACATATTTTCTCCAGTTTCTAGTGTATTCTTTCTACTTTAATTATACTTTTCTTGGAACTGCTTCTCACAGTATAAGCGAGACAGTTTGTAGTTTGAGTTGCCCCGATTACTCACCTATGTTACATTCTGTAGGCTACGACCACATATGTCGCTGATTACTTACTGTAGTCTTTTGTTGTCACCCTTTTTCTATTCTTTCTTTAGTTATAACTTTCTATTATTTAATTATCTTCACAAGCTTGTTCTTTGGTATCTTATTATTTTAATGCCAACAGGAGCGTCTCAAACCCATATATTGTCATTTGACAATTTGTTTTCCACAATTTTAAAATTAACTTTATCCGTGTTTTTAATTATTGCACTTTATCATTGTAATGACTTATACATTTCACAAGGGCACTATTCATTATGAGCATGATTTCATATCCATGAAAGTAATAATTTTTCGTCGTAGGAGATTTTATTGTTCTAAGACACAATCTCTTCGCTTGTTTTGTTCTACTTCCAATGTTTCTCTGCAGATCTGTAGGTGGTCGTTGCTGTCTGAAAACAGAAGCCTCAGCACAAAAAGATTTGTGATCATTGGTAGAAATAAAACATTTTCATTCTAAGAGTAATGGGGAGAATAAAGGAAAAAAAGATTAACAATTTGTTGGCTGTAGGAAAGGTTAAGTAAGGCACTTGTGAGGCAGTTCTGACGTTGCGCTCTCATGACACTCTCATAGGAATTGTCGACGGAGAAAAAGCGTTGGACAATATGAAATGGTGCAAGTTTTATAAAGACTGAGAAAAACAGTCTTAAGCTACAGGAAAGGACGGATAATATACAATATGTTCCAGAAGCAAAAGGAAAGAATGTGGTTGGAGCACAGAAAAGAAGGGCCCTCATTAAAAAGGGTTCAAGGCAGAGATGCAGTCTTTCTTCCGTAGTGTTCAATCTAAATATCGATGAAACATTGACAGAAACGAAAAACAGGGGTTGAAATTCAGGGTGAAAGGATATCAATGGAAGTATTCGCTGGTGACTATTATCCTGATGTCTGTCATCTCGACTGCTAATGATACGAGGCCGCTGGGATCCAGCACGGCGTTCCGTATTACCCGAGTGTAATACACTACTGTTAGCAGAATATAGAACTGGTGGCTGCAGGAGGGTAATACGGAACGCCGTGCTGGATTCCAACGGCCTCGTATCAATAGCAGTCGAGATGACAGGCATCTTATCCGCATGGCTGTAAAGGATCGTGCAGCCACGTCTCGATCCCTGAGTCAACAGATGGGGACGTTTGCAAGACAACAACCATCCACACGAACAGTTCGACGACGTTTGCAGCAGCATGGACTGTCAGCTCGGAGACCATGGCTGCGGTTACCCTTAACGCTGCATCACAGACAGGAGCGCCTGCGATGGTGTACTCAACGACGAACCTGGGTGCACGAATGGCACAGCGTCACTTTTTCGGATGAATCCAGGTTCTATTTACAGCACCATGATGGTCGCATCCGTGTTTGGCGACATGGCGGTGAACGCACTTTGGAAGCGTGTATTCGTCATCACCGTACCTGGCGTGATCGTATGGGGTGCCATTGGTTACACGTCTCGGTCACCTCTTGTTCACATTGACGGCACTTTGAACAGTGGACGTTACATTTCAGATGTGTTACGACCCGTGGCTCTACCCTTCATTCGATCCCTGCGTAACCCTACATTACAGCAGGATAATGAACGACCGCATGTTGCAGGTCATGCACGGGCCTTTCTGCATACAGAAAATGTTCGACTGCTTCCCTGGCCAGCACATTCTACAAATCTCTCACCAATTGAAAACGTCTGGTCAATGGTGGCCGAGCAACTGGCTCGTCACAATACGCCAGTCACTACTCTTGATGAACTGTGGTATCGTGTTGAAGCTGCATGGACAGCTGTGCCTGTCCAGTGAGAACCCGCTCATCATCTGCAATTTTAATGGCCAGTAGAGTATATATTCCTTAACACGATACTGAGAACCGGGAAAGGAGACAAGTTACCTTTTAGAGAGAACTTGTGTTCAGACTCAGAGGCCGGCAGTCAGCTTTTACAGTCAGCTGCGGCCCGCGGCCGCTGCTCGGTCGCGTGCGCGCTCGCTGCTCTCCGGCTTTACATGGAATCAACTGGCAGCCGCTATCTGCCCGACAGCTG
The DNA here is from genome assembly GCF_021461395.2 of Schistocerca americana. Taxonomy (NCBI): domain Eukaryota; kingdom Metazoa; phylum Arthropoda; class Insecta; order Orthoptera; family Acrididae; genus Schistocerca; species Schistocerca americana. The sequence goes on along the minus strand of NC_060126.1, from coordinate 496,837,204 downwards.
CCTCACGGAAGCGGCCGCCCGGCGCCCACCTGGCGGAATCTGCGTCTCAATTAGGCCTGCAGGTCAGCCGGCGCTCTGGGAAAAATTCCACTGGGTGACGCATTTCAGGCAATCTTTCCATGTGGAGACGAGCCATGTGGTGCAATATCGAATGCACTGACCTCGCATTATGGACACTTGGTTCAAATCTCTTCTTCTTCTTCTTCTTCTTCTTCATCGTCGCCTTGTCCCACGTCATGTACTGTCGGCTTAGCTCTTCTGGATCCTTCTCCTCCATAGTACTCTATCCATTGCCTCTTCCTTCTTCCATCCTTTGTCTCTTAGGTCCCCTGTTATCTTATCCTTCCACCTCATCTTCGGTCTTCCTCTCCTTCTCGCTCCTTCAATCTTTATATCTTCAACCCTGTTTCCGATATACTCTTCCCCTTTTCTCTGTAAGTCTCCATACCATCTTAGTCTGCTCTCTCGTATCTTTTTCCCCATGGGTCTCACTTTCACAGCTCCTCTAACAAATTCATTTCTAATCCTGTCCTTCCTTGTTACCCCACACATCCAGCTCAGCATCATCATTTCCGCCACTTCCATCTTCCTTTCCTGGGCTACCGTGATTGGTCATGTCTCTGCCCCGTGTATCATAGCAGGCCTCACCACCGACTAGTAAACTTTTCCTTTCAACCCAATGCTCACCTTCTTGTCATACAACACTCCACTCATTTTCCTCCAGTTGTTCCAACCGCAAAATATTCGGTGGTGTCTCGCTTTCCAGTCCTCCGTCCCTCTGTATGTACGACCCCAGGTATTTAAATTTGCCGACCGATTTCAGATCATCCTCCTGGATCTTGCAGACCTCATCTGCACATCCTTCAATGCTAACTATTCTGACTTTGTCCTGCTAATTTTCATCCCTCTGTCTTCTAGTGCCTTCCTCCAACCCTCCAGCGTTTCCTCAAGTCTGTCGATGTTCTGCTCACAAAGAACCACATCATCCGCAAACATCATACTCCACGGCGCTTCCTTCTTCACATCTTTCACCAGCACATCCAAAATCAGGTCAAAGAGGTAGGGTCATAAAGAATTAGGTTATACTTAACTTTCCGAAATGTATTAAACTGGATCCTGAAAGGGCTCCATTTAACTTTTAAGGGGTACTACTATCTATAGCGATATTGTGACTTTCTCTCCTAACTGATCCTGTACTGAGATCTCAAAATCTCAAACTTGATGTTGGTTTATTGACAGACAGTTATTACAACTAAATAAAGCGGTATATGGGAACTTCTACGCTGGTGTTTTGAACTTTATTACGTAACTTCCGCATTATCTGTCACTGTCAAGTAACTTAACTCGAAGAAACTTGCAAGGTAAGTACAGTACAGTGCAGTGCAGTATAGAAGCCAGCTGAAATACGAAATGGTTCGAAGAGAAGTGACATGTTTGTCCAGAGTCAATAATTGCACTGAAATCACCGCTATTCATCATGATCCCCTAGACACTGCAAAAAGGGGTCAAGGTTCTTACTACTGTGTGTGGTGACGACGGACGGCGGTGCACCCTCTGGAACTTGTTCTCTTGTGGTAGGCCCTTCCATTCCTATATCAGCGCGGTTGAAAGCTGCTGGACAGTTGTTAGTATACATGGACTAGCTGAAACTTCGTCCACGAAATTTTTGTGCCCTTTCCTTTTGCTTATTGTGCTTGCCCTCCTTTGAAACACTCTCCCCCACAATTTATAAACCACTCCCACGGCCGTTTTCATTTCTGGAAGGAGTCTTGGTACGGCTCTCGTTGGATCACGCGAAGCGCCGTCTGCGAATTTTCTTTTATCACCTCTCCCGTTGCGAATCTTTGTCCTTTCAACGGGATTTTCAACTCTGGAGAAAAAAAAAAGTCTTCAGGGGACAGATCTGGAGAGTACGCAGGATGAGGCAGTAGAGTGACTTCGTTTTTTGTGCAATAGCCACGCACCGACAGGGATGAATGTGCAGGTACGCTATCGTGATGCCAGAGCCATAAACTGTCTCGCCGCATTTCAGGCCGTTTCCTTTTAACATTTTCTCGCAGGCATCGCAAAACGTAGTGATTTTACCATCGAATGATTGTCTGTTCCTATGGCACAAATTTGTGAAGAACTGTTCCTTCAAAGTCAAAGATGTCTACCAGCAAGGCTTTGACTTTTGACATGACCTGACGAGCTTCCTTTGGTCTTGGAGAACCTTTCCCGACCCATTGTGAAGACTGAACCGTGATCTCAGCATCATGACCGTAGCTCCACGTCTCATCACCAGTCATGATTCCCTTAAGGAACATCCCGTTCTCATCTGCGCTGTCTAAAAGCTCTTCACAGATTGCGAGGCTCTTCCTTGTCTTGACTCATGAGCCGTGGGACGTACTTGGTGGCAACACAATGCATTCCAAGGTGCTGCGTCACAACTTCATGATACGATCCAATCAAAATGTTACATTCTTCTACAGTCTCTTGGACAGTCGTCTACGTTTGGCACGCACGATTTCGTTGAGGTTGCTGACGTGAGCGTCGTCGATGGAGTCGTAGAGCGCCTTGAAGGAGGGCCACCTTAACCTCTGGTCATTTCAAAACCATGTGAACCATTCGTAACTCCGAGTACGGCTAAGTCACTCATGACCGTAGACTTCCTGCATTATTTGTCGTGTCTCTGTAAAGGTTTTCTTTAGTTCCACCCAAAATTTAATGCAGACGCTTTGCTCCTCTAAATCTGCCATATCGAAATTTTCAAACTGTGCTAAACAACGTCCACTCTATAAAGCACTGAACAGTAACTAACAGACATAAACGATAAAACTTCCGGCACTTGCACATTAAACACAAATGTATGAAGGAATGCCAACCGCATTTCGCTCCAAGAAATCATTGGCACGATACCAGGATCGTTCCGAATTTTTTTTTAACAGCCGTCGTATGTATGATCAACGCATTTCGCACGTGTTTGATGGAATTTAAGTCGGGAGAACGGGCAGGCCAGTTCACTCGGCGAACATTTTCTGGTTCCAGGAACGACTCCAACAGTGCAGTTTGATGCGGTCGGCAATTGTCCTCCATAAAACTGAAGTGAGAGGCGAATGCTCGCCTGAATAGACCCATTGGGGAAGATGTACAGTATAAGGCGTCCAAGGATTTGGAGGTCAGTTCGCCCTTGCAATATTATACCTCCCAAGACCATAATGCATGGACCACCAAAACGACGCTGCTCAAGAACATTCCTGGGTGCAAAACGTGTTCACACCTCTAGCGATGTGAGGGTACCTCCAGTGCTGTCGAACATGATCGTTTTCGTGGGCCAGATGATAGGGCGTGGGGCACATAACACACCTTGCCCATACTGACCTTCAAATCTTTAAAAACGTAACACTCAGCAGTCAACGGCACAGGTACGCTGAACTCCTTCCCTCAGTGAGGCAATTCAGGGATGCGTACGACCTTTACTTTATGTTTATGGATGATAAGGAGAGACACCATCGAGCAACAGAGCTGTGAAAACTTATGGTACTATAACACCCACCTGCTTCCCGGGATTTGCGAAATTACAAGTTAACAATGACCGTTAATTATGAATTTTGACCCGTGTCGGGATAAGGCACCCGAATCCGAAGTAAATAATGATTATTCCGCGGGAAACAGGAGACATTATAACTTAATCGTTATTGAATGAGTAATTTCATTCCATAACGATCGGTAAATGAAATAAGGGCAATAATTTGGAAATAAATTTTGCCAGCGGTAATTTTGCCGAAAGAAATGATTAAGTTGTAAAAGCAATTAAACAATTGGTCGCCAGCTCAACTGATGAGTGACAGTACTGTTAAGTACGAGAATAATTGTGTCAAAAATAAAGTTTACCTGTTTGTAGCGCAGCAGGTGGAACGGGAACCTTTACGTAAGTGCTGTGTCAGGCTCAGTAGTCATATAGATTAATGTTATAACAATCTAACTACACTTAAACATTAATGGTTAACTTTCAATAAGTATTTTGCTATAATTATTTTGTTCATAATTTTGTCAGCTGGCAACACAGATAATTATCCATCGAGATTTTGAATAATGGTCTGTCATTCTGTCTTTAAAATTACGTGCTTTGCACAGTTTAATCTACTGGTAATTAAATATATTGCCAATAATTAACTATGTTTTGAATGATGATAATTCATTATTTGGGCGATTGTCAGGTGGAATAAGCTTTATAGTTTCATGAAATATCCTTGAACTAACTTCAGGTGAAAATGCATTGAAATAAATCTTAATAATCAAATTTATTATTTCGGTCTATTATTAAGTTACTACGGTTGGCGTAAGCTTATTAAGTGCGACAATTAACTACGATAACTCATCGTTCAAAACAGTTTGAAATTTTCTTTTCACCGTCTATACAAGAAAACCAACACTACAAGAGGTCTCCCAGGCTGTGCACAAGTCAAAAGACAATCGAGCCCCTGGGAAAGACAGCATAATTGTTGAATTAATAAAAACTGGTGGTGAGGCTGTAATAAAGGAACTGCACACACTAATATCAGATATATGGGAAACAGAAACTATGCCAGATAATTGGAAAATTGGAATAATAGTCCCCATTTATAAGAAAGGGGACAGAACAGCATGTGAAAACTATAGAGGTGTAACACTCCTAAGTACAGCTTATAAGATCTTCACAAGTATATTAAACGAAAGGATACAGAAGTGTGCAGAAGGCATACTAGGGGAATATCAGTGTGGCTTTCGACCAGGCAGAGGAACAACTGATCAAATATTTGTGATAAGGCAAATGATGGAAAAGTTCTATGAATATGATATAGATCTGCATTTCTTATTCATCGATTTCAAACAAGCCTTTGACAGCATAAATCGGCAAGAACTATACAGAGTACTGAAAGAAGTTGGAATATGTGCTAAATTAATAAGACTAATCAGAATGACAATGACAGAGACAAGAGCAAAAGTAAAGGTCCTTAGCAGAACAAGTGATAGCTTTGACTTTAATAAAGGTGTGAAGCAAGGGGATAGTCTCTCCACTGTCCGATTCAACATAGCCCTGCATAGTGCAGTAAATAAAATCAACAAAAGAGGCACCATATTTATGAAAACTAGCCAGATATGTGCATACGCTGATGACATTGCTTTAGTAGGAAGAAATACCAATACACTCCTAGAAACATACCGGGCAATGTAAACAGAAGCCTTAAAAATTGGCCTCATAGTAAATGAAACCAAAACAAAATATATGGTAATGTCACAATCTGAGGCCAGAAGAACCCCTAAAAACCTAAACATCAATGGGAGATGCTTCAATGGAGTGTCCTCTTTTAATTACTTGGGAGCCCTAATAACAAATGATAACAGTATTGGAAAGGCTATAAGAGAAAGAATACAAGCAGGAAACAGAGCTTACTTTGCAAATATGCAGCTTTTCAAAAATAGCCTTGTTACAAGAAAAACTAAACTGCTAATATATAATTCCCTAGTCCGCCCAGTTATCACATACGGCTCAGAGGTATGGACGTTGACAGAACACGATAAAAATGCTCTAAGAAGCACTGAGCGGAAAATACTACGCAAAATCTATGGGCTGGAGAATACGCTACAATGCCGAATTACAAGAGTTAATACAAGGCAGGGACATAGCAAAATTTGTGAAATCACAGCGAATACGATGGCTAGGACACTTGGAGAGAATGGCAGAGGATAGAATTCCAAAGAAAATGATGAAAGGTATGATCCATTCAGTTAGGCGAAAAGGGAGACCTAGAAGAAGATGGATCGATGAGGTAATAATGGATATCACCAATATGGTAGTCCGGGGGTAGAAAAGAGCAGCAAATAACCGAGAAGTGTGGAGGAAGATTGTTGAAGCAGCCAAGGCTCACCAAGGGCTGTAGAGCTACTGAAGAAGTCTATACAAGTAATGGACATATTTTCGATTGATAATGGAGTGACACACTCGGTTTAATAAGGCAAAGATCGGAAGGAACCTACTTGGTGTTGTTGTCGGGTGCAATGTAACTGCAACACTTCGATTATAAAGCGCTTGTTATTAACTGTCCCACTTCAGAGAAAAGTACAGTCACTGGCAAGCCTTCTACAATTTATCCCACGAAAATTACGTAGATCTTACTTCCCTCGTTGTCGGTGGATCGACGGAAGTCCACGGCGGCGACACAATGTGGCAGCGGGCTTTTGCTTTTGCGACTTGGGCCCACAGCGCGCTTCACATTTAAGCCCTCGTTTCTTCAGCACTATGCCCATTAATCAATAATAACTAGCCCGGCCATGTTTCCAGGTATGCCGACCATTACTTTCTCGTCGTACTTAGATCCACACACTAGCCGTTAGATTTGACACAGCTAGGAACAGCAGCACTCGACTGCACGTCTTACTCCGAGCACGGCGTCACTGCTACTACTGCCCGCTGGCGAGCTCCCGCGCCCAGAGGCGCGACAAAACAATCTCTCTGACATCAACGTTAACTAAATATGCCCTGACTCGCCAGTGTTAAATATTACAAAATTTGAACATAGTATTTACAATACATATTTACACTACACAATACATCGTATACAAACAGTTTCATGTGTTAAGTAAGCGAAAAAATTCATAGCAACGACTGCGTTGTAGCGTCACAGTAGGAGAGGACTGTCCTGCATCAACGACCATCCTAAACTTGTTAACCGCGCAGGTGGACCCAACCCTGAGGCCAGCATGGGAGCCCTCTGCTGCCGAGCATGCACTGACATCCACAGTCACACTGTAGTAAAGAACCATCGCCTGCCTTTTGTAAGGTCCGGGGGACCATCATAAATCGTGGTGAATTCAGCGTACTTGAGGTGCTCTGTGGAGCAATGACTTAACTGAAATGTATTGAAACAGAGATACAGGGCATCGGATGTTTCAAATAATATTTTATTCATTTGAAACTCTCTTACATGAGCTACATTTCAGTGAAATAAAAAATGAGTATTGTGGTTTCAGAACATATGACTTGGTGGTGCAATATAGAAGAAGTACTGACTGATTAGGGTTTCAGTGAAGTCGTTGTTCCAGAATACGCTTCAGTTATTGTCTTAAAGGAATGAAAGAGTCATTTCTGTTCGTCTGCGTGTTTCTATAAGTTACCGTCTGTACTGCTCTGTAGCAGTTCTTTCTATGTAACTTGAAAGTTTCGTCGAATTATGCGGCAATTGCGTCCATTTGGCACACCAGTGTTAAGTGTAGATAATTATTTCATAAACTCATCTTGGCGAAACATACGGCGTTGCGAACACGCGCCGAATACGTGGTTCACCAAGACAAACGATTTAGAAATACGTTTTCTCGATTCCCATTGGCTGCCCAGATCACACCCTTATAAGGAACCCTCGGCGTTTCTGAGCGGAGTCTCCTGACGGACTGACCGAACGGGTGGCGTCAGTGTCTCGATGTAGTTAAAGACGTAAGTAGTTCGATAGTGTGCTTCATTCTGTTTCAACTGTGTATCACTATTTTTCAAAGCGTTTGTGATTACCAGTGCTGCACACTCCACACGGATACTTTTCATAACGATTAAAAACGGACATTGTGGTCAAAATTAGTGCTATCGATGAACGTACAGCATTGGTGTACGTTCTGCGTAAGGATCACGGCTATAAAAAGCGCAAGGTGAGCGGAAAGATCATTTGCGACCTCTGCCGGTAGCGTCCATTTCCACCTGCAAAGCACGCTTGAAATGACTCGATGTCACACCCTCATCATCATGTTTCGAGCAGTAACAACGAGCGGTGTCGTTGCAGTATGACGTAGCCAACGGTAGCCATTACGCACCGCTGATTCTCTGGATCAATCGGAGCGTGCCGATTCCAGCAGAAGGCATGGTCTTGCTTCTCCAGCGGCCAACAATCCAAAAGCGCTGTCGTTCCCTCGCCTTTATGTGACACGAAAAGTCACCTGCTGTTGAGGTTTCACATGACTAGGTCATATGTAGCAGAGCAAAATACAAATTGTATGAAAATGTTGGTAAACATATGAACGTTTTCCGTCATAGGGTCACGCAAACTGAGTGATCAGTCGGATTATTCGCGGAGGGTGCACGCAATCACACATGAAATCAGGGCAAGTGCAGTATCGTCATTTCCCACTGGTGGCACAAGTTGGGGAACTGTATTATTATTTGGTTATTAAGGCAATCGATAACTTTTATAAAGTGATAGTTCAATTTGAAAAACCAACACAGCAAAAGGAAACTTAACAGTAGTTAGTGCGGTTGAAACTACCCACTATTACCAAGTGTGCTACTTACAACTTACTAAAAGAACACAATGAATGATCTGTTATATCTCTAAAGTAAGCTTTCATTTAAGTTGAAGAACTGATGACTTCAACACTGGTAAAAAAAATTGTCTAGACGAAACCATCATGTTTCGTACGAAGCGTGTTTTCTAAGCATCCCTTACGCCTTTCCGATCGCCGCCAAGAAACCTCTTTCAATTAAGAATCAGCAGGAACATAACGAGAGATTACTAATTTAATACTGTAAGTTCCTCTCTGCTTTTTGTTTCGCTGTCCTTGCCGCATTTCTTCTCTAATAATCATGCCGTACAATAGGCGTTAATCCCCAATTATCGGTTCAAATGGTTCAAATGGCTCTGAGCACTATGGGACTTAACAGCTGTGGTCATCAGTCCCCGAGAACTTAGAACTACTTAAACCTAACTAACCTATGGACATCACACACATCCATGCCCGAGGCAGGATTCGAACCGGCGACCGTAGCAGTCGCGCGGTTCCGGACTGAGCGCGTAGAACCGCTAGACCACCGCGGCCGGCCCAATTATCTGTTTCTTTCTCATGGTAACTCACAGTGCCCATTACTGAACTTCTTGATAACATGGACTATGCCATACAGCTCTCTTCCGAAGGCGATAGGTGAAGGAATTTTCCTCTTTCACCGACCTTTCAACGTCATTACATTACAGTTCCTTGAAGATTGGAGCCATACATCTTGTACACTGCGCGCACGGATAGACGCAGAATTTTATTTACCAGCTTGAAAACCTTATTAATTAATTTGTAAAAGTGTTGGTCTTTATCCATTTTAGAAGTTAAATCCATGACTCAGATTGTTGTGTCCGTAGATTACAGTGCTGTCTGAAACGCCTCTTACGAGCCCCAGACGTTATACTTTCTTTCAAACTCCTGTGTGCCTTATTATATGCCGCAACCATAACAATTTTTATTGTGATGTAGTCTATTAATGTACAAGAGGACCAAATTAGTTAATTGCTCAATAATGTGTTTTGCTCAGAGCATAACTTAATCATAGCTAACACTTGGTTTAAGAATCATGAAAGAAGGTTGTATACGTGAAAAACACCTGGAGACAGTGGAAGGTTACAAATATATTGCATAATGGTAAGACAGAGATTTAGGAACCAGGCTTTAAATTGCAAGACATTTCCACGAGCAGATGTGGACTCTGACCACAATCTGTTGGTTAAAAGCTGTAGATTAAAACTGAAGATACTGCAAAAAGGTGGGAATTTAAGGAGCTGGGACCTGGATAAACTGGAAGAACCAGAGGTTGTAGAGTGTTACAGAGAGAGCATTAGGGAACAATTGACAAATACGTGCTAAAGAAATACAGTTGAAGAAGAAAGGGTAGCTATGAGATACGAAATAGTGAAGGCAGCAGAGGATCAAGTACGTAAAAAGACAAGGGCTAATAGAAGTCCTTGGGTAACAGAAGGGATATTGAATTTGAATGATGAAAGGAGAAGATATAAAAATGCAGTAAATGAAACAGGCAATCGTATCAAAAAGGAGATCGATAGGAAGCGCAAAATGGTTAAGTGGGAATGTCCAGAGGACAAATGTAAGAATGTAGAGGCGTGTATCACTAGGGGTAAGGTAGATACTGTCTACAGGAAACCTGTAAGGATATCATTAGCTGAGATGGAGAACCAGTTCTAAGCAAAGAAAGTAGACTGGAAAGGTGGAAGCAATATATAGAGGATTTATACAAAGGCAATGTACTTGAAGGAATTTTATGGAAATGGAAGAGGACGTCGATGAAGTTAAATGGGATGTATGATATTGCGTTAAGAGTCTGACAGAGCACCGAAAGACTTAAATCGAAACAAGGCCCCGGGAGTAGACAACATTCCGTTAGACCTACTGATAGCATTGGGAGAGCCAGCTATGACAAAACTCTTCCATCTGGTGAGGAAGATGTATTAGACAGGCGAAATACCTTAAGACTTAAAGAAGAGTATAATAATTCCAATAGCAAAGAAAGCAGGTATTGCCAGGTGTGGACATTACCGAATTATCAGTTTAATAAGTCATGGCTGCAAAACGCTAACACGAAATCTTCACGGATGAATGGAAAAACTGATAGAAGCATACCCCGGGGAAGGTCAGTTAGGATTCCATAGAATCATTGGAACACGAGAGGAAATACTGACCCTACAACTTGGCTTGGAAGATAGATTAACGAAAGGCAAATGAAAGTTTCTAGCATGTAGACTTAGAAAAGCTTTTGACAATGTTGACTGGAATAAACTCCTTCAAATTCTGAAGATAGCAGGCGTGAAATAGAGGGAGCGAGAGGCTATGTATAATTTGTACAGAAACCAGATGGCACTTCACGACTCGTGGGGCATGAAAGGGAAGTAGTGGTTCAGAGGGAGGTGAGGCAGGGTTATAGCCTATCCCCCATACTATTCCATCTGTATCTTGAGAATGCAGTAATGCAAACCAAAGAAAAATTTGATTCAAGTGTCTTGAAAGGAGGATGTAAGAGAAACTTCAACAAAAGCAAAACGACGATAATGGAATGTAGTAGAATTAAATGAGGTGATGCTGTGGGAATTGGATTAGAAAATGAGACACTTAAAGTAGTAGATGAGTTCTGCTCTTTTGGGGAGCAAAATAACTGATCATGATCTAAGTAGAGAGGATATAAAATGTAGACTAGCAATGGCAAGGAAAACGTTTCTAAAGAAGATAAATTTGTTAGCATCGAGTGTAGATTTAACTGTGAGAACTCTTTACTGAAAATGTTTGTATGGAGTGCAGCGATGTATGGAAGTGAAACATGGACGATAAATAGTTTAGACAAGAACAGAACAGATGTTTTCCAAATGTGGTGCTACAGGAGAATACTGAAGATTAGATGGGTAGATCACGTAACTAAATAGGAGGTACTGAATAGAATTGGGAGAAAGAGAAATTTGTGGCACAACTCGACTAGAAGAAGGGATCGGTAGGTAGGACATGTTCTGAGTCATCAAGGGATCACCAATTTAGTACTGGAGGGCAGCGTGGAGGGTGAAAATCGTAGAGGGAGACCAAGAGATGAATACACTAAGCAGATTCAGAAGGATGTAGGTTGCAGTAAGTACTGGGAGATGAAGAAGCTTGCACGGGATACAGTAGCATGGAGAGCTTTCATCAAATCAGTCTCAGACTCAAACGTTATAAACGTTTGAGTCTCCAAGTCTATATCTGGTAAATTACAATCTCCACCCAAAACTATAACATGGTCGGGATATCTACTCGAAATATTTTCCAAATTTTCCTTCAGGTGTTCTGCCACAACAGCTGCTGATCCAGGGGGCCTATAAAGACATCCAATTACCATGTTTGAGCCTGCTTCAACAGTAACCTTCACCCAAATTATTCCACATTTCCGATCTCCGTCAATTTCCTTCGACGCTATTGCTCTTTTTATCGCTATAAACACGCCTTCCCCTTCACTGTCCAGCCGTTAGTCATGGTCTTTGATTTCCGCCAATGGCAGGTTCCGCAATCACTTCGGCCGCCAGCCACAGTTTCCCACGGTGAGATTGAGCGACACCGCTAGATGAAGTGTAGGGACAATACAGCCAATTTGTGGAGCTTCATAAACTTCAAGCTCTACTTCGACTTAATGACCAGTTTGCTTTCATCTCCGCACACAGTTTCAACTTATTCCCTTCTTTATTAATATCTGTGCTATCTACTAATATCACGACAATCATTGTACAACATCGCGAATGCAGTTGTTTTACTTACGCCATGATCAGAATCTTATCCCAGACCCTTTTATCAGTTGTGCAAAGTTTTCACTTTAACAATATTGCCATTGCTTGTCCAACGATTTCTATCACAGAGAACAGCGAAGTAATTGTGATTCTTGTTCCATTTAATAGTCATTTAATTCCTAATTCATTGTTTTGGTGTTTATTTAAAATATTCAAATACAAGCCTCAGTTTCCACACCTCCACCTTCGAATCAAACGACTGTAAGCTGGCAAAAACCACCAGGGAAAACATGTGGATTCACCACTGCCAAAACAAAAAAAAAACAAAAAAATATTTGGGCGTAGAGTCATTTGCTCCAATGCTTCGTACTTAGTAGCACGTTGGGCGCAAGTTCCCTCCAGCGAACTGTATCAGGTGCTATGTTTAAAGCTTCCTGTCAGTTTCTATCCATGTACTGGAAATCCACTGCGAAAGTTCGCTTCCGGGTCTTAGGAAATCTTCCTCTGTTTCTGTACTACACACAACAGAGCTGACATGGCGATTCTTCCGTGTTTCATATGAAGATCCCACCATAGCTGGACAAAGAGATTATGTGTACTTGTTGTAACCGAAACGATGTGTTGGTAACGCATTACCCTCATGATGAGGTTACGGGAAGCTGTGAAGACAACTCGTCGCGATAATCTGTCCAAAGGGTTGGCATTGCCCCAGAATAATAATTGCCCAGATCAATTTGCGCGAGGCACAGCCGAACATGCTGCTTCTTTCAGCTATCAGACATTCCTTCACCTCCGATGTTCTTATGTGGCACCCAATAAATTCCACTTCTTTCCTCTGACAAAGAAATCATTATGTGCCAGGAGTTTTCAGACTGGATCATTTCGTGAATAGCGAAGATGCATTATACTTGAAATGTCTCCGCCATGCTATCCATAATTAAGACGAATTTTCTTCATTGATTGGAGAATATGTGGAGATGGTTTAACTTCATTAATACTCCTCGTATAGTGGGTGCACAGAACAGCTCAGAACAGTGTTGTGCGTCTGCAGATATCTCGGAATGTGTCCGCTACTTATACAGCAGGCTCCCTGCGAATTTTTCGAGTGTTATAGCAGGCCTATCATGCAGGAAGCAGCTGATCTGGTCTTAATTAAGCCGTGAGCCATGCCTTTTCCTGTCTCTTTCTGACAGACGCCGCTGACGGATAATTAATGCGGAAACGTGTGGCGGAAACCTGTACGGTGCTCCACTAAGGATCCATAGTACACACACACACACACACACACACACACACACACACACACACACATACATGCACACTCACACAGGGCAGATACAGGAAATTACACCATTTCCCGCCAGTCGTGGACAAAGCCACATGTTACGGTGGCTGGATACAGGCATGGGAGAAAACAGGTAAGAACCTGATGTACGGTTTTACACAACACCTAATTGTTACGACCAAGATAATTGGTGGCTCCCTACACCTATACAGAAATAATTACTTCAATTTTCTGCAGCTTCTTTACTAGGATCACCACATCAGAATACACTTATGATCAGTGGAGAACTAGAGGTTACTGTAAGTACAACTGTACTACTTTCTGCAGAAAATTCAATATCATCTACGCCGATCAAACTTACTTCTCTGCCCCAAATTCCACTGGGTATGGTGAGTTAAACATTACCATTCATTGTTCCCTTACTTAAACTCGCGGCGATAAAAATTCACCTATTCCTCTGTATAGTTCCAACTATCTTAAATTTTATCGTTGCCGTCGGTATATGGAAATGGGGCACGGGAAGCAATGTTTTATATCGGAGGGGAAGCAATGTTTCATCTTGGTGCGTTCACTATACGTATTTTATGATCACGCACGTGAGTAATGCACAATGTCTTTCCTAGGGAACCTTCCTTTGATTTTTGATCAACTTTTTATCATACGTCTAACAATAATTGTCAAGAATATATAGCACATTCCTATTCAGATTGATCACCAGTTTTCCACTTGAACTCCACCTCTCTTCTAAGGGTTTTTGGTTAGGTTCCCGATTGTTTCTGTTACTGTACCAACCTGTTAGAATTACTTTGACGTCTGTTATCAGGTCCACGTGACAAGGACTCAAAAAAGCGGAACAGCAATCCCTAACAAGTTGCACTAGGCTATTGTGTACATTCTGTGTGGAATCTGTCTTCCATCCGCCTTAGTTACTGCTAATTAGGAGAGTTAGTTCCTTTTCATGTCGCTTCCTAATAATTTTATCTCGAATTTTTATACATTACAACAAAGGAGCTATTTCGTACACCAATAACAAATACCGCAATAGTTCGTAAATATTTTTCTATTGAAGAAAGCACCATTAATGTACAACTAGGCAGTGCTGTTTACTCTACGTAAATATTTTTGTGTGCTTGAGGACGTTGCTTTTAGGCTTCCTCCGACAACATCCGGTATTACAGTTATGTCTGTGTAAAGTACCTCCTCCTATATAGCTTGCTGGATTCTAAGTCAGAAGGTATCTGAACCGGTTACATATCTCAGAAGACACTCAGTATGATATTTTAACCCTCGAGCTGTGTGCTGAACACGATTCATCCACTAGTAAACTGCTCGCCACAAATTTTGATGCCGCAGTGACAGGTTTTGCATTTTTGAAGCAGAAATTTGCAAAATGCAACGAATTTAAGTGGGACGAAGCACAGAGTTGATTGTGAAGGCAATCAGGGTCGTTCTCACTCGCATGAGATCACAATTAATTACGGGAGGGGGAAGGTGGAAGAGAATTCAGAGCTAATAAATTTAAGGCTTATGGATGGATATTTCCAATAGGAATTCATTAACATTTAGACTAGAGCAGCAATCGTTAATAACAGTAATTTTGTGTGGTTGGACGGCCTGATGGAAGTCTTTCAATTGCGCCTAACTTCAAAGACCTACATGACTCTAACCTACCCAGTTTTACTACTGGGAAGAAAGAATCAACAGTTAAGAGCGAAAATCTAACCTCGTGTAGTATCCGACGTGTCTTCATAACCACGAGAGGTAATGGGTAGGTGAAAGGCAGACTGATAAATCCGTGATGTAATGGAGATTCGATCCCAGGAACTTTCGGTTTCCAGACAAACTTCACTGAAGAGTTAAAGATACATACATATTAAAATAGCTATAAACGAACGTAACAACTAACGTGTAAAATGACCAAAAGAACCTAAATGACTACTAGATTTGATGGTATTTCGTTTGTGGGCACTAGGCCTTGTTCCTATGCATATTTCTCAGAATAACGCTTCGTCTTACAGTGCCGAAGACAGCACCACAGGCTATAACATCTCAGAAAGCAGTTACAATCCAGACAAATGCACCAAGCCCAACTGTTCATAGGTATCCAGGCAATCGTCAGTTCATGACGTCATCAGACCGCAGGTCCAAGATCGCGGAGTCTCACCGACCTAAGTTACGCAGCTTCATTTCGTACTCGTGCCCACCATTTCAGTTCCTCCTCTTTTCTGTTCAGGTTTTTTAATGCTTTGTAACCTCTTTGTATCTCCAAGCCGTAATTTTTCCCGAGGGCATGCAGATTTACTGTATGGTTAAATGATGATGGCGTCTTGGGTAAAATATACCGCAGGTAAAATAGTTCCCAATTCGGATCTCCGGGCGGGGACTACTCAAGAGGATGTCGTTATCAGGAGAAAGAAAACTGGCGTTCTATGGATCGGAGTGTCGAATGTCAGATCCCTTAATCGGGCAGGTAGGTTAGAAAATTTAAAAAGGGAAATGGATAGGTTAGTGTTTGATATAGTGGGAACCAGTGAAGTTCGCTGGCAGGAGGAACAAGACTTTTGGTAAAGCGAACACAGGATTATAAATACAAAGTCAAATAGGGGTAATGCAGGAGTAGGTTTAATAATGAATAAAAAAAATAGGAGTGCGGTAAGCTACTACAAACACCATAGTGAACGCATTATCGTGGCCAAGGCAAAGCCCACGCCTACTACAGTAGTACAAGCTTATATGCCAACTAGCTCTGCAGATGACGAAGAAATTGAAGAAATGTATGATGAAATAAAAGAGATTATTCAGATAGTGAAGGGAGACGAAAATTTAATAGCCATGGGTGACTGGAATTCGGTAGTAGGAAAAGGGAGAGAAGAAAACGTAGTAGGTGAATATGGATTGGGGGTAAGAAATGAAAGAGGAAGCCGCCTGGTAGAATTTTGTGCATAGCATAACTTAATCATAGCTTACACTTGGTTCAAGAATCGTGAAAGAAGGTTGAATACATGGAAGAAACCTGGAGATACTAAAAGGTATCATTATATAATGGTAAGACAGAGATTTAGGAACCAGGTTTTAAATTGTAAGACATTTCCAGGGGCAGATGTGGACTCTGACCACAATCTATTGGTTATGAACTGTAGATTAAAACTGAAGAAACTGCAAAAAGGTGGGAATTTAAGGAGATGGGACCTGGATAAACTGAATAAACCAGAGGTTGTACAGAGTTTCAGGGAGAGCGTAAGAAAACAAATGGCAGGAATGGGGGAAAGAAATACAGTAGAAGAAGAATGGGTAGCTTTTAGGGATGAAGTAGTGAAGGCAGCAGAGAATCAAGTAGGTAAAAAGACGAGGGATAGTAGAAATCCTTGGGTAACAGATGATATATTGACTTTAATTGATGAAAGGAGAAAATATAAAAATGCAGTAAATGAAGCAGGCAAAAACGAATGCAAACGTCTCAAAAATGAGATCGACAGGAAGTGCAAAATGGCTAAGCAGGAATGGCTAGAGGATAAATGTAAGGACGTAGAGGCTTATCTCAATCTCACTAGGGGTAAGATAGATACTGCCTACAGGAAAATTAAAGACGCCTTTGGAGAAAAAGAGAACCACTTCCATAAATATCAAGAGCTCAGAAGGAAACCCAGTTCTAAGCAAAGAAGGGAAAGCAGAAAGGTGGAAGGAGTATATAGAGGGTCTATACAAGGGCGATGTACTTGAGGACAATATTATGGAAATGGAAGAGTATGTAGATGAAGATGAAATGGGAGATATGATACTGCGTGAAGAGTTCGACAGAGCACTGAAAGACCTGAGTCGAAACAAGGCCCCCGGAGTAGACAACATTCCATTAGAACTACTGACGGCCTTGGGAGAGCCAGTCCTGACAAATCTCTACCACCTGGTCAGCAAGATGTATGAGACAGGCGAAATACCCTCGGACTTCAAGAAGAATATAATAATCCCAAAGAAAGCAGGTGTCGACAGATGTGAAAATTACCGAACTATCAGTTTAATAAGTCACGGGTGCAAAATACTAACGCAAACTCTTTACAGACGAATGGAAAAACTAGTAGAAGCCGACGTTGGAGAAGATCAGTCTGGATTCCGTAGAAATATTGGAACACGTGAGGCAATACTGACCCTACGGCTTACGTTACAAGCTAGATTAAGGAAAGGCAAACCTCCGTTTCTAGCATTTGTAGACTTAGAGGAAGCTTTTGACAATGTTGACTGGAATACTCTCTTTCAAATTCTGAAGGTGGCAGGGGTAAAATATAGGGAGCGAAAGACTATTTACAATTTGTATAGAAGCCAAATGGCAGTTATAAGAGTTGAGGGGCATGAAAGGGATGCAGTGGTTGGGAAGGGAGTGAGACAGGGTTGTAGCCTCTCCCCGATGTCATTCAATCTGTATATTGAGCAAGCAGTGAAGAAAAAAAAAAGGAAAATTCGGAGTAGGTATTAAAATCCACGGAGAAGAAATAAAAACTTTGAAGTTCGCCGATGACATTGTGATTCTCTCAGAGACAGCAAAAGACTTGGAGGAGCAGTGGAACGGAATGGACAGTGTCTTGAAGAGAGGATATAAGATGAACATCGACAAAAGCAAAACGAGGATAATGGAATGTAGTCGTATTAAGTCGGGTGATGTTGAGGGTATTAGATTAGGAAATGAGACACTTAAGGTAGTAAAGGAGTTTTGCTATTTGGGGAGCAAAATAACTGATGATGGTCGAAGTAGAGAGGATATAAAATGTAGACTGGCGATGGGAAGGAAAGCGTTTCTGAAGAAGAGAAATTTGTTAACATCGAGTACTGATTTAAGTGTTAGGAAGTCGTGTCTAAAAGTATTTGTATGGAGTGTAACCATGTATGGAAGTGAAACATGGACGATAAATAGTTCAGACAAGAAGAGAATAGAAGCTTTCGAAATGTGGTGCTACAGAAGAATGCTGAAGATTGGATGGGTAGATCACATAACAAATGAGGAGGTGTTGAATAGGATTGGGGAGAAGAGAAGTTTATGGCACAACTTGACTAGAAGAAGAGATCGGTTGGTAGGACATGTTCTGAGGCATCAAGGGATCACCAATTTAGTATTGGTGGGCAGCGTGGAGGGTAAAAATCGTGAGGGAGACCAAGAGATGAATACACTAAGCAGATTCAGAAGGATGTAGGGTGCAGTAGGTACTGGGAGATCAAGAAGCTTGCACAGGATAGAGTAGCATGGAGAGCTGCATCAAACCAGTCTCAGGACTGAAGACCACAACAACAACATCTCCAAGATCAGTAATGATTCGATCCCAATAAAACAATAACATGAAATGGTCCCACTGCGTGCTCTGCTACTGCCGATTGATCCGTGCTGTCCAGAGATATTTGTTTTTGCGCTATGTAAGGTTGGTGTTAATTCCACGTTTTATTAGTTCCTTTATACACTTGACTGCAAGCGCTACTGATTTATACACTCAGATTGTAGCAAGCGGCCTGCGTAGGTTATTTTCAATGCACAAATATTCGTGCACTTTTCTTGTTGGTTTGAAGGCTGCTTCAATACCGTATCTTCCGAGTACCCGGCAGATGCCACCTGCAACCGACTTTACGAATGGGAGAAAAACTTCCACTTTCGTTGATCCTTTTTAATTAGGAGCTCGAGATGTTTTACAGTGTTGTGCACAGATATTTTAGCTTGTAGTAGGCTACTGATCTTTCTGGAGCTTTTCTGTCCATAGGGGTTTCACGAAACTCAGTCATCTTTTCGTCTTTGTATCGCTGTGCCTCGAAGAAGAAGAAGAAAAAGAGCCGATCGATTTTTTATCTGTGTTTGAAGCTTGCTTCCGTCTTGAACAAATAATTAAATGCTCACAAAATTGTCACTTTTGAAATAATGCCGCGAAACATTGTTTCTCAAGTCGAAAATCTGTATCCTTTACGGAATCTTTTGCTGTGTGAATTTTTAATCATGGATAAATTTGCATTTAATTTTTGGGGAACTTTGAAGTTAAATGTATAATTCGATAGCAAGTTCACGTATGAGATGGTAATTGAGAACGGGTTCAGAAGACACTATTAAACGGCAGTGCACCCGTGAAGTGTTCGGTCAACTAATATGCTGGGAGAAAATAATCACGTCACAATTTGGTTTGATTCGATTCTCTTCTTTTTATTAGCGTGGATAAAGCAAGTTAAGGGAAGGTTCAGTTAAAGATGGGAAATAAGGTGAGAAGTTTTCAATAATATAATGGATACCTTGGCGTAATAATACAGTAGTTTATAAGATAATTCAGTTTAAAAGGTAAATTATTGATCTGTGAACAAATGAATATGAAATAACCATACGCTTTGTACATAGAGCCAGTAAATTAGGTAAAAATTGGTATTATACAGACACGTGAAGAAATGTAATTAAATAACTACACAATTTTTGCAGGATCTTCTAGTTACAATTGAGCGTCGACTTTATATTACACAAAGAAGGAAATTTATACGTGTTATGTTGATGGATTACCTCTTAATGTTGACTTTGCATATTAACAGTTCATGCTCTGGATATCTTTAGATATGAGAATTAAAGTTTCGTTTGTTTGCGCTTAGAAAACTCGAAAAATAGTCGGTCGGTTGACTTGAAATCTTAATGCAACGTTGCATTAAAATAGGTGAGTGTCTTATATCTAGGAAATGATTTGTTTGTCTGTTTCCGAAAATCAAAACGTGAGTTACTTTGATTCACCTTGCTGCTCTCAAATCATTTCGTTTCATTTCTTTGTGATGTTATTTGACTAGTGTTTTCGAAAATCCATTTCATTTCCTTCGTTTCTTTCCAGTTGATCCTCCACGAAAATAGACTGAAGCTGCTTTCAGAACGAAAGATAGCATTTGTTACTATCATACAGGCTGCGACCAGCCAGTCCGGTGGACTGCACTTTCTGGAAGCTCCCGGTGTAACTGGAAAGACTTTCTTAATTTCCTTGATCGCGGCTAAAATCCGTTCAAACGTTGTGTCAGCTTCGCCTCTTTAAGCGTTGCTGCCAAGTTGATTGAAGAAAATAGAACAGCTAATTCAGCTCTTAATAAAGTGTCACTAGAAATGGAATTGACAGAATACCCACATGTAATTTCAAATATACATACGAAGAGAATGCCATAGTTTGAAAATGGATTTGTAAGAGGTCCGAGCAGTTGTAATTTCGATGTATTGCTCATGCGCTGCCTGCGATGTGCAAGGTATAAAAGAATCTCTGACCAGAGAGCAGTGTTGACTGCAGCACGAACTGTGTAGCTGTAGCAGTAAGTTGTTGCTAGTCTGGAGTCTGCTCTGGTCTGGTCTGGTGTATCGTGTTGGCTGGGCCGGTCGCGGTGCAGCGATGCCGGAGCCTGAGTATTATTGTATAAGGTAAAAAGCAGCTTCGCGCATATATATAGTAATGTTACCTCAACTCCCATGTAAATGTTTTAAAAATCTCGTAATAATAATCTTTCTCATAAAAAGTAACTTTTAACAACCATTCATTTCAATTTAAAGAATTTACTAATTTCTCCAATCCATGATCATCCCGATTGTTGCAAAAGAAAAATCAGTTGCTTCCTTTCATAAATGACAAATCTATCGGCCAGCATTGCACGGGGCTGTGCCAGAAAAAAATATTGTAAGAGCAGATATATATGCGTTATCCGGCGACTTCATTGAGGTGAGAATTTTTCTTTCTTTATTTAGAATGATCTTTCAGGGCCATGACGCAGCACTGCTGACGTCCAAAATTTACCAGGTTAAATTCACAGTCAATTATTGAAAAGTCATATGTGAGCGACAATTTAATTGAGAGGTTAGTCACATTGTATTATTACCAGGTTACTGAATTTATTTTTTGTTGGGACGTTACACTGAATGTGAACGGCATAACTATAATTTTTTACTGTTGAGAGGTTTAGGAATTTTTCTGTCGAGGTTACACTAAATGAGGATATTATTTATAGTATTTATTTTATTTTGTGGGGAGGTTACAGATTAAAAACATATATAAAACATCTATTACATGGATGTCTACAGGCGAAAATGTGAAAAGAGTTCAAAGAAACATTTTTACTTCTATACTGGAAGCGTACTGTCAGTTAACGCGTTTCTACATCAGGGGATCATTTGAGATTATTGATGTCTGTTGCACGGTTTGTTACATGATCGAGTGTATACATTACCAGACCAGGAGACAGTACTATCCAGTCATTACCGGTTTCAACCCTCTTATGACGTACTTTTAAACTACTCTGCACAGGTTTCAATCAGCACAGCCAACGACACGACTCGATGCTAATTGCTGTCCCTGGTGTACTACATTAAATGTTGACAAACAATAAAATGGGGTGACATGGCATACAGAGATATGGGCTTATAATTATGTGCGTCTGTCCTACTACCCTTCTGGAAAATGGGAATGATCTGCGTTTTTTTTTTCCATCCGCAAGGTACCCTTCGTTCTCTCAGTGACCTACAAGAAACTACTGCTACAAGGGGAGCAAGTTTCATCTCATAAGATCAGTAGAAACTCACAGCTGTCACATCTGTTCCTGGTGCCTTTCCACTGCTAAGCGACTGTAGTTGCTTTCCTATTTCGCGACCGGTTACTCCAACATCTGTCGTTTCAACGTTCTGACGATGATTGACGTGTGGGACCACATTAAGTCCATCCGTGGTGAAACAGTTTCGGAAGACTGAATTCAGTAATTCAACCTTTCGTTTTGACGCCAGTATGGTCTCTGTGAGTGAATAGAGGATATCAAATTGCTTACTTATTTTCCGCAGTAATAAAAACATTTTCATGAATGCCGTAGTTCTAAATCTACAAACTACCGGCCATTATTTTTTGTTGGCACGCTGTAATTTCTGTTTAACTTCGTACGAAGGTTTTTGTGAGTTGTTATGATTGCGAATACATCTTTATGAGCTCTATTAGCGCAATATGCAAGGAAGTGGAGAGCATTTGTACGTTTTGCTCGGAAAATCAAAACCTTCGAGTTGTTTTATTGATATATGTGTTGCCATAAGTAGCGGAGAAGGGAAGATGCGAGAAACTACGAAATGCCGATATCTTAATTTTATTCGTCACGTAAACAATGAAATAAGCAAACCACCATGTGAAGGCCACAGACGTTATTAAGCGCAACGAATCTATGGCGAACATGTGATGGAGATTCTGATACGCGTTCGCACTGTCCACTTAGCCTTGTAACATTTTACAACAACTCTTTACGTCCAAGTCCTGAGTTTTTAAAAAAGTTAGAGAGGTTAACAAAGGACGTACTGAGAAATGAAAGATACCTGACACCTGTGAAAGTGCATTTAACACAACTTTAAGTAAGTTTACAATTTGAATATAAAATTTAGAAAATATCTGACAATTTACTGTTGATGTATTACATTTTAAAGCCCCTAAGTTTGTACCCTTGGACGGGTGACATTGATACAGCAGAGAAACTGAATACAGAATGATGAGAGGAAGAATAAGACATCCAATGAGATATGCATTTCAGTCCTGCCCAGCCTTTAATAATACTCTCCTACTAACTGGAACACAAATTTTATCCCCAGTATTAGAAACGATGCTCCACTTCCGAAAGCAATGAATGAGCTGAATTTATTACGGTAAAATAACCCCGTTCTCAATCTAAATTTGTAAGCAGCTCCTCGATTAAGAGGGATACTTAAGCCGGTTTTAGCTTCATCTCGCCGCGACGAGGCAAAACAAAGCATCAGGAATTGAAAACAGGGGACAAAAGAGCTTTCCGCCGCGCTTCCCTTCCGCAGATTCAGAGATAACGAGGGCAAAAGACCAGTGACGCGACAGTTAAGATATTTCCCTCTGTTCTTTATGCATAAGAAAGCGTTAGAAACATGAAAGCGAAACGTAATTAGACTGGCTTCGGTCACCTAGAGAGCATCCCAGACAACAGTATAAGACAAACACCAAACGATCAATACACGGAGAGCCAACGAAGTTAATCTGATAAATGTAACAGGAATTTAATATAGAATCGCACATGAAATTTATAAACGTCTCAAAGCATTCGATAATGTTAAAAGCTATCGTTAATAACTGGAAATATTTGATTTTTTGGCCTGTTAGTAACAGCTAGAAAAGATAACCGTAAAGACTACATTTAGCAAATAAAAATTATTTACAATGGTTTCCAATATAACCAACTATATAAAACGCGTGATCCGTACCTGCATACACTTTATCAAAAGAAAAAATTTTAACTACTGTATTTCACTAATTGCAGACGATATGTTAAAACTTTAAGCATCATAAGAATACATAACAGCGTGTTCTCTGTCACTGCAACAGCATGTGCAAGGGATATGTTGTGGAAATTTCTAAAGGTAAAATATTAGTGATGGTGTTCTGTAGCTAAACTTGAGTTCTGAAACAGAACACACAACAAATGAAATATACGGCAAGAGAGATGGACGCAGTCATGGAGAAAATAAACAAATATCGTAAGTTAAATGAAACAACAAGCTTACTGTTACCAGTCACTGTTTTATTTATCTCCACAACGCGTTTCAAAGGTTTAAAACTTCATCATTGGGCGGATTTACTTTAGTTAGTATGACATTTATGTGTGTGTTGTGTTACGATTTTTTGGATGAACTTGTGGCACTTATTCCAGTGGTCACAGGTTCCTTTCGCTGTCGTAACACATGTGATGTTACGTTCGATTCACTGTTTCGTTAGGTATGTGATCTACACACATAACCTTTAGCATTATATTGATGCACCACATTCCAAAACTTCTATTCCAACCATTTCTGTGCCATTTATTTTTCATGTTTTGCTTCCACATTATATACCAGAGAAATATTTACCGAGAAAACTTTGTAACACATAAATTTATGTTCTATATTTTAAAAAATCAATTTTTTCTGAAACGTATTTATTGTAATTCACACTCTGCATTTTCATTTCCTTACTTCCAGTATTATTAGAAACTGTCCAAGTAACAATACTAATCTTCCTTTTCTTCTTCTTCTTTTTTTTAATGTCTCATTTTCTACTTTCCTTAGTATCGTCATACTTAATTCGAGTACCTTCCATTACCCTACATGTACTGTCGTTGATGTTTATCTCTCTTAACGACGCTGTTGATTGTGTTCAACTGGTCTTCCATACGGTTTGCCATTTCTCACAGAATTACAGAGTCATCTGCAAACCAAAAAATTTTATTTATTGAGCTTCAATCCCTTGCACAAATTTTTCTTTGGTTATTTGCACTGCTTGCTCAGTATGCTGGTTAGGTAATTAGTAAACTGTTTCCCTCTTTCTATTACCTTTCCCCTTTCATAACGTCATACATCTTCCTCTAGATTCTGCAAAACTCGCTGAAAACTGTCTAATTCTCCCGTACCCCATCCTTCACGTTACAGTCATGAATGGTGAGTGGGATGAATGGTATTTCGTAGCCTCTGAGGAACCTTGAATACAATTTTACGACCATGCTCTTTTCATGAGGTACACGTAAGTGCCAGAAATACATACCATTTATTTTCTGGGAATGCAAACTGTGTATCGAGTGTGACGCACAACGCCTTTTTGTGAGTTCTATCACTTCCATTGGATGAGCACCTCAGATCCTGAACGTAGCACACTTTACTTTCTAGCTACAAATTTCCTTTACTCCACGTCAATGGTCACAAATCTTTTGTCATCAGATTACTGGTTTCGGTCTGCAATGACCATCTTCAGATTTGCCTCAAAATATGGGACAAACACAAATATACGTAAAGCTATAAAATAGACCATAAAGAAAAGTGATACTGACATACATGTGAATTCGTGCGCTTTAATTCTGAAGAGGCATACCTGTTTTGTAAAAACATGTCCTAATATACTGGAGCCATCGTGGGATCATCAAATGCTAAACACAAAATCAACGCCAGGGTAGTCAAATGAATATAAATAATAGTATTTACAGGAGTCTTCTTGTCAGCAGCACTACTAATTGAAACAAACTGACGTATAGTACCCAGAGAATGTTTGTGTAGCAATTCGCCAGATGTCGCTACTGTAGGCGTACACATACTCTTCAGTCATTGATTGTACGATATAAAATAAAGGGACATGATTCAGTAAACTCTGTAATTGGCTTATAAAGAGGCATTGCAGTATTAAGAAACAATAAAATTAAACACAACAAATGTTAGACTGTTACAAAGGCTCACACCCGTCAGAAGACTGCGAACTCCTGGCTTCAGGAAAACCCACATTTGCCCGCTGTTCGGCAGTTCTCACGTTCCGTATAATCCTTCCTGGAAGGGTTGCCATACATATCAGAAAGCTACGAAGTCTTACCACTCTCCAAGAAGGAAACCAAGGAGAAATCACCGAGGGAGATGGCGCAGTGGTTAGTACACTGGACTCGCATTCGGGAGGACGACGGTTCTATCCCGTCTCCGGTCATCCTGTGGTTTTCCGTGATTTCCCTAAATCGTTTCAGGCAAATGCCGGGATGGTTCCTTTGAAAGGGCACGGCCGATTTCCTTCCCAATCCTTCCCTAACCCGAGTTTGCGCTCCGTCTCTAATGACCTCGTTGTCGATGGGACGTTAAACACTAACCACCACCACCACCACCACCACCACCACCACCACCACCACCAAGGAGGATTCGGCCACCCCCACCATCGCGGGAACACATCCATTTCCCAATCTGAATGGGTAAACGCAATGACCATCCTACTACTGATCCTCAGGCGTCTGACACATCTCTGACACAGGAGCCCCCACCAGCTCCATCCCCTGCGACAACATTCGCTGCTGCAGTTCAGTGTCCTCCTGCTCGTCAGTCTTCTGTGACGAATACCAATGCCCACCAAACCGCAAGACTGTCTGCAGCCTCCTCACACCCACCTGCTGAAGTGCCACAGCCCTCCACTGCATCACCTTCTCCACCAGCCACTGCGCCCACCCCTGCCCAATGCAAGGTCAAGCAGCCCATCTGGGATATTCCCCAGTTGTGCAGACTGATGCTCCTCTCTGGGATGACAAGGGAGTGACTCCACAAGTCATCTATCTGCTCATGCATTCGTGACACAGCTCAAAAGATCCGTTGGTTGGAGGATGGGCTCACCAAATTCAATGCCCTTGTTGATGGGCTCAACCAGATTTTGCTATATGGCGCATCGCACACCACAGAATCATCAGCCCCCTCTAGATCTAGTTGTCTGCATTTTTAATGCTAATAGCATTGAAGGTGTGAAGACTGAACTGTACAGCTTCCTCTCAGACCACCCTGTGGACATTTTACTTGTCTCCAAACTCACTTTAAACCCACTGACGATTTTCGCCTCGGCAACATGAGTTGCTATCACACCGACAGACTCCATCGTTGAGGTGGGGGCACAGCAGTGTTCCTACATAAGACATTTGTCAATAATCATGATGTTCTCCAACCACTAGAACATATTGAGGCTATAGCAGTCACTTCTTCTACCCACCTTGCTGCTATAACATTCGCTGTGGCACATTTGAGCCCGAACCTACCACTTCTTCAAATGGACCTCTGTACCTTGACATAATTTGACAAACTCATTGTTGGGCAGGTCTCAACGCCAAGCATCCAGCTTGGCATTCTTACTTTTGCTAATCCCAATGGCAGACTCCTCCTGGACCTGCAAGATCCTGTGGCACTGTCAGCCTGTGGCCCACACACTCCCACACATATCCCAGTCTGCTCCAACAGCCAAGCTGACTTTCTGGATGTGGCCATTTGGAAGCACATTGTGGTGCTGTTTTTGTTGGAAACACTCCACCAACTGGCCTCTGACCATGACACAATGCTCCCGCATGTTACCAACATCACTCTCTCTTTAGATGCCCATTCTACCTTGGCCGTCATGGATTGCGACAAATTTTCCAGGGTCCTCAACAACATCACTCAGCAACATCTCAACCTGACAACATCTGCGAATCTGGTTAGTGTTGTTGATCACCCAACCACAAAAATCCAGAAGGCGATGAAGACCTCTATTTCCATTGCCCCAAGGTCATTAACCCCACTAGATGACTTGCCTTCCCTATCACATGAAGACAAAATCCAGAAGAACCACTTACACAGGCTGTGGAAGCACTTTCATGATCCTCGACATAAGCAGTGTGAATTCCGCCACAGCCTCGCCGATTGGAAAACAGAACAATTGGAAGACATGATGTCCGCCTTCCTCCTCCAACATATATCCAAATGGTCTTCTATCGATGCCCTATGGCGCTCTGCAGTGAAGACCAACCGTCCCATCTGCGCAGTGGATGACTTAATTTCTGATGCCATCCGTATAGTAGAAAATTTGGCCAATGTATTTCAGGCCCAGAACCAACTGCTCACCCGGGACCTCACTCCTGATGGACTCTAAGATGAATATGAATTCTGGCGACTGTTACCGCTTTCAGACAAAAGACCACCTCTGACTGCCAGTCACCTTATGTCCACAGCGGAAATGTAATCGATCCTCCAGTGGAATCATGGGCAGTCAGGTCCAGTTTTGTACGGCGTCTTACACAAACACCTCTGTTTGCTCCCACACAAGCAACCAGTCTTATTTACCAATATCCTTAACTGCCTTCTCATAGCTGCTCTTTTTCCCCCACAGTAAAGGCTCACCAAACTGACTGCTATCCCAAACACTCAAAGAACCCTATGGTCCCTACTAACAACAGATTCACTAGCCTTCTGAAACTCATGGCAAAGTGTCTAGAATCTTGGATGCTCCACCGCATTTCCCAGCCTCTGGGACAATACCGCTGGAACACTTCGGGTTCGCTTCCCACCTGTAGGCCAAATTCCGAGTCAGCAACGGCTTTAACTCCACATGTCAACGCCAGCGGTTTTCTTGGACCCGAAAGACGTGTATGACAGATTTGACAGGACAGTCTTGTGTACAAAATGCTGACACAGGGGACCATCCTTGACATCTCTGTCAAGATCGTGGATAACTTGCTCCACGATAGAACCTTCTTGGCTACTCAGCAAGTTGAATGCTCTAGCTAATATCAAATGTCGATGGGTACCCCTCAAGGCTCAGTGGATTCTTCCATCTCCTTTAACATTTCTGTTAACGATATGCCAGTCACCCCACACCAACACCTGGCACAATACGCCGATGATACCGCGCTCTATATAACCGGCCGCAACAGAGACCAGTTCACTGCTCGCCTCCAGAGGCAGGTGGACGCGACAGTCACCTGCTGTCGTTCGGTGCCACCAAAACTATGGCTATCTATTTCACTTAAGGGGCTCCGGAACACCCTATACTTGCAATGTTAAAATAACGCTTATAAATTACATCTTTCCTCACAAAGTATTTGAGGTAGGAAGTTGAAATTTTTACAGATTATTTATTGGAATATGGGCTACAACTTAACACAGGGATTTTACAAAATTTTAGTTCACTTATGAAAGACGATTTTTTTTCAATTGTAATGAAAATTCACAACATTTTTTTGCAATTTTTTATTTATATATTCAAAAATATACAGTTTTTTGGAAAAAGGCTGTGTTAAATTATGCAGAAGGTACTGTGTAACATTTACTGGAAGTTTGAAACAAATATGTTTCGAAGATCCTTAGAAAACGTGTAATTAGTATGAGAAAATGAAAGTTTTGGGAATCGAGCGACAAAGATTGGATTAACTTTTTAGTGCATTCCACGTCCATAGGATGGATTATCTTCATCCTCTGCAAACTCCTCCTCCACCTTCCTCTTGTTCCTCCTCCTGTTTACTCTTGCTTGTATTTCTAGACTCTTGACAGCCCTGTCTGCAGCCCGAAGGCGTTCCTTGTCTAAAGCAAGCATCGCTCGTTGTTGTGTTCGTAGATTTTTCTACCACCTTCTTCAGTTGCAGTTACTGCAACACTGTTCCAAAAGGTGGTCATGTATGAACACTTATCACAAAATGGTTCAAATGGCTCTGAGCACTATGGGACTCAACTGCTGAGGTCATTAGTCCCCTAGAACTTAGAACTAGTTAAACCTAACTAACCTAAGGACATCACAAACATCCATGCCCGAGGCAGGATTCGAACCTGCGACCGTAGCGGTCTTGCGGTTCCAGACTGCAGCGCCTTTAACCGCACGGCCACACACTTATCACATTTCAGTTGTATTTCACTAGCAAGTCCTACGTGCTTTATTATGGAGAGTTCCAGACCAACTTCACTACAATGAATACATCTTACACAGTTTGAAAAAATTCCTTTCAGAACCGACATATCAAATATTTCATTCACATCCGATTCGCCCATAAAACATTCATAGTTTTCACTCATTGAACCAAGCTTCTTCTGTGAAGTATTTTCTTTCCCACTTTGACTGCTATGGGCAGGTGTACTTGAGAGGTTAGGTTCACTCACTTGGTTATCGTCTTTATTGTTTACAGTAATAACACATACCTTTGGCTTTCCAACATTTCTCCTTTTCTTAAAAGCCTTTAGAGGATTTCTAATAACTTTACTTTTACTCATTATTATACTTCAACAAAACTGAGACTCAAGAAACAGAATTCATTACGAATATTTTCGAGATAACGACAGAGCAAATGAACATGAAACAATCGACAATCACACCAGCGATATATATTGAACCATCACAGGTTAGCCACAACACATACTTTATCTCACATCACTAAAATGTACCTGATGAACACGGACGTTAATAATAACACCATTTGACAGCAGTTTGACAGCGCCACAGTGGGTCACGCCCATGTAGAACACATTTCCAAAAAAATTTAAAAATAGTTGTAGTCTTCGGAATTGAATAAATTATACATCTATTAAAAGGTAATAGTCTGCAGATTCAGAAAACGCAAAAAAGTAAAAATTGAACTTTTCATGATTTTGAGCCTTTCCAGAGCCCCTTAACGACGTCCCATTCTTTGCCACAACATCACTACTGCAGGCGTCCAGGTCACATGGCTCCCTGATACCAAATATATAGGCGTCTGGATGGTTAAAAATCTGCTCTCCCATCGACATGCAGAATACATTAGCCAAAACGGACATAAGATGATAAAAGGGTAGTACCCTTTGTTCAGCAGTGGTGTACTGAACCTCGAAACCAAGCTCCGACTGTGTGGGATGGTTGTCCACCATTCCCTCATCTGTGGCTCCACTGTGTGGGCTACAATTAGTGCCTCCCGAATGCAGACCCTCCAGCGCCTGCAGAATAAACTGCTTCGGTGGAGCCTGCATGCCCCTCCCCTTATGAAGGTAATTGCCCTCCACGAGGAAACGTACATGGTCACTGTGAAGACTACCATGCGAGAGAAGTCAAGGTGTGTCTATGACAAAGTGTAAGCCCCACGCGACACGGTCGCTGGCTTACAAAACACAAAACATTGGGAGCATGACTCCCTGGCACTGGCGCCGCCACCCTGTTCCTCTCACCATCCTTGAGGAATTCCGACCATGGTTAGCGATAGCCCTGTTACGGCCACTAATGAAGCGTCAGTGTTGAACTGACCAGTTGATCATCATAAACCACCAATGTTGGTATCTAATGTCGTTATGTCACCTATTGCCTGCAAATTGAACTTCTACCGTCGGAGTGTGGTATGGAACATAAAGTCCCACAACCACACCTTCAACGTGCGCTCAAATGGTGTCCTTGGAATGATCGTTTGGTGCACTGGTGCACCTTCCGTGAAGAATCACACAGTATGTTACTACCTCCCATATACATCTCGCGAATTGATCAGGACGTGAGAATTCAAGAAATTTGAGCTGATACAGAGGCTTCACTACAATCAATCCTCCAACAAGCTATTCGTTTATGGAACTGGAAAGGTGGATCAGTTCGAGGTACCAGAAGCACTTTCCGCCACACACCGTGACCTGCGGAGTGTTAATGTGGAAGGATATGTAGTGTGTTATTTCAGAAAACTTCTCAATGCAGTCATGAATCTTGTATGATATTCCGTGAACTAGTGTTTTAGTTAGTGGGCTCTGATGCGGAATTGTTTCTAATGCCTCCTTTAAGCCAAGGGACGTGGAATCACACTGATAGCCTGAATCTACTGCCATCTGGGTCCCGTGACCTCAATTGGGTTTCACACGATCGTTGTTCGCAGAATCCATGTTGATTTCTAAGGAAATGTGCTTGAACTCGGAAAATTGTAATACACAAGCATAAAACGCGTTTCATTACTATACAACACACTGACGCCAGCGATAAAAGCCTAATGTTGTGTGTGTGCGTGTTTGACAACCTTTGTGCGCATTTTTCCAATTAGTTGGAAGTGTTCCTTGTTCGAGTGATTTAGGGTTGACTGCTGCTAATAGAGCGGCAAGTTACTTCGTTTGCTCTGTGTGGACATCCCTTCTGGCAAGTCTGTTGTTTGATACTGGTTGATTTCGCATCTTGCTGCCATTTGTTTAAATACGTGATATGTTATTGCTCGTACGACGATTCAAAGACGGGACAGAATTACGATCTCCCTCGGCGAAACAGTGTCTAAAATGGAAATTAGTATTTTGCTTTCCTTTCCATGTCCCCTGATTCTGATGCCATTATCGTCACCGAGAGTCTGTTCAGATGGCTCTTATCATTTTACTGACTGAAGACCGCAACTTTTCTGTCAGGTCAAGGATAACATTTTACTTTCCAAGTAGTTGAACGCTTCACGCATGAGTCTCCTTCACCTAATTTTGATTTGATTCTCTTGTTCCTTACATTCGAGGCTGTGGCTTCCTGTAAACGGGCGTAGATCCTCTTATAGCTTTTACAGCACCCGTCGAACATGGCCGTTGGGCCTCAGAGGCTGTCTGATCAAATGTTCAAGGCAGTTTCCATATAAGGCTTTCACCGCAGTAGCCGCTTTGTTTGAGTAGCGAAAGTCTGTCCTCGTAAGAGGATTCCCAAAATTGTGGACTCGTTTCCGTGAACGTCGCAGATGTATTACTTCATGCAAACTACTGCCAATAAAATTGCTACAACACGAAGATAATGCGTACAGACGCGAAATTTAACCGACAGGAAGGAGATGCTGTGATATGCAAAGGATTAACTTTCCAGAGCATTCACACAAGGTGGGCGCAGGTGGCGACACCTGCAACGTGCTGACATGAGGAAAGTTTCCAACCGATTTCTCATACACAAACAGCAGTTGACCGGCGTTGTCTGGTGAAACGTTGTTGTGATGCATCGTGTAAGGACGAGAAATGCGTACCACCACGTATCTGAATTTGATAAAGGTCGGATTGTAGCCTATCGCGAATGCGGTTTATCGCATCGCGATATAGTTGCTCGCGTTGGTCGTGATCAATGACTGCTAGCAGAATATGGAATCAGTGGGTTCGGGAGGTTAATACGTAACGCCGTGCTGGATCCCAACTGCTTCGTATCACTAGCAGTCGATATGATAGGCATGGCTCTAACGGATCGTGCAGCCACGTCTCGATACCTGAGTCAACAGATGGGGACGTTTGAAAGACAACCACCATCTGCACGAACAGTTCGACGACGTTTGCAGCAGCATGGACTATCAACTCGGAGACCATGGCTGCGGTTACCCTTGACGCTGCATCACAGACAGGAGCGCCTGCGATGGTGTACTCACCGACGAACCTGGGTGCACGAATGGCAAAATGTCATATTTTCGGATGGGTCCAGGTTCTGTTTACAGCATCATGATGGCAGCATCCGTGTTTGGCGACATCGCGGTGAACGCACATTGGAAGCAGTATAATGCACGGCCGCATGTTGCAGGTTCTGTACGGGCCTTTCTGGATACAGAAAATGTTCGACTGCTGCCCTGGCCAGCACGTTCTCCAGATCTATCACCAATTGAAAACGTCTGGTCAATGGTGGCCGAGCAACTGGTTCGTCACAATAGGCCAGTCACTACTCTTGATGAACTGGGGTATCGTGTTGAAGCTGCATGGGCAGCTGTACCTGTACACGCCATCCAAGCTCTGTTTGACTCAATGCCCAGGCGTATCATGGCCGTTATTACGGCTAGAGGTGGTTGTTCTGGGAACTGATTTCTCAGGATCCATGCACCCAAATTGCGTGAAAATGCGATCACATGTCAGTTCTAGTATATTTGTCCAATGAATACTCGTTTATCATCTGCATTTCTTCTTGGTGTAACAATTTTAATTGCCAGTAGTGTAGCTTATTTATTCAAAAATTCCACGAGTCGTTGACTTGGTGAGGTTGCGCTAGCTCATTGTACGACCCCGGAGCAGTTTCAATTGAGCCGTTCATGTCGGCGGCATAGCATCTAAGTCTCTCGAAGTCATCATCACTAGACAAGTGACAAGAGCTTATCATTTGCAGTAACCGTGGCTAGTCAAGGCACAAATTATAGGCCAGCCCTTTGTGGCCGAGGGGTTCTAGGCGCTTCAGTCGTAGGTTCGAATACTGCCTCGGGCGTGGAGGTGTATGATGTCCATAGGTTGGTTATGTTTACGTAGTTCTAAGTCTAGGGGACTGATGACCTCAGATGTTAAGTCCCATAGTGCTTAGAGCCATTTGAACGATGTGCCTCTGAGTGCAGTGTGGTTCTGCTGTTGTCGACTTTTCACTAGTCGCAGTCACACGGATGCAACTGATCTGCTCCAGGCCTTAAAGGGTGAATAATGCAACACACCCACACCGAGAACTTTAGTCCTTACACTTGCTAGCCGATATAATAGGAACTGACACCAGCCACTAGATTAATTCAGCAAAGAGAGCAAGAAGACGAAGTGGTAAACTAAAGCCACCTGATAGAGTCACTCTTCCTCGTTCAGAATCTAGTAATTTCTCAGATTAGTCTCATTTTAGATCTTCTTTGGTGAACTATCTGTATTTCAGTTGAGAGTCCCTCCACAGAATGTGTGTGCTGTTGCAACATTCTCCACTTCATCTTCCTTTGTGATTTATTTTCATTGTTCATACTGCCGATGTGTAGTTTCGAGATTCGTAAATGTGTGTCGGCGTCTCAGGAAACTTTGTTGAATCCTTAGAGGCACTTGTGCTGACGGTTCTGCTCTTTCAAACATTACTTGATGACAGTAGCTGCTCACGGCGC
The DNA here is from genome assembly GCF_021461395.2 of Schistocerca americana. Taxonomy (NCBI): domain Eukaryota; kingdom Metazoa; phylum Arthropoda; class Insecta; order Orthoptera; family Acrididae; genus Schistocerca; species Schistocerca americana. The sequence continues at coordinate 496,802,836 of NC_060126.1, read as the reverse complement.
CTGCAGCGACGGTAATTAATCTTTTCAGGGCGTTTCTCAGAATGCCTGGCACTAAAATTGAAAACGAGAATTTCAGTTCGGTGTCCGCCTTCTCGGAATACTGCCTTACTGCAGATGAACCTCCTAATTTGATGCGGTCATAGAAGAAAATGTTCAAATGTTGAAATGTGTGTGAATTCCTAAGGAACCAAGCTGCTGAGGTCATAGCATCCCTAGCCTTTCACACTACTTAAACTAACGTATGCTAAAAACAACACACAGTCCCAAGCCCAAGGGAGGACTTGAACCGCCGGCGGGAAGGTTCAAAAAATGATTGAAATGGCTCTGAGCACTACGGGACTTAACATCTGAGGTCATCACTCCCCTAGAACTTAGAACTCCTTAAACCTAACTAACCTAAGGACATCACACACGTCCATGCCAGAGGCAGGATTCGAACCTGCGACCGTAGCAGATGCGCGGTTTCGGACTGCAGCGCCTAGAACGGCGAGGCCACCGCAGTCGGCTCCGAAGGGCGCGGAAGGGCCGCGCCGTCTGTGACATGGCGCCTCAAACACGCGGCCACTCCGTGTGGCGCAGTCGTAATACCTGATGCACCGTTATCACGGATGAATTAATATTTGTGCCGATGGGCTAACCGTGTTTCACTCAGGAGCAGACATTACACTGTCACACATAAACAGGATAACACTTTACCTTGTTCGAAGAGTTCGTGATTCTCAGAGGTTTTGCCGTCGGCAGTGCACTTAAGACACTACTACAAATGTGCGAATACGAGGGCGTAGCTTTAGAAGTGCAGTAATTCTAACAAAAGTGTTAACATTTTATAAAATCTTGATCAGGTGAAAATCATCAATTCATTCGATTGTTCGCTGCATAGTTCGACAAACTGGAGTAAATATCCACAAGATGGAAAGAAGGAAGGTTGACAATACTTCAGGAGAAAACGTAAAACAGGGGGAATTTTGTGTCCCATCATTATCATCGACATCATGCATTACACCTATGGCACCCTTTTGCCCAGAACTGTTCATGCCATCCGTTTTTAGCTCTTCACGTTTCGTTTCCTGGGGAATTTCCTTGCATTTAATTTTAGTAATGACGACCAGTAGTTCAAAATTGTCCTTGCACTTTACTCTGTACTATTGATATAATCTGAAAATGACTCCATACTTGTAACTACACATTATAAATAAAGTTACCCTCCGCGTTTTTCTTCCTTTGTGTGAAGGATAACCCTAGAAACTACTGTGCGTATTTTGACAGGCTATTCACTGATAGACTGAATCACAGGGAAGATTTGTGCATGTAGCTTATTGCCACTGCGTCTGGCCATAGATGTTTAGTGTTACGTATTCGATGCTGCGGAGGGGCGCTAGTGCCTTCGTAATGTCAGTTTTCACCCCATGATCTCATTTCAGGCGATGCAGTTTGTCTTATACTGTCGAGAGATCGGCGTTCAAATTCCTACCACTATAATATGCGCTATACGTTCGAGCAGTTTCAGTAAGGTTTATTTCCAACGTTACATTTAAATGTTCGTCTCATTGTACGACTGGAATGCCTAGATTCTTGAGATTTATTTTCAGTATCGTGTGACTTTGTACACATAAGATGACACCGTTGATATTTAATTTCACTTATGTGACCATTTATTCTACAGTTGCTCTCGTTGGTTCTAGTTCTGTAAATGCTGTCACTTTACATGGAATGTATTCGGGTTTTGTGAATATGGACAACCAGCAGTTGCATAATGGAATGACGTCAGAGGAAACTTGTGCCGCACCGAGGCTCTAACCGAGATTTCTCGCTTATCGCGATCTGTCGCCATACCATTGGGCTATCCAAGCTGACTCACAGCCAGGTCCAAAATTCCATATGTCGTCAACGATGTGGCTACAACTTCCACTCGTGCTCCCATTGTGTATATTTCCGTCAGGGGACACATTTAAAATGACAGTCGCGTGCCCGCTGTTAGCAGATAAATACGGTATGACAGTGACTGCGTTGTATGTCTGGCAGGCATAAATTTTCACTCCCGTCATTCCATTAAACAGCTGATGGTTGACAAATGCAAATACATTTCATATATTTCAAAACGGCAGTTGTTTGCGCAAGGCCTGATGCCTCCGGCATGCACGCATGTCAAAAGTAACTTCGCAGCGTGCTTCTGAACAACACGTGTACTGCTTCAGAGCAGCTATCACTTTACTTCTCGAAATGATCATACCAAATGTGGCTTCCAAACTGAGGCAAAATTTGTGCTACTGTCTGTATTTAATTTTCAGCGTCTGTATTTAATTTTCAGCCTAGTATGTTCTGGTAATCACCAGTTACAAACGAGGAGCCAGTAAGCACAATACACGAAGGAAGCAACCGTTGAAAAATGATTATCAAAGGAACAGAAGTTGTTAATGTATCAGCGTACAATAGAGCCTTGCAATTGTCGTAGTGTTAAGAACAAAGAGAAAAGGCGTGGCAAAGAGAGACATGTATAGTATACAGGGTGGTTCCTTAATCATGACCGGGCCAAATATCTCACGAATAAGCGTCAAACGAGAAATCTACAAAGAACGAAACTTGTCTAGCTTGAAGGGGGAAACCACATGGCACTTTTTTTTATTACATACACATATTCGTGTAGTACGTAAAGAAATATGAATGTTTTAGTTGGACCACTGTTTTCACTTTGTGATAGATGGCGCTGTAATAGTCACAAACATATAGCTCACAGTTTTACACGAACAGTTGGTAACAGGTAGGATTTTTAAATCAAAATACAGAACGTAGGTACGTTTGAACACTTTATTTCGGTTGTTCCAATGTGATACATTTACCTTTGTGAACTTATTATTTCTGAGAAGGCATGCGGTTATACCGTGATTACCTATAAATACCACATTAATGGAATAAATGCTCAAAATGATGTCCGTCAATCTCAGTGCATTTGGCAATACGTGTAACGATGTTCCTCTCAACAGCGAGTAGTTCGCCTTCCGTAATGTTCGCACATGCATTGACAGTTTGCTGACGTATGTTTTCAGGCGTGGTCGGTAGATCACGATAGCAAATATCCTTCAACTTTCCCCACAGAAAGAAATCCGTGGATGCCAGGTCCGGTGAACGTGCCGGCCATAGTATGGTGCTTCGACGACAAATCCACCTGTCGTGAAATATGCTATTCAATACCGCTTCGACCGCACGCGAGCTATGTGCCGGACATCCATCATGTTGGAAGTACATCGCCATCCTGTCATGCAGTGAAACATCTTGTAGTAACATCGGTAGAACATTACGTAGAAAATCAGCATACATTGCACCATCTAGATGGCCATGAATAAAATGGTGGCCAATTATCCTTTCTCCCATAATGCCGTACCATACATTAACCCGCCAAGGTCGCTGATGTTCCACTTGTCACAGCCATCGTGAATTTTCAGTTGTCCAATAGTGCATATCATGCCGGTTTATTTTACCGCTGTTGCTGAATGACGCTTCGTCGCTGAATAGAACGCGTGCAAAAAATCTGTCATCGTCCCGTAAATTCTCTTGTGCCCAGTGGCAGAACTGTACACGACGTTCAAAGTCGTCGCCACGCAATTACTGGACCATAGAAATATGGTACGGGTGCACACGATGTTGATGTAGCCATCTCAACACCGACGTTTTTGAGATTCCCGATTCTCGCGCAGTTTGTCTGCTACTGACGTGCGGATTAGCCGCGACAGAAGCTAAAACACCTACTTGGGCATCATCATTAGTGGCAGGTCGTGGTTGACGTTTCACATGTGGCTCAACACTACCTGTTTCCTTAATTAACGTAAATATCCCGCGAACGGTTCGGACACTTGGATGATGTCGTCCAGGATGAGCAGCATACATAGCACACGCCCGATGGGCATTTTGATCACAATAGCCATACATCAGCACGATATCTACCTTTTCCGAAATTGGTAAACGGTCCATTTTAACAAGGGGAAATGTATCACGAAGTACATACCGTCCGCACTGGCGGAATGTTACGTCATATCACATACTTATACGTTTGTGACTATTGCAGCGCCATCTATCACAAAGCGAAAAAAGTGGTCCAACTAAAACATTCATATTTCTTTACGTACTACACGAATATGTAATAAAAATGGGGGTTCCTATTTAAAGAAACGCAGTTGATATCCGTTTGACCTATGGCAGCACCATCTAGCGGGCCAACCATAGCGCCATCTGGTTTCCCCCTTCAAGCTAGACGAGTTTCGTTCTTTGCAGTTTTTTCGTTTGATGCTTATTTCGTGAGATAATTGGCCCAGTCAGTATCAATGGTCCACCCTGTATACTCCTCAGAATTTGTTGAGTAAACAAAGTCAAGGGTAAGATAGAAAATCAGTACCGAACTAGTCGATATCCACCTAAATACTATAGTTCATGAGAAATAAGTAGAACTGTAGGAAAATGTTAGAATAAGGTAATGAATAACGAGATATAAGTAAGATTATTAGCAATACTTAAAATTTGGTTGGAAACTCGTTTTCGTCCTGAAAAGCTGAAAAATGTCATACTATGTTTAATTTTTGTTTCTCTAGATAGGTTAAAGTTTAATTTTTGTGAATTGTTAGTTTCTTGAACGGTACGTTATATCGTTATGGATAAACTCCAGATTTTATAAGGCTGCTCAAACGGAAGGATACGACACGTCGTAATAACGAAACCGGTTGAAATTATGCGCTGTTTTAGGAACATGTACTAAGACGTCTCCCTCTAAAAAATTCAAAGCTGTGCCCTCAGCGGGCAAGGTAACGTTGTTTTTCGACGGCCGAAGTCCGACACTCAGGGTATTCCTCGAGTACTGAAAAACCGTTAACATTAAGTGTACTGTGATACACTCCGTGGCTTCAAGAGCAAACGTCTTTAGTTGCTAACGCAGAGAATGATTCTGCCCACTACAATGCGCTTTCACACAAAGTGTAATGGCCAAGTCACGTCGCACTGCGATTTCCATGTGCTTGGTCGGCTTTCCTTAAACAAAAAAAAAAAAAGGAAACGGGATTCCCTTCGGCTCGTGAAACATTATTAGAGTTACTTATTTCAAGCTTCTGCTACTAGTAATTTTTTATTTTATGCTTAATCTAACATAATGCAACGCGTTTCGAACATGTTTTGTTCATCTTCAGGCGTTTATACATACATAGAGAAATGTTAGTTAAAATAAACAGTCTTAAACTAGATAAAACTAGAACACTTTGTCTGTTGTTTCTTACTGTAGCTCCTGAAGTGGCATTTGGGGGGAAGGAGAGGGGCAGTGTATGGCTAGAAATCGAAATCAGTGATGTCTTCTGCTGGTTTTCTTCTTTGCGGTTGACGACTATGTGTATCACATCCTGTATAGATTGCAGATAGATTTGTATGAAAATGTAATAAATACTATATCGGCCAAACAGGCAGATATTTCAGAACCCGATTCAAAGAACATTTAGACTGCTACAGGTTTGATAAATGTAACAAATCAGCAGTAGCAACTCACATTAAAGACACACGCCATCCTTTGAAAATCGAAGACAACCTCGAAATTTTACACAAAATAGGAAAAAGTAAAAGAATGGAATCGTGAAAGAAATAGAAATTTTCATACATAACACAAAGCATGGAGATAACATTCTTAATGAAATAACCGAATTCAAAAACTCAAAATTCTTCAACAGTCTTAAGCCATTTCTAACTCAATAGATTCAAGATATGTCAATGTAAATAATTGACTACAAATCTGTCAGTACCAAGAATATCGATACAAAACCTTGATAATCGATACAGACGCACATGCTACAGTCCGCCATCTTGTGTTCTGTGTATAACATCGAAGCAATTTGTTTAGTGAATTACGCTGGTAATCAATGACACAATTATAATGTGCAATAGTGTAATGTCAATCAACAGCTGCCCCATTACACCAGTGATGCGAGTGAAGCAGCAAGATCATGAAATTGTAAGTGATCAACTGTCATATAAAAGCCTTTCACACTATTTTCGTAACATATAAGTGATGCAAATCTATCTGCATCCTATACAGGCTGTGATATGCATAGTCAACTACAAAGAAGAAAACCAGCAGAAGACATCACTGATTTCGATTTCTAGCCATACACTGCCCCCCTCCTCCCCCCCAAATGCCACTTCAGCAGCTACAGTAAAAAACAATAGACAAAGTATTCTAGATTTATCTAGTTTAAGACTGTTTATTTTAACTAACATTCCTCTATGTATGTATGTATGTATAAACGCCTGAAAATGAACGAAGCATGTTCGAAACGTGTTGCATTATGTTAGATTAAGCATAAAACAAAAAGGGACTGGTAGCAGAAACTTGACATAAATAATTATCTCCCACAGTCACGGTTCACAAATATAGCCATTATGGCTAAAAATAATTATGAGTGTTGTGCTTAGCCATCTGATCATTACTTTTTAATAAAGACTTCAATTATTCTCACAGTGTTCTTCTTCTTTTTGATTTAAGTACACCTCATGTATTACTGTTCTTCGCTTCGAAAAAGAAACGGTGTAAGAAAGTCTGTAACAATCATGTGGCAGAATCATAAATACCTTATGTTCTCTGAGGGCAGTCTGAAATTCTGGTGCTGTGGGATCGGTTAGAAACCCGTGTACAGCGCTCAGAAATTTGAGCCTCAAAGAGTGCTATCGTGTTCCTAGTAAATTTCGATGGGTGTGCGACAGCGAGAAGTAGGCAGCTGAGTGGCCGTAGCCCGAGTAGCCGTTTCCAGGACACTGGGTCACCGGCGGGGCAAATCAGCGACCGCAGGGATCCGAGGTGGGGGGTGGTGTGGTGTGGTGTGGGCAGCCATTGTAATTGAGTCCGGCGGGGTTTGAGGGATGGGGCGGCAGGGGTTAATTACAGAAGTGGGGGTGACGCAGCGGGCGCGGTGTCCCTTGCCGATGACACGGCAGCGGCTGGTAGAGAATAGTAAGTGCGTACCTCCTGAATATTCACGCCATTTTAGGTATATCAACGACTGCGGACGTGATTTTTTTCCTTTTGTTTCATCAGCAGACGCCCTGATCATTTTGAATACGAATTTTTGTTTCGGGTTCTCACGATCTTCCAGCGTTCATAGTCAAGTACCATTTGAATTGCCATTGTTTACAGCAGTGTTATTTCAAACAACATAGGTGACGATTCCTTCGTACATGAATGTAAAGCCCTCAGTTGTCCTAACTGGGGCACATTAACTAGAACTAGTTCTTCTGTGGGAGGCAAATTATGCACTTAGTAACGAAACGTTTCTTATGCCGCTGTTATTCTAGTGGTCTTCAGTCCGAAGACTAGTGTGAAGCAACTACCTACACCCAGTCCATCCTTCGCGTGTATTTTCATTTTACACACATCAAAAAAAGTTTTTCGTCACCTCAGTTCTCAAAACTGCTGAAGACTGACGTTGACAGTCCCTTTGACTGTTCAGAGATGTCACTAAACCCTCCCAAAGATGATTTAAACAACCACGCATGAGATGCGCCTATTAGACGGAGGGGGTCAGACAGCCGATCAGTTCCAGTCATTCCGCCAGGAAGGAGGTACACGGCTCGTGTTGTCTGTGGTTCAACCATGCCTAGACGGTCAATTCCGCGGTTCGAACGCGTCCGCATTGTTACTTCGTGCCAGGTAGGGCTCTCAACAAGGGGAGTGTCCGGGCGTCTCGTGAACCAAAGCGATGTTGTTCAGACATGGAGGAGATAAAGAGACAGGAACTGTCGATGACACGTCTCGATCAGGCCGCCCAATGGCTACTACTGCAGTGGATAACCGCTACCTACGGATTATGGCTCGGAGGAACCATACTCAAATTGTGCGCAATAGGCTGATTGATGCGCAAATTCACTCCCGACGTCCATGGCGAGGTCCATCTTTGCAACCACGATACCATGCAGCAGGGTACAGCTGGCCCAACGACATTCTGAATGGACCATTCAGGACTGGCATCACGTTCTTTTCAGAGATGAGTGTCGCATATGCCTTCAACCAGACAATCGTCGGAGACGTGTTTGTAGGCAACCCGGTCAGGCTGAACACCTTAGACACACTGTCTAGCGAGTGAAACAAGGTGGAGGTGCGGTTGTTTTGGGGTGTCATTATGTGGAGCCGACGTACGCCACTGGTGGTCATGGAATGCGCCGTAACAGCTGTACGATGCGTGAATGCCATCCTTCGACCGATAGCGCAACCATATCGGCAGCATATTGGCGAGACATTTGTCTTCATGGACGACAGTTCACGTCTCTACCGTGACTGCCTTCAGGATAACGAAAACGCTCGAGTAGAGAGGTCAACTTGTTCTCCAGACATGAAGCCTATCGAACATGCCTGGGACTGATTAAAAAGGGCTGTTTATGTACGACGTGACCCACAAACCACTCTGAGGGATCTACGACAAATCGCCGTTGAGGAATGAGAAAATCTGGACCAATAGTGCCTTGGTGATCTTGTGGATAGTATGCCACGACGAATACAGGCACGCATCAATACAAGAGGACGTGCTGCTGGGTATGAGAGGTACCGGTGTGTACGGCAATCTGTACCACCACCTCTGAAGGTATCGCTGTATAGTGGTAAAGATTGCAGTGTGTGGTTTTCATGAGCAATGAATAGGGCGCCAATGATGTTTATGTTGATCTGTATTCCAATTTTCTGTACAGGTTTCGGAATTCTCGGAACCGAGGTGATGCCAAACGTTTTTAATGTGTGTATGTCTGCTGCAACAAACGGTCTATAACATTGAACCTGCTTATCGTAGCCAGGTGTTGGTGTCGCTCTACACTTATTACCAAATCTCTGTGACATAATTACTCTTATTAGCCTCACCCTCTGGAAGAATTGCAATATCGTCATCAAACATAGTAGTATGTTGTGAAATGCATGATGGTGGTTGTTTATGTGCTTTTCATTATGATGTTCTACTATGGTTAATAACTATCATTATTTTTATATGACTTTACATGACGCGTAATGGTATGATACATAAGTAATACATGAACTTCCTTCGCTGCTTGCGCTATGCACAGACTGAATCAGATTTTTGGATATCATCAATCATAGTGGCAACTTTAACTTACATCAAAACGTAATCCGCAAGAAATAATTAAAATAAAAACCCGACTGACGGAGAGTCTGCACAGCATGAAAGCAGAGATCAGCATTTTATGAGAATAACAATCTGCAAAAGATATTGCCATCTACTTAGTCAGTCGTTCACGTCAGCTGTGGTACGAGATACGTTATCTATTTCGTTTTGTAGGTCACAAATACTTCGATTTGTATGAAAGTGAGAAGTTGTGCAGCGTCTTTGACATTCAACCCGTTGGGAGGGCCATAGTTGATAAACGTGTCCGTTCATTCATTGGTAAATGGCGTGGGGTTGATATCGGGAGCATTCCTGAAAAATAAGGATTAGGTGACGGGAAACAGTGGTTAGGAAAGTGGATTGTACATCTGGTGGATGGGGCTTTGAACCTCTTGTATCCAAAAGTTTGTTTGTCTTTAAGAGTAAACCGCCATTTCTGTGTTATTATACACTACTGGCCTTTAAAATAGCTACACCAAGAAGAAATGCAGATGATAAACGGGTATTCATTGGACAAATATATTATACTAGAACTGACAAGTGCTTACATTTTCACGCAATTTGGGTGTATATATCTTGAGAAATCAGTACACAGAATAACAGCCTCTGGCCGTAATAACGGCCTTCATACGCCTGGGCACTGAGTCAAACAGAGCTTGGATGGAGTGTACAGGTACAGCTGCCCATGCAGCTTCAACACGATACCCCAGTTCATCAAGAGTAGTTACTGGCCTATTGTGACGAGTCAGTTGCTCGGCCACCATTGACCAGACGTTTTCAAATTGGTGAGAGATCTGGAGAATGTGCTGACCACGGCAGCAGTCGAACATTTTCTGCATCCAGATAGGCCCGTACAGGACCTGCAACATGCGGTCGTGCATTATCCTACTGAAATGTAAGGTTTCACAGGGATCGAAAGAACGGTAGAGCCACGGGTCGTAACACATCTGAAATGTAACGTCCACTGTTCAAAGTGCCGTCAATGCGAACAAGAGGTGACCGAGACGTGTAACCAATGGCACCCCATACCATCAAGCCGGGTGATACGCCAGTATGGCGATGACGAATACACGCTTCCAAAGTGCGTTCACCACGATGTCGCCAAACACGGATACGACCATCATGATGCTGTAAACAGAACCTAGATTCATCCGAAAAAATGACGTTTTGCCATTCGTGCTCCCAGGTTCGCCGTTGAGTACACCATCGCAGGCGCTCCTGTCTGTGATGCAGCGTCAAGGGTAACCGCAACCATGGTCACCGAACTGATAGTCCATGCTGGTGCAAACGTCGTCGAACTGTTCGTGCAGGTGGTTGTTGCCTTGCAAACGTCCCCATCTGTTGAATCAGGGGTCGAGGCGTGGCTGCACGATCCTTCCGGATAAGATGCCTGTCATCTCGACTGCTAGTGATGCGACGCCTTTGGGATCCAGCACGCCGTTATGTATTACCCTCCTGAACCCACCGATTTATGGAAAAAGTTAAAGGCAATCGTAAAATGCGTTTTAGACAGGTACGTGCCGAATAAAACTGTGAGGGACGGGAAAAACCCACCGTGGTACAACAACAAAGTTAGGAAACTACTGCGAAAGCAAAGAGAGCTCCACTCCAAGTTTAAACGCAGCCAAAACCTCTCAGACAAACAGAAGCTAAACGATGTCAAAGTTAGCGTAAGGAGGGCTATGCGTGAAGCGTTCAGCGAATTCGAAAGTAAAATTCTATGTACCGACTTGACAGAAAATCCTAAGAAGTTCTGGTCTTACGTTAAATCAGTAAGTGGCTCGAAACAGCATATCCAGACACTACGGGATGATGATGGCATTGAAACAGAGGATGACACGCGTAAAGCTGAAATACTAAACACCTTTTTCCAAAGCTGTTTCACAGAGGAAGACCGCACTGCAGTTCCTTCTCTAAATCCTCGCACAAACGAAAAAATGGCTGACATCGAAATAAGTGTCCAAGGAATAGAAAAGCAACTGGAATCACTCAATAGAGGAAAGTCCACTGGACCTGACGGGATACCAATTCGATTCTACACAGAGTACGCGAAAGAACTTGCCCCCCTTCTAACAGCCGTGTACCGCAAGTCTCTAGAGGAACGGAGGGTTCCAAATGATTGGAAAAGAGCACAGGTAGTCCCAGTCTTCAAGAAGGGTCGTCGAGCAGATGCGCAAAACTATAGACCTATATCTCTGACGTCGATCTGTTGTAGAATTTTAGAACATGGTTTTTGCTCGAGTATCATGTCGTTTTTGGAAACCCAGAATCTGCTATGTAGGAATCAACATGGATTCCGGAAACAGCGATCGTCTGAGACCCAACTCGCATTATTTGTTCATGAGACCCAGAAAATATTAGATACAGGCTCCCAGGTAGATGCTATTTTTCTTGACTTCCGGAAGGCGTTCGATACAGTTCCGCACTGTCGCCTGATAAACAAAGTAAGAGCCTACGGAATATCAGACCAGCTGTGTGGCTGGATTGAAGAGTTTTTAGCAAACAGAACACAGCATGTTGTTATCAATGGAGAGACGTCTACAGACGTTAAAGTAACCTCTGGCGTGCCACAGGGGAGTGTTTTCGGACCATTGCTTTTCACAATATATATAAATGACCTAGCAGATAGTGTCGGAAGTTCCATGCGGCTTTTCGCGGATGATGCTGTAGTATACAGAGAAGTTGCAGCGTTAGAAAATTGTAGCGAAATGCTGGAAGATCTGCATCAGATAGGCACTTGGTGCAGGGAGTGGCAACTGACCCTTAACATAGACAAATGTAATGTATTGCGAATACATAGAAAGAAGGATCCTTTATTGTATGATTATATGATAGCGGAACAAACACTGGTAGCAGTTACTTCTGTAAATTATCTGGGAGTATGCGTGCGGAACGATTTAAATAGGAATGATCATATAAAATTAATTGTTGGTAAGGCGGGTACCAGGTTGAGATTCATTGGGAGAGTGCTTAGAAAATGTAGTCCATCAACAATGGAGGTGGCTTACAAAACACTCGTTCGACCTATACTTGAGTATTGCTCATCAGTGTGGGATCCGTACCAGATCGGTCTGACGGAGGAGATAGAGAAGATCCAAAGAAGAGCGGCGCGTTTCGTCACAGGGTTATTTGGTAACCGTGATAGCGTTACGGAGATGTTTAATAAACTCAAGTGGCAGGCTCTGCAAGAGAGGCGCTCTGCATCGCGGTGTAGCTTGTTGTCCAGGTTTCGAGAGGGTGCGTTTCTGGATGAGGTATCGAATATATTGCTTCCCCCTACTTATACCTCCCGAGGAGATCACGAATGTAAAATTAGAGAGATTAGAGCGCGCACGGAGGCTTTCAGACAGTCGTTCTTCCCGCGAACCATACGCGACTGGAACAGGAAAGGGAGGTAATGGCAGTGGCACGTAAAGTGCCCTCCGCCACACACCGTTGGGTGGCTTGCGGAGTATAAATGTAGATTTAGATGTAGATGTAGATTCCATATTCTGCTAACAGTCATTGGATCTCGACCAACGCGAGCAGCAATGTCGCGATACGATAGACCGCAATCGCGATAGGCTACAATCCGACCTTTATCAAAGTCGGAAACGTGATAATACGCATTTCTCCTCCATACACGAGGCATCACAACAACGTTTCACCAGGCAACGCCGGTCAACTGCTGTTTGTGTATGAGAAATCAGTTGGAAACGTTCCTCCTGTCAGCACGTTGTAGGTGTCGGCACCGGCGCCAACCTTGTGTGAATGCTCTGAAAAACTAAGCATTTGCATGTCACAGCATCTTCCTCCTGACGACTAAATTTCGGGGCTGTTGCACGTCATCTTCGCGGGGTAGCGATTTTAAAGGCCAGTAATGTAGTTAAGCTTCTAAGTAAAGCAATCAGAGGACATGATCTTTTATGACACATATGTTTATACTAGCATATTAGTAACCAATACCTATGGCGCACTACATGTAGACCTAGAATCATTGAATATCGCAAGGTGTGCGGCTTCACAGAACAAAAACAGAAAAAAAACATTAAATTATTAATTTGTATCTAAATGAACGATGAAATATTTATTTTGTCATTTGTTAGCCAATTTCGAAAGTAAATTTAAAACATTCTCAAAAGTCTTGGAATTCTGCAGACCGGTACTTTGGCCATATGGGTATCTACAACATGCAAAAATCGTCAAGAAACTTGATTCATGGAATTGATAAACCGTCAATACACGTAGTTAAGTTTGTAGGATCCTTTGGAGCGTGAGTACTGTTGGCAAGTGGCCATCGTATGTTTCAATAATTGCCTAACGTTCAGCATAATGACGTCCTTCATAATTTTATTCATCAGTAAATAGCACTAGTACTATTTTCAACATCTTTCTTTCAGTGATTTCCGGTACCTCTACCATTCTATTGGTATTCAAAAACAGACAATCCGCAGATCATTGTCTAAGAACATATTTCGTTAAATGGCACACGATTTTTATTTGGCAGCTCTTGAGTGATTCGTTCCTTCTTTATTTGGTACATGTTGCTCAGATACTTTTCCGTATTACTTCATTCAGTCGTTTCGATTAATATTTTTTTCATTTTTAGTTGTAACATTCCGAATGGCGCTTTTAATATTTGTCATAAATTTAGTTTACTCAAGTGACGCTTGTGAACATTTTTTTTGAGCCTGTTCTCTCTGTAGCTAAAGTTGTTTGATCACAATTTCTAGTCAATCATCCAGGATGATTGTCTACTAAGGACCTGCAGTATACTGGTAGGATATCTTAGTTTCGTAATTGAGTTGATCTCATGTTGCTCATGATTTCAACTATTCACTTATGACAGCTTCAGAAGCACAAAGAATGGCAGAATATCGTAACTTGCTTGAATCATATTTTAATTTCAGTTTTTATGGCTACTTTGTCCATGAATGTAACTTCAGAGTAGCTAACGCTTACAGTTCTCTTATTTATGGTGGCGGTTGTATCTAGACCAAATTTGTTAACAATTTTAATTAATAATATCCTGTGAAAATCACGTAAAGCAAATTTCTTAAGAATTTAAAACAATACTATTCTGTGAAATGAGACGTACGTTAGTTGTAGATCAAAAGTAATTACAATATTTCTAGGACTGATTTCCGAAGATATCATTATTGATCCTAGACTCGGAATGGATTCCGCGGGTGATTTTTTTACTCCGGAGGATTTTTATGATATTTTGTTTCTAGCTCTTCATTTCCTCCCCGTAAAGGGAGAGTGACCTGTTCTAGTTGCCTACTATTGCAGTGACAGGGACTCTTTGGGCAAACAACAGATGAGCTGGTAATGGGCCGGAAGTAGTCAAAATGGGGATTATTTTATAAGGGATTTCCGGTTCCGAAATTTACCCTAAGCCCACTGCTATCTCTAGAACAAATCGGTCGAGACTGAAGGATAGAGTTTGTCTTTAGTTCTTGGACAACATGTACCAGACAGAAACGTGGAAACCTTTCACTCGACGTATGCAGTGAGCAGAACTATATTATACGACCAAGTAATGCAGCAGACTATATGGGAACTGGGTGCTAGTGTTTTATTGGTTGATATTGTAAATCGCCACTCGTAAAGCAGCATTTCTTTGTGTGTAGCGATATACGAGGTATTAGAGAAATTTTTAAGAGAATTTTGGCAGACGTACAGTGTGTTAAATACTCACTCTCCTTAACGTCTATAAAAATGTATCTGGCTGAATTACTTCGTATTTTAAATGATATAAGTGAAATGTGCATATTGTATTTGTGGCCGAGATCCCCCTTCTGTCGAATGTGGCCCTCTAGTGCAAAAGTCTTTTTAGTTGACGCCACTTCGGTGGCTTACACGTCAATGCACACACACACACACACACACACACACACACACACACACACACACACACACACACACACGTCCGAGCGGGAAACAACCCGGACAATGCTAAGAAGCGACACTCAGCACAGGACCACGAGCTGCCTGCAGAACGTTACGTAGAATAACTAAAGAGGCAGAAGTTCCAGGCGCTTCATAAACATCACATCGTATCTCTCGCTTCTTAACTACGATTTTCTGTACATCAACTTTGGATGCCAGATAGTTGGCAGTCACTATTTTCGTCATCTCTTGTTAATTCTGTGTCTAAGTGATGATACCATAGTTGTTTTCATCATTACTTGAGAATTTTGCCGGCCGGTGTGGCCGTGCGGTTAAAGGCGCTTGAGTCTGGAACTGCGTGACCGCTACGGTCGCAGGTTCGAATCCTGCCTCGGGCATGGATATGTGTGATATCCTTAGGTTAGTTAGGTTTAATTAGTTCTAAGTTCTAGGCGACTGATGACCTCAGAAGTTAAGTCGCATAGTGCTCAGAGCCATCTGAACCATTTTTTGAGAATTTTGTGTCACACGCACGTAAGTTAATTAACTGAAACCAGGTCCCCTTAAAACAACTTTCCACGATGAACATAGGGGCAGATTTGTTGTTGTGGTAGTCTCACAGACGCTATCGACCTGGATAAAGCTTCCATGTTTCCCAATTACGGCATCGATGGCTCCTTTAATGCCTAGTTAACGATTCTCTCTGCAGTATGTAAAATCTTGTACTAGTCCCAATCAACGGCACGGTCAATATGAACCTCACTCTATGTATTCTGCGATACCGTTACAGATGTAGCTTAAGCATTAAGAAATTTGCGGTGAATGTAACATTTTTTATGCTGACGAGAACACTTGCTGCAACATGCGACAATATGTCATAGCTACAAGCCTCGATCGTTTTATTATTTGATATTTATACCAGGGTTGGAACTTTAATAGTGGTAACTATTTATTTACAGCTGGTACATAATAGATACGTGTCTCAAAGATTTACTGATCTTCAAAGTAGCCAGTGACGTGGAAGTCGTAGGATACTCCTAGCAGCACCAGTTGTGTTGACAGTTCGAGCGGCGCGGTCTATTGCCCGACGAATCTGTAGCAGTTCTGAAGCGAATGCCGTGAAGTGTTTCCTTCAGTTTAGAAATCGAGCTGAACTCACGACGGCTTAAATTAGGGGAGTGCAGTAGGTGGCATAGCACTTAGCAGCCCCCTCACTCAAACAAATCAGTCCTGCAGAAAGTGTCATCACTTCTAAGCTGGTCGCATGTTGTGTTCCAAAAATGAACGCTGTTTGGTCCCCTCCTCCGAATCAACCAACTACACTGTCCGTGAAACTCAGCATGATCTGCAAGACACGCAGCAGGTTCCCTTGTCAACAAGAGTTCCGGACTTGTCTCCAATCGACCGCGTGTGGTATATAACAGGACGAGAAGTGAGTTGCGAGACTCGTCAACAGTTTCACTAAGAGAATAACAAATCCCAGGATAGTGTTCGCCATCTGTACGATGGACTGGATGCCGGAAACTGCGCCTGCATTGCCACCGGTTGAGGCTAAAGCACTTAGTGGTGGTGGTGGTTTTCCGGGAAGGAGACCAGACAGCGAGGTCATCGGTCTCATCGGATTAGGGAAGGATGGGGAAGGAAGTCGGCCGTGCCCTTTCAGAGGAACCATCCCGGCATTTGCCTGGAGTGATTTAGCGAAATCACGGAAAACCTAAATCAGGATGGCCGGACGCGGGATTGAATCGTCGTCCTCCCGAATGCGAGTCCAGTGTCTAACCACTGCGCCACCTCGCTCGGTAAAAGCACTTAGTAATATGGGTGTTCCAGCAAGGGTCAGTACCTGCTACCTCAGAACCGCTTGTGCTATTGACCAGTAAATGTAATTACTTCGTGCCCTCCGTATACAACAATAAATCTCGAATGAACTGGAAACCTGTAAAAGGGCGTACTAGAGGAAAGGTGCCTAATATGAGACACACTTTTGTAAACCCATTTGAAAGACCTAAAAGTAAGTGCAATTGTATTATTTATGATGGTAATAATATCTTGCATTATTTAATTTTATCATACAGTTATCGTATTTGCAATAATAAACAATCCATCAGAGTAGTTGTTAAATCTTTACAAACAAGGCATTTCGTATAAATGAAATCAAGGTTTCCTAATATGAGACAGTAATAATATTTTGCTTTAATTATTTTATTACAGAATAATGACATATGAATATACAATTTTTAAATGTTTATTCCTTTCTGTTATCCTTCTCTCATTTCTCACTACTTAGGTTTGTATTTACGACATCCAGGGCAAACAATATTGTCTTCTGTGACACCGTAGTCTTCATGAGCCCAGCGACAACATTTCGTGCGCTGTGCCCATTTCTCCCCGTGTTTGCCTTCAGAAAAGCGCCCAGTACAGAACAGACACTCTGCGTCATCGTCATCACTGCTGTCTGAATGCGCATTGTCATCAAGATGGACATCGGATGCCGAGTCACTAGACGATTCTTCTGCTTTAGGTCTACGATTTGAAGGTTTTCCACTTTTCTCTCCAAATAACTTTCTGGCTGCTTTCTTAGCTTCAGCCTCTGATATCTTCTGTTTAGAATATTGCAGTTGCTTCACATAAGGAGTTGAAGTTAGTAACGCAGCAGAGCACGAACGCGATGTTTGACTTATTTGACTATCTCCAGGTGGTTTTGTGACGTGTGGGAGAGGTCTGATGTCTGCCGGGCTGACAGCTTGACCATCACCATCAGTAGTTTCATTTTCGCTTTTGGCATCTCTTTCTCGAAGAGCGTCAAAATGGTACGAATTGAAAATTCATGTTCCCTAAAGATATTTCTTTTGCATGTGATGCGCCCTGTATTTCTGAAGATATTCACAGATGCTTCCATTGCTGCTGCTCGGTTGCTGCCCCAAATAACCTGGCTATTAATAATGGGCTGATAACACGATCTGGGTTACTTGCCAACCACGTTTCTATCCCTTGGGCATAGTGGGTTTTCAAAGGCCCCATAAATCCGACGTCCAGTGGCTGCATTTTATGCGTTGAGTGAGGTGGCAAACATACGATACGTACATTGTTTTCACGTGCTTTATCTAACACATCGAGATTCTTTGTGTGGGAATAATGTTCCCTCAATATGCGATAGGTATCGTAATACACGACACTGTCGCATATTTGGATCCCCATACTATCGCATATTAGGAATTTCGCCATCTTACACAATGAATCATGCACTAGTTGACAACGTTTGTTGAAAAATGAACCTAATTGTCAATAATTATAGGTAATACCGTCACAAATAACAACAATAGAAGAGTGCAGTAATATCCACCCACCTTTAATCTGAAATACTGTCTTAACATCGACGTCGCAAAAACTCCAAAGACAAGAAATTTTGTATCAGCCTCTACGTACTGTGTCCGGATCAACTATGGCATCCTACTCGCTGTGTCGTCGTCTGGCACGCAGTAGACGTGTTTAAGAAACTCTCCACCAGAGTGCAACCTCTAACATGAGCACAGTTGGGGTGTCTCATATTAGGGAACTGTCGCATAATAGGCACCTTTCCTCTAACCTTTTTTCGGCAGTGCATTTCGTATCAGTCTCTTTCATATTCTGCATCCTTCTGTAGAGGTACGTTTCAAACGCATCGATTCTCGTCTTTTACTGTTTACCCACAGTGTGTTGTATAGTGAACAGTGAACTACGGAAGCCCTTGCTGCAGGCCCGCCTCCGTAACTGAGTGGGCAGCGTACGTAGCTTTCAAGAGGAGGAACCGGGTTCAGTACCCGGTACAGCAAGGGATTTTCTCTTAGTGGAAGTACTGGGCCGGGCTCCACGCAACCTCGTGACGCCAGATGAAGAGCTAATTGAATGGGAAGTAGCGACTGCAAAGCCGATAACGGCCGGTGTGCTGAGCCCGTGCCCCTACGTACTACATCCCAGTAGTGGCCATTGGCTGAGGATGATACGCTGGTTGCCGATCCCGAGTGGGTGGTCCGTGGCCAGAGCGACTGAGCTTTGCTTCTGCTACGGCTCAGCCTGGAGCAGCATCTCGACGTGCATCTACATCTACATCTACATTTATACTCCGCAAGCCACCCAACGGTGTGTGGCGGAGGGCACTTTACGTGACACTGTCATTACCTCCCTTTCATGATCCGATCGCGTATGGTTCGCGGGAAGAACGAATGCCAGACAGCCTCCGTGCGCGCTCGAATCTCTCTAATTTTACATTAGTGATCTCCCTGGGAGGTATAAGTAGGGGGAAGCAATATATTCGATACCTCATCCAGAAACGCATCCTCTCGAAACCTGGACAGCAAGCTACACCGCGATGCAGAGCGCCTCTCTTGCAGAGTCTGCCACTTGAGTTTGCTAAACATCTCCGTAACGCTATCACGGTTACCAAATAACCCTGTGACGAAACGCGCCGCTCTTCTTTGGATCTTCTCTATCTGTAAACCCGACCTGCTACGGATCTCACAATGATAAGCAATACTCAAGTATAGGTCCAACGAGTGTTCTGGTAGCCACCTCCTTTGTTGATGGACTACATTTTCTAAGGACTCTCCCAATGAATCTCAACCTGGTACCCGCCTTACCAACAACTAATTTTATACGATCATTCCACTCCAAATTGTTCCGCATTCATACTCCCCGATATTTTACAGAAGTAACTGCTACCAGTGTTTGTTCCGCTATCATATAATCATACAATAAAGGATCCTTCTTTCTATTTATCGCAATACATTACATTTGTCTATGTTAAGAGTCAGTTTCCACTCCCTGCACCAAGTGTCTACCTGCTGCCGATCTTCCTGCATTTCGCTGCCATTTTCTAATGCTGCAACTTCTCTATATACTACAGCATCATCTGCGAAAAGCCGCATGGAACTTCCGATACTATCTACTAGGTCATTTATATATATTGTGAAAAGCAATGGTCCCATAACACTCCCCTGTGGCACGTCAAATGTTACTTTACCGTCTATAGACGTCTCTCCATTGAGAACAACATGCTGTGTTCTGTTTGCTAAAAACTCTTCAATCCAACCACATAGCTGGTCTGATATTCCGTAGGCTCTTACTTTATCAGGCGACAGTGCGGAACTGTATCGAACGCCTTCCGGAAGTCAAGGAAAATGGCATCTACCTGGGAGCCTATATCTATTATTTTCTGGGTCTCATGACCAAATAAAGCGAGTTGCGTCTCACACGATAGGTGTTTCCGGAATCAATGTTGATTCCTACAGAGTAGATTCTGAGTTTCCAGAAACGACATGATACGCGAGCAAAAAACATAGAGGTATAGGTCTATAGCTTTGCGCATCTGCTCGACGACCCTTCTTGAAGACTGGGAGTACCTGTGCTATTTTCCAATCATTTGGAACCTTCCGTTCCTCCAGAGGCTTGCGGTACACGGCTGTTAGAAGGGGGACAAGTTCTTTCGCGTTCTCTATTTAGAATCGAATTGGTATCCCGTCAGGTCCAGTGGACTTTCCTGTGTTAAGTGATTCCAGTTGCTTTTCTATTCCTTGGACACTTATTTCGATGTCCGCCAATTGTTCGTTTGTGCGAGGATTTACAGAAGGAACTGCAGTGCGGTCTTCCTCTGTGAAACAGCTTTGGAAAAAGGTGTATTTCGTATTTACGCGTGTCATCCTCTGTTTCAATGCCATCATCATCCCGGAGTGTCTGGATATGCTGTTTCGAGCCACTTACAGATTCATCGTAAGACCGGAACTTCCTAGGGTTTTCTGTCAAGTCGGCACATAGAATTTTACTTTCGAATTCACAGAAGCTCAGGAAGAAGTACAATATAAAACGCTGTTTGTGTGTCGACGTTACGATGTCACCACAGTCCAAGCACTACTATTTCAGGCGTTATACCCACCATCCCGGTGAATGGCTAACAGTGGGGGTAATTTTAGAAAGATTAAAATTTTTTGTCTGGACTGATATTAATGTGCCAAAGGCCTTGCCGCAGTGGTAAGACCGGTTCCCGTCAGATCAAGGAAGTTAAGCGCAGTCGGGATGGGCTAGCAGTTGGTTGGGTGATCATCCTGTATCCAAAGCGCTGTTGGCAAGTGGGATGCAATCAGCCCTTCTGAGGCAAACTGAGGAGCTACTTGATAGAGAAGTAGCGGCTCAGGTCTCGTAAACTGACATACGGCCGGGACGCCTGTGGTCTGAGGATGACACGGCGGCCGGTCGGTACCGTTGGGCCTTCCAAGGCCTGTACGGACGGAGTTTAGTTTTGCTATTAAATGTATTTGCTCACAACCAACGCGATTTTTGTCTGTTATGTCATTTTATAGCGATAGCTCATTATAAAGCGCGACAATCAACAGCTACTTGTAAGAGGACCCTGTACTCTTAACTGCTTTGTAATAAGACACGGTCCTGCCACTTCATGTAATAATATGGCCGCATTAATAAATCTTGCTAGAACTACACGACTGTTCATCACTAACAGCACCAAAGATGTCGATTCCTCCCGACAATACGTAAATGGGTAGACTTACTCACAGTAACAGTGAGATGCAGTTTTCTATTGAATTATTTGGATGTGAATAAAAAAGGTCACGGTACTGCTTGCACATGCGCGGACACGGACTCAGAAGCAGCTGGACGATACGAAATGCTAGTGGAACTTTGAATAGTTTTGCCGACTCAACAAGAAACTAAGTGGCACCTAAGTAAGATTACCAAAAAGATGATCGGTAGCCAGTTGTGCTGTCTTGCTCTCAAACTAATATTTTACTATGAGTCACCTCTCTTCTGAATGGTTTGATGTAGACCTCTACGAATATCCACCTTGTGCCAATTTCTTCATCTCAGTGTTGCTCACACACCCTACGATCTCAGTTACTCGTTTGATGTGTTTCAATCTCCGTATTCCACTAAGATTGTTTACCCTGATGTCTTGACAAGTGTCCTACCGTCGTCTCCTGTCTTCTTGCAGATATTTTGATTATTTTCCTTTCCTCGCCGATTCCGCAGAGGACGTGCTAATCCCTTATCTTAACACAACACTTACTCTTCGAATTCCTTTAACAGCACTACGTCGCAAACATTTTGATTCTCTTCTTTTCTGATGTTCGCACAATCCATGATTCACAGCCTTGCAGTGCAGTGATCGATACAAACATTTTCAGAACGTTCTTTCTCAAGTTAAGGCCTATGTTTGAAACTAGCAGACTTTTTTTTTGCCAGAAATGTCTTCATTGCCTGTCGTAGTCTGCTTCTTATGCACTTGATGCGTATTTTTGAAACTTACTAACAGATTAAATCTCTGTGCCGTACTGTGTAAGTAGGCTGTTTATGTTTTCTCTATGTAAGTAGGCTGTTTATGTTTTCTCTATGTAAGTAGGCTGTTTAGGTTTTTTATTGGTAACGCCACCTCTGTATGAAAATCACTGGCTGTGTTGTGTGCAGTCTGTGGCTAGTTTGCATTGTTGTCTGCCATTGTAGTGTTGGGCAGCGGCAGCTGGGCTGTTAACAGCGCGTAGCGTTGCACAGTTGGAGGTGAGCCGCCAGCAGTGGTGGATGTGGGGAGAGAGATGGCGGAGGTTTCTAATTTGTCATGAACTGATATATATATTATGACTTGTGATGATATTAAGGTAAATACATTGTTTGCTCTCTATTAATATCTTTCATTTGCTAACTATCCCTATCAGTAGTTAGTGCCTTCAGTAGTTTGAATCTTCTATTTAGCTGGCAGTAGTGGCGCTCGCTGTACTGCAGTAGCTTGAGCAGCGAAGATTTTTGTGAGGTAAGTGATTTGTGAAAGGTATAGTTTAATGTTTGTCAGGGCCATTCTTTAGTAGGGAATTTTGAAAGTCAGATTGCGTTGCGCTAAAAATATTGTGTGTCAGGTTAAGCACAGTCTTGTACAATTGTTTAAAAAGGGGACGTTTCATATGGCGACCCTATTATGAGATCGAACCTTTGTGTTTCGCGGACAAGTGCTTCCAAGTCTGAAAGGTACGATTAAAGTGCTGGCCGAAGATAAAATGTGCGGATTGATCATCGTTCGTGCTTGAACAGCTTAGTCGAGAGAGCAGTTTCCCGTCCCGCACACAATAATTTTAACATTCTGTGAAGCTTCAGTCGGCGTACACTCCTTCGCAGGATGAAAATTCGTTTCATATGTATTAATTTCCTTCCACCGTAACTAATTCCTTAACTTCGTCAACTTCGCGGTCATTTCTTTCAGTGTTAAGTATCGTTAATCTCGTTTCTGATACGCCCAATTACATTCATCTATCCTTCAGTATTCTCTTTCCACTTTCATTCTAGCGTACGATTCTGTTCAACCCCTGTCTGCTCTACATCATTACTGAATTGTGATCTGTATCTGTTCCTGGGTGCACTTTACAGATGGTTTTAGAATTTCTGTCCCTGCACGACGTAATCCAGCTGGAAGCTCCACGCTTCCCGGGAGTTTTCCAAGTGTACGTCCTTCTCTTGTGATTCACAAACAATTTAACAACGTTCAGTCTTCCCATACACTTTCTCTACATTTTCATGTTCCACTTGTAGCATGTATACCGAACTGTTGTTGTTGGTGTTGGTATGCTGTCGACAGTGGCGAGAAAAACGCACCACATAATTTCTGAGAATAACGTACTCTCTGACGTAAGATCGCAAAAAATCCTACTCGCATCACATCATGTTTTACTTCTGTCAATACTGCAACTCGTCTGGCTAGAAAACCTTATTTTCCTTACATTTCATTTCACTTAATCCCACTACATAAAGACTGAGCCTTGTCGTCTCCCTTTTAAAACGACAGAAATAACAGTAATATACTGCCTTGGCATATCTGACACAGGGGTCTGGGAAGGATGCTAATAAGCACACACATGAACTAACTACAATCACCAATCACCCAGTGATTGTCATGATGTTTATCGAAAACAAGTAGTTCAATAGAGGGGAATACGACACACCTGTGGGTGTAGCTGAAAGCAGATTGTTCATCGGCGTTAAAACACAAGTCCTCAGTGCTTGAAGTACTCGCATTCCTGTACAATGACTTTAAGCCTCTGCACATCATCTTGAGGATGTGGCTTGATCTCGCTATAATACTGCAGGTAAAGGCTGAACTGGCTGCAGAACCAATCATTATAATCAGCGGCTAAGTGCAGATCAGCTCGAAAATGTTCCAATACATGCGGTTATGCGGCGTGTTATGCCGGAGGAGTCGACATCAGCTCTCAGTGCGAAAGTGTCCTGACGGAGGCTTCATGAACAAGTATTAATTGAAAGAAAACGTCACACGGCTGCGTTTTACGTCTCTTACTGAATTAAGAGTGGCTGGGCTCTGCATCTTCCGAGTGCCGAACAATAAAAATGCTCCTAAGAAAACGCCAGTCCCGTTCCTCTAGCTGAATAACCAATGAAGTTAGTCCTACCACATCTCATAGAACGGCGTCGCTTCACTGTGTCTGTACGTCTGTCTATGGCCGATGAGTCTGTTCCCTGTCGTCACGTCCTCGTTTCTCCAACTTCCACTTTATTTTTGTTAGCCAACCTAGACTGTTTTGAACCAGGAGCGGGAAATGTGGGCTGCGGCGGGGGAGGGAGGGGGGCAGCAATAATCAGTGCAAGAAAAGAAGAAAGGAGTATCAGAGTTTAACGACCAATCGATGTACAGATCATTAGAGGCAGAGGACAAGGATGTCGAAGGAAATCAGCGATGTCTTTTCAAAGGAACCATCCCAGCATTTACCTAGAGCGATATTGAGAGAAGATGCGAAACCTATAATCCGGACAGCTGGGTAACTTTGAACCATCATTTCCCGAATGAGTGCCCAGTGTGCTAACCACTGCGCCACTTTCCTCACTATCGCTGTAAGTCACTTCAGTCACAGTATATTACAGATTACACGGGAATTTAGGTCAAGAGTGGATTTTCCTTATTGCGGAGGAAATGTTTCCACACATGTAAAAAGCTGCACAAGAGTTTGACGAAAGGACGTCTGGTCGCCTCTGGAAACCAATTAGGGCGAGAACGGTCAGCTGAGAGACAGGCCGCCGCCGATTTGCATGTGAGACGTCGGGAACCCATTTACACCATCACTGTACTGGGGAAAAGGAGTAGCAGCAGAGGAATCAACATTACTTTTGACCGCTTGGCGTGTAACTACTCGTGACTCTAAGTGAATTAGTAATTATGTACGTGAATATATTATTTTGTAAACTTTTAAAAATGTTCTATTGATGTGTGGAAGATGTGTATGAAGAGTCAGTGTAAATTCATGTATGTATGAATAAGGTAATGAACTAATTACTATTGTTTAGCGACTATGTACAGAAGGCCATACTGTATTTTATGGTGCCCTGAAAATTAATGATTAGCTCTGAATGTTGTCTAATTTGTATCACTGTTCGTAGCTGTCTCTTCACTAGTATATCTTTACTACAACTAGGTTTAAAGCTCACCAGAAATTATCATTAGGAAATTTTCTCATTGTAAACTCCTTTGTGATAATTATGATTCTTGCCGTCCTGGAAAAACTTACGTAAATGTCGTCTAAGCCTTTTGCGTCGGCAAGCTTAAATAAAATCTCATCGGTTGTCAAGTCACATCATTTCGAATAAAAGATTCCAGCTGTCGTTGGTTATCTCCACATGGTCGTTAAGAGTAAAAACGTGGTTCTCTGCGCCCTGTTAAAAATAACATAGGTCCTCGTGTGCCCGGTGTGTATGGCGTCTATTGTAAATGCGCCACCATCTACAGTAGATAAAACAATTCGCACAGTTGAAGAACGTTGTACGGAGCAGGAGCAACATCTGAAACAAAGCGAGTCTGAGAAGTCGACCGTAGCTGATCATTTCCCGCAAAAAAGAGAATAAGTACAGTACGAAAGGACGACAGTCTTCGCTCTTGCGTCGACATATTGGGATTCCATTATTAATAAACGACAACATCATTAGTAGAAATTTAGCTTACACACTTAGTAGGGCGTGGAGGTAGACTTTGGACATCGATATGACGTAAAGACGGATGCTTGACGGTTACAAGCAAGCGGGAGCGGCGGAATCAAACGCGGTGCCGGTCGTTCTCGCCACTTGAGGTCACTCGGTCCCGCGACGGGCCGGAGCTGCTATGAGCTGCCCAACTCACCTTCCACGCACTTGTCGTTTCGGCCCCCTCTTATTGGTGCCAGATGCTCAAGCGTGTCTGCATCAGCGAAAAACGTGCCAGCCCCGGCAACCCATGCTCTACTATGCATATGTTGCATGGGTATCCGCTTCACCAAAGTTCTAAAAGTCTCTCCAAATACTCGAGTGCCAAGCACTCCCTCACCCTTTGCACATCCGTTTGCCTACCCGAACATGACTCTACGCCTCTACCCACACACCAAACCTCTTCCCTCCGTCTGTCTTTCCCAACATCTTCCTTCCCACTATCCATCACAAAACTTACTTTCATCTGTATAGTTTTCCCTTTCCCACAGCCCTATGGAACATATTCTCTCCTGCCAAAACACTTTTCTCCCAGTGCAATACCCCATGATTTTCCTCCTAAAAGAATTTCACCGTTCTGTCATGAAAATGAAATACATTTTCATTTTATCGGTGTCCATTTTTGAATTTGTAATTTAAAATAGCTTATAATTTCTCATCTACGTAACCCATTCTTGTTACATTTTTTAAAAATGCTCTTCGCAGAAAAGCGGTGTATTGTACTGCTGACAGGTTACCCCCTAACCATATTAGGCGAGGGGTAAGAAACTAACAATAAGGAAGAAAGACAGCCCTGGCAGTGAGTGGTTTTTAATTCTCACCATGATGTGGGAGATAACCATCGAATGCTCGAGTGTTGTAATTGCAATAATGCTGCAGAAAACCTAAATGATTTTATTCATATCTTCCTATTGTCAGAAAGGATCAATGTGTTAAGCGTTTTGATCATTTTTAATGTCACTTTTCTGGTGGAATTTCTTTAAAAAAGTATTACATTCGAGGCTATTGCAGCGACGCATTAATTCTACTTTCAAGCTATTGGCTGCTGAGAAATAAGTTTACCTCTGCTTCTATTACTGTGCCATCCGTACACAACTGAATCAACTTCGAAAACAATATTCAAACAATGTTTCAGTGTTTCTTTCGAGGGTTTAAATGACTATCTGAAACGAACTGTTATGTTTCTGTCATTGCCTATTACTACAGATCGCTTCAGAACGGGAGACAAGTAGAAAAGCTTACAATTTGTGTGTAAGTAATTGCCTTTAAAACTACGACACATGTATTGAACTACATCTAAAGTAATGTAGAGAAGTAATGTTAAGGAGACGCAGTACAATCCCAGGCCAATCATTAATATGAGGGTTGTCCAGAAAGTAAGTTCCGATCGGTCGCAAAATGGACACCACCGTGAAAACCCCATGAAGCTTTGCACAGACGTGTTGGATAGTGTCTCTAGTATGACCGTCGATCGCATCAAGACGCTATTTTCAGTTTTGAGCGCACTGCGAGCGAGTAAGGGTGCCTAGAACAACGATGTCCCTCGCCAAGTAGGAGGGCCCGCTGATAGGCTTCGCCTTACTGAATGCAGCCCACCTAACACAACTGCCACGCACTTCCTTCTTCATGGTAATTCTCAGCCGCACTCTGCAGGGGCAGTGGAGATGCTCTTGCAGCCTTTTCGGTGGGAAGTGTTCGATCATCCACAACACAGCCCTAATTGGCTCATCCTATCATCTCTGTTCACATGAAACGCTGGATACGAAGATAACACTTCGGCCCAGGCTAGGCGCTATAGACCAGTGTAGAGAATTATCAGAAAGCACAGGCGGCTACCTTCCATGACGGTGGTAAGGAAATTTGATATAACGCTCTGACAAATGTCTATGTCGGAGCGGCGACTATGCAGAGAAGTATCTGGGAAGTGTAGCTAACTCTTGCAAATAAAATGTTTCTGATTTTCACTGTGGTTTCCATTTAGCGACTGGCCGGAACTTACTTTCTGGACAACCCTCGTATGTCCTGCGATTTCTATAATTTACAGACGGATACCTAACATTCAGTAGCAAAACTGTGGAAGAAAACTATTGGGTACCAGTCTCATGCTATTGGCGAACATCGTTTAGCATCAAAGTGGATGTCGTTACCGTAAGGGCAGACTAGTGCGTGTGTGTGTGTGTGTGTGTGTGTGTGTGAGTGAGTGAGTGAGTGAGTGAGTCAGTGAGAGAGACAGAGCGGGTGGTGGAGGGGGGAATTGAGGAGGTGCAGAGAGAGAAAGAGACGACTAGTTACGTGCTCATACAGAGGTAGAAGCGAAGTGCTGTCAATTTACAAAGTCTATCAGTGAGAGAAAATGGTCCTCCGCTTAATTTGTCACACCACTGCTTTAATTTATTTTGATGAAAATTACAGAACCCAATTTCGAATGTAAATGCTTTCCGATGTTCTAAATAGAACGGAAATTCGTCCCTTCTTTAAATTACATTACGTTGCGTCCATGCAAGAGAAAAATCTTTGTTGGCTGAAATTCCCAATTTACTAGGACCGTAATTGGCGCTCCCAATCTAGTTAATGCAGGACGACTTCACAACCACGTTAACTCGATTTCGACCAGATAAGTGCCTACGACTACACGAATCGGAAAAAACGAAGCAAAACATATTTCCCTCTGGGCAGGCACCCACAAATAACTTGCTATTACGTCAGAGAGCTCGTCATAAATTTTATTTATAGACTGTCACAAAATAGCCTGATCTTACAATAGAATAGGCTTCACTACATGTTTAAAGATGCAGCTTCATCAAAACTGTATTTAGCAGCACCATATACTGGCTATGACGAATCATGCCGTACCGACCGGCGGCTGTGTCATTTTGTGACAATGGTATCTCTAGCATGTAGTATGGAGGCGTATAGAGGAAGCACACCATCTCCTGAACTTTTTGAGATTCCGAAACTTTGGAGCTGTTGGTTCTCACTTAGGCAGGAAGTTAGGAGAGGTTACAAGTCAGAGGGCACCTCTTTCCTTTCTTCAAACCAAGGAAAAGTCCCCGGCAGGACCGTCAGTTGAATTCAAGACCACTGCATTGCTGCGAGTCGCTACTTCGCTTCGGAGACGGACAGTTACATTACTTTAAGAAGTACGACAAGTAGTCTCTCTGAGTACATTTTAATTGAAAGGGCCGGCGGAAGAAAACCATAGCCTACAAAATCGTGTGTTTAGTTCCTGCGCGGTATATGCTTTGCTATGTTGCCTCACGAATAAGAACAGGGGTGGATTTGGGGAATTCTTGTGCATTTCGTTCAGCTATGGCTGGAAGGTAATAGTTAAGTGACCGACAGTCACATCGGTTGGCAGGCGCGGGAGATGTTGATATTTTGGAAACGACCCTGCGAGGCAGATTCACGACACCGCTCACAGCCTAGCAGGCAAGGCACGGCGGGTAGTGTATACAAATGCGAAGTAATCAGGGCAGCACATCTACATAATATTCCCCAATCCATTTAATGGTGTGTGACGGAGGGTACTTCCGGCACCACTATATGATCCGTACAACCCTGTTCCACTCAAGAAT
Organism: Schistocerca americana; assembly: GCF_021461395.2. Lineage (NCBI taxonomy): Eukaryota > Metazoa > Arthropoda > Insecta > Orthoptera > Acrididae > Schistocerca > Schistocerca americana. The sequence continues at coordinate 496,773,270 of NC_060126.1, read as the reverse complement.
AGTGCGTGGGAAGAATGATTGTCGGTAAGTCTCTGTATTGGCTCTAATTTCTTGAATTTTCTCCTCGTGGTCAACACGCGAGTTGTATGTGGGGGAGTGGGGGAGTAATATGTTGTCCGACTCCTCCTGAAAAGCGCTCTACCGAAATTTCAATAGTAAATCTCTCTGTGTTGCACAACGCCTTTCTTGTACCGTCTGTCAGTGGAGTTTGTTTAGCATCTCCGTAACACTCTCTTGCCAGCTAAGAGATCCCGTGACGAAACACGCCACTCTTTGTTGGATCCTCTCCATCTCTTTTATCAGTCCTACCTGATTGGGATCCCAGATAGATGAACAATACTCAAGAATCTGGCGAACAAGCGTCTTATAAGACACTTATTTCGTGGATGAGGTACTTTTCCTGATTCTTCCGATGAATCTGAGTCTGGTGTCTGATTTTTCCACTATCTGTTTTATATGGTCATTCCACTTAAGGTCGCTCTGGATAGCTACGCCTGGGTAACTACGCTGTCTGAAGCTGTTTGCGTCAATAGTGTGGCTGTAAGTAGTAGATTTCTTTTCCTATGTATGTGCAATATGTTACATTTACACTCCTGGAAATTAAAATAAGAACACCGTGAATTCATTGTCCCAGGAAGGGGAAACTTTATTGACACATTCCTGGGGTCAGATACATCACAAGATCACACTGACAGAACCACAGGCACATAGACACAGGCAACAGAGCATGCACAATGTCGGCACTAGTACAGTGTATATCAACCTTTCGCAGCAACGCAGGCTGCTATTCTCCCATGGAGACGATCGTAGAGATGCTGGATGTAGTCCTGTGGAACGGCTTGCCATGCCATTTCCACCTGGCGCCTCAGTTGGACCAGCGTTCGTGCTGGACGTGCAGACCGCGTGAGACGTGTTGGCCCTGTGTGCCTCGGTCGTATGCAGTCCTGATTGTGGCGCTCACCTGCACGGCGCCAAACACGCATACGACCATCATTGGCACCAAGGCAGAAGCGACTCTCATCGCTGAAGACGACACGTCTCCATTCGTCCCTCCATTCACGCCTGTCGCGACACCACTGGAGGCGGGCTGCACGATGTTGGGGCGTGACCGGAAGACGGCCTAACGGTGTGCGGGACCGTAGCCCAGCTTCATGGAGACGGTAGCGAATGGTCCTCGCCGATACCCCAGGAGCAACAGTGTCCCTAATTTGCTGGGAAGCGGCAGTGCGGTCCCCTACGGCACTGCGTAGGATCCTACGGTCTGGGCGTGCATCCGTGCGTTGCTGCGGTCCGGTCCCAGGTCGACGGGCACGTGCACCTTCCGCCGACCACTGGCGACAACATCGATGTACTGTGGAGACCTCACGCCCCACGTGTTAAGCAATTCGGCGGTACGTCCACCCGGCCTCCCGCATGCCCACTATACGCCCTCGCTCAAAGTCCGTCAACTGCACATACGGTTCACGTCCACGCTGTCGCGGCATGCTACCAGTGTTAAAGACTGCGATGGAGCTCTGTATGCCACGGCAAACTGGCTGACACTGACGGCGGCGGTGCACAAATGCTGCGCAGCTAGCGCCATTCGACGGCCAACACCGCGGTTCCTGGTGTGTCCGCTGTGCCGTGCGTGTGATCATTGCTTGTACAGCCCTCTCGCAGTGTCCGGAGCAAGTATGGTGGGTCTGACACACCGGTGTCAATGTGTTCTTTTTTCCATTTCCAGGAGTATATTTTCGTTCAGGGTCAATTGCCAGAGTCTGCAGTATTCAACTATTCTCTGCAGGTGGTTCTGCAAATTTTACTATTTTCCGGCGTTGTTACTTATGCACATGGCACCGAGGTGCAGTGAAGAACGCATACGTTGCAGTTACAACAGCGCCTGGTGACCAGTGTGTAGGGGCCAATGTGGTCTGAGTGAGGCTGACGAGGTAATTATCAAAGAGCACTCAACTTGTCCTCTCCAGAAGACCTACGTCAGACGCATAGGGCAAAGACGCAGAAATAAGCGAGACCGGAGGATCAAAGGGAGCAGTTTTGTCGACGTTTCGTCCCGGTTGTTCAAGCTGCAGGCCAACCACGACGACCTTATGGTGATGGATACCTGCGGCCAAGAGGCCTGCTGAAGCTACCTCCTACTTTCGCTGCATGCACGCGTCGCTGTTGTGGCGCGGCTTGTCGCACCTTGCAGGTACACCGGCGCGAGGAGCGAGAGGGCTGCCAGTCCCCGCTCTCTGGATGGTATGGTCCGGCGGACTGAAAGCTGCCGTCTGCAGGGGCGGGGCCGGAGCGCGAACTCGCGACCTTTCCAGTGCAGAGCTGTCTGTTACACGAGCTGCCGTGGCCGGGGGACGGCCCGAGCTGCTAAGTCTCTCTGCAACGACGGCGGTCGGCTGCTTCCCTTCTGCGCTCTACGAGGGTCCCACGAGTCCCGTTTGAGGGAGCTGTCAGCCGTGTTACGGGCCACGGGCACAGTTAAGGCACGCTGCGGCCACTCAGCCGTGGCGGCAGTAGGGTCAGTACGTCCGCAAGGCTGGGCAACCGGACGCCGACGCTACAGATTCCGGTACTCACTTTGTCGCTGGCCCACGCGCGCTGCATTGCCCCATCGCCGAATTCAGCGTAAGGTCGTCTGTGTATCTTCGATGTAATAAAGTCACTGACACACTTGCTGGTTTTCTCTGCACGCTTCTGCGTTACGTCACCCCTCTCTCCCAACCCATACCTCTCGGTTGTTCTGACGTACTACAACCCCTGAGCTGGGGGAGTTGTAACAGCTAATTTAAAAGACAGGAATATAAATTCAAAATAAACTATATAGCAGACATCTCTATCTATTGGTGCACATGGTAATAACATGTTACCAGCACGTGGTTCACTCAAAAACATAACAGATACTGCGATCCCACAACTCCTTATTACAGGACTGGCCATTAAAATTGATACATCAAGAAGAAATGCAGACGATAAACCGGTATTCATTGGACAAATATGTTATACTGGAACTGAAATGTGATTACATTTTCACGCAAATTGAGTGCATAGATCCTGAGAAATCAGTACCCAGATCACCCACCTCTGGCCGTAATAACGGCATTGATACGCCTGGGCATTGAGTCAAACAGAACTTGTATGGCGTGTACAGCTACAGATGCCCATGCAGCTTCAACACGATACCACAGTTCATCAAGAGTAGTGACTCGCTTATTGTGACGAGCCGGTTGCTCGGCCACCAATGACCAGACGTTTTAAATTGGTGAGAGATCTGGAGAATGTGCTGGCCAGGGCAGCAATCGAATATTTTCTGTATCCAGAACCTCCAGGACCTCCAACATGACGTCGTGCATTATCCTGCTGAAATGTAGTGTTTCGCAAGGATCGAATGAAGGGTAGAGCAACGGGTCGTAACACATCCGAAATGTAACGTCCACTGTTCAAAGTGCCGTCAACGCGATCAAGAGGTGACCGAGACGTGTAACCAATGGCACCCCATACCATCACGCTGTGTGATACGCCAGTACGGCGATGACGAATACACGCTTCCAATGTGCGTTCACCGCGATGTCTCCAAACACGGATGCGACTATCATGATGATGTAAACAGAACCGAGATTCATCCAAAAAAATTACGTTTTGCCATTCGTGCACCCAGGATCGTCGTCGAGTAGACCATCGCAGGCGCTCCTGTCTGTGATGCAGCGTCAAGGGTAACCGCAGCCGTGGTCGCCGAGCTGATAGTCCATGCTGCTGAATACGTCGTCGAACTGTTCGTGCAGATGGTTGTTGTCTTGCAAACGTCCCCATCTGTTGACTCAGGGATCGAGACGTGGCTGCACGATCCATTAGAGCCATGCGGGTAAGATGCCTATCATCTAGACTGCTAGTTATACGAGGCCGTTGGGATCCTGCACGGCGTTCCGTATTACCCTCCTGAACCCACCGATTCCATATTCTGCTAACAGTCATTCGATCTCGACCAACGCGAGCAGCAGTGTCGCGATACGATAAACCGTAATGGGGATAGGCTACAATCCGACCGTTATAAAAGTAGGAAACGAGATGGTGCGCATTTGTGCTCCTTGCAAGAGGCATCACGACAACGTTTCACCACGTAACAACGGTCAAGTGCTGTTTGTGTATGGGAAATCGGTTGGAAACTTTCCTCATGTCACCACGTTGTCGGTGTCGCGACCGGCGCCTACCTTTTGTGAATGATCTGAAAAACTAGTCATTTGCATATCACAGCATCTGCTTCCTGTCGGTTAAATTTCGCGTCTGTAGCACGTCATCTTCATGGTGTAGAAATTTTAATGGCCAGTAGTGTATTTTGAGGATTAGCAGTCTCTTCCGCAAAACCATTTCGAGCGCTGATAACATTTCGCCTTCAAGAACCTGTACATCCCAGAAACCAACGAACCAGTTCAACTCATCACAATACTCGTTTCCATTTCACTTGCTGCTGAGCTTCCACGACTGTAGATTATATTACTTTAAGAAACGCAGTCGGCCGGTGTGGCCGAGCGGTTCTAGTCGCTTCCGTCTGGAACTGAGTGACAGCTACGGTCTCAGATTCGAATCCTGCCTCGGGCATGGATGTGTGTGATGTCCTTAGGTTGGTTAGGTTTAAGTAGTTCTAAGTTCTAGGGGACTGATGACCTCACAAGTTAAGTCCCATAGTGCTCAGAGCCATTTGAACCATAATAAATGCAACTAACACCATTTAATGTATTTTTATTTTTCAGGCGTTTCGCGTATGTTCAGATTGCATAATAAATAATTAAATTTTCGTTATCGTATCATTAACACGTCGGATGCATTTTTGGCGCGAACAAGGAACCCCTTGAGTGCGGGGTTGTAAGTTGAACGTTTAGTTAGGCTTATTTGAAAGTGCTGCATTAGCAATTATGACAGGAAAAATAATAGATTCTAATGACTCACAAAGTGAATGTTGAGGAGGTGCAGAGATCAATCTTCTGTGTCGTGTATGCAGTGTACTTGACGAAATGAGCCTCGTAATCATTTGAGAAAAGTTAAAAACCAAAGACTGACTTGTACCATGGACATCGAATGAAAAATGATGCGCCACAGTGATGTCAAAGATTCGCACTATCAAGACGTAAAGTGAGCTCTTTGGCACTTACAAACCGTGCAGGACGTTCGGCTAGGTACTTTTGATGAATGCATTGTTGTAACGGGGTGATAAGCAATGATGGAATGTGACTTCATGCCACCGAATGCGAAGCATTCTGTCGTGGAGCTTGTCGCTAAACTGGCTATCTTTTAAGTCGTATCTGCAGACAGTGCAATAATATGTTCCGCATACACAGAAAAAATACTGAACTTGTCCATTGGTTCCAGCAGTTATGAACTGCAATGCCACACACTTTTCAGGAGGGGTAGTTTGTTCTAAAGGAATTTGATTTTTATACGCAGACCAGAAAGCAAGCAAAATTTGGTTATTTTTACAAGGTATTGACGAAAAGCTGTGATCGTACCTCAGCTGCAGTTCTCTTACGCGCATTTTCACTCTTGTTTGCTGTGACGTAAATTTTGCCTACTGGCCATGAAAGATCACGCACACGAGAAAGACTCGTAGGGGCAGAGCGTCTTCAACAACTCGCAGCACAATGATTACATTTCTAGCCAATTTACCATCCAGATTGACAGTCGGCGTAATTGTAAACGAATGCATTAAAGCACCAATATTAGCTGATACTGATACAACTTCCTTAGTACGTCTAATTTCCAACGTTCCTTTCGTGTGGATTTACTCTTCTAATCCGATTTTGGTCGGAGTTGAAATCAAACCCCTTACTGAACGATGGGGCAAGTTTGTTTACCTCAGCCACAAATTGTAGGGCCGATTCCACATTTTGCTGTGCTTCGTGAAGTTGACGCTTTGGTTGAAATTTCGTTAACTCACGTCTCCAAATTCTGATGCACTGTTTGAAGTTATTCAGATATCCACTGCTTCCTCTGATATCACTGTACACTATGCCGCCTGCAATTTGGTGTGCATAACGTACTACGTCTCTATCACGAACATCTCGTAAATTGTACCGAGCATCCTTGAAACGCGCAGACACCAATTTTGTAACAACTGCGCCTTGTCCTCCCTTGAATATCTGTAGTTTATATAATGCACTATGCGGTCATATTGCTAGGTATTTATTCGAAATCTGTTCGTAATGGTTTTTACTATGCTGTGGAAGATCTTGCCTGTACATAATTCTGTTTAGTGCCCGCTCCTTGGGTAACATTTGACCTTTACTAAGTTTCACTGGAGACCGGATTTGTGGCTCCCTGTCCGACAAGGATGATGAACCACCTCTTTCATTATCACTTTCACTTTTAAGTACCTATCGTCAACATTGTACTCCTTATGTACATTGTCAGCACAGCTGAGCGAATATTACACCACAAATTCTAGTGAGTCATCTTCCAGAAACGCTAATATATCATCTTCCACTTCTTTCTGACTCTGCAAAATTCCTTGGGTTGCTTTCTGACGAGATATCAACTTCGGCTACTGTTGTTGTGGATATAACGCAGTATTTGATTAGTTTATCGCTGCCATTGCTTTGCTTTGTATGAACTCCAGTATCACTGTAGCGCTGTTATGAGTTACTCGCCGACTAAGCAGTATGTGGGACGTCGAATGCCGGAAACGTTATTGGCCTTTTGCAACATTGCGCTCGAGGGATTCCTGGTTCTTTTTCAACAAAAGTTTTGTGAAAGAATTTTCTCCATTTGACTATTAATTGTTCATTTATTATACAAAATCAGGATTTCAGTTTTGTAGCCATTTCCAAGTATATGTTGAAATGTTAAAATATGTCTGACCTGACTGTGACATGGCATCGTCGAAAAAACATATTTCTGGTCATATAGAGCAGTTGTCGTATTTCGCGATACTGCCATGTGATGTGCTAATGAAAATTTAAACACGAAAAATTTGGAAATTTTTCGTAAGTTCCTATGTGGCCAAACTGCTGAGGACATCGGTCCTTAGGCTTACACACTACTAAATCTAACTTCAACTAATCTACGCTAAGGACAACACACACACACACACACACACACACACACACACACACACACACACAGACATCCATGCCCGACGGAGGACTCGAACCTCTGACGGGGGGAGGGGTGGGGGGGGGGGCCGCGCGACCGTGGGAATGCGCCCTACACCGCACGGATACGCCGCGCGGCTTTAAATATGAATTACGCCTACGAAAGATGGGCGAAAGCTCGAAAAAAGTACAAAAAGTAGATGTTTTCGTATATTAAAGTAATATGATCGACAGCCACAAAGATCAAAAACCGTAAAAATGGATAAATTAATCAGCAGATACAGCATTTTCTTTGCAACGAAATGTGAATCATTCAAATATATTTCTGTATCACTAATATGATAGATATTCCGCCATTTAAAAATATTTACTTGTGATTTAGGCCATCGTGGTAAAACATGTGAAATTCTCCAACTAGGAATTCAAGAATAAGTTTTGAGGAATGTATACAAGAAAAAAATTATATTGTTTCAGATGGATTTTAGGCGTAGAAGTTGTCGCAACTCCACACTGGAACAAATCAGAAATGAATATTGGAATACGGGAAATTATAGAAGAAAGAGACACTATTGTCGATGCCATTAATTACAAAAAAAAAAAAAAATGACTTGGTACGGCCACATCCAACGAATGGATGGTAAACGATAGCAAAAATAATATACGAATGGTGGAATTATGAACTGAAGGGGCCTTCTGGAAGAATATTGGAGAGATAAGAAACTACGCAAGTTGAGAAGGAGAAGATCACAACCGTCGTAAAATGCCGCACACACACACACACACACACACACACACAGAAAACAACTGAAAGTATTAATTTCTCCATCGAGTACTACCTCGATTTTCTGTTAAGAAAACTTATCGGGTTGTAGGTCGTGATAAACAAGCCACTGTTCGATGAGCAGACTGACTGTGAAAAGGGGTTTAGTTTGCACTTAAATAGTTACAGTGAAACTGAATGAGGCTACGTACTAAAAGACGCAGCTTCTGTTGTAATGCGATCTTCAAAGGACAAGCGATCGGTCTGAGTGCCATAATTATTTCGAACAATGTACGTTCTCCTTCCTGACACACCGTTTCTAGAACAGTAAATGCACAGCATAACATCTTATAAGAGGACTCTATAAGTGACGACATCAATATTTATAATAAGTTATTATTCATAACAATATAAGATACAGGACAGAACAAGCGAGACTGATTAATGGGAAGAAGCTTTATATATATATATATATATATATATATATATATATATATATATATATATATATATATATATATATACTCCTGGAAATTGAAATAAGAACACCGTGAATTCATTGTCCCAGGAAGAGGAAACTTTATTGACACATTCCTGGGGTCAGATACATCACATGATCACACTGACAGAACCACAGGCACATAGACACAGGCAACAGAGCATGCACAATGTCGGCACTAGTACAGTGTATATCCACCTTTCGCAGCAATGCAGGCTGCTATTCTCCCATGGAGACGATCGTAGAGATGCTGGATGTAGTCCTGTGGAACGGCTTGCCATGCCATTTCCACCTGGCGCCTCAGTTGGACCAGCATTCGTGCTGGACGTGCAGACCGCGTGAGACGACGCTTCATCCAGTCCCAAACATGCTCAATGGGGGACAGATCCGGAGATCTTGCTGGCCAGGGTAGTTGACTTACACCTTCTAGAGCACGTTGGGTGGCACGGGATACATGCGGACGTGCATTGTCCTGTTGGAACAGCAAGTTCCCTTGCCGGTCTAGGAATGGTAGAACGATGGGTTCGATGACGGGTTGGATGTACCGTGCACTATTCAGTGTCCCCTCGACGATCACCAGTGGTGTACGGCCAGTGTAGGAGATCGCTCCCCACACCATGATGCCGGGTGTTGGCCCTGTGTGCCTCGGTCGTATGCAGTCCTGATTGTGGTGCTCACCTGCACGGCGCCAAACACGCATACGACCATCATTGGCACCAAGGCAGAAGCGACTCTCATCGCTGAAGACGACACGTCTCCATTCGTCCCTCCATTCACGCCTGTCGCGACACCACTGGAGGCGGGCTGCACGATGTTGGGGCGTGAGCGGAAGACGGCCTAACGGTGTGCGGGACCGTAGCCCAGCTTCGTGGAGACGGTTGCGAATGGTCCTCGCCGATACCCCAGGAGCAACAGTGTCCCTAATTTGCTGGGAAGTGGCGGTGCGGTCCCCTACGGCACTGCGTAGGATCGTACGGTCTTGGCGTGCATCCGTGCGTCGCTGCGGTCCGGTCCCAGGTCGACGGGCACGTACACCTTCCGCCGACCACTGGCGACAACATCGATGTACTGTGGAGACCTCACGCCCCACGTGTTGAGCAATTCGGCGGTACGTCCACCCGGCCTCCCGCATGCCCACTATACGCCCTCGCTCAAAGTCCGTCAACTGCACATACGGTTCACGTCCACGCTGTCGCGGCATGCTACCAGTGTTAAAGACTGCGATGGAGCTCCGTATGCCACGGCAAACTGACTGACACTGACGGCGGCGGTGCACAAATGCTGCGCAGCTAGCGCCATTCGACGGCCAACACCGCGGTTCCTGGTGTGTCCGCTGTGCCGTGCGTGTGATCATTGCTTGTACAGCCCTCTCGCAGTGTCCGGAGCAAGTATGGTGGGTCTGACACACCGGTGTCAATGTGTTCTTTTTTCCATTTCCAGGAGTGTATATATATATTTCTTTGGGCCTTTGTCCCGCTTCAAAGCGGCAGTATTAGTTGCAGAGGGTGGACCGATGCCCTTCCAGCCACCCCAAACCTTCGGGACGTAAGCAGTGTACCCCAGCTGTCTGCGTCTGGTGTAAGCCACCAAATAGTGTGAACGTTTTCAAATGTCTGTGAGTCGTGTAACTGTGGCGGAACGTGGGAACCAGCCTGGTATCCACGTAGTGGGATGTGGGAAACCGCCTAAAAACTACATCCAGGCTGGCCGGCATAACGGCCCTCGTCTGCCGGGGGGGATTCGACCCGGGGCCGGCGAGCCTACCCGAGTCCTCGAAGTAGTGAATTAGCGTTGTCGGCTACTCTGGCGTGTGGGGATGTGGTTGCATATGCGTATGTGTGTGTGTGTGTGTGTGTGTGTGTGTGTGTGTGAGAGAGAGAGAGAGAGAGAGAGAGAGAGAGAGAGAGAGTTTTCTGACAATGAGCGTCAATCAGTGAAGATGGTGATTCAACTTCAGCTTCTGTAAATGTACCTGTATTTTTAGCGATTGACATTGCTCTTGAGATAATAAATCAAAAAGTGTAATATGTATAATACTCTTCCATGCACAGTTATTTGAAAATACAAAGACCCAGAAGTAGTTGCAATACTCTTTCATCCACAACTCTTCGACAATACAATGAGATGACTTGAGAATTGAAGTCCGACTCGAAGCTATTTTTCTCCTGATTCGTTTCTTTTATCTCATTTCAGGTATGTTCCTGCTCACGTCGTAACTGCTGTCGGAACTATCATTTAAGTGGCGTGGAGGTGAGTTCGAACATATCACTTTGCTAACGCATTTATTTCATTAGCTGAAATACGAAAATAATTCTTATCAGCCAGTATTTTATATATATATATATATATATATATATATATATATATATATATATATATATATATATCCACAGTGAAATTTGTAGCCAATTTTAACACAAGATATGTCACTTGTATGTAAATTATTCTTTGTAAATGACGTAGACGATTGTCCGGAGTTTAGCCTTGCACGGAAGTGTAACGTGGACGACAAGATACTCAAAGAATAAGAGAACAGAAGCTTTCGAAATGCGGTGTTACAGGAGAATGTTGGAAATTAGCTGTTTAGATGGAATAACTAATGAAGAAGAGATATTTAATGGAATTGAGGGAAAAAGATATTTGTGGCACAGCTTAACAAGAAGGATATATCTGTTCTGGAACGGAGGTAAGTGACTGGGGTAGAAAGATGAGAGGGAGACCAATAGATGAATAGTACAGTAAACAGGTTCAAATGGACATAGGTAGCAAGCGTTATTAGAAGATGAAGAGGCTTGCACAGGCTAGAGTAGTGTGTAGAGCTGCATCGAACCACCACATCCACCACCACCACCACCGCCACCACCACCACCACAACAACAACAACAACAACAACAACAACAACAGTTCTAATAATAAGTTCCTTGCGAAATTATTCCCTCTAATATGGCAAATGCTTCTTCTTGAGGCGGAACATTAGCTCAATATCCTCAGTTGCCTCGTCTACTATTCCACCGAAGGAACTGCATGAGGAGTATTATTAACGAAATTATCTATAACTTGACAGCTAAATTGGGGATCACGGAATGGACGAAGTCAAAGAATTTTGCTTCTTAGGAAGCTTAATAACAAATGTTGGACGAACCTCGAAGGTTGTGCAAGGCAGTCGAAGAGAAGCGAAGATAGCATTACCGGACAAAAGAGAGGACATTGGAGAGCATTCGGAAAATAATTGGGAACGTGTGGTGCAATCGCTATTCTGAAATGAAGAGGTTGGCGCAGGAGATAAACCCATAATGGGCTCCATCGAATCAATCAGAACAGTGATGACTCAAAAATAAAAGAAAAAAACAGCTGAGATTTCGGGGCTGTGGAGGTGATTTGCATCTGAAGAGTCCCCACGCAGCATCTGTCGACTTCTCCAGAACGATTAGCACCAGCGTCTTCCTAATGAGAGACTAGACGGAAACGGCAATTACCTTATTGTCTTATTGCATCGTAGTTTGGCAGAGCTTAGTATTTGTGCGTACTGCATTCCATTCATTACTTTATCCTATTACACTGCATCATCGCCTTAGTAGCATCGATTTCAACATTGTTTCGTCCAGTTCTTTCTCGTTATTATTGTTTCCATTCATTTGTTTCTCCCTCCAACGAGTGGCGTGGCGCATTGGTTCCGAAACAGCACTCATATCTGTGAGGACGGCGGTCGAAAACCCCTTTTGGCTACCCAGATTTACGTTGTCATAATTATTGAACACCACATTCGGCGAATTCTGTGATGATTCCTTAGAAAGAGCACGGGTGTTTCCATTCCAAATCTTCGTCAATCCGTGCGTGTCGTCTACAACGAGATGTGATACGCTCACACTCCTCCTTTTCTTTTCCCCGCAACGTCTGCGGAGAGATCTCTGAGACAATTTCTTTATTATCTGCCCAGCCATCTTAATTATCAGCATCGTTTTGTAACATACGTCTCAGCCGCATGGATTTTCTCCTTCCTCGATCCTCGCACAATTCCATTCCATTCATTACTTCATCATATTACACTGTATCATCATCTTAGTAGCATCCATTTCAACATTGTTTCGTCCAGTTCATAATCCCTTAAAATGCTGAGATATATAATTACTGTGTCAGAAATATCTTTCTCCTATTAGGACTCATACTAATAGATTTCTTATGACGAGGAACCCTAGTCTCTTGCTATGGCCACTTTGCTTCCTCCGTCATGCGTTTTCTTCTTAGGCAGCAAAAATCGCTTACTTCGGCTAGTACTGGTACATAATCCCCAAATTAGAAACAGTTTCCTTGTCACGTAGTTTTCCAATACTGTATTACTTCATATTGGTTTCTGCAGAAAATAGCTTTAGACAAAGAAGAGTTAAAGTGTAATTTTCACCGACGCGGTATCCACACTGATTATCGTTCGCACCGATCTACTTCAGCTCTAAAACAAATGATTTTACAGCGTCGCAGCTAGCGCACGTGTACAACAGATAGTTGTAGCCTGGTCGGATCTGGCCGTGGAAATGCCGTGCTGTAGTCTCCTTATGACGAACGGCAATTTGCATACCGGCCGTGTATTAAACTTGCAGCTTAATGGCGGTTTACTCCGGCGGCAGCAGCGCAGGTAATGGGGTTAGCTGTCCAATAAGGCCGATTGAGCGCCCCCACTGTGAATTAGTAAACTCGACCGTTACCGTCCCGTTCCTGAGCGCCTGGCTAAACGGAGAGTAAACAGAAGTCACTGATCCGTGGAGGTGGTCTGGATGCGAAGAGTCGTCACCGTGACATCACACGACTGTTTCAGATCGATTTGATGTGCTTATTTCCTCATGTTATACTTGCTTCACTATCCCAGACGGAAACAGCAGGGTAAATAAAATTACTTAAATATTTCATAGCTTACACTGTACTGTAGTTTGCTGGAGCTTAGTATATATACATACTCCATTCATTTATTCACCAATATTCAAATACATCTTCACCTTCGTAGCACAGTAGCAGGAAGAGTTCTTTGGCATTTGCGGTTTCCTTGTGTTTATATTTATTTAATGTCAGTCCCAGCAAGTGGACGAGTTACGCTACACCGGGTAGCTGTAATATGTGCTCGTGTAGGTGTGTAAATTATTGGTGCTATGTCCATTATAATGTCGTGCTCACATGAATAGCACACGCCCTTGAATAGGTCTTAAGGTGGTGAAATGTATTATACAATAAAAAATACATGGTGCTATTTATAGAAGACGCACTGTTTTGAGATCTTCGTAGCGAACAAAGAAGGCAGTCATACCGATTAATGATAGCTAAGCAAGATTTCAGACTTTAAAAGTCATGGCTGTGTATTCCGTCTTGTTGTTGTTGTTGTTGATGTTGTGGTCTTCACTCCAGAGACTGGTTTGATCCAGCTCTCCATGCTACTCTAACCTGTTCAAGCTTCTCCATCTCCCAGTACCTACTGCAACGTACATCCTTCTGAATCTGCTTAGTGTATTTATCTCTTGGTCTGCCTCTACGATTTTTACCTTCCACGATGCCCTCCAATACTAATTTGGTGATCCCTTGATGCCTCAGAACATGTCCTACCAACCGATCCCTTCTTCTAGTCAAGGTGTGTCACAAATTTCTATCTTCCCCAATTCTGTTCAATATCTCCTCGTTAGTTACGTGATCTACCCATCTAATCTTCAGCATTCTTCTCTAGCGCCACATTTCGAAAGCTTCTATTCTCTTCTTGTCCAAACTATCTATCGCCCACGTTTCACTTCCATACATGGCCACACTCCATACAAATACTTTCAGTAACGACTTCCTGACACTTAATTCAATAGTCGATGTTAAGAAGTTTCTTTTCTTGAGAAACGCTCTGCCAGTCTACATTTTATATCCTCTCCACTTTGACCATAATCAGTTACTTTGCTCTCCAAATATCAAACCTCGTTTACTACCTTAAGCGTCTCATTTCCTAATCTAATACCCTCAGCATCACCCGATTTAATATGGCTACATTCCACTGTCCTCGTTTTGCTTTCGTTGATGTTCATCTTATATCCTCCTTTCAAGACAATGTCCATTCCGTTAACCTGCTCTTCCAAGTCCTTTGCTGTCTCTCGCAGAATTACAATGTCATCGGCAAACCTCAAAGTTTTTATTTCTTCTCCATGAATATTACTTCATACTCCGAATTTTTCTTTTGTTCCCTTTAGTGCTTGCTCAATATATGGACTCATTGACATTGGGGATAGGCTACAACCCTGTCTGGCTCCCTTCCCAACCACTACTTCCCTTTCATGCCCATCGACTCTTATAAGTGCCATCTGGTTTCTGTATAAATTGTAAATAGCCTTCGCTACCTGTATTTTACTCCTACCACCTTTAGAATTTGAAAGAAAGAGTATTCCAGTCAACATTGCCAAAACTTTCTCTAAGTCTACAAATGCTAGAAACGTAGATTTGCCTTTTCTTAATCTATTTTCTATATTCCCTCTTAGTAAATAAATGAAAGTCAGTTTGTTTTTACCATACACGTTACCCTTCTATCACTTGTGAAGCATCTTCAGTGGACTGTAATACATGTTCCTTTTATGCATATAATAAATGTATCGTGCAGTAGTTATAAATTTGTCACTGTATTTGATTTTCTCTTGTTTTTTAAGTTGTTCGTAACTTTTGCTGCATAAATTTCTGATGTTGTTAATCCATGAGTGCTATCCTGGAGATGTATTTACTCGGTCTTAGTACTCCGGACGGCCGATTTTTGGCTTTTTCAATAACACTCACTTCTCCACCCCGTATCCACTTTTCACTTTAACCATACACAATCAATACACAGTGGAATGTGAAAGTGAAGTTCTGGAACAAATGAGGTAACGCCGAAAACAGACCATCTGGAGAATGCAGATCGAGTAAATACATCTCCAGGACGACACTCAAGGGTTAACAACATCAGATAATTTAGTCTCTCGAAAACTGGGCTGAAAAAGTTGTTTCTAACCTGGAAATAAGAGAACAAGAAATTAAAACATATTATACACTGTGATGTCACGTTTATGTGACCACTGCCGATGTTCGAAGTCAACGTGTAATAAGCACCCACAGCTTGCAGCTGGCAGCTGGCAGCACTAGCAGCCGAGGGTATCAAGGAATGTTAGGGGCCCAGATCACGTAAGAAACGGATTGACCGTCTATACCGCGGAACAGGCAACCGTAAAAATAGTTTTCCCGTCGGTCAACAGATGTCGCAGGCAACGCTACAATGCTGACCTGTCCATGTCGCGGAATTGGCAACGCTGTATCTTCGGTGACGTAAATGACGCTGACTTGTGTTCGGCTAGAGCGCTACGCGCGAATTGCATTCGTCACACAGCTGACTGTAGACCATGATCGGCTATGGTCTTACCCGAGTTTTCAATCGAGGAATGTAGATTAGCTCCTGTAATTTTACAAACCAAGTTTATTTCTACTGTAGGGATACTTCTCACAATCATATGCGAAATGAAATAAATGGAAAGTAACACACAAATATTTCTCGTGAGTTACTGTTTAAATGCAGACTGTATTGCGACGAGTGGTCTTCCATGCCGTCTATTTCCTCTTTGTTGTACAGCTCTTCTGATCGGATTATGGTGACAAAAAAGATCTCCACGTGAAGGTTAACACTAGAAAATTTTCAAAATCTTCTCAACGTCTTTGAAATATAATCCGTTAATTTACTGACAAATATTGCACTGAGCAGTGGGTTTCGCGTCCTAACATTACCGACATAATTATTTTCCTACGCCACTTTGTTTGCTTTGTCAAAACCAGCGGGCAAAATAATCTCATCTCAATATCAAAAAGATTTACATCATAGCTGTAACTAGAAGTCTGCGCGGACAGGAAAAATGCCGCCGTCCGTATGTGCACCGCATCCACAAGATCATTATCCACATCTGCCAAGTGGCTTATCCGCATTCTGAGATATCAACGTTTTGTAAAGCAGTTTAACCCATCACTGCTCTGAAAAGAGACTTGTGCCTGGCCTGAATTTTTGTCTGCTGATATCCGCACTCGGTTGTGATGCGAATTAAGGCTTGACATATTTCAGTGACAGTCATTTCAAATTTTAATTCTTTTACTTTGCATGTAACTTATCGTAAATGATATAAGAGTGGCACAAAACGATGAATTTTGGATTGTTGTTGAAAGGGGGCTGGAAACGCGGTAATATACAAATGAAAGCGTGTTTTTCGAGCATATTTTGGCGGTGTCAACTTGGAAGAGCCACAGACGGCAAACCATAATTATGTTAAAAATTAACTTTGTACAGTTTAAAGATAACCCGCAAATATTCGCAACAGACGTACGCTTTTATCTGCAACACAGTTACTGCTAGGGATATCTGCACTCACGCTTAACTGTTACTATAAGTAGTGTTGTTTTCGAGTGAAAGCTGTGTGGGGATTATTAGCGCAGAGATAAAAAAGAATTAAAATAGGCAGCGTCTATAGTTTGCATGCTATGCTCGTTCTCTTCTATTCTCTTCCCTTCATTCCAGTATAAACACTTGTTCACACGTGTAAACGAATGGCAGTGAACATTGGCGAATTATCTACGAATACTCATTTGCAGCAGTGTAAAAGAGGTTTTACTCTCGTTCACTTCGTTCGCTCTAGTATATACCAGGATTTAGAGGGACCGATGACCTAGCAATTAGATAATGGCTATTATTCATTTATTTCACTGTTGCGACTTCAGCTCTAGAGTCATTGCCGGCCGAAGTGGCCGTGCGGTTAAAGGCGCTGCAGTCTGGAACCGCAAGACCGCTACGGTCGCAGGTTCGAATCCTGCCTCGGGCATGGACGTGTGTGATGTCCTTAGGTTAGTTAGGTTTAACTAGTTCTAAGTTCTAGGGGATTAATGACCTCAGCAGTTGAGTCCCATAGTGCTCAGAGCCATTTGAACCATCTAGAGTCATTTTAAAGTACCAAGCAAAAGGTCTTGTAATGTAATGCTTCTTAAATTGTTTACCAAATGTTACCACACTATGCTTTGCATTTTGTTATCCATATCTTATATTGGTTTCAGTTTTCACATAGCATACAAAAATGCCTCTACAGCCAAAATTACGATAGTGAAGTGAATAAACAGTTTTAAAAAGTCCAAATCGCAGCAAAGATTTCATTTGAAAATTATGTGATATGATTCTTGTACAGGAAGGGCTGCCACGTTATATCAGAATATAAGATCGACAAAATTTAGATAGGATCGAATGCTTAGGGCTCTTTATTAATTCTTACTCGTAACTAATTTATTGATTTACCTGAATTTAAAATCCACTCCACTCTCTTTATCTTTGACGGGAAAGCTGAACATTTTTAGTTCAGGATTTGTCCGTCTACTCCTTCCACAGTTGATATACTCGCAGGCCCTCGGCATGACGATTCGATCCACTACCACCGGTATGTCAGAACAGCTGTACTTCACAGACGCCAAATAGTGGAAAGCTGCACGCGTTCGGCCGATATTGCCACATATTTCACAGAACGGAGTGCCATCTAGTGGTTGATTCAACAAGTAAGGGTGTGACACTGTTGCCGCCTGGTGGCAGTTCCCTGACAAGGGTTGCCTGCTAGACCATGCGATCGGGCAATCTGTTTCTTACAGGGTGTTTCAAAAATGACCGGTATATTTGAAACGGCAGTACAAACTAAACGAGCAGCGGTAGAAATACACCGTTTGTTGCAATATGCTTGGAACAACAGTACATTTTCAGGCAGACAAACTTTCGAAATTACAGTAGTTACAATTGTCAACAACAGATGGCGCTGCGGTCTGGGAAACTCTATAGTACGATATTTTCCACATATCCACCATGCGTAGCAATAATATGGCGTAGTCTCTAAATGAAATTACCCGAAACCTTTGACAACGTGTCTGGCGGAATGGCTTCACATGCAGATGAGATGTACTGCTTCAGCTGTTCAATTGTTTCTGGATTCTGACGGTACACCTGGTCTTTCAAGTGTCCCCACAGAAAGAAGTCACAGGGGTTCATGTCTGGCGAATAGGGAGGCAAATCCACGCCGCCTCCTGTATGTTTCGGATAGCCCAAAGCAATCACACGATCATTGAAATATTCATTCAGGAAATTAAAGACGTCGGCCGTGCGATGTGGCCGGGCACCATCTTGCATAAACCACGAGGTGTTTGCAGTGTCGTCTAAGGCAGTTTGTACCGCCACAAATTCACGAAGAATGTCCAGATAGCGTGATGCAGTAATCGTTTCAGATCTGAAAAATGGGCCAATGTTTCCTCTGGAAGAAATGGCGGCCCAGACCAGTACTTTTTGAGGATGCAGGGACGATGGGACTGCAACATGGGGCTTTTCGGTTCCCCATATGCGCCAGTTCTGTTTATTGACGAAGCCGTCCAGGTAAAAATGAGCTTCGTCAGTAAACCAAATGCTGCCCACATGCATATCGCCGTCATCAATCCTGTGCACTATATCGTTAGCGAATGTCTCTCGTGCAGCAATGGTAGCGGCGCTGAGGGGTTGCCGCGTTTGAATTTTGTATGGATAGAGGTGTAAACTCTGGCGCATGAGACGATACAGGGACGTTGGCGTCATTTGGACCGCAGCTGCAACACGGCGAACGGAAACCCGAGGCCGCTGTTGGATCACCTGCTGCACTAGCTGCGCATTGCCCTCTGTGGTTGTCGTACACGGTCGCCCTACCTTTCCAGCACGTTCATCCGTCACGTTCCCAGTCCGTTGAAATTTTTCAAACAGATCCATTATTGTATCGCTTTTCGGTCCTTTGGTTACATTAAACCTCCGTTGAAAACTTCGTCTTGTTGCAACAACACTGTGTTCTAGGCGGTGGAATTCCAACACCAGAAAAATCCTCTGTTCTAAGGAATAAACCGTGTTGTCCACAGCACACTTGCACGTTGTGAACAGCACACGCTTACAGCAGAAAGACGACGTACAGAATGGCGCACCCACAGACTGCGTTGTCTTCTATATCTCTCACATCACTTGCAGCGCCATATGTTGTTGAAAATTGTAACTACTGTAATTTCGAAAGTTTGTCCGCCTGAAAATGTACTGTTGTCCCAAGCATATTGCAACAAACGGTGTATTTCTATCGCTGCTCGTTTAGTTTTTATTGCCGTTTCAAATATACCGGTCATTTTTGAAACACCCTGTACGTGATCTGGGGTTAGGGGTCCACTAACAACTGTGTAGTCGTTGCCGTATTGCGAAAACGGATCGCATTATCTGACGTCCTAAAGGGCATGATCATTGGATTTCTGACCAAAGTTGGAAGCACTTCCGAAACTACTACGTTTGGAAACTGTTCATGGTCTGCTATCGTTAAAGTATACTGTGCATGGAAATATGGCGCTATCGAAAACTGGCATCGAGGCAACTATAAGCTCCTCGGGCCATACATAACGGGGGTGAACGACGGCTGATGAGATGTGTGTATGCAGCTAGCCACCCAGATGAACCAATGATGTATCAACAGGTTCTCCTCAATGGCCGTTCGGAGAACGTTGTTGGCTATGGACTTCCGCAGCAAGCTCATGCTTCGTGCACCCATGCTGACAGCTGTTCAACAGCTGGACGGCCGCTGGGTGTCGACAAGTGAGAACGTTGTTGGCTATGGACTTCCGCAGCAAGCTCATGCTTCGTGCACCCATGCTGACAGCTGTTCAACAGCTGGACGGCCGCTGGGTGTCGACAAGTGAAGTTTTCAGATGAATCACGTTTTAAGCTCCATCAGGCAGACGGCCGTTGATGTGTACGGCGTAAAACGTCTCAAAAGGGAACACCCTGCAACAGCATTCGAGAGGGTCTAGGCCAGAGAAGCTACTGTTCTGGGCTGCGGAATGTTTCCGCGGCATTCCCTGGATGATTTCGTCATTCTGGAAGGCACAACAAATCAATAGAAGTGTGCGTCTTTCACTGGGAACCACGTCCACACGTATATACTAATTGATTTTGCACGGCGCGGTGGCATCTACCAGCAGGGCAATGCAACTTGTCGCACAGGTTACAGTGTACGTGCGCGATTCAGAGGACCAGGATAGTTAATCATACTCCCCGTGCCACAAAACTCGCTGGATTTAAATTCTATCGAGAATCTATGGAACCACCTCCATCAGGCTTTATGCACCATGGAACCTCAACAAAAATCCAAGCGGAGTTGGTCACGGCGAGGGACTCGGCATGGCTCCACATCCCCGTCTATATCTACCAAAACCTCACCGATTCTCTTCCTGCACTTCTCGCAGCGGTCCGTGCTGTAAGAGATCACTGGACAGAGTACATTTTCGTGAGGACATAGACCTTAACGCGACCACCGAACTGTAATACAGCTCAGGAGTTAAGTTACTCGTAGATATAATACACTGATAATGTCGACACTATGCCCGGTGCGTCTTGTTTATTAATACCCTCAGCTTGGTATTTGCCGTTGACAACAACAATTACTACTCTTCACCTTGTACTCAAACTTGCTCAGTCGTGCCTCAGGATTCACTTTCCAACACTGTTGGTTGTACTTTAGCAGTGACTCGTAGCAGTACGGATAGTTTTACTGTTGAGGACTTGTCCTACACCTACTTCGTGCATTACTGGGTTCGTTCATTGGGGTGGAAGTGCGTCACAACTAGGCTAAGCTCAGCACGTACAACAAAATAATTTTATTTCTGTACTTAGGTGTCTACGAGAAACAGGGTCCTTCTGTATTATATTGAAAGCATTTTACAGTACTTTTACGTTTGATTCTATGAGGTTAGGTTGGATGTACATGTTGTTCCACAGATATACAGTGAAGAAATGCTCAGGGATACAGAGCATGCCATTAGACAAGGAAGACTGAACGGTACCGACCGACCAGTCGATAGGCATCACAGGATGCGGATACGGAGAGGCATTTGGTCAGCAAACCGCTCTCCTGGCCGTTGTCATTTTTCATGACTTCAGTCGCTACTTTTGTCTCAAGCAGCTCCCGAACTGGCCTCATAAGGGCTGAGGGCACCCAGCTTGCCAACAGCGCTCGGCACTCCCCGACGGTCACCCATCCAAGTATTAGCCATGTCCAACAGCACGCTTCAAGGCCATTGGCATGGCATAACTCAAGTATACAGATCACTTGTATTAAAAAAAAAACGGGTAAGTGTAAGTAGGATTCGCGGTCTGAGTTCTCAGTACAAACGTCGCTATGTGTATAGATAGTTCATCGATACATTTGGACGAGTGAGTTTGCAGCATCCAAATAAATGACATAAATGACGATATCTTTGGCTCTATTGACTTATAAGCTTAAATTTTATGCGCCACCAAGGTTTCTAATGCTGATATTTGACATAAATTTCGACTACCACTTTCTGAGAAACAAATTTATAAACACACGGGCAGACACGCGGAAAACAAAATGGGTTCTTGTTTTACAACTGAAGTACGGAATCAAAATGGAAAGGAGAATAGAGATAATTTCTGTTGCACAGAAGTCAATAGTCATGTTCCTCACTGACATGCAGTAAGTTATAAGGATGTAAACATACTTTGATTCTATAGGTAATTATACATTCGCAGAAATCGTGGAAATTTACAATAAACCTAGAAGCTAATGTTTGAATCCAATAACTTACCCACATCTTTCAACGTCCTACAGTACGCTTTATAACCAATTATCACAAGTGCGATAAAATGTTTAAGCAAAATTCCCTTATTCCCTTAAAAGCCCATAAAACGCAAGATATATCCTTTCAGATGTGCTTTGTTGCTTTGCTGGATAAGGCTATATGTCCCCACACTGTTTATTGGTTTGTCCTTGCTTCTGCTTAACAATCTTCCGCCTCGTGCCTCACCACGAGTTGAGTCACTACCCTTCTTCGTTATAGATAATGATAAAAGGAGGAAAGTCCAGATTGGAAGTCATACGTTGATGTTGGCGAATTTAAGAAGCCTAAAACTTGTGGTTATGGTACCCTAATAATTTGCGTGTGCTTACTAGCAAAACACTCCGAAAAATCCGCGGAAATTTATCTAACAGCAGATAAACTTCGGTTTTCACAAAAGGTTTCGTCACGTATCAGTATCAGTTCGATACTGACTTCAGTCGGAAAGCCATTTCTGCTATGACTATGTACTCTTGTCCTTGCACCCTTATGTAAAACCGACACCAATGAAGCACAACCCTGACCTGTCACGTGTCACCTGCCGTCTTACACATCTGAGATTAGTTTCTCTTGAATGTTTCACTTCTGTAGTAGAAGTAAGCGCTCTGTTTGAACTTGGCTGGCTACATATTCTGTGAGCTGGCTAACGTGATTTTTATGAATATAGGTATTATGACAATGCACGTAAAATACTTTCAAACCATGATCTCATTTTGGAGCAAGTGTCCGCAGCTCCTCAAATGACGGTTATACGTAGGCCATGACTATCTTGTCCTCCTGGCCATAACAAACCTATTCAGAAGGCTGTCGAAAAAGATCCATACGTCAGCACACATCCCATTGCAGTGTAATAAATATCGTAACACTAAGAGTATACATACACTATCCATGTGTGCTGAGTATTTCGCCTGTTAATAAATAACCACGGGATAGCTTGGTTTCGTTAAACGTGTTTCCGCTTCATCCCTAGTTCAATTTTGTTTGTACATGACGCAATTTTTGACAGAGATAGAATAGCAAATTTTCACAAAAAGTTCATTTGGACAGATGAAAATCTTCATAATGCAAATCAGAGATCAGTAAAATATAAGCATTAATTTACCATTAATCTGCGAGCTGCAATTGTAGGCAACTGTCTGGGAGCCCCACAAATTCACCCAGTAAACCTCATCTGAGAAGGAATCAGTGGTGGAGAAAGCTGTGTTGTTGAAACAGGTTTTATTCAAAATACTCTGCCGATTTTGTTAGAACCCAAACCACTAGCAGCATCTATCCTGTGACATTGTCCACACCTCCAAATGATTTCTGCATCAGTCATCTATTTAAATCTGATTACCGTAGTCATTCCTTGGCCGCGCTCGATAATTCTTACGTCCCACACTTCGGTCCATTAACAAATGACAATTTCTTCATGCTTTAGATTGTGTCACGGCAATCAATCCCATCTTTTAAACTGTAAGCTGCATTTACCTTACACGACCAGAGTTTTAAGAATGTGAGCACTTAGACACTTGAACGAACTTCACCTATTATATCCAAACTTTACAACACATTTTCTCGCTAACATCGCCTACAAAATAATGAAAGGATAAAACGTTTATCGTTTACTACATTTTAGTAAAATTTTAACTCATTACTTCTTCATTACTAACTGTATTCGAGACACATTTTGCCGACAGTGTTCACATAAAGCACTGAACGAACTACCGAAGTTATCTCATTGTACGACACATAGTTGAGTAAGGCCAGAATGTATGTAATTTGATGAAGAGGCTAGTTAACAGATGTTTTTGAAACGACAGACTTGACTTCAATATAATGTTACTAAAGAAACGGAGTGTTAGTAAATCACCATAATAAGTACCGCCTCCCAGTCCAGTTAATATATTTTTTAAAGAAGTTGAATTTTCTTAAATGTTCTCGTTTATTAGCCAATTGAATTTCGTGTGCATGTCAAACATTATGGCCAGCATTGCACACTGGTGAGCCTGTAGCTAGCATTTACATTATTTTGTGAGGGACCAGAATATATCGCGTTACTCCATTGCTGTTCTAGAGGTAAGATAATTTAATTTATTTGTTATGTGCAGAGGGAAAAAGTTATCAGTTTTGAAAGGGCCAGATGATTCAGTGCCTCAGGAGCTGAATGTATTTTGTAGTGACTGTATTTCGTTATTGGTATTGGGAGTTGCGTTGCCCAGTCAATTCGTGTAAAGTTTTGCTAATAATAACACAGAGTAAACATACCACCTGCAGTTACAACACGCAACACGACAATTAGAGTTCTGTGTCAGTTCCACAGTTCAGCTTTCATTCATCGTAATCGTCAAGTAATTATTTCAAATCATTTTTAAATAACGTTACACTATTTCGCGTCGTAGCCTTTTCTTTTCACAAAATTATGAACTGTCCCGCTCACTGACATGTCTATTCGCTGTACTAAAATCTGTGATTTTATCGTAGTGTAACGTCCGTTTACAATAGCGGCGTGTAAAGAAGGGACCTCCAGGCGTACACACCTCCTGTACGTTCTATACAGGTACCACATGTTATGCTTCTTGCGTTCCGTTTTGGAAGTTTTTAATCTTGATTTCCTTCGTTGTAGCCTAGTACACATCCGTTTATTTCTTGTTTTCATTTCTGTGAGAGGTCTAAGAGTTATCTCGCCCGTTCTCACTAATCATCAGAATAGTAGATGGTGACAGCCTCGACGTGGCCTACCCCCCCCCAGTAACCCAGTATCGTGCCGCACAACGATCGCATTGCGAGAAGAAAATCGAAATGCTCAGAACGAGCTGCGACACGAGAAGCAAATGTCACCACCAAACGGCGGCCGGACGTAGTAATACCTCCCGGCCCTCACAGGCGAAGTTACGCAAGAGAGCGAGACAAATGCCTCAGTTTCCGCCCCGGAGCCAAGTGCGTGGACGAATACGTATATGCCAAGTTAACATAGAAGGATACACGAGGACAAAAGGAGACATCCTCACAAAGCTACTAACAGAAGAAAAAATTGATGTGCTGACCTTGCAGGAAACACATCTATCAGAAGAAAATATCTCGAGACTTCTAATACCAGGCTATGAAATTGTGGGCTATAAAGCCCATAATAAACACGGTATTGCAACACTGATCAAGAAAGAACTGGTTGATAATATTGAGGAAACTATGCACCACGAATTTGCCGTGGGAATCAAACTAAACGATATGACTGTGTATAACGTGTACAAGTCACCTTCAGAAAAATGGGAACAACCTGTTTTACCTAACCCACAACACCCTGCAGTCATAATTGGCGATTTTAACTCCCACCACCCCAGATGGGGCTATCAGTCTTGCGACAAAGAAGGACTCATGCTGGCAGACTGGGCAGATATAAATAATTATACATTAATATACGATGCAAAAGATACCCCCACCTTCTGTTCAGGAGCGTGGGGCACAACATCAACGCCCGATCTTTGTTTTGTCTCATCTGGAGAAACTGGAATAGCACTTCCGTCCAAGAGAACTGTACTGAGCCGTATTCCTCGGAGCCAACACAGACCAGTTATTATAGACCTTGGGATCCAAATACCAGTAATAAAGAGCCCCCCTATAGCCCGCTGGAACCTCAGGAAGGCTAACTGGGTTAAGTTTAAAGATACCATTGAAAATATTGTAAACAGAATTTCCCCAACTCCAGAAAATTACGACAGATTTACGAAGTTAATTATTAAAGCGGCACATAACTCAATACCAAGAGGAGCGCGGAAAGAATACATCCCATGCTGGACAAAGGAGTGCGAACAACTACTCGATGAATGTAACAAAACAGAGAATCCAGAACTAGGTGAACAGCTCATAAGAGCTATGGACGAGGAACGCAAACAGAGATGGCAAAAGCGGATGGAACAAATGGACTTCACGCACTCCTCACAGAAGAGCTGGAGTCTACTGAGGAAACTTGGCGGAGCACAATTCAAGGGACGGAACATCAATAATAAAATGACCCCTAACAAGATATGCTCTTCTATACTACAAACATCCAGAATCCATGCCTCCGCCTCGAAGAAAAAAGAACTGCACCAACTGATGAACGAAGAGCTAGATGCAAGCAAGGAGGAAGCAGGTTTAGCGAACTGGGTAACACAAGAAGAGATAAATATAGCACTAAAGAAAATGTCACCTGGTAAAGCAGCTGGCTGTGACGGCCTTCTTCCAGAATTCTTGAAGAACCTCGGGCCAAAGGGAAGAGCATGGCTGTCTTCTCTTTTCTCTAATATCATAGATACCAGCCGGTTACCAAAGCAATGGAAAAACGCACAAGTCATAGCCATCCAGAAACCAGGGAAAACAGGAGAGAATGCTAAAGATTATAGACCGATATCTTTATTGTGCACCACTTACAAGCTGTTTGAACGAGTCATCCTAGGCAGAATAGAAAGTAAAATAGAAGCTGCTCTTCCCCCAGAGCAAGGCGGTTTTCGAAAAGGAAGAGATTGTTGCGACCAAGTTCTCGCCCTAACCACTTTCATTGAAAGAGGTTACCAAAACAAAAAGAAAACGGGCATGGTATTATTAGATCTCACCTCAGCATACGACACCGTATGGACAAAAGGGATACTGTATAAACTGTCAAAAGTCGTGAAATGCAAGAAGATCATAGATCTAGTCAGAAATATGTTGATAAACAGGAGATTCAAGGTATCTCTGAATGGGAAAACAAGCAGCTACAGGACACTACAAAATGGTCTCCTCCAAGGGTCTGTGCTGGCTCCATGCCTTTTCAATTTATACATAGCGGACATCCCAAACCTGGAATCTCGTTCTTTTATGTATGCAGATGACATCGCTATCGCGGCTCACGCCAACACTTTCGAAGAACTGGAAGAAATTTTAAACAGGGATCTGGAACGACTACAACAATATTATGACAACTGGCACCTCAAAGTAAATCCGACTAAATCCGTGGCATCAATAATGCACTTGTGTAACAAAGATGCAAATCGTGAGCTAAAAGTGCAAATAAAAGGTAAATTGTTGAAAAACGATAGAACGCCAAAATATCTGGGTGTTAAGCTAGATCGCACTCTCACATATAAGAGCCACCTGTACGAAGTCGCCCAAAAAATGAAAACAAGAAACAACATCATAATGAAACTGGCAGGAACAACCTGGGGATGTTCCACTGAAACTCTACGCACATCAGCACTGGCACTTCTGTATAGTGTAGCGGAATATTGCGCACCCGTCTGGGCCCGCAGTGGGCATGTCAGATATACTGATGTGCAACTTAACGAGACAATGAGGCTCATAACAGGAACAGTAAGACCCACCCCGAAACCTTGGCTGCCCGTCCTTGCCAATATCGAACCACCCTCGATTAGACGTGAAAGAGCAATCCAGAGGTACAAAGAAAAGTTCAGGGACCTACCTCCTCCCCCTGACAGATTGATGTCAAGAAATCCCTTCTGGAAAGAACTCAAACAACAGATTGATATCGATAACCTGTGGAAACAGCAATGGCAGGAAAGCAAAGTGAATAACAGTTTCCTTATTGAGGACCCATCTCAACGAGTTCCAGGCTTCCAACTCCAACGTAGAGTGTGGGTAACTCTAAATCGTCTGCGGACAGGTGTTGGTCGGTGCGGATATTTGCTGAAAAAGTGGGGTTTCTCCCAGGAGCCCAATTGTGAGTGCGGAGAGAGTCAAACCATGCAGCATATAGTTGAGTGCGACGTACACGGACTTAAGGGAGGAAATCTGATGGACATACATGCGATAAGTGACCAAGCACTTTTGTGGCTGGAGACCCTGAAAATTTTATTGTAAATCATTGTTAATGTTAATTTAAATTTTTATGTTGATGTTTGTAAGTGTATCACGCTTTGCCTGTAGCTGAACGAGAAATAATAATCAGATTTACTTGATACTGTAATATGTGCTTCCCACACGACTCACAGTGTATAACCAGTGTAGAAAATGACAATTGCCAAAAACACAGACCGCGAACAGACACGTCAATGAACTAACGGACAGTGCATGAATTTGTGGAAAAAAAATATTGATCACAAACGAGGTATGAACTCAGATCTCCCGCTTTACGGTCCAAGACCATGACAACAGAATCTGGACGTCACTGCTGTCAGTAGTAACTCTACCACACCTTGCAGTTAGGTCGTTCCCTGTTTCTATTTTGCTTCTATCTTGACAGTTCAGAACATGTTGTTCCTGTTTTTATACTTAATCTGTGTTCTGTTGTTGACGGTGCACATTACCACCAAAGCTGAGGGGGGTGCGATGGGAAGTTTCCCTTGTGAGATGACTCGTGTTGTCTGTATTGTCTCGCGTGCTCCTGCATTTCTCCAGAACCCAAACTTACCCTCCCCGACATCGGCCTGCAGTAGATTTTTCACTCCTCCGTAAATAATTCGAGTCTGTATTCTAATAGCACAGCTTAATTAACGGATGGTTCTGTAAAATTCACACATGCTTCCTTTGGACGGATTTTCCATTCTTTTATAAATAATACGAGTCTGTTAACAGAATCTTGCGTAGTTCTTGGTAGAACAACATTATAATAAATGAAAAGCACCAGTTTGCTTTTGTTCTACAATATTACTTTTATTGCAAACCGGTTTTCAGCTTACAAGGCCATCTTCAGACATTTACTGATGGCCTTGTAAGCCGAAAACCGGTTTACAATAAAAGTAACATTGTAGAACAAAAGAAAACTGGTGCTTTTCATTTATTAATAAGAGTCTGTACTCTGCAAGCACTACTTGGTAAACTGACGGTTCAATAATATTCACTCCAGCCTATTTTGGAATTTTGATCATTAGATTCTTCTTGATATCTGAGACTGTTCCTCCGGTCCCATATGTCTTGCGCACCAGTTGGAATAATTTCGTCACGGCTGGCTCTCCCTAGACACACAATAATTCTGGGAGCGGACAGAAGCCGCCATTACCCTAATGTAGTTGGGAGGAGTCGGCAGCGCCGTCCCTCGCAGGTAGTAGCGTGGTTTCACCTTCGCAGCGAGAAACCTCCCTGTTAGCAAACAGCGCTCTGCGGCAGGTCATTAGCGTTCTTTGACAGCAGCCGTTCCCCCGAACCGCTGAGGACGCCCTTCCAGTGCCGCCGCCGATCCCCTCGTCTTCCACTCACCCCCTGTCCATCCACCCCAATCTTACCTGTCCACCAGCCGAGTCCCCGGCGAACGCCAGTGCTTACCCCGGCGTCGTTTCTAATTTCCACCGCCTCACCACAGGAGGCCATCTGCATGGTTCGTACCATCTGCACAAGACGGTGTAATGGACACAGAAGATTTTTCATTTGTAACAAAGGACACTGTTGTTCTTGTTTACATCGGCCCACACGATAGGACGGTCATTAGTCCAGAGCATAAATTATACGAGTCGAGTTGACAAGAAGTCGGCCGGAGTGCGGACATTTGCCACTATTTTGCCTGCTCCGAAGGGTTGGGTCCATTGTCTCTCCCTCCTCCTCCACCTCCTCCTCCTCCTCCTCCTCCTCCTCATCGCTTGCTGAGCCTTTCCGCTGGTTTACTTAACATATGACCAGAATCTCTTTGGATTTTCCGCCACATTTCTAGAGAGAGTATCTTCACGGAAACTGTTAAATGCATATTGCATTGAAATCCGCACTAAATTTCGAGCCTCAGTAAAACTACGCCAGTCTTGGAGATTTTGCACTCATCTAAATTATTCGTGTCTTTTTCGGTGCTCCTGCAGCAGCTTTCTGTCGTGTTTTGTGTACGATGGGGGATCAGTTCCGTCTCTCATTAATTTATTTGGTATGAATCTCTCGAGTGCTGTTGATACTATTTCTTTGAACGTAAGCCACATATGGTCTTCATTTACATAGTTTGGAAGGACTGGAGACTGTCTCTTAGAAAGACGTCAACCGAATTTTTAGCTCCTATTACAGATAGATACATTTCGCGTTTAGTTTTGGTGAATTTCTTTGTTACGGAATTGAGCCTCGCCACGACTGTAATCCCTGTATCCGTCGTGATGCTCAGAATTATTTGTGGCTAAGAGGTCAAGTGTGTTTTCGTAACCATTTACATTTTGAATGGCCTCTTCAACGTACTGTTCAGAATAATTTTTAAAAAAGCGTTTAGAACAATTACGGGAGTTGTTCTCCATCTACAATAGGGTCAGAAAATGTATTTTTGTCAACATACGGAAGGTAGGTTGAAGTCACTGCCAACTATAATTGTATGAGTAGCGTACGTATTTGTGATGAGACTCAAGTTTTCTTTGAGCTCCTCAGCAAGCGTTTCATGTGAGACCGGGAGTCGCTAAAAGGAGCCAGTCATTAATTTATTCTGGTTGGCAAATATAACCTCTGCCCATACTAAGTCACAGGAACTATCTGCTTCAATTTCGCTTGTGAGCTGAAACACACATTGCATTATTTGTCCTTAAGTTGTCCTTCTTGCTTCTGTTGTAGTGCAAATCATTAAAATTACGTCTTTTCCCTCCAAAACCTAGGATGCTTTCTCTGTGACCCTGTAAATACCAGAGCTAAACAATGTAGAACAACAACGTACGTTACAAGCGCAGCATTCTGTATTACTTCATTTCATTATTTCTAACACTTTAAAAATTGTATGTCGACTTTAGGTGACATGTCAATCATAGATGTTCTTATTCTATTTAGTGAACGTATTTTCAGACATGTTTTGAACATTGCCTGCAACACTTTACTAACAAATGTTTCGCCGCAAGGGGTATCGGATTTGAGACAGTAAATTAATATGGAGTAGGTCGTTCTTGTTTTCAAACATCCGCATTCCCATTTCTTCTTTCCTTATTGTCTTTCGGGCATGCAGTTGTAGCAATTAAAGTAGGCACAAATGCAGTGATCAAAAAGCAATGATTAGCGTACACTCGTATTCTCTTTACATCGTTCCTTTCTTGTTGCTCTCATGCCGATGGACTGTTTCTATCGCAATCAGTAAGCGTGAAAGGAAGCTACCCTGCAGACAGAGGGATCTATATTTGTACTTGGCAGAACGAATTACATACTGACATAATCGTCGGTATTGTTTTCGTTTCCCAAAAGTTATAAATACTTTTGTTTCGGAAAAGAAGGTCTGTATTTGGCCAAGATGTCGAAGAAGAAGGTCCCTTACGTACCCGTTGTATCGAGTAAGATGTGAGACTGTGGTTTGAAAGCGGACAGAAATAGGAAGGGCGTCCCTTACCTGAGGGATTGCTACCTGGGGAAGGGGCAAGTGTAGCAAATGTCCGGCGTGGCAAATGTCCGGCATTCAGTCAGCCTGGAAGTTAGGGCAATTGTTTCTGCTGCTTAGTCCCCATTTACGTCAACTTATTTCGTTCAAGATTTTTCCAGTGAATATATCCCATACCCGAAATAAAATTCTGAGCGTCTGGACACTTCCCGTCCACAGTCTCCATAACTTCTACAGTGGATTCTAAACGTCTTGTAGTCACAAAATTGCTGCAGTGCCGAAAGTGTCGAAGGGCTGAAAGTCTTCAAAACGGCTTTGATGTTCCAACAGTACGTAGTTAAAACGCTTAGTTTTTCTCATTCTGGAAGGAATTTGGTGAGCTGCTGTACAGCTCAGATGAAAAATTATTTCCTTATTTGCCAGTTATTATGTTTCCTGTATCAAGTTAATCAGAATACTTGTATGTTATTTGTTACGCTGCGCGAAGTAATTAGAAGAATCTGCTCTGCACGTCTGAAAGTATTGTTCATTCAAAGGAAGCAATGTGATTCACTGGAGTTACGAAAAGTGTAAATATGGATGGCCGGGAATTTGAAGCGTCGTTCACCAGAAACGGAGCTGAACGTCTTACCACTGCATACCTCGCTCGGTTCTTTGAGTATGTTACGGTGTCCGTATGTGATGCAGTCGGAGCTTACGAACGTTATGCTAAGAAGTACAGCAGCGTTTGGCTTTGTTTCTGCCCTGTAGTGTTTGTGCACGTGTACACAAGACGTTAAACAAATGATTGCTGTAGAAGTGGTGATAACAAGTTACCTATCAGTCACATCGCATACGTATTTGATGAGTGATAAGTAAAGCGAACAATTAGGTCCAGGTATGCTGCGACCATTCATCGAAAAGGTCTTGAACATTCCTCGTTATGTGGTACTACCCATTATTCTGCCAGAAAATAGTATATACGGTCTGAGTTGACACCCCTGTTTATCAGTGACACGTAACTGGAAATATTTGGTGCATGAGACATTGCGCAACTAGCTCATATGAAGACCTTAACCTAGTGTTTGCCACTTCCTTGATTAATTCCTGATACTGTTGTACCTGCAGAGGCCAGCATTTCATTGAAGTGTGACATCAGAATGGTGGTTCCCAAAAGATTGCACGTAAGATTTTGTGACAGGACGCCTTTTACAACACATTAGGGATGTTCGAAAGAAAAGGTAAGAAACACAACTGTGGGGATTCCTTGTTCCTAGAATTCCTGTGTCATTCACTTTGTCGCCCGAGATGAAGCGCTTCCCTGTGAGATGTGTTGTTAGCGAATCAAACACGTGGAAGTCACAGGGCGGTGGGTCCGGGTTGCAGGGCGGATGCTGAAGCTGCTCCCTGTTCCCACTTGAACTTGGCCATTACACTTTGTGTGACCTCGGAGGCGCGTGGACGCGCGTTATTGTGTAAGCAGAATCACCCTCTCCGCGAACAGTCCAGGCCGTTTGCTCTTGATGGACTGGCGTAAGCTACTGAGGCTATCGCGGTGTGCGTCGCTGTTAATAGTTTTTCGATGATCGAGGAATTCGAAGAGTATTGGACACCGGGCGTCGTAAACGACTCTGAGCTTTACCTTGCCTGCTGACGGCACAGCTCTTATATTTTAGAGGGAGGTGACGACACTACATTCGCATTCCTATATGTCTCTCTACGTTATGCCAAAGCGGCATACACAAATTTCAACCATTCCGGTTGTTACTACGTTTTTGCACATTTTCATTTTAATACCCGTTATATTTTGTTGAACTTCTAGATTCCCTTCCTTTGTAAAAGTGAGCAGTTTCGGTTCCACAGGAACATTCCTCAGATCTGGCTATATCGGTTACAAGAGTAATCCGTCGAACTGTCAGCAAAATTTACTTGCTACACTAAAGAATAGTCTTCTCCATGATCAAACAGAGTTACTCCAACAAACAGGAGAGCATTGCATGAAGACTGACCGGCCAAATCATTTTAGAGAACTACCTGATAACTTACCGTAGCGTCTGCCACTGGAGTTCGTCGAATGTCTCTGGAACTCTCCGTGCCTACTAAACGATCCGTGACGAAACGCACAGGTCTTCGTTGGACCTACTCCATCTGTTCTTTCAGTCCCACCAGGTGAAGGTAGCGGATCGATGATCAGTACTCAAGTATGGACCGAACAAGCGCTTTCTAATCCACTTTTTCGGTGATTAAGCTACAAATCCTTAAGATTGTCCTTACGAATATCTGTCTCACATCTGCCTTTCTTTCTACATGTCTTATGTGGTCATTCCACTTACGGCTGCTTAGGATAGATACTCCTAGATATACACGTTATTATAAATGATAGACCCATTTTCAAAAATTCGTATGTATTCAAGTAAAAGTCAAGAATTAACGAGCTTTATTCCAATGGTAAGAGGAAGTTTCAAAGTTTGTGGCGAGTGGCGGCGTGCGGGCAGCGATGATTTCAGAAGCGACCGGTGGTGTTCGCGCGGCAATAGGGCCGTCATTCCGTCGGTTATGAGTGTGGTGGCGGCTGTGGAGCAGAAGATTTTCTGGTTCTTGAGTTCGCGAAAAGTGTGTCGCAAATTGCAGTTGTAATGGTCGCCTAGTCGTATATATTGCTAAAATCGCACTATTGCACTCCCATTTACGGAGCTTGTTAGCACTTGATGTTAGGTTGGCGCCATTAAAATGCATTGTGGTAATCGCTGCTGCTTGCTGGATCGCTGCTGTGTCTCGATGTTGATGCTGGCTCTAAATCTGGTTGTCTATGGGGGAACAAATATGAGGTCCCGTGTTTTTGATGTGCTTTTGATGATAAATAACGAGCGAATCCAACAAATATCTAAACTTCAAATATTTATTACTCTGGTGGCAGAATGGCGCACACACAGACTGCATTGTCTTCTATATCTTTCACATCACTTGCAGCGCCATCTGTTGTTGAAAATT
Source organism: Schistocerca americana (assembly GCF_021461395.2). Classification (NCBI taxonomy): domain Eukaryota; kingdom Metazoa; phylum Arthropoda; class Insecta; order Orthoptera; family Acrididae; genus Schistocerca; species Schistocerca americana. Next base: position 496,739,089 of record NC_060126.1, on the reverse strand, counting down.
GTAACAACTGTAATTTCGAAAGTTTGTCTGCCTGAAAATGTACTGTTGTCACAAGCATATTGCAACAAACGGTGTATTTCTATCGCTGCTCGTTTAGTTTTTATTGCCGTTTCAAATATACCGGTCATTTTTGAAACACCCAGTAGGTTCCGTTACACAGTGCAGCGGGTATTTCGTGCCAAATTCTGAACTCAACCACCAACTCTCAAAAGCATTAGCCGCTGGTTTGAGCTATTTAAACAGACTGGGAGTGTGGGCAAAGGAAAAAGCACAATCCGACGGCGTGTGTCTGAGAATGGCGTCCGACGGATTCAAGAAAGTTTTGTGCGCAGTCCTTGTAAGTCTACCAATAGAGCCAGTCGAGAACTTGGAATACCCCAACCAACCTTATGGAACGTTCTGAGACGCGTTTGCTGTCCTACCGATTACAGCCCAAATGACAAAGAGAAGCATGTCGCATTTTGCGTTTATGTGCTAGCAAAGATGGAGAATGACACATTTCTACAGCATGTAACTTTTAGTGATGAAGCAACTGCTACGGTCGCAGGTTCGAATCCTGCCTCGGGCATGGGTGTGTGTGATGTCCTTAGGTTAGTTAGGTTTAAGTAGTTCTAAGTTCTAGGGGACTTATGACCTAAGATGTTGAGTCCCATAGTGCTCGGAGCCATTTGAACCATTTTGATGAAGCAACGTCCCACCTTAGTGTAAAAGTCAGCAATGTTCGCGTATGGGCTGTGGAAAACCCACATTCACCATTGCAACACGAAAGAGACTCACAGAAGATCAACGTGTTCTTTGCCGTATCCTGTACAAATGTTGATGGACCATATTTCTATGCGGAAGGAACTGCAACGGGAATCACGTACCTGGACATGTTGGAGCAATAGCTGTTCCCTCAAATCATGGAAGATTCCCAGGACTTCATTTTCCAACAGGATGTAGCTCTTCCCCATTGGTACCGTGATGTAGGAGGCTTTTCGAATGATTCCCTTCCTCAGGGCTGGATCAGTCGCAAGGGACTTGAGGACCTGGCTCTGCACTTCTGGCCACCGAGATCTCCTCACACACACCTGCGACTATTTCTTATGGGATCATGTGAAGGTAACTGTTTACATCCCTCCTCTACCAATCACTCCGTAAGTTCTGCAGAACCGGATCACTTCTGCCGTACACTGAGTAACAGCAGATACGCTCTCGCGTGTGTGGGACGAGTTAGGATATCACGCCGATGTGTGCCTCTTAGCCAACGGTGGCCACACTGAACATTTATAACATTTATCATATTTATAATTATTAAATAATTATTAAAAACTAATTAATTACAAATTATTAAATTTGTTAAATTTATGTCAAAAATTTGGAAAAAGCTTTGAAACTTCATCTTTTCATTGGTATAAAGCATGTTCATTTTGGATTTGTACTTAAATAAATACGAATCTTAGAAAATGGGTCCACCATTTATAAAAGCCCTGTATTATGGTGGTAACTGTTTCCAGTAATTTGTCAATATGTTCCAATGTTCAAAAGTGTGTTAATTTCTAAACTGCTGGGGTCATCGGTCCCTACACTTACACTCTACTTAAACTAACCTATGCTAAGAACAACACACACACACACACACACACACACTAAAGCCCGATGGAGGGCTCGAACCTCCCGCAGTAGGGGCCGCGCAATTCGTGGCAAGGAATTTGTCATCCATAGTATATCTGTAGTTTAGCGAAATTCTTTTCTTATGTATCCGCAAATGCTACATTTATTTCCTTTTAGGGTAAATTTCCAGAGTTTTTACCCTTCATCAATCCTCTGTAGACGAGCCTGCAAATCAATATAGTCTTCTGGCGTTCTTAATTTCTTATTGACAACCGCACGATCTGCCAACAATGTTAAAGGAGCTTCTGACTCTTTCTACTAGATCATTTATATACATTATAAACACTAACGGTGCTATCGCTCTTCCTTGGGACTCCCTCCAAGTTACCTTTACATCTGCTGATTTTGTTCCGTTGAGAGCGACGTTTTAGTTCATTCTGTAATGATGTCTTAAGTCGTAAATAAGTTCGTTTTTCTTTTCTTTTTCTCACTGTGAAGACAAGGAATATGGAATCGAACAGAATTCCGTTGTCTAAGTGCTGTGAATCCCCTGGAGGAACAGAGTGATTTTAGTTTCTCAAAACCCCTAGTTACTGAATCCATGCTTATTTTCATAGAGGAGATTTTCGTTCTGGAAAAACATCATAGCTTGTCATCATAAATTACAATCCATAATTCTACAACAGACGGACATCAAAGATATAGGCCCATTATTACGTGAGTCTGTCTTACAAGCATTCTTGTAAACGGGACTGACCCTTCGTTTTTTTCCAATCGCTAAGTACCCTTCCTTCCTTCAGTGACCTACAATAAACTACTGCTATAAGGAGAGCAAGTATTTTTCTCATAATCTATGTAGAAACTTGCATTCTTGAAAACGGGACTGACCGTTTTTTTCCAATCGTATGTACCCTTCCTTCCTTCAGTGACCTATAATAAACTACTGCTATAAGGAGAGCAAGTATTTTTCTCATAATCTATGTAGAAACTTCTAGGTTCCTGATGTCTTTCCACTCCTAAGCGATTGCAGTTGCTTTACTGTTCCGCAGTCACTTAACTCAGTATCTACCATTTCGACAGTTGTGCGATAATTGAAATAGGGGACCATACTACCATTCTCCCACGGTGAAAGAGTTTCGGAAGACCTAATTCAGTACTTCGTCCTTCTGTCTGCTATCATCCGTTTCGGTGCCAGTATGGTCACTGAATAGAGGAATTCTAACTGCTTACTGATATATCGCAGTAAAAAAAAATGTGGTACGATGTACATTTTCATGAATATTGTAATTCTAAATTTGCACACTATGGGCCGTTATCTTTGGTTAATAACGTGTTTTTTCTGTTTAAATACATGGTTTCATCTCCTTCCATTCACGTCTGGATGGTAAGAAAAATGACTGCCTATACAACTTATTGCGAGCTGTTACTGGTGCCAGTCTGTCTTCATTAACTTTGCTCAAGCACTATGGAGGCGGCTGGAGATTATTCGTAGAGTTAGCCCGGAAACTCAGAACTTCAGAAATGGCTCTGAGCACTATGGGACTCTACTGCTGAGGTCATTAGTCCCCTAGAACTTAGAACTAGTTAAACCTAACTAACCTAAGGACATCACAAACATCCATGCCCGAGGCAGGATTCGAACCTGCGACAGTAGCGGTCTTGCGGTTCCAGACTGCAGCGCCTTTAACCGCACGGCCACTTCAGGCGGCACCTTTTCGGTAACAAAGGAAGTATTAGAGGCAACAGACGGCTCGGAGTGCAACGAAACCACGGCGAACGTGTAATGGAGATTCTGATACGTGTTCGCACTGTCCACGTAGCCCAGTAACTTTTCTCCAACAACTCTTAAGCAAAGAGTCCTCAGTTTCTGAAAATGCTAGAGAGGTTCACAAAGGATGTACTGAGAAAAAAGGACACCTGCGACCCGTGAAAACCGGAAGCCACAATGACATGTTACTGTGTAAGTAGGCTGTTTAGGTTTTTTTATTGGTAACGCCACCTCTGTATGAAAATCACTGGCTGTGCTGTGTGCAGTCTGTGGCTGCTTTGCATTGTTGTAATACTCGCCATTGTAGTGTTGGGCAGCGGCAGCTGGATGTGAACAGTGCGTAGCGTTGCGCAGTTGGAGGTGAGCCGCCAGCAGTGGTGGATGTGGGGAGAGAGATGGCGGAGTTTTGAAATTTGTCATGAACTGCTATATTTATATATGATGATATCAAGGTAAATACATTGTTTGTTCTCTATTAATATCTTTCATTTGCTAACTATCCCTATCAGTAGTTAGTGCCTTCAGTAGTTTGAATCTTTTATTTAGCTGGCAGTAGTGGCGCTCGCTGTATTGCAGTAGCTTGAGCAGCGAAGATTTTTATGAGGTAAGTGATTTCTGAAAGGTATAGTTTAATGTTAGTCAGGGCCATTCTTTTGTAGGGATTTTCGAAAGTCAGATTGCGTTGCGCTAAAAACATTGTGTGTCAGGTTAAGCACAGTCATGTATAATTGTTCAAAGGGGACGTTTCATAACTGTTACGATAAAGAACTGCAGGTCACAGATTGTGAGCTATATGGAAAAGCAAGCAACATCGTTATCTGCTACGTGATTACAGTGTTTCTGCGGATCGAAGCACAAATGATGACCTAATGCGTTTAACACAACTTTAAATAAGTTTAGAATTTGAATATAAAAATAAGAAAATATCTCTTAGCATACTGCTGGCGTTTTACTTTTGAAATCACCTACGTTTGTACCTTTGGGCAGATGGAAATGATAAAACAGAGAAACCGAATAAGAATGATGACAGGAAGAATAAGACATCCGACGAGCTAAGATTTCAATTGTGGACAACCTATATTTATATTAACCTGTTAACCGGAATACAAATTTTATGCACAGAACTAGAAACGGTGTTCCACTTCTGAAGGCAATGAAGCAGCTGAATTTATTACGGGAATATAGATTCTCAATCTAAATTTATAAGCAGCTCCTCGATTAAGAGGAATGCTTAAGTCGGATTTAGCTTCCGTCCGCCGCCAGGACGCCAAAGCATCACGAACAAAAGGGTTTTCCGTCGCAGTTCCCTTCAGTAAATTCAGAGATAACGGGGAGTACAAGTCCAGCGACGTGACATTAAAGATATTCCCCCTCAGTTCTTTATGCATGAGAAGGCGTGAGGAACATGAAGTGGAACATGTCGGTAAACACTTCAGTCGGTCCGAGGGCAGCCTGGACAATAGTACAAGACAAATACTAAACAGCTAAAATACGGAGAACCAACGAAGTTAATCGCATGAAATTTTATAAGCGTCTCAAAGCATTCGACAGTGTTAAAAGCTATAGATAACAGTGGGAGATATTTGATATTTTGGCATGTTACTAACAGCTAGACGGGCCTATATAAAGATTCTAAGATAATTGTAAAGACCAAATTTTAATAAATAAAAGTTTCCTACCACAGTTGCACATAGCACAACTTTTTTCAGCTATGCATGGTCTCTGCCTGGATAGAGCTTAATCATATAGTTAATGAAGTATCAAAAGAAAAGATTTTAACTATTGTATTTCACTAATTGCAGGCGACACGTTAAAACTTCAAACATCATAAGAAGATTTGTAGCGTGTACTCTAGCACTGCAACAGCTTGTGCAAGAGATGTGACAGGGAAATTTCTAAAGCTAAAATACTGGTAATGGCGTTCTATGTCAAATATTGAGTTTGAAGAATAATTGTTGTAATCAGACTGTTTTAGGGCAAATGTGTTCACTTAAGAATTTAGGTTGTTAAATTGGACAATGCTTCCATAAACTCCTTGAAATAAAATTACCCCAGTTTGAAACAGCTTGTGGCAAGACACGTAAAACATTACAGAACAAAATCCAGGTAGACCCGAGACTAATATTTTATAAAACTACTGCCCGTCTAGTTATTTTATATCACTACATTAGCTGGCTAACAGTTGAGTACTGTGAGCAGAAGTTAAATTCCTGAGAAGAAGAAAAAGTTGACATTCTAACACAGAACATACAACAAATAAAATATACGGCAAAAGAGATGGACGCAGTCCTGTAGAAAATAAGCAAGCATCGTAATATCTAATTGAGCACATACAAAAAATGGGTAGTAAAATACTTACCATATTAGATAATAAACGATATGGGAAGCGACAAATAAGATGATTCATGAACAGATTCAGGGAATTTGTGGAGACTGTGTGTGGCGTCACCGCCAGACACCACACTTGCTAGGTGGTAGCCTTTAAATCGGCCGCGGTCCGGTAGTATAAGTCGGACCCGCGTGTCGCCACTATCAGTGATTGCAGACCGAGCGCCGCCACACGGCAGGTCTAGAGACACTTCCTAGCACACGCCCCAGTTGTACAGCCGACTTTGCTAGCGACGGTTCACTGACAAATTACGCTCTCATTTGCCTAGACGATAGTTAGCATAGCCTTCAGCTACGTCATTTGCTACGACCTAGCAAGGCGCCATTATCATTTGCTATTAATCTTGTGATGCATGTACCGTCAGACCGATGTTCACCAATTATGGATTAGAGTTAAGTATTCCCGAAGCTACGTACTTATTTTACTAGACTCAACTCCTTTAACTGTTCCAGACCTCACGCCAGCCTGCGTGAGCTTAAACGCGTGCCTTTCGGCTTCCTCTCCTAGTGGCTTGGCTGTCTTGCCAAGTCACAACAGTGTGCAGGCCTGAATGTTTAATCCACGAGGCGCAGAAGAAACACGAAATGGTTACATTCCATGAAAAGATAATTTCATCAGTGCATAGCAGATAAACCCTAAAACTCAAATTACAGACCAATAACTGTTATCACATAACTGAAGAGTGTTTATTACATGCCACTAACTATCTTACTGCTGTTGTGGTGCTAATGGTGGCATAAGGCATTCGATTGAAGATGAAACGTATTAGGAACGCTTCTGCCAGTATTAAACTGACTTTTACTGTATATAGATACACGTAGAATTAATAAAAATTAATTGCTTCATTTACTAAGATACATAGACAAATATTTAAAATATTTGCACCGAATCAGGCAGTGTAGACGTTACGGATCTGGTTCCTTAATTAGGAGGACATAGTTAAAATTTTTGTCTAACGGTTCGTACTTGGACTCTTTATGGATTTCCTTAAAGCATGGGTAAAATGCCTCAACCTTGCTTGTTATTAACTAATTCTTCATCTTTAGTCACAGCGGCTGACCAATGTGGAACACTGGTAATTAAGACCCTGAACTGATTTACATCTTACCCATTTCCTAAATACTTTTAGGTTCAAATAAAATATGGCTCTTTTGGAAATTACACAATCAGTTGTTTTAGTCCTATCCAAGCATGTGTTCCATCTCTGCATACCTCATGGTACAGATGTAGGTAAAACCGGATTCAAATTTCTATTTACCCGAACTAGTGATCTTCGACTATGGACACTAGTATCTGAATATCAACTAAGGCTCTCTAGACAACGTAGTGTTTGAAATACGAGGGGCGTTCAGAAAGTAAGCTCCGATCGGTCGCGAAATGGAAACGACTATGAAAATCCGATAAAGCTTTGCACAGATGTGTTGGGTAGTGTCTCTAGTATAACCCCAGTTAGCATCACGTCGCTCTTCTCATTTCTGAGCTCGCAGTGAGTGCGTAAAGATGTCTAGAAAATAGTGTCTGCCGCCAAGTACGAGGGCCTGGTGAGAAATTTCGCCTGAAGCTATGCAGCTAACATTACATAACTGTCGTGCTGTTTCGTCTTCACGACAATTCACAGCCGCATTCTGCAGGGGCAATGAAGATGCTCCTGCATCGTTTTCAAATGGAAATGTTAGATTACCCACAATACAGTCCGCAATTGTCTCCCCCTGAGTTTCATCTCTGGTCACATGAACCGCTGTCTTTGAAGACAACATTTTGACACAGACAACGAGGTGTAGGCCAGCGTGGAGAATTGGCGGAAAGCACGGGCGGCTGCCTTCTATGATGAGGCTATTGAAAAGTTGGTACAACGCTATGACAAAAGTCTAAGTCAGAACGGCGACTACGTAGAGAAGTAGCTGAAAGGTGTAGCTAATTGTTACAAGTAAAACATTTCTGATGTTCACTGTGGTTTCAATTTGGCAATCAATCGGAGCTTACTTTCTGAACAGGCCTCGTATTTAAATTATTACAGTTTGAATCTAATAAGAACTTATAATACAGTATTTTCGCTCAATTACGGTTGTCCAGAAGTCCAGATATTCACTGATGTCCCAAAACATTATGACCCCCGATGACCCCGTGCTTAACTGCCTATTTGTCCGCCTTTGGAATGAAATTCATCACTGGTTCAGCATCTCAGGGACCCGACAGTTTGGTTTTTTGAGCTATGTGGCACCAGGTGTCTAAGTCACGTAATTCCTGAAAATAAATGGCCTCCGATTCGTGAACGCGGTGACGGCGTTCGATAGCGGCCGAAATGGGAACCATCGGATTCATATTCGGTGGTCAAGACATTACAGTGATTCCCTTATCATGCTTCTCGAAACACTGTAGCACAATTCTGGATTCGAGACACGGACAGTTACCCTGCTGACAGATGACATTGACGTCGGTGCAGACATCAAGCATTAAGGGATGCAGGCGCTTCGGACCTGTCATGGTGTCTTCGATTAGTATCACAGGTCCCATGCAAGCGCAGGAGAACGACTGTCACAGCATAAGACTGCTCGCACCGGCCTGCGTCCGTTGCGCGCTAGACATTTCTAGCAGCCATTCGCCAGGATGACTCCGTTTGCGGAGACTAATGTCGACCTCGTGTAGCAAAAACATGATTCAACCGATGAGCCGAAAGGTTTCCAGTTATACGCGGCCCAGTCTCGATGATCTTGATCACACTGCAATCGCATTTGGCAATGTCGTTTGACCAACATGTGAAGATTCATGGGTCATCTGCTGTGGCGCCCCTTGTTCAACAAAGAGCGCTGAATGCTGTGTTCCGAAACACATGTGCGTCCATCGGCATTGTGCTCTTTCGGCAGAGATGGCACATATTGCCGTTATCCTATTTTGCAGAGCAGACAAGCCTCCATACCCCATGTTCAAATGTGGATGAATTCTTAAGGGACCTAACTGCTGAAGTCATCGCTCCCTAGACTTACAAACTACTTAAACTAAAACAACAATGTGAAGAACAACACACACACACACACACACACACACACACACACACACACACACACACACACACACACACCCATGCCCGAGGGAGGACTCGAAACTCCGACGGGAGGAGCCGCGCAATCCGTGACATGGCGCCTCAAACAGGGCCGCCACACCGAGCGGCTACCCCACGCCTGTGAAGAGTCGTGTATGTCCAACCACTTAGCGTCCAACCACAAATTAGCGGCCACCAGGATGGTTGTGAAACTACGACGTAATTTCAGCTCCATTCTACCTCTTTCTGTAGATCCTCGCAGCAGTAGCACATGAACATTCGACCAGCATCGCCGTTTTCAATAACCTCGTTGACAGGCTACGCATGACAATAATCTGCCCTTCGGCGACGTCAGTTATATCAGTGGACGTATCCATCTGCACAACTTATCTTCGCTAGGGTATTCCTCCATCTGACCCTGCTTGGCTTACATACGTTCCTAGCCGCGTCACGTGCCCTCAACGCCACTAGAACGCATCCAGCCCTGCAGTGGGCTGTCGTCACGATGTTTCGGCTGATTAGTGTACATAAATATCCAAAATTCACACATGACCTACACATTCGTCATGTAAATCGATTATATCTGATATTAGAATTTCAAACTGTAGACTGTACCCATGAACTTCCTTTGTATTTTTTGAGCTGGCCGTTGTGGCCGAGCGGTTCTAGGCGCTTCAGTCTGGAACCGCGCGACCGCTACGGTCGCAGGTTCTAATCCTGCCTCACGCATTGATATGTGTGATGTCCTTAGGTTAGTTAGGTTTAAGTAGTTCTAAGGGACTGATGACCTCAGCTGTTAAGTACCATAGTGCTCAGAGCCATTTCAACCATTTGTATTTTTTTAACAATAGTTCACTCCTGTATTTTATCTGAACAACATTTACTACCTCTGTTTATCTTTCCGGAAAATAGTCGCCAATACTCGACAATGTCTGTATTTTGGATTGTTTGACAGACCGAAACATGCGCAAATTCTCTTTCTTTTCATCCCTGGAGGCTGCAGCAGATCTGAAGCGTTTCATTGTCGTGTCACTTGTCTTTACAGGACATTTATTTTATCTCAGTTAGTTTAATCCTTTTCCTGTCTCCCATAGTAACTACTTCATAATAATTGCTTGCTTAATGATTTTCACATCAGCAATTAAATTGCAGTTTCTCCTCTTCTTAAAGGTGACAGTTTCTATCGCGACATTCTCCCGAATTTTCTAACTAATATCTGAACTATTGTAAGTAGGCTGTTTAGGTCTTTATGTTGGTAACGCCACGTAGCGCTCTATATGAAAATCACTGACTCTGTTGTGTGAAGTCTGTGGCTGGTTGGCATTGTTGGAATTGTCGCTATTGTAGTGTTGGGCAGTTGTCTGTAAACAGCGGGTAGCGTTGTCCAGTTGGAGGTGAGCCGCCATCAGTGGTGGAATGTGGGGAGAGAGATTGCGGAGTTTTGAGAGCGGATGATCTGGACGTGTGTCCATCAGAGGCAGTAAATTTGTAAGACTGGATGTCATAAACTGATATATATATATACCTCACCCCTCATAGTAATGTACATGTGCGTCAGTGAAAAAGACCAATAAGAAGGTGTTAGCATGTGGACGTAATGTGCTGTTCCTGTCTGTTCTGCACCTACGGTCCATCACCGTTTCCTATGGATCCCTACGTAATTCGGCGCTCTCCGACACACACGATCGAACAGCGGAGGAGTGGTACTCAAGCGTCAACTTTAGGTTACAATATCTCCGGATGTAATTAACATTTTACAATGCAACAAACGGCACTGATTACGTATTTGTTTATATGTTCAGATGTGCTAACAAAACTAACGGGGTTCCATTTACAAAAACGTAGGTTTGTGATAAAAAACATACTTCCGTGCATTTTTTTATGGTTTGTATTAACCAATTACACTAGCCCCTCTCCTCACGTTCGGTCTGTGGAATCGATTCGTCAGTATTTGATGTGGTTTACGAAATATATCCAGCGGTAATGTTAGGTGACTAACCCTGTATATATATAAAGACTTTTGAACACTATGAAGGTAAATACATTGTTTGTTCTTTATCAAAATCTTTCATTTGATAACTGTGCCTATCAGTAGTTAGTGACTTCAGTAGTTAGAATCTTTTATTTAGCTGGCAGTACTGGCGCTCGTTGTATTGTAGTAGTTCGAGTAACGAAGATTTTTGTGAGGTTAAGTGATTCATGAGAGGTATAGGTTATTGTTAGTCAGGGCCATTCTTTTGTAGGGATTTTTGAAAGTCAGATTGCGTTGCGCTGAAATATATTGTGTGTCAGTTTAGTGATAATCAGAATAAGTAAAGAGAGAAATGTCTGAGTACGTTCAGTTTTGCTCAGCTGTTTGAAAATCAAATATCGTAAGGGGTTTACCAGCACAGTAATTCACTAATTTTTCTAAGGGGACGTTTCACTAGTAAGGTCGTGTCTGCTGATTGATGATGTCTAGGCAACATACCCTAACCAGATTAGCACCTGGCGCTAAGCACACTAACGTTTCGAGGTATTCTGCCATAAACGCTCTCATTCCTAATAACGTTCGCAGTATGATTAGCAGACTTCCGTTCCCGAAAGTATAACGTCTCCTGGTATCAATCTCTGTTTCAATTGCCGTGAGTAGCTGTTTACGTTAGGAACTCCGCTGTGTTCCACGAAGATTGCCGACACGCATATAGTGGGCACCACGACCACTCTCCAGCCAGCCGGTGACGAAACCGTTTTGCTTTCCGTGCAGTCAGTGCGCCCAGCTGACATCTCGCCTGCTCTCCACCAAACTGCACGCGTTTCCGAGCTTCGCGTTGTAATTCCAGCTGTCGTTCGTTGAATACGTGTACCGTGACCAGTTCTCGATCTGAAAACAACCGCTTGAGGTGCTTGCTGAACACGCGGAATTGTGATGATTGTTTCACTTGGGACGGAGGGCCACAGTTACGTCTCGCAGACGTGTTGTGGATCAGATTTTGCTCCACTGCTCGACGCACTGATCTCCAAGGCTTCTTCTTGAAATAGCTATGCTGCCTAGTTTCTTAGGCTACCAAGCGGAAGATTCAATTAATTTATTGTTTCTCTCTTTCATAATAACTGTTTGCATAAAATACGCCACGTTCTACAAAGTATTGTTGACCGTCAGCACTCACACACTAAACCACGTCACTGTACGTTTCCTGTCCAGCACCACATAGTAGCAGTTGTACCTTGATAGCCGGCCGGAGTGGCCGTGCGGTTCTACGCGCTGCAGTCTGGAACCGCAAGACCGCTACGGTCGCAGGTTCGAATCCTGCCTCGGGCATGGATGTTTGTGATGTCTTTAGGTTAGTTAGGTTTAACTAGTTCTAAGTTCTAGGGGACTAATGACCTCAGCAGTTGAGTCCCATAGTGCTCAGAGCCATTTGAACCATCTTAGCTCAGTTCACTTATACATACCTTAAATATTACTGCCAACAGAACGTTTCCCGCAGCCAAGGTACTATATAAGAGAGCAACCCACAGCAAGAGAGATTCCGAAGGAAAACTCTTTTGCAAGAAGACAATCTGCCTCATTATGTACACAATATACGTTTTGGCCTTAACATTCATGGCCAAATGTATGTACATCTACATCTACACCTACATGATTACTCTGCTATTCACAATAAAGTGCCTGGCTGAGGGTTCAATGAACCACCTTCAAGATGTCTCTCTACCGTTCCACTCTCGAACGACGCAAGGGAAAAACGAGCACTTAAATTTGTCTATGTGATCCCTGATTCTCTTATTTTATCTTGATGATCATTTCTCCCTATGTAGGTGGGTGCCAACAGAGTGTTTTCGCAATCGGGTGAGAAAACTGGTGATTGAAATTTCATGTGAAGATCCAGTAGCAACCAAAAACGCCTTTGTTATAACGATTGCCATTCCAATTCATGTATCGTGTCTGTGGCACTATCTCCTCTATTCTGCGATAGCACAAAAGAAGCCGCCCTTCTTTGAGCTTTTTCGATGTCATCCGTAAGTCCCACCTGATGCGGATCCCACACCGCTCAGCAGTACTCCAGGATAGGGCGGACAACTGTGGTGCAAGCAGTCTCTTTTGTAGATCTGTTTCACCTTCTAAGTGTTCTGCCAATGAATAGCAGTATTTGGTTTGCTCTACCAACAACATTATCTATGTGATAGTTCCAATTTAGGCTATTTCTAATTGTAATCCCTAAGCATTTAGCTGAATTTAAAGCCTTAAGATTTGTGTGACTTACCTCGTAACCGAAAGTTGGTGGATTTCTTTTAGTAATCATGTGAATAAATACAAGTTTTTCTGTTGTCAGGATCAATTGCCACTTTTCGCACCATGCAGATACCTTATCTAAATCATTTTGCATTTCATTTTGGTAATCTGATTACTTTACAAGACAGTAAATGACAGCATCATCTGCAAACAATTTGATAGCGTTACCCAGATTGTCTCCTATGCCGTTAATATAGATCAGGAACAAGAGAGACACGCCGGCCGGAGTGGCCGAGCGGTTCTAAGCGCTACAGTCTGGAACCGCGCGACAACTGCGGTCGCAGGTTTGAATCCTGCCTCGGGCATGGAGGTGTGTGATGTCCTTAGGTTAGTTAAGTTTAAGTAGTTCTAAGTTCTAGGGGACTTATGACCTCAGCAGTTGAGCCCCATAGTGCTCAGAGCCAAGAGAGACACCATAAGACTTCCTTGGGAAACGCCGAATATTACTTCTGTTTAAGTCGATGACTTTCCGTCTATTACTACGAACTGTGACCTTTCTAACAGGAAATCACGAATCCAGTTGCACAACGGAGGCGATATTCCATATGCACGCAGTTTTGTTAGAAGACGCTTGTGAGGAGATAGGAGAAGACCTAAATCAAAGTGATTTGACGAAATACCGGATGCCCACCAGTCACGAACGGAACAGGGAATGCGGGACATGTTGAAGGGGCCACACAGACGACTGATGAAAGATTCCAGCAATCAGCACACATCTTTACAAAATCACTGAACGACATGTCAATTCCGACATGCGCTGGTAAATGTGTTTTAAATTCAGACTGTCCTGTTTGAAGGCTATAACGAGGTTTGTGTTATCCCCAACCAACTGTTTCCGGATTCTGGAATATGTTTCTCTTAGATAAAATACCTCACCACCTATATGCCAACCCAAACAGAAATATTTTGTAATTTGATCTTGGTTTTCCGCAGCAACATCGTCAAATATGAAGACGGTGTTTGGTTTTGCTTTTTCAGGTGGAAGGATATCACCGCTTTCACTGAATGTCGTGTATGTTACACCATATATACCGCGCAATATCTCATGCAATAGCTGATACTTGAGTTGAAACAGTGTTTTTGAGAATACACAAACATGCTCATATCCGACTCCATCTACATGTGTTAGCAGAGTCATGAGGACATAAGTCTTCCCACAATTGGATGAACCTACAGTAATTGCTCATATATTATCAGAAAGGAGAATTCCGTTCTTCTTGTTCTTCTTCAGGTTTTCTTTTGCATCTTCACAGGATTAGTCACCGACGACAAAGTCCTTGTGATAAGGGTGTTTCACCCAGCCTGCCATGATACTAACTACGCCAGGTACCGACAAGTAGTTGACATATATGGAAAGATACACTTCAAACTCCATCACTTAACCGACAGCTATATTCACTACACATAGAAACCTGCTATATACTTACTTACTTATCGCGAATGGACCCAGAAGGATCACGCAAAGCTTTCTGACGTCGTTTCTTCCATACTTCTTTCATTCGTTCTCCATGTTTTCTTTTTCTTTCTTCTGTCCATTTTGTTCCTGGTTTCTTTAGTGCTTCCTTCTCCGACAATACAATCCACTTTTCCACCTTATTTCTAAACGTTTTTCTTTCTTTGACATCTTTAAGTTCAATATTTGCTTTTTGTAAATCTAATTTTACTTGGCTAATCCATGGTGTTGTTGATTTGACTTTTTCTATGTAAGTGAGAATTCTGTTGGTGAGTCGTGTGGGGGGAAGTCTAGTGACATGTCCATAAAATTTTAATCTTCGCCTTCTTATGTCTGCTGCCAGGTTTGATATAGTTTCTGTGGTTCTTCTTGATTGTATCCGGTATCCTTCTGTTAATTTTGGACCTAAAATCTTTCTCATAATTTTGCGTTCTTCTTTTAGTATTTTTTCTAAATCACATTTTGTGTGGAGTGTGAGCGTTTCACTAGCATATAGTGCTGCTGGCTTAATTACTGCGCAGTAGTGTCTGATTTTTGTGTTCGAGGAGATGCATTTTTTATTGTATCTTTCATGTGTCATACCATATGCTCTCTTCATTTTCTGTTGTCTGATCTTCTGTGCAACTTTCTCTCCTCCGGTTGGCTCCAAAATTTCACCTAGGTATTTAAAACGTTTTACTCTATTTATTTTTCCATATTTTGTGTTCAAACTGTGTATATGGAATTTCGTACAGAAAAATTCTGTCTTTTGAAACGAACCTACTTTATCCGCGCATTCCTTAAGGATCTCTATTTGTTTGGTGGCGATTTCTTCATCATCTGCAAGTATGGCCAAGTCGTCCGCGAATGCTAAACAAGATATCTCCACGTTGTCTTTGGTTCTACCAAGATGGATTGGTTTCCAGTAGGATTGATTTTTTAATTCTTTTTCCCATTCCTTAAGGACTTTATCCAGGACTATATTAAACAGAAGTGGAGATAGCCCGTCACCTTGACGTACTCCAGTTTTTATGAGAAAAGGTTCAGAGATTTCTCCCCTGAATTTAACTTTAGATACAGTGTCTGTCAGTGATTCTTTGATAAGCCTTAGTGTTTTGGAGTCAAGTCCAAGTTCCTCTAAAATGTTAAACAAAGATTGCCGGCCAATTGAGTCATGGGCTTTCTTAAAATCGACAAATGTACAAATTATGGGGGCATTTCTAATTGCTTTGTGTTTTAATATTGTCTTTAAATTAAATATTTGTTCTATGCATGAGCGACCGGGGCGGAAGCCTGCTTGATAATCACCAATTTGGCGTTACAGCTGCTCTTGTGTTCTTTTCAGCAGGCATGTTGAGAGAATTTTGTAGGTGACTTGTAAAAGTGAGATTCCCCTGTAGTTATTGACATTTGTTCTGTCTCCTTTTTTATGTAACGGGTGAATAAGGGCACATTTCCAATCCTCTGGTAATTTTTCTGTTTCCCATATTTTTGTTATTATTTTTGTGAGCTCTTGCAACGTCTTTGATCCTAGGTTTTTTAATAGCTCTGCAACAATGCCATCTTCGCCAGATGTTCTATTATTTTTTAAGTTTTTAATGTGACATTTGATTTCTTCCTGTGTTGGTGGTAATGAATCCGGTTGAGCGTTGGCACAGATTTCTTTGGGAAACCTTAAACTAGGTTCTGGGCAATTTAGTAGGTTAGAAAAATATTGAGCCAATACTTGACAGTTTTCCTGGTTTGTTAGGGCTAATTTACCATCTGGTTTTCTGAAACATAAATTTTGAGGGATATATCCTCGTATTTTATCTGCGAAAGTTCTGTAGAAGTCTCTTGTATTATAGTTTTGGAAATTTTCTTCTATGGCATCCAGTTGTGCCTTTGTGTACTTCCTTTTTGCTTGCCTAATAGATTTGGAAACCTGTTTTCTAACCTCGTTAAATAAATGTAGACTTTCTTGTCATTTTTTACTGTTATATTGTTGAAATGCCTTTTTTCTCCTTTCCAATGCATTTTCACAGTCTGAATCCCACCAAGGGTGTTTCAATATCTTTTTCAAGGGAATAGTTTCCTTAGCTATTCGCGTGATTTTAGAATGAAATTCTTCCCATGTGTTTGCCTTTTCCTTCTCCCATTCTTCTTTTACTTTAGATTCTTTAATCTTCTTGGTGTCATATTTCTGTATTTCTGTTTTCTTCTGATGACTTCTTCGTGCTGTAAACTTGATTTTAATTCTAGTTAGGTAATGGTCTGAATCAATGTTTGCTCCTCTGCGTACTTGGACGTCGTAAATTTCTTTTTGTACTGGGTATGAAATCGCCACATGATCTATTTGAAACTCGCCAATTTGTTGTATAGGAGATCTCCATGTCTTTTGTTTTCTTGGACATTTTCTTAGAGATGTTGACATTATCTTCAGGTTATTCTGCTTACATAGTTCGACGAGCCTTGTACCATTTTTATTGGTAAATTTATGTGCAGGATATTTACCTACGGTTTTTTGGTGGATTATCTCTCTACCAATTTGGGCATTAAAATCACCGAGTAGAACTTTTGTATCACCTTTTGGAATCTTGGCCATTATATTCTCCAAATTTTCCCAGAACTTTTCTGTTTCTACGGGGTTTTTCTTGTTGTCTCCGTTTGTGGGAGCATGAACATTAACCATTGTGTATGTTTTGTTGACACATTGTAAGCGCATCGTCATTATCCTATTATTTACGGGAGTAACTTCCTTGATGGAGCTGAGCACGCTCTTGTGTATGATAAACGCCATCCCGAGATGGGGGGCTCCTCTTCCGATTCGTTTATCCGTCTTGCTCTTAAAGATGCGATAGTTGCCATAATCTGATGTTTCTTCATCTGTAAAACGTGTATCCTGTAAAGCTAGTATTACTATCTTTTGCTTTTCAAGTTCTGTTGTAAGGTTTAGAAGTTTTCCTGGTTGGATTAATGTATTTATGTTAAAGGTTCCAATGTATGTAGGTGTTTTAAGTGGAAGTTTGCCAGAGAGCTCCGACTTTCTCTGATGTAATCGTGTAAGTCCAGGTTCCCCAGAATCCGAATTCCTGGTTGCCATCTGTTGATGGGTGGATTGGTTACCACCTGGGGTAATGTTGTTATTACTTGCACGAGTCATACTTGCTTGTAATCAAGTTGGTCCAGTGTTTCCACTGGGTGTTTAGAACCAGGGATTGTTAGTTCCTGGCGCATTATGACCAGCCGCACATTGTGTGGACAGACGCTGACCAGGATGCCGATGGTTGCCACTTCAGACGCGTCCTGGATTTGGGTGTTGACAGTGCTTATTGTAATGGCGGCACTTACTCGCCATGACACAGCAACGTCTTCGGGTTCTGTGGTTTTTGAATGAGTGTGACCCTTGCCAAAAGTCACCCTCCCACACCCTCGTGATGCTGCCGCCTCGGTCCGGGACTGCTTATTTGGGTTTCCCCTTATTCACAGCTGTCCACCATATCTGATGGATCGTTCGCTATCCGCCACCTGCGACCCGCCCTGTATATATATATATATATATATATATATATATATATATATATATATATATACAACCCCTGAAGAGTAACATGATCAATCTTTATGTGAATAACTGATATAGCACTGAGCACTGAAAGAAAAACATTACTAATTGTAATACTTTGACTATAATGAGAAAGTTATGAAATAAAACACAAACACTCATGCACAAGCCTGCTTATCCGAGCACGCTTGAGAGTCTGTAGGGTAAATTTGCACAAACATCAGGACTGCAGAAGAGATCTATCACTTGATCGTATTTCGCTTATGGATACTTTTGCAAGCGTTCAAGCATGTACATGGTTGAGCGCGTGTATCAGGAATCGGGAGGCTCGTACAAGCACTCGTGAGTGATTTGAGTTTCTTCAATTTTCATTTACTTCTGTTAAATTACTTCATGTACAGAGGTCGTACTACAATGTAAGACACGTCGTAGAGCCCTAAGAAAAAGAGATGGAAAACAACAATGCTGTGGGACAGTTTCTGTTGCGTGTCTACCGCGAATAGTTAATATGGAACTAATACTTTCGTTTCTTTTACCACATTTTACTCTGCATCACTGGCTTCGTCTTTTAACTTTTTCTTAACACAAGCAGGAAGGCCGCCAAGGACTGTTTACTCTTGCCTCTACATTTTCTGGTAAACAAATAGGAAGCATGCTTGTCCAGTTCCGTAGCGAAAGCATTTGTGTATGCTTGGGCATGCTTGTGAAATCATGGTTGTTAGGCATGCAATTTCGTGTGTGGCCAACTTTAGAAGTACCACACAACTAAACGTGGATTACCCACTGTGGATGTACATGCTTCTTAAAACCATTCGGAAATGAGCCTACGAACTCTTTACGCAGTAACAAATTGCCGCCAATCTTATCATAATTTGACTGTGAAAACTGCATGATGGTAGCGAGGTGATTTTAAGGCAAGAGAGTGCGCCATGCTGGCCAACGAAGAAACACATACGGTTTAGATTTCTCACGTAAACCTCTTCTCGCCACAGTCGTAGCATAGCGCTTAGATAGTTAGTTTAAAATACCGCGGTGCTTTGTGGTGCACAGCGCGCGGATCACAGTATGTGTTGGTGACAGAGTGGGTATGGGGAGGTGTGGAGGGAGTGTTGGGTGCTGATGTAAGCGCGATCCGTCAGTTCCATTCAAACTTTGCCGATGCTCCACTGCCGGGCAGATGTGTCGAGTCCCACGAGTTGTGTCCCAATCGAAAGGACTCTGCCGTAGAGCTGTCTGAACTAAACTTTCTGTTAAATGAGAAACTTGTCCAGCTGTGAACTGAAATTTTAGCGCTAGAGAATTGGCTACGAAATAGCTTCTGCGGCAGAACAGTATCGGCCCCTCTAGCAATTACATCCATTTCTCAGTTGGTGAAAGATAATTCATCGCTTGAATATAACAGAGCAGCACATCAGAATAAACACGCTGTTTGAGGTGTACAGTCTTCATCGAGCAAGCCAATTTGAGAAATGTTGCTCATTTAAGACACTCATTAAGAGATGCCGTTAATAAAGCTAACTTGTGAGTTTGAATCGCGCTTGCGTGGAGAATCGGACTCAAAACCGTGACCCTTATCAGTGCGTCCGCATGAGAAGTCGGTTAAGTGATGGAGCTATAGTGGCTATACATACTGTTATTATCCTTTCAAGTGTGTCTTTCTATATATGTCAACTACTTGTCGGTGTCTGGCGTAGTTAGTATCATGGCAGGCTGGGTGAAACACCCTTACCACAAGGACTTTGTCGTCGGCGACTGGTCCTGTGAAGATGCACGCTGACTAAACATTAACAGGATTTAACGGCAGATGGCAAGCACATGTACTTCCCTGTAAGTGAGACGCGTTTCGACAACAAGGACCCACTGCGTGAAACTTGACTCAGCAGCAGATAAACGTTCATTCATTAAAGTAGAATCAGACGGAGTAGAAAATGAATTATGTCACTGGACTAAACATTTGTTGGTAGGGTGGACGTATCATCTTATCTTGGACGAAGTGCTCTATAAAAATGCAGAGGTGACTTCAGGGGTTCCTCGAGGCATCTTCTTGGCACTTTGTATAGTAATGACCTTCAGGACAATCTTACTAATAATGTCGGACTTTTGTGCAGGTGGTAATGTTGCCTAAAATTATGTAGTCTTTGGCGGTGAAAGGAGTATACTGGAACACACTTGTACCTGGCACCAGACTAAGAGCCGGCCGTGGTGGCCGTGCGGTTCTAGGCGCTGCAGTCAGGAACAGCGGGACTGCTACGGTCGCAGGTTCGAATCCTGCCTCGGGCATGGATGTGTGTGATGTCCTTAGGTTAGTTAGGTTTAAGTGGTTCTAAGTTCTAGCGGACTGATGACCTAAGATGTTAAGTCCCATAGTGCTCAGAGCCATTTGAACCAGAATAAGATAAGAATATTAATAAGTTAAAATGAAACGAGTGTACTATAAACAATGAATGTCTCTGATGGGCTCGATTATGTGGATCGCTGACTGTGCGCAACTACAGAGCCGAACATACTGTACTGCTTTGTTGAAGCAAGAGAGCGCTGGGTGCACAGCTGTAGGTACCTGCCTGTGAGGGAAAGTAGATGGAGTAGGCAGTTTCTGTGAAGTGCTGCGTGAAGACACCTAGAATTAGATTAATGTAGGTATGTCAATACTGTTGAACCTGGAAGCAGGATTCTTCAGGCAAATAAGGTAAGGATTAAAATAATTATGATTTCTGTTTTGGCCTGCGCGTTAGTATAGATGAGCTGGCTGATAATTTGTAGTTGTTGAGTCACCCCAGAATGTACGTGAACGGTTTTGATAAAAGTCTAGTTAAATATTTCATTTTTGGAAAGCTTTTAAGATTTGCTAGTAGAGTTATCTGTAATTTAATGATTTGCATTTACTTTGGATTAATGAAGTTAGATAATACTTGCTGTTCAAATCTCATTGTTTGTGAATCAATTGTGAGTAATGTAGCATCAATTGTCATATATCTACATCTACATGATTACCCTGCAATTCACATTTAAGTGCTTGGCAGAGGGTTCATCGAACCACAATCATACTATCTCTGTACCATTCCACTCCCGAACAGCGCGCGGGAAAAACGAACACCTAAACCTTTCTGTTCGAGCTCTGATTTCTCTTATTTTATTTTGATGATCATTCATCCCTATGTACGTTTTCGCATTCGGAAGAGAAAGTTGGTGACTGAAATTTCGTTAATAGATCTCACCGCGACGAAAACGTCTTTGCTTTCATGACTTCCATCCCAACTCGCGTATCATATCTGCCACACTCTCCCCCCTATTACGTGATAATAGAAAACGAGCTGCCCTTTTCTGCACCCTTTCGATGTCCTCCGTCAATCCCACCTGGTAAGGAGCCTACACCGCGCAGCAATATTTTACAGAGGACGAACGAGTCTAGTGTAAGCTGTCTCTTTAGTGGACTTGTTGCATCTTCTAAGTGTCCTGCCAATGAAACGCAACCTTTGGCTCGCCTTCCTCACAATATTATCTATGTGGTCTTTCCAACTGAAGTTGTTCGTAATTTTAACACCTACGTACTTAGTTGAATTGACAGCCTTGAGAATTGTACTATTTATCGAGTAATCATATGTTTCTGAAAAGACAAACTTAACTTGCAATATAATTTTGCTAAAAAAACTGAGTGTTAGTAATTCACCATAATCAGTACCGCCCCCGAGTCCAGGTCCGATATTTTCAAAGAAATTGCATTTTTTATAAAATGTTCTCGTTTGTTAGCCATATGAATTTCATAAGCATTTCAAGCATTATGGCCAGCATTGCACACTGCTGAGCCTGTAGTTAGCATTTATATATCGCGTTACTCTGCTGCTGCTTTAGAGGTAAGACTATTTAATTTATTTGTTATGTGAACAGGGCTTTAGGATTCAATGCTTAAGGGGTTAAAAGTATTTTGCAGTGACTGTATTTCTGTATTGGTAATGGGAGTTGCATTGCCCGCTTGATTCATGAGGTTTTGCTAATAATAACAGAGAGTAAACACACCACCTGCACTTACAACGCGCAACACGACAATTCGAGTTTTGTATCCATTCCACAGATCAGACATTCTTTCAACTTAATCGTAATCTATCTCTTTATTTTTATCAAAAGAACATTACAACTGGAGCTGCAGAAACATTGAAGCAGACTCGTAAGACCCATCATAGAGTATTGCTCCAGTAGGTGTGGGTGGAATACTAAAGCGAAATTGAAACCATCGTAAAAATGCTCCCACCGAAGTATAAAAAAGTCCAACATGCTCCTGTTTTAAAAGACTCTAAGTGATGTTCCAGCTGAGTCATTCTACCTTTCTCAGCATCTTTAATAATTTTCCCAAAAGTTTGGGCATGCGAAATTATTCGCACTTCTTTTTAACATGCAGCTCGTATTTCACTTCCACAGTCTCCTCTAATCGTAACCCGCTCACATCCGCTAGTACGTCGCTGTAGGTCTCTCTTGCTCATCCACCCCCACGTATCCATTCTTCCTCACTCAGTCAACCCAGCTCGTTATCATTATCTCTTCGTGTCTCTGTAACTGTTACTGTCTCCTGTCTCACAGCTACCGTCTCCTTCGATCTGCCCTACGGTTACTGTCTTCTCTCACTGTCACTGTCTCCCTCTCGCTCTTTCTTGCTGCTACTCTCTCATTCACTCGTTCTCACTGCTACTATCTCTTCTCACTGTCACTATCTCTCTGTTCCTTTTTGTCATTGTCATAGTCTTTGTCACCGATCATCGCTGTCTCTCACTCATTTCCACTTCCTAACACGGTTTCGTTAGCACTCTCTTGTCACTGTCACCTATACGATACTGCAGTGTCTGTCTTGTTAAGGACACCGCAAGTTCCTTCACACTTGCAACTACTCGCGTAAAACGGCATATCCGTGTCCGAGTTCTGGTCCGGCACAATTTTTCATTGTTTCCATTCCCTTATACAGCTGATAGTGGTTCGTATTCACAAGAGTGACTAGGATTTACCCTCTGCCACTCTATCCCTATCTTTCCCTCACACTGCCGTTGTCTCCTTCGGAACTTCTATATCACAGTCACTGTCTACTATCTTCCAGTAACTGTTACTTTTCCATCTCTCTGCCATTGGCTC
Source organism: Schistocerca americana (assembly GCF_021461395.2). NCBI lineage: Eukaryota > Metazoa > Arthropoda > Insecta > Orthoptera > Acrididae > Schistocerca > Schistocerca americana. Next base: position 496,715,935 of record NC_060126.1, on the reverse strand, counting down.
CTTCTCTCTCACAACAAAAAAACCTTGAATATTTTCGAAAGTCAAATTTGTTATGAAAAATATTAAAAGTAATGCAGTAAGTAGATTGAGGTAAGTACACCTTTAAAGTTCGAGCATATCAGCCTGTTTGTACTTCGATACGAACGTTTTGCCGCTGGTTCCCTTTATGTCACTCACATAAAAAGAACTTCGTGGTCAGTAAAATAACGGAAAACTAATTTTACGCCTCAAGCAGCATTTTATGTTAACAAATGTTTTGCTTGTACCTTCAGTACTACAACACGAAGTTCCCAGAACCCATCTGATGATGACATGGACAGTTTACAGCAAATTTCAACTACGTTTTCACATCAGATAGGATATTACGTGCGTATTTTGCATGTATCACGGAAATAGAAATGCAAAGAGATCGGGATCTTAGATCTATATCGTAAAAATTGCAGTCAGTTCCTGTCAATAGCCTTCTTGGCATGTGGTGCTTTGTTTCCGTAAGTAAGAAAAAAATGTCTTTCAGTTTTCCTCAGGAACAACCCATGAAGTAAATGGTGCCTCCGTAAGCCCTAAAGGCACACAATATACCACACATAATACAAAAAGAAGAAAACCGATTAGCTTAATTTTCCTAAGCTGGAGGATGTGTGCGATATTCAAATATCTACCATGTACTGTCGGACAGTTGCAGTAAGAAGTTCCTGCTGGTCGATACACAAATGGGCCATAGCACAAGGGCTAACACTTCCTACCGCCAATAGAACGCGAGGTTTTACCCCCGGATAAGGAATCCATCGACATGTTCTATAACACTGCAGAGATTCCGTTCTTGGTGTGCTGGCAAGCTGTGCCGGATTACTGCATTGTTCACGTGAAAGATAGCCTCGTCAATGAAAGTCAAGTTGTGGATGAAATAGTCCTCTCTTCCATTAAGTGCTGCATATCAATGCAGTTCGCCGCCATGTGTAATGGTAGGAGCATCTCAATCCGACATGGCTTCTTTAGCATCCCTTTCCCACCACTCTGGAGATGGTTTCTTGTGGAATTTCTAGCTTACGACTGGTGCGAGAGGCTGATTTTTTTGTAGTCTTTTAAGATACGTGTCCCCCATCGCTTCAGCTTCTTGCTCTGATGTTGATGGCTATCCACTGCGTTTTCTTTTGCAAATATATCCTGTTTCTGCTAACTTCCGTGTCTTCTCGTAAGTGGTCTGTCTGGCAGGTCATCCTGAATTTCCGGTACACTGCCGTTGTGGCCTAGCTCTTGGACAATTCCACGAACAAAGTGCCTTCTGTGGTCGTTTGGCAGCCATTTTCCTGAAGGTAATCGTAAAAGGAAAAAAAAGTTTCTTCAGTTGCTGTTTCCATACGCACAATCATATAATATGTTAGCTCAAGGCAATTTTTTTTTCAGTAGGTTAAAAGCGTCTAGATACTTTTGAATATGCTTGTGTTTAAACTTCGTCCAAGTTGTTATGAATAGTGTATCGTAGGCGGTGTGTGTAAAATTTTGTGCAAAATTTCAAATGTGTGTTTGGTGGTACTACTGTTTAGTTCCATTTAGATACTCTCTAAATGCTGTCTTATTGCTTCGTGGGTACCTCTGTTCTTTAAACAGGGTCTCAAAATATTTACCGTTTGACCTATATACTGTTTTTGACAATCGTTGGATTTAATCGTATAAACAAGTCATGCATTAAATTTACAGCTTGCTTTACTTTATCGTTGTTTAGTTTCACTCTGAGAGTTCACTTGTGCGAAAGCCTAATCTTCACCGCTTCCCTCAGACTTTTGCGCTGTTGTTAGTACTTCTGCATGTCTTGCAATGACTGTGCAAGGAACGTTCCGACACAAATGCACATACACAAGGGTCAGGAAAGCACATTCCTTAAATATAAACAAATGTTTCATCTTTTTTTTTAAGGCTTATAAATGATTTTCTTCTACAGAAACGGTTACTAGACGTACTTTCAGTGACGGCAGACTTATTTTCGATATTCGAAGCCTCATACCTTCTGAAATTAGTATGCATCAAACGACAGAAACACCGCCAAAATTAGTGCAGCAAGGCGCAGAGCAAAGGTTGCGTATAGCAGGCTTAAGAACAATGCAGGCAACCAGCATACGGCATTACAACATTACCGCAGAACGAATGCCACCATTTCCATTATTTAAAACCTAGGTGAACCAGAAGGTATGAGAACAGAGCGGTGAAAGGAAGTCTGCCATCATTAACTGCTCCCTTAATTTTCATTTCTGTAGAAAAACCATGCATGTGCCATTAATAAAGAAATGTGGCTTCATGCTGAATGTAATATTTGTTTACTTGTATGGATTGCGAGTGCTTGCCTGTTGTATGAGTCCCTGTTAGGTACATCACTGCCCAGTTGCATTTTTCACAGGTGTCAAATTTGGGTGAGACAACCTATACAAGGTGAAAAGTATTTAAACCGACAAACTTTGGTAGGTTGTAGGGGATATGAAGACAAATACATTTACCTAATGTCATTTATTCCTATGAAGGTTATTTAAACCGGTGGAGGCTGCATTACACTCTTCAGCTGTTAGAGGCTGTATTACGATCTTCAGTTGTTAGAGGGCGTATTACGCTCTTCAGGTGTAGGCAACTGCTGTCCACCAGTGTAGTAGTGCATTGTCTCTGTATACTAATGGAGCGAGTGAGTACACCGAGCCGGCCGAAGTGGCCGTGCGGTTAAAGGCGCTGCAGTCTGGAACCGCAAGACCGCTACGGTTGCAGGTTCGAATCCTGCCGCGGGCATGGATGTTTGTGATGTCCTTAGGTTAGTTAGGTTTAACTAGTTCTAAGTTCTGGGGGACTAATGACCTCAGCAGTTGAGTCCCATAGTGCTCAGAGCCATTTGAACCATTTTGAGTACACCGACATGGATGGTGCGTACTACGTAGCGCACTACAATGGACGAGCTGCACAGCGGGTTTATCAACAACAATGTCCTAATTGCCGTATCCCGCATCATGCGACCTTTGCTGATGTGTACCAACGTCTGCATGAGACTGGGTCATTTGGCAGATTACTTGGACAGGGAGCCTTTCGCATTGAAATTTGAGGAAGCTGTCTTGCAGCATGTGGAGCAGGATCCTTCAGTCAGCACTCGTGCAATTGCACGTATCATGGGGACGAATCAGACGAATGTAAGAACAGTCCTTCGAGAGTAATTGTTACGTCAATTTCACTTACAGCGTGTCCACAACCTGGGACCAGTTGATTGTCCACCCAGAGCACAGTTTTCGCAGTGGTACCTGGAACAGTGTAAAATGCATCCTACATTTCCATCCTCTGTGTTGTTTACCAATGAAGCAACACTCGGGAGTGATGGAGTCTTCAACATGCACAGTTCGCATGTTTGGGATGAGGATAACCCACATGCCACAGTTACTAGCGCTCATCAAGTGCGGTTCTTCGTTAATGTGCGGGTCGGCGTTGTTGAGGACTGTTTAATTGGGCCGTACCTGCTACCTAGGCTATTAAATGGCAGGCACTATTACAATTTTCTCGCCAGAATTGCTGGAAGACGTGCAGCTCCCTACAATACAACGCATGTGGTTCCGACATGACGGGGCGCCGGCACTTTTCAGTCGTCGTGTGCGTAGATTCCTGAACCGACGGCTCCCAGAAACGTGGATTGGCAGAGGTGGTCCTGCACCACGGCCTGCTCGATCCACAGATGTGTCCTCTGAGGACTTTCTTGTGTGGGGCGAGATGCGCAACCTTGTTTACGCAACTCCTGTTGCATCAGAAGAGGATCTGGTTGCCCGGATAGTAGCAGCAGCAGGAACAATTCAGGATACTCCTGGGGTTTTTGCCCATGTCAGACAGAACATGATCCGATGGTGTACCCTTTGTTTAAGTGTCAATGGAGGCATTTTTGAAAATCTGCTGTAACTGAAATTGGGTTTTGTTAATGTGTTGTCTCTTGGCCATAAAAAAATGGAAAAGTATTTCTTGGCTTAATTACTTTGCTGCCAGAGAAATCTTCCTCTACCGGTCTAAATACTCCTCATAGGAAAAAATGACATCAGGGAAAAATATTTGTTTTGATGTCCCCTACAACATCCCAGAGTTTATCGGTTTAAATAATTTTCACCCTGTACACAGTCACCTGTCCCTGACTATTGTAACCTACAAACATTTCAGCCTGCTTATTGTAGTTAGGTCTCGGTCGCCCTCTGAAGTTTCTACCCCCAACTCTTCCGTCCACTTCGTCTCTTATATCCCCGAATCGTACAATACGTGACCGTCGACCACGACTGCGAGACTGCAGAAGGTCGATTCGGTGCCCTGCTCTCGATACGCCCTCGGCGGTCCCAGATTCCTGCTATTTCGCAGACGAGGTTTCTGAACCATCGCCCTTGTCAACGGCAGCCGCCCCCGTCATTACTCGCCCGCCCTGGAAAACTTGTCGGGACCGGAAGAAATTCCGTCCCCCACTTGCAGCTCTCATTCCAGCGTCTCGCTACCGGCGGCCGTCTTCCGGAGGTCTTTTCGCTCGCTGCACCATTTCCCTTCCCTCGCCGCTGCTGCTCTCGACTTTCCAAACGTCAGCACAGTACGGATGGCAGACCGGCTGCTGAGAAATCTCCCAATAAGTCTGCAGCCGGAATGCTGCGCCAACGACACACACACACGGCGCAAGGGGAAGCAGAGAGCAATGTGCGTGATTTACCGGCAGCGGAAATATATCGTTGACAGGCTTCCTTGTATTAATTTCCTTGCAATGAATTAGCGCTCTAAGAACACACATTTCTCGACAGGAGCGGCGAGCGCAAGGTTTCAGGGGTTCGGGGTGCTGGCTGAACTTTCCCAAAGCTACACCGGCAGTTCTGAAGACGGAGAGCCGAATTCCGCACAGTCTTCGGATGCTCTCTGATCCTGTGAAAACACACACCTGTCTGTGTCCCACTGCGAGACGCTGCAATAACGGACGAACTCCGAAGTTTGCACTGCCAATTACCTCCACGCAGTGAATATTGGATCTCTAAGATTCAGCCGTTGTCTGCTCAGTGATGCCTCTTTTTAGAGCAATCCATAAATTTTATTCATTTTACTACACTTCTGCGCTAGCACCTCATGATTATTTTTATTTTTCACACCTACGTCACACCTCTAATTTAACGACATTGAGGAAGAAAGTGATGGAGCAAGGTGGGTTATGGAATGAGTATTGATACACAAAATTACTTACACTTATTGGGATTCCAGTGACGTAAACTGTAGGATAACATCGGTTTTTATTGCACATCTGTGCTCCTTTAATTATCAGTAAAGGTTGCCACGCAGATAAGAACAAAACCCCTTGTTTTGCAACTGAATTTTTCGATGGAAATGCTGCACAAGTAGTAATAATATTGCTAGTGCCAGCAGTCCTTTGTCAGTCTCTACTTGAACTATAATTGTCATGTAGACAAGAACAAATCCGTCTTCAACAAATGAACGTTGCAACAGAGAAAGAATGTCTGACAATATTAACAATATTACTCCTTATTGTCATTAACAAGTTATTGCCCACAGCTTTCTGTGAAGTAAAGTTAAAATAATTGCGTCGTTCAATAAAAAAATTTCATTACCACTGCTTTCCAGAATATCTTACATCGGGTATCAGTTCAATTACAAAACTCTCAGGAAAATTAAAGTTATAGACTCCTGTTTCACATTTTCATAAACTTCGTCAGAACATGTCTCGGAAGACCCTAACGGTACTGACCGACCACCGCGTCATCCTCAGACTATAGGCGGCACTGGATGCATATGTGGACGGGTGTGAGGTGGGCGCACCGCTCTTGCGGCCGTTGTCAGTTTTCGGGACCGGAGCCGCTGCTTCTCGATCAAGTAGCTCCTCTGTTTGCCTCACTAGGGCTGAGTGCACTCCGCTTGACAAAACGCTCTAAGTTTCGGCCAAGCCCGACAGCGCTTAACTTCGGTGATCTGACGGGAACCGGTGTTAGCACTGTGGCAAGACCGTTGACCGTTACGCCTTTTATTAGAGTAAACATATGGGAAGTCATCATTATTTTATAAAGATCAAATAACATTTACTACCTCCAGAGACTTTACCATTCGCAAACATTAGAAAATACACTACTACCCATTAAAATGATAAACGGATATTCATTGGACAAATATATTATACCAGAACTGACATGTGATTACATTTTCACGCAATTTGGGAGCATAGATCCTGAGAAATCAGTACACAGAAAAACCACATCTGGCCGCAATAACAGCCTTCATACGCCTGGGCATTAAGTCAAACAGAGCTTGGATGGTTGCCTATGCAGCTTCAACACGATACCACAGTTCATCAAGAGTAGTAACTCGCGTATTGTGACGAGCCAGTTGCTCGGCAACCACTGACCACACGTTTTCAGTTGGTGAGAGATTTGGAAAATGTGCTGGCCAGGACAGCTGTCGGACATTTTCTGTATCCAGAAAGACCCGTACAGGACCTACAACCTGCGGTCGCGCATTATCCTGCTGAAATGTAGGGTTTTGCAGGGATCGAATGAAGGGTTGAGCCACGGGCCGTAACCCATCTGAAATGTAACGTCCACTTTTCAAAGTGCCGTCAATGCGAACAAGAAGTGACAGAGACGTGTAACCAATGGTACCCCATACTATCACGCCCGGTGATACGCCGGTATGGCGATGACGAATATACGCTTCCAATGTACGTTCACCGCGATGTCGAAAAACACGGGTGTGACCATCACGATGCTGTATACAGAACCTGGAGTCATCCGAAAAAATGACGTTTTGCCCTTCGTACACCCAGGTTCGTAGTTGAATACACCATCGCAGGAGCTGCTATCTGTGATGCAGCGTCAAGGGCAACCGCAGCCGTGGTCTCCGAGCTGATAGTCCATGCTGCTGCAAACGTCGTCGAACTGTTCGTGCAGATGGTTGTTGTCTTGCAAACGTCCCCATCTGTTGACTCAGGGATCGAGACGTGGCTGCACGATCCGTTACAGCCATTCGGATAAGATGCCTGTCATCTCGACTGCTAGTGATACGATGCCGTTGGGATACAGCACGGCGTTCCGTATTACCCTCCTGAACCCACCGATTCCATATTCTGCTAGCAGTCATTGATCTCGACCAACGCGAGCAACAATGTCGCGATGCGATAAACCGCATTCGCGGTAGGCTACAATCCGACCTTTATCAAATTCGGATACGTGATGGTGCGCATTTCTCGTCCTTACACGATACATCACAACAACGTTTCACCAGGCAACGCCGGTCAGCTGCTGTTTGTGTATGAGAAATTGTTTGGAAACTTTCCTCATGCGAACACGTTGTAGGTGTCGCCACCGGCGCCAACCTTGTGTGAATGCTATGATCAGGTAATCATTTGCATATCACGGCATCTGCTTCCTGTCGGTTAAATTTCGCGTTTGTAGCACATCACCTTCTTGGTGTAGCAATTTTAATGGTCAGTAGTTGAATGCAGTCAATTACAGTCATTGGAAAAGGAATGGACAAGGTACAGGGACACAGTACTAGAAGTGGCTAAAGAATGTCTTGGAACAGTAGTGTGTAAAAGTAGGAGGAAGCAAACAGCTTGGTGGAATGACACAGTCAAGGCAGCCTGTAAAAGGAAAAAGAAGGCGTATAAGAAATGGCTACATACTGTACTAGAACTCAGGTAGACAGAGAAAGTTACGTTGAAGAAAGAAACAAAGCCAAACACATCATTGCAGCATCCAAGAAGAAATCTTGGGAAGACTTTGGAAACAGGTTGGAGACATTGGGTCAAGCAGCTGGAAAACCATTCTGGAGTGTAATTAGCAGTCTTCGAAATGGAGGTAAGAAGGAAATGAAAAGTATTTTGGACAGGTCAGGAAAACTTCTGGTGAATCCTGTGGATGCCTTGGGCAGACGGAGGGAATATTTTGAAGAGTTGCTCAATGTAGGTGAAAATTCGATCAGTAATGTTTCAGATTTCGCGGTAGAATGGGATAGGAATGATGATGGAAATAGGATCACGTTTGAGGAAGTGGAGAAAATGGTCAATACATTGCAGTGCAATAAAGCAGCTGGGGTGGATGAAATTAAGTCGGAACTCATCAAGTACAGTGGAATGTCAGGTCTTAAATGGCTACACAGGATAATTGAAATGGCCTGGGAGTCGGGACAGGTTCCATCAGACTGGATAAAAGCAGTAATCGCACCAATCTTTAAACATGGAAACAGAAAAGATTGTAACAACACCAGAGGTATCTCTTTAATCAGCGTTGTGGATAAAATCTTCTCAGGTATTGTTGAAAGGAAAGTGCGAGTATTAGTTGAGGAGCAATTGGATGAAAATCAGTGTGGGTTTAGGCCTCTTAGAGGTTGTCAGGACCAGATCCTTAGCTTACGACAAATAATGGAGAAGTGTTATGAGTGGAACAGGGAATTGTATCTATGCTTTATAGATCTAGAAAAGGCATATGACCGGGTTCCTAGGAGGAAGTTATTGTCTGTTCTACGAGATTATGGAATAGGAGGCAAACTTTTGCAAGCAATTAAAGGTCTTTACATGGATAGTCAGGCAGCAGTTAGAGTTGACGGTAAACTGAGTTCATGGTTCAGAGTAGTTTCAGGGGTAAGACAAGGCTGCAACCTGTCTCCACTGTTGTTCATATTATTTATGGATCATATGTTGAAAACAATAGACTGGCTGGGGTGAGATTAAGATATGTAAACACAAAATAAGCAGTCTTGCATATGCGGATGACTTAGTTGTGATGGTAGATTCGATTGAAAGTTTGCAGAGTAATATTTCAGAGCTAGATCAGAAATGTAAGGACTATGGTTTGAAGATTAGCATCTCCAAAACGAAAGTAATGTCAGTGGGAAAGAAATATAAACGGATTGAGTGCCAAATAGGAGGAACAAAGTTAGACCAGGTGGACGGTTTCAAGTACTTAGGATGCATATTCTCACAGGATGGCAACGTAGTGAAAGAACTGGAAGCTAGGTGTAGCAAGGCTAATGCAGTGAGCGCTCAGCTACGATCTAATCTCTTCTGCAAGAAGGAAGTGGTGGTTGTTAGTGTTTAACGTCCCGTCGACAACAAGGTCATTAGAGACGGAGCGCAAGCTCGGGTTAGGGAAGGACGAGGAAGGAAATCGGCCGTGCCCTTTCAAAGGAACCATCCCGGCATTTGCCTGAAACGATTTAGGGAAATCACGGAAAACCTAAATCAGGATGGCTGGAGACGGGATTGAACCGTCGTCCTCCCGAATGTGAGTCCAGTGTGCTAACCACTGCGCCACCTCGCTCGGTAAGAAGGAAGTCAGTACCAAGACTAAGTTACCTGTGCACCGCACAATCTTTCGACCAACTTTGTTGTATGGGAGCGAAAGCTGGGTGGATTCAGGTTACCTTATCAATAAGGTTGAGGTTACGGATATGAAAGTAGCTAGGATGATTGCAGGTACTAGTAGATGGGAACAATGGCAGGAGGGTGTCCACAATGAGGAAATCAAAGAAAAACTGGGAATGAACTCTATAGATGTAGCAGTCAGGGCGAACCGGCTTAGATGGTGGGGTCATGTTACACGCGTGGGAGAAGCAAGGTTACCCAAGAGCCTCATGGGTTCAGCAGTAGAGGGTAGGAGGAGTCGGGGCAGACCAAGGAGAAGGTACCTGAATTCTGTTAAGAATGATTTTGAAGTAATAGGTTTAACATCAGAAGAGGCACCAATGTTAGCACTGAATAGGGGATAATGGAGGAATTTTATAAGGGGGGCTATGCTCCAGACTGAACGCTGAAAGGCATAATCAGTCTTAAACGATGATGATGATGATGATGATGAGTAGTGTATTTTTGTGAAAAGTTCTTAGCTTACATCACGTTCAGAATACAGGATTTTTTTTTTTACGTATGACGATATTATTCACTGCCGGAGAAAAAGCAACACTCTCAATGGCACCACGGGATAACTGAAGGGCTGGAGTGTCAGTGATTCATCTCATGCGGTCATCAGCAGTCAGCTGCGCTCAAGAGGACTGTCTGTGCACCATCTGTTTTGACTCTGCAGGCAGCAACTGTGCTCACTTCAGAGATGAACAGTGTTAGCAACATTCGTCGACGGGTACTTCAATTCTCCAAGCGACCGGCCAGCAATTTGTTACCATTTCGTACACATCCTCTACCAAACTACATATCCATCCCAGCACGTTCTTGTAAGTTAAAATACCTTTCACGAAATTCCATGCAACATTGCTACCTGTAGATGTGAGAGGAGAGAGAGAGAGAGAGAGAGAGAGAGAGAGAGAGGCAAAGCATATGTTATTCTACCTTAGCAATGGATGTATTGAGGTCCTCGTAGCGCAGTGTGGATTTAGGGTATTTATATGGTAGATGAATTAACTGAAAGGTTGTTGAAGAGCTACTGGGATACGATCTACTCCAGTCGAGTAAATCTTCTATCACAATATCGTATTAAATCGATAACATAGGCATCGATAAATGTTGGCGAGATTATATCTTCAAGAACATACTTTAACGACCTGTAACGAGTCTTTAATTACATAGGGATTATGATGACGCTTGGAAGTTGGTAAGGGCAGATAAAGTATATCAACAGAAGTACATTTATAGCAATTGGATCTTGAGAAAACATTAGATAAAATATATTTGTCCATGTGTTTATTATTACAACCTCATATTGCCTAAACCGTACACTGAGTTATTTTAAAAGCAAAAAGCAGGATGAAGGGGAACTGTAAGGTTGCGAAATCGTCTCTGTTTGCTTCTGTAGTGGGTTTGATGATATAAGGAGCGGCTGTGGCTAGGCACAGGAGAGACAGAATTGAAGTTAACATCTCTAAAAAATCCTTAAAACGGGAATCTCCTGAAGCAGGTGCAAGACATTTGTCCTGTACTTTCGGAGGAAAAATGTCGCAAATATGATCATTTCTTCCGCAGGAAAGGATAATGTTTCAACACCCACAGCCTTTCAGTAGACTGATACAAAAAATATTTAATAAATCATGCCTTCCCCATAAAATATTTGAAATTTCATGACATTTCCAAGAGCACACTGATATTAAGCTTAAAACTATTATGACACAATAAAATGACAACAGATGACAGTCAACCAGGTATTTTACCACGAAAATGACAGGCTGGAAATTCATAGACCGAAACTGACACTACAGTGCTATTCACCTACACAGAGCGTAACACGTTATAAAAGGATTGCCACGAAAGTTCTTCATCAGATCACAAAAAATGCAAATAACACTTCTAATGACTTGCATTATGTAGCTCAATTACCAGTTGTAGTAGTGTGAAAGCGGAATTTGGTTGCAATACTTACACGGTTGTTTGAAACCGATAAACAGTATTTTATTCGAAATAATCCCCATTGCTGTTTACAAATTTCTCCCAACTCTCAGGCACGCTAAGAATGCCACGCAAAGAAAGCTGTTCTTTTTAAGCGAACAAGTCAGCGAGCCATTTTCGTACATTTTCATACGAACTTAAGCGCTGTTCAGCGAGGTCTTGTCCCATTGATTCAAATAGATGATAATCGGACGGAGCCAAGTCTGGAGAATAGTCCGCATGTTCTAGTATTTCCCAACTGAACGCTTCGATCGTTTCCTTGACCCGTTTTACTGTGTTCAAAAATGTTCACATGTGTGTGAAATCTTTTGGGACTTAACTGCTAATGTCATCAGTCCCTAAGCTTACACACAACTTAACCTAAATTACCCCAAGGACAAACACACACACACACACACACACACACACACACACACCTATGCCCGAGGGAGGACTCGAACCTCCGCCGGGACCAGCCGCACAGTCCATGACTGCAGCGCCTAAGACCGCTCGGATAATCAAAATGGTTCAAATGGCTCTGAGCACTATGGGACTCAACTGCTGAGGTCATTAGTCCCCTAGAACTTAGAACTACTTAAACCTAACTAACCTAAGGACATCACACACATCCATGCCCGAGGCAGGATTCGAACCTGCGACAGTAGCGGTCTCGCGGTTCCAGACTGTAGCGCCAGAACCGCTCGGCCACCAGCGGCCGGCAAGGATAATCCTGCGCGGCTGTTTTACTGTGTGTGATGGGGCGTTATAATGGAGAAATATGACTTTGTGTTGCCTTTTATCCATATTACGGTCGTTTTTTACGTAATGCTTGATTTAAATCGATCATTTGCTGTTGGCAGCGATAAGTATTAACGGTTTCACCAGGTTTTATAATAGATGACACACTTTTGATCCCATCAAACACAGAGCAATGGATGTCGATAGTTTGCCTGGATTCATTCATGGTTTACGACGCATAGGATTCTCAAATTATATCCATTTTTTATAATATACTACTATTAGATGGAGAAACGGCTTTCTTTTGTATCTGGTGATCAGCATTTCACAAGTGGTACTTCGATTTGCTTGCTGTGTTTCATTCAGTTCATGCGAAACCCATTTTTCTGACTTTCTGCACCTTTGCCATAGCTGTCAACCGAAGCGAAACGGCTTTCTGCGTCATATTCAATTATTCTGCGAGTTCGTGTTGAGTCTGAGTATCATCTTCATCCAATGACACCTGAAATTCCTTGTCTTCGAACTTTTTTTGGTGGTTTCCCGCTCTCGTCGTTTCTCACGTCAAAATCACCACTTGTGAATTTTTTGAACCACTCGGGAAACTATGATTTCTTAAGAGCTTCGACAAGCATTCTATGCGATTCTGCAGCAGTTTTTCCTCAGTAAGCAATAGTCGTCATATCCATGTGTTTTTCATCTGAGGTGATGAATTTTCAAGTAATTCTGTTTGGTTTCTGAAACTTTTTAATAATTTTGGTTAATGAACAACGTGATTTTGTCTCGATGCTTTTTATAGGCAGTATTAAAATCAGTAAGTTAGCTCATGCAACCGAGCATATGTGCTAACACTGGTTTGTAGATTCCCCGGCTCGTTTATTTCTGAAGGGAGGAAGATTATTTTTTAACTATTTCAGGTTTATTTGAGTAAATTTAATGTATTGACTAGAGAAGCTTAAAGGAAGGTATCGTGGTACTTTCGAAAGAATCGACCATTGACCATTTCAGGCGATATAAGAAACACAAGACGAAGATATCTTATGATTAAATGTGCCGTGGGAGCACAAGGGTGGGAAGGCAACTGGCTGTGACTTTCCCAAAAGAAACGTAGAAGCATTTGCCAAAAGCGTTTTAGGAAAACCACTGAAATTCCAAATTGCGCTTGTTTGTGTAGTGTCTAAGCTCCATTCCACCAGAAGTCGAGTTCAGGGTCCCGCTGGGAGAAGTGATGTAAGAATATACAAATTTTACTGTGTTGTTTCATTCATAAAATTTAGCAATAAATTTCAGTACAATGAAATATCTCAAATACATCTGTCTGACGACAAGCTTTTCAGTATAGTTTAATGATTCTTTGCTAGGAGACAACCTGTGAAACCTATCGAAAAAGAAGAATCAAGTTGTTGGTATGGTGACGATGATTGTTGACGTGACGTCATGACTGGTGGATTGGCTATCGTATGAGACGACACAATGAAAATATCTAAATTAGCATGTGCGCTGTACACATGTGAAGTGCATAAATACAGTTCTCTAAATCATCTTCTATATCAGGAACCCTACTTTGGAACAATCATCTTCAAAATACTAGAGAAATTAAATTCTTCCCAAACTTCAAAAGACAACGAACGGCCCATCTATCACAGAGAACACTCTCCCCTATATTCAGCTCACTCTCCGCAGGCTCCCAACCCCACAACTTTTCCGTACCACTTGTCACTAGAGTTCTCTCTTTATATTCTGTTCTTTCCCTACAGACACTGTCATTCCCATCTTCTCCAGTTTCGTTATCCATTCCGCTTTTCATAATACTAAACATTGCTAAGCTAATCTATATCATTGTAAATGCCCTTACTATTATTTTTATTGCAAATTTTTGTGATGCCTTTGATACCTGTTGTTCTTCATGTGCGTAAGAGTGGAATTTAGGGCCTTCATGTGGTGAAGCAAATAACCAATAAACAAAATAAAACAAATAATTAAGGAGTAACCTGTTAACTGTGTGCTCGGGTTTTATGTGTAGATGAATTAAAACAGTTTTCACATCTGAAACGGACTTAAATTTGTGGGTAACTGGTGAAACAGTACGTATGCAATATACTGAACTTTGTTGTATCACTCAGTTACTGAGGTGAAACTGTTATATATCTTCCACAGGGTAGGACATAATAGAGATAAATACCGTAAATCACCCAACCCACAACTGTTTATCGAATTGAACATCCATGTATAAAACACCATCAAACTTTTGATTATCTTACGAATGAATTAATGTCATAAATATTTAATGATAAGTATGTAATGAACAAAAGCTCACAAATGGTTTGAAATTACGTTTACAGGTTGTTAGATGGCGCCAAGAGCTGTCATTTCAAACGTGGCAACATCCGGGTAATTTCCACTCCACTTTAAGCAAAAGCTGGTTTTACGTAAAATTTAATGTTTATGGCATCCGATCTCCTGAACCATGTGCTGTAAGATGATATAATTCTGTCTGCGCATTCGGCGGTATAAGAGGATACCAACTAAAATTGTGTTGCAAGCTGAGTTCTAAGTAAACAAGTAATAAATTAATACAGCATGTCTGAACATAAACTTTTACAACAGGAACAGCGAAAATGTAGTAAGCTATAATCATATATTCCTTCCATCAGTTTTGGTGGGTGTCAGAGAGAAATATATCCTTGAGGGCTTGAAATTGTGTGTAAAGTATGTTGCAGGTCACTAAGTACTCTCATTCCCAACTGTTGGATGAATAAATTGTGCGTTATCCATAGCTACGTCAGTCCCGCGCGTTTCAAACTGTCCAGTCTCTGGATCTGCGGTCGCACAGCATCAGGGCAACTAAAACGACTGTGACAGTACGAGATTCGCATATTTTCGTGTAACAGACATACAGTGTCGCCATAATCAGTCTAAAAAGCTTCTAAGGGTGTTGCAGGGTGGTTTGTGCTAAGAGGTGTCAAGAAGAAAATTCAGCAAGTTGCTCCGCTTTCGAGTTAATTACCATTGCAGTTAGCCAATGAGGCCGTTATGCGCGCAAATTCAAGCTGCTGGCCAGACAGAATAGTGTCAGTTATTCTCATAGCCTTAATGATAGTACACGAGACTGCTCAGAGTTGTCTCGGTTTCGATTCTTACTGCCGCCCCATGTACAATTTTTCCATCGCTCTTAGGTTCTGTTTTGGGACACCAAGAGAAGAATACGTTTGGCGACACTGTCGCTTTCGGCCTCTTGAATCTGCATGCGCAACTACCTAATTGGAAAAACCTTTTTCTTTACGGTTATTTCTCTGCGCTAGCGACCCTCATGAGGTTTTCTGACTACCCTGCCTAACAGATCTGGAGACGTTTTCTACAAATCAGTGTCTCGTCATACGTCAGAACAGCACGTCACAACCGCCACATTATCTCGGAATCCTGGAACGATGTGATTTGTAGCCCAAGCGGAGATTTTTGAAACACGAGGCCTCCTGCTATATAGAAAGAGACTATCGATTACAAAAGTGATGTATTGATTTCTCTATAAAATAATTCTTTTAGTACTTTTAATATTGTTTTGGATCGAATGTATCGCCGCGAACTACCGCAATAACACTAATATATGAACGTTATGTTTGCTCTGCTTCCCTCCCTACAATCTTTCCCGTTAATTTGTGCAGTACTAGCCGCACATCCATACATTCATTCTGGGCGTTTGTCATGTTGCGCAAATCATGAATTGCCACGTGGTAGACAATTTAAATCCTGAACTGGAGAAATTTCTAAACTCGTATTACACAGTGTGCATACGGAACCTTCCATCAATTTGTTTCATTCTCATTGTCCGAGAACCGCAGCAAGCGCTGTATACAAATCTGACAGGTGATGTACAGGTGTCAGGAGCTAATTTCGCGAGTTGTATCAGTTGGGGGCATCAATACATTTTGAGTCATTCAGTCGATTTGTGCGCTTATTTATAGTGATTATTATGCAATATTCGTGCTGTGATGTATATTTGTTGGAACTATGTTTCATGTCGGGGAGTAATGTTTACGACGCTACTGGGCACTGTGCACTGTAGATTGAATAGTTAGTTCGACCCCCCACGTACTATGGCACGAATATATATATATATATATATATATATATATATATATATATATATATATATATATGTGTGTGTGTGTGTGTGTGTGTGTGTGTGTGTGTGTGTCAATCAACACTCAGCTTATTTGAGCGGCACAGAGATGTGGCTGGTCTCAGTATTTGGCTACCTTTTTCGTCATAGGGTGCCATCTCACACCTGTCGTAAACTCAATTTTCAAGCTGAAATCAAACACAAATACAATGCAGGCAGGCATTGCGGTGAATTTTTTTAAAAATTGAGCCACTCACGTTGATTTCCAATTTGAACAAGTAGTTTATTTCTATTTTTCCACGAAGAGTCTTCAATATATTGACTAAACAGTCAAAATTCTGTCCGAGCGACTTTTACATAAGAGCGGCCACTAATAACTGATGCTACAACACTTCACTATAAAATTTATACGTCGCGATCAAAGCACTCGACAGTCTGTTCACAGTTCACAAAACAGACTGTTGACTGCTGTCCTAAACCACTATATTGCACTCTACTTGATGGTTTTCGGACCTACCTACATACATACTTGTCTCCATTCGTACCTATCAACCCAATGCTACACCAAGATGAGCGACAAGACCGGATCTAAGCATCGCTCCAACTCAACTCTCTAAAGATGGCCCACCTACACACCCTCGAAACGACTGCCTAACTCAAAATAATGTTTTCCAAAAAATATTACGAATTTCCTGAATCTAAAGGCAAAAATACATATGATACATTGAAAAATGAGAAAATTATCCGGCCAATAACAATTTAAAATCCAGTTTTTTGTATCTGCTACGGTTTTTTTTACAAATAATATTCTTGTGGGATGATTGTACTTTCCTCGAATTTTTGATACTATACAGAAATAAACAAATAAAAATACACCCTACTCACCTACCTCTTTAAACTTTGGTATGCTGCCGCTAGTTTACTCTCTTTAAATTTATTTATTTACCAAAAACACAGTTCCTCTCAGCCGAATCCAGTATTCCGATCTCTTATTAAAAATGGTACATATTCTACTCAATCGGCTATGATTGCTCGCTGCAGCTTTACTATCCGCATCCGAAAACACTTTGTCGATATTAATCGGCCCTAAGCCTTGCCGAGATATTGTCTTTTGACCTTCCATGAATTTACAACTTTTAAGAAAACAATAACTTTTAAACTATCGTATAATTTTGTGGCACGTCTAGATAATCTAGCTTTACATATTTTTCTGTCCATGAATGCCAACTCGCACTTCCGTGTCACTCTTGGTTCTGTTTTTATCAGTTTTTCTCCGGCATATAAATTCCTCCAAGCGCTCCAGAACGGCCATACGCTCCCCCGCCAAGCTTCCGGTCGGGTTTTTCCAAGAACGCGTAATCGCTAGCCGCTCGCCACGGACCCATTGCAATCGCCAGCCACGTGCTCTGCGGCGAAAAACTGGCTCTCCAATATCCTCCAACAGCTTGTACCTCACATGTTATCCAATTTTATTCATCCTGTAATACTCATGATTGAGTAAATCTACGGAGCGAAAACGTGAGTAGTTCATTGTCAGTTGGACGACAAATGTTCTTTCATTCTTATTTTTTACATCAGACTCTCGCACATCGAAATAATCACAGTTAACTGACAGGCTTCGGGTCATTCAGTATAATATAGCTACATTAGGTCCCAACTTAATTCCACTGTGATTTATACTATTTCTATGTGCGTTTATCATCCCCTTGAGTAATAATAATAACATAACCATTGTTGTAAAATTTGTTATTTGTTGTTGTGAAAACAGTCTCAGTTCAGTGAATGGTGGAGTAGTTTGTTTCCATTGCGATGTGAAGAAGCAATGTTGTGAAGAAATGAAAATTTCGAGTTAACTGCTTCGATGGATGATTCTCTCACATATTCGTTGAATCATAACTCAACAACAATGCTTCGAATATCTTCATCTAACTATAATCACCTTTAAAAAAGACCGCACTCTTTGAGTGTAGAATTTCGTCGTGCTTCCATTAACGATGAATTTTTGGAGTTGGACAAATGTGGGCTTTTGACGCGCGCATTATCCATGCCGTGAACTTTGTGATAGATGAGGATTGATATGTGATTCACTGTGAGATACGGGTATTCGCAAGCATTTCGAAGACTGCAGTACACTTTATTTTGGATAAACAATCAGGTGACAGAAAGATTTATCCCCGCTGGATTCCGGGCAATTTGATCGACGCTCAGCAACATATTAGAGTCAAAAGGTGTAAGGAAAAACCTTCAGAAAATCGACGGATTAAATAAACACAATTAGTGGAAGGAACAGTTAATGTTTTATTTAGGAAATACAAAGTCCGCATAGTAATCGTAAAAGCAGACGAAATTTGGATATGTTCGAATCAGAAAGAAACTACACAGCAACCGAAGAAAATGTTCACTTGATTATTTCGTTATACCAGACATGACATGGTAATTGCGGCAGAGGGTTGAAGAATTGTAGCTGTTATGCTACAATTCATCTCTGAACTCTCGGAAAATAACCGATCTCATAACATCTTTCTTTATGATGACAGTGACACGTTTAACACGACATGTCAACTAATTGAGTATTTTGAGGAAAGAAATCGCTGCCCATATTCACCTGTTACACCGACCAACGACTTTTATTTTTGTCCCCTTATTCGAAACGAGAAATGCGCGGCCACCAACTTTCGTCACCTGAAGCTGTCGAATCTTCCGAAACAGTGTGTTTGAGACGAACACCAGAGAGGGAGAAAATACTTCCAATACATCACAAAGAACAATATTTTTATAATGACCCTGCCTACCTTCCAAGGTACTGTTTCGGTCTCTGTCATCTATCCACCCATATCTTACGAGGTCTACCTAGTTCTCTTTTTCCAGTCGGCCGATAATTCATTATCTTTTGTATCAATCGATTTTCTATCATTCTGTCAACCTGCTGCCTCCTTTTCATTCTATTGTCATCTTTATTGTCATAAACAGAAATTTTTTTTAAATCTTATAAGATCGTTTCAGTTCACGTTTTATCCATTTTACTACAGCCCTTGCAAACCTCTTGAACTTCCTATCTGCTGCTTATATGCATTGTTTTGTTACTGTACATGATTCGGAACCATCTATAAGTATAGGTACACCCATAACTTTATACAATATGATTTCTGTTTCCTTTCTTCTTTTTCGTCCCAGAGATCTTCCGATAGTTCCGCAGATGGCTTGAAATTTATTAATCATCTTCACAGTGTCTTTGTCACAGTTAAAACAACTAATACCACATCCGAGATAACTGAAGTGGTATACTTGTTCTAAAATTTTCTCACTTCTTATTTGCAAATATAGTTTAGTAGTAGTATATCTCGTTTTGGTTCAGTCTATATACCGATCTTTGCAATTTATTCCCAGTTTTCTGCATAATATTCTGATCATCAGCATATAAGAGATTATTTATTGGTACGCCAGCTCCTACATTAATTCCTAAGTGTAGCGCATCTTTCTACTTCATAAGTAGATCGTCTATATATTAAATACTTGACTACGTAATAACTAATACAAAAATTAGTTTCTAGATTCGAGATACCATCGCATTTACAAATAGACTAATGATATAGGCTCTGATACTTTCCTAGACACTTCAAGGATTGTAGTATGGGCAAGATGAAAGCGAATATTTTAAGAACCAACTAAATGATTTGTATTAAAATTGATTCTGTTTCGTTGTTTCTGTAAAAAATTAAAAGGCAACCCTCTTATTTAACTCTCTCGTTCTTTTGGGAACTTTATTAAAGTAAGACATGTGGTGTCGTAGTTCATGGTCGTTGTTTTTACTATTATATTTTATCTCCTGCAAGTCCATCGAATACCACACAACAACTCCGACAAAAAAAATCTCTATTCAAGTGTTATTTATTCCACTGTCTGCGCAATTATTTCATTGTCTTATAAACTAACTTTTTTTTTTTCGACATGCAATTTCGACTTTACACAGCGCGAGAAAAAATAAGTAATACGATATGTAGAGAAGATGTGACGTTTATGACAAACTTATAGCCTACCTGTCGTCTAAAGTAAGCGGAGAGACCTTCTACACACCGTTAAATAATAATCACTCATCTTCATTTCCTTTGATATGGTCTTAAAATGCCTAGATACTTCAATAACCTTTTGTAGTACAAGTCAAAAACAACTTTCCGCGCTCCAACGCATAATAAAAAATTGTAACGCATTCCTCTGATAAAAATTAATTTCCATCTTCTCCCTAGAACTCAATATATGCCAATTTAGCATTAGCTTTCCAGCTTCAAAACACTTGCTTGATGTTGTAAGCTTTGTACATATTAATAAGCAACCCAATGTTGTAAAAGCTGCGCCGGCCGGAATGGCCGTGCGGTTCTAGGTGCTACTGATTGGAACCGCGAGACCGCTACGGTCGCAGGTTCGAATCCTGCCTCGGATATGGATGTGTGTGATGTCCTTACGTTAATTGGGCTTAAGTAGTTCTAAGTTCTGCGGGACTGATGACCTCAGAAGTTAAGTCCCATAGTGCTCAGAGCCATTTGAACCATTTATTTTTTTTTTTTTTTTTGTAAATGCTGCATTCGACTTAATACCAATCTATTAATATGAAATTACAAAGAATTTGATAAAAGTGTCAGTGAAGACGAGGACAGCAGCGCGTTACGGCATTACGGCTTGTGACAAGATATTCGACTGCGCTGCCCGTTTTCAAAAGCGTCAAAGATTGCCCTCGTCATCGGCCGTTACGTCAAATACAGTTTCTGCAGTCGTACGAACATATATTTTAAGACATAAAAACAATTTTAAAACGACTTTTACATACATTAGGTTGGCGATATCACGTAGTAAGCGTCATTGAGAGTTTCATGACCATTGAGATACGTTACAGTGGCACAACCAAATCTACTATTAAGATACTTTTATTCTCTGTTCTAGGTCAACCGCGTATTCATAACGTCCCTGAATACCTTTAAGTTCACCCCCGCGTTTCTGTTAGTACGACGCTGTGACTTCGGCGAGGACACTTTACACACTGTTGCCGCGGGTTCGCTGTCCGGCTGGCGTCTGACGTGACGCGTTCTCTCGCGACCTTCGCATTCAGCTTCGCAATCTGCCGAATGTGAATTAACTTCTCGCGTGCCTTCGGCCCATTTCCGAAGTTTTGCCCCGCCGCTGGTCTCGATAGGCCGTCATTTTCAGCGCAAACAAAACCCCGAACCGACGCGAGAGATTTTTATCTCTCCCGAGCTGAGCTCTCGGGGAACGGGCGGTGATAACGTATTCCGGCACATTATATTGATAAACAATATTCTTCCCTTTCAAGTGAAACAAAGCGGTTCTTTCCATATCATTTTGGCGTCGCCCGCTGTGGAACTGAATTGCTGGAATGCCCCAGAAGGTACAGCATGATAACCTGGAAAAGCCAAAGCCCTGATATTAGAAATCATTACGCTCATCAAGGTTTAATAGTCAGTTGGCAGTAATTGTCATCTCCACATTTCGTGGAATGACACTGGTTTCTACATTCTCTAAGGAAAATCATCACACCTTCAAGGTTGTGTACAACTGGATCTCCTGTTTTGTACTCTAGCACAGGGAAACCATTAGTCAATGATTTGTTACGATAAGAATGTTCGTTTAATGTTTGCCGTAAGTCTTGTCTCATGACAGGATATTTTTGAGACACTGCAGTCTCATTTGGAACTTAGAACCCTGGACGTGAAAACAGTAAATGTAGTAACAAATCACGCTAATACTGTGTACGATCGCCTCTATCTTCTATAATACGAGGCTAATTCGGGAAGTTACAAGAACTTTTTTAATTATAAGTAATGAATTTATTTTAATAAAATTTACATGCATTGTAGGATAGGCCTCTCATTATTTTTCCACGTAATCACCATTTACCTCAATACATATTGTGATCCGTGGAACGAGTTTTCTGATTCCTGTGTCATAGACGTCTCCCGCCGCCTTCTCAGGCAATTCTTCATTTCGATTTTCACCCCCCCCCCCCCCCCCCCCCCCCGTCGTCGTCGGAAAAGAGTTTTCCACGAAGGTGTACCTTCATTTCGGTGAGCAGATGATAGTCACTAGGCGTTTGTTTGTTTTGTTCGGCTCTGTGACGTTTCTTAATGGTCTCTCAATATCTTGCAGCATTTATTGTTTCGCCTGTTTCCAAAAAATCTACTGGAAGAGACCGTTCTCTGTCGCAAAACACTGACACCATGGTTTTCCTCGCTGTTTGCTGAATTTTGAATTACTTGGCTGGAGGAGAATGAGTATGGCTCCAGTGCATTGATTGTCATTTGCTCCTTGGGGTATGGTGAAAAGGCCAAGTTTCATCTTCTGGCACTATAGAGTTGAGAAAAGCCTCTCCTTCAGTCTCAAAACGGTCAAGAAATTTGGGTGCGGCACTGACTCTGTTCATTTTGTGCGCTTCGGTAAGCACCTTGGGCACTCATCGCGATCACAACTTGTGATAATTTAGCCGATCAGTTACGATTTCATGCACAACAGTTCGTGAAATGTTTGGACAAACCGCATGGTCGTCAACTGTCGGACGGCAACCAGAGAAAAGATTTTCTTCCATTTTCAGTCACAACTGACGGCCTTCCGCTTGTGTCTTCTCCATGAATTTCCGTCCTTCAAAAATTGAAATTTCGTACCCATTAAGTCACATTCCGCTTGACATTACGTCCTCTCCATAAACTGAAACAATTTCGCGATGAATCACCAACACATTCATGCCCTTAGCGTTTAGGTAGCGAATTACAGAGCGCATTTCGCACTTGGTGGAAGCCGGAATGAGAACGCTCATTTCTAAAAGTCACCACACTTATCGGCGAGATGCTGATTGTTTGGAATGCTTGTTCCTTCCGCTGACGTCCCGCTACACGGCGGTGGTACCAACTTCCCCCACGGACATTCCATGCTACAGCTACATGCATGTAACCTTACTTTACGGGTAACCCTCGTAGCTGAATTCGGCGAGGAAGTTCCTCCATTTCTGCCATATATAGCTGAAGCCACTCATTGACGATTAGTGGCGACGTTGACGAATACGTTATAAACGCTGCTGAAAATACAGGGTGATTCAAAAAGAATACCACAACTTCAGGAATTTAAAACTCTGCAACGACAAAAGGCAGAGCTAAGCACTATCTGTCGGCGAATTAAGGGAGCTATAAAGCTTCATTTAGTTGTACATTTGTTCGCTTGAGGCGCTGTTGACTAGGTGTCAGCGTCAGTTGATGCTAAGATGGCGACCGCTCAACAGAAAGCTTTTTGTGTTATTGAGTACGGCAGAAGTGAATCGACGACAGTTGTTCAGCGTGCATTTCGAGCGAAGTATGGTGTTAAACCGCCTGATAGGTGGTGTATTAAACGTTGGTATAAACAGTTTACAGAGAATGGGTGTTTGTGCAAAGGGAAAAGTTCTGGACGGCTGAGAACGAGTGATGAAAATGTAGCACGCATCCAGCAAGCATTTGTTCGCGGTCCAGGAAAATCGACTCGCAGAGCTAGCAGAGAGCTGCAAATTCCACAATCAACTGTATGGAGAGTCCTACGAAAAAGGTTAGTTATGAAACCTGAACGTCAACTACCCGAGGCGATGGATCGGCCGCCAGGCAGCCCGTGACAGAGCACTTCATCACTGGCCTCCAAGAAGCCCTGATCTTACCCCCTGCGATTTTTTCGTATGGGGGTATGTTAAGGATATGGTGTTTCGGCCACCTCTCCCAGCCACCATTGATGATTTGAAACGAGAAATAACATCAGCTATCCAAACTGTTACGCCTGATATGCTGCAGAGAGTGTGGAACGAGTTGGAGCATCGGGTTGATATTGCTCGTGTGTCTGGAGGGGGCCATATTGAACATCTCTGAACTTGTGTTTGAGTGAAAAAAAACCTTTTTAAATACTCTTTGTAATGATGTATAACAGAAGGTTATATTATGTTTCTTTCATTAAATACACATTTTTAAAGTTGTGGTATTCTTTTTGAATCACCCTGTAAATACAGACACTTTATATGAGATTAAGATCAGGTGAATCCGCAACCCCGTCCATATCTGATGGGCACCTTAGAGTTTCCTGTGAACACGGCTGTACTCTGCTCGGCCGAGCGGAGTGCCCGCGCGGTTTGAGGCGCCATGTCACGGATTGCATGGCCCCTTCCTGCGGAGGTTTGAGTCCTCCCTCGGGCATTGTTGTGTGTGTTGTTCTTAGCATACGTTAGTTTAAGTTAGTTTATGTAGTGTGTGAGCCTAGGGGCCAATGACCTCAGCAGTTTGGTCCCTTAAGAATTCATACAAATGTGAACATTTGTACTCCGCTTGAGATATGGGAGTGCCTGCAGCATATCTACATCTACATATGTACTCCGCTAGCCACCAAGCGGTGTGTGGTGGAGGGCACAATTCGGGCCAAAGTCATATCCACCCCCCTTGCCACCACTGTTTCACTCTGAACGCCTCAATACGAGCTCTTATTTCCCTTATCTTTGAATGATGATCATTACGGGATTTGGAAGTTGGTGGTAATAATATATGCTCTACATCCTCGGCG
This sequence comes from Schistocerca americana, assembly GCF_021461395.2. NCBI lineage: Eukaryota > Metazoa > Arthropoda > Insecta > Orthoptera > Acrididae > Schistocerca > Schistocerca americana. Next base: position 496,691,165 of record NC_060126.1, on the reverse strand, counting down.
AAGTTTGGATTTCGGAATTTAGTGAGCAGCCCTTCTGTTTAGCGCGTCGTCTATCTGCAAGTGTGTCTCACTTCAAACTTTCTATGAGATTTGTAACGCTCTCACGATGGCTACATGTACCAGTCAAGAATCTTGCCGCTCTTCTTTGGACCTTCTCAATCTCTTGAATCAGACCCAACTGGTAAGGGTCCCATACAGACTCTAAGACTGGACGATCTGACGTATTGTAAGCTATTTCCTTTCTTGAATGACTGAATCGCTTCAAGATTCTACCAATAAACCGCAATCTAGAGTTCGCCTTACCCGTTACTTGTGTAAGCTGATCATTCCATTTGAGATCATTTAGAATAGTCACACCCAGATACTTGACTGATGTTACCGCTTCCAAAGACTTATCATTTAATTTGTACTCATACATTAATGGGGATTTTCGTCTTGTTATACGCAGTAGGTTGCACTTACCAATGTTGAGAGGTAACTGCCAGTCATTACACCACTCATTTATTTTCTGCAAATCATTGGTTTGTTCACAACTTTCGTGTGATACTACTTTCCTGTAGACTACAGCATCATCGGCAAACAGTCTAAGGCCGCTGTCAATACCATCAACCAGATCGTTTATGTAAATCGTAAAAAGCAGAGGACCTATTACGCTGCCCTGGGGCAGACCTGAAGTTAGTCTTTTTTTTGTTGAAGTTACCCCGTTCAGGACGACATACCGCTCCCTGTCTGTTAGAAAACTTTCCATCCAACCGCATATGCCATTGGATGGAGAGTAAGCGTGCACTTTTTGTAGCAAGCGACAGTGCGGAATTGAGTGGAACGCCTTTCGAAAGTCGAGAAATATGGCATCAACCTGGGAGCCGGTATCTAGAGCCTGTTGTATATCATGCACAAAGAGGGCCAGCTGTGTCCCGCATGACCGTTGTTTCCTAAAACCGTGCTCGTTTCTACAGATCAGCTTCTCAGAGTCTAGAAAGTTCATTGTGTCTGAACACAGAATATGTTCCATGATTCTACAACAAATCGATGTCAGTGAAATTGGCCGGTAATTATGTGCATCCAATTTTCTACCCTTTTTATAGATTGCTATGACCTGGGCCTTCTTCCAGTCCAGTGGAACTTTCCGCTGTTCCAATAATCTCTGATAGATTATGGATAAGAATGGTGCTGCATTTGTAGCATAGTCAACATATTGTCTTACGGGGATACCGTCTGAGCCAGATGCGTTCCTAGCGTCTAAGGATCTTAACTGTTTTACAATCCCAGATACACTAAACACTATGTCAGCCATCCTTGTGTTTGTTCGATAACTGAAAGGGGGAATGGTGCTGAAGTCCTCTATCGTAAACGAGTTTTTGAAAGCTAGGTTTAGAATTTCGGCCTTCTGTTTATCGTCATCAGTTACATTACCCGCACCGTCAGCAAGAGAAGGCATTGAAGTTTTTGTAGCGTTCATAGATTTTACGTACGACCAAAATTTTTTGGGGTTATTTTTAGAACCTGCAGATAAAATATTGCTTTCAAATTGATTAAGAGAGTCTCTCATTGTCACGTTAGCACAATGACGATGAAGAAAGGGCATCAATTGATCAGCTAGAATGCTGAAATAAACATTTTAGTGTTTATGCCCACGTTACTAAGAAAAATGTCCCTAAAACGTCACACAATGATATGAGGTGATTGTTTTAAAATCAATAATTCTCCCTTCAGGCTGACTGACTCGCAACGGTAAAAGTCAAACGTCAGACATGGAATGACATTATTGGTCATATGACGCGTTTCGACATTTATCCATTACGCGATTCTTACAAAGCGCCAGATAAAAAATGTTTTATAAAACTTGGTAAGGATAGCAGAAGCGCTTCACTTTGAAATCACCCGTCACTAATTGTGCTACATCCACCCAAAAGCGATTGCTGTCCGCGGACTATTGACACAATGTTACAGAGCGCGGGTCCAGAAGACGTTTTGACCACCAAGTGGCATGAAAAATGTGTAGCGGCGCCAAGGCGCATCAATTAATGCGCATTTGTGAGTGCTGTGTGTGTGACGGCTGCGCATCAACTTATTAGAAAAGAAACGTTTTCTCTACACAAATGGTATTGACGATTTTACGGTGATAGAAGGTTACTCAAAATATTTGCTTGAATTCAGGGGCATTACATAACGCACACATCGTCGAAAGCTACAGTCACAACAAAGCGTCAAAAGACCTTACGATTGCAACGTATGACAGTTCGTGGAACCAAGTAATATTTCTTACCTTTATATGGACATGGGGGGTAGTCCCCCACGACAGATCTTGGTTATACTGAAATATATCCTGTGTTTCATAAAAAAAATACAGCAGAAAATTGTGCTACTAGTTGATATAAGCGCAGTAGCACATACTGGATGCTTTCTCCTACCGGATTTGAGTCCGGCAGTCGGACTCTCCTACCTTCAACGAAAGTATTTTATTACCTTCTCCCTTCTTACTGCCAGTATTTAAATTTGTGGTATACCGGTATGTTTGAATTGCTATTTTGTACTTTAATTTTATACCGCATGTCATACCACATAGTTGAAAGAGGTCAAGCTCTTCCGGCTCCCCCCTTTCGATTTTTTTTTTTTTTTTTTGCCTTGATTCAGCTTTTTCTTTTTATGGTCCTCAGTGATGATGTCCAATTAAGGTCATTTGGAGAAATGAAATCTGCAGTGAGAGTTCTGATTTTCTTTAGAAAGTAATTGGGTAATTGGATGATGGGGTCGTCGCATTTTATTGGGCGTGGGACTCTGTGTGGCAGCGTGGATACCTGACCGACCAGAGCAGCGTGCTCGTCACACCACAGGGGGTTCCCGGCGATCTCGCTTCTAGACGGCCTGAGAGATCGGTTGTGTTTCGCTGCTGGACCGCCAGAACGAATGATTGCGTTCTTCACTTCAGGTCAGCCAGAGTGAAGGTGGTTAGAAGTGTCAGAAGTATTACTTTCACAGTACCCCGAGCGAAACCTCTCAGTTACCACTTACAAGGGGAGGCCGCCAATTGTGAAATTCAGATTCGATTCATACTGCGCATAATAAAAGCTCATGGCCAGAGGTGTAATGTGGCAAAGCAGCAAGATGCACTTCTCAGCCGTTGCCGAGAAAATCGACTGTTAAAAGAAACAGTTGCGGTGAAATACTCTCGACAATTAGTAATTTTCTACAGCGTCGTGGCGCAGCGGTAAGCGCTCGGGTTCGTAATCCGAAGGTTGCCGAATCGAATCTCGGGCCATGCAATTTTTTTTTATTATTAGTTTTTTGTAATTCAAATATACTATATATATATATATATATATATATATATATATATATATATATATATATATATATATATAGTATTAATGAATTGCTTATGCATGTTGGTGAAGGCGGATCGCTCTCCAATTGTACCGCCTCCATTTTTCCGTTTTTTTTAACAGGGTGTACCAAAGCTCTCCCGTCCGCACTGATTTTCGACAACGTTATAAGTTGCGCTAGGGACCCCATCTACCTTCTTTCGAAGTTAGCAGCCACCTACGCTGTTATGCGGCGGCTCGTTTCGGCCCATTCAACATCTGTCATTCAAGTGTAACGATCGAGTAACGGAGTTTATATTTAATACCTGCCACAGCAAATTTGTGTTCGTGGGGTCTCTAGTCTAATTCGAACGTTTGACTTACGCTCTACGTATTCGTTTCGGAATATCGTTTCTACGTCTTCCGTTAACTATGCGTGGTTAACATTATGAAGACAATTAATAACATTTGTGATATACAACTTTGTTTGCGGAAAACATAATGATGTTCGAAGTCGCCAGTTTTTCCACGACAAACGACTTTCAACAACTTATTATATGCATAATTGTTGCAACTGATTGCCGGGAATTATATATATATATATATATATATATATATATATATATATGTGTGTGTGTGTGTGTGTGTGTGTGTGTGTGTGTGTGCGAATGATAAAAAACAAATACTAAAAAAAAAAAAAAGTTGCATAGCGCGAGATTCGATTCGGCGACCTTCGGATTACGAACCAGAGCGCTTACCGCTGCGCCACGACGCTGTAGAGAATTATTAATCGTAGAGAGTATTTCACTGCAACGGTTTCTTTTAACTGTCGATTTTCTCGACAACGGCTGAGAAGTGCATCTTGGTGCTTTGCCACATTACACCTCTGGCCATGAGCTTTTATTATGCGCAGTATGAATCGAATCTGAATTTCGCAATTGGCGGCCTCCCCTTGTTAGTGACAACGGTGGGATTTGTTTGTCATTTCACGCCCGTACTTTGTCGGCCAGGTCATCATCCACTGGTGCAGCTGTGACATCAACGCTGTACTCCGAACAGTTGGTGAGCGGCCAGTCTTGTCGGTGCCAATGTATTCGCAGCACCGGCACAGTAGTCCCATTTGATCCCAGCTTACACCGTTGCCTTATCGCCATACGCAACCACAGCTCGCATGAGTAATCGGCATCAAGGACTCTCATTTGTGGTCTACATTCTTCGTCATAGTCATGGGTAACGTATGGAGTTATAGTCTCACTCACAAAGGTTATAGGGCTCAATAACGTGATATTTGACCCCATTCCTATATGTGAATTCAGCCCTACATCTCATTATCCAAGTTTCACTGTTCTTATTTATATTGCATTTAACATTTGTGTGTGGTAATACTATAGGAAATCTCGCAATAAAGCACGTTGTGATACCAAAATCTTTGTAATATTTAGTAGTTTAGTTTCACCTTTATTATCATGGCCCTTTGCCGATACGAGTGACTAGCTATTAAACTTTCGTAAACAGATTTATGTCGAAGGCGCAACTCTTAAACCGACCACAAACAGGGCCGTATCATAAGTTCCTCCATGTATTCTGTGTTGCGTGATAGGAACTGTGGTAGTTAAAGCTGGGGAAGGTTCAGTGTATTAGCCTAACTGATAAGAATTTCATTAATGAATTTGGGTGAGATGAACACACCTCAGCCATGTCACCTCACATAGCTGTTGTGACTGTAGGTTTTTAAAACATGTGGCATCACGTAATACTCCCGAATTTAAACAAATTTTTGTGCACACTTTTGTCACTGCAAAGTCGTCGTTACCATTTGTATAAAGAAAATATTTCTTTTATAGTAAATTTGTTCACAGCCATCAGACACACGCTATGATAAATGTGCTTCTGCGCGGAACAAATATTCAATTTGAAGACAACGCTGAAAATCAAAGCCCTCTGAAATAGACCAGTCATATGCACTTTTCGTGGACTTTAGGAAAGCGCATGACTCCGTTTGTAACAACGACGACGCTGTACTATTGTACAAATAAGTAATTTTTTTATCTTCTGATTTTTTGATAAACTTCTGTAATTAATATTCTGCTTTCATTTCTTTTTTGTTTCATGCCATTATGTTAAGAAAACTGTAAACGAGTTTCAATGTGAATATTAATGTTTATGTCAAATGTCAAGCAATATTGTAATAGAATTGAAATGTAACAAATGTTGAAACTATTGTTAAGATGTTTAAACTTGTAACTGTGCGTCTGATCCATACGTAAGCTATGTGTTAGGATATGTAGAATGCAAAACCTCGGGTGAATACCCTGCCTGTAAGGGAGCGGTAAATGGTGGATGGCAGGCGGGCGCGGGAAAATGCACGCGGGCACTGCACGGCGCAACGGGCTCAGCAGTAGTAGTAGTAGTAGTTGGAGTTTGGCATTGGTCTGAGTAACACCTTCTGGAGCGAGGAGGCTCTCCTGGAAGACGTACCTTCATTGAGCCTCGGCTATGCCGTTCCAACGCCCACACAGCATAGCAAAATTCCATAGGTACTAAATGGAAAAGTATTGCGGAACTAAGAAGAATTAAAGTGCCGATACGGCAAGAGCCATAGCTGTGGTTGTGTGTGCTCTGTGCCTCGCCATCTCGCCGCCCGCCAACCACCGCATCGATACAAGCAGGTTGAAACTTTTAGTACTGTATTCGTATGGACCATAGAGTGAACTGTTTAATAATAACCTAAATTTTACCAGATCTTTCCCATCATTTAATTATCCTCACAACTAACCTAGACAGGGTCCTTTTCAAATGTTGTGCAATCAGAGTGTCCCGAAATGAAAAATTGAATTTTGTGTTAATAATAATTACTTGCAGACCTAGCTATGTTAGAATGGTGTTTAGAGAACTGTTTTGTTAATGAACCAGTAAATGAATAACGAAGGTCTAACGAAGTTGAAAGATAACTTTAATATTGATATAGTAATGAAGTTTAATTATTTGGAGACAGAAATAAAGGTATTTAAATGAGCAGTAAATAAGATAAAAAGAGTAGTAACTCATATACTGGAAATCTTGAATGCATAATAAATTCAGTAATCAATTTTTTTAATACCGTGATCATAACAGTTTCAGGTTTCCCCCCCCCCCCCCCCCCTTTTATTCATTTTAATTCTGAAGTGTCCTAAATTGGTTTAACCAGCAAAAGTTAAAGTCAATATAAAAGCCAAAATTTATCAGTGTTTTATCTTTATCAAAATTGACATTTTGTGTGTGGCTCGAAAGTGCTATTTCTAGGATAACCTATGCCCGATTTTAATCAGATTAATAGACAGTATAAAGTTTTGTAGTATACATTGTAGTGTAGTGTTATGTATTCATGGTTTTTACATATCAGTACATAACGTGAAACTATCAGTTCAATAGATTTTCTGGTTCTAAAATTCTACTATATTATGCAGTGTTACTACGCGTTGTTTTTCATGAATATACACCAACTTGTACAGGGAAGAAACTCAGTTAATGCCTAATTAGGCTGGCGACCGTATTATTATTACATTGGTATCATCTTCAGTGTTGCTTTTTGTCCATCCTGACGTGTAATTTTCGTTTTGAACTTACTTGACGGATCATTGTTATTACAGAGTGAGTGTAAGTCTGATTTGCCACCATTCAGGTACACGCGGTCGATATCTGTAAGAAAATCCATTCTCATAAGGTGAACCCCGCTCAGTTACCATAGCACAGGCTTTAACGAGTATTGTGTGCCTCACGCGGACGTTACACGTTGACCGCCATGTATAGTTCAGCGTTGTATAGGGGCAAGGTTTGGACAACAAGGCACTGAGATTCATGAAGCAGACACTGACAAACAGGACGTCAAAAGTGAAATTTAAAGGGGGGGGGGGAGGGGGGGACGGACGGACCTCTGAGCCCTTTGAGATCAGGACAGGCGTGCGCCAAGGTGATGTTCTCTCACCATTCCTCGTCAACCCAGTGCTGGACAAAGCCATTAAGGAATCGGAGAAAGAGCTTAAACTACAAGGATACTGGAAGCCAGTGCAACTAGGATGACCCAAGGATAAACTGGAAGTTGGCCGTGTAGCCTTCTCTGACGACCTGGCACTCCTTGCAGACAACGAAACCATAGCAACCAGGCAGGTAGAAGTACTCAAAGCGTGCGGAAAAAAATAGGGCTACAGATCTCCTTCCAAAAAAACAGAGTTATACTGCACAAATTTCAACATACTGGATTTGAACACAAAAAAATGGAAAATGAACTGAGTAACACATTTTAAATACCTCTGGGAAGTGTTAGAACCGACAGGAAGGGAGAAAATCACGCAGATGAAGAAAGCCTTATACAAAACACAGGGTATCTGCAACGAAAAATATCTGTCCACCTCCATCAAAATTCATCACTACATTACTGCAATCAAACCTGAGGTGCTATACATACGCCTGCAAGACACTGACGCTACACACCCAGTCGACCTACAGAAGATCCTCACAGAAGGAAGCAAAATTACCAGAAAACTTATTGAATCAAAACTCACAGACTAAGGATACATGCTTCACTCTAGAGACACCACAGAGAACTTGTTCAACCTCGCAGCGCACATCAGAAAAAGGCGCCTAAAATTTTACGGTCACAGCAGCGGACACCCACAGACCACCCTCACCAACAGAATACTCAGATACATACAGAGGCTCAAAAGCACTACACCTTGGATGGCACAAGTCAGAACTGATCTGGAAAAGGCACAGGTAGATTCAATGGACATCACAGACAAAAGCATCTGTAGATACAAAATGCACAAGTGGGAAGTAATGTCAGAGAAAGCAGCACCTAAAGCCCAAAGACTAAAGTGGACCGAAGAAAGGAAGAGTGCCTTTAGCGAACGAATGAAGGTGGAAGAACAGGAAGAACAAGGAATCATAAATGCTTCGTGTGGTTTGATAAAGACCTGTAACGTGTGTAATAACAATAATAATAATAATTCGTTCACAGCCATAAGACACACAGTATGATAAATGTATATTAGTTGATCCGCCCTGGCGACGCTATACATTTTGCATGCCACCTGTGACGAAATTGTCTTCTTGGCAGAATTTTGCCTGTAGGTTGCGAATTTTTGTTTCACATGCAACTTGAAACACCGTATATGTATGCAGCAGTCACGGATAGTGTCAGGTGATTTCAATCAGAGTCGACTGCTTCAGCTATCCATTCTATCCATTACTATGTATTACAAAATATTTTTGTATCTAATGTTTTGTAGACGTCTGATCAAAAAATTCTGAAGCGAGTTGAATGAGTGATAAAGCCATTCCTTCCCTGATGTTTGACTTTTACCGTTGCGACTCAGTCAGCCTGAAAGCAGAACTACTGATTTTCAGACAATGACCTCCGACCTGGACTACACATTACGAACACGGCGACTTAAACGCCTCGTTGGGCCACCGGTGCGCTGTACGCATTTAATCACAAAAAAAGACGCAAGCACCAGTCAAAGATTAGGTCGTTGGCCTGTATGACTGGCCAGCTACCGCCTATAAGGCAGCACGAGAACCTAACTGTGATCGTGAGATATGTGATTCAAATGTTCCAATTCCTCTACAGCATTACCAACTTCAATTATGAGAAATTATGCTTTATTGCAATGGGCTTAGGAAAGGAAGAAGCACGATCGACGCGATATTTTCTATCTGTCAACTCATGGAAAAAAGTTGGGAGTATAACAAAAGAGTGATAATGGTTTTTATAGAGATAGAAAAGGCATATTATTCAGTTAACAGGGAAAGACTCTGGGAACAAATGAAGAAGATAGATATAGAAGATGGAAACATTAATGTAATAAAGACAATGTACAAAGGACACAATTGTAGAATTAGAACACCATTGGGGAACTCTGAATACTTCGAAATAAGACAAGGACTTAAACAAGGAAGTATTCTACCTCCTGCACTTTTTAATGTTGTGATGGAGGGAATGAATAGGGCAGTTAAAGGTATAGTAAAACAAAAAGACAAAAAGATGATTTTAGCAGATGATATGGTAATATAGGGTGATAAAGAGGTAGGTGTACAGTTATAATTTGATTCGTGGAAGGAAATAATGAAAAGGTTTGGATTAAAAATATATAAAGATAAGATTGAAGTAATGGCATTTGGAAGAGAGATAGGGATCAAGGGAAATAATACCTTGAATGGAGAACGCCGCAAAGTCGTAGAATGTTTCACCTATTTAGGGAGTGAAATATCTAGGGATGGAAGAATAACTAACTAAATTAATAGGAGGTTACAGAAGGGAAGCAATTTCTACGAAACAATGAAACACCTGATTTGGAATAAGGAAGTTTCAGAGAAATCGAAACTACTTATTTATAACCAGTATTACTTCTCTATTGTCACCTATGGTGGAGAAACATGGACAATGACGGAAAGGGACTGGAGCACACTGCCAGCAGGGGAAATGAAATTTCTCAGAGCAGTTAAGGGAAAAACAAGAATGGACCGAGTAAGGAATGTAGAGATTAGAAAAGACCTTAAACAATAATGTATGGGAGAAGAATTTGAAACAAAAAAAAGATTAAGATGGTATGTGCATGTTAAGAGGATGCATGGGCAGAGACCCCCCAAAATTATGGAAGAAGATGGATGGGAAAAGACCTAGAGGGCGCCCAAGAAAACGGTGGAAAATGGGAGTGAGAATATCTGAGGAAAGGAGAGGTGTGACCTGGCAGCAAGTGGAGGAAGAAAAGTGGTGGGATGACCGAGCCAAATGGAGAGGACTCGTCAGCACCCAGACATGGCAGTAGCTGGAGGGGCATCCGGACATAGATATATGCTTTATAGTCTGAATTTGATACTGAAAACCATTAAATGTATTTTGAAATTAAGAGACAAATGTGTTACAGATATTATTTGCCTCTGGGCATTCATTTATATCAAAGGGGCCAGTTGAAAATTTGTGCCAGACAGTGATTCTAAAGCAGGTCTCCCGATTACTTGGAAAACGCGCTGACCACTACGCCATCCGACCTAGTGATCAACGAAGCCGCACAGATTATCCTGGCTCGCCTCTTGTTATCAACTTGTACCACACACTCCTGATGTAGTGCCGCTGATCATATGCCTCATTATTCGCGGCATCTTGCCGATTCACATATGAGTTCATCTTTGTGCGCATCTGCGCTGAACGGATCATAGAACGTCAGTGCCTTAAGTTTATATACATATATACCTGAAAGCACGGACACCTCTTTTATATTTTGAAATTGTTAACGGAACTTTGTCTTTGGCGGTAACATTATAAAAAAATGGGGCTTATTTTTATCTTTGGTGTAATCGCACTTCTTCTGTGAGAATCAACTATAAATCTACAAAATGGCTACGGCCGACATTTAGAATGAAAACAATTAATTTGGTAAGTTACGACCAAAAAACTAAATAAAGCTCACAATCGTAATAACGACACGCTGGAATGTTATAGTAGTTCCAGAAAAATAAAACCCGCTGCTTCTAAATAATGTAATATGCAACTGGTAGTTACCCAGAAAACGGCTCCTGAAATAAGCACGAACCACTTAATTTCCTCACTTTTTATGAGCGAAATCTATTTTTCTTTTCATCCAAAATGAAAGAGTATTCTCAAATAACATAGTCGTAATATACAGTTTACTTTTTACGCTTTAATGAACAGTTAGTATAAACGCTTTAATATCACTGACATTTAATAATTCATCTCAGAGACTGATGAAGAAATACCTAATTCCCAACAAGATCTCTTCGTAATCGCAAGCGAGAGCTAAAGCACAGGAGGGCCTGTATTAATATTGTTGCTTTCGCGTAATTTTTATCTCAGTAGTAGTTGCGAGGATCATGGATCACTGCATTACAGGGATGTTTTAACTAGTAAAACGATATATTGGTTTACTTAAGCACACTGTGCGCTGTCTTTTAGTAAGTGTTTCCCTTGATATGGAGGAAAGTTCGTTAAGTCTGGATGTGACGCCACAGCTCCAACCGTTATTGCCAGCAGCTGATTCCTCACGATGCTGCTGCTTCATTATCCAAGCTGCACCTCATTTGGCCACAGAGGCGGGTGGATCCTGTTTGCAGTTCTTCTTCAATGTTTCAAAAAAAAAGAAAACAAGGCGAAATAACGACTCTTCTATCCTCGTTACTCACCTCCTGTCATACACTCTCTTGTTTCTGTGTGTGTCCCATCGGAAACCTGCAGCTATATGCGCTCCTGTGATCAATGCCATTTTCGTGCAGCAGCTAGCTCCAAATGTAAACTGGGCTCAGTTCTCTTCTCAATGTCCGATCGCACACTGGTTGGCGTGAACCCGCAATCACTGACCAGCAATTCCCTTCGAATCAGAAACCGATTGCAATTGTCGATGCATGACACTCGGCGTCGATCCCTGTCAGCGTGGATCTCTTCACGAGCCCTGTTAAACTGTCCACTCATATTACTGTGATCACCTGGCAAAAGCGTTAATAACCACATTCTGCGGCGTGGATAATTGTGACGCATGCAGGAATGGAGTGTGTGACGATCTGTAAGATTGCATGGGGCCTAATTAAAAACAAAAGACTAATATTAATGAATAAACGCCATAATTTTACTAGCTGTGTGACCGGTTACGAAGTCTCGTAACCGGTTGGCCTTCACTATTATTAGCACGCAATCTGACTGCACAAAAGAAAAATAAAGAATGACAAGTAATTTCCATTAACAAAATTGATTAATGAAGTCCCCTGCAACTGTAAAAAGCTACGAAACAACAAAGCACAAGTGTAACTGTTCTGTGTGTGGTAGTGTGACTCAACGTACAGCCGGCTGCGGTGGTCTCGCGGTTCTAGGCGCTCAGTCCGGAACCGCGCGACTGCTACGGTCGCAGGTTCGAATCCTGCCTCGGGCATGGATGTGTGTGATGTCCTTAGGCTAGTTAGGTTTAAGTAGTTCTAAGTTCTAGGGGACTGATGACCACAGATGTTAAGTCCCATAGTGCTCAGAGCCATTTGAACCATTTTTGTGACTCAATGTACATGTATCTGGCTCGGTTCTCTCCCAATACGACAAAATATATTAAACAGCATTTACAACGAACTAATTGAAAACACAGATATACTATAATTGCACATAGAAACCAAAATTACAAGTCTAATAAATGACCACGAGCCAGATGCTTTGTTGACTGTACCTGTGAGCAACAGGGATTGTTATTAAAGAAAACTGTAATACCTTTTTACCTCATTATATATTGACGAAAATATTCCATTACACCAGGATCATAATTCAAAAGCTCATCTTCTTTCTTAAATATATTCTGACAATTGCATCTTCTTCCATTTATCCATTACACCAACCGAACAGTACAACATTTGAGTCAACACTCAGATCGTCTACTCTCTCGCCCAACAGAACAACGAGTGCTCTCGACATCCTCTGAACTACTACTGCGCCAGTGGAGGCGGCGGAATAATAATTCTGGCACATTCTCTGGCGCTGTGACTCAGTGTAGCTACCTTTGAAGGTATCGACAGGAATGTGGAGATATGCCGACCCTGGTGCTGTGGCCAAGTGCGCTAAGTTTCCCGGTTGAGAATCCATGGGGCAAACAGCTGTATCGAAGTGCTCGCACAGATTCCAGATTGGGTGGAAATCGGGATAGTCTGATGGCCGTGGGAGTACGGTAACCTAATTCTGGTGGGCTTCGAACCACTCACGTACTCTGGCAGGTGTGTGACTCATTGCATTGTCCTGCTGGTAGATGCCATCGTGTCGAGGAAAAAGAAACTATATAGAAGACCGGACAAGGTCAAGAAAGACAAATGCATTATTGATCCATTGTGACCTCCAGAATGAGAAACTCATCCAAAGAATATGTAATGGACCCTTCCGACGATTGTTCCAGAGTGTTTGCTATCAGACGATTCAGGCATTACGCGCCAATGTCCATATGCCTGCTGGAGCATAAATTGTGATTCATCAGAAAAGGCCACTTGTCGCATCTCAGTTTACGTCCAGTTGCGGTACTGGGGTGCAGATTCCAGCCTTCGTCGCCGATGAACATCAGTCAGCCTGGCTGCATGAACCAGGCGCCTGCTGTGGAGGCCCGTACGCAGCAGTGTCCGCTGAACGGTCGTTAGAGGACACACTGTTGATAGCGACTTGCTTCATCTGGGCGGACAGTTGCTGAGCGGTTGCATATGTATTCGCCCGTACACATCTCCGCAGTCGTTGTTCGGCCCTCTCATCTACATTCTGTGGCGCACCACAGTGGCCTCACGCGCTGGTTTTGTATAGCGCCGTTTTACCTTCAACAGTACACTTTAACCAAGGCGGCACGCAAAATGTTTACACTCCTGGCCATTTCGAAACTGCTTCCACCCTTGGCCCGAAAGCCTCTATAGGTCAGATAAATCGTTCCATTTCCACATTACCACATCGACTCTAGTTTTCCAGCACCCTCCAAACATGCTTTATATTCCATCCACCGCTAGTAATGCTTGTTGACGTCTCTGAGTGCTTATTATACGTTGACGTGTAACGTAAGTGGTGGTCACAGTAATGTGATTATACCGTGCATTTGCCCTGTGACGTTGCTCCAGATGGTATGGTACACCATTGTTTGCAGACACGTTGGACGGTGCAAGATACCCTCGCTTCTAAACTGATACTGTTATTACTCAGCTTAGCCGCGAGTCCGTAGAGGGTGGTATATGTGACGTACAGTATGACTGGTCAGCATTTCCACTCGGAATTTGCGAGTGTAAGTCGGACCTTCCTTGATCCGCCATGGTGAGTCGTATCGTCGGATTTCCTCCTACCTGTGCGTGGTGCAGCTCTCGTAAATGTCGTCCCGTGCAGATTCTTCATTGGCGGATTGGATGTCTCTGTCGGTGGAAGCTAATTATCTGAACTTGCTGTCGGTTAACTTTGGGGTACTTATTTACTCGACATTAACATTCAGATTGCCGTAGTGTCACTTTTATTCCTATTAGATCAATAAAGAAACACTCATGTCACAAACTACTCGTAACAGAGAGCATGGTTACCATCGGACAAGACAGGAAGAGCTCTTAACGCCGACTGCCGACTTTCGCAGTCTGTATCTCTTACTACTTTCGTCACAGTCCGTGGATTTCCGATCAAGTTCGTACTTACTAAGATACGCATTTGTTAATGAACGGGTGTGAATTTTAACGAGGCAAAATTATGATAAGCCGGCCGGAGTGGCCGTGCGGTTCTAGGCTCTACAGTCTGGAACCGAGCGACCGCTACGGTCGCAGGTTCGAATCCTGCCTCGGGCATGGATGTGTGTGATGTCCTTAGGTTAGTTAGGTTTAATTAGTTCCAAGTTCTAGGCGACTAATGACCTCAGAAGTTAAGTCGCATAGTGCTCAGAGCCATTTGAACCAATATTATGATAAATATTTTTAAACATCCAGAGGCTCCTCCTAGTATTCATGTCGACATAAATGACTTTAATTATTAAATATAAATAAACAAAATCGGTGACTTTGGCGCCAAGATGGCGGTACTTCCCGTCGTGTATATTTCCCAGGCTGACGCTTGTTGCTACGATGCAGCGCCGAGCCCCACCCCACTACGCTCGACATATGGTCGCTTCGTCAGCTAGCCAGCCAGCGTGGGAAATGCTCTCCGACTCATGGCCAGCTGCGGACTACAGCACTTCGAAACAATCGTGAATACATCAATAAGTGACAATAATTTATTAAAACTGGTAAAAATGTCTTCCTCACGTAAGAGGCACCATACAACGGTTGACACTGGCACACTGACAAATGGATGAACTTCATTCACTGCGTGTCAACTTCCAAACACAGTGTTTAACTGAATATTTTTCTCCACAGAACTGCACTACCAGTATCTACTGTGTACTGAGGTATCAAACCAATGCAGTTCACGTTCATAAGCGTCACCTATAAATCCTTCCGTTAGAGTCCAGCCGACTGGATACATTTGTCGTACTTCACACATCGATATCTGCAGTTATTTTATCAGTGTCGCTGGTCTGTTAGCACGGACAACTCTACGCAAATGCCGCTGCTCTCGGTTGTTATTTGAAGGCTACCGGCCACTGCGTTGTCTGTGGTGAGAAGTAACACCAGAAATTTTTTATTCTCAGCACGTTATTGACACTGTGGATTTAGGAATACTGAAGAACAAAACGATTTTACGAACGGAATATCCCATGCGTCTAGCTCAAACCACCATTGCGCGTTCAAATACTCTTAATTCTCGTCGTGTGACCATAACCGTGTCGGAAAACCTGTTACCCTGATTATCCTGAATCACCTGAGTAGAAACGACATCTCGGCCAATGCACTGTCCTCTCATCACGGCGGAGGTTCGAGTCTTTCCTCGGGCATGTGTGTGTGTGTGTGTGTGTGTGTGTGTGTGTGTGTGTGTGTGTTTGTCCTTAGGTTAATTTACCTTAGCAGTTAAGTCCCATAAGATTTCACACACATTTGAACTTTTTTTTTTTTGTTAGCCCATTGGACTCAAATTCGGGAGGACGATGGCTCAATCGCGCGTCCGGCCATCCTGATTTAGGTTTTCCGTGATTTCCCTAAATTGGTTCAAGCAAATGCCGCGATGGTTCCTTTGAGAGGGAATGGCTGACATCCTTCCCTAATCCGATGAGACCGATGACCCAACAGTCTGGTCTCCTCCACCAGATCAACCCAACCCTCTTATACCTCGTGTACTCGACAGTACTGCGATCTGTATACAGGGTGTTACAAAAAGGTACGGCCAAACTTTCAGGAAACATTCCTCACACACAAATAAAGAAAAGATGTTATGTGGACATGTGTCCGGAAACGCTTAATTTCCATGTTAGACCGCATTTTAGTTTCGTCAGTATGTACTGTTCTTTCTCGATTCACCGCCAGTTGGCCCAATTGAAGGAAGGTAATGTTGACTTCGGTGCTTGTGTTGTTTTGCGAATCATTGCTCTACAGTACCAGCATCAAGCACATCAGTACGTAGCATCAACAGGCTAGTGTTCAACACGAACGTGGTTTTGCAGTCAGTACAATGTTTACAAGTGCGGAGTTGGCAGATGCCCATTTGATGTATGGATTAGCACGGGGCAATAGCCGTGGCGCGGTACGTTTGTTTCGAGACAGATTTCCAGAACGAAGGTGTCCCGACAGGAAGACGTTCGAAGCAATTGATCGGCGTCTTAGGGAGTACGGAACATTCCAGTCTATGACTCGAAACTGGGGAAGACCTAGAACGACGAGGACACGTGCAATGGACGAGGCAATTCTTCGTGCAGTTGACGATAACCCTAATGTCAGCGTCAGAGAAGTTGCTGCTGTACAAGGTAACGTTGACCACGTCACTGTATGGAGAGTGCTACGGGAGAACCAGCGGTTTCCGTACCATGTACAGCGTGTGCAGGCACTATCAGCAGCTGATTGGCCTCCACAGGTACACTTCTGCGAATGGTTCATCCAACTACGTGTCAATCCTCATAAGAGGTGCAAATTTTCTCTGTACGGATGAGGCTTCATTCCAACGTGATCAAATTGTAAATTTTCACAATCAACATGTGTGGGCTGACGAGAATCCGCACGCAATTGTGCAATCACGTCATCAACATAGATTTTCTGTGAACGTTTGGGCAGGCATTGTTGGTGATGTCTTGATTGGTCCCCATGTTCTTCCACCTACGCTCAATGGAGCACGTTATGATGATTTCATACGGGATACTCTATCTGTGCTGCTCGAACATGTGCCTTTACAAGTACGACACAACATGTGGTTCATGCACGATGGAGCTCCTGCACATTTCAGTCGAAGTGTTCGTATGCTTCTCAACAACAGATTCGGTGACCGATGGATTGGTAGAGGCGGACCAATTCCATGGCCTTCACGCTCTCCTGACCTCGACCCTCTTGACTTTCATTTATGGGGGCATTTGAAAGCTCTTGTCTACGCAACCCCGGTACCAAATGTAGAGGCTCTTCGTACTCGTATTGTGGACGGCTGTGATACAATACGCCATTCTCCAGGGCTGCATGAGCGCATCAGGGATTCCATGCGACGGAGGGTGGATGCGCGTATCCTCGCTAACGGAGGACATTTTGAACATTTCCTGTAACAAAGTGTTTGAAGTCACGCTGGTACGTTCTGTTGCTGTGTTTTTCCATTCCATGATTAATGTGATTTGAAGAGAAGTAATAAAATGAGCTCTAACATGGAAAGTAAGCGTTTCCGGACACATGTCCACATAATATCTTTTCTTTATTTGTGTGTGAGGAATATTTCCTGAAAGTTTGGCCGTACCTTTTTGTAACACCCTGTATATGCATAGCGCTATCCCACAAGATTTGTCAACTCAGTACACGGAAAAGTCAGTTCTCAACGATCACAGACATATTTAGCAGATATTAGTAAACCCAGGTATTGTCTTCTTCAACAACGAGTAACCTAAGGAAAGAAAGTAATCTCTCTTCACAAATCTATGTAACAATGAATACTTTTGACTTGGGAGAGGGTAAAAAGTTTGATAAAGCTTCAAATTAGCAGACAGAAGCACTTTTGGAAGGTGTAAATTATGCCACGGCTCAGATTCACTGTTGGATGGTTCCTACTATAGTACATCAGTTGTGTTGATTTTGACAGTAACACAGGGTGAGCCAAATAAAGTGGCCCAGAGAACAGAGTTACGGGATACGAAGAAAGACAGCAGAGGAAAGGAAGTACAGTGCAAACACGACTATAGCAGATGTTGAAAGTGACCACCATGAATCTCTTGGCAATTCTGGGTCCTGATCAGCAAGTTGCTGACGGTAGATGTAGGTTAGACACCTGGAATTGCTGCAGTCGCATCCGAAATGTTCTGCTGCAGTTCTTGAAGAGCATGAGGGTTTTTGCGATACACTTCAGACTTCAAGGCTCCCCACACAAAGTAATCGCAGACTAGCAGATGACGTGACCGGGGTGGCCAGTTAGGTCCGTGACCAGACTGACCTCTGCTAATAAATTTGTCAGGCGTCAAGACTGTGTAAGTGTACTTCAAGTACATCCTGTAGTAATTGTAGGTATTTTCATCTTCCGTTAATGGTTTCAAAGAGTTGGCAATATAACGTGCCGAAGTCAGCGTCTGACGAAAGAAGATGGGGCCAACCTAAATCCCAAACCTCTGATCATGCGATGGTGTTTCTTGGAAGTTATGTGGATTCTCTGCTGCCCAGCAACTGTGATTCTGTGAACTGACATAACCTCTCTTGTCAAACCAGGCTTCATCAGACACAAAGAACAGATTCACGGCTAAGCCATTCATTGTTATCTCAAAAAGGTCAAAGGTGTGTGAATTCCTAAGGGACCAAAGTGCAGAGTTCATACGCTAAGGACAACACATATACCCATGCCCTCGGGAGGACTCGAGCCTCCGGCGGGAAGGGCCGCGTGATTCGTAAAATGGCACATCTAACTGCCCGGCTACTCCACGCGGCATTGTTATATCAGTGAGGAGCCACTCACAATACTGGAGGCACTGACTTTAACGCATGAGTAACAGACACTCAATAGAGACGCATGTGCAGGTCCAGGTGGTTATTCGTCCGCACAGTGGAGTGATATCGACAGGAGTCAGGTTTATTTGCTAACACTCTGGAGCATTTTCTGGTGAACTGCAGCTACATTTTATGGTGTTCGGGCAAGTTTAGGAATGTTTTTTGACTTGCTCAAAACAGGTCCTTTCCTAGGCCATTTTCGGACTAAAGGTTGCATGGCACTCTTTGCTGACATTTTGACACCCTCAAATTTCTTAGCAAACACCTGATTACACCGTTCCCACGACTTCGTTGTCATGAAACTTTCCACAACAAACATCCGCTGCTTCACTTTGAGTAGCCGGTCGAAGTGGCCGAGCGGTTCTAGGGGCTACAGTCTGGAACCGAGCGACCGCTACGGTCGCAGGCTCGAATCCTGCCTCGGGCGTGGATGTGTGTGATGTCCTTAGGTTGGTTAGGTTTAACTAGTTCTAAGTTCTAGGTGACTGATGACGTCAGAAGTTAAGTCCCATAGTGCTCAGAGCCAATTGAACCATTCCACTTTGAGTACCATCGTCACCTTTGCACTGATACACCCACATTGACACAAACATCATTACGTTCTGGACCTATGTGGATCACGTAGCGGGCGTACACGTGGTGTGCACATCGCGGCGTGTGGTTGTGTGCATCCATTCACACCCAATCGGATACTCTCGTCTGGGCGACTTTTATTTACATCATCCCTCATATCCTGGCAGGGTTCACAAATAAAAGATACTTATTTTACGAACAGCGATACGGTCATGGGAGGGTACGCCAAATAAATGATAGCAGTTTTGTATAAAATAATGTATCCTGGCAGGGCAAGCAAAATAAATGACTCGTCTTACATGTGAAACCATGTGAAAAAGCTGTGGATGGAGGGACTGACAAATAAGGCGTTACCAATAATTCTAAATGACTATGTTTGTGAACACTGACGAATGAGGTATCCTGGAAGGAACAGGTTTGTTTTTTAAAAGAAATTGACTGTAGTGGTGCAAATTCAAGTTCACTATTATCGTAACAGAACACATTAGTTCGGTTAATACGTTTAAGTTTAATGAATGTAAAGTTGAAAACAGATAACAATATAAGGACTGAACACATGTGTACAAGGGGCAGTCCCAAAATATTTCCTTTAGTTCCCAACTATCCAGTATCTTCTGAAATGACATACAATACATGATGGTTAGAATCCCTTACTTAATAAAAGAGCCGTGGGGCGAGGGGGGGGGGGGGGAGGGGTTATTAGTATGCGGTCGTTAATGCAGGAGGTGCAGATTTATTAAACAACAAATGAGTGGCTAAAATTAAACACAAATACATACATATTCATATAATTCAGGTTAGTCCGCATATGGAATGACTTAGTCAATTGTTCAGTAACATTTGGTGACTGTACCTCTTAGTTATGCGTGATTATTCGAAGTACAGCGTTACATCAGGGGTTTTCAGAGACACACGTGGTAACATGTATTACCAGCATGTAGCAGTAAAACAGTCATACATGCATGTGATCAGGATGTCATTACTGGAGAACAGTACAGCATTCTAAGCAGTGAAGTTGGACTGCATTTCTGAACTGATAACTAGATGCAAAAAATTTCATAAATTCGAAAATCACGAATCGGAATCAAATTAGCTATGGATGCGTTAGATATTTTCAGAAAGTTGAGATCCATTAATCCATCAACACTCTTCCTGGCTACACATACTTTGTTGGACATGTGGGAGGACATCAGCAAACTGAGAAAAACCATCTCAATTTCTTACAGTGAAAATCAATAAAAATTGGGCAGTGGTACAAGTATTACATGTACTCCTAATGTTGAGATTTATTCGTCTAGCAACACTATTGGTGTCTATGTATAATGTGGTTCGTATGTGGGAGGACATCAGCAAACTAAGAAAAATCATCTTAATATATACACACTGGAACTGAAGAAAAATTGTACAGGTATTACATGTACTCAGAATGTTGAGATTTATTCACCTAGCAACAACAACGTTGTTGTCTATACATAATGTTGTGCGTATGTTGGAGGATATCAGTTAATTTACGAACCAAGGGCCGGCCGGAGAGGCGCTACAGTCTGGATCCGAGCGACCGCTACTGTCGCAGGATCGAATCCTGCCTCGGGCATGGATGTGTGTTATGTCCTTAAGTTAGTTAGGTTTAATTAGTTCTAGGTTCTAGGCGACTGATGACCTCAGAAGTTAAGTCGCATAGTGCTCAGAGCCACTTTACGAACCAAGGAACTGATTATTTCACCGCAAGGTTCCTATGAAACTGGAAATGCACGTGCTCAAGAGACAAACGTGAAAAAATACGGCCACTTATTATTGGTTTAAGATCACTCCCCAAAATCGCTAACATTCGCCAGCAATTATAGAATCTGCACAGTCCCCGAGAATATCAGTCTTCATCAGTTCCCGAGAATATCACACGTGTCCGTTCTGCTTTAAGTGCATTCACTTCCCTTCGTGTCCCCAGTGCAATAATATCAAGGTCACATGCTTGACACTAAGCCTACACACAAGGTATATCCAATAAATCACGTCCACACACCCAAATGTACTAAAACGTTCCGAAGAAGGAAAGGCTGACAACTGCCCGCCGTTAGATCCAGCATGGAGGGTGGGTGAGTGAGTGAGTGAGTGAGTGACTGTGTGTGTGTGTCACTCAGAGAAGCTCTGTGCACCCCCTCTAACACGCCTTATCAAAGGAAACTGCCCTACTGTCGCAATTAAGCTTCTCTGTCTGTTCAGTGTATCCCAAAGATTGACGAATCTGGTTTACCAGACAACTAACTTCTGCTATCCGCGAGAAAAACTTTGCACTCAAATGTGTCTTGCATTAAGTTACTCACGCAGGATCAATGCTAGTAATCTTCATTTGAAGTTAGAAATTAACAACGATTCTTTCCTCGAGGTCAGTTCATCAGGCCACCCGTGTGCCGTGAAACAAAGTGCATTGGCAAGTCAGTGGCTCAGAGTACGGTTTCCAAAATTTGCGTTCCGCCTTCAAATACACTCCTGGAAATGGAAAAAAGAACACATTGACACCGGTGTGTCAGACCCACCATACTTGCTCCGGACACTGCGAGAGGGCTGTACAAGCAATGATCGCACGCACGGCACAGCGGACACACCAGGAACCGCGGTGTTGGCCGTCGAATGGCGCTAGCTGCGCAGCATTTGTGCACCGCCGCCGTCAGTGTCAGCCAGTTTGCCGTGGCATACGGAGCTCCATCGCAGTCTTTAACACTGGTAGCATGCCGCGACAGCGTGGACGTGAACCGTATGTGCAGTTGACGGACTTTGAGCGAGGGCGTATAGTGGGCATGCGGGAGGCCGGGTGGACGTACCGCCGAATTGCTCAACACGTGGGGCGTGAGGTCTCCACAGTACATCGATGTTGTCGCCAGTGGTCGGCGGAAGGTGCACGTGCCCGTCGACCTGGGACCGGACCGCAGCGACGCACGGATGCACGCCAAGACCGTAGGATCCTACGCAGTGCCGTAGGGGACCGCACCGCCACTTCCCAGCAAATTAGGGACCTGTTGCTCCTGGGGTATCGGCGAGGACCATTCGCAACCGTCTCCATGAAGCTGGGCTACGGTCCCGCACACCATTAGGCCGTCTTCCGCTCACGCCCCAACATCGTGCAGCCCGCCTCCAGTGGTGTCGCGACAGGCGTGAATGGAGGGACGAATGGAGACGTGTCGTCTTCAGCGATGAGAGTCGCTTCTGCCTTGGTGCCAATGATGGTCGTATGCGTGTTTGGCGCCGTGCAGGTGAGCGCCACAATCAGGACTGCATACGACCGAGGCACACAGGGCCAACACCCGGCATCATGGTGTGGGGAGCGATCTCCTACACTGGCCGTACACCACTGGTGATCGTCGAGGGGACACTGAATAGTGCACGGTACATCCAAACCGTCATCGAACCCATCGTTCTACCATTCCTAGACCGGCAAGGGAACTTGCTGTTCCAACAGGACAATGCACGTCCGCATGTATCCTGTGCCACCCAACGTGCTCTAGAAGGTGTAAGTCAACTACCCTGGCCAGCAAGATCTCCGGATCTGTCCACCATTGAGCATGTTTGGGACTGGATGAAGCGTTGTCTCACGCGGTCTGCACGTCCAGCACGAACGCTGGTCCAACTGAGGCGCCAGGTGGAAATGGCATGGCAAGCCGTTCAACAGGACTACATCCAGCATCTCTACGATCGTCTCCATGGGAGAATAGCAGCCTGCATTGCTGCGAAAGGTGGATATACACTGTACTAGTGCCGACATTGTGCATGCTCTGTTGCCTGTGTCTATGTGCCTGTGGTTCTGTCAGTGTGATCATGTGATGTATCTGACCCCAGGAATGTGTCAATAAAGTTTCCTCTTCCTGGGACAATGAATTCACGGTGTTCTTATTTCAATTTCCAGGAGTGTACAATCTAATGTATCTTTGTTTTTCTTTCATTTGTTGCTGCAGAAGTATGTGACACTAAAATTTTTTACGATATTGTGATTTACAATGTAATTAATGACAGAAGAAATAAAATTTTATAATCTCATTAAAACTCAATTTTAACATCACAATTGGTATCGATTAACACCTTGCCGACCTATAGTTTCAATCTATCTCCAGGAAGTTACTGACATATTCGGTCCTAGAGTCCGTCAAGACGTAAACCATTTAAGGGAGCAGTATCAGAATGTACACGCAACAACCACAAAATCTGGAAAGCTAACAAAAGAAATCTATCATCAGTTTCTGGACAAAGTTTTTCGACCTTATGTAAAAATGGAGCCGTTTCTGTATATTGATGACCCTTGGGATCGGCAAAACGATCCCTCTTTACACGATGGACTATTTCTCAATGAAATCGGAATACCGACAGATTCATTAAAAGCAATTCCGCCATAGCGTGTACCGTAACGTAAATCCTGCGACGCAATTTCTACTGGCAAGTGAAGAGCTGCATCCGCTGATTACAGAAGTAATCTCATCGCACAGCAAAGGGAGACCACCATTGGGTGCAATGCAGTTAAAACAAACAGCAGCGTGCAGAATCTACTGCACTTTCCAGCTTTCGAGAATCCTCCGATACCGTGGTTTACCGTGAAATTGTAGCCAAGTTGCGAGGTCGTTATCCCAACGTTATTCACACAAAATAATTTCATTGTGTTATACAGGGTGATTATAATCAAATATTCAAACCGCTGTAGAAATAACGCCACTGGTCAAACTGCAACGGAATATTATCGAAGAAGGGGAAAACGTATGGCAGAGGAAAAATAAATAGTTATAAAATGTAACAATAAATGGCGCTGTAAGCATCATAATTTAATAGTGGTCGACTGCAAATGAAAAATGAATCATACAGTAATAACTAAGGTGTATATCTGACGTTAAACAAACTGTACTACTCAGTATGCATGGGTGTACAGGGGTGATACTGTTAGCACGTAAGCCCATCGACCACGTATAGGTCATACAACATCGGATAGGAAAAATCTGTTTTTAATTGTCCTGAGGCCAAAACCCGTGTAAAAAGCATCACCCACATCGGTTTTTAATTGTCCTGAGGCCAAAAACCGCATAAAAGCCATTAATCGAAATCAAATCCGATTATTAATTTCCGTGTGACTGGCGCAAAACATGTTCAATATGCTGTCCACGGTTTTCTGTAGCAAGTTTAAATCGAGAAACAGCACGTTCCACAACTGATCGAAGTGTTACCGGGGTCGCGTTCAGAATCTTCTGCACGATGCATGCCTTCAATGCAGCTAAGTTTGCAGTCGGAGCACTGAACACGACATCTTTCAGATAGCCACACAGCCAGAAGTCACACGGATTAAGACCAGATGATCGGGACGGCCAGGCTGTAGGGAAACGGCGGTTGCTAATTCTAGTAGTTCCGAAATGGCGCTTCAGCAGCTGCTAAACTGGATTTGCAGTGTGCGGAAGTACGCCATCTTGCATAAAAATGATCCCATCCACACATATACGCTGTTGGAGAGCTGGAATGACGTGGTTGCGCAAAAGACACTCATAGGGCTTACCAGTGACGGTACAGGTAACAGGACCGGAAGCACCTGTCTCTTCGAAAAAATATGGCGCTATAATAAATGATGCCGTAAATCCGCACCACACAGACACCTTTTCAGGATGAAGTGGTACTGGTTGATTTTCATTGGATTTTCCGCTGTCCATATTCACAATTCTGTGCATTGACATATCCTGTCAGATGAAAGTGTCTTCGTCTGTCCACAAAATCTTCCACGGAAAATCACTGTTGACTTCCATACGAGCAAGAAATTCTAAAGCAAAGATCTCTCTTGCTGGCAGGTCAACAGGAAGCAACTCGTGCATGTAGGTAATTTTGAATGGATAGCAAATAAGGATGTTTCGCAGGATTTTACGCATCGTGCTCACTGGTATGTCCAATGTTCGGGCAATTCTCCGTGCACCACACGTTTGCACACCACAACTAGTCTCCTCCTGCATTGCTGTTGCCTCTGCTTCCACTGATGTCGAATCAATTCGTTTCCTCCCTCTACCACGTTGCACACCAAAAGAACCCGTCTTTTCGAATCTCCGAATCATTTCACCCAGACCCACGGCAGTCATCGGATCATCGCCTTTTTTTCAAACCCTTCACTGTCCGGAATTTCTGCAGAGCGACCTTTGCACAGTCATCATTCTTGTAATACAGCTTTACAGGCAGAGCACGTTGCTGCATTGAGACAACCATGGCGAACGTCCCAGACGCGAAAGAAGGAATAGCCATGTACCAGGCGTGTTTATGCCAACTTCAATGGGTCGTGCGAATGACAGGTGTTTTCATTTACGTATTCTGACACACACAGCTCCATCTATTGATCAATTTTTGCACAATTTGATCAATTTTTCCTGAAGAGGGGCAGCAGCCTTTTCAATAGTTGCAGGGGCAACAGTCTGGATGACTGACTGATCTGGCCTGTAACACTAACCAAAACGGCCTTGCGGTTTTGGTACTGCGAACTGCTGAAAGCAAGGGGAAACTACAGCTTTAATTATTCCCGAGGGCATGCAGCTTTACTGAATAGAATTGGGGAGAAGAGGGGTTTGTGGCACAACTTGACTAAAAGAAGGGATCGGTTGGTAGGACATGTTCCGAGGCATCAAGGGATCACCAATTTAGTACTGCAGGTCAGTGTATAGGGTAAAAATCGTAGAGGGAGACCAAGAGATGAATACACTAAACACATTCAGAAGGATGTGGGCTGCAGTAAGTACTGGGAGATGAAGAGGCTTGCACAGGATAGAGTAGCATGGAGAGCTACATGAAACCAGTCTCAGGACTGAAGACCACGACGACAACAACATACGTTTTCCCCCCTTCTCCGAAATGATTCCGTTGCTATTTGACATCATTCTGACCAGTGCTGTTCTTTCTACACCGTTTTGAAAGTTGAACTTTAGTTGTAATCACTCTGTATATTTCTTCCAACGTTGCTCATGGTATTCCGAATTTTTCATGCTTTGGATGTTGTCAAGAAGGCACGGTTCTGCTGAAGCATAAGAATGATATAGAAGTAAAAAATTGGACTACTAGAACCTTTAATCTTAAATTACAGTTACATATTTAAGGTTTTATTAGATTTGCGATGGTAAAAACTGTTTTTAATAACATTTGAAATGCTCATTTCTTTTGTAAATAATTCCAATATGTTTTATGACGTCACGAAAAATATTGGTGGGATACTTTTTTTGCGACAGCAAAATGAAAACAAAACACAAGTTTTGAACGTGGTGTTACTATCCACAGACCTCAGGGGTTGTAATATAGGGTGGCAGTTGCCTAGCTATATAAAAGAAAAATGTAAATTAATTAAAAACTACGATGTGTACACACTTCATTCAACATATAAACGACAGTACACTTGTTCGGATTTAGGTTATGGCATGTTCGATATGCCTGCCATCATTGGCGATGATGTGGCGCAGTCGAATAGCAATATTCTGCATGACTCGCTGAAGCGTCGGAACGTTGGTGCTGGCGATGACTTCCTCAGTGACTGTTTTCAGCTCAGCAATGGTTCTGGGGCTATTTTTGTACACCTCGTCTTCAATATAGCCACACAAAAATGAGTCGCATGTGTTTGGATCTGGAGAATATAGAGGCCAATCGACGCCCGTGTCAGTGGCCTCTGGGTACTCCAGAACCAGAATGCGGTCCCCAGAGTGCTCCTCCAGGACATCAAAAACTCTCCTGTTCAGTGGGGTCGAGATCCATCTTGCATGAACCACATTGTCAAAATCAGGGCCACTTTCAATCATGGGTATGAAACCATCTTCCAAAACCCTCACATACCATTCGTTAGTCACCGTGCTATCAAGGAATATCGCACCGATTATTCCGTGACTGGACATTACACACCACACAGTCACCCGTTCATAGTGAAGAGACTTCCAGATCGCAAAATGAGAATTCTCAGTCTCCCATCAGAGCCAGTTTTGCTTATTGACGATCCCTTCCAAACGAAAGTGGGCTTCGTAGCTAAACCAAACCATATTCAGATAGTAATCCCCATCAGGCCCTGCGGCCAACCGTGTAGTTTGATCGTTCTAACGCAAACCGTTCAGAAGTTATGATGATCTTACTTCATATCGTTCAATTATTGTTACCCTGTACGTCAGAACGACCGTGAGGTATGATTCGGGAGAGAGGAATGACTTATGCCGAATCGTTCAGAGAAACACAGGCAAGTGTGTCATTGATTGTTTCGCCAGAATTTGTTGCCAGCAAAGCGGCGCTTTCCCTAAAATTAACTAAAAACGGTCATAATTTTTGAATCATAAACCGGAAATTTCGGGACACTTTTCTCAACGTTAAAAGAGTGAAATATTTGCGCAGATTACTGCTATGTTCAATAAATATATGAACACTTTATACTGCAATTAATTTAATGGAACTCAAGGGAGGATATTGAAAGGAGAATAACATTTTACAATGTTAGTACTGGTAACAGAAATATTTCTTTGTTGGAAACATTAATGGGAGTTTCCAAATTGCCTACTGATATACTGTATGTTGAAGTGCAAAGTTCACATAATTTGTTATACTATGCCTCATATTTATCTGAGTTCTGAGCTTTGGAGAGAAGATTTTCCGCTATATGATGTATTCATAAACTTAGAGCAACTCATTTGATAATTAAAAACACATTTAATTATCGCTTCAACCGTTGGTACTTGTAATCTGTTTGGTTCCTCAGTCCACTGCACATTCATGAGAGAAAATCCTCGTTCGTCGTTTGCATTATGCCCTGCAAAACTAAAGACGCATTCACGTCTATTCAGCAACTGAGAATACTGTTTTATGCGTCCAGTCTGCCGAAAGAAATAGGTCCAATTCTCCTGACATGATTTGCAACCCCATTTATTTCTCTTTTCTTTCATATCTCATACAGTGAACTGCTTGAGTAATGGAAACTGGTGAACCAATAAACTATCATCTACTGACAATCCTCTTTCTTGCACAAATGTTACTGTCCTTGTCACATTGTTCCAGTGTGATTCTGCGTCCAACACCCATTTAATAATGGAAAAGTGATTGAGACTTGTTAACCATTTTTCTAAATAAGCTGTACACGTTTCACAAAACTGTTCTACATAAAAATGAAATGTTTTAATTTCACTAGTTAATGCAACGTCGCTTTTCCGCAAAAGAGATGTCACTTTGTCGGGAATAAAACTTTCTTCTTTAGGACGTTCTATGATTCTGCTACCATTTTCCAAAATCGCAGCTACTTCTATAATAGTGCTGTCTGCTTTCTCAAGTTTAATTATTTGTCTCTGAAACAAGCTCAAATAACTAAGCAGGAATCACAGATATGCTTCCGTTAACGGATTCTAGAAGAGGGTTGTCAGAAATTTAGATGCCTTTTCATCTAAGAGGAAGAATGATTTAAGAGCAACATACAACTTCAGTACTCTCTCTACAGCAACAAACAAAGATAATCACGTCGTTTTTGTATGTGACAACAACACATGATACTCTACGTCTACAAACTCACAAAACTCCTTCAGACGCTCCGTTCGTACTGTGTATGTCGAGAAGTAATTGAAAAGTTCTATTATAAAGGTTTCTACGTCAGCGGCTGTCTTGGCAACGTTGTGTAGCACATCTACATTTATACTCCGCAAGCCACCCAACGGTGTGTGGCGAAGGGCACTTCACGTGCCACTGGCATTACCTCCCTTTCCTCTTCCAGTCGCGTATGGTTCGCGGGAAGAACGACTCCCGGAAAGCCTCCATGGGCGCTCGAATCCCTCTAAGTATACATTCGTGATCTCCTCTGGAAGTATAAGTAGGGGGAAGCAATATATTCGATACCTCATCCAGAAACGTACCCTCTCGAAACCTGGACAGGAAGCTACACCAAAATGCAGAGCACCTCTCTTGCAGAGTCTGCCACTTGAGTTTGCTAAACATCTCCGTAACGCTATCACGCTTACCAAATGACGCTGTGACGAAACGCGCCGCTCTTCTTTGGATCTCCTCTATCTCCTCCGTCAATCCGACCTGGTACGGATCCCACACTGATGCGCAATACTCAAGTATAGGTCGAACGAGTGTTTTGTAAACCACCTACTATGTCGATGGACTACATTTTCTAAGGACTCTCCCAATGAATCTCAACCTGGCACCCGTCTTACCAACAATTAATTTTATATGATCATTCCACTTCAAATTTTTCCGTACGCATACTCCTAGATATTTTACAGAAGTAACTGCTACCAGTGTTTGTTCCGCTATCATATAATCATACAATAAAGGATTCTTCTGTCTATGTATTCGCAATACATTACATCTGTCTATGTTAAGGGTCAGTTGCCACTCCCTGCACCGAGTGCCTATTCACTGCAGATCTTCCTGCATTTCGCTGCAATTTCCTAATGCTGCAACTTCTATGTATACTACAGCATCATCCGCGAAAAGCCGCATGGATATTCCGACACTATCTACTAGGTCATTTCTATATATTGTGAAAAGCAATGGTCCCATGTGTGAGCAGGATAACCAACTTCTGAAAGATTTTCGTTTCCTTCAATTTTCAGTCTAGGAAATAGATAGCTTGTACCTGCTTCACACTATTCCAAAATTAGTACTAGCCTTGTCACTGCAAAGTGCAATACACTTACTCTTATTAATTTTATTTTCTTCTAATGCAGTGCGTACTTATCCTAGAGGCGGTTTCATTTGGCAGTGAAACTAATTTAAGCAATTTCACTTGATTGCCAATCTGAGGTGTAAAATATTGAACAATGAAAGGAAATATTTTTTCATCCTAGTGATTGCTCGCATTTGTAACTACTGAATTATAGGAGTCCAGTGAAAGATCGTCGCATATTTGTTTGACTGTGTCAGGTACCAAAACTGCTTTCAAGAGTGCTGTTGTTTTGGTTCTTCTCAACGTCACACTCTTCGCTGCGACCGAATCGTTAAAAAGATTGGAACTTAGCCTAGATGTACAGTCTACAGATTTCAAATACATATGTTGTTTGACATTATGAAAATGGTTGAAACGGCTCTGAGCACTATGGGACTTAACATCTGTGGTCATCAGTCCCCTAGAACTTACAACTACTTAAACCTAACTAACCTAAGGACATCACTCACATCCAAGCCCGAGGCAGGATTCGAACCTGCGACCGTAGCGGTCGCGCGGCTGCAAACTGTAGCGCCTAGAACCGCTCGGCCACACATGCCGGCCAACAGTATGATAGCACACTCTTAATTCTTCTGCTGCTACTGATTGGCTCTGTTTGATGACTTTGAAATAAAAAACCTGCCATTTTTTAAGTGCTAGCAGAGTATATGTTGATTTATGCTTTCGGCCGCATAAATGACCTGTAATGTCTGCCCTTCCTCCATGTGAAATGGAAATATATCACTTCTTATTCCACATTCCACTTCATATTCATGTCTTCCTCGTTTGATGAAAGACCATTCTTCCGTATATTTGTCGTGAAAGGAACACTTTCGCTTTAGCATTTGGGACTCACTTCACACACACGCAAATGTGAACTAAGCACAACAAGCCTCGGACAGAGAACCACGTAACTGGAACGTCTTAACTGAGCTGAATCCGAAGACAAGGGTTAATAACAGAACGTAGTGTTAAGTGCAATAAAGGCTCTTGATAGAAGCTGGCAGATGCAACAATGAAACAATTATCATTATTTTAACAGTGGCAGTTAAAATACAATCCCATGCCAGAATTTGGGAAGAAATAGACGGTGTGAGAGTAGTTCTTTGGCATCACAAAGCCGGGGCTAAACTGTCGCCCCAAAAGGAATTTTCGGAATGCTCATTTTTTTAATCCGAAACCGGGACAGTCGTGAAAACCGGGACGGTTGGCAATCCTAGTCAGTAACCCTTTCGTGAGCCGTGGGAAACATGCTTCCCACTACAATGAACTCGCTTCTAGTCCCGTGGGATTCACAGTTCCCGCCTCTGTACGGTGTTACCACCTAGTGAACAGTATAGGGTACTACTTACAATCGGAAGTTCCCACCGTTTTTGCTGTACCTTCGCGCAGAGGCACTGTATAGCTGAGTGTTGCTATGTAGAGGAGCCTTTCAGTGCTGACTGCGTGACATTTTGTGATTCTTTCCTCAAAGCTATAGTATAAGGTAAATACTTTTGATTTACCCACATTTATGAAGGAGCACGTAAATTTGGAACGAGGAGAATTCCAGTTTGAAACAAAAGGAGCCATTTGTGCAGTAAAATGGATGGATAACCATCCAGTCACTTTCCTGTCCTCAATTCATGACCCATGAGAAATAGCCACAGTGAAGAGGAAAAACAATGATGGTACTAGTACAGAGATTTCTTGTCCTGAAGTTGTGGCAGAATACAACAAAAAAATGGGTGGTGTCGATAAGTTTAATCAATTACGAGAAAGGTATGCTATTGGCAGACGTTCTGTAAAATGGTGGCACAGAATATTTTATTTCCTGGTGGACGTTGCTGCAGCGAACAGTTTTATCCTGTGGAAAATTAGTAAAAGAGAAAGTAGACAGCATGATCAGCTCACATACAGGATCCATCTAGCCATACAATTGATCGCTGGCTTCTCATCCCAAAAAAGGCGTGGAAAAAAACCTGTCTTTCTGGCAAAAAGGGGTAGAGTACCTCAAGATATTCGGCATGTGGCTGTAGGGGAGCATCAACCCACTTTAGAAGAAACCTACTGGACGTGCCGTCATTGTAGTACCAAAGCTGCGGCAAAGAGCACTCGCTGTGTTTGTACACATAGTCAAATATCACTTTGCATAGAACCATGTTTGATAAAATTTCATGGCAAGTAATTCTGAACAATCATTGTAACATGAGAAGTAAATTTATCAAATAAATATGACATATACTGAAGTGGAGAGTGTCTTGAAAGGAGGGTATAAGATGAACATCAACAAAAGTAAAACGAGGATAATGGAATGTAGTCGAATCAAATCGGGTGATGCTCAGGGAATTAGATTAGGAAATGAGACACTTAAAGTAGTAAAGAAGGTTTTGCTATTTGGGGAGCAAAATAACTGATGATGGCCGAAGTAGCGAGGATATAAAATGTAGACGGGGAATGGCAAGGATAGCGTTTCTGAAGAAGAGAAATTTGTTTACATCGACTATAGATTTAAGTGTCACGAAGTTGTTTCTGAAAGTATTTGTATGGAGTTTAGCCATGTATGGAAGTGAAACAGGGACGATAAATAGTTTGGACAAGAAGAGAATAGAAGCTTTCGAAATGTAGTGCTACAGAAGAATTCTGAAGATTAGATGGGTAGATCACATAACTAATGAGGAGGTATTGAATAGAATTGGGGAGAAGAGGAGTTTGTGGCACAACTTGACAATAAGAAGGGACCGGTTGGTAGGACGTGTTCTGAGGCATCAAGGGATCACAAATTTAGCACTGGTGGGCAGCGTGGAGGGTAAAAATCGTAGAGGGAGACCAAGAGATGAATACACTAAGCAGATTCAGAGGGATGTTGGATGCAGTAAGTTCTGGGAGATGAAGAAGCTTGCACAAGATAGAGTAGCATGGAGAGCTGCATCAAACCAGTCTCAGGACTGAAGACAACAACAACAACAACATATTGAAAAAGTTGTTTTTGTCATTTAACTCCAAGGAAGGGCAGTCGGAAGAATACTTCCCACCTTGTTGTGTGACCTCACTTTCACAGTTGGAGCAAATTTGATATTCTGTATGATAAATATACCTGTTAACTACTATCTGCTCTCCATTCATTAAAAAAACTGCTCAATAACTTTGCCCACGAAAGGGCTAAGTTTATTACGTCGGAGATACACAGCTGGCCTTCTGGTGAACTTGGCACACACCGTGCCAATGCCGGAATCTGCAGTGTCGGCGCCCGGTCACCCAGCCTAGCGGCCGTAGCGTTCTTATACGAGCCACCGAAAAGTGGCTGCTGCGTGAAAAAACTGCCCCTGTAGCCCGGAACACGGCTGAGTATCCCTCAAGCGCCATTCGTTGACCACATGTAGAGCGCCGACGGGAAACAGCCGCCCGCCATCGTTGTAGTGGGCCTTAGCTGCTCCGGCTGCGGACGGCAGCTTGAGGTCCGCTGGACGATGTCACATCCTCTCGCCCCTCGCACCAGTGCAGCTCCAAGGTGCGACGCAATCCTCAACAGCGTAGATGGGACGTAATTTTTGAGTGCCAGTTGGCCGCCGATATCCGTCACCAAAGGGTCGTCGTGGTTAGCCTGCAACTTAGACAATAGTCATTCTATCCCGCTGTAGACGCGGACAAAATGGCAACAGGACTGCTTGTTTTATGCCTTCGGGCTCGTTTATTTATACATCTTTTGCTCATGCCTCCGAATTAATTCCTCTTGAGGGGACAGGTGAAATGCTATTTGCCAGCTACACTACTGGTCATTAAAATTGCTACACCACGAAGATGACGTGCTACAGACGCGAAATTTAACCGACTGGAAGAAGATGCTGTGATAAGCAAATGATTAAGCTTTTCAGATCATTCACACAAGGTTGGCATCGGTGGCGACACCTACAACGTGCTGACATGACGAAAGATTCCAACCGATTTCTCGAACACAAACAGCAGTTGACCGGTGTTGAATGGTGAAACGTTGTTGTGTTGCGTCGTGTAAGGAGGAGAAATGCGTACCATCACGTTTCCCACTCTGATAAAGGTCGGATTGTAGCCAATTGCGATTGCGGTTTATCGTATCGTGGCATTGCTGCTCGTGTTGGTCGAGATCCAATGACTGTTAGCAGAATATAGAATCGGTGGGTTCAGGAGGATAATACGGAACGCGCTACTGGATCCAAACGGCCTCGTATCACTAGCAGTCGAGATGACAGGCATCTTATCCGCATGGCTGTAACGGATCGTGCAGCCACGTCTCGATCCCTGAGTCAACAAATGGGGACGTTTACAAGACAACAACCATCTGCACAAACAGTTCGACGACGTTTGCAGCAGCATGGACTATCAGCTCGGAGACCATGGCTGCGGTTACCCTTGACGCTGCATCACAGACAGGAGCGCCTGCGATGGTGCACTCAACGACGAACCTGGTTGCACGAATGGCAAAACGTCATTTTTTCGGATGAATCCAGGTTCTGTTTACAGCATCATGATGGTCGCATCCGTGTTTGGTGACATCGCGGTGAACGCACATTGGAAGCGTGTATTCGTCATCGCCATACTCGCGTATCACCCGGCGTGATGGTATGGGTTGCCATTGGTTACACGTCTCGGTCACCTCTTATTCGCATTGACGGCACTTTGAATACTGGGCGTTACGTTTCAGATGTGTTACGACCCGTGGCTCTACCCTTCATACGATTCCTGTGAAACCCTTTCTGGATACAGGAAATGTTCGACTGCTTCCCTGGCCAGCACATTCTCCAGATCTCTCACCAATTGAAAACGTCTGGTCAATGGTGGCCGAGCAACTGGCTCGTCACAATACGCCAGTCACTACTCTTCATGAACTGTCGTATCGTGTTGAAGCTGCCTGGGCAGGCGCATCAAGGCCGTTATTACGGCCAATGGTGGTTGTCCTGGGTACTGATTTCTCAGGATCTATGCATCCAAATTTCGTGAATATGTAATCAGGTGTCAGTTCTAGTATAATATATTTGTCCAATGAATACCCGTTTATGATCTGCATTTTTTCTTGGTGTAGCAATTATAATGGCCAATAGTGTGCGATGTCAGCTTTCCTCAGCCTGCTTCGGCCCATACACAGAGGTCACTATGCGAGATCATTTTCAATTTGCAGATCCACAGACTGATGGAAGTCTAGATATCGTTTGTAATTTTTGCTACAAAATATGCTGCGCAAAACACTTGTGCTTTCAAATATGTCTTTCTTTTGTTCAACTAGATTGTCATGTCTTTGTTTCCTTTATCTGCATGCAGTTAAATGGGCTTCGGAATTCCTATGTCTGAGTTTTTTCCCTCAGTGAAGTAAACTGAGCTTCTTTACTTGCACAAACTGAATCCAGTGAAATACTACTCCTTTCTTCAGAAATGTACGCTCTCTCTAATTTACTCACTCCAATATTCTGTACATCTTTGCACAATGAGCAACCCAACTTGTCTTCCCTACACATTAATCACTCATAGTTCTTAAATTCTCTCCATGTACTGTCGTTCCAACGAACAGGATAATTAGATACGTTTTGGGAGTCCAAATGACAAGGAATTATTTCACATGATTGGCTTATATCTTGAACAATGCCCGTTGCGGTGCCACTATTCGTATGTGAGGTAGAGGGGCCATTATCGGGTTCGCGTTTTTTCGAACCACACGGATAATCTTCTGTAGTTGAAACCCTACTAAAGCTATTGAAATAATCTACTATTCTTCTTTCATACTGAAAAATTATTCCTTTCAGTTATTAACTTTTCACTTAAAAATGTCATATGACAGGCCTTAAAATGGCTATGTTATGCGTAGAACTGAAGGAGACAACACAGCTGTTCACTACAGCACCACTAACTTCACTGCAAAGAAAACTGAATGACAATAATCGTGCCTCCGTGCAGTTTAATGCTGTTAACAGTAGAACTGTAAAAGCACAAACGAAAGGCATGATAATGACACGAAATAATAATTAGGACTACAGCAATAATATCACAGCAGAGGGTCAAGTCAAGACCTGGCATTGCGTATTGGGTTTGGATGTACATATATCTTATCTTACAGAGTAGGCTTCAGATAGGAGCCAGGTTGTATTGTATTATTAACCTTCAGGCGCTCGCGCAATTTGAGTCAACGTTAGCGGTCGTGCGGCGGCATTTACAACGCGACGAATTGGTTCTCGTTTTCGAATGCCTATATACTATTACATCGGTTTAGAGAGTCAAATCAGTCACTCTCAAGGCCACAGGCCATAACGTGAGCCGATAGATACACGGGGATTACCTGAGAATCAAGCGCTTAAATAGTTGGGTATTCAGGAGGCGGTGTAAATGCCGCCCATGTGAGCGCCCGAAGGTTAAGGACTACAACATTAGCGTGCCGAAGAAGGGAAATGAGTGTTTTCAGACATTACTGTCATGTCATGGGATTTGAGCATCTAAACGCGAGTCGACATCCGATGTGAAACGCCACGGAGCGTCGCTGTGGCAGGAACAGAAGAGCCCACAACTACGTACCAAGAATTGAGCAGAGCCTTTGAAGATGCCCATGAATGCTCTAGTGTATGTGCGCATGTGTCTCAGTAATAAAGTAAGACGAGAAATGCCGTCCAAACAGAGTGCGAATTTCCTTTGATCTTCTGCCACTGCACTAACATTTCATTGTTGAGCTGAGGGACGCGGTATGAAGTCCACAACTGCTGCGCTACGGCGAACCGTCTTAGCTTTGCGGGGATGCCCGACCACAAGTGCCAGATCTTCATTGTTGTTCTTCATTGCGATGTTCGTCTGGGCAGTTTGTCAGTACTCATTGACTACATCGCTCATACGTTTTATGACTGGTTGCTGCATATTTGGTACTTTTATTATTACAGTAGTCCTAATTATTATTTCGAGTCATTGTCATGCCTTCGTTTGTGCTTTTACAGTTCGACTGTCAGCAGAATTACACTGCACGGAGGCAAGAGTATTGTTCTTCAGTTTTCTTTGCAGTGAAGTTAGTCGTGCTGTAGTGAACATATGAGTTGTCTCCTTCAGTTCTATGCGTAAAATTGCCATTTCAAGGCGTGGCATACTACATTTTTAAGTGGAAAGTGTATAAAATGTGATAGTGATTGAAAGGTGTAATTTTTCAGTGTGAAAAGCAGTATAGTAGATTATTTCACTAACTCTAGTGGGGTTTCAACTACGATAATTAAATTTAGAGAGACGACGAAAGAGAATAAGTGTAAAAAGAAAATGTTCTCCACGTAAAATAGCAAGGGGACGGTGTGCCTTCTGGAAAAAAATTGGGGGGACGGCGTCCATCCGCGTTCCATTTCCAATACGACCCTGAGTAAAAGACCGCTGTAGTATCTGCTTTTATCCACTCAAATATGAAGAACTCCTTCAAAAGGTTCCTAAAGCAAAATGTTTTGTAACATCTCCCACTTGAATTCAGGGCATTAAGATTGGAAGCACTTCGATACAATTCGACGGTCTTATGGCACTTTTTGTCAAAGAGCCTTATATCATGTGTCAGTAAACAATTGCTTCGTGCAACGTAAATTGTCCACGAATGTTCACAGGGAAGTACTATGGACAGTGATTGTAATATTAGAAACCAGAGAGTTCAAGGCCAAGACAGGAGCCGATGGAAGGTCACACGAGTGGATTCGATCAAGATTGACGTCGGCGAATTGTGCACAGTTCCAGTTGGCAACAGTATCTGCCTCCACTGTAGAAACAGCACAATTACTTCCTACATCCTAGATATACATCTATACGCTCCCTGTGAACTCTCCCTTGTTCTGTACTTTGACCCACGTATGTTACATCACGTTCGAAATACAGGGTATATTTCCGTCACAGTGCGATGAGCTGCTAAAGAATCACAGTTATTACTTAGTTTTTATGACACAGTATTTTAACTATCATATTATTTCGTTTGCAGGGTAGGTGGTTCAAAGGGCACTAAGCACTATGGGACTTAACATCCGAGGTCATCAGTCCCCTAGACTTAGAACTACTTAAACGTAACTAACTTAAGGACATCACACACATCCATGCCTGAGGCAGAATTCGAACCTGCGACCGTAGCAGCAGCGCGGTTCCGGACTGAAGCGCCTAGAACCGCTCGGCCACAAGGCCGCCTTTTGCAGGGTTGAAATAAATTCAGATATAATCAATGGAAAGAAACACGTGTGTAATGAATTCTATGCAAACATATGTAATACATGATTATATTGAAAACTGTTAATTAGAATACACCATTTACATATAGTTGTCTGTGTAGCGCTGTTTCGTTACATCTTGGCTACCAGTGTACGAATAAGTTGGTGATTTTAGAAATGATCTCGAAAAAGAAAATTTTAGTGAAAACTGGAATCAAATGTTTAGTGCATGATCGTAAAATATTAGATATAAAAAAATGAGATTACAGACAATCTAAGATGACAGCCTATGTTAAAAGGATGCCCACAGTTGCCCTCATCACGATGCCTGAAGATGAAAGATTCGATTTCCGAAAATGTCTGGGTTATTAAAGACCGTAGTGATAGAGAATAAATGTCATTTTCTGACTTTAACAGTAGTTGACTCATCAGAACACGAATATGCTGACATTACTAAATCCTCTTTCGCCATACATTTGAACAAGCGAATGTGTTAGTTCACAGTCCTGCCCACAATTGATATTTTCCTTTCAGATCTGTTATCGAAATGAACTATTTTCTAAACACTTTGTGATTCTTCTTAATCAGTCATAGTTAGACCTAACCGCAACTGTATCAACACTAAGGGACTGAGACTACTCACATTCCTAAGGAAGTATTTGTCACAACACACAAATGCGAATCGATATTTCCATTTTGAACGGTGTCCCGCGCTATGACAAATGGCATAAAAACAAAGTAAAAACAAAATAACTCAGTTACAGTGGAAGGAGCAGTGCTGCGAGATTCTGTTGTGGGCCTGTCTCTTTACTAAGTTTCTCGGTGTTGAAGAGAGTGTAATATAAAGCCGTTTTGCGGGGCAAGTAACCATGAAGTTGTTTAATATTCCCACTGTGACAGAGTTACGCTCTAATATTACTCGTCGCAACTCTGGACTGGCAGGAATATGTGGGCAGGCCAGGGTTAGGACAAAGCGCCCCGGATCCTGCGAGTTTCAATTAGGGTGCTACCGGAGGCTTTACCGGGCTGGCGGGTGTGCTCGGCGCCGTGCCTGAGGAATCCGGGTTAAGACTTCATTCAAGTAACATTCCAGATCGCTGCAACTATTTCATATCCCCTCGTTTGAGCAGCACTTGGCATGTCCCGCAGTTCACTGAACATCAAGCAGCTATATAACTAGTTTTTTGAGACTCTGTCTGAATAAGTAGATAGTCAAATATGGAACTTTCCTGAATAGCATACTTACCATTTGCTATTTAATAACGTTGTCTAGTCTAGAGTGGAAGTCACCGGTTTCTGTTCAGATCTGAGGTTGTGTTCTTTATACGGCTAACGCGTACAATAAATGCTTTGCGGAATTTATTCCTTTTCACCTCTTACTGCAAAGTATAAAAAGACGGATCTACTCAAAGTGACGGTCATTCAAGTTCCCATATTAGCAACACGGACCCAGTGACAGCTACTCAAGGTACAAATCTCACACACACACACACACATATATCCACTGCATTCAATTTTCTGACTTCATCAGAAACAGTGACGTCGCTGGTCAAGTTTTAAGTGAGCTGTACATCACTCTGACAAACTGACTGCTTGGTAAACTACTATTTACTCTATATCTAGCATGAAAAAAAATATACTCAGTAATTTAATGAATAATTTTAGTCTTGGGGAATCATTCTTTTTACTGCCATGATGTGGCCCGCCAAGAATTCCTTGTCTGTACCAACCTCTTCATCTCATAATAGCACTTCAGCTAAAATACTTCAGTATTTGTAAGATGTAACCCCAAGTATATTTTTCTCGTACACATCTTACCGTCTAGTACAGTGGTCGTCAAAGCTTTTTACAAAGAGCCAGTAATAACTTTCAGGGACGACACCTCGGGCCGCATGTGTACCAATCATATTATTAAGTGGTAATCTATACAAATTGGTATGTTACAAGGGTCCAGTAGACTAGTTGTGGTAAGGGCGCGATAAGTTGGCAGCTGGTCCCCATGTAGTGATCGTTAAAAATCTGTACCATTCAGACCACTTTGTGTCAGCTCTTCTTAGGCACTTGTGGGTTTTATTGTTGTTCTGAAGAAGGTGTAGTTATCTACGTCGAAACCTGGGTTAACACCTAACACTAGGTGCTTTTTTCGCAATCGAGGCTGGTTTTTAGTTTTTTAATACCTCTCGGTGGATTGCCAGCGACACAGTTCCTAGACATTTCCAACTGTATCTGGGTTGAGGGTGAGTTTCCATCACAATGGCGGGAAAGCATCATCATACCGGTGTTGAAAGTTGGCAAGAACCACCTGGAGGTGGACAGCTACTGCCCCGTTAGCCTCACCAATGTTGTGTGTAAGTTGCTCGAACGCATGGTGAGCCGGCGGTTGTGTTGGCTACTTCAGTCTCGTGGCCTTCTGGCGCCATCTCAGGGTGAATTCCATAAGGGCTGCTCTGCCACCAATAATCTGGTATGCCTGGAGTCTGCCATCCGTATGGCATTTGCCCGCTGCCAACATCTGGTTGCCGTATTTTTTGACATGTGGAAGGCATATGATACAACATGGCGACATCACATCCTCACCACGCTTCATGGGTGGGGTCTTAGGGGCCTCTGCCGATTTTCATTCAGAATTTTCTGACACTTCGTTCCTTTTGCGTGCACGTTGGTCCCTCCCATAGGTTCTCCCGCATCCAGGAGAATGGGGTCCTGCTAGACTCTGTCTTGAGTGTCTGCTTCTTTTTAGTTGCTATAAATTGGCTAGCTGCAGCAGTGAGAACGTCCATATCAGCTTCTTTGTATGCTGATCACTTTTGCCTGTACTACAGCTCCACTGGAATTGCAGTTGCTGAACGGCAACTGCAGGGTGCCGTCCGCATGAAGCAGTCTTGGGCCGTAACACGCGGTTTCCAGTTTTCTGCCGCGAATACCTGAGTCATGCACTTCTGCCAGAGTCGCACTGTTCATCCTGAGTCACAGCTTTATCTTGACGGTGAACCTCTTGCTGTGGTGGAGACTCATCGGTTTTTGGGATTGGTTTTTGATACCTGGTTGACTTGGCTCCCTCATATTCGGCAGCTTAAACAAAGGTATTGATTCAGTCCCGTCTCGATTATTGGAGCCTGGCTTACGGTTCGTCATCGCCTTCCGCATTGCGGTTTCTTGTCCACATACTTCACTGTGGGATCCGACTCGCTACTGGAGCTTTCCGCACAAGCCCTGTAAACAGCATACTTGTGGAGGTTGGTGTCCTCCCTCCATTGCGGGTCCGGCGCCAACGACTACTGTATGCTTATGCTGCACATGTTTGTAGCTTGCGCAGGCATCGACATTACCATCTCCTGTTCCCCAACTTGGTCATCCATTTTCCAGAACGGCGTTCTCGCTCAGAGTATCCGTTTGCGGTTCACGTCTCTTCTCTTCTCTCTGGGCTTTTTTCCCTCTCCCATCTCTTTTCCGGGCTAATATACATATACCACCGTGGTGTGTGCCCGCCCATGCCTTCAACTGGATTTGGCTCAAGGCCCAAAAGACTCAGTCGCTCCCAAGTCCCTCCTCCGACGCTTTCTTTCCATCCTTGCAACGTTCACGGCTCTGACGTAGTCTGTACCGACGTTTCGATGGTTACTGGTCGAGTTCGTCATGCTTTTACTCTTGGGGATCACTCTGAACAACGGTAATTGCCGGATGGCTCCAGTGTTTACACTGCAGGGCTGGTAGCCATCTGTCGCGCCCTCGAGTATATCCGCTTCTGCTCAGGTGAGTCTTTCGTCATCTGTAGTGACTCCCTGAGCTGTTTACCAGCTATCGATCATTATTTTCCTCGCTCGCGGCTGGTGATGGCTATCCAAGAGTCCATACATACTCTTTCCCGTTGCGGCCGCTCTGTGGTTTTTGTGTGGACCCGGGTCAAGTCGGCATCCCAGGTAATGTACGAGTTGACAGGCTGGCCAAACAGGCTATCAGTGAACCAGCCCTGCAAATTGGCCTTTTGGAATGTAATCCCCAGTCAGTATTGCGGCAGAAAGTCCTTGGTACCTGGGCTAATGAATTGCGCACACTGCCTTCCCCCAACAAACATTGGGTCCTCAAAGAGATTACAGGTGTGTGGCGCTCATCCATGCAAGCCACTCACAAGGACTCAGTTGTTTTCGGCTGTCAACGCTTGGCACGGCCGTTTATTGCGCAGCAAAAACCCACCTGTATGTTACTGTGGATCAGCGTTGACAGTGGCCCACATCTTGTTGGACTGTCCGCTTTCAACTGTGCTCAGGGAGGCGTTTGCGCTGCCTGATACGCTCCCTGCCCTTTTAACGGATAACGCTGCAATGGCAGGCTTAGTTTTGAGTTTTATTTGAGCAGGGGCTTTTATCGCTCAATCTGAGGGTTTGTCTCTTTTGTGCATTGAGTCTGGTCTTTGGCCTATGGCTTTAGACTGAGGTTTTTAGTGTGTCTACGATGTCTCGTAGCAACAATCAGTAGTCCTGCATACGACGACCTAGCCGTTTTCAGCACCTGAAACATACTTACTATTCGTGATGACTCTGCTCATTTCTGTTTATAATTTTCAGCTCTTCAGCTGAATGTGAATTCGTCAGAGTGTCTGTGATTCATGTAGTTAACTTTTGTAGGAGAACAATATGGTACGCATCAGCACGGCCCATTTAATCAGATCATGTACATTTGACACCAAAAAAATTTGTCGTTGCTGAAATTATAATTATTCACCATGTTAAACAAGAGCCAATCACGATACTGGTTCTAAGGGTTTGCTTATATAAGTAAAGAACATCTGTATGGAAAGAGATTGCTGGAAAGCCTGTATCAGTACTTGCAAGCTACTAAGAACAGGATCTCATGGATTATAGCAAATACCAGCATCGTGATACAGAAAAAGGAAAATTATATTGTGAAGAAAGAAAGTGTTGACTAACAAGCACCTTACATCACCCCCTCCTTAAAAAATTGAGATTTTATGGAATAATGGAACATGGGAATTCTTACAGATAATGAAAACAACAAAACTAGTAAGAAATCAGAGTAATTAATGAAATTATTGCTAATTCCTGAACGAATAGGGTAATTCTATATAATTCTAGTTAATGATTTACAATTTGCTGCTTCAAGAGCGCATAAAAATCATACAAACATGTAATACCTTTCAAGTTTCCATGAAAAAAATCCCAGTACAATAATTTCGACAATATATCCTTACTAGTGCCCAAACATGTATAGAATTTAAACTGTTATTAGTAAATAATCATGTTTAAAACGGATACTTGAAATGTTATGTCCCTGTAATGTAATCTGTGCAGTTACTGACTTCTTCCAAAATAGACAGCAGCAGATAATAGAATGACAATTTACAAAATATTGACCCTAATCAAATGTTAAGAACAGCTTCAATGATGAGTCATCTGTTAAGAGAAAGAGCAAACCGAATTGCTTCATGTCCTTGTGTAAAGCAACTACTTCAAAACAAAATATTTTAAACACTAAATGTTCTCACCAAAAGAACATTAAATTGATTTTCAAGAGTGGGAACAATGAAATAGTCTTCTGGACAATATTTCTAATTAATCAATACACAAGACAAGCAGTGCTAAAGTTGTTTAGGCACAACGGCGTTGACACTTCACAGTTCTTATACTCAAATAGAGTGACCTGGTTACATAAAATATCACCTCAGAACACATCCTCATACGTCATTCCCTAGCGCCCCTGTAGTAATTTGTAACGGTGTGTCCGATTCACGTCTATTGCTGACTCACCTTGTAGTGGATGTGATACAACGTTGTACACAGTGGTTCCGTATTCGAATCTAGAGCACGCCGACATGGTGTCTACTTAGGGAAAGGCAGATGGCAACGGGCGGCGGGCAGCAAGGTTGCATCAGGAGACCTATCTTCGTCGACAACAACCACAGCA
Source organism: Schistocerca americana (assembly GCF_021461395.2). Classification (NCBI taxonomy): domain Eukaryota; kingdom Metazoa; phylum Arthropoda; class Insecta; order Orthoptera; family Acrididae; genus Schistocerca; species Schistocerca americana. Next base: position 496,647,009 of record NC_060126.1, on the reverse strand, counting down.
GCAGTATATCGCCGTTTGTCCGAGACGGGGTCGTTAGAGAAAGCAGTAAATCATGAAGTACGTACCCGAAATGTTCAGACACCAAACTTGGGGGAAAATATGGTTAACACTATGGAAGGCCACCGCCGTGTCAGTACCAGGCAGCTGGCCCACCAGTATAGTGTAAGCCGACTGAGTGGAACATTCTCCATGACAGATTTTACTATGCTTATCACTTACAGCGTGTGCAGGGCTTATAGGCGACAGATTTTCCACATCCGGAGCTGTTATGTCACTGGTATCTTCACCAGGCAATCACGATTCCGGGATTGTGACATCCATCCTATTCACAGATGAGGCTACCTTTACACTGAGTGTATCTTCAACTTTCATAACAGTCATCGGTAGGATTGTATGCAGAGCCCCCATGTTGTGGTGAGAGCGAATCATCAGCTTCGTTGCAGCCGGAATGTGTTGGCCGGGATAAATGGCGTCCGTATTTTGGGACCAGTCTTCCCTCCATGTAGCCTAAAACGCCGGAAGTACAGGGTGAATCAAAAAGAATACCACAACTTTAAAAATGTGTATTTGATGAAAGAAACATAATATAACCTTCTGTTATACATCATTACAAACAGTATTTAAAAACTTTTTTTTTCACTCAAAAACAAGTTCAGAGATGTTCAATATGGCCCCCTCCAGACACTCGAGCAATATCAACCCGATACTCCAACTCGTTCCACACACTCTGTAGCATATCAGGCGTAACAGTTTGGGTAGCTGCTGTTATTTCTCGTTTCAAATCATCAGTGGTGGCTGGGAGAGGTGGCCGAAACACCATATCCTTAACATACCCCCATAAGAAAAATCGCAGGGGGTAAGATCAGGGCTTCTTGAAGGCCAGTGATGAAGTGCTCTGTCACGGGCTGCCTGGCGGCCGATCCATCGCCTCAGGTAGTTGACCTTTTTCGTAGGACTCTCCATACAGTTGATTGTGGAATTTGCAGCTCTCTGCTAGCTCTGCGAGTCGATTTTCCTGGGCTGCGAACAAATGCTTGCTGGATGCGTGCTACGTCCAGAACTTTTCCCTTTGCACAAACACCCATTCTCTGTAAACTGTTTATACCAACGTTTAATACACCACCTTTCAGGAGGTTTAACACCATACTTCGTTCGAAATGCACGCTGAACAACCGTCGTTGATTCACTTCTGCCGTACTCAATAACACAAAAAGCTTTCTGTTGAGCGGTCGCCACCTTAGCATCAACTGACGCTGACGCCTAGTCAACAGCGCCTCAAACGAACAAATGTACAACTAAATGAAACTTTATAGCTCCCTTAATTCGACGACAGATAGTGCTTGGCTCTGCCTTTTGTCGTTGCAGAGTTTTAAATTCCTAAAGTTGTGGTATTCTTTTTGAATCACCGTGTATCGGCGTTTCTTGCGGGTGACGTTGCTACCCTGATGGAAAGAAGTGAAACTGAAGATTCGACGGGTTATGTGGCTGCTACAAGATGGTGCTGCAGCCCACTTTGCCGTTAGCGAACGGGCGCATCGCAGTCGTGTCTTCCCTGGTCGATGGATCGGATAAGGGGGTCCAGTTGCATGGCCTGCTCGTTCTCCGAATCTCAAACCGTGCGATTTCTGGTTATGGAACCATCTCATAAGTATCGTGTACGCAGAGCCCATTCTACACTCCTGGAAATTGAAATAAGAACACCGTGAATTCATTGTCCCAGGAAGGGGAAACTTTATTGACACATTCCTGGGGTCAGATACATCTCATTATCACACTGACAGAACCACAGGTACATAGACACAGGCAACAGAGCATGCACAATGTCGGCACTAGTACAGTGTATATCCACCTTTCGCAGCAATGCAGGCTGCTATTCTCCCATGGAGACGATCGTAGAGATGCTGGATGTAGTCCTGTGGAACGGCTTGCCATGCCATTTCCACCTGGCGCCTCAGTTGGACCAGCGTTCGTGCTGGACGTGCAGACCGCGTGAGACGACGCTTCATCCAGTCCCAAACATGCTCAATGGGGGACAGATCCGGAGATCTCACTGGCCAGGGCAGTTTACTTACACCTTCTAGAGCACGTTGGGTGGCACGGGATACATGCGGACGTGCATTGTCCTGTTGGAACAGCAAGTTCCCTTGCCGGTCTAGGAACGGTAGAACGATGGGTTCGATGACGGTTTGGATGTACCGTGCACTATTCAGTGTCCCCTCGACGATCACCAGTGGTGTACGGCCAGTGTAGGAGATCGCTCCCGACACCATGATGCCGGGTGTTGGCCCTGTGTGCCTCGGTCGTATGCAGTCCTGATTGTGGCGCTCACCTGCACGGCGCCAAACACGCATACGACCATCATTGGCACCAAGGCATAAGCGACTCTCATCGCTGAAGACGACACGTCTCCATTCGTCTCTCCATTCACGCCTGTCGCGACACCACTGCAGGAGGGTTGCACGATGTTGGGGCGTGAGCGGAAGACGGCCTAACGGTGTGCGGGACCGTAGCCCAGCTTCATGGAGACGGTTGCGAATGGTCCTCGCCGATACCCCAGGAGCAACAGTGTCCCTAATTTGCTGGGAAGTGGCGGTGCGGTCCCCTACGGCACTGCGTAGGATCCTACGGTCTTGGCGTGCATCCGTGCGTCGCTGCGGTCCGGTCCCAGGTCGACGGGCACGTGCACTTTCTGCCGACCACTGGCGACAACATCGATGTACTGTGGAGACCTCACGCCCCACGTGTTGAGCAATTCGGCGGTACGTCCACCTGGCCTCCCGCATGGCCACTATACGCCCTCGCTCAAAGTCCGTCAACTGCACATACGGTTCACGTCCACGCTGTCGCGGCATGCTACCAGTGTTAAAGACTGCGATGGAGCTCCGTATGCCACTGCAAACTGGCTGACACTGACGGCGGCAGTGCACAAATGCTGTGCAGCTAGCGCCATTCGACGGCCAACACCGCGGTTCCTGGTGTGTCCGCTGTGCCGTGCGTGTGATCATTGCTTGTACAGCCCTCTCGAAGTGTCCGGAGCAAGTATGGTGGGTCTGACACACCGGTGTCATTGTGTTCTTTTTTCCATTTCCAGGAGTGTAGATGTGGAGACATTGGAGCAGCGTATTCATTCCCTTATACGTGCATGCGCTGAGGCACGAGGAAACTATTTTCGAGGCGTACTATAACTAGGGCGGAATGGTACAGCCCGTATTAGGCCACAGTCTCTGTAACCATGTATGACTGCATAAATGGTTTCTAGCATAGAAACCATGCATTTCCGGACAAAAGTTCAGTAGACCTTTTTTGTTCCGTATTCTCTCATCGATCAGTCCCTATAGTTTGTACTCGGTGGTAAAAATAACCCTGCACAGCAGCAAGTCCGGCCTGTCCGGCTTTTCTTAGGCTTTTTAGCGATGAAGTAGAGAACGCACAACTGAGACCCACTGCGTGCTAATGACGTAATATCATATGAATCTAGAAACATAGCAACCAATGTTATTTCTGTATCTGTGTCCTATGGTTTACTTCGTAGGCCGAACCAACCTAACACACACTGTACCAACTACACCACGTGCAGAGCGAACTAGACAAATTAGAATGTGCTGATCGGCCGATCCTAAGATAAAACTTGGGGGTCATCAGAAAGTTTAGTTGGGGTAAACATGCAGATCATTTGATGCCCGCTTTAAAGAACATTGTATGCCAGATAAAAACGGTTTTCGTTTTCTCTGAAAAGAAAAAGCACTGTACCAGTAATAGGGTGCATAGATTAACATCTGGACATCTCATCATATTCCTAAATGATACCACAGAATACGCCTGAAGAGCTTGAATATTTTCCCTTTTATCGTGCGTCGCTCCTACACGAGATGAGGCACACAAGTAGGTCCGTACCTTGACAAGAAAGAGAAGGTAAAAGCGTCAACGTCGTCACCTCACTCACATGTCATCTTAAAATGAACAGGAGGTGTCTTGGTACAATAAACATAACTAGAAATGCATGAGTGGATGTGAAACCTATACATAACTACTGCTTTCAAAAACGACAATATGAGACACATAAAGTGTCAAGAAAAACGAGGAAGTAGTTGATAATTCTTAGTTTCTTGCATCCATATGCAAAATTTGGAACTCACACAAACTGAAAGCCATACACAATGACAGGTTGTAATGAAACTAAGCAGGAGATAGATGACATTGATAAGATGGCCTACAAGTACTGACTCAATGAAAGCTAGTGTAAGATGGTGGTCAGTTTGTACTGCTTATAAAATTATAAATTTGGCGTCGTCAATGCCTGTATAGTTCACACAGAAGCAACAAACATCAGAATAGCACGACTACATCTCCTTATCAAGCTCATGGAGGGGCTTGCCGAAAATTGTACAGAAGCCAGAGTCAGAGCTCTAGCTATTCAGACGCAGGCGGAAGTCGTTTTCACTGACAGATATGTAAATCTAACAGGAAAGCGAGAGGCTCGCTTCCTGTATAAATTCAGATTGATAGACTCAATCTATGACGATGATCTGTAGGTCATTAAAGGAACGCACTTAACTACGCAGTCTGTAACATCTACCAACTTGTATACCTATTACAGAAAATTGTACCACATTGATTTTATTTGATTTCTTGGGATATTTCATGATGCCTTAAGTTGCCAATCTCTTTATTTCCAGTACAAGTGACCAATTTCGGTTGAGGCCATTTTCAAGTGTTTTATGGATGGTTTTTTTTAGTAAATAATGCCACGTATGTCGTTGCTCCTATGACTCGACTGTTCGAAAAAATCATCAAAGTCTAGTGTTAAATACGTTGCACATTAACAATTTTTTGCCCCAGTCGTTTCTTTGCCGTCTCTCTTCAGAGTTCCTAATGTTTCTTCCTAAAACCAATCTTCCACAGCACTTTGTGTAGCAGAGGCTAGGCGTAGTAGACTCTCTTGAATCTTATCTTGTGGAAGCTGATTATTCATCACCAACGTTTACAGCAAATACGTCAAAGCATTTGACGTTTTACTTATGATCGCTTCAAAGAAATGCTGATGTGATTCCCAAGACCTATGACATCAATGGCAAAACAGGCTACGCAGATTGATAGGTTCCCTCATGGCAGACCCATAGGAAAAAGATGCTGGATGTATTGCGAAATCTTAGAAGTGTACTTGGTAGAAACGCAAACATAGAAGTAGCGTTGAATAGTTCTTTGCAGAGCACCAAACAAATCAAATGCCACAAGATCCTTTGATCTAGATGGAATGATTGGAATGAAAAGAAGTCTCATGTGACCTTACCGACGGTTTTATCTTTTGACATGATTATCAGGACTCCAAGATCTTGAGAGTGCTTTTCTACTCATACGGAAAATAACTTGTCCCATAAAACTTGTGAAATCATCTCCTTGCACCAAAATGTACATAACTCAGATGAGACTGCAAAACCAGTTTGTTGACTCTTCCATCAGGTACACGAACAACCCACTACGAAACATCTCGACTTCATTTCTTAAACAAAACATCACATTGAACCAAGTAAAAAGGTCTGTTGTTAACGTTGTCCCTATCTACCCAGTTCTCCTTGGCGTGCTGCCATGACCGACCTCCATCATGCTCTTTAGCAATATCCTCAACTAACGAAACTTTCAGACACTACATTCTGTAAATACATTACACTGAAATTATTTTCTTCTCGATCATCATTGGTCCCATGACCCGAAAAGAATGTCAAAAGTGACGGTATCTATTGTAGAAACATACACTATCTTAAATTGATCTCTTGCAGAAACAACGCCCCACCTGGCTAAACGACCATGAATCAGCATTGCTATCTTCGAAAATTCTAACGCTTGATGAGCTGTATAGACCTTAGTCACTTGACCAGGTCAGTAACACCTGAACTTCATGAAACACTACAAAACAGCCAGTATTTGAAGTTCAGTAACTGAATAGCTGTCTTCACACTTAGTGAGCACACAGTTCTCAGAAGCAATAGTGTGGCTCTTCATGTCTCCATTTACAACAAATCCTTGGAATGGCTCAGCACCAAGATCAATTTTAAAAGAGTCTGAACTTATAAAAAACTTTTTACTTCAATTTGAACGTCACAAGAGACGTTCTTCCAAAACAAATCCGATGAGACCGATGACCTCGACAGTTTGGTCTCATACCCCCAAATCACCCCACCCCCTGTATATCATCAATGTAGGTGGTTAATATCTTTCTGAAATCTGTTGGATGATTGCTTTTAAAACCTCTGACAAATGCGTCTAAACTGGCAACCAGCGTGAAGGGTAACTTACAAAATTGATAGCAGGGGCCATGACAAAAGACTGCTATGAATTTTTGACACAAAGATGTAGCTCACCTCCCAGTAGCTGTCATACGTCAATGAAAGACTGGGCTTCAATGGCATGAAACTTCTGCAAATGCTTGTGTAAAGTCAATTCCCTCTACAATCATTCTACTAATCCGTCTCGAATCTGCCACTTACAAAATACGGTCTTCCGTTTCACAAAAAAATGGTTCAAATGGCTTTGGGCACAATGGGACTTAACATCTATGGTCATCAGTCCCCTAGAACTTGGAACTACTTAAACCTAACTAACCTAAGGACATCACACAACACCCAGTCATCACGAGGCAGAGAAAATCCCTGACCCCGACGGGAATCGAACCCGGGAACCCGGACGTGGGAAGCGAGAACGCTACCGCTCCGTTTTACACACTACAAGGAGTGGGTTATTGTAGGATCCATCGTGCTGCAACATTTTGTCAAACTCAGCCTCAACTGGTTCTTTGTAAATCAGGATATGGGCTGCTTAAAATGTATTACTCACTGAGTTCTGAGTTTGAAACTGACGCCACGACATTCTTCCTGCCCTGCTGAGCTGGCCACGTCAGCACTGCTCTCATGCTACTGTTTGGATAGGCGGTAAGGTCAACAGAATTTGTGCAGTCCGGACTGACGTGTGGTGCTGCGAGACGGTGCGAGACGGAGGAAGTCAGTCTTGTGCTCTCTTCGCAACAATGCAACATCTCCCAGAGACCAGAACTGTAACAGCCGTCAACCAACACTCAAGATGGATTGTGGCAGGGCTGGGTGGCGTTAGCCTTGTTTGGTTGAAGTGGGCTGCATTTGGAGGTGGGGACTGACGAACGGGGAACGTACTGACGTCACAGGAAAGCTCTGCCATGAGCCGTGGTTCCAGCAGCTGAAGATACAGCCGGCCGAAGTGGCCGTGCGGTTAAAGGCGCTGCAGTCTGGAACCGCAAGACCACTACGGTCGCAGGTTCGAATCCTGCCTCGGGCATGGATGTTTGTGATGTCCTTAGGTTAGTTGGGTTTAACTAGTTCTAAGTTCTAGGGGACTAATGACCTCAGCAGTTGAGTCCCATAGTGCACAGAGCCATTTGAACCATTTTGAAGATACAGGGGCCTGGACTCGGTCACTCGCCCAACTCGTCTAAAGTGGTGTAGCAGATCGAAGGTATAATAGTGACTGTAGTGCGAGGCGTGAGCGAGTCAACACAGTAAGTCTGTGGAGGGCCGCCGATAATAAAGGCTACTGCACAGCTGATGGGCCAAGAAGGCCGGCTGAGGACTCACGTCAACTCGAACGTGCGATTTCACTTGTTCGCATTAAACTGTGTCGTAAATGTTGTGTGACGTGAAGGTAGCACGTCGTATTTGAAATTTATCGTGTGAAATGGGTATTGAGCAAGATGCTTTGGGAGTGGAGGACCAAGACGTCAAGTAAACGTCACACGCATGTGTAACACATCATTAGAAGAGCGTAACCACGTTCAGTATTGACAGGAGGTGACAGGGCTCATTATATTTACATACAGCACAGAGTATACAGTGGCAGACTGTGTCGTGGAATGTTTATATTTACAAATTTTTTGTGACTATTGTTAGTGAAATTGAACTCCCTGTATCTTCTGAATGGCGTTCTCCATATGGTTCCCGAGTTTTGCAGCGTCCGTAAACCATAAAATTACCAAATGCTCAGCAACCAGTCTCAAGATCATGTTTTCTTTATTTACTTTTGCAAATCGATTTCAACTGATTAACAGCCATCATCAGTGTTTTAAACGTATATCTTCCCTGAATAATAACACTGTCTTAAGTGTGTTACTACTCAGGGAACATATACGTTGAAAGCACCGATGATGGCTGTTAATCAGTTGAAATCGATTTGCAAAAGTAAATAAAGAAAACATGATATTGAGACTGGTTGCTGAGCATTTAGTAACTCCCTGTATCTGTCAATAATAGTGATTGAGTTTGTGGCGTTATGGTGTGAGGTATTATTTCATGTTGGTTGTTATGGGAACTGATCCATTTTCAGCTTTCTGATTATGAGTGTGGCGTGTTATTTATGGTCCCCATAGGTCGCAGTGGTGGACGAGAGGTTGACCATGACTAAATTCCTACGGGTACACGGTTGATATCCCGAATACGTAACGCGTTACGTTTCTGGTCAAGGTATAAGACTGACCAGACTTGCTATATTTCGGTCCATGAGCCAGTGTGTATGGTACTGGCGTTGGGATAATGTATGGCGTTCTGCGCGGTGGACTTCCTGGTGTGAGAAGTCTAAGCCTGCTGTTTGGAAGATTGAGAAACTGTGTTGAAGACATGTCGTGTAGACTGTCGTAGACTGATATATTTTTGTGTGGGCTGCCTTTCGTGGGTAGGTGCCCTTTAATACTTCTGTTTATTTATTGTATTATGTTTGAAATGTTTGTTTTTGTACAAAATTGAATATTTCTTGTATATGGAAACTGGTGTTAGCGCAACTTTTTATGAGTTATTTGATTGTGTTGTTAGCTGTTGGCAGTGATCCTGGACTGTTAGTAGTAGGTGTTGTGGAACTGATTGTACAACCATTGGTTATGTAATTGGAATGACACTGCAGCTGATCGAAGACTTAAAGAAAACAAATATCAACAGTGCTGATTGTGTTTAATAATTAGGTTCAACAAACAGTCTCTGTTAATTATTGTCACCATATACAGGTCGCTATACAATAAGCCAGCTAGATTGGTCCTCTAGTCGTTTGTTCAGTTATAGGGAGCACTACATACATCTGGTTTCTGTAGACTTCTGAAACGTTCTCGGTCTGTGCGGACGAGTTGGGTGTAGTGGTCCCTATAACAGTACGAACAACTAGATGACATGTCTACTGGCTTGTATAGGCACCGGCAGATAGTACTGGCGGGTAAACAAAATATAATCAGGACCCCTGGTGTCTACTTTCTTCAAGGTGGTGACGTTAGGTTAGGTTTCCAATCTGAGTTATGTGAGCAAGTTTCCGTTTTGTCTTAACGAAGACACATCGACTAATGTCATTATCGCATTTTGTTAGTTTTCATGATTTTTCGTTAGTTTTCCAGCGTGATTCTTTTGGGACATCTTTATTTCTGTCAGTCTTAGAAACTGAGTTTTCGTGATGTTTCCATTATATCTTGTTCCGGTCGAAGCTGCATTTTGTAAGTTTTATTATTAATGAGATTTTGCGATTGTTACATCAAATGTCAGTTTGTCCCCACCCAGAACCCCCATATTTTGCGGTTGTCCCGTAAGTTTCAACATTTATTTTTAAGAATTTGCACGATTCTACACTTCGTGAATAAATCTGCATGCCATGGAAACGTTGTCAGTATAAGTTTCCATTTTGAAATCATACGTGTATTGCATCTTGTGACGCAGTATGACGCTGTTAGTCAAAACTGACGAGTGGTAACGAGGGCCACAGTTTATCCGGCTGCAATTAATTTCGGTTTGTTGGTTGGGGGAGGTGACCAAACAGCGAGCTCATCGGTCCCGTCGGATGAGGGAAGGATGGGGAAGGAAATAGGCCGCACCATGTCGGAGGAACCATCTCGGCGATTGCGTGAAGCGATTTAGGGAAATCACGGAAAACCTAAATCAGGGCGGCCGGACTCGAGTTTGAAGCGTCCCAAATGCAAGTCCCATGTTTTAATCACTGCGCCACCTCGCTCGTGTAGTTTAATTTCACTGCGTCTACAACTGCTGAGCCGTTGCGAGGCAACGATTATCATTGCGGATGAAGGGCAGTACACCGATTGCTCACGTGACTCACATGGCGCCTTTGGGGAGTAATAAGAGGCGTGAGCCGTGTGGCAAAATGTTCAGGTGTCGCGCTCTGGCTGGGGTGCTGCGGTAAAAAGTACTGTGTCGGCGCTGGCAGTTACGAGGAGTTTGCGCAAAGCCGTCGACGAGTGTGCAACCCGTCTGCATGCGGTGTTCTGTGAGCGGTGCGTTAATATTAGTCACGGAGACCACGCCTCAGTCAAGTGAGAAGCAGCCTGCGTTCAAGTGCCAGCGGCCGTGGTTTAAAGTGGAAAAGGGAAGGAATACTTTGCGCAGATCGGATAGCTGTGCGTCAGGAGGTTCCTCTACGCCAGCCTCTGTGTGCTAACGGACGTCGTTCCAGGTGAGTTCGCGCCAATGTTACAACAACAAGACACTGTTAATATCGTCGCCGCCGTTTCTTTGGTACATTGATTACAGTTCTCTTTCGTTAAGATAGTTAGTGATTTCAAGATTTGGCTCCATTCGTTTTCTGTGGTCTGGACTATTCGTCTTCCTCCTAAAATAATATTAAATAAAACTGGCCCATTTGTAATTTTTTGGTTTATGTCTATGTGGGATTCACTATTAGTTAAGTTCCACTAATTCTTTTGCATGAGTAATGTACATCTTTATATACGGAAAAGAAACTTTTATTTGGAGTTTTTTAAAACTGGCCCATTTGTAATTTTTTGGTTTATGTCTATGTGGGATTCACTATTAGTTAAGTTTCACTAATTCTTTTAAATGAGTAATGTACAACTTTATATACGGAAAAAGAAACTTTTATTTGGAGTTTTTTATACTTGTACGTCTAATTAGAAGGTCTTACTAATTCTCTTCAATCTGGTAATTTAAATTTTTTCTTCAAGATTCCATTTTTAAATTTTTGTATTTTAGTTTCTGCAGTAGTTCACAATTTTTTTAATGTAATTGGATCAGAGACAAAGGGAACTACAGCACTAATTTTTCTCGAGTGTATGTAGCTCTACTATATGGTTAAATGATGATGGCATCCTCTTCGGTCGAATATTTTGGAGGTAAAATAGTCCCCAAGACCTCCAGGCGTGGTTGCTCAGGTGGATGTCGTTGTCAGGAGAAATAAAACTGGCATTCTGTGTATTGGAGCTTGGAATGTTAGATCCCTAGTAGTAGCGTACTGACGGTGCTGGTGAGATCTGGATATCAAATTGATATGACAATTAATTCAATTGAACAATTAATTACCCCCAACCACTCGCACCGCCCCCTCCTGATGACATCATGAGTTTTTGTTAGACCGCATGTGCTTCTCTCTCTACATCCTCCCTGCTCCCCACATCTCCCCCTCCCCTCACCCTGCCCCATTTACCCTACTAGTGGGAATATCGAATTTTGTTGGGTATTTCTTTTCGCTAGGGCTGTGCGGACATCTCACCTACACCCCGTCCCACAGAAACTGGCGGGAGATTCAGATTCTGGTGGGAATTTTTTTTCTCCATTCATATGACCAGAAGTGGTGGCATGGGTTCAGTCTATTCTGAGCTGTCATTGTGGAAGAATCATGAAGCGTTCAGTCAGTGAGATGAATAAGAAGGACACAGCAGCTTCCAAGACCTGTATTACATGTATGCACTCAAAGAAGGATTGCAGCCATAGTTCTGTACAAAAGAAATGGGAAACTATGGTAATCGAACAGTGTCGGAGAAATAAGCAGAAGAATTCAGTTCAATAGATTGCAACAATGCAGAGAGATGGAGCCAAGATGCATGTCACAACCAATACATGCTCCTGCGCATTCATAAACTGCTGAGATATTCCACATGAAGCATTCACTTTTGCAAAACAAAAGAGGTGGACGGTTCATGCTAATTAGCTTCAATGGAGGCATATTTGTGTACATGATATTGTAGCGGCACCACTGTTTAGGATAGGGAAAGTTAGTTTTGTGCGATATTCTGAGCACAAGTTACAGCCAGGCATGGGCCGGCTGACAGTAAGTTACTCTGACCAGCGGCTGCAAAGTAGAATAGAGGCCACAGGGCCGTCGAACCGCTGAAAAGAGTAAACGCAGCAGTTGGCATGGCGCAAGTTACAGGCAGAATGGGCCCACTGGCGCAACCTACGTGTTGTGTGTACATGACTTGGAGCGGCGCATTAGCAAAACAGAGATGCACAGCTACGTATAAATAGGTGTCGGTTTCTAACGAGATTCATGTGAGTGTGGCAGCTCTATTGGATGGCCCTTCTGTTAAAAAATGCACAGTAAGCCTGCCTGGCCCGGAGCAACACTCTGTGCCCCGTGCTCTAAGCATCTTTTTATCAGCCAAGAACTCAACCCGTAAAACCGTGGTAATTTTCTACGGAATTCTGTTCAGACATGTCCATTAACCTGGCATGGTATGGGCCGAAGGCCATGCCGTCTTTTTTAGCGTCAATCTATTGCCCAAACACCCTGCGGCTTTCTTAGCAGAAATTGCCATTCGTCCTGCACTGCCTCGAAGAGTACAGGAAAATGGAACATCCCAGTTGCTTATAGCTGGCGACTAGGAAGGGTCCGACACTCTGTCTACTGTCTGCTGTGAGTATCTGATGCTCCTCCGAGTGCGCGAGTCATACGCCTCACTTTGGTGGGAGTTAGTTACATTTCTGTTGTGCAGTGTAATTAAGTATCGCGTTTCGTTGATAGTAAGTCAAAGAATTCATTCCGGATAGGAAACATTTTTTTCTCAAAAGTTAATCAGGTTAATGTGGACTTCGTTGATTTTGTTACGTTGTGCTAGTTGTGATGCCGATCCAGTGGCTACATGATGCTCCGTACTTGAGTTCATGTCTATCTTCCACGGTTACCAGTTCATTAAACCACAAGTTGATTTTTCCTCCATGTAATAACTCTAGGGATTGATCGATGAGAGCATACGGAAAAACCGTGCGGTGTAGCCGCGCGGTTTGGGGCGTCTTGTCACGGTCCGCTTGGCTCCCCCCGTCAGGAGTTCGAGTCCTCTCTCGGGCATGGGTGTGTGTGTTGTCCTTAGCGTAGGTTAGTTGAACTTACATTAAGTAGTGTGCAAGCTTAGGTACCGATGACCACTATAGTTTGGTCCCGTAAGCCCTTACCACAAATTTTTAAAATTACGGAAAAAAAGATTTAATGAACTTATGTCCGGAAACGCCTAGTTGTCATGCTAGAGACCATTTATTCCATCATAATTTTTTTACGGAGACTGCGGTCTAATTCACCCTGCACCATGCAACCACAATTATATTAGGCATGGTTTCCTCCTAGAGGGTGCTACTGTTACTCTTACTTCATGCCATAGCTCCCTTTCCTGCCATAGTAATTGGTAATGTGGCGTCTGATTCACTTCTCTTACTGTCTCACCGTATGGTGGATGTGATACAGCATTGTACACAGTAGTTCCGAATTCGAATTGGCAACGGGAAGAGGGCAGCAATATTTCATCAGGAGACCTATCCCCGCTGACAACAACCACAGACTCAATGTTTGCAAAAGTGTTTCGCCGTTTGTCTGAGATAGGGTCGTTTCAAGAAGCAGGAAATCATGAAGAACGTACCCGAAATGTTCAGACACCAAACTTGGAGAAAAATGTGATTAACATCATGGAAGGCGACCGCCGTGTCAGTACCGGGCAGTTGGAGCGCCAGTACAGGGTAAGCCAGACGACCGTGTGGAGCATTCTCCGTGACAATTGCTACTACCATTATCACTTACTGCGTGTGCAGGGCTTACTAGCGACAGACTTTCCACATCGGGAGCAATTTTGTCATTGCCTTCTTCACCAAGCAAACATGATTCCATGACTTACGTCATTCATCCTATTCACAAATGGAGATCGTTGCGCTGACCACATGCTCCTCCGTATCCACATCCATTGACGATACTGGGCTGAGGATGACAAGGCGGCCGGTCCGTAAGATTGAGCCTTCACGTCCTGTTCGGGAGGAGTTTTGTTTAGTTTTATCCTATTCACAGATGAGGCCACCACTACGCGGAGTGGCATCTTCAACTTTAATAAGAGTCATCTGTGGGATAGTATGCAGAAACCCCAGCGCGTCATTAGCATCGGTGCAGCCGGAATGTGTGGGCCGGGACGATTGGCGGCCGTGTTTTGGGACCAGTCTTTCTTCCACGTCGCCTAACAGGGTGGAGCTATCGGCTGGTCACTTGGCCCGCCCTGCTGGAAGATGTGCCATTGACGATTTGAATGGTTATGTGGCTACTACATGATGGTTCTTCAATCCACTTCACCATCAATGTCCGGACGTATCTCAATAGGGTCTTCCGTGGTGGATGGATCGGACTAGGGGGTTGAGTTGCATGGCCTGCTTGTTCACCTGACCTGAACCCGTGCGATTTCCGCTTAGGGGCGCATTCGAAATGTGGCGACACTGGAGCAGCGTATTCATGCTGGTTTTAACACTCATCAGCTGCAGCCTGGCTGATGTGAACGTATCAGACTGAACATGCAACGGTGCGTACAAGCATACGTTGAGGCTCTTGGCAAACATTTTCAGCACACGCTGTAACTTTGGCTGCATGGTACAGCGCGTACTAGACTGCAGTATCTGTAACAATGTATGATTGAATAAATTAGGTCTAGCATGGAAACTGTGCATTTCCGAGCGTAAGTTCATTAGATCGGTTTTGTTCCATATCAACACAGCGATGAATCCCTACAGTTTGTACACAGTGCAAAAATCAAACTGTATATTCCGTCTAGTGAAGTGACTTCTTCTTCTTGGTTTCACCCAACTTTGGGGTACGTTGAATCAATCACTTCTGTGTGTTCTGTGCCTTTCTTTTCGCCCAGTACTGCTTCATTCTTTCTGATCTTGCTTTTCTTTCCTCATCAGAGATGATAATCGTTCTTTTCTTTCTATTTTGGAGCTGGAATCCCTCTTTTCTGTCTTTGCTTATCATTTTTGCGGTCCTGTCTGTGAGCATTTTTTCTGTGATGTGTAGTTCTCTTAAGTCTTTCTCTGTTTGGATAAACCAATTTGGTTTGGATTTTTTATTCCTGAAGTAGTCAAACATTCTTTTTGTAAGTCTATTTGGGTTCATTCTGAGAATGTGCCCATAAAACTCAATTCTTCTTTTCCTTATTGTATCCGAAAGTTTTTCTGTGGTTTTGTAGAGTGTTTCATTTTTGGTATGAATTAGTTTGTCGTTATGAAATTTGGGGCCTAAAATTTTTCTCAATATTTTTCTTTCTTTGATCTCTAGCCTTTCAATTGGGCCATGGTTAGTGATAGATAATGTCTCAGCTGCATATAGTGCTTCTGGTTTAATGACAGTGTTGTAATGTTTTATTTTTGAATTCCATGAGAGGGTCTTTTTATTATAAGTATTTTTAGTAAGCTGAAAGGCTAGTTCAACTTTGTTTCTTCTTAATTCTATTGCTTTTTTCTCAAGGGCGTTCCAGCTAATCCATTCACCAAGATATTTGAATTCTTTAACAATTTCGATCTTTTGGTCTCTTACTTTAAGATATTTCATTGGCTTTTTTATATTTGTGATTATTTTGGTTTTTTCAAAAGAAATTTTAAGGCCTATTTTCTCTGCTTGTTTCTGTAATTCGAGGATCTGTTCTTTGGCTTCTTCCCATGTTTCAGCTAGTAGGGCCATATCATCTGCAAATACTAGGCAATTAACCTTGATGCCTTTGTTTTTTGTTCCTAGTCGGATTCCACTATTGATTTTCTTGTTCCATTCTCTTACTATTTTTTCTAGGGTACAGTTAAATAACAATGGAGAGAGTCCATCACCTTGTCGTACTCCAGTTTTTATCTCAAATAGGTCTGAGAGTTCTCCCATAAATTTAATTTTGGAGTATGTGTTGGTGATGGTTTCTCTAATTAGGTTTGTAGTTTTATTGTCTAGGTTCAATTCTTTTAATATGGAGATTAGAGATTCCCTGTCTATGGAGTCGTACGCCTTTTGAAAGTCAATGAATGTGATGACATACGCTTTTGCTCTCGATTTTTGGTAGGCCATAAGATTTTTGAGGTTTAGAATTTGTTCTGGGCAGGATCTTCCCTTCCTGAAGCCTGCCTGGTATTCTCCAAGTTGACAATCTAGCTGGGGTTCTGCTCTGTTCAAAAGGACTTTAGACAGTATTCTGTATGTTACGTGAAGGAGCGAAATCCCACTGTAATTGTTGGGGTCTGTTCTGGATCCCCTCTTATGAATTGGGTGAATGAGGGCCATCTTCCATTCATCCGGAATTCTTTCTGTTTTCCATATTTCTTCAAATATGTTTTGGAGAGATTCTATGGCATTTCTATTGACATTTTTCCACAGTTCAGCTGTAATTTGGTTCTCTCCCGAAGCCTTATAGTTTTTGAGATTCAAAATGATTGATTGTAGTTCCTCGACGGTGGGTGGTTCTGAGTTAGGACTTGTTGAAGTTGAGTTGCTGAAATCCATTTTTTCAATTGGTTCTTTACAGTTGAGAAGGTTTCTGAAATATTCCCTCAAAATTTTGCAATTATCCCTGTTGTTGTGTGCAATATTACCATTTTTATCTTGTAATTGGAGTGTCGGTGGGCTGTACTTGGTTATTTTTAATTTAAAAGTTCTGTAAAAGCTCCTAGTCTTGTTTTTGTTGAAGTCTTCGTTGATCTGCAAAAGGAGTTGATCTTCTTGTGCTTTTTTAATTCTTTTGAGGTTTTTACTCACTAGTTTTCTTACACTCAGGAAATTTTGCCTATTATATTCATTTTTCTGAGATTGCATCTGTTGCCATGCTTTCTTTTTTTGCTCAATAAGTTTGTCACATTCCTCTATCCACCATGCGTGTTTTTTGATTTTGGTTATAGGTGCTATTTGTTCAGCTTTGGTTAGTAGGCTTTCCTTCATTTGATCCCAATTTTGGTTCCTTATATCTTGAGTCGCGAGGGGAAACTCCTTCGAATTCATTATCTTTTCTGGATCGTATCTTCTGCTTTTGGGTTTACTGTTTCTATCTTTCCTTTTGGGGATAATTTTGAGTTTTATTTTAGAAAGATAGTGATCAGAATCCAAGTTTGCTCCTCTGAGTACTTTGACATTTTGTATTTCTGTATGGTGTTTCCATTTTATCGCCACATGATCAAGTTGAAATTCACCCAAGTGTGGGTTTGGTGAGGTCCATGTCTTCCGTTTTCTGGGTAGTCTCTTAAAGGCTGTGGATTTCAGGATCAAGCCATGCGCTTGGCAGAGTTCTACTAATCTGACTCCATTTTGGTTAGTTCTATTGTGCGCTGGGTAGTTTCCAACAATATTTTTGTATTTCTTCTCTTTTCCTACTTGAGCATTGAAGTCCCCCGTAGGTATGATGTTGTGTTTGTCTGGGATCTTTTGCACCACGTCATCTAGTTGTTCCCAAAAACGTTCCACCTTTTCCTTATTTTTCCTATTGTCTTCATTTATGGGGGCATGTGCATTCACAATTGTGTATACTCTATTAGCAGATTTAAAAGTGAGTGTGGAGAGTCTTTCCGATTGTGATTGAAAGCTGATAATGGAGTCTAAAATACTTTTATCTATTATAAAGCCCGTTCCGAGGTGGGGTGTGTTTTTCATTATTCTTTTGCCTACCTTTCCTTTGTATATTCTGAAACCTCCGGAATCAAAATTGTTTTCATCTATGTATCGAGTTTCTTGTAGTGATGTTATGAGTATTCTATGATGTTTGAGGGTATCTGTAAGATGTTTTAATTTTCCTGTTTTTAAAAGAGAGTTTACATTGAAAGTAGCTATGTAACTTGTTTTTTTACATTTCAATTTGCTTGATGTCTTATCATGTCCCGATTCATCTCTGTGCAATGCTGCAGACTCCCCAGAATCCGATAGTCTGCTTGCGCACCTTGGTGCGGTGGATTGTCCACCTGGGGTAATTTGTTTCACATTACACTCTTCCATGATTGATAGTATTATGTAAGGGGTGACTCTTCAAGCCACAAATTTACAACCACGGTTGTTAGTCCTGGAGGTTTTTCCCAGCCGCCCCTAACCTGGGGAACAGACGCTGACTAAAGACCGCCCAATGTGAGACAGTCGTCTTTGGATTTCTGGTCCTGTGTTGGTCCACGGGTGGTATTTTATTTACCCTACATATCTGTAGAGCTTTCCCCTATCCGCCACCTGGGGACGCGCCCGGTAGGGGAACAGGTTCCCCCAGTGAAGTGACTATTTAATACGTTTCTCTTTCTTTTTCTTATTTACTGTGTACTATGAGTATGACCCCTTGAATTTATTATTGTAGGGTCTTCAGCCCTTCAGTTTACTGATCGCCTTCAGTAAATTATGTGTGACTCCAGTTTTTGAATTTTGATCAGTCTAATCGCGCTTTCGTTCATGTATCATTGAATTAGCATGTACCTGTGGGGTGATATCGAATAATTCTCATTTCACTACGCAGAACGAATACCTAAATTACATACAGGGTTGTCAATGTCAACATTTACGAATTTTATTACATTTTAACAGATTGAGTCACATATTGGTCTCCACCCTCACAGGGCCCATATCATTCATTGCATCATGCTCTACTTCCTGAATAGGATGAATTCCCATAGTCCTCCCATAGCCCAAGAAGTATTTCCTTAGGTTGAGGTTTGTTGCAATTATTGAGTCTCCATTAAATACAGAAGACTAGTATTTCTGTTCTTTAAAGCCCTCGTATAACAACGGTGATTGCTCATATGAATACATTATGGAGTTCTTTGCTGTGTGATTGTGTGTAAGCTGTGAGATTCAGAGCTATTTCACTCCCTAAAGAACCCACAATCCCTATTTCTTTCCACAAGCTATGCATGTTAATAATTTAGGCTGTTGATACTAATTCTCTATGTACCGTTCCTAAAGCAAACGAGTTAATAGAGCTGTAGTTATTGGAGCACAATGTTTACTGTGGGAATGAAGGGATTCTTCTGTTAATAAATCCAAATTTGATAGGTCACTTTGCTGTCAGCCTCACTCGCAGTCGGCCGCAGTGTTTCTATTTCTCCTGTGAAATTAATAATACGAAGAGTACTACACTTAGAAAATTTGTGGCGAACATACAACGAAACATTTTTACTGTTGTCGAAGTCTTAACTAATTCTTTTGCTCATTTCACTGTCATACATGTTCGTGAAATAAATTTCAGTGTACCTTCATATAAAATTGCTCACAATATTGATGGAATATAGGAAGGACACTTCCCCAGTCATAAAGATTTTCAAAATTCCATTATATAAGGTGAAAATGGTATCCTAGAGAATAGTATCTGAATATGAATAAAACTTTTATTTTAATTAACTTTTCCTTTTTTTGTTTTACGTAGCGTTTGATATGTTTGCAACCTTTCTTTACCATAATCATAATTCGTATCATAGTGCAAACGTTTGAAAAGTGACTCCTGGTCAGTAGGTTCATAGTTTACTAATATATTCGTCAGTATTCACATTGAAAACTCATATCTTTTTTTCTATATAACCGAAATCAGAAGACTGTATTCTGTACGTATTTCGTTTAAAAGATTTATTATTACACTTCTACCTACAAGTAGTAATCCAATTATATTAGTGTTATACATTTTGTTTCCTACATGATTATCTGATTTCCAGTTGTTAAGTACACTGTTAAAAGAGATGTTAAACACACAGTTAGTCGAAGAGAACTGCCCGTCCTCCTTCTTAACTGATTTTAATCACATCTGCAATTTCTCTTCACCGCACAGTCATTTGATTGTGCTTAAGGGGAGCCACTGTCACTAACTATTACCCATAATTTATTTTCTTCGGAGCGTTTATGAAGTTCAAGGATTTTTCAGAACCTGTAAACGCAATATGGCTTTCATAGTGAAACTATTTTTATTTTTATATGACTCATTTTATTTTAAAAATATAGTAGTTGTATGAACGCCATTGCTTGAAAGTACTTTGATCTTTTAGGTGAAGCGCCTCAGCTGGAATTCCATTACTTACTATACTTCATAGATCTTGAACGCAGCATTCAACTGGCTAATGCATCTGTACTTTTTACATCCGGTTCTG
Source organism: Schistocerca americana (assembly GCF_021461395.2). NCBI lineage: Eukaryota > Metazoa > Arthropoda > Insecta > Orthoptera > Acrididae > Schistocerca > Schistocerca americana. The sequence goes on along the minus strand of NC_060126.1, from coordinate 496,626,895 downwards.
TTGCCCCTTTTGAATACAGAGAAAACTTATGCCATATTCTTCATGCATGGTGCTTCGTATCATTGACAGCACATGTTAATAACATATAATAATCTGAGACGAAAGGAAGTTACTGTGTATTTGGCCTACACCGAATTTATTTCATCCGTTACAGTAGGTTTCTTAGTTTTATCTCTTTTGTGAGCGTTCCAGAACACATTTATATGTTCAGCCTCCTTTTAGAAAAATGCATCGGTCTAATATCATCCTGTTTGCAACGTAACTCTTAATAATGCCTAATCATTGATAAGTGGTGGGTAGGGCCACAATCTTCTCATTGAATTCTCATCTCTAGTATGAATTGTGAATCTGCTCTCCTTTCATCTGAAATCTTTGACGCTATGTGATAACGTGTACGACAAAGCCTCTGGAGCATACAACCGTCTGGATAAGAAAAGACACGGTCACCATTTCCCTCTTTGTGCCAAAAAAGTCGTAAGAGTCATGCTTTCTTCAAAGCTGTAGTTCTGTGTGAGATTTATTGACGTATATGTCGACACGTTACTGTAATGCTTGACTGAGGGAAACGCTAACAGCACGACGCATATTATAGTGGCAAAGTTAACTGCACTTTTTATCTGAAAAAGAGAAAATAATCATTCTCAATTGTACATTTAGATAATCTAGGAAGAACAATTTTCAGTAATTAAATCAACTGACGTGTCGTTCATTTACCAGTAAATTTTATGTAAACATAGTAAATAGCGCTCAATTGGTGTCGAAATGGAACGTTTAAAAAGAATCGTGCATTCAGTACTGTTTCAACAAAAATTAAATGGAGGTTTACAATAAAACACTTGTCAGAACGACATTTAATCAGGATACAATTACGGAAACGACAGCCATTAGAATTAAATGTTACAGCGAAGGTTTGTTTGTTTTCAATTACGCGCTGAAAGCATTACACCTACAATACGATACATTATGGTTTTATCAATACACATTAGCGTAGCGAACGGAAATAACTGAACAGTTAGTACAATGACAGACACAGGTGCTGAAAACTAAAGAATAGTAGGAAGGAATTTTTGCACCTACAGTAAGTTAAATAGTCAGAAGGATTTGTAATAAAGAACGGACTTAAGCAGGGAGATGCCCTGTCTCCACTACTTTTTAATTTAGTCCTAGAATGTATTGTACGAATGGCAGCAGATAATTCATAGGGTGTGGAGTTTAATGGAAATATTAAGATATTAGGGTATGCAGATGATCTAAACATCATTAGCGACAGGAAAGAATCTGTAACAGCAAATGCGAATGAGTTAATCAAGGCTAGTGAAGATGTAGGTCTAAGGATAAGTGAAGACAAAACTAAATACCTGGTTACTACTAGAATGCCAACAGCAGTAGATCAGGAAATGTTAAGAGTTGGAGACATGCAGGTTGAAAAAGTGAACACATTTAAGTATCTAGGCGTGGATATCACTTCGAGGAATGAGATTGAATCCGAACTGAAGAAGTGCTTACGGGCGGGAAATGCGTGCTACATCTCACTGAATAGATTACTTTCATCACGGATATTGCCTAGGAATTTAAAGATTAGAATATACAAAACTATTATTCTACCAGTTATGCTGTATGGGTGTGAGACTTGGTCTCTCACTGTGCAAAATGAAAAGCCGTTTCGAGTATTTGAAAACAAAATTTTGAGGAAAATTTTCGGAGCAAAAAGGGATGACATTAGCGGAGAGTGGCGAAAACTGCATAACGAAGAGGTTCACGAACTCTGTTCAAGCCCTGACATAATCAGTATTACTAAATCACGTAGGCTGCGATGGGCGGGTCACGTAGCTCGAATGAATGAGGGCAGGGCAGCGCGCAGAGTACTGGTAGGGCACCTAGAAGGAAAACGTCCTGTGGGGAGACCGAGGCGTAGATGGGAGGACAATGTGAAGGCTGATTTGAGGAGCCTCGGTATTGGAGGTGAATGGAAGGAAATAGCCCAAGACAGAGACAGATGGCGAAAATACGCTGCTGCGGTAATGGACTCTCGAGTCCGGTATGACCAGTGAGTAAGTAAGTAAGTAAATAAGTAAGTTAAAATAAAGGTATACGGTGTTAGTACATAGTGTTAGTAACACGTTTGTTGTCAATGAAAACAGCAAAAACACATTCATAGAGAATGCAGTATTTGTTTCCTATGTGTATGAACATATGTCTATACGAACATCTATCAGTTTATGTCTAAAATTTATTTTAGATTTCAATGCAGAACACGGTCGTTCTCTCTCATATCTAAGGTTCCACTCATGGAAATCATAAACAGAACATAAAATCAGCTTCACACCCAGAACTGAATAAGAGTTTTTTTTTTTTCTTTGAAGGAAATGCTTCGACATATAACGTCATTCTATCAGACGCCGGGAGGTTTATTATCTCGTTCTTGATGTCTTGGATATCCATAGCACGGTTCGTCATCCGTCTGTTTTATATCCACTCTAGCTGCATCATAATTGCAAAATAATTATTGGATCAACTGTACTTCGGGGAGTATGATTATTTCCAATACTTACTTATTCTCATTTAAGGGATTTGAGAGGAAAACTTAGAAAATTAATGTGAAGTTCTGTGCACAGACTATACTGTTTCTTGCTTTGTGAACAGGTGAAACCGACACAATAAATGCCCGGCTGAAGCTAGTAGTACAGTCTTCTTGGCAATTTGATAACAGTCGTTACTAATGCTCCGAGTCCGAATGTAGATACATAACTTTATGATATTACGACAGACTCAATCTAGTAGTGCAGTCATGGGTGTATTACCAACTAAAATGCGTTCATAAATAACTAATTTTCTGAGCTGAAACGTATAAACACAGCATCGCTTCGCTGCAATTCCGTATATGAACATAAACTCTGAAGTGTGCTCGCCGAAGTGACTTTAAATGGCTCATCCTGAGAGATGGCCACACTCCTCTCTTATTAGTAACTGAGCTTAAAGAAGTCAGTAACTACGAGTGTTATACCTTCGACAAACGATAAACATTTGTTAATATTCCAGGGTCGGGGACGTTGCTAGAGAGGAGGAATCTGAAAAATCAGCAATGTCCTGTGGAAAAAATTTAATGAAACTGTAACTGACTCCTAATCTGACTACATCAGTTGCATTCTAGAACTTTCCATTGAAATTTATTCCTAATGGCCTATGAAATTCTATGAAACATCCAGAAACTGAACGTATCAGGTTACGATTATAGTGGTGTAAATAAAAATTCAAGCTTCGTGAATATTCCATTTGTGACAGTTTCCGCATTGTTGGCAACTATTCATTAAAAATCACGATACCACCTCCTACTCGAAAATTTCGCATTTACAACTCAAAAAAATTTTCATTTGAGCTCCACGAACCCTACACAAGAAATTTGTGCCATAACTCTCTCTTACAACTTCTCACAATGAGAACCACCGTAGATCTACTTTTTACAGATATCCACCTCTGCGATGTTGATACCAAAACAAAAGAAATTAATAATCATAACAATAATAATAGTACTTAAAATTTAACCATAATTTTTAAAGATAACGAATAATTTGTTAGTTAGGATATGTTTCTTAATTTGTGTCAAGAAGTATAAATTAGTGGTTTATAAACCTGATTACCTTCATCGTTATAATATGTGGACTGAAATTAAATAAATGCAGATTATCTAGTTAATTTTTTGATGCTACAAAACAGATTATTCCCATCCGTTAACAAATATCGAAAATAATCATCTATCTCACTAAGAGAACATGTACTCTCTCGGTTCTTAGGTAGGTACCGACTTCATATTTGGGATTTCACTGGACGATATGAAGTAATGATTGCTGTGGCAACTTATATCCAGAGAGAGTGCTTTGCTTCAGCAGAATTGGTGGAATTGTGCATTGTGCTTGTCAATATATTTTAGTTGACAGAGCAAACTCTATGGGCAGACAAACGGAATGGCAATGGGAGGCACCCTTTCACCAGTAGCAGATGATGTTATCGCGGAAGGATTCAGACAGATAGCACTGAAGTCCACGCCCCTGCGCCCATGTTGTTGGCGGTAGTCGTCATATGGTCACAAGGGGAAGCTGAACTAAGCAGATCTCATCAGTACCTCGACAGCTTACGTTAAAAACATACAGTTTACGCTAGAAATTGTAAATGTGGAGCAACACCTTTTCTGGGTGCATAAGTGTATGGAACATCTATTGCCAAACTAGAACGTGAAATGTACAGGAAACCGGTGCACACCAACAGATATATCCGTGCGTAATCGCAACACCACCCAGCACAAAAAAACTCTAAGCCACCTGACAGCACGAGGACAGGGGATGAATGGTGCTGACAGACTCCAACATGAACTGAACAAGCTCCGATAACAGCCCGTACGAACTAGTATAGCAACAGTACATGCATAAGCTGTGAGATAAACTGATGACAAAACGGACAAAGGAACTAAGGGAACGATTCCTATTCGTCCCGTTTACCTGATGTGACAGGCCGGCCAGTGTGGCCGAGTGGTTCTAGGCGCTTCGGTCTGGATCCGCGCCACCGCTACGGTCGCCGCTTCGAATCCTGCCTCGGGTATGGATGTGTGTGATGTCCTTCGGTTAGTTAGGTTTAAGTAGTTCTAAGTTCTAGAGGACTGATGACCTCAGAAGTTAAGTCGCATAGTGCTCAGAGCCATTTGAACCTGATGTGACAGGCCTTAGCGACAGTGTAGAAAGGTGTTAAGTCGTGGAGGAATTAAGTCAATGTCTCAAAGCGGCTGAAACATCTGAGATCTGTTGACACACGCGAAAGATTCCGTAGATGCTCTCCTCAGTGCAGTCGGTTACAAACTCTGATGTGAATGCCGCGAAGTCTACATTCGTGAAACCGGGAGAATGATTAGCATTCTCGTATCTGAGCGTAAATCTACGTACGTCTGCTCCAGCACAACAAATCAGCTGCAGCTGAACATCGCCCGTAACTTGGCCGGTCTGTTAATGTCCAAGAACCACTTGTGCCAGTACGGCAACCGCGGAGACAGTAGCGAAAAATAATAAAGGTTACTGAAATATTTAAACTACCTAGGAGCATGAAAAGGGAGGATGGCTAGGAGTTATCGTCGGCTCGCCTGCCAACCATCCCTGACCATCGGATCCCGTGCGTTCGTCAGCCAGGCGACATGGGAACAGCCGGAGACCACTCACCCTCTGTACAAGCTGACGATCCGCTGTTGCCTATGATTTACCTTCAGAGTAGTACGGGCAATATCCCACCATACAGCCACCACTCCTTAGCAATCTTTACTTCAAACTGTCCAGTGGCATCCCAAAATGAGATTTTGGTTGACACCTAACAGTCGCAAGAGACAGTGCCTATCAGATGACCTTCATCACTACGCAGTAGTCAGTCTCTCTGAAGATGACCTTTGAAAAGACGATCGAAACGCCATTATTTACGTTGTTTTATGTTTGATAATGTCTGCGAAACGCCTGAAGTGACTTAGTTGAAAATGGTGCTGGGCTTGGAATCCCACAAACTTATATGACAGAATTATATTTTATTTGAAAAACAGATTTAAATTCAAGCAGGGAGTAAATGAATATAAACTGGATAAATCTGAATTCTACAGAGGTTTTGTATGTTGATCAGTAAGAAGTACTTCTAACGTACCGACATTTGTCACAGGATTCGAAGTAAGGAACAACAAAATGTCAGGAAAAAGTGTAGGAGGAAGAAGAATAACGGTTTTTTAATCAGCTTTTTTGGTAAATACGTAGTACCGAAGGTGGAAGACTTCTTTCTACGAAGCAGGATAAATGAATCTGCGCACGCGAGGAACAGATTAGAAGGACGTGGCCGTTAGCAGGGCGTATTTCTGCTACAAAGGAAGTGAAACTGTTCAGCAAAACTTTTGAATATACTCGTCGAGAACTCGACGGAATGCGACGGAGAATATTGTCAATGAGAAACCAGAAGATAAAGACTGAATACATTAGTAATGCATTGCTGCATTATGACATAATGAAAACATTGTGAAAAACTGTGTATTAAAAGGAATTTAGGAAGAACAGGCAGTAACGTATTATGTTTACAAATTGACATATTTCCAACTAGAAGTATGTTATCTTTGTATTGTCTTTATAGCTAATTATTACGTCAACAACCACATAGAAATATAAAAAATATTCACATTAACGGTTTCGGCAAGTAGTTCCCCTCTTTAGAGGTGCTTTTCCACAGAAAACTACGAACAGATGAAGAAATAGTTAGGGACCTTGAACATCACACTGTCATTTAATATTTCAACGAATATACATATCGTCACATGATAAAAGACTCTATGCTGATCCTATAGTCTAACGTTTTAAAGACAGCTTTCTTACTTTAGATTCTCATTGAAACCTTTAGACTTTACTTTGACTATGTACCTGATGTAACTGTATGCTCACTTGTGGTTGTAGATAACTATTACTTGAAATGCGTACGAAGCTTCTATGTTGTAAGTATCCAGGTGTATTTTTACGTACACTGTATGCAGTCCACATGAATAATACGCATCTGACGTAACACATGGGACAACTATCGCTTTATAAGTGCTATATGTAACCGGTAGGTTTAGAATTCCAATGGAAAGTACTTAAACAGCCACAAACCGATGTAACAACAAAATATTAAAGTAATCTGAGATGACAGTCGCAGATCCGTAAGTGCACTACATAATGTTTAATTTCGGCACCAATAATCACTTTGGCTTACCCGCGCGCAAACGAAAAACTGCTTTACAGTGCCAATACTTGCCTGTAATAAGTCTCGCTGCTTGTTACCACTTAAATTATCTAGCCCTGTCCACCGGATGATAAAGCGCCACCTACAACTACCAATCCAATCTCCTGAAGTGCGTTGTGGGTCTGGGTAGGAAGTGAGAGGTGGAGGCTTAATGTCGAATAATTTGCAAACTCACTGACCTTCACTTTTATATTCGTTAACCAAAATAGAAAATGTATAGAAGCGTACCTACATTATTGAACATTGATGGAAGCAAATTTTTATAGTTCGGAAATAAGCAGTAAGCTTACAAAGATTGTTCTTCGACTAAACTCTCATGAAAATATCATCGTTAAAGAAAACTTACGTTCCGTATTTAAAATTAAAATATGGTAAAGAGTGATATATTTGTTTCTTCAGTTAATCCATTTACGAGATAATGAAACAACGGTGTCATAATACTCAAATAAAGCCAGTTACAAAAATTTACGAATCAAAACTACACTACAGGCCATTATAATTGCTACACCAAGATCAAATGCAGATGATAAACGGGTATTCATTGGACAGATATATTATACTAGAATTGACATTTGATTACATTTTCACGCAATTTGGGTGCATAGATCCTGAGAAATCAGTGCACAGAACAACCACCTCTGGCCGTAATAACGACCTTGATACGCCTGGGCATTGAGTCAAACAGAGCTTGGATGGCTTGGATGGCGTGTACAGGTACAGCAGCCCATGCAGCTTCAACACGATACCACAGTTCATCAAGAGTAGTGACTCGCTTATTGTGACGAGACAGTTGCTCGGCCACCATAGACCACACGTTTTCAATAGGTGAGAGATCTGGAGAGTGTGCTGGCCGGGCCAGCAGTCGAACATTTTCTGTATCCACAAAGGCCCGTATAGGACCTGCAACAAGCGGTCGTGCGTTATCCTGCTGAAATGTAGAGTTTCGCAGGGATCGAATGAAGGCTAGAGCCACGGGTCGTAACACATCTGAAATTTAACGTCCACTGTTCAAAGCGCCGTCAATGCGAACAACAGGTGACCGAGACGTGTAATCAACGGCAGACCATACCATCACGGCGGGTGATACGCCAGTATGGCGATGACAACACACGCTTCCAATGTGTGTTCACCGCGATGTCGCCAAACACGGACGCGACCATCATGATATTGTAAACAGAACCTGAATTCATCCGAAAAAATGACGTTTTGCCATTCGTGCAACCAGGTTCGTCGTTGGGTACACCATCGCAGGCGCTCCTATCTGTGATGCAGCGTCAAGGGTAACCGCAGCCATGGTCTCCGAGTTGATAGTCCAGGCTGCCGCAAACGTCGTCGAACTGTTAGTGCATATGGTTGTTGTCCTGCAAACGTCCCTATCTGTTGACCCAGGAATCGAGACGTGCCTGCACGATCCGTTACAGCCATTCGGATAAGATGCCTGTCATCTCGACTGCTGATGATACGAGGCCGTTGGGATCCAGCACGGTGTTCCATATTACCCTCCTGAACCCACCGATTCCATAATCTGCTAAAAATCATTGGATCTCTATCATCGCGAGCAGCAATGTTGCGATACGATAAACCGCAGTCGCCATAGGCTACAATCCGACCTTTATCAAAGTCGAAAACGTGATGGTACGCATTTCTCCTCCTTACATGAGGCATCACAACGTTTCATCTGGCTATGCCCGTCAACTGCTCTCTGTGTATGATAAATCGGTTGGATACTTTCCTCATGTCAGCACGTTGTAGGTGTCGCGACCGGCGCCAACCTTGTGTGAATCGTCTGAAAATCTAATTATTTGCGTATCACAGCATCTTCTTCCTTTCGGTTAAATGTCGCGTCTGTAGCACGTCATCTTCGTGGTGTAGCAATTTTAATGGCCAGTAGTGTATATAGTCGTTTTCCCCTCGCTCTATAGATGAGTGGTAGAGAAAATGGAAAGACTGGTAATGGTACGAGATATCCTCCACCGGCATCACACTTTGGCTTGCGGAGAATGTACGTAAATGTAGACTGGAAGTATTTCCCGATGATTCTAGAAGTTTTCCAGGCGTATTGAATGTTCGATGAGATTTTGGGCGAAACCGCGTGCGCATTGGCCTCTGTCACTGGAGCGTCCTCTTTTCGAAATCCGCGCCCTCTGGAGGTATTGTTCTATCTGTGGAGCGCAGGCGCATGCGTAAAGGTGAAAACTACATGTCCGCCCTCTGTCGGAATGCGCGCCCGCGTCGCTAAAAACAGACGTCAGATGTCGCCAGACGTGTCATTACGAATAAACTGTCTTCTCTCAGAGGAAATTAGAGAGATCACCGGGTCCCAAGCCTTGTCCAGTTGAAAACCGCCATCACTACTTATAATATTTTGCACTAGGCGTATCTCCACAGATTCTTTAATTACTGAATCCCAGAAAGTTTTCGCTGGGGTCAAGATTTTCGTGGCAGAAAAATGCATAGCGAGTCCTGTGGTAATACAGCGCTCAGCTACGGCCGACTTACTGGGCTGCGAAAGGCGAGTGTGGCGCTCGTGTTCAACGTACCTTTCATGTACTGTCGTCTGACCGATTTAGGCTTTGCCACACTGGCAAGGAATCTTATAGATCCCTGCTTTCCGCAGACTCAGATCGTCCTTTACTGAACCGTGAACGGCACTAACCTTCGCCGATGGCTGGAAGATTACTTTAACTTGACGATTCCTTAGGATTCTGCCTATTTAAAATGAAAGGATACCGACGTGTGGAAGGAACGGCTGGCTCTGAACACTATGGGACTCAACTACTGAGGTCATTAGTCCCCTAGACCTTAGAACTAGTTAAACCTAACTAACCTAAGGACATCAGAAACATCCATGCCCGAGGCAGGATTCGAACCTGCGACCGTAGCGGTCTTGCGGTTCCAGACTGCAGCGCCTTTAACCGCACGGCCACTTCGGCCGGCTGGAAGGAACGCCCTGGACTTGAATAGCTCCTTATCTTCTTGATTGTGTAGGTGGACACTTATCTTCCTTCTTAGCGCTGTTCTAATCTGATGTGGTGAGTAACCATTACCTCTGAACACCGACTCTAAATGTTCCAGCTCCTATGTAAGGCTGTCTCCGTCAGAGACAACATGAGCCCGGTGCAACAACGTTCTAAGGACGCCGGTAGTTTGTGTAGGACGATGACAACTCGACGCTCGCAGGTAAAGGTCCGTATGTGTTGGCTTACGGTAGCAAACTTTTTTTATGGAAGACTCTGAGGAAAGGGCACTACACTCGGCAGAACTTAAACCGAAAGTTTTCTGGCGATATGTAAATGACACTTTTGTGAACAGAAGAACTGTCACGGTTCTTGCAACATCTGAATGCAATCTACAAGAACATCCAGTTTACAATGGAAGTAGAGATGGATGGTTGCTTGCCGTTGTTGGACGTCTTGGTTACTAAGAGAGTGGATGGGTCATTAGGGCATTCTGTCTACCGTAAGTCAACACATGCGGACCTTTACCTGCAATCGTCGAGTTGTAATCATCCCGCACAAACTACCGTCGACCCTAGAACTTTGGTGCACAGGGCTCATGTTGTTTCTGATGGAGACAGCTTTACAAAGGAGCTGAAACATTTAGAGTCGGTGTTCAGAGGTAGTGGTTACTCTCCACATCAGATTAGAACAGCGCTAACAAGGGAACCTCCCCATCGCACCCCCCTCAGATTTAGGTATAAGTTGGCACAGTGGATAGGCCTTGAAAAACCGAACACAGATCAATCGAGAAAACAGGAAGAAGTTGTGTGGATCTATGAAAAAAATTAGTAAAATATACAAACGGAGTAGTCCATGCGAAGATATGCAACATCAAGGACAAGGGTAATCAAGGAGCGCCATGGTCTCCTGGTTAGCGAGAACAGCTACGGAACGAGAGGTCGTAGATTCAAGTCTTCCCTCGAGCGAAAATTTTAGTTTTTTATTTTCAGTTTATGTTACAATCTCTTATGTTTTCATCACTTTTTTGGGAGTTATTATCACATCCAGAAGAAAACCTAAATCGGGCAAGGTAGAAGAATCTATTTACCCATTCGCTAAGTGTACAAGTTAGGTGGGTCGACAACATATTCCTGTCATGTGACACACATGCCGTCACCCGTGTTGTATAGAATATATCAGACGTGTTTTGCTGTGGAGGAATCGGTTGACCTATGGTGTTGTATAGAATATATCAGACGTATTTTGCTGTGGAGGAATCGGTTGACCTATAACCTTGTGATCAAATGTTTTCGGTTCCCATTGGAGAGGCACGTCCTTTCGTCTACTAATCGCACGGTTTTGCGGTGCGGTCGCAAAACACAGACACTAAACTTATTACAGTGAACAGAGACGTCAATGAACGAACGGACAGATCATAACTTTGCGAAAATAAGAAAGTAAAACTTTCAGTCGAGGGAAGACTTGAACCAAGGACCTCTCGTTCCGCAGCCACTCACGCTAACCACGGGACCACGACGCTCCAGAGTTCACATTCTCCTTGATGTTGCATATCTATCGCATGGACTACTCAGTTTGTATATTTTACTAATTTTTTTCACAGTTCCACACAACTTCTTCCTGTTTTCTCGATTAATCTGTGTTCGGTTTTTCAAGCCCTATCCAATGTGCCAACTTATGACTAAATCTGAGGGGGGGTGCGATGGGGAGTTTCCCTTGTAAGAAGGAAGAAACGTGATCACCTACAAAATCAAGAAGATAAGGAGCTATTCAAGTCCAGGGCCTTCCTTCCATACGTCGGCAACTTTCCATCTGAAATAGGCAGGATCCTAAGGAAACGTCAAGTTAAAGTGGTCCTCCGGCCACCGGCGAAGGATGGACGCCATACTAATGCCCACTAGTGGGTATGCGAATACTTCTTCATTATGTAGTATATGTTTTGGTTCGAGATAGCAGTAATTTTAATTTCGTTTGAGTTGAGCATCTGTTATTAACAGCAATGACTTCAGCAACATAAGCAGTTACGACGACTTTTTTTCTTGTGTTTTATTATCGATGTACGTATACAGTTATCGAACGTTTAATAGGCAGTTGGCAAACTAATTACGGACAATTACAGTAATGCCTGGTTTGCATTCACTATAGGAAATAGTAATGAAGGTAAGTATTCTGAGAGTTCGAGCAATGTTGAGAGGAATAGAGACTGTTAAGGTTATTTTATGGTTTTACAGGACATGGAAACTTTCAATATCTTACATAAGCTGAAACTATTGCAGTCTAATTAGTAGTCTGTTGTTGTCAAAATTTTTCTTCCGATTGGAAAATGGAAATAGATTTATAGTCCTGAATCTAATGTGTACCATATAGCTGCAGCAGCAGTTTTAACCATAGTGCGGTATTTATGCTGCACAAACAATTATGATGTTCCAGTAGAAAAGACCCATTCTCTTCCGTTTCCTTTAGGTACACTTCTACACATTCGTACATTAAATCGTGTATAACGCTATAATTTAAATAGTCTAATGTATTAATCATTCTAACAACATAACAGGACAGAATAAGAATACAATAATCGAATATTGCAATCACGTGTGTCTTGATTTTACTACTCTATAACTAACTTTTACAAACAGATTTTAGATGTGTATGGCAAGATGATGTGAGTCCCTAAAATGTTTCTTGCAAGTGAAGTCTCTGCGCTTAACACATTTCACAGAACTCTTATCAGTTTTCCCATATAGATGACATCTACCTTCATTCACACTCCTAGGATCATTTTCTTCCGACGTGATGAGTGCCGACTCAGAATAATGTTTCTTTCTCCACATCTTCTCTTGCGCCTGCCGGGGTGGCCATTTGAAGAAATGGCTCTAAACACTATGGGACCTAACATCTGAGGTCATCAGTCCCCTAGAACTTAGAACTATTTAAACCTAACTAACCTAAGGAAATCACACACATCCATGCCCAAGGCAGGATTCGAACCTGCGACCGTAGCGGTCGCGCGGTTCCAGACTGTAGCGCCTAGAACCGCTTGGCCACGGCGGCCGGCAGAGCCATTTCTTCTCTTGCAGCAATTCCTCTTGGTAGATGTGCTCGTTCCTTGGTATTCCCATCAATCAGCAGCTCGCCGACAGTTTCTAGGAATACTCTTCTTCGCCGTAGGGTGTTTCTTTTCCATTGGGGGTAATTTTCCTAGCGTAGCATGTAAAGGATATGTGCAGATGCGTTGACGATGTTTAAGAGCACAACTACGGCTCATATTTTTGTCTTTCTCTTTACTATATAACTAATTTAGCGCAAGCCGGGTCGCTAGCGTAAAACGTATGGCCAAATTTTTGAGTTATTCACAAATTGCAACATGATCTAAGCTTTGCGCCATAATTGTGGTCCATATAAGCATGGTCTTTTCCCATTGTACTTTTGACCAAAAAACCATTCTGGTAGCTGGAGTCCAAAGTTGCTTTTAGTCATACCTTTTGCATTGTTGTAGAGATGTTTTCACACAAACTTCCATCCCACAACAAATATTTCTTTATGTCTAGCCGAGAAGTGAAATAGCAATATTCGTAAGTTCAGTTTAAATTTTTTATAATTGTAACAAAATATTTTCTTAAAAAGTTTCATCATCTATTGCACTCCATTAGGTGTTGAATTTCCTGAAACACTGAAACATGTATCTTTTTTTCCTTCTAAATGAGAAGTCAATACCAGTTGTTTTGGCTTAAAAAGCCTTTAGTGACTCTTTAGTAATTATTTATTTTCAAAAAACTTTCACCCGCTTTTTCCCACTTACTGGCTGAATTTGCAAAAATGCTGAATCACGTATTTTTCACTTTCTGACCAAGAAAGCAAGTACCACTTTCCATAGTTCTACCTTGAAAAGTACCTCAATTCCATTATTTTTCAAAAAACCCTCCATCCCCTATTCCACTCCTCTAGGGTTCGAATTGCGAAAAATCCATTCTTAAACAACGCCTGCAGTATGAAATCCACACCTTCTCCAAATTTAGAGTTTCTGTCCTTAGCACTTTGGGCTCGACGATCAGGTGTCAGTCAGACAGTCAAAATAATGGCTCTGAGCACTATGGGACTTAACTGTTGTGGTCATCAGTCCCCTAGAACTTAGATCTACTCAAACCTAACTAACCTAAGGACATCACACACATCCATGCCCGCAGCAGGATTCGAACCTGCGACCGTAGCGGCCGCGCGGTTCCAGACTGTAGCGCCTAGAACCGCTCGGCCACCCCGGCCGGCGTCAGACAGTCGGTCAGTCAGACAGTCAACACCGTAATTCACAATTGTCTTGTCTAGAGTGTCCACAGCTCCATTCGTAGGGTTGTAGACTAAAATAATTTGTAGTTTTATCTCAGTACCATCACTGACTTTTACATCGTGGTCCAGAACGCTTTACACAATTACACATGCGTTTTCCTTTAGGATGTATGATACAAGCGTTGTGTCCTTTACGAACGCAAATGTCGATGTGTAGTTAGAATCTCCCTTGTCTGCAACATTTCTGCTGGGATGGAAAGCTTCTTTTTTTTGCACAGTTACAGTCATTGGGATATGTCTCTTTATCGGATATGTCCTGGCTCGTAGGAGGTGAAAAAGTTGTCGCAGGTGATGTTATGCCTTTTCCAACCATAAGACAATTCAGCTACAACCCTTAGTCCTTGGTTCATTGCAGAATCATGTATATGTATATGGCTGAATATTATATACATAACCTGTACCATTTCAGTGCCATACTTCGCCGACTTGCTAGGCGTATACTGGCGAAAAGGCAGTTTCCCTGTATGCAACAAGATGTTCGTCTACTGCAGTGAACGTATTGGGATTTCATAACTTAAGTAATATCCCTACCAATTTCTCCCAAAAATCCCTTACAAGTAGAAAACTGGTCTTGTCCACGTCTTTGTGGTCTTGTCTCACGGTCATCAGATCGAGTGACTCTTGATCGTTTCTGGTGTCACGGTAGCTCTGAAAACTGGGCAGCATTTTTGCTCATCCCATAAGCTTTCTGTAGATTCAACGTTTGACTTATAAATCCTGGTAGTAACAACAGACCTATGCAAACATCCAGGTCATGGACATCAAATTTTTTCTTTTTATCTCCATAGAAACGGTTTCCTGTAGCACTGGAATGGGTGAGAATAATGTTTTGAATTTATAGAGGGAGGTACTTTTTGAAAGCTGAGCATTTATTTGTAATGCGAGAAGCGGTAGTCCTTATTCGTCCTGGCGTCAGGTGAAATATATTATATGCTGTATGGCGTCCCAGTTGAGGTAGGCGTTGTGCCACCATTCAATTTATTATTCCTTTGACGTCATAACTGCACTGCTTACCGTTTGCTGTTCTGGTGTATCGTCTGCGCCATCCCCCGAAACTGCTTCATCACTATCAGATACGTTCAACAGAATGTCTGCTATTCCGACATCTTGCTAAGAGACCATTATCTAGAGAGAAAAAAAAAGAAACCTTGCAAAATGTATGATCATTAAAGAGAGAAACTCAGTGACCTGAGTTCAAGTGAATCACATTACATACTGATTTGGTTACAGGAAGAAATAACGACGCGCACTCCCCCTTCCCTCCTTTCCACAGAAATAGACATTCCGTTGTTCAAACTAATGACCTCACTTTATACACATTTTACTGCACCCATACACGTTCAATTGTAGGCAAATTGAATATCCTGAGGATTTGCTGTAATAACGAAGGTCTAAAAAGACCTGAAGAGCTTGAGAAGAGCTGTTTCTGTGGACGTCAAACTAAAGCTCCAAAATATTTTTTCTGACAGAATAGGCCTATACTTCACAGACGAGCCAAAAAATATCATCAAAAATCCTTGTTGGTCGAAATAGACCCTAACATCTTAAGAGGGCAAATAAAGGCAATCCAGATCATTAATTCTGCTGTGATCTCTAGAGTTTTGTGAGAACATAACTACAATTATTTAAATAAAACTTCAGGAAGGTGTGCTGATCATGATTCATTTTATGGAACGTCAATCTGCAATGTTTTATTTTTGCATAAATGGTCGATTAGTAACTTCTGATGGTCAAATTATTAACAGTGTGTTTTGGGATTGTTCAAGAGATCAAGTTGGAGTCGTTTTCTTTTTACTGAACCTTGCTTTATTTTAACCAAGATGTTACGCAACTGACGCTTTTCATTTCCATGAACAAATGTGTGTAATTGTAGCTTGTTATTCATTTTTATTTGATGTAATTGGGGCTAGTTACGTTTTTGTGCATCAAATAATACACCGTGATTGCACCAGGCAGAGTAACGTTTTGCTACAAGTTCTTGGCGACGGAGACTGTGTAGGCTAAATCGAAAAGTTACAGTGAACAGTACTCGAATTCTTCAGTAGGCTCTATCGAAAAGTTACAGTGAACAGTACACGAATTCTTCAGTTGCAGTACCTCCATCGATTGACACAACTAATAGACAAGTAATATGCGATCTGTGGCAGTTCATCCGTGGATTAATTCATAGCAGTCATTTTGTTCCTTGCAGGTGACTGCGTTTTGTGTAGACGGAAAAGATTATGCATTTGTTACTGGGAGGAGAGAAACAGTATATATGAAGCAGCGATAACCTAAATGTGGGATATCAGCGGAGGAAGTAATTTCGACAACAGAGCAAAGTTGATTAAATTCATTATTTCGTCTCCTCTCAAGTTTGAGAGCGTCGTTTCCGCGGCGCCGAGGCTGGGCTCGATGCCGAAATTCAGGCAATGGTGAAGTTAGAACGTACATCAGTGTTGTGTCATGCCAATATGGTACTTTATAAATGAAAAATACCCCTGAAAGGTAAATTAATTGTTATATAATTTTATTTTACAGGTACGGTATACATACATTGCTCAGCAAACGATAAAGGACTCAGTCAGGCGCAGAGTTGGGTATACGGCCGAGATGGAACAAATGATACGGGCGCTCTGCAAATTACAGCCACGGTTCGCTGTTTTTGTGTACGCCTCTGGGGACTCACATGCTGGTACAGAGAGACTCGTGTTTTTCTGCTGCATTATAGAATGTTGACTGTTAACGGTTCGACGAAAAGGAAATTGAAGCAGCTCAAAGAGCCCAAGCGTTGAGATGGGTGGGCATATGAGAAGGGGAGTCAAAGAAAGCGCAAAACAAATATCAGCGATGTTGGGACAGTCTCGCGAATCTTACGGCACATGAAAAGAACTACATATAGAAACGGACTGTACCGTAGTTCGAACTAATGGCTCCCTAAATGGCTAAACTGGTGTGCTGCTCTCTACCAATGATTACCATTTGATGTCCACTACTGTTTCCGCAGCGGTTTCGTACTGTGTAAACCATTCGGTTAGAAGCCTAGCGTACCTCATTGACTGCGTCTCACAACAAACATTAGTGTGATGTCTGATGAATGAACTCCAAAATGTCTGCTGTGTTGTCTTTTATTTATAGATACAGTTCTCAGAATTCTCATTAAAATACCCGAGCCTTGCTAACGTTCAGATAGAGGAGTAATATATACCACACCTGCGGTCTGGAGACGTGTAGAAGAATATGGCAAAAGGAATAGTGGAAAAAATGGTTAGATGGTTGTAACGGTTGCTGTGGGAGCAGAAAAATGGTTACATCAACTTTTGTGCAGTACATTTTGCAGCGAGGAAACTATCACTTTCGATTTGATAAGACCTCAGGTCATTGGTGCAACGAGCGGAGACTGCGATTGGCTATATGGAGAGGCGACACACATTCGTAAACACTGCAACAAATTCATTAGGAAACAGGAGGGTAGGACACTCACTGGTCTTTCGATTCCAGTGATGAAGAATTTGTCAACCGATGCCAACAGTCAGTGTGTGAATCGGATATTCATAGAAATTTCTATCGCATGAAGACGTACCCCTACAAATGTGTCATTGGGATTGTCAAGAAATAAATTCCATCATAAAATAGCCCTGAATGTATTAATAACTGTGACACTTTCAATCATGAAAGCTTATATTTTACAAACAAACTGCTCCCATTTTCTCCACATATCATTTTAGCACTGTACAAAGTAAGGCTCAATGTGAAGGCGTGCTGAAAAGTAAAGCCTCCGAATTTTTTATTCTGTTCTCAATATCGATTGAGGTATGGCATGTCATGCATATTACTCGGTCAAGTTTCCCGCTTTACTGACACAAGTTGCAACCTTTCTCGCTAAGAGACCTCCAAACTACATCAGGTAACATGGCCCTGTGAGACGTAACTTTGTCGGTGAGGGAGAAACACCGTAGCAGTTGCCAAGAGTTCAGCGAGCGATGGCACAGCATACTAACGTGTTGTTTACGTGCACGGCCGAGGCAGCTGCCTCAACGGCGCCGGAGTTTGCTATCGCCGTCCAGTGGGGTTCGTTCGCTGTCCAGTCGCGTTCGCTCTGCCGGCTGCCTCCTCGGCCATTCCACCGAAGACCAACTTGGCAATGGGAGAGGGCGTGCCGAATACTACGACTCGGCAGACGAACTTGGACTTAGAGAAATCGTGGAATTTAGGGGTCTCTACCACGACCTTCAGGTCCAAAGCGATTGAAGCATTTACCACCATTGAGGCACTTCAGACTTGTGGAGCAAGTAAGGGAGGAATTACGAAACTGCCGCAGAGGAAGCTGGCAAAACCCACAATAATTGTGCAACCGCCCTCAATAGAGACGAAAAGTAGCTCCAGCGCCTTGCGAGATGACGAACTCTGTCGAGCCACCGACGTACCAACGCTACAGCAGCAACATTTGCAGCATCCCCAGCTACAACAACAAACATAACAGCAGCACCAAAAGCAACAACAGCACAAATAGAAAATACTGCCTATATTTTCCCAAATACTGGAGACCTTCTGTGATTGGTACCGAGTGAGGTGACAAAGTGGTTAGCACACTGGTCTCGCATTCGGGAGGATGTCGGTTCAAAACCGCGACCGACCATCCTCATTTAGGTTTTTGATATTTTCCTAAATAGCTTCAGGGAAATGCCGGAAAGGTTCATTGGAAAGGGCACAGCCGACGTCCCCCCTCCCGCCCCCCCCCCCCATCCATCCCTAATCCAATGGAACAGATGACCTCGCCTTTGATACCCTCTCCCTGATCAACCAACCAGCCAACCAACCAACCAACCAAACAACAGCCTCTCTTATGCCTTTACTTTTCCTAAGCCGAACTCATGATCAATAACCATACGACTGGCTGAAGCCGAGTCTTCAGCAACCTTTCACCGCCGAGTAAGCAGATGGTGACAGGGTGAAGTTGTTCTATACTACGGCCTATATTTGCGTAACAGTGATGAATATGGAGGAAACGAATGGCATTTCACGTTCCCTGTCACGAAAGCTAATATCGTGAAAGCAATTATGACGCATATCGAGACGAAAGAAGCATTTGAGGACAATGGCTGCGCTGCATGAGATGTCGACCGTCACAGGACTCCGAGCTCACAGAAGCAAACTCCACTGACCCTGAAAACCAGAGGCACATCTTTGCCTTGACGCACTTCTCCGCGCTCATAGCCGCCGCTGATGCCAGGGGCTATATATATGTAGTGCGGTACTGCAGCATGCCACCGAAGCGTACGAAATGTAGCGGCGACCGCGACAGACACTAACACCGAAAGTCAAAGAAAATTTTCCGCAAACTGCGGCAAGTGTGGCGCCCGGCACCCAGCTAACTACAGAGGTACAAAAACCTACGGCAATGCCAGAGGTGCGTGTAGCCCCGCAAAAAGTCACTTCAAGCAGGGATTTCGTAGCCTACACTCCAGCCAGATCGTCCGCATCTCAGAGAACGTCGTTCAGCTACAATTCCGCAGGGATGCTGGCGTCGAACTTCGTAAGGAACCTCGCCCTGCCGCCACAGGGGCAGAATCCGCGATGGTAACTTTGGAGACGTGACTAGGACCTATCACGTTCTTCGGCGTCTGCATGTCGCCTCGTGTACATATCACATGCGAAGTTACTGAGCATCTGCTTCAACACAGAGACAGCCACTTTATCACGGGTGATCTAAGCGCGAAACATCCAACGTGAAACTCTAAAGAGTAACACATGCAGCGGCCGCGTCCTCCTACAGTTTATCGAAGGAGCCAATATTAAAGTGGGTGGTCCATGTGAACCCACTATCTACCCACGTGAAATGAAGCACCAGTTATCGTGGAAGCTGATGTACTTCAAGGGACTGTAGATTTCATCTCAGCAATGGTTATACATGGCTAGTCGTCGGGTTCACCTGTCAGTGGTGTTTTCATCGACGCTCCGGCCCAACACCAACGTACAAAACTTCAGGACTGTCAAGACCAGCTGAGACCGACACCAATAGCACGTTAGCAATAAACCTGAAGAACACCCACTTGCCCGTTATCGGGTGAAACAGTGCTGTTTACTACCGCGCTGGGCACAACCTGTCTTATCAAATGCCCCCTGCAACACATGGAAACTATATAAGCAGCATTGATGGCAAGAGTGATCCAGTTACTCGAAACAGATTACTTTTAATTTGACAGCTGTATGTCGAAAGGTTCGGGGTTAAGTTGGGCACCTGTGCTTAGAGGTTAAACAGATCAGCAAACAATATGACAATGATAAGGCTTACTTCAAGCAACTAACATCTGGATTTCAATCGGCAACCAAGGTGCGACTGGATCAAAACCGTCTCTTCTGACAATTTTATATTGACTAGAGCCCCGATAACAGTTGACTTAATATTTTCAAAGTTAAACTGATTGTCAGTTATTACGACCGCTCTGAGTGAAGGTCTTAAGACATTAATTGTGAACAATTATTACAAGAGAACTCACTCTGCGGAACCACAAGATCGAGCTGAAATATACCAACAGTGACTTTCAAGCAAAGAAACGAACAGTTCAGCACAACAGGTTGTTCAGATTGTGACTAATGAGTGATAAATGCAATTACAATCAACGACTTGAACCGGTTAACAGCTAAATCTAACCACAAGATCCCTCTTTTGTTTAACAGCAACCTGTGCCTTAGTACGACTGTTCCGGCAATATTTACAACCCAGAGCGGATTAATTAGAACATTAATGATCGGATATTAACCAGACAATAATGAGGGCAGGTAGACAATGAAACATATCACCACAGGGAATACAGAATCTTACTCCCCTTTATCAGCAAGCAATTCCATGGATCTACAGTGCGTCGCAGCTGCGACTGAGTGGTGGCGATGAAAACCAGGTAGGAAAGGGCATCCAGGCCACGAGCGGTCGTCCGACACAAAATTTGCCACCAACCGACGGGATGTCGGCCTGCTGCTTGCAGTCGACGATGACCCCTGTGAAGTACTCTGGTATCTTCGCTCTGCGCAGGCCCTCCTTGCGCAGCTCGTGATTCCGCCCGCTCGGACCTCATAAACAACCTCTTGTTGCGACGCTAATACCAATCCAAGCGTCAGACCCGAAGATACAAACACTGCAATCGCTCAGATGAATGATGATCTGTCTTCAGTAGTGACATGGGCGAAAAACCTGTGACTTAAACTAAATGCAAATAAGACACAAGTAATCTTAATAGCACATCAGAAATTAATAAGTTCAGATTTCCGCAAACGGCTGCCTCCTATTCTCCTCGACGGTATTCCAATACCATATCAGAAAATAGTTAAGAACTTGAGTGTAACTTTGGATTAGCATCTCAACTGGGCGGAGAATACAGTCGCAGTGTGTCGGAAGATGGCCGCTTGTCTCTATGATCTCAAAAAGTTTCGGAACGTATTTCCACAGGACTTGAAACGCCAGCTCGTGCAAGCACTCTTTCTACCGATCCTCCACTATTGTGATGTAATTCAACAAGGCATGAGTAGTGAAAACAACCGACGGCTAGAACTAACTATGAATGCCTGTGTGCGTTACGCCAGCAACATTCGCCTATATGATCATGTTAGTGCTTCATACTCCGAGCTAGGGTGGCTGCGGCCAGACAAATTGCGTGACTACCACACTCTATGTCTACCTCACCGACTCCTCGTCGCGCAAGCACCCCAGTATCTTGCTTCAGAGATTAAAGACCTTCATGCCATCATAATAGAAACACAAGGTCACTCTTATTTGGTATCCTAACTGTGCCCACTCTCAAAACAAAAACTTTTGCAAATTCCTTCTCAGTTACCGCTGTCCGCCTCTGGAACAAACTGCCCTTTACCTTACGCAAAATTCAATCCCCTGCTGGTTTTAAGAAGAAGTTGAAGTATTTCCTACTATCATCCTCATATCGTTTTCCACAAAATTTATGTACAAGGCCAATCCTCTCCTCTGTCAGATAGCAAAGCTAGTGCCTCCTATCTTGCTCCTTTCTCTTCTTCCTCTTCATCTATCTCTATTAACCATGCAATCTTCTTTTCCTTTATATTTCCTTAATTATGTTACATCATGTCTCTATTCTTCTCCTCTCTTCACCATCAGTCTCCCTCATACTCCCTGCTGCTAGCACTCCTATTTAAAATCTGTCTCTCTCATAGTGTCTAATTATAAAAGTACTTATCATCTACGAGTATAAACTCTATATGTATGTATTTTTCCAAGTGTGCCTTTCTAATCGTTTATTTAACTTTTTGTGCTAGATGTAGTTTAACATGCCTACCAAAACATGTGAATGTAAAATAAGTAGAATGCCTGGCTAGATGTAAGAGAGGGCCTTATGGCCCTAATCTTGCCAGGTTAAGTAAATAAAGAAATAAAGAAATGTTGTTGTGGTCCTCAGTCCTGAGATTGGTTTGATGCAGCTCTCAGAAAAAATAAATAAAATAAATAAATCCCCAAACTTCATGCCTCTCCATCGGGCCAGCGAACCCCTTATATATATTGGAAAGCAAAGATATTCTAAGGACACAACCGACAGATATCAACTCTCCCTCATAGGTATCGGCAGTGGGGCCACTAGAGGGATAGCCAGTATTACACCTGAGGCAGAGGCGCCAGACAAGTCATCTGGTTCAATTTCGCCACGGCTCAAAGCCTGCGGCCAACAGTGAGCAAGACATTTAAGCGCATTTCTTCATAGACTGATCCGTCACATTAACCGAGAAGGCGCGCTTCCTTCAGCGCACTTTTGTTTCAGTCCTGGACACACGACGTCGCATTAGCTACTCTGGCTATTGGAAGAAGATCTACTAGCTTCTAACAACAAGGAATACTATTTTATGGTATTATTAGACGTCAGGACCGCATTTCACAGTATCTGGGATCGTCGGCTCTTCTACACGCAAGGAATTGCTCATTGGTGAAGTTATTCGTAGCCCCTGCCCCGTATAATGCCTGTATCACCGACCTCCCTACGTCACCAGGTCTACATCTACATTTACATACACGCTCCGCAATCCACCATACGGTGCGCGGCGGAGGGTACCTCGTACCACAACTAGCATTTTTCCTCCCTGTTCCAATCCCAAACAGAACGAGGGAAAAATGACTGCCTATATGCCTCTGTACGAGGCCTAATCTCTCTTATCTTACCTTTGTGGTCTTTCCGCGAAATGTAAGTTGGCGGCAATAAAATTGTACTGCAGTCAGCCTCAAATGCTGGTTCTCCAAATTTCCTCAGTAGCGATTCACGAAAAGAACGCCTCCTTTCCTCTAGAGACTCCCACCCAAGTTCCTGAAGCATTTTCGTAATACTCGCGTGATGATCAAACCTACCAGTAACAAATCTAGCAGCCCGCCTCTGAATTGCTTCCATATCCTCCCTCAATCCAACCTGATAGGGATCCCAAACGCTCGAGCAGTACTCAAGAATAGGTCGTATTAGTGTTTTATAAGCGGTTTCCTTTACAGATGAACCACATCTTCCCTAAATTCTACCAATGAACCGAAGACGACTATCCGCCTTCCCCACAACTGCCATTACATGCTTGTCCCACTTCATATCGCTCTGCAATGTTACGCCCAAATATTTAATCGACGTGACTGTGCCGAGCGCTACACTACTAATGGAGTATTCAAACATTACAGGATTGTTTGTCCTATTCAACTGCATTAATTTACATTTATCTATATTTAGAGTTAGCTGCCATTCTTTAAACCAATCACAAATCCTGTCCAAGTCATCTTGTATCCTCCTACAGTCACTCAACGACGACACCTCCCCGTACACCACAGCATCATCAGCAAACAGCCGCACATTGCTATCGACCCTATCCAAAAGATCATTTATGTAGACAGAAAACAACAGCGGACCTACCTCACTTCCCTGGGGCACTCCAGATGATACCCTCACCTCCGATGAACACTCACCATCGAGAACAACGTACTGGTGTCACCAGATACGTCTGTACCGATGACACTGTGCTCATCCGGCAGAGGAGGAGACTGACAGATGTCCAGTGAGGACTACAACTGCCTGCACTGACATCGAACGGTGGGCAACAGACTGCTACGAACAATCAGGCGTCCACCGAACATCCCTATCACTGCGCTCTCAACCAGCTGTAAAGTACCTAGGTTCGACTTTGGATCGCCGATCCTGCGAAACCACCACGTTGATGAAGTCCACAAGTGGACGATAAACACCATGAACGCCCGTTCTCCACTCGTCAATGAGCCTTCAAACTCTCTCTCTACTGCATGGGCTCTTCAGATTTGCGGATCTTACATCCGGCCAAAATTGGACTACGCCTGCCACGTCTGGAGAACAGATTCGAAGAAATGCAATGCCTTCAAAACGATGCTCTACAACGGATATATCACGTACCGAGGAACCTCCCGTCGGCGTAGCCTACCTACTCGACGCATCTCATGGGGAACTCGTCTTTGACAGGTTTAAAGAGCACCGAATGAAGTTTTACCTGCAGATGTGAATTTCCCACAAGCCTTCGATCCGTAACCTTGGAAGGCGGGATGACGTTGCTACAAGCGCCCGTGGCCCTGCTTGACGCCGGCCGGAGTGGCCGAGCGGTTCTAGGAGCTACGGTGTGGAACCGCGCGCCCGCTACAGTCGCAGGTTCGAATCCTGCCTCGAGCTTGGATGTGTGTGATGCCTTTAGGTTAGTTAGGTTTAAGTATTTCTGAGTTCTAGGGGACTGATGACCTCAGAAGTTAAGTCCCATAGTGCTCAGAGCCGTTTGTACCATTTGAAACCGGCTTGACCGTCAGTAGAGCAACAAGAAGATGACCTACCTGTCATGCATACTTACTGGGACCATGCAGACACATTGAAACGCGAGAATCAATAAACAAACAATATGACATTGAATAGGAGGCAATATCCACCCGGTAAACACTGCGCCATTAGTAAAGGGCAATTTCTTCTAGAGACGATAATTGCTTGGGGAAGGAAAATGGTTTAATCGATCTAACAGCAGAGAAATTATTCCACATGTGGAGCACCCTCCACTTCATCATGACAATGCCAGACCATACACGAGCGCTGCGACGTCTGTTACAACCCGAAGCCTTCAGGTCACTGACATCGACCATCCACCATGCAGTCTGACTCGACCTCGTCCTATTTTCATCTCTTTCAAACACTTAAAGAACACCCTCGAGGACTTCACGCTGATTATGATGAAACAGTTCAAGCACATACGAATTTGTGGCTCCGTCAACAAAGTCAAACTTTCTGCATTGACAGTATCAACAAGCTGGACTCTCGTTGGGAGAAATGTGCTCGTCGACAGTGTGACTATGTTGGGGAATAAACGTCTAGAGAAGAAGAATAAACAATAGAATGTTAATAAAGTTTTCTTTATTCAAAAAGCTTTAATTTCGAGGCATCCATTTCCAGCACGCCCTCCTACTTTTGTTGTCTCAAATAAATCTGGCTCTACCACAAAGAAAAAAGAATATTTGCATGTTATGCGATTGGAAGTAGATAGGCCTCTCCTTAATACAAGTGAATTAACTCTTTGTTAATAGTGCTTATCGTCAACGACACTTGGCCGTCAAGCAACTTCAGCTGTTTGTACAACAGCAGTAAACGCATCACGGGCCATGAACGTGTACCATAACTGTATCAAGTTTCAATACCACGTGACAATTTCAATTATAACTTTATACACTAAAGGAGAAAAGAAACGCCAAGAAGGACCCGTGCGACATAAGCGAAAGTTGGTATGCGTGTTTTTACGTCTGGAAGATGATGTCTCTTCATATTTCGAGACAGTCACGTAAGAGTGGCGTTAGTAGTGCCCATATTAGAGTGCAAATCATATTTGTTTTAAATACACCCTGTAACGGTCGTGAGCGTTACAATACCTTTGAGATAGCCCTCCCGATCAGCCGAACGATCTAACGCACGGCTTTCCGGAGTGGGAAGGAGCGCCTGGTGCCCGGCACGAAACCGCCCGGCGGACTTGTGTTGAGGTCCGGCGAGTCTGCCAGTCTGTGGATGGTTTTTAGGCGGTTTTCCATCTGCCTTGGCGAATGCGGGCTGGTTCCCTGGTTCCCCTTATTCCGCCTCAGCCACGTTATGTCGGCGCTTGCTGCGCAAACAAGTTCTCCACGTACGCGTACACCACCATTACTCTACCACGCAAACATCGGGGTTACACTCGTCTGGTGTGAGACGTTCCCTGGGCGGGTCCGCCGGGGACCGAACCGCACAATAACCCTGGGTTCGGTGTGGGGCGTCGGAAGGGTGCAGTGGACTGCGGTAGTCGTCGTGGGGTTGTGGACCACTGCCGCTGCGGTGGGGACAGAGCCTCTCCGTCGTTTCTAAGCCCCCAGTTAACATACAATACATACAATTCCTTCGAGAATCGACATGGTGAGCTGATGTTTGTCAAGAAAAGCCTTTATGGCGATAAGGACGCGATTATCAGCACCTCGTTGAGTTCGACCGAGATCGTATAAGAGTGCTACGAGAATCTGAATGTCCCTTTGCCATATTGCAGAAATACTTGGCAGGAATGTAGTGTTGTAGAAATTGCTGGCAGCGCTGGTTACGAGAACGTACGGTCGCAAGAAGACTGGGCTCCAAACGGCCACTCGGCAAAACCGACAGGCGTAATGCACGGGCGCATCGTACTGCACCTCTGGCAGTAATGTGGGTAAAGTTGGCACCACTGTGACATCACGAACCGTTACCAACCGGTTACTTCAAGGACAGCTCCCAGCCAGCCCAAATGTAGCGTGCATACCACTAACCCAAAACCACCGCCATTTGAGATTTTGATGCTGTCAAGTGAAAGCTGATTGGACGGCAGGTTTGAGGTCTACGAGGTGTGGCTAGAAAAAAAACCGGACTATTACTGGTGAAACAATAAAACGAATGCAATAAGGCTGAAAGTCGCGTGGCCTGTCACGCGACTCTCGCTCCGCCTACTGCTCGAGTTTCATCTGCCTCCTGCACTCAGTCTGCCCGTGGCGTCTGTTTCAAGTAGTTGACGTTTTGTCTGTGCGTCGGAAAATGTTGAGTGTACAGAAAGAACAGCGTGTTAACATCAAATTTTGTTTCAAACTAGGAAAATCTGCAAGTGAAACGTTTGTAATGTTACAACAAGTGTACGGCGATGATTGTTTATCGCGAACACAAGTATTTGAGTGGTTTAAACGATTTAAAGATGGCCGCGAGGACACCAGTGATGACACTCGCACTGGCAGACCATTGTCAGCAAAAACTGATGCAAACATTGAAAAAATCGGTAAACTTGTTCGACAAGATCGCCGGTTAACAATCAGAGCAGTGTCTGAGTTAACAGGAGTTGACAAGGAAAGTGTTAGGCAGATTCTTCATGGAAGTTTCAACATGAACAAAGTGTGTTCAAAAATGGTTCCAAAGTGTCTCACAATTGAACAGAAGGAACGCCGACGAATGATTTGTTCTGACATCCTGGAAAACATTGAAAGTTATCCCACCTTCTTACAAAATGTTATTACTTGCGATGAATCGTGGTTTTTTACTTACGATCCCGAAACTAAACGCCAATCGATGCATTGGAAAACTCCTGGTTCTCCACGACAAAAAAAAGCACGAATGTCAAAATCGAAAATTCAAGGCAATGATGACTGTTTTTTTTTTTTTTTTTTTTTTTGACATCAAAGGGATTGTGCACATTGATTGGGTACCAGAGGGACAAACAGTGAATCAGCATTACTACATTAGCGTCCTGGCTACCCTACGTGAGCGAGTACGGAGAAAACGGAACGATTTGTGGAGAAAAAAGTCATGGATCCTTCACCAAGACAATGCCCCAGCTCACAGTGCGTTGTCAGTGAAGACGTTTTTGGCAAAACACAACATTCCCATCTTAGATCATCCACCCTACTCACCTGATTTGGCCCCCTGTGACTTTTTTCTTTTCCCTAAAGTCAAGTCAGCTTTGAAAGGAACTAGATTTGAGACTGTTGAAGCAGTAAAAGAAAAGCGACGGAAGTAATGTATGGACTTACCGAAAATGATCTGCAGCATTGCTATGAACAGTGGAAAATTCGTATGGAGCGGTGTAGAGACTGAGGAGGAGAGTACATTGATGGAGATAACATGAAATTGTAAATAATTGTAAATATGTTTTTTCCAGCATCAGTCCGGTTTTTTTTCTAGCCGCACCTCGTATTGTGTTTTCTGATGAGAGCTCGTTCTGCCTTGGTTCCGCTGATGACCGTGTGTTTGTTAGAAGAAGGCCAGTTGAGGGCTTGCAACCAACCTACTTTTGTGCTAGACACACTGGACCTACATCTCGAATTATGGAGTAGGGTGCGATTTCGTGTGACAGCAGAAGCCCTCTTGTGGTTATCCCACGCTCCCTGTTCGTCAAATGATGATTAGACCTGTTGTGCTAACATTCATGAACAGCATTACAGGGGTGGCTTTCTAACAGGAAAACCCTCTCACGCATACCAGTGTTGTACCCCAACATCCCCTGCAGAATGTAGACATGTCTCCTTGGCCGCCGCGTGGGATTAGCCGAGCGGTCTATGGGCGCTGCAGTCAAGGACTGTGCGGCTGGTCCCGGGGTAGGTTCGAGTCCTCCCTCGGGTATGGCTGTGTGTGTTTGTCCTTAGGATAATTTAGGTTAAGTAGTGTGTAAGCTTAGGGACTGATGACCTTAGCAGTTCAGTCCCATAAGACTTCACACACATTAGAACTTTTTTTTTCCTTGGCCTGCTTGGACGCCAGATGTGTCACCAATGGAAAACATAAGGGACATCATCGGACTAAAACTTAAGTGTCATCTGCAGACATCATTAACTGTCCGTGTATTGACCCCGGCCAAGTGCAAAAGGTATCAAACTACATCCCACTAAATGACATCCAGCACTTCTACAATACAACGCATGCACGTTTGCATCCTGACGGTTACACCATCTGTTAATGTCTCAGTATCTCACATTGTCAGTGCCTTATCTCGTGCTTGCATTAAGTTCTGTTCTTGCAATGTTAATCACGAAAATGTGTTACCTGAGCAAATGGCTTCCCGAAATTTCATTATTCTACATAAAATACTTTTTCGGCGTTCCTACTTTTTTCCATCAGTGTATTTTGTTTGCTTCTACACTTTGGCGAACTATGAAGTTCCACAGATATCTCTTGACGCCATTTGCCAGCAGTATGCTGCCCCTCGCACCCTCCCAGCACTGTCACTGGAATGTTACCACATTTCTCCATGAGTCGTTTCCTGAGCTTTGGATGGGAAAGAGGGGGTCCCATTGCCTGGCCCCCTCCGTCTCTGGATCTGACTCTTCTGGATTTTAGTGTGTGGGGTTTATGAAGGGCACTGTTTACAGAACAAGAGTTCGAGATCTGACAGGTTTAAGGCAAGGGGTCTACGCGACGGTAGTGTCCATAACACCACTCAGGCTTATGAACATGCGCTGAGAAGATGTGCACCGTTTCGGTATCTGCCGAAGTACAACAGTGCCCACATTGAACTCTCCCAACAAGCATAAAAATGTTTGAGCTCTTGTGTACAATGTTGGTGAAGTAATGCTATGAACCTTAATAGGTACTGAAATATAAGCAATTTTTGTTTGTATTCCTCTAGGCCGCACACGCTTTAGACGCAGATATAGAGAAAAAAAAATAGTTCCTATTAGGCATTGCGTTTCATCCAACAATGTATGAAAATACTTGACTGAAAAGTATCTAGCGCCGACAGTTCAGCGGAACCGTCTGGCCACCTTACTCTCCGTTCGATTCATCGTACTGCACAGCCATCATACAGTTGCCACAAACCCCTTAATGTCTGTAATACAGCGTTCTTCAGCATTCTCTTTTAAAATTCTGGTACGCGTGCTGGTATTCAGAGCCTTGACTGAGAAAAAGACGTATGGAATAATTTCCTAGCACTTCGGCACACATATAACACTCCGAGGACAACTATTTCAAACTCCTAAATCAAATGAGATATTTTTGAACCCATCACATACAGACTGTAAACAATAACTTTTTTACAACGTACCACAGGGATGTAACAGAAATGAAGACGAACATGAAACTTCCTGGCACATTGAAACTGTGTGCCCGACCGATACTCGAACTCGGGACCTTAGCCTTTCGCGGGCAAGTGCTCTACCATCTGAGCCACCGAAGCACGACTCACGCCCCGTCCTCACAGCTTTACTTCTGCCAATATCTCGTCTCCTACCTTCCAAACTTTACAGAAGCTCTCCTGTGCACACTCCGCTGCAGAGTGTAAGCCTCATTCTGAAAGACGAACAACTTCATGCTAGCCGGGAGACAACCTCAAACTCGGCTACAAAAGTCACCTAAGCTTCGGTGCAAGTGTGCCAGGTGATATTTTTAATGTGCTCTAGCTCTCGTACGCTACCGGCTAGTCTGTCTTAACTGTTTGAGGCTCATTTCTATTTATCGTTAAAATCACCCGTGAATATTAAACACACCTTGTTCACCTTGTTCCTGCAGTCACTAATTATAAAAGTAACGTTTGTGTAAATTTTACATCAAAATAACAGCCTAAAAATAATTACTAAATCGCATTTTTCCCTGGCCAGTTTGCTACGCTACTACTTTGCTTGTTGGGATTTTCATATTGAAATATAAACGGTTTTTGCATAACGCTTACAGAAGTCTGTTTTCTTTCATTAACACCAAGGGAAACTTTAAATTACTTATCTTAGCAAAAGAGAAAATTTCAAAAAATCGAACCGATTACGCTGTTGACGTAGGAGATTGAGAATATATTAAAATATTTTCACGGTGCACATGCCCTGCGGGATGGTGGCTCTTGCAGGCCAATTAGAAGTTGTTTACCGGTTTGATGGGCCACAGGTGACCAGTAACAAATTTTCGTTTCAGTTTCCCACACACCACAGTCGTACGTTGGAAACAGTAATCGTTGACATCATGTGAAAAGTGTTACGATGTCTCCAATTGAGCGGACCATGAGTATAGAGTGAAACGAAGTGTAATCAATTATTTGTACTAATACCCTATAAACAATTATATTTCTGTCGAAGTTGTCCCTATTTCCAGTTTAAAAGTAATATTTTGCCGCCGTTCTATTGAACAAATATCCATATAAGTCCATATAATGCCATTTTTCTCGGAATTAGTGTATAAGCTACCTTTGATAGCCTATTTTATTACCGTGATTCTGCCAACGCAGAACGTTATTTAATCATTTTAAGATATTAAGGAACATTGAGGTCTGAGTTTTATATGGTATAATGATTCTCCTGCAGTATTAAGGTGTGGTTCTTTTTTGTACTACGAAAATATTCTGTAGCTTAAATATTTTAACCTTGAGAGCTTAAAGTATGAAGAAGTTGTCTAAATTGTTCACGGTTGAATTGCCGGATGTCGGTGTACAATGGGCGCAATATTTCGAGAAATCACCACGTTGCCATCACCAGTACACCCGATCATGATAACCCCATCGTTCCCCGAAACATTGTGACCGACGGACACTGTTATCTGGCAATTCATCCATGAACAATTTCGACATGACTTATGCCGAAAGAAGCTGAAGAACCATATAAACACTAGCAGATATGGTGGACGGCATGCATTAACACATTAGTTCCTGCATTCGTTTTGTTTCGTATATCACAAGATCTTCCACTTATGTGGAAAATGTCAAAGTACATGCTAACAAAATTGAAGCGACTCTTAAAAATTTAAATTGTACGCTGTCTTGACAATGTTCGTTTGGTATTGACGCTTGCACCATCTAAGTGTGAGATTTATCTGCAAAGAATTTCTCAATATTTACATGAGTACCTTGGTGTTTTCCTAGAAGACTGTTACATGTCTGTAACAACACAGCGCTGTAAAGATAATACCATTTCTTGCCATATGTCTCTGCTCGAATTTTCTGAACATGAATTTATATTGTACGGCACATGGTAGTAGTAATGGTTAACGTTGTTTGGTTTTTATTTTCATTTCAATTGGCAGGGCTTTCCCGTTTGCTTCATTGTGCTTAGGTGGAAGCTTTTTAATGACCTTAGCAAGATGGTACATAGCTCCATCTTGAGTCCTAGACAGGCAGCTAACTGCAATAGGCAGATAGCTGTGCAAACAACAGTTAAGTTAAAGAGGATTTTAGTTATTAGTAAAATATACAAATCAGAAGTAACTGTACTAGAATTTGAGTTTAACAGTTCCAAGCTCTTTAAAGAAAAATCTGCACACTGTGCATTTATCTACATTATACAATATTCATACCGCTCGTTTCTACTCAATTAACAGTTACCTTAGGCGCATTGTTTCGGAATATGATTCCGTAAGGGAAAAAGAAGTGAAAATAAAATGAATAGATAAGCCAAAAATTCTTAACTAACCATAGTCGTGACCCAGTTGGGATGACATGCTTACGTCAACAGTAAAGGCAGCCATATTACTACTACAAGCAAAACAGAGGGCCAGATGCCGATACTCACGAATAATGCTTCCTGAAGAGGAACACCAGTCTTTTGAGTATGTTAGATAGCAGTAGGTTGGGTGTTTTACTGATACGATCTTGTAAAATTAGCCAACATAGCCTCGCAATATTGGCACTGCGAGTGGCTGAAAGCGATGGGAAACTAAGCTCTTATATTTCATGAGAACATCCAGCTCAACCCCGTAGTCTACTGATGATAGCATCCTAATGGATAAGATATTACAGAGCTAAAATTGTTCCCATTTGGATCATCGAGAGAGGACCATCTTAAGAGTGCGTCGTTCAACTGTTCGGAATGTTCGATCCCTTAATCGGCTTAAATTAGAGAATTTAGAAGTCCGAACTTAGACATAGTGGAATTAATTGAAGCGCCGTGTAGAAAGAGCAGGACTTGAGGTCAAGTCAGTAGAGGACCATCAACATAAAATCAAACAGGGGGAAAGCAGGAGCGGATTAAATAATGAATACAAAAATATGAATCAGGCTAGTTACTAAGAACGCATAGTAAAGGCAATGTCATAGCCAAGATAGAGAAAGACATCTACGTCAGTAGATCAAGTATACACGTCCACTGTCTCAGTAGCTGATTAAGGGGTTGGAAGCAACTGTATCCCGTACTGTGACTCATATGGCCCAGAGATTGTTTCTTTTAAAGTTCCTTCTTTTTGACAACATTTCTGGACACAGTGATCAATACAGAATATTTTAGGTAAATTACAAAGCAGTTTAGATCACAAACGGCCTTGCCACAGGGGTACACCGTTTCCCGTCAGATCACCTAAGTTAAGCGATTTCGGGCGTGTCCGGCACTTGGTTGGGTGACCATCCGGGCCGCCATGCGCTGTTGCCATTTTTCGGGGTGCACTCAGCCTCGTGATGCAAATTGAGGAGCTAATCCACCGAATAGTAGCAGCTCTGGTCATAGAATACCATCGTAACGACCGGGAGAGTGGTGTTCCGTCCACACGCCCCGCATACTCAGCTGTGGATGACACGGCAGTCGGATGGTCCCGATAGGTCACGTGTGGCCTGATGAAGGAGTGCTTTTAGATCACAAAGGTGCGTTTATTACAACTGGCTGGCGTCGATTACCACAGGATCATCTTCAAACCCAGAAAACCACAATATCATACAGGATATAAATTAAAGAAATACATAAAAGGGACTTAAAATTAGCCATCAAATTACAAAACACAGATATGCCCATGTAGAAGAACAGCGACTTTACATGGAATTGAAACTGCTGAAATACGATAATCAACTAACAGAGAGACCGGTACAGTTACTTCTCCACCTACAACTGACAGCAAGATGACGGCATCAGCCAAACAGGCATAGCTCAGGATAGTTTTATATCATGAAATAAAACAAGCAAATGACATGAACCCCAGTTTCAATAAGAGGTTTACTAAAATGACTTACATGGGACTTATTTGAAACAAAATTAACAAATTAGTAAAAAAAAGTACTACACCTGCAATAAATTATGTAATGGGCAAATTTACCGTAACTTTTTATATGCTTCAGAAGATGTACTATTGTGTTACCGAACCAAATCATTGTTTGGCGGCATCTCGATGAACACAATCACTTTGAATGTTGCATTTCTAACAATATGAAAATTTTACACAGTGCCCCTCAACGTCTGTTTCTTAATACTTCAAAAGAAATCGAAATCTACTCACATCACAAAAACAAATCTTTATCTGATACGTACGAGCAGGCCGGCCTAAGTGGCCGTGCGGTTAAAGGCGCTGCAGTCTGGAACCGCAAGAACGCTACGGTCGCAGGTTCGAATCCTGCCTCGGGCATGGATGTTTGTGATGTCCTTAGGTTAGTTAGGTTTAACTAGTTCTAAGTTCTAGGGGACTAATGACCTCAGCAGTTGAATCCCATAGTGCTCAGAGCCATTTTTTTGTACGACCAGTTTGATTTCAAAGGCAAACATTTCTTTGCGCTTTCTGATGGTCTGCTCTAGAATACTTTCTCTGGTGTCTTGATTTTGTAACTAGAGATATTTACTTTGTATTTTTCTTCACACTATATTCATATTATTCATGTTATTGTGCTTCAAATTATTTTATTTAAATAATAATACGTTTTCTTTAATTTAAAATTTTATTACATTGTATAAAAATCTGCAAGTTATGTCTGTCATAGCACTACATTTTTAATTTATACTTGTTCATCATGGAATTGTCTTGGATAATTAATTTTTGACATTACTTACTTTCTCACTAGTTATCACATGATATATTTTAGAAATGCGGGCACGTACTTTCTTTTCAAACTGCTGGCCTCTTACGCCACTTTCGTTGCCATTTGATAGCATATTACGATCAACAACTATTTACTATAGATCGATACATTTACTGATGAATACCGATTATTTACATCCTGGGACTGTATCTACGAAGCGTTCTCTACTAAGCTTTGCTTTTCGATGGCTATGACTGCTTCAGTGGAATACACCTGAGTTCATCTACCATCTCCATTATAACTAAGTGCTTTGTACGTGTATAGAATGTCGTATGGTGGACATCAGCTAATGATACTCATAGCCGTCTCTTCAGATATCGTCCTGCTGCTACATCTTTGGAACGGCGGCTACTGTCTTCATAGAAACCAACAACATAGAAATTATTTTCCCAGCATGTCCCTGGAGGGCAACTTAGACACAGTGATTGTGATATTTATTTGTCTCCTTCTTAAGGATCAATGTTTTTATTACATTCATTTGACAATACGATAATTAACAAGCTGTTTCTCCTTGATTGTAAAATTACTCTAACTAATTTTGACGTTCTGTTTGCTACCAGGCACATCTTTTTTTACATAATTTCTTTCTCTTGTACTTGCTTTGTTGACTCTGTCAGCTGCAGGGGGAGCATTCAGTATTTAAGAAATAGCTTCACTGCTCTCTCCAGTAGTTGATTATCGGCATTCAGCGGTTCCTACTCCAGGCACAGCCATCATCCATTCATTAAGTTCTTTTCACGTATCCGTCTAATTTATATACTGTGTCATATTACGGTTTTCAAGGTCTTAGGACGATCATGTTATGATAGAAACCGGGCAGCTTGTAATAAACGTGCCTTGGCATTCTAGACTTTATTTCGAATTTCGCTTGGTAACTAGGAATGGAACCCGATAGATGGCAGCTCATGCACGTTTGGCAAGCTACATCAACTATCCTACGTCTCTCACGGTGTACAGTGGCTCTCGGTCATTTCACGGGAGATCTTCTGCTGTTTGTTATTGAGGAGTTACTATTTCTTGGAGCTAAGCTTCTTGTGTTACTCATTCAGTAAACGTTTTTCTACAAACGTGGCACTGTATCAGTTACTTCACACTGTTGCTGTGTTTTGAATCATGTAATCAGTTTTACCAATACAATAACATTTGCGGAGCAACATGTGTGAAATACTATTCTTGTAGCTCGGATCCGACATGGCCTGGTAGCCCGAACTGAGCATACACATTATTGATGTAAGTCAGTACCGACTGCATTCTTTATTGAGGGAGACTGGTCGACGAAGAAAAATGGCATAGACACCACCATCAAGAAAGAAACGCCGGACCATAAAGCAGAAAACGAATTTCGTATTCAACGAACAACTCTCCATCGGTATATCAAATGTGGATGTAAACTCAAAACAAGGTGGTGTTGAAAGTTTACTTCGTCTGAAGAACAAAATGCTGAACTCTGTTCTTGAGCAGAGAAGTTGGCAGAAGCAGGATAAAACCAAAAAAAAATCTGAGAATATTTGTCTACAGGTACAGCAAGGAAGAAAATGTTATTCAACAATCTTCTGATTTTAAGCACATTGCAAGCCACTAACGGCCAAGGAAATTTTTTACATCTACATCTACATCTACATTTACACTCCGCAAGCCACCCAACGGTGTGTGGCGGAGGGCACTTTACGTGCCACTGTCATTACCTCCCTTTTCTGTTCCAGTCGCGTATGGTTCGCGGGAAGAACGACTGTCTGAAAGCTTCTGTGCGCGCTCGAATCTCTCTAATTTTACATTCGTGATCTCCTCGGGAGGTATAAGTAGGGGGAAGCAACATATTCGATACCTCATCCAGAAACGCACCCTCTCGAAACCTGGACAGCAAGCTACACCGCGATGCAGAGCGCCTCTCTTGCAGAGTCTGCAACTTGAGTTTGCTAAACATCTCCGTAACGCTATCACGGTTACCAAATAACCTTGTGACGAAACGCACCGCTCTTCTTTGGATCTTCTCTATCTCCTTCGTCAACACGATCTGGTACGGATCCCACACTGATGAGCAATACTCAAGTATAGGTCGAACGAGTGTTTTGTAAGCGACCTCCTTTGTTGATGGACTACATTTTCGAAGGACTCTCCCAATGAATCTCAACCTGGTACCCGCCTTACCAACAATTAATTTTATATGATCATTCCACTTCATATCGTTCCGCACGCATACTCCCAGATATTTTACAGAAGTAACTGCTTCCAGTGTTTGTACCGCTATCATATAATCATACAGTAAAGGATCCTTCTTTCTATGTATTCGCAGTACATTTTATTTGTCTATGTTAAGGGTCAGTTGCCACTCCCTGCACCAAGTGCCTATCCGCTGCAGATCTTCCTGCATTTCGTTGCAATTTTCTAATGCTGCAACTTCTCTGTATACTACAGGATCATCCGAGAAAAGTCTCATGGAACTTCCGACACTATCTACTAGGTCATTTATACATATTGTGAAAAGCAATGGTCCCATAACACTGCCCTGTGGCACGCCAGAGGTTACTTTAACGTCTGTAGACATCTCTCCATTGATAACAACATGCTGTGTTCTGTTTGCTAAAAACTCTTCAATCCAGGCACACAGCTGGTCTGATATTCCGTAGGTTCTTACTTTGTTTATCAAGCGACAGTGCGGAACTGTATCGAACGCCTTCCGGAAGTCAAGGAAAATAGCATCTACCTGAGAGCCTGTATCTAATATTTTCTGGGTCTCATGAACAAATAAAGCGAGTTGGGTCTCACACGATCGCTGTTTCCGAAATCCATGTTGCTTCCTACAGAGTAGATTCTGGGTTTCCAAAAACGACATGATACTCGAGCAAAAAACATGTTCCAAAATTCTACAACAGGTCGACGTCAGAGATATAGGTCTATAGTTTTGCGCATCTGCTCGACGACCCTTCTTGAAGACTGGGACTACCTGTGCTCTTTTCCAATCATTTGGAACCTTCCGTTCCTCTAAAGACTTGCGGTACACAGCTGTTAGAAGGGGGATAACTCTACAATTTCTGTCCCATAATCTCAAAATCTTAGCCGACTAGGGCAAAAATCTAAACAAAATAGTTCTTCAAGACCATTTTCAAAGAGTTGAAACTCTTTTTAATGGAGATGTTATTTTTGGAAATCCTGAAAGGATTTTCAATACGGATGAGGCACGTTTCCAGATTGAATTGACGTATACAACCACGAGTACTCGTAAACTGCACATAACTGACAATCAGCATGGGGAAAATGTAACGGCCATATCTTGTGAGAGCGCAATAGGAGCAGCTGTAACTCCAATGATCTAATTCAAACGAAAACAGATGAAACCGGACTTTGCTGACGATCTGGCTAAATCGTCTGTTTGCTGCACGACAGAAAATGCATCAGTGGCATCAACGAGTTTCATTAAAAGGTGACTCCCTTGCGGTCATCACAAACCTAGCGGTCGGTGCTTATCGATTTGTGATGCAGCCAGAAGACACTGAGATTATGTAATAGTGGAAACCTCTGACTTGTACTACATAGTTTTATACGGCGTCCTTTACAACACTACTCATGAGCCGCAGCCTCTGAATTCGGCAGTGTTCCGTTCATTCGAACAGCACTGGGATCAAGAAGTAATGATGTAATGGATCAATCATCGTGAGTGGATATTAACTAATCAACGCTTTGGAAAAATATTTTACTAAGTTAGGAAGAAATCGATGATCATACTTAATATCACAGCTGGGTTTAAGGCTACTGGACTCGATCAGTATGATACCAGTGAGATTCGGAACAGCGTTAGCACCTAGTACGGTTTCCGAGTTACAAAATCGTGCAGCTACAGAACCTATGTCAACATCAACTCCGTAAAAATCAGAAGACATTTGATATTCACATCCTGGGCCTTCAGGTACGCCAAATTGAAATATCCATGTAGGACGCTTATTGTTTGTGGAAGAGGATGACTCTATTGAAAAGTCCCTTATTGATTGATATGACGATGGAGCTGCTGGTACGATCACATTTGCCGATATACTCCCAAAACCAAAAAAGAAAAGTGCTCGAATGTCCAAGACGTAACTTGCTTTGAACATTTAAGACACCGTTCTGAGGAAATGGCTATTTTAGACGAAATATGAATCCAAAATTCCTATAACATCCAAAATACAGCCAGTCGCTACCAGGGAACCAGCCAAAAAAGACATATTGACATACAAGGGTGAATTTTGGTTTTGTAAAGTGTGCAAAGAAGATTCAGTGAACGATATGGCAGACATTTCGTTTGAGGTCATTACGTCCATGATTACATCAGTGATTGTGTCCAGATTAACGAAAGCGGACAAGGGCTCTTTTATAAGCCCAAAGTGTGAGGTCAGCGATTAGCAGAAGGCAACAATATTTTGCTGTCGGTTCACTGTCTGTTAAACAACGGTTCGGAAAGAATTACATTTTCTGAATGT
Organism: Schistocerca americana; assembly: GCF_021461395.2. Taxonomy (NCBI): domain Eukaryota; kingdom Metazoa; phylum Arthropoda; class Insecta; order Orthoptera; family Acrididae; genus Schistocerca; species Schistocerca americana. Next base: position 496,587,624 of record NC_060126.1, on the reverse strand, counting down.
GGTCTGAAAAACAATACTCTGAGAGTGATTGATAAGGGCTTTTTAAGATTTTTCCAGTTTTTTATGTCTAGGCCAGCTAAATTCTTTAAAACCATTTTATTAAGCAACTAATGGCAGTTAGTATTAGTTTGTGTGATTAAACATGAAGCACACTGTAAACCCAGTTTTCATTAGCTTCCAGTATTTTTAATTTGTACTATGAGAAGAATAGCCCACTTTTCTGAACACAGATGACTCAGTTTGCCCGAAACCAATTTTTTCTTGTACTTGTTGCTGTGGCTTTCCTCATCGTTTTACTTGCTCCACATCAGTATATTCCATCTCCAGTCCGATGTACTTTAGACTGAAGCCAGCAGTCATAATTCACTGCCACTCACGAAATTATAAGAAAAAGTTACTGTCCTTACTCAGGCCATGTGCGGTACTATTACTTTATGACAAGGTAAAAGAGAAAATTTCGGGACGTTAATGGCAGCAAATATTGAAGTGTGTAGGGGATTTGGAATTTGGAAGTTGGAAATGGAAGGGAAGGAAAAACTTTATGATAACGAGCCCCAAACGAAAGAGTGGAAAGAGAACCCACCCGAGCTACCGAAGTACGACTCACGCCCGGTCCTCACAGCTTTACTTCTGCCAGTATCTCGTCTCCTACCTTCCAAACTATACAGAAAGGTAGGTGACGAGATACTGGCAGAAGTAAAGCTGTGAGGACCGTGCGTGAGTCGTGCTTCGGTAGCTCAGATGAGATGGTAGAGCACTTGCCCGCGAAAGGCAAAGGTCCCGAGTTCGAGTCTCGGTCGGGCACACAGTTTTAATCTGCCAGGAAGTTTCATATCAGCGCACACTCCACTGCAGAGAGAAAATATCATTCTGGAAACATCCCCCAGGCTGTGGCTAAGCCATGTCTCCGCAGTATCCTTTCTTTCAGGAGTGCTAGTTCTGCAAGGTTCGCAGGAGAGCTTCTGTATAGTTTGGAAGGTAGGAGACGAGATACTGGCAGAAGTGAAGCTGTGAGGACCGGGCGTGAGTCGTGCTTCGGTAGCTCAGATGGTAGAGCACTTGCCCGCGAAAGGCAAAGGTCCCGAGTTCGAGTCTCGGTCGGGCACACAGTTTTAATCTGCCAGGAAGTTTCATATCAGCGCACACTCCACTGCAAAGTGAAAATCTCATTCTGAGAACCGACCTGATAGAATTTGTGCAAAGCACATTTTAATCCTGTAGTTTTATAAGACATAGAGACACTAAGAGATTTCAGACTGACCGTATAATGATAAGACAGTGATTTTGTAAGCAGATTGTAAGCTGCAAAACACGTCCCGTAAAAGACATGGACTATGGCAACAATTTATTGTTCATGAACTGCCAATGTAAACTGGAGACTTACATGAAGTTAGAAAATCATGAAAATTCAAGAATGATGAAATTTATATAACTAGTAATTTTTTTACGTTTCAAAAGGAAGATTAGGGAACGATTCATGACACAGGGTAAGAGACAAACAGGAATATATGAGACGAGTGAGGAGTTTTGAGAGGTGCAATGAGCCGTGTGTTGCTCGTGTTCCCACCGTCATGTATTTTACACCCTGTATTTAACGTACTTCCACCTCACTACGTTAATTTAAATTACTACTGTCACTGAGTTGCTGCTTTGCCTGACCCTGAGCGGCATTAGCAGCGCGTATCGATATATCCCCTCTCGTAGTATTTTTGTTAGACTGCTATTACTTCCCGGTCGTTGTCTGTCATACGTGAGTTCGGGTTGCTAGTCAGTTGGAACGCGTGTGGAGCACAGTACGGACCCGCCAGTCGGGGAGCTCTAATGCGGCACTGGTGCAGCCGAGTTGAAGCTGTGAGGTCTGCGTCGTCATATCTCGCCCAACCATTGCCGCCACCCATCACTAGAGCCGGGCCACGGTCTTCGTGGATCGTCGGTCGGTCGTTCTAATTGACGACGCGTTTTGGCTCGCCAATCGTTACTGGTTGGATGGTTTGTGGGATGAAAGGGCCAGACCGCTACCATCATCGGTCCCAATCGTTAATGAGTCGGCTATATATATATATATATATATATATATATATATATATATATATATATATATATTATATATATATACACTCCTGGAAATTGAAATAAGAACACCGTGAATTCATTGTCCCAGGAAGGGGAAACTTTATTGACACATTCCTGGGGTCAGATACATCACATGATCACACTGACAGAACCACAGGCACATAGACACAGGCAACAGAGCATGCACAATGTCGGCACTAGTACAGTGTATATCCACCTTTCGCAGCAATGTAGGCTGCTATTCTCCCATGGAGACGATCGTAGAGATGCTGGATGTAGTCCTGTGGAACGGCTTGCCATGCCATTTCCACCTGGCGCCTCAGTTGGACCCGCGTTCGTGCTGGACGTGCAGACCGCGTGAGACGACGCTTCATCCAGTCCCAAACATGCTCAATGGGGGACAGATCTGGAGATCTTGCTGGCCAGGGTAGTTGACTTACACCTTCTAGAGCACGTTGGGTGGCACGGGATACATGCGGACGTGCATTGTCCTGTTGGAACAGCAAGTTCCCTTGCCGGTCTAGGAATGGTAGAACGATGGGTTCGATGACGGTTGGGATGTACCGTGCACTATTCAGTGTCCCCTCGACGATCACCAGTGGTGTACGGCCTGTGTAGGAGATCGCTCCCCACGCCATGATGCCGGGTGTTGGCCCTGTGTGCCTCGGTCGTATGCAGTCCTGATTGTGGCGCTCACCTGCACGGCGCCAAACACGCATACGACCATCATTGGCACCAAGGCAGAAGCGACTCTCATCGCTGAAGACGACACGTCTCCATTCGTCCCTCCATTCACGCCTGTCGCGACACCACTGGAGGCGGGCTGCACGATGTTGGGGCATGAGCGGAAGACGGCCTAACGGTGTGCGGGACCGTAGCCCAGCTTCATGGAGACAGTTGCGAATGGTCCTCGCCGATACCCCAGGAGCAACAGTGTCCCTAATTTGCTGGGAAGTGGCGGTGCGGTCCCCTACGGCAGTGCGTAGGATCCTACGGTCTTGGCGTGCATCCGTGCGTCGCTGCGGTCCGGTCCCAGGTCGACGGGCACGTGCACCTTCCGCCGACCACTGGCGACAACATCAATGTATTGTGGAGACCTCACGCCCCACGTGTTGAGCAATTCGGTGGTACGTCCACCCGGCCTCCCGCATGCCCACTATACGCCCTCGCTCAAAGTCCGTCAACTGCACATACGGTTCACGTCCACGCTGTCGCGGCATGCTACCAGTGTTAAAGACTGCGATGGAGCTCCGTATGCCACGGCAAACTGGCTGACAGTGACGGCGGCGGTGCACAAATGCTGCGCGGCTAGCGCCATTCGACGGCCAACACCGCGGTTCCTGGTGTGTCCGCTGTGCCGTGCGTGTGATCATTGCTTGTACAGCCCTCTCGCGGTGTCCGGAGCAAGTATGGTGGGTCTGACACACCGGTGTCAATGTGTTCTTTTTTCCATTTCCAGGAGTGTATATGCATATATATATATATGTGTGTGTGTGTGTGTGTGTGTGTGTGTGTGTGTGTGTGTGTGTGTGTGTTTGTCAGGTTGTGTGTGTGTAGTTGGTGTTATTTCCACTGACGACTCTTTTAGATGTTGTCGGCATTCTGAGGGTAGTCGGTAGGTTGGTGCTGACCAGGGAGGATATCTCCGTGCGGTGCAGTCGGCTGGGTCGACTGGCGGTCCCTGCACAGTGTCAGAATGTGTCTGGAGCTGTTCGATCGCTACGAGCTTCTTGGCTCACCGACCCAGGACGTCAAAGTGGAGTTGTCTGTTAAGTACCCAAGCCACGACCGTTGGTGTTGTGTCGTTCGTTTCGGTGGTTCGCTGTTGGGGATCTTTTCCTGTGAGCAGCACCGGAGTGTTTGTAGTCGTGAAATAGAGCCGCCGTGCGGTGGAATTAACTGTAATGGTTCGCTACAATTCAAGTGCACCAGCGGAATTTTCTGCCTTGTGGCCGTTAGTTTTCTGGTTACCTGCCTTGTCCACTGACGTAAATTTAGGCAGTGTTCCTTCTAGGTGAAGTTAACTGTATTACCTTATTTCAAATTGAAAGTGTACCAGCGGAATTTTCGGCATTGTGGACGTTAGTGTTCCGGTTACCTGCCCTGGCCACTAACGTAATTTCAGGCAGCGTCCTTTCCTCACCTGTTGTCGCTGTGCAACATTGTGTGTAGTTTTAACAGATTAATACATATTTCATAGTGGTGTAAGTAGGCTGTTTATGTTTTCTCTATGTAAGTAGGCTGTTTATGTTTTCTTATTGGCAACGTTACGTAGCGCTCAATATGAAAATCACTGGCTGTGCTGTGTGCAGTCTGTGGCTGCTTTGCACTGTTGTAATACTCGCCATTGTAGTGTTAGGCAGCTGGTTGTGAACAGCGCGTAGCGTTGCGCAGTTGGAGGTGAGCCGCCAGCAGTGGTGGATGTGGGGAGAGAGATGGCGGAGTTTTGAAATTTGTCATGAACTGCTATATTTATATATGATGATATCAAGGTAAATACATTGTTTGTTCTCTATTAATATCTTTCATTTGCTTACTATCCCTATCAGTAGTTAGTGCCTTCCATAGTTTGAATCTTTTATTTAGCTGGCAGTAGTGGCGCTCGCTGTATTGCAGTAGCTTGAGCAGCGAAGATTTTTGTGAGGTAAGTGATTTGTGAAAGGTATAGTTCAATGTTAGTCAGGGCCATTCTTTTGTAGGGAATTTTGAAAGTCAGATTGCGTTGCGCTAACAAAATATTGTGTGTCAGTTTTCAAATCTGTATTGGGCACTGCCCAAACCAATTTGTAAATTTTTTTGTGGTGAGCATGGGGGCTATGTAAGTAGGCTGTTTATGTTTTCTCTATGTAAGTAGGCTGTTTATGTTTTCTTATTGGCAACGTTACGTAGCGCTCAATATGAAAATCACTGGCTGTGCTGTGTGCAGTCTGTGGCTGCTTTGCATTGTTGTAATACTCGCCATTGTAGTGTTAGGCAGCTGGTTGTGAACAGCGCGTAGCGTTGCGCAGTTGGAGGTGAGCCGCCAGCAGTGGTGGATGTGGGGAGAGAGATGGCGGAGTTTTGAAATTTGTCATGAACTGCTATATTTATATATGATGATATCAAGGTAAATACATTGTTTGTTCTCTATTAATATCTTTCATTTGCTTACTATCCCTATCAGTAGTTAGTGCCTTCCATAGTTTGAATCTTTTATTTAGCTGGCAGTAGTGGCGCTCGCTGTATTGCAGTAGCTTGAGCAGCGAAGAATTTTGTGAGGTAAGTGATTTGTGAGAGGTATAGTTTAATGTTAGTCAGGGCCATTCTTTTGTAGGGAATTTTGAAAGTCAGATTGCGTTGCGCTAACAAAATATTGTGTGTCAGTTTAAGCACAGTCATGTATAATTGTTCAATGGGGACGTTTCAGTGGATAATCAAGTCCGTAACAGTTTGGTCTTTCAGTTTTTATTTACCGATTGGTGGGAAGCAAGTCGTTTGGTCGGTCGGTCCGTGACTGTCTCTTGGTTGGGTTACCGACGTCTCAAGTGTAGTTGGGCCAAAAACCTGTCCCACCTAAGTGAACGTTAATGTTTCGAGGGCAGGCCCCCCACCCACAACCCGGAGGCCACTGAGTGCAGTTGTCTATACTGTTCTTTTCATGGGTGTTTAATGGTCTGTTGGTAATTTATTATAGCCAATGCTTCAAAAGAAAAATATTTATTGTGTATTATGTAAACAAATTTATCTAATCAATTGTGGGCTTTCAGCCGCTTAAAACGTTGTTATTAAATTTAGTTATTGTCGTTGCGTTGCTTTTTTATTTAGTGTGCGTTCCCCTATTGGAAACTTAAAGTTTAAGGTATTTTTGAATTTTTGGAAGATCAACTGTGGGCCTTCAGCCGCTTAAAGCCTTATTCTCAAAATTTCCCCTTAAGCGAAAACATTGCGGCCTTCTGCCTTAAAAAATTATGGTGATATATTTTAAAAGTTTTCAGTAGTCAGGCCCTTTCAATCAACTGTAGTCCAAACGACAGTTTATGGCCTTGGAGAAAATGCTTATCATCAGCAAACAGAAAAGTTTTAGGATCATCCTGCTGAAATACGCAGAGGTTAATGTTTCAGTGGGTACGACGCCTTTTAATTTTTTCGCTGATTCCACAGTACTGATACAGTACGATGCGTGTAGCGAGAGACTAAGTGAGGAGGAAACCGGCGTTGTTGCAACGCGACGCCAGTCGAGGACCCTCGGGCAATGTCAGCACCGCGGCGTCGCTCTCGCCTTCGTCGGCGGCGCTTGCCCCATAATGCATTATGCACGGCTCATTTGCAAGTCCCTTTCTTCTGTCAGCGTTCCGCGGGCCCGCCCTGGCGTGGCCTACACCCCCGTCCATCCCCCTGGCCATCCCTCCTCCGCTCGCAGTGTTCCTCCTTGTCAAACGCCGCCGCCCACTCGAGTCGCTGCCTCCTCGTCTCACACTGCAATAAAAACGTGATTACTGGCTCGTAAAGGAATTTTCGGGGCACGTTCACGCGGAAATGAGAGTTTGTGCGTACGTCAGGCAACTGCCCGTGGACGTGGTGTTTCCCAGAGATGGCGTTCCACCTCTTCTGACATTTACACCTGCAGATCAATTCAGCCGCGCTCACTGGGAAACGCCAGAAAATAAATAAAACCTACTCGAGTTGTCAGACGCATGAATTGGTTTTCTCCGAGCTACTGGATATGTCCTTCTCAACAGATGTCTTTATATGAAACTTCATTGCCGATTAAAATCGTGTATAGGAACGGAGTCGAAGCTGGGATCATTGATTTTCGTGGGTAAATGCTCTACCGACTGAACCATCCAAGAACAACTCACGAACTATTCTCACAGCTGTACGCTCATCGATATCTCTTCTCTTACTTTTCGAACTTCACAGACGCTAACACACAGACATTAAAAGACTACCACTCCTGAAATGAAGAAGAGCTCCAAATTCGAATCACAGTCCCGCTTACAGATTTAGTCATGAAGCTTCCATGTCAATACACTTCCGAATGCTACTCTGTTTGCAATAGGCTTATCCATATGTTATCGTTGGATTTTGTACAGTGTTACATTATCCGCCTCAACAAGATGCTCGTAAATTTTTTAAGGCACATCCACATGGACTATGCGTTAGGGAAACGTTGGATTTTGTCCTTTGTATTAACTTTTTCGGCTCGTAAATATTAATTGTAACTATAAATCTCATATTCTTAATGTTTATCTACATCCTCATGTCAGAATGTCTTCCGTCAGGTAACTATTAATTCTAGTAGCCATTCCCTGATTTAAATGACGATTTGGACCATTACACTTGTCTGAAAAGTTAGGTCTCGTATCTTAGCATGTAATTCACAACGGAGAGAAGTCTTCCGAAGTAAGGGTGATTTCAGGTGTGCCGCAGGGAAGTGTCGTATGACCGTTGCTATTCACAATATATATAAATGACCTTGTGGATAACATCGCAGCCGGCCGGAGTGGCCGAGCGGTTCTAGGCGCCACAGTCTGGAACCGAGCGACCGCTACGATCGCAGGTTCGAATCCTCCCTTGGGCATGGATGTGTGTGATGTCCTTAGGTTAGTTAGGTTTAAGTAGTTCTAAGTTCAAGGGGCTGATGACCTCACAAGTTAAGTCCTATAGTGCTCAGAGCCATTTGAACCATAACATCGCAAGCTCACTGAGGCTTTTTGCTGATGATGCTGTAGTATGTCGAGAGGTTGTAACAATGGAAAATTGTACTGAAATCCAGGAGGATCTGCAACGAATTGACGCATGGTGCAGGGAATGGCAACTGAATCTCAATGTACACAAGAGTAATATGCTGCGAATACACAGAAAGAGAAATCCTTTACCATTTAGCTACAATATAGCAGATCACTAACTGGAAGCAGTTAATTCCATAAATTATCTGGGAGTAGGCATTAGGAGCGATTTAAAATAGAATGACCATATAAAATTAATCGTCGATAAAGCAGATGCCAGACTGAGATTCATTGGAAGAATCATAAGGAAATGCAGTCCGAAAACAAAAGAAGTAGGCTACAGAACATTTGCTCGCACAATGCCTGAATGCTGCTCAACGGTGTGGGATCCGTACCAGATAGGGTTGATAGAAGAGATAGAGAAGATCCAACGGAGAGCAGTGCGTTTCGATTACAGGATCGTTTAATAACCGCGAAAGTGTTACGGAGATGACAGATAAACGCCAGTGGAAGACTTTGCAAGAGAGACGTTCAGTAGCTAGGTACGGGCTGTTCTTGAAATTTCGAGAACGTACCTTCACCGAGGAGTCAAGCAGTGTATTGCTCCCTCCTACGTATATCTCGCGAAGAGACCATGAGGATAAAATCGGAGAGATTAGAGCCTACACAGAGGGATACCGACAATCTTTCTTTCCACCAACAATATGAGACTAGAATAGGAGGGAGAACCGATAGAGGTACTCCAGGTACCCTCCGCCACACACCGTCAGGTGGGTTGCGGATTATGTATGTAGATGTAAATAGAATAGCAATAGTTGAACACATGCACTCTAATATAAGACTGTATAACATTCAAGATAGCCTACTGAATAATGACATTCCATCTTTTATGCTCTGTTATGTATGTACCATGAGTAGGATGGGAAAAAAGTCAGATACTTGTAGCTGTTACTAAAGAGTAGGGACCATGATACATTATATGACTCCAAGCACAAGTTGTCTCATACAAGGAACACTTCAGGATGCTTCACGTCAGGGATAACATTATCTAATTAGATTACCTGCAGGAAATTTGTAAAAAATGGGTCAAATGGCTCTGAGCACTATGGGACTTAACTGCTGAGGTCATCAGTCCCCTAGAACTTAGAACTACTTAAACCTAGCTAGCCTAAGGACATCACACACATCCATGCCCGAGGCAGGATTCGAACCTGCGACCGTAGTGGTCGCGCGGTTCCAGACTGTAGCGCCTAGAACCGCTTGGCCACCCTGGCCGGCAGGAAATTTTTACTCGGAAGTTCTTCGGCGCAATATACTGACGTAAGTATACACCAAAGAGTATTAATGAGCTCTGGAATACACAATGTTTTCTCATTTACCTTGATCCAAGTACCCTTACGAGCTTGAAAGCTGTACTGTGCAAAGTCACAACAACTGACGAGGTTCTGTAGACCACTAGGATCCATGCAGAGAGCCCGTGACTAAAGTTTTCGTCTCTTTAATGTTCCTGTAAGGAAAATATTTCTCGAGATAAGGTTCTGACTGCCAATGATTCGTATATACACACATCAAAAAAAGTTTTCCATCACTCCGGGCCGTCCGCAGTGGCCGAGCGGTTCTAGGCGCTTCAGTCTGGAACCGCGCCACTGCTACATGCGCAGGCTCGAATCCTGCTTCGGGCATGGATGTGTGTGATGTCCTTTGTTTAGTTAGGTTTAAGTAGTTCTAAGTGTTAGGGGACTGATGACCTCAGATATTAAGTCTCATAGTGCTCAGATCCATTTGAACCATTTTTTGAGCATCACTCAGGTTCCCAGAACTCCTGAAGATAGACGTTGACTGTGGATATTGTATCACAGACACAGACCCTCTGACTGTTCAGAGATGTCACTAAACCAGCCCAAAGATATAAACAACCATGCAAGAGCAGCGCCTGTTAGACGGAGGGGGTCAGACAGCCGATCAGTTCCAGTCATTTCACCAGGAAGGAGGTACACGGCTCGTGTAGTCTGTAGTTCAACCATGCTCAATACACCGGTTAGATCGCTTCCGATTGTTACTTTGTGCCATGAAGGGCTCAACAAGGGACGTGTCCAGGCGTCTTTGAGTGAACCAAAGCGATGATGTACACAGATGGAGGAGATACAGAGAGAGACAGGAACTATCGATTAGAAGCCTCGCTCAGGCCGCCCAAGGGCTACTACTGCAGTGGATGACCGTTACCTAAGGATTATGGCTCGGAGGAATCCTGACAGCAACGCCAACATGTTCAATAATGCTTTTCGTGCAGCCACAGGACGTCGTGTTACGACCCAAACTTTGCGCAATAGGCTGCATAATGTGCAACTTCACTCCCGACGCCATGGCGAGGTCCATCTTTGCAACCACAACACCAGGCAGCTTAGTACAGATGGGTCCAACAACATGCCGAATGGACCACTCAGGATTGGCATCATGTTCTCTTCACCGATGAGTGTCGCATATGCCTTCAACCAGACAATCGTTCGAGACGTGTTTGGAGGGAACCCAATCAGGCTGAACGCCTTAGACACACTGTCCAGCGAGTGCAGCAAGGCGGAGGTTCCCTGCTGTTTTCGGGTGGCATTACGAGCGACCTACGTACGTCGCTGCTGATCATGGAAGCCTCCGTAACGGCTGTATGATACGTGAATTCCTACCTCCGACCGATAGTGCAACCATATCGGCAGCATACTGACGAGACATTCGTCCTCATGGACGACAATTCGCACCCTCATCGTGCACAACTTCCTTCTGGATAACGACATCGCTCGGCTAGAGTGGCCAGCATGTCTCCAAACATGAACCGTGTCCAACATGCCTGGGACTGATTGAAAAGGGCTGCTTATGGACAATGTGACCAACCAACCACTCTGAAGGATCTACGCAGAACCGTCGTCGAGGAGTGGGACAATCTGGATCAACAGCGCCTTGATGAACACATGGACAGTATGCTACCGCGAATACTGGCATGCACAATGTAAGAGGACGTGCTACTGTGTATTAGAAGTACCGGTGTGTACAGCAGTCTGGATCACGACCTCTGAAGGTCTCGCTGTATGGTGTTACAACAGGCAATGTGTGGTTTTCATGAGTAATATCAAGGGTGGGAATGATGTTTATGTTGATGTCTATTTCTGTTAACTGTACAGGTTCCGGAAGTCTTGGAACCGAGCTGTTGCAAATTTTTTTTGTGTGTGTATATATTGTACTTTACCAAATCAAATCAAACAGAAGCCTGGAACCCCAACATGAAGCTTACAGATGTCAGAAATGCCTGCAACCCAACGATCATCTCACCTCGATAGAAGAAATTCTCAAACCGTCCTCAATGCAAACAAAACCACATGAATATTCACTCATTCGAATAACTACACTAGTCTCCAATGCCAAAAAGTTGTATTACTCGAATGCCTAAACGATGCGTTTGCTAATACATTTCCATAAAAACAAAGTAATGCTACCACTACCTACAAAGAACTAAATGTCATATCCGTTACTTTGCCACATTCCACCACACCCGTACTTCCCTATATCATTCCACCATCTCTGAGGACATCATTTTATTACAACTGTCCACCAGACCATAGTCCGTATGAGCATTGCAAGAGATACTCTTAACTTTCCAGTGCTGACGGTCAACCGTCTCATGCGCGAAAGCAATCTCAGTATGCGAGCTTATAATGTTCCCGTTCACTGATTATTCGCACGTAACAAATTTTGGTCTGAAAACAGCTCAACGTTCTTCTCTTAACATCTGTCTCTTCTGCTGTAACGAAGCTCTTTCCATTGACATACTGCTCTGACATAGCAACCAGGCCCTGATCTCCAAATAAATGTGTTTGTAACATTATCATACAATTCTCCTGACACAGCAGATCCTGCAACGCACCACAGTAGTATCTACACGCGTATGGTGTGAAACAGAGCACGATTGGATCAGTGTAGTGATGTGTCCTTACAGCCACAATCTTTACGAAACCGTATTGCTGAGCGACGCTTATTTGCTATTGACTTAAAGAACCGTACATCAATTTATATCTGTCTCATTTATTCGAACCACTGCAGGCACTTTGAGGTCTGTACACAAAGATTACCTTATCAAAAGCCACTCCTCTAATGGAGAAAGTGGTGGCGTTCATGTACGCCGCGCCGGGTAGCCGCGTGGTCTCGGGCGCATTGCCACGGTTCGCGCCGCTCCCCGCGTCGGAGACTCGAGTCCTCCCTCGGGCATGGATGCGTGTGTTGTCCATAGCGTAAGTTACTTTACGTTAGATTAAGTAAGCCTAGGGACCGATGACGCCAGCAGTTTGGTCCTATAGGGACTTAACGCAAAAAAATTTCGATGTAAGAGCAAAACCTTCAACGGGACGTAATCGTGACCTTGACATGCTCACTCTGGTAGTAACTAGAGAGAAATGTAATCCTTGTATTCCGGAAGTCCTTAACTATATTATTGCCACGCGGGATTAGCCGAGCGGTCTCAGGCGCTGCAGTCATGGACTGTGCGGATGGTCCCGGTGGAGGTTCGAGTCCTCCCTTGGGCATGGGTGTGTGTGTTTGTCCTTAGGATAATTTAGGTTAAGTAGTGTGTAAGCTTAGGGCCTGATGACCTTAGCAGTTACGTCCCCTAAGATTTTACACACATTGGAACATTTGAACTACATTACTGCATGCGTCCTCTGTTCGTCTACATGAGAAATTTCTGAGAACATTATCTTTCATACGCTTTGTAGTGTACTGAACGGCTGTTGTACAGTAAAACGGTGATGCGTCACTGCTTTGTAGCGAACCACACTGCTGTAGTTACTGTAACTCTGCACCAATAGTGAACGACCGTGTAAATTTTAAGTTGGCAAACCAGAATAACTCGAAAAATAAGCTTCACATGAAAAAATGTGTAGAAACCAAAGTTGACTATTTTCGAGTGGGACATCTGCTGGTGCTAAAATTAGCCCGCCACCCCAGACCCCTGTGGGTGAGGTGGGAAGCAGCTTTAAAATTTCAAATGGGAACCTCCATTTTTTATTGCAGAATCAGATTCTACATCAAAAACTACGTCCATTTTGTCTTAAACATTTTTTTGATTCTTGGTAGTTGGCGCTGTAATTCAAGAATATTCGTGTTCCCATTTTTGCGTGGAAAATGGTTACCGATAAATATAAAATACTTATTTACTTCGTAAATTTTGATTCGCTAGAACTAAAACTCTCCCTCGCTTCCCATAGGGTGGGGTTTGAGAGAGAGGAATTAGAGTTTTACAAACGTTGAACCAAATATTTGGGTTAGTCTTTTCCTCAGATAGTCTTTCACTTTGTTTACTCTGTGAGTTAATGAGTTCACTCGTTAGTAAGTAGGGTGTTTGTTTAGTTAGTTAGCTAGTCAGATGATTTGTTTGATACTTAAAAGTTGTGTGGCCTCATTACCACGAAAGAAACATAACTCATCGCAAGAATAAGTTCGAAGCCCCGCCTTCAGGCGATAAAAACATGGCGACGGTCTTCTGAGACTCCAAGGATATTATTCTGTTTCATGCCCCCCCTCCCCCCCCCCCCCTCCCCTCATGGTACAACTAGCAACTCTGAATTGTGTTTTGTGCTACGCTTAGGAAATTGGAGAGACGACGTCAGCGTGTTCGACGTCACATAAATGCAAACGAACTTCTCCATGGCAACGCAAGGCCACACACAAGTCAGCGCGCCCGAGAGAAGCTCACATAACTTCGTTGAACTGTTCTTCCCCAGTCATCCTACAACCCTGGTTACTGTAGCATCGAAGAAGAACGGACCGATGATTCCATGGTTTGACATCGCGACGCAAACACGCACTTCCTCCTCGTACGTGCCTTTCGACTTCCATCTGATCGGCCCCATGAAGAACGCTTTCTGTGGGAAGCAGTACGTGAATGATGGGGGGATTATTGACACAGAAAGACGCCGACCAGTAGAGTGGTTCCGTGCGGGCAAGCACGCCCTCCCAGGAAGGCAGTGCAAGGCCGTCGCACTGATTGGAAATTATGTTTAAAAATAACTTTTTCTAGTCACAAGAGTGGAAAATAATGCAGTGTATTGGAATCCTGAACAAAACCATCCTGCTTACTTACGGACCTACTCACATTTCTTCCTTGCAAATGCCCGGACGGGGCGGAGAATCCACATCACTGTCAGATACTGAATAATTCTTTTAGTAAAGGTGATTATAATTTAAGTTCAAAATATATGCTGGTAGCTGCTAAAGCTATTGGTGTACGTTTGTTATTGGTGATTTTTTACACCCTTAATTTTGTTTCTAATATCGCCTTTGTTTTTGTACTACGTTTAACTTTATTCTGTGATGCCATCAACAATTTAGTAACTTCTGTTTGTTATAAATCTTTGATTTTTAAACCAATATACATCAATTTTACTGCTTCTTCTTGTGTACAAATGCTGCTGATGCCCAAAATATAGCCGACCGGGGTGGCCGAGCGGTTCTAGGCGCTACAGTCTGGAACCGTGTGATCGCTACGGTCGCAGGTTCGAATCCTGCCTCGGCCAGGGCAGAGTGTGTTGTCCGTAGGTTAGTTAGGTGTAAGTAGTTTTTAGTTCTAGGAGACTGATGACCTCGTATGTTAAGTCCCATAGTGCTCAGAGCCATTTGAACCATTTTTTTGTTGTCCTTAGGTTAGTTAGGTTTAAGTAGTTCTAAGCTCTGGGGGACTGATGACCTCAGAAGTTAAGTCCCATAGTGCTCAAAGCTATTTTGAACCCAGAATATACTTTCTGATAAAAATAGTTGTAATAATATATTATACATACTTGTGCCAACGGTATATTTAGAATCTTCTTTACTGTATACAACAAATATTAACTAAAACACAGACAAAAAATAAACAACCTTATGATAAACTATTTGTCGTATAATGAATAGTATATTCGGCTGAAGGCTGTGCTGGAGATACAGTTCTCGTTTTTCTTTCGTTCTGCACCACAAAAGTAAGATTCAATGTTTCGTTCGATATAGGACACCATGCGAGAGGAGCGTGAGAAACTCATCTTCTAAGTGACTATGTTGTACTGCGGTTCATTACCTAGTTGGCAAAGTGAAAATAAATGGTTCAGATGGCTCTGAGCACTATGGCACTTAACTTCTGAGGTAATTAGTCCCCCAGAACTTAGAAGTAGTTAAACCTAACTAACCTAAGGACATCACAGACACCCATGCCCGAGGCAGGATTCGAACCTGCGACCGTAGCGGTCGCGCGGTTCCAGAATGGGGCACCTAGAACCGCTCGGCCACCCCGGTCGGCGGCCAAGTGAAGCTATCTCGGCTCCGATTCTTGCACACTTCTCTTATCAAATCCTGTTTCATGGCAACCTAAGTTTGCTTATGGAATGACTTTCTGTTGGGGGAACTGAATTAATTAAAACCGGATTAACACGATTGCTGTCCTTAAGTTCTTAGAGTTGGAATCTCTGTCTGAGGCTCTCAAGTTTACGTATTAAGACGAAATCGGCCAGCTGGTGATTCGAGCATCAATTACAGAGCCTTTGAGGGGGGGGGGGGGGGGGGATTCAGGCGCAGATGAAAGGACAGATGGAGCCAACATCTGTCAGGTGGGGCCTCCCCAGACAGCGGTAGGCCGAGGCGCCCCGCCATTAATCTGCAGGCTCAGACAAACTGTTCTCCGAGTAACGCGTCGGGGTCTCGCAGTTTGTCGGCGCGAGAATTTCGGTATCTGAAGATGAAACGCCTGTGACTGAGTTCCTGCGGGTAATACATCTTTCTGTCAGTGATAAAGGATTGATTCAGCGTTACTTGCCGGATCGTGTCTGCTACAAGGGAGTCGTGAGGTACAAATTCCCGGTATACTCGTGCAGAGCATGAGAGATACCACACGGCAACAATCACATTCCAAGTAAGTGATCGTCTCCCGTTATCCTTTCTAAAGAAAACAAATTTTTGCACACGAAACTGTCCATTTTTCTCACCCTGAAATAAATATCAACGTATCTTGACTCCAACACATGTTATATACGTATTTTGTAAAATTCCGTCTTAAAAATTATAGTAATCTGTAGTGTTCTAGTATTGTGGAAACTTCTACTTCCATTATCGGCTCATATCAATGTGTTTAATACATCCTGAAGTTTTCTGGTTATATTCCGATATCAGTGCTATGCTGGGCACTTTTAGAGCGAGGTTACAATTCTTTACGTCAACATTCGCCGTTTCACAATAACTTGTGGATGTGATTCTCTGTAACTTTTTGAACCTGCAGATATGTCATACCCACACCTAATTGTTTGACAGAAGCTGCATGTTTTGACTAGTTCTGTGTTACCGGCATAGTTTCGGGCGCTGCCCAGCATTGGCGCTATTTTCCTCATAATATGTTATTTCTAGTATACATGTGGTGTCACCGCCAGACACCACACTTGCTAGGTGGTAGCCTTTAAAATAGCCGCGGTCTGTTAGTATACGTCGGACCCGCGTGTCGCCACTATCAGTGATTGCAGACCGAGCGCCGCCACACGGCAGGTCTAGTCTAGAGAAACTCCCGAGCACTCGCCCCAGTTGGACAGCTGACTTTGCTAGGCGATGGTTCACTGTCTACATACGCTCTCATTTGCCGAGACGACAGTTTAGCATAGCCTTCAGCTACGTCATTTGCTCCGACCTAGCAAGGCGCCATATTAAGTTACTATGTCTTCTGTACAGATAATATTGTGACTCATGAACCGTCAAGAGCGACGTTCATCATTAATGGATTAAAGTTAAGTATCCAACTAATTACGCCCGCTTTCTAAATTCTAATTCCTTGTCATATTCCAGTACTCACGTCAGTATAGTTCTTCTCTCCTCACGCCAGCCTGCGTGAGCTAAAACGCATGCATTTCGGCCTCTTCTAGTAACACGGTGTTGGCTCTTCTGCCTACACAACAATACATAGACGTGTCTTATACTTATATGGCGTTTTATATGACTGTAATATGGACCGCCTTATATGAGATCTTTCCAGCGTATGCCAGTAACTATATTTAGTTATAATCGTGAAATAATACAATTAGGCCTATACGATTCATGTAGGGTTTATCAAATTATCAAATTGTAAGAGCGGGGTATTTCTCTTTCCTTTGATTGTCAGTCTCAGTTAACCCATTTCTCATACAGTGTGGCGCACGATAAGTCACGTGATTTATTTAATGAACAATACATTTGTTGTTGACAAGACTTGTAATTTATAGATGTAGACGTAAGGAATACAGCTAGTAAATACAACCTAATGAATCACATGTTCAATATGACAGCTGTTTTGGTTTAAAACTTCTTCACGTCGCACTTGGGCATTTGTGACGACTCTCCGGCACAAATCTTCAGCAATGGCGCGGAATAACTCCAGAATGATTGCTCTAAGTTGCATTACATTTTCGAGTATTCTGTGGCAAATCTTCTATTTAAGGAACTCCCAAGGGAAGAAGCCACATGTCCAGGCTGTGGGGTGGCCACATTCCTCCCCCTGCATAACGTTGTGGAAATCTGACAATAGCCTAAGGTCAAGTCTTTCGTGTAGGATATCAAGCACAGCGTTGGCAGTATGGGGGCGTGATCCATCCTGCATGAACCATTGTGTCTGCAATTGAAGACGCTTGGCCCTGACTTCAGGAAAGAACTAGTTTCGCATCATGTGTAAATATCGTTCATCAGTTGGTGTAACATCGAAGAAGAACGGACCGAAGATTCCATGGTTTCACGTCGAGACCCACACTCACACTTTCTCCACGTAGGTGTCTTCCGTGTCGATTATTCGCGGAGGTTCGCGTGCCCAGAATCGAACGTTCTGTTTGTTTACAACACCGTTCACCTAAACATAAGCTTCGTCATAAAACCATGTGCTGTGTAGCACTGCCTTTTGGTCTTGCACGGTTGCCGACCTTACAAACTGCAGTCTCCGCTCCACAGTCATCTTGTGTGGATACAATCGAATGTCGGATTGAATAATTATTTGTTCGGATCGGCGTGAAATTATCGGCACTTGCTCTTCTTGTTGATCTACTCGGACTAAGAGTCAAAACCACTCGAACTGCAACAATGTTTTGCGGCGAACGTACGGTACGTCCATGTGGCCGCTGACACTCCAAAACAGTTACAGTAATTTCAGATTTTTGATGTGATCTGCGTATTCTCTGTGGGCTGGGAGCCCACCGTGTGCCGAAATCAGCACGAAACCTTCTCTGTGTCACTGGAACGCTGTTCGTCGGCGCGAGTAGTAACACAATCTTCGTCTTTTGTGCGACGGTCAACCGTCCTTTGCCTGCCATCGCGGCAAACTGACATGGCGGACTCACAACGGAAGCGACGAACTCGCAACGACATCTGGCGTATATCCACGAACTGCACGAAGTTGAGGGCGCAATTTCTAAACTGTTGCCCCAATAGTATACTTGTAGGATGAAAATTCAATCGGGTGGCTTATCATGCGCCACGCTGTATCATTCATTTTTATTTTATTCATCTAATTCCTTTAACAATTAAATTAATTTGTGCCCTGATCCTTGGTTTTCCTTAGTCCTATCGGTGCATATGATGTAAATGCGACCCGTCCCCACCCGCCCCCCCCCCCCCTCCCCCTCTCCCGTGGTACGAATGTAAGCCTTAACACGCCGTCTGATCTCACGCAATAAATGAACAAATCCCTGCTGACATATCACCATTTCCGCCGAGTGAATCTCTGTGACGAGTTCCTTGTTCTTTTCCTGTTATCTCCGCTCTGTATACTTTCTGTCCGAGGTAACTGCAGTGCAATAAGTCCAGTGGTGTCTGATCGGGGGACTGTGCTGGCCGAGGAAGGGGATCACCCCTTCCAACCCATGTAGCTGGAAAATGGTGGTACACCTGTTTTCGTTATATTAGGAAATGTGCTCGAGAATCGTCTGGTTGATATCATAGGTGTTGTCGTGCCTTCTAACAACCCTACCACAACAAAGGTCAAAATTTAATAATGATTGTGGTGTTGCTCACGCTGCTAAATACTGCATTTTCGGGCAATAACAAAGTTATTATGTGGCAGGTGTCATTAGAGTACAGTTAATAAAGTCATTTCATGTAATAATCAGTAAACTAGGCACTCATCTTTTCGTGTTCCCCACGCTGGTCTCGTTGTAAAATCATGGCCCAATCGTCGAAAATCTAGGTGGTGGTGATGATTCCAAGCTCGGATGCAAAGTGGCCTAGGTTTTATTCTGCGATATTCAAAAGTTTTGTAGATGCGCTTCACAAACCATTCTTGAAGGTTACACTTTTGCAGGACAATGGTGATGTAAAAAAAGTAATCAGCACTCCGAATTTAAGTTACACTTCCTTTTTATTGCTTTTGTTGCAATATCACGTAACACACAAAGCATCACTTCACAATACCAAACATACCTGAAAACATCTTCCTCACTGTTAAAGTTCACATTTTATAAGCTGACTACAATATGCGTCTTTCCAACATGACGTCCAAGACTTGACTTTCTCAACGTCCGACTCTCTAACTAATAACCGCTTACGCGCCCAAAAAATCAAGAGTTACAAGTACGTCAAAGATCATAGTGATAAAAGAAAGAATATACATAAGAATAATATCATTGCAATGTAAACATATCGATGTATCAAAGTACCTCTACATTAATGAAATCAAATCTGAATGTTGTCTCAGAAATATGTTAACTAATTTACAGAAACACATTAGAATATTGCTGGTATCGAGAGGTTCAGGTGAGGTGCCGTAATGGTTACGTAATTCAAGTACCATTACAGCCTCTAGTGGCATGTCATCCAGTATTGTTGCAAGCACACCTTCTAGCAAATGCAGGTTACCAGCAACCCCTACCCCACGCTTATTCTGTTCTCCAGTATGAATGGGCGAAACAGTGTACCACCGAGAATACTTGGCCATACATTAACACGGAATCTTGTTTCGTATGAGGCGGAACTTGTAACACATGGATTCCCCCAGCTTAGAAGTGTAAGTTGTGTCTGTTAATAACACCGTCTCTTGTGAACCCTGACTCCTCAGTCCAGAAGACGTGGTTCTCGGAATATCGTCTCTAATAACCACTGAGAGTATAAGAGACGTTGTCCATGACTTTCTGGCCTTTATTCTTACATAGGGTTCAGATGCTACTGATGAAGATCTTTCTGATGAAACACTCGTCACAAAGATGAGTAAGAGAGGCCAACACGTCGCCCTAAACATATTGTAGTATTAAGTGGACACGCTTCTACAATATCATTAATTCCTTCTTCACGCTCTGGAACATGTCTGGGTCGACCAACATGATGTGAAGGTAGTAGAATCCTTGTATCCCACATATTCTGGTGCATTATTTGAAATACACGTCTCCTTGGATGGCGTCGTTGCGGAAATCTCTCTCTGTATTCTCTTTCAGTCGCGGTCGCATTACCCCTAGAGAAACCGTAAGCAAGGTATTCTTTGTCATTATACATTGTGGATGTCAATACACAGACTTCACCTTTACTAGTGATCACCTCCGCCTTCTCGTCATGGAATACAGAAGGATAGACTCTTCGGACCCAAGCAAAGTTTTTCAATTACTTCAAATAGCATATGGGTGTCATAGATGATAATTGTAATGGTAGTCTTTTATTACTGCTCCAGATTCTGAATTACATATATCCAGCTGGTTAAACACTTGGTTTTGATGTGACTGTTCATGATATACGGCCATGAAATTGATAACACAAAATTGTGTTTTTTCATTTATTATTTAACGTTTAGGTACATTATTTACAGAGTATTACAGAAGTACGATACAAGAAAAGCAATTACAGTCATCAATAATCCTGAAATTGTTGTAGCATATTTTCTTTTGTGGAAGTCAAACATTTTCTCCCATCAGTGATACACCTATATACATGGTATTCAGATTATATGAATTTGGTTTAGCTTTGTAGCCCTTGTTTCGGCATCTCATCTATTTATTTTTGTCAGTTATTAAGGAGAAAGGCAAATGTCTATTCTCACTTTTCTTATGATCTGTTTGGAACGTGAATTATCTTTGGGCGTTTCCTATGAGCTAGTTCATGAGATACAGATTCAGAGACTGAAGAGTAAATATCCTCTTTGTCCTGCATTTTCCGCTGAACTCTGGGATTCAGCAATATAAATATTAAAATCCAATAGAACCGTGACTGATTTCTTGGTAGCATCAGTGCGTGCTGATCCTTTCTGTACTCAATTCACGTGTTCACAATCGCCAAGTCAATGAAATGGAAGAGGACTCTAATGCGCCACTTCTTTGTGTGTGGATATTCGACAGTAAGAAATCGTTCTGTCACATAGATTCACACCTCGCACGGTTTTTTTTGTAATCACACATATATTTGGGTGAAGACACTCCAATGAATACTTTTGTTTTTCCATCCCACCTTTTTACTATACTCATGGCAGAAGCACCAGAGAAAGCAGATTCTACTGTAACAGAACGATTATCTATCCACTTCTTCTCTGATGAACTCATCAAAGGAACCCCTACTTCTCTTCATCAGTTTCTTGTCTTTACTGAGTTTTTGAGACCAGATGGAATACGTCTAGCTAAAAAAGTTCCTACCGCATAAATTTTTCTCTCCATCAGGTATTGTAATAGTGGAATTGATGTCAAGTATTGATCTAAATACACAATGTGCTCGTTGGGAACCTTTCTCTCTACCAGCTTTTCACAATAGATCCTCGCAAATCAAGCTCTGGCTCTGGTTGCCCAGATGGCCAAGTGCTAGCTCCCTGGTAAATAAAAAAGTCACGTACCAGTCCATCAGCAGTTGTCAGCACAAAATTGTCCAGACCGACTGCATTTGGACTATTTTTTGCGTAGTGTCTAAGAGATGTTTTGCCATGCAAAGGAATCGTTTGCTCATCTAATGAAAGGGTCATAGAAGCTGGCAATGACAAACATTTTCTTCTAACACTGTCAATGACTGGTTGCGCTTTCCATAATTTGTTTGCCTAGATTTCATCCGAAACAGATAATTTACAAAGCGCAAGCAGTTCCACAATTTGAGCATACCATTCCTAGGAATTACTGTTACGGCAATCTGGTGCCAAATACATTCTCAATCTTCGTAGTTTCATACAACCTAGTATTATGTGTACTCTCACAACCTTTTTAATTTTAGTAGCTGTTGCATTTAGAGGAACCTGGTTATCCCAAAGAACCCGTCCGTTGCTCAATTCAGCTATCATGTCGCTTCTAAAATACTGTTCAAATTATCTTAGTGGTGTCCACCGTCCCCTGCCTCCTACTGACTACTCCTTCTCGGCGGTATTGGAAGTTCGATCAGTAACAGATCCTTGTTCCCAAAGCATTTGTCTAGGTATGACCTTTGATTTACGAGCAGGTCCCTTTCTCGTAGCTGATGTGTCTGGAGATAGATTCCTATCTTCGGCTCCATCCTGGAAGAAAAAGGCAAAAGTTAAGAAAAAAACTGACTTATTTATGAAGCGTTATAAATTCAATATCTTTTCCTGTTTTCAATACTTTTTGAATATATATCTCTGGAGACGTCTGTTGTAGCAAATGAAAATAATGATGTCGAGTTCACCGACTCGGATGAACAGTCATTTCCTGCCACATGTACACACGCAGCAATGTCAAGGTGTTCCTCATCTAGAAAGTCTTCTACGTCACTCATCTTACTGCGCTCTTCTATCACTTTTATAGTTCTCTTTCGATTTCAGCTTGTGTGAGTGACTAATCCATGTCTACATTGGTTGTGAGAGAAACTTAATTCGTGAACTTCTAAAGCTAGTTAAAAATTAATGTATATGGGAGAATTACTGAGATGCCCAATGAGCAGTTAATTTCATACATATCACAAAGTGATAAGAAGCTCAGACATATTTTACAGTAGATACTGTTGTCAGAGAAATTAGCCAGTGTTCAAAAAGGAGCAAAGCTGTGACCGTCTGTCCAGCTGGCTGGAATTAATTGTTTAATCTTGTAAATAATGAAGAAGTAGCGATGTTAGCTTACTAAAAAGACTGCAACGTAATTAGTTGATCTATTTACGACAACAGCAACAATAACAATAAATAATAACAGAAAACTGTGCCTGACATTCGTGCTACCGTTTCTTTCTGGAAGACATTGCACAGAGATCGCCAGCAGTGGCCACCACTACGCAGTGAGTCGAATATCTCAGTGTAGCCAACAGCAGAAATGAAATATCACTGCCAAAAATTTCCATGGACAGCTAAAAGTCCAGCATACTGGACACATGGTTACAGAGTTGAAAAAACTGTAATTTCACTTTAACAAAAACACAGAAGTAACGTCCAGCCGTCGGGACGCAGGGCAAAACAGACACTATATTGGAAACATCTAATGCTGTATTTACATACAGAACCGTACACAAACGGCAGCCAAAGAAGCTTGCACAATGGCTGATGAAGTGTGTCGTTCAATGTGACATGTAAACACTTATTTTCTCCTAACTCTAACCACACACGAATACCACGAGAAAAGCGTTAATTGAGATTGTCATTCAAAGCAAAAAGAAACTCCCCTTTTACGAGTTGCACATGTAACTCGAAAACAGTGACGCATAAGCAAAAATTATCGGAAGAGTTTTTGTTGCAGATAAAGTCCTCTACCATGTCGGCAAGGATTGACCTTAACTTTTCATACACCCTATATATGCACGTATATGCAAATCAATACTTGGTATCTTTTTAGAAATATACAAACAGTTGTCGTTGGAAATTGCTGTATACACAAAAGTAACCTTTATTCTGTATATTTCGAGTATAGTGCTATTTCTAATTTGTATTATCTCTGTTAGCAGAATAAAGAAATGTGTTGTCATTAAACATTACAAGCGAAATTATCGACGAATTATCTGTTTTTTAGATAGGTCTGTTCATTTGAAATGATGGGGGAATTTTTGCGTTATATATATGAAGTTTCTTTATTTCTAAAATATTTGGTAAGCTGCCTTTTCGACAATCTGTAGGACCCACAGGCATTTGGCTATATCACTGGCTATGTGGTTTTGTTCATTTAATACACAGTTCAAACAAGAGAAACGTGAGCGTCAGTCATTGATACGGCACAATACTTAACAATCCAATATATTGCTGAAAAAGGTAGCATGCTAAATACTTTTGAGGAACTTAGCCTTATAATTTTGAATGGAATCATTGCCTGAAGCAACTAAGGGAAACGTAAGGGAACACAAATTCATTTGTCTCAAAGTAATAGAAAGCGTCTAGGAATATTATCCAGCGATTACTATTTGCAGGATAGGATTATTATTGTTTTGTTTTTAGTCTTACTGTGTGAAATATGGATGTCAACTTTCTGTAAATGATAAGGAAAAAATTATTAAGTAAGTCTGTGAAATGTAACACTCATTAGTAGTGCCGTAATGCACTTAGGAATACTGTGGAAATAAAATCAGGACTATGTGGTATTTGAATTATATTCCTGCAGGTAACACACAGGTACCTAATTCATTAATCTTTAGCGAGTGCAGGCGCTATACTTACATTTGTTGCTTATAACTAATAAATACGATATGGAAGCTAAATCCCCAAGCAAGAGAATGAATTCATCAATAGATTAATTAGCTCTCCACTATGCAACAATAGAAGTTCACCGGATTGTTATATTACTTAACACTTCAAATCAAGTCATATCAAGCATAAATATTGCTTTTCGTCTAAAGAGAACATTTACACTTCTATTTATTTAACTCACGAAGGTCTTGTAGGCATAAATTTGACGACCAGCGGAGTAATACGGTGGTATTGCTAATGCATCTGGCCACTTATGTTATTCTTAGATAACAATAAACATTAGTTTATAAATAACAGCACCATTCATTCGGCAGCCTTGGCACAGAGTAACGACCTTAGACATTATGGTACCATTTTGAACTGTGTTCCAACGTACAACATATATTTGCAATGAAATTCTACAAGAATGGAAGGCAGTGACAAACACTCATGGCATCATATCAAATTTTACTCGGCTTCTACAAACAAAAGCATTCTATATCCTTTGAGTATAAATAACCTTAACGGTCGATAAGAGTAGTGAAGATAATATCGAGCACATTCAACGGTCATCCATTCTGCAGCAGAGGTTCTTACAGAATGACATTCCAAAATCAGTCGATCAATATTATATTATAAAGCAGTAGCAATTACATGCATACGACATTCAGCTACGTCACATAATTAGAGAAATTTTCATCCTAAATGTGGCGAGTTTATATACACAGGGTGAACAAAAAATTCACGGAAAACATTTCGAATTTGTTCAGGCATATTTTTTGACTACGCTGGCTCGTTACGAAGTAATGACATTTCGTTTGTTATCTTACGACAGTTTATCTATGCATCTGCATTGCACAATGTCGACACCATTTGCTTCTCAGGCGTATGTGAAGAGCCTAGTCTACGGTCTCAGATTGATGCTCCCATGGTGACAACAATTGTCATGTATGTAGAAGTAGTGCTCCAAACTCTTGAGATTCTTAAACGGATAGGAGAGTCGGTGGTGCATACACCCATCCTTAATCATTTACTTCGGCATTTTTATTAATATCTATTTTACTTTATTTTAATTATATTTATTTACTTCATGCAATGGTGATCTCAGCTATATGGGAGTTGTAACAGTTACAAAATAAAAATCAGTAGCTCAGAATATAGATACACACAGACTACTGAAGTTTACTCTAAAAGTAAGGGATAGGTTGTCGGCCATAGTCTTGATCAATGTACCATCTTGGTATTTGGTTAAAGTGATCTAGGAAAACCACGCGAACCCAAAATCAGAATGGCCCAGCAGAGCGGCCCTCATCATCCAGAATGTGAAGTCAGTGCCTTAACAGCTGTACCCTCTCATTCGACTGGTCCCTATTATACAATATTCTTTGATTTACACACACATGTTTCCCGATAACTAATACTACGAAAACGTAGTTTTGTTCTCCATCGCCACATACACTAAGGACATCCCCTGCCCCATGAAGATGTAGCTATACACTTTGTGATAACACCTGCTTGTAGACAACCAATTTCTGGGCCACCAATATTGAAGTATGTTCCACTTTTCCTTCCTGTTCTTCCCTCTGTCCACCTGAATAAAACTGCCTCAGCAAAACGTTATTACCACCCATTTAAATTCCTGGCGCGTGACATTCTTGGAAAACCAATACATTGTGATCCTGTACTAGAATTTGGCAGGGTGTGTAGCTAATCCCTTTCGTTATTACTCAGTACTCTGAGTCCCACAAGTAATATTAATTGTAATATGCGTTGGTTGTGAAGAATGTTTTTGCTGCCGTTTTGAACAGATGTCATCCGGTAATATCTTTCTTTTCTTTGCGCTGCTTATTGTGAAAGTTTATTTCGTGATTGAAAATATGCGTTTGATACTTTCCTTTCGTTTTCCCTTGGTAAATGTAAGTCCATAGTTTTTCTTGTTCCATCGTTATGTAGCGAACAGTTAGTGGAACCATATATTGGAAGACATACTCACTTAGTGCAATAGGATTGCTCAGTTTTCTTAATAGCCCTCCGCACTGACTCCGACAACTAGTTCAGATACTTATGACTATTTCTTGTCCATGTTTCGTGCCTTCGGTCCCGAGAAGACAATCCCACACTGAAGCACTGAGGGTATGTAGGTACAGCATGTCATCACAAGGTACTGACAGTTATAAACTGATGACAAAAGGTTAAGAGCATAACAACATGATGGCATTCATTTTACAAGCGCCTTTGTGTGTTCATTCCATGTTAAATGATAATCAATGATCAGTCCTAAAGGTTACACCCAGGTTACACAATCTATAGTTTTATTATCTGTACCCAATTTGCAGGCGTTTTTCCCTCTTTGTGCTGAAGTGGGTACTCTTTTTTTTATAACCTGCCGCCCAACCTTTAACATCTTTCAGGGTTTCATATGCTTTCTGTAACAGGACCTCTGGTATTACATCAGTGAGTGTGATATTGGTGTCATCAGCCAATACAACTTTTGCTCACGTCTTATACTACCGGAAGAGTCACTAGTATATATTAGGAACAGAACTGGACAAGTGCACTGCTCTGAGGAGCATCTATATCTATGCGTTTCTTGTCTGACAGTTGTTTTATTAAAAAACAAGAGATAAGGTCTGCATATTTTGTTACGTCCTGTTCTGTACTCGAGCAGAGCGGACTGAACAAACTGTGATAAAGGTCTGCGTGTTTTTTCTGACGGTTGTTTCATTACTATGTCTTTTGAATTGTACACACGTTTCCTCGCTGTTTTGAAGTCGTTTTCACAAATAAGCAACCATAACGTGGGTCACAAATCGAATAAATCATATACATTACTGCTCTTTCAAGAGCGACCAGAGGTCACGGTCCCTTATACCAAACTACTTAGTAAATACACGTAAATAACTTCCTGAATTTTGTCTGTCGAGTCACATTTTTTATTACCAGGAATGGAGCAAGATATCAAACTCCTGCTCGTATGTCTGATTTTCTATGGACGTGTTCGTTTTTAAAGCAGCGAATGGGCAAATTGCCATTACTGTAGAATTCCACATGGCAACTTGTTTCTATGTTTAGCCTCGTTTTCTTATTCTGTTCTCTCTCTGCCACCTCAGTGTAACCGCTACACTTTTCTATAGCCGAGATCGTTCACGGACACCTCTGCAGTGGCGTACGAATCGGGGTTAAGCCAGTTCAAATCCTGGTGGTGTATGAAATTATCACTGCGAGTATTTAGCCGGCCAGAGGATGAGAGGCGGTGGCGGACACTTCTTGATCACATCTTCGATCCAATGTCCGATATTACGTTTCAAAACTCTGCACAGTGTCTCTCGAAATGATGGCATGTGGCGCTGTTGATGCCTATCCGCTCATAGGATCCGACCGCTTGGCATTGTTCGAGAGGAGTAAGCTATGTAATGGCACTGGATTTTACCCTCTCCCCTCTCTCATCATCATCGTAGAGTACAGAGATAACAAAACACTGCACGCGTACTCAATACACTTTCTAACACGGTACAAATTAAAATTCGAAAAAGCTATCGTACATATGCAAGGACAGAGGACAGCGCGCTCAGAGGATCTGAAGCTAGTCCCACCCCGTGGAATATCGCAGCCACCAGTGCCACACATTTATGTTTTTACAGTGGAGTAGTAACCCGGAAACTAGAAAGAAAACGCAGTCTATGTAGCACCACAACTTTACTATTTCGATGTGTCACTTAAATTCCGTTAAGGGGAGACGGAAGGCAAGTGGGCCTCAAAAATTGGATTTTTAGATTTTAGCGTGTTTGAAATGCCTGGGCTTTCCTGCGTGAAACAGTTTTTGTTTTATATAAATACGACAACTTTTTCGTGAGATATGATGGTTTTCATTACGCTCTGTGCAATCTGCGGACGGTGGTTCAAAATGGCTCTCAGCATTGTGGGACTTAACTACTGACGTCAACAGTCGCCTAGAACTTAGAAATACTTAAACCTAACTAACCTAAGGACAGCACACACATCCATGACCGAGGCAGGATTCTAGCCTGCGATCGTAGTGGTCGCGCGGTTCCAGACTGTAGCGCCTAGAACCTCTCGGCCACTTCGGCCGGCCTGGGGACGGTGACCGGAAAGCTTATGACCGGGTATGTGAAGAACAACCCTATGGTCCCAATGCGGCAATTTCTAAATTAGAGAGCATTGGGCAAGTCCAGAAGAGAATGGGGCTCAGGTTGAGAAGATTAATGAAAGAAAAGTAAAAAATATTATTGGAAGATGGTAAGAAGATAGGTGGTAAAGGTCGCCTGACATATGCTGAAAAAATAGATTAAAGAATTATTATGGCTTGGCCATAAGAAGAAATGTAGGGAATTTAGAAAACATGAAAAAAGCTATATTGGCTATCTTTTTCCATAAGCTTTCCAGAAATAAAAATCCAGTGGACTGTCTTTGCCAGAATGTTCGTGACACTTTGTGTATGTACAGGAGACGTGCTAGATGTGACCACAAACATTCTTTGCCTGCATCAGTAACGAATGAAATGAAACCCACATTTAGAGACCTCTGTCAAGGTACCTTGTTGAAGAAATGTCTTCATGGGAAAACCCAAAATTTAAATGAATGTGTGAATTCTGTCATTTGGAAACGGTTACCGAAAACTGTATTTGTTCAGCTTACAATCCTCAAATTTAGTGTACATTATGCTATTTTATGGTTCAATGAGAGTGTATTTAGAAAACTGGATGTTTTAGAATTATTGGGTATGAGATTTAGTGGACATACTGCAAAATCCTGGGTGCAAATAAAGAGAGAATTAGAAAAGCAGATATTGCTAATTTAAAATGCACAAAAGAAGCCAGTCAGAAAAGAAGAGGGACCAAGAGAAGAAAAGAAGATCAGTATGATTCAGATGATGGCAAGTATTGTGCAGAAAAATATTTGTGGTAAGTAATTCTCATCAATAACTCTACTAGAATTACAGTATTAAACTTTAAGTGGATTTTTCTCAAAACTACAATTTTTTACTTTCAGGTAGAATTATTTGATAAACTAAACTGGTTAGAAACGTGAAAATTGGTCACTTTGTACTGCAGATGGCAATAAATTTTTACAAGTAAACTGAGAGCCACCAAACAATCAAAAACTGTTTTATAATAATTAATGTACAAAAAAGGTAAATGTTACTAGTGAAAGAATAATTTTTTTTAAATTCAAAACCACAAGAGGTATTATGTTCTTTTTACTTGTAAATTGAGGCATTTACGTTATGTATATTCAGTAAAAACTTCATTGTTTTATTACTTATAGTTCTTTTGGAAAGTGTACCTATTCAAAGGGTAAAACAGCATTGGCAGAATAGGGATAAAAATTGCCTTCCGTGTCCCCTCGATGGCTACCCCACAACAGGCTCAGTGTAGCTACGTTCTACGGATTGCTGTGTTTTTTATTATTCCTTCTGGAACTGCTAGTCGTTTGAAATTCACTAGAAGCGCTCGAGAGTTGTGCTCGAAGCGGAATGGCTGTTTTCTACGGAGCGGTAGGCCGTCTGTTATTGGCCGGCAGCTCGTCTCCTGCAGGGAGGCAATTATTGAAAGAAAATCCTAGAGTAAAAGAGGAGAGATAATGGAAGCGAACGACAAGGCTGAGAGCTTGTGAAACATGACCCGTCTCGGGGGTGGACGTCCATCTCTATAACGCAGCGTGGGCCGGCACACAGCTACGGCGGCAAGCGAAGAGGGTCCCACGCAGTCTGGCAAACCGTTCCGACCGCGTACTGTGCGGCGTATTATAACAGCGCTGCACGGGTTCCGGCTAAGGGAGTGAATTGAAGTTTCGTGGGCGTAACATTTCACGTGATAACAGCGAGACCGAAACTATGTTAACGTTTCACCTTCAACGTCAAAAGCTATTTTAAATTGAGAAATGCCCCATGCCGTCGTATACTGGAAATTCCAGGCACCTTCCACTAAACGGCAACACCAAGAAAGAAGCATGTGATTGCAAAGAAACTTATTCCACTGACAAGAGACTATTATAATTACAGAACCATACATCACTTTGAAGGCGAGAGGTCAGTACGGTGTAAAGCTGCCACATGATGGATTCAGACCCTCCAGACGCCTTGGCGTGCAATTGGGTTGTTTCAAACGGCTCTGAGCACTATGGGACTTAACATCTATGGTCATCAGTCCCCTAGAACTTGGAACTAGTTAAACCTAACCAACCTAAGGACATCACACAACACCCAGTCATCACGAGGCAGAGAAAATCCCTGACCCCGCCGGGAATCTAACCCGGGAACCCGGGCGCGGGAAGCGAGAACGCTACCGCACGACCACGAGCTGCGGACTGGTGAGCAATTAAAGAGGGGTTTGATGTGTTGTTTGGACACACTCTACCACAACATTTGTAAACCCGTCAACATTGTTTTCATCACGGTCAGAATGAACAGGTCGCCTATCGATCCTATCCTAGACAGGTTCAATAACAGGCGAATGTTCGAGTCAGGTACAGGTTGTTCTTTCACGAGGGTTTGTGCGTTCCTCGATACATGCGATCGGGCATTGTCTTACTGAAGTATGGCTTGTGGAACTGTTTGCAGGAACGGCAGTACCTCGGCCTATAAAACTTGTGTGACGTAGTGGTTTCGTTCAGATTGCGGGATGCCTATTAAAACACCATATTTTTCCTCTCAACTCACCAATGGCGGCACTCACGTGTCAGTTGTGGTATGAGTCGTTGGTGGTTCCTGATCAGTGGAAGCCGACCCATTGGCGTGGATGCTACCAGTCCAACATTCAGCAGAAGGCGTCTACAGACCATACACCCAATGATGACCACGTCCGTTGCAGTGCCCATCGTCGAATAAACACCGTGGATTACAAAATCATATTTGACCCCACAATCGTCGTCAAGCCACAGTAATTAAAACAACGAATTTTTTTTATGTAAATAGTTTCCAGACACTGGGTCATCATTTTCCAATGTAATAAAAAATTTAATCGCAAACCTGGAAAACTTCGTTACTGTCTGTGATTACATTTGAGAATGACGACTAAGAACATCGTAGTTATGAAATCTTTTAAAAATTTCATTGTTGTAGTGACTGTGGCTTAACGACCGTTTGTGACGTCAAACAAACGTTTTAAATTGCATTAATTCAAACTCCTTGATGACACTTACGTCGAAATACAAAATCATAATACTTACGCCGAAACACAAAATCATACTCCCTAACTTTGGATTGTGCCGTTCCGTCGTTTCTCTCCATTTGGGCAAGATGGCGGCCATCTCGCGCTTTGGTCGTATAGTGTGGCTCAGTACCTTCTCGTCGCTGGCGGGACCCTCCTCCTATACACTGTTTCCACACAGTCATAACTGGCGATGCAGTGTGCCATTACAAGCCGCGTTGTTACGGTACGACAAACTCATTTCTCAGAAATCAATCACTCTGGCGCTTTTGATCTCTTATTTCTCGATATTTCGTTCTTTGACTTCGAAGCAGCATACCGTCAAGTGCTTACACGTTTCCACTTCGTTTAATAGCTTTGCACCGACAGAGTGTGGCGTAACATTGACCACTCCAGCTAGACACGACAGCGCACTGCTGGGCCTACATACGAAGGAGAGTCAGATGAAAACATTAAATTTTTAATAACAAATCGAAATTTCGCGCCGTTATCAAAAATGGCTCTGAGCTGTATGGGAATTAACAGCTATGGTCATCAGTCCCCTACAACTTAGAACTACGTAAACCTATCTAACCTAAGGACGTCACACAACACCCAGTAATCACGAGGCAGAGAAAACGCGCCGTTATCCTGTCATAGTGCACATGCACACATACCGTCGCAGTATCAGTGTAAAGATGGCCGCCCCACTTGCAAAATTGCTCCAGGGAAGAACAGCGTTCTGTTGTTCGGTTTTTGCGAAGTGAAGGTGTGACACTTATTGAAATTCATCGACGAATGAAGGTTCAGTACGGTGGTGCGTGTTTGCCACAGCAGCAAGTCTGCGAATAGAGTAGGAAGTCCGCAAGTGGCATGACTTCAGTGGAAGATGTTACTTGTCCAGGTCAGGCACAACGAGTTGTGACTCCACAGAACATTGCAGCAATTGAAGCCATAGTGAAGGAAAACCGCCGAGTGACACTGAATGACATTGCAGCTAACTCCTGAAATGTGAGAACGACGTGTTGATGATTGTGAAGAACTTTGGCGCTTTGAGCGACAAGGTGATGGCTTTCTTGCACGAATCGTTACTGGGGACGAAACTTCTGCCTACAGGAAACGAAGAGTCTTCCTCATCCACAACACCAGACCTTGCCCCAAGTGATTTCCATATGTTTGGACCACCCAGAGACGCAATGGGAGGAAAGAAGTTCCTTTCTGATGACGAGGTGCGCCACGCGGTGCATGAGTGGTTGTGCAGACTACCAAAAGAATTTTTTTCAATAGGAGTTTATGCACTTTGTAAGCGCTGGAGGACTTGAATTGAGCGTGGGGGAGATTATGTTGAAAAGTGATACAGCTTTTCTAGGCGCTTCAGTCTGGAACCTCGCGATCGCTACGGTCGCAGGTTAGAATTCTGCCTCGGGCATGGATGTGTATGATGTCCTTACGTTAGTTAGGTTTAAGTAGTTCTAAGTTCTAGGGGACTGATGACCTCAGATTTTAAGTCCCATAGTGCTCAGAGCCATTTCAATCATTTGATACAGCTTTGTATGACTTCTGAGCAGTAAATAATATTTGAGGTTTTCATTTGACTTACCGTCGTACAAGCTCTCTGCAGTCTTAAACACTACTTCTATTTCGACTACTCTACACAGCCGCCTATTTAATAGTGATTCAGACCACCATTTGTTGGTTTTGCAGTCTCCACAAACATTTAATCAAAATATAACTATGAAGAAACAGTACAATTTTAATGAGTTTTTTACTACAGCCGTCTCATACTTAGAGAACATATTTAACAGTTGGCTGTAGTACTAAGTCTTCACTATCTACCGGTTTCGGTCACTCTGACCGTCACCACTGGAAGAAAAGACAAAGATGGAAAAGCAATTAATTCTTTGGGTGATTTTTCGAAAGTCCTTAACTTTAGAATGACTGTTGCTTTTTAACGCCATGATACATAATAAATTGGTATCTACAGTCACTGTACCGTTGAGAACTTTCGAAACATCTAAGAGATAGGTGGTTTGTTTTCCATCTAATATATCTGCCTTTTCTTCCAGTGATGATGATCAGAGTGACCGAAACCGGTAGAGAATAAAGATTTATTTATACAGCTGACGCGTTTCTTTTAGTAGGAAACACGTCAGAGTACCACACTGGGGTCAAATTGATGACAGGAAAATGGCTCGTAATTACCATAGTAGAAACTGAACGTAAAGTCAGTAGTGTCATATGAAACACAATTTTGTGATGAGAACTTGTTAAGTGGGTAAAGTGGAGCCGTATACGCGCTTGTTTGCTGCCTCACACTTGTTTCAGCGAATGTGCCCGACGTTTTTCTTATAGTCTTAAGGAGTATCCCATAATAATCAAACTTCTTTACGCTACTAGACACTGATACGAAAGCAGTGGTTTGTGCACACTATACGGTTACCCCAGTATTTAAGAGATTTGGTTACTCTCCGTAATGCAGTGAGCGAGGTGATGCCGTGGTTCGCACACTGGATTCACATTCGGGAGAATGGCAGCTGATATCCCCGTCCAGACATCCATTTAGGTTTCTTGTGATTCCCCTAAATCACTCCCTGTAAATGCTGGGTTAGTCCCTTTGAAAAGAACACAGCTGAGTTCCTTCCCCCATTCTTTCGCAATGTGAGCTCACCATAACGGAGTTTCTTGTTGCAAGTGTAGTTGTGAAATGACGTGGAGTAAAGCTATCTTTACTCTCTTGTAACTTGTTTCCCAGACTCACTTTATTTTCTTTGAGAAATTTAGTGATTGAAAAACGTAGCAATTATGGCAGGGAGAAGAGTAAAGCCTTGTCTCAGGCCACAGCTGCCTAGACTGAGCGCTTTGTGAGTGGAAGATGTGCTACGAAAGAAATAGTAAGCAATTTATGTATCGTTAAGTGAACAATACCATTGTATGGACAGTGTTGAAACTAGTCTATGTGACGAATTTTGACTGTATGTCATAAATAATAAGTAAAACTGACATCAGCTCTAAATGTTTCATACAAAGGTACCTAATAAGTCATGGTTCCACTGGAACCGGTATGCACTTAACTTCTTCCGATTTGTGAACAGACTTACACTACTGGCCATTAAAATAGATACACCACGAAAATGACGTGCTACAGACGCGAAATTTAACCGAGAGGAAGAAGATGCTGTGATATGCAAATGATTAGCTTTTCAGAGCATTCACACAAGATTGGCGCCGGCGGCGACACCTACAACAAGCTGAGAGGAAAGTTTCCAACCGATTTCTCATACACAAACAGCAGTTGACCGGCGTTGCCTGGTGAAACGTTGTTGTGATGCCTCCTGTAAGGAGGAGAAATGCGTACCATCACGTTTCCGACTTTGATAAAGGTCGGATTGTAGCCTATCGCGATTGCCTGCGATGGTGTACTCAACGACGGACCAGTGTGCACGAATGGCAAAACGTCATTTTTCGGATGAATCCAGGTTCTTTTTACAGAATCATGATGGTCGCGTCCGCGTTTGGCGACATCGCGGTGAACGCACATTGGAAGCGTGTATTCGTCATCGCCATACTCGCGTATCACCTGGCGTGATGGTATGGGTTACCATTGGTTACACGTCTCGGTCACCTCTTGTTCGCATTGACGTCACTTTGAACAGTGGACGTTACATTTCAGATGTTTTACGACCCTTCATTCGTTCCCTGAGGAACCCTACATTTCATCAGGATAATGCACGACCGAATGTTGCAGGTCTTGTATGGGCCTTTCTGGATACAGAAAATGTTCGATTGCTGCCCTGGTCAGCACGTTCTCCATCTCCCACCAATTGAAAACGTCTGGTCAATGGTGGTCGAGCAACTGGCTCGTCACAATACGCCAGTCACTACTCTTGATGAACTGTGGTATCGTGTTGAAGCTGCATGGACAGCTGTACCTGAACATGTCATCCAAGCTCTGTTTGACTCAATGCTAAGGTGTATCAATGCCGTTATTACGGCTATAGGTGGTTGTTCTGGGTACTGATTTCTCAGGATCGATGCACCCAAATTGCGTGAAAATGTGATCACATGTCAGTTCCAGTATAATATATTTGTCCAATGAATACCCGTTTATCATCTGCATTTCTTCTTGGTGTAGCAATTGTAATGGCCAGTGGTGTATTACCTTGAGAGGACGACTTACAGTTAAACGTGGACACTGGACGAAGATGCAGTTCCGGATTTTACGCTTTAAGAATATCGCTAGATGCGAAAGAAGCGATAAAAGCCATTGATTGAGCGGAGATCAACCTCAGACCTTAGATATAATATTCGTAGCAGCTGACGTACCAAATGTTTTTCGGTTTAGCCCTTATCTCTGAAGACAAGGCTATAATCGAAATCCATCCTGCACTGGCATTGCCACTTGATACAACCGTCCCAGTTGGTTAACATTATTGTTAGTATACTCAAAAATATTATCAGCTTTTCCCACGAAGAAGTGGTCAGCCATGCTAATCGTGAAATTTTGTTAGACCGCTTCTCATGATACATAATACTGAGGTAAGGTATTATGGCAGTAGCCGTATGTAAACATTGCACCTCCCCGCATCTAATCTACCTTCCACCAACTCCAGTGTATGCATCAAATTGCGCTTCGAAATGACTTCAGACGTATTAGAAATTATCTCTTCAAAAAATATTCCTGGCTACTTTCACCTGCCGTCGAAATTAATAAAACATGTGCGAAAACTGATGACGCCGCCGTTATCTTACTGAAAGGGCAGATTCTTCCATCGTTGTAGGAAATTCAGTCGGATGGGTTTGTTCGTGTTCCGAACGGCGTCTTCTATCACTCGGAGGTGTAGTGTGCTAACAAGACACGGATACCTTCGCATCAGTGTACACATTTGTTCTAGTTCGTCGCTGTCCGTAGCATCTGTAGTTTTGCTGGTGGATGTTTCACACACAAGTGGCGTTTACCGACGAGTTGATAGAACTGGCTCTCTTCACTAAATACAACTTCGCAACAGCCATCAGTGTAGTTCCGTCTTTCACTTCACCACCATGTCTGAGAACACTCTTAGTTTGCTTCCAGCAAACGACTGCTCCTAGCCGACACGTGCTGAAGTCGTCGTGTTGTTTGCATTCGCTATTTGCCGGTTCATGAGTTATTCTGTATCACGGTAATATGCAGAACCAAGATGACGAAGTCAGATTCTAGCGTATGATTTGGGTGGGATTTAGTGTGGGGGTTGTGTAGATCCGTTACACAAATAATTTATTAGACATAAATTATTGGTCATGAGAACAGAGCAGTGATAGCAAACGGAACTTATTGAACAGATCAGTACAGTTCTTGGAGGCAGGGCTCAACAGGAGAATTAGAGCATAAAATACTTCTAGTACAATGAAAACGAAACTGAAACAGATTCTCCCGGTAGATAGAATTGACCTAACTACAATAATTGTTTACAAAATATGACCCATGGATAGAGCCAGAAAATGAGAATAAAATAGCTTCTACCATTAATCAAAGGACCACAAACCGAAGAATATCTCTCTTACTTAAAAATGCTACT
Source organism: Schistocerca americana (assembly GCF_021461395.2). Lineage (NCBI taxonomy): Eukaryota > Metazoa > Arthropoda > Insecta > Orthoptera > Acrididae > Schistocerca > Schistocerca americana. Next base: position 496,550,585 of record NC_060126.1, on the reverse strand, counting down.
TACGTCAGCACTCAACTAAATTAGGTGTACGACCACTCCGATCTCTGAATAGTGAATAAAGGAAAGCTACTGTCAATCAGAAGAAATAAAAAATTGGAGGTTTGCCGATGACATTGTAATTCTGTCGGAGACAGCAAAGGACTTGGAAGAGCAGTTGAACGGAATGTGGCTGTAGGGGAGCATCAACCCATTTTAGGAGAAACCTACTAGACGTGCTGTCATTGTAGAACCAAAGTTGCGGAAAAGAGCACTCGCTGTGTTTGTACATATTGTCAAATACCACTTTGCATAGACCCATGTTTCAGAAAATTTCATGGCAAGTAATTGTGAACAATCATTGTAACAAGAGAAGTAAATTTATCAAATAAATATGACATACATTGAACGGAATGGACAGTGTCTTGAAAGGAGGATATAAGATGAACATCAACAAAAGCAAAACGAGGATAATGGAATGTAGTCGAATTAGATCGGGTGATGCTGAGGAAATTAGATTAGGAAATGAGACACCTAAAGTAGTAAAGGAGTTTTGTTATTTGGGGAGCAAAATAACTGATGGTGGTCGAAGTAGAGAGGATATAAAATGTAGACTGGCAATGTCAAGGAAAGCGTTTCTGCAGAAGAGAAATTTGTTGACATCGAGTATAGATTTAAATGTCAGGAAGTCGTTTCTGAAAGTATTTGTATGGAACGTAGCTATGTATGGAAGTGAAACGTCGACGATAAATAGTTTGGACAAGAAGAGAATAGAAGCTTTCGTAATGTGGTGCTACAGAAGAATGCTGAAGACTGGATGGGTAGATCACATAATTAATGAGGAGGTATTGAATAGAATTGGGGAGAAGAGGAGTTTGTGGCACGACTTGACAAGAAGAAGGGGCTGGTTTGTAGGACATGTTCTGAGGCATCAAGGGATCACAAGTATAGCATTGGAGGCAGCGTGGAGGGTAAAAATCGTAGAGGGAGACCAAGAGATGAATACACTAAGCAGATTCAGAAGAATGTAGGTTGCAGTAAGTACTGGGCGATGAAGAAGCTTGTAGAGGACACAGTAGCATGGAGAGCTGCATCAAACCAGTCTCAGGTCTGAAGACCACAACAACAACAACTGTCAATCACGTAAACGATTAAGTACGCAAATTTCTGTACAATGTCGAGTACCAAATATATAACTCTTGTTGGGTAACATAACGAGATAACTGCAATGCTACCCGTATATCCAAAATCAGCCACGCTCACAGCGTAATAGTAACAGAATTTTGTACAATGGCACACACAAAATCACTCACACCCACAGCGCGCAATAGCCAAATAAGTAGGGGTCTCGCTTTTAAGGATAACATCGACACGCGCAGCATGCCACCACGTAACAACCACAACACGCCCCACTGTACCCTCACACCTTCCGCGTGCTACATTATTGATAATACGATTCATTTACTACACTACTGGGCATTAAAACTGCTACACAAAGAGGAAATGCAGATGAGGGAATTCATTGGACAAATATATTATACTACAACTGACATGTGATTACATTAACAAGCAATTCGGGTACATAGATCCTCAGAAATCAGTACGGCGAGAGATGGCTACCTCTGGCCGTAATAACGGCCTCGATACGCCTGGGCATTGAGTCAAACACAGCTTGGAGGGCGTGTACAGGTACAGTTACCCTAGCAGCTTCAATACGATACCACATTTCATCAAGGAAAGTGTCTGGCGTATTGTGACGAGCCACTAGCTCGGCCACCATTGACCAGACGTTTTCAGTTGGTGACAGATCTGGAGACTGTGTTGGCCAGGGCAGCATTCGAACATTTTCTGTATCCCGAATGGCCCGTACAGGACCTGCAACATGAGGTCGTGCATTATCCTGATGAAATGTGGGGTTTCGCAGGGATCGAATGAAGGGTAGAGCCACGGGTCGTAACACATCTGAAATGTAACGTCCACTGTTCAAAGTGCCGTCAATCCGAACAAGAGGTGACCGAGACGTGTAACCAAAGGCACCCCATACCATCACGCCGGGGGATACGCCGGTATGGGAATGACGAATACACGCTTCCAATGTGCGTTCACCGCGATGTCGCCAAACGCGGATGCGAGCATCATGATGCTGTAAACAGAACCTAGATTCATCCGAAAAAATGACGTTTTGCCATTCGTGCACCCAGGTACGTCTTTGAGTTCACCATCGCAGGCGCACCTGTGTGTGATGCAGCGTCAAGGGTAACCGCAGTCATGGTCTCCGAGCTGATAGTGCATACTGCTGAAAACGTCGTCGAACTGTTCGTGCAGATGGTTGTTGTCTTGCAAACGTCCCCATCTGTTGATTCAGGGATCGAGACGTGGCTGCACGATCCGTTACGGCCATGCGGGTAAGATGCCTGCCATCTCGACTGCTACTGATACGAGGCCGTTGGCATGCAGCACGGCATTCCGTATTATTCTCCGGAACCCACCGATTCCATGTTCCGCTAAAGGTCATTGGATCTCGACCAACGCGAGCAATAGTGTCGCGATACGATAAATAGCAATCGCGATAGGCCACAATCCGACCGTTATCAAAGTCGGAAACGTGATGATACGCATTTCTCCTACTTACACGAGGCATGACAATAACGTTTCACCAAGCAACGCCGGTCAGCTGCTGTTTGTGTATGAGAAATCGGTCGGAAACTTTCCTCATGTCAGCACGTTGTAGGTGTCACCATCGGCGCCAACCATGTGTGAATGCGCTGAAAACCTAATCATTTGCATATCACAACATCTTCTTCCTTTCGGTTAAATTTCGCGTCTGTAGCACGTCATCTTCGTGGTGTAGCAATTTTAATGGCCAGTAGTGTACTTTTCCCGCACACTGTGCAGCATCACTCGACCGGAAAAAATACTGCCTTCAGCCGCTACAGCATCCAGGTAGTGCTCTACTTGAACTGCTGATCTCCAACTCAGTAAGTGACGCCGCACTGGGAAGGTTTTGCCCACACAGTGGCCCTACCACGCGCTGACCGTCAGTGAGCTCCCGTAGGCGGCTCCGTGGTACACCAAACTGAAGAAGGCTGCCCGTTCTTGACCCTCCACCGACTGACTGCTCCAGCTGCTCCGCTGTCAGCGACCGCACTGAATGGACGGCCCTACTTGAGGCAGGCAGGCAAGAGGGACAGCCCCTTCTGTTCGCAGGATAACTTCGGGAGGCCGTCCTTTGGCGCCACCGGAATGAAGTCCGCCGCGCGCCTCTGGTTGCAGACAAAGGCATTACTGCTCCCTCCTGCGCACCCGCCGGTCACTTCGAGACTCCAGACTTGAGTGCTGGTCAGCCTAAGACTTACTGCTCCCTTCTCACCCCGCGTTAAGCTGGCCCGAAGCGGCACCATGAGCTCCGCATACGCCGCGGTGCCAGTATCCAACTTCAGGGTGAGAGCAGCGCTAACGGGGCCGGCTGGGAGGCGCAAGAAACAAGACACGCCGCGAAATCACGGCGCAACATCAACAGTGCCAGCCTACTGAAACCACTCCTTGGAAATACAGCCTTGTCATGTCTGCAGTGGGGTACAATGTTAGTTACGTCGTGAAACGGTACAGTAGTTTCCGCTCTATAAGCAGCAGGTTTCGCTGCTCGCTTGCACCGGGAAATAGAAACAGAGGCGGCTCCGCAGCCAATTTTATTACACGACGCGGCCGGCCGCGGGTGCAACAGAACCCATGTGGACGGGTGGAAAGAAATGTGTCAGGCTTCATAATACGTATTTATATGTGTCGTGTATTATTCATTTCTTGTACGTGCATGTGAATCTGCACATGAACTTTCCTAATCCTCCTCACGCCTTTCCGTAAAGCGTGGCCAAATCTTTGTTGGGAAGTAGTTCTGTAGTATAGGAGTGCCAACCTTACTCCCGGCTAGGGGATCAGAGAGACAGCACAGGCAGGTAAAAGCTAAAGGGTTTCCAGTGTCACAAGATTTGGGGTGGAGAGGTTGGTCACGGCCAAGTGGTTCGACCACCCCCTCCACAAGGGCCCAGCAAGACCTCTGGGTGCCCGCGATATTCTAGGAGTGTTACGGAAGACGGGTAAGTGAGCAGACGTGCCCTCAGTGCGTCTGTCTCAATGTTCAAGCATGGAAGAGAGGTATTTGAATATTTGTACTAATTCTTTTATTTCCAGCTTCGGATTGAGTAAGGAAATGAATGATCACGTTAATTTAGGAAATTTGCCCCCCTGTGTTTATGTATCTGGTCCCCAGTTTGCCTGTTATCCTCCTCACGTAGTGGATGTCCTATGTAAAATATTGGGAGGCTTCCGTGGTATACATTTGGTCAACGCAATTCCGTCTTACCCGTAGAAATGTGCGTGCAGATTAGTATATAATACACCCGAGCTGAAAGTTGTAAAATTGTAATACCTGTAAACTGAAACAATTGCTGCTATCGCTGTTAAGTCGAGTGATAATGTTTAAAATAAATTGGCAATCAACTGTCATCAATCTTTAACATACCTTAAAAATCACAAAGAAGTCGAGTTAAAGGAATTTATTTAAAATAAAAGCTATAGAATGCAGAGACCCACACATCAGCGTTTGAGCCCTCCTGCCCCTTGCCTAGTATCGTACAGAAAGGCCACGATCTCTAGGTAGCGCTCTCAAGCTCCTCTCCCCAGTTATCCGTTGCGCAATTTTGATTCAGGGCTTGACATCAACTTTCATCTGACGTCCCTAGGCACGGAGGTAAGACGGTAACCTTTCAATCGTTTGGAGTTTTTGATGTGCTCAGTTGTTAATGAAGGTTCTGTACGCTTATCTAAGGCAGTCAGGCTCACTTAAGCGATACATTTCGAACTCGATTGTCTCCCTGTCATCTTAGATCATTCAAGTGATTGTACTACTTCCAAGCCCTGGAATTATTTTGTCGTCATAGGTTTATTCTAGACACAGAGGAATGACGTTCACAGATTCCGCCCCGTGGAAGTGCTGACGTTTGCTACGGCACTGTAATGGGTTCTAGCAAGCGTAGATTTACTTCTTCAGAAGATCGAAAAGATACTACAACACATACAGAATAATAGATCACTTTAGCAAAACCTGGAGAGGATAGAATACTTAAGATGGAAACAGTCCCTATAGAAAGACATATGTATTTGTTACTGTCGCTAAACACATAACGTATCTCGTGATAACAGTTTGCCGCGTGGGATTAGCCGAGCGGTCTCAGCCGCTGCAGTCATGGACTGTGCGGCTGGTCCCGGCAGAGGTTCGAGCCCTCCCTCGGGCATGGGTGTGTGTGTTTGTCCTTAGGACAATTTAGGTTAAGTAGTGTGTAAGCTTAGGGACTGATGACCTTACGAGTTAAGTCCCATAAGATTTCACACACATTTCAACATTTTTTTGATAACAGTTCAGAATGATAGTCTCTTTTCCCACTGTACGTAAACAGTACCAGCCTACTGAAACCACGCCTTAGAAATACAGCCTTATCTTGACTCCAGTGACATCGTCAGGAGTTTGTAATACACTCAGTTACTACACTCCTGGAAATGGAAAAAAGAACACATTGACACTGGTGTGTCAGACCCACCATACTTGCTCCGGACACTGCGAGAGGGCTGTACAAGCAATGATCACACGCACGGCACAGCGGACATACCAGGAACCGCGGTGTTGGCCGTCGAATGGCGCTAGCTGCGCAGCATTTGTGCACCGCCGCCGTCAGTGTCAGCCAGTTTGCCGTGGCATACGGAGCTCCATCGCAGTCTTTAACACTGGTAGCATGCCGCGACAGCGTGGACGTGAACCGTATGTGCAGTTGACGGACTTTGAGCGAGGGCGTATAGTGGGCATGCGGGAGGCCAGGTGGACGTACCGCCGAATTGCTCAACACGTGGGGCGTGAAGTCTCCACAGTACATCGATGTTGTCGTCAGTGGTCGGCGGAAGGTGCACGTGCCCGTCGACCTGGGACCGGACCGCAGCGACGCACGGATGCACGCCAAGACCGTAGGATCCTCCGCAGTGCCGTAGGGGACCGCACCGCCACTTCCCAGCAAATTAGGGACACTGTTGCTCCTGGGGTATCGGCGAGGACCATTCGCTACCGTCTCCATGAAGCTGGGCTACGGTCCCGCACACCGTTAGGCCGTCTTCCGCTCACGCCCCAACATCGTGCAGCCCGCCTCCAGTGGTGTCGCGACAGGCGTGAATGGAGGGACGAATGGAGACGTGTCGTCTTCAGCGATGAGAGTCGCTTCTGCCTTGGTGCCAATGATGGTCGTATGCGTGTTTGGCGCCGTGCAGGTGAGCGCCACAATCAGGACTGCATACGACCGAGGCACACAGGGCCAACACCCGGCATCATGGTGTGGGGAGCGATCTCCTACACTGGGCGTACACCACTGGTGATCGTCGAGGGGACACTGAATAGTGCACGGTACATCCAAATCGTCATCGAACCCATCGTTCTACCATTCCTAGACCGGCAAGGGAACTTGCTGTTCCAACAGGACAATGCACGTCCGCATGTATCCCGTGCCACCCAACGTGCTCTAGAAGGTGTAAGTCAACTACCCTGGCCAGCAAGATCTCCGGATCTGTCCCCCATTGAGCATGTTTGGGACTGGATGAAGCGTCGTCTCACGCGGTCTGCACGTCCAGCACGAACGCTGGTCCAACTGCGGCGCCAGGTGGAAATGGCAAGGCAAGCCCTTCCACAGGACTACATCCAGCATCTCTACGATCGTCTCCATGGGAGAATAGCAGGCTGCATTGCTGCGAAAGGTGGATATACACTGTACTAGTGCCGACATTGTGCATGCTCTGTTGTCTGTGTCTATGTGCCTGTGGTTCTGTCAGTGTGATCATGTGATGTATCTGACCCCAGGAATGTGTCAATAAAGTTTCCCCTTCCTGGGACAATGAATTCACGGTGTTCTTATTTCAATTTCCAGGAGTGTAAATAAGGTACTCTGTGCTTATGTAAGGCGGTCTGGCAGCTGATGCGATACACTTCGAAGTTGATAATCCCCTTGTCACCTTCGAGCATACTAATGGTTGGCCTACTTCCATGCCTTGGTATTGTTTCATCATGGATTTAATCTAGATACAGACAGATGACCTTCACGCATTCCATCCTGTGGGAGTGCTGGCGTCAAGAAGAAGAAGAAGTCACCAACTACCTCTAACATTGCTTCAATCCTTAGAACAATGCCAAAAACGTAGACTTTAGACTTAGAGCTGGACGCAGAAAGCACTTTATATGTTCGTGACGGTACTGTGGTAGGTTCTAGGATGCCTAGATTTATTTCAGCAGCAGGTTGAGAAGGTACTACAACACATACAAAACAATAGATCAGTTTATTAAGATCAGAGAAATATAGGATACTTACGATCGAAGCAATCCCTGTAGGAAGACATATGTATTTGTTACTGTCCCTAAACACTTAACTTATCACATGATGCAGTTCAAAAAGATAGTCTCTTCTCTCAGTGTACAACTGACTTTAAGCTCCATACAGTACAGACTTTAGATGCAAATCACGATGCTGTATCTGAAGTAGGACCACGCTGTCGCCGTAAGCGCTCTCACCTAACGACATTTTCAGCAGTATGGGTCCTTTTGAGAACGAGTGTACTCTGACCTCTCTCATTCGTTTATGTGGCCTTACTTGTGGTTCCGTCGCGAGGTACCAATTATGACATGGAACCTTGTTCCTCTGACGACACCAGAGTAAAGTAACATGCAAAGGAAAAAAAGAAAGGAGACGAAGAAGAAAAATTCCGCCTACTATGTACGAACCCAACTAATGAAAGCATACCCAAGAGTCCATTATCTCGCCACTTGCCCAGGTGGATTCTTCCCAAGGCTGACTAGGACACTTTTACATTTGCTACCAACGTTGAGTATCCGTTGCAAGCCACCATCGAGAAAGTTATCCATGTCGTCACTACTACCATTGTTGAATAGCAATCCCTCATTCACGTGGTTGTCCCCAGAGAAAGTATGTGTCTGGGTGGTCACCGGTCACCGGAAATCGCTGCAGCCATTAGAGAACGTAGGCGGGCCCTCCAACGTCATAAGTCCACCCCTCCCTGGAGAAATTTATTGCCCTTAAACGGCTCCGTGTCCAGGTTAGCTTCCTCAACAAATTAAGGAAGCAGGAGTGTTGGGAACGCATGTCTCAACCATTGGAACAAGAATCTCCCCCTCCCAGGTTTGGACCAAGCTCCGCCGACTTTACGGCTATCAGGTTCTAGCGGGTGTACCTGGAATTTCGAAATATGGAGCTGTATCTGCCGATTCAGATGTAATTGCAGATCGTCTTGCTGAGCATTATGCTCGCATCTCTGCATCGGAGAATTAGCACCCCACCTTTCGTCTCCTCAAACGGAGGGTCGAGGGACAACACCTGTCTATCACTCCACACCACCCTGAGCCTTATAAGGCTCCCTTCAGTGACTAGGAATTTCTCATTGCCCTTTCCGACTGTCCTGACACATCCCCTGGCTCATACCCCATCCATTCGCAAATGCTCAAACATCTGTCAGCGGATTTCCAACGCCTCCTCCTTGCTGTCTTCAAACGCATTTGGAGCCATGGCGAATTCCCATTGCAATGGCGGGAAAGTGCCATCAGTCCACTGTTAAGGCCCAGGAAGAGCCCTCTAGACGTTGACAGCTATCGTACCATAGGGCTCATCAACATACTGTGAAATCTGTTCGAACGTATGGTGACACAGCGCTTGTGTGGGTTCCTTGAGTGTCGGGACCTTCTGACTCCGTTACAGGGCGGTTTTCGCCATGGACGCTCCACCAACGACAACTTGGTGTACCTGGAGTCTCCCATTCGATCAGCCTTTTCCCGGCGATAGCACATTATTGCCATCTTTTTCGACCTCACGAAGGCCTACGCTACCACTTGGCGACACCACATCCTCGCTACTCCTCATGACTGGGGTCTCCGCAGCTCATTCCCGATTTTTATACAGGACTACTTGTGGCACCGCTCTTTCCGATTCCGCGTCAGTGCTTCCCACAGTGCACCCCATATACAAGAGAATGGGGTCCCGCAAGGGGCGTCTGTCCTGTTTGTGCCACTCTTATTAATTGCTGTCAGTGGTCTCGCATCAGCAGTAGGATTGTCAGTCACTTTCCTCCTATACGCTGACGATTTTTGTATTTCATTCTGCTCCTCTTCCACTGTTGCGGCTGAACGCATGCTGCAGATAGTTATGCGGAAGATGCAGTCATGGGCCGTCAATCACGGCTTTCAGTCTTCGGCCGCCAAAACTTGTTTCATCCACTTCTGTCGTTATCGAACAGTCCACCCGCATTCATAACTTTATCTCGGTGACCAACTACTAGACGTGGTGGAGACTTACCGTTTTCTGAGACTGGTCTTCGACGCTCACTTAAGTTGGCTGCCCCATCTTCGCCAGCTTAAGGACAAGTGCTTGCGTCACCTCAATCTTATTTGGTGCCTGAGCTACACCGACTGGCGTGTTGATCCTCATACACTGCTACATCTGTGCCAAGCCCTCATACAGTCCCGTGCTGATTATGGCAGCGTGTTGTATGGTTCAGCAGCACCCTCTGCACTGAGTCTACTGGACCCTATCCACCACTGTGAAGTTCGGCTCATAATGGGAGCCTTCCGATCGAGCCCCGTGAACAGCCTCCTTGTGGAAGCTGGCGTTCCTCCATTTCGGCTCCGGTGACAATTATTGTTCGACAATTACACCGCCCTCGTACATAGTTCGTCTCGTCATTCAAATTAACGTGTCCTTTTCCCCAACACGGCGATCCATCTCCCACAACGGTGGTCCAGAACTGGGAATCCCTTCGCCGGCCATGTCCTGTCACTTTTTCATTAACTCGACCCTTTCCCCTTACCACACCCACTTCCGTACACCTCCATGGCCCATACCTAGGCCACAGTTTCGGCTGGACCTATTGCAAGGCCCCAAAGGCTCAGTAAAACTTGAGGCTCTCAGACGTAATCTATACAGATGGATCACTGGTAGACAGTTTTGTTGGTTTCGCTTACGGTTACGTTGGCCATACTGAACAATGCTCCTTGCCAGATGGCTGTAGCGTTTTTACTGCAGATCTGGTTGCCATCTGTCGCGCTCTTGACCATATCCGCTCCAGCTCTGGTGAGTTCTTCGTCATTTGTAGCAGCTCCTTCAGCAACCTACAAGCTCTCGACCAGTGCTTCCCTAGACATCCTTTGGTACTGTTAATCTACGAGTCTCTTTATGCCCTCTGCAACTGTAGACCCTCAGCGATCTCCTTTTGGACCCCAGGCCATGTCGGGATACCAGACAATGAATCACCTGGCAAACAGGCCACCAATAAACCATCTCTGAGGTTTGGCCTGACGAAAACCGATTTGCGTTCGGTCTTCCACCGCAAAGTTTTCGCGATCTGGGATGCTGAATGGCACATCCTGAGTACATCAAATAAGCTCCGTGCTATCAAAGAGACGACGAATGTGTGGTGGTCATCCATGCGAACCACTCGCAGGGAATCTGTTGTCCTTTGCTGGTTCAGTATTGGCCATACGTAGCTAACACATGGTTACCTCCTCCGTCGCGAGGACCCACCTCGGTGTTGCTGTGGCTACCATATGACTGTTGTCCACGTCTTGCTGGACTGCCCAGTTTTATTCGCTCTGCAGCGGACATCTAACCTTCCTAGCACCCTACCTTCGGTGTTGGCCGACAGTGCTTCAACAGCAGATTTCGTTTTACGTGTTAATCGTGAAGGGGGTTTTTATCGTTCAATCTAGGTGTGGGCATTTGGCCTTCCTTCAGAGGCCTCCACCCTTCCTCCATTTTAACTCTCTATCACCTCTTCTTTGCATTTGTCTGTCTTGGTGTTCGTCTGTTCCCTACACGTGTTCATCTCACCTTATTTTCTTGGGGTGGACATTTTAGTGTGTTGCAGAGTGGCTGGCTCATCCTCTTTTATTCTTGGGATCAGCCAGCCCAGACCACCTGATCTATGGTTTTAATACCTTCTGCTCCTCTTCCTGGCGGTGCATGTTTTCCCCGTTTTTGTTCCATTCATTTCCTTTTACGTGTGGTTGCCCATTCCTTTCCCCCTTTTACTTTCTCAAACGTACTTTGTGTGTTGTTTTGCGGCAGGAAAAAGTGACTGATGGCCCTGTAGTTTGCTCCCTTTATACCCCAAACCAACGAACGCATGTCGAACACCGACAATCAATCGGTAAACCTTGCTAGAATATTCCATGCAGATATCTTCTCGTGACATGATAAAATAAAAAATTAGACTATTGACAATGGAACGCATCGCATGTGATTGTATAACAAGATACATGGTACCCGCAGAGCAGAAGTCCAAAACAGATGCATGTGAGGTAACTAAATGTCTGTTCTGAACATTGCGCGCCCTTTTGAAAGGTGAAATCTCTCTTTTCCTTATGGGATGCAGCACACTCCTTTTACGGTTACTAAATCCCTCCTTTCTACACTGCAGTAGTAAATCGAGTCAATGTAATTGAGGAAGGTCGAGCTACTATATGGACACCTAAATCAGTAAAACACCCCGGCATAAAGAGAATAGAGATGAAATGCTTGTGCATAACTAGATAACCAGACTTGTTGATTGTAAATAGACTGCAAAAATTAGGTAAGGGAACAAACCTAATTCTAAACCTATTTTATTTTAAGAATGCACTAGTCGTTAATACGCTTATTTATGAAAGTAAAGTTTAATTCGAAATCGTGTGAAAAGTGTGCTTAGAACATTCTGGTCTTTTCATATACCGGTATTGGTGTCTTTACTAGTGTCCCGCCACGAGGACATAACAATAGGTATGAAACCGAGAACATTTTATTCATGTATGCCGTCCCGAAAGACTCCGAAGACATATGAATGAAGTTGTATGCACCCGAAATAATAGGAAGACATGTAGCAGTTCTGGGACACACTACACAAACAAGAAAACAAAGTACGATATCCTAATTACAACACTTCTTACAGGAATGCTATTTAAGGTGACAGTATACAACACGAAGCTTCCATAGCGACTTGGTTACGTGATAAATCGGTAATAACGGATGAGAACCTTTCATCGAAATTATATAAACTAGCCTATAATAAAATGGCTGCGACTTATTTTAAGTCCCTTTATTGTTACATATTTTTAGAGAAACACACAACTCCAGTTCTATTCGACAGTTCTCAAAACGGGTTCCGGTCATCATTGTAGTTCTGTTGCAGTTGTTGAGAAACAATAATCATCTAGAAGGAGAGCCGGTCGGAGTGGCCGTGCAGTTCTATGCGCTTCAGTTTGGAACCGCGTAACCGCTATGGTCGCAGGTTCGAATCCTGCCTCGGGCATGGATGTGTGTGGTGTCCTTAGGTTAGTTAGGTTTATGTAGTTCTAAGTTCTAGGGGACTGATTACCTCAGAAGTTAGGTCCCATAGTGCTCAGAGCCATTTTTTTTGTAGAAGGAGAATGGAGAGTACTAAACAGAATAGAAGAAAAAAAGTGACAGATTTACTATTTTTCATTTCTGCAAGCCGACATACTTTCTTCAAAAACTAGCATGTGATTTTACACATCAAATAAGGAAATAAAACGCCCAGTCAATAAGAATCAACAAAACGATGACGACGATGAACCAGTGTACGATATTTAGTTGGTTAGCCAATATATTCTAGTTCCTAGTTCAAGTGGAACATCATACTTGGAAGGATCGTAATATTTAGAGATAAACCATTTAACTGCAATTGTTAATATCAATGAAATTTTCCAACCGGCGTGTACCTAAGATATTTTCTTTTATTTTCTTTTGACAACCAGTTTCGGCATTCCTCTCTGCCATCTTCAGGCCCCATAAGCATCTCTCAAAATAAACGATAATGCCGTAGGGTGCCATAATCCATGGATTTCGTGAATTCATACTGTTTCACAAGTGCTTCGTTCGAAGGCTTGGTAGCAAGTCTCCGAATGAAGCACTTGCGAAACAGTTTGAATTCACGAAATCCAATTGTATGTGGCACTGTGTGCCATTGTGGTCCACAATGTCTAGGAGACCTCTCTTGCAGCTACTGAAATAATGGCGTTGTTGCTTCAGGCTCTTAGTTTCCAGTTCTTGGTCCCTGTTACGTACACAGTGCAGTGCCTTAAATTTCCTTTTACTTCGTTCCACCAATTATACGCCCACTTCCTACCTCACTCGCTCCACAAATATGTGTATTATTTTATCATGGATTAAACCCGCCGCAGCGTTTTCACAGATTTTTTCAACGTTTGTATTTCCGGACGACCCACCACAGGTACTGGTACAGGACAAACACAGGCACTCGTAGCGCACAATGTTAACAAGTCTAGCTGAACGTAGAGCTCAGAGGCGGCAGAGGTAGTACCTCGGCTGCACGTCGAAAGTCGTCCCCCGCAGCGGCGTGCTGAACATGTGCCGACAAAGGCCAGCCACGGCCGCGAGACGGAGCTGCATCGGAACGCAACAGCCCGGCGCTAGTCGCAGCTGCTAATGAGAGCGAGTTACAGTATTTAATTAACAACTCGGAAAGACCTGTCGCTGCGCTTTTTCTCCTAATGAGGGCCGTTCTGCTCCGAGTAGTCCGGCAGTCCGTCTACTCGCTAGCTGCCCGTCTCGTCAATACTCTCTCGTCGGCACAAATTTTTCTTCGACGTTTCTCTTCCAGCTAGATTGTTTCCCTCGGGCACACAGTCTTACGCGCGCCGTAGTATACTTTTTATTAGGGATGCCATAAATATCCTCCTGTTTCCTGCCGACGTCCGAAGGTCAGAAAGTCAAATAAGGATAGCGTCGGCAACTCAGCATTTATTCGACGATGGACAAAGAGATACAAAACAAGAAGCGGGTCATAGCGAAACACATGTAAGCGCTTTAGACCCATCGGCGTGGAAGGAGTCACAGGCAGTCACTATTAGTCGGCAGACAATGATGAGCCAAATTATTAATGCCCCTGGCTTAGTGCCGGGCTGGTCCTCCGCTGGAAGGCAATACATTAGTTATTCTGCGTGGTATGCATTCGGTAAGTTCGGAAGTTCCATGCGGCTTTTCGCGGATGATGCCGTAGTATACAGGGAAGTTGCAGCATTAGAAAACTGCAGCGAAATGCAGGAAGATCTGCAGCGGTTAGGCTCTTGGTGCAGGGAGTGTGAACTGACCTTTAACATAGACAAACGTAATGTGAGTGGCAACTGACCCCTAACATAGACAAGTATAACGTATTGCGAATGCATAGAAATAAGGATCCCTTATTGTATGATTATATGATAGCGGAACAAACGCTGGCAGCAGTTACTTCTGTAAAATATCTGGGAGTATGCGTGCGGAACGATTTGAAGTGGAATGGTCATAGCCGGCCGGAGTGGCCGTGCGGTTCTAGGCGCTACAGTTTGGATCCACGTGACCGCTACGGTCGCAGGTCCCAAGGAGATCACGAATGTAAAAATAGAGAGATTCGAGCGCTCACGGAGGCTTTCCGGCAGTCCTTCTACCCGCGAACCATACGCGACTGGAACAGAAAAGGGAGGTGATGACAGTGGCACGTAAAGTGCCCTCCGCCACACATCGTTGGCTGGCTTGTGGAGTGTAAATGTAGATGTAGAAGTTGGATTCAGGAGGAACGTGACACCTGAAGTCTACACGCAGGTCACGAAATTCCCGTAAATTATTGGATGGTGGTTTGCGGCCGCCGAGCTGGACCCCCAATGGCGTCATAGATCTTTTTCAGGGTGTACAGATGAGGAGAGTTTGGTGGGCTGGACGTCAACTTGAGTTCACTCTCATACTCCACAAGCCAATTTAGCACGCAGCAGGACTTCTCATAAGGACAGATATCCTGCTGGAAGATGACGTCGAAGTCGGGCAGGCATGAAGCATGAAGGGATGCAGATGTTCCACAGTTATGTTTACAAAGTACCTTCGATTACAGCCACAGGTCCTATCTAAGCACAGACGGAACTTCCCGTAGCTTAATACAACCCTCACCTGCTGCATTGCGTAATGCGATGAGGGCTTCTAGCATCTGTACATATGGAGAATCGTGTACCCGAACGCGACTATCGACATGGTGTAACAAGAAACGTAATTCGTACTTATTCCTACAACGTCTGTTCCTTCATGTATGTATGGATGTCTGAAGGAACAGACATTTGCGACGATCTGCAGCTGTGTTAATATTATGAAATTTATTCGCCAGTTGCGAATTATTTTAGATGTCAGCTATGTCATTGTTGTTGTCTTCAGTCCGAAGACTGGTTTGTCGCAGCTCTCAATGTTACCCTACTCTGTCGAAGCCTCTCTATCTCCAAATAACTACTACGACCTACTTCCTTAGTGTATTTATCTTTTCGTCTCCTTCTGTGATTTTTACCCCTCACACTTCCCTGCAATACTAAACTACTGATCTCACGATGTCTCAGAATGTGTGTTAATAAACGATCTATTATTCCAGTCACGTAGTGCCACAAATTTCGCTGGCCGATGTGGCCGAGCGGTTCTAGGCGCTTCAGCCCGGAACCACTCGGCTGCTACGGTCGCAGGTTCGAAACCTGCCTCGGACATGGATGTGTGTTATGTCCTACGGTTAGTTATGTTTACGTAGTTCTAAGTCTAGTGGACTGATGACCTCAGGAGTTAATTTGGGTTGGTTGGGTTGTTTTGGGGGGAGGAGACTAGACAACGAGGTCATCGGTCTCATCGGATTAGGAAAGGAAGTTTGCCGTGACCTTTCGAACGAACCATCCCGGCATTTGCCTGAAGCGATTTAGGGAAATCACGGAAAACCTAAATCAGGATGGCCAGGCACGGGAGTGAACCGTCGTCCTCCCGAATGCGAGTCCAGTGTGCCAGCCACTGCGCCACCTCGCTCGGTGGGTATTAAGTCCCATAGAGCTTAGAGTCATTCTCCCTGAACCCCAAATTTCTTTTCTCTCCAATTTTATTCGGTAGTTATGTGATCTGCCGATCTAATCTTCAGCGTTCCTCTGTAGCACCACATTCTTAAGCCTCTATTTTCTTCTTGTCTAAACTGTTTATTGTTCGTGTTTCACTTACATGCAAGGCCACACTCCATACAAATACTTCTACAAGACCAATTCAAATCTATATTCGTCGTTAACAGATGACTTTCGTATGGAAACACTTTTCTTGCCGTTGAGAGGCTACATTTTATATCCACTCTATTTCGGTCATAATCAATTATTTTGGTGCCCAAATAGCAATACTCGTCTACTACTTTAAACGTCTCGATACCTAATCTAATCCCCTAAGCATCACCTTCTATAATTCGACTACACTCCATTAGCCTTGTTTTACTCTTCTTGATATTCTTCTTACATCTTCCTTTCAAGACACTTCACATTCCGTTCAACTGCTCGTCCAGGTCCTTTGCCCTCTCTAACAGAATTACAATGTCATCAGCAAACCTTAAATATTTTATTTCTTCTCCCAGGACTTTTAATTCCTTCTCCAAATTCTTCTTTGGTTTCCTTTACTGCTTGCTCAGTGTACAGGTCGAATAACATTTCGGATATACTACGACCTTGTCTCACTCTCTTCTCAACAACTGCTTCCACGGATGTATCACATACGGAGATATTACTTACTAGTGACACATGGAAATTTGTGCCCGACCTGGATTCGAATCCGGATTTCCTTCTTACAGTGAGTGGTCAGGTAACTGTCTCGGCTACCCCCTCTTTCTCTCTCTCTCTCTCTCTCTCTCTCTCTCTCTCTCTCTCTCTCTCGCTGAATCGTCTACGTCCCCTGTTATCAGAGCCATTATTTGGATGCCCGCAGTAGGATTAATGACAAAAGCGTGTTCAACGTTAGAAGTATTATCCTCGTTTTGCCCTTCTGCGCTTATAATACGGTACTGGCCATTAAAATTGCTACACCGAGAAGAAATGCAGATGATAAACGGGTATTCATTGGACAAATACATTATCCTAGAACTGACATGTGATTACATTTTCACGCAATTTGGGTGCACAGACCCTGAGAAATCAGTACCCAGAACAACCACCTCTGGCCGTAATAACGGCCTTGAGTCAAACAGAGCTTGGATCGCGTGTACACGTACAGCTGCCCATGCAGCTTCAACACGATACCACAGTTCATCAAGAGTAGTGACTGGCGTATTGTGACGAGCCAGCTGCTCGGCCACCATTGACCAGACGTTTTCGATTGGTGAGAGATGTGGAGAATGTACTGGCCAGGGCAGCAGTCGAACATTTTCTGTATCCTGAAAGGCCAGTACAGGACCTGCAACATGAATTGTCCTGCTGAAATGTAGGGTTTCGCAGGGATCGAATGAAGGGTAGATCCACGGTTCGTAACACATCTGAAATGTAACGTCCACTGTTCAAAGTGCCGTCAATGGGAACAAAAGGTGGCCGAGGCGTGTAACCAATGGCACCCCATGCCATCACGCCGGGTGATACGCCACTATGGCGATGACGAATACACGCTTCCAATGTGCGTTCACCGCGATGTCGCCAAACACGGATGCGACCATCATGATGCTGTAAACAGAACCTGCATTCATCCGGAAAAAATGACGTTTTGCCATTCGTGCACCCAGGTTCGTCGTCGAGTACACCATCGCAGGCGTTCCTGTCTGTGATGCAGCGTCAGGGGTAACCACAGCCATGGTCTGCAAGCTGATAGTCCACGCTGCTGCAAACGTCGTCGAACTGTTCGTGCAGATGGTTGTTGTCTTGCAAACGTCACCATCTGTTGAATCAGGGATCGAGACGTGGCTGCACGATCCGGTACAGCCATGCGGATAAGATGCCTGTCATCTCGACTACTAGTGATACGAGGACGTTGGGATCCATCACGGCGTTCCGTATTACCCTCCTGAACCCACCGATTCCATATTCTGCTAACAGTCATTGGATCTCGACCAACGCGAACAACAATGTCGCGATACGATAAATCGCAATCGCGATAGGCTACAATCTGTCCTTTAATAAAGTCGGAAACGTGATGGTATGCATTTCTCCTCCTTACACGAGGAATCACAACAACGTTTGACCAGGCAACGCCGGTCAACTGCTTTTTGTGTGTGAGAAATCGGTTGGAAACTTTCTTCATGTCAGTACGTTGTAGGTGTCGCCACCGGCGCCAACCTTGTGTGAATGCTCTGAAAAGCTAATCATTTGCATATCTCAGGATATTCTTCCTGTCGGCTAAATTTCGCGTCTGTAGACGTCATCTTCGTGGTGTAGCAATTTTAATGGCCAGTAGTGCACTTATTTTTGCAGTGTCTGTCCCCTCAGCCAAGCAGACATTCGCGACGATCTGCAGCTCTATTAATGTTGCTAATTTATTCGCCAACTGTGATTTCTGTTCTGCAAGGTAATTTAGCTGTCGTCAAAGGAATTTGCAGTTGGGGTTTAGATTTGTTAATATTATGTCAGCAGCGGATTGTGATGAAAAGCACAGACGGACAAAACAACGATAACACTAACGTCGAACACGTTTGTTTTATTAACTCTGTTAGGGGCATCAAAGTAATCTTGCCAGCGATAGGATCGTAGACACTGTGTCATGTGGAGGTTTGAGTCGATAAGGGAAGCTCAGGTTCAACAGAGATGGTGACATTCCTGAAAGTCTTACTCATACTAGTACAGAAACCTGCAGGGAGAACACGACTCGATCATTATAGGCCGATCACGTTTCTCAATTCCGATTTCAGGTTTTTTACCGGCCTTCTAGCAGTGCAATCATGGATTACGAGAAACTGTTTGCAACGCACAAAAGTCCTCAGTCGGCGATAAGAACAGACTGTCCTCAGTGATTATCGAGATGTGATTGCTGCGGCAACACATTCGCGACTGCCAGGTTCACTAATATCCATGGAATTCAACCAAGCGTTTGACTCTGTCAATCCTCCATTCCTCAACGCTGTGATGGACCGGTTGGCGATTCCTCCGACTTCCACCCAGGCGATTATGCGGCTCCTTCGTGGGGCAACGTCCAGGTTCCCCGTCAACGGTAGACTTACAGAACATAAGGGGATCGAATCCTTAGTACGGCAGGGTTGTCCAGTTGTCCACTGTCGACGGTTCATTAAGCCAATGCGATGGACCACTCATTTGTGGATTTCGGCGACGCTTGACAAGTATTCCACTTCGGGACCATGTGTTCTGCTGCCGAACCTATGTGGACGACTTGGCTCTCGTCGTACGTACAGCGGCCGACGCACAAGCTACGATGCAATGGATTACCTGTTACAATGCAGGGGCAGGGAGCGCTATGAACGTCATAAAATCATCCGCCATAAAGATTGGCCGTGGTAGTCCCATGGACAGCGTTGTCCGTTTCAACCGATGGACAGCTTCCGCTGTCCCGGATTGGTGAACACGCGAGACATTCGTCGCACCTCGGCGATCAATTTTCGGGTGCTACTGCAATCCATCCGGGCAAACATACAGAATTAAGTACAACGACCGCTGATTGTGTGCCAGAAAGTCACCTTCGTCGTTACCCATTTGGCAGCTAGGATACCCCACATCGCGCAGATTCTGTCCATCAATGCGAGAATGGCGGCCAGACTACAGGCGGCTTTCGGGTATTTTACATGTTCCGGACGCATGCACAAGTCCAATGTGATGACCTCATCTTCCCGATGGGGGATGGTGGCCTAGATCTGGTTAACGTGAGAGCCAAGACCACGGTACTCAACTATGCTCCAGTTATGGAAAAGACAAAATGCTAGTTTCACTGGAATATTACCCACCGAGTTCGCACCTGTTTCGAGACGGCCGCCGACGTCTTTGACACACATCCCACCTCTGATGTCGCACACCCGCCGTTTCTTTTTGAATAGAGCTAGATATGCACCGAGCTCCTTAGGACCAGGAAGACGACCACCTGCGACATCTACCGCTTTCTCCGAGCGTACCCACCCTGAAACCCCATCGAGCACGTCAAAACCCACATTTCATCGCCTATAGTTTGGAAAACGATCCATGTATTATAACACACCCCTGATACCACCGCAACGTAGTATATTCTCGTTAGGGGCAAAATATGGTACAAGACAGTAACTGCATCGTGTCGCGTAGATGGACTCACCCTTGTGCCTCAAGTGCAACGTCGAAGATACAGATTTACACCGTTTTAAAACATGGAGCAGCAGCAGCTGTCTGGAACGTGGTACGGAAGATCCTGGTTTTCTGCCTCGAGTACCCCCACATCACGTCTCGCCCATCACGCTCCGGATCTGTCCCCCATTGAGCATGTTTGGGACTGGATGAAGCGTCGTCTCACGCGGTCTGCACGTCCAGCACGAACGCTGGTCCAACTGAGGCGCCAGGTGGAAATGGCATGGCAAGCCGTTCCACAGGACTACATCCAGCAGCTCTACGATCGTCTCCATGGGAGAATAGCAGCCTGCATTGCTGCGGAAGGTGGATATACACTGTACTAGTGCCGACATTGTGCATGCTCTGTTGCCTGTGTCTATGTGCCTGTGGTTCTGTCAGTGTGATCATGTGATGTATCTGACCCCAGGAATGTGTCAATAAAGTTTCCCCTTCCTGGGACAATGAATTCACGGTGTTGGTGTTCTTATTTCAATTTCCAGGAGTATATATATATATATATATATATATATATATATATATATATATATATATATATAATCTCAATTTAAAATCTCATTATTGGCAAGTTGTGAATGTCATACCTGGTAATCCCCTTTTCATAATGAAAATTGTCAGGCTATTTGAAATTGTTTTTAAATTATTTTTCTTAAAGAAATGCCGGACTTAAAAATTTATTACTGAAAAAGCCTTTTAAAATAAAAGATAAACTTACAAATGTGTGATTTTTCACCAGTACCTCCTGGCCCCCTACTTCCACGATAACGTTTAAGGAATAACATGTGTACTTAAGTTGTTTGTGAATCGCCTTAATTGACGGTTCACAGTGCCCTTAGCTTTTAAGGAACGTATTTTAGAGCCCCAGTCTACTACACACTTTTTACGTTTTGGTTCAGTTTCCGTTTGTCCGACCAGTTTCTATTCTTTCGTTACTGCATCACATGCTCGCACTCTGGCTTCATTCAGTCTAGCAATGGGCTCTGGTCATTATGTTTCCTCTTAGATAGCGTGCTACACGACGAAGCGGAACGTTGGGCTAAAATGAAACATTACCAACATGAAACTTATCGGTTCGTATCTATTTTCGTGGATATTGTGCTTCTTATGGCCTACAGAAAGAGTTCGCCATGCAATGTCCTGAAGCTGGAACACCAGGGAATCTGAACAGCCTCGGCAATTACAGCTGCAGGGCGTATCTCGGCAGCAATGTGCAGATTTCACCTTAACAATGGAAATAATTAGATGAAAATGCACATTTGGCAGCATACGGCTGTGACCTCCGGATCCAACAGTGTTTTTGAACCGAGAAGTGGGATGTAGTGTCAGCAACACTCGGTTCATAATCTGAAGCGACTACCAGTCTTAATCGTGCTAGATCTACGTTTTATTTTGTTCCGCTAATTTGTATGAAACAAACATTGTGATGTTCCTCTAACAAAAGGCATGACCAACCACCTTCCCCACACAAGTCTGACCTAAGTAGATGCTCCACCAGTATAATCTTCAGGATGTTAAATCTGAAAATACACTCCATGTATACAATTTCAGGCTGTCAGTGAAGAACGTATTCCATTTTAGAGGGAAAACAGTAAAATGATACGGAGAGAAATGCGTAATATACGTCGTAATAATAGTTCTGTATGGAAGATTTACATTTAGCTGTAAGACATGTTAATACTGGTACTTCCCTGCTACTTTTCTAACATGAGTTTTATCATGTTTGCTATTACTTAATTACTTCGTCATCTGGATTTTGTCATATATTCACTAGTTTATGCTAACACACATTAATTCTATATCCATAGGTAACAAGGTCAAACCACTGTTAACTTGCGAACTAAGCTCTTCAGGATTATCAAAGCATGTCAAGTAAAAACTAAATCAATAAAAACTGTATGAAAATATAAGTTGATATTCAGAAGTAAATTATATACATCAAGAACATGTGTCGTTAACTACGTTTTCCATAGTTCCAGTGTGATTTATACAACGTACAATTGCAATGAATTTTAACTGAAATTCAATCCATACACATGATACGAAAGTGGATATATATTTGTGTGTGTGTGTGTGTGTGTGTGTGTGTGTGTGCGTGTGCGTGCGTGCGTGCGTGTTCCTAATTTCCTCCTAAACCAACAGATATAGTTCAGTCAAACTTGGTACATATAATACTTGCTGTATGGAAAGGACGACTGTGGGGCAGGGTTTCTAGCTGACAACCCCCAAAATGAGGAAAGAAAAAAAAATTGCACTACATTTTTGCTGTGAAGGTAGTAAGACTGATGCATCTGACACGTTTTCATTTATTACTTCTTTATGACTAACGGTATTCGCAACACTTTTTGTAAACAGTATGCACACAGGCCATTAAAAGTGCCTAAAAATATATAGTTGTGTGATAGTCCACACCAGGATGCGCGAAAAGCTGCCACGTCATGTGTAACAGTTTATTTCTTCTCTACTTCAACTCTGTTCACGACACATTTCGAAGACAGTATGAACGTATAAGACTAGATACACGTGCAAAATTATATCATTCTATGACACATAAGTCAGTGGATGTGACGTCATAAGCAGTGAGTTGAATGGAAACAAAACTGCAAGGCGAAATTCGCTAGAGATGCAGGTGAAATAGGTGAACAGATATGAGTAAAATATTTTAAACCTATGTGATAAGCACATACACGGGGCAAAGCTTCGGGTAAAAGGTTCCTTCTAAAGGCTTATTGAGTTTCAGTCAAACTTTGTACACTATCTGGAAAGTAATTACTGAGAGCATAAGAATCAGCAAGCTCTTTTCGGTGTGGAGACACAAGGGGCAGGACCATATAGACAGACAGAAAACGGGGAGTGAAAGGTTAGACATAGATAGGGGGGAGCAGCAGGAGGACAGTGTCAGGGAGTGGGAGAATTAGAGCTAGGGAAGAGGAGGAGATCGATAGGGAAATGGGGGAAAGATGAGATGGAAGAGAAAGGAAAGAGAAGGACGTGGATAGGAGGAGGAGGTGAAGGAGATAGGAGGAGGATTAAAAGTTGGACAGAGAGGAGGGAGGAGGAAGTGGACAGAGAAAGTAAGGAGGTGATGGATAGAGAGAGACGTGGAGGAAGTGAGTGTGAGATAGAGGGGCAGAAGGAGATCGATTTAGAAGGGCAGAACGAGATAGACGAAGGGGGGAGTAGCAGATACATGGAGGAGGAGGAACTGATTGAATGAGAGAGGGGGGAGGAGCAGATGAATAAAGAGAGCAATAGGAGGAGATGGACATAAACAATACTGTAATAAATCCATACCCAGGCAATGCCCGGTAGTCATTTAGTTCCTCCCTTCGCATATACACTGTCCAGTCAAACGTATGAAGACATGTATGAGTGTACATTAATATGGGGCATGTCCTCCATCCATCTTTATTGGTACCCTGCTGGCGACACTTTCTGTGATGTGTCTGAATGTCTGTCGAGGGAAGACAGCCCGTTCTTCCTCAAAAATTGAAAAACAGAGGAGGTACTGTTGTTGGGCGCTCGAGTGTGGAACAAAGTCAACGTTCCAGTTCATTCCTAAGGTGCACCGCTGAGCTCATACCGAGAATGGGCAGAACATTCCGTTTCAGAAATGTTATTTTGCACAAACCATTACCTAATAGATACTGATTTTTGACAGGCTGCATTATGATGCTGATACAGATAATCATTGCGTCCGAATGTTCCACTACTGCTCGCATTACACAATGCTGTAAAATGTGTAACGTTCTACAGGCATATGCAAAACCCAGGCCCTTCCCTTGGACTGCCGCAAGGTATAGCGTCAGTCATCAGTCAAAATATTTCGTGCGCAGGTCATGAACTGTCTAGTGGCTTTACCCTTTGCACCATGGTAAGTGTCGATCAGCATTGCTGTCATTGTGCTAGCTGGAGTTCTGACAGCACTTTAGTTCTCATGAGCGATTCCTTCCCCTGATTTCATGTCACTTTTGCTATCGTCTTCGTCAAAGCTCGACCGTCCCTCTCCGTCAGTATGCGAGGTATACATCGTTTAGGTGTGGTTGTTTATTCACGTTTCCACATCGCAGTCGCCTGACCCACAGTCGATGTGGGAAGCTTCAGAAGGGTTGAAATGCTCCTGATGCATTTGTCAGTAATTCACGTTCGAAGGCACAGGATTCTCGTGGCTGACGCATTCCACTGTTACTCCTTTTCTTCTGACATCACAACCGTCCCTGTCTCATTTTAGATTGGTGTGTCGACCTCTCGTGATCTCTAGTGGCCTATTCCGTATTAGATTAGGCTGTGCAGACGCTTTTGATCAGAGAATGTATACTTGTGAATTGCAGCAGATTCACACGCATAGCGCCAAGTTTCTTCAACTAATCGACTTGCACACTGGCGAGGCGATAATAAATTATACACATAAATAGTTCTCGAGAATCAGTCATTAGTGAAACTTTCAGTCTATTAGTGAAACTTTTATAATACACGTAGGTTGGAACTTAAATAGTGCCAACACCGCTGTGGAGACACTATGCAATGGAATATACTATTGTCGCTAATAGCTTACATTGTTGATATACCTGTGATACCTCCGAGCAGATCGACTCACCCGTCTCAGGTCACCCAAGTGCGCACAATCGAGGGAAACAGGCACCTGTGAGCGAGCGGTCTAACGTAATGGTGTCATTATGTTTTCGAAACAGGAACAACGGAGACCGTCAATGCACAGTATTACTGTTCGTTTTTGGACCATCACCTGCGACTCGCTTTGCGAAAGAAGCGACGACACTGCTTGCGCAACCCACCCATCATTTTGGACGACAATGCCCGGGCGCTTACCGCGCAAGCTGAGGCTGCTTTGTTCGGTCGATGGGGCTGGGAAGCACTGCACCATCCAACATACTCATACCCCGGACTTAATTCCTTGTGACTATGATTTGATCCCGCACATAAAGGAACCACTTCGTGGCATTCGCTTCAGAATTGTTCCAGAGATCGGACAGGCAGTAGACCGCTCCATTCGCACCATCAACAGAACAGGCTCCGTTCACGGTATACTACGCCTTCCACATGGCTGGCAACGGGTTCTACACAACGCTGGTGACTACTCTGAAGGACAGTAACGGGTGCAAACATGTAACTCTTTTTTATCGGTTGTGAATAAATAGTTGCCACTATTTAAGATCCAACCCCAGTACGTACGTAACCCATGTTATACAGGGTGTTACAAAAAGGTACGGCCAAACTTTCAGGAAATATTCCTCACACACAAATAAAGAAAAGATGTTATGTGTACATGCGTCCGGAAACGCTTAATTTCCATGTTAGAGCTCATTTTAGATTGTTCCTCCACCTACGCTCAATGGAGCACGTTATCATGATTTCGTACGGGATACTCTACCTGTGCTGCTAGAACATGTGCCTTTACAAGTACGACACATGTGGTTCATGCACGATGGAGCTCCTGCACATTTCACTCGAAGTGTTCGTACGCTTCTCAACAACACATTCGGTGACCGATGGATTGGTAGAGGCGGACCAATTCCATGGCCTCCACGCTCTCCTGACCTCAACCCTCTTGACTTTAATTTATGGGGGCATTTGAAAGCTCTTGTCTATGCAACCCCGGTACCAAATGCAGAGACTCTTCGTGCTCGTATTGTGGACGGCTGTGATACAACACGCCATTCGCCAGGGCTGCATCAGCGCATCAGGGATTCCATGCGACGGAGGGTGGATGCATGTATCCTCGCTAACGGAGGACATTTTGAACATTTCCTGTAACAAAGTGTTTGAAGTCACGCTGGTACGTTCTGTTGCTGTGTGTTTCCATTCCATGATTAATGTGATTTGAAGAGAAGTAATAAAATGAGCTCTAACATGGAAAGTAAACGTTTCCAGACACATATCCACATAACATATTTCCTTTCTTTGTGTGTGAGGAATGTTTCCTGAAAGTTTGGCCGTACCTTTTTGTAACACCCTGTAGATATAATGGAGAGAATTTTCTCGTTAACTTATTTGCTCCCTTTATGGCTGTTTGTTGTTTCATAGGCTACGAGCGAGCAGACGATTGTTGTTCGTTGAGCCTTTTGTGTAGTGACAACTGCTCAGCAATGAGAGAAAGTGCTGTCAAGTTCAATAACAGTCTGAGAAATGTACCATCTAGAAAAAATATAAAATATAAAAAGAAGCAAAAAAAGAAAAAGTCCTGACGTGCATAAGAGATTCATTTAGAAATTGCAAGCTTTCTGTAGTCAGGCATCTGTCTTTTCTTCTTTGCTACTATGTCTACGTTCTTCTTAAATGGTTGCTCAGGAAGTAATACCAAATGTACAATAAACGACATCAGATATCAGAGATCATTCAGAATTTCTGATAAACAAACATGATTTTCGTCTGCAAAGAGCCAATAATAATTTATTTATTATTATTTTAAAACATGGTTTGAAATTGTATCAAATTACTTGCCGAAGCTAATGAACTACTAACAGAAGTATTCCTCCAGACCAGTAAAAGCAATTTAACATCATCAGCTTAAGGGACCTCAAAATACTATATTACGTGGTTGCTATATTGCCTGACTTCGTTGGTAGTACAATCAAACTTACTTTCTGAGTTCCTCAACAAGGGTGGCCAGTGCCCTGTCTAGCCTCCAGTCTAGCACAATGCATGAGACTGCGTACCAAATGAAATGTATGAGGTCGAACGAGCACTGCTAAACTCTATCCTCGTGCATACCCAATGTCTGAAAAGTGCCCAGTATATTTCCATGAACTCCCAGAAAGACAACAATGGAATTTTAAATGCTGTGTAAATACTGTAATGAGTAACTGATAATGTTACATGATGAAACTTATATGTTCATGTAATGTCAGTGTAGCACGGCGCTGTAGTCGCCTATGGACCGATGTCAGTATTTGTCGTAGAACATTTATAGATTTTTCTTGACATTCTGTCAGAACTAAAGGCAATTGTTTTGACAGAATTTTTACGTTGTTCACAAATTTCAACGCCTTCTGAACTTTCCACGCCAGTTAAAGTCTTACAAATATGGTCTTCTCCGAATGTTCTTCTTACCAAAAAAGCGATTCTTGCAGCTGGAGACCAAGGTTCCTCTTACTCATGCCTTTTGCGATCTCGTGGTGATATTTCCATAGAAACTTTCATCCCCTAACTCATACTGCTTTACATCTAACTGAGATGCAAAATAACTACCTCTTTTCATAGAATTATCCCTTTTTAATATAACAAAATATTTTCTTAAGTATTCACACCCCTTATTTCACTCTTAGGGGCTGAATTTCCAGAGACAGTGAAACGCATACATTTTCATTTCTAGCAGAGAAGCCAAGCACAAATTTACTTACATTTATCACTGAAAATTCTATCATAATAAGAATAATTACATAAAATATTACACCCCAATTTTTCCCCTTCATGAGTGGAATTTCGAACAATCTCTTCATAAATGATGCCTACAGTATAAGATTGACATCATCTAAAGATTTCCAGTTTCTATCCTTAGCAGTATGGGCTGGGCGATGCACTATTTTATCCCCTTAGTGGCTGAATTCCCAAAAATAGTGAAACATATAGCTTTTTCATCTGTAACTAAGAATCCAAACATGAATTTTGAAAGATTTAGTTTTAACAATGTTTTCATAATCAAACATTTTCATGGAAAAAGTCACCTTCTATTGCAATTTCTTAGGGGTTGAATCTGTAAAAATAGTGAAATGTGCATTTTGTATTTATAACAGAGAAGTCAAATACAAATTATCCTAGATTTATCTTCAAAAATACTTCCATAATGAAATATTTCATATAAATTTTTATCCCCTATTTAATCCCCTTAGTGGTGAGTTCCCAGAAACAATAAAACACGCACACGCAAACACACACACACACACACACACACAGTAATGCTCATAGTGTACGAAGAAATTACTCCTACTATTAATTTAGAGTAGGATAGGGGTCTTTCGAAGCAATCAGTATATATATATATATATATATATATATATATATATATATATATATATGTGTGTGTGTGTGTGTGTGTGTGTTGTTCTAACAAAGGACCGAAATTCAAATGCTAATAGATTTATGTTCAAAATTGCTCTCATAATGAACTATTTTCATAAACATTTCATCCCATATAAACCCCGTCAGGGGTTGATTCTCCAAAACACTAATATACATATTTTTTTAATTTGGAAGTGAGAAATCATACACCACTTTCCATAGATGTAGCTCTGAAGTATTTTAGTAGTTCTTCAATAATGACTTATTTTAAAAAACAACTTTAACCCAACATTTCACCCCCATAGTGGTTAAATTTCCACAAAACGCTGAAATACGTAATACTTTATCTTTGAGAAAGAAACCAAATACCAATTTTCGTAGGTCTGGACTGAAAATTATCTCAATAGCGGTGTATTTTCGAAATATACTTTATTCCCTATTTAACCCCCTTACAGATGTAAATCCGAAAATCCTTTCTTAAACGACACTCAGATGGACTGATATCCCTACAATATGGACCGATTCAGTTGCGAATTAAGACTGAAATACTCGTATTCCGAAGTGGCCGATGCTAGTGACGAACCGCACACAGGAAAAAGTGGCTGGTCCGGTTGCCTCGGGTGTCTACATTACTGGCAGCAGCGAGAGCTCGGCGCGTCTCGAGTACAGAAGGGTGCTCGACAGCTAGAGCGGTGGTGATTAAGCGGGCTATTCACGGCGCGTCGCCTTCTCGTCCTCCGGCCACGCGCGCGGCGTGGCGCGCTGGGACGCTCTCCACGCTCTCCACACTCCACACTCCGACACGCACGAGCACGCAGCTGCCGCCGGGGATTCCCCGGGGGCGAGAGCCGTCGTAATTCACTTTGCGCCCGCGCCGCGTCGTCTGACCGTCCCCCAGGGGCACCGCAGCCCGGCGAGCGCTCCGCCCCCGCCTACGCTCTGCGTACCGCCCGGCTGTCTACCAACGGGCCACGCAGGCGCAAGCTCGGACGTGAGCCGCTCGCGGCACACAAACTGTCTTGTACACACCCAGTTTTCTCGAGTACTGCTCATAGTGTACGAAGAAATTACTCCTACTATTAATTTAGAGTAGGATAGGGGTCTTTCGAAGCAATCAGAATCCGCCAAATAGCTGATTTGCCCAACAGGAATTGTATAACACCACCCTGATCCTGGTGTTTCCCGAAATTACAAGTTTACAATGACCGTGAATTATGAATTTTGACCCGCGTCGGGACAAGGCATCCGAATATGAAGTAAATAATGATTATTCCGCGGGAAACGGGAGACGTTATAATTTGATCGTTACTGAACGAGTAATTTCATTCAATAACGATCGGTAAATGAAATAATGGAAATAATTTGGAAATATATTTTGCCAGTGGAAATTTTGCCCAAAGAAATGATTAAGTTGTAAAAGCAATAAAAAAATCGGTCGCCAGCTCAACTGATGAGCGACAGTATTGTTAAGTACGTGAATAATTGTGTCAAAAATAAACTTTACCTGTTTGTAGCGAAGCAGGTGGAACGGGAACTTTGACGTAAGTGCTGTGTCAGTCTCAGTAGTCATATAAAACAATGTCACAACAATCTAACTACACTTATTTTGTTCATAATTTGTCAGCTATGAGCAATGCTGACAACACAGATAATTATCTATCGAGATTTTGAATAATGGACGGTCATTCTGTCGTTAAAATTAGGCACTTTGCACAGTTTAATCTACTGATAATGATATATATTGCCAATAATTGATTAACTATGTTTTGACTGATAATAATTCATTAATTGGCGGATTGTCAGGTGGAATAAGCTTTATAGTTTCATGAAATATCCTTGAATTAACTTCAGCTGAATATGCATTGAAATAAATCTTAATAATCAAATATATTACTTCAGTCTATTATTAAGTTACTACGGTAGGCGTAAGCTTATTAAGTGCAACAATTAACTACGATAACCAGTCAGAAATTTACTCTTCACCGTCTATGCAAATAATTTGATAATTAACATATTTTCTCTTGATAATGGCGTGACACACACTGTTCAATAAGGTAAGGATCGGAAGGAACCTACTTGGTGTTATTGTCTGGTGGAATGTAACTGCAGCACTTCGATTACAAAGTGCTTGTTATCAATTGTTCAACTTCAGAGAAAAGCACAGCCACTGGCAAGCCTTCTACAATTTTATCCTATGAAAATTACGTAGATCTTACTTCCCTCGTTGTCTGTGGATCGACGGAAGTCCACGGCAGCGACACAATGTGGCATCGGGTTTTTACTGTTGCGACTTGGGCCCACAGTGCGCTTCATATTTAAGTCCTCGTTTCTTCAGCACTACGCCCATTAATACATAATAACTTGCCCGGCCATGCTTCCAGGTATGCCGACCATTACTTTCCCGTCGTACTTAGATCCACACACTGGCCGTTAGATTTGACACAGCTAGTAACAGCAGCACTCGCCTGCACGTCTTACTCCGAGCACGGCGTCACTGCTACTACTGCCCGCTGGCGCGCTCCCGCGCCCAGAGGCGCGACAAAACAGTCTCTCTGCCTTCAACGTTAACTAAATATACCCTGACTTGCCAGTGCTAAATATTAAATAATTTAAACATAGTATTTACCACACATATTTACACTAGACAATATATCGTATACAAAGACTTTCATGTGTTAAGTAAGCGAAAAGATTCATAGCAAGGACTGCATTGTAGCGTCACAATTGGACAGGGTGGTTGTCGCAACTTTTTGTTAATTTACAGGAATTTTGAATGTGCGCTGTTAATGCAAAACGTGTTAATTTTAGAATAGTTACCTGCAATAGACACCGCCTTTTAATTCGAAAATCACTTTACGCTGTCTAACTTTTTTTCCAATGTCACTACAATGTATAAATAACATGTGGGGAGAATTAGTACATTGTACAACACATTTTGTTTTTCACTGACACATAATTCAGGACTTTTCATGCTATCCTCAGTATCATTTTGATTATTATTCTGTCTTGTACAATGCTAAAAACAACGTAGTAATGGTAATATCTTTACTAACTTTCCTTATACAGCTTGTCATAGTTTACAAGTATTGTGGCCTTGTTGACCATTGTCCTCGACGTATTAACTGTTGATCATGCATTTCATTTACTTCAGCACGACAACAAAGTGACTGTGTTCTCATGTTCCTGTCTTGGTACACCATGACATGCTGTTCGTTAAATATTTCGACGCCGTGAGAGATACGTGACTTACTTTACATGGATTAATTTTGTAATCCAAGACATCTTGTGGGCTTTGGGGACTTCGTTTCCTTTTCCAAAGTAATCAAGCACAAGAACCAATTCTGTTATCCCAAAATCTATTTTTCTGAGTGTTGAACTCAACATGAAAAACGTCATCCATCATCTGGTTTCATTGCTGTTTTCTTTCTCACCACACAAAAGAACTGTGCAGCAAATTCTTGATTAATATTAACGCACTCCAAGTTATTGAAAAATTATTTCACGTTTCCGTCTGGTCAATATTCAGAAAGTTTTAAAGTCATGTGTCCCAAAACTTTCTATATTCTACATATAAAACTTCCCTTACTCCTCTTTTTGATATTCATCTCTTAATATTTGGGTCAATTATCCTCCAGTGTAGGGTATTCAGCAGTTCCTTGATATTTTCATTTGTGGTTGTACCTTTGAAACGTCCTTCTTGTGATGGTAATACAAATGAAACTGCATTCAAGTATTTCCTAACGGTTGGTAGTGAACGAACAGATTCTCTAAAATCCCTCGCCAAGTAGTGGCAAACTTCATTTGACGAGGGACCACCCGCAACAAGCAACTGAGTAGCTCGGGGGAATGCAATGGTAAGTGCCACTGTGGATTGGAAGATCGCCGCTACCTATGAGCATCAGAATGTAATAAACAACGAAAAAGTTCTAATTACATTCATATGATGTCAGGACGATGGTTCATGGAAAACGCCAGTGAGTGCCTGGCATGGGAACATAATGTCCAGTGAAAGGTACAGTGGCTGCCGCTAAGAGCGTCCTGCACACGTTTTCCGTGGGTTTAGCTACACTCTAAGAGTTAGAAGAAAACGAAGACACTCTTAGTGATCCTGATAACACCGAGCAGCAACCTAACCTTTAACTAGGTTTCGACAGGAGAAGTATTAACACCTAAAAATAGGACACTTTACAGCCAGGACAAGGAAGTCGTGTGTCCAGCAAAAAGAGGGATCAAAAATTACCCACAGAGGATATGTAAAATAACTTACTTGTTACATATTGTGTGAAAAAAAAGTCGTAAGGCTTCGTCACTGGGGAAATGATCAATATACGAGGGCAGTTCAATAAGTAATGCAACACATTTTTTTTCTGAAACAGGGGTTGCTTTATTCAGCATTGAAATACACCAGGTTATTCCCCAATCTTTTAGCTACACAACACTATTTTTCAACGTAATCTCCATTCAATGCTACGGCCTTACGCCACCTTGAAATGAGGGTCTGTATGCCTGCACGGTACCATTCCACTGGTCAATGTCGGAGCCAACGTCGCACTGCATCAATAACTTCTTCATCATCCGCGTAGTGCCTCCCACGGATTGCGTCCTTCATTGGGCCAAACATATGGAAATCCGACGGTGCGAGATCGGGGCTGTAGGGTGCATGAGGAAGAACAGTCCACTGAAGTTTTGTGAGCTCCTCTCGGGTGCGAAGACTTGTGTGAGGTCTTGCGTTGTCATGAAGAAGGAGAAGTTCGTTCAGATTTTTGTGCCTACGAACACGCTGAAGTCGTTTCTTCAATTTCTGAAGAGTAGCACAATACACTTCAGAGTTGATCGTTTGACCATGAGGAAGGACATCGAACAGAATAACCCCTTCAGCGTCCCAGAAGACTGTAACCATGACTTTACCGGCTGAGGGTATGGCTTTAAACTTTTTCTTGGTAGGGGAGTGGGTGTGGCGCCACTCCATTGATTGCCGTTTTGTTTCAGGTTCGAAGTGATGAACCCATGTTTCATCACCTGTAACAATCTTTGACAAGAAATTGTCACCCTCAGCCACATGACGAGCAAGCAATTCCGCACAGATGGTTCTCCTTTGCTCTTTATGGTGTTCGGTTAGACAACGAGGGACCCAGCGGGAACAAACCTTTGAATATCCCAACTGGTGAACAATTGTGACAGCACTACCAACAGAGATGTCAAGTTGAGCACTGAGTTGTTTGATGGTGATCCGTCGATCATCTCGAACGAGTGTGTTCGCACGCTCCGCCATTGCAGGAGTCACAGCTGTGCACGGCCGGCCCGCACGCGGGAGATCAGTCAGTCTTGCTCGACGTTGCGGCGATGATGACACACGCTTTGCCCAACGACTCACCGTGCTTTTGTCCACTGCCAGATCACCGTTGTCATTCTGCAAGCGCCTATGAACATCTGAGATGCCCTGGTTTTCCGCCAAAAGAAACTCGATCACTGCCCGTTGTTTGCAACGCACATCCGTTACAGACGCCATTTTAACAGCTCCGTACAGCGCTGCCACCTGTCGGAAGTCAATGAAACTATACGAGACGAAGCGGGAATGTTTGAAAATATTCCACAAGAATTTTCCGGTTTTTTCAACCAAAATTGGCCGAGCAAAAAAATGTGTTGCATTACTTATTGAACTGCCCTCGTAAATGCTACGGCATAGCCATAAGGCTTAGATAACAGTAAAAATGTTCCAAGTTAATTCTAAGGCTACGTGCATCGTACCGAGCGAGGTGACACAGTCGTTAGCACACTGGACTCGCATTCGGGAGGACGAAGGTTCATTCCCGCGTCCGGCCATCCTGATTTAGGTTTTCCGTGATTTCCCTAAATCGCTCCAGGTAAATGCCGGGATGGTTCCTTCGAAAGGGCACGGCCGACTTCCTTCCCGTCCTTCGCTAATCCGATGAGACCGATGACCTTGCTGTTTGGTCTCTTCCCCCAAACAACCCAACCCCGCGCATCGTACAGACAAACAACTAAGGAGACAGAAGGGAAAGGTCTGTAGGAAACTTTTGCCGAGGTGACGCTCACGTAATAAGCGATTACAGTAACAGAAGACGCCCGACATGTTAATAAAATGATGGTAAAATAATATCACACAAACAGTAAAATGACAAAAATTATAAAATCGCATACAGAAGTATGAAAATGGGGCCCGCTGCATCGGGTTTTCCGCGTTATGTCATTTTTCTCAAAGACACAATCTGTTATTACCTTACCTTAATGTGCGTCGTAGATTTTTTAACCGCTGTGTAGATTTATATGGCTGTTTTGTAATTTTACTGTATTACGTTTCTGCAGGTGTCTTTTGTGGTTTGTACCACCTCTTATGTGATAGCCATCTGGGCGTAAGCTTTCTGCTAGCTTGTTCCTTTTCTCCTGGTACTTGTTTATGTGTATGATGCATATAGCTTTAGACTTTACATGGATCATTTTTACTGTTGGCTAAGTCTTATGATTATGCCATAAAATTTATGTTGATCATTTTACTAGTGACTGATGCTGATACTTCGTTTCTCCTTTCACGTAATACGTAACAAGTAAATACGTTTTGTGTATCCATTATATGTAAATTTTAATGTTTCTTTCCTCTACAGAAATGAGTCCTATGTGCCTGTTATAGTATATCCTATTTTTAGGTGTTATTGCTTCTTCTGAAGAAGACTGGTTTATATCTGCCGAAACCTAAGTAAAGGCCTGAATAAACTGGTTGGCTATGTGATTCCAGTTGTACTCAATTTTTGTTTTTATTATATTATACACTACAAGAGTCGTTAATTAACGTACACCATCTTAACTTTAAAATTACGTTAGTCGTAATCTACGTTTCCTACTTGAAAACGTATATTATTGTTGATCAACGCTATTTCTACAATGTGTGGCCAAACGTCATGTTGGAAGAGTGTGTTATCACTTCTGAACGTTGTAGTAAACAGTTTAACGTAGAGTAAGCAAGCACTTACCAGATGATATCAGTTGAAGAAAGTCCTCTAACGTGTTTTTAAACTTAAGTGATTGTTAGAGCGTACTTAATCACAACTAGTACCTGGCTTGCTTAGAGCCAAAACACATAAGTAACTGTAAATGCACAAAAGTTAAATATGAACTATATCTCTGGAAGTTTCAAACAAAGGTAGATGCAATAAAACTTTACTGTAATGGGTCTCTGTGTGCCAATTATTGTGGTTTCAGGCTATTGCCTTGTAAACTGCCTTCAGAGTTTACCCGTATTGACAGTGTTAGTTACTTTGTTCTTTAATGAAATATGCATCAGTAATTCATACCCTTTGGAGATACATCACCACTCTTTACATTTTTCGTATTGCCAAACCACGTACTGGATAATTTTAAACATTCGCATTTTGAGGCCAATACATTTTTTGTGGGAGACATTATTAGTTAATAATAAGATAATAAGTTATTCTCTTTCCTCAACAAATGAAATATTACCTGAATTAGAAGATCGCTGATGTACGAGTTTCCAGACCCCACGAGATCAGATGCTGGAAAGTAACTCTACATCTAAGCTCCGACTGAGCTACGGTAGGCCTTTTTATGGTCACTACAGACCTGAGCCTTGCATAAGCAATATATTTGTAACACAGTGTCTATTCTGAAGTACATATATTGCAACTGGTAACTCTACCTGCTAATGAAAGTATTTGACTTTAATTATTCGACTTTCAACTGTAATAGAGATAAAACCAGTATTAATTTTTATAATCGTAATGTCTGCAAAGAACGCGGAAATAAACTGTCTGTAAGCATACAATCAAACTGATAAAAAACAGAAGGCAGTTTGTTAGGATGGCGTTCCACAATTTTAAGACACATCTAAAAAGTTCCTACACATGCATACAGAATAGGACTTTTGTAAAATAATTCGAAGGTAAAATAGTACCTCTGTAAGTATCTCGGGGCAGAGAATGTTCAGGAGGATGTAGTCATTAGGAGAAATAAAACTGGATTACTATGGGTCGAAGAGAAGAATATTGGCTCCCACAATCTGGATTATTGACAGAGATATGGATAGGTTGCTGTTCGACATAGTGTGAATTAATGAATAGTGGTGATAGGAGGAACGAGACTTTTGGTCGAGTCAGTGCAGTTTTATCAACACGAAATCAAACACCGGGAAAGGAGAAGTAAGATTAATATTGTAAAAGAATATAAGAACTGTCAACAGCACAGTAAACGCATTATCGTAGCCAAATCTGGCACAATCCCAGCACCCACGACAATAGTAGAAATTTATATGTTAACTAGCTCCTCGGATAATGGAGAGACTGAAAGGATGTGTGACGTCATAAACAAAATATTCTGCTAATTAGACGAGCAGAAATTTAATTGTGTTATGAGACTGCAATTCAGTACCAGGTAAATGATGAAAAGCAAAAATAGTTGGAGAGTATGAACTGGGCGAAAATAATGAAAGGGAAGGCATTCAGGTAAATTTCTAGACAGAACACAGTTAAATTATTGCTAACATTTAGTCTATGAATCATGAAAGTAGGTTGTACACAAGGAGGAGATCTGGTGACGTCATAAGGATTCGGATTGATTATACACGGTTCAGCCACATTAATGTGACGACCAAGTACATTCGGCGTCAACATGCAATAACCTATCACAGAAGGCAGGAGGCAGCACAAACGGTGGATGGCATATGAAGCGTATAGGGGGGAAGCGGAGAGCAATGCAGTTATTGCCATTGTTGTGAAACGGAGTGATTTATCTGACGTCCAAAAGCGCTTGATCGTTGGCTTTCGTGGCAAAGGTGGAAATATTTCTGGAACGGCAAAGTTCAAAATCTGTTCGTGTGCCGCCGTGGTTAAATTATGCCGTGCATGATAACATAGTGCTATCCAAAACCGCCACCTAGGCAATTGGGTACACCACAGGCCATACCTTAATGATGACAGGGGGTGCACGACGGCTGCGGAAATGTGTGTGGGCCAATTGACGTGAAACTGTTAAGCAGCTGACCACCTAAATGAACCAAGGTTCTACCAACAGTGTCCTGCGAGTGTCGGTTAGATCATCAGGGAGAGAGCAACTTGTGTTCCTGCAGCTATACGAGCTTCCCACAGGAGCGACTTGTTTACAGATACCTGTGTAGTTAGTTACTAGCTACTTTTGTAACTTCTAGCATGTTCGAGTGTTTATTAGGCACAAACATTTATTTTAATATTAGTGTAGCATACAGTACCATTTTAATAACAGTGTAGCGTACAGTAACACTGTTGTTATCGACCCTATAATCATACAGGCTTTTGTTTGTTTTGGTTAGTGTAGCTCAATGTCGGTTAGAGTGAGAGAGCCCTTCGAATTCTGCTGCTAATAAGCGGAGTACGCCGTTCGTTTCTTTATATATTTTTACGAGCTTCAAACAGGAGCGACTTCCGTAATGGATCGGAACTGTAATTGCTGTGCACAGATGTGGGCTGAGTTGGTGACTCTTCGCTCACGGCTCCAGGCTGTATTGGCTTCCATCAAACACCTTGAGGCTGCTGCCAAGGGGCATCACTGTGGTGGGTGGGGGGGGGGGGGGGTCGTACGTGGGATTGCTAGGGACGTCGAGCACGTCCCACGTGTCCCCCGACCGAACCACTGCTGTGACCACCCCAGGTACTGCCTGCACTGAGTTTGACCTCTCACCTGTGCTCGAGTAGGAGAGCATTCCAAAGTCTGGCAGACAGCGAAAGACTTTCCGAGCGCCCGATCGTAGGGCCTCCCCAGTTCGTTTGATGAACAGGTTTCGGGCGTGAACTGTGGCTGACAAAGTCTCTAAGCCGGGTGCAGTCGTTCACTCCGTTCCAGAGGAAACTTCTCGTCCCGCAAGGTCTGGACATTCACCGAGGGTGGGTTTGATGATAGTTGGTAGCATAATGGGGCCCCTTAGGAACTCCGCTGCCAAGGAGGGGAATGAAGCCAGTGTTCACTCCGTGTGCTTACCGGAGAAGTCATTCTGGTTGTGAAAATGGTGTTTCGAGATGCCTGAAGAGTACAGTGTGCAGCCAGCTTCAGGTGGTGGCTCATGTTAGTACCAATGACATGTATCGCTTTGGATTGGAAGAGAGCCTCTCTGGAAATGGGCGGCTAGCGAAAATGGTAAAGACTGCTAGTCTTGCTTGCGAGATTAAGGCGGAGCTCACTATCTGCGGCATCGTCGACAGAACCGACTGTGGTCCTTTGGTGCACAGCCGAGTAGAGGGTCTGAATCAGAGACTCAGGCGGTACTGTGACCGTGTAGGCGCAGATTCCTCGACTTGCGCCATCAGGTGTTTGGTTTCCGGGTTCTGCTTAATAGGTTAGGAGTCCTCTATACACAGGAAGCAGCTACACGGGTAGAGGGGACTGTGTAGAAGGGAGTGGGTGGTTTTTTGCGTTACAGGGTCTCAGGAAACCACAGAAAGGGCGTCCATCTAATATAGGGAAAGTCAAACACAGTACGTTGTTTGTAGAAACGATCGGTATTATAGTTGTAAATTGTCGTAGCTGTGTTGGGAAAGAACCAGAGCTCCAAGCCCTAATAGAAAGCACTGAAGCTAAAATAGTTACAGGTACAGAGAGTTGGATAAGGCCAGAAATAAGTTCAGCCCCGAAATTTTTTCAAACGATCTAACACTGTTCAGAAAGTATAGATTAAATATAGTTGGTCGTGGAGTATTTATTGCTGTCAGAAGCAGTTTACATTGTAGTGAAACTGAAGCAGATAGTTCATGCGAAATAGTATGGGTAGAGGTTGTACTTGACAATCGGACTAAACTATTAACTGGATCGTTTTACCGCCCTCACCCCCCCCCCCCCCCCCCCCCAAAATCAGAAGATATAGTTGCTGAACAGTTCGAAGAAAACTTGAGTCTAATTTCAAATTATAGTCGGTGGTGACTTATATCTGCCCTGGATATGCTGGAAAAAATATACGTTTAAAGCCGGCGGCAGGCATAAAACGTCATCCGAAACTGTACTCAGTGCTTTCTCAGAAAATTATCTTGAACAATTAGTTCATGAGCCCACTCGAAGCGTAAATGTCTGCGAAAGCATACTTGACCTCTTAGCAACAAATAATCCTGGAGAAATATCTATTCAGAAAAGCAAATAAAAATGCTCTTAACGTCTTTTTAAGAGACAGTCTTCACTCCTTCCGATCTGATCATGTAAGCCTACAAAAGATGTCGAATGATTTCAAAGAGATAGTATCGACGGAAATTGAGAAATCTGTACCACATAAATTAACAAGTGATGGTACTGATCCCCCATGGTACACAAAACGGGTCAGATCTCTGCTTCAGAAGCAACGAAAAAAGCATGCCAAATTTAAAAGAACGCAAAATCCCCAGGGCTGGCAGTTTCGCAGAAGTTCGAAATGTAGCATACTTTAATGCGAGATGCTTTTAATAATTTCCACCACGAAACTCTGTCTCTGAATCTGGCAATAAACCCAAAGAAATTTTGGTCATACATAAAGCACACCAGCGTCAAGACGCAGTCAATACTTTCACTGGGCGATAACAACGGTGAAGTCACTGATGACAGTACCACTAAAACAGAGTTATTAAACATGGTTTTTGCAAACTCCTTCAACAAAGAAGACGAAGAAAATATTCCTGAATTCCAGTCAAGAACAACTGCCAAGATGAGAAACATAGAAGCAAATGTCCTCGGTGTAGCAAAGTAGCTTCAATCGCTTAATAAAGGCAAGGCCTCCGGCCCAGATTGGGCACCAGTCAGGTTCCTTTCCGAGTAAACTGATACAATAGCTCCATATTTATCAGTTATATACAACCACTCTCTCACAGAAGGATCCGTACCTGAAGACTGGAAAATTGCTCAAGTCACACCAATACCCAAAAAGGGAAGTAGGAGTTATCCGCTGAATTACAGGCCCATATAACTAACGTCGATTTGCACTGGGGCTCTGGAAAATATTTTGTTGTTATTGTGGTCTTCAGTCCAGAGACTTGTTTGATGCAACTCTCCATACTACTCTATCCTGTGTAAGCCTCTTCCTCTTCAGTAACTGCTGCAACCTACATCCTTCTGAATCTGCTTAGTGTATCCATCTCTTAGTCTCCCTCTACGATTTCTACCCTCCACGCTGGCCTCCAGTACTAAATTAGTGATCCCTTGATGCCTCATGCCCTACCAACCGATCCGTTTTTCTAGTCAAGTTGTGCCACAATTTCCTCTTCTCCCCAATTCTATTCAGTAGCTCCTCATTAGTTACGTGATCTACCCATCTAATCTTCTGCATTCTTCTGTAGCACCACATTTCGAAAGCTTCTATTCTCTTCTTCTCTAAACTATTTGTCGTCCACGTTTCACATTCATACATGGCTACACTCCATAGAAATATTTTTAGAAAAGACTTTCTGACACTTGAATCTATAATTGATGTTAGCAAATTTCTGTTCTGCTGAAACGCTTTTTTGCCATATTACGTCCTCTCTACGACGGCCAACGTCAATTATTTTGCTCCCCAAATAGCAAAACTCATCTATTACTTTAAGTGTCTGATTTCCGAATCTAATTGGCTCATCATCACCTGATTTAATCAGTCTACATTCCATTATGCTCGTTTTGCTTTTGTTTGTATTCAACTTGTATCCTCCCTTCAAGACCCTGTCAATTCCGTTCAACTGCTCTTCCTGGTACTTTGCTGTTTCTGACAAAATTTCAATGCCATCATCACATCTCAAAGTTTTTATTTCTTCTCGATGGATTTTAATTCCTACTTCAAATATTTCTTTTTTTTTCCTTTACTGCTTGCTCAGCATACCGATTGAATAACATCAGGGATCTACCCATCTAATCTTCAGCATTCTTCTGTAGCACCACATTTCGAAAGCTTCTATTCTCTTCTTCTCTAAACTAAAGGGATAGGCTACAACCCTGTCTCACTCCCTTCCTAACCACTGCTTCTCTTTCATGTCCCTCGACTCTTATAACTGTCATCTGGTTTCTGTAGAAATTGGAAATAGCCTTCCGCTCCCTGTATTTCACACTTGCCACCTTCAGGATTTGAAAGACAGTATTCCAGTCAACGTTGTCAAAAGCTTTCTCTAAGTCCAAACTTAGAAGGTGCAACAGGTCTGCTAAAGAGACTACTCTGGAGTATTGCTGAGTGGCGTGGGATCGGCATCAGGTGGGACTGACGGATGACATTGAAAAAGTTCAAAGAGGGGCCTCTCGTTTTGCATTATCGCAACATAGGGGAGATAGTGCTACAGACATGATACGTGACTTGGAGTGGCAATCATTAAAACAAAGACATTTTTCGTTGTGACGGACTCTTCTCATGAAATTTCAATCACCAGTTCTCTCCTCCGATTTCGAAAAATTTTTGTTGCCACCCACGTACCTAGGGAGAAAGGATCATCCCGATTAAATAAGAGAAATCAGGTCTCGCCCAGAAAAATTTAAATGCTCGTTTTTCCTGCGCGCCATTTGAGAGTGGAACGGTAGTGAGACAGTTTGAAGGTGGTTCATTGCGCCCTTTGTCAGGCACTTTGCTGTGAATATCAGAGTAATCACGTAGGCGTAGGCGTAGACGTAGGTTCCAGAATGAGATTGTCACTCTGCAGCGGAGTGTGCGCTGATATGAAACCTCCTGGCAGATTAAAACTGTGTGCCCAACCGAGACTCGAACTCGGGACCTTTGCCTTTCGCGGGCAAGTGCTCTACCATCTGAACTACCGAAGCACGACTTACGCCCCGTCCCCACAGCTTTACTTCTGCCAGTATCTCGTCTCCTACCTTCCAAACTTTACAGAAGTTTCATATCAGCGCACACTCCGCTGCAGAGTGAAAATCTCATTCTGGAAACATCCCTCAGGCTGTGGCTAAGCCATGTGTCCGCAGTATCCTTTCTTTCAGGAGTGCTAGTTCTGCAAGGTTCGCAGGAGAACTTCTGTAAAGTTTCTTGCACAACAATAAAAAAATAATCTCATCTCCAAATCTCCACAGCACTAACCTACAGTAAAAATTTATACTAAGACGCAGCCATGCATTAGACAAATAAAGCAGTATTACTTCTGCACGGAAACAACATTTACAAAAAGATACCAAAATAAAATAGCAACAGCGGAATGTCTCCCTACAGTGTTTCACAGTTCGTTGCTACCAATACGTCCACTGTATGCCAAACGGGCAACAGGCATGACAACAACATCTACACGGCTATATCTATGAGGAAGGTGCATAAAGAAGCAAAATATACAGTGACTTACCGTTTAAAACACAGTTATCCCACAATGGCCTCACTGTGTTTTCAAGTACAAAACTCTAATGGTGTACACGGCACTATGGCATCATCGTGGAAATATATTTACATGTAGCAATGGCACGACCAAATTTCTCTCACGTCGTTTCCTTGCTTCTCCACAAGATCTCCTATACACGGCCAACTTCACCGATCCCTGTGCACACCGCAACACCGTTTTTTGATCTGTCAAAACAGTGATACACATACTAAATCACACCAAAAGCACGTAACTACGCTATGGTTTGTATTGCCACAAGTGGAACTCTCCTCCAATCTTCTTCACTGTCAACGTGCTGCAATCTTCAG
Organism: Schistocerca americana; assembly: GCF_021461395.2. Classification (NCBI taxonomy): domain Eukaryota; kingdom Metazoa; phylum Arthropoda; class Insecta; order Orthoptera; family Acrididae; genus Schistocerca; species Schistocerca americana. Next base: position 496,507,848 of record NC_060126.1, on the reverse strand, counting down.
CTGAAAGCCAGAAGGAAGACACCGTCTGCCGCCACATCTTAAAGATGTCCGTATTACTGTCGGCCATGCACCGTGCTGAAGGTTTCAGTGCATTGTTGCTAGTACCTAGCTGTATTCAACTCCACGGAACTCTGCCTCCCTAGGTTATTTCTTCCTTGGTGACTGTCCACAAACTACAGCCTGCTGTCTCGCCTCCTGACACCAGACAGAAAGGGGTTCACTATGGTTCCTGTGCTCTTCTAGCGACCTCTTGCATAGCAGGCAACCGCAACAGAACTCGAAAATGCGCCTTCAGTGGCTGGACGTCCTAATATAGCGCAGTACACTGCGCAGGCCCCCTACTGAAACTCTTCTCTCCCCGTGACAGGGGGTGCACATACTGGAATACAAATGTGCATAAAGAAACATCCAAAATGGTGACAGAGAAAGCTTCACAACACACCATACACGTAAACAATACATTCTTTCGGTTTTATACTGGCTGAAGCAAAATATATGTGCCCTACATTTCCTTACCCTATCTGTATCTTTAGTTAAGAGCATGTTCAAATGTCACAAAACGGACAGTCTGACAGAGCTCCTTAAAGCATGGCAAAGGCTAACTCGTTTACTTCACCTCCTGCATGCTCCCTTTCCCAAAATTCTGCAGATACATTTGGTAACCCATCTTAAATACACTAGTGTGTCTTACTCAGTTACAAAATCGTGGTGACTACTCGTGGGACGCTAAGATATTTCTACTTGCCCAACGCTATTTATGAGATTCTGCTGAGCAACATTTCTTCAATAGGCCGTGTTTTGGCTAGCGAGGAATTTGTAATAAATACAATCATCAGGCCAAACAGCATATACTCGTGTATTTTGGGCTTCGTCGTACTGGAAGCATGCATGAGGCATTCCAGAGTCTCATTTCAATGGGTGTGATGTAAACGTGGTACTCAATTGAAGCCGTCCGCAAACTGTGGTTAGCAGTTTCCACAAAGAACCTGTCAGGATAGTATAGTGAGGTGGTAGAATGTCTAATTCTAAACTGAAACAGAAATCCATTGACTTTATTCCATTCAACAAAAAAATGACTCTGAGCACTATGGGACTTACATTCTAAGGTCATCAGTCCCCTAGAACTTAGAAATACTTAAACCTAACTAACCTAAGGACATTACACACATCCATGCCCGAGGCAGGATTCGAACCTGCGACCGTAGCGTCCATTCAACAGGTCCGGTAATTCTGCTTTAGTTTCACTGAGGAAACCGATGTCGTTAGCGAATCTCACCAATGATATCGTTTGACCTGTAATTTTAATACCGCTGGTAAATGTTCTTTTATTTGTGCCATTGCTTCTTCAGTATGTAGTTTGAACGGTAGGAGCTAAAGACTGTACCCTGTCCGACAGACTTATAAATTTGAACACTTCGTTTGAGTATTCCAGTGTTATTATTCCCTCTTGGTTCTCGTTCGTTAGTCTGTTGTATATTATCCATTTTTCCTGTTCTCAGAATTTCGAAAATCTTCGACCATTTCGCACTATCTAACGCTTTTTCTCGTTCGAGAAATCGTATTAAAGTGTTTTGATTTTTCTTAAGTCTTGCTTTCCTTATCAAGTGAAACATCAGAACGGCCTCTCCGCTTCATTTACCTTTCCCACATCCCAACTGATCTTAACCTAACAGATCGTTAGTTTTCTTATCCATTATTCTGTATATTATTCTCGTCACCACCTTGGATAATTGTGACTGTGGGCTAGTTCTCGCACTTAATTATCTCTGTTTTTCTTTTAGGGATTTTATAGCTGATGTATTTCGGAAGTCTAATGAAATGTCTCCAGGCTCGTAGATACTACATACCAACTGAAATAGCCGTTTCTTTGTACTACCCTCAATATTAACCGACCGAGATGGCGAAGTGGTTAGCAAACTGGACTAACATTCGGGAGAACGACGGTTCAATCCCGCGTCCGGCCATCCTGATTCAGGTTTTCCGTAATTTCCCTAATTCGCTTCAGGCAGATGTCGGGATGGTTCTTTTGACAGGGCACGGCCGACTTCTTTCCCCATCCTTCCCTAACCCGATGAGACCGATAACCTCATTGTTTGGTCTCTTCCCCCAAATCAAACCAAACAACCCTCAATATTTTTAGAAATTCCAATGGAATGTTACCAATCTCTTCTGCCTTATTCCATTAAAAGGCTGAGTTCTGTTAAACTGTTACTCTAATACAGGATCCCATTCTCTTCCATATCGAATCACATTTATTCTTCTCTCACCTCATCAGGCACGTCTTCCACCTTATGGAACCCTTTACTGTACTCTTCTTATCTATCCGCTCCGTCCTGTTCGTTGAGCACTGATATTTCCATTACGCTCTTGCTTTTTAATTTCACCTGACTGTTTTGACTAATGTGTATGCTAAATTATTCCTCCCGACGACCATTTCTTTTACTGTTTCTTCACAGTTTTCCTGTAGTGACTTCGCCCTTGTTTCCCTGCACTTGCTACCTATTTTATTCCTAAGTTACTAGTATCGTAATGTTCCCGTCTTTCGCTCAATATTTACAGCCTTCTTTAGTTTCCTTATACTTACGTTTTTGTGTCGCATTACTGTATTGCCGTTTTTTTAGGTGTCTAATTCCGTTAACCTTGCCATGGTTCGCACGGCTCCATCCCGTCGGAGGTTCGAGTCCTCACTCGAGCATGGGTGTGTGTGTGTTGTCCTTAGCGTAAGTTAGTTTAAGTTAGATTAAGTAGTGTGTGAGCCTAGGGACCGATGCCCTCAGCAGTTTGGTCCCATAAGAGTTCACCACAAAAATGTTCTTCTATTGAACTGCTTCCTGTCGTATTTATTATCGGAATATTTACAAACTCAGAGAGCCTCAAACATCACATCATCATCCAGTACTCCTGTACCATACTTCATCCACACTGATTCTTCCGGATGATTCTCGTTAACTTCAGGCGACGCTTCATCGTTACTAAATTGTTATCCCAGTCTTTATCTGCACCTCTGTGTGTCCCACAATTTATAATCTTAGCGTCTGCCCGAACATGATCTAATACACCTGCAATCTTCCTGTGTCTCTTTGTCTTTTGCAAGTATACCTTTTAACCACACTCAAACTTCTGACATTTCACTCTCCGACTTATGATATGTTGTAAGTTAAACATTTAAAATTAGGTTGTTATTTCCAATATATTTAAGGTTTGCCTTAATAAGACAAACGTTAATGTAAAATCGCATCTGAACCTACCGGATATGTAGGCACAAAGAAAATAAACAAGGTTCTGACCCTAATGAATATATAATTGCCACGTAAATTAATATGATATTTAAATACAAATATGCACATATATGCTCTGTGACTGCATTGAAGGGAATACAACTGCTTGTGGCAATCGAAGCTGCAAACACAGGTGGTAAGTGATGAAAAAGAGTGCAACGTATCCTTATAGAATAGGAAACATGACGAAAATAGGAATGATTTATTCGAATGTGAGGAAAATTAATTGTCAAAGCCCTTTAAACTGATGGTTCAGGTATTACTCACGTACCACATATGAATTAGGGAATTACTAACCAACGTTACAGTAACGAGATCTACCTAAGTTGTGTATGTCAGAAGACCAGACACTAACCCACAGACAATACCGAAATTACAACTACAGAAAGTACTACACACATTTGCCACAAAGGCCTTGTTTTCTAGATCTAAAACTGTCGAAACTAAAACAAACAGGTATCACTTCCAACAGCAGGTGCAGCAAACATTTATATCTCTTAAAACTTCCCTGAATTTTACCCTGTTTAATCTCTTCAAACAAAGCCCTTTGAGCTCTCTAGCCATGACGTGGTATGCTAATCCATGATATTACTAATATCTTCCCTTACAGCACTTTAAACATTGAAAGATGCTCAACCAGTGGTCAATTGTCAAATTTAAATTAGTTTCCAAAATTGATAGCGATGATTAAAACGAGAAAGCAAGGATAAACTTTTTTCTCGTCCTGGTTTGTGCAAACTAAATATCACCCATGAACTACCACCCAGTGGTGACTATGTCTATCCCAGGCAGCGTGCCAGAAAGCAGTCTCTTCCTTGGAAGTAAAAACAGCGAAACAACGCGCTACCCTCGAAGCCACCAAAACCCAATCCGCCAAGGAGCTTGGCACAGATCTCCCACACCAACCGAATGCTTAATGCTATCCCTTGGTATGAGCCTTACCGTGAGCTAATCTGTGCGGCACCGCCTACTGTCTTTGACCAGTCCCCGGAAATACACGATTACACACTGAGGCGCGAAAGTGAATTTAGATTGTATCACGCCAGCTTTTAACTCCTGTCTGGACGCCCTCGGAAACACTTTTCGTTGGTTATTCAATCTTTCTCTCATGGTTACTTTTCTCTTGGCAGTCTCCTACTGGTGATCCGAATGAGGAACTGATCTGGAATCTTTTGCCAAAGCAAATCTCACTTTGACGGTATTCAGTTACAGTCCACATGTCCTTTGGTCATACATTAAGCGCCTTTAACGCAGCGGTTCAATTTCTTTCTGTAGCCTGAAGACATTAATCATTGCTGATCCTTTCTTCATCTAAGGGAAGTTTTCCATCGCAAGTTCATGAGGGTGCACTGATCCTCTCTCCGCTCATCCATGCTCTTTGACAAGGCCTTTGGCTGAACAGCAGACTTGGCAGTCTTTAAAAAAATCGAAACTTTAGCACTGAGTAGTGTCGGAACTAGGACCTAGGATGTTTTGATTATGAGTCAAAGTCAATTCCTCCTCACATTTGCTTTATTGGTGTTGCATTAACAAAGATTGAAATTAATAAAAGTAATGTCTAATCAGCTTCTTCTGTGCTGTAATTGATGAGAAAAAATTATGATTTTCTTCTTCTGTATTATTCTCTTCTTCTAGATATTCTGTTGAAACCCTTTTTTTTTTGTTTGTGTAACTCTTTGAGCTCTATTAAATAGCCATTTTCTTCTTGTAAACTTTAGTTTGTACATGACTAGTTCATAGTTAAACTATATCCACACACCCGACATGGTTTTATTGGTGAAAATGAAATCTATTATTTTGGAGTTCGCTTCGTTAGACCCCATTTTTAAAGTATAAAAAGAGGTACTTTCTAATTATTACTTGAAACAACATCTTAAAATTACATCCCAAAAGGAAGTATTACGTCGGCATCTTAAACTGACATCTTGATCTGACATCTTCCCTTTGACAGGTCAGCGGTGCAGTACACAAACGAAGCAGTTACTGGGGTAGCAGAGGACTTGTGGAGCGCACATGAGAGATTTTTGGGCTAGGCGGTAGTTTGAGGTTCTCCGATGAATACTCGCAGGATGATCCACAGCAAGGGACGTCAAACGGCGTTCAGATCAAAAACACTTCGACAGTCACAACTTCATCAGCAAACTGTCGAAGTATTCGAAATAAAGTTCCCGAATTTACAGCCCTCCAGGAAAGTTCTCGCGCTCAGATTATTCTTGGGATCGAGAGCTGGTTGAAACCCGAAGTGGATAGCTCTGTGACATTTATTGAATCGAGGAAAGTATATCGCAAAGAGACCGGCGTTAGGATGGGGAGTGTCCATTGCAGATGACAAAACTGTTGTTTCTAATGACTGTGACAGTGAAGTCATCTGTTTGCTTATAACAGGTGTAGGTGGAACCAAGTTAATTTTTGGATGTTTTTACTGCCACCCGATTCTGCTGTAACAGTTACAATCATTCAAAGAAAGTCAATAGCGCGTAAATAGCCAGATCATACAATACTAGTTAGAGGCGATTTTAACCTGTCGAGTATAGACCGGGAATTCCATGCATTTATTGCGGGGGGTACAGACAGTCATGCGAAATGCTTCTGAACAGGTTTTCTGAAAATTTTCTTGATACAGCTAGCTCGGCAGCCCACACGCAGTGGAAATATCTTATACCTTGTAGCTGCAAACAGGTCAGACCGTACCGACAATGTCAGTATAGAAATGGGGGTTAGCGATAATGACGTAATAATAGCAAATGTGATTATGAAAGTTAATAAATCGGTCAGGAAGGCTAGAAGAGTCTTTCTGGTAGATAGAGCTGACAAGCAGCTATTAACATGTTACTTGGACATTTAATTGGCGTCACTTAGCACCAGTAAGATGGATGTAGAGGAATTATGCGCAAAGTTTAAGCAGGTTGTAAATCGTGGTCTGTAGGGTGACGTATCCGGTAAGTGGATAAATGGTGGAAATGACCAACCATGGTTTAATAACGAAATTCGTAAGACGCCTAAGAAACGAGAGGTTGTAGGTACAAAAGGGGACGCACAATCGACTACAAGCGAAGGAAGATTAGTAGAGATTGGTGCGTCTGTGAAAAGATCTATGAGCGAAGCATACAACAACTATCACCGTCACTCCTTAGCAAAAGATCTGGCAGAGGAGCAGAGAAAATTCTGGCCGTATGTAAAATCGCTAAACAGGTCTATGTCTTCCATTCCATCACTTGTTGACTAGTCTGGTGTGGTAGTTGAAGATAGCAAAACGAAAGAGGAGGTTCCAAATTTCACGATCAGGATATCGCTCACACACTGTCATCTCCAGAATGAAATTTTCACTCTGCAGCCGAGTGTGCGCCGATAGGAAACTTTCTGACAGATTAAAACTTCGAGTCTCAGTCCGGCACACAGTTTTAATCTGCCAGGAAGTTTCACACAGTCATCTGATCATCGAACAGACTTCCGTATGGACGACATAGAAATAGGCATACCTGGCATAGAGAAACAACTGGAAGATTTGAAAACAGATAAATCACCAGGTATGGATGGTTTCCCAGTTCGATGTTACAAAGAGTACTCTACAGGATTCACCCCTTACCTAACTTGCATTTATTGTGTATCTCTCGCCCAGCACAAAGTCCCAAGCGGCTGGAGAAAGCGCAGGTGACTTCAGTATATAAGAAAGGTAAAAGAACTGCCCCGCAAATTACGGACCATTATCCCTGACTTCTAATTGCTGCAGAATCCTTGAGCATATTCTCACTTGCAATATAGTAAATTTTCTTGAGGCTAAGCTTATGTCCACGAATCAGCAAGGGTTTAGAAAACATCACTCGTGCGAAATTCAGCTTGCCCTCTTCATACATGATATAGTGACAATTATGGATGAAGGGCAGCAGCCAGATTCGATGTTTCTATATTTCCTGAAAGCATTTTACACGGTGCCCCATTGTAAGCTGTTAACGATCATAGTAGCCTACGGGATAAGTTCACAGATGTGTGAGTGACCCTATGACTTATAAAATAATAGAACCCAGTATATTGTTCTCCATGGCGAATGTTCATCAGAGACAAGGTTATTGTCATGGGTGGCCCTTGGATGTGTGTGATAGGACCGCTGATGTTCTCTCTCTCTCTCACACACACACACACACACACACATATATATATATATATATATATATATATATATATATATATATATATATATATATATATATATAAACGCAGTTGATATCCGTCTGACCACATGTACATTCATATTTCTTTACGTACTACACGAAAATGTAATAAAAATGGGGGTTCGTATTTTTAAAAAGACGCAGTTGATATCCGTCTGACCACGATGTATGGACCACGGTCCATTCATCGTGGTCAGATGGATATCAACTGACGGTCCATTCATCGTGGTCAGACGGATATCAACTACGTTTTTTTAAAAATAGGAACCCTCATTTTTTATTACATTTTGTGTAGTACGTAAAGACATATGAATGTACATGTATCACATTGGAACAACCGAAATAAAATGTTCAAACTTACCTTCGTTCTGTATTTTAATTTAGAAAGCTACCTGTTACCAACTGTTCGTCTATTATTGTGAGCCATATGTTTGTGACTATTACAGCGCCATCTATCACAAAGCGAAAAGAGTGGTCCAACTAAAACATTCATATTTGTTTATGTACTACACGAATATGTAATAAAAATGGGGGTTCCTACTTTAGAAAAACGCAGTTGAAATCCGTTTCACCTACGGCAGCGCCATCTAGCGGGCCAACCATAGCGCCATTTGGTTTCCCCCTTTAAGCTAGACGAGTTTCGTTGTTGTAGCTTTTTTGGTTTGATGCTTATTTCCTGACATATTTTGCCCAGTCACTATCAATGGACCACCCTGCATATATATATATATATATATATATATATATATATATATATATATATATATATATACTCCTGGAAATTGAAATAAGAACACCGTGAATTCATTGTCCCAGGAAGGGGAAACTTTATTGACACATTCCTGGGGTCAGATACATCACATGATCACACTGACAGAACCACAGGCACATAGACACAGGCAACAGAGCATGCACACTGTCGGCACTAGTACAGTGTATATCCACCTTTCGCAGCAATGCAGCCTGCTATTCTCCCATGGAGACGATCGTAGAGATGCTGGATGTAGTCCTGTGGAACGGCTTGCCATGCCATTTCCACCTGGCGCCTCAGTTGGACCAGCGTTCGTGCTGGACGTGCAGACCGCGTGAGACGACGCTTCATCCAGTCCCAAACATGCTCAATGGGGGACATATCCGGAGATCTTGCTGGCCAGGGTAGTTGACTTACACCTTCTAGAGCACGTTGGGTGGCACGGGATACATGCGGACGTGCATTGTCCTGTTGGAACAGCAAGTTCCCTTGCCGGTCTAGGAATGGTAGAACGATGGGTTCGACGACGGTTTGGATGTACCGTGCACTATTCAGTGTCCCCTCGACGATCACCAGTGGTGTACGGCCAGTGTAGGAGATCGCTCCCCACACCATGATGCCGGGTGTTGCCCCTGTGTGCCTCGGTCGTATGCAGTCCTGATTGTGGCGCTCACCTGCACGGCGCCAAACACGCATACGACCATCACTGGCACCAAGGCAGAAGCGACTCTCATCGCTGAAGACGACACGTCTCCATTCGTCCCTCCATTCACGCCTGTCGCGACACCACTGGAGGCGGGCTGCACGATGTTGGGGCGTGAGCGGAAGACGGCCTAACGGTGTGCGGGACCGTAGCCCAGCTTCATGGAGACGGTTGCGAATGGTCCTCGCCGATACCCCAGGAGCAACAGTGTCCCTAATTTGCTGGGAAGTGGCGGTGCGGTCCCCTACGGCACTGCGTAGGATCCTACGGTCTTGGCGTGCATCCGTGCGTCGCTGCGGTCCGGTCCCAGGTCGACGGGCACGAGCACCTTCCGCCGACCACTGGCGACAACATCGATGTACTGTGGAGACCTCACGCCCCACGTGTTGAGCAATTCGGCGGTACGTCCACCCGGCCTCCCGCATGCCCACTATACGCCCTCGCTCAAAGTCCGTCAACTGCACATACGGTTCACGTCCACGCTGTCGCGGCATGCTACCAGTGTTAAAGACTGCGATGGAGCTCCGTATGCCACGGCAAACTGGCTGACACTGACGGCGGCGGTGCACAAATGCTGCGCAGCTAGCGCCATTCGACGGCCAACACCGCGGTTCCTGGTGTGTCCACTGTGCCGTGCGTGTGATCATTGCTTGTACAGCCCTCTCACAGTGTTCGGAGCAAGTATGGTGGGTCTGACACACCGGTGTCAATGTGTTCTTTTTTCCATTTCCAAGAGTATATATATATATATATATATATATATATATATATATATATATATATATATATATATATATATATATATAAATAAATAAATAAATAAATAAATAAATAAATATATATATATATATGTATATATATATGTGTGTGTGTGTGTGTGTGTGTGTGTGTGTGTGTGTGTGTGTTCGAGCATGTGAAATTTGTGGTAGTTAAGACAAATGGTCGGCATCGATTAATTGGGAGAATTTTTGGAAAGTGTGGTTCACCTGTAATGGAGACCGCGTATAGGACGCTGGTGAGACCCATTCTTTACTACTGCTATAGTGTTTTGGATCCGTACTTGGTCGGGTTGAAGGAAGACGTCGAAACAATTCAGAGGCGGGCTGCTAGATTTGTTACAAGTGGGTTAGAACAACACGTAAGTCTTACGGAGATGTTTTGAGAACTCAAATGGGAATACCTGGAGGGAAGGCGACGTTCTTTTCGAGAAACACTATTGATAAAATTTAAAAACAGCATTTGAAGCTGACTGCAGAACGATTCTACTACCCTCAAGAAACATCGCGCGTAAGGACCACGAAAGTAAGATACGGGTAATTAGAGCTTACAGACAGTCGTTTTCCCTCTCTCTATTTGCGAGTGGAGTAGGAGGGGAACAGACGGTCTCAAAGTGTTAAACTGCTGTCTTTAAGTGACATCTTTAACTCAGTGATTAGAAGAATTAAAAAGTGTTTCAAACTAGGCAAATAAAAGTACAGTGGGAACGGTATATAACGTGTATGAGGTACCTGGAAAGATTTATGAAAATAATTTAAGGTAGAAATTAGCTAACGTAATATATATGTTAAAAGATGGCTAAATATGCTCTTCTTAAGTACTAAATAATAAACTGGTATTCATAACATACAACGCTTAGGTTGACACTATGAATGATATATAGATGAAATTGAGTTCTCTTAATACTAATATATGTAATATTTTTAGTTTCCGATTTTCCGAGCCAACTAGTCAGTGTCTGATTTTATTAGAGTATTTTACATTATTTGAAATATCGTTGATTTGACCTTAAACTTATATGCAATTTCTAAATTCTAGCCTTCAGCTGGATGCTTCTACAGTTCTGCTTGTTTCATCCAGTCATCCCTACTTTGTCATTTTGCACTTCCAGCTGAACGCACATTTTAGAGTTGTGTATCACCTTTTGCCTGCTTCACGTTTTACTTCCTCTGTCTCCAGGTCTCGTCCACCTATATAATCTGCTTTCACGACTCTTAAACCACCTATCAGCAATAATAAAATTATGTTCCGGGTACAGTTCTACGAGGCTACTTCCTGCATCATTCCTTTTCCATCTTGGTTTCTATTTTATTCTTTTCTTCCTTTAGATTTCGAAGAGTTGCAGTTCGCCACTAGAATTAGGTTTTCTTTTCCTTACATATGGGAATATCTTTTTATTTATCTCATCGTATATTATTCACTTGCTTTGTCATCTGCGGAACAAGAGGGTGATACACTTTGATGGAAAAACAAAAGAGAGTAAACATGAGGAAAAAAATATGTAATGAGCCTATGGCCTTTTTGTTCTGGAGTCCCGCTTTTGGGGAATTCGTCCACCTGCTGCAAGCCCTTTTGCAAGTCTCCTAATTTGACACAACTTCGGTGACTTTCTCGTCGATGAGGATGAGATGACGGTGAAGACAACACACAAACACGCACACCCGAGTCGAGAAAATCCCTGGCGTCTCGTGACCGAGAGTCAGCCACACTGACGAAGAGACCACCAGATGCTGGCTCACGACAAATGAGGAAGCAGGAAAATACTTTCAGTGTCAGAGCTCATCCGTTGCAGTCTTTACAACAGTATTTGGATAAAGAGCTTTGTTTAGTTAGATTTCTGAAGAGGCAATATGTCCATCAAATATTGATGGGAGATGGTAGACTTAACAATGTGTGCTTTTGTCACCTTGTATATACTCAGCTGGTGGCTGCTTCCCAGATATCGCCATGCTGATCTGACATTCGTCGGATCCAGCCTGCTACAAGATGCGCAAGGGCCGCGCTTCCTTCTGATCTCTTGCCGCTGCCTGTAATAGATTTCTTTAGTGTTGATCAGGCAAAACACCCTCGAGAGCGGTGTCTTATGAGCAGCCGATCAGTACTTGTATTCCGCAGGTAGTCATCCCACTGTACAGATATTTCGGCGTTGTTTACGCTACTTTCCAAGCAGTACTTTCAGTACACGTACGGCTCGTCAGAAGGCAATATGTGAGACCTGCGCAGAGTGGCCAGCCTGAGTAGTAGCAGACAGGGGTGCTCAGTAATGAGCTATTACAATCGGCGTCGACTGAAGTATAATATCGAATAGTTTAATTATCTAAGAATCAGCTTAAGTAGCTTAAACAATTCAAATGTCACCAAGTGGCAGAATGGCACTTCGCCCGATATCAGTGGACAAAGTAGCCACTTAGTTTTAAAATAAGAAAAAGGAATGAAAAACTGTTTTAACTAAAGTCGGAAAATATTTCATGGGAAAATATGATTATAACTATATTTTTTAACCTTCTTACAAGTAAAAGTCAAATTTTGTTCGCTAACTCTTGTACAGAGTTTGTGGGGCAAGAAAGAGCACAACTTGGACGTAATCCACTGCTGTTACGCCTTGAACTTGAATATTTTTCTTCGCAGTACATGCGCTAACTGTCTCCATTGTCATCGTCAAAAAGGGCTCCTCCAGGGTTAGGTTTCCTGTTCTCCGTACTCTTCTTTTTACTGCCGTGCTTCTCTTCGGCTGCTTTCTCTTTCTCCTTCTTTTTTACTTTCTTTTTCGCCTCTTTTCGTATTTGCAGATTCTCCATCACCTATAAGGACTTGCCGTAACCCTCGATGCGGACCCCCTATTTTGGAAACTCCTGCTATATTTACCACTTACACGAAGTTGTCAGAAGCCACTGCCGAGATGGTCACTTTGCGTGCATCCACGTCATTGCACGAAAGCTGTATACCCTCTAGTAGCATGATAGAAATCTTAATTAAGAAAGTAGGCTGATGAGTCAAGATACGACTCTTTCAATTGAAGTTAATTAAAAAGACGTAAGACACATTTCCTCTCCTCAATAAATACACAAACCTACCACTTACCTTACTTCGGGATAACTAAAATCAACAAAAATTGCTATAACACTGAGAAGTGGCAGAGCAAACAGGTTACACATCATGGGGTCACTGGTCCTTCCTGGGAGAATAAATAAAGCATTTCCCGCGCTATTCCAGTACAAAGCCTTCAGAAACCCAGTGGTCACTTTGCCAACCGGGAGTGCTTTGTCCGGCTCTCCTCTACATACCGACGACTTCCGTAAGGCTATGCAGTTCCTAACTGTTCCCCACTCAACTAAAAGGAGAATACGAAGTACCAGATCAGGTTAGTGATTGGCTATAAGTCTATAATGCAAAAAGGACACAGAATATAATTCTCAACAGAGTGCGGCGCGGCACGTTTCTTTTTACCGTCCTGCCAGTGTCCAGCAATGTTCATTTGTCTAGCTAAAAGCTGTAGTAGAAAATACTAGACCACTACTGTCTATTGCAGGTCGCAACATACATAGAATTGTCTGGTAAACGGGATGTGCCTAGCTATTGAAATAAAAGTTTTAACTTGGCAATGTAAAATTTTCAGGTGTATTTTTACGATAAAGATCACAGTTAATACTGCCAAGTCCGTACTGAGTGGCAACACAATGTAAAGTTCACACGCACACCACAATCACACACGTAGCCAGTTTATGGTATTTACACCCGTTACCGGAGTTAATAGAGATCACTGGATAGTTTGGTTATGAAAATGCTCGCTCAAACTTTGTGCACTCTGCTCTACACGTAATACCATTTCCAGTCTTAGGTCGCACAACACACCACAGGGTTTTAACTAACAGTCAAAAGCAATAACTTTGATATTCCGTCCGAAATTCCACACGACTTCCACAATACCGTTCACTTAAATACACTTTGTACTACTTCGCGAACTCGTAGTTAGGATTTTTCCGCGATTTTACAGTACTTCCGTCGGAGCTGCTTTCAATGAGATATTCCTAGTTCGAACCCTCAGCCCCGACCCCCCTAGATCACACCAAAGGCTTTGTTCCCAGCATAGACTGGCGCGAGCCTGCATTTTTCTGATTGGCTGATTTCACTAACAGCAAATCAGGTTTCAGTATTATCTCGCGCTAACCCGCGCTTTACTTCAATGACCAATCATAGTAAAACATTTTGTATTATGACAACTGCTAAATAAATAAATTTAGAACAGTATCAAATATAAAATTACTCCTTCTGAAATTACCGATTAATTTGTGTTCTACTCACGATTTATTAGTACCATAAACTGACTGAACATTTAATTACAGTAAATCCCCTGTATAGTTTAACTGGTACTTCGTGAATAAACAAAACAATTTTCATTTATTTCTGTTCTTCTTCACTCATACAACACTCACACTGTTAATTACTACACATATAAAACAATTATAATTAAGCAAATACATTAAATATTAACCAAACATAACTTTACAACATTGTTTTGACTACGATTGCTAGCACTGTCCGTCAACTGCTGACCTCTGCCGCCTACTAGTACAACTACGTGCAGCTCTGTAACTCAGGTCCATGTCAGCTGGTGACATCTGTCGATGACTCATGCCTATAACGATATCGTCCTAACAAGTGACAGGTGCGATGCGAAGGCGCTACGCCTCAAGAGGATAGTCTTCACTTATAAATGTAACTTTTAGTGTACCCAAAGTAAGTGCTATGGGATGCTCATTGTTCACAATATACGAGTAAAATGATGGGACTAAAACGTCGGGACCACTACCCGTCGTAATTCTGAAAGCCTTTGTGGATTTGCAGACGCGTAACCTTGCCCGGAAAGTACAGGGGACTCAGCTTGTTAAGAATGTCTGAGGACAATAACATCACCGGTATCCTACAAGTTTTAACTATTACCGGTTATTATTCTGGAAAACCATTAATGTTTGTGACAGAAATGCCACTGGGTAATGCCTGTACAGTATTAGTTATGCTCTATCAGTTAACAGCCTTACGATGTTGTAGCTGTGCAGACGACGAACAATGCAGTTGGCAACAATGGTGAGCTGCTGCTGATGCAGCTGGTTGAGAACCACAAGCCATCTCCAGAGCCACAGATAATTATGGGTCAGACAACAGACTTGCAGCTTCCTCTGCCTGTTCGTTCCTGCCGTTCTTACAACACTTGCTTGTTAACAAAGTAGGTTCGACCATGCTGGTGCGGTCACAACGACACACCACGTCTGCGGGAGTGCCCAACAAACACTTCCGCACTCTTTCATGACTCAAGCTGCTCCGCCTCATCTCTGTTCGCAGCGTGGCAGAGATAAACAACAGCACATCGGCACAGCTACTGCCATTTCGTCGTTGCTGTCGATACATTTCAATAAAGTTCTCTTGCCTATTACGCAGCATTTTACAATATTTACATTACAATTACAGTGAGCTGCATACAGTCAGAAATAAATACTCTATAATATCAATCACATATTAAATGTTGTTTCTGTAATAAGCTTAAAGATTGAGAATTAGCAGTACGGATATTAAACGGCGAAAATTTAGGATGGTACATAGGGTATTTTCGGTGTTACAAGTCCTTTCGACATTCGCTTCTTCTTCCAGTCCCTTACATTATTTATGTAGCCATCTCACCTTCGCTTCCCTGCATGTCCTATTTAATTCGTTTGCAAGTGACTTGTAATTCTGTACTCATGAATTTACTTGAACATTTTTGTATTTTCTTCTTTCGTCAATCAACTGAAGTATTTTTTCTGTTCCTGAAGTTCTGTTCGCAGTTGCATTCCTTGTACCTGTTTTTCCAGTTACAATGAATGCACTTTTCAGAGATATCTGTTCTCTTTAACTGAACTGCCTACAAAGCTATCCATTATCACAGTTTCTATAGCCTCAGAGAACTGCAGTTCTTCATTCGTTAGTAGTTCTCTTTATGCACTGACTCTTCCTGGATAGTCTATTAAACTTCAGTCTACTCTCCATAATTACTAAATTATGATCTCAGTCTGTATCTGCCCCTTACAATCCAGTGCCTGCTTTCGGAATATCTGCCAGATCATGACGTAATCTAGTTGGAATATTCCTGTAGCTTTCGGCTTTTTCTAAATATATCTATTCCTCTGGTGGTTCCTGGACACACAAAGCGCTGCTACTAGCTGAAATTTATTGTGGAATAGGTTCCCTTCGGAGTATGCTGATGCAGTAGCTCCATACTTAACAATCGTATACAACCGTTCGCTCGACGAAAGATACGTGCCCAAAGATTGGAAAGTTGCACAGGTCACACCAATATTCAAGAAAGGTATTAGGAGTAATCCACTAAATTACAAGCCCATATCGTTAACGTCGATATACAGCAGGATTTTAGAATATGTATTGTGTTCGAACGTAATGAATTACCTCGAAGAAAACTGTCTATTGACACACAGTCAACATGGGCTTAGAAAACATCGTTTTTGTGAAACACAACTAGCTCTTTGTTCACATGAAGTGCTGAGTGCTATTGCCAAGGGATTTCAGATCGATTCCGTGTTTCTGGATTTCCGGAAGGCTTGTGACACTGTACCACACAAGCGGCTCGTAGTGATATTGCGTGCTTATGGAATATCGTCTCAGTTATGTGACTGGATCTGTGATTTCCTGTCAGAGAGGTCACAGTTCGGTTCGTAGTAATTGACGGAAGGTCATCGAGTAAAACAGAAGTGATTTCTGGCGTTCCCCAGGGTAGTGTTATAGGCCCTTTGCTGTTTCTTATCTGTATAAACGATTTGGGAGACAATCTGAGCAGCCGTCTTCGGTTGTTTGCAGATGACGCTGTCGTTTATCGACTCATAAAGTCATCAGAAGATCAAACCAAACTGCAAAACGATTTAGAAGAAATATCGAAATGGTGCGAAAAGTGGCAGTTTACCCTAAATAACGAAAAGTGTGAGGTCATCCACATGAGTGCTAAAAAGAACGCGTTAAACTTCGGTTACACGACAAATCAGTCTAATGTAAAAGCCGTAAATTCAACTAAATAACTAGGAATTACAATTATGAACAAATTAAATTGGAAGGAACACACAGAAAATGTTCTGGGGAAGGCTAACCAAAGACTGCGTTTCATTGGCAGGACACTTAGAAAATGCAACAGCCCTACTAATGAGACTGCCTACACTACGCTTGTCCGTCATCTTTTAGAATACTGCTGCGCGGTGTGGGATCCTTACCAGAAAGGACTGACTGAGTACATCGAAAAAGTTCAAAGAAAGGCAGCACGTTTTGTATTATCACGAAATATGGCAGAGAGTGTCACAGAAATGATACAGGATTTGGGGTGGACGACATTAAAAGAAAGGCGTTTTTCGTTGCGGCGGAATCTTCTCACGAAATTCCTACTACCTACTTTCTCCTTCGAATGCGAAAATATTTTGTTGACACCGGCTTACATAGGGTGGAACGGTCACAAAGATAAAATAAGGGAAATCAGAGCTCGTACGGAAAGATATAGGTGTTCATTCTTCCCGCGCGCCATACGGGAGCCGGCCGCGGTGGTCTAGCGGTTCAGGCGCTCAGTCCGGAACCGCGCGACCACTACGGTCGCAGGTTCGAATCCTGCCTCGGGCATGGATGTGTGTGATGTCCTTAGGTTAGTTAGGTTTAAGTAGCTCTAAGTTCTAGGGGACTGATGATCTCAGATGTTAAATCCCGTAGTGCTCAGAGCCATTTGAACCATTTGAAGCCATACGGGATTGGAATAATAGAGAATTGTGAAGGTGGTTCGATGAACCCTCTGCTAGGCACTTAAATGTTATTTGCAGAGTATCCATGTAAATGTAGATGTATATGTACTCTTTCTCCGCTCTCATTCCTACTACCAAGCCCACGTTCTACCGTAATCCCGTCTTCTGCTCCTTTCCCTACAACCGCATTGCAATCTCCCATGACTATTAGACCTTTCTCTCATTTTACGAACTGAATTATAACGTTTCAGTATTCTAAAAAGCTTCCTTTATCTCTTCATTTTCCGCTCGCGACGTCGGCATGTATGCCGCTATTATTGTGGTGGGCTTTGGTTTGCTATCAGTTCAGTTGAAAGCAACCCTGTCTATGAACTGTTCACAGTAATACACTCTCTGCTCTGCCTTCCTATTCATATCGAATTCTACTCCCGTTATACTATTTTCTGCTGCTGTTAATATTACCCTATATTTGTCTGGCCAGAAAGCCTTGTCTTACTTCCGTTTCACTTCACTGACACCCACTGTATTAAGTTTGAACCGCAGCATTACGCTTTTCAGATTTTCTAGATTCCCTACCACGTTGAAACTTCTGACATTCCACGCGCCGGCTCTTAGAACGCTACCCTTTCGTTGGTTATTCAGTCTTTTTTCCTGTTGTAACCTCACCCTTGGCAGTCCCCTACCGCAGATTCGAGTGGGGGACTAGACAGAATACACTCATCAGCTAGAACATTATGACAACATACATAATAGCCGTTGTGTCCACCTTTGCACGGATAAAGCTGCGATGTGTCGTGGCATGGAATCTGTGAGGTATCGATAGGTCGCTGGAGCCAGTTGGCATCGCATCTACACCCAAAAGTCTGCTAATTCCCGTAAATTCCTCGGAAGGGAGCACGCTCAGTCGCATCCTAGATGTGTTCGATAGCGGTCACATCTGGCGCGCTGGGAGACCAGCACTTCAATTGGAACTCGCCGCAATGTTCCTCGAACCACTCGATCACACTCCTGGCCTTCTGACATGGCGCATTATCCTGTTGAAAAATTCCACTGCATGATCGTCAAGAAGGGTTGCACGTGTCTGCAACCAGCGTACGGTACGCCTTGGCCGTCATGGTGCCTTGCATGAGTTCCTCTGGACCCATGGGTGTCCATGTGAACGTTCCCCAGAGAATAAAGGAACGCCCGCCAGCTCGTCTCCAGCCCACAGTACGGGTGCCAAGGAGCTGTTCCCCTGGAAGACGATGGATTCTCTCCTTCCCATCAGCACAATGAAGAAGGTATTGGGATTCATCAGACAATGCAACGCTGTGTCACTGCACCAACGTCCTGTTCCGATGGTCACGTTTCCATAGGATGATGTCGTCGTGTTAACATTGGCATATACTTGGGTCGTTCGCAGCGGAGGCCTGTCGTTAGGAGTGTTCGATGCACTGTGTGTTCACATATACTTGTACACTGCCCAGCTTTAAAGTCTGATGTCAGTTCCGTCACAGTTCGCCGCCTGCCATGTTTTACCACTCCTTTCAGCCTACGAGGTGTGGCCGACCAACATGGTTTCACCTTGGTTATGCCACGTTTTGAAGACACTCACCACAGCACTCCCCGAACACCCGGCAAGTAGTACAGTTTCCGAAATGCTCGTTTCGAGTCTCTGGGCCATCACAATCTGCCCTCGGAGAAACGCAGATAGGTCGCGCGCCTACTCCATTGTACACACGGACAGCACGATCACTGATGCTACATTGGTCGGCAGGCTACGCTGCTGTCCCCTGGATGGGTTTATATCGAAAGTAGGTCGGTAATCATAATGTTCTGGCTAAAAAGTGTATTTTGCCAATTGAGAGACAATTACGACACTTTTCAGTTACTGCCTGCATTGCCTGTGGATACAAACTGTACGCCTCTGACGCAGTGGTCTCCATTGATTTCTGCATCCTCATGCGGTTGATCATTGCTGATTCTTCCGCCTTTTAGGGGCAGTTTCCCACCCCAAGGCTAGAGAGAGCGCTCAAAGGCTGTCCGCTCCTCCGCGCTCTTTGACAAGGCTGATTTCCGATGCGAAAAGTCTTTCGGCCAACATTGTTGATGATCCTTATTCAAAATTTAAGCAGTGGAGAGACTGGAGCTCGCGAGTTAGGACCTTTGGTTAGTAGTCAAAGATGCTTTCCCTAGACCATATGTAATTGTTTATCTAAATTTTATATCCCTTATAAATGTTTTTGTTAAGTCGTTCACTGCTACTTATAGAAGGTAGCAACAGGGAAGAAAGGCTGCGTCCTTCAATTACGTATATGTTAAACCTGCAGCGTTTTTCTTCGTCATCCACTCTTATTCTCTCATTACCCACCTTTCTCATTACTTATATCCACTATTCTGACCTCTGACACTTTCCCGATTTTAATAAATATCCGAAATTGTCTGCGTTTTTCTTAAATCTAGTTTTCACTTTCACTTGCAATATGCAAACTGTCTCTGTAGTTCCTTCACCTTCCCTAAAAGCCAGCTGATCCTCAGAGCCGTACAAAATCAACCTCAACATTCCAATTACCTGTTTGAGCATCACGGAAAATCAAATTCATATTCATCGTACCGTGCTGCACTTTGGTTTGGAAACAGCTCCTAAACGCAAAAGAATCAACAACTTGTATATATATAAAACTGTAGGAAGAAGAATTCGAAGAACAAAGAAGACAATACTTAATTCTCAATAACATGAGGATGCAGGAGGCAATGAAAACTACTGCATTAAAAACACATTATGTTCCATGATGCTACTCCAGGTAGGTGTAAAATGAATGTGGGCAACGGAAAATAAGAAACGCTAAGATGAAGATTGGCCCTGTCTGACTACCCCCTGAAGCTGATCTTAGGATCTCTTCATTCTATAAATTACAATCTAAATATAAATGAATGATGACGGCAACTAATCCTACAAAATGATAAACGTTGTTCCTGCTTTATATATTTATCGTACATTAAAAAAATCTTTGTATTTCAAAGTTTACATTCCCTTAGTAAATTTACTGATCAGTTGCCCAACTCTGTCCCTTACTATGACCGTGCTGTCTAATATCAATAACGTGAAACGACTCAAATCATCTACGTACCAAACACTGGAAGACACTACTTTCAAAGATGATCTACGGTGGTGTGGAGCCTCAGTGGAAATAAACTAACGTGATCACAGCTGTTTAGCTTTTACAGCCCTAATAAACCGAAGCAATTTCCGATATCACCGTATATACTGCGCCAGGTGCGTCGAAGTGATGGTTCTCGTACTCGTCTGCGACGGTGGAAGAACTCCAGCCACAAGTAAACTCTCGCAAACACTAGGATGGGCAGAGGGTGGTCCTTTGACTAATATACTCTAGTACTGTCTTCCCCTCTCTGTGTTCTTCTGACGAGAAACGAGAACTCCCAGCCAAAAGGATGGAGTTCAGATAACGTCTCAACGTAAGTATAGGCAGAGGAAGTGCTCTCAATTACTGAACGCTGCATACTCAACGACGACTTCTAACCCCGAGGTGAAATCCAGAAACGTATAGGTTCGCAACAGTACAGTGCCTAACTGTTCTAACTATGAACTCTCCTGAGAGCAAAGACAGCAAGTCCGTCTGTACCAACAAATCTGATATCGAGCGACCGTCACACACGGGCGCTCACAACAGAAGGCCTCGTCTCTCCACTGCTGGCCTCCCAGCAGGGCTCAGCTCCACACCATCGTAATTCTGAAAGCGAATCATATTCCCGGAAGAACGGAATATTCTCCCTCTCTACAGATTCTACGCCGACCAACCATATTTTAGTCTTCTGCCGTCCAGCGCGGAAAGTTTGCGAGGAAAATCCTGTACTTGAAGAATCCTTGGAAATAACCCAGCCTACGTGGTTTCCAAGGTGCCACTTCTTCGTTCCTCGCACCTGCGTCCAAGATTTTCAGCGTTCGGAAGTATTATCCGGTTATCCTTCCGGCCCCTACTACAACAGCGGCCGGTCGTCACCCTATTGTGCTCCAGTGCTCAGGTGCCACGACGTCTGTCTAGCTACTACCTGTGTTTAAGCAGAACTAACACCGGTGCCGCCCTTCCACCCAGAGCTTGAGTTCTGGCTGGCGTTCCAACCTCTACTAGTATAGGCAATCATTCATTACGCCGGTTTTATAATACAGCCACTCCGTCACCTTTCATGCAATAAGCGATAGCAATTATTTACAAGACATACGTGACAATGTCAGGCTCCTTTACATATTCATATATACGATGTACAGCCTATCACATGATACCTAATTGTGTTTGTAGATCCCGGCAATGTATGTGGATGAGTTTTTGTAAGGTGCGGAATTATAGCCACCTTACAATGTGAATCCACAGTAATGGAAGCCAGTAACTAAAAGGAGACCCACCCCGTATGGATGTCTGAGATGGTAGATGAGGCGGAAGCGGCTATGAGGATTAGGTTAGTAATATTTTGGAGTCATAATGTGGAGTGTCCAAGGTATGAATATGTAGGTATACTGCGTAACATAAGCAACTGAATTTTAGATGCTGGATTTTGATGTAATTGGTGTCAGTGAACCCAAATGGAATGAATATAAAGATACCAGGACGTAGTTAGGCAAATGTCAACAGCGTAAGGAAATTATATAACGGGACTATGATTCGCTATGAATATAATTGTGTACCATACTGTAGTTAGATACTACGAAAGTTTCAGTGATGATGCTATGTTTATCAGAATCAGAAACGTACCAATGCCAACTACTACAGTTTATGTATACACGCCAATGTTACGACGACACGATGACGGAATGCAGAGAGCATATGAAGGAACAGCGTAACTCACAACGTCAAGGAAAATGGAATATTATAATAGAGTAACAAGTATAAGACAGAGTTGCGGCAGAATATGCGGCCAGCAATTGGAATGGTAGAAGTTAAAATTATCTATTTGTACGGAATGAATTTCGACTAGTAATAGCAAATAAACTGTCGATAACCACCAAAGGAAGCAATATATCCGGAAAAGTGAAGGAGTCTCAGAAAGATACCACGCGGATAACACTGTGGTGGGACAAACAGTCAAAGTGCTGTAAAAGTTTTAATGCAAGTTGCTCATTCAACAAACCTTTCGAATTTAGGTGGGATAATTTATAAATTTCAAATTCTTCTAAAATATTCATTTTGTACCTCCTGCCAACTATACGTAAAATGTCCATGTTAAGTATAGATGGAGGAGGATGAATATGTTTCTCGATTTTGAGATGTTCTGCAAACGTTCTCTGGTATGAATTCTCACCCTCATTCTTGAGTAAGTGCTCACGAAATCGGATCTAAAATACACTCACTGACTGTCCTACATGAAAGCTCGGACATACATTGCGCTGTATTTTATACAACGGGGAACTGAGGAATTTGGCAGTTGAAGGTTTCCCATTATGTATAATGACCAACTTGGTGCCGTTGTTGGTCGTAAAGGATACAGTAATGTCATATTTTTTAAGCAAATTAGCTGTACGATAAAAAATGTCACATAAAAATGTGACTGTAGTGTATTTCTTAACAGTAAGGCCATTTTTATTGATTGTGTATAAATTTATACTCTCTTTTGTTTTATTTTTATGAAGTTTTTGTGCAACGCCTGCTTGATACGGTTTTTCACCGCTATATACTTTAGTTATTAAGTTCTGCGGCAATACCAGAAGGTGTTAGTGGTATGTCAATAGTACGGTCGATCATAGCTTGAAAGGACGCTAGTTCTTGCTGAAATGGTGACAAGACGAGGCATGGGTGGCGTTATCCGTGCGATGAGTGTCCAGTAAATTTCGAAGTTCAGTTTACCATCTACTAAACAATGACAACTCGGAGAAACATCATCGGACGTTCGGAGTTGTACCAACCTCACAGTTAAGTAAAAGAACAAGGGCTGATAAACGGGGACACTGTTGCATTATTAAAGTCCAATTGTACACGTTCCTGAATACGTTATTCTACCTTCAACTCTAGCGTTGGGGTGGGAAAGTGCGTTCGTCTCTGCATAAGAAGACAGGTAGGCAAAACGGAGAAAAACGGCTTATCACAAGTGTTTTCGTATCGTTAAAGGATTCACATCTGGAGTTTAGTTTTCCTAGCAGCCTCATTAGCTGGCATCTGGTACCCACCGTGCGGTGGAGAAGTTCCCTGCTGGCGCCTAGGGCCGCGGCGGCTGCTGTAGATGTTTTATTAACGCGTTCATTAAACTTGTGCCAAGTTTATTCATTATGTCCTCATCGCTCAGGCTCGTGTAATTAAAAATAAACCGCGTTCTACAATAACAGCTCGGCGCTCCAGAATTCCGGACAACATGCGAGATTAATTTTAAACCAGTGACATGCTGAGGGGTGGTGGATTATAAGATCTTCTCACTGCTGCCCAAAGAGAACTGAGAGTAACTTAGAAAATCTGTATTACTGGTGGTGTGGGCGGTCTCGCTCCGTTCTGGAATGTTCTAAATTCAGATCATAAAAGAGGAAATTTCCATTCTCAGCTTGAAACATTATTTTGGGATCTTCGTTGATGACCCTCGTTATTACCGACTGTCTGTACGATTCTAAGATTCCGATTATGAGGGAGATCAGAAATAGCGTCAGCTTCTTTTACTCCATTAACAATATTCGAAAGTTTTTGCAGTGCTAAAGACAAATTACCTCAAACTTTATAGTTACTAGGGGAAAAATATCATTAAATGGTTGATACGATAATGGCGGTTGACAGTTGAGAAATGAACGCTTTTCTAGAATACATCAAATAATTCTCAAGAATTTTTAAGTTTCTAGTGTGCGCTTAATTCAGGGGTATTCTATAACAATAGGTACTGTTATAAATTGCATAATTATATTAGCGCCCACAAATAAAGAAGGAAATGGGATAAATTCTAGTTGTAGATCTCCATTAGTCAATATTAAGAATGTAACTTTTGTCAGTGGATGGTAATATGACTCTCGAATTCATGATCTTGTGGAATTTACTGTTTTATCCTCATTAAGTCGGTCCTGCGCTTCCCAGTGAAAAATACAGTCTCTGTGAAAAAGAGTTTCTTCTCCTAAGCAAAGTGACAATGGGGATGGTCTCTGATACTTGTCCAAATGAACGAAGGCTAACACAATCTTACTTTCTGTTGCTCATTACTGTAAAGGAAACACGGGAATAAGAGAACGACTCAAGATTATAACGAACCTCTTATAGCTAACCATGAACTTCATACTGACTACATTCTATAGTTGTCATTCAGAATACAAAATGATCAGAATTCAACAGTACACTTCAAGTCAATTAACAACGGAATGGTTCAAAAGTTAATGATTATGACAATTACAATTGCAATATTGGTTTCTATATTGCAATAGTGAGATCTATATTTCTCCTGTGACAATATATGCATGACCTTCCTATATAAGCGTTACAATTATATCGAAAGCGTGTTTTTCTCCCTAAGTTAGTAATACAGTCCCTCGTATGCTACTCTGTGTTTGTTATTTAGATTATTGTCCTACTCTCCTTAACTACTAGGTCATAATTCGAACCTGCACCCACATATTATTATGCTTTGTAGTTGAGTAAACTCTCCCATTTATTTACTTATTTCTGATCATAATGTAATTCACAAACACATTCACCTTTCTCCTGTCGTTTTTGCATATAACTTGATCTACTCTTCTTTCTTTTCAATGAATTTAACGTAAAGCTAGTTGAAACGTATAGCAGAATTCAAAAAAAGCTCTTT
Source organism: Schistocerca americana (assembly GCF_021461395.2). Classification (NCBI taxonomy): domain Eukaryota; kingdom Metazoa; phylum Arthropoda; class Insecta; order Orthoptera; family Acrididae; genus Schistocerca; species Schistocerca americana. The sequence goes on along the minus strand of NC_060126.1, from coordinate 496,482,649 downwards.
GTTTGTCTCTTTCTGTATCATTTATTTCCTCCATGTCAAATCTCCCACTAATCCACTCTCTTTCACTTGCATTCTACACCACATTTATCTTGTTACTGTAGCAATTCAAAATGAACTGTTTAGCCACATTTCTTAAGCATGTGTTAATGCACATGGCTGAGAGGATCCCATGCTGAATCCAAAGTGTATTTTGGAGGCAAGTTGGTCATGGAGCGTTAATGTGATGGCAATCCTGGTCAACGAGGCCGAGGTGGTGTGCTGCTGGATCCGCAATCGGACGAAGCCAGATAATTGGATTTAGCTTTTCCAGAGGTTTCATTTACAATTTTCGCCTAATGACAACGGCATTCACCTATCACATACTGAGCTCGCCTACAAAATAAAGTAACACAGATTGGAACAAATTATCAAGGCAGAGCACACTGACAGTGCTACAATGGTACAATTCCTCCCTGGGGAATTTAGGAAATAATACAGGGTGATTCAAAAAGAATACCACAACTTTAGGAATTTAAAACTCTGCAGCGACAAAAGGCAGAGCTAAGCACTATCTGTCAGCGAATTAAGGGAGCTATAAAGTTTTATTTAGTTGTACATTTGTTCGCTTGAGGCGCTGTTGACTAGGCGTCAGCGTCAGTTGATGCTAAGATGGCGACCGCTCAACAGAAAGCTTTTTGTGTTATTGAGTGCGGCAGAAGTGAATCGACGACAGTTGTTCAGCGTGCATTTCGAACAAAGTATGGTGTTAAACCTCCTGATAGGTGGTGTATTAAACGTTGGTATAAACAGTTTACAGAGAATGGGTGTTTGTGCAAAGGGAAAAGTTCTGGACGGCCGAGAACGAGTGATGAAAATGTAGCACGCATCCAGCAAGCATTTGTTCTCAGCCCAGGAAAATCGACTCGCAGAGCTAGCAGAGAGCTGCAAATTCCACAACCAACTGTATGGAGAGTCCTACGAAAAAGGTTAGTTATGAAACCTTATCGTCTGAAATTGGTTCAAGCACTGTCTGCAGCTGATAAGATTAAAATAATCGATTTCTGTGATTTTATCCTTGCTCAAATGGAAACAGATGAATCTTTCGTTTCAAAGATTGTGTTTAGTGATGAAGCAACTTTCCACGCTAACGGGAAAGTCAACCGTCACAATGTCTGTATATGGGGCACTGAGAATCCGCGGAAAACAACTCAGTATGAACGTGACTCGCCTAAGGTGAACGTTTTCTGTGCCATTTCAGCCAATAAAGTTTTTGGTCCCTTTTTCTTCGAAGGTGCTACTGTAACTGGACTACAGTATCTGGAGATGTTAGAGAATTGGCTGTTCCCTCAGCTCGAACAAGAAGCACAACAATTCATATTTCAGCAGGATGGAGCGCCACCACATTGGCACTTATCTGTCCGTAACTACCTGAACGTCAACTACCCGAGGCGATGGATCGGCCGCCAGGCAGCACGTGACAGAGCACTTCATCACTGGCCTCCAAGAAGCCCTGATCTTACCCCCTGCGATTTTTTCTTATGGGGGTATGTTAAGGATATGGTGTTTCGGCCACCTCTCCCAGCCACCATTGATGATTTGAAACGAGAAATAACAGCAGCTATCCAAACTGTTACGCCTGATACGCTACAGAGAGTGTGGAACGAGTTGGAGTATCGGGTTGATATTGCTCGAGTGTCTGGAGGGGGCCATATTGAACATCTCTGAACTTGTTTTTGAGTGAAAAAAAAAACTTTAAAAATACTCCTTGTAATGAGGTATAACAGAAGGTTATATTATGTTTCTTTCATTAAATACACATTTTTAAAGTTGTGGTATTCTTTTTGAATCACCCTGTATTTCGCAATAGGTTTTCTGCATACTGTCACTAAAAAAAATAAATAAACGAGCGTATGGCACCGTTGGCTGGGAGTCCCCATCTCGAGGAGTTCGGCAGCCAAGTGCAAGTCTTATTTCAGTCGACGCCATATTGAGCGACTTGCGCGGCGGTGATTGAGGATGACATGATGTTCAGGACAGCACAAAAAACAGTCCCCGAACGGAGAGAATCTCCAAACCGGCCTGAAATCGAACCCGGCCCGCTTGCATGGGAGACGAGCACGTTACCACCAAGCGAAGCAGGCGAACCACCGTCACTTCCTTGTCTAACTAATTCACATGTGTAGCACATGTAAACAGCACATAATGTCTAGCAGTATTGTAACAAATAGCGGGCACCGTCTCCGACTAATACGTGATTAATAAATGTGAAGACGTTATGCAGAAAACTGCGGCAGTTTCGATGATTCATATCATTTGATAAAGAAACACAGCCTAAAAATACCAAATTCGGGAAAAATGAAAATGTAATTAAAGGGACATTATGTTGGATGACAAGGTTAACATCAACGTTTTTTTCGGTTGTAGAGGGTTAGTTTTGGAAACAGAAGTTCCATTCCCGTAGTTTGAATTTGTCATTTATTTACATTATATTTTTTCATGACCAGTTTTGGAGAGCAGACCCAGCGTCAAACGCTCATTCATGTATAAAACTGGGATATGGCATCGTTATTAACTCTCACTGCCGTTCCTATTATAGTTTAGCATAGACTTACAGTGTCCAATAAGGAAGCCAAATTTTATCTCGTTAGCTTTGCTGTATACAGAGTTTGAGAGCTGGGCTACTATCGAAAACCAGTCACGAAAAAATTTAATATAAGTAAATTTAATAAAAATAGCTATGGTTAAAGAACTTCGTTATCAAAACAAGTACTTTATCATCCAAGGGACCGCCAACGGAATTCTTCTTGTAAAAAAAATGAAAAGAATCATGGAGTAGCAAAGGAGACAATACAAAAATTACAATAAAACTTAGAACATCAATATCCAAGGCTCGCCCTCACTCTTTGCAAACAAGGATAATTCGGACCAGCTAAACGTGGTGAGCAAGTTTACCTATAATCAAAACTAAAATGAAAATGATGAAGCTAGCTGATACGAAGCCGCAGTTTTGACGCCGTACCTGACTAAGATGCAAGAGTGGATTACCCTACATACAAATCAACGTTATAAGGAATGGCCAAATACAAAGACGATACTAGATGACTGCTGCAAGAAGCTCTGTTTTACAAAAAAAATGCTTATCAGTTACACGTGGGATCTCAGCAGAAGTGGTCAGTACTCAGGAATATAAGAGGAATCATTATTCGAAGCAAAATTATAGTACACATATGCTCCAAGACGTGTACCGTACGTTTCGTAGTAACGAAGATGTAAATTGCTCATAGCTCTTAAGTTTCGCATTTGGGAGCGTAAGTTTTTCTAGACTTTCTAGCTTCGAATGTTCATTCCTATTATATCCTTGAATACTGATCCTTTCTTCTGTCTACATACAGTTGACGAAAAAGCTGTAGATTTTCGTGTGACGTGTAACATTGTATATCCTTGAAACGAGGACCATGAAACAATTAGGGAAGATGAATCTGAGGTGCAACAGAAAATATGAAGAAGACTAATGACGCAGAGACAAAGAAAAATGAAGAGATATGAATAAGCATAAGGGAGATAATGTCTCAGTGTATTACCAAAACTACAAAAAGATAAGTTTCTACAAGTCCTGTACAAGAATAATGAATCTTTCAAAAAGTGGAAGCCACGTTAACTGCAAAAGAAAAAAAAACGTAGGGTTAGCCCATTAAGTCTATAAACCTCTTTAACCCCATGCGTGCATTATATCGCTTCTAAATTTCTCGTACCCTTAGAACACATTTTCGTCATTTTCTTTGACGTAATCTTGTATAATACACGAGAAAACTGCAGTGGGCAGAGAAATTGCTATTCAGACGCGAGGGTAATTCAGCCTTGGCAGGACTGCCACTCCATTTAGCTCTGAGCGCGGAATAAACCAGATGAAAAGGAGCTTGCAGCATCAAGCAGGGAGGGTTCGCAAAGGAACCAAGTCGGGAGTGCGGAATTTCTTTCCGTCCTAAATTGAATGCACAGATGGAGTTCCATTTCATGCAGATGCTTTCTGCTGAAAGCGTTCTCCTGAAATGGAAATGACATTAGTGAGCTCTCCGTAGGTCATCAGGAAGTGTTCGATTGCAGTTCGCAAGATATGACGTCACGTAATGGCCCCGACAGTAACGCAGCGAAGACCAAATCTAATTTTTAGACTACTGTAGTTTTGCTCTCTTAGAACATGCACGTGAGCACTTCACTGATGCCTCAGCGGAAACGAGTCAGAATATTTTATACTTCGATACTGCCAAAGTATATACTTCAAAATTTAGGATCCACTGAAGTGAATGCATTTTAACATTAGAGTTGCGACAGTTTGATTTAGTATTTACAAATGGTACCTTGCTCACGTGAATGGACACACACTCAAGTCTGTAATCTCTTACATACGTCATCGTCAGGTCCGTAGTACAATGCACTGGAGTTACAGATTACATTCCAGCGATGTACTACATTTCAGTAGCTACAAGTAGTCTATTACTTAATGTGAGCTGGCTGGTGTGGCCGAGCGGTTGTAGGTGCTGTAATCTGGAATCGCGCGACCGCTACGGTTGCAGGTTCGAATCCCGCCTTGGGCATGGATGTGTGTGATGTTCTTAGGTTAGTTACGTTTAAGTAGTTCTAAGTTCTAGTGGTCTGATGACCTCAGATGTTTAGTTCCATAGTGCTCAGAGCCATTTGAGCCAAACTTAATGTGAGATTTTTCCACCAGCATACCTTTTGCTACTATTGAGTCATAGATTAAGGCAGAATCCCATCTGAACAAAACTTCATTTTTGGTGTTAACTGTATATTCTCTTAGTATTATTCTGGCTTTATTTTATAGGCTACGCTTTAGGGCTCAGAATCAGGATTCAGGCCGCTGAGGTCACAAACAACTTCATATCCATGTGTACATCTACGTAGGATAGTCGTTCAATAAGTAATGGCTCATATTTTTTTTTAAACGGCCATTAATATACATAGACTAACGTCCTTGTTGATGCTTCACGTTTGATGTTTGTTCTTTGCGCCGCGAAGTTTCAAACCGTTCTGGCAGATTGCAGACAGCACCAAAATTGCGTCTACATACGACTCAGGTTACAAGCAGCGTGCTCTTATGGAATTCTTGTGTGCAGAAAAAGAAACTGTGGTGAACATTCATTAACGTATATGTGCAGTGTATGACGATGCTGCAGTTGTTAGGAGTACAGTTGGGCGATGGGTAAAGAAAGTTACAGGCTTAGGAAATGGAAAACAGAGCCCCATGATCAGCCACACTCTTGATGCCCTGTCACAGCCACTGCTCCAGACACGTGGAATCGTGCGGATGCGATTATTCGTGCCGACCGGCGCATCACAACTCGACAATTGGCTCTACAGTGTCTGACAGCATTAGAAGTCCTTATGCAATGATCGAGACTCTCTGGTATGCAAAGGGGCTCACGATGGACTCCACGAATGCTGACAGCGAATCACAAGGATCAAAGAAAGGTGATTTCATCTGAATAGCTGGAGCGGAATCAAGTGGATATAAGCTGATACACAGCATCTCTTAGCCAGTATCACCCGAGTATTAGTGACTGTGTCTGAAATATCAGCAGTACCTCAAGATTACGTGACCGTGTCAGCAGTCGATTCCGAGAACAGCCAGACTGAGCATTCTACAGGAGGTCGTAGTTATAGTTCACTTTATTCACGACACGTTCCAGACTAGACATTACAGTACAAGTGAAGATTAAACGACTGTCACGCAATATTCTCATTATAAAGTAAAGGAATTTTCTACGCTTTTGACACATTTTTATAAATGGATGCTAATCTGTATTGCAATATAATTTTGTTTAGCTGTTGCATAACCCTCTTGCGCCCTGTCAGGAGTCTGTCTAGTTGTTGTGAGCCACTTTATAACAAAACCACTTTCGGAATTAGAGGGTTCTCTTCCAGCCACGTATTTATGTTTGACACCAAGTACAGTATTTGGTAAATACAACACTGCTGTACATTCATGTACATCTACGTCTATATGGATACTCAAAAATTATACTTAAGTGCCTGGCAGAGGGTTCACCGAACCACCTTCACAATAATAGTCTATTATTCCAGTCCCGAACAGCGCGTGGACAAAGCGAATACCGATATATATCTGTCCGAGCTCTGGTTTCCCATATAACCATCATTTCTCCCTATGTAGCTCGGCGTCAAAAAAGGAATTTCCTGTTCCGAGGAGAAAGTTGGTGATTGAAATTTCGTGAGAAGATTTCACCGCAAAGAAAAACGCCTTTAATATAATGGTGTCCACCGGAAATCCTGTATCATGTCCGTGACACACTCTCCCCTATTTCTCGATGTACTCCGTTAATCGTATGTGGCAAGGGCCCCAGACCGCGCAGCAGTACTCCAAAAGACGACGAGTAAACGTAGTGTAGGCAGCCTCTTAAGTAGATCTGTTACATTTTCTAAGTTTTCTGAGAGTAAAACGCAGTCTTTGGTTTGCCTTCCCTTTTTATTATTTAGGGTCAATTGCCAATTTTCGTACCATTCAGATGTCTTTTATGAATCGTTTTTCAGTTTCTTTTCATCTTCGGATGGGTTCATTAGACGATGAACGACAGCATCATCTGCAAACAATATACGTCGGCTGCTTAGATTGTCTCCTAAATCTTTTATAGAGGTAAAGAACAGTAGAGGGCCTATAACACTAATGATATTCCATAAACACGCAATTTCACTACAAGCCGATTGTACGGCACAGTATAAAAAGCGTTTAGAAAATCTAGAAGTACTGAATCAATCTCACATCACCTCTCAGTAGCTATCAATACTTCTTCTATGTAAAGAACTAGTTGTGTTTCATAAGAACGATGTTTTCTCTAAATCTATGTTGACTGTATATCAATAAACCATTATCTTCGAGGTCATTATAATGTTGGAACACAATCTATGTTCCAAAATCCTGCTGCATATCGACTTTAATGAGATGCCTTGTAATTTACGGATTACTCCTACTACCTCTCTGGAATATTTGTGTGACCTGTACAACTTTCCTGTCTCTGGGTACGTATCCATCGTCGAGCAAGCGGTTGTGTGTGATCATTAAGTATGGAGCTAATCCATCAGCATACTCTGAAAGGAACCTAATTGGTATACAATCTGAATCGGTTGACATGTTTTTCTTACTTGAATTAAGTTGCTTCACAGCTTCGAGGATACCTACTTCTACGTTACTCATGTTGTCAGCTGTTCTTTATTAGAATTCTGGAGTATTGCCTTCACAAAAGAAGACGAAGTAATTTCGGAAGACTGCGTTTAGTAGGTCTGCTTTGGCAGCACTGTATTCGATAGTGTCTCTATTGCTATCGCGTGGAGAAGGCATTGATTGCGTCTTCTCATAAGCATACTTTACTTACGACCAGAATCTCTTTGGATTATCTGCCTGGTTTCGACGCAAAGTTTCGTCGTGGAAACATCTCACATTAGTGTCCGCGTTAATTTTCGAGCTTGTGTAAAACATCGCCTGTCTTGAAGATTTTGCGTTCTTTTGGATGTTAATTTATTTGGTATAAATCTCTCAATTGCTGTCGATACTATTTCTTTGAATTCAAGCCATATCCGCTCTACACGCACACTGTTAATTTGGAAGGAGTGAAGACTGTCTCTCAGGAAGGCGTCAAGTGAATTTTTATTTGATTTTTTGAATAGGTACATTTTTCGTTTATTTTTTTAGGATTTGGGGATTACAGTATTCAGTCTCGCTACAACACTCTGTGTTCACTAATCCCTATATGCGTTTTGATGCTCGTTATTAGCTCAGGATCATTTGTTGCTGAGAGGAAAAGCGTGTTTTCACAAACGTTTATTACTCGCGTGGGTCAATGAACTAACTTCTCGAAATGTTTTTCAGAGAATGCACTCAGCAAAATTTCGGATGACTTTTTATACGTACCTACGAATTTAAACATGTTATTTTGCCAACATATCGACGCTGAAATAAAGTCACCACCAACTATAGTTATGAGTCGTGTACGTGTTTGAAATTAAACTCGTGTTATCTTTGAACCTTTCAGCATTTGTATCATATTAGTTGGCAGGTCGGTAAAAGAATCCAGTGTTTTCTTTATTTCGGTTGCCAAGAATGACCTATGTCCACACTAACTCACAGGAACTATCTACTTCATTTTCGCTACAAAGTTAATGACTTGTAACAGCAACAAAACCGCCACAGCCAATTATGTTTAGCCCACCCTTTCGGAACACCGTTAAGTTCGCAGCAAAATTTTCGGCTAAACTTATTTCCGGCGTCTGCCACCTTTCAATGCCTATAACGATTTGTGTATCAGTGTTTTCTACTAGTGCTTGGAGCTCTGGTACTTTCCCAACACAGCTACGACAATTTGCAACTGTTATACCGATGTTTCCGGCATCTATATTCTTCCTGCGTTCGGCCTTCACCCTTTGAGTCTGAAGACCTTTTTGTGTTTTCCCAAGACCCTCTAACATAAAAAAACCGCCCAGTCCACGCCACACAGCCCCTGCTACCCATGTAGCAGCCTCCTGCGTGTAGTGGACTCCTGACCTATTCACCGGAACTCGAAACCCAAACGCCGAATAGCGCAAGTCGAGAAATCTGCAGCCTAAACCGTCGCAGAACCGTCTGAGTCTCTGATTAAGACCCTCCACTCGGCTCTGTACCAGAGGTCCGCAGTCGGTCCTGTCGACTATGCTGCAGATGGTGAGCTCTGCTTTCATCTCGCAAGCAAGACTGGCAGCCTTTACCAAATCTGTTAGCCGCTTGAAAGCATAGACATGGTTCACTTCTTCCTGTAATTAACTGATGTACTACCAGTCTTACCATGCATAGGTAAGCGGACGAGTACGTGAGACGGTATTTTGCTGCCAGCGTTACCTCGTATTTTGTAGTGAAATGAAGCACAGAAAATGCAGCTTGGTCCTTGAACGTTGGAAATGAAGAGTGTCCGGGAGAATGAGACGAGTAAGACAATGGAAGACACCCCAAGTGTCGTAGGATATGTAAGACATCACTTAAACAGGTCACAGAAACGAAAAATGTGATGGATACAGCGGAATACAACACAGTTAACGCTCATCCAATTTTACTCCATTAGGAATGTTAATAATGAGTCAATCAGGCTATAGCGGACAAGGAATTAAAACTAATATGTTCGAAACATGACAGATAATGAAAATCATCTCAGACAATAGGAATTTTAGAACACTTGCGAAATTTACGAGAATTATCATGAACTCATTTTTCATTGAACACGTTAATAGGTTCACCTGTGCAATTAACATCGTCCTAACTATAATGTCTTATACATAGCGCAGTAAAGGATGAGTATGTGGTGCTCCTGGAAAATCGCCAGACGGTGTTGGAACTGAATAGCGAATGTTGTACGTGTGGTCAGATGGCCTCTGTAGAAAATAGGCACTTTCAGTAACAGTATAAGTGGAGCGATAAAGGTAAACTGACCACATTTAATGTTGAAGGAGCAATTGAAGTGTATGATTGTCCACAGTAAGTTCCTTAGATATAAAATAAAGGAAACGGAGGAACATGCGTGGAAGATCCTTGCTACATAAAAATTAAATGGTGTACAGGCACGAATGTCACATCAATCTATTGACAGAATGGAGACGCCAAACATTGATTGTGTATGAAGGTGACGGGCTGACTGCCCACGCTCATAACGTAATGGTGACTATAATGGAGTCTAGGATACATTAAAGATATGCGTTATTGAATAGTGAACTTACATTGGGTGTAAGTTCTAGCAGAAGACAGGTGCATTTGTGACTGTTTGTGGAAGGACCTTAAACGCTGCTGCTGCGGCCGTCAATAGGACCTTAAACGCTGCTGCTGCAGCCGTCAATTACAAAACCACATGAGCAGATACGCGACAGAAATATAAATGTGTAAACACATTTGAAACAAAAACTAAAACACTAGAAATGTGAGACTCTTAAAGCTCGTAATTTTACGTAATGGGTATCATATAATAAGAACAGAAATTGAAAATAGTATGGTCTGTAGTGAAAGTGGGATACTATGGAATAGGAAGAGAGAAAAGAACAGAGCGGAAACCAGATCTGCGAGTAAGACCCATATCTCCAGAATAGTAATAAAGAGGCTGTCTTGGAATGAAGTTAACTGATGAGAACAGGAGTGAGAGGTGACCAGTTTAAGTGCAGGTACAGGGGAAGCCAGAGGGACGTGTGTTTTGAAAGGACAACAACGGAGCACATCACAGGTACCAACACTGAAAACGACTTCACGCTCTCAGATGCAGTGATGAGCAGACCGCAGGTTTGTGAGCCGTGTTGTGGTAATGGCAGACTTCATGTAGAGCTGGCCGCTGCGTCCTCCTAGCAACATAATGTTCCAGGAGCCACGTCGACCACAACACAGGTAAATGGCAATACGGGAGCCAACGCAAAGTTGTTCCTAAGACAGCGGTAAGGGCACAATCCTGCCAAAGCTCGCCTCGCGTCTAGACGCTCACATGTGCTTTCGCGACAGGCTTTTAACCAAGAAAGAAACCCCAGATAATTAAAAATCGGTACATTTCATTGCAGATTCCGAACCCCTCTTTAGTGGCTGACACACTTCCTCCAAAGACTGAATGAAAATTTACCCCTGATCAAAACTTCAGCGAGAAGAGGGGCCGTAACAGAAAGATTCGTTACGTACTGAGGAACAGTACGCCGAAATACAAATTGTGATGCGACGGAACCGTTTAATACAAACATAAACTCAAACGGGTCTTCTTCTTCCTCGAAGGGGCACAGTACTACGAGAAACGACTGTGTTTCGACTGTTGTAGTACAGACAGGCACTCCTAGTTGAAGACTCCTCCCAGCAGTTGGTACCTCCACTATTCTTATAGAGGTCGGAAGCCCACCAGTCTGTGGGAGTGCAGAAGACACTAAACCTCAGGGCACAGCCGCCCTAGTCGCAGTTTTCCAGATTCTCTTCGGACCAATGGTTGCTGCAAGACGACCCTGATACTCACGAGATGTACTTTCGACAAATGACGCCTTCAGTCAGAGTAATGTTTGCTACTCATTATGTCAAGGAGAATGTAGGAATGACATTTAACTATCGGCACCACCGTATACAATCGGCGATTGTGGCTAAGTCGTGCTCTTCCAATGACACGATAGCGTCCACCAGGTGATAAGCCATCATCACAACCACCCAATTTTGGTCACGTCGATTAATACGTCGTGGTTTTAGCTCTCTCGGTAATATGTCTGAATTCTCACGTAAAGTCATCTTCCTCCTGCACTTTGAACTCTGTGGGCTGTTCACGGTCTCTTAACAATTGTATATACTGATTCTTCATTGACTGAATACTGTATCTCTACATCAGGCTGCTCTCGACTCTGTTCTTGTATATCTAGAAGAGTATATCCTATTAATAAAGGAAAAACACTAGTTTGTTTTTGTTCTTCAGTAATACGTTAGTGTTTTAAACGATACTGGAAAAGAAGTTACACATCTAGATTGAAGTACAACGTACAGTAGATACCCATCTTTGACAGTGTGATGGTAATGCAATGTAAAAAGCAAAAAGTTGAACAGTAAAATAAGAAAACAGGAAAAACATTGACATTACACTCAATAGTGTGCCTCTGCGACAGTTTGCATTAAACAAATGAACCAAGTAAAATAAAAACAGTACCTCATGAGACAACAACAAGAGAAGTATACAGCTACATGCGAAGTAATACAAGTACCAGTCAAAAGAAAGACTTAATAATTGTAAAAAAAGTCTATAAGGATGACCTAGGCAATTTCAATAAAATAAAAGAACCCAATGAATACAGGAAAATGGGGGAATATGTAGGATCAAACAGTGAGGGAACTAATGAAAATAGGTAGGATTATGTGAAGACTAGGGGAGGGGAAGTGTTAAACTATGTCGGGTCATTTAATAGTAGATCTGAACTGTGAACTAGATGTTTGTTAATTTCCAGGGCTCCCAGCAGGTTGAGCTTTTGGTCTCTGTTTGCTAAGTGAAGGACATGGGGTCTGGCCGATAAATGTGACCCTCAGTATATCCTCAGCAAATGTTGAGTCAGAATTCTGTAACTTGCAGTTGCGTTCGTATTCATCCAGCCTACTTGCTATGTCTCTGCCTCACTAACCAATGTAAAACTTAACATAATCAGAACAGTTAATTTCGTACACCCCACTGTTGGCTAATAACTGGACCTTATCTTTGCTATTGAAAATACACTGGGCTGGGTTGTTCATAACATAGCCTATACTTGCATGATTTCAGCGCGACAATCTGTGAAACCTCTCCTAGATATGGTAATGTACACCACTTCTTGCAGACAGAGGAAGGGGCAGCAGATGGGGAATAGGGGAGGAGTATAATTTTCAGTTTTTGTTTACTATATTAGATGTGGTCAGTCAGGACTGGATTGTAGCCCTTGGTTGAGGCAATAAATTTTATTGTATATAACTCTGCTTTAAAATCATCTCTGGAAATGGGGACAAGTATGAGACGGTGTATCATTGATTGGAACGCTGCATCTTTGTGAGCTATGGGGTGTTGTGAACAAGAATATATTGCTGTGTCTGTAGTTGTAGTTTTTATATAAATTTGGAAACAAAGTGTCTGTGTACTGATGCCGATGGTAAGATCCGAAAAGTTTTGCCAGTCTCCAATATGAACTGTTTATTTTTATGTTGACTGATTGGGTTTCGCAAAAACATGTTGAGCTGTATTGTAGTATCAGTCCACATACACAGCACATCATCTACATAGCTAAACCAGTATTTATTATTTGCACTCACAAGATCTTTTTCAGAAAATGTTGTTCAAAATGGTTCATGAATATGTCAGCTAATAGTTTACTAAGAGAGAAACCCATAGCTAAGCCACCTAACTGTTTACTGTTTGTAAAGAGTCCCTAGGAACTGGATGTAATTTTCTGCTAAACATGTCTGAGTGGACAGACAGTCTCAAATCATTCATTTCCACAGGATTGACATTAGACATGTACATCATCTCTGTCAGACTATCAATGCATTTCACTACTGGTACGTTGGAAAAAGAACTGCAGACATCAAAAAATACTAATTTATGACTACGTGAGACAGGTATGCCTTTTATCTTATCTACAAGTTCCACAGAGATTGAAATATCACGCTTTGGTTTGATTTTAGTCTTGCTCTTAATATCATGATAAAATCCTATTGCTTATCGGTTTCAACTAGAGTCGTTTCCCCAATACTCTTCCCTCAGTTTCCGAATTAGATGGGATTCTCTACAAATAGGAACGATGCAAATTGTGCTTTACGTTAACCTAACACAGTATTGCGATGGCTTCATATTAGCGAAGTTGCTGAATTTCAGGCAATTATTTTATTAGCCATAACTCCGTAACTAAACACTTGTGGACGTATGTTTGTATGAACTTTTTTCTTTAGTGTAGTTGTAGAATAAAATGTTAAAATATTTGCATATCTTCATGAATCACCCCTTGTATATATGTATATATATATATATATATATATATATATATATACGAGAGTTGAATGAAAAGTTATGCCTCCTCCTTCGTTAATTGGGTTTGGATGGGAATATTTTAATAAATCAAATGTAGAAATAATCTTTAGAATGAGATCTTTAATTACCAATAGTCACTTTTCCACATAATGACTACCCAATTGGATACATTTCTGCCAAAGATGAACAAGTTTTCTGAAGCCGTCATGGAAGAAGTCGACACTCTGTTTCCGCCACCACAGTCTTACAGTTCTCTCAACGTCTTCATCAGAAGCATAACGACGTCCCTGCAGAGCGTCTTTTATTATCGGGAACAGATGAGAGTCAGACGGTGCTAAATATGGACTGCGTGGACGATGCCGTACGGTGGTGAGATTCAGTCTCTGAAGTTCTGCTCTATTGTAACATGAAGTGTGTGCTATGGCATTGTCACGCTGCAGGAAAACATTTCCCTTTTCCTTTCGGACCCTAGTTAGCCGTTGTGAAGTAACGGTCTGAATTTATTGTCGTTCCACGCTCAAGGAAATCAACACGGATAACACCATCTGCGTCCCAGAACATTGTGGCCGTGATTTTTCCAGCTGAGGGCTGCGTCTTGAATTTCTTTGGAACTTTTCTGGGGCAAGTCTTTGTCGATATTCCATAGACTGACGTTTCGTCTCCGGGCCGTAATGGAGTAGCCAAGTTTCGTCTCCTGTCACAATTGGATGGAGAAAGGCATCACATTCATTCTCACAACGAGAGAGGAGTTCCTGCCAAATTTCAAGTCTTTGTACTTCCATTTCAGGAGTCAGCATCCGGGGTACCCATCGTGAACATATCTTCCGATAGCCAAGCAAAGCAATATAGTGACCCACGCGTTCTTGTGAAATGCCGATACTGTTTGCAATTGCTCTCGGGGTGATACGACGATCGTCCCGAATCAACATTCTGCTTGTGAAACTCGATGGTTGTTGTCACATGACATCAGACTCTCTGTTTGTTTTGTTTGTCACTCAGGTAAGATGTTCCTGCCTCAACATCTTTTAACATACTCGCTCAACGACGCACATTACTCGCATCAACACAATCACTATAAACTGCTTTCTTTCTCTTATGAATCTCCTTTGGGGTGACACTTTCTGCAGTCAAGAATTCAATGACTGCACATTGCTTAAATCGCATTGACCGAATGTCTGTGCAGGGTTCCATACTTTACACTGTAACAACACAACTGTTCAATGCTAAGGCTTCCCGCCAACTGGAGTTGTAGAGAAGAGGCTACGGAAGAAGCCAGTATGTGCCCCATACCAATGCTGCGAACTGTTGAAGAGTTACGAAGGTGCAGACATTACTTTTCAGTCAACCTTCGTATATGACTGAGTGTCGAAACCAGAAACTTGCCTTTTGAGCATAACTTTCTAACCGACTGAGGTATCCAGATGAGACTCATGTTCTGCCCATTAAACTTCACTTCTTCCAATACCTACTAGTTTTAAATTTTCAAGATGGCTTCCTCGCATTTTTTGCTGGACATGGCCTGTGAAAGGCTATCTTTCGGCTCCGTGTGGTGTCACCGCCAGACACCACACTTGCTAGGTGGTAGTTTTAAATCGTCCGTGGTCCATTAGTACATGTCGGACCCGCGTGTCGCCACTGTGTGATCGCAGACCGAGCGCCACCACAAGGCAGGTCTCTAGAGACGGACTAGCACTCGGCCCAGTTGTACGGACGACGTAGCTAGCGACTATACTGACGAAGCCTCGCTCCTTTGCCGAGCCGATAGTTAGAATAGCCTTCAGCTAAGTCAATGGCTACGACCTAGCAAGGCGCCATTAGTAATATTGCATGTATCTAAAGAGTCTCACTTGTATCGCCACAATCTCCAGATGTACCAAAAGGATGGATTAAAGTTAAGTATTCCAGAAGCTACGTACATTTCTTTATAGCATTCATTACGTATCCTGTTTCAGACCTCACGCACCCTGCTTTGGCTTAGCGCGTGCCTGTCGGCTTCCTCTCATTGTGTCTAGGCTGTCTTGTCTAGACACAACACTCCGAGTCTCAATGCAGCACACATTTTCAATTGCCAGAAAGTTTCACAACAGTACAAACCGCACTTCAAACTGAATGAATTATTCTGTAACAACCCTCTAGACTGTGCGTAAACCGAATCATACTTGAATGAGAGCAGTTCTTGTGAAACAGAAGCTTCCGGCCTTTAGCCTTGCTCCGACATGCAAATGTTAGCCGCCAGGAAGATAACAGATTGTTTAAGAAAAGCCTGGATAAACAGTGAAAATACTAATATAATACGGAAGACTTAACTGATAACGCAAATTTAATTCCCAAGAATCAGCTTAGGGACGGTTTAGTGTATTTGTACCAAATAAGCAAACAAACGACGGAGCTGATTCTCCTTGGTACACTAAAAATGTCAGAATATTGTTGCAGAAACAACGAAAAATCACGCCAAAATTAAACGAACTTAAGGTCTCCAAGATTGGTAACCTTTCACAGACGCTCGAAATTTAGCGCGGACAACAGTGCGAGGTGCGTATAAGTGTTTCCACAAAGAAACTTTGTTTCGAAACATGGCAGAAAATGCAAAGAGACTTTGTTCGTATGTAAAGTATGCGAGCGGCAAGACACATTCAATTCCTTCTCTGCGCGGTAGCAATGGGAATAATGTCCATGATAATGCTACCAAAACAGAGTTACTAAACACTCCCTTCCGAATTACAGCACCAAACAAGACGAAGTAAATATTCCAGAATGCGAATGAAGAACAGCTGCCAACATGAGCAATGAAGCAACTTAAATCACTTCATGAAAGCAGGTGTTCCTGTGGTGTCACCGCCAGACACCACACTTGCTAGGTGGTAGCCTTTAAATAGGCCGCGGTCCGGTAGTATATGTCGGACCCGCGTGTCGCCACTGTCAGTGATTGCAGACCGAGCGCCACCACACGGCAGGTCTAGAGAGACTTACTAGCACTCGCCCCAGTTGTACAGCCGACGTTCATAGCAATGGTTCACTGACAACTACGCTCTCATTTGCCGAGACGATAGTTAGCATAGCCTTCAGCTACGTCATTTGCTACGACCTAGCAAGGCGCCATAGCATTTGATAATTAATATTGTGTAGCATGTACAGTAACGAGAGATGTTCTACAATTGTGGATTAAAGTTAAGTATTATATCAACTACGTACTTTATTTGCTACTATTAATTCCCTTAACTGTTCCAGACCTCGCGCCAGTCAGCGTGTGATTAAACGCGTGCACTTCGGGCTCCTCTAGCAACACAGTGTTTGCTCTTCTGCCAACACTTCAGTTCCGGTCCAGACTGTATACGAATTAAGTTCCTTTCAGAGATTGCTGATGCAATAGCTCCGTACTTAACAATTATATACAACCGCTCTCTCGACGAAAGATCCGTATCCAAAGAAAGGTGCACACGTCACACTAATATTCAGGAGAGATAATAGGTGTAACACTACTTTTTCCATCACAATTCACTGTTTACACCATTTTGCGTCAGTAACATGTTAGTTCTCAGAGACATAATCTTGAAACTGTGGTTTATTACGTGAAAACACACCACGTCACTAGTTCATGAAAAGCTCATCTTCGATATATAAATGAACGTGTAGTTTATTTTAAACACTTTTGGAAGATGACTGCCAACAGCCGTTAAGTAATGTATAAAATGCATATCTGAACCATGAGCTGTTTTTATTTTAAACCCAAATTCTACAGGTTTCAGTCTTGGACCATCTTCATGGATGAAGGGCATAAATCGTTTAACCCACGTTCATGGCATGCACGACACATTTTAAATAACGACTAATGCAATGTGGTGGCTTAAACCATTTTAACCCTTCATACGTGAAGGTAGAACAAAAGCAAACCCGGTTGAATTTCGTTTAAAATAAAGACAGCTGAGGGTTCAGATATGTAATTTATTCACTTATGTTGGTGCAAATATCGATGACCCGTAAAAATTACGTTAGTACATTGAAAAATTCTGTAGTTACCCATATTTGGTGGTAGGTGAGAATCACATGTTAAACTCCATGGGAAAATATTTTCTGATTGCACGCTGCCACTGAGCAAAAACTGGTTAGATACGTCAAAGAGCTTAGGAGATACAACAGATGTTATAAGCATATAATTCTCGCTCTACATTAGCGTGCTCAAGCGCAGTGAACTAACTTTAAAAATAAATCACTTTATCGAGATTCGAGTTACATACGGCTCTCCTACTAAGTTTAAAGAAAAATTCAATTTGTTTGCTAAATTTCATAGGCAGCAATATGTGATGTAATATGCACAAAAAGTTATATCATAGCAGCCCCTATTTATAGCTGCAAACTTTCCTAATTTCCCGTAGTCTGTTAATTAAACGGGAAAACGACAAGTGTGACTGCTAACGAAATAATGGACACTTTTATATATCGAAGATGAGCTTTTCATGAACTAGTGACGTGGTGTGTTTTCACGTAATAAACCACCGTTTGTGTTCGAGTATAATGACTTTTCTGGAGACAAGAAATCTACTCTGTAGGAATCAGCGTGGGTTTCGAAAAAGACGGTCATGTGAAACCCAGCTCGCGCTATCCGTCCACGAGACTCAGAGGGCCATAGACATGGGTTCACAGGTAGATGCCGTGTTTCTTGACTTCCGTAAGGCGTTCGATACAGTTCCCCACAGTCGTTCAATGAACAAAGTAAGAGCATATGGACTATCAGACCAATTGTGTGATTGGATTGAGGAGTTCCTAGATAACAGGACGCAGCATGTCATTCTCAATGGAGAGAAGTCTTCCGAAGTAAGAGTGATTTCAGATGTGCCGCAGGTGAGTGTCATAGGACCGTTGCTATTCACAATATACATAAATGACCTTGTGGATGACATCGGAAGTTCAGTGAGGCTTTTTGCGGATGATGCTGTGGTGTATCGAGAGGTTGTAACAATGGAAAATTGTACTGAAATGCAGGAGGATCTGCAGCGAATTGACGCATGGTGCAGGGAATGGCAATTGAATCTCAATGTAGACATGTGTATTGTGCTGCGAATACGCAGAAAGACAGATCCTTTATCATTTAGCTACAAAATAGCAGGTCAGCAACTGGAAGCAGTTAATACCATAAATTATCTGGGAGTACGCATTAGGAGTGATTTAAAATGGAATGATCATATAATGTTGATCGTCGGTAAAGCAGATGCCAGTCTGAGATTCATTGGAAGAAGCCTAAGGAAATGCAATCCGAAAACAAAGGAAGTAGGTTACAGTACGCTTGTTCGCCCACTGCTTGAATACTGCTCAGCAGTGTGGGATCCATACCAGATATGGTTGATAGAAGATATAGAGAAGATCCAACGGAGAGCAGCGCGCTTCGTTACAGGATCATTTAGTAATCGCGAAAGCGTTACGGAGATGATAGATAAACTCCAGTGGAAGACTCTGCAGAAGAGACGCTCAGTAGCTCGGTACGGGCTTTTGTCAAAGTTTCGAGAACATACCTTCGCCGAAGAGTCAAGCAGTATATTGCTCCCTCCTACGTATATCTCGCGAAGAGACCGTGAAGATAAAATCAGAGAGATTAGAGCCCACACAGAGGCATACCGACAATCCTTCTTTCCACGAACAATACGAGACTGGAATAGAAGGGGAACCGATAGAGGTACTCAAGGTACCCTCCGCCACACACCGTCAGGTGGCTTGCGGAGTATGGATGTAGATGTAGATGTAGTAGATGTAGATGTAGAAGCTGACATACAAA
Organism: Schistocerca americana; assembly: GCF_021461395.2. Lineage (NCBI taxonomy): Eukaryota > Metazoa > Arthropoda > Insecta > Orthoptera > Acrididae > Schistocerca > Schistocerca americana. The sequence continues at coordinate 496,463,365 of NC_060126.1, read as the reverse complement.
TTCACTAATAACGAAAAACAATTGCCTTACCGAATAGTTTGTTTAAAGTTGTGTGAGATAGACTGCAGAGCTAATGGAGCGCGGGTGTCGTTATAGTTGTAGTAGCACTGCTGCACCTTGACTAGTAGGCCGACCGGCGTTCCCTGACTCCACCGATAAACGCGTATACCTGCAAAGGATCAGGGAGAGAACTCAGCGGGTTTGTCTGTGTTCATTTATTTATTTTATTTCATTTTTTGGCATTTTTTTTGACTGATTTACTTTTTTATTAAAAAAGGATCATTCAACTGCAGTAGCTGAGCGTCCGAGTTGTCTTCTCGTCTGTTGGTAGCCCCCCCCCCCCCCCCCCCTATTCTGTCCGTAGTTGATCAATACGCGCCAGTATTCTTCTTCAGGTTCAGTGTCTCATACCTGGAACGCCTCAGTGAGCAGGAGGGCCCACAAATAGTGAGCCTAAATAATTAGCGAATGGGCCCTGTACTTCGGGTGGCGGCTGAAAGCTGCATGTCTTCATCAGCAGGTACCAAAAGTCCAATGCGCCCTTATGTCTCTAGTAAAGGGCCACGCCTTTTAGGCAGTTGATGACGTTCATCTCGGCCCCCCCCCTCCCCCACTCTGCGGGTCCTGGGGTTGGACTAGGACCAAGGTATTCCCGCCTGTCGTAAGAGGCGACTAAAAGAAGTCTCACACGTTTTGGCCTTGATGTGATGGTCCCCTGTAGGGTCTGACCTCCATTTTCCCTGATTTTCCAGAAGAGCCAGCCAATTGTGGATGGGCGCCTTACTTGGTGCATCGTGCCCATCGTGCACTCAGACCTACATCATTTTTGTAATTGTGGCTCTGTAGTTCTGCTCATTCTCCAGCTGTTGGGTGAAGATACCTTCTTGGGTGCGTTTTCGCCCATCCATCGTTTTCTCCACTGACGATGACCATGGACTTTCTCGAACCTCGTATCTGGCATGGTAGCCAGTCAGTCTGTTGTAGTGGGGCCGCCATGTACCCTGTTGGTTGTATCCCCCTGACTGCACAGGGATCGCTCTGCTGATGCCTGCGTCGTTAACACACCACATATGCCAAGGAGTAGTTGCCCATCTCACTGGGGCATTGGGACTCCCAGCAATGGCCATCCAGCCAGGTGGCCCTTGCTGAGGCTGGGGGGCACCTGTGAGGAGGGTCCCTGGTCGGAGTGGGTGGCATCAGGGTGGAAGACGCGCCATGAAGTGCACTACGTCATCTGTTACTTGTGTCCCAACGCCAGCAGCCTTTATGAGGTCGAGGTCTAACTACAGTGCGAATAAGTATGACCCCAAAATAGTTCCTTTCCTGGCCACACCATGGGAGGAACGCCAGGCTAAGGATGGCAGTGACTCTTATTTGCCCCATTGCCTTGAATGTAGGAGAGCTGTTGGGGCATCTTCCATGGCAATCAAGCCTCAGTTTTTTGTTGAGCATTTAGAGGACAAGTTTTGGGGAGGTGGAGGGATTGTCCAATATGCGATTGGAGTCAGTCTTGATAAAAACAGCATCCTCTGCGCAGTCAAGGACACTACTCGCCTGTGACAAGCTGGCGGATGTTTGTGGTGCCATCACACCCCATAAGAGCTTAAATGTAGTCCAGGGCATTATATTTCTTTTGCAGTCTGATGACGAGTGTAAGTAGGCTGTTTATGTTTTCTGTATGTAAGTAGGCTGTTTATGTTTTCTCTATGTAAGTAGGCTGTTTATGTTTTCTTATTGGCAACGTTACGTAGCGCTCAATATGAAAATCACTGGCTGTGCTGTGTGCAGTCTGTGGCTAGTTTGCATTGTTGTCTGCCATTGTAGTGTTGGGCAGCGGCAGCTGGCTGTGAACAGCGCGTAACGTTGCGCAGTTGGAGGTGAGCCGCCAGCAGTGGTGGATGTGGGGAGAGAGATGGCGGAGGTTTGCAGTTTGTCATGAACTGATATATATATATATTATGATTTGTGATGATATTAAGGTAAATACATTGTTTGCTCTCTATTAATATCTTTCATTTGCTAACTACCCCTATCAGTAGTTAGTGCCTTCAGTAGTTTGAATCTTTTATTTAGCTGGCAGTAGTGGCGCTCGCTGTATTGCAGTAGCTTGAGCAGCGAAGATTTTTGTGAGGTAAGTGATTTGTGAAAGGTATAGTTAAATGTTAGTCAGGGCCATTCTTTAGTAGGAAATTTTGAAAGTCAGATTGCGTTGCGCTAAAAAATATTGTGTGTCAGGCTAAGGACAGTCATGTATAATTGTTTTATGGGGACGTTTCATATGGCGACCCTGCTGATTATGCTATGTAGCTATTATGATGAAATATTGAAGACGTGTTGATGAATATGAATATGTATATGTGTAATAAGGTAAGGAATAAGGAGTAGGGGTTAGGGACTCTGATTTATGAAAAGGTTGTTGGAAACCAAGAAACGTACTTTAGGAGTTATGAAATGTGTGTGTATATTCGTGAATGTATTACAATGCAGACGAAAATTTTTTGGACACTGTTATATCAATAGCATTTTGTTTCTACAGATTTGTAACGCAAATTCTTGACCTGTGAAATATTTTTATATGCGACTGTCTCTGTAGCGGAAACTGCTGTCGTAAATATTTCCGTAAGAAAGTTAACGGACCACCTACACATAATGCGTCGTGGGCACCCAGCTGTGTCAGACGCCTGGAGAAAAAGCCATTAGCGCGTGCCTTTCAGAGCACAGGAAAACACCTGGAGAACAAGCCATTAGGGTGTGCCTTTCATCGCTAATGCGACACCCTCGTTACTTGAAAACATATGATTACTCGCACTTTGTGCTAATTGCTGAAATGCTTATGAATTGATGGGAAATATTCGTACATCTGCACACCTGATTATGACAAGTGTCTTTCTATGAGAGTTGAGAGCTACTGACTTACGAAATGCCACATGACTATTGAATGATGTTTTTATGCTTTGGTTTGCGTAATTGCTTATTTCACTTGATATCTGGTTTCCAGCTGTGTTGCAGCATTGCTTTTATAAAATAAAATGCATTTGCTAATGTGAACACTTTCTGTCAACAGATCTATTAAATAATTATTTTATGATCCACATTCTTTAAAAAAGGAGCACTTGGAAAGGAAAGAACAATAAGAAGGAACTAGTAACTGCATTCATAATTTTCTTTTCAAGTAATTGGTAACTTTTTGGTAGAATAACTTCTTGTGGTGCACCACTTTAATTACATAGATATTAAGATGTGAATATACATTTCCCTTATCTGCATTGTTGTTTTTACTGTATTATTTTTTCTGCTTGAGCTATGTCATGTTTAGATATAAGTTATTGCATTTGCTGTTGCTGTTTGCCAGGCATAGTGCTACTAAATTTCACATTACATTACTCTGTTAAGCCAGTTTTACAACTGATTTTTTTTTGTTGCTGCTCATTGGCTCATATTAGTTGTAATTTTGCATTTTATCTGTTAATTTAGATTTACTGTAGCTTGCTTTGCAATTTTCCAATTTTTTGGTCATTGCTGTTTGTGTTACTTATTTTGTGCTGCTGCATTGCCTCGTCCCTTAGTTTAGCATCTGAGCTCAGTAGATTTAAGTTAGCTTAAGAGGGGGTAGCCTCTAAGAGAATGAGTTGCGATGAATTGGAAGAAATGCATTGAGAAAACAGGTTTAGGTAGGATTTTCTTGGAAATAAATGTTGAGGTAAGAAATGTGTGAACATATAAATACAGAAAGCATGCTTAGATAGAATTTTTTTTGGTGGAAACAAAGGATGAAATAAGAGGAAAGATATATGAAGTTTTGGGTTGGACTGCAGTACCAAATGTTACACTGAAAACGAACCCTGTCCTTTCCTATTGGTGTTATCCCACTATGTGTTTGTGTACCCTTGAGTATTTGTTTTCTTCCTGTCTCTGTGTACTGTTTCATAGAATTTTTTTCTCTTCTAATACTAAGCTATATTCACTATGAGGAGGAATACTGTTATCCTCAAATATAAGTTGCATTAATAATATGTTATTTTCTTTGTAAAGTTGTTTACAATTCTGTTCTGTTTCAATGTTCATGTGTGAAATTAATGTTTCGAAAACTATTCTCATTATTTTATGTATGTACTTATGTCACTATTTTTGTAACACTCATGTATATGTTTATTTCTATTCTTTTGTAAAGCCTGTACTACAAATGTTATCTGTATTATTATGTTTTTAATGATGTATTTTGTACCTTTGTAATTGTATTCTTATGTTATAAAAATGTAATTGTCACCAGTTCATGACATTATTAACTTGTTAGTTACATTTCACTGCACACGTTTCTGTTGGTCATAGTATGTGGACAATATATGAGAAGTAGGGACTGTTAGTGTTTGCACGTGTGTTGGTAATTCAGCAAGGGACTGGATAACAGCATTGCTGGTTCTAAGGACAATTAAAAGAAAAACTTTCTGAGTGCACAAGTGGTGGTTTATGGACTTGCTATATTCTCTGCAAGAATCTTCGATGGTGATTGTGCACCTGCACAGTCGCAACGGATGGCTGCTGGCCGTCTCTACCAGGACTACAGTGGGTCTGCACCTCTGGTGGCCCACCAATACCATTATCTCTACAAGGACTACAGTGGGTCTGCATCTATGATGACCTACCAACGCCATTATTTCTACAAGGACTGCAGTGGGTCTGCACCTCTGGTGGCCCACCAATACCACAATCTCTACCAGGACTCCAGTGGGTCTGCTCTGTGATGACCTACCTAACAATATTCTTCAAAACGTCGAATGAACTCTGCTGTGGGTTTGCTCTGTTGTGGCCCATTACCTGTCAGCATGTCAAGAGTCAGCACTGTCTTTCCGTTGGAAGGACAACACTACTTCTTCAAGACTGCATGGAAATCCACTACTTCTGTGTGCATTGTCTTTTACTGCTCAGACTTTGAGAAAAGAAACGGCAGTTTCACTGTGATGAATGATCAAGACTGTCTTTATAGACTGTGAGAAAATTTTAGCTTTTGACCAACATTGTATCAATAAGTGTGTGCATTTTATATCTTTGTTACTGTAATTGTGAAAAATTTTTGTCAAATCTGTATTGGCCAGTGCCCAACACCATTTGTAAAAATTTTTTGTGGGGAGCATGGGGGCTATGTAAGTAGGCTGTTTATGTTTTCTGTATGTAAGTAGGCTGTTTATGTTTTCTCTATGTAAGTAGGCTGTTTATGTTTTCTTATTGGCAACGTTACGTAGCGCTCAATATGAAAATCACTGGCTGTGCTGTGTGCAGTCTGTGGCTAGTTTGCATTGTTGTCTGCCATTGTAGTGTTGGGCAGCGGCAGCTGGCTGTGAACAGCGCGTAACGTTGCGCAGTTGGAGGTGAGCCGCCAGCAGTGGTGGATGTGGGGAGAGAGATGGCGGAGGTTTGCAGTTTGTCATGAACTGATATATATATATATATATTATGATTTGTGATGATATTAAGGTAAATACATTGTTTGCTCTCTATTAATATCTTTCATTTGCTAACTACCCCTATCAGTAGTTAGTGCCTTCAGTAGTTTGAATCTTTTATTTAGCTGGCAGTAGTGGCGCTCGCTGTATTGCAGTAGCTTGAGCAGCGAAGATTTTTGTGAGGTAAGTGATTTGTGAAAGGTATAGTTAAATGTTAGTCAGGGCCATTCTTTAGTAGGAAATTTTGAAAGTCAGATTGCGTTGCGCTAAAAAATATTGTGTGTCAGGTTAAGGACAGTCATGTATAATTGTTTTATGGGGACGTTTCACGAGCTGTGCACCAACTTAGAGCGACAAGGTGTTCATTAATTCTGGCGCATACATACAGGGCCAAAGGATAACCAGTTAGCCACTGGTGCCTTCATCTTGGCCTTCGAGGTTGATACATTACCCGAGAAGGTCAAGATGATGGTACACTGGTGTGATGTCAAGCTATATATCCCTCCCCCTATGTGGTGCTTTAAGTTTTGGAAGTTCAGGTATATGTCTTCCAGTTGTACTTCCAGCGTCATATGTCGCGACTGCGGACATCCAATCAGATCCCAATGCTTCATGTGCCTCACCTCCCATCTGTGTCAACTGCTTAGAGCACCATTCCCCTTTCTCCAGAAGCAAAGGAAAATTATGGAATACAAGACTCCAGACCGACTGACCAGCACTGAGGCTAAGAGGAAATTTGACCGCCTACATCCTGTACCTATGACATCTTTTTATGCCGCCACTACAAGAACAGTTCTCGCCCCATCTGTTCCACCTATTCCAGTTGGCTATAGGGCCATAAGACTACACATGCCTTCTTGATGTTGTGGTTCATATCCCTTCCTGTTGCTCCCACACCACCTACCTTGGGAGCGCTGCCCCCACCCCCCAACCGTTGGGGATATCAGACCCCACTTCTCAGCCAGAGAAGCGTAAGTCTTCTTTGGCTCCTCTCGCTTGGAAGGGGACTTTTGGGTCCCTCCCTTCCCAGGTTTCTATTAGTGGGAAAGATGACACTGGCCAGTCGCTGAAGTGTCCAAACACAGTTGGGCATAGTGCTTGATGATCCTCCTCAGTCCTGGAGACTGAATCAGTGAAGCCCTCCCAGCCAGAGAAACCCAAGGAGTAGCGAGAGAAATCCAGAAAGAAGACCGCCAACACCAAGGAAGTTGCGGTGTTACACACACCACTGCTACCTACAAGCTCTGCGTCCGAGGATGAGGTGGAGATTCTAGCATCCACTGAGGACCAATATCGCTGGATACTCAGTCACAATTGATATAGACTGCTCAGGAACTAGGTTGGTGGCACCATGTGACCGTGATGCATAAACTGCCTCCTTGAGCGTTCATGCCTTCCCCGTCTCATGATCACATCATCCTCCAAAGGAATTGGGGCAGTTTTTTCCACTGCCTGGCTGAGCTACAACAACTGTTAAGCCTTACACCTGCTTTCTCCATTGCCCTCTAGGGAACCTGGTTTCTGGCAATGGGGACACTGCCCCCCATGGCTGCAGTGGCTATTACAAGAACCATAGCGGCTATAATAGAGTCTCAGGTCGAGTTGGCGTCTATGTCCTGAACTCGGTATGTTTTGAACCTGTGCACCTTCAAACTCCTCTTAAAGCTGTGACTCAAGATACGAAAGACAAGGGAAACAAGTGTCTGCAGTGTATATCTTCCTCCAGATGGTGCAGTACCCCTGAATGTATTGGCTGCACTGATTCATCAACTCCCTAAACCTTTCCTACTTCTGGGAGATTTTAATACACATAACCCCTTGTGGGGTGGCAACATGCTTATTGGCCAAGGTAGAGATGTCGAAACTTTATTGTCCGAGATCGACCTCTGCCTCCAAAATATTGGGGTAGCCACACATTTCAGTGTGGCTCATGGTAATTACTTGGCCATTTATTTATCACTCTGCAGCCCAGGACTTCTCCCATCTGTCCACAGGAGAGCCCAGGATGACTTGTGTGGTAAAGACCACTTCCCCATCTTCCTGTCGCTCCCTGGCGTCATGCCTATGGACGCCTGCCTACCCAGATGGACTTTAAACAAGGCAGGCTAGAAGCCTTCACCTCTGCTTTCATCGTTGATTCTCCCCTACATGGTAGTACCGATGTGGTGGTTGAGTAGTTAACTAGTGCGATCGTTTCTACAGTGGAAAACGCGATCACATGTTCGTTAGGGTGCCCCAGTGAAAGACAGTACCTTGGCGGTCGTCAGAAACTGCTGAGGCCATTAAAGAGCCTAGGCTGGCTCTACAGCGACATGAGCAGCACCATTCTCTGGGGCTCCTCATAGTATTTAAATGGCTCTGTGCACGTATTTGCCAGCTTGTAAAAAGACAGAAACAGGAGTGTTGGGAGAGGTACATCTTGACCATTGGGTGCCATGCATTACCTTTCCAAGTCTGAACGAAGAACAGGCGTGTTTTTGAGTACCAGACTCCAACAGGTGTCCCTGGCGTTAACATCGATGGCGTGTTATTTACTGACGCAAACGCGATTGAGGAACACTTTGCTGACCGCTATGCTGGAGCCTCTGCGTCATAGAATTACCCCCCAGCCATTGGCACCCTGAAACGTTGAATGGAAGAGAATGTCCTCTCATTCACTACAAGCCAGAGTGAACCCTATCATGCATCATTCGCAGGTGCTGAGGGAGCTACTCAGCGCCCTTGCACATTGCCCCAGCACAGGTCCTGGGCTGGATCGGATTCACAGTCAGATGATTAAACAACTCTCGTCTTACTACAAGCGACATCTCCTTCTCATCTTCAATCGGATCAGTTGCGATGGCTTCTTTCCATCGCAATAGCGGGAGAGCACCATCATCCCAGTGGTCAAACCTGGTAATAACCCGCTTGATGTGAATAGCTATCGGCCCATCAGCCTCACCAACGTTCTTTGTAAGCTGCTAGAATGTATGGTGTGTCGGCAGTTAGGCTAGGTCCTGGAGTCACTGTGTCTATTCGCTCCATGCCAGAGCGGTTTCCGCCAGGGTCGCTCTACCACTGATTATCATGTGTCCCTCGAGTCTGCTATCGAAACAGCCTTTTCCAGGCGCCAACACCTGGTCGCCGATTTTTCATTTACGAAAAGCTTACGACATGACCTGGCGACATCATATCCTTGCCACATTATATGAGTGGGTCTCCAGGGCCCGCTCCCTATTTTTTCTCAAATTTCCTGTCGCTCCGTGCTTTCTGTGTCCAAGTTGGTGCATCCCATAGATCCCCACATATCCAGGAGAATGGGGTCCCACAGGGCTCTGTATTGAGTGTATCTCTATTTTTAGTGGCCATTAACGGTCTAGCAGGGCCGTCCGTCTCATCTTCTCTGTATGCAGATGATTTATGCATTTCGTACTGCTCTTCAGTCTGATGCTGCAGAGGGGCGCAGTCATGGGCTCTAGCCCATGACTTCCAGTTTTCAGCCGCAAAATCGTGCGTCGTACCTGTCATCCGCAACTAAAACTTCATCTTAATGACGATCCACTGTCTGTAGTGCAGGCATAATCATTCTTAGGACTGGTTTTGGACGCCCGATTGACTTGGCTTCCTCACCTTCGTCAGCTTAAGCAGAAGTGCTGGCAGCACCTCAGTGCCCTCCGCTGCCTCAGCAACACCAGCTGAGTTTCAGATCGCTCTACGCTGCTGCAGCTCTACAGAGACGTTGTTCAATCGCGCTTTGACTGTGGGAGGGTGGTTTATGGTTCGGCGGCGCCGTCAGCCTTGCGTTTAGTCGACCCAGTGCACCACTGTGGCGTTCGACTAGCGACGTGAGCTTTTAGGTCGAGTCCGATGAATAGCGTCCTGGTGGAGGCCGGAGTCCATCCATTGAAGGTTAGGCGTGCGCAACTGCTCGCCAGTTACGTTGCACACATTCGTAATCCTCCTGAGCATCCTAATTACGGACTCCTGTTCCCACCAACAGCGATTCATGTCCTGCATTGGCGACCCAGGTCATGGCTTACAATCAGAGTTGGTTCCCTATCCCTCGTGTGTGAACTAGAGGCCTTTTCTTTACCACTGCCCCTCCAAGTCCATCGGTGTACGCCTCCATGGTGTATACCTAGGCCGCGGCTTCGTCTGGACCTTTCGCATGGCCCTAAGGACTCAGTTACTCCCGCAGCTCTCTGCTGTCACTTCCTCTCGATTCTTGCTATGTCCCGCGGCCCTGAAGTGGTTTACACCGACGGCTCGATGGCTGATGGTCATGTTCTCTTCGCCTATGTTCATAAAGGCCATATTGAACAGCAGTCCTTGCCAGATGGCTGCAGTGTTTTCACTGCAGATCCAGGGGCCATCTCTCGAGCTCTTGCGCACATCCCCTCATGCCCTGGCGAGTCCTTTCTACTCTGTACTGACTCCTTGAGCAGTTTCCAAGCTATCGACCAGTGCTACACTCGGCATCCTTTGGTAGCGACCAGCCAGGAGTCCATCTATGCCCTGGAACGGTGCAGTCGTTCCGTAGTGTTTGTGTGGACCCCATGAACCCATGACATATCGGAATCTCAGGCAACGAATTAGCTGACAGGATGGCCAAACAGGCTACGCGGAAACTGCCCCTGGAGATCGGCACCTCTGAGATTGGCCTACGTTCAATATCAAGCCGCAAGGCTTTTCGCCTTTGGGAGATAGAGTGGCATAACCTTTGTATGCACAACAAAGTGTGTGCCATTGAGGTACACTGTGCTGGATACAACAGACAAAAGGAAGCCTATCAATTCTTTCGGTTCTATGTTCTTGACGTCTCGAAGGAAGCGTTCTATTTCATGCTCTTTCGGTCTCGTGTACGATGCGTTGAACGTTAGTCTGACTGTGGCTTGTCGATACGATAAAGCCATGGAGGTTCGGTACCGGTGCTGTAAGTCAATACAACGACGCACGATCACGCTCTATCGGGTTAACAACAACAACGCCTGTGGTTCACTGCTCGGTACACCGAGCCCGTCCGCACGGTACCACAGCTGAAAGTAGACTGCCCTGGACAGTGGCTCGAGTTGTCATGTAGACTACTAGCTCCCACTGTAATCCCATTCTTAGCATTGACACTCACCGACTAATATCACCTGTACAGATCGATGCATTATTACACATTGACTGAATGTTGGAGCAGTTGGCAGTACACAGTTGCGTTATGTTCATCAAATAATTAGTAGAGTAGCGCCAATTATTACAGTAATGAAAGAGTATCTCACCAGTCGTTTCAGTAGTATATGTTGTGATAAGGAGAAACTATTTTCTTGCAGCGAAAACTGTGGATTCTTAGACTGCTCTGGGAGAAGGCTGATCAAATTAGAACATATGCAAAATGAGTTCACTTTATTACATAAACGAATAAAATATTTGCTTAACTTTGATACATTTCTTTTCCACATGTTATGTGAATAAGTTACAACTGTCCTTGACTAGCAAGGCATCACCTGATGCACTTATTAACAACTGTTCTCTTGCGGCACCAAATATAGCATTACGGAAGTACAACACATCACATATTTTATCAACTCGAGACTTCAGCTACAGTGACCCTGATTGCTGTAGCTGAGGTCTCGAATTGGCTGAGCTTTGGCACGCTCGACACTGTAATCAGGACTCTCCAGTGTTGGAGGAGAGCAGCGTGGTCTTCAGGAGCGCCTCTCGTACGTCGCTGCAGATTGTAGCGAACCCTCACTAATGCCTGCCGTATTTCGCCTTGCCGACTTTGGTATGGTACTGCGATATCTGGACGATAGTACAATATGTAATCCTAAATTACATCATTGAACATACAAGATATTGACAAGGAACCAATGTAGCGCGACAGGCGCTCGTAAGACCCAACATCGCATCAAATATTAGTGGCTAACGTGCTCTCGACTATGAAGTCATAGGACCATAATATCACATGAAATTAGTATCAGCAGTATCGTTTCCGCAGGAACTATTCTGTTATTTTATTTCCCTTAATCTACTTAGGGAAACTACGAAACACCTAACTCTGCATGACTTGAAGCGGATTGTATCTCCTCTCGTCCGGAGTATGAGCGGGGCCTACTGCACCACGCCGCTCATCCACAGAACTTAGACGGACGGCCTACATGGGGCAAACTGACCTATGTGTTGCTGTAATGCAGCCGTTTCCTATGTTTTAGACGATACGCGACATGTGAAATTGTATTCACACATTACATTCAATACCGATGAATGAACTATCTTCCTAGTTGATTCACAGATACTCCTTAATCAGGCAGTGTCATGAGGGTACCAATTAATACCATCAGGGGTAGCAGGAAACATAAATAACAGGAAATCGGGAAACATCCTGTACTTCACAAACTTTTTAATAAATGTATGATCCTACAAAGAAACGACAATCCATTACGTTTGATGGGAAACATCTGCCGTTCATCAGTTAAAACATATTTTTACAGTACATAAAGATGCCCAAATGGCAAACCAGGGGTGAATGGACGGAAAATTCAAAATTTTGAAACAATGCATAACTACAAGAAATATTGATGCTGCATCTATCAAATCAATTAAATATGCGGAGAAAAGAAAACCTTCTGTTTCACTAGAGCTCTCATGGCAAGCTAGTGCTGAGCAGGAAAGTAAAGGCAGAGAGGCGCAAGGTTTGTGTTTAAATAACACCAGTTTGTTAGTGACATTATGAAAGGTGAAGGTGGAAGTAGATGAAGACGAGGCTAGACATAATTTACAGCCGGCCGAAGAGGCCGAGCGGTTCTAGACGCTAGGGTCACAGGTTCGAATCGTGCCTCAGGTATGGATGTGTGTGATGACCTAAGGTTAGTTAGGTTTAACTAGTTCTAAGTTCCAGGGGACTGATGACCTCAGACGTTAGGTCCCATATTGCTCGTAGCCATAAATTACAGCGAGAATAATTTGACAGGGAAGTAGAAGGCCTAAGTCGAAAACCAGCAGCTGGAGCAGTCGAAGGGTTTTCAGAATTATGAGTCCATGAGAAATCATAGTGCGACAAAACAATTGAACCTGATATTCGGCATATACGTATTCGACGAAATACCTCACGCTTTTCAGTTGCGGGCATACTTAGGAGTACTCGAGGCAAATCCACATTTGTAGTAGCTGTACATTTGGAAAAAGCTTATCAGATCACTAAGTACAATTAGAAAGGTAAAGGTGATGTTCTGCGTTTTGGTTCTAAAGAGCCAATCGGGACCGACCAAACACAGTGTCATCATCTACAAATCTCGTCGTCGAATGAAGTACGGAATGAAACTGTGACCAGCACAGCGCTCTCCCTATCGTTGTCAAGTTTCTTGACTTCGGAACCGCTACTAATCGGTCGAGTAGCTCATCAGCCGGCCTCACGACGTCGAATATACTTCTTACCAGTCCTCCCACCAAGGAAAGATTCCTGGTAGTACCAGTAATCGAACCCGGGTCTTCCTAAAGGCAGTCAGTCACGCTGACCTCTCAGCTGCGGACATGGACTTTGAAATAACGAAGCTAACATGAGTTAAGTACGGGTAAGGCAAAGTTTGTCTACAACCAGAGTGACCTGAAAGGAACGTTGTAGTTGAGTTGGGTGCGAAATAGGGTTGTTGCCTAACACAGATGTTATCCAACTCTACATCATGGATTCCAGGGGAAAGTTAGCGAGGAATTTAATGAACGGAGACAATAAATACAATCCTCAACATTTGATGCCATAGATATACGAGGTGCGACAATAAAGTAATGAAAAAACATGTTACTTACCGTTTTAGTCAACTTTAATGTTGACATCTTGTATATTCGGGAATCCAGTCGGATGTTCGCGTCGTTCTCGCATGATATTTCAACAGCGTGCCTCGCTGTCTTCTACAGAACTGTTTAAAGATGTTTTTCCGCTAATGTTTTGCGCAGTAACAGCGCAGAATTTACCATGTTGCCGATTGACGTCTTTGTTTATATCGGTAAATTACATGTATAGTCTGAAGGCAATGTCTGGCGGTTCGAATGTCGAAGCATCACTAAGCTGTGTTATTCGGGTTTGGAAAATGGGAACTTGAGAAGTCTATGTGTGTGTGTGTATGTGTGTGTGTGTGTGTGTCTTATGTTATTGTTCGAGTGTGTTACTGCCCCACACGGATGTCACTATTGTGAGTCGTGGTTGTAACGTAAGCCGGCAGTACTTTGTAATTCTACGATCTTTATAACCGAAACCCAGAGGAACGTAAATTGGCTGTGATATTCAGCGGAGAGACACTTCATTCGATAACACTACTACTTTTATATTTATGCGCACCACCCACGCACTGTTGTCAATATCAAGCATTGCCACGTCTCAAAATACTATATGCGCATGACACATTCAATCGCAACATTTACGTTTTTGATCCCTGTGGTGGACACGTCCCATTCAGCAACTGAGCAGGCGGTATCTCTGACTCTCTTGCGGACGAAACGGGTTCGACTCCGGGTACAGCCAGGAACTTATCCTCGGTCGAAGAACTGGATCAGGATTGACTCACTGTCACGATGACAAATTAGGAGCTACTTGACTTTTATGTATAATACAGGATAAGCGGCTTCAGACTTTGGAAAGCTGACAACGACTGAGAAAATAATGCGACGAACTCATATAATGAACGTAGTATTTTAGAGATTCGACAGCCGCAGTGGATAAAATCTGCTAAAACACTCTTATTAGAAGAACACGACCGGTTTCGCGCCTGTGGTGATGCATCTTCAGGTAATAGGCTTCTTTATTTCTTTAAACAATTACGGCGCGACAAAGTAATTTCTACGTGCCAAGTTCAATTGTTCATCGCTCACAATTGAATGATGGGACTTGGCTCTTAGCATTTACTTTGCCACGACAAATTGTTTAAGGGGGGTAGGGCGTCAAACGGGCCGACTTGGAGCAGGAGAGGCATCACAGGACATTTTAATTTCCAGTGTCTATACTTTTACAAATAAATTCATCAAACTTTGTCAGCATCACCAGGAAGGATTCGGGGTTCACACTCATTGCAGTGGAAGTTCGAAAACATAATAAAATAAATTTTTTTACGTGCGAAATTTCATCATTTTTTCACTTACTAATGGCTGCATTTGTTGCTATAGGTACACTTTTCTTCATAAGTTAGAGAGATTCTTCGATGAATTTTGCACAGCATACATACCATACTGACATCTGTATGAAACTCTAGAATTTATTTAATTTATGAAAAGATGAATGAACTGTTATATTTTAAACTTCATGTTTAGAAAAAACACAAATTTTATAAAACTTCCTGGCAGATTAAAACTGTGTGCCCGACCGATACTCGAACTCGGGACCTTTGCCTTTCGCGGGCAAGTGCTCTACCATCTGAGCTACCGAAGCACGACTCACGCCCGGTACTCACAGCTTTACTTCCGCCAGTACCTCGCCTCCTACCTTCCAAACTTTACAGAAGCTCTCCTGCGAAACTTGCAGAACTAGCACTCCTGAAAGAAAGGATATTGCGGAGACATGGCTTAGCCACAGCCTGGGGGATGTTTCCAGAATGAGATTTTCACTCTGCAGCGGAGTGTGCGCACACTCCGCTGCAGAGTGAAAATCTCATTCTGGGACAAATTTTATAGTTAATTACCTCAATTTTTACCACAGTTTTTAATAGATTTTGAAAATTTTAGAGTTTCATACACCTTTAAGTATGGTTTGTCGACTGTGCAAAATTCATCGAAGAATCTCTCTTACTTATGAAGAAAAGTGTTCCTACAGCAACAAATACTGCCATTAGTAAGTGAAAAAACTGATGAAATTTCACATGTAAAAAAAAAAGAAGTTATTTCGTGTGTTTTTGAACTTCTACTGCTGAGAGTGTGAATTCTGAATCCTTCCTGGTCATGCTGACAAAGTCTTATGAAATTATTTGTAAAAGTATAGACAGTGAAAATTCAAATGTTCAGTTGTGCCTCTCCTGCTCCAAGTCGGTCCGTTTGACGTCCTATCCCCCCTACAGAGATAACGAGATCGTATCTCTTTAAGATGCGTCTCCACTGATGAGAAGCCGGTCGTGCCTTTATAATAAAAAATATTTTATCAGCCAGTGCGGAAGATTTTTTCATCATCTAAGTAAACATACTGGCAGAGGGTGACATGGCGGCGCTGCCCCATAATGCTGTCCTCTGGGCCTTATTCGCAGGATGTTATCCTTCAGTTTTAGAGGTGAGGACACATCAGAGGTCAATTGCTTTTACATGAATAGGCTAACGCATTGAAATTACACAGTCTCAGTCACTGTGTAAAGATGCGGTAAGCCGTCAGGTGTCCTTGGAGAGGCCCACGGAAAGTAGCCGCGTGCGGCAGCTGCCTCGCAGCGAGTCCACTGGCCTTTTGCCAGACCTCGGCGCCTGCAAGTTCCGCCCGGTTCGGCTGTGTACTTTATCTTTCGGTGAACAACAAAGCAAATAAAACATCGTCGAAAATCGATACAGTGGGTCAAGAGAGGAACTGTACGCTCTAAGTTCTTTCCTCAGAAACCTTTCCAGTGTGCGGCGGGGTGATCGAGCGAGGCTCTAGAGCGTACACACACCCGTTGGTCTGCTCATAAAGTGAGCTTCAATACAGTTTGCGGCGTCATGGCGGTATAGCACAAAAAATGATTGGACATCGCCACGACAGATCTTAATCAGTACATAGCGTAACTACTTCAATAGATATTCATAAAAGTGCCACAGGCTTGCAAGGTTTAACAAATCAGCTCTCCAAATAATCAGAAAACTCTGAAGTGACGTTAAGTGGACACGAATCCGAGACAACTGATTTCTAAAATTTACATTGCAGTATACTGTCCCAATTGTCTTTATAATGATTACCGGTTTCGTTCACATTCTGCACATCTTCTGATCCTTTGAAGTTGCATAGCATCCCCTTAGTTTTATGTGCTGCGGATAGACTCCGTAAGTCAGTAATGAGATCAGTGACTTACATTGCCTGTGCACAGAACATGACACAGAAAATTTTGGAAATTTGTGGTAAGGGCTATGGGACCAAACTGCTGAGGTCATCGGTCCATAGGCTTACACACTAATTAAACCAAATCACGCTAAGGACATCACAAACACCCATGCCCGAGTGAGGACCCGAACCTCAGACAGACCATGACAAGACGCCTTAGACCGCATGGCTACCCCGCGCTGCATTAAACTGACGGGCTGATTTGAAACTACATTGAATGTGAAGATTTTTAAAACCTAAATGAACCTGGTAATCATTACACAGACAAACACGACAAAAGAGAGCAGTAATAAATAAGAGAATTCTAAGCAGTAAATGCACTAGAAACTTCTGTATGACAGAAAACGTCCATTTACGTAATTCAAGTAGTCACAGACGTGAGTCAAACTAACGCACGCCGAGATATACGTGTAGTAGGGGACAATCAGACTGAAAGCCCACACTCTCATCCTATTCTAGGCTCTCAAGACTTTCTCAAATCATTTCCTGGAGAGATTGCTATAACAGCTATAACAGCTAGCCTTCCCATTAACTATAAAAAAAAATATTGACATGGCTTCATGTTCTAATGTAAATAAATTGATAAACGATAAAGTATTCTGATTTCATTTTCCGACAGTGGAAAGAAAATGCTTATCTGTCCTTTGTGTGAATATTTTCAAGTAATTAACTTCTTTCATACCTCCGATTTGTTGTTTCTGTTATCCAGATGTGTGTCGCCTGCCAAGTCACGCATTATGCACCAGTTATACGAGTACAAGGAGCCACCCTAATATAGCTGGCACGGTAGCTCAGTGCGTTCGGTCACAGGATTCGCTGCCCTCTGTAATAATAATAATAATAATAAATAATAAAAAATAAATAAAACCTGAGTGAATGGATCAACGATAAACTTTAACGGGTGTCACGGGACATTCTCCCGCAACAAACGCAGTGAATAATACCGAACAAAATAATATTTAAAAAAAATAGATGTGCCTGTTAACGCGACCGCTTCTGGGACGAGGATATATACGGCCATTGGATCGAGTCCGCCTAGCGGATTAACGACGACTATTCGGTGTGCCGACCATCCTGGACACGTTTTTAGGTTATGCCAGGCTGGTTCCCATTTTCCGCCTAGATACACGCTAGCCAATTAGAACACTTTCCCAAACTTGCGCACAGATTTTAATCTATATGCAGACACACTGCGCCTGTCCTGGGTGGAAGGGGTTAAATGGGAGGCTAATGCACTTCCCTTTCTTATCTTCCTAAACACTTACTCAGCTGCCAGTATTATTCTTTCAACAGATACTACCAGCAAATCACTTATGCCGCCTTTCAAGCAGTTAAGTACTTTTTTTAATATCTAGAAGGGTCAACTCCGCTTCTGTGTTCTCTGTGACTGAGCTATAGGTGATCCATTCTAACGTTTTGTGATATGGTTTCTGCAGAAACATGGTTTTGAATGTCTTGTGCAGGAGTAAGTCGCTGTGCAACATGCGCCAATGTAATATGACTCCATATTTGAACTGTAGCCTCTCTTCTGATTTATTTCGTGTGTTTGCGGGCGTGCGTGAGTGTGTGTATGTGTGTGTGTTTGTAGGTGTGCAAAGAGTCAGTGACAGAATTCATTTATATTTTGGCAATGAAAAACTTTTCGCTCATAGATGTTTATGTGGTCCCACGTTATCTTTACTTTTATTATATTGATATTTCTAGAAGCCACTTTACTTTGTCAAAGAGTATGACTGAAGAACCTCAAAGAGTTTATTCCTGGTAGCTTCCATACCACAGGGATCTCACTTAGAAGGTGAGGAACTTTATCTAATGACATACATTTCAGATCCAACACATTTGACATCGAGCACATTCCAATACATCAAAATCGAAATCCAGAGTAGTTTAGCAGTCTTTAACCAAAGATTTAAAAAGTGTTTTGTAAATCTTACCTCTGGTGACGTTTACAGAAAACACTAAAGCAGTGCATAGGCAATACTGACATAAAATAATTTGTTCAATAAATTACAATCATCTGGAAACCCTAAAAGGAAAAATAAATCATAGAGATGATGCCAAAATGCCAAAGAAGGAAACAATTTTTCATTACTTCAACACTAACCATTAATGTTCAGGTAGTCATACCCCCCCCCCCCCCCCCCCCATTCTAACCCCTTGTACTGTCTCTCGTGCCTGTCTCTGTATTTCTGTGTGTGTGTGTGTGTGTGTGTGTGTGTGTGTGTGTGTGTGTGTGTGTGTTTTGTCTTCGTATGTGTCGGTAAAATATTAGTTATTTAAATTTAAAAAAACCTTTAATACACCACGTTTTTAAATCGGACCGAAAAATGTAAAATAATTTCTCCTCAGCCCATTCAGATTTCTGAACACTTGCAGAAAGTCCTGCAATTTTTTAGTTGTGAACTTTCAATAGCTACTAAAATAACTGCATGCAACAGATAACAGTAACGAGGTGATCTGTTTATGTGCCAGTTACATAACGCATGTACCCCATGTCTTTCGTTTGTAATATTATAAGTGTATTCGTAATACTGTAAGTATGCACGCAGTTATGAATCTGTAAGGGGCTGCCAGAAATACTTTATAATTTTGAACCCGTTTTTAAAACGTGGTATAGAAAAAATTAAATTTTATTTGAATTATTACTTTGTTCTTTTTAGTCTTGTGTATGTTAAACCTTTCGATCTATTTCAAACATTCTGATGACATTACGATAATGACGTGTAGTAAGTTCTAAGTTTATTTCAGTTTCTCTTCACCTGAGTCGAACAATATATTGCTTCATCGCTCGCATATCTGATGAACTACCGTGAAGGTAAAAGTTGAAGACATTCTGCTTCACACAGATGCATATCAACAATCGGTCGTACCGCAAACTTTTCGCGACTAGAACTGGAAAAGGGGGAAATGTTAGTGATAGCACAGTGCCCTCCGTTACACCACCACACACCAATCCATATCGCATTGTGATTAAGTTCTGAGCTACGTTAAAAGTTTCAAGTTCAAATGGTTCAAATGGCTCTGAGCACTATGGAACTTAACTTCTGAGGTCATCAGTCCCCTAGAACTTAGAACTACTTAAAAGTAACTAACCTAAAGACATCACACACATCCATGCCCGAGGCAGGATTCGAACCTGCGGCCGTAGCGGTCGCGCGGTTCCAGACTGTAGCACCTAGAACCGCTCGGCCGCCCCGGCTGGCTAAAAGTATGAAGTCTCTAGCCCATCGGGAAGATAGTTTAAAATTAGTAGCAACGAATGTACCAAACAGATAAACTGATAGGAATGCTAAAAAAAAAAAAAAAAAAAAAAAAGCGTGCTCCGTTTTAATTAATTTTGCGTCATTAATGAGTAACTGTGACCATCAGTCGCCAATTGCTAAGTCGTAGCTCACTACTAATGGATGGTCTTGGTGACAGAAAGACACTGAAGTATGATCCTTCTTTATCTTATTCTCTCGCCTTCTAACGCTCATGCTGTGTCATGTGAAGTTCATTTGAGTCCATCGTGGTGGCAACAGTAAAGTGGATGGTGTTAGACTATCCAGACCATAGTAATTCCTCTATTCATTTCTAATTCTGAAACTCTATGTCGGCAGTCCTGCATTATAGCCCTTGAGCGAGGTACGAATTTATAAAACGAATATCACGGGAACTGTTGTAAATTGATGAAAAATTCTCTTCCCGGTGCAGACATTAATGGCCACATTTCCGAACCTGTTAATAATATTAACACTCGCCACTTTACCACAAAACATTCCCAAATTGCTACAGTATTTTACAGGACATTAGCACATATATTCAACATACTAAACGAATTAAGAAGATACAGATTAACGAGTATTTGGTGGTGTTATATGATTAGTCTTCCCCACTGGTGTGACTGATATTGCGAGTGAGTAACTCGTTTCGTTTAAGCGACGTACAGTTACTCCCACTAATTAATTGCAACGAGCGCATATGTTGTATGCTGGCCACTCTGTTTCAATGGACTGGCCGGGATTTCGCTGGCAGGGCTATTCTCTGTAATAGAAGCTCGTAAATCATGGTCGCAGGGACTTGTCAGTAGAACGCAGATGCAGTTAATTGTGGCATACTCGTTGGATGATGCAGGTCACCCAGAATTGGTACACATGTCAGCTGTCGACGAAAGGACTGAAAAATTCTGCTATGTATTTGTGTTACAGTTAAATGCGAACAGGGAAACAGTATTGCAACCTCATAATCATTCGGCAGAATGAAATGTACAGTGACGCCGAATGTTGTGATAACTGAATTTTAGCGGACATTTGTTTCCTAACGTTCTATTTAGTAGCAGTTGCTGCAACAACTCTTTCTCTTGTCTTTTGCTTTCGTTTTCCGATTGTTTTGTTGTGGTCCACCACAACTTCGGCACCTGTGTTAACCCCCACATCACGATTGTTATGGGTTGAACAATCTACGTCTTCTCCTATACTTTGTGGACTTTAAGGTTGCCTTTGATATCACGCAACTTGTTCTCTGATTTCTTTACACATGAACTATTCTTCTTTCCCTTCTTCTGCTCAGTATTTTCCACGTATACGTCTCTTCATCGATTCTCATTTTGGACCTTATCAGTCCATTTTTCTTTCCGCAGTACCACATCTTAAAACGAATCGATTCTCTTTACCTTCGATATACGTGATTCACCTCCATTCAGTTTCGTGCTCGAGACGTGGGTTATAGGAAATTTAATTCTACAATTAAAATCTGTCTGTGTCTATTTGACTGTGGCGAGGAGTACGCACTTCTCATTTGATAGCCTGCTTATTGTGTCCTTCTGACTTCGTTCGTAGTGAATTAATTTGAACCCAAGGTAAGAGATTTCTTCGCTTCATACCAATATTTCGTTTAAGAGATAAGGAAGAGAAGGTGGTAGAGTTAAGTAAAAATGTGGTCTAATTGGAACATTCACATTTCTTTACGTACTGCACGAACATGTAATAAAAATGGGGGTTCCTATTTTAAAAAAACGCAGTTGATTTCCGTTTGACCTATGGCAGCGTCATCTAGCGGGCCAACTATAGCGCCATATAGTTTCCCCTTTCAAGCTAGACAAGTTTCGTTCTTTGTAGTTTTTTCGAATGACGCTTATTTCGTGAGATATTTGGCCCGGTCACGATCAGTGGACCACCCAGTATACTGCTCAATAAAGACGATCATTGATAGATTGTCGCCCAAGGCCTTATTAAGGCTTTCAGTAAGCCCGATAGTTAGCGGATGGTAGGCAGTCGTCATGTGGTGAGTAATTTTGCACCGACAGTTTGTCTCTGTCACAAGATTCGATTGAAAAACTTTCGCTCGATCCGTAACAAGCGACCTTGGGTAACCTTGTTCTAATACAATGTCTTTCAAGATGAATTTAGCTAACTCGGATACTTCGGCTGTTTTCACGGCTTTTGTAATGGCATAGCGTGTCAGATAATCAGTGCAAACAATAATCTATCTATTGCCACTAGCAGACGTCGGAAATCGTCCGAGAAGGTCAATCCCAACACGCTGGAAAGGTGTTTCAGCTGCTGCAATTGCTATGATTCGGCCTGGTGGTTTCTGAGGAACTGCATTTCTCCTCTGGCGCTCTCTGCAGTGTGATACATTGTGACGGACACTCCTAATTAAATCTGCCCAGAAAAGTCTCTTGCGGATTCTTTCGTAGGTCTTAATAAATCCTAAATGTCCGGCATCAGGATTTCTGTAGAACATCTAATCGCATGTGTTTAGGAATCACTGGTAGCCACCTCTTTCCAAAGTTTTTCTTGCAAAGTTATCCATTAACTACCTTAAATTATCTTTTCAGCTCTCACAGATTTAAGGCAAGCATAATTTCAGATATCTTGGCGCCCTTCTTCTGCTCAATAAGAGACTCTGGAGTGCAGCAAGACAGTCACTGTCTTCATTAAAGTATTGATGGTCTTTCACAGGGCGTCTTGAGAGACAGTCGGCATCTTGGTGTATTCTTCCACTTTTGTACGCTATGGTAATGTCATACTCTTGAAGGCGTAGTGTCCACCTGGCGAGTAGTGCTGTTGGATCCTTAAGACCTGTCAGGCAACAAAGTGAAATCTGCACATGGCCCAGATCACAGCAAGATTCTCTTTCTGTAGTTGAGTAGCTTCTCTCGGCTTTTGTAAGAGTCCTAGAAGCATAGGCTATAACCTTCCCTTTGTCATCCGAAATTTGCACCAGAACACCACTTATCCCATACCCACTGGCATCTGTGTGTAGTTCTGTAGGTGCTCTCTCATCATACAGACCAACTACAGCGTCAGTAGTCAGAGCTTTTCGTAGCATATAGAGAGAATCCTGATGACCACCACGCCAGATAAATTTAGCATCAGCTATTAACATCTCTTGAAGTGGTCTGGCTTAGATACAAAAGTCTTTCATAAACCGACAGTAATACAAACATACTCCGAGGAAGCTTCTCACATCTCTAATACTTTTAGGAATAGGAAATTCCGTTATAAATTTCATATTTTCTGTGTCTGGCCGCACACCTTCGTTTGACACAACGTGTCCAAGTATTTTGATCTCTTTTGCTCCATAGAGACGCTTTCTTGGATTAAGTCTCAGAGCGGCCGTCAGTCTTTTTATGTTCATCAAATGTCTCTGAGAACACTATAATGTCATCTAAATAACAAAGACAAATCGTCCACTTCAGGTGACGTAGAAGATTATCCATCATCCGTTCAAAACAAAACCAAACGGCATTACCTTAAACTCATACAGGCCCTCAAGGGTGATGAATGCAGTTTTCTCACCATCAACCTCATCTACTTCGATTTGCCAGTATCCCGAGTACATGCCCATGGTTGAGAAAATCTTAGCCCCCTTCAGACAATCTAGTGTATCGTCAATTCGTGGAAGAGGGTAAATTTAGTTATCTTATTGAGCTTCCTGAAAAGCGCCAAGTTCCAGCCTTCTTCCTGTCTAGGTTGAAGGGGGAAACCAGATGGCGCTATGGTTGGCCCGCTAGATGGCGCTGTCATAGGTCAAACGGATATCTAATCCGTTTTTTAAACAGGAACCCCAATTTTTTATTACATATTCCTGTAGTACGTAAAGAAATATGAATGTTTTAGTTGGACCACTTTTTTCGCTTTGTGATAGATGACGCTGTAATAGTCACAAACATATGGCCCACAATTTTAGACGAACAGTTGGTAACAGGTAGATTTTTAAATTAAAATGCAGAGCCTAGATACGTTTGAACACTTTATTTCGGTTGTTCCAATGAGATACCTGTACCTTTGTGAACTTATCATTTCTGAGAACGCATGCTGTTACAACGTGATTACCTGTAAATACCATATTAATGCAATAAATGCTCAAAATTATGTCCGTCAACTTCAATGAGTTTGGCAATACGCGTAACGACATTCCTCTCAACAGCGAATAGATCGCCTTCCGTAATGTTCGCACATGCATTGACAATGCGCTGACGCATGTTGTCAGGCGTTGTCGTTGGATCACGATAGCAAATATCTTTCAACTTTCCCCACAGAAAGAAATCCGGGGACGTCAGATCCGGTGAACGTGCAGGCCATGGTATGGTGCTTCGACGACCAATCCACCTGTCATGAAATATACTATTCAATACCGCTTCAACCGCATGGGAGCTATGTGCTGGCCATCCACAATCGTTGGAAGTACATCGACATTCTATCATGCGGTGAAACATTTTGTAGTACCATCGGCAGAAAGTTACGTAGGAAATCAGCATACATTGCACCATTTAGATTGCCATCGATAAAATGGGGGCCAATTATCCTTCCTCCCATAATGTCGCACCATACATTAACCCGCCAAGGTCGCTGATGTTCCACTTGTCGCAGCCATCGTGGACTTTCCGTTGCCCAATAGTGCATATTATGCCGGTTTACGTTAACGCTGTTGGTGAATGACGCTTCGTCGCTAAATAGAACACGTGCAAAAAATCTGTCATAGTCCCGTAATTTCTCTTGTCCCCAGTGGCAGAGCTGTACACGATGTTCAGAGTTGTCACCATGCAATTCTTGGTGCATAGAAATATGATACGGGTGCAATCGATGTTGATGTAGCATTCTCAACACCGACGTTTTTGAGATTCCCGATTCTACCGCAATTTGTCTTCTAATGATGTGCGGATTAGCCGCGACAGTAGCTAAAACACCTACTTGTGCATCATTATTTGTTGCAGGTCGTGGTTGACGTTTCACGTGTGGCTGAAAACTTCCTGTTCCCTTAATTAATCTAACTATCCGGCGAACGGTCCGGACACTTGGATGATGTCGTCCAGGATACCGAGCACCATACATAACATACACCTGTTGGGCATTTTGATCACAATAGCCATACATCAACACGATATCGACCTTTTCCGCAATTGGTAAACGGTCCATTTTAACACGGGTAATGTATCACGAAGCAAATACCGTCCGCACTGGCGGAATGTTACGTGATACCACGTACTTATACGTTTGTGACTATTACAGCGTCATCTATCGCAAAGGGAAAAAAAGGTCGAGCTAAAACATTCATATTTTTTTACTTACTACACGAATATGTAATAAAAATGCTTGTTCCTATTTAAAAAACGCAGTTGATATCCGTTTGAACTATGGCAGCGCCATCTAGCGAGACAACAATAGCGCCATCTGGTTTCCTCCTTCAAGCCAGACGAGTTTCGTTCTTTGTAGTTTTTCCGTTTGATGCTTATTTCGTGAGTATTTGGCCCGGTCACTATCAATGGACCACCCTGTATACAGCTGCAGAACATTCCACTGCAATGATGCTAGACATTTGTGGATACTTTTAGAATGTACTCGAACCGAATATAGAAATTAAAACTGTACAGACCAGGTGAGATTTGAACTCACGATTCTCCATGTAACAGATTAGTATCATGTACATTACACCACGGTGTTACTCAGCTTCTACTGCGACAATTATCAGTGCACCTGATATTCAGTAATCTTCTGTAGCACCACATCTCAGATGCTTCTATTATTTGCGTTCCGTTTATCCCACGATCAGTGTTTCAGTACAATAGATTGCTGTGCTCCGTACAGACTTTTTCAGTAATTTTTTACTCTAAGTAGGGTCTGGTTTGATCCTGCTATATTCCTGTTGACCAGGATCGCGTAATCTGCCAGTGCTATTCGGCTTTTTATGTCCTCCTTGCTCTGTCCGTCATAGGTCATTTTGCTGCATCTTTAGCAGAATTCTATAACTTCGTATACTTCGTGATTACCAGTTACGATGTTAAGTCTCCCGCTGTTCTCATTTATGCTACTTCCCAGTACTTAGTTTTTTTTTATTTACTCACAATCCACATTTTTTAGTCATCAGACATACCATTTCTTTCATCAGGTTCTGTAATTATTTCTCATTATCACTGAGTATAGCAATGTAATCGGGGAATCTTGTCACTCATATCCTCTCACCTTAAATTTTAATCCACTCTTGAATCATACTTCTTTTCCGTCATTGATGCTTCGATGCGTGGATTGAACAGTAGGGACGAAAGACTATATCCTTATCTCATACCTTTTTCATTCGAGCACATCGTTCTTGCTCTTCCAGTCTTATTCTTCTTTCTTGGTTCTTGTACATATTCTATATCACCCGTCTTTATCTATAGCTTTCCCCTATTTTTTCAGAATTTCGAATATTTTGCCCCATTTTACACCGTAGAACGCTGTTTCCAGTCCGACAAATCCTTATGAACGTGTCTTGATATTTTGTCAGTTTTCGTACCAATGTCAGCCACAACTACACAGCTACCTTTCTGGTGCCTTCACCTTTCCTAAAGTCAAACTCATCGTTATTCAGCAGATCCCCAGTCTTCATTTCCATTCTTACGTACATTATTTTTGTCAGAATGGGCTGTCAAGCAGATTGTGTGATAATTCTTGCCCCTTTCGGTACTTGCAATCTTTGGAATTATGTGGATGTTTTTGCCGATGTGAAACGTCCCCTTAGAAAAATTTATGAATGATTGTGCTGCTAAACCCCTTACGTTATTTGATTTTCATACAGATGAGCAAAACTGAACGTACTCAGACATTTCTGTCTTTACTTATTCTGATCATCACTAAACTGACACACAATATTTTTAGCGCAACGCAATCTGACTTTCAGTAATCCCTACAGAAGAATGGCCCTGACTAACAATAACCTATCACTTTCATGAATCACTTACCTCACAAAAATCTTCGTTACTCGAACTACTGCAAAACAGCGAGTGCCAATACTGCCAGCTACATAAAAGATTCTAACTACTGAAGGCACTAACTACTGATAGGCGTACTAAGCAAATGAAAGATTTTGATAGAGAACAAACAATGTATTTACCTTAATAGTGTTCAAAAGTCATAAATATTTATCAGTTCAAGATATCCAGTATTAGAAATTTACTCTTTCTGGTGGACACACGTCCAGATCGTCCGCTCTTAAAATTCTGCCATTTCTCTCCCCCCATCCACCACTGCTGGCGGCTCACCTCCAACTGCGCAACGCTACGCGCTGTTCACGTCCAACTGCCCAACACTACCATGGCGAATATTCCAACAATGCTAACCAGCCACAGACTGCACACAGCACAGCCAGTGATTTTCAAACAGAGCGCTACATGGCTTTACCAGCATCAAAACCTAAACAGTCTACTTACAGATGGTCTGGTGATATATCGCGAGTATCATACATTTTACATATAAACGTGAATAGTTGTTTTGTGGCCATTTCGCCTAATGGTTTCAGAAATTCCGATGGAATCTTACCTATCCCTTCTGCCTTACTTGATCGCAAGTTTTCCTAAGCTTTTTAAAGTTTGATTCTGATACTCCCTATTTCTTCCGTATCGTCTCCTGTTTCAAAGACTCTAGTAAAACATATATCCAAATCACCTGACTTACCAACCCCGTCAACCGAAGAAGCAGGACTCAGGTGCAACATCAAAGGCCATCCACCAATAAGTAGCAATCCCATTGCTGCCAGCAAGCTTTCGCCGCTATGGGAAAACAAAAAGGAAAAGATCGTTTTACTTCTCCCGGAACCAGCTTGAGAGTTTACCGTCTACCTCCTTGCCTAGGGACGTCAGATGAAAGTTGATGTCAAGCCCTGAATCAAAATTGCGCAACGTATAACTGGGGAGAGGAGCTTGAGAGCGCTACCTAGAGAGCGTGTCCTTTCTGTACGCTACTAGGCAAGGGGCTGGAGGGCTCACAGGCTGATGTGTGGTTCCCTGCATTCTATATCTTTTATTTTAAATGAATTCCTTTAACTTGACTTCTTTGTGATTTTTAAGGTATGTTAAAGATTTATGAGAATTGATTACGTATTTATTTTAAATATTATCACTCGATTTTACAGCGATTGCAGCAATTGCTCAATTTTACAGATATTACAATTTACAACTTATAACTAAAGTATATTATATACCAATCCTGCACGCACTTTTCTACGGGTAAGACGGAATTGCGTTGGCCAAATGTATACCACCAAAGTCTCCCAATATTTTACATAGAACATCCACTACGTGAGGAGGATAACAGGCAAACTGGGGACCAGATACATTAACACAGTGGGCCAAATTTCCGAAATTGAACGAGAGCATTCATTTCCTTACACAATCCGAAGCTGGAAATAAAAGAATTAGTACAAATATTCAAATACCTCTCTTCCACGCTTGAACATTGAGACAGACGCAATGAGGGCACGTCTGCTCACTTGCCCGTCTTCTGTAACACTCTACGAATATGGCGGGCACCCGGAGGTCTACGTGGGCCCCGGTGGAGGGGGTAGTCGAACCACTTGGCCGTGACCAACCTTTCCACCCCAGATCCTGTGACACTGGAAAGTCTTTGACTTTTACCTGCCTGTGCTGTCTCTCTGATCCCCTACCCAGGAGTATGGTTGGCGCTATTATACTACAGAACTACTTCCCAACAAAGATTTGGCTACGCTTTACGGAAAGGTGTGAGGAGGATTAGGAAAGTTCATGTGCAGATTCACATTCACGTACAGGAAATGCATAATACACGACACATATAAATACGTATTATGAAGCGTGGCACATTTCTTTCGACCCGTCCACATGGGTTCTGTTGCACCCGCGGTCGGCCGCGTCGTGTAATAAAATTGGCTGCGGAGCCGCCTCTGTTTCTATTTCCCGGTGCGAGCGAGCAGCGAAACCTGCTACGTATAGAGCGGAAACTACTGTACCGTTTGAGGCTTTTCAGATCACCAATCACATGGTAGTAATTCAAGCTACGTGATTTTTGTCACACGTCCTAAAGATTTTATTTGCGTACACGTTCCCAAACTCAGAGATGGCGGCAGTATGTCCACAGAGCGTCATATCCTAACGGAAAGTTTGTTCACACCACCCTGTTGGTAGGCGTTACGTCTAGTAAGTTAAACTGGGGGAACGGCGGTGCGGCTGCGTTGTATTACAGTCGTGGAGTCCCAGTTTATTGTAACGCTGCCTGGCGCTTGTTGGCGGCATCACGGCCGTCCGTAACTCGGTGCACAATAGCCCCATCCTTCCTGTCCCTGCCTGCCGCAAGTGCACTGTCTGGTCTAAAAGCAAGCCGCAACCCTGTCCCCAGAGCCATTCTGGTGGCAGTCGGCATTCTCCCTCGAGTGCCCGCTCGCTCCCAATGATCTCTTCTCCGTCTCAGCACACAGTTATTACAGCTTGCAGAAAATCAAATCAGAATGCAATATGTACAGAGATAGTTAGTATTTTCACCGCAGTCACTGTCGTATCGTTAGTTTTAGTTGCAGGTACTATTATCGAACCTAATTGTCATTGGCACGCCAATTCGTTCCAACGTCTCATGAATGAATGAGATGTGATTAGTCAGAATAACAGCCACCTTTCAATACCCGTTTGACAAACACTCGTCTTCATCATGTAGAAGTTCTCTCCTTACACGCTCTGTAATACAATATCTCAAGGCATATTGATAAGAGACTAAGCCTCTTGCAGCTACCTAACTTAGCTACGTACATTAGTTTTTCTTTTATACACGATGTTACGTTAAAGAACTTCTTTGTTTTATGTAGGGAGGTTTCCTTATCTTAGTTTACTGATTTTCAAGGTGGAACCATAATATTTATGCTGCATGAACCCAACTCGGACATTGTAGCACTTCTGTTAGAAGTTTACAAAGTACATTTCAACACTTAACTCAGGCATAGTATTGTAGAAACCCAATCCAGAAGGATGTACAAGTTATTCTTGGACTGCAAAGAAAACAGTCACAGACTGTGTTAGATGCAGCCTAGATGACCTTCTTTACTAGCCGCAATACACTTCGGTGTTAGGCACAGCAGCAGCAGCATAGAATACCCGTACAAAAATCACATTGTTCATTTTATACACGAATACTACGGCATTATGTCACAGTGTGAACTTTAAGTCTAAACGAAGCAGTATTTATCTCAAAGACAAGAAATTTAGAAGCTGTCTAGATGGTTCTGTGGCAGATCTTCAGAGGAACAGAGAAGAATTTCGGAATTTGATACATTATTTTTCCTTATATCTTATACATCCTATAACACTACCCATCGGATCTGAATAAGATGAAGTGAGTAGCTGTTGCTGGAGTTGATACAAGGACGTCTTACATATGGACAAATAGAAAGTTAACACGAAAACATCCCTATCTGCGAAATCTGACCATTTCAGTACTCAGTAGAGAAAACAGATGTGAGGTAATCTATAAAGTGGGTGATCTTGCTGTAACAGGTTTAATCAACAACACTAACCCAAATTAACCAAAGACTTTACGTATGTTACTTATGTAGGCTTATGTTCTACAATGCGCAATCATCTGTCACAAATAGTTTTTACAGGTTAGTGATAGAAACACTTCTGATATTAAATCTCTTGCTGGTTGTCACAGTTTCACTCTCATACACTTTATATAGCAATTAAAAGTAACCAAGACAGCAACAAAGCTAGCAGTGGATGTATTCCCCACTCACTATTTCTCTTTAGGCCTCTCCCTGCTACTTTCACGTTCTTTATCTTATGCGTAAGCCAAAAATCTTCAGTGGTTGCATGTGATCTGGAAATTCTTTCGGTTGGTAAAAGGCAGATCATGTGACAAAGTCTGATTCGCGGTGAATATATTTATTGTTTTTGTTTATAACATACACTATAGAGAGGTTACAAAATGTTACATAATGAAATTGTAAGAAGAAAAGAGAATTTATTTTTCTAAGCTTATGGATTACTAGTGATTCCCCCGTTTGCGTATAAAAGAACCACAGTTATGAACATTTATGCAAAACTGTTAGCGAGTTTTTACTAGTTGTTCCATGGCCTCCTGTTACATTAATTGAGGGTGCTTGGTGAAGCCACATGAGCAATGACTGCCAAAGTTAAATGTCTGTTCTTAAATAATGTGAGCTACTATCGAAACATCAGATTTTTTCTATTGACCAGTTATTTTGCTTATCGTTCTAGGTACGGTTAGATTCATAGTGCCCTGGCATTATTTTTCATATTATGTTAGAAATACCACTTGTGTTTCAAACCCTTTTAGAGTAAAACAGGAGCAATTGCATGAACGTTTTATTTACAAGAACATAAGAAAATGGTTCAAATGGCTCTGAGTACTATGAGACTTAACTTCTGATGTCATCAGTCCCCTAGAACTTAGACCTACTTAAACCTAACTAACATAAGGACAGCACACACATCCATGCCCGATGCAGGATTCGAACTTGCGACCGTAGCGGTCGCGCGGTTCCAGACTGAAGTGCCTAGAACCGCTCGGCCATTCCTTCCGGCCGGCCTTCAACGATATATTACAACACACCAGATATAAGAAGTAAAATACACATATTCATTATGAAACAAGGATCTGTTTAATTGAAAGGAAATTATAACAACTAGCTTGAAAGCAATAGTTAAATAGCGAATTAACTGAAACACAAAAATGAAAATGTTTTGGCGTTGATCCAACATATACAAGAGGTTATTCATTATCACTTTCTGTTCGTTCCTTATAGTCAGTCTCAGTGGATTATAATCATTCCTTTTTGTAGTATTTTCTGAAGAACGTCCTTCCTGGGTAACACTCGTGATGCTGTGCTGTTGTGTTGTGTTTTCTCTATCTTCCTCGTCCTCTTGTTTGACCACATTCTCTTCTTCCTCCACTCCCTGTTCTTACGTCAATGGTAACTGCTTACTGCTTTTTGAGAATGGAATATGTTCCTATAGATCTCGTGATGAAGTGGAGGGATGTAATGCTTCATCTCCTGATGATATTGTCCTTTCTCAAATTTCATTTCAAGCTCATTTTGATGCACAGGCCGCAGAAGAGGTATTGCTGAGTGACCAATACGGAGGCTCCGAAAACCGTCTTCTCAAGAGGATGGTTTAGATAATACTTGAATTGTATTATTGAAGGATTTTCATTGCTGAGTCGGTATTCGTCTCTGAGATTTGTTTCGTTCCGTTTCTTTGGCAACTTTATTCGTTGCTATGACATCCACGGCTTTAACGGGGAGAAAGTTTTCTATTCTCATTTCTACTACGGAAAACTTTAAGCTGACCTGCTTCAGTGCTTCCATCCTGTCTTGAATAAGAAATACATGTTTGAAGAGCTTCCTTGACTTTTCAATGAGACCAAACTCTTTAACACATTCAGTATGTATATGAACCGGTTTATGGACCTTATGATCTGTTGTGCCAATGTAGAGATTTGCCTCCAGGTGTACAAGCAGTATTTCAAAATATGGTCTACTTAAATATAAGTTAAATATTACAGCATGTACTCTTTAGAGTGCACACATTTTAAAAAGTTCACACGTCAACCTTCAAGAAATAGAGCTGTAATGCTCCTTATGTCTTATATGTCACTTACATTAAGTTTATCTTAAATTTAGCCCAATGACTGACTTAGAGCTTAAACTTTTTAATGATAAGTGCATCAATATGCATGACTTGTACTACTTCTACTCAGAAGGTATCCACACGTCACGTTTTAAGATGATGGACTGTAAAATGTCGCTGGTACTATTTGGACTCTCAGTCCCTCAATTGTTTTGCTTGGTAGGATTTTTCTTACACAAATCATGCGTATTTGTTTCCGACCAAGAGAGTAACATCAGTCCCCAATCTGCTACCTGCTCACCAGTCACGTTAATTTTCGAAACCGCTCTTCACGCCACTATGTGTCAGCCAAATTCTCCAACATTCTTACGTACTAGTAGTTTTTATGATATCAGTATTCATCAGTCAAAACGTGCACAAAAGACTTTTTCCTAAACAGTTATGTAAACCAAAACTACTTTAAACTACTTTCTCTCTTTTACCAAAACAACAGTTTACAAAACAATATACAAATACTTAGAAGACATTTGTAAACAATATTTAAATTTTACTTTTACAGAACTTGCGATCATAATATATGCACATAACTGTAAAAGTGCCATCCCTGGAAGCATTTTAACATAGTGCTAAGGAATACTAATAATTTCTTGTAGTTACTGTATTTGTAGCTTAAACATGAGCAATGATTCAGTTACACTCTTAAAGGTAGCGACAAACGTACATTAAAACGGTGCTTCGCTGCAGTAATCCCACTCCCAGAACGCGTGATCCACTGATGCGTTACAAACAGTATGTATTACTCTAGCGGGAAATCCAATCGAAAAGTCATTTGAACATGGCCTTCTATACACCGAAACATTTAATCGCCATCATCTGGTGTGTTACATTAAGGTTCCGTGTGGTACACTGTGTCGAAGCATGGTAACTGTTCACCGATTCATCAGGAATAAGTCTAAAAGTAAGGCTTTTTCGTAATGGAAACATTCCTGTTTCGGTACCAATTATATACTCTGCTCAACTGACAAGGGGCACGAAAGAATGTCGTTACTTCCATACAATATTCGCTGTCGTAAGCACAACTGGCGTAGCTCAGGTCATTTCAAAGTAATTATAATATTTATGAGAATGTAGCCAAGTTACAACAAGCACTGCAGTTCCATCAGCGTGTAGGACAGCAGAGATAGATAACGCCATTACGTAGAGAAGTAGCCGAAGAAAATAGAATGCAAGGTTGCGTGACACATTTAGGAAACGTGAGAGTAAAATTTTTCTATGATCCAACTGCCGTTGTTACTCATACACGCTTAAGCGTCGCCATCCGCCATCTGGGAAGCGTAAACATCTCAACACATTTACAGGGCTGGCAAGAGGGCCACGATGACACACACTCAAGAAATACGGCGAGCTACTGGTTAGAACACGACAGACTGAACCACCTTCGTTACTCTGATAACATTACATAACGGACAATGGGGTTAGCGGTAGCGTCTCTGATTGGTAATTAGAACGTCCTCGGTCCCAGATTCGAACCCCACCAACACTTACATCAATTATGGTATATTACATCATGATCAGGCCGAGATACTGATATCAGATATTGAACTGTAAAGCGAACCCAGCAGCAGATATGGACAGAGATCCAATATTTAGAAACGATAAATAGTAGGGTGTACTTTAAGAGATTAGTCAGGAAGAATCAACGAGCAAGGAAGTGGGATACGGAAGTAATAAGTATTGAATAGATACGCTTGAAGTTCTCCGAGGCTATACATACTGCGATAAAGAATAACTCAATAGGCAGCTGAGCTGAAGAGGAATGAACATCGCTAAAAAGGGCAATCACAGAAGTTGGAGAGAAAAACGGAGGTTACAAGGAAATAACTGCGAAGAAACCACTGGTAAGCGAAGAAATACTTCAGTTGATCGGCGAAACAAGGAAGAACAAAAATGATCAGGAAAATTCAGGCATACAGAAGTACAAGTCACCTTGGAATGAAATAAATAGTAAGTGCAGGAAAGCCAAGGTGAAAAGTGTACATGGAAAATGCGAAAAAATCGAAAAGGCATGATTGTCGTAACAACTGAATCAGCATACATAAATATCAAAACAATCTTATGTGAACTTTTAATCAAGGGCGGTCAATTAAGAGTGCACTGGGCATTCCGCTGTTAAATGCAGAAGAGAGAACAGATAGGTGGAAAGAGTACATTGAAATCCTCTATGAGTGGGAGGATTTGCCTCATGACGTGACAGCAGAAGAAGAAGTAGAAGGAGTCGATACCTAATAAATACTGCATCCAGCATTAGAACATGAATTTAAAAGAGCTTTGAATGATTGAGGTCAAAAGAGGAAGAAAGGGTAGAGAACATCCCATGAGAGTTTCTAAAATCAATCGACAGCAAAACATTTATTCACGGTGAGCTATAGAATGTAAGAGACTGGCGAAATACCGTAGTATCAGAATTTCGGAAATACATAATCCACATAATTCTGAAAAAAGCAAGAGCCGACAAGTGCGAGAATTATCGCACAATCAGCTTAGAAGCTTACACATCAAAACTGTTGACAAGAATAATACACAGAAGAAAGACAATTAAAATTGAGGATCTGTTAGATGATGATCAGTTCGGTTTTAGGAAATGTAAAGGCAACAGACAGGCAGTTTTGACGTTGCGCATGATAATGGAAGCAAGACTGAAGAAAAATGAAAACATGTTTGTTGGATTTCTTAATCTGGAAAAACCATTTAACTGTGTGACAAAGTGAAGGGGTAATATACAATATGCACAAGAACCTAGAGCAAACGATAAGAGGGGAACACCAAGAACGAAATGGAGGGATTAAACAGGGTTTGAGACAAGGATGTAGTCTTTCGCTCCTGCTACTCAGTCTACACATCGAAGTGCAATGACGGAAATAAAAAAACAGGTTGAAACGTGGGATTAAATTTCAAGGTAAAAGGATATCAATTTTAAGATTCGCCGATGTAAGTGAAAAAGAATCACAGGATCTGTAGAATAGACTGCACAGTTTGACGAGTGCAGAATGTGGATTGAGAGTAAATCGAAGACAGACAAGAGTAATAAGTAGTAGCAGAAATGACAAGAACGGGAGACGTAACATCAAAATTGGTGATCACTACGTAGATGAAGTTAAGAAATTCTGCTACCGTGACGGATAGAGCAATCAGGATATAAAAAGTAGACTGGCATTTGCATAAAAGGCATTCTTGGACAAGAGAAACACAGCTCTTAATCTGATGAAGAAATTTCGTAGAATGTATGTTTGGAGCAGATCATTGTACGGCAGTGAGACGTGGATTGTGGGAAAATTTCAACAGAAGGTAATCGAAGCATTTGACGGCTGGTGCTACAGAAGAATATTGTATATCAGGTGGACTGATAAAGTAAGGAATGACGAGGTTCTGCGCAGAATTGGTGAAGACAGGAATACATGGAAAACACTGACAAGTAGAAGAAACAGGATTACAGGATACTTGTTAAGACAACAGGGAATAACTGCCATCACAGTAGAGGGAGCTGTAGAGGGTAAAAACTGCGAGGAAGAGAGAGCAAATAACGACGACGTAGGCTGACACAGAAGAAGAATTCGTGGCAGGTCGCATCAAACCAGTCAGGAAACTCACTCAGAGAAAAGTAGGATAAAACAACATCCAGCAGGTGTGTGACTAAGCAATAAAAATCCTGTAACAAATTGGTAGAGGAAATATAGTGGAACTGAAGACTGCTGATGACTTGGGAAGAGAAAAATCAGTTCGGTCACTACGAAATACGTCGTAGAGCACAGCCTCTTCTCGACGAAGTAAATACTCCATCCCCACTAACTTTTGGTACCGCTAGTAGAATTGATTGCATTCATATCATTCTCACTCGGTCTCTGGTTATGGTATGGTAACATCTTGTGTTTGAGATTGCTCTAATGTTGGTCTTACACTTGTTGCCCTACGAGACGATCAGAGATCCGAAGCCACAGCTGATGGAGCATAGACGTCAGCACAGCAGCCAGCGCTGACTGGTAGTCCGAGGGTCCAAGAACACGGCTCCGGTCCAGGACAGAAGCTGCCCTAAACTCCAGTATCATACGGGTCTGAAGGCCCACCATAGTAGTGAGCCAGGTTCAACATTCAGCACGGCTACAGTGGTTATGTGGGGTGAAGCTTCCATCAGATAATCTGCCGAATAGTGATTAGTGAACACTGTCTTCAAAAATTTGTCAGATTTTTGGAAAGGTATTGTAAAGTAATTGGTGTTTTTTAATCAAAGCACTAAGTGGTAGCAAGTGGTAAGTTCCTATGGGACCAAATGCTGAGGTCATCGGTCTCTTGGCTTATACACTGCTTCGATAACTCAAACCAACTTATACTGAGGACAATACTCACACCCATGCCCGAGGGAGGACTGGAACCTCCGAAGGGAGGAGTCGCGCAAACAGTGACACGGCACCGCAGACCGCACGGCGCCCCCGCACGGCAAGCACTAGGTGAAATATCTTCAGTCCTGTACTTATATTTACTTAAATTGATTTCTCTTAATTACAATTAACAAATTAT
The DNA here is from genome assembly GCF_021461395.2 of Schistocerca americana. NCBI lineage: Eukaryota > Metazoa > Arthropoda > Insecta > Orthoptera > Acrididae > Schistocerca > Schistocerca americana. The sequence continues at coordinate 496,426,497 of NC_060126.1, read as the reverse complement.
AATCGTGGATAACGATACATCGGTATTATTCCTGACACTTAGCTTGAAGAAATTCAGTTTCAATATCATAATTCTCTGAAAAACGAAATAGTTTATGTAAAATACCATAACTTTATGTTTCATTTTTATTTCGACATTTTCCTAATGATATTTTGTTTTTGTGTGCTTTTAGCCATTCCACCACCTTTCAACCTGATTAAAACAGTGTATTAAAAACACAATTTCCATTTCATCAAAACGCAGGTTTGTGACTGACTCGCAATGTAACCCGGCTGCACTGAAATTGGCTGTCAACATACAGCAACAAGACGCGTAAATTCTTCCCCAGATATTGTGGCAATTTTAGTGCACGCAAAAACTGCTATTAGTCTTGACCACCGTAGTTATTACGTTTTATACGTCCTTATGCGTTCATGCCTTCCGCCAGACTCAAAGACTCTAAAAGGGAAACATATGAAAGAGTATCGGTGAAAGAAGATTAGTACAATTGGTACAATTGTCGCAGCTCTCCATGCTTCTCTATCCTGTGCAAGCTGCTTCATCTCCCAGCACTAACTTCAATCTAAATCCTTCTGAACCTGCATCCTTCTGAACCTGCATCCTTCTGAACCTGCTTAGTGTATTCGTCTCTTGGTCTCCCTCTACGATTTTACCCTCCACACTGCCCTCCAATGCTAAATTTGTGATCCCTTGATGCCCCAGAACACGTCCTACCAACCGGTCCCTTCTTCTTGTCAAGCTGCGCCACAACCTCTTCTTCTCTCCAATTCTATTCAATACCTCCTCATTAGTTATGTGATCTACCCATCTAATATTCTGCATTCTCCTGTAGCACCACATTTCGAAATATTCTATTCTCTTCTTGTCCAAACTACTTATCGTCCATGTTTCACTTCCATACATGGCTTCACTCCATAGAAATACTTTCAGAAACGACTTCCTGACACCTAAATCTTTACTCGATGTTAACAAATTTTTCTTCTTCAGAAATGCATTTCTTGCCATTGCCAGTCTACATTTTATAACCTTTCTACTTCGACCGTCATCAGTTATTTTGCTCACCAAATAGCAAAACTTCTTTAATACTTTAAGTGTCTCATTTCCTAATCTAATTCCTTCAGCATCACCCGACTTAATTAGACTTGATTCGATTATCCTAGTTTGCTTTTGTTGATGTTCATCTTATATCCTCCTTTCAAGACACTATTCATTCCGTTCAACTGCTCTCCCAAGTCCTTTGCTGTCCCTGACAGAATTACAATGTCATCGTCGAACCTCAAAGTATTTATTTCTTCTCCATGGATTTTAATACCTACTCCGAATTTTTCTTTTGTTTCCTTTACTGCTTGCTAAATATACAGGTTGAATATCATTGGGGAGAGGCTACAACCCTGTCTCATTCCCTTCCCAACCACTGCTTCCCTTTCATGCCCCTCGACTCTTATAATTGCCATTAAGTAGCCTTTCGTTCCGTGCATTTTACCCCTGCCACCTTTCCAGTCAACATTGTCTAAAGCTTTCTCTAAGTCCACAAATGCTAGAAACGTAGGTTTCCCTTCCCTTAATCTCTCTTCTAAGATAAGTCGTAAGGTCAATATTGTCTCACGTGTTCCAATACTTCTACGGAATGCAAACTGATCTTCCCCGAGGTCAGCTGCTAACAGTTTTTCCATTCGTCTGTAAAGAATTCGCGTTAGTATTTTGCAATCGTGGCTTATTAAACTGATTGTTCGGTAATTGTCACATCTATCAACACCTACTTTCTTTGGGATAAGAATTATTATATTCTTCTTGAAGTCAGAGGGAATTTCGCCTGTCTCATACATCTTGCTCACCAGATGGTAGAGTTTTGTTAGGACTGGCTCACCCAAGGCCGTCAATAGTTCTAATGGAATATTGTCTACTCCAGGGGCCTTGTTTCGACTCAGGTCTTTCAGTGCTCTGTCAAACTCTTCACGCAGTATTGTATCTCTGATTTCATCTTCATCTACATCCTCTTCCATTTCCATAATATTGTCCTCAAATACATCGCCCTTGTGTAGACCCTCTATATACTCCTTCCACCTTTCTCCTTTCCCTTCTTTGCATAGAACTGGGTTTCCATCTGAGCTCTTGATATTCATGCAAGTGGTTCTCTTTTCTCCAAAGGTCTCTTTAATTTTCCTGTATGCAGTATCTATCTTACCCCTAGTGAGATAAGCCTCTACATCCTTACATTTGTCCTCTAGCCATCCCTGCTTAGCCACTTTGCACTTCCTGTCGATCTCATTTTTGAGACATTTGTGTTCTTTTCTCCTTTCATCAATTAAATTCAATATTTCTTCTGTTACCCAAGGATTTCTACTTGCCCTCGCCTTTTTACGTACTTCATCCTCTGCTGCCTTCACTACTTCACCCCTCAGAGTTACCTATTGTCCTTCTACTGTATTTCTGTCCCCCATTCGTGTCAGTTGTTTCCTTACCTCCATGAAACTCTGTACAACCTTTGGTTTAGTCAGTTTATCCAGGTCCCATCTCCTTATATTCCCACCTTTATGCATTTACTTGTATTTTAATCTACAGTTCATAGCCCATAGATTGTGGTCAGAGTCCACATCCGCTCCTGGAAATGTCTTACAATTTAAAACCTGGTTGCTAGATCTGTGTTTTACCATCTGACAGCTTCTAGTATCTCCAGGATTCTTCCATGTATACAACCTTCTTTTATGATTCTTGAACCAAGTGTTAGCTATGATTAAGTTATGCCCTGTGGAAAATTCTACCACACGCCTTTGTCTTTCATTCCTTAGCCCTAATCCATATTCACCTACTACGTTTCCTTCTCTTCCTTTTCCCACTGTTGAATTTCAGTCACCCATGACTATTAAATTTTCGTCTCCCTTCACTACCTGAATAATTTCATTCGTCTCATGATACATTTCATCAATTTCTTGATCATCTGCAGAGCTAGTTGGCATATAAACTTGTACTAGTGTTGTAGGCGTGGGCTTCGTGTCTATCTTGGCCACAATAGTGCGTTTACTATGTCGTTTGTAGTAGCTAACCCGCACTACTAATTTTTTATTCATTATTAAACCTACTCCTGCATTACGCCTATTTGATTTTGTATTTATAACCCTGTATTCACCTGACCAAAAGTCTTGTTCCTCCTGCCACCGAACTTCACAAATTCCCTTTATATCTAACATTAAGCTATCCATTTCCCATTTTAAATTTTCTAACCTACCTTCCCGATTAAGGGATCTGACATTCCATGCTCCGATTCGTAGAACGCCAGTTTTCTTTCTCCTGGTAACGACGTCCTCTTGAGTAGTCCCTGCACGGAGATCTGAATGTGGGACTATTTTACCTCCGGAATATTTTACCCAAGAGGACGCCATCATCATTTAACCATACAGTAAAGCTGCATGCCCTCGGGAGAAATTACGGCTGTAGTTTCCCGTTGCTTTCAGCCGTTCGCAGTACCAGCACAGCAAGGCCGTTTTGGTTAGTGTTACAAGGCCAGATCAGTCAATCATGCAGACTGTTGCCCCTGCATCTCCTGAAAAGACTGCTGCCCCTCTTCAGGAACCACAAGTTTGTCTGGTCTCTCAACAGATACCCCTCCGTTGTGGTTGCACCTACGGTACGGTCATCTGTATCGCTGAGGCACGCAAGCCTTGCCAGCAACGGCAAGGTAAATGGTTTCAATGGTTCATGGGGGAAAAGACTGTTTATTGAAAGTGTTTGACGCTGAAGACGAAGCTACAATATGAAGTAAACTCATGTTTGACAGTGTGGACATATAAACGTCCCTCGTAGATCACAGGCTCAAGGCGCGATGCGTCGCCATCACTTGGACTGACGCGGAGTAGCGTCAAGCGACCGCATGCCAGAGGGGGTTGAATTATTCCGATCAGGACAGGCAGTCACGTGCTCTTCGCGGAGACGTTTGCCCGAGGCTTTTCTGTTACTAGTGGGTTAAAATATGATGTAATACATTTCTGAGCTTCCAACAGGTACTGGTCGCACATCGGCAAATTGTATTTTACTACATACGGTAGCATCCGGTTCGACAACTCAGATCTTCTTTTGGGCCGCACCACGTTTACCGTTTACGTAGAAGCCACAATTCCCGTGGAAACTTACGCATCCACATGGTTGGCAGTTAATGTGGGTGGCCATTATGTGGCTATATTTCAATGACAAAATAAAGCTGAAAATAAGCACTGGCTAACTAAGGCGGTTGGTTAATGACGATTGGATCGAACAAGAACTGAATGTATTGAACCGACAGTAATCTACTCCAGGGAAACGAAGCCAGAATTCTCATCCGGTGTGGCGCAACTGGATGCTTTCTCCGTACAGTCAGGTTTCTATTCCCACATCAAGCGAGAGTTTTAATACGCACTGGTAGATCGTATTTCCTCCTGAGTACGCCAAATGAAGAACATACGGTTCCACCGTAGTTGCAGACTGACATTAAACGTGATGTCCCTTCGCTACCACTTACATCTTAGGTTGGGATATGACAGAGGTTTAAGTGGCAGGATGTATAACATTTCGTACACTACAGCTTTCGTTTTAATTAAAGAACCAAACACCATGTAAGTTGGCAGGGCACTTATTCTATCTTTTAAATCAGCTTGAGATGTTGAATACATTGGTTCTTGTTTCACGGATTTTTATCCCTTTGTGGCCACATAGTGCCATCAAATCGTGGGTTCCTCACGGTTCCAAACCTTCCAAGTTCTCCACGTAAGGTGTGTGTCAAATTTTGAGTTCTGGCTCGGTACAAAAATTTGCATAATATCCTTTTGAGGCTTTAGCATAAGCACATCTAAATGTTGATGAATTTTTATTTTTATCTTTAGCGTCTCTTTATTGATTGTCAAGGGATATGTGACGGTCTCTGCTCCAAGAGAGACACAGATCTTTTTAAATCAGTGAGAAAACAGTCTTGATCGCGATGGTTACGTCATGAAATAACCGGTGTCGGTCTAGTCTTGGGCCATCTTCAGACGGCACCATCAGCTGATGTTGACGATGTGTAGAACAGACAGTTGTCCACAACCACTGGGCGTTTTATCGTCTGGGTTCAACTGATTGTTCTAAGCATCTTCAACTACAGCTGATGGATCTGTCTGAAGATAACCTATGACTTGACCCAAACCGGTCAATTTAATAAAATAACCATAGCGATGTACACTGTTCTTTCACTGATTTTATATAGCTTACAAGATCGCTGTTTCCTAAAAACTTTACCAAAAATTTTGAACGGTTCTTTTCGTCACATCATTCCAAGTTCAAACTTGTCACTCCTAGCTGCTGGTGAAAGGCAAATCGATAGCTGATGTGTCTTTTTGTGTAGTCAGATACGATATGTGCGGGGCTCGCTTCCCAGTCATCACTGTACTCTTCGCCACGTCACTTCTAGTTTAAGAATGCGCACATATCGCTTCTGGCGAAAGAAACCTATAGTCAATCTCTGTTCGTGCCTAGAAAACAACGCCGACAGTTGCCGGGGTCGAATCAAGGAAAGGCGCAAATTATATATTTTATCGTCTCTGCAGTTTCAAACATCTCGCAAATGGTGAGAAAAGTAGACTTCTAGAATTGAACTGTCGTTACATAACAGTCGGACAACTTGCTTCGAATCGCCATCCAACTCACAGATTACACCATTTCAAGTTTATCTTGGCATTCAGTTGGGTTTTTACGTATGCCATTTCTCTCTTGGCAGCTTGGATGATAGCGATTCACCAGTACTACATGTTTACATAGTTATCATAACAAATAAGTGATATGTGGAACTTCGGTTGTGTTTCGTTGTTTTTAATGGGTTTGGTTTTTATTCCAGTTTTGTCTTAAACTTGTTTCAGTTCTATTTGAGATTTTTATGTTATATTTTCATTTTTTCGTAATAATTTTGTTATTGTGTATAATTTGCGATGTTCTCTTGGTATTTTTGCTTTATACTCTTTATGTTGTTATCACTGTATCTATGTAAATGTGATATTTAGTGTCTCTGATTTATTACTTTATCCGTATTCTTGATTCATAATGAGAACAAAGTATTTTTGTGCTTCTTTTTCTTCCGGTTTGATCTATGTAGAATTTGTGGCAAGTGTTACATAACATTTTGTAAACACCGGGATGGTTGTGTATGGGAATTTCAGAGCAGCCTTCATGCATTTTTTATTTAAGGCTGTCAATGTTTTACATGTAAAGGTAATGTCGTTTTTGTTAAATAATTTGTTAATTTCGTTTGAAATGTTTCCTCAATAAGTTGTGATTACATATAATGTTTTCTTCTTTCTGGTTATATGTTTAGCGTTATTTCTTTATGTATATTGGGCCTTTCTGGTTGTTTTTGTCGTGATAGTGTTGTGTTCACTCTGAATTGCTCTGTTTTCTAGTCGCAAATTTATTAATCAGTTAAGCATTGTGCCGAAGAATGTGAGTTTGTGGGCTTTTGGATAATACGACTGTCGACTGATAATACAGTCTGTTGTAGTGGGCTTTCTGTAAATTTCGAAGCAATATTTGTTGTTTGTTTGTTGTTAGTGTTCTTAATTGTTATATCAAGAAAGATAATAGTTTGCTAATTTCGTACTCTGTGGAAAATTACATTTCGTGGTGTAATTGAATCAGTTCTTTATGAATTTCATTTTCATAAGTGTGGTTTCTTTGTGTATGCATTAAAGTGCCCATCAGTAAAGTTTTTATGAAGAAAAAAGAACTCTTCCCAGCCTACGTCAACATCAAGATTTCAGCAGAAACACTGTTGGTATTTCACCTCAGACAACATTGAGGAAAACTGTGTGCTCCAACAAGAAATTAACAGTAGTCTATCTTATAAGTAATATCTAAATCAAGATATACATGTGGCTGTCCTAAAATTAATTATAGTACAGCGCCATTAACTTTAGACTCCATATCACATCTCATAATTGGCTATGTGCGAAACACCGGCACCCACTTCAGACCCATACACAAAAATTACACCAAGGGCATCATTGCAAAACAAAACCCCGTTGTCACAACTAGCATCATATCATCTCCTTACAATTTTGAAAAATAGAAATCTTCCAACTTGTTGAAATTACTTGCAATGACCAGTAAGAGAATGTATTGGGTACAGGATTAATGGATACTATCGAACCTAGATTCGACAATACTGCACAGACACAAATAACAGGATCTGCTAAAATAGCACTAGATTTAGCAAACTTACCGATAAAACAACAGAATGAAATTAATACCAAAATAGCGAACACAACAGATAGAGAGCTCAAAACCAAGAAAAATTACAGTAATTATTGAGATCACAAAACACTATGTCAAATTAATGAAAAATTAACGAATAACAACGCCCTTGCAATTATGTCAGATATATGTTTTAACCTAGTTATCACAAGCAAAAATGTTTATACATAAAACGTTCACGCTTTATTTGGTAACAGTGGTATCACGCAAATCAGTAGAATCACCACAACCAAAGTTTTAGCACAAACCAAGGAAACGAGAAAAATGCGTCGTACAGTATTTACAGAATTAAAAAAAGACATGTACATCAATGAATCTTAGAACACCAAAGCTGTGTGGACACCATAAGATACACAGGCAACTTTTCTCTGTACTGCTTGTAGTAGGCAATGTTAACAGCCCCACATACTACATAGGCATGCAAGGTTTATATCTTTTCCATTAATAAAGTATACACAAATATTACAATGCTGAAAACAACAGATACCATAGAACAAAACATATTCAATACAGAATATCTCAATACAAGGCTCTACAGAAATTTTACAATTAAGAAAACTAGTCTTACGCCAAAACTACTTGCAGTTCGACCATACAATATATGCACAAAAGGATGGAGTATTTATGAGATATAGCATTACTGGGACCATATTTGACGTATTTCATAACACCTTGAAAAAAATTTCTTCAAGACAAGAAACGCAAGTTAACAAAAAATCATATACTACTACAGATATGTAGACGTAACTTTAACTCTTATAGAAGGTAACCTTACTTACACAGAAGAAATTCATGATTCCATTACACCCCAAAATGATATTTACCACAGAATACGAAACTAACAAACAATTAGCTTTCTCATTCTAACTATTAAGAAAATTAACAACAAACAAACAAACGAACAACAAACATTGCTTCGAAATTTACAGAAAACCTATCACAACAGACTGTATTATCGATCCATGGTCATGTTATCCACAAGCCTACAAACTCGAATTCTTCCACACAATGCTTAACAGATTAATAAATCTGTCACTAGAAGACAAAACAATTCAGAACGAAATAAAATTCTTAGAATACATAGCCCAGCAAGGCGATTATGACCCTTAATTTAACACAATTATACTACGATAAAGTCAACATGAAAGGATCAGTATACATAAAGATATAACAGTAAACATACACACAACCAGAAATAAGCAAACAAAATACATAGTCACAACTAATTGAGGAAACCTTTCAAACAAAGTTAACAAATTATTCAACAAAACCGACATAACCTTTGTGTATAGAACATACTCAGCCTCAAACAGAAAAAAGGATAAAGACAGCTCGAAAATTCCCATACACAACCAATCCGGCTTTTTCAAAATTTTATGTAACACATGCCACATATTCTACAAAAGACAACCGGTAGAAACTTCAAATCAGATATAAAGAGCATACCAGAGAAAGTTAAAACCACTTATTCACATTTTTGCAACACCCACCAACAGAAAAAACTCCATGTGAAAGCTATAAACTAAGCACTCGAAATCCTCCATATTATGCGAAAGGGAACATTCATGAACATCATTGAGGAAACAGGGATATAGTCACTTACATGCAGCAACCCCATGAATTTAGTGAGTGCACAAACGGACCTAAAGTACAAAAACAGTATATTGACATTATTAATCAACAAAACGGATAAAGTAATAAATCAGAGCTACTAAACATCACATAGTAGTAACAGTGATAACAACATGAAGAGTGTGATACAAAGACATAACATCAAGATGACATCATAAATCATAGACAATAACAAATTTATTATGAAAAATAAAAGTATAACATAAAAATCTCAGATATTACTAAAACGAATTTCAGACAAAAAATCATTAAAATCAAACAGACAAAAATAATCGAAAACAACCGAATTTACACATACCACTTATTTATTATGGTAGCTTTGTAAACATGTAACGTCGCTGGTCCACTGTTACAAAAGTTTTCAAGTGAAAAATATCATACGCATAAACCAACTATAGTAAATAGTACATCTTCAGCGCGATTCTAACGACAAAATAATTATTCTGAAAACAGACAGGACATGGCAGCAATGGTGTTACAGGTAACTTACCCGATTACTGTTACAGACCTTATATTATAACCATCGCTTGCTTAAGTATTTACAGAGCACCTGATTGTGGCAGTATGCCGAAATGGGCTCATCGTAAAGGACTGATAAAATAAAAACTGTTTAGAGAGCAGTGTAGCTGGCTGATATTCGTAATAATCATGTAATTAGAAGGGATATTTTGCATTGCGGGTCCGAAAGAATAAAAATACCATGGGTTCCACTCAATTATAGTCTCTGAGAATCTTTGTACAATCAGTGACGAACAAATGGACACGTCCAATAGGACAGCTCGGTGTTCAGAATGACGTGCCTGACGTTCATGCCAACACACCTCACATAAAGAAGGTGTGCTCAATGCATATTAGACGTATTTTCTATGTGTGTTTAGCCTGAAGTAATACAATTAAAGTTTGTGTGTCATATCTCTAGACACAAATGGATGGCTGATGTCGCCCACCTCAGGAATGATATGTAACAGAGAGTTATGATCCACCATTTTTCGTTTGTCTCAGAAAGAGTGCAGAATATCAATATATTCCAAGAAAGGTTTTATTGTTTTATAAAGGGACGTTGCATGAAACGTGTGTCAACTGTTTGAACGTATCCGTCAAGTGAAGGTGTTGAACACACAGGAAATGAGTTTATTCATGAGAATTTGTGGAAGCAAGTTCAGAAGTAGTCGATGAAATCATTGTTGTTATACTGCACAACACATGCTCAGAGTATCAAGTTCTTGTGTCTCTGAATGATGCGGAGCATCATTTGTTACCGTTCACAGGAACACGACGTTCATAGTTATACTGACTTCTTAGGAAATTAGTTCACCAAACTACTCTTTCTGTCTCAAAATGCAGGGTAATGCAACGCAAATAAAGTGTCCTTGAATTTTTTCCTGGACGGAGACGCACTGTGACTTTTGTACATAACACTTCCACTTGGTTTCAGTGCTAAAGTGATCATTCCACCATTATCGTCTGTGACAGTAGCGTCACAGAACGGGTCGCCATTGTCAGAGAATGTACTGAAGTATCACGAGTTTGTTGGCTGAATGAGCTGAAGCAATTTAACTGTGAATATGGTATACGTTCCAACTGTAACTAGGTAATTTAGTTATATTGCAAGATGCGAAGGGACGAGCGGAAAGCACAATATCCTTGCGTCACGTAGTACAATCTGTGCCTCTTCTGCTTCTGACGGGTTTCATCCTGTTCCAGTGCTACAAATATTGTTATTTGGCGTTCAGTAACAGAACGAGGAAAGTTCCTAATTAATATTTTTGTATGTGCGAAGTATACATGTAGGGACATTAATAAATACAGAATCTTAAGATGGTAATGTCTACTGTGACATCGTAAGCACCCAGTGCAGCGGTTGATAAACTGTTTTCGCACGTCACTTTCCCTCAAGGGCAGTATGGTTACAAAAAACCAAAACAGGGATTTATGTTTCTCCTATCATCGCCCGTTCCCCGTTAGTTCTCCAGCGGTCCTTAAGTCCACTAATCGCAGAATTTTTAATCAAGCGTTTATTTACTTCATAGACAGTAGGTCTGGAGCAGCATCTCGGTAGCGCTACGATTTCCAAGGAAATCAGTTCTGCCCCGGTCTTAGAATCAGTTAGCGTATTAACTGAACACTGATATCCGAACATCAGGGGAAATGTATATCGATGCTGTCAGGCAGGTAAATGATGCTCTCTCCTTCACAAATCAATTGTAGTTTATACATAAGCACATAAAATCAAATGGTAAAATACCCATGATATACAAGCAGTTGTACTTGAACAATAACGTGCAGTAGTTTGGAAAACGACCCCAAGGTAAAAAATTTGCAAATACCCCAGCCGTCTGATTCATTTAATACTCTCTCAACTATTAAAATGCCTTTCATGAACTAAGGGATTACTACGTGTCTTTTATAATGTTGTAGCTACTTGCGTGCAAAGCAAAGCTATGGGCATAGGCAAAGAATTACACATGTTGTGCAGAAAATGTATCGGACGTCCCACGAAATTTAGCCATAAAGGCCATAGCCTCCTATGTTACACATTCCTGTCACGAACTGAACCATATGCGAAACAAACCGTTCTCAGAAGCCATTTTGCTTAAATTAGGTCGTGAAATTTGATTATTTAGACACAGAAGAACCTGTTTTACTTCTACAGTTAAGTGAAGTAACCACCTCAGAGTTTGGAAGCGTACTCCTGAAGTATACAAATGAAAGAAAATCACGTAAATAATTTCGTATACGACCATGAAACATGCTGTACTTTGGTACAGATAGAAATGAACAGAAGAAAAAACTCGCACGTGGTTGTGTACATGTTGTAAAATGACGTCCTACTGAATGAGAACAAAGTTTATGTAGTTGATGCTTGTGTAATTCAAAGTTCCCACCTATAGCGTGCCTTGTCCCAATAGCGGACGAGCAGCCTTGCCATGATTGGTGGACGCCACAATTTTTGCAGAGCAGAACGAACGCCACATAGACAAAAAAAACGATGTGCCTGATAAAAATAGTGTCCGTATATTCATCCACACAACCCTCGTCAAGATAATTATTTTTAAACGTACACAGGGACAGCTACAACGAAATAAAAGTCACAGCTGTAAGTAGAAAACAATAGTATTAAAAGGGGAATCGACAATTGCAACAAAGACTGTAGTGCACTTCACTAAAATTACTTTTGGTTTAAAGAAAGCCAATATTAAGGAAATTTCGCCAGAAATTGGAGATAAATTACAGCTGGAACTATTTGAAGTGCTTTGAGACTTTATAAAGGAAGAACGTTTTGCATTCCAACTTACCTTTTCGTAGTCGATGCGTTGTGACGTCGACTGCGGCTCGTAGATGTGCGGCGTAATTGAAGTAGCTCTTTCAGTCGTGAGCCTGCAACAAATATATATTCTTCCTCGTTATTAGATTCCCTACGTGATAATGCTATCTTCCATCACATTTCTTTGTTCACAGTCCCGTCAGACGTAATGGTTATTGTATAGATTCAGTACCGGACGTGCGCGGCCGTCAATAACGCCGCTTCCAAACACGCTTTGTCAGCGTCCCCAATAGAGTTTCAAAACAGTTTAAAATGAACCTCCACTCGCCAGTCTCAGAACTGCAGTCCGTATGCTTTTAGCGATAACGCTCGTGATTTCACAGTTCTGAAGAAAACAGTCCAACACGAAATATGCAGTTTGAAAGTCTCCAAGCCGACAGCTAATGTTTTAACCCGAGCGCCAGTTAATTGTATTTTTAACAAGATTAATATTTCAAAGAAACTTAGTTTCTGCAACTCAGTTACAGTCCGTTTCTCACGATGACAGTTACTGTTCACTCGCATGTACATAGTAATGGCCGTTTATAACGGAGTTTACAGGATTCACACTGTGTAACAGTTTCTTTCATAACGTCCACCCCGAAATTTACTTTAAATAATGGCCAAATAATTACAACCCCTCTATAAATGTTCGTGTGTTTCTGTCTAGCACAATTATAAAACAGAAATGCGCGAACTCCATGCCACTGCACACTCACTGATGATTGTCACTGTTCGACTTCCACAATTGATATCGATCTCGCATAACAGTCAAATTTCCCAGTCTAGAACAAGACAAAATGTATTACAAACCGTCAAAGATATGCGCACAGAGTAAAAGGAAGCAAATGAGAAACAAGAGGAAAAAGTTCACCCATCATAGTCAGTAATATCTTCACCGTGTCAAGAATATTTGGTAAGATGGATTAACAAAGGAAATTTTAATTGCGTTTAGATTTATATCTAAGAGAGGTTAGTTTTAGTTTATATTAATAAAGCTGAACAAGTAGAGAAGTGCAGAAAACTACAAGCCTTTGCTACGCACTGAGGCAGGATCTCAAATTTTATAACTCACAAATATTTTAGGGAACTTTTTCATTTATTTAGTACAGCTAATACACGTAATATATATTAAAAATTTCGTTTTAAAAGCTGAGGAAACTGAATGTGAAGCAATTTGTACTTTCTCTTCACCCTCTATTTGACACTGTGGGCAATCTTTTGAAACAGTATATAGGTAGGTGGAGAGGTGACATAAAAAATTTAAAGATCCATCTACTGGCGAATTGAGAAAGTTGATGAACACTAAAGGTACTATAGAACGTCGCTAACGTGAACCGATTGTGAATTTGGGATTAGAGAAAGAAAAGGAGCAAATTAAAAAATCAGATTATTCAATTTACGCCCGAATGGGAACATTAAGAGACGATATTAAGTTTTAATTCTTACACGAAGCACACAACATTTCAGTTTTCTTTTTTATAAGATAAGCTAACATGGTACATATATAGTAATACACCCATTAACTACAAGAACGCCGTTTTGAGAATTATGAAATATGGAACAATAGCCACCAATTATTGGTACAGGAAAGAAACGTCTTCCATTTGCCACCAGAGAGTGTATATTGCCGACAAATGAAGTGCATTGCTCAGGGATATATTCATAGAAGAATTAAAGGGAGAAATGGTAGTTCACACAGATGTGATGAAATCTTCAGCGTGAATCTTCAGTAAGGAAATAATATACAAGGAGAAGTGTATGATTTGCTTTTAATTATTTTCAAGGGATATTTTTTGATTTGTTAATAACGGTAAAAACTGACTGCGAATCAACAGTCTCCTGCCTGCTGTGTTTTATCGCAAATTTTTTTTAGAGCTAACTTTAAAAGCTTTCACTGCAATAATCTAGAGCAATAGGAGAAATTTTTCTTCATTTCATGTAGTCTAATACATAACACGAGCAATTTCCTCCATCGATAAACCAGAGTGAATTAGGTCAGAGCAAATGTCGTCACCAGAGATGTTACTAAATGAGAACCAGCGCAGCAGCTGCTTCACGAACACTAAAATCCAATGAAAATCTATAAAGAACAAACAGAATGTAAAACACGTGTTAATCAAAATTTAATTTACAATCATCTTCATCGTTGTTATTCCTTGAAACTTCATATGCGTTTATCTCGTCGACTGTGGTCAGCAGAGCAAAAGTTTAACTGACGTTTCCCCTTCAGAACGGTTCACATTTACGGTACATCCTGAAACACTATTTATACAAGATTTCAGTTTTCAAATTAATTCACTTTTAACTTGACAAACAGAGGTGTAAGGAGTGGCGAACTGCGTAAGGACAATATTATTCTTCATATAACGTTACTTAAAAGGTAGTGCTTGAGTTGTTCAACCATTTTTGCTGCTCTACGAAATGAATATTAACGTCAAAAAAATATATTGTACAGTCTTTCATGTGAGAAATTTGGTGAGCAAACTAAAGCACGAGTAGCTGTCGTTCGTTGTAACAGCAACACTATCCCATCTTTTAACATTCGGCTGGAATAAACTGGTCATCCAGATTCGTATTTCACTCCAGTAAATATAGAGCGTCGTGCTTCGAGCAACTGTAGGGTAACTGTATTTAACATGATGAGAGAAAGGATTCATAGCACTTTATGAGTAATGTGGACATTTGATATTGGTCACTGTATTTGATACACTAAAGTCACTAAGCACTGTAACGAAAAATTTTGCACGTTTTACAGATTTTTTTATGATCTCACATTTGCCATAACTGTAGTATTAGACCTGTAGTCAGCAAAGAAAAGAGTAACTTATCTCGAATCGTACAATAAAAACTGTTCAAATTCTCTTTCTCACATTCAGCGTATTTAACATTGCAGCCGAGTGACAAACCAATGTACACGAGTTATTCTCCAGTAACTTTCGCAGCAGTCAGCATGACTCTAGATGTACTTGCAAGCGTATCATTACGGGGAGTTAACTGTCAGAGCATTATGACAATGAGGTACTACTGTTGACATTTATTGTTAGCTAACCTTTTTTATTATTGCTTCCATTTGACTCTAGTTACGTATCCAATGACTAGTCACCACCTAAATATAAGCCTTATTATAACACGTTTTCGTTGCATATTGTTGTACAAATGAACTACCCTCATCCTTTCAGAAACTAACACAGAATTAATAATTTTGGGAGACGTGTATTATTAATAATAATATGAATTTGGTCCTACATTTTCTGAATTACACAGGTCTTCTTTGACATTTTTAGCTCCATCAGGTTATATAATTATTCTGCGTCAGAAGTATATTTCACTGGCAAACCTAGTGCTGTATAACTAATGGGTGCACACTATTTATCACAGTGCCTAATGAAATGTAACACTTTCCGCCATATTGCTGTTATGGTTGCTTCACTTAAGTCCTTACAAATGTAACTCAGTTTCCAACGACAGATGTTACATGTAAACTACTATACAGTAATATCTACATTTCAGGATTTACTTGTACCTCGGTCTTAAATGAATAGTCTTCTGAATCGGGGGAAACACTGTTCATCCATGAGTAGCGCTATTCACGGATGCTGTATTGATGTTTATTGCTCTTAACGGAGAGACTGACCTGTTAAGTAACAATAGCGAGAGATACTCCTGCGTAGCTTGCTTGCTTCCAAGGAACTTCAAAAATTACATTACACATTATCACGGCAGACCAAGGAGCTTTTATTGAATGCTGAACTACATTTCAGCGTGACTGAGGAACATGACCGCCACAGAGTTTCTGCAAAAAACGATCGTTACGTTCTAGCATTCGTTCAATTCCTCGAACATAGTAATCCATTGTTTCACCACGGAGCCACTCGAGAATAGCTGTGTGAGCAATTTAGACGTTTGCCAGTAAGAATCGCACTGGCCCGCGTAGTTAAATTTTGGAGTTTGTTTAGGACTGCCGCCCTATTTTACTCCCACAATGCAGTGTACCTGTTTTCTTCGCAGCAGCAGAAATACTGGGTGATCAAAAAGTCAGTATAAATTTGAAAACTTAATAAGCCACGGAATAATGTAGATAGAGAGGTAACAATTGACACACATACTTGGAATGACATGGGGTTTTATTAGAAACAAGAAAAAACAATGTTCACAAAACGTCCGACAGATGGCGCTGGACAGCAAAACGTCAGTGACTGCGCGTGACAATCGTGTATAAAAGGAGCTGTAATGAGAGAGAGAATCAGACGCTCCAGCAGTCGCAGCATGTTGACGTTACCTGAAAAGACGCTTTTAGTGAAGCTGTATTATCAGAATGGGGAATGCGCTAGTTCAGCGTTACGATCCTATCGCCATAGGAAGGGGATTCGAACGGGTAAAGATCCGTTGACAAATGCAGCTGCGGCGAGAATGATTTCGAAGTTCGAAGCCACCGGTTGTTTAAACGATGGACCCCGTAGTGGGCGACCGAGCACAAGGCGTAATGCTGCTGAGACAGTTCAGGAAGATATGGAGACTGTAGCGGGTTCGTCTATGCACGGGGAAGTCAGCGCTCGTGCAGTCGCACGTCGCACCGGCATTCCTTACACTACTGTTTGATTGGCATTTAGACGTACCCTCCGATGCTATCCGTACAAAATCCATCGGCATCATGAACTGTTACCTGGCGATTTAGTGAAGCGGAGGGAATTTGCGGTGTGGACGTTTGAAAAGATGGCGTAAGATCACGATTGGTTGAGTAACGTGTTGTGGACCGACGAAGCTCATTTCACGCTCCGAGGGTCTGTCAACGCCCACAACTGCAGAATGTGGGCTACTGAAAATCCTATAACTGTCGTGGAAACTCCACTGCACGACGAGAAAGTCACGGTATGGGTTGGATTTACCACATCTACCGTTATCGGGCCTTTTTTCTTCGAGGAAATGGGTGATTCTGGTTTATTTACTGCTACCGTGAAGGGTGAGAGGTACGCCGATATGTTACAGAATCGCATCATACCCAACCTGGCTTATAAACACCTGCTGGATCGTACGATGTTTATGCAGGATGGCGCTCCACCCCATATTGCTGGACGCCTGAAAGATATCTTGCGCGCGTCGTTTGGTTATGATCGTGTGCTCAGCCGCCACTTTCGCCATGCTTGGCCTCCCATGTCCCCAGACCTCAGTCCGTGCGATTATTGGCTTTGCGGTTACCTGAAGTCGCAAGTGTATTTGTGATCGACCGACATCGCTAGGGATGCTGAAAGACAACATCCGACGCCAATGCCTCACCATAACTCCGGAC
Source organism: Schistocerca americana (assembly GCF_021461395.2). Classification (NCBI taxonomy): domain Eukaryota; kingdom Metazoa; phylum Arthropoda; class Insecta; order Orthoptera; family Acrididae; genus Schistocerca; species Schistocerca americana. The sequence goes on along the minus strand of NC_060126.1, from coordinate 496,409,023 downwards.
ATGCTTTACAGTACTGGTCATAACATTATTCCTCGACTACAGCTATAATTGAGGAATGATGGTGGACATATTGAGCATTTCCTGTAAAGAACATCAGCTTTGCTTTGTCTTACTGTGTTATGCTAATTATTGCTATTCTGATCAGATGAAGCGCCATCTGTCGGACATTTTTTTTTTAAATTTTGTATTATTTTGGTTCTAATAAAGTCCCATGTCTTTCCAAGCATGTGTTTCAATTTGTACCTCGCTATCTACATTATTCCGTGATTTATTCAGTTTTCAAATTTATACTGACTTTTTGATCACCCGGTATGTCTGCAGGAAAGAAGGAACATGTACTCTCTCCTGACAATGCACCACTTTTTGTGTGTAATGGTCTTAGGTATGAACTCCCAAAGTACAATCGGTCTCGCTGTGCTCACGTTTGGTTTGCATGGGCACAGTGCTAAGTACACTGACCTACTTGTCGCGTTTGTAAATTCAATTTCTTGACACTGTTCTTCTATTTAATCTTGCTCGAAAACGCCAAAAATTATAAAATTCATTTACAGATGCATTTCCATAATTTCAGATCTAGTCTGGCGAGGCTTGCTCTGGTAACCTGCCGTTCTCTTATAGTAGGACAGTCTTGGAATATACCTGAAGTATTTTACCAGAACTACGGAAAATCTATATCAGGCTGGCAGAATGGGCGTTGGAATCTGCGCTCTCTCAAATACATGGATAGTGGGTTTAGTATAACGCTACCTTATTCGCTTCATCAATGTGTACAATACTGTTTCTCTGTGGACAACATCATGATGCTCTTGTACTTGTAATGCGTTGTGGTGTTTGTATCATTTTCTAATTAGTGGTAGTAAAATCCACGATGACACAAAATTTACCGGATATAGGTATATCATTTGATGGTCACATGGTCTTTTGTTGATTGTGCAGGAGAGCAAGTGCATCAACTTGACCTTTACACAGGTAACACAGTGAAAGAAATGGATAACAAACATCTGGTTGCAGTATGTACTGATTTCCGGAAAGCATTTGACCCAGTACCACACCTGCGGTTATTAATGAATGTACGAGCGTACCGAGTATGAAATGAAATTTGTGACGGGGTTGAGGAAGTATTAGGAGGACAGACACGGCATGCATGTACTCTATCCGTGTACACCCAGTTAAGACCAGAGAGTAAGAAAACAATATACTAGCCTTGACTCCAATATATAGTAGGTGGACAAAAGTATGGGAACATCAAAACACAACACGTTACCACGCCCAGTACGATACAGGAAACCAGTTGACATTTGAAACAGCCTCCGGTCGTTTGTGAATGGATAAGTGCACTTCCTGTATAGTTTTGAAGCGAATATTACGCTGCCCATCCTGCAAGCCCACCCGGCTAGCAGGGCGGTCTGACGCACTGCTTCCCGAGCAGGAAGGCGTGCCGGTCCCCGGCACGAATCCGCCCGGCGGATTAGTGTCGAGGTCCGGTGTGCCGGCCAGCCTGTGGGTGGTTTTTAAGGCGGTCTTCCATGTGCCTCGGCGAATACGGGCTGATTCCCCTTATTCTGCCTCAGTTGCACCATGCCGGCGATTGCTGCATAAACACCGTCTCCACGTACGTGTGCACCATAATTACAGGGTGTGGTAGATAAGTAAAGAGACTGGCCACCGCGCGGCGTCCCAGTTGCTCGCAGGGCGGTCTCCACCTGTACGTCACGTGGTGGGGGATCTGAGCTAACAATAGAACCGGTTCGCAGTCGCGTCGGAGCTCTGGTGCAGTGAGGGTCGAGCTTCGCGTATTACGTTGTTTGTGTGCCCGTGACACTTGTGAAAACGCTGAAGATGGATCGCTCGATAGAACAGCGGTATGCAATATAATTTTGCTTTCGCTTGGGCAAAACTGCTTCGGAAAATTTTGCTATGATTACGGAGGCCTAAAAAGAAGACTCCCTATCAAGAGCTCAAGTGTTCCGGTGGTTTAATGAATTTAAAAACGGGAGGGAATCCGTTGAAGACATGGAACGATCTGGACGCCCTTCAACGAGTCGTGTGGATGAAACGGTGGCCAAAGTGAAAGAACTCCTGGACTCCGACCGTCGTTTAAGTCTCAAAATGATCGCCGATGAGGTCTCCGTGAGTAAATTTACGGTTCACCAAATTGTTACGCAAGATTTGATGATGAGGAAAGTTTGCGCAAAATTGGTTCCCCGAGTGCTCACCGCCGAACAAAAGCAACAACGAGTGGACGTTTGCCGTGAGATGTTGAATGATTTGGAAAATAATCCACACTTTTCAGACAACGTAGTAACAGGCGACGAATCGTGGACATTCCAGTACGACCCGGAGACGAAAGCCCAGAGCTCGGAGTGGCACACACCGGCATCCCCGCGGCCGAAGAAAGCAAGAATGTCAAAGTCCCGCATCAAGACAATGCTGATTGTGTTTTTCGACAAGCGGGGGTTAATTCACAAAGAGTTTGTCCCTCAGGGGAAGACTGTCAATGCCGAATTTTACAAAGAAGTCCTTCAGCGATTGCACAGAGCCGTCAAACTGAAGCGACAGGACCTTCCACAACGCTGGCGTCTCCACCACGACAACGCTCTGGCGCACACAGTGTTCCTCGTGACCTCCTACTTGACCCGAATTGGAGTTGAAGTTTTGCCACAGCCACCATACAGCCCTGACTTGAGTCCTCCTGATTTCTTCCTGTTTCCGAAGGTCAAAAGATGCCTGTAGGGTCATCGTTTCGACGATATTCCGAACATCCAACGTGCTGTCACGAAGGCACTAACTGGGATAACTCAAACGGACTACAGTGGGGCCTATGAACCTTGGAAAACGCGCTGGCAACGTTGTGTCGACGCCCAAGGCGAGTACTTTGAAGAATATTAACGTTTTGTACAAATTGGATCAATAAATTTGTTTTTCTAGACTGAGTCTCATTACTTATCTACCACACCCTGTATTCTACCAGGCAAACATTTGGGGTACACTTGATTAGTATGAGACGTTCCCGGGAAGGGGAGATGGGGTGAGGGGTGGGGTGTCAACTGGGGCCGAACGGCACAACCACCCTGGGTTCAGTGTGGGTCGGCGGTGGGGTGTGAGGACTGCTGTGGCCTGTTGCGGGGTTGTGAATCACTGAGGGCTACGTCGGGACGAAGCCTGTCCATCTTTTCTAGGTCCCCGGTTCAATACACATATTCGGCGAAGTAGTGGCACGTTCAGGTAATGATAATGGAAGAGGATCGTGATTATGAGCTCTTGTCTCCAAAGTGGACCACAAAGGTTCAATAATATTGACATTGGGTGATTGTATTGGCCAGGGGAGGAGCTACAATTCATCCTCATGCTTATAAACCCACTGAAGCACGATGGTAGCGTGTAACCAGTGGCCCTGTCGTATTGGAACACAGCATCACCATTGAGGAACAGACATTATACCATTGAATGGATCTGATAGTCCCAAACACTCACATAATTTAAGGCGGCTATGAGACCTTGCAGAGGAACTGTGGGGTCAATGGAATACCACGATATGACTGGCCAAATCGCCACCAGACCCCCGCTGTGTTTCACTCTTGGGACGGAAACTATGCTAGGGTCATCCGACAAAATGGTTATCTTCTGAAATGAAATGAAATGTCGTGTAACGAGGGCCTCCCGTCGGGTAGACCGTTCGCCTGGTGCAAGTCTTTCGATTTGACGCCACTTCGGCGACTTGCGCTTCGATGGGGATGAAATGATGATGATTAGGACAACACAACACCCAGTCCCTGAGCGGAGAAAATCTCCGACCCAGCCGGGAATCGAACCTGGGCCCTTTGGATTGACAGTCTGTCGCGCTGACCACTCAGCTACCGGGGGCGGACGGCTGTCTTCTATTTCACCATAGGCCATTTTTTTCGGCATCGGCATAACATTTTAATGCTACGGACATTTGAAACACTGATGAGTAGTTTTCTAATATCAGCTCGCCTCCCTGCTTACGGAGAACCCTTCTTGTTCTTTAGGTGCTGACAGGCTTCGCGAGTGCGACATTCATTTCGGCAGTGACTGCTATTTCTCGTCACAGTTCTTTTCAATGGCAGTCTGTGGGACCACTCAACACATGTTTTCGTCCGCATTGCGGCTTAGCGGATGATCGCCTCTCGCTTTTCCCTTATGCAGTGTAAATCTTCGATTTGGTTCCTCCTGAGACAACAAACACTTCGGCACCCTTGGTTTCGGAAGCACCTACCACACAAAAACCAACAATTTCTCGTGTTCGAAGTCACTTGACCCCCACCTAATGCACTCACAATGACACGGAACGCTGGTGAGACCACGACTGATATGATGGACTCTGTAAACAAAGGAAATGATGCAAGACAATAAATCTAAGACCAAACACATGGTAAATTCAGTAAAGTGTTTGAGTAAGCAAAATAGGTGAGACTACCCATCATAGCTAGACATAGGCCTATATATCACACTGAAGTTTCTAACGTTCCATACAGGCATCAACACACAAAAATATTCCAAAAATTAAGACACACGATGCAAGGTGGTTTCCTACACTCCTGGAAATGGAAAAAAGAACACATTGACACCGGTGTGTCAGACCCACCATACTTGCTCTGGACACTGCGAGAGGGCTGTACAAGCAATGATCACACGCACGGCATAGCGGACACACCAGGAACCGCGGTGTTGGCCATCGAATGGCGCTAGCTGCGCAGCATTTGTGCACCGCAGCCGTCAGTGTCAGCCAGTTTGCCGTGGCATACGGAGCTCCATCGCAGTCTTTAACACTGGTAGTATGCCGCGATAGCATGGACGTGAACCGTATGTGCAGTTGACGGACTTTGAGCGAGGGCGTATAGTGGGCATGCGGGAGGCCGGGTGGACGTACCGCCGAATTGCTCAACACGTGGGGCGTGAGGTCTCCACAGTACATCGATGTTGTCGCCAGTGGTCGGCGGAAGGTGCACGTGCCCGTCGACCTGGGACCGGACCGCAGCGACGCACGGATGCACGCCAAGACCGTAGGATCCTACGCAGTGCCGTAGGGGACCGCACCGCCACTTCCCAGCAAATTAGGGACACTGTTGCTCCTGGGGTATCGGCGAGGACCATTCGCAACCGTCTCCATGAAGCTGGGCTACGGTCCCGCACACCGTTAGGCCGTCTTCCGCTCACGCCCCAACATCGTGCAGCCTGCCTCCAGTGGTGTCGCGACAGGCGTGAATGGAGGGACGAATGGAGACGTGTCGTCTTCAGCGATGAGAGTCGCTTCTGCCTTGGTGGCAATGATGGTCGTATGCGTGTTTGGCGCCGTGCAGGTGAGCGCCACAATCAGGACTGCATACGACCGAGGCACACAGGGCCAACACCCGGCATCATGGTGTGGGGAGCGATCTCCTACACTGGCCGTACACCACTGGTGATCGTCGAGGGGACACTGAATAGTGCACGGTACATCCAAACCGTCATCGAACCCATCGTTCTACCATTCCTAGACCGGCAAGGGAACTTGCTGTTCGAACAGGACAACGCGCGTCCGCATGTATCCCGTGCCACCCAACGTGCTCTAGAAGGTGTAAGTTAACTACCCTGGCCAGCAAGCTCATCAGATCTGTCCCCCATTGAGCATGTTTGGGACTGGATGAAGCGTCGTCTCACGCGGTCTGCACGTCCAGCACGAACGCTGGTCCAACTGAGGCGCCAGGTGGAAATGGCATGGCAAGCCGTTCCACAGGACTACATCCAGCATCTATACGATCGTCTCCATGGGAGAATAGCAGCCTGCATTGCTGCGAAATTTGGATATACACTGTACTAGTGCCGACATTGTGCATGCTCTGTTGCCTGTGTCTATGTGCCTGTGGTTCTGTCAGTGTGATCATGTGATGTATCTGACCCCAGGAATGTGTCAATAAAGTTTCCCCTTCCTGGGACAATGAATTCACGGTGTTCTTATTTCAATTTCCAGGAGTGTATATTGGATATGCACTGGGAGCGCAAATGCCTCTTTGCATTTTTGAATAATTAGTTAGGGCAGTAATGACAAATAGCAGTATGGATGTGAACAAATTTGCTGTTCATCGCGCTATGCTTACGGAGATGGCTAATAGATGAGCAATGACAATATACTGCATTGCTTTAAGTGCAAATAATTTTTGTAGATAGAGATTCGTGCGGGATCTTACTCCAGCACTCCAGGAGGTGTTGGCACCTCCAGGGCGGTCTTCAGCGGCAGGGCTTTGATGCCGCCCGGCGGGCAGGTTGGAACGTCGCCTTTGAAAAATTATGAATGACTGTGCTGGTAAACTTCTACGTTATTTGTTATTCAAACGGCTGAGCAAAACTAAACGTACTCAGACAGTTCTCTCTTTACTTATTCTGATCATCACTAAATTTACACACAATGCTTTTAGCGCAACGCAATCTGAATTTCAATAACCCCTAAAAAACAGTGGCCCTGACTAACAATAACCTACACCTTTCATGAATCACTTACCTCACAAAAATTTTCGTTACTCGAACTACTGCAATACAGCGAGCTCCAATACTGCCAGCTAACTAAAATATTCAAACTGCTAAAGGCACTAACTTCTGATAGGCACAGTTAGCAAATGAAAGATTTTGATAGAGGACAAACAATGTATTTACCTTAATAATACTCAAAAGTCACCATATATCAATTCATGACATCTACCTTTACAAATTTCCCTTTTCTGGCGGACACACGTCCAGATCGTCCGCTTACAGTAACTTCTCAGAACTCTGGCATCTCTCTCCCCACATCTACACACACACGTCCAGATCGTCCGCTTATAGTAACTTCTCAGAACTCTGGCATCTCTCTCCCCACATCTACCACTGCTGGCAGCTCACCTACAACTGACCAACGCCACGCACTATTCACATACAACTCCCCAACACTACACTAGCGAATATTTCAACAATGCCAACCAGCCACAGACTGCACACATCACAGTCAGTGGTTTTCATACATAGCGCTACGTGGCGTTACCGACGTAGAAACCTAAATAGCCTAATTACAAGGTGGCATTTCCGGGAGAACAGTACGAGGCAAGCAAATATCTCCCCAAAGAGAATATCGCAGGGAGACGCTCTCTCCACCTCGGCCGTGTCGACCTGGGCTCAGAAAAGCGTCGCGGGCGACATTGCCAGCAAGGAATGCCCCTCCGCGAATTCCCCACTCCATATTTTTTTAGCGTGGACAGAGCAGTGACATGTATCTGTCTATTCGCTAGCGCTAAAGGAGCGTCTGGAAAGTTCTTCGGATTAGCGGCGACTTTCACAGGCGACCGTAATTGGACAGATCGACATGACATAAGCGATGCTTACCACACACTCAGAGTAGAGTGGAAGTAGCGCTCATCGGTAAAATATGTGTCGAAATGTAGCGATTCGACAGACGCAACAGCGGAGCGGCATGCCGCGCAAGGTTTTTGGCAAAAGTGACACACTTCCATTTCGGCGTCTGTCTGATAAGGACGCAGTACTCTGTATCGGGCGATACAGAGTGATTGCAGAGTAGCTGTGTACCTTACACGGAGATCCGGATTATTTCATGGGATTGCGTCGGGTACACGCGCCTCTGTGTTTGCAGAGACATCACACGTGATTCGCATAACAGCACGACGAGCACAGCCGGCTGGGAGCCTGCTGTGGAGCAGAACAGCACAATAGGTAATACACTCAGCTATGTCCGTAGCACGATCAGCCTTGCAGTTCATAGAGCTGAAACGGTGCCCATTGACCTAAAAAGCATCGCAGCACATTATCGCACTATTTCTGTTATTTGATGCAGATGGAAACATGACCTAGAATCATGCGCCCTCATTCAGTTAAGGGCAATCGCTAATCCGTATCGCTAGGTTTTATACTTGTCCAAGATGCTACTCCCAGCGGGTGTAAAATGAATGTGCGCAACGGAAAATAATAAACGCTAAAATGAAGATTTGGCCTTGTCAGACTACCGCCTGAAGCAGATCTTACAATCTCTGATTTCTTTAAATTACAATCTAAACATAAATGAATGATGAAGGTAACCAATCCTACTAAATGGTAAAAGTTGTTCCCGCTTATATATTTATTGGAGATTAAAAAAAACATTTATATTACAGTGTTTAAATTTCCTGAGTAAAATTACTAATCAATTGCCCAACTCCGTCCCTTATTATGACTGCGCGGTCTAACATCAATAACGCAAGATGACTGACACCATCTACAACCAAACATTAGGAGACACTGCTTTCAAAGTTGATCTACGGTGGTGTGGAACCTCAGTGGAAATAAACTAACGTGGTCACAGCTGTTTAGCTTTTATAGCCCTAATACGCGGAAGCAATTTGCGATGTCACCGTATGTACTGCGTCCGGTGCGTCAAAGCGATGGTTCTCGGACGGTGGAAGAACTCCAGCCACAAATAAACTCTTTCAAACACTAGGACGGCACAAAGCGGTCCTTTGACTAATATACTCTAATACTGTCTTCTCCTATCTGTGTTGTACAGACGAGAAACGCGAACTCCCAACCACAAGGCTGGATCTTAGATAACGTCTCAACCCAAGTATAGGCAGAGGAAGTGCTCTCAATTACCGAATACTGCGTACCCAACGACGACTTCCACCCCGGAGGTGAAGTCCAGAATCGTATAGGTTCGCAACAGTACAGTGCCTAACTGTTCTAACTATAAACTCTACTGAGAGCAGCCGGCCTCTGTCACCGAGAGGTTCTAGGCGCATCACTCCGGAACCGCGATGCTGCTACTGTCGCAGGTTCAAATCCTGCCTCGGGCATCGATCTGTATGATGTCCTTAAGTTAGTTAGGTTTAAGTAGATCTAAGTGTAGGACACTGATGACCTCAGATGCTAAGTCCCATAGTGCTTAGAGCCATTTGAACCGTTTTCTCTACTGAGAACAAAGACAGCAAGTCCGTCTGTACCAACAACACCTGATATCGAGCGACCGTCACGCACTGGCGCTCACAACGGAAGACCTCTCCTCTCCAACGCTGGCTTCCCAGCAAGGCTCTGCTCCCCACCATTGCAATTCCGAAAACGAATCATATTCCAGAATCCACTGAATATTCTCCCTCTCTACAGATTCTTCCCAACGCCGAGCAACCGTGTTTTAGTCTTTCGTCGTCCAACGCGGAAAGTTTGTGAGGAAAATCCTGTACTCGTACAATGGTACGCTTCTAAAAATCCTTGGAAATAACCCAGCCTGCGTGGTTTCAGAGGTGCCGCTTCTTCGTTCCTCTCAACTGCGTCAAAGATTTTCAGCGTTCGGAAGTTTTATCGGGTTATCCTTCCGGTCCCTATTACAATAGTGGCCGGCTGTCATCCTATTGTGCTCCAGAGCTCAAGTGCCACGACGTCTGTCTAGCTACTTCCTGTGTTTAAGCAGGTCCAATACCTGTGCGGGCCTTCCACCCAGAGCTTGAGTTCTGCCTGCCGTTTCATCTCCACTGGCGTTAGAACCTCTACTAGTATAGGCAATCATTCATTACTCAGTGTTTATAATAAAGCCACTCCGCCATATTTAATGCAATAAGCGTTAGCAATTATTTACAAGACGTACGTGACAATGTCAGGCTCCTTTATATATTCATGTACACTATATGCAACCTGTCACATGATACCTAATTGTGTTCACGGGAAAGTATGTGGATGAGTTCCCGTAAGGTGCGAAATTATAGCCACCTTACAGTTGTAGATGCATGCTTTACTCCCATCTCCTTATTAAGTTAGTAACCTGTCCACATTCAAGAGGCATCACCTCGTTAATGCGATTTGTGAGCATTCACAAATTCTCAAATGGAAAAATTCTGATTATCTCTCCTGATATTTCAGACGACCTAGATTGACACACCAACCCCTTCCCACAACCTAGTCAAAAATTTTGGTGGCGTTAGCTTGATGTTAGTAATTTACGTCCATCACTACTTCCTATGAGGCAAGCGATCCCACCCAGTACGATTCTTCAACAGAGTCCTGTACTGCTTAGTCAAAAGTCATTAAGCTAACAAGAATCAAATTGTGGAAATTTATAAAAAAGTTCCGAGTGCAGCAAACAGTTCATTTGCGTATCGCCTCACGGTAGCAGAGGAAACTCGTAGGTCGCTTCCCAACACATCTGAAATATGGCACTTAAGAGTGAGAGAATCTTTTAGTAACTCACTTTTATTTATGGATGATTAACTAAGAAACGTATTCACATCGTGACATATACTGATGTGCACAAAGATGAGAAAGAATGCTTCACATTTCAAGGCCAGTACAAAATGAATGAAACGGTCCTATATAACCCTAACACTCCCCAGATTTCCAGTCATGATAAGACAATGTGAGTGCACGTCGCTTGCTGCAATCTCATCATTGTGCTGCAAGTTGCTACTCAAAAGCGCCCATATCGAATGCACAAAACAAGTGCATAAATCAGGTTCTTCGATGGCTGACAAGGCTTTGTGTTTAAACTGCAAATGACAAATACACGCTTAGCCTATGACTAGCAGGCGCCGTTTACAACAGTCGTGCCTCATCTAAGATACTTCTGTCCACCCCTGTTTCAAAGGTGTACCACTCCAGCAGACAATCGTCTAACATCAGCTCGTCTCTGCGTTGACAGGTGCCTTATGCGTGTTACTCTACTGCGCCCTTAAAGATCTTCGCGTTACAGCGGCTTTCTTGCAAGCTACAAACACAAAATGGCGTTCAGTCTGTGACGTGTGTCTGTATATTACATACCTTATCTCCACTAATACCTGTAAAGATCTCTAGCTTTTGTATAGCATCATTCGTTCAAAAGTCCTCGCATTCAATGTTTTTGTCTTGCGGAGACCTCCTCCTGGGAACCTGCTGCACCAGCTATGCTTAAGAGTCTCAACAGTGCTCAAGATGATTGTGTAAACTGATCTGTCACAGCTGGTTTGAAAAATAGGTCAGTTATTCTAAATTAAGATACTGCTTAAAAACAAAACATAACTGATCGTTCTTAATTGTCTAATCACAATTTTTGCACTAAATCCTCGAAAATTCTGGTTAGAACGTCTATGCTAGACATTATCAGAGAAGTGAAATACAGACATACTAGAAAATACAAGGCATGTTACTATACCCTGAAGAATTCTTGGCAGGCCGGCCGTGTGGTTCTAGGCGCTTCAGTCTGGAACCGCGTGACCGTTGCGGTCGCAGGTTCGAATCCTGCCTCGGGCATGGATGTGTGTAATGTCTTTAGGTTAGTTAAGATTTAACTAAGTTCCAGGGGACTGATGACCACAGATGTTAAGTCCCATAGTGCCCAGAACCATTTGAACCATTTTGAAGAATTCTTGCAGCCCGCTGCTCACGGGTGTTGTACTGTCAACGAGTCCTCGTTGATTGGCAACCGTATTACGAAGTGTATTCAGTAACTAACAGACATTTTAATTTTTTGGCAATCAATTTAATCGTTCACGTCAATGTTCTCCTCTTCTTCGTACTCCACATCAAATGTTAAACGCTTACCTCAGCGCTCTTCCAATCCTCGAAAGCGCTGCTTCTTTTAATATTATCTAGGCTTGTAAAACGACGGGCCTTCAGAGCTTTCTTAATTTTTGGGAATAAACAAGTCATATGGAGCCCTGTCTAGCGAATATGGAGGCTGGAGCATCATCAAAATATTGTTTTCGGACAAACATTCACGGACAGGAAGCGTAATCTGAACAGATTCATAGCGTGGTGCGAAAGCCATGAGTGATATACACACAAATCTGGGCATTTTTCCATGTTTTTCGTAGGTCACTTTCTAGTCAGTGTGTCTACGCGGTACAAATTTTACAGGTCATTTCATACTAGCTTTCCGATGAGCTCAGAACTGAGTGACATGCAGTATTAACTCACTTTCTTGTCTGGTGTATGGCGGAGGGTACTTTGTGTACCACTACCATTTCCCCCTTTTCCTGTTCCAGTCGCGAATGGTTCGTGGGATGAACGATTGCTGGTAACCATTCGTGTCGGCTCCAGTCTCTCTGATTTTTACCTTAATGTTTTTTTCGCTATATAAACATATGAGGAAGCGATATGACGGTTGAGTAGGGTGAAGAGAAACTGAAATCAATCACATGTCTGTTGTAACTTTATAAAAATGTTCGACAAACTGAAAAATTTGACACACATGAGCCAAAAAGATAGAAAATAGTTATTTAAATAAAAATGAATTTCTAGTGTACAATGTTTAAATGGTAGTAAAAGATATAAAATAATGTCTCCTAGCCTCATACAGATTCCTAGCGCCATGCAGATAGTCTTGAATTTTCTAAATTTTTTAATAGGTATGGAAATACTTGTAAGATTTAAAACCACAAAACTTGAGCCGCATTCATTACGTAATTGACATACGAATAATTCACCTAATTACCATTCAAATAATGACTAACTGATGCACGAATGCCTCATGTCCTTACTGTTATCTATTGCACATGCCCCACGTTCTTCGTTTCAAATCTTACAAGGATTTCCATAGCTATCAAAAATTCACAATCACAAAATCTTCAGAACTATTTTTATGGCGTTAGCAATCCTATTGAGATGACAGAAACTATTTTATGCATTTCAGTCCTATTTATAAACATTATATATTAAAAATTAATTTTTACTTAAATATTTATTTCGTAACAGCATCACGCATAGTGAATTGAATCAATAAGTTGAGCTCTTTACTGATCTTTCGACCTTGTGGCAACAAATTCGAAAAACACTATGAGCATAACCTTCACATTTGATCTCACTAGTAAAGGCTTTTGCGGTCTTTGTGATCCAAAATACTTACACTCGAACGACTCAACCTTTGATTCGATGTCATATTCTGATCAACTCCATTCCTAAGACTTTTATCCATTGTGGATGCGGAACACTGCGACTGTGGTGTGAAAAGGTTTTCAGAAATTACTGCAACCAGTCGCCTTTTATGTAGATGTATTTTATTTAACCATGACCGGTTTCGAGCTGCCTAGCAACTCATCATCAGATGGTATATACATTTAGTACTTATTTGTACCCATTGTGTGGGTGGTTGAGTATCTGTGGCTAGACAGAAACGAGAACAAATAATCGCTACATGTGGTACAGTAACACGAAATGTTTACAGCATAATTTATGTTTAACGTATAAGAGCAAATAATCACTACATGTGGTACAGTTACACGAAATATTTAGAGTTTAATTTACGTTTTGAGGTGTTACTTACAGATAGATCTTTCTGCAGGTATATATATATCTCTTTTAGGACGTATTTTTGAAACCATTGTGTCTTGTTTTTCACAATTTCACAAGTTTAAACTTTCACTAGATGTATATTACTTTTATGAGGCACTGTTGGAAACATATATCTTGTTTTTCGTAAACATCGCTGAACACACTTAGCCACAGATACGAATACAGGATTTACACATTATAAACAAGCCAAAGATTGCAATATAACTACAGTATCAAAGATTTCAAGTTGACCAGAGGCATTATTAGTCATCACACACACTGACAAGAGATTTGTCTTTATTACATAAAAAATAAATGTAAATTAGCTTAAACTAGTAAAATGTTTATTTATAAATTAACTGTGCAATTTTGACAGGTATATAAAAAAAAAACTAGATTTTTTATATTATATTTCAGTTACATTTAAGATTATTGGTATTGAGAGTATTATGACAGCTAATTTCTTGCTCCTTCCATTGGCTGATCTTGGCATATGATGTCTGGGATGAGAGGTTGATGGTTAACTTGAAATAATAAGTGATGCTGGTACTTGAAAGGGTGTGGAAACGGAGTTGGCGGTGTGGGGGGGGGGGGTGTAGGAAAAAGGAGAGGGGGGGTTGAGAGGGTGATGTGGAGAGAGAAGAGAGCTGAAGGGGGGGGGCAGAAGTGGTACAAGCTTTTATGAGTGTGGGGGGGGGGGCATTTTGTTTCTGAATGACTGTTTAGTTTTTTAAGTTCAAAGAATCCTTAAAATTCTGAAAGATGGAGTTATTCGCCAATTCTGTCTGCTCATTTAAAATGGTATGTGGGGAATTATGTTTGTGGGTAAAAATCTCTAATTGTTCGAGAAGATCCATCTTGAATCCCTTGTCTACAGTGTGTAGGATTTGAAGGTTAGTTTTAATGTCTGTTATGGAATGTTTATTATCTGCTAGATGGGTAGCAAAAGTGAATCTATTTAAGTTGTTTAGGCGAAGTGCATCAGTGTGCTCTTTGTATCGGATCTCAAAATTTCTACCTGTTTGCCCTATGTAGTAGCAGGAGCAGCTGTCACATCTTAATTTATATATACCAGATTTTTGGTAGGGTGTGCTGGCTCTTTTGGTGTTGTGGACTATTTTGTTCTGTATTTTGTTGTTAGTGTGAAAACTTATTTTGACATTGTGTGGTTTGAATAGCTTAGCAAGTTTGTATGAGATATTGCCGAGAAACGGCATACAAACGAATTTGGTTTCTTCTGCTACTGAGGTCTGGCTTGCTGGTTTTGCTTTGTTAGATATAATGTTTTTATCTAATTTTTCAATTATGCTTGGGTCATAAGCATTGTTTGATGCTATTGTTTTTAATATATTGATTTCATTAATTTTTGCAGTAGGATCAGCTTGTATCTTGTTGATACGGTTAAGTGCTGATTTGAAAAAAGCTAGTTTATGCTGATTTGGGTGGCATGATGTATTGTTTATTATGACATCTGAAGTGGTGGGTTTCCTATATATCTGAAATTTATGTTTGTTGTTGTGATGTGTTATGTTTAGGTCAAGAAAATAGATACCTTTTTGGGTTTGGTGTTCTACTGTGAACTGTATTTTGGGGTGAACATTATTAAGTTTACCAGCTAAGGCCTCAATTTCAGTGGCTGTCCCATCATATAACAACAGGGTGTCATCAACATATCGTTTATAATAAATGATTTTGTCTGTTTCTATTGGGTTTGCTTTAAAGAATTTAATTTCGAGATCATTAATGTAGATGTCAGCAAGAAGGCCAGCTAGACTACTGCCCATTGCTAGACCATCATGTTGAATATATATTTTGCTGTTGAAGGTGAAGTAATTGTGGGACAGCACTAATTCAAGTAAATCCATCAGCTCACAGATTTCCATGTCACTTAACTTTGTATGTTGTAATAAGTTATTTTTTATTATTCGAAGTGTGTCTATTATAGGTATGTTTGTGTACAGGTTGATAATATCAAGGGATGCAAAGTTAGCTGCATTGGGAATGGAAATTTCTCTGATACTGTCAATCAAATCATAGGTGTTTTTTATGGAATAATTGGTTGGGAATGTATAATATTTCTTGAGTATTTCATGCAGTTTTTTAGTCACTTTGTACCCTGGGCTATTTATGGAATTCACAATCGGGCGTATCGGGTGTCCATCTTTATGAATTTTAGGTTGTGATCTAAGCTTTGGTGCTGTAGGGTTCATTATAACACATTGTTTGGCTTCAATGGATGTCAGCAGAAAGTTACAATTTTTTAACATGTCTTTTATTTTAGCTTGGTATTTGGGAGTGGGGTCAGATTTCAACTCAGTTATGTTATTATTCTTGAAAAATTCTAGGGTTTTCTTAATGTAATCAGACTCGTACATTATCACGGCTGTGCTGCCTTTGTCAGATTTAACAACAAGGGCACTACTGTTTGTTAGCTTTTTGTTAATTTGTTTCAGTGTTGCAGATTCATCATGTTTATTACTGTGGAGTCTTTGTGCATCTATGGTTTTCTTTATTATTTTGTTTGCATCATGGGCTAGAGCATTTTGATCATTCTGATCTAGTTTTGATGCTATACATGCTATTTTGGTGTTAGTTATTAGGTCTTTAACACTGTTGTAATCAAGTTTTGTGGCAATATTATGTTTAAGTCCCTTATTTAACAAATTTAATTCTGTGCTATTGAAATTAATGCTTGTTGTGTTAACTACTCTCTCAAAGAATTTATGTTGCACGGGAGGGCATTCATTTGGTGGAATGGGGGATTTTTTGGCAATCAGGAGTGAGAGCTTTTCTTTTTGTTTATGTGCAATTTTCAACATCTCTTTATTCACATTTAGTTGGGTTAGATCTAAGAAATTCGTGATTTGGCTTAGAGTGAGATAGTTGCTTAACTCTAAGTGCAGCATGTAGATATCCCTGTTTAACAAGTCTTTTCGTTTGCAATGTGATCTAATTTCATTTTTGATCCATACAATTTCACATTTTCTCTTGGCTGCTTGTGCAGATTCACTCTGGTCTTTAACTACAACTCTTATGTAATTAGGAGTTACATTCTCTAAGATACATTGCTTATTAAATTTGATGGCAAGAATAGTTTTCATTAGTTTCACTTTGCACTTCCTGTATTTGTTCATTGTTCCTTTTACCTGGCTAGGTAGCAAAATAAGACTTTTATCCATTGCAGTAATTTCTGAAAACCTTTTCACACCACAGTCGCAGTGTTCCGCATCCACAATGGATAAAAGTCTTATTTTGCTACCTAGCCAGGTAAAAGGAACAATGAACAAATACAGGAAGTGCAAAGTGAAACTAATGAAAACTATTCTTGCCATCAAATTTAATAAGCAATGTATCTTAGAGAATGTAACTCCTAATTACATAAGAGTTGTAGTTAAAGACCAGAGTGAATCTGCACAAGCAGCCAAGAGAAAATGTGAAATTGTATGGATCAAAAATGAAATTAGATCACATTACAAACGAAAAGACTTGTTAAACAGGGACATCTACATGCTGCACTTAGAGTTAAGCAACTATCTCACTCTAAGCCAAATCACGAATTTCTTAGATCTAACCCAACTAAATGTGAATAAAGAGATGTTGAAAATTGCACATAAACAAAAAGAAAAGCTCTCACTCCTGATTGCCAAAAAATCCCCCATTCCACCAAATGAATGCCCTCCCGTGCAACATAAATTCTTTGAGAGAGTAGTTAACACAACAAGCATTAATTTCAATAGCACAGAATTAAATTTGTTAAATAAGGGACTTAAACATAATATTGCCACAAAACTTGATTACAACAGTGTTAAAGACCTAATAACTAACACCAAAATAGCACGTATAGCATCAAAACTAGATCAGAATGATCAAAATGCTCTAGCCCATGATGCAAACAAAATAATAAAGAAAACCATAGATGCACAAAGACTCCACAGTAATAAACATGATGA
Source organism: Schistocerca americana (assembly GCF_021461395.2). Classification (NCBI taxonomy): domain Eukaryota; kingdom Metazoa; phylum Arthropoda; class Insecta; order Orthoptera; family Acrididae; genus Schistocerca; species Schistocerca americana. Next base: position 496,391,825 of record NC_060126.1, on the reverse strand, counting down.
ATCTGCAACACTGAAACAAATTAACAAAAAGCTAACAAACAGTAGTGCCCTTGTTGTTAAATCTGACAAAGGCAGCACAGCCGTGATAATGTACGAGTCTGATTACATTAAGAAAACCCTAGAATTTTTCAAGAATAATAACATAACTGAGTTGAAATCTGACCCCACTCCCAAATACCAAGCTAAAATAAAAGACATGTTAAAAAATTGTAACTTTCTGCTGACATCCATTGAAGCCAAACAATGTGTTATAATGAACCCTACAGCACCAAAGCTTAGATCACAACCTAAAATTCATAAAGATGGACACCCGATACGCCCGATTGTGAATTCCATAAATAGCCCAGGGTACAAAGTGACTAAAAAACTGCATGAAATACTCAAGAAATATTATACATTCCCAACCAATTATTCCATAAAAAACACCTATGATTTGATTGACAGTATCAGAGAAATTTCCATTCCCAATGCAGCTAACTTTGCATCCCTTGATATTATCAACCTGTACACAAACATACCTATAATAGACACACTTCGAATAATAAAAAATAACTTATTACAACATACAAAGTTAAGTGACATGGAAATCTGTGAGCTGATGGATTTACTTGAATTAGTGCTGTCCCACAATTACTTCACCTTCAACAGCAAAATATATATTCAACATGATGGTCTAGCAATGGGCAGTAGTCTAGCTGGCCTTCTTGCTGACATCTACATTAATGATCTCGAAATTAAATTCTTTAAAGCAAACCCAATAGAAACAGACAAAATCATTTATTATAAACGATATGTTGATGACACCCTGTTGTTATATGATGGGACAGCCACTGAAATTGAGGCCTTAGCTGGTAAACTTAATAATGTTCACCCCAAAATACAGTTCACAGTAGAACACCAAACCCAAAAAGGTATCTATTTTCTTGACCTAAACATAACACATCACAACAACAAACATAAATTTCAGATATATAGGAAACCCACCACTTCAGATGTCATAATAAACAATACATCATGCCACCCAAATCAGCATAAACTAGCTTTTTTCAAATCAGCACTTAACCGTATCAACAAGATTCAAGCTGATCCTACTGCAAAAATTAATGAAATCAATATATTAAAAACAATAGCATCAAACAATGCTTATGACCCAAGCATAATTGAAAAATTAGATAAAAACATTATATCTAACAAAGCAAAACCAGCAAGCCAGACCTCGGTAGCAGAAGAAACCAAATTCGTTTGTATGCCGTTTCTCGGCAATATCTCATACAAACTTGCTAAGCTATTCAAACCACACAATGTCAAAATAAGTTTTCACACTAACAACAAAATACAGAACAAAATAGTCCACAACACCAAAAGAGCCAGCACACCCTACCAAAAATCTGGTATATATAAATTAAGATGTGACAGCTGCTCCTGCTACTACATAGGGCAAACAGGTAGAAATTTTGAGATCCGATACAAAGAGCACACTGATGCACTTCGCCTAAACAACTTAAATAGATCCACTTTTGCTACCCATCTAGCAGATAATAAACATTCCATAACAGACATTAAAACTAACCTTCAAATCCTACACACTGTAGACAAGGGATTCAAGATGGATCTTCTCGAACAATTAGAGATTTTTACCCACAAACATAATTCCCCACATACCATTTTAAATGAGCAGACAGAATTGGCGAATAACTCCTTCTTTCAGAATTTTAAGGATTCTTTGAACTTAAAAACTAAACAGTCATTCAGAAACAAAATGCCCCCCCCCCCACACACATAAAAGCTTGTACCACTTCTGCCCCCCCCCCCCTTCAGCTCTCTTCTCTCTCCACATCACCCTCTCAACCCCCCCCCTCTCCTTTTTCCTACACCCCCCCCCCCCACCGCCAACTCCTTTTCCACACCCTTTCAAGTACCAGCATCACTTATTATTTCAAGTTAACCATCAACCTCTCATCCCAGACATCATATGCCAAGATCAGCCAATGGAAGGAGCAAGAAATTAGCTGTCATAATACTCTCAATACCAATAATCTTAAATGTAACTGAAATATAATGTAAAAAATCTAGTTTTTTTTTTATATACCTGTCAAAATTGCACAGTTAATTTATAAATAAACATTTTACTAGTTTAAGCTAATTTACATTTATTTTTTATGTAATAAAGACAAATCTCTTGTCAGTGTGTGTGATGACTAATAATGCCTCTGGTCAACTTGAAATCTTTGATACTGTAGTTATATTGCAATCGTTGGCTTGTTTATAATGTGTAAATCCTGTATTCGTATCTGTGGCTAAGTGTGTTCAGCGATGTTTACGAAAAACAAGATATATGTTTCCAACAGTGCCTCATAAAAGTAATATACATCTAGTGAAAGTTTAAACTTGTGAAATTGTAAAAAACAAGACACAATGGTTTCAAAAATACGTCCTAAAAGAGATATATATATACCTGCAGAAAGATCTATCTGTAAGTAACACCTCAAAACGTAAATTAAACTCTAAATATTTCGTGTAACTGTACCACATGTAGTGATTATTTGCTCTTATACGTTAAACATAAATTATGCTGTAAATATTTCGTGTTACTGTACCACATGTAGCGATTATTTGTTCTCGTTTCTGTCTAGCCACAGATACTCAACCACCCACACAATGGGTACAAATAAGCACTAAATGTATATACCATCTGATGATGAGTTGCTAGGCAGCTCGAAACCGGTCATGGTTAAATAAAATACATCTACATAAAAGGCGACTGGTTGCAGTAATTTCTGAAAACCTTTAAAGTCCATTCCTTGCTATTTTTGTTCGACATGCATTTTTGGACATATTCTGTAGCCATTGGTTTCGTATGCAAAACAGTTCCGTGGTACGAACCTATTGATATATCAGTGCCATCAAAGAGTCCTCTGATTGTGATTCGGCGTCATCAAGATCATTTCTTTCACTTTTCTGAGATGCCATCGGCCGGTGATGTACCGGGACGAACAGAACGTTCGCAATCGTCGACTTCAAGACCGCCTTCTGATCACTTGTACCACACGTAAACACTACTTTCAGTCATAGCACATACAACGAAAACATTATTTAACATTTATAAAACTTTGTTGAACTCTACTCGGTTCTTACAGCAAAGTTTACCAAAATTCTTTGATTCATTATTATTGCAATAATCACCGATATTACCAAAGCACGTGTAAACCTTTTGACAGCTGCCAACAGAATACATAACCAACCTCGGTATCTCTTTAGATATGAGTATCAACACAACATTGAACATATAGCGCTAATAGGACTAATACAACACGCGAAATTCCAAACTCCTGTTACTTTTTGAAAATATCTCGTTTGGCCGTAGCTGCACAGCCATGTAATTTCTACTTATTGTTTCTGGCAAATTTTGTTCTATTTTACGACAGCTTCCATGACGTGATCTCATGGTTTTTATGTGCTCTGTATAATGCGAAAAGAAGACTACAACTTACATAGATAAATCAGATTATTTTAGAAGTAGAAGAGGCGTAACTAAACATTTAAAGATATTGCTTTATCGTACCTTTATATTACTGTAGAGGGGCTACTGGATGAATTAATCCGATCCTCTCTGTTCACGACACATATGCATTGCTATTTTATCTCACTTCGGCCTGACCTCCTATGAGCTTCAAATACAATGTGTAGAAGCAACCATAATACTTGTTAGATTCGGATCATGTACTTCCTGAACCTTGAAATTGCCAATAAAATTAAGACCAGCCATAGCAGCGTCAGCCTGGAATTTCACAACGCAATTTTATCAGACGTACGGAGAATTACTATATAACGCTTTACTATTGTAAATAAAGGATATGAATTGTTGAAGATTTGGGAAACGTTCGTAGGCTCAAACTATGTACTTCAACGTCAATGTGGCGTATGATGACCCTAAACAGAAACACAGCGTGGACTTACAGTGTCGTGTGATTACGTTGCTGGAGGTTCCTGTAAGCTCCGTCTACAGTGCCAGTTACCTTTCTTTACCTCTCGGTAAACAGTTGGGAGAAACGACTATGAGCTATATCATGGCTATCAGAGTATTCAAACTACGGGTTCAGGGTTAGGATCTTGATGGGCACTTGATAATATATGTATTGTTTCTTTTCTAAAATATTCACTGACGTAGCTATCCGCATGCGGGCGAGCGAAGTCATGTTGAATTGAACTACCGCATCGGGAATTTTAACTAGGCCGGAATCTCAACGGCGTCCTTACTTCCAATGACTGCAGCGTTAATAATACAGCTGTAAAATTAGTCCGCTAATAAACTTCATAAAAATTTTGGCTGTACGATGAATTTCCTTCCTCTAAAAATAAAATTCCCTAAGTCTAACAACAGGCAGTAAAGCACCATGGAAACCTATATATTAATCGTGTAACCAAACGAAAACAACACATTAAAGCTCCTAACAAGATAACCATGGCGATGGCACCCAAAGGATAGGCATGATAGTGATAATTAAAGTACTACGTCTCGATATCCGCCAAAATTTTATCAATTTTTGTTGTTGTGGTGTATTCAGTTCGATGTATTCTAACTATAAGTACTACAATGACCTTGAAGGCATCTGTTTTCACGTACCTTCTTTAGAGATGAACGACAGTTCGTGTTCACGGACAAGGACTTAACCGTAAATTTGGAGCGAGATACTAGAAGAAATGTTTTGCTTCGATCCACGAATCTAGCTATTATGATTCAGTGGTGCATCAGTATCTACATCTACATGAATAACGTGCAAATCACACTTAAGTGCCTGGCAGAGGATTTATCGAACCACCTTCTCAATAATTGTCTATTATCACCTCTCGAACAGAGCGGAAAAATTGAAGACCTATATCCTCCCCTGCGAGCTCTAATTCCCCTAATTTTACTACGATGATCGTTTCTACCTATGTAGGTCGGCGTCAACAAATTATAATCGCATTCGGAGGAGAAAGTTGATGATTGAAATTTCGTAAGAAGATCCCACCGAAACGAGAAAAGCCTTTATTTTTATGACGTCCACCCCAAATCGTGTGTCATCTCCGTGACACTCTGTCCCCTATTTCTCAATAATACAAAACGTGCTGCCCTTCTTTGAACTTCCTCGATCTACTCCGTTAATCTTATCTGGTGGGGATCCCACATCGCACAGCAGTGCTCCAAAAGAGGACGGACAGGCGTAGTTAGGCTTTCTCTTTAGTAGCTGTGTTGTATCTTCTAAGTGTTCTGCCAATAAAACACAGTCTTTGTTTCGCCTTCCCCTCAACATTTTCTGTGTGTTCTCTCCCGTTTAAGTTGTTCGTTATTGTAATTTTCAGGTATTCAACTGAATTTATGGCCTTTCGATCTGATTGCAAGTGGAAACAAAAGCAAAAAATTCGTTTCATTAACTTTTTCGCTAAATAGATTTAAAAACATCTGATGCTTTAGTTGAGAAACTCTTGCAGAAAACGACACTATATAATGATAAATTTGTAGTATTCTTGCTTTTAACTGATAATGGGAGAGGCGAGTTGCCTCTTTTCCCCCTGCGTTCCTACCTCACTAAGCTGGCGCCAGGATATGGTTGCAGGAAACTATTTCCAGGATGTGTAAATAACCTCGAAAGAACTCTCGTAGAGCAATAAATTGATTAAAGTTTTCAGAAAATTTGATTTTATCTTTCATCTTTTTGTTTTGTGTTTGTGGCATATAAAATGTAATCCAAAATTTTAGGCATGACAGGAGCTGTGACAGGGACTTCAATTTATGTAGAAAGTAGAAAATAGGGGTTTTAATTAACGCCATAACGAATATTTCAGCAGAGTTATCTTGACGGTCATTTGTCTTGTGAGTAGAAGCTTTCTCGCTCGCTGAGGACAGGGTAACTTGTGATGGATCACAAAAATTTACAGTCACTTTGCAGAATACTTCCAGTTTACATGTGTGGCTTGGTCTGCTCCAAGTCCACCACGGGCAGTTATCCATCATCCCCGGCTGTCCCCCTTGACAAGGGGCTCTGCTGTCCTCATGTTCAAGTAACAGAGGTCAACTAAGACACAAGTGACAACCATGTACAGCTAAATTTTCTCCACCCCCATCCCCACCTCTACGTCTCTCTCAAAGTCGTTACAGTGTTGAGAGAGAAATCCAAGCAACGGATCAAGTCAGAAGAGTTAGTCTGTAATATTTAAATTCAGCATGGTTTGTGTGTAGTTAAATCCTGTGCGGAAAAACAAATTGTTGCCTCTCAGTTAATGCCTTTCTGTAACACTTTAATGTAGTTTATTGGTATCAACTGAACATCTCTGAAACAAACGATAACGTATAAAACATGTTAACCCAATGCGCATTGAGGCAAATTACTTCAAGAAAAATCTTTGTAATACCCTATTTCATAGCAGACAAATGTGTGGGTACTTGAATTTCATATGACCTTCCATATTCAGTGTCACAAAATGCAAAGTTTGTCTTCTTTGCAGATGATACAAATATTGGTATAAAAAAGAGTAACCATGATCTCACTGACATATCAGCTAATGAAATGTTTGTAAGTATCAATGGATGGTTCACAGTAAACTGATTGTCACTGAATTTTGACAAGACCCAGTACATACAGTTTAGTACCTCACAAAGAATGTATGAAATGTATGAAATGAAAGCTGTGGACAGTGTCAAATTTTTAGGGCTGCAAATTGAACACAACGTAAATTGGAAAGCTCACCCTCTAGACATAATGAAACGCATCAGTTCAGATACATTTGCAGTACGCATGATAGTACAAAAAGGTGATATAAAAATGAATATGTTAATTTATTCGGCCTACTTCCATTCACTAATGAGTCACGGAATCACTCCTCTCACGAAAGGAACATTTTAAAAATTCAGAAACGAGTCATTAGAATTATATCTGTTGTCAGTCCTAGATCATCATGCAGAGACCTCCTCAATAAACTTCATATTCTAAGTACTACTATTTAGTACATATACACATTGCGTCATTGTCATTTTCCAACATGTCTCTTTTTACACAGAATAGTGCAAAATATGATTATAATTCCAGAACCAAAAACAATCTGCATAAGGACTATAAAAGCTTAACATTAGTACAAAAAGGAGTCAAATACATGGGTACTCATATTCAATAACTTACCAGAGCTTATCAAAGGTTTTGTAACTGATGAAGATCGGTATCGGGGGGAATTAAGGAACTTCCTGTTGGCTAACTCCTTCTACTCCATCGATGAATATCTTCAAAAGGATTATAGCTCTTAACTCTGCTTGCATTAGAATGAGTAAAAAAGTATCTAGAAAAAGAAATTTCACTCTTTCCACATCCCAGAGACTCCTGGCCAGGGGATCCATAGATAACGATAAATACAGTTTAATGTAATAGCTTTGCTTTCATCTTGTTTAACGCCAATTAACTGAAATGTTTATCTCCTATTCTTACTTTATACTGTCGGATTGTAATTATTTGCGCTATTTCCAAGATATTTATGCTCAATAGGAGTAACTATATTTTGTTGCGTATTTTTTGTGTTATCTTATATCCCATTCTCTGTCGTGGCGTAATGAAATTTAGCTGTACGTTTTCTTATTATTTTAATACTAGCTGCCAACGTGGCATTGCCCGGGTGTTCGTTTTACAAATTTTCTATTAGAAACGGAAACAAAAAATGAAATGCGTTTCTGTTGAAGTGTCTCTATATGGAAGTTATTTCCACGTTTTTGTGAAAACACCTTTGAAATTATGAAACAGCAGAACAAAGAAATCCGCGAAATGTACAAATTTGTAAGCAAAATATACAGATTAAAAAAACATGATCCTGGACAGTTTCTGTACACTGGTCGCAGCTGCTTCATGTGTCTACAACAGGATCTTGTATACGTCTCTATGGGAACGCCTGTTTATAATTCTAGAGACGGCAATAGTTTTCGCCTACAGCCATTTGCACTTCGCAGTTGAAATCTGTCAGAAGTGTTGCCACATGTCAGACCATTCCTTAAGGTGACTCGACTGTGGGAGGGTCTTAGTGGTAAATAATAAATGTACTAAAACTTCATGCATGATCCGGCATCTTTTCACGTATGTCAGCGTTTATAACACCGTATCTCCGAATCTACATGTCATAGAAAAATATAATTTTGTAGGTGCATTCAGCGGCTTACGCAAATACTTCCTGCGAAATATGTTGGGAATGAAATTAGCAGCAAAGAAATTATAAACCTAAACATCATGCACTATGCAGCATTTTTTTCACGTATGTCACTGTTTATCACGGTCTGTGAAATGTTATAGGCTTGGAATCGTGGTTTCGGTTACCTAATATCAAAAAATTCGTTTCCGTGCACCAGTGTATTGTAACCAAACGTGCAGTTACTATATGTTACACAAGTATTTTCAATATGTCTACGAATTTTTGACAGACGTTTCAGCGCTGAAAATAACAATGGGACGCCAAGTGTGCTTCAGTAGCGCAGATAAGAGTCGCATTTCATTTTTTTCTGTTATAGAACAATTTAGAGATGAAGATAAGACAGTGGAACAGTATTATGGGGTCCATTGTGCCTTGTACGAAGTACAGCACAATAATCGAACTTCCCTCATTGACAAATGCAGCTTCACTTGTAAATTAGATAGCTAGAACCATTTCTGTGTTTTTGTACTGTTACAGAGAAGCGTAATCTTTATATATTTTAAAAAACAACATAGACAGCTGTGAAAATATTGCACGAAATGTGTCCCAAATATGGACTTTGCTCATTGGCAAGTGGGAGGCACTGAGAATGAAAATGCAAATTGCCTGTTTCGTTCTAATGGCCGGCAAAATACTAAAGTGTGATTGGCTGGAAAAATACTTTGCTATGACATGACAAGAGCAATAAATTTATTTCCTGGATTAATAACTCTGTGACAGACTAATTAGTATGGCTTAAGACTGAGTTGAGAACCGCTATAATACTGGGTTTTTGACTGCGAGATTTAAATATGTGTATGGCCTACAAACTCTGTGATTGGCAGTGGTTTGAAAGGGAGTTACAGATATAGTCTGTCGCAAAAATACTGGACTGTGTTTTGGAGATGAATAAATGGCTGGATTTTCTCAAAAGTTCTCTGACTGTCCGAGAAAGAAGAAGAAAAATCTGATTGGTCGTTAAAATACTAAATTCTATTTGGGAAATCTAAATACAGGTTTGTGTTTGTCGAAGCTCTCCTGTTGTCCAAGAAGTGAAAATTAATATTCTTAAAAGCTCTCTGTTTCGTTTATGGCCAAGAACGGGGGTGTGGATTAGGAGAGGGGGAGGTTATTATGACATTATAGAGAGTGGGGTGGTCACGTGAGTGGAGGGCATGATGAAGACTTAGTACAATCGATGTACAGGGAGAAGCACTAAGACTGGTCACCTGAATAACTTGCCCACTATTACTGGTATAAGTTAATCTTTCAAACAAAAGCTGCTTAGCTTGAAGGGGGACATAGCCTTACGTTCGTCATTTCTTCATAGATGGAAGGGTAGGGTGGATATGACACTCCGTTATTTACCAAGTGTTACCAGCTATCAGGAGAAAGAATACTGGCGTTCTAAGGATCGGAGCATGGAATGTCAGATCCCTTAATCGGGCAGGTAGGTTAGAAAATATAAAAAAGGGAAATGGATAGGTGAAACTTAGATATAGTGGGAATTAGTGAGATTCGGTGGCAGGAGGAACAAGACTTTTGTCAGGTGAATACAGGGTTATAAATACAAAATGAAATAGGGGTAATGCAGGAGTAGGTTTCATAATGAATGAAACAATAGGAGTGCGAGTAAGCTACTACAAACAGCATAGTGAACGCATTATTGTGGCCAAGATAGACACGAAGCCCAGACCTACTACAGTAGTACAAGTTTATATGCCAACTAGCTCTGCAGATGACGAAGAAATTGATAAAATGTATGAGGAGATAAAAGAAATTATTCAGGTAGTGAAGGGAGACTTAAATTTAACAGTCATGGGTGACTGAAATTCGAGAGTAGGAAAAGAGAAAGAAGGAAACATAGTAGGTGAATATGGATTGGGGCAAAGAAATGAAAAAGGCAGCCGTCTGGTTCAATTTTGCACAGAGCATAACTTAATCATAGCTAACACTTGGTTCAAGAATCATAAAAGAAGGTTGTATACATGGAACAACCCTGGAGATACTAAAAGGTATCAGCTAGATTATATAATGTTGAGACAGAGATTTAGGAACCAGGTTTTAAATTGTAAAACATTTCCAGGGGCAGATGTGGACTCTGGCCACAATCTATTGGTTATGAAATGGAGATTAAAACTGAAAGAACTACAAAAAGGTGGGAATTTAAGGAGATGGGACCTGGATAAACTGAAAGAACCAGAGGTTGTACAGAGTTTCAGGGAGAGCATAGGGGAACAATTGACAGGCATGGGGGAAAGAAATACATTAGAAGAAGAATGGGTAGCTTTGAGGAATGAAATAGTGAAGGCAGCAGAGGATCAAATAAGTAAAAAGACGAGGGCTAGTAGAAACCCTTGGGGAACAGAAGAAATATTGAATTTAATTGATGAAAGGAGAAAATATAACAATGCAGTAAATGAAGCAGGCAATAAGGAATACAAACGTCTCAAAAGTGAGATCGACAGGAGGTGCAAAATGGCTAAGCAGGGATGTCTAGAGGAAAAATGTAAGGATGTAGAGGCTTATCTCACTAGGGGTAATATAGATACTGCCTACAGGAAAATTAGAGAGACCTTTGGAGATAGGAGAACCTCTTGCATGAATATCAAGAGCTTTGATGGAAACCCAGTTCTAAGCACTGAAGGGAAAGCAGAAAGGTGGAAGGAGTATATAGATGGTCTATACAAGGGCGATGTACTTGAGGGCAATATTATGGAAATAGAAGAGGATGTAGATGAAGATGAAATGGGAGATACGATTCTGCGTGTAGAGTTTGACAGAGGACTGAAAGACCTGAGTCGGAACAAGGCACCCGGAGTAGACAACATTCCATTAGAACTACTGAGAGCCTTGGGAGAGCCCGTCCTGACAAAACTCTACCATCTGCTGAAAAAAATGTATGAGGCAGGGGAAATACCCTCAGACTTCAAGAAGAATAGAATAATTCCAATCCCAAAGAAAGCAGATGTGGACAGATGTGAAAATTACCGAACTATAAGCTTAATAAGTCACAGCTGCAAAATACTAACGCGAATTCTTGACAGACGAATGGAAAAACTGATAGAAGCCCACCTCGGGGAAGATCACTTTGGATTCCGTAGAAATGTTGAAACACGTGAGGCAGTACTGAACCTACGACTTATTTTAAAAGCTAGATTAAGAAAAGGCAAACCTACGTTTCTAGCATTTGTAGACTTAGAGATAGCTTTTGACAATGTTGATTGGAATACTCTCTTTCAAATTCTGAAGGTGGCAGGGGTAAAATACAGGGAGCGAAAGGCTGTTTACAGTTTGTACAGAAACCAGATGGCAGTTATAAGAGTCGAGGGACATGAAAGGGAAGCAGTGGTTGGGAAGGGAGTGAGACAGGGTTGTAGCCTATCCCCGATGTTATTCAATCTGTATATTGAGCAAGCATTAAAGGAAACAAAAGAAAATTTCGGAGTAGGTATTAAAATCCATCGAGAAGAAATAAAAGCTTTGAGGATCGTCGATGGCTTTGTAATTCTGTCAGAGACAGCAAAGGACTTGCAAGAGCAGCTGAACAGAATGGATAGTGTCTTGAAAAGAGAGTATAAGATGAATATCAACAAAAGCAAAACGAGGATAATGAAATGTAGTCGAATTAAATTGGGTGATGCTGAGGGAATTAGATTAGGAAATGAGACGCTTAAAGTAGTAAAGGAGATTTGCTATTTGGGGAGCAAAATAACTGATGATGGTCGAAGTAGAGAGGGTATAAAATGTAGAATGGCAATGGCAAGGAAAGCGTTTCTGAAGAAGAAAAATTTGTTTACATCAAGAATAGATTTAAATGTCAGAAAGTCGTTTCTGAAAGTATTTGCATGGAGTGTAGCCATCTATGGAAGTGAAACGTGGACGATAAATAGTTTAGACAAGAAGAGAATAGAAGCTTTCGAAATGTGGTGCTGCAGATGAATTCTGGAGATTAGATGGGTAGATCACATAACTAATGAGGAGGCATTGAATAGAATTGGAGAGAGGAGAAATTTGTGGCACAAGTTGACTAGATGAAGGGATCGGTTGGTAGGGCATATTATGAGACATCGAGGGATCACCAATAGTTTAGACAAGAAGGGAATAGAAGCCTTCGAAATGTGGTGCTACAGATGAATTCTGGAGATTAGATGGGTAGATCACATAACTAATGAGGAGGTATTGAATAGAATTGGAGAGAAGAGAAATTTGTGGCAGAAGTTGACTAGAAGAAGGGATCGGTTGGTAGGGCATATTATGAGACATCCAGGAATCACCAATTTAGTCTTGAAGGGCAGCGTGGAGGGTAAAAATTGTAGAGGGGGACCAAGAGATGAATACACTAAGCAGATTCAGGAGGATGTAGGCTACAGTAGGTACTGGGAAATGAAGAAGCTTCCACGGGTTAGAGTAGCTTGGAGAGCTGCATCAAACCAGTCTCAGGACTGAAGACCACAGCAACATACCAGCCATGGCATCTGTTTTGTGTAAATAGCATGTATGACGTGTGAAATTTCACGATATTTCTCCACTGTGAAAATCATCAATGATTGAAACCGGTTGTGAATAAACTTATTTTAGGACACCGCATTGTTTACAATGCGTTTCTCCAAGTGTATCGTGGCTGTTGACAGTCGCCTGAAAAACAAAAAAAACTTTTCCACGTAACAATACGTTTGAGAAAGAATGAACAATCAATCATGGAACTTCTGAAGTCAGTTAAGGTACTGGTGAAATCGATGCGATATTACAAATATGATGTCATTTACTTTGTCGTGCTGAATATGGCCTTCCAACATTAAAATGATTATAGAAATTTATTTAGTGGGTGAATGGAGGTACGTTGTTAAAATGGAATTGCATGATTGTAAGTAGTAATTTTTCATTTTCCTTAACTCTGAAAGCAGGTGTATTGACAATGATAAATTGTGACTGATTAAGCAGTTCCCCCAGCCGAAAGCTAAAGAAATAATGATAGCTTGATCACGAGAGAGGATATAAATAAACGATAATGATGAGCAACATTTTCTTCAATGTAACAGAATACATACCGGATGTCACAAAAGATATCGATAAAATTCAAGATCCTGTAGAGCACTGGTAGTCAAACGTTCTTACTCGGAAACCAGTACCGACTTCGTGAGGCAGAACCTTGTTCCGCATATCGTTATTATTAATAATCATTATTATTAATAATCGTTATTATTATTAATAATCGTTATTATTATTAATAATCGTTATTATTATTAATAATAATGGTTAATTTAATAATAAAAGGAACGGCACTTACACTGAAACGCATTATGCAGCGTGACATACGATCTTGTACGTTTAATATTTTGAATGTTTTTTTTTTCTTTTACTCATTGCGTTGCATTACAACAGCCCCAATTTAATGTTTGTTGCTATAGATATGTACCATATTTTAAGATGGTATCTGTAACGTGCATTCACGAATCCGTGTTTCTTCAATGTCCAAATTTATATCATACCTACTGATCGGTTCGAGGCACACATGTCAGTGAGATGTCAGTTCTGGAAGACAAACAGTAATACATTCCCGCTCTCACATTCTCTACCGCCATAGTGGCTGTACTATTTACCCCTCCGCCCCTGTGGTGAGCGGCGAACTTCACTTACCTGGGCCGGCCGGTATGGCCGAGAGGTTCTAGGCGCTACAGTCAGGAACCGCGCGACCGCAACGGTCACAGGTTCGAATCCTGCCTCGGGCATGGACGTGTGTGATGTCCTTAGGTTGGTTAGGTTTAAGTAGTTCTAAGTTCTAGGGGACTGATGACCTTAGAAGTTAAGTCCCATAGTGCTCAGAGCCATTTAAACCATTTTCACTTACCTGACGGCCGAATTCACCGACATCAAGTGAAACTTAGCGCATATTAAAATATTATCGTTTATGCAAGTATTTTTGTTTGTCAGGGACCATAAATACTACAATGTTCTATGTCTCTCAACGTTACTTGATGTTTGTGAATTTGGCTGTTCGTTGCTAGATGCATTTTATTATAAAATATGGCTAAGAATAGCGGCTGCATGAATATTTGCTTGGAACCGCATGCTATCCAAGGGGCGCAGTTTAACGATAACCGTTGTAAAGTTGCTCTTGAGGAACGAATTGAGGATAGGAACACATGTCGGGGAACAACATCTGACGGCGAAAGTTTCACGCTGATCAATCGAAATTGTACTTCTCCCATGGGCCTGACAGCACACATCCACGCCTGCAAAACAGAGCTTATATTTCGTTAGTCAGCTGTTATAGCTGCAGATAGGTATTGTCCAGTCACAACTGTTCGCTCCTGTGACGTCAATACCCTGTACCAACGTTGTATAATGTTTCTCGTAAGGTTTATAATCTCAAATTACTCCACAAGGTGCCCACTATGAATCCTCCGAAAGTTGTCGCAATCGTTTTCTTGCACCCTGCATATAGAAAACTGGCATTTGCCAACCGAAAATTACCGTGTGGTTCATGTACTTTGCCAGGTGGTGTGGCGCGCGTGCCTCAACGTCAGAGATAGTGGTACTGTAGATGCAACTACAACGGACGGCTGTCTGTTGAGTGACTAAATTAACATTTCGGTCCCGAAGATGGGTAAGAGGCTTTTTCGGTATTTTCTCTGGCCACAGTGTGAATGAATGACGGATCTGTCCCGTGTAACGTTGGCCATTATACGCTGTAGTGCCAAAGAAAATGGTATAGGAGTGCGAAATCAAGTAGCGAGATATGCAATCAGGCAACATGCGGCGCTGCGGTCGGAAATGACTATACAACGAGTGTTTGGTGCAGTTGTTAGCTCGGTTACTGCTGCTACAATGGCAAGTTACCAAGATTTAAGTGTTACAGTCGGCGCACGAGCGATGGGACACAGCATATCCGAGGTAGCGATGAAGTGGGAACTTTCCCGTACAACCATCTCACGAGTGAACCGTCCATATCAGGAATCCGGTATAACATCAAATCTGTGACATCATTGTACCCGGAGACAGACCCTGCAAAAACGGAACCAACGACTAAAGAGAATCGTTCAACGTGACGGAAGTGAAAGCATACCGCAAACTGATGCAGATTTCAGGGCTGGGACATCGAGAAGTGCCAGCGTACCAACCATTCAATGGAACAACATCGATATGGGCTTTCAGAGCCGAAGGCCCAGTCTTGTACCCTTGATGACTGCATGACACAAAGCTTTACGACTCACCTGTGTCCGTCAACACGGACATTGCACTATTCATGACTGGAAACATGTTGGCTGGTCGGAAAAGTCTCGTTCCAAAATGTATCTTGCGGATGGACGTGTACGGGTATGGAGACATCCTCATGAATGCATGGACACCGCAGGTCAGCTGGGCCTGCTCAAGCCGGTGGAGGCTCTGTAATGGTATGGGGCGTGTGCAGTTCGAGTGATATGGGACCTCTGATATGTCTAGGTACGACTCTGATAAGTGACACGTACGTAAGCATCCTTTCTGATCATCCATTCATATCTATTGTGTATTCCGACTGACTTGGGCAACTCCAGCAGGACAATGGGACACGACAGGTCCAGAATTGTTACATGGTGGCTCCAGGAACAGTTTTCTGAGTTTCTACACTTCCACTGGCCACAAAACTCACCAGACATGAATGTTATTGAGCATATTTTGGATAACTTGCAACCTGCCGTTCAGAAGAGATCTCCACGCCCTCGTACTCTTACAGATTCATGGACAGCCCTGCAGGTTTCATGGTGTCAGTTCCCTCCAGAAGTACTTCGGACGTTAGTCGAGTGCATGCCCCGTCGTGTAGTGGCACTTCTGCGTGCTCGCGGAGGCCCTACACGATATTAGGCAGGTGTACCATTTTCTTTGGCTCTTCAGTGTAGATCTTCTGCGCTGTTACTGCGAACGGCTAAAAGAAAGGGGAAACTACAACCCTGATAACTTTTTCGGAGTAAGTGCAGCTCTGTTGAATATCCTAATGATGATTAAAAATATATTCTCTAGGTAAAATAGTCACCTTATCGAATTTTCGGGTGCTGACTACTCAAGAGGGTGTCGTCATCAGGAAATTAAAGGAGAGCTGCAGCAAACTGGTCGTCCTAACAATGACTCTAAAATATTTTGAGCCTTTATTGTGTTTGCTGAAGTACTGATAATGGACTGTAGTTTTCTAATTTCGTTACTACACGCTGCCACTTATCATAGCCGAAGTTGCCAAAGTACACTAATACGACAGTAATCTTCACTAATGTATTAAACCTTTAAATAATAAAAACAGTACAGATCGCATACAAGAATTTTATTTTGAAGCCGGTGACTGGTTTCGATCAGTGTTTGATCGTCGTCAGACCGTTGCTTTGTAGATTGAGTAAGATGAGATGATATAATGACAGTATAAGTTGCAGAGGAAACGCCAGTGTTTACTGCTGGATGTGGTGGCACAGAGAATGAACCGCTCTTGGATGGCGTAAAGAACATAAGCCGTATGGCGTGCAGCTGATGTCCCACAAAGAGCGACAAAATGGTTCAAATGGCTCTGAGCACTATGGGACTTAACTGCTGAGGTCATCAGTCCCCTAGAACGTAGAACTACTTAAACCTAACTAACCTAAGGGTTTAAAAAATGGCTCTGAGCACTATGGGACTTAACATCCATGGTCATCAGTCCCCTAGAACTTAGAACTACTTAAACCTAACTAACCTAAGGACATCACACAACACCCAGCCATCACGAGGCAGAGAAAATCCCTGACCCCGCCGGGAATCGAACCCGGGAACCTGGGCGTGGGAAGCGAGAACGCTAACTAACTAACCTAAGGACATTACACACATCCATGCCCGAGGGAGCATTCGAACCTGCGACAGTAGCGGTTGCACGGTACGAGACTGTAGCACCTAGAACCGCTCGGCCACTCCGGCCGGCTAAATAGCGACAGCTCCGCGTACTGTCTCCAGCATTACGCCAATGACAGCCAGTGGCTGTGAAATATGAATAAGATCAGAGTAAATGCTATTGTAGAACGAAATATTTGGATCACCTTCGCATTCAAGTAACTAGGAACACAGACATTTAAAAAAAAAATTATTAAACGACTTGTTACCGAATAATAATAAAGATATAACCATTGACATTAGAAATTGACATTAGATGTCCTGTTTGGAGTCTTACGCGTAATATAAGTAGAGCAAAGGTGGCACGAAGAAGCGCCAGCAGTAACTATAGCAACGTCATGACGATAGCTGTTTTCCAATTACAAGCCAAAGATACGAGAGTATTGGTCTAAACTTTTTAATCAGAACACAACGCAGCGTACACTGTTATATACAGCACAGGTAACAGATACATTAGATGCAATGGGAACATCACCATTGTTGACAAAGAGTAAAACAACCACATAAGTACAATAATAAATCATAGAAGGGGGGGCCTAGCTCTCACTATTCATTGGACGGCTGCCACACGTCACGCAGCTGATGTTCTTCACGCCGTCCTAGACCGGTTCATGCTCCACCCCACCCACCCCACCTTCTCCAGCAGTCGGCGTGGGTATTTCTTTCTCTGTTTATAACCGAATTTTATCATTTTCTGTAGTATCTCGTTTCTAACGTCTCCTCTAATTGCTTACAAGTTACTCCGTATAAAGAGTAACGGTGTGAAGGTGATAAAACACTGAAGGAGACCGGACACCGTTTTTTAAAATATAATTATTGTATGTGGCCAAGACTCTTTAATAGTAACGTAAAGCTTTAATACTATTTTATGACTGCTGTTATTTCCGACGACTATGTTTCAAAAAGTTTCACTAAGGCAATGTACACCGAAAATGATCTCGGACCCAAGTGGCATCAAATGTTCAAAATAGCATGCGCTATCAAACAAGCCATTGGCATTTATGACTGGTAGTACGCCATTATATCACCAACTGCCAGTTATGACGATGCTGGTCCCTTCGATATTGCCACCGTTGTTACCTCTATGATTTCTGCCCGCACTTGGACTGACGTGTTGATCCCGATACCGTATCACGCCTGGGAGTGTGAGAAGGTGTCGAATGACAGGGACCCGAAAGACTGTGCTATTGACATAAAATACCCGTTTCGTTCTTAGCAGCTGGCTGGGGATGTGACTGGAGTTACACATAAAGTCAACAAAATCAATCGAAATTTAAAACCATTATGTCGAATTCATATCAGGTATCGATAATTTGTGCAATGACAGTTGCAGGCTGCTGTAAATTTGTGGTACCAGAAGATAATAATAGCGTCAAAACCGCTAGTTAATAAAGATTTATTTTATCGCCAGCTCATTGTAGGTCTGATACATGTATTTCCTAAAAAAACTAACGTACCTATAATTTTATAAAAACATGTGAAGAAATAACAAGATTTCTTTCTTTTGATAGTATAATATATCAAAAGGTTATTTGAGTGAGCGAGCAACGGGGAATAGCCATCTATTTGATCTTCATATCACACTGACCGAGTGTTTCATCAGTAGAAATCGCGAGGTACACTACTGGCCATTAAAATTGCTACACCACGAAGATGACGTGCTACAGACGTGAAATTTAACCGACAGGAAGAAAATGCTGTGATATGCAAATGATTAGCTTTTCAGATTATTCGCACAAGGCTGGCGCCGGTGGCGACACCTACAACGTGCTGACATAAGGAAAGTTTCCAACGGATTTCTCATACACAAACATTATTTGACCGGCGTTGCCTTGTGAAACGTTGTTGTGGTACCTCGTGTAAGCAGGAGAAATGCGCATCCGTTGTTTGGCGACATCGCGGTGGACGCACATTGGAAGCGTGTATTCGTGATCGCCATACTGGCGTATCACCCGGCGTGATGGTATGGGGTGCCATCGGTTACACGTCCCGGTCACCTCCTGTTCGCATTGACGGCACTTTGAACAGTGGACATTACATTTCAGATGTGTTACGACCTGTGGCTCTACCCGTCATTCGATCCGTGCGAAACCCTACATTTCAGGATAATGCACAACCGCATGTTGCAGGCAGGCCCTGTATGGGCCTCTCTGTATACAGAAAATGTTCGACTGCTGCCCTGGCCTGCATATACTCCAGATCTCTCACCAATTGAAAACGACTGGTCAATGGTGGCCGAGCAACTGGCTCGTCACAATACGCCAGTCACTACTCTTGATGAATTGTGGTATCGTGTTGAATCTGCATGGACAGCTGTATGTATAACGCCATCCAAGTTCTGTTTGGCTCAATCCCCAGGCGTATCAATACCGTTATGAAGGCTAGAGGTCGTTGTTCTGGGTACTGATTTCTCAGGATATATGCACCCAAACTGCGTGAAAATTTTATCATATGTCAGTTCCAGTATAATTCATTCGTCCAATGAATACCCGTTAATCATCTGCATTTCTTCTTGGTGTAGCAATTTTAAAGCTCACAAGGGAACCTCCCCATCGCACCCCCCTCAGATTTAGTTATAAGTTGGCACAGTGGATAGGCCTTGAAAAACTGAACACAGATCAATTGAGAAAACAGGAAGATGTTGTGTAGATCTGTGAAAAAATAAGTAAAATATACAAACTGTGTAGTTCAAGGGAAAATAAGCAACAATAAGGACGATAGGAACGCAGGAGCGCCGTGGTCTCGTGGTAATGTGAGCAGCTGCGGAACGGAAGGTCCTAGGTTCAAATCTTCCATCAAGTGTAAACTGTAATTTTTTATTTTCAGTTTAGGTGACAAACTCTTATGTTTTCATCACTTTTTTGGTAGTGACTATCACATCCACAAGAAAACCTAAATCGGGGAAGGTAGAAGAATCTTTTTACCCATTCGCCAAGTGTACAAGTTAGGTGGGTCGACAACATATTCCTGTCATGTGACACACATGCCGTCACTAGTGTCGTATAGAATATATTAGATGTGTTTTCCTGTGGAGGAATCGGTTGACTTATGACCTTACGATCAAATGTTTTCTGTTCCCATTGGAGAGGCACGTCCTTTCGTCTACTAATCGCACGGTTTTGCAGTGCGGTCGCAAAACACAGACACTAAACTTATTACAGTGAACAGAGATGTCAATGAACGAACGGACAGATAATAACTATGCAAAAATAAAGAAAGTAAAATTTTCAGTCGAGGGAAGACTTGAACCAAGGATCTTTCATTCAGCAGCTGCTCACGCTACCACCGGACCACGGCGCTTCTAAACACACTTCGTCCATGGTGTGGCTTATGTGGCCCATGGACTACTCAGTTTATATATTTTGCTTATTTTTTCACAGTTCCACACAACTTCTTCCTGTTTTCTCAATTGATTTGTGTTCAGTTTATCAAGGCCTATCCACTGTGCCAACTTATAACTAAATCTGAGGGGGGTCCGGTGGGGAGGTTCCCTTGTCAGTAATGTATGTGAGATGACAGAAGCTAGTATTCCGTTTTATACTAACAACGAAAGTCAGTTGGATTTAATTTAGCGAGTAGATAAAATGAGAACAAAAAAAAATGGCTCTGAGCACTATGGGACTCAACTGCTGTGGTCATAAGTCCCCTAGAACTTAGAACTACTTAAACCTAACTAACCTAAGGACAGCACACAACACCCAGCCATCACGAGGCAGAGAAAATCCCTGACCCCGCCGGGAATCGAACCCGGGAACCCGGGCGTGGGAAGCGAGAACGCTACCGCACGACCACGAGATGCGGGCAAAATGAGAACATGTTAGGTCATTTTGAATATCAGATTGCACCAGAAGTTGCAAAGCAGCTACCTGGTAGCATCCCATACAGCCCTGCATTGAAATACAAATGAATTGACAATGTTTTGTACATGATTTCGGGGTAGCGAGGTGTGTACGTGACGGTGGCAGCGATGCAGTTATAGGGGTCGCATTTAATGTTTGTATCGCTAATTACGGGAAATATCCCTTTGAAAGCGCGGGACAGAGACGGGGAGCTGAGCACGCCGCAATTGCCCGCATCGCCGGCAGAGTTGCCACTGCGGCGCGTCTGCCGCTAACCGCGACCGATTTGTTGGCGAGTTTGTCTCCGGCTCCGCCATGGCGGCGGCACTTCGTTTGTCGACCACAAAGCACCCTGCGCGCCCCACTAACTGGGAGGGAGGTCTGTACGTTTGCCGTTCACCAGGGAGGAGCCGAGGGAGGGGAAGTGCGGCGGCAACTCTCAACTGCGATCGACAATCGGTGCTCAGCCCTCGGCGAGTCGTTAGCGGCCCCTGGAGAGCGCACGGTCCACGGCAATCGACTGGAGGCAGACGTCTGGTCCGGCCCTAAGGACTCGGGAGGTGCGCCCTACGCACCATCGCCTTTCAACTCGCAGGCCGACAAGCGGACTGGAGGCCATGGTAGCGGACGCAGGGGCAGCAAATTTTGAACGGTTCTTCGATCACATCCATGAAGTACCATCCAGTTTCCCTTTATATTTTATTCAGCCGATTTACTTCTGGAAATACGTTACCAAGTATCACACTAACTTCACCATTTAGAGAAGGACATGTTACTGATAGCTGTGCCACTACAGCAGAATGACCAAATAACACTTTCCGAAAACCCTTCACCAAGTAAAACGAAGTACATACATCAAAAAAAGTTTTGCATCACCTTGGCTCCGAGAGGTTTGGAACCTGTACAGAAAATTGGAATACAGAACAGCATAAACATCATTTCCGCCCTTTTTATTGCTCATGAAAACCACACATTGCATGTTGTACCACCATACTGCGAGGCCTTCAGAGGTGGTGATCCAGATTGCTGTACACTCTGGTACCTCTGATACCCAGTAGCACGTCCTCTTGCATTGATACTTGACTATATTCGTCATGGCATACTACCCACAAGTTCGTCAAGGCACTGTTGGTCCAGATTGTCCCAATCCTCAACGGCGATTCGGCGTAGATCCCTCAGAGGAGTTGGTGGGTCACATCTCTTTTCAATCTATTCCTGGTATTTTAGACAGGGTTCATGTCTGTAGAACAGGGTTTCCCAACGTGTGGTCTGCAGACCCCTTAGGGGTCCACCGGCTCTTTCTTCCGCGGCCACCTGTCACCAAATCGCGTAAAGTAATGAGTAAAATTATTGAATAAAAAAGTGAAAATCTAATCCATCACTTTTTTTCGTGTGAAAAACATGTGTCCCTTTACTTCAGGTCGTATTTCCAAGCAGCCTTTGCGGTTCCTAAGTGAGAACGCATACACAGTTTAGTGCCGGAGAATGCGGCTTCTCTGATTGACTGTTTAGCAACAATACTGTGGTCGTTTGTGCGCCGGCTCACGGCGCTAGATGCACTGAAACCTTTTACGCATGTGCGGAGCGAGCTTTGTCGACCAATCACAGCGCTCGCTGGCACGTATGCGGCCCCAGGCATCATTAAATGTTAAACTTGCTTTGTCAGTGCACTACCTATTTCATAAGTCGATTTTTGACCAGTTTGTTACTTCTAACATGGATCGGTTGCTGAAGTCAGGACGATGAAGAAGGGTGCAGTTTCTCCATCGCCTTCAGAACAAGGGAAGTTTCCAGTTGAAATGAATGAGGAGGGAGGACAACCAAAGGAAGAACAATCTCAAGACTCTCCACAGCCGGATTTATTATGTGAAAACGCTGCAAGTACTCCATTGGTTGCAATATCCAGTGTAAGGGGAATAACCAAGAAGCTTAAGTAGAACGAAAGTTATTTATAGATGGGCTTTATGGAGACAAAGGAGGGTAAAGTTCAGTATGTAATTTGTGCTCGATTCCTTCCGAACAGTTCAATGGTTCCAGTTAAATTGCACCGTCATTTTGAAGGTAATCACCAGGATTTCCCTTCTAAAGACATAGGTTTTTTCAAAGGGAAGAGTGCTGAACTAGCTGCTTCTCTGCATTGCATGAAAACTCGTGCAAAAACAGTTAATGAAAATTCATTAAAAGCTTCTTTCTTGGTTAGTTATTGAGTGGCAAAAACGCAAAGCTCATAACGTTGCCGAAAATCTAATAAAGCCGTGTGTCAATGATATTGGTTCTTGCATGCTAGACGAAAAGGCAGTAAAGCTTGTATCTTCGGTGCCATTGTCAAACAATACTGTCAAGAGACGCATTGTTGACATGTCAAATGATGTGAAAGACGCTCTTGTTTCTCGCATCCAACACAATTGATTTTCTCTGCAGATAGATGAATCCACTGACGTTGCAGGATTAGCGATTTTATTGGCTTTTGTCCGTTATGAATATTCTGGATGTTTTGAGGAGGACCTCTTATAGTGCAGACCACTACGTGACAACAAAACAGGTGCAGAAATATTCCGTCTATTGGGTGATTTTTTAAGGACTGACGAAGTTTCATGGTCTAATTGCATAGATGTGAGCACAGATGGTGCCAAAGCTATGACGGGTACTATGTTTTGAGGAGGATCTCTTATAGTGCAGACCACTACGTGCCAACACAACAGGTGCTGAAATATTCCGTCTATTGGGTGATTTTTTTAAGGACTGACGAAGTTTCATGGTCTAATTGCATAGATGTGAGCACAGATGGTGCCAAAGCTATGACGGGTACTATGTTTTGAGGAGGACCTCTTATAGTGCAGACCACTACGTGCCAACACAACAGGTGCTGAAATATTCCGTCTATTGGGTGATTTTTTTAAGGACTGACGAAGTTTCATGGTCTAATTGCATAGATGTGTGCACAGATGGTGCCAAAGCTATGACAGGTACTACAGTCGGAGTAATAACGAAAATAAAAGAAAACGCCAAGAATTGCAGCAGAAGTCATTGTGCTCTCTACAGATACGCTTTAGCTACGAAACAAATGCCTGTTTCGTTCAAGAAAGTTTTAGAAGAATCCATTCAAATCATTAACTACATAAAATCAAGGCCGTTGAAGTCAAGACTTTTCACAATACTGTGTGAAGATATGGGAAGCCTTCGTTGTTCCCTGATTCTCCACACAGAAGTGAGGTGCCTGTCACGTGGGAATGCACTCTCTCGGTTGCACGAATTAAGATTGGAAGATCTAGTTTTCTTTTTGGAGCATAACACCAAATTAGCAGACCTTATTAAAGACGAAAATTGGCAGTGCATACTTGCCTATTTGTCAGATATTTTCTCCAAATCGAACGAAATGAATATTTCACTCCACGGCAAAGTGAAACAAAGGTCACTGCTATCGACAAAGTTCGAGCATTCAAGAGGAAAATTTTTGGGCAGAGAGTGTCGAGGAGGGGGAGGTCGAGTGATTTCCTCTTCTCAAGGAGTTTTTCAAAAACAAAACATTGGCGTTTGGGAAGAATTTGTTTCATCAAATCCTGGAACATCTCCGAAGCTTGACGTCATTTTTAGAGCATTATTTCCCAACAGCTGAAGATAGAAGCCGCAGAAATACGAATGGGCGGTCAACCAACTCACTGTATCCAAAAAGCCGAACATTCTATCATCAAATGAATATGAGTTGTTGATAGAAATTTCCTCAGAACCTACCTTGAAATCAAGGTTTGACATTGACGGTTACTCACACATTTGGATCCGTTTGGATAACAAGAAATACTTACCCCTTGTTGAAAAGGCAAAATGTTAACTTCTTCCGTTTGCCACAACATACATGTGTGAATCTGGATTCTCGATCTATGCTGCCCACAGATCTAAGTACCGAAGCTGTCTAGATGCGGAACCAGACATCCGTCTCCAGTTGTCAAGTGAAGGTGAATCGTTTGCCCCTCAGAGCCTTTTTAGGAGGGCCAAAAATGGCGTAATCACAGGGAGAGACGTCCGAAGTGTATGCAGGGCGGCTGAGAACCTCATATTTGAATTACTGCAGGAGTCCGCGAATATGTAGGCCGTATGAGGTTTTATATTGTCATGGAGCAGAATGACCCCACGGATGAGATTGGTCGTTTTGATTTGATTACTTGGCGAAGGGTGGTCAATCTTTGCGAGTAGTGCTGATGATTCACTTTTGGCCCATGCTGCAGGAAGTGAGTCTGAAGGGGACCATCTTGGTCAAAGAAGAACGTCAGCATAACATTTCCGATTCACCTCGGACGACGACGCCCAACTGTACGTGCAGAACTAAATGGCTCTGACCACTATGGGACTTAACTTCTAAGGTCATCAGTCCCCTAGAACTTAGAACTACTTAAACCTAACTAACCTAAGGACATCACACACATCCATGCCCGAGGCAGGACCCAAACCTGCGACCGTAGCGGTCGTGCGGTTCCAGACTGTAGCGCCTAGAACGGCTCGGCCACTCTGGCCGGCACGTGCGGAACTGGTTAACTTCGCAGCCCCTGGAATTTTATGAGACAGCCATTCACCGCCTTGTGTCACAGTGGGTCAAGTGTCTCAATAGCCAGGGTCAATACATTTAACATACAGGTACCGGTTTCTGTAATTATGCTTCGCCCTCGTTTCTTTTTAATCGCCACTTATAATATCTGGCGTTTCCCGAAGAAGTGTTATATGCCTTCTGCTGTTCCTAATCTACACAAACGATTTAGGAGACAATCAGAGCAGGTCTCTTAGATTTTTTATAGATAATGCTGTCATTTGCCGTTTTCTAAAGTCATCAGAGGATCAAAACCAACTGCAAAATGATGTACATACTATATCTGAATGGTTCGAAAAGTGGCAATTGACTGTACATAATGAAAACTGTTAAATATGCCACATGAGTTGTTGTTGTAGTGGTCTTCAGTCGTGAGACTGGTTTGATGCAGCTCTCCATGCTACCCTATCCTGTGCAAGTTTCTTCATCTCCCAGTACTTACTGCATCCTACATCCTTCTGAATCTGCTTAGTGTATTCATCTCTTGGTCTCCGTCTACGGTTTTTGGCCTCCACGCTGCCCTCCAATGCTAAATTTGTGATCCCTTGATGCCTCAGAACATGTCCTACTAACCGGTCCCTTCTTTTTGTCAAGTTGTGCCACAAACTCCTCTTCTCCCCAATTCTATACAAAACTTCATCATTACTTATGTGATCTACCCATCTAATCTACAGCATTCTTCTGTAGCACCAGATTTCGAAAGCTTCTATTCTCTTCTTGTCCAAACTATTTATCGTCCATGTTTCACTTCCATACATGGCTACACTCCATACAAATACTTTCAGAAACGACTTCCTGACACTTAAATCTATACTCGATGTTAACAAATTTTTCTTCTCCAGAAACGCTTTCCTTGCCATTGCCAGTCTACATTTTATATCTTCTCTACATCGGCCGTCATCAGTTATTTTGCTCCCCAAATAGCAAAGCTCCTTTGCTAATTTAAGTATCTCATTTCCTAATCTAATTCCCTCAGCATCACCCGACTTAATGCGACTACATTCCATTATACTCGTTTTGCTTTTGTTAATGTTCATCTTATATCCTCCTTACAAGACACTGTCCATTCGGTTCAACTGCTCTTCCAAGTTCTTTGCTGCTTGACAGAATTACAATATCATCGGCGAATCTCAAAGTTTTTATTTCTTCTCCATGGACTTTAATACCTACTACGAATTTTTCTTTTGTTTCCTTTACTGCTTGCTCAGTATCAAGATTGGATAACATCGGGGAGAGGCTACAACCCTGTCTCACTCCCTTCCCGACCACTACT
Organism: Schistocerca americana; assembly: GCF_021461395.2. Lineage (NCBI taxonomy): Eukaryota > Metazoa > Arthropoda > Insecta > Orthoptera > Acrididae > Schistocerca > Schistocerca americana. The sequence goes on along the minus strand of NC_060126.1, from coordinate 496,365,061 downwards.
TCCGTTTCGTGCCTGTCGACTCTTGTAACTGCTATCTGGTTTCTGTACAAACTGTAAATAGCCTTTCGCCCCCTGTATTATACTCCTGCCACCTTCGGAATTTGAAAGAGAGTATTCCAGTCAACAGTGTCAGAAGGTTTCTCTAAGTCTACAAGTGCTAGATACGTAGGTTTCCATTTGCTTAATCTTTCTTCTAAGATAAGGCGTAAGGTCAGTATTGCGTCACATGTTCCAATATTTCTGCGGAATCCTAACTGATCTTCCCCGAAGTCGGCTTCTACTAGATTTTCCATTCGTCTGTAAAGAATTCACGTTAGTATTTTGCAGCTGTGACGTATTAAACTGATAGTTCCGTAATTTTCACATCTGTCAACATCTGGTTTCTTTGGGATCGGAATTATTATATCCTTCTTGAAGTCTGAGGGTGTTTCACCTGTCTCATATATCATGCTCACCAGATGGTAAAGTTTTGTCAGGACTGGCTCTCCCAAGGCCACATGAGTACTGAAATAAATCTGCTAATCACAGAAATCTAAAGGCTGTAAATTCAACTGAATACTTAGAAACGATAATCACGAATAACTAAATCTTGAGTCGCAGCGAGCGGCCGTTCTGCTTTTGGAAAGTGTGAAAGGGACGTGGCCGGGAACACATTGTCAAACTGGAGATAAGAAGGCATTTGAAGTTTGCAAGCAGAATGGACACTTGTTATATATAGAATTTTTTTCTGGTCTGCTTGTGATGGACTGCTGTTAGAAGTGTGGGAGCAGTAGCACACCCAACACCTTGTCAAGCTGAAATGAATGAAGACGTAAACAGAAGTGTTGGTAACGGTGAATCCACCGGACACAAGACCTGCATTCGTAGTTGCCGACCTGCAGTTTGCACAGTGGAGGAAGTCCATGTACAGTTAAACAGCGTGTGCACTTTTTTTTCTGGCCGTGAAATTTTTGAGCAGTGCAAAATATATCATAAAGGTGTTTTCGCGGGCACATCACCACAAACAGCGCTTTACATTCAGGGCAGCATCTACCGAAGTCACACGCTGCCCACAAACTTCGCGCCGTCGGATCATTACAGATGGAGCCAGCTGTGCCACTTCTGCTTGCTACCTTCACGCCAGTACGGCATGACGCTAGCAGCTTCCAGCGCCTCTACACTTTTTCCACCACCAGTCCGATCATTGCCCGGTAAATGCATTACAACTACCTCGAGAAATTCTACTGCCAGTTCCGTTTGTCTTTTAGCAACCATGATATAAATCCGTGGCAACGAACCTCAGGACCTTCTGACTGATAAAAAGTAAATAGTTACTTTTTGATATAATAGTAATTGCAATTTCTAGTACCATGGTGAAAGGCACATGTGTTCACAAAAAATAATTTTTTTGTTGGTAGTCTTCATACAATCGTGCACTTGGCAGGAAAATACACTGTCCAGGTACATTAATGCCAGCATCTGACGAAAGCCTGAATAGCCACCTTTTGCACCGCTAGCAGCTGCAACAAGTGCATGTAGAGAGTCAGTGAGGTTATGAGCTTCTGGGAAGTACGGACAGGAATGTGGAGCCAAACCGCCACCAGTTCCGCTGCCCGCCACGCTAAGTATCTCGATTCATGACACAGGACGTGGACAGACTGATCCAATTAGTCCGACAGACTCTTGATTGGATTTTAATCCAAGGAGTCTGGTTGTCAGGTGAATACTGTAAACTCATCTTGGCGCTCCTCAAAACCACACAGGTTGTAAGGTAACCCTTCTGTTCTAGTCTCATTATACTTTCTTATTTTCCAGTTTTACGATTTTGTGTTGCGTCTGCATATACGATCTAGCACTCAGTGAGTAAAGCTGTACTGCAAAACGCACAAAGTCTGTAGGAAGCTTTCAATTCGCACGCTGGCTGAAGGAGCCAGTGGAGAGTAGTGTGAGGTGCTGTGGCCAGACATGAGAACGCCAGTTACGTCATCAGCGTGGTACGTAGGAAAAGCACAGTTATTCTGGCGCGAATCAAGTAATGTTACTTAATAAATACACTGCTGGCCACCGTAAATGCAACACCAAGAAAGACAAGAGGTAGCACAACAAAATTTATTTTGTAAATAACATGTTGACCAAGTATCAAATGATTACGTTTACAGATGTCTGTGACATGTGGTTCCTGCCAGAATCAGTAGGCAGAGTAGCCGCCATTGTTGGAGATCACCGCTGCCACACGTCTCGGCATTGAGTCAAAGAGACGTTGGATGTGTTCCTGGGGTACAGCAGCCCAAGCAGCTTCCACACGTTGCCAAAGATCATCTGGTGTGGCAGCTGGGGATGTAATCTGGGTGACTCGTTGAGCAACCATGGACCACATGTTTTCTATCGGCGAAAGATCCGGAGAGCGAGCCGGCCAGGGAAGCACTTCAATCTGGTTATGGACGAAGAACCTTTGGACAATGCGTGCCACGTGTGGTTGCTCATTATCTTATTGAAATATGGCTGTGGCCGAGCCCTGAAGATAAGGAAGGACAACTGGCTCCAGCACCTCGGATATGTAGCGCCGGCTATTTAATGTACTGGCAATGCGTACTAGAGGCGTGCGATAGTAATATCCAATACCGCCCCATACCATAATACCCGGTGCTAGACCAGTGTGGCGGTGCATAATGCAGCTGTCCAGCATCCTCTCTCCACGGTGTCTCCACACTCGAATCCGACCATCGTGGTGCTGCAGACAGAAGCGTGCCTCGTCAGTAAAGACAACGTCATTCCATTCTGCCGTCCACATCCGTCTATCATCACACCATTGGCGACGGAGACGTCTGTGGTTCTGCGTCAATGGTAGACGAAGCAATGGACGTCTTGCGGACAGACCACTCTGCTGTAAACGGCGTCGAATGGTACGCGCAGACACTGGATGATGCGTTACAGACGCAATGTGCTGTGCTATGGTTCGGGATGTCACTGAGCGATCCGTCACTGCCATGCGCACAATTTGCCTATCAGCACGTGCAGTGGTGCACCGAGGTGAATGCGATCGACCACGTCGGTCCATCGTACCCTTCTGCATCCAACGGTCACATATCCGCATTACAGTTGTTTGGTTTCGTCCAACACGACTAGCGATTTCTCTGTATGATAATCCACAATCTCGGTAAGCCACTATCCTTCCTCTGTCGAACTCGGATACTTGATAAAACGATGTTCGCTGTTGTCTACGAGGCATAACTGATCGTCTTGTGAAACAACCACAAGGTAAACACACGTGCCGAACGTACACTCGTGGAAATCGCCAAGCCTTAAATGGCGCTATGAGGTGGCGCCACAGGCGCGCGTGATGTGCGTCTGCGCTGAAATTCTAATCAGTTACATATCTCATCGCTGCAAACCCATGGTGTAAATTTCACTTCTTTCGGATGCTTCCTTCAGGGTGTTGCATTTACGGTGCCCAGCAGTGTATTTGCTAATAGATGTCACTTTTTTCCAGTACATATAATAGGAGTGACCAACATGTCAGCCGGCCGGGGTGGTCGAACCGTTCTAGACCATTTGAATCAACCCTTGAAAAGGTCCCGAAACAAACACTTTCGCGAGCTATGAGATAGGCAGCCAAGAGTTGCATTCACTACGCAAGGTGGTAACCCAGACTAACGGAAGTCTAACGAATGTTGTTGAAGCTACGTGACGTCCGGTAAACCAGATGCTATGATGGAACAAAGCCGGAACCGGCGGTCTGCACTACGTCCCCAGAATACTGTGATCAGAACGCCTGGAATATGAAAGGAACTACCACCAGATTTCCGACCGATTCCACAAACGCGAAAATCTGAACAAACAAGTCACAGTATAGAACATCAGACAAGCTAACAGTAACTGAAACCCCACTCGATTTGCGTGCGATGCAAAACCGAAATGTAACCAACGAGAATCAGGAACCGCACGTCATTGCGGAAACACTCGCCAAGCGAGCCAAAACCAAGTACCAAATGAGTGACATCAAATTCATTAGGCACACAATCACACACTGAACTCTCACTGTGAAAACTCTAACGACGGTTGGCAAAATGAAACAAATCTCTTCACTATTTTATTAATTCACAGTTGAGTAACTAAATCGTCCAATCACTGAGCCAAGTGCTTTTAACATAGTAGGGTCTTCAAGTTCTGGGTGGTATGCAGCTCCACCAAACTGCACATGACGGCCCCATGATAATCTGTCGCACCATCACTACAGGGCCCACACGGGTAACTGACTCCGCTCTACTTGGATTGAAGTGCACTCTCTTAAAGCTTGATGGATCCGGTTTACGACGAGGTAGTGCACCCTCGTGACCACAGCACTTCCATCCGGCAGTCCACGTGTGCTGCCAGCGGTCCCAGCCAGTTTTCGCACTGAGTGGACCTGGCTCCTCCTGAGCCCCCAACCGAACACAGCACACTCACACGACCCGGAAAAACGACGGCGTCGCCCCAGAGATAGGGCTACACTTACTTCATATCGATAACCGCCGCTGCTGCCACTAGCGGACAGGCAACACTTGCGAAACCGAGTGGCACCAGTCAACACGAGAAGAAGACAAACAACCGCAACCGTGCCTACCGAACGATACCGTGTGGCCTGCAACAGAGGGCGGAAACCTACCAACAGCACCCGATACATTTGCAGCCCTTTCCTTGCTTTACCTCTATGCTGACGTGGTCGGGTATTGCCCAGTCCTCCTGCTCCACATCTTCTGATACGTCACGCACTTGAGTTCAGTATGATGACAGTTCCTGGAGCATTGACCGCTAATGTGCGAACTGTACTGGTCATTGTTGTCCTTGGAAGCATTGTCCATCTGCTCTTTTGTTAAGCTGTCGAAGTGCTGACTGCTGTTGGGCTGCCTCAACTGGTCCATGGCCTCCTTGTTCGACTGCTGCCGCTTCCGAATATTGTGGATTAACGTGTTAAAGTCTCTGAAATCTTCACTTAATGTTTAATAAGTCTTTACGTATTTTCCGATCGGATGTCTGCTTTCACCAACCATAATAGTTGTTATAAATAGTTACAGGACGCCCTACAGCTGTTAGAGTAGAAAATGTGACCTCAGGGACAAATTAGTCGAACTATTGGCGACTTTTGAAAAATAAAGCACATAAAGAAAGAGTGCATTCCCGCCCGGATGTTCTCGTGCGCTAGAACGCCGCTTACGGGGCCCGGTGAGTCGCTCCAGCACGGATCAAATCGACCAGGCGAATATGGAATATGTACCAGCCAGAGTGGATGTCGTTCAGGCGGTTGCCCACATTCGGCTAGGTGAATGTTGGGCCGGTACCCACGCCCCGTGGCAAATAGACCACTCGAAAATATTCCGAATACCGTACTAACACTTCTACTAAGGGATAATGGCACCCGCCCGGTTAGCCGGGCGGTCTAACGCACGGATTTCCGGAGCAGGAAGGAGCGCCTGGTTCCCGGCACGAATCCGCCGGGCGCACTTGTGTCTAGGTCCGGTGAGCCGACCAGTCTGTGGGTGGTTTTTACGCAGTTTTCCATCTGCCTCGGCGAATACAGGCTGGTTCCCCTTATTCCGCCTCAGCTGCACTATGTCGGCGAGTGCTGCGCAGACAAGTTCTCCACGTACGCATACACCACCATTACTCTACCACGCAAACAGAGGTTCCACTCGTCTGGTGTGAGACGTTCCCTGGGGGGTCCACCAGGGGCCGGACCGCACAACCACCCTGGATTCGGTGTGGGGTGGCGGAGGGGTGAAGTGGACTGCGGTAGTCGTCGTGGGGTTGTGGACCACTGCGGCTGCGGCGGGGACGGAGCCTCTCCGTCGTTTCTAGGTCCCCGGTTACCATATAACATACATACAACATACAAGGTATAAGGGCGAGGAAAAAGTGGAAAAAAAGGCATCGAAAAAATTGCGCCCAGCACGCTTGTAGAAAAGAAAAGGTAAAAAAATGTGTCGTAAGGTATCCAATCGAAGGAAATAAACATTAAAAATAAAGCGAAATCTGGATATAGATGTAAGATTAAAATCATTAATGAATAACATGGGAAAATAGGAGTAAGAGATTACCCAGACGTTCCTAGTTATATTTATTCTCAGTTTTTATCATTATAGAAAAAGAATCAAATAATTTATTACAAACGTCATCAAATCACAGTCCTAATTGATCGTCTGCAAATTTATCCTTATAGGTACCTGCGACTGAGAAGGCCGCGATAGAAAATCGCAGTTTTTTGTCGGGAGGGGGGGAGGGGGGGAACTGGCTTTGAATGAGCCTTTGACTCTGTCAGCCACACTGCAGTCATACAAGCACTGGCCGAGTAAGGAGTGGAAAAAATTATATAAACATATTGTGCAACATTTATGACACGTCTGTAGCATCTAGCAACATAGGAAAAAACAAGTGTAAATTTCCCATTCGTAAAGGAGTAAAGAAAGGCGATCCTATATCTCTGAAGTTATTTATAGCAGTTCTCGAGATGGCTATGTTCAAAATCATTTGGAACAACAGAGGAATAAGGATAAATGCTAAAAGGCTCACCAGCCTGAGATTTGCTGACGACATAGTGGTCCTAGCTAACAGTAAGATGGAAATGCAGTCCTCCATAAAAGACTTAACTGATCGTTGTCAGGAAGTTGGACTTAAAATAAATCACTCTAAAACTAAGGTTATGCATACTAAGTGGGCAGCTGCAAGACAAGTAACACTGAACGGCAACATCCTAAACAATGTTACTGAATACGTTTATCTGGGGCAATTAATTGAGACAAAAGGGGATTTGAAACCTGAAATTTTACGTCGAATTAAACTGTATTGGAGGGATTACGGAAGGAATGCAACAGTTTTGAAATCTAACATGCCAGTCTAGTTTAAGATGACAGTTTTTGATCATTGTGTACTACCGGTTTTAACGTACGGGTGTGACACTTGGACTTTAAATGAATTTTTCAAAACGAAACTTAGAACTGCTCAGAGAGCTATGGAGAAGTCAATGTTAGGTCTCACTAAGAAAGATCGAGAGGAAAGTGAAGACATTCGAGCAGTAACAGGAGTAAAAGATATTATAGAACGGGTTAAGACACTAAAATGACAGTGGGCAGGACATATTGCACGAACGAAGGATGGAAGATGAATGAAATCAGTTTTAGAGTGAAGTCCTAGAGAAAAACGAAAACCACCAGGAAGACCATCTGATCGCTGGGATAAGGAACTCAGGAAGGCTGCAGGCTTCAACTGGTAGAAGACAGCAGAGAACAGAGATGCATGGAAACACCTCTTGAAAATGTATTTAATAACTTAAAGAGGTTACATCTTGTATAGATTGAATTAGCTGAACAATAAATAAATATTAAGCAAGGTTAAAGTGACGATCCGGAGCTTTCACCCGGGCAAATTGCGCGCATTCATTAATTGCTTTTGCAAAAGTCGTAAAATCGGCTGAAATTAATTCTCAACTACTCCTACCATTTTTGTATGCACCTTTCGGCTTTTACGTGCAAAAACACGCCACTTCTGTACTTTAAGCTTGCAGGACTTGGTTCAATCTTTGCACTAAGGTGGATAAACGGATAAACTCAAAACGACATTTTTATCCAATAACCATTATCGAGATACGATGGCTCAAGTTAGAACTAAATGTGGCACATTAAATTCTTTGTTACGTGAATTCAATGCGCGGAAGCTATACACAGTAATTCATTTAAATAAAAATGCATTTTTCAGATAAAATTGAAAATTCGCTGTGAAAAATCGAGGTTCTCTCGGATTCTGCGTGCGATTAATGTTCTTTTGGGAGCCTTTTTACGCGCACCGTTTATATGTTTCACATTTGTGCGAGTCGGTCGAATTTTTATAAGAAAGAATACAAATTCAATTCATGAATGGCAGTCCTGTTTAGTGAAAGCTTTATCCGTTGCCACGATGTAAGGAATAGGGTTCGAAAGACATTAAGAGAAACCTATACCAGATCAGTTGTCGCCTGAGACACTACCTAGGATGTCAAGCTATGGGGGTGTATTGTCAAAATTATGGTAGAGTAAAAGCTCGGAACCAGAGTGAAAAATGCTCCTATCATAGCACAAAGAAAGTCGAATATATTCTGGGCATGAGCACTTTTTTATGAGTTACCGCAATTTTCCCGGCGCAGTAAGCTTCTTAGCTGTAAGGTGTTGGCACACCTGCATCTTACAATTTATAGGCCACAGTCCCTGATCCTATGCCCTAAATCCAGGTGATTCGCCAGCCGTAGTAGACAATACATTATATCATATGCCTGAAGAGTATATATGAATAGATATAAAAGTTTTTCTCGGAGGAGGAGGGGTGGAATTTCTGTAGATGGATTTGTTCCTGAGGGGGATGACATCATGCACTGCTTTATTTGTGACGGTGTGCTCCAGTACTACGTTTCCGGTATGGCGACAAAAACGTCAGAACCGAAGAAATTTCGGGGCAAACGATGTTCAGAAACTTTCAGTTGAACAAAGGAGATGCGATTAAAGAGCTTCGTGTGTTTCTGATAATTGTAAGAATTTTGGCGGAAGAATCCCGCAAATTAGCTTCCGTTGCCAACCACCATCAAGAGATTTCCACAGTAATCTAGTGAATATGAATGTGATCATTACCGACAGCAGAGCCTCTCTGGTAACTAAAACTGTTCCTCCACTACTTTTTTGTGAAGTTGAATGGTCGCTCAGTGACCCTTTTTCGCCGTTTAAAGTGGGCCATCTGTATAGACTGTGAGTTAAAGCACTGAAGTTTTTTCTCTTACTCAGTATCTTTCAGTTCAAATACACGTGTGTTCACTTAACTAACTTCCTTTCTGTAATAAATCGTAAATTAATGTTTAAAGTAATTAGTAAGACACGTAATTGAAGGCTGTTGGTGCACAAAAGAGTTTTATTTTTTACCGGCACAGATCTCGTATTCACAATTTCGAAATGCTCAGAAAAGCTTTAAAATAACGTCTTAAGCAGACCAAATTTTAAGAAAAAGAGCCGGCCTAAGTGGCCCAGCAGCTCTAGGCGCTGCAGTCTGGAACCGCGCGACCGCTACGGTCGCTGGTTCGAATCCTGCCTCGGGCATGGATGTGTGTGATGTCCTTAGGTTAATTAGGTTTAAGTAGTTCTAAGTTGTAGGGGACTGATGACCTCAGAAGTTAAGTCCCATAGTGCTCAGAGCCATTTGAACCATTTTTGAAAAAAAGAACCCTAAGGTCAGAATACCGGAGCCTCTTCTCTTACAAATCAAGCATTGACATCATGTATCATCTTACTTTACTTGAGACGATGCGATATATTGCATGACATGTGTACTAATACTAACAACGAAGAAAGCGCGAATATGTCAAGATGTTTTGATTTAAATGTCTTCGAAGCTTCCAGATAAGTCGGAAAGCCAGTTTGCTTCTTTTGCATCCCTAACTCCGTGCAGGACACAGTCACCTTTTTTGTGTTGTGATACGAGCGTTTCCCGTTCTGATATTTACCAAACTTGGCAACATCTCTTCACGGCAAGAAAGAAACTTGCCTGTGCGTATTCCACCTTAACCCCCATCTTCCGCAGCAGTTTCTAATCCTTGACTCTCATACACCCGAGTGCTGCACCTTGTGTTCCTTTTCTTCATGCCGAAAGAGAGATCGGTAACGCGACCGCTCGACTGCGAAGATTGTGTACCGAGGCGTGAAATTGGACTCCTCAGGAGAAGGCTGCCGCGTCACATTGCATTGCCCTCTGAAACCTGCTCTCTGCATTCCGAGCGTCCAGGGCGAGAGGGCAGACCCCATAAATTTCCATCTGGGATCCTCCCGCAGACCCCCACGTTCCGCTGTTGACACGCCATTGACGGCTCCGCATGATGACATTCTTGATTGATGACCAATATGAAGGGAATGCGTCCCGCGCTGTCAATACCGGACCGTACATGCTGTAGTCATCGTGCGTGCGTGTGTGTGTGCATGAGTATGTGTGTGTGTGTGTGTGTGTGTGTGTGTGTGTGTGTGTGTGTGTGCATGGGTATGTGTGTGAATGTGTGTTGTGAGTGCGCAGCCGTTCTCGTGTGTTTACGGCATGGGACTGCATATCATTTACTTTGGCCAATTCTTGTACTATCGCCGGCCGCAGTAGCCGTGCGGTTAAAGGCGCTGCAGTCTGGAACCGCAAGACCGCTACGGTCGCAGGTTCGAATCCTGCCTCGGGCATGGATGTTTGTGATGTCGTTAGGTTAGTTAGGTTTAACTAGTTCTAAGTTCTAGGGGACTAATGACCTCAGCAGTTGAGTCCCATAGTGCTCAGAGCCATTTGAACCATCTTGTACTATCATGTGTCACCTGTTGTTATAACGAGTGACATGTAAGCCAATTCTACAGAACTGTGGAGAGAAATCGTTACGGCGGTATACAAAGAGAAGAACAAAACCCACAGTGTAGGCAGTTTACGAAATAGATATGAAAAACTACTTTGTAAAGACTGTTTCATTTGTACTTTACAACAGAGTTCGTTGATGGTTGGTTGGTCACCAGTCCCATAGGATTAGGGAACGATGGGTGAGGAAGCCAGCCGTGCACTTTCAAAGGAACCATCCCGGCATTTGCCTGAAGCGATTTAGAGAAACCACGGAAAAAATCAATTAGAATGGCCGGACACGGGTTTGAATCGCTGTTCTCCCGCATGCGAGGCCAGTGTGCTAACCACTGCTCCATCTCGCTCGGTCAGAATTCTTTCATACGTATGTCTAACTCATAAAGGCTGCTCAAAAGCTCGGTTGAAAACCTTGTCAGGATGTAGCATGGGAGATCATGCTGAGAAACAATTGTTAAGAGACAAATTCGATACACTGCGCCATTTCAGAGTTGTTTAGCATTGAAGTTAACCGATTCAAGCACCTGCACGCGCTAAAATCCGGTTATGGGCTGACATATGTGAATCGGTGAGTCAGCACCTGTTAAAATGCACATTATCAGTTAAAATGTGCGTTTTTAGGAAGTGATAAATTTACGCTATGTGGGCAAAAGCCACGCTTGTTCGGTCTGATGAAACCAAACGAAGGACATGTTTAGCAAAACCGACTCTGTCAGCATGCCTGAATTTACTCGCGTAACGACGTGATTGGCTAACTTCGGTGCTAAATAAATTTGGAATGGTCCAACATAACGAATGTTTTTCATAGCATTTATTTCTCAGCACACTCTTCTTGCAACACCCTTGCAAGCTTTTTAGACTGTTTCTGACCACCATATATGCCTCCTCATATCATTTTAGCTTTCCAGACAGTTTCGTCCCAATCCAAGGATATATTCAAGATCCTGGGCATCATTCAGAAAAAGCTTCCAATAATTATGCAATACATCGTGCAAATGGAAACAAAAATGGTGACATAATCGAAATGTAGTGCTCGACCAGGGCTCCAGAATAATAAAAGATACAAAACGTTAACATTTGGTCGTTCGCAATCACAAAAGATTTCTTACAGTTCTGAGAAAGCTAATGTGGTTATAGGCTTTCAGACCGCAGTCTGGGAAATTGGTGACGCCGCAAAGTTACAATCAGACACTACAACTGCTCATGGGTGTATAAAATAAGATGCAAAGTTTGTGATAAGTTTTATACACTACAGACAGGAAGGAAACACATGATGAGGTTCAGGGTACACTTTCACCACGGGAGCGTAAGCTAAGCAGGATAAGTAAAAGCATGGAAGTATTGCAGACAGCCCTAAATGGACATCGCGTAAACGTACTGTAAGGCCCAGAAATTTTTATCCACATAAACAGAACGAGCCGAACAATTCTGAGTGAACAGAGTGAGTTTTACGCTAAACGATTTCTTTTCCACATTTTTGAAGGACTGCTAGTGCGATGCGTGATCTCCCGCTGTTAATGGGCTACACATCGCCTCGTATCTGCTGAGCCGCGTAGCGCCCACTGATGCGCCTTCCATAAAATGGTTCAAATGGCTCTGAGCACTATGCGACTTAACAGCTGTGGTCATCAGTCCCTCTAGAACTTACAACTACTTAAACCTAACTAACCTAAGGACATCACACACATCCATGCCCGAGGCAGGATTCGAACCTGTGACAGTCGAGCGGTTCCGGACTGCGCGCCTAGAACCGCGAGACCACTGCGGCCGGCCGCCTTCCATAATATTCCAATTTAACAACTACGTTGTTTTATCCTTTTTAATGTTCTGCACGTCTACAGACTTTAATGTGTTGTTTAACAACATCTTGGTTAACAATACGCAGCTTTTTATTTACCAGACGCTCGTAATTAAAGCAGAAAGTACTGCTGTCATAATTGCGACACCATAATTGTGTAAAAAGTGTTTGTCAAACTTAAGTTCGTGCTACTGTTAGATAGATATTACTATGTAGTGTATTTAATGAATACTTGTTGTTAGTTTGAGGAATTCCACATGGACCCATTGACGCCATCTGAATAGAAATATAATCAGTAATTTTTGACACCGTTTCTCGTGGAGAATGTGAGGCGTTTTGACTAAATATTTTAAAACTGAGTTAAAAACACTCTTAACAGCAGTAAAATATTTAATGTCAATGGTTTTGGTTAAAATGTGACCTCCTTCAGATAATATTGTACTGCAATATAAAAACTGAATGAATTTGGAGGGAAATGTGATAATAATAATAAAATATAAAACGGATGAATTTTATGACAATTAACAGAAAAAATAATACCAATAGTGTGTGGTGGTGGCTGTGAGTGGAGCAGTTATCAAGGATCTACGAATGTAAACAGCTGAAGAGTATAACAGACTTGTTACTTAATGGCGCCATGCTCCCCCCACCGTATACCACATTAATTCAGTAACAGCTAGTCAAGTGTTTAAGAAATAAAACCGTTACCAGCATAAGATAAGAGATACACAGAATAATTACATTAAAGGTAACAACGGATGCAGAAATGGCAACTTGAAATATGTAGAATAGAAGAAGAAAAGAAAGAAGCACTCCGTCTTCAGGCCACGAGTGGCCTACCGGGACCATCCGACCGCCGTATCGTCCTCAGTGGAGAATGCGGATAGGAGGGGCGTGGAGTCAGCACACAGATCTCCCGGTCGTTATGATGATATTCTTGACCAAAGCCGCTACTATTCGGTCGAGTAGCATTGGCGGCCGAAGACTTCCGGCATAAAAAGTCAGCCTCATTCTGCGAACGGCCTTGTCAAAGAGGGTGGAGGAGCGGATAGAGGTTCAGGGCACTCTCTTGTCCTAGGGGTGGGAAATTGCCCCTAAAGGCGGAAGAATCAGCAATGATCAACGACATGAGGATGCAGAAGGCAATGGAAACAACTGCATTAAAGACACGTAACGTGTATCCACAGGATATGTGGCCTGTAATTGAAGAAGTGTCATGATGATCTGTCCATTGGCAAAAGATTCCGGAATAGTCCCCCATTCGGATCTCCGGGAGGGGACTGCCAAGGGGGAGGTTACCATGAGAAAAAGATTGAATAATTAACGAAAGGATAACGTTCTACGAGTCGGGGCGTGGAATGTCAGAAACTTGAACGTGGTAGGGAAACTAGGAAATATGAAAAGCGAAATGCAAAGGCTCAATCTAGATATAGTAGGGGTCAGTGAAGTGAAGTGGAAGGAAGACAAGGATTTCTGGTCAGATGAGTATCGGGTAATATCAACAGCAGCAGAAAATGGTGTAACAGGTGTAGGATTCGTTATGAATAGGAAGGTAGGGCAGAGGGTGTGTTACTGTGAACAGTTCAGTGACCGGGTTGTTCTAATCAGAATCGACAGCAGACCAACACCGACAACGATAGTTCAGGTATACATGCCGACGTCGCAAGCTGAAGATGAACGGATAGAGAAAGTGTATGAGGATATTGAAAGGGTAATGCAGTATGTAAAGGGGGACGAAAATCTAATAGTCATGGGCGACTGGAATGCGGTTGTAGGGGAAGGAGTAGAAGAAAAGGTTACAGGAGCATATAGGCTTGGGACAAGGAATGAAAGAGGAGAAAGACTAATTGAGTTCTGTAACAAGTTTCACCTAGTAATAGCGAATACCCTGTTCAAGAATCACAAGAGGAGAAGATATACTTGAAAAAGACTGGGAGATACGGCAAGATTTCAATTAGATTACATCATGGTCAGACAGAGATTCCGAAATCAGATACTGGATTGTAAGGCGTACCCAGGAGCAGATATAGACTCAGATCACAATATAGTAGTGATGAAGAGTAGGCTGAAGTTCAAGACATTAGTCAGGAAGAATGAATACGCAAAGAAGTGGGTTACGGAAGTACTAAGGAATGACGAGATACGTTTGAAGATCTCTAACGCTATAGATACAGCAACAAGGAATAGCGCAGTAAGCAGTACAGTTGAAGAGGAATGGACATCTCTAAAAGGGCCATCACAGAAGTTGGGAAGTAAAACATATGTACAAAGAAGATAGCTCTGAAGAAACCATGGGTAACAGAAGAAATACTTCAGTTGATTGATGAAAGGAGGAAGTACAAACATGTTCCGGGAAAATCAGGAATACAGAAATACAAGTCGCTCAGGAATGAAATAAATGGGAAGTGCAGTGAAGCTAAGACGAAATGGCTGCAGGAAAAATGTGAAGACATCGAAAAAGATATGATTGACGGAAGGACAGACTCAGCATACAGGAAAGTCAAAACAACCTTTGATGACATTAAAAGCAACGGTGGTAACATTAAGAGTGCAACGGGATTTCCACTGTTAAATGCAGAAGAGAGAGCAGATAGGTGGAAAGAATACATTGAAAGCCTCTATGAGGGTGAAGATTTGTCTGATATGATAGAAGAAGAAACAGGAATCGATTTAGAAGAGATAGGGGATCTAGTATTAGAATCGGAATTTAAGAGAGCTTTGGAGGACTTACGGTCAAGTAAGGCAGAAGGGATAGATAACATTCCATCAGAATTTCTAAAATCATTGGGGGAAGTGGCAACAAAACGACTATTCACGTTGGTGTGTAGAATATATGAGTCTGGCGATATACCATCTGACTTTCAGAAAAGCATCATCCACACAATTCCGAAGACGGCAACAGCTGACAAGTGCGAGAATTATCGCACAATCAGCTTAACAGCTCATGCATCGAAGCTGCTTACAAGAATAATATACAGAAGAATGGAAAAGAAAATTGAGAATGCGCTAGGTGACGGTCAGTTTGGCTTTAGGAAAAGTAAAGGGACGAGAGAGGCAATTCTGACGTTACGGCTAATAATGGAAGCAAGGCTAAAGAAAAATCAAGACACTATCATAGGATTTGTCGACCTGGAAAAAGCGTTCGACAATATAAAATGGTTCAAGCTCTTCGAGATTCTGAAAAAAGTAGGAATAAGCTACAGGGAGAGACGGGTCATATACAATATGTACAACAACCAAGAGGGAATAATAAGAGTGGACGATCAAGAACGAAGTGTTCGTATTAAGAAGGGTGTAAGACAAGGCTGTAGCCTTTCGCCCCTACTCTTCAATCTGTACATCGAGGAAGCAATAATGGAAATAAAAGAAAGGTTCAGCAGTGGAATTAAAATACAAGGTGAAAGGATATCAACGATACGATTCGCTGATGACATTGCTATCCTCAGTGAAAGTGAAGAAGAATTACATGATCTGCTGAACGGAATGAACAGTATAATGAGTACACAGTATGGTTTGAGAGTAAATCGGAGAAAGACGAAGGTAATGAGAAGTAGTAGAAATGAGAACAGCGAGAAACTTAACATCAGGATTGATGGTCACGAAGTCAATGAAGTTAAGGAATTCTGCTACCTAGGCAGTAAAATAACCAATGACGGACGGAGCAAGGAGGACATCAAAAGCAGACTCGCTATGGCAAAAAAGACATTTCTAGCCAAGAGAAGTCTACTAATATCAAATACCAGCCTTAATTTGAGGAAGAAATTTCTGAGGATGTACGTCTGGAGTACAGCATTGTATGGTAGTGAAACATGGACTGTGGGAAAACCGGAACAGAAGAGAATCGAAGCATTTGAGATGTGGTGCTATAGACGAGTGTTGAAAATTAGGTGGACTGATAAGGTAAGGAATGAGGAGGTTCTACGCAGAATCGGAGAGGAAAGGAATATGTGGAAAACACTGATAAGGAGAAGGGACAGGAGGATAGGACATCTGCTAAGACATGAGGGAATGGTTAAAAAGAATGGTTCAAATGGCTCTGAGCACTATGGGACCCAACATCTATGGTCATCAGTCCCCTAGAACTTAGAACTACTTAAACCTAACTAACCTAAGGACATCACACAACACCCAGTCATCACGAGGCAGAGAAAATCCCTGACCCCGCCGGGAATCGAACCCGGCAACCCGGGCGTGGGAAGCGAGAACGCTACCGCACGACCACGAGCTGCGGACAATGAGGGAATGACTTCCATGGTACTAGAGGGAGCTGTAGAGGGCAAAAACTGTAGAGGAAGACAGAGATTGGAATACGCCAAGCAAATAATTGAGGACGTAGGTTGCAAGTGCTACTCTGAGATGAAGAGGTTAGCACAGGAAAGGAATTCGTGGCGGGCCGCATCAAACCAGTCAGTAGACTGATGACAAAAAAAAAAAGCTCCTCAGTTGGCATCACGAGGCTGAGTGCACCCCGAAAAATGGTGACAGCATATGGCGGCCTACATGGTCACCCATCCAAGTGCTGACCACGCCCGACAGCGCTTAACTTCGGTGATCTCACGGGAACCTGTGTATCCACTGCGGGAAGACCGTTGCCGCAATATATATAGAATAGCTGCCATAAAAAGCATTTGCCGCGGGGAATGGCCACTGGTTGGAGGCGCTATGTCACTGACTGCGAGGCCACTCCCGTCGGAGGTTCGAGTCCTCCCTCGGGCATGGATTGTGTGTGTTCTTCGTAGCGTAAGTTTGGTCCCTTAGAAATAAAAAAAAAGCATTTCGTCCAAATGTAATAATAATATATACATGAGAGATAATCAGCCATAAATGGCTGTGAATATAATAACTGCCACCTGTGGAGATTTTCAGGAAACTCGTAGATTGTATGTTAGCAAAGACAGAGCTTGAATGACGCTGAGGGTTCCTATGGAGACGGTGTGCGAGTATCGATAAGGACCATCCATCAGAAGACGCTTTCAGTGGTCCGACTGTAGCTGGCGTTAATATGTACTGGCTTACAGGTAGGGATGTAAAAGTGCATGACAGATACTGCTGGATGCTCGTCGATCGTGGTGCCAGCAAAAGGAAAGCTTGACTGACGCCGGTAATTACCACGGTCGGGTCGTAGGTATATCGATATGCACATTTCAACACAAGACGAATTCAAAACCACGAGGACGACTAACTGTTAAGCAGTACTGGCATACAGGTAAAAAAGCGGCAAAAGTGCCTGACGGTTAATACAGATCAATGTGACAACGTAGCTGACAAGTGAAGTAAGCAGGTAATTTTGTCATACTGATCTGTGGTATTTGACATTGATTTCTACAGTTTTCTTCATCACTGGTACAGTTTCTTCTTCAAACTTTGGTATATTTCACAATGTTATATTTTACTATTTGTATGAGATTTCCGTCTAAATCCATTCTATACTTAAAATTCGGTGTACTATGATCTACAGATTGTCGCATTTTGACTAAAACAGGTACCACTGCCAGTGAATATTTTATTGCGATCGAGACTGTTGTTAACTCAATTTAGAAATATATTCTTTTAAATCCGGTTTTATAATTTCAGCTTTAATGTTTACATTTTGAAGACGATCTGAGTTTTCATAAATGTGAGGAAACAGAAACACACGTAAACAACAAAATAAAACAAAATTTGAAGGCAACAGCTCTACCACCAGTGCCACCTGTCGGCTAAAACTTACGTCCTTGTAAAATTTTTTGAACCAAGGTGTTAGATAATACCCCGGAAACGCATTCTTTTTAGCAGTGACGGACCCTTCTTTATAAGTTCTAAGCTTTCTGCTGAGTGTATCTTTAACAATAGTTTTTAATCTTTAATTTACTATCTATTGTTAGCTTTTTGTTGTGTAACAAATGCTGTCTCTCTTTGTTCCTATTTGCAAATATGGCAGTTCCTCTATAGCATCGTAATAGTGGAACTGTCAAACTGCTGTCACGTCGTAATTATCATTTAATTTTAACATATTGACAACAACATTTATGATCTTATTAAAGCAGTGACAGTTACAAAACAGTCCACTAACGACGCAATATAGATGTCACATCCATCTGGACGTACTTGAAAATGGCGGTAAAGCCGAAACAGTCTGTTGTAATTGTAAATAAAGATTACTCATTATAAGCAGTTATTTGGTGTATCTATTGTAACAATCATATTGTTATCAGACATATATTACGCTGCTGGCCCTAAAGAAGGAAATCATAGTTACGTCCTCCTATGCGAGCGTATTCTTCACGAACTACACCAGCGTGCAAAAACATAAGTATCAAAATAGCTTTCACATAATGCGTCGCTACCAAATAACACAACCTATTAAACCCGGGCAGCACTGCTACAATATGGTACAGAGGGTAACTGAAAGAAATACGCAATTAGACGAAGAGAAACGAGACTTTTATTGAAAGATAGTAAATGCATTGAAGTCACCGCAATTTATGATCGTCCACGGAGGAAATGGCGAGAAATGGTTCTTACTATGGCGCGTGACCACCACTGACGGCAGCGCATAATGTACTAGGGCGTTAGGGCGTTTCATTCATGCACCAGCACGAATGGCAGCTGTTCAATGTTGGTTGCAGTACGTCTGCCCGGCGCCTCCTGCACGTCATCGATGGAGGCTGCCAGTCCACTCGCCGAATACCCTCTCGTTCCAAGAGATCCTCCACGCGCGCAGTTCGATGCGGTCGCGCATTGCTATTTATTAAAATGATTTCAGGGCGGAATGTACCCTTGCATTTGGGGAAGCAGCGCTGCTGGACTTGCCCTTATATACCGAAAGGTAGCGACACGTGACACACCCAGGAATACTCATTTATTTATTTATTTATTTGACCTCTTACATCTAACCAGGCACTCTACTTATTTTACATTCATATGTTTTAGTAGGCACGTTAAACTACATCTAGTAAAAAAAGTGAAATAAACCATTGCAAAGGCGCACCTGGAAAAATACATACATATAGAGTTTATATTCGTAGATCATAAGTACTGTTATAATTAGACATTATTGAAGAGGCAGATTTTAGATGGGAGTGCTAGCAGCAGGGAGTATGAGGGAGACTGGTGGTGAAGGGAGGAGAAGAATAGAGAGACATGATGAGACATAATTAAGGAAATATGAAGTGAAAGAGGATTGCGTGGCTAATAGAGATAGATGAAGAGGAAGGCATCTCAGGAGCAAGATTGGAGACGCTAGTTTGCTATTTGACAGATGAGAGGATTGGCCTTGCACATTAATTTTGTGTTGAGAACGTTATGAGGATGATAGTAGGATATGCTTCAACTTCTTCTTAAAAGGAGCAGGAGGTTGAATTTTGCGCAAGGTAAGGGGCAGTTTGTTCCAGAGGCGGACAGCGGGAACTGAGAAGGAGTTTGCAAAAGTTTTTGTTTTGTGAGTGGCCACAGTTAGGATACCAAACAAGAGTGACCTCGTGTTTCGATTATGATGGCATGACAGGTTTTTAATCTCTGAAGCAAGGTACTAGGGTTGCTTGCGCGACGTTAGGAGTCGGTGAAGTAGACATAGAGTGTGGTAGTCACGCAATTTGTCCGGCCGCTGCCACCCTAGCTCGGAGTATGAAGCGCTAACATGATCATATCGGCGAATGTTGCAGGTGTAACGCACAGAGGCATTCATGGTTAGTTCTAGCCGTCTTTTTTTTCACTACTCATGCCTTGTTGAATCACATCACTGTCGCGGGTGATTGTTTTGTTGGTGCAGGTGTTATAGTGTTGGCAGGCAAACTGCATGGGCGTACAGACCTCCGTATCTAACAGCATGGTGCTGTCACCGGTCAATGTTATTGTGGCACTGTACTCTTCCCCATACGCACCGTTCAGTTAAGCATTCGGCCCTGACTTCAGTTTTGCAAGTGGCAGCGCACGACCGCATCGAACGGCGCTGGTGGAGGAGTTGTTGGAAAGAGGATATTCAGCTGCTGGCACGACCTGCCCGTTATTCCGAAGAGCAGTCAGGGGTGCGTTGGAGAAACGTACAGTAGCAGGTCCGCATTCACCAACAATCTACCAAAAGTTGTCAATTGCGGTGGTAGAGGGTGCAACGATCTACCAACAGAAACCCTCACTAACCTTGTGGCCATCACAGGAGCATGCTGCAGAACATGCTTCGCCACCCGTTGTTACCACACACCCTATTAGGAACGATGTCTATCCTTTTCTAATGTCCAAGGGGCTATCGTAATCCGCATTGAATTCAGTGTCAAAAACAATTATTTTTCTGTTCGTATCATTGCGCATTTCTTCGAGTTACCTTCCCTACTGTAATACTGAAGTTCTCCCAACGCATCCCCTGTTTCAACGAGTTATGTTAACTGGTAGTGATACATCATGTGAAAGTTACTTTCTTACTTAGTTTTTCATAACGTGCACTTAATTTTGTAAAGCAATACATACATGTTTTAACAAGTGACCAATAGATGGTGATGTTGATCTCTGAAATTGCTGTCCATTTAAGATGTACCATTTGTTATTGCTTATACAACGGCAACTACGTAATAGGCCGAGTGGACAGTTTATAGAAAGCTTTTAATGAAATACAGTTGTGAATTAATGAAAAATGAAGGCTGGCATTGTATCATTTCCATAAAGCAGTAAATATTAACATACGTCACTTAATCACGTACATTCATCGAGACTGATCACAAATGGGTTGAAAAATTTCGTCGCAATACCATTTCCGTCAGCGATGAATTTCGTGAAAATCGTCTATAATGGTCTGTCGTTTCAAGAAACATTGCCATATGACTGAAGAGGCTTGGCAAGTGACTTACGGTAACACACAGTCTTTCTTTAGGGTATAAAAGCCCCCAGTACATTCAGTTTTACGTGAACATTTAGTTTTGAAGAACATCTGTTCCCGTGGATGCCACAGAGTTAGACTGGACCTCTAAAACAACATCGCCTCATTTGGTGTAGGGAAATTTTCAAGCATTTCGAGTGAGGAAATGCATCGAAACAGGATACGAAACTTCCATATGTGATTCGTTTGTGAGGCGCTCCACTGAAATCACCACTTCCTTCTTTAGTTCTTCTGGAGGATATCGTGTATTCACAGATTTACAAGTTCGAAAACCAATTAATCCTGAGCGGTAACAAAAAATTAGTTTGTGACATGTCACCGAATATATTAGAAAGGATAGCCAAAATCTTCCTTCAACCATGTCTTTGAGGTAAAAATCACACCGTGGAAAATTGCTACCAAATTTGATGTGAAAACATGAAAAAGTGCATAACTTTAAAGGTGAATGTATTCAAAAGTAGTAATTCAGTATGTACAACAAATGTTTTCTTTCATTGCTGTTGTGAGAACTACAACCATTACTTGACTGATTTGTAGACTTTTATCGTGACCGCAAGGGAACTGCACTTCACTTTCTGATTATGCCACATATCACTGCACGTAACACGCCAACAGTTCTATATCGCGTACAGCTGGTCATGTAACTAACAGCGGTACTTGCCGTAATGGGTGAATCTCAGTTGACAACTATTTTTGCATAACCCTAAGATGCATAAATACAAAAGATGTTCCACATTAAATTAACACAACAACTGGAGATATCTATATGGAGCCTGACAACAAATTCGTATTCGTGTTCCGGTAAATAGATTTGGCAGTTGGCGTTGTGTCTAAGACTTGTCGTTTTTTACAGATAACTGAAGGAACAAAGGACCTGAGGTGGAATCGTTTCTTTGATGTATTAACAACACTGCTGGAACACCACGCAAAGTATCCAGTGTAGAAAGCACGGTAGAGAGTACTTCAGTCCAGTAATGGGAAGTCTCCTATTAGCGCATCGAGAGGAGGAAGATAAATAGCTGTCGGTATGCACCATACCATGTCTTGTCTTAATATCGTGCTCGGTAAGCTAAATCCAGGAAACGGGCAACTGAAATGTTAACAATCCTCTTCTAATATCGGTTTCCTAAATTCACTAAATGGAGTTTAACGAGAACGTCACCATTCATCAAATGAGTCTCATTTTAGTTCGTTGAACATCTCTGTTATACTTCTGTGCTGGCATTATTGATTTCTTGTTCCCTGATTACGATATATGTTGTCACGGTCGCTTGATAGAAGCTTGAAATGCTGGAGCGGTACTCTGGAATAGTTGCCGTTGCCGTTCATTTTGCAGATGGCCCGGAGTTTACCAGATTACCTGCAGAAAAATAAAAGAATTCATTTATTTTTTCGTTGTCCTGGCTTGATGGTAATCATCCTATTTCAAATATGTTAATAGCGTAGCCTTTGCAAAGTGAGCACAAACTTTTCACTAATTTTACAATCAATTACTGTCGGGTACTATCTCTCTGTTGCAGCGAATAGAACGTCCGGTATGAAAGACAAATGGTTCAAACTGGCTCTGAGCACTATGTGTCATCAGTCTCCTAGAACTTAGTACTTAAACCTAACTAAGGACATCACACACATCCATGCCCGAGGTAGCATTCGAACCTGCGACCGTAGCGGTCGCGCGGTTCTAGACTGAAGCGCCTAGAACCGCTCGGCCACCGCGGCCAGCTATGAAAGACAGATTGGACTCGCTAGTTGGAAGTCTGTCCATAGTGGCAAGCAGAAACATTAGGTGTAGTGAGTTCAAAAATTAATCTGACAACGAAATGATATAGACAAAGGCAACAGGGATGGTATGCGTTGTTTAAAACACTAATCTTAACTCCGACCACCAGATTCATAGACCATTGTTGTTGTTGTGGTCTTCAGTCCTGAGACTGGTTTGATGCAGCTCTCCATGCTACTCTATCCTGTGCAAGCTTCTTCATCTCCCAGTACTTACTGCAACCTACATCCTTCTGAATCTGCTTAGTGTATTCATCTCTTGGTCTCCCTCTACGATTTTTACCCTCCACGCTGCCCTCCAATACTAAATTTGTGATTCCTTGATGCCTCAAAACATATCCTACCAACCGATCCCTTCTTCTAGTCAAGTTGTGATACAAACTTCTCTTCTCTCCAATCCTATTCAATACCTCCTCATTAGTTATGTGATCTACCCACCTTATCTTCAGCATTCTTCTGTAGCACCACATTTCGAAAGCTTCTATTCTCTTCTTGTCCATACAAGTTATCGTCCATGTTTCACTTCCATACATGGCTACACTCCATACAAATACTTTCAGAAACGACTTCCTAACACTTAAATCTATACTCGATGTTAACAAATTTCTCTTCTTCAGAAACGATTTCCTTGCCATTGTCAGTCTACATTTTATATCCTCTTCACTTCGACCATCATCAGTTATTTTACTCCCCAAATAGCAAAACTCCTTTACTAATTTAAGTGTCTCATTTCCTAATCTAATTCCCTCAGCATTACCCGATTTAATTTGACTACATTCCATTATCCTTGTTTTGCTTTTGTTGATGTTCATCTTATATCCTCCTTTCAAGACACTGTCCATTCCGTTCAACAGCTCTTCCAAGTCATAGACCATACAATTTGATTTATCGGCAGGGAAGCTGTCGAAGCAGGCATCTACAAAAAGGCAAAAAATTAATAAGTTTACGTATATTAAGTACACTTAATAACAGAGTAACATAAACTTTGAATGCTGTAGATTGTTGTGTGGCGCTCAGTTCTATGCATATGGTAGCGATGTTCTTTATTGTAAAAAAATAGTGTTAAATGCTGATTTATAAGTACATATGCAGGGCACTCAAAAACAGTTCGAAACACTTGTAAGGATGTAGCAGAGTAGGTTTTTCTTAGAAATGTTGCTTAAGAAAAAAATTCGATGCTTGGCACCGTTTCTGAGTTAATTAACACTGAGGTTAGCCAATGAGGCCGTTGCGCACGTAGATTCAAGCGGCGCACGATGTACAATTAGTGTCAGTTTTTTTCAGTGCGTAGATGATAGGCGCTCGCGACAACTCAGCCTTTGCCTCGGGTTTGATCCTTACTATCATTCCACGTCCAATTTTTGTATCGCTCTGTCATTCGGTTTTAGGAAACAAAACGAGGAACACGTTTAGCGATACCGTCTCTGGCGGGCAGGTCAAATTTCCAAGCGCGAAGACCTTATTGGATAACTTCAATGACGTATCAAACTCTTTACAGAACAATTATTTCTCAGCACAACCCACTCCGCAGCACCCCGAGAAGATTTCAAAAATGTTTCTGATTACCGCGTTAGCAAATTCAGAAGAGTCTTATTACTTCGATGTTACGTACCTCACTACTGTCTTAAAAAAAAAAAAAAATGGTTCAAATGGCTCTGACACTATGGGACTCAACTGCTGAGGTCATTAGTCCCCTAGAACGTAGAACTAGTTAAACCTAACTAACCTAAGGACATCACAAACATCCACGCCCGAGGCAGATTCGAACCTGTGACCGTAGCGGTCTTGCGGTTCCAGACTACAGCGCCTTTAACCGCACGGCCACTTCGGCCGGCCACACTACTGTCTTCCACAGTAATGTTCCTTATACAGGGTGTTACAAAAAGGTACGGCCAGACTTTCAGAAACATTCTTCACAAACAAATAAAGAAAAGATGTTATGTGGACATGTGTCCGGAAACGCTTGATTTCCTTGTTAGAGCTCATTTTAGTTTCGTCAGTATGTTCTTCCACCTACGCTCAATGGAGCACGTTATCATGATTTCATACGGGATACTCTACCTGTGCTGCTAGAACATGTGCCTTTACAAGTACGATACAACATGTGGTTAATGCACGATGGAGCTCCTGCACATTTCAGTCGAAGTGTTCGTACGCTTCTCAACAACAGATTCGGTGACCGATGGATTGGTAGAGGCGGACCAATTCCATGGCCTCCACGCTCTCCTGATCTCAACCCTCTTGACTTTTATTTATGGGGGCATTTGAAAGCTCTTGTCTACGCAACCGCGGTACCAAATGTAGAGACTCTTCGTGCTCGTATTGTGGACGGCTGTGATACAATACGCCATTCTCCAGGGCTGCATCAGCGCATCAGGGATTCCATGCGACGGAGGGTGGATGCATGTATCCTCGCTAACGGAGGACATTTTGAACATTTCCTGTAACAAAGTGTTTGAAGTCACGCTGGTACGTTCTGTTGCTGTGTGTTTCCATTCCATGATTAATGTGATTTGAAGAGAAGTAATGAAACGAGCTCTAACATGGAAAGTAAGCGTTTCCGGACATATGTCCACATAACATATTTTCTTTCTTTGTGTGTGAGGAATGTTTCTTGAAAGTTTGGCCGTCCCTTTTTGTAACACCCTGTATAGATGCGCCGGGCGCGAGTGTCGAAGATGGACTAAAACTAATAGCAAGAAAATACCTTGCTAAAACTGTGCCAATACATAGTGACTTTAACCTTTCTAAAATCACATGGGGAAGCTACACATACGTTGTGGGCGGGAAGGACAAAGTATTGTGTGCTGTAACATTGGATATATTGTCTGACCATAGCCTGAGAGAACTAGTCCAACAACCCGAATGCAAAAGACATTTTAAACCGCCTACCTGCAAACAGACAACTTTTCGAGATTGTCTGAGAAGACAGAGGGATTAACGGCCAAGAAGTTACTACACAAACGATGGTCTCCAAGAAAGGTAGGAGAGTATTTGTATTTGGTCAAACTGCTAGTCCCTATCAGCTTACGGCTGACTGAGAATATCTAGTTCAGAGATGGTAAACTCAAAACGATTAGGGTTAAACCTGAAACATGTAATGAACGGTAATATAAATAAATATATACCAATTAGAGTAATAAAAGACAAGAAAGATAATCCTTGACTGAAATGTACAGTTTGAAGAACGTTGGATAGTCGGAGATCGTAACTTTCTCGCTGCATAAATGACTACAGGGAAACGGATGCAGAAAATAAACAGCAGCTACTGCATTTGTGTAAATCATACAGTAACTTTCAAAACAATATCTGGCGAAATATCTATCAGTAAATTCCGGGAAGTTCATGTCGCATGTAAAGACATTGAAGAGATTATAATCTTCCGTCCAATCTCGCGTAGCTCCAGCTAATGCTCAAATTGCAAACAGCAAACTGGAATCAGAAATACTAAATGCAGTATTTCATTATGTAATGTAGCATGTTGATGTTTCCTTTCCATCGTTCACCCGAAGCACAGGTGAAATGTGGCACACCAAAATCACAATAGTAATCCGTTGTAGGTGCTACTCATGTTATTACAATGAAAAGTATTATAAAATCACAATCACAATAATACAGGAGACTACCTTAAAAGGCCAGATCACATGGACGAATAACAAATTTCTTTAACCGGAACAAGACCCATAAAACTTGAAATTGGAATATGACTACGTAAATAAACTCAGGTAAAGCTTTACTTAAATAGTACAAATGGCCATACAATTCATATCAGAACTCTCGTTACTAGCCATCAGCGGAGGACCAGATTAAGGGTAAGAACACAGATCTTTTAATGTTTGGTTAGCCAACTTTCCTACACAAAACAATTAAAGAGGTGCTTTAAATTTCACCAAACCAATCTTCAGATTTACTTACTCAGTTGATTAATCAACAATATTCTTAGAATGATTACAACTAAAACATGACCATATGACAATACCCCTAAAATGAGGTTGCTTCAATATTACGTGTGAATTAGCGATAGACGCAAGCAGACGAAGCATTGACCCAATACGAGAGATCCACGAGACAGGAAATGACATAGAAATGTATTCAACTTTGTACTGTACTTGAACGTCAGATGCTATAATTCTCCCCAGCAAAGATGGAATCACTCAACAGTGACAACATAACCCAAAATGTAAAGGAGAGGACAGGGCCCTAAATATCTCTCTGCCCACGTCGTGCTCTGCTGCCAGTATGCTCACGTCGACCGCTGCCAATTATCTGTAACACAACTCACATCAACGGCAGACAGTAATGTACAGGTGCTGACAGATTGAGTACGGGAGTATTTTATTTTCAATAAAAGAAAAGGGAATTTTTTTGGTAAATGCGTGAGCTATGGATGGTAATGGATCTTCACAAAGCCGTGCACGGGCCCTGGGTTGGCGACACAGCAGATTTTTCCAGTATGTGTCGCTATCCCACGGCTTGTTCACGTGCTCCACGAACAAACAACCTTTCTGCTGACGGGGTGACGCTTAGGGAAGCATCGCTTGCCTAGGCAGAGCTCCTACAGCAGCCAATCAGAAAGGTCCAGGAGATCACGTGTGAGCGCCCGCCGCGTCGAGCTGCACGAACGAGGCGTGTGGATCGCCTTCTTTTACTGACAGGCCCCCGAAGAGATCAGACGCATTGGCCGGTTGCCTCCGTGCACTTTTCCAGCCCCGGCTCAATCAGTTTGCGCCTTAGGGCCGCTAATCTCACATAATGTACCCCGGCTAAGTCACGAGTAAATGTTTTTTTTCAATAAACGGGGGGCAGTTTGCCCACTGGAGTTGAAAAATTAACACGTGTTCTTTTTTAGACCCCCACTTCCACCTCAGCCACATCCTGACAGTATTCTGAGACATAAACCACACAATCTTATCTAGGGAACAGGTGATCAATACAACTGAATAGAAACAAATTAGCCTCCGTGAGTTACTTGGCCAGTGCGAGCCCCTAAACTTTGATTAATAAGTTCGTTAAAAATCATGCCACGCCAAACTACCAAATGAACTACAAAGTAGAATAGAGGACGTATCTCGGCGTGTCTTGAAACGCCAGAGCCGGACTTACACACTACTCGTTGCACTTCTAGCTACGTCTTTAACCCCGCTTCATGTCGGTTGGATGGGTGTAGCCACACTTCCTCAACTGCCGTCAAGAAAGTTAGTCACGACACCGAGGTGAGTGTGTAACCTCCCCCTCACTTATCGACCTTAATGACAGTGAAAAATGAAACCGCGTGTACCTAATGGGAATATAGGAAAAGCAATCGTCACCGAAGTTAACCTGTCGGTAAAGAGGGAGGAAAGGGTTACATCTAAATGAAAGAAAAAATGCAAGTGAAACTGGTGGAAATTAATTTTGAAATAGGGATAAAGTTAATAAAGAAAGTAAATGTGCGGCCGTTACGTTAACAATCAACTAGCGGTAATTAGATGTTTGAGATTTGGGGGAAATTACGGTCGCCAGTCCTATGGACAATTACTATAGTAACTGAAAAAGAAAGGTTATTACACATATAATTAGCGCTAGAAGCGTGGCAACTGAAGGTTGACACGTGTAGTGTGAAAACTGAAAGTTTGTCAAAGTAATAAATTTCGCTACACTTAATTTAGCAAAAGAATTAATGAAACCGGAAAATCGAAAGTTAATTTAGTGACTGAAGTTAATAGTGAGCTTTCTTTCTGAAGCACATCGAAATACAGTTAGTCTTGGACTACCTCAACAATCATTTCTAAAGCTACTTGAATCTACGCAATTTAAAAAGAAGAGATTTAACTTTGAACTTGAATTAAACGATTCTGAACAATTAACAATAGTAAAATTTAGTACGTACCAAGCTGAGCTGCAGTCACAGGTAAGCTAAAATACGGTAACAAAACTCGCACTCTTAATTCGTGCTTGTGTAATCTAACTATTGTAGCTAGCTATGAATACTTAAAGTGAACTTTGAAATTAAAGCAGTGAAATGGAATTATGCTGGCGTTTGAATTTCAACGACACTCGGGTTCAATTCGGAAAAGGAAGGGACCCTGCTTGGCAATGCAATTGGTACAATGAGCAACAAAGGTTCACGCTAAGTTGCTGTAATTTTGCGAGGCAAATGGAACAATTTGAAAAGCTGAGGTCTGCCATACAGTTCTGAAACTTTGCGTGCTTTTAGCCTTCCTTGTTGGTTGATTGAAGGTTTGAAGCCGTCGATCGAGGAGGTGGCGACAGTCACTCATTGTCGGCCGTCGCTGTTGCAGAAGCTGGATGTTGGCGCGCCTTCTTCTCGACACGGTCACCAGGCGAAACGGGCTCTTGATGTGCGCCAGCTAATGCTTCTCGTCCGCGACACCATGTCAGAAACTATCATCGCGAGTCGAGCGCAATTACATGCTGCCAAACCCCGAAAGCGCGGCAACTCGCGGGAGCGTCACACAACACACCTGCACCACTCGCTACTCCAGCCAGACTCCGACAGCTCTGCCCGCGCTCCACGCGGCAGAGTTAACACTACCAAAGATACTACACACTTTGAGTCTTTACACGACCTATCGATGTAATCGTTCGATAGCAGTTTTCCCTAGGCAAGACCCAGCGTAAAAATACAAATAATATTTACGAAACAAACCAATTATCCATCGACATAAATGCATACATATATATATATACACAAATAGTAAAACAATTACAATATGTAAAGACACAGAAATGTCATATATTCAGGTAACAAAAATAAGGAAAACAAATTATAGTACAATAGATGGAAATAGGAGGATATGCATTTCCGGCGGTGCAAGTGAAATACAACTAAAACAATTCCAAAGGATTTTTTTGTACACTGGCATATTCACTTAAGCCGCACGCAACTAACCGAAGCATCTCGGCGACTCCAAATTCATCGGCCGGCGTAGCTTATACCAGACTCGAAGGAGCTTGTCCTTCTGACCTCTAGGGAAACCAAATCACCATGGGCGGTGGACCTGTCCTCACAACTCAACACGCCGTAGCCGCTGACCCCGCTCCTTCCTTATCCGACTCGTCCTCTTGCCGTCCTGCCTGCGTACACAGTCCCGCGTGACTCTCGCTCACCCCCGATCCCGACACACCTTTCCAGCAGAGCGCACGCGCTGCCGTTAAATCCGCGCAGCCAAAGATCAGCAGAAGACAAATAAGCATCGAAGTCGACTCAAAGATCAAAACGACGATCGATAGAAACTGGCACCAGAAACGCACCACCTGAACAGGCACATAAACGAGTGGTATTGGAAAAAAATAATGAACACTACTTAAAGACAATAAGCTTTGAAGGATATCCAGTAAATTTTTGTTGAATACACTACAGAATTACCCCCTAGCCTATGTCATATTTATGTAGAATCTCTACCGTAGGATATCCAGTACATTTTTGCTGAATACACTACGGAATGACCCCCCCCCCCCCCGCCCCCCAACCTATGTCGTATTTATGGAGAATCTGTACCGTAGTAAGACGAGAATGGAAGCCCCTTCAGCTGGAGTCAAAATGCAGTAAAATGAATGATTAAATGGATTAAAATTTGGAAACAACTATGTTTGCTATAATAAATTTGATAGAAATAGAGAGAGACGACCCGGTAATTTGACAAGTAGTATCGCACCACTGAACAAAGTGTTTGCGGCAGGTGCCAGCTCGGCGCAACTCAAACACGTGGGTTTCTGCGCGGGAACGTGTTGACACACGGCAGCTTCCATTTTCTGTTTCGTGTAGGTTTTAGCTTAACTCATTCGTTCGTCAGCACCGGCTGACGTAACCCCCGCATGTAGAGCGCTCGGCGGCGGGCACGTTCTCCCTGTATTTGCACCGGAGGCGGCTATTACCCGCGGTAACTCTCTCGCACGAGCACTTTTATCGTAATACTCGGAGGCCGGCGTTAGATAAGTAAGTGCAGGTGGGTATTTAAAGACCCATGTTCAGGATCGCAACAATGCGTCCATTCAAGATGGAGGGAAAATTTATATAACAGAGCTGCAACATGAAGTCAAGAAGAAGATACGCGACCACGCTGAATAATATGTGTGGTCTGCGAAATTCTGACTAGGTATCTGAGGAAAAAGTTATTGATTGGAAGCAATTTAACTTTATTGCCTCAATATTACGCGTTCAGGACATTGCCTTCACCAGATATCTGTATAGAAGAAGGTAAAGTAACGTGTAAAGCGGACTGGTGAAAGTTTTCTGGTTGGCATACTAAGGCAACAAATTTTCGACACCAGACGCCGTTGATTTGGATTGGATTGGATTGGATTGATTTGGAGAAGAGACTGAACAGCGACGATATCGGTCTCATCGGATTAGGGAAGGAAGTTGCCAGTGCCGTGTCAAAGGAACCATCCCAGCATTTCCCTGAAGCGTTTTAGGGAAATCACGGAAAACCTAAATCAGTATGGCAGGACGCCG
Organism: Schistocerca americana; assembly: GCF_021461395.2. NCBI lineage: Eukaryota > Metazoa > Arthropoda > Insecta > Orthoptera > Acrididae > Schistocerca > Schistocerca americana. The sequence continues at coordinate 496,333,834 of NC_060126.1, read as the reverse complement.
GATTGAACCGTCGTCCTCCCGAATGTGAGTCCTGTGTGCTAACCAATGCGCCACCTCGCTCGGCCAGACGGCATTGATGCGGCGGGTGTCTCGCTATGGAGTGACAAAGTGTAAACTACATTTGCTTCACGAGTAAATAATAAACGCATATAACTGAAGATAAATAGTAGATGGCGCATGTAGGTCCCTCGCGACTGCAGCGCACTTCACGGCGACGGATACGCCACTTACAAGAGAACCTCCCCATCGCACCCCCCTTAGATTTAGTTATAAGGCGGCACAGTGGATAGGCCTTGAAAAACTGAACACAGATCAATCGAGAAAACAGGAAGAAGATGTGTGGAACTATGAAAAAAAAAGCAAAATATACAAACTGAGTAGTCCATGTGGAAGACAAGCAACATCAAGGATCATGTGAGCTCAGGAGCGCCGTGGTCGCGTGTTTAGTGTGAGCAGCTTCGGAACGAGAGGTCCTTGGTTCAAGTCTTCCCTCGAGTGAAAAGTTTGATTTCTTATTTTCAGACAATTATCAAAGTTCAGGCACTGACAAATAATCAACTTCGCTCTGCAAAATTCCAGGACATGTTCAGATTTGCTTGGAGATATGCAGGATTTGACGGTCTACATACGGAAAAATTTGAAAACGTAAAAAACATATGTTTTGACAAAGCACAGGGAAAACTGTGCGACTGTGAAACTGTTGCATTCATTTCTTGCAGTTTATGTGACGAACTCTTATGTTTTCATCACTTTTTTGGGAGTGATTATCACATCCACAGGAAAACCTTAATCGGGAAAGGTAAAAGAATCTTTTTACCCATTCGCCAAGTGTACAAGTTAGATGGGTCGACAACATATTCCTGTCATGTGACGCACATGCCGTCATCAGTGTCGTATAGAATATATCAGACGTGTTTTCCTGTGGAGGAATCGGTTGACCTACGACCTTGCAATCAAATGTTTTCGGTTCCCATTGGAGAGGCACGTCCTTTCATCAACTAATCGCACGGTTTTGCGGTGCGGTCGCAAAACACAGACACTAACCTTATTACAGTGAACAGAGACGTCAATGAACGAACGGACAGATCATAACTTTGCGAAAATAAAGGAAGTAAACTGTTCACTCGAGGGAAGACTTGGACCAAGGACCTGTCGTTCCACAGCTGCTCAGTTTGTAATTTTGCTTATTTTTCTCATACTTCCACACAACTACTTCCTGTTTTATCGTTTGATCTGTGTTAGGTTTTTCAAGCCCTATCCGCTGTGCCAACTTATAACTAAATCTGAGGGGGGTGCGATGGGGAGGTTCCCTTGTTAGTTGCGCGGTGTGAGATCGCGGACGCTGTAACAGTCGCCGAGGGCTTGGCGGTAAACTGTGCAGTGGATCTATTGATAAACAGCTGCTGGAGGTAATCAGGGGCCGCGTGGTGACAGCGCAGCACATCCACGCATGTGGTGGCTGGATATCCAGGGGCCCTGCACTGCATATGTACACTGAGGTGACAAAAGTTATGAGATAGCGATATGCACGTATACAAATGGCGGTGATACCGCGTACACAAGGTGTAAAACGGCAGTGCATTGGCGGAGCAGTCATTTGTATTCAGGTGATTCATCTGTAAAGGTTTCCGACATCTGCGTGGAGTTCTGAGTGCTAACAGTAAATTCACACTGCCTGAAGTAACCGCAGAAATCAACGGAGGGTGTACGACGAAGATCTTGCTGAAAACCCAAGGAAACTCTGGTCTTACGTAAAATCATTAAGCGGGTCGAAGGCTTCCATCCAGTCACTCACTGATCAGTCTGGCCTGGCAACGGAAGACAGCAAAACGAAAGCTGAAATTTTAAATTTAGCATTTGAGAAATCTTTCACGCAAGAGGATCGTACATACATACCGCCGTTTGTGTCTCGTACGGATTCCCGTATGGAGGACATAGTGATAGACATCCCTGAGGTTGAGAAGCAGCTGAATGGGCTGAAAATAAATGAATTGCCTGGTCCTGATGGGATTCCAATTCGGATTTACAGAGAGTACTCTACTGCATTAGCTCCTTATTTGCATTTATCGCGAATCTCTTGCCCAACGTAAAGTCCCGAGCGACTGAAGAAAAGCGCAGGTGACGCCTGTATATAAGAAGAGTAGAAGGAAGGCTCCCCAAAATTACAGACCAATATCCCTAACATCGGTTTGTCGCAGGATTCTCGAACATATTCTCAGTTCGAATATAATCAGTTTCTTTCAGACAGAGAAGTTGCTGTCAAGCATCAGCAGGGCTTTAGAAAGCATCGCTCCTGCGAAACGCAACTCGCCCTTTTTTCACATGATATCTTGTGAACCATGGATGAAGGGTATCAGACGGATGCCATATTCCTTGACTTCCGGAAAGCGTTTGACTCGGTGCCCCACTGCAGACTCCTAGCTGAGGAACGAGCATATGGTTCAAATGGCTCTGAGCACTATGAGGCTTAACATCTGAGGTCATCAGTCGCCTAAAACTTACAACTACTTAAACCTAACTAACACACACATCCACGCCCGAGCCAGGATTCGAACCTGCGGCTGTAGCGGTCGCGAGGTTACAGACCAAAGCGCCTAGAACCGCTCGGCCACCAACGGCCGGCAAGAGCTTATGGGATTGGTTACCAGACGTGTGAGTGGCTCGAATACTTCTTAAGTAATAGAACCCAGTACGTTGTCCTCGATGGTGAGTGTTCATCGGAGGTGAGGGTATCATTTGGAGTGCCCCAGGGAAGTGTGGTAGGTCCGTTGTTGTTTTCTGTCTACATAAATGATCTTTTGGATAGGGTGGATAGCAATGTGCGGCTGTTTGCTGATGATGCTGTGGTGTACGGGAAGGTGTCGTCGTTGGGTGACTGTAGGAGGATACAAGATGACTTGGACAGGATTTGTGATTGGTGTAAGGAATGGCAGTTAACTCTAAGTATAGATAAATGTAAATCAATGCAGATGATTAGGAAAAAGAATCCAGTAATGTTTGAATACTCCATTAGTGGTGTAGCGCTTGACACAGTCACGCCGATTAAATATCTGGGCGTAACATTGCAGAGAGATATGAAGTGGGACAAGCATGTAATAGCAGTTGTTGTGGGGAAGGCGGATAGATGTCTTCGGTTCATTGGTAGAATTTTGGGAAGATGTGGTTCATCTGTAAAAGATACCACTTATAAAACGCTAATACGACCTATTCTTGAGTACTGCTCGAGCGTTTGGGATCCCTATCAGGTCGGATTGAGGGAGGACATAGAAGCAATTCAGAGGCGGGCTGCTAGATTTGTTACTGGTGGGTTTGATCATCACGCGAGTGTTACGGAAATGCTTCAGGAACTCGGGTGGGAGTCTCTGGAGGAAAGGAGGCGTTCTTTTCGTGAATCGCTACTGAGGAAATTTAGAGAACCAGCATTTGAGGCTGACTGCAGTACAGTTTTACTGCTGCCAACTTACATTTCGGGTACAGACCGCAAAGATAAGATAAGAGAGATTAGGGCTCGTACAGAGGCATATAGGCAGTCTTTTTCCCTCGTTATGTTTTGGAGTGGAACAGGGAGAGAAGATGCTAGTTGTGGTACGAGGTACCCTCCGTCGCGCACCGTATGGAGGATTGCTGAATATGTATGTAGATGTAGATGTATCCGCTAGGACAGTGCTACATAATGTGGCGGTAGTGAGCCATGGCAGAAGACGTTCGAGGCGAGTGCCTTTGCTAACAGCACGACATAGCCTGCAGCGTCTCTCCAAGGCCTGATCAGATGACTACCGATTTCAGTTGGTAAGAGCTGATGGTAAGGTTCGAATATGGCGCTGATTCCAAGAAGCTGTGGATCCAAGTTGGCAACAAGTCACTGTGAAAGCTGGTGGTGGCTGAGTTTACATGGAACGAACTGCATCCTCTAGTCCAGCTGAACCGATCATTCAGTGAAACTGGATATATTCGCTATCTGGAGACCATTTTCAGACATTCATTGGCCGTGTTCGACTACTTGGAGACCATTTCCCGCCATTCATGGCCTTCGTATTCCTGAACGACCGTATCATGTCACCAGGCCACAACCGTTCGCGATTTTTTCGAAGAAAATTCTGGATAATTCAGATAACTCGTGTGGCCACCCATATCGCCCCACATTTATCTCATCGAACATTTATGGGCCGTAATTGAGAGTTCAGTTCGTGCAGAACATCCTGCATCGGTAAGGATTTCACAATTGCGGATGACCATTGAAGCACCGTGGCTCAGTATTTCTGCAGGGGACTTCCAAGTCTTGTTGAGTCCCTGCACTACGCGCTACAAAAGGAAGTATTCCGTTTTGCCACCTCAGTGTGCAACAGATAGGAAAGTAATCCGGGAATCTTATCATCGATATCCTTTCGCGCTGGAGATTAACCTCATTGTCTTACCTACCTGTTATTTCCATCATTGCTTTCACGACTCTTAGATTGAACACTAGAGGCAGTTTTCGCATAGTTTCGAACGTCTTGCCTCCTGTTTGGACTGTATAACGCTTTTTACAGGTGCACAAATCCTATGAGTGTTTCTCGATTTTTCTGCATATTTGCGTCAATGATCGATTTATTTCACACTGACTGGCTGCATGAATCTCTTAGTTGTAGCTTCTTTGCAGTTTTATTGCTCATTTCCTTCGCTTCGTCCCCTAGGATACTGAATTCTCTGTCTTATGAGCTCTGGCGTGGCGAGCAAAATTCGGAATTGCAACCAGTGACCGAATGACGTTGCCTAACATCATTTCTGAGTCTTCATGTATGACGAAAATTTTCGAGCTTGTGGCGGATGACATAACCCGAGAACGTCTCTGTCATCCTTCTTTTCCTTGTTGCGGTTGTTCCCAGTGCTAGCTGTGGTCTTCACAGCGAATCGTTTTATATGTTGGTCCGCGTTCCTGAGTCGGTACGGCGGACTCACAACGACAAAGTCGCTTCTTTATTGTTAACAAAGTAGGCAGTCTTGATCTAGTATTTTTCATTCATATTTTCAGGATTTCAATCTTTGTAGATCATTTTCAGACCATTAAGTGTCTCCTTTAACGATCTGCGACTGCAGTCGAAGACTGTGCCTTTTGGGCATATGTTTTGCTCCGCCTGCTAAAACTGTCTGAAGATGATCTTCAAAGATTGAAACTGTTCAAAACTGATAAAATATTTTAAGATCAAGAGTGACCACGTTATTAAGACCGGAATGGCTGTGTTTTGTTCAAGTGTCTTCAGGTGTTTGTGACCTAGCGGCATTCATCTTGCTGTACGCGAGACCACAAGGGGCAACCTCCTTCTACGCAAGTCATACACTTCGATTCGGCCATCATGTCTAACATTGAGAAATACTCGCTTACTGATAGCAAATTAAACCTACCTCTCATCAACATCACCCATTGTCACTATTGGAGAAGAGCGTAAAAATGAGATAAAATATTTTAAAAGTTCAGACTAATCCTGTTGACATCCGTCTGTTGCAGAAACTTACGCCACATTCAAAGATCAAGCATTATAAAAATCTTGGAGTAAACACAGTTTTCTCAAGTAATCACAAACAATTTAACTTTTGTGAAGCGCAGCTTTCTTTAAACGTGCTAGACTTCTTCCAAACAACAGATGCAGTTAAACAGGTTCAATCCACTTTTTTCAGGTTTCTAAAGGGCATTAACACTGTACCAATCGACTGGTAACCAAGATACGAGCGTGTCGAAGAGTAAAATGTCTCGAATTATTTATGTGAAAACTCTGAAGACTATCTAAATAAAACGAACGTTATCAAAGTTCTACGTCTTCATTCTTCATGTCTGCATGTTCCCAGCTTGCTGTCGCAAGAGGTCTCCGAATAGTAGCGTGTAACATGGCAGCATGTAATGTAACTATGTCGGTGCGTGAGAAACTGCGTTCTTTAATCGAGATCCTAATTCGAAAAATTCGTCCACAAGTGGAGCACTCCCTCCGCCAGCATGACAATGATAGACTATACTCGAGCGCTGCAACATCTGCCGCAATCCTGCTCTTTGGGTTCATTGTCATCCATCAGTCTCCGTACACTCCCGACTTGGTTCCATTCCATTCTACAGTAACGGTGTCAAAAAACTGGCCTCTAGTTGAGAGAACTGTGTTCATCGGAAGGGTGACTACGCTGAAAAATAAATACCGGGTGATCAAATAGTCAGTATAAGTTTGAAATCTTAATAAACCACGGAATATTGTAGATAGAGATGTAAAAATTGACACACATGCTTGGAATGACATGGGGTTTTATTAGAACTAAAAAAAAATACAAAATTTGAAAAAAATGTCCGGCAGATGGCGCTGGACAGCAAAACGTCAGTGATTGCGCATGACAATCGTGTATAAAAGGAGCTGTAATGAGAGAGAGAATCAGATGCGCCAGCAGTCGCAGCATGTTGACGTTACCTGAAAAGGCGCCTTTAGTGAAGCTGTATTATCAGAATGGGGATGTGCTGGTTCAGGGTTACTATCCTATTGCCAGAGGAAGGGGATTCGAAGGGGTAAAGGTCCGTTGACAAATGCAGCTGTGGCGAGAATGATTTCGAAGTTCCAAGCCACGGTTTGTTTAGACGATAGATCCCGTAGTGGCCGACCGAGCACAAGGCGTAATGCTGCTGAGACAGTTCAGTAAGAAATGGAGACTGTTGTGGGTTCGTCTACGCACGGGGATGTCAGCGCTCGTGCAGTCGCATGTTGCACTGGCGTTCCATACACTACGGTATGGCTGGCACTGAGGCGTACCTTCCGATGCTTTCCGTACAAAATCCATTGGCATCATGAACTGTTACCTGGCGATTTAGTGAAGTGGAGGGCATTTGCGGTGTGGGCGCTTCAAAAGATGGCGGAAGATGACGATTGGTTGAGTAACGTGTTGCGGACCGACGTAGCTCACTTCATCCTCCGAGGGTCTGTCAACGCCCACAACTGCAGGATTTGGGCTATCGAAAATCCTAGAACTGTCGTGGAAACTCCATTGCACGACGTGAAAGTCACGGTATGGGTTTGATTTACCACATCTACCGTTATCGGGCCATTTTTCTTCGAGGAAATGCGTGATTTTGTTTTTGTAACTGCTACCGTGACGTGTGAGAGGTACGCCGATATGTTACAGAATCGCATCATTCCCAGCCTCGCTGATAAACACCTGCAGGAAGGTACGATGTTCCGTTCTCGTTCTCCGAATTGCTAGTTCAGTTTGTCATAACTGTGTACAGTTGTTTTAAAACCAATATCAAGACGTGACAAGTGTTCATCAACTAACAGAATGGTCAGTTCACCTCGGCAACAAATTTACTTATCACTATTTCCTTTAATTTTAAATTAATATGTGAAATTTATGATCAAGGGAAATATAGCCATTGCATAACGGACTAAGATGATATTAAAGAAAATTAATACTTTGCAAAGTATAATTAATACACGCGGCTGCCTTGTACGTTTGACATAACCGAGATCGACCCTTTTGTTTCAGGTCAGTACAGCCTTCTAGTGGACAACTGCTGTCTTATCGAGTGTCCTCTGGCGTCACACAACCAAGGCAGGTAATAAAATACTGTTCGTACATAGCTGATGGTCTAAAGTGGTCGAGTACCTTCAATTAATTATTTTTATCAATTCGTCTTGAAGATATGGCTACAAATCCGACAAAAGTATCTCCTTAAACCCACTTCTCTCTGTTAGACTAGGCTCAAATGTACAACGCATTATTTTGTGGACGTGTCATAACTGTGTTTCCATTATAAGGAGATTCAATACACAGAATACTAAATATTAAACAGCCAAACTTTTACAGCATTAGATGAAAAATTAAGTACACTATGTGATCGAAAGTATCCGGACACCTAGCTGAAAATGACTTACAAAAAGTGGCTCTGAGCACTATGGGACTTAAGTGCTGAGGTCATCAGTCCCATAGAACTTAGAACTACTTAAACATAACCAACTTAAGGACATCACACACATCCATGCCCGAGGCAGTGTTCGAACCTGCAACCGTAACGGTCGCGCGGTTCCAGACTGTAGCTCCTAGAACCACTCGGCCACTGCAGATGGCAAAATGACTTACAAGTTCGTGGCGCCCTCCATCGGCAATGCCGGAATTCAATATGGTGTTGGCCCACCCTTAGCCTTGATGGCAGCTTCCACTCTCGCAGGCATGCGTTCAAGCAGGGGCTGGAAGGTTTCTTGGAGAATGGCAGACCACTCTTTACGGAGTCCTGCATTCAGGAGAGGTATCGATGTCGGTAGGTGAGGCCCGTCATGAATTCGGTGTTCCAAAACATCCCATAGGTGTTTTCTAGGATTAAGGTCAGGACTCTGTGCAGGCCAGTCCATTACAGGGACGTTATTGCCGTGTAACCTCTCCGCCACAGGCCGTGCATTATGAACACGTGATCTATCGTGTTCAACGATGCAATCGCCATCCCCGAATTGCTCTTCAACAGTGGGAAGCAAGAAGGTGATTAAAACATCAATTTATGGCCTGTACTGTGATAGTGCCACGCAAAACAACAACGGGTGCAAGACCCTTTCATGAAAAACACGACCACACCAGAACACCACCGCCCCCGAATTTTACTGTTGGCACTACGCTCGCTGGCTGATGACGGTCACCCTGCCATCGGATCGCCGCATTGTGTACAATGATTCATGACTCTACACAACGTTTTACCACTGTTCAATAGTCCAATGTTTACGCTCCTTACACCAAGCGAAGCATCGTTTGGCGTTTACCGGCGTGATGTGTGATTTATGAGCCGCAGCTCGACAATGAAATCCAAGTTTTTTCACCCCCCGCCTGTCATAGTGCTTACAGTGGATGCTGATGCAGTTTGGAGTTCCTGTGTGATGGTCTGGATAGATGTCTGCCTATTACACACTACGACCCTCGTCAGCTGTCGGCGGTCTCTGTCAGTCAACAGACGTACGCTTTTTTGGTGTTCGTCTCCCTTCACGTTTCCACTTCACTATGAAATCGAAAACAGTGGGCCTCCGGATGTTTATGAGTGTGGAAATATCGTGTACAGACATACGACACAAGTGACACCCAATCACAACCACGTTCAAAGTCCCTGAGTTCCGCGGAGCGCCCCATGCTGCTCTCTCACCATATTTAAGGACTACTGATATCGCTGGTATGGAGAACCTGACAGTAGGTGGCAGCACAATGGATTTAATATGAAAAACGTATGCTTTTGGGTTTGTCCGGAAGCTTTTGATCACATAATGTACTACAGGCGCAGTTCTAGTTTACCGCTCATTTTAGCACGAAAAGCGTAATTATTCACGAAATATAGAAATATATAATACATTATTACTGGTTTTCAGACAGTTTTTCACGTACATGCTTCGGGCGACACAGAAACTCATCATGAAACTACTGAGTGTCGCAGCCGGAAAAATGCGAGAATGGGAGCAGAGATTACGCAGAAGAGATGATATAAATCCCAAACGATACATTGGTCTTGTATTGAAACGTCCCCTTTGAACAATTATACATGACTGTGCTTAAACTGACACACAATATTTTTAGCGCAACGCAATCTGACTATCAAAGATCCCTGCAAAAGAATGGCCCTGAGTAACATTAAAGTACACCTTTCAGAAATCACTTACCTCACAAAAATCTTCATTACTCGAACTACTGCAATACAGCGAGCGCCACTACTGCCAGCTAAATAGAATATTCAAACTACGGAAGGCACTAACTACTGATAGGGATAGTTAGCAAATGAAAGATATTAATAGAGAACAAACAATGTATTTACCTTAATAGTCATAACATATACAGCAGTTCATGACAAATTGTTTGCAGGTGCACAATCACCATTGAAGAGTCTTGCGGAGAATATAGCAAGTCCATAAACCACCACTTGTGCACTCACAAAATTTTTTTTTTTTAATTGTCCTTAGAACCAGCAATGCTGTTATCCAGTCCCTTGCTGAATTATTAACACACGTGCAAACACTAACAGTCCCTACTTCTCACATATTGTCCATATACTATGACCAACAGAAACGTGTGCAGTGAAATGGAACTTACAAGTTAATAATATGATGAACTGGTGTCAATTACAATTATATAACAAAAGAATACAATTACAAAGGTACAAAATACATCATTAAAGAACATAACAATACAGATAACATTTGTAGTAACACAGGCTTTACAAAAGAATAGAAATAAACATATACATCAGTGTTACAAAAATAGTGACATAAGTACATACATAAAGATCAGAATAACTTTTGAAACATCACCTTCACATATGAGCAACAAAACAGAATAAATAATGTCCCAACATCTTTACAAAGTAAATAACATAGTATTAGAAAAATTCTACAACATAGCTCTCATCAGCTAAACACATAAAGACAGGAAAAACACAAATACACAAGGGTACACAAACATATAGAGGGATGACACAAAAGGAAAGGACAGGGTTTGTTTTACTGCAGTATTTTGCATGGAGATCTCCCTTTGTTCATCATTATTCCCAAAAGTACTATCTAAGCCTGCTTTCTGTATTCTGTTCACATCCTCTTTCAAAATTGTTTTTCTCCACTTTACACTACCTTTCTACCCTTTTTTTTTGGCCAAACCATTTTCTTATAGCTTCTCAATGCATTTCTTCCAATCCATCATAGCTAGTTTCTTATATAGTCTACCTCCTCTTAAGCTAACTTAAAACTACTGAGCTCAGATGCTAAACTAAGGGACGAGGCAATGCAGCAGCACAAAACAATTAACACAAACAGCAATGATAAAAAATACAAAAGGCAAAGCAAGCAGCATAAATTACAACTAATATAAGGCACTGTGCAGCAAACAAGAAAAATAAATCCATAGTAAAACTGGCTTAACAGCGTAATCCAAAGTCAAATTCAGTAACATTATGCCTGGCAAACAGCAGCAGTAAATGCTATAACGTATACCTAAGCATGATAAAGCTCAAGCAGAAAAAAAGTACACTAAAGACAACAATGCAGATAAAGGAAATGTATAATCGCATCTTAATGTCTATGTAATTAAAGTGGTGCACCACAACTATTTCTACAAAAGAAATTACCAAGTACTTAAAAAGAAAACGATATATGCAGTTACTGTTATTAGTCCCTTCTTATTGTTCTTACCATTCCAAGAGCTCCTTTTTCGAAGAATGTGGGTCATAAAATAATTATTTAATAGATCTGTTGACAGAAAGTGTTCACATTAGCAAATGCATTTAATTTTATTTTATGAAACCAATGCTGCAAGACAGCTAGAAACCAGATATCAAATGAAATAAGCAACTATGTACAAAGTAAAGCATAAGAACATCATTCAGCAGTCATGAGGCATTTCATAAGTTAGTAGAAAAATCTCTCAACTAGAGAGACAGTAGTCATAATCAGGTGTATAGACATAAAAATATTTCTCGTCATTTCATTAGCCATTTCAGTAAATATCATAAATTAAGAGCTCCACAGTGTAATCATATGTTTTCAAGTTCGACCATGTCGTTTTTGCGATGCTTTCTACAAAGGAACGTCAATAGCGAGGTTAATGGCCTCCCTTTTTTTTTCTCCACCTGTACCTCTGAAAGGGGCACACACTAATGGCTTTTTTCCAGGCGACTGTCGCCCAGCTGGGTGCCCACGACGCATTACGTGCAGGTGGTCACTTAACTTTCTTACGGAAATATTTACGACACCAGTTTCCGCTACAGTGACAGTCTCATATAAAAATATTTCACAGGTCGAGAATTTGCGTTGCAAATGTATAGAAACAAAACCCTATGAATATAACACTGTTCAAAAAATTTTTCGTTGGCATTGTAATACATTCACACATGTACACACATTTCATAATTCTAAAGTACGATTCTTGGTTTCCAACATCCTCTTCCACAAATCAGAGTCCCTAATCACTACTCATTATTTCTTGCTTTATAACATGTATACATATTCGTAGACACTTCTTCAATATTTCAACATAATAAATACGTAGCATAATCAAATTCCTCATACAGCATCAGCTTATTGATCATAAACATATCTCAGCAGCACAATACACATAGTCATCGTAATAATAACATCATAACACCTCAGTCAACTCTCAAAATCGTCGTAGCTTCCTCCAATAATTTCAAAACCCAAAAAAATTCTCTGCTCATGTCAAAAGTGTCATCTGCTTCAAACGTACTTCAACAATCGTGATCCCATACCAAATATATCATTCAAAGCTCTCATAGTATCACAATAGTTCTGAAAAATATGAGCATTTCACAAAGTACAGACAAAATACAATTTCATAAGTGTGAAGTTATCCAACTGTTTAATTGCGTAAACATCTGTCACTGACGTAGTAAAAAGAATGTTTGTTTCTCTGTCAAATAATCAGATAGCTGTGTAATTCTGTGTTAAAGAAATATGGTACCGATGTGTAAAGTTGTATAAGCAAATACCATATTAGCTAGGGCTCCTTGTGCTTGCCAAACACATGGTACACAAAGTAAGCGTGTACCCCCCTGAGGATTAATGTAATTATACCCTCAGGTGTTACAAATTACAGCAATGGAATGAAATGTATCACGGAAAACCTTTCTATCATTGTACTTCAAATATCTTTAAAATATAAATGTTTTAAGTACAAAATTAATCACTCAAATACGTGTACTGTAGCGCTAAACTGTGCGTCTTGTTGTAAGATAATCTCTGTGGAAGTGTCGTAGTTATCGTCCTCCGAAAGCTAAGTTCTGCAGAAGTCAATGCACTTACCTCATCATAAACGAAAGTGAAAATCTTTGCGTATAGATATCGTAGTTGTTACGTACCTGACCATAATCAAGAAAGTACTATAATGTAACTTATTGTTGTGCTACAGAAAAGGCTGTCTCATTGTAGCTATACCACAAAAGTTACTACTAAAACATGTTTTACTTTCCAGAATAATACATAAAACTGTGCAGGCATAAAACAGAAACACCGCAAAAGCAACATTGTAAAATGTCACTCATTAGTAGCGTCATGATAAAATCGTGTAGCTGTTACATAAACTAATCACTGTGTCATCTGGTATCTCACATAAAGTACTTTAAATCCAGAATGTGTTTTCAAGTAAACCAAAATGTTGCATAAAAATCTCATTAGCAGTACCAGTATATGTTCTAAGCATGTAAGTCTCATAGTCGTTACGTAATCGTGTAACTAACAAGCAAGAATGTACACACACAATAACACTGTGTCGTCTGTTCTCAATAACAATGCATTCGTAATTTCTGTTTAAATAAGTCCTCTTGGTTCTTCACTGGATATTTAACTTCAAACATTGTTGTATATTAACAGATTCTAAGTCTGACAAAGCATACTAGTAATGTAAGGTGAAAAGTTATATGGCAAAGACAAAGTTAAGAAGCAGATTATCTTTCAATAAACGGTTTTACATGTGAAATGTGGTGTAAACCTTTATTCTTCCTAGTACGCAGAGTTTCAACTTCAACGCAATTATCATGTGGTATACGTCGGATTCTGTAAGGTCCATTGTAAACTAGAAAGAATTTGTGACTCAAGTGTTTCTTCTTATGTGACAATGAATGAGCTTTAATGAGAACTTTCTGACCAATATATAATTTCTTTGCATTTCCTTTACCGTGTAGTTTTCTCCTTTTGTCTGCTGCAGATTTTATATTTTTAAGAGCCAAATCAATTATGTCTTTGTGTCGAAGTTTACGTGTATTCGGGAAAGGTACAAGCTCTCTGATTCTGTTCGGTGGTTCTTCATTCTTTAGTACAAGAGTAGGTGGTAAAGCAGTGGAATCATGAGGCATTTCATTCAGCACATTTTGAAATAAGTGTAAATATCTGTCCCAATGCTGATGCTTTCTGTGACAATAAAGTCTGCAAAAGTTATTGATTTCTTTCATAATCCGTTCAGACGGGTTACAATGTGGTGAATACAATGAAATAAAAACAGGTTTGATTTTATGATTCCGAAGCATGCGTGACCAAACAGCAGATATGAATTGCCGTCCATTATATGAAATGACTTTACTAACGTGTCCAACTTCACGTAAGAAATTTTGAACAAAGGCGTTGGTTACAGACTGTCCAGTGGCTTTACGTAACGGAGTGAAAGAAACAAATTTTGAAGTAAGTTCAACAGCGACTAGAACGTACGAAAATCCATTAGATGTTCTGACAAGCGGTCCCAAAAGATCAACAGCAGCAAATTCTTTTAATTTAGAAGGAATGATAGGAGACAGCGGAGCACGATGGGAGATAGTAGATGGTTTCGCCTTTTGACAAAGTTTACAAATAGACAAGACTCTTCGAATTCTCTTTTCCATATTGTTAAAATAACAAGTCGTTCGAAGAATATGATAACATTTTCGTGGGCCAAAATGCGCATAGCTGAAATGAATGTACCAAATGAGCTTATTAACAAAATCGTCAGGAATGCAAAGTACCCATAGCTTGTCATCAACAGTGGAGCGTTTGAACAGTATATTGTTTCTAACCAGATAATAATGACGAATCTGTGTGTGAGTCTTTTCATGCCATTTACTATTTATGTCTTTCCAAATCAGATCTTTATCATGTTCATGAGCAATGTCCTTTAAAGATGTGGTGATGATGTTTTCAAAGGCGACTTTCTGAATGTAAATAATACTGAAATTTTTCTCGAGGTTGCCTTCTGTTTTACTTTTCTCAAGCCCAGCCGGTGCGCGTGACAGTGCGTCCACAACAATGTTCTCATTGCCGGGAATGTAGACTATTGTGAAATGGAATTCTTGCAGAAACAATGCCCAACATTTTAACCTGTCATGATTTAATTTTAAAGACATAAGAAATTGTAATACACGATGATCACTGTATACTTTTACGTGCTTACCAGAAAGAAAGAAACCGAACTTGTTAAATGCCCAAACGATAGCTACAGCTTCTAATTCAGTAACGGAATAATTTTTTTCAGGTTTTGTTAGCACTCGGCTAGCAAAAGCAATGGTTTTCTGAACAGTAATGTCATTTTCTATGGCTTTTTGAAATAAATGGGCACCAAGACCGACTTTAGAAGAATCCGTGCTAAGGCAGAAATCTTGTGACAGATCTGGATGAGCTAGTATTGGCGCGTTAAGTAGCGATTCTTTCAAAGAATTGAATTCCAACTGTGCTTGTTCGTCCCAGTTCCAAATAGTATTTTTTCCAGTGAGAGAACAAAGTTTTGGTGTAACTAGAATTTGCATATTCAGAAAACGACGGTAAAAATTTACGAGAGCTAGAAAACTGCGGACTTGTTTTTTTGTGGATGGAACTGGAATGGCTCTGATTGCTTCTAACTTTTCAGGATCCGGCTGAATGCCTTCAGAAGAAATAATATGTCCCAAAAACTTCACCTTTGACCTACCGAATTCAGACTTTTCCAAGTTAACTGTAATTCCAGATTCTGCAAAAATACGTAACAAACTGTTGAGGATGCAATTATGTTGTTCCCATGAAGCTTCTGCTATTAGAATATCGTCCACATATAAGGTGATGTGACGTTTTAAGAACTCAGGTAATATGGAATTTAGCCCGCGAATGAATGCTGCCGAAGAAATGTTCAAACCAAAAGGAAGTTCCCGAAACTGATAACAAACGCCGAAACAAAAGAAAGCTGTGTATTTTCTAGATTCTGGATGATGATCGATCGGATAAAAGCTGGATCTAAGATCAATGGAAGACAACACTTTTACACCATTAAAATTTTGAAGAGGTTCTTCCAACGTTTGCGGCCTGTCTGTATCAGGAATAATGATAGCATTGATTTGTCTCGAATCTAAGACAATCCTGATCGATCCATTTTTCTTCTGAACAACATGTAATGGATTGTTGTATGAGCTTACTGCAGGCTCAATAATGCCCTCGTCAAGCATAGATTGTATTTATGTTCTAACACGGTCCCTATAATGTGCTGGAATTATGTATGGTCTAACACAAAATTTAGTATGCTCACGAACACGAAATTGGTATTGAAATCCCTTGATTGTTCCTGTTCTGTGAGTAAAAACTGTGGAATGTTCTTGTAAAATCTCAAAAAGGTCCTGCCTATCAGTGTCATTACAATTCTCAATTGTTTGAATTTTATTCTGAATTAACTCATTGATTTCAAATATGCCGTCGATATCATCCCTGTCAGTACTTGCAGAGTGACTGTTAGTGTCTAGTTCCATAGAAAATTCCGAACTGTTGTCCAACAGAAGGTAAAGCCGATTAATTTCTTCGTCATGGTTTGAGAGCCAATCTTCAAATTTCAAAGCTATTGACTTACCTTCCTTCTCTAAACTTATTTCAGCATCGTGAAAGTTTAAGATTGATTTGTATTCATTCAAAAAGTCTACCCCCTATATAATTTCCGTCGACAATAATGGAACAATAAGAAAGTTCATAGAGATGCTGTGGCTTTGGCAAAAGAATTCTAAATTGGTTTGTTGGCGTACATCTACACTTTTTCCAAAGATTGCACCTTGTAATTTAATCTTACGTAACGGAAGTGTGTGGCAATCGTTCGATGTGTTGCATTTGCTAAAAGCTGTTTCACTAATTACTGAAATGGGACTGCCAGAGTCAAGTACTGCCATAAATTTTACGTCATTTAAAGTAATGTGAATCACAGGATATGCAATGTTGTTATGTTTTACGTCGTAGTCCTGGAGTAAGATGTCCCTAATGTCTTCCATTTTTACGTAATTACTAGCTACGGCAGCTGCGTCGTCAGTTTCATAAGTACGTTTTGTGGCTGCCAGCGGTGTGAGTCATTGCCTATTGTCTCTTTGTTGGCGCACGTCGTTATTGGAATTTGGAGACCTAACTTCTACAAATTCACCGTGACGAGAGGGCCCTGCCCTGTTTAAATCCCGCCAGTTCTCATGCAGTTCAGGTCTGTCGTCATGTCGGTAGATTCCATAGTTTCTTTCTTGTCGGTCACGTGGTGGAGAATTTCTCCCTGAGTCGTAACTGTGCACTGGACCGTTGCGTCTAAAGTTATTCTGTCTCCCTTGATAATAATTATTTTGGTTCCCATATTGTCTGTTTCTCTGATTGTCTCTGTGATAGTCATTACTGCGGAGAGGTGATTTTTCCCTGTAATTATTACTACTCTGCCAACGGTTGTCATACGGGTGGTGTCTGTTTTGGTCACGATTTACGTTGTAAGAATAGACTTGTCATGTCCATTTATTATTTCTGTCATCGCGGAATTGTGACAGATGTGACCTGTAATTGTTGTACTCCTGTTCTCGCGTTCCGCGATTGTCAGTGTCAAATTCCAGTTCTTGTAACAGTCCCTGAAAAGCTTCAATGTCGTCTTTGCAACGTCCTGCTAAAATAATATGTCGTAAATGTTCAGGCAGTTTGATTAAGCAAATGCGGATAAGTTCTGAGGGGCTGTATGGGTTTGAAAGATACTGATTCTTATGCAACATGTCTTCAAAATATTTCATAAGACTGGAAAACTCAGATTGTTCGAAACGTTTCATCATTATGATGCTATGTTTTACTCGGTCTTGTGTAGTTTGAGACCAATATGCAGAGAGGAAGGCATGATAAAAATCTCCTTCACTGTGACAATAGTGAATGACCGATCGCATTTTTACTGCTGGTTCATTCTCCAAGTAGCCACACATAAATTATAACCTGTGCTCCAATGACCAGTTGGGAGGAAAACAATGAGAAAATTGATGAAGCCATGCTTGTGGATGAATGTCGTTCTCAGAATTCTTAAATGTTTTGAATTTACGTGTAGTAATGAACAGCTTATAGTCAAAATCATCATGTCGGAGAGTCGCATGTCGGTCATTGTTATGTCGTTTCGGCGGTTCCATCTCAAAATTCGGTGTACCTTGCCAATTTCTTTCATAATTTCCGAAGTGCCCTGTGTTATTATTTTGTGGCTGTTCCGTATTTCTATGTCCCTCTTCCTGTATTGGAGTGCGAGTGTCCTCTGAAATACGTAATTCTTGTATTACCTGTGTCAGCTGATCTTGTACTTCCCGGATTTCTCTTTGGTGTTGCGTATTAATTTGATTCAGATTTTGTTTCAGTTTCCCAATTTGTTTGCACTCTTCTGTGTCATTAAAGATTACCGGTTTTGTGTCATTCAGAATATCATCTACCTTCGTAGATAAATTATTTAGCTGATCCGAAAGTTCAACTACTTTCTCTGATAATGAACTAATTTCCTCCATGTGTCTTTCTGAACCAATTTTCAGAGTATCTACTGTGTCCTTTAAGTTTTCTTGAGTTTTTGCAAGTTGCATAACCTAATCGGTAGATGCAACTGAGTCAATTTTAGCTTGCAGGGTCTCATGATTTTGATGAACAATAGTTTGCAGTTCTTTTATGGCTGCTTCGTGATTCTGTAATGCATTTTCATGCCGCGAAGAAATAGGTTGAAAATGCTCACAAATTTATGTTTTTACGTCATTACAGACTTTTTGACATTTCGATTCAATGTTATGTAACTCAGTAGATAAATCTTCACGTGTTTGTTCAAGTGTGGTGTCTAACTTTTGAAGCTTTTGCTGTGTTTGTCTCTGATTTTGTTCCATTGTGTCCAACTTTTGAAGCTTTTGTCCCATTTGTTACATTAATTGTAATAACAATGCACTGGTGTCTGAAACATGTTCCTCAGTGCTTTTCGGCAGTGAAGTTTCACCGGCAACATTCACATTTTGACAAGCAGGAAATGTTTCTTGACTCATTTGAGAAAACGGTGAGAAACCAAAACCTGAGTCTGCAGTATTTGCAATATTGTGTTCTGTCATTCCCGATTCCTGAGGCGAGCTGTTGCCGACCGATCGATCGATAATGCTTCCCTGTTCTCTACCTGTTTCACTGTCTACACCATTATTTGACGCCCGCTCCATTTCCCTATGCACAGTTACTAAATTACTACTTTGAATGTCTGTTAATTCATTACACAGCGGTGCTGGTAAGCTACACTCGTCGTCACTATTATTTCTCAGTTTACTTTGGAGCCTAGTGTTACGTTATTCAAACGCCATTATTGTCACAATATTTCACACGATAACACAGAAAAACACAATTTGAAGAGCAACAATAAGAGAACACATTAACATAGCACTGAAAATAATATCTCGTTCATTGCAAGCGCAGCTGTGAAATACTTGGTGCAAATCTACATGCATGCTACAACTGTTTTACTGTACAACAATGAAAGACTGCCACTACAAAGGAGATTTTTCTCTACAATTACGCGCTAGCAATAAACAAAAGCTACACTAATTACACAAACTACAAGAAAAAAACAGAAGTTTCCAGTGAGGTATCCTCGGCTAAGGGTCGACATATGAAACGTCCCCTTAGAAAAATTTATACATGATTGTGCTTAAACTGACACACAATATTTTTAGCGCAACGCAATCTGACTATCAAAGATCCCTGCAAAAGAATGGCCCTGAGTAACACCTTTCAGAAATCACTTACCTCACAAAAATCTTCATTACTCGAACTACTGCAATACAGCGAGCGCCACTACTGGCAGCTAAATAAAAGATTCAGACTACTGAAGGCACTAACTACTAATAGGCATAGTTGGCAAATGAAAGATATTAATAGAGAACAAACAATGTATTTACCTTAATAGTCATAACATATATAGCAGTTCATGACAAATTACAGAACTCCGCCATCTCTCTCCCCACATCCACCACTGCTGGCGGCTCACCTCCAACTGCGCAGCGCTATGCGCTGTTAACATCCAGCTGCCGCTGCCCAACACTACAATGGCAGATAACAATGCAAACTAGACACAGACTGCACACAGCACAGCCAGTGATTTTCATACAGAGCGCTACGTGGCGTTACCAATAAGAAAACCTAAACATCCTACTTACAGTATGAACTGCACAACTCAAACTTGCTGCGCATCACAAACAACGTAGATTCTACGCTATTGTCATACATTCGGTAGGTGCATAAATTCGTACTGTTTTTCGATAAGTTTAATCCACACAACAGATGCACCGCACAGAGACTTATGTCAGCAATAATATATTCTCCTTCACCATTTACAACAGTTTGCTAACGCTGCGGCAACTTTTCTGTTCCGCAGGTGTAGAAATCACATGGTTTTGAGGCGAATAACATGACGAGTAATATTCGAGAGCATTTTCATTTAGAATGGAAGTCTATTGAAGGTTGTTCGATAGAGAGCGGAAAAAGTGGAAAATTTGTGGGTGCGGGTCTTCCGAACCCAACACTTTTATAGTGTTTTCTGTCTATTAAAATGCGGGTGGGTGTTATCATGGAGTAGCATCTCTCACGCAGTCTTCCTGGTTGTTGTTCTTAGACTGAGTCTTCAAGGCGTCTCAATCGTTGACAATAAATGTCAGCAGTGATCATTACAGGTCGGGGAAGCTATTCGTAGTACATCAAACCGTCGCTGTTCCATCAGACGCTTAACTTTATCTTTTGCGGATGCGCACAAGTCTTTTTACGGGGAGTTGCTGTTTTATTTGGCCTCAATCGTTCCTTTCTTTCCTGGCTTGGATCATTGTGGATTAATGCGTTTAAACGATCTTCACCCAAGCCCGAGGGTCTTTCTGGACACGGAGAGCCATTAATGTCAAAACAGTCCTCCTTGAAACGAGGAAAGCATTTCCTTGCCTTGGTCTGCCCACTGGCATGACTCTCATACACGACCCAAAAGTTTCAGTATCCGTTGCTGTCATGCTGCCATTGAACTAGCAGAAGACTATGTCGGAAATGTGCCTCCTCCACTTGGCATTCCACTTTAAAGCGCCCACAGCTCCACTCACTATCTCCGAATGGCAAAATGACAACGTGTAAACTCCAACAGCATCAGTGAACTACAAATAAAAAATGACGATCGATAAATAAAACCGTAGCAACTGCTATACCAAAATACAAAAAAAAACTACTACAAACTTATGAAACAACCTAATACATAATTTTCCTACCTTTAACAATCTGAACTAAAGAATCGGATCCTGATCTGAGCACACTACTAAGGGTTAACACGAAACTCTCGGGTTAATGGGGAAGAATTGCAAGAAACTAAATCCAGAATACTGTTTTCGTGAAATACTATTAAGCTATAATAATAAAACAAAATGGAAATGTAGTGTGACTAGGGACTCCCCCGGGTAGGCCGTTTGCCGGGTGCAAGTCTTTCGATTTGACTTGCGCATCGAGGCTATAGTAATTACTCCTGTAGGTTAATTGCGTAGAACTGAAGTCTACGTGCAGTGTATCATTTGGCAAAAAACTGTTAGCACAAATTTTCGGAGATGTGTCCGATATCGTCCACAGTTTTATTTATTTCACCATTGGAATGGGCGTCTTCGTAGTTGAGCATGTTATACATGATTTTCCGAATTCTTGATGTTCTGCGGCTCAGAACTGCAGGGTTGACAGTGCTTTAATTTAGTACTCGTCTTCGGATCCGAACGAACTCCATAATTTATTTGTTTGTCACAATCGGTGCTGTACGCAAATCATCGTCATCTAACACAGGAAATCTATCCAATGGCACTCAAGGATAGTCCACTAAGGAGAAATTTCTCTAAAATTTGTATTAAATGTCGACTCGTTTTAAGTCTACGTCTTTTTCTGAGACACCAAAGAATCTGGTACTTTGGTGCAAAGCACAAACGGTATTCAATCATCTTGTGCTTTATCAAATTCCATACAAAATGTAACGTATGTATGGCACGCAAGAAACTCACGGAGAAATTTTATTTTGCTTTTATTCGAGGTAAATATTTTTGGAGCAACTGCTTTCAATAGTAAAGTTTCAATTGTCCTTAAAGCCTTGATCATGATGGTATAAAATGTTTTCTTATATTTTCATACTGAATTGTGCAGGTGATTATCAACTATTACTGTTGATAGCCTCTTAAAAATCTGTTATCGAAAGTAAGAACGCCATCCAAAAGACGGAGAAATGTAGCTTTTAGCCTTTTCAGCGCGAATCGCTTCATACCAACACCTTCCCGAGCACAGTAATTGATAAATAAGTTGTAAAGCACGTCGGTTTCATCGACGTTGAAGACATATTTGGCAGTATATTGTCAAGTATTGAAAACTACCAGCAGGCTGAAGTCGGTAAAACGTAGTACACAGTACATAAATAATTTTTATTACTATGCCGTTCCTTTTGTCGAAACGTTATAAGCTGTTTAGCTTCGCAGAAAATTCGATGCCGATTTGTTTTTCGATTTCATCAGCGCCTTCGTTACATTAAGATCCTCATATGGGAGCATTCTAAAACCTAGGTTGTTTGAAGCAAACAAGTGTCACAGTCTTTGTGTTCAACCTTTCTCGTAGATTTATTTCTGACTCGAAAGTACGGTGCCCGAATTTTGAAACAATGTGACCTCTTATATAATTATTATTGTCAGTGTAGGATTACTGATACGAGAATCTTATACATGGGGGTCAGAAACAGTCTGGAAAGTTTGTGGGGATTTGGCAGCGTAGGCTCTCCTCAGATATAATCGGTAACAAAAGATTCGATATGTTGCACCGTGCCCGTATTAATTAGTACTGAGGTTAGCCAGTCAGCCTGTCGCACAGAAACGCAAATTGCCCGCCAGAGGCCGTGTCGCCAAACGTGTGCTTTTTTACGCCTCAGAAACGGAGTAACGTATCAAATTTATCTTAACCATTATTTTTCAGCAAATCCAACTCTGCAGTACCCTTAAAAGTTTTTCAATCTAACCACCCTCCATACTTTCGTTGTCAGCTTACATTATTTATGAATTACTGTAAACAGTTCCACTATTGTTTTCAGCGAAATAGAGGTTTGTGTTCGTCCCCATTTTTCTGTCATTATGGGGAAAAAATATTTGCAGTACCTGTATCTAAAAACAAAAGCACAGGGTTATTTGGAATCAAAATTCACTGTTTTCGACAAATAATATCTGTTGCTCACCTTATTTTGTGGAAAAAATCATCAAAATCGCATTTAAATTTTTTCTTTATTTAATGTTAAGTATCAGCTGCTGTCACAAGGCATCTGCAGTTATGCTTAGAGGAACATAACCAGCGCCACCCGTCTGCTGGGCAACAACAAGGTGCGACAGAAGTAAAATAAAGAGTTTAAAAACGTGTTTAAAAATACAGTCACAAAATCTTAGTAGAAAAAAGGTTGGTTAAATTTTATAAAATATTCAATAAAGAGCCTCCTCCCCCCCCCCCCCCCCACCCCCCGAACCATGGACCTTGCCGTTGGTGGGAATGCTTGCGTACCTCAGCGATACACATAGCCGTACCGTAGGTGCAACCACAACGGAGGGGTATCTGTTGAGAGGCCAGACAAACGTGGGGCTCCTGAAGAGGGGCAGCAGCCTTTTCAGTAGTTGCAGGGGCAACAGTCTGGATGATTGACTGACCTGGCCCTGTAACACTAACCAAAACGGCCTTGCTGTTGTGGTACTGCGAACGGCTGAAAGCAAGGGGATATTACGGCCGTAATTTTTCCCCGAGGGCATGCAGCTTTACTGCTTGGTTAAATGATGATAGCGTAATCCTGGGTAAAATATTCCGGAGGTAAAATAGTCCCCCATTCGGATCTCCGGGTGGGGACTACTCAAGAGGATGTAGTTATCAAGAGAAAGGCAACTGGCGTTCTACCGATCGCTGCGTGGAATGTCAGATCCCTTAATCGGGCAGGTAGGTTAGAAAATCAAAAAGGGAAATGGAGAGGTTAAAGTTAGATATAGTGGGAATTACTGAAGTTCGGATGCAGGAGGAACAAGACTTCTGGTCAGTTGACTATAGGGTTATAAACACAAAAGCAAATAGGGGTAATGCAGCAGTAGGTTTAATAATGAATAGGAAAATAGGAATGCGGGTAAGCTACAACAAACAGCATAGTAAACGCATTATTGTGGCCAAGATAGATACGAAGCCCACGCCAACCACAGTAGTACAAGTTTATATGCCAACTAGCCCTGCAGATGACGAAGAAATTGAAGAAATGTATGATGAAATAAAAGAAATTATTCAGATAGTGAATGGAGAAGAAAATTTAATAGAGATGGGTGACTGGAATTCGTCAGTAAGAAAAGGGAGAGAAGGAAACGTAGTAGGTGAATATGGATTGGGAGTAAGAAACGAAAGAGGAAGCCGCCTGGTAGAATTTTGCGCAGAGCACAATTTAATCATAGCTAACACTTGGTTCAAGAATCATAAAAGAAGACTGTATACATGGAAGAAGCATGGAGACACTGACAGGTTTCAGATAGATTATATAATGGTAAGACAGAGATTTAGGAATCAGGTTTTTAAATTGTAAGACATTCCCAGAGGCAGATGTGGACTCTGACCACAATCAATTGGTTATGAACTGTAGATTAAAACTGAAGAAACTACAAAAAGGTGCTAATTTAAGGAGATGGGACCTGGATAAACTGAAAGAACCAGAGGTTGTAGAGAGTTTCAGGGAGAGCATAAGGGAACAATTGACAAGAATGGGGGAAAGAAATAGAGTAGAAGAAGAAAGGGTAGCTTTGAGGGATGAAGTAGTGAAGGCAGCAGAGGATCAAGTAGGAAAGAAGAGGAGGGATAGTAGAAATCCTTGGGTAACAGAAGAAATATTGAATTTAATTGATGAAAGGAGAAAATATAAAAATGCAGTAAATGAAGCAGGCAAAAAGGAATACAAACGTTTCCCAAATTAGATCAACAGGAAGTGCAAAATGGCTAAGCAGGGATGGCTGGAGGACAAATGTAAGAATGTAGAGGCTTAACTCACTGGGGGTCAGATAGATACTGCCTACAGGAAAATTAAAGAGACCTTTGGAGAAATGAGAACCACTTGTATGAATATCAAGAGCTCAGATGAAAACCTGGTTCTAAGCAATGAAGGGAAAGCAGAAAGGTGGAAGAAGTATATAGAGGCTCTATACAAGGGCGATGTACTTGAGGACAATATTTTGGAAATGGAAGAGGATGTAGATGAACATGATATGGGAGATATGATACTGCGTGAAGAGCTCGACAGAGCACTGAAAGACCTGAGTCGAAACAAAGCCCCGGGAGTAGACAACGTTCCATTAGAACTACTGACAGCCTTGGGAGAGCCAGTCCTGACAAAACTCTACCATGTGGTGAGCAAGATGTATGAGACAGGCGAAATACCCTCAGACTCAAGAAGAATATAATAATTCCAATCCCAAAGAAAGCAGGTGTGGACAGATGTGAAAATTACCGAACTATCAGTTTAATAAGTCTTGGCTGCAAAATACTAACGCGAATTCTTTACAGACGAATGGAAAAACTAGTAGAAGCCGACCTCGGGAAAGATCAGTTAGGATTCCGTAGAAATATCGGAACATGTGAGGCAACACTGACCCTACGACTAAGCTTAGATGCTAGTTTAAGGAAAGGCAAACCTACGTATCTAGCATTTGTAGACCTAGAGAATGCTTTTGACAATGTTGACTGGAATACTCTCTTTCAAATTCTGAAGGTGGCAGGGGTAAAATACAGGGAGCGAAAAGCTATTTACAATTTGTACGGGAACCAGGTGGCAGTTATAAGATTCGAGGGATATGAAAGGGAAGCAGTGGTTGGAAAGGGAGTGAGACAGGGTTGTAGCCTCTCCCCGATGTTATTCAATCTGTATATTGAGCAAGCAGTGAAGAAAACAAAAGAAAAATTCGGAGTAGGTATTAAAATCCATGGAGAAGAAATAAAAAGTTTGAGGTTCGCCGATGACTTGTGATTCTGTAAGCGATAGTAAAGGACTTGGATGAGCAGTTGAACGGAATGGATGGTGTCTTGAAAGGTGGATATAAGATGAACATAACAAAAGCAAAACGAGGATAATGGAATGTAGCCGAATTAAGTCGGGTGATGCTGAGGGAGTTATTTTAGGAAATGAGACACTTAAAGTAGTAAAGGAGTTTTGCTACTTGGGGAGCAAAATAACTGATGATGGTCGGAGTAGAGAGGATATAAAATGTAGACTGGCACTGGCAAGGAAAGCTTTTCTGAAGAAGAGAAATTTGTTAACTTCGTGTATAAATTTAAGTGTCAGGAAGTCGTTTCTGAAAGTATTTGTATGGAGTGTAGCCCTGTATGGAAGTGAAACATGGACGATAAATATTTTTGAAAGAAGAGAATAGAATTTTTCGAAATGTGGTGCTACAGAAGAATGCTGAAGATTAGATGGGTAGATCACATAACTAATGAGGAAGTGTAGAATAGGATTGGGGAGAGGAGACGTTTGTGGCACAACTTGACTGGAAGAAGGGATCCGTTGGTAGGACGTGTTCTGAGGCATCAAGGGATCACCAGTTTAGCATTGGAGGGCAGTGTGGAGGGTAAAAATCGTAGAGGGACCCCAAGAGACGAATACACAAAGCAGATTCAGAAGAATGTAGGTTGCAGTAGGTACTGGGAGATGAAGATGCATGCACAAGATAGGGTAGCATGGAGAGCTGCATCAAACCAGTCTCAGGACTGAAGACAACAACAACAATAAAGAGCTCAGAGTGTGATTTTAAAACTATTTTAACTTTTTTATTTTCCGTATTTTAATCCTTGTATAGCAAACGGATGCACACTTTATGTTTCTCTAATCTTAACTGCAGATATCTGTTGGCATCAGCAGCCGAAACGACGGAATAAATAAAGAAATAATTAATTAGTTTTCTAGATTGTTTTATTCACAAAATATACGCATTGATCGCAGGCTTATATCGGAACTTCAGTTCCTTTATTAATATGTTACTCGGTTGCTACCGGATATTAAAATCAAAATGGGATGGTGGTGCACCGTGTTGAAACCACGTCTTCTTGGGTTCAAGAGCAAATGCTGTCACCAACGATTGTGACAGTAAATGTCGAACGAATGTCAGGTAATTAATCAACTATAGACAAATAATGACTCGTTAGCTGATTTTATAGAAGTTGCTAAAGAATCGTTGCTCGTTCTTTGAGATGCGTTTTCATCATTTGTGGTGTAGCTATCGCTGGAGTAAAAATACCGTCTCTGCCGAAAGAGTCCACTTTCGCGAAGAATACAGACTGTGCAAAGTTAAGCGCTACATTTCGGAAATGGAAAGCCTATAGATAGCATTGAGTTCTCCATTGAAAGTAACCTAAACTCACTCCTTCCAAACGTTTTTATGGCTGAGATATAACTACCGTTCCACTCGTACTTTCCAAATCGTTTTCTAGAAATCCGTTGGCGAGTGTTTATTGATGAATCGCGCCTCACATAATTCAACAATATCATCTAATGGTATACTGTGCGAACGTCGAGAGCTCCGAGCAAATTTGTGTGGATTCAACGATTCTACTCTTGTACGTTTCCAGTCGCCGTAACATATTGGTCCCAGTAAGGATGACACCTGTTGGAAAACTTTTAACTGTGCATGCACTCGACCTTCAGGAGTCTCTAATACATTAAATGAATATCGGCAAGTTGTTATAAATACAACTGCTTCAAATTCGACGACCAGTTATGAACTGTAAACATTGGGATCTTCACCGTCACGTTCTTACGGTTGTCCCGAAGTCTGCGACAAACAGAGGAGAAACTCTATAGGGCAAGAACGTGCAACGTTTTGAAGCTGCAGCAAAGCTGGTGCTCCAAACAACTGGTTACAGTAACAGAAAAATGGAGTGATATCAACTGAGAAATTCCAATTTTTAATTCTGTTACTTGCATATTTCCCACTAATTAAACGGGGCGGTGATTTTTTTCCAATACGAACAGGAAAATTTAAACTAATATCGCACATCCTACCAACGACAATATATTATAATAAAAGCTGAGTACAATATAGCATATACGGTTCACAGTAGCCTAGACCTGTTCATAATATCGAAAATAGTTTAACATGAATGAACTGTGACCTTACGTGTAAAGTTCAAAAGAAATTGACAACGAGCAGTCCGCGAGTTTGACATTTCCTTTGTGATGTACTGCTTTTTTGTAGTACGCTGTTTGAGTTTCTTTACATATTTCAGACTCATTTTAATATATTCAAAACTAGGTACGATTTTGACGTTCTTAATTATCCACTATTTATTGTTGTAGATCTGTTGACTTTGTTCTTGCGTCTGTGTGCATCATATTTACCTGTTCTGCTTCCCAGGTGCCAAAAGGAACATGTGCCTTCAAGATTCTTTTTGTCTATCCAGCAGGTCCACCCTGTGACTCTTAGTTCTTATTTTAGTGCGTTATCTTAATGTGCAGCTAGCACATGCCCCATTACATTTAGCAGAAAACCCAGTTACTGTTCAACTACTGCTACAATTGCTGTGTGTGCTTATTTTCCTTCCTTGACAATCACCAATCGTAGTTTACTTCCATCAGTCCCCTTTCAATGAAAAAATAAACGCCAGTGATACAATGAACTTGTGTTACACATTTCCTAGTTTTCAAATCTTATACAAATCTGTTAATACAGAGTACTGTAATTCGCTCTCAATACAGAGAGTGTTATCGATACACACTGCCAAAAAAAAGTCAAAAAAGACAGAGTAGGACTCGCGAACAAGAGTTCTGTACAAAGGTAATTATGTAAATAGGTAGTTCATCCAACCTGGGAATAGAGTGTCACAACGATGTTCGCCTGTTACCGATGTCGATACTGACAAGATATTGGTCCTATGATTCCAAGAAATTATCAAAATCTCTGTAGCAATTTCTTAGACAGGCCCGGACATACAAAATGAGGCAAGCACGGGTCTTGAGATGATACACATAGAGAGAAGATTTATAAGAACTTTTTATTTACATACTGAAACATGTCTACAGTCTTAAATTTTATGTTGGCTAGTATTAAATTACATTACTTGTACTGCGAAACCTTGCTACTTGGCGAATTGGATGATTATAGGATAATGGAAGGACTCTATAGGTTTTGATGAATGGCTTTGCGATTATCAATATACGTCACCTAAATGACCGAATATTTTGATTGCACTGAGTTAGAATCTTAAATACTTTACACCGCCAAGAGACTATCGACTTCACTATATGACAAATCTGAACTTCTATTCCAGCTTGTAAGGGGTCTTAAATGGCTGCCCCTTTACTTGTACTGTGAAACGTTGCGTCTTGACAATTTTCAAGATTCTAAGAGTTCAAGAACTACCCTATAGGTTTTGATAAGCCAGTTTTTGAGTATGAAAATATGTGATATGAATAGCCGTATCTTTTAACTTAATTGAGATAGAAGCTTACAAATTTTACACCGCCAAGGGACCACAGTGCTTCGTATGTGAAATACATTTCAACGTGATACGCTAAACCATTCCAGAGAAAAAGGGCCTATACAGACGGACGGACAGACAGACAAACAGGCAGACGGATAAAAAATCACGAAAAAGTATGTTTTCATGTTATGTAATTACAAATTAACAATTTTCGAATTTTTTTTTCATTTACTTTTACTGTGGAACTTCGCTTCTTACAAAATTTCATGATTCTGGGTTACTAGGAACCACCTTACAGGTTCTGATAAGTGAATTGTCGAGTATGAATATATGAAATACAAATGGCCGTCTAAAATGATTGAAGTGGCTCAGAAGCTCAAAATTCATACGTCTTTAAGATACAATGGAGCTTGATGTTTGACATAAATGTGAACTTCTTACGTCTACCCGTTCCTGAGAAAACTGCTTCTTAACAGTCGGAGGGAGAGACAAACACGTAGACAGATGGACGGACGGACAGTAATCGATCCTATCAACATTCCGTTTTTGCAAATTAACGGACGGAACCCTAAAAACACGTTTTATTTCATCCCCATTCTAAAACAACTTTTAATATTTATTACATGACAATAAGGTCCGAAATACGACCTCATTTGCACTTTGAATGTGCTTCTCCATTCCATGTAAACAATGTGTTTATACGAGCGATCCGCTTGGCGGCGGTGCAGTAGAGAAGTTGCCGCGAAAACGGTAGCAATTACGTGACTCATTGCCGCAAATTGCTCTGCGAAAGGCAGTTTTTTCTTACGCAATTTAAGCAGATTACAAAACGTGTGCCTTTTTCGCGTTGCTCATTCATCGTACCGGTTGAAACATTCATTTCCGACAGTCTGTCCCGCATCTACAAAGAGAATTTAGAATCATCCACAGCCTATATAACCCTGACCCTAAAGGTTTGGAACAATCTGTATACGCACCTTGTCCAGAAGTGAATGCCATCGGATCTTTATTTACGGAGGGAAAATAAAACACATGTAGGACTCTTAAAATTAAACTTTGTATCACGTAGTTAATAATTTCAGATATTTACGGTTGTACCATCTGCGCGTCATCTTGCTACACTAGCTACATGCATTGTAGGTATCATGATCTACTGAAGTTAGTGGCCAAAAGTCACTTGAAGATTTGGGCGTTCTGGACATGTGACGTGTATATGACGTCCGAATTCTGCGTTTGGGGCGAGTGTAGACTTGATAAGCGAGCAGTCTGTGAAAGCCGAATGTGCAGTGAAAATGACAGCACTTCTCGAATTAACCTCCTTTAGGCGTGGAACGTTAACCTGTGCTAGATGCACCTAGGAGATCTCCACGAATTCGCATTTGCGACGAGAACAGTCTTCAACGGATCTTCAGTATCGCAGAAAAAACGTTACCGTATGCGGAAACAGCCGCATATGAGCCCAACAAGTGTGACGAACCGGAGACTCGTCCCCTTTGCTGATCCATAAGGGACGGTCGGAAATTTCCTCTGAGTCACATTGTCCCCCGTTCTGTGCGTGGAGCTTGACCAACTCTGTACGATGGCAGGTGTACCACGCGTGCTTCAGAGGCGGCGGAGCCATAAGCAGTTATCATCAAATCCAGTGCCTTCTCCTGAGCTGTTAGGGTAACAGGGAACGTTTGTCAACCTAAAATATTCTACAAAAGCTGAACAACTACATGCATTCTCCGAGGCCTCTAAGTTTGAAGACTGTAACAGCCGCTAAACTGTTTCACTAACATACACAACAGGTACACCATGTGATCCAAAGTATCCGGACACCCCCAAATACATACCTTTGCATATTACGTGCATTGTGCTGCCACCTACTATCGGGTACTCAATTTAGGCGACCTCAGTAGTCATTAGCCATCGTGAGAGTGCAGAATGGGGTGCTCCGCGGAACTCACGCACTTCGAAAGTGGTGAGGTGATTGGATGTCACTTGCGTCATACGTATGTACGCGAGATTTCCACACTCCTAAACATCCGTAGGTCCACTGTTTCCGATGTGATAGTGAAGAGGAAACGTGAAGGGACTCGTACAGCACAAAAGCGTACAGCCCACCCTCGTCTGTTGACTGACAGAGGCCGCTGACAGTTGAAGAGGGTCGTAATGTGTGATAGGCAGACTTCTATCCAAACCATCATACAGGAATTCCAAACTGCATCAGGATCCATTGAAGGTACTATGACAGTTAGGCGGAAGGTGAGAAATGTTGGATTTCATGGTCGAGCGGCTGCTCATAAGACACACATCACGCCCGTAAATGCCAAACGACTGAACAGTGGAAAAACGATGTGTGGGGTGACGAATCACGGTACACAGTGTGGCGATCGGGTGGCAGGGTGTGGGTATGGCGAATGCCCGGTGAACGTCATCTGCCAGCGTGTGTAGTGCCAACAGTAAAATTCGGAGGCGGTGGTGTTATGATGTGGTCGTGTTTTTCATGGAGTGGGCTTGCACCCCTTGTTGTTTTGCGTGACACTATCACAGAACTGGCCTAGATTGATGTTTTAAGCATCTTCTTGCTTCCCACTGTTGAAGAACAATTCGGGGATGGCGTTTGCATCTTTCAACATGATCGAGCACCCGTTCATAATCCACGGCCTGCGGTGGAGTGGAAAATCCCTGTAATGGACCAGCCTGTTCATAGCCTTGACCTGAATTCTTTAGAAAACCTATGTGATGTCTTGGAACGCCGACTTCGTGCCAGGCCTCTCCGACCGACATCGCTACCTCTCCTCAGTGCAGCACTATGTGAAGAACTCGCCAAGAAACCTTCCAGCACCTGATTGAACGTATTCCTGCGAGAATGGAAGCTGTTATCAAGGCTAAGGGAGGCCCAGCACCATATTTAATTCCAGAATTACCGACGCAGGGCACCACGAAATTGTAAGTCATTTTCAGCCAGGAGTCCGGATACTTTTGATCACATAGTGTATAACAGTGACTGCATAGGATCTCACAAAAATATTCTTTATTTCTAGGATTTCACTTTATCACCCATTTGATATTATTCTAGTCATGC
The DNA here is from genome assembly GCF_021461395.2 of Schistocerca americana. NCBI lineage: Eukaryota > Metazoa > Arthropoda > Insecta > Orthoptera > Acrididae > Schistocerca > Schistocerca americana. The sequence continues at coordinate 496,301,563 of NC_060126.1, read as the reverse complement.
TGTTACACTGAAGCACCAAAGAAACTTGTATAGACATGCGTATTCCAATACAAAGGTGTATTAACAGGCAGAATACGGCGCAGCAGTTGGTTAAGTATCCCCGTCTGGTGCAGTTGTTAGATCGGTTATCGCTGCTATACTGGCAGAATATCAAGATTTAAGTGAGTTTTAACCTCGTGTTATAGTCGGCGCAAGAGCGGTGGGACACAGCAACTCCGAGGTAGCGATGAAGTGTAGATTATCCCGTACGAGCATTTCACGAGTGTCACGTGAATATCAGGAATCCAGTAAATCTTCAAACTCCCGACGTCGCTGCATCCGGAAATAGATCCTGCAAGAGCAGGACCAACGACGACTGAAGAGAATCAGTCAACGTGACGGAAGTGCAACCCTTCCGCAAATTGTTGCAGATTTCAATGCTGAGCCACAAACAAATGTCAGCGTGATATCCATTCAACGAAACTCGTGTACCCTTGATGGCTCAACGACATAAAGCTTTACGCCTCGCCTGGGCCCATCAACATCCACATTGGACTGTGATATGGAGACAACCTCATGAATATATAGACCCTGCATGTCAGCAGGGAACTGTTCAAGCTGGTGGAGGCTTTGTAATGATGTGGATCGTTTGCAGTTGGAGTGATATGGGGCAGTCATATGTCTAGATACGACTCTGACAGGTGACATGTACTTAAGTATCGTGTCTGATCACCTGCATCCATTAATGTCCACTGTGCATTCCGGTGGACTCAGGAAATTCCAGCAAAACAATGCGGTGCGGCACCGCACACTTACAGAATTGCTAGACAGTAGCTCCAGGAACACTTTTCTGAGTTTGAGCACTTCCGCTGGCCACCAAACTCGTTAGACATGAAAGTTATTGAGCTTGTCTGTGGTGCGTTGCAACTTGCTGTTTAGAAGAGATCTCCACCTCCTCGTACTCTTACGGATTTATGGACAGCCCTGCAGGATTCATGGAGTCAGTTCCCTCCAGCACTACTTCAGACATTAGTCGAGTCCATGCCACGTCGTGTTGCGGCACTTCCTCGTGCTCATGGAGGGCCCTACACGATACTAGTCAGGTGTACGAGTTTCTTAGGCCCTCAGTGTAGCATAGAAAATAACGAGAGTAAATTTGATAGATTTCGGCAGAGTCGTTCATATTGAGAAAAATTTTTCACAAATCTTCTCCTCATATTGACAGGCAGCAAGCTGTAATATTTGCTCTTACCGTAAATATTTTATTCCATACATGCAAAAATGTACTTCCAGCATATGAAATATGTAGATTAATGCATAAGCTGTATTTTTTCAAATATTTATTGCGCAGTATGTAATTTACAGTCTACTGACAACAGTAGTGTATATAGAAACATTCTACTTGGACATATATGCTAAGTTCGCCATTCACTAAAAACATCTACATCTACATTTACATTTATACTCCGGAAGCCACCCAACGGTGTGTGGGGGAGGGCACTTTATGTGCCACTGTCATTACCTCCCTTTCCTGTTCCAGTCGCGTATGGTTCGCAGGAAGAACGACAGCCGGAAAGCCTCCGTGCGCGCTCGAATCTCTCTAATTTTACATTCGTGATCTCCTCGGGAGGTATAAGTAGGGGGAAGCAATATATTCGATACCTCATCCAGAAACGCACACTTTCGAAACCTGGACAGCAAGCTACGCCGCGATGCAAAGCGCCTCTCTTGCAGAGTCTGCCACTTCAGTTTGCTAAACATCTCCATAACGCTATCACGCTTACCAAATAACCTTGTGACGAAACGTGCCGCTCTTCTTTGTACTTCATAATTCGACTGCACTAATAACCAATTGTTTTAGGATGGATGTACCTCATTTCAAAACCCTGGCTCCCGACTTTAATAGAGAACGTCTCGTCTTTTCTGAAAACCGCGCAATTTAGTAGTTATTTAAATTCAAAATTATCTCTTTGTAGTATGTTAAACTCTTAAAATGTAATTTCTTCTCTATTTCCGTGTTGTTACTAACCTTGTGGATCTAAATTTTCTGATTACAGATAGTTAAACTTTAAGAGGAAATGCGGTCATAATGACCAGCCTACGAAGTGGTCATGATTTTTAGCTTTGTAAGTTGCAACTGATCCAGAAAATCCGAAATCACAGAGTGCTTTATCATATTAGCCGCCTACTTGCTTTATTTTTTCATTCCATTTGGACAAAAGGAGTGCACCTACATATTCAATAATCTGACAGATACCAGAGAGACTATTATGAGTGAAAATTAATTACTTCGAATAATTTTTGTTTTCAGGAAAAGATTTGTTTTGCTACCGTGAAAAAGTAAAGCGATCCCAAAACAGTTTTCAGATAAGTAGTCATTTTGCCCTCACCAGTACCCGTGACCTATTCCACAGTGGATATCCTAGGCAGTTGACGGTAGCCTGAATGTTGAAAACCTTTACCGGAAACCAACAATCTACAACAGTTCAACCATTCTGGTCTCCTTACTGAAATTATGCTCTCGGATGATTCAAATATTCTGCACCGTAGATCCTTAAGTGTCATGGTGAAAAAGTTTGTCTTCAGCAATACAAGATACTCGACTATTTACTTTTCTTCTTTTGAGTAAATATGATTAAAGCCTCCAAATACCCTCTTGTTGTAAGTAACATGCAGAGTTTTCTTCGAAACTCTCCTCTTCAGCGTATTCCTCAGAAGTCGACAGTTGGCTGCAGCAGAATTCAAAGGCGTGTGCACTGTCACTGGCTGTATTGCTCTCTGCATGTCGCATGGACCCCATAACTGACTGTCTCCTTTGCGTTTATATGCGCATACCCTCAATGAGTGGAAAACAAAGTAAATTCGTACGTATTATTTAATAATTATTCTTATAATATTGATTAATTATTATATTTGTGAAGTACTATTAATATTAACACTGTTTACTATGTTGCGTATTGTATTACGATCAAATTCAATATTTTTTTATATAAATAGAAGTAAAAACATAAGAAGAACGTTTTAATTCAACATTTAATTTGTACTGAGCACTGGCTGACCGCTCTCCACGCCTGGACTTATTCCACAAAATTTGGTGTTAGTTGGCATTAATCTCCGATGAAGCAATCGCTGACATGGAAATTTTGTCGCTTAGCAACCACTCTTTGAACACAGTTGTGTTAGAAAAACCTAATTTTCTGTGTAAGTTTGTAATAACTACACAGGTTGAGAAATTACCTCTGATCAGAAGGTCTCAAAACGACACAAAACGTGACTGCAGAACAACGCAGCCTGGCTCCTTCAAATGACTGTATCTAGCTGTGGGTTTCGAGTGACTCCGACATGCAATTTCCGAACGACTGCAGTAGTGTATTGTGCCCCAATTTCTAATGGCCGTTATTTGCGCAAAGACTATTATGTGTGCTCGTCCCCTAATAAACCCACATGTTAGTTAATGAAATATAGAATCTCCAAAATTTAACGTTCCACACAATACTTGGTGGACTAGAGTAACGTGCACGGTCAAAATACACCCACACATATTGGTGTCTAGTACTTCCAACCAGTAATACAAGGCAAATACAGTAAACAGCAAACGATGCTGAATGGAAAATTAGGATGAAAATGGCCGGCCGAAGTGGCCGCGCGGTTCTGGCGCTGCAGTCTGGAACCGCGAGACCACTACGGTCGCAGGTTCGAATCCTGCCTCGGGCATGGATGTGTGTGATGTCCTTAGGTTAGTTAGGTTTAACTAGTTCTACGTTCTAGGGGACTGATGACCTCAGAAGTTAAGTCCAATAGTGCTCAGAGCCATTTTTAGGATGAAAATAGGGTTTGTGCTCCTAAACTAAATAACTCATAACTGAAGATCCCAATACTCAGCGGCATGGAAACTACGAGATTAAAAGTTAAAGAAATATTAAGGGTACCCAAGTTACTTAATTCACCTTTTATAGTGGTCGTTTTAAATCGTAAAATTAATTTTAAATGTTTTGTACTAAAGCTGGAATTTTAAGAAAAAATGATGAAATTGTTTCGGCCATGCGTTGACTGGCTAGTATTGTGGTGTCACCGCCAGACACCACACTTGCTAGGTGGTAGCCTTTAAATCGGCCGCGGTCCGGTAGTATACGTCGGACCCGCGTGTCGCCACCATCAGTGATTGCAGACCGAGCGCCGCCACACGGCAGGTCTAGAGAGACTTCCTAGGACTCGCCCCAGTTGTACAGACGACTTTGCTAGCGATAGTTCGCTGACAAATTGCGCTCTCATTTGCCGAGACGATAGTTAGCATAGCCTTCAGCTACGTCATTTGCTACGACCTATCAAGGCGCCATTATCATTTGCTATTTACCTTGTGATGCATGTACCGTCAGACCGATGTTTACCAATTATGGATTGAAGTTAAGTATTCCTGCAGCTACGTACCTTATTTGCTAGTCTCAATTACTTTACCTGTTCCAGACCTCACGCCAGCCTGCGTGAGCTTAAACGCGTGCCTTTCGGCTACCTCCTAGTGGCTTGGCTGTCTTGCCAAGTCACAACAAGTATCATCTCCGAATTTACCCGCGATATCCGATTCTGGCGCGCTGAATACAGTATTTTTTGAGTTGGTGCGTGACGCTGCAATGATAGTATCTTCACGAGTTCCTTGCGAGATTACAGAAAAAGCGCTAACACGTTGAGGTAGTGCATGATTGATTGGCATTTCGTACAGTAAACAGTTCTTTAATACAAGTGTTGTAGTTATTAAATGTAAACTGTATGGAAAGCCCAATAGCATGCTGTAGGTGTGTTTTTTCAAGTCATTTATAGATCCACACAACCGGTTTTGCAACTTCTAAGTTGCATCTTCTGGTGTGTATAGATGCTATGTTGTATTGCGTATTCCAGAACGCCGTAGAGTAGCTATTGGCACGGCTAGCGAAGTTCTCAGGGCTTTGAAATCATCTGTCTACATCTACCTCATACTCCGCAAGCCACCTAATGGTGTGTGTTGGAGGGAACTTTCGGTACCACTATCTGATTCCTCCAACCCTGTTCCACTCGAGAATCGTGCGTAGGAAGAATGAATGTCGGTAAGCCTCTCTATTGGCTCTAATTTCTCGAGTTCTCTCCTCGTGATCAATACTCGAGATTTATGTGGAGGGAAGTAATATCTTGTGCGACTCTTCCTGAAAAGTGCTGTCCCGAAATTTCAATAGTAAATCTCTCCGTGATGCACAACGCCTCTCTTGTAACGTGTGTCAGTGGAGTTTGTTCAGCATCTCCATAACGCTCTCTCGACAGTTACACGGTCCCGTGAAGAAAAGCGCCGCTCTTCGTTGGATCTTCTCTATCTTCTCTATGAGTCCTACCTGACAGAGATCCCAGATGGATGAACAATACTAAAGAATTGGGTGAAGAAGCGCCTTATAAGCCACTTCTTTCGTTGATGAGTTACATTTCCTTAAGATTATTCCGATAATTCTGGTTCTGGTGTCTGTTTTTACATCTGTTTCATATAGATGGTTACACCTAGATTTTTACGGCAGACTCTGTCTCCAGCTGTCGGTCATCAATACTGTAGCTATACAGTAGTGGATTCGTATTCTTATGAATGCGCAATATGTTACATTTACTTACGTTCAGGGTCGTTCTGCAGATTCTTACTATCTTCTGGCGTTACTACTTTGGCATAAACAAGTGCATCATCTGAGAGTAGCCTTGAAGAGCATCCAACGCTTTCTACTAGATAATTTATATAGATTGTGAACAGCAACGGTCCTACCACACTAGCCTGTGGTACTCCGGATATTAACTTTACATCTGTCGATTTAGTTCCGTTAAGAATGACGTGTTGAGTTCTATCTGCAAGAAAGTCTTGAATCCGAACGCGCGTATAATGATGATCCTAACATGGAGTACTTCTGTAACGTCTGAAGGAGTAGGACACACACATTGGTGGTCTTGTACGCCGTTTTGTTTCTTGAGCTCTAGTCATGACTTGTGTTACTATTATTTACAACGGGTATTTTTATGTCAATGGTTTTGAGTTGGTTCTATTTGTGGATTGTACACTGACAGAAAAAAATTTCAACATCAAAAAAGTTAATGTAGAGTAATGAAATTTTGGTAATACATTTGTCCAGATAACATATTTAAGTGATTAAAATTGGAGGATCACAATGTATGCGTGATATAGGCCATTGTAAAGGTGAAATTCTGGTGCATTAACAACCAGTGTAACCGCTAAAACGTTGAATGAAAGCGTACCAGTGTGTATACATTGTCTTACGTAGGTTACTGATGTTAGTTTATGAGATGGTGTTCCATGCCTGTTGCACTCGGTCCGTCAATACAAGGACAGATGCTGTTTGTGGATGACGCTGGAGTTATCAACCAATGATGTCCAAGACGTGCTCGATTGGAGACTAGTCTGAGATTCGAGCAGACCAAGGCAACATGTCGATATCTGTAGAGCATGTTACGTTACAACAGCGATATGTGGATGAGCGTTATCTTGTTGGAAAACACCTTCTGTTACGCTGTTTGTGTACGGCAGCACAACAAATCCAATCAACAGCTGATTTACAAATTTTCAGTCAGGGTGCGTGGGATAACCACTAGAGTGCTCCTACTGACACGAAGTCGCATCCCAGACTATAACTGCGGGCGTGTGAAGCAACACACACATTTGTTGCAGGCCCCCCTGTGTGTTCACATATCAACCAAAATACAGCCATCACTGCCACTGAGGCTGCACCAGTTGTCATCAGAAAACACAACAGCGCCTCAACTTGCCCTCAAATGAGCTGTCGCTTGACGCCACTGAAGTCACAAACTGATGTGATCTGGGTTCAGTGGAATTCACGCTAAAGGGTGAAACATTCCGTTGTGTCTCTATAGTGACAACTGCTGCTCAAATTGCTGCTGCAGATGCAGTAGGATGCGCTGGAGCCATGTGCCGAACACGACGCTCTTCCCTCTCGGTACAGCCACATGGCTGTCCATAGCCTGGTCTTCTTGCTTCTGTACATATTCGTGACCACTGCTGCCAACAATCATGTACGGTGCCTTCGTTCCAGCAAAATTTTTCTGCGCTATCGAAGAACGAGCATCAAGGTTCTCGTAGCGCTGTTACACGACCTAGTTAAAACTCAGTGAGCTGTTTGATAATCACGTCTTTCTCGCCTTTAAAGGCATTATTGACTAACATGAACTTATCACGTCCAAACTCAAAGATAACTATCACTCATGACTGTTACGGAATGTATTTAAATAATTTGAGTCCTCATACTTATGTGTATGTCGTTCAACTTCATCTTGCCTTTGTGATTTTTTATCCAACAGTCTCTATCGCACCAATTGCAGTTTTCCACTCTTAAGCCAGGACATTATCACCACTGCCCACCATGACGTTGGATGCCGCCTGGGGGTTTAGCGGGCATGTGACATGGTAACAAAAGTTCAGACACGGATAGTGGATCACCCTAGCGAACATATAGGCTGTAAATGGGAAAATCTGTTGAGATAAGCGTCTCTAACAAAGGACAGATTATTATTACACAAAGCCTGGAAGCGAGTATCTCGAAAACAGCGAAGCAGGTCGAATGTTCTCGTGCCATAATCGTGAGAATTTACGGAAGAGATTGGACAGTGAAACTACCAAAAGACGCTAAATGGTTGGACGTGTACGACTCTTGACAGGACATGGGGCTCGGACGTTTGTCTGCTGTGTATATTAGAATAAATGATGATCTGTGGCATTTCTGCCGAAAGAGCAGAATGCTGCTGCATGTGCAAGTGTTTCAGAGCATAGAGTTTACCATACGGTGTTGAACATGGAGCTCCGCAGCACACCCCCCTGTGTGTTCACATATCAACACAACGATACTGTCAGATACGATTAGCCGGTCGGAGTGGCCGAGCGGTTCTACGCCCTGCAGTCTGGAACCGTGCGACCGCTACGGTCGCAGGCTCGAATCCTGCCTCGGGCATGGGTGTGTGTGTGTGATGTCCTTAGGTTAGTTAGGTTTAAGTAATTCTAAGTTCTAGGGGACTGATGACCTCAGAAGTTGAGTCCCATAGCGCTCAGAGCCATTTTGAACAGATACGATTGCAGTGGGCATGGGACCATGGAGATACTACCGTTGATCAATGGAAACTTGTTGGTTCTTTAGGCGAATCACAGTATTTGCTACACTAGGTTGATGGTCGACTCCATTAACCCCGTTCTGACACCCCACTCCTTTTGCACACGCTTTGAGGGCGTAATCGTCGTTAGAATAAATTGCTGTGGCTAGGAGTGGACGCTTATTCTGTGACAGAGCACAGCGGCGGTTAGCTGTAAAATATGTTTAATTTCTCTTTCGTTGTCAAAGAAGCGCACCGGTTTACATAGGCTGTAACATGATATTTCAGGACAGTTGTGAAGATACCGTATTGCGTCCTGATTAGCAGAAACAACACTGAACACAACAATATCAACATTAATCAGAAGGTTTTCTACAAGATTTTTCTTACTTCTAGACTGTGTGGCCCCATATGAGGAGGTCAATATTACGACAAATCATCCGATTCTGGTTCTAAGCTCGGTACTATTTAGGATGACAATCAAGTCTTGGGAGGATGGTTGGGTTTTGTGACAAGATGAGCAAAAGATTGCTCAAGGCTGCTCAGGTTCACAGTGGATGCAAGCTGACAGTTTTACTCCTCTGGCAGTGGCATTTACCTTTAGCTGCGACTTGCTGTCAGTTGCATTGCTGCTCTCACCCTCCAAAAACCGTATAAAAAGCTAATCAAAATCTTTACTGATTTTAGCAGCTGAAATTGTCTTACGTTTCTCATTAGGCGGGAAAACATGCACTCGTCGGTAATCTGGAAAATATGGCGATATACAGATCCATATACGGAGCAGCATGCATACTTCAACCTTACTTCAGTTCTCGCATGAACAATTAACTACGTGGATCAGAAAGAGATATTCACTCTGCAGCGGAGTGTGCGCTGATATGAAACTTCCAGGCAGATTAAAACTGTGTGCCCGACCGAGACTCGAACTCGGGACCTTTGCCTTTCGCGGGCAAGTGCTCTACCAACTGAGCTACCGAAGCACGACTAACGCCCGGTACTCACAGCTTTACTTCTGCCAGTACCTCGTCTCCTACCTTCCAAACTTTACAGAAGCTCTCCTGCTCGCAGTATGGCTATGACGAATACACGCTTCCAATGTGCGTTCACCGCGATGTCGCCAGACACGGATGCGACCATGATGATACTGTAAACAGAAACTAGATTCATCCGAAAAATGACGTTTGCCATTCGTGCACCCAGTTTCGTCGTTCAGTTCACCATCGCAGGCGCTCATGTCTGTTATGCAGCGTCAAGGGAAACCTCAGCCATGGTCTCCGAGCTGATAGTCCATGCTGCTGCATACGTCGTCGAACAGCTCGTGCAGGTGGTTGTTGTCTTGCAAACGTCCCCATATGTTGGCTCAGGGATCGAGACGTGGCTGCACGATCCGTTACAGCCATGCGGATACGATGCCTGTCGTCTCGACTTCTAGTGATACGAGGCCGTTGGGATCCAGCACGGCGTTCCGTTTTACCCTCCTAACCCACTGATTCCATATTCTGCTGACAGTCATAGGATCTCGACCAGCCATGTCGCGATACGATAAACACCAATCGCGATAGGCTACAATCCGACCTTTATCAAAGTCGGAAACCTGATGGTACTCATTTCTCCTCCTTACACGAGGCATCACAACAACGTTTCACCAGGCAACGCCGGTCATCTGCTGTTTGTGTATGAGAAATCGGTTGGAATCTTTCCTCATATCCGCACGTTGTACGTGTCGCCAAATGCACCAGCCTTGTGTGAATGCTTTGAAAAGCTAATAATTTGCATATCACAGCATCTTCTTCCCGTCTGTAGCACGTAATCTTCGTGGTGTAGCAATTTTAATGGCCAGTAGTGTATTTACAGAGTTCCTGACAGGGCCGCGTAATCTTGAAGATATTTAAATCGTCGTGTGTTGTTTTCACAACGCAACCAGACTGTCGCGTTATCCGCGCCACAGTATTGGAAAGAAGACTGTACAGAAGAAACTTGCTGCCACGATTTGGCCATCGGTCTTCAGACTCACTGGGTCTGCCGACCAGGCAAAGAAAAATCTAGAAGATTAGTCGCAGCCTTTTTCCCCTTTGTAGGTCAAGTAGAGAGGCGGGTGGGAGCGCTGTTGGACTTAATGACGAGCTGCGACAAGAACGTGGTGGGCTACGAGTCTGTCGATTAAGACTCGCTGATCTGCGTTCTCAGAGCTGTGACCGCCCATGTCGTTGACGCACCACCGGCGCGTGAGAAGATGCCTTCCCACGCAAGAATGAAGGTGACCAAAGCGCTCCTATGGGGTTACTATGGTGCTGCGACGAGGCAGCGGTCCGAGGTCTGCTACGAGCCGGTTTCGGTAATGTGGCAGCATGGCTGCACAACCGGACAAACCAAACCAGACCGCCAGTCTATGCCGTGACCGCGCAAACGGCTGACGGTGGGGGCGACGTCTCCGCGTTGCGGAAGCTGCTAGGCTTCCCTGTCAGGGCAGAAGCTCTCCATTCCGGCATGCACCCTCAGTCCCAGTGCTTCAAGTTGCAGGGCGAGGGCCACGTCGCCAAGTATTGGTGGAACGCGGCGCTGTGCGTCAAGTGCTCCGGAGAGCACGACAGCCGCGCCTGCGACCGAGGCACAGTAGTGCCGCCGACTTGCGCCAGGTCTAGCGGACCAGCTGACGCGGATCCGCGGATTTTTCAAACCACGGCCGTTGCCGGAGGCGGCGAGACGGCTGCGGCCGCATGTACGCAGCGGAGAAGAAGACGACAGCGACGACGACGGGCACAGACCAGCCCAACTCAGCTGAGCGTCAGCGCAGAAGCAGCTCCCGCCTCCAGCCGCACGGACGGCCGTCCAGAGGGGGACGGGCGGGATGTGGCTGCCGCCGCTCAGAACTCTGGCGTTGCCTTCCACACCGCCGTGGAGGAAGCCACGACGTCCCTCAAAGCCGTCGTCATGGCGTCAGAGGGGGCCACCGTGGCAGCTAAAAATGGCTCTGAGCACTATGAGACTTAACATCTGAAGTCATCAGTCCTCTAGACTTGTTGGTGGTGTTGTTCTCAGGTCATCAGTCCCCTAGGGTTGTTGTTGTTGTTGTTGTTGTTGTTGTTGTTGTGGTCATCAGTCCTGAGACTGGTTTGATGCAGCTCTCCATGCTACTTTATCCTGTACAAGCTTCTTCATCTCCCAGTACCTACTGCAGCCTAAATCCTTCTTTATCTGCTTAATGTATTCACCTTTTGGTCTCCCTCTACGATTTTTACCCTCCAGTACATGTCCTACCAACCGATCCCTTCTTCTACTCAAGTTGTGCCACAAACTCCTCTTCTTCCCAATTCTATTCAATACCTCCTCATTAGTTATGTGATATACCCATCTAATTTTCAGCAATCTTCTGTAGGACCACATTTCGAAAGCTTCTATTCTCTTCTTGTCTAAACTACTTATCGTTCATGTTTCACTTCCATACATGGTTACACTCCACACAAATACTTTCAGAAACGACTTCCTGACACTTAAATCAATACTCGATGTTAACAATTTTCTCTTCTTCAGAAATGCTTTCCTTGCCATTGCCAGTCTACATTTTATATCCTCTCTACTTCGACCATAATCAGTTATTTTGCTACCGAAGTGGCAAAACTCCTTTACTACTTTAAGTGTGTCACTCACTAATATAATTCTCTCAGCATCACCCGAGTCAACTCGACTACATTCCATTATCTTCGTTTTGCTTTTGTTAATGTTCATCTTATACCCTCCTTTCAAGACACTGTCCATTCCGTTCAACTGCTCTTCCAAGTCCTTTGCTGTCTCTCACAGAATTACAATGTCATCGGCTAACCTCAAAGTTTTTATTTCTTCTCCATGGATTTTAATACCTACTCCGAAACTTTCTTTTGTTTTCTTTACTCCTTGCTCAATATACAGATTGAACAACATCGGGGAGAGGCTACAACCCTGTCTCACTCGCTTCCCAACCACTGCTTCCCTTTCATGTCACTCGACTCCTATGACTGCCATCTGCTTTCTGTACAAATTATAATTAGCCTTTCTAAAAAAAATGGTTCAAATGGCTCTGAGCACTATGGGACTTAACATCTTAGGTCATCAGTCCCCTAGAACTTAGAACTACTTATACCTAACTAACCTAAGGACATCACACAACACCCAGCCATCACGAGGCACAGAAAATCCCTGACCCCGCCGGGAATTGAACCCGGGAACCCGGGCGTGGGAAGCGAGAACTCTACCGCACGACCACGAGATGCGGGCTAAATAGCCTTTCGCTCCCTGTATTTTACCCCTGTCACCTTCAGAATTTGAACGAGAGTATTCCAGTCAACATTGACAAAAGCTTTCTGTAAGTCTACAAATGCTAGAAACGTAGGTTTGCCTTTCCTTAATCTAGCTTCTAAGATAAGTCGTAAGGTCAGTATTGCGTGACGTGTTCCATCATTTCTACGGAATCCAAACTGATCTTCCCCGAGGTCGGATTCTACCAGTATTTCCATTCGTCTATAAAAAATTCGCGTTAGTATTTTGCAGCTGTGACTTATTAAACTGATAGTTTGCTAATTTTCACATCTGTCAACACCTGCCTTTCTTTGGGATTGGAATTACACTCCTGGAAATTGAAATAAGAACACCGTGAATTCATTGTCCCAGGAAGGGGAAACTTTATTGACACATTCCTGGGGTCAGATGCATCACATGATCACACTGACAGAACCACAGGCACATAGACACAGGCAACAGAGCATGCACAATGTCGGCACTAGTACAGTGTATATCCACCTTTCGCAGCAATGCAGGCTGCTATTCTCCCATGGAGACGATCGTATTGATGCTGGATGTAGTCCTGTGGAACGGCTTGCCATGCCATTTCCACCTGGCGCCTCAGCTGGACCAGCGTTCGTGCTGGACGTGCTGACCGCGTGAGACGACGCTTCATCCAGTCCCAAACATGCTCAATGGGGGACAGATCCGGATATCTTGCTGGCCAGGGTAGTTGACTTACACCTTCTAGAGCACGTTGGGTGGCACGGGATACATGCGGACGTGCATTGTCCTGTTGGAACAGCAAGTTCCCTTGCCGGTCTAGGAATGGTAGAACGATGGGTTCGATGACGGTTTGGATGTACCGTGCACTATTCAGTGTCCCCTCGACGATCACCGGTGGTGTACGGCCAGTGTAGGAGATCGCTCCCCACACCATGATGCCGGGTGTTGGCCCTGTGTCCCTTGGTCGTATGCAGTCCTGATTGTGGCACTCACCTGCACGGCGCCAAACACGCATACGACCATCACTGGCACCAAGGCAGAAGCGACTCTCATCGCTGAAGACGACACGTCTCCATTCGTCCCTCCATTCACGCCTGTCGCGACACCACTGGAGGCGGGCTGCACGATGTTGGGGCGTGAGCGGAAGACGGTCTAACGGTGTGCGGGACCGTAGCCCAGCTTCATGGAGACGGTTGCGAATGGTCCTCGCCGATACCCCAGGAGCAACAGTGTCCCTAATTTGCTGGGAAGTGGCGGTGCGGTCCCCTACGGCACTGCGTAGGATCCTACGGTCTTGGCGTGCATCCGTGCGTCGCTGCGGTCCGGTCCCAGGTCGACGGGCACGTGCACCTTCCGCCGACCACTGGCGACAACATCGATGTACTGTGGAGACCTCACGCCCCACGTGTTGAGCAATTCGGCGGTACGTCCACCCGGCCTCCCGCATGTCCACTATACGCCCTCGCTCAAAGTCCGTCAACTGCACATACGGTTCACGTCCACGCTGTCGCGGCATGCTACCAGTGATAAAGACTGCGATGGAGCTCCGTATGCCACGGCAAACTGGCTGACACTGACGGCGGCGGTGCACAAATGCTGCGCAGCTAGCGCCATTCGACGGCCAACACTGCGGTTCCTGGTGTGTCCGCTGTGCCGTGCGTGTGATCATTGCTTGTACAGCCCTCTCGCAGTGTCCGGAGCAAGTATGGTGGGTCTGACACATCGGTGTCAATGTGTTCTTTTTTCCATTTCCAGGAGTGTATTATATTCTTCTTGAAGTCCGAGGAATTTCGCCTGTATCATACATCTTACTCACCAGATGGTAGAGTTTTGTCAGGACTGGCTCTCCCAACGCCGTCAGTAGTTCTAATGGAATGTTGTCTACTCCCGGGGCCTTGATTCAGTGCTGTGTCAAACTCTTCCCCAGACTTAGCACCACTTAAACCACACCGACCGTCAGCAGCGCGGGCGCTGCTGGAACTGCAGAACTCAGCTGTCTTCGGCGTTGTCAATTGCTGCGGCCATCGGAGTACTCTGACGTCTTGGTCTGGAGCAGATATTAGAGATGACGGGGTTCGACGCATTACACAGCTGGTAGCCATTGTCACGGTTGATATGATTGTCTGTCATGCGATTAAGACTGTTTTTGAATAATTGATTAATCTTACTAATCGCTGCTTCATCTCCACAACCACGTTGTCCAAAAATCAACAGCGAAATGTCACCGTTCAACTTTAGCCTGATGAAGCTGTGTCACATCGCCAACGACACGGCGCAGCAGGGGGCCTAAGGCACTGAGTGTACACTGCGCTGCCGCGCCGGACTCCTCTCGCTATTACGACCTATGGCACTGATGAGGTATTGATGCATGATGTCACTACTAACAAAATCTACCCTTGCCAGACCTGTCGGAGGCAGCAAGGAATCCGCTACTGCTCTTACTATGCGACCCTACTATAGCAGAGGCTTTTTTCCCTTGACTCTTACCCTGACAATATTTTTCCTCTGCGCTTCAAACCGCTACCCTTCGATCAATTTTTGACTCAGTCTATCTGCAGACGAGCACGTATTAATGGATAACCTTAAACAGACGCACGCAAACATCGCAGTACCCACTTGCTACGAGAGCTCAGATGTTCAGATGTGTGTGAAATCTTATGGGACTTAACTCAAAATGTCTCAAATAGCTCTGAGCACTATGGGAGTTAACATCTGAGGTCATCAGTCCCCTAGAACTTAGAACTACTTGAACCTAACTAACCTAAGGACATCACACACATCCATGCCCGAGGCAGGATTCGAACCTGCGACCGTAGCGATTGCGCGATTCCAGACTGAAGCGTCTAGAACCGTTCGGCCACTCCGGCCGGCGGGACTTAACTGCTAAGGTCATCAGTGTCTAAACTTACACACTACTTAACCTAGATTATCGTAAGGACAAACACGTACACCCATGCCCGAGGGAGGACTCGAACCTCCGCTGGGGACCAGCCGCACAGTCCATGACTGCAGCGCCCGAGACCGCTCGGCTAATCCCGCGCGGCTACGAGAACTCATTTAGTGAACGCTAAGCCTTATGCAGAGATGGCATTAGGTCTTTTGTGTGGGCGTAGAGGGACTCCACCTCAAAAAGAAGAAAGAAAAACTCGACAACATGACTCAGAATTCTGTTCGAACAGAAATTGGTGTTAAGTTGGCGCCTCACGTCCCACGTAGATAGGATTGCACGCTCACGGAGTGGCGTCAGGTCGAGGAGCTGAGGTGAGTGCGGCATGAGGGTGGGACGTGTCTGCAGAAACTCCGGCAGCCTGCGACAGGCAGGTGCGGCCTAGGCATATGCTAATTGGCTGTCTGGCTGACGGGGGGACGTGCCTCCGCCGAGACCGAAGACAAGCCGGAGAACATCAAAGCTCCCGGCAGTCACCAGGCTGTGCCGGCGGCGGTCTATTCACCCGACTCTGTCAGAAGCAAACAGTAATTTCCGCCACCACGCACCTGCCGCGATGAAACCGACGCCACCACTGTTCTCGCTTGACGCACAGCTAGATCACAGCGGAGAGGAAACAGGTGGGTGGATTTCACCTTCGGATAAAGTTTCGGCCTGATATCGGACTGTAATGTCTCCAGGGCGTCCAAAAGAAGGCCGAACATCGCTAATGGTGGGTGGATAGTGTAAAGCAGCTCAGCAGTTACGTCCGTATCTGAAGAAACGTGGCTCCACACTCAACAGCTTTTCAGCATTTCGTTTTTCGTGCAGTAAACGACAGATCGGTGGGCTGCCCCGCGTACGTGTTATTCCATAATTCCTATTACAGACGTCATAGGACTGTAGAATAGGGATGAAGAAAACCCACCGGTTAAAACCGATACCGGTTGTAGTGTTGGCAGAAGAGCCAACACTGTTTTTCTAGAGGAGGCCGAAATGCACGCGTTTAATTACACGCTGACTGGCGTTAGGTCTGGAACAGGTCAGAGAAATAAGGCTAGCAAAACAGGAGGTAACTAGTAGAATACTTAACTTTAATCCACAATTGTAGAACATCTCTCGTTACGGTACATGCTTCATGATATTAATTATCAATTGAATACGGCGCCTTGCTAGGTCGTAGCAAATGCAGCTGAAGGCTATGCTAACTATCGTCTCGGCAAATGAGAGCGTATCGGTCAGTGTAGCTTCGCTAGCAAAGTCGGCTGTACAACTGGGGCGATTGCCAGTACGTCTCTCTAGACCTGCCGTTTGGTGGCGCTCGGTCTGCTATCCTGACAGTGGCGACACGCGGGTCCGACGTATACTAACGGACCGCGGCCGATTTAAAGGCTACCACCTAGCAAGTGTGGTGTCTGGCGGTGACACCACAGCGGTACTTTAGTTCTGAATAATTGGTACTTTTCGGTATTTTTTGATCTTGGTTACACAAATTATTTTTATTTTTTACTAACAAACGGGCTAAAAATGGAAATATCAATCAGCCACAGCAGTAGCGGTAATCTGTTTACTTTTTAAAATGATCCTTTTCTATAGAACAAGTAATTTTCATTCGTATGATTTGCAGTGCATTGAAATATTGCGATGAAAAAGTGATTAGTGCTATTTTAACAGCAATACCGACAGGAAAGATCGACAAACACATGGCAGAAGAACTGGTGCAGCATTGACAAGGTAGTAATGTACCTGTTACCACACGGCATGGCCTATTAGATGGTATGCTTGTACACGCAGTGTGCAAAACTTGCCCCGTCTGGTCTACATGGCAGCCATCGTCGGAAATAAGTTATATTACAAAATGGTGCATTCCTAGACCGGAAGTATTTTACGAAGTGCCGTGCAATGCTCCATGTGCTTTAAAACACTACAGACGGTAGGAACCACAACGAACTTGTGACAAGGAAAAATTATAACAGTTAACAATTTGCTCATAGTTTACAACAAAAATAGAAATCAGCTAATCTTCTGCATGTGTCTACGTAATATGCCTCGATCTGCTTGTAGCGCTGTTTCCAGCCATTGCCTGTGGCAATTCGTAATGTCCACATAGTGCTATGAAGTCCGGTAACAACATGACTTTTGAGGAGAGCTTCAAAAAATTAGAATCGCTAGGAGAATAGTAGTGATTTTTGTAGCAGTCAGCTATTTATCACTTTTAGAGAAAAGCAGCGAAAGGTGGACGGTTTTAAGTTTCTTTATTTGCGTATTTAATTAAATATTTTGATTCCTCGTACCTTAAAAATGAGGGAGCCCTAATTTTTCGGTCTTTGATCGATTTCTGTGTGTATTACAGGAGAAACAGGAATAAAATGCCGCTTACTTTGTGCGGCTTTAGTAATTCGGTGAAACTGGCCCTGAAAGATAAAGCGGTGTAACCGAAAACCAGTTGTTTCTGCGATAGCGGCCATCCGTATTGTAGAGACGACTTACTAGACAAAGCTTTGATAAGAAACGCATTAACCCATGTCCGGAAGCGTGCGCCTTCTTCTTTTCTTCTTCTGCCAGTCCAAGATTAGGTCTCCTGGCTGGCTGCTGCCTCAACATCTCATCCTCGGCCTCCCACACTCCTTCATGCAATAGGATTGAATTTCATCGCTAGTCGAGGGATTTTCTGCCAATGGATGTACACAAAGATCTTCCCTTGTTTCTCCGTTTCTTATTTTGTCTTCTCTTGTGCAGGTTTTCACTTACATAAATGATTAAAACTGTCTTAGGGCTTTTGATATTTAAGTCCAGCTTACTCCTCCACATAGTACTGTGGGCAGTGCGGTAACCGTATACAATATCATTCGGGTTTCTCTACTCGTGTTTTCCTTAGTCTTGGACTACCTCAACAATCATTTCAAAAGCGACTTGAATCTACGCAATTTAGAAATAAGAGATTTAACTTTGAACTTGAATTAAATGATTCTGAACAATTAACAATAGTAAAATTTAGTACGTACCAAGCTGAGCTACAGTCACAGGTAAGCTAAAATATGCAAACAAAACTCGCACTCTTAAATTGTGCTTGTGTAATCTAATATTGTAGCCAGCTTTGAATACCTTAACTGAACTTTGAAATTAAAGCAGTGAAATCGAATGCTTTTACTTTAATGCTGACGTTTGAATTTCAACGACACTCGAGTTCATTCCGGAAAAGGAAGGGACCCTGCTTGGTAATGCAATTGGGACAATGAGCAACAAATGTTCATGCTAAGTTGCTGTAATTATAGTTACGAAAATGGAACAGTTTCAAAAGCTGAGATCTGCCATACAGTTCTAAAACTTTACGTGCTTCCAGTCTTCCTTGTTGGTTGATTGAAGGTTTGAAGCCATCGATCGAGGAGGTGGCGACAGTCACTCATTGTCAGCCATCGCTGTTGCAGAAGCTGGATGTTGACACGCCTTCTTCTCGACACGATCTCCAGGCGAAACAGGCTCTTGATGTGCGCCAGCTAATGCTTCCCGTCCGCGACACCGTGTCAGACACTATCATAGCAAGTCCAGCGCAATTACATGCTGCCCAACCCCGAAAGCGCGGCAACTCGCGGGAGCGTCACACAACACACCTTCTCCACTGCACTACTCCCGCCAGACTCCCTCTGCTCTACCCGCGCTCCACGCGGCGGAGTTAACACTACCAAAGATCCTAAACACTTTGGTTCTCCACACGACCTATCGATGTAATGGTTCGATAGCATAGTTTCCCTAGGCCAGACCCAGCGTAAAAATACAAATAATCTTTACACAACAAACCAATTATACATCGACATAAATGCATATATATACAAATAGTAAAACAATTACAATATACAAAGAGACAGAAATGTCATATCTTGAGGTAACAAAACAAGAAAAAAAATCATAGTACAATAGATGGAAGTAGGAGGATATTCATTTCCGGCGTTACAAGTTCAACTGCTTTATCCAGCTGGTTCTTCTGCGTCTGGATTGTCTCATAATTTCTTACCTTGGTTTGCGCAGTCACCTGCCAACAAGCAGGTTGCGCCATAGCCGCACGCTGCGACAGTTCTTATGCTGGTGTACGGTCACGGAATGACATATCGCCTCAGCTGTCGTGCCAATTCACATTGAGGATTCACTTCGAGCACACGCCAACCGCATCAGCAGTTCCTCAATCAGAGTCTTTGAGTGAAGTGTCTGTCATCTTACCGCTCTGACGTAAACCTTGAATTTAGTCGCAAACGGCTAGCCAAGTCAGGACAGCTGCCTATGAAGGAACTTGGAGCATCCGCGTTTTCATCATCGCAACGCAGAATTGGCCTCTGTGATCAGTCTTTGGTGTCTTACGATATTGCAGTGACTATGTTGTTTATAATTACGATGTGATTTTCTATCGGACATTAATGTATGGCCAAAAGAACATTACACTGTAATTCCGAACAACACAGGCAACGCAATATCGTATCTATTCGCCGACACTGTGCTAGGGACATTCAATTACATTGCCTCCCCTTACAAGAATATACAGCGGTTGAGGACATAAGGAAGTATGGCCGTGGTTTGTGCTCAGATAGCCTAGTGGTGTCCCCTTTCAGCCGCGCTAGCGAGTGGACGTTGTTTCTTGCTGTTCTACACTTCCGTGTTTACATCACTGCACTAGTGCTTCGCCGAATGCCGTCCGTCCGTTAATCTCCGTGTTCGTTCATATTCCGTGTGATCTGATGGCTCCTTCTGGTCGTGCTGGTGCTAATTGAAATTTCAGTTGCTCAACTGAAATTTTGTCGCTGGATTAACCATGGCTACGAACCTCAGAAAGAATACTCTGGTATTTGCTTTTGATAAGGTATCCCGTTCTGTTCAGCCAACATCCCTGGAAATAGATGACTGGATTACACACGCAATTGGTCTCATTTCTGTAACCGTTCATCCCTGGTAAATGGATCAGGAAAGAATACTGTGTTTTTGTCAAGTTATTTAGTAAAATTGGAAATTTGTTGTGAGGTCTTAAGGGACCAAATTGGTGAGGTCATCAGTCCCTAGGCTTACTCTCTACTTAGGCTAACTTAAAGTAACTTACGCCAAGGACAATACACACACCCATGCCCAAGGGAGAACTCGAACTTCCGACGGGGGAAGCCACACGAACCGTGACAAGACGCCTAAGACCGCGCGGCTATCCCCGCAGCCAAGTTATTCAGTGCTGCGTCTGTTGATAAAGTGTTACGAAAGACGGGCTATCAGGTAGATTTTCTGCGTAGAAATGGTTAAATGGTTATAAAATTAAGGTTTCCATCTATAGAGCTGACATTGGTTACAAAGCCGTTCGTGTCTTGAATCTTCCCGTTGAAATTAAAAATGATAAGATTAACACTAAAACCGCCGGAACTAGTACTATACTTAGAACCGCCGATGTGGTCAAAGTGACCACTTTCTTTGTAAGTACATGCTGTGCTGTTTAATGTAAATATTAATGACCTTGATAACAATGTATCACTGTAATTACGTTTAATAACAGTATCATTGTATTTTACAACAATGGGGACACAATATTACTAATATTAAAGAACATAGTTCACAATATTTATCTGCAATCATACTAATTGTATTGCAGTAGTTTAAAATTAATAGAAATTAATCTTACTGGAGAAACTAAGTACCCATGAATACGTTAAGAGAAAGACCAATTATAAAATATGACCGTGTATAGTACCTAATTCTACTTACAAGCATTACAAACTACAGTCTTTATTACTTTATATGTACACAGCCCACAAACATATCTCTTGCATTTACTGCATACTTCATTTGTGTTGTTTCTGCATTTCCTCGTTTGGCATAGTTTTCTTACTTTCGCAGGAATTTCCGCTTCTTCCCATTCTTCATCAACACCGTCCTTTTCTTCCCTCTCTTTTCCAACCCTTGGTATTCTTTCCTGATTTCTGGTTTCCATATAGGCTCTACGTAATTCTTCTGCTATATTTAAGATGAAATACCTCCTACTTATTTTGATCCCTGTCACTAGCTTGAAAATCATCCATGCGTTGATGGCTGCTAAATCAATGATATTGTGAAACACGTGTACAGGCCATCGACGAGTACCAGAGCGGACAGAATATTTCCTCGTCATCTTTTCCAAGACATCTACCGGAAATTTTGTGCTACTATAGAAGCTCACTGTTTCGGGAAGGTGTTTCGAATCATTTTGTATTTCAACATCTGTGTGCATGGTGCTATACAGAACAACATTTTTGTTCTTTTTCCCTTCGTAAACTGTCAGAGTACCACCTTCCCTTTTCAACAGAACAGACGTATAAAGGGGAGTTTTCGTTTTTTATAGTGTTCGCAATTTCTTTTATTGCACAGTTGATAGTGCCGACAAGAATAGTTTTCTCTTTTTCCAGTCTCTCCCCAAGTGTGACCGTAGTGAAAAAATTATCAGTAGTCACATTTCGCCCCTTATTGCGATATGTAGCTACCAACTTCATTACTACTTGTTCTGGAAGTTTCCCATTGGGTGCCCTCTGTTCGTTCTTTCCTACATAAGGGAACCCATTACAAAGATATTTTGTTTCTACATCCGCTAGAAGCCAGAATTTGATTCCGAATTTATCAGGCTTATTCTGCATCTATTGAAAATACGGACACCTGCTTATGCTGGGGAAAAGTTGTTCGGCCACAGTGACATTTGATCAAGGTATGTAATTCAGCTGACAGTTTTCTACAAAATGGTTCCAAGTAGTTGATATAAGTGCAAATTTGTCACTTTTCAAACGTCCCGACCGTGTATTTTTTTCATCAAAACACAGATATTTCAAAATTTCTCGAAACTTGTTTCTGTTCATTGTGTCAGTGAAAAATGGAGCTCCCCATCATTTTCGACCACAACTCATCTACTTCATTACATCTGGCACCTAGTGCACCACGAACATATAATAAAGCAACAAATGCATCTAATTCTTCTAAATGCAAACTCCAGGAATCATTTCCAAGAAGGTGCATTTCTTTATGTGTTTCAACATTGATTGATCAACTAGAAGGCGCCAGGCACTCGAAACATTATCATTTGAGACGTGCCGCTTTGCGTGTGGAGTAGGTCCCCGTGTTTCTTTTCAATACATTCTGTTGACCTATCCTACCAGGTTTTAAATTGTAAGACATTTCCTGGGGCAGATGTGGATTCTGACAACAATATATTGGTTATGAACTGCAGTTTGAAACTGAAGAAACTGCAAGAAGGTGGGAATCTAAGGAGATGGGACCTGGGTACACTGAAAGAACCAGAGGTTGTAGAGAGTTTCAGGGAGAGCATAAGGGAACAATTGACAGGAATGGGGGAAAGAAATACAGTAGAAGAAGAATGGGTAGCTCTGAGAGATGAAGTAGTGAAGGCAGCAGACGATCAAGTAGGTAAAAAGGCGAGGGCTAATAGAAATCCTTGGGTAGCAGAAGAAATCTTAAATTTATTCGATGAAAGGAGAAAATATAAAAATGCAGTAAATGAAGCAGGCAAAAAGGAATACAAATGTCTCAAAAATGAGATCGACAGGAAGTACAAAAATGCTAAGCAGGGATGGCTAGAGGACAAATGTAAGGATGTAGAGGCTTGTCTCACTAGGGGTAAGATAGATACTGCCTACAGCAAAATTAAAGAGACCTATGGAGAGAAGAGAACCACTTGTATGAATATCAAGAGCTCAGATGGCAACCCAGTTCTAAGCAAAGAAGGGAAGGCAGAAAGGTGGAAGGAGTATATAGAGGGTTTATACAAGGGCGATGTACTTGAGGACAATATTATGGAAATGGAAGAGGATGTAGATGAAGAGTTTGACAGAGCACTGAAAGACCTGAGTCGAAACAAGACCCCGGGAGTAGACAACACTCCATTAGAACTACTGATGGCCTTGGGAGAGCCAGTCATGACAGAACTCTACCATCTGGTGAGCAAGATGTATGAGACAGGCGAAATACGCTCAGACTTCAAGAAGAATATAATAATTCCAATCCCAAAGAAAGCAGGTGTTCACAGATGTGAAAATTACCGAACTATAAGTTTAATAAGTCACAGCTGCAAAATACTAACTCGAATTCTTTACAGACGAATGGAAAAACTGGTAGAAGCGGAGGGGAAGACCAGTTTGCATTCCGTAGAAATGTTGGAACACGTGAGGCAATACTAACCTTACGACTTATCTTAGAAGATAGATTAAGAAAAGGCAAACCTACGTTTCTAGCATTTGTAGACTTAGAGAAAGCTTTTGACAATATTGATTGGAATACTCTCTTTCAAATTCTGAAGGTGGCAGGGGTAAAATACAGGGACCGAAAGGCTATTTACAATTTGTACAGAAATCAGATGGCAGTTATAAGAGTCGAGGGGCATGAAAGGGAAGCAGTGGTTGGGAAAGGAGTGAGACAGGGTTGTAGCCTCTCCCCGATGTTGTTCAATTTGCATATTGAGCAAGCAGTAAAGGAAACAAAAGAAAAATTCGGAGTAGGTATTAAAATTCATGGAGAAGAAGTAAAAACTTTGAGGTTCGCCGATGACATTGTAATTCTGTCAGAGACAGCAAAGGACTTGGAAGAGCAGTTGAACGGAATGGACAGTGTCTTGAAAGGAGGATATAAGACGAACATCAACAAAAGCAAAACGAGGATAATGGAATGTAGTCAAATTAAATCGGGTGATGCTGAGGGAATTAGATTAGGAAATGAGACACTTAAAGTAGTAAAGGAGTTTTGCTATTTAGGGAATAAAATAACTGATGATGGTCGAAGTAGAGAGGATATAAAATGTAGACTAGCAATGGCCAGGAAATCGTTTCTGAAGAAGAGAAATTTGTTAACATCGAGTATAGATTTAGGTGTCAGGAAGTCGATTCTGAAAGCATTTGATGGAGGGTAGCCATGTATGGAAGTGAAACATGGACGATAACTAGTTTGGACAAGAAGAGAATAGAAGCTTTCGAAATGTGGTGCTACAGAAGAATGCTGAAGATGAGGTGGGTAGATCACGTAACTAATGAGGAGGTATTGAATAGGATAGGGGAGAAGAGAAGTTTGTGGCACAACTTCAGTAGAGGAAGGGATCGGTTGGTAGGACATGTTCTGAGGCATCAAGGGATCACCAATTTAGTATTGCAGGGCAGCGTGGAGGGTAAAAATCGTTGAGGGAGACCGAGAGATGGATACACTAAACGGATTCAGAAGGATGTAGGTTGCAGTAGGTACTGGGAGATGAAGAAGCTTGCACAGGATAGAGTAGCATGGAGAGCTGCATCAAACCAGTCTCAGGACTAAAGACCACAACAACAATCCTACCTGGAGTAGTAACACCGAAGTTTGCTACAGTCCACTCCGTCATCCCGTCCTTCCCCAGGAGTTTTGAGCCAGGTTCTGGAAGTGAACCCTCACTTCGTTCTCCTCTTCTACGTCTATTCTGTATTGGTCCACTTACATGAGGTGCAGTTCTTTGTTTACCCACGGTAGGTCCTTCTCTAGCATTGTTTATATTACTGCTTGGTCCAGGTTCAGCAACTGCGTGAGGAAAGAGACAATTAGAAAGCTACAACTCATTATAAAGATAACATACCACACAATTAAATAGCAGTAACAGACGTAGTAGTAGAAGTGTCAGCTCTATTATAACAGTGATCATTATTCATATAGTAACAATAATAATAATATTAATAATAATAATAGAAGTGAATGTAAATTACCTTCATCTTCAGGCTCGGAGCTGTCACTCTCCACATTAGTGAAAGATTGGTAATCTTCATGTGTAGGATCTTCCACAAGGTCCTCACCTTGAGGATCATTTTCAGCATCCGATTCATACAAAAGTGTGACAATTTCTTCATCTGAAAGCGGCCGTGGCCGTGATTTGTATCACCGTGACATCTGAGCCATGTCTACTGCTCTGAGAACAGTACTCAAATAATCAGTCTTATTTATGCGAAACCCAATAGCAATAAATGACATATTGCATTGTTGAGCTTTTAAATTCAAACAATGCAAAAAAACTTCACTAACGAACATATTTAGTACATTGTTCACGGGTGCTCAGAATAAATCCGGGGAGTGACGCACAACAATCCTTAAATAATTTGTTTTCAAACATACATGTAATGTGGTCAAAGTGACCACTCGGCGGTTTTAAGTATAAGTGGTCATTCAAAGAAAATTAATGAAGATAAAATAAATATTGGACTATTTATATGATCTACATAAACATTTAGGAAAAGTCATTAACTCACAACAGAATAGAATAGAAATTGACCGCCTAATAATATGTTAAAATATGAAAAGTGGTCGAATAGACCACTCGGCGGTCCTAGTGTTAAGGAAGCTCTTTCAAACTACGGAGACATTAAATTAGTTGTCAATTAAAGATTGTCGCCTCGGTTTAAACTACAGTGTTTCAACGGCATCCGCTGTGTAGAGCTGGACGTTAAGAAAAATATTCCGTCTCACATAACTGTTTGTGGGAATAAGGCACAAATTGTTTATACAGGTCAGGACGCAACATGTCATATATGTAACGAAACCGGCCACTTGAGACAGAAGTGTGCGCTTCGAACTGTTGTTCTTAAAACTAATTTTATACAGCGTCAGAAACTTACCTTAAATGATCTGTTACCAAAGAAGAGTCCGGATCCACTGGTTGAGGATGTTAGCGCAGCGGGCCAAGCTGATGTCCCCCTTGACGATAACAGTCAATTTCGCCCGTTAACAACAAAAGGAAACCCTGTTCCACTACTCGTGAAACTGAAATGCTACCGAAAAAACAATTTCTGGAGACCACTGGTAGTTGCTCAGAGGAGAGCTGTACTGTACAACTCCCTCAGTTCGCAAGCAGAAAAAGGGCGATGAGCAGGCAGAGGCACCGGAAGGCAGAATGAGATTTGAAACTGATGAACAGAAAGATAATAAACACACGGTACCACGAAATGACTGGGGGTGTAGTAAGTATTAATTTGCAAGAAACAACAGGTGAAGTAGCTGATTGCAAAGCTCAGCAGCTATATGTTAGTAAACATATTCAGGGAGAGGTTGCAAAACTGCCGTCTCCATTTCTTTCCCTCGATCACTAAATAATCGATATTAATAAAGAACAAGGAAGTGGTGGCCAAAATGAAATCACGGTCAACATCGCAGATCAGGTGCCAGCAACAGATATTCAGAAAACGTCCGCTGCTGCTCCAGATGAGCCGCGAAGTAGAATACAAACGCAGCCAAAGGTGAATGTAGCTCGTAACCAAGGTAAGGGAAAATCTGGAAAGGGCGACCCAAGCCCAAAGAATGTTCGAAACAAAACGTTCCTACAAGAATCACTGGAGGGTTCAAATGGTTCAAATGGCTCTGAGCACTATGGGACTAAACATCTTAGGTCATAAGTCCCCTAGAACTTAGAACTACTTAACCTAACTAACCTAAGGACATCACACACACCCATACCCGAGGCAGGATTCGAACCTGCGACCGTAGCAGTCCCGCGGTTCCGGACTGCAGCGCCAGAATCGCACGGCCACCGTGGCCGGCAATCACTGGAGGGAAAAATCAGAAAGTGTACAGGGAAATCAGCCTGCTAGCGGTACAATAGGACCCTCAGAAGTAGAAAAAATCAGGGCAGTAACTAGTAAACTAACTGAAGTGTTATTCCACGTTCAGCCTTCCGAGAAAACTGTTCATAGTTTTACTGAGTCCTGAACCACTGGAAACTAAATTAGTTCTTCAAGCAACTACATAGTGACAGCGCTAAGACGCAATCTTATTCTGTCACAACTATCAACACAAATAAAATTACGTCCGGTTTGAAATTATCGGCACTTAAAGAATTTTTATGTAAGAAGCCGCGACTGATATTGTCCCGTTACAGGAAGTTCTAATGTCGGATTTAGTAATTCCCGGTTTTGTCAGTTACATAAATGTGCCTCCCAAAACAAGTGTTGGAGCAGCTGTTTTGGTGAGGGAACCGATTCCAGTAAGTGAGCTGGAACGACTGGAATCTGGAAGGGGAATAGCACTACATATCTATGAAGTGACTATCATCAACTTGTATGCCCCGTCAGGAAGTTCTCACCAAGCCGACAGGGCACGTTTCTTCAAAGATGAACTGATATCCTTGTTAAGAAAAAATCCAAGACAGTTATTACTTGGGGGTGATTTTCATTGTGTTTTAAATCGGAAAGATAAGTTGCCTAATTTTAATTTCTCAAGTGCACTAAAACTACTAGTTACTGGTTTAGAATTATAGGATATGTGGGTATTCAAATACCCCTCCATTGTTGAGTTCACTTATGTCACGGCAACATCTCTTAGCAGGATTGATAGATTTTATATTTCTAAAAATCTAGAAAATTCCGTGAGAACAGTAGAAACCATTCCTACGTACTTCTCAGGCCATTCAAGTGTCTTAGCCTGCATTAATCTAACAAGTCTGCCAGTCTGCCGATTCAAGAATCAGCGGAATTTGAACATTTCCTTGTTCGTGAATCATGATTTAGAAGACCTGATTAAAGAAGCATGGGCAACATACCTGGGATCTCGTAGTAGATATGCCACGGCTATGAACTGGTGGGTTAAAACGGCGAAGCCAAAGTTGACGAAGGTTCTTATTTAATACAGTGCACAGAGCGCAAGACAAACGAAATGCACTATACAATATTACTATTCCGTTTTGAGATGATCAGGTCTCAGCAGATTCCTCACTTCGGATAGCAGACATCAAAAATATCAAAGCCAAGTTACTTAATATCAAGAGAAATGAAATGGAAGGGTTGAAAATAAATTCGAAAGCAAATTCGGTGTCAGAAGATGAAACTACTTCCCTGTATCGTTTAGTGAAGCGAACTAAAAACGGAAGACGGACTTTTATTGATGAAATGGTTCAAATGGCTCTGAGCACTATGGGACTTAACATCTGAGGTCATCAGTCCCCTAGAACTTAGAAGTACTTAAACCTAACTAACCTAAGAACATCACACACATCCATGCCCGAGGCAGGATTCGAACCTGCGACCGTAGCGATCGCGAGGTTCCAGACTGAAGTGTCTAGAACCGCTCGGCCACCAGTGGCCGGCTTTTATTGATGAAATTCGAACAAAAAACGGTGCGATTCTCAGTACCCAGCAGGATATGAAGGACGAGATTTGTCGCTATTATTGCGAGCTGTAATCTGTAGATCGAAGTACTGATGCATCCTTGGAAGAATTACTTGACATCCTAGCCCCACAGCTGACAGAAGATGTCAACGGAAATATTCTCGAGATAGACAGTGAAGAGAACTCTGTGTGCCTCACCACCAAAAAAATTCCTCGGGATCGGATGGTCTGATTCGGGAGGACGACGGTTCAATCCCGTCTCCGGCCATCCAGATTTAGGTTTTCCGTGATTTCCCCAAATCGTTTCAGGCAAATGCCGGGATGGTTCCTTTGAGAGGGCACGGCCGATTTCCTTCCCCATCCTTCCCTCACCCGAGCTTGCGCTCCGTCTCTAATGACCTCGTTGTCGACGGGACGTTAAACACTAATATCCTCCTCTTCCTCCTCGGATGGTTTGCCAGCAGAGTTTTGCATCCGTTACTGGCCAATAGTGGGTGCGAAAATCACGGACATTTTAAATTAGGTTATTTAGGGCAAAATGATTCCTGCTGAGGTTAAGGAGAGTAAAATTGTTCTTGTGCCAAAAAACAATTGGAAACAAAGATTTAAATAATTTTCGTTCAGTTTCACTGTTGAATTCTGATTATAAATTAAAAGGTAGAATAGTAAACAAGAGAATTTTATGCCTTACAGATAAAACTATTAGTAAACACAAGAACTCCAAGCAAGGCAGAATCATTTTCCAAAATCTAGCACAATTCAGGGATATTATTGCAATAACTTCTGTAACAAAAATAAAGTGTGCTTTCCTTTTTTTGATTTTTATAAAGCCTTCGGTTTAGTAAACCATGAATACCTTCTACAGAAGTTTAAGAAAATAGGTTTCAACCATAGGGTCATAGAGTTGATGAAGAACATAACAACTGGAATAAATGAAAAAATAGCGGTGAATTGTCAACAGTCCAGGCCGATACAAATACAACGAGGTGTTCCTCAAGGAAGTCCTCTGTCCATGTCGCTCTTTGCCATCTCACCGGGACCTTTCCTCCGACATGTCCATGCTAGATAAAAATGCTTAACATTATCAGGAAATAAAGTAGTTGGTTGGTTGGTTTTGGGGAAGGAGACCAGACAGCGTGGTCATCGGTCTCATCGGATTAGGGAAGGATGGGGAAGGAAGTCGGCCGTGCCCTTTCAGAGGAACCATCCCGGCATTTGCCTGGAGTGATTTAGGGAAATCACGGAAAACCTAAATCAGGATGGCCGGACGCGGGATTGAACCGTCGTCCTCCCGAATGCGAGTCCAGTGTCTAACCACTGCGCCACCTCGCTCGGTAATAAAGTAGTTATAAGAGCCTATGCTGACGATGTAGGGGTCATTATAAGGAATAATGAAGAGGTAACCACGCTAGCAACAGTGATTGATAGGAACTGTAGAGCATCTGGAGCCAATGCAAACGAAAAAGAGTAAGATATTAACTCAGAGGTTTTGATAATACTAACGTCGAGTGGGCGGAATTAGTCCCACAACATAAAACACTTGGGATCACCCTGACAACATGCCCCATGAAAATGACAACTTTAAATTGGAAGGTTGCAACAGATAAAGTGCAAGGAGACATTACAGAGAATTTAACTCGATATATGAGCCATGTTCAAAGAACAAAGTATATCAACTCATGCATCCTTGCTAAAGCTTATTATACTGCCCAGCTGTTTCCAATACCGAGAATGATAGCGAAGAGAATAATGTCCAAAATCACAAACTTTTTGTGGAAAGCTGAAGTGTTCAGAGTACTTGCCGAAGTAGCCACTTTGGACTCTAAAAATGGTGAACTAGGATTGACTGATATAACGGATAAAAATGCCTCTGCACTTTTTGTCATAAGCCAAGTTAATTTTATAACAGACTCGCGAGAAATCATAACCAGCCAACTTTTCGAGGCGATTACACCTCGAAGTCTGCATCCCCCGAATGAAGTGCAGAATATCAACAGTCATTAACATAATGTGAGGGTTTTCTATGTTGAGTTCAGTTATCTAAGTTGCCGAAATCAGATAGTCACTACACTTAGCATCAAGAGCCATAATGCGGGAACGAAAGGAAAGCGAAGGAATGAACAAAATAGAACGACAGTTCTATTGGACTGAGATTTGGGAAACATTAGTGTTGTGACTGACAATTCGCAATTTTTCACTAACACAACTTTTATTGATGTAAGTTCACAAGGTTGATGACTAAACATACAAACGAAAGGTAACACTAACGAAAAAAGTCTTCTAATTGAGGCAAACAAAAGTTCACTTCTAATTTTCCACGAAGGTTAGTGGTAACGCTCTCACACACTAGTAATAGTCCAATTCCGAGGCGAAGACGTAATCTTCAACAGTCGTAGTACACGAGGTCGGCATCTGGCCTGAACTGACCGTCGGGTCTGGATCTAACCCCTAAATAGCTGTTTCGGGTTTTGGCGTAGTGATGCTTCCTGCAGGCCGTGGCTCGAGCTCCCCCTGCAGGAAGTAGTGCTCGGAATGTCTGTTTCCATTGCCTTGTGTGTAAATAGCTGGTGTTTACCATGGTGCTTTTGGGTATGCCTTGTGAGGTGTCACCGCCAGACACCACACTTGCTAGGTGGTAGCCTTTAAATCGGCCGCGGTCCATTAGTATACGCCGGACCCGCGTGTCGCCACTGTCAGTGATTGCAGACCGAGCGCCGCCACACGGCAGGTCTAGAGAGACGTCGTAGCACTCGCCCCAGTTGTACAGCAGCCTTTGTTAGCGACGCTACACTGACAAATACGCTCTCATTTGCCGAGACGATAGTTAGCATAGCCTTCAGCTACGTCATTTGCTACGACCTAGCAAGGCGCCATTACCAGTTAATATTGAGATTGTAAAACATGTACCGTCAAGAGCGATGTACACCAATTATGGATTAAAGTTAAGTATTCCAGCAACAACGTACCTTATTGGCTATATTAATTACATTGTCCTGTTCCAGACCTCACGCCAGTTTGCGTGAGCTTAAACGCGTGCATTCCGGACTCCTCTAGCAACACGGTGTTGGGTCTTCTGCCAACACATCACCTTGGGCATAGACAACCTCGTCCTGTGTGGTGTTATATGGGTTGCTGGCCCTCAGGGGCTACCTTGGCTCCAACACCCCTCCCCCCTAGGAAATGCTGGTGCGGCAGGGGTGACCATGGGTGAGAGAGTACCAATATAGCCTGGTGCCATAGGCTGATCTGCAGGAGGCGGTGGAACCAAGCCGCCAAACAGTAGGGTGCCGCCAGCCACGCGAGGCGGCTGGAATTCCGCAGCGGGGTAGCGGTAGCGAGGCGAAGTCGGGCTGGGCAAGCGGCATGGTGGCGTCGGCGTCGTCCAGCCGAGGCTGCGCCGAAGAGGGGCCAGGAAGTGGGTTCAGGGGAAGCCTGTAATTGATTATGTCCAACCTATTCATGTGATGTATAGCCAGACTACAGAATTTTATTTAATGACTGTTAATATGTTGCTTAAACGTATTCTGTGGGAGACATATCACGATGTATGTAAAGCCCTCTAGTCGTTAAGTTCTTACGACCGGTGCGCGCCTACATAACATCCTGGCGGCCGACCCAAAAGAGGGTGCTGATCATTGATCTGTCTTTTTCAACTGTCATATAGACATTTTATCTTTCATAGGCAATTTATAGGTTGCTACAGGCAATGTATTACGTATATTAATTGTTGACCATAAATTCGCCATAGAAAGGATCGGAACTATTCTCTTCATATATTTCCTGTTAATAATTTTATATGGGTAACTGTATTCTTTAATGTATCACGGTTTCCATGATAGTTATCAATTTTAAAGGTCTGCTACATGTATTTTATATAATGTGTTTTATCAGATAATGTTTTTCGTGTTAGATGATGACTTCATCTAAACCTATAGTAGCGACATCTAGGGAGGATGTAGGAAAACAGATTTCTGGTAGCTACTGTTACTTCAGTAGCCAGTTGCAATAATCATTGTGTGGACGAAGTGTCCTATTCTACACCTTATTTCAGATTTATATGACGATGCTGTGCTGATTATATTTATATGTTTTGTCGGTGCCAATATGGCCTTAGGACTTTAGGACATGGTGTAAAATAGGTACGTTTTGCCGTATTTTACCTGTACATTTCCCTGGTTGTGTGATAGTATATTGTAATACTATTGCTATTTTATGTTGAAAGACACACTGCTCACTAGGTGTATGTTTTTGTATGTTGTAGATCTGAGGATGGTCGTTACGGACTGCAACCGATAATCGTCTAAAGAATTGAGATTGTGATCAAAGACTGGTATAAAAAACATTGGAAAGGTGGAGACATTGTATAAGCCGAGACATGGTAACCATCAATGATGTTTCAGAAAACCATGTCGACTCGGCAAAGACAGATGTGACTAATTATCTAGGAGATTTAAGATGCTGCTTTAGCTGTGTTTAATTTTTTTATTATTATATCACAACCGCTTTCGTGGCACTGAAAATCACATTCTCTGGTGTCATATAAGCCATAAAACCTAAGCAGTTCGGTACATGGAGCCTGAGATCCGTTTTCAGATCATGTCACCTCAGTAAATGGTTTACAGTGCCATGAAATCTGTTGTGATCTGATGATAAAGAGATTAAATACAATTAGGTATCTTAATCCACATGAGCGTCAATGGTGTATTCACGTTTGACTGGCTAAAATGACAATATAATATTTGTCCAGCCACGAATTGTGCGAACGTAAGGATTTTGACTAAGTGACATGTGGAAGCGCCGGCCGCGGTGGCCGTGCGGTTCTAGGCGCTGCAGTCCGGAACCGCGGGACTGCTACGGTCGCAGGTTCGAATCCTGCCTCGGGCATGGATGTGTGTAATGTCCTTAGGTTAGTTAGGTTTAAGTAGTTCTAAGTTCTAGGGGACTGATGACCTAAGATGTTAAGTCCCATAGTGCTCAGAGCCATTTGAACCATTTGAACATGTGGAAGCTTGTTTCGGTCCTGAAGGCTTGCTAGGATGGGCAAGTTGTTTAAGGCGACCGCTCACGATAGCAAGGAAATTCTGGTTCGTGTTCTGGTCCGACACAAATTTTTGTGTATCACAAACTAAAAAATGGCTCTGAGCACTATGGGACTTAACAGCTATGGTCATCAGTCCCCTAGAACTTATAACTACTTAAGCCTAAATAACCTAAGGACAGCACACAACACCCAGCCATCATGAGGCAGAGAAAATCCCTGACCCCGAAGGGAATCGAACCCGGGAACCCGGGCGTGGGAAGCGAGAACGCTACCGCACGACCACGAGATGCGGGCTATCACAAACTGATCACGTCCATGTATCGTAGCAGAATAGGAATATATGTCGTAAAGTAGTTGTAACTGAATGTGGTGCTCCTTTCCTAATCCAGTGCTCGGATCTGTTAATCTTTTGAATGCAGTATGATTGCTACAGGGCACTGATTAGTGGTATAGAAGATATTATTTCAACCCTGTGTTGTGGTTCCAAGAGAGACAGGTGATCGTTATTTAGCTTCATGGTAAGTGTGTAGTAGAACATAGAAATAATCTACGTCCACCAACAATCATTTGAGAGGACGTCTGCGAAGCAATACGTCGCCGGAATCGTCTTGCGGGCTACGAGTGCGTGGATTCTGGACGCGGCGTCGACAGGGTCTGCGCCAGACGCAACAGAAGCTCAGAAGGACGGAAAAATTTGAATGTTTCAAAGTACGTAAGAAAAAATTGTGCCCCTTTAAGATGAAGTCAATTTCTGACCGCGTACTTCTGCTTCAATTGATAAATAGTAATTGATGCTGAAAGATTTATTGTAGCTCAGGTAAATTCAGGAACTTTTGCGGCTGCAGTGCTACTATTCGTCACGTTATAAATCTATCTACTAGGAGCAGGAGAGGTGCTTCCGCTGTATCCAGGAAAAGAGCTGATCGAAGATGAAAGCATTGCTCCAGTTGAGATTCTGACAGTTATGTATGACATCGTACACAATGGTAAGGAGAGATAGGCTACAGAGTGGGTCAGCACCTGTCTTCATTGGGAAGCTGGACAGCTGTAGAACTGATTAGCGAACAAGAAACACCTCAAACAGAACATTACCTAACCTGCATTTCTCCAAATGTACGATGACTCATCACTGATGACGCAACGAGAAACAAAGTCGAGCCCATACAATATGCCATACACCACCACGACTAGGTGGCGTCCACGTATCTTCATTTAGCGTTGTGTCTCCGATGTCTCCGAGCGCGAGTGGCTGTTTCGCTGCCTACGGTTCCAAATATTGCGGTGGTAGAGGTCGCTCGTAGTACAAAGTCACTGGAGTTGTGGCTCAGTTGGGTCCGCCAGATACTGCACGACCGCTATCGGCACTGAACGGAAACCTGCAGTTCCATTGTCAACCTTGTTATACTGCAGGTTGGTATTGGCACATGATACCGCACTAACACTGCTGTACCGTATCATATTTACTTTGATGGGCACTGATATGCTATTGGTTGGTAAAAGATGGTACATTAATTTGATTAACGGCACATCAGTCATAAATGCAAGATGAAACTTACGGTAGTATCTCCTTACAGTGATTGTAGGAGCTTCTCTCTGACGGCATCCATGAACCATTCACATGCCAACCACCCAATGAAATAATAACAGAAATTTTCTACCCTTGCCAGCCGATTTTGTTAAGCTGCCGTTTGTATTTCACAGGTAATTGGCGTGGAGGAGGCCAGTTGTGAATGTGATGATCAAGAGCGGAGTAACACTCCTACTCTATGCCACTAACGTCTCCGTCAAGACATCACAGTTATACATTGTAGCAGAAGACTGGAGATTGTACGTTTGAACATCTGATATTGTACAATGCGGTGAAGCTATCGTCATGTGCCGAAGACCGTTTGCCAGTGCAAGGTTTTTGTCTTGTGCTTCTTGTGAAGTTGCTGCACTATTCTGATCTCTTTTCCAGCAATCCCGTATTACAACATCAGCACTAAGACAGCCGCAAGTTAAGTAAAGTACTTCCACCTGTAAAGCATTTCCTACCTCACATCATCTGATGTCCGCAATGAAGTTACACAATTATCAACGAGCCAACTGCTAACAATTACTGCCTCTAGCTGGTGTGGTGGTGGTAGTGCAGAAACAAAAGCTTTACAATACCTCTACAGCATTTACCTTCACCCTTCTGTCCTCTGATTCTGTTCGTTTGTGTGTCTGGCGAGACTGTAGATACGGTATCGCCACCTCCATTGTTTACGATGCTTTTCTTATGTCGTCATCATACTCTGTGTCATCATTCGGCCCAACTAGTACTTGGTATCTTCAGCTGTCAGACGCTGTACCTGATGTACTGATCGTGCTATGACATTACATATCACTCAGCAAAATGATTAAAGCAGTGTCTCGTCTTTGAAGTGTTTCAGAAAGGTCAATGAATGCTCTGTGCCTGTACTAATACTGAGCTACACATCACAGAGTTCTCAGTATATTAGATTAGATTAATTATTCGTTCCATAGACCCATAAAAGAGGGAATCCTCCTGGGTGTGGAACATTTCAGATAAACACATTACAAAAATGTAATTAGAAAAACTTGAGTCTCATTAATTTTAATGATCTTCAGTCAATAAGCAGTAAAATTATGTACATGAATTAAATTTAAATTTATAACATTTACAGGTTTAATACTTACATCTGCTTTCATTAAATCCATCATTCAGACATTCGCTAGTTTCTTGGCTATTACAACCAAGTATTGTCAAAAATTTAAGTAAATTATTCATTTCAGTGATCCTCAGTTAAGAACAGTAAGATTATGTACAAGATTTAAAATTGAACTTTCACTTTTTACAGACTTAAGACTTACATCTGCTTTCCATACATCCATCATTCACACAGTATGTAGTTACTTGGCTGTTACAACCAAATATTGTCAAAAATTAAAGTATAATAAATTTTCATTAAAATGGTCTACTGCAATTGTTGAGAAACTCATGGATGGAATAGAAGGAGTTGGCCACCAAAAATTCTTTTAAATTACGTTTAAATTGTGCCTTGTCTGAAACTAAACTCTTAATGGTTGCTGGCAACTTATTGAAAATATGCGTTGGTAAATACTGGACTCCTTTCTGGGCGAGAGTAAGTGATTTTAAATCCTTATGTATAGTGTTCTTATTCTTAGTATTGATACTGTGTACTAAGCAATTAATTGGAAAAAGAGATGTATTATTTACAACAAACTTCATTAAGGAAGAAATATACTGAGAAGCTGTGGTTAATATGCTCAATTCTTTGAATAGGTTTTGACATGATGTTCTTGGATTTACACTACTCATTACTCCAATTATACGCTTCTGTACTCTAAAAAATGTTTCTCTGTTTGTGGAGTTACCCCAAAATATGATACCATATGACATAATGGAGTAAAATAAGCAAAATATGTCTGTCTTTTATATTTATATCTCCTATACCTGACATCATTCGCATTGCAAACACAGACTTGTTTAGGCGCTTTAGGAGTTCGTTAGTATGTTGCTCCCAACTGAATTTATTATGAAGTTGTAATTCCAAGAATTTTACACTCTCAACTTCTCCTATTTCCATGTCATCATATTTTATACACACACCAGAAGGAAATCTCTTACAAGTTCTGAAATGCATATAGTGGGTATTTTCAAAGTTTAATGACAGTGAATTGGCTATGAACAACTTATTAATGTCAGTAAAAATTTGATTAGCTGCCCTTTCTAAATTTATATTTGATTCATTATTTATTGCAATGTTTCTATGATCTGCAAATAAAGCAAACTTAGCATCTGTTACTGTAACAGATGACAGGTCATTAATATACACAAGAAACTCTAGTGGACCTAGTATGGAACCTTGGAGAACACCACATGTAATTTTTTCCCAGTCGGATGATGTCTGATTGCCTACTGCTGAGGTGTTACGTAATGGCACCCTTTGTTATCTATTAGTAAGATATGACTGCAACCATATGGTGAATCAAAGCTGTGAGTTGTAGTGGGTACGTTCCTGATGCAAGTCCGAAGCAGATGACTGGCAATCGCGAATCTCATTTTGCATTCTGTCCGAAGGTAATTGCCAATTGCCGATTAATTCCAGTAATAATGTCCTCTGACGAAGTTACCTGCAGTGGCAACAGCTTCGCTATCATCAGTATCTCGCATCGGCAGTCCAAACAAAATCTATAGCCGCTGTGGAGTGTTGCGCAGAACCGCCGGTCTGTAAAAATGCAGTCCTAGGAGACAGTTAACTGAGTCTGTTATTTCATTTCCACTTCCCAAAGAAAGTAATCTAACTTTAAATTAACCCTAGACCAACGATCCAGTCTCACTGATTGACAATCGTAGTACGTATGTACCACACCGTTATATTTTAGTGTCGGAACAATAACTTGTGACTGCCTTGATGCTGAACCGCATACATACTGGCTTCTAGCGCAACGAATATTGCTACACACAGACAAAATGAAGTTAAAACATGCATGAAAAATAAAATACAATGTTTTCGTTTAGAGCAGTGGTCGCCCAACTGTGGACTGCGGGCCGCACTAGGCGCGAATGAAGAATTCGTGTGACCCCTGCCCTTAGCCATATTTTATAATAATATTCATCTACCAAATAACAGCCGAATTCTGAATGTTCAACTGACAACAGTGCTTCTTAAGAGCGTATTTTTCCTGCTCGGTAGCAAACAAAAATGCTTACAGATACTGCAGTAATTTAATATGTGCTTCATTTTATTAGGGGTTGGTGAATTCGGACGTGAGCTAAGTAGAATTAGCCGCTTACCTAACGGGCAGAGGAGTATGTGGCGCGGCCACTGTAGGGTTAACAGAAGAGACAGGGGGAACGTTTATTGTTTGTCTGTGAGTACCGCCATCTCACGAGCCTGCGCGACTCGAACCGATTACTTGCTATGGTATAAATTTTGTCTCGCAAGTAGCCGGCCGAAGTGGCCGTGCGGTTAAAGGCGCTGCAGTCTGGAACCGCAAGACCGCTACGGTCGCAGGTTCGAATCCTGCCTCGGGCATGGATGTTTGTGATGTCCTTAGGTTAGTTAGGTTTAACTAGTTCTAAGTTCTAGGGGACTAATGACCTCAGCAGTTGAGTCCCATAGTGCTCAGAGCCATTTGAACCATTTTTTGTCTCGCAAGTAGCATGAATTCCTGATTGTGCATTAGAACGACGGTCATCTTCATATGCAGGACATAGGAATACAAAATTAAATGGAGGCTGTTCCAGTACACAGCAACGCGCAATTCGAAAATGTCAATGAAAGTTGTAGTGTTCAAATGTGTGTGAAATCCTATGGGACTTAACTGCAAAGGTCATCAGTCCCTAAGCTTACACACTACTAAACTTAAATTACCCTTACGGCAAACACACACATCCATGCCCGAGGCAGGATTCGAATCTGCGACCGCATCGGTCGCGCGGTTCCAGACTGTAGCGCCTAGAACCGCTCGACCAACCCGGCAGGCGTCTCATATTGCATAATGCATTTAAACGTAGGTGTAAGTGCTGTTATCGATTAGTTAATCTCCTGCAACACATTTCGCCAAGAAATTTCAATGGCGCAGCCCAGGTATTGCTGACGGTGGCAGCAATATGAAACGGAGAACAGTCGAGGCGAGCTGTTCCGAATAGTGCCGACTTTTAACTATCAGTACTTGGGGGACAGCGGCCAATTTATCGACTCCCCACTGTCACTAGTCTATTGGGGGGTTCATAAGATAACGTTCATGTAGGTTACCAACAATTAATAAGATCAACACGTATGATGCCGAAGTGCCGCCCCATAGTGTCAAGTGTGGGATCTTGAGCAAGAAAGTTTCTCCTCCACCGATGTGAAGATTTCAGACGTCTGTAAATAAAGTATTTCTGAGTTGTTGTTCTCATATACAACATGTTCTGCATAAAATTCTTAACTGCGTCATCTACAATATTTTCTCCTCGAGTATAGTTAACTCTGTTACATTTGGCCTCCTATAAAGACTACGATGTACGCTGAGATGTCAAAAGTTATGCGATATACTTCCTAATACCGTGTCAGAGCTCCTTTTTTCCCGCTGTAGTACAGCAAATCGACGTGGCATAGACAGAACAAGTCGTTGGAAATTCACTGCAACAATAATGTGCCTTTTAATCCTCCATAATTACGAAAGTGTTGCCGTTCCAGGATTTTTTATTCGAACTGACTTCGCGATGAAGCGGCAAGTAGCAGAACATAACCATTTCCACTGAATGATCGGTTCTGCTGGGCCACAGGACCCAGGCCGATCCATGTGAAAGCAGCCCACAGCAGTATGATTTCATCACCAGGACACACAGTACTTTCTTGACAACCGGGGTACATTGGTTCGTGATGTTTGGGTCACACTGGAGCCCTACCATCATCTCTCACCAACTGAAATCGCTAATCATTGACCAGGCCACAGTTTTCCAGTCAATGTTGACTGGAATACTCTCTTTCAAATTCTAAAGGTGGCAGGGGTAAAATACAGGGAGCGAAAGGCTATTTACAATTTGTACAGAAACCAGATGGCAGCTATAAGAGTCGAGGAACATGAAAGGGATGCAGTGGTTGGGAAGGGAGTGAGACAGGGTGGTAGCCTATCCCCGATGTTATTCAATCTGTATATTGAGCAAGCAGTAAGGGAAACAAAAGAAAAATTCGGAGTAGGCATTAAAATCCATGGAGAAGAAATAAAAACTTTTAGGTTTGCCGATGACATTATAATTCTGTCAGAGACAGCAAAGGACCTGGAAGAGCAGTTGAACGGAATGGACAGTGTCTTGAAGGATACAAGATGAACATCAAGAAAATCAAAACGAGGATAATGGAATGTAGTCGAATTAAGTCGGGTGACACTGAGGGAATTAGATTAGGAAATGAGACACCTAAAGTAAAGGAGTTTTACTATTTGGGGAGCAAAATAACTGATGATGGTCGAAGTAGAGAGGATATAAAATGTAGACTGGCTATGGCAAGGAAAGCGTTTCTGAACAACAGGAATTTGTTAACATCGAGTATAGATTGAAGTGTCAGGAAGTCGTTTCTAAAAGTATTTCTATGGAGTGTAGCCGTGTATGGAAGTGAAAAATGGACGATAAATAGTTTGGACAAGAAGAGAACAGATGCTTTCGAAATGTGGTGTTACAGAAGAATGCTGAAGATTAGATGGGTAGATCACGAAACTAATGAGGAGGTATTGAATAGAATAGGGGAGAAGAGGATTTTGTGGCACAACTTGACAGGAAGAAGGGACCGGTTGGTAGGGCATGTTCGGAGGCATCAAGGGATTACAAATTTAGCATTGTAGGGCAGCGTGGAGGGCACAAATCGTAGAGGGAGACCAAGAGATGAATACAGTAAGCAGAATCAGAAGGATGTAGGTTGCAGTAAGTGGTGAGAGATGAAGAAGCTTGCACAGGATAGGGTAGCATGGAGAGCTGCATCAAACCAGTCTCAGGACTGAAGACCACAACAACAACAACAGGGTCGAAACTGATCACAAGCGAAGGATAGACGCTGCAGGCGATGTCGTGCTGTTAACAAAGGCACTCGCGACGGTCGTCTGCTGCCACATAGACCATTAACACCGAATTTCACCACTCTGTGCTGACGGATGCGTCCTTCGTAGGTCTCAAATTCTTCTCTGCGGATATTTCAAGCAGTGTTGCTTATCTGTTGGCACTGTGAATTCTACGCGAACGGCACTGCTCACAGTCATTGCGTGAAGGCCGTCGGCCACTGCATTGTCCGTGGTGAGAGGTAATACTTGAAATATGGTATTCTCGGCACACTCTTGACTCTGTGAATCTCGGAATATTGAATTCCATAACGATTTCCGAATTCAAATGTCTCATGCATGTAGCTCTAAACTACCATTCCACATTCTAAGTCTGTTAATTTCCGTCCTGCGGCCATAATCACATCGGAACACTTTTCACGTGAATAACCGGAGCACAAATGACAGTTCTGACAATGCAATGCCCTTTCGTACCTCGTGTCTGTGATACTACCACCATCTGTATTTGTGCATTTCGCTGTCCTCAGTATACAAAGTGGTCCATTCTTAGTGACCGGGCCAAATGTCTCACGAAATAAGCGGCAAACGAAACAACCACAAAGAACGAAACTTGTCTAGTTTGTAGGGGCTAACCGGATGGCGCTATGGTTGGCCCGCTAGATGGCACTGCCATAGGTCAAACGGATATCAACTGCGTTTTTTTAAAAATCGGAACTCCCATTTTTTTTATTACGTATTTGTGTAGTACGTAAAAAAATATGAATGTTTCAGTTGGACCATTTTTATCACTTTGTGATAAATGGCGCTGTAATAGTCACAAACATACTGCTCACAATTTTAGACGAACAGTTGGTACAGATAGGTTTTTAAATGAAAATACAAAACGTAGGTATGTTTGAACGTTTTATTTCGGTTGTTCCAATGTGATACATGTACCTTTCTGAACTTATTATTTCTGAGAACGCACACTGTTACAGCGTGATTACCTGTAAATACCACATTAATGCAATAAATGCTCAAAATGATGTCCGCCAACCTCAATGCATTTGGCGATACGTGTAACGACATTCCTCTCAACAGCGAGTAGTTTCCCTTCCGAAATGTTCGCACATGCATTGACAATGCGCTGACGCATGTTGTCAGGCGTTGTCGGTGGATCACAATAGCAAATATCCTTCAACTTTCCCCACAGAGAGAAATCCGGGGACGTCAGACCCGGTGAACGTGCGGGCCATGGTATGGTGCTTGGACAACCAATCCACCTGTCATGAAATATGCTATTCAATACCGCTTCAACAGCACGCGAGCTATGTGCCGGACATCCATCATGTTCGAAGTACATCGCCATTCTGTCATGCTGTGAAACATCTTGTAGTAACATCGGTAGAACATTACCTAGGAAATCAGCATCATTACACCATTTACATTGCCATCGATAAAATGGCTGCCAATTATCCTTCCTCCCACAATGCCGCACCATACATTAATCCGCCAAGGTCGCTGACGTTCCACTTGTCGCAGCCATCGTCGATTTTCCGTTTCCCAATAGTGCATATTGTGCCGGTTTACGTTAACGCTGTTGGTGAATGAAGCGTCGTCGCTAAATAGAACGCGTGCAAAAAATCTGTCATCGTACCGTAATTTCTCTTGTGCCCAGTGGCAGAACTGTACACGATGTTCAGAGTCGTCGCCATGCAATTCCTGGTGCTTAGAAATATAGTACGGGTGCAATCGATGTTGATGTAGCATTCCCAACACCGACGTTTTTGAGATTCACGATTCTCGCGCAGTTTGTCTGCTACTGATATGCGGATACGTGGGCATCATCATTTGTTGCAGGTCGTGGCTGACGTTTCACATGTGGCTGATCACATTCTATTTCCTTAAATAACGTAACTATCCGACGAACGGTCCGGACACTTGGATGATATCCAGGATACCGAGCAGCATACATAGCACACTCCCGTTGGGCATTTTGATCACTATAGCCATACATCAACACGATATCGACCTTTTCGGCAATTAGTAAACGGTCCATTTTAAATCGGGTAATGTATCATGAAGCAAATACCGTCCGCACTGGCGGAATGTTACGTGATACCACGTACTTATACGTTTGTGACTATTACAGCGCCATCTATCACAAAGCGAAATAAGTGGTCCAACTAAAACATTCATATTTCCTTAAGCACTACACCAATATGTAATAAAAATTGGGGGTTCATATTTTTAAAGAAACGCAGTTGATAACCGTTTGACCTACTATCAATGGACCACCCTGTCTAAAAATGACTTCCTATTTAATAAGGAATATGATCTAAGTGCACAATTCGCACCAGAATTAACAGTAGTGGAGAAAAAACCGGAGGGCTGAGAAGCTACAATGTGTAACAAAGATTATTGTTGACGTTAGTTGTTGCTTGTATGCAGTGACGAAAGGTAAATCAAAACTGGAATGAAACAATAGGTGGCATCAAACCAGTCAGATGACTGAAAACTATACACGTACCACTGCATGTTCTGTGTACACGTTTATCCGACAGCATGCAGCTTAGGTCTGCTACGAACCTATCCATTGATGGTTATTTTGTGTAAATCAGATTGCGTTCCGGAAGACCGCATTCGGATTGTAGTCCAGCAGAGATACTCTGTCAAGTAAAGATAGTTAGAGCGGATGATCAAAGGACAGTTTAAACTGCAGCTATGTTATCCAGGAAGCAGCGGAATGTACTTATTGACCTAGCAGTCAGTCGAGGGCTCACCTGTCACTCACACAACGAAGCGGTTTATCAAAGGGCCTGCAGAGGCTAAAGGCAGGGCGCACGGAAACGGTTGTGTGTAATCACTCAGTGGCAGAAATGGAGTGAGTGAGAGAGAGAGAGAGAGAGAGAGAGAGAGAGAGAGGGAGAGCAGAGAGCAAGAGACAGAGAGAGAAGGGTCTCCATTAGGCATACATTGGTTATTCTCCTTATAGTGGTCCACCTTCCTCTCGTATCTTGCTGGCTGCAACGGTTTTGGATTAAAGTCTCCTATCACGTAAATCCGTTGAAGTTATGGTCACTTTTCATGGAGACTTTCTCTTCGACGATAAAAATAAGAAGAGTGGAGACATCGAAGGTTGTAAGTGTCAAAACTCACATTCGTCATGAGAATAAAATAACAAATAAGAAACATTACCTTCTTCCACATACAAATTCCTTGTAAGCAAAAACTTGCTGAGGTATTCTGACACCACAGTATTAGGCTGCTCGCTTCTTCTCTTCCGAAAATTAGGAGACAAATTAAAAAACAAATAATTAATTAAGAACACTCTTAGTTCCCTACCAATGAAGTAACAGGTTCTCAGCGCCAATAATAAAATTTTATTCACTACGTTTTATCTGTGAAGAAAGGCTGTAGTATTACAATGCTTCTAATATATTATAATTTTGCTACTTGAAAATACACTACTGCCCCCTAAAATCGCTATACCACGTAAATGACGTGCTACAGACACGAAATTTAACTGACAGGAAGAAGATGCTGTGACATGCAAATAATTAGCTATTCAGAGCATTCACACAAGGTTGGCACCGGTGGCGACACCTACAACGTGCTGACATGAGGAAAGTTTTCAAACGATTTCTCATACA
The DNA here is from genome assembly GCF_021461395.2 of Schistocerca americana. Classification (NCBI taxonomy): domain Eukaryota; kingdom Metazoa; phylum Arthropoda; class Insecta; order Orthoptera; family Acrididae; genus Schistocerca; species Schistocerca americana. Next base: position 496,256,956 of record NC_060126.1, on the reverse strand, counting down.
CAAATAGCAGTTGACCGACGTTGCCTGGTGAAACGTTGTTGTGATGCCTCGTGTAAGGAGGAGAAATGCGTACCATCACGTTTTCGACTTTGATAAAGGTGGGATTGTAGCCTATCGCGATTGCGGTTTATCGTATCACGACATTGCTGCTCACGTTGGTCGATAACCAATGACTGTTAGCAGAATTTGGAATCGGTGGTTTCAGGAGGGTAATACGGAACGCCGTCCTGGATCCCAACGGCCTCGTATCACTAGCAGGTGAGATGACAGGCATCCTATCCGCATGGCTGTAACGGATCGTGCAGCCACGTTTCGATCCCTTAGTCAACAGATGGGGACGTTTTCAAGACAACAACCATCTGCACGAACTGTTCGACGACGTTTGCAGCAGCATGGACTATCAGCTCGGAGGCCATGGCTGCGGTTACCCTTGACGTTGCATCACAGACAGGAGCGCCTGCGATGGTGTACTCACCGACGAATCTGAATGGCAAAACGTCTGTTTACAGCATCATGACGGCCGCATCCGTGTTTGGCGACATCGCGATGAATGCACATTGGAAGTGTGTATTCGTCATCGCCATACCTGGCGCCGGCCGAAGTGGCCGTGCGGTTAAAGGCGCTGCAGTCTGGAACCGCAAGACCGCTACGGTCGCAGGTTCGAATCCTGCCTCGGGCATGAATGTTTTTTGATGTCCTTAGGTTAGTTAGGTTTAACTAGTTCTAAGTTCTAGGGGACTGATGACCTCAGCAGTTGAGTCCCATAGTGCTCAGAGCCATTTGAACCATTTGAACCATACCTGGCGTGATGGTATGGGGTGCCATTAGTTACACGTCTCGGTCTCCTCTTGTTCACATTGACGGCACTTCGAACAGTGGACGATACATTTCAGATGTGTTACGACCCGTGGCTCTACCCTTCATTCGATCCCTTCGAAACCCTACATTTCAGCTGGATAATGCACAACCGCATGTTGCAGGTCCTGTACGGGCCTTTCTGGATACAGAAAATGTTCGAATGGTGCCCTGGCCAGCACATTCTCCAGATCTATCATCAATTGGAAACGTCTGGTGAATGGTGGCCGAGCAACTGGCTCGTCACAATACGCCAGTCACTACTCTTGATGAACTGTGGTATCGTATGGAAGCTGCATGGGCAGCTGTACCTGTACACGCCATCCAAGCACTGTTTGACTCAATGCTCAGGCGTACCAAGGCCGTTATTATGGCCAGAGGAGGCTGTTCTGGGTACTGATATCTCATGATCTATGCACCCAAATTGGGTGAAAATGTAATCACATGTCGGTTCTAGTACAATATATTTTTTCAATGAATATCCGTATGTAATCTGCATTTCTTCTTGGTGTAGCAATTTTAATGGCCAGTAGTGTAATAAAATTAATTCAAAGAAGAGATCACTAAGTGCTGACTGTTTCTCCCATATCTCCATTCATGGTATGAGATGTTGCAGAGTTTACTGCTGATCTCCTTGTGCTGTTGGCAGAGAGAGAGAGCACCCTTGTCAGTAGGTCTTTACGACCACATCTGTTAAACATGTCTGATCTATCAGATGAAGTAACACGTGATCTAATATAGCACCATGACCTTTCTTCTTCTGAAGATACCGCCACTTTTTCCGTTCTTCCATTTGAGAGTAAGAATAGCTATTTGAGATGAATGACTACGAGACAGTTTGATCGCATGGGATTTGGATATCTGGCCTGCATCGGCAACAGTGTCTCAGCAGCATCTTTAAAATGATAGATGGAAGTTGTGTGTGCCGGAATTACATATGAGGGGTTCATAGTTTCTCGAATTTTGCCGTCGTGGGCGTTTCTCGAGATGTATGTGGGAGGAAAATATGTATTATCCGACTCATCCCGGGAAGTGCTTTTTCGAAATTTCAATAGCAAATCTCTCCGTGATGCACGACGCCTGGCCTGTAACGTCTTCGACTTGGGTATTGTTGAGCATCTCTGTAACATCTCGAGCCGACCGAATGATCCCGTGACGAACCGCGCCGCTCTTCGTTGGATCTTCCAGTTCTCTTCTATCAGTTCTACTTAGTAAGCATCCCCGATAGGTGAACAGAACTCAAGAATCGATCAGACTAGTAGATTCGATGCCACTTCCTTCGAGATAAGTTACGTTTCCTTAAGATTCTTCAAATGGTTCTGGCTCTAAACACTAAGGGTCTTAACAAAATTGGTTCAAATGGCTCCACTATGGGACTCAACTTCTGACGTCATTAGTCCCCTAGAACTTGGAACTAGTTAAACCTAGCTAACCTAAGGACATCACACACATCCATGCCCGAGGCAGGATTCGAACCTGCGACCGGAGCAGCATCGCAGTTCCGGACTGAAGCGCCTAAACCCACTCGGTCACTGCGGCCGGCTATAGATTCTTCCAGTGACTCTCAATCTGGCATACGCTTTTCCCAATACGTTGACGGACAAAGAACTTGCAGTACGAAGCTAGAGATGTGCGGCATAAGAGAAAGTAGTATGAGTGTTCTACATCTACAAGATAACGGTTATTCATATTTCGCGCCAGTTGCGTAACAATGGCTCTAGTAGCACCACTATGAGGACGCAAAGCAGGTTTGCTTCAAGCACACGTTCTAATGGCCGTGAGAGGTAGTTACGTTTGGACATGGTGATTTGATGTTAGTCAAGTCCTTAAGGCGATAAAGACACCATCATCAACACCTCACTGATTTTGAACGAGGTTGTGTAATAGGGCTACGAGAAGCTGGGTGTTCCTTTTGTGATACTGTAGGAAGATTTGGTAGGAATAAAGCCACTGTACATGACTGGTGGCACCGGTGGTCACGAGAACGTACAGTCGCAAGAAGACCGGACTCCGGAAGATTTCGTGGCACTATCTGGAGGAGAGACTCTCGTGTTCGGCGTTTGACTCTGGCGCATCGTACTGCAGCTGAACAGCGATCTGTGTAGCTGGTGGCGCTACAGTAACACAACGAACAGCTACAGATCTATTACTTCAGGGAAAACGTCGGGACATGGCTGTAGCGTGCATACCACTGATCTCCGAGACATCGCCGTTTGCGACTGCAATGATGATAAGCGATAACTCATTGGAGGGCAGGGCGGAGGCCTGTTGTGTTCCCTGATGAAAGCTGGTCCTGCCTCTTTGCCACTGATGGCCGTGTATTCATTAGAAGGAGGCCAGGTGAGGGCCTGCAACCAACCTGTCTGCATGATATGCAGACTGGACTTACGCCTGGATTTACGGTGAGAGGTGCGAAATAATGCGACAACAGGAGCACTTCCATAGTTCCCCCCACGCACTCTGACCGCAAAATTGGTAGGTCAGTCTGGTGTTTCGATCTGTTGTTCTGCCATTCATGAACGGCATTGCAGGAAGTGTTTTCCAACAGGATGACTCTCGTTCCCATACCGCTTTTGTAACCCAGCATACTCTACATGTTGTCGACATGTTGCCTTGGCCTGCTCGATCACCAGATCTGGCTCCAGTCGAGAACATACGGGACATCATTGGACGACAACTCCAGCGTCACCCGCAAACAGCCTTAGCCGTCCTTTTACTGATCGACCGTGTGGAACAGGCGTGGAACACCGTCTTGCAAACTAACATCCAGCAACTTTACGACAAAATGCATGCAAGTTTACTGGTAGTTACACAGGTTTCTAGTATACCAGTGTTTCACATTTGCTATGCCATATCTCGCTCTTACATTAAATTCTAATCTCGCAATGTTAATCACTTAAATATGTTGCACAGACAAATATATTCCCGAAATTTTATTACTTTACTTTAATTACTTTTTGGTGTTACGATTCTTTTCTCCTCAGTGTATTTGTTTTCTGTGGTCTTGCCCCTTACTGTTGCTCTGGATACTTATCCTAGTTAATATTTCAGCAAAAAAAAAGAAAAAATATTCAAATGTTCTTATGGGACTTAACTTCTAAGGTCATCAGTCCCTAAGCCTACACACTACTTAACCTAAATTATCCTACCGACAAACACACACACCGATGGCCGAAGGAGGACTCGAGCCTCCGCCGGGACCACAATATTTCAGCAATTTGTCATCAAAGTAGCGGTTGTACATGAAACGCCCGCTAAACCCGCTGGACAGAACAGATGATTAGGATTGTGTAAAGGGCCAAATAAGGTTGCGTGCAGTTTCATCTTAAAATTCTAATTTATTCTGATTCAGTAACATATTTACAACCAAGGCGGCACTTGGCTGAACTTTTACAACCACCAGTTTCAAAATGTAATTCTTTCACTGCTGAAGGCCTCCAAACAAAAAAATCTTAAAAATCAACAAGATAAAATGCAGTGAAAATAGCAAGTAAAATAATTAAAATATATTTTATATCACAGATAGGCCGAAAGCCTCAAGGCAAAAGTGAATAGACAAACATAAACAAGATGCAATACAAACGGCCGAAGGCCCACAATAAAATTTTGATGATTTTAAAATAAATTCAAAAATGGTTCAAATGGCTCTGAGCACTATGGGACTTAACATCTATGGTCATCAGTCCCCTAGAACTTAGAACTACTTAAACCTAACTAACCTAAGGACATCACACAACACCCAGCCATCACGAGGCAGAGAAAATCCCTGACCCCGCCGGGAATCGAACCCGGGAACCCGGGCGTGGGAAGCGAGAACGCTACCGCACGACCACGAGATGCGGGCTTAAAATAAATAACCATAACCTTTCAAAGGCAGAAGGCCGCAGTGTTTCATAACCACCACACTCACTTTTAAGGATTTTGTGGAGCGATTCTTGCTTAATACTGTATGTTCGCTAGGAGCATAACGAAGTTGAGAAAAATAGCATCAGATGTTTTGCAAAATTGGTAGAATACCTAAACATAAGCCTAAGATGACGTAATTCACGTACATAATAGGAAACTGATAAGCTGCACAAGTAGTCAACAAAAAGAAAAGTATACAAGTATCATCTTGTGCAAGTAAGCACTCATCTCCACCTGACATCGAAGGTACTTAATCTAAGGGGATAACCAAATCTTATTAATAGTTCTCCAAGGATATAAAAATGTCTTTCAGCTGTGTACATACAAATATTACATATAATTGCATATATAGCGAAGAGAGAGAAAATAAATATACAAGCAGCATCGTGCAAGTAAGCACTTAAATCTCCATGACATTGTCGGTAGTTCATTTGACAAGACAACAAATTGTTATTGACGGGTCTTTAAGGGAGGAAAAATCATCTGGCAATACAAAACCAGGTAAAGAAACACGTGTTTCAAGTGCAGCAGACTGAGGGACAACTCACACTATGTCCACTAACAACCACATCGAAACGTGAATGCCGGCCGGGGTGGCCGAGCGGTTCTAGGCGCTTCAGTGTGGAACCGCGCGACCGCAACGGTCGCAGGTTCGAATCCTGCCTCGGGCATGGATGTGTGTGATGTCCTTAGGTTGGTTAGGTTTAAGTAGTTCTAAGTTCTAGGGGACTGATGACCACAGCAGTTAAGTCCCATAGTGCTCAGAGCCATTTGAACCATTTGAAACGTGAATATATTCATTTGACGACACACAAATTTGAGGTGTAAGCGGACTCAGCGACTCGCTACACACATTATGTCCACTGATAGCCATACCAAAACGTCTCTCTTCATGTCATTCTCGCGAATTCCATCATCGGTTACGCTGATGACGGTAATTTCCCCAATACTGGTTATTATGGTCTTTTTGATTTTTATCAGTATTGTTAAATTCAAGTTCCTGCAAAAGAGCTTGAGAATCTTCCAAGTCATTCTTATAACGTCCTGCCAAAACTGGGTAATTTACTCAGACAAATGCGGATTAATTCTGACGGACTGTACGGATTAGTTAAATATGCGTTCATACGCATCAAGTTTTCAGTGTAAGCACAGAAGTCGGGAACGTCGATTGTTCACAATTTTGTATCATAATAATGTTATGTATGACGCGAACTTGTGTTGTTTCTTACCGGTAAGCGGACAAGAACGTGTGATAAAAGCTACCGTACGTGTGACATTTACGTGCTATCGATCTCATTGTTGTCACAGGTTCTCCTTCGCTACAACTGCAAATGAATACCAGTTTGTAGGCTATTTACCATTTTGGTGGTAAAGAATAGTCAAATTGTTGTAATGCCCCCCACCCTTAGGTGAATTTCATTGCTATCATTAAGAAAAACTTTTAAATTTCCTTACTGCAAGAAAATATTGGTAATCAAAACCATCGTTCTTCCGAACTGACGAGTTTTCTCTCACTCGGTAACTCGCATTCCAGTCATTGTATCCTGCAAACGTGTCACGTTCACGACAGAAGTGATTAGCATTTCCAAAATTGGTGCGTTCATTGTGATATAGAGTGTGATAATTATTGAACATACTGATATCGTTATCGCTACCGATTCTTTCTTCGGTATTGGCAAGCTGTTCCTGTGTCTTTCCCGCGTCGCGTTTATTTTGCTGAATAATCCTCATCTGCCCTTTTTTAAAATATAGCATGAACTGAAATTCTTCGGTATCAGTGAACGGAACCAGGTGAGTATCGTCTGACCTTTTGTCTGAATCACTGTTCGTTTCCGTTACTCTCTCGGATTATTCTTCGACACGTTTGGCAACAGTTATCAACTAATTTTGCCTCTTTGAAACTTTAGTATTCGTCTGTAACTTTTAGTTATTCCACAACTCTATACTAACTAAACTCGTTTCTGGCCACAAAAAGATACGAATATTACTCTCAGTGTATACATCCACAAATCTGAAAAAATCCCGCCAGTGCGCAGGGAACCAACAACTACGTGCAGAAAAACGGCATATTACCAAAAGTGCTCAGTTAATACCAAAGTCTCCTCCAGCGCTACTGGCACGGTCACAGAAGGCTGTGACCTCTCATGTCACGTGGCTTCTTTCCATTGCAAGCTGCGTCCCACTCCTTCCGACTCTTCTCAATCACTATGCGCTCTCTACTAATCGCGATAATAATATCTCAGACTCAGTGTGGTGTCACCGCCAGACACCACACTTGCCAGGTGGTAGCCTTTAAATCGGCCGCGGTCCGTTAGTATACGTCGGACCCGCATGTCGATACTATCAGTGAGTGCAGACCGAGCGCCGCCACACGGCAGGTCTAGTCTAGAGAGACTCCCTAGCACTCGCTCCAGTGGTACAGCCGACTTTGCTAGCGATGGTGCACTGTCTACATACGCTCTCATTTTGAAGAGACGACAGTTTAGCATAGCCTTCAGCTACGTCATTTGCTACGACGTGGCAAGGCGCCATATTCAGTTACTATAAGAACTATCTTCAAGAATGTATTATGAACAGATAATATTGTGAATCCTGTACCGTCAAGAGCGACGATCATCATTAATGGACTAAAGTTAAGTATCAAACTTATTACGTCTGCTTTCTGAATTCTAATTCCTTGTTATGTTCCGGGCCTCACGTATAGTCCTTCCCTCCTCACGCCAGCCTGCGTGAGCTGGAACGCGTGCATTTCGGCCTCCTCTAGTAACACGGTGTTGGCTCTTCTGCCAACACGACACTCAGAGTTTGTGTATCCACACCACAGCAGAATCATAGGTCAACCTCGCAAAGAAGAATTGACGTCCAACATTTAATGTGCAATATCTACAATGACGAGTTGGAAAAGTGTGAACTGTATACGAAGTGCGAAGTGCTGTGATTACAAAGGACGTAAGGCCGAGACAAACTGAAGAAGCAATAATGGAACTAATGGAAAAGTCCAAGGGCGGAATTACAATTCAGGCTGAAAGGGTATCAAAGATAAGATTACAATAAATCGAAAAAAAAAAAAACGAAAGAAGCTTAGGTTATAACGTCCCTTCGGCAGTGAGGCCATCAGAGACGGGGCACAACCTCGCACTGTAAAAGGATAGGGAAGGGCATCGACCGTGCTCTTTTCGAAGGAATTCTACCTGCAGTTACCTGGAGTGACAGAGGGAAATAACGGGACACACAAATCTCGATGGCCGGAAGGGGATTTGAACCATCGTCCTCCCGAAAGTGAGTTCAGTGAGCTAACTGCTGCGTCGCATCTCTCGGGAGAAAAAATCGAGGAGCTGATGAATGGGACGAACAATTCAACGAACACATGCACTGAGGTTACAAAAGGCGTGGGATACGTGTAATACCGCGTTGGACTTCGTTTTGTCCGGCGTAGTCCAGGTACTCGACGTGGCCTTGAAGTCCCCTGCAGAAATATTGAGTAATGCTGCCTCTATAGCCGTCTATAAACGCGAAAGTCTTGCAGTTGCAGGATTTTGCGCACTGATTACATCCCGTAAGTGTTCGATGGGATGCATATCAGGCGGTATGAGTGGCTAAATTACTCGCTCGAAATGTCCAGAATGTTCCTCAAACCAACCGCTAACAATGGGGGCCTGCCGACATGGTGGGTTGCCATCCATAAGAGTTCCATCGTTGTTTTCAAACGCGTGTTACATGAATGGCAGAAAATTGTCTCTAAGTAGCCTAAAATAACCATTTGCAGTCATTGATCGGTTACGTTGGACCAGAGAATCCAGTCCATGTCATTTAAACACACACCACACTACGTTAGAGCCACCAGCAGCATCCACAGCCCTCTATTGACGATTTAGGTCCACGGCTTCTCGGTGTCTCTGCCACACTCGAAACCTACCATCAGTTCTCACCAACTGTAATCTGGCTTTATTGACCAGGCAACGGTTTTCCAGTCGTCTAGCGCCCAAGCGATAGGAGAGGAAAGTCCACTGGACCTGACGGGATACCAATTCGATTCTACACAGAGTACGCGAAAGAACTTGCCCCCCTTCTAACAGCCGTGTACCGCAAGTCTCTAGAGGAACGGAGGGTTCCAAATGATTGGAAAAGATCACAGATAGTCCCAGTCTTCAAGAAGGGTCGTCGAGCAGATGCGCAAAACTATAGACCTATATCTCTGACGTCGATCTGTTGTAGAATTTTAGAACATGTTTTTTGCTCCAGTATCATGTCGTTTTTGGAAACCCAGAATCTACTATGTAGGAATCAACATGGATTCCGGAAACAGCGATCGTGTGAGACCCAACTCGCTTTATTTGTTCATGAGACCCAGAAAATATTAGATACAGGCTCCCAGGTAGATGCTATTTTCCTTGACTTCCGGAAGGCGTTCGATACAGTTCCGCACTGTCGCCTGATAAACAAAGTAAGAGCCTGCGGAATATCAGACCAGCTGTGTGGCTGGATTGAAGAGTTTTTAGCAAACAGAACACGGCATATTGTTATCAATGGAGAGACGTCTACAGACGTTAAAGTAACCTCTGGCGTGCCACAGGGGAATGTTATGGGACCATTGCTTTTCACAATATATATAAATGACCTAGTAGATAGTGTCGGAAGTTCCATGCGGCTTTTCGCGGATGATGCTGTAGTATACAGAGAAGTTGCAGCATTAGAAAATTGTAGCGAAATGCAGGAAGGTCTGCAGCGGATAGGTTCTTGGTGCAGGGAGTGGTAACTGACCCTTAACATAGACAAATGTAATGTATTGCGAATACATAGAAAGAAGGATACTTTATTGTATGATTATATGATAGCGGAACAAACGCTGGTAGCAGTTACTTCTGTAAAATATCTGGGAGTGTGCGTGTGGAACGATTTGAAGTGGAATGATCATATAAAATTAATTCTTGGTAAGGCGGCTACCAGGTTGAGATTCATTGGGAGAGTGCTTAGAAAACGTAGTCCATCAACAAAGGAGGTGGCTTACAAAACTCTCGTTCGACCTATACTTGATTATTGCTCAGCAGTGTGGGATCCGTACCATATCGGTCTGACGGAGGAGATAGAGAAGATCCAAAGAAGAGCGGCGTGTTTCGTCACAGGGTTATTTGGTAACCGTGATAGCGTTACGGAGATGTTTAATAAACTCAAGTGGCAGACTCTGCAAGAGAGGCGCTCTGCATCGCGGTGTAGCTTGCTGTCCAGGTTTCGAGAGGGTGTGTTTCTGGATGAGGTATCGATTATATTGCTTCCCCCTACTTATACCTCCCGAGGAGATCACGAATGTAAAATTAGAGAGATTAGAGCGCGCACGGAGTCTTTCAGACAGTCGTTCTTCCCCCGAACCATACGCGACTGGAATAGGAAAGGGAGGTAATGACAGTGGCACGTAAAGTGCCCTCCGCCACACACCGTTGGGTGGCTTGCGGAGTATAAATGTAGATGTAGAGATATATGTCATTTTGGGTCGGCTTCTACCATGCCATTAATACCAAATTTCGCTTCTCTGTCCTAATAGATGCGTTTCTCGTACGTCGCGCATTGGTTTGTGCGGTTATTTCACTCAGAGTTCCGTGTCTCTTAGAATTGAGAACTCTGCGCAAACGCCATTGCTATCGGTCGTTAATTGTTGATCGTCCGCCACTGTGTTGTCCGTAGTGAGCGGTAATTGTAGTGTCGGTAGCTGGACCGACACCGTGATGTGGATTGCTGAAAAGGAATGCTAAACTAACGCTGTGGCCGATAGTGCACGCTCGGCATAACGCAGACGGGCGTGAAGTCTGGAACATGAGAACTTATGAATGAATAAGAAGAAAAGTATGTAGATGCTTTTTACTTAACTTTTATTGATTCCTTGGAATACATCTCTCTTGAATACTCGAAGCTATAGGCACTGATACAAATGGCTCCTTGCTAGTTCGTAGCCAGTACTTAGCTGATGGCTATTCTGTCTCTCGGCTAATGAGAGAGAAAGGCTTCGTACAACTGGGCGATAGCTAGGTTCGCGTACAACTGGGCGGTAGCTTGGTTCTCGTACAACTGGGGGTCGAGTCCACTCTCGTATCACGAGACCTGCCTTGGTGGTGGCGCTAGGTCTGCGATCACAGTGGCGACACGCGGGTCCGACATGTACTACATGGACCGCGGCCGATTTAAACTACCACCTAGCAAGTGTGGTGTCTGGCGGTGACACCACATTCCTCCCCCGCAAATCGGCGAACGGTCGTGTAATAAGGCTTCCGCCCGCCGTGGGGAGGACCACATGTTGACGTATGCGATGAGGTGGGGAGCCTAACAACAGGCGAGGCTGTGCCACCCGCACCCGGCCATCCGGTCCGAGGGGAGCTAGGAAACGCCTGCAAAACTAGTCCAGGGTGCACGTCAACATGCGGTGTATGCGCCCGTAAAGAGACATGAGGGGCCGAAGTGTCGACCTCCATTGCGTCGGGGTAGCCGACGCGCGATGACGTCATGTGGTCCGGAGCGGGCGGGAGTTCCATGGCGGAGGACAGCTGGTCACGGGAAGCGATCGGCGGCGCGTGACCCTGGGAGGCGCTTGGCGGCTGCAACGAAGCGTCTAATGCGGTCGGCGGCGGCGGCGGCTGCTGCTGCTGCTGCTGCGGCGGCGGCGGCGCGTCGCCATGGGGCAAAATGGAAGGCATCGTCGGTAACACCTGGGGATGAGGCGAGCCAGTAGATGGGTCCCCAGGGCGCTGACCGGACGGCACCGTCGCTGAAAGCAGACGGGGAGCGGCAGAACCCGAGCGACGACAGAGGCGCAGCTGATTGAGATGCCGACGCACCTCACCAGAGGCCCCCAAAACCAAATACATCGCGCGGCCGAGGCAGCGAAGAATGCGCCCTGCGAGCCAACGCCGTGAACCTCGATAGTTGCGATAAAATACAACGTCGCCTGGAGCAAAAGCAGGAGTCTGCCGCTGCGCAGGAACCTGATGCGGCGGATGCAGCAAAGACATCAAGGTGCGATGAGGACGACCGTGGAGCAACTCAGCCGGCGAGCGACCATCTCGGGGCTGAGAGCGATACGAAGACAAAAAGAGCAACAATGCGTCCTCCCGAGAATGCGACTCTTTCAATTTCAACATCTGTGACTTGAAAGTCCGGACCAATCGTTCAGCGGCACCGTTGGACTGAGGCGAAAACGGCGCGGATGTCAGATGTTGAATACCATTGGCCTGGCAGAATGACTGAAATTCTGCGGACATGAATTGTGGGCCATTGTCGGAAACAATAGTCTGCGGAAGACCTTCAATGCAAAAGATAGCAGACAACGCTTGGATGGTGGCGGATGACGTCGTGGAAGACATCCGGACAACAAAAGGAAAAGTACTGAAGGCGTCGACCAGAACCAACCATCGAGCATTCCAGAATGGACCAGCAAAATCAATGTGCAAGCGTTGCCAAGGGGAAGTGGCTTTGGGCCACGCAAAGACTTTCCGCGGCGGTGCGGACTGTTGTTCGGCACACGCCGGGCACGAAGAACACATATTCGTAATCGCAGCATCGAGTCCGAACCAAGTACAGTGCTGACGAGCAAGTTGTTTCGTTCGCACTATACCCCAATGTCCTTGATGAAGAAGCCGTAAAACAGAGGACTGTAACGAACGTGGGACCACGACTCTGGACTGATCATTATCAGAACGCAACAACAAAACACCACGTCGAACAAAAAGTCTCTCCTTGTGAGCAAAAAATCGGCGAACCACCGGATCCTCGATCCGAGACTTTGACAAAGGCCATTGCGTAGCAACAAAACGTAAAACAGTAGCAAGGACAGGGTCAGCAGCTGTGGCTGTAGCGACCCGACGAAAATCAATCGGAAACGATTCGACCACTTCATCGGTTTCCGAATCAATGAACATGCAAGCAAGTTCGGAAGAATCGAATGCTTTATCCTCAGCAACAGGCAAACGGGACAACGCATCGGCGTTTCCGTGCTTAGCAGTGGACCGATACAAGATATCGTAGCGGTACTGCGAGAGGAAAATAGACCAGCGAATGAATTTCTGCGCTGTACGTGGAGGTACAGGCTTGTTCGGATGAAAAAGCGACGTCAAAGGTTTGTGGTCTGTGATGATGGTAAATTGACGACCATACAAGAAATCATGGAACTTAGTAACACCAAACACGAGAGCCAAAGCTTCTTTCTCTATCTGTGAATAATTTCTTTGCGCAGACGAGAGCAATTTGGACGCAAAGGCAATAGGGCGATCATGGGAGCCAACTTTGTGCGCAAGCACAGCACCGATCCCGAAATCCGATGCATCTACCATCAACAAAAGGGGTTTCTGGGGATCGAAAGGCGTAAGGCAAGTATTAGAAAGCAACGCCGATTGCAACTGGCGAAAGGCGCGTTCGCATTCCGTCGTCCAGAGAAACGGAACACCTGCACGGCGTAAGCGATGAAGCGGAGCTGAAAAAGAAGAGGCAGTGCGCACAGTCACTCACACCTTGTGATTCTACATTGTTCAATGTTCTTGCGACCTCCTGACGCAATGCGTGGGGAACATTGCGCGCTCTGAAAAATTTCGGTTGCGCGTTTACCGTCAGTTCTAAATGTGCTTCATAGTTTTTAGCGTAACCTAAGCCCGGTGCAAAAATGTCTGCTAATTCGTCACACAGCCGAGAAACACTGTCTGTAGGCACAGTCTGATTCACTGATAGGACCTGATTTACAATAGACATGTTAAACAACTTAAATAAATCTAGACCAAACAAGTTCACTGCAGAAGAAGAACGGAGAACGTAAAATGACACAAGTTTTGTTTGTCCCTTGTATGTTGCAAGAAGGCTGCACTGTCCTAACACAGGAATTTTCTGTCCGGAATATGTAGTTAGCTTAACATTTGCGGAACGCAACGGAGGTTTGCCCAGTTGTTTGTACGTGTCGTGATTGAGCAATGAAACTGCAGCTCCGGTATCGAGCTGGAATGGTATCACTTGGCCGTCAAAGTCTAAGTCCACAAAAAGTTTATTGTCCTGCTGACGACAAGAGCGACTGTTTTGTGCAATTGGAACAGACACTGGTACAGAATCACTTGCTAATTGACGTGATTTCCGGCGACGTCGACGCACAGTTTTTGTGGGACGATCACAGTCACTGGTAGAGAAAGTGTCACTGGACGAAGTGGAATTAACGACATGAATGTCCATAGGCGAAGGTCCACGAGCCTGAGTGTCCTTGGGTCGATTCCGGCGCGAAGCAAAGGGCCTGGAATGATTGTGATTGTCTGATCTGAGCTTTTTCTGGCAAACACTTTGAACATGTCCTTTCTTATTGCAGAAAAAGCAAATAGCTTGGCGTGACGGGCAATGATCACGCGAATGTCTAGTAGCACACCGCGGGCATGATTTCACTGCATTTGTGTGCTGGCGCGGCACACCTGGCTTAGCGCACGGCGTCAGCTGTGCGGACGGCCGCGAGGGCAGTTGACCGGGCCGCGTTGCGCGAGCGCGCCCGGCGGGCCGGGTAATGTTACACACAGCTGGCGAAGTTTCAAAAGATTCCTGAGCACAGTCAAGTGTGTCCTGTCTATCCAATATGTCTATCACTTGTTGAAGGGAGGGATTAACTAGTTTCAAAATTTGCTCCCGTATGCGAACATCAGAAACGTTCTGTGCAATTGCATCACGCACCATTGTATCTGAATAAGAAAGACCACAGTCACATTCAAAGGCACAGTCCCTAGTAAGTCCTTGCAATGTTGCTACCCACTCCCTATTAGTTTGACCGGCCGTACGTTTTGTACGAAAAAACGTATACCGTTTTGCAACCACATTAACTGTTTCTTTGAAATAGGCATCTAAGGCAGACACAATTTCCTCGTAGGACAAAGTTGCTACGTCGCGTCGGGGAAACAATTTCACTATCACACGGTATGTGGACACACCGACACAAGAAAGCAAAAACGGCTGCCGCTCATTACCTTGAATTCTGTAGGCAGCAAGGTGGAAGGCGAACTGACGAGACCACTCTTGCCACGTCTCATCGGCTGCCACGTATGGTCGAAAGGGAGGTGCAACAGCGTTCAGTGGCAGCGGTAGCGAAGAAGCGGCGGCGGCCGCATCGGTTTGAATGGTACGTTGACCCTGGACGAGCTGTCCAAGGGCATCCAGTAACGCCTGCGTCTGCTGAGTCTGCAAGCGATAAAATTCGGACAGTACATCTGGAGAATGTGGCGAAGCCATGACACAATTAAATGTAAGCAATCAGAAATAAATGTAAGCAATCAGAAAAAGGTCCTTTTCCCTCGTCGCCAATAATTGTAGTGTCGGTAGCTGGACCGACACCGTGATGTGGATTGCTGAAAAGGAATGCTAAACTAACGCTGTGGCCGATAGTGCACGCTCGGCATAACGCAGACGGGCGTGAAGTCTGGAACATGAGAACTTATGAATGAATAAGAAGAAAAGTATGTAGATGCTTTTTACTTAACTTTTATTGATTCCTTGGAATACATCTCTCTTGAATACTCGAAGCTATAGGCACTGATACAAATGGCTCCTTGCTAGTTCGTAGCCAGTACTTAGCTGATGGCTATTCTGTCTCTCGGCTAATGAGAGAGAAAGGCTTCGTACAACTGGGCGATAGCTAGGTTCGCGTACAACTGGGCGGTAGCTTGGTTCTCGTACAACTGGGGGTCGAGTCCACTCTCGTATCACGAGACCTGCCTTGGTGGTGGCGCTAGGTCTGCGATCACAGTGGCGACACGCGGGTCCGACATGTACTACATGGACCGCGGCCGATTTAAACTACCACCTAGCAAGTGTGGTGTCTGGCGGTGACACCACAGTAATGCTTGAAGTTTGATATTCTCAGTACACATCTGACCGTGAGGAACCTGGAAAAATGAATTCCTAACGATTTCCGAAATGGAATATCCCATGCATCTAGCTCAAACCACCATTCCGCGTATAAAGTGTGTTTATTCCCTCTGTGCATCCATAATCACGTGCAAAATTTTTTCAAGAGAACCACTTGCGTACAAATGAAACCACGGTCAATGCACTGCCCCCTTACACCTTGTGAATGCGTCACTACCGCCATCTGTATATGTGCATATCTCTACATCTACATCTACATCTACATCTACATTGATACTCCGCAAGCCACCCAACGGTGTGTGGCGGAGGGCACTTTACGTGCCACTGTCATTACCTCCTTTTCCTGTTCCAGTCGCGTATGGTTCGCGGGAAGAACGACTGTCTGAAAGCCTCCATGCGCGCTCTAATCTCTCTAATTTTACATTCGTGATCTCCTCGGGAGGTATAAGTAGGGGGAAGCAATATAATCGATACCTCATCCAGAAACGCACCCTCTCGAAACCTGGCGAGCAACCTACACCGCGATGCAGAGCGCCTCTCTTGCAGAGTCTGCCACTTGAGTTTATTAAACATCTCCGTAACGCTATCACGGTTACCAAATAACCCTGTGACGAAACGCGCCGCTCTTCTTTGGATCTTCTCTATCTCCTCCGTCAGACCGATCTGGTACGGATCCCACACTGATGAGCAATACTCAAGCAATACCCCATGACTTTTGTCCCGTCAGGGTATTATGGACTGAGAGTAAGCAGTAGAAGGACAGGAGTGAAGAGAAGTGGCAGGAAAGAGTTCATCGATACGTTTTAACCTCAAAATTTGCGAATATGGAGTAGAAAAATGAAGAATTTTCCCCACCTTCGAAGAAAAGTAACACATGAGGAACGGAGCAACAAAGGGATAAAAAACAGACTAGCACAGACGAACAGGGCATTGCTAGCCAAAAGAAGTCAATTACGGCTTCATTTTTGACAAGATTTGCTAATAACTTTCGTTTGGAGCACATACTTCGTTGGGAATGCTTCGTGGAGAGTGGGAAAATCGGAAAAGCAAAGAATCAAAATGTTTGAGATGTGGTGCTTTAAGTGGGTATCAAAACTTTGGGAAAGTTATTAGATAATAAACGAGGGGGTTTCAAGCAGCATCGGCGAAGAGAGATATGTGACATCACGTATCAGTACCACCACACAGGCGTCATAGCAATAAAATTTCAGATTTTCGTCAGACGCCTATAGCGGTCTCTTTGGATCAAGCTTACTAACTTGTGCGTGCACGTTGGGCAACGCCTCCAGTAGCTGTGGACTGTGAGCGCCCACTCCCGCCGCATTATACACAGATCAAAGAAGTTTTGCATCACTTCGGTTCCGAAAGTTCCGGAACCTGTACAGATAATTGGAATAGAGATCAACATAAACATCACTTCCGCCCTTTTTATTGCTCATGAAAACCACACACTGCATATTGTACCACGACACAGCGAGACCTTCAGAGGTGGTGGTCCAGATTTCTGTAGACACCGGTACCTATAATACCCAGCAGAACGTCCTCTTGCATTGATGCATGCCTGTGTTCGTCGTGGCACACTATCCACAAGTTCATCAAGGCACAGCTGGTCCAGGTTGTCCCACTCCCCAACGGCGATTCGGTGTAGATCCCTCAGAGTGATTGATGGGTCACGTCGTCCATAAACAGCCCTTTCCAACCTATCCCAGGCTGGCCACGCTAGTCAAGCGATGTCGTTATCCTGAAGGAAGTCATTCACAAGATGTGCAGGATGGAGGCGTGAACTGTCGTGTATGAAGACGACTGCCTCGCTAATATGCTACCGACAAGGTTGCGCTATCGGTCGGAGGATTGCATTCACTTATCGTACAGCCGTTACGGCGCCTTCCATGACCACAAACGGCGTACGTCGGCCCCACATAAAGCCTCCCAAAACAGCAGGGAACCTCCACCTTGCTTCATTCGGTGGACAGTGTGTCCAAGGCGTTCAGCATGACAGGGTAGCCTCCAAACCCGTTTCCATCGATTGTCTCGTTGAAGGCGTATGCGACACTCATCGGTCAAGAGAACGTGATGCCAATGCTGAGCAGTCCATTCGGCATGTTGTTGTGCCCATCTGTACCGCGCTGCATGGTGTCGTGGTTGCAAAGATGGACCTCGCCATGGACGTCGGGAGTGGAGTTCATCATGCAGCCTATTGGGCACAGTTTTAGTCGTAACACGATGTCCTTTGGCTGCACGAAAACCATTATTCAATGTGGTGGCGTTGCTGTCAGGGTTCCTCCGAGCCATAATTCGTAGGTAGCGGTCATCCACTGCAATAGCAGCCCTTTGGCTCCCTGAGAGAGGCTGCTCACGCATGGTTCTTTACATCTTTGGTTGGGTTTAGTGACATCTCTGAACAGTCAAAGGGACTGTGTCTGTGATACAATACCCACAGTCAACGTCTGTCGTCAGGAGTTCTGGGAACCGGGGTGATGGAAAACTTTTTTTGGTGTGTGTAGGACGGCCAGTAGCAGCCACCCGCCCTACTCTCACTTGGAGCCCCTTCGCTAAGACATCGTTCGTTCTTGGTACAGCGAGCCTGCATCTTGTGATGTCCTCAACCCACAGGAAAAATAATTATCAATATTTGAACTGTGAAGTCCTCCAAAATTCTAGTTGGAAAACCACACTCTTTGTTATACTTCTCAGTTGGTCGGGATCCCACTTTGTTTATGAACTGAAACTCTAATATTCACGAGAAACTGCTCTGACAGTAACCTGAACCGACAAAATTGTGTATATATTCTCTGAAACTTCAAAGACATCTTAGACAATATCTGAAAGGAATTAGAAAAATTGACAAAATTTCGTAAATCACACATAATACTGTTAACAATCGCATGAACCCGGGGGGTTCACCGTACATCCACCCACTTTTGAGTCTAACCAGTGTCTCTTAATACTACGACTCGTAGCATTACAATATCAAAAACTTTTATTATTGGGTAAACAGTTCCTACGTGATCTCGCAGCTGACATTTATAATTCCCACTTACGTCAGGAAATGCATCAATATGGGATTAGCAGCTTTTATGTTATTGGTCAGAACGCAAGTAATTATGGCGGTCGCCATAATTTTCGCGCGAAGCCATATTTCGCGACAAAATACTCTTATTAGTCACTGTCATATATCTAGTCTCATATCAATTCATAGAACTACATAAAATAACTACAACAATTTTGACATGCAAGGAGAATTAGTTCTAATGAGAGGAAGAAGTTTATATTTACTGGTGTTTCAACAATGACTACCAGGCAACTTTTAATTCACTGATTGTAATTTTATTTTCGTTAGCAGAAAGCAAACACAAACTAAACAAAGAATTTATTTAAATAGAGTCGGTAATTATTAAACTTTTAATAGAGAAAGAAAGTTTCTTGGTCAGGGGGTAGCGTTTGGCGAAATCTCTTAACTTTTTGTTGCATACGAAGCGTTGCGTTGGGCAGCACGATGTCGGCGGGTTACGATGTTGAGAGCAGGATACAGGCAGTTCCGCTGGTTAATCTTCTCCGGCGAAACGCAAATAAAGTTCCGGCACAGCTGTATCATTAACCCCATGGTGATTAACAAACCACAAGACGCCCGTATACGACCGTTGTTGACATGTCCTCTCTTTCAAGGTACATGAGGTAGACATCGCTCGTTTTTGCACTTCATGCACTGACCGTGACGCTATCGTCCATAATTACACAGTTCGTCACATTCATATAGTCTTAGCCACAAATACACAGTTCATAGGATTGTTCCTGTGTGTGAAGCACACCGTAAACAATGTCCACTCTGTTCTCGCATTTCAAACTTATACAACGTCGCTGAAAGTCATTCATATTGCGCAGTTAATTAAAGTCTTCACTTTCACGGCTTGATAGAATGTGATATACAACAGTTCCACCACCTAAAACCAATACCAGCAAAGTTCATTCGCATAAAAGCACTGTTCGTGTCGGCCACAACAAAGTAATGTTAGCGGCACTTTCACAGTCCGGTTTATTTGCTCTTAAAGGTCGCTGGCGATGGCATTACATACCGCAGTGGTAAAGAGAATTAACAATCTGATAGTTCGGTATCACTGTTCATACAATTACGTATGCTTTTCATAAAACACAGTACTATTTTCCCGCGCACGTTTCACAGACACACCATCCACCATCCCCTCTAGTACACAACAACCTTTCGACTATCGATATCACTATTGCTGTCCCCTGTCTATGGATGTTATATCGTTATCGTAAAATACATAATTCTTTATAAATGTTATTGACTGCATTTTTCACAATTAATAATATTCCAAAGGAGAAGTGTACAAACTTTACCACAGGTACAAAGCAAGAAACATATTTATCCATTGGCAAACGAAATAATCACAATTACATCTTTACATTTAAGAAACCACAGTAGAATGTAATATAATCACAATTGGAAATGCCCATATGAACAAAAGAAAAAGAATAGAAATCTGAAGAAAATCACGAAAAAAAAAATTTATATGCGTAATTAGCAATGCCTTCACAATCTCCTCCATGTCCGAAAAACGTCGCTTTGGTTCCCTCCGAGACGGCTGGACGCTTCCCTTGTTGACAAGTCTTCCTGACACAATATAACAATGCGTACGCGATCGTACCGCAGTATTGACCGTCCAAGCATTGTTGAACTACAAACAACACGAGCCGTGTACCTTCTTCCCGGTGGAGGGACTGGAACTACTTTTTTTTTTTTTTTTTTTTGTTCGTTGCATCTGCTTGCGGCGGACATCGTAAGACATCCACTTAAGTTCGTTGTTGGTCGATTAACTCAGTTTTTTTTATTACAGAGGGCAGCTAACCCTCTGACCGAACACGCTGAGTTACCGTGCCGGCAGAATTATTCGGCTGGTCATGCACGGTTCTTTACATCTTTGGTTCGGTTTAGTGACATCTCTGAACAGTCAAAGGGACTGTGTCTGTGATACAATATCCACAGTCAACGTCTGTCTTCAGGAGTTCTGGGAACCGGGGTGATGGAAAACTTTTTTTGGTGTGTGTAGGACGGCCAGCAGCAGCCACCCGCCCCACCCTCACTTGGAGCCCCCTCGCTACGACATCGTTCGTGCTTGGTACAGCGAGCCTGTATCTTGTGGACATTGAGAACTGGACTCTGTTTCTGGCGGCATTATTTGTAGTGAGTCTTTGTACACTTGTAGAAACTCAAGTAGATCTTCTGTTCAGTATGTTAACTTGTTCGCTAATCCCTTCTGCTCCTGTCCAGTTCTCCTACGATAGTTGTTGCACCTCTCTGTTGCCCACCTCTCTTTATCGTGGAGTTGTGGCTAAGAGGTGAAGAGGTTGACATATATCTACGTCTGCATCTACATCTACATACATATTCCTTAAGACACCGTACTGTGCGCGTCGGAAGGTTCCTTGTACCACTGGTATTCATTTCCCTTCCTGTTCCACTCGCAAAGGGAGCGAGAGAAAAACGGCTACCTCTGTGCCTCCAGAAGAATCCTAATTTCTCTTATCCTTGTGGTCCATGCACGAAATGTACGTGGGTGGCAGTAGAATCGTTCTGCAGTCAGCTTCAGATGCCCGTTCTCTAAATTTTCATTCAGGTTTTCCCATTTGAATTTACAAATCATCTTCGTGCTCTCGAGTTGATCGAATCTACTGGTACCAAATCTAGTAGCCCGCCTCTGAAATGCCTCGATGTATTTCTTTAATCCGACCTCTTGGGGATTCAAAACGTTCGATCAGTGTTCAAGCACGGGTTGTATCATTTAATGTCGGTTTGCAACGTTATGTCTAGATATCTAATGGATGTGGCAGGGCCAAGCTGCAACACAGAAACTCGTACGAGCCACATGAAGTCAAGCAGATCAAAGATGACACAAATAAGCCCCTAACTGATGTAACTTTCGCAGGTCTGTTCAGAATCATATGGAAATGCAAAAGAACGTTACCCTGTTAAAGTTTCTAATATCGGGTTCTAACACATGTATAAACTTCAGTGGCTGAAAAAATTATAATTTATCTGCCATTCTATGTAACATGAAATCATAGCAATGGAAATTACAAGAAGATACATCACGCTTCAGAATTTACCAAAGAAGAAAATAAAATATAGTGCTAATAAGATAGAAATAAGTCATTAATTAATGTTAGAATCTCTTATACCGTAAACAATAAATGAATGACCGAAACGTAATTATAGAAGATTGTTTTTAAGTATTAGAGTACAGGCATGAAAAAATATTTACTCTAAACCAAATATATCATATAGTTAAGTTTATATCCAAACTCGATAGAAATTGTTATATCGTTTCCGAAAGAATTTTACACCTACGCATACCGAAATGCGGGAAAGTAATAGATACCTCACATGATTAACTGAATGTAAAAGTTGATTGTATATGAGCGTTTAATGAAGCTGAAAGAAGCCCAGATCAGCGACATTCATAGGCTTAATCAGCAGCTTCGCATTTTTAAAGACTGAATTTACAAGAATGTTTGCTAGACACACATATTTTCGCAGTTTACCATGAGGAAAATATCCATTCTGTTGGTACTTTCGGGTAATCTGATCGCTAATGTCTCAGGCTGCGTAATTTTTGTTGCGTCATTAAACTGCGCTGTGCTTCCAGTTTTGGAGGACCAGATGAGTTCGAAATATGCCGGCTAAAACGGCAATGAAAAATACAGACGTCAACACCCACGTCAGCATCGCTAATCCTTCGGAGATGGAATTACAAAATCTCGGAAATACAGTTCATTCGGTTGCGCTCGGCTGTTTAAAGTTTAAGAGGATTTTACTCCGTGCTGGTACCGATTTTCACTGCTTCAGTGCTGTTACTGTAAAATTACTTTAGCCCCTTTCCAACAGCAGTTCAGTGCTGTTATGTTCGCCTACTTCTTTTGCACCTGTCTGCAAGAGTTTGGTGCTTGTTTTCTTAAGCCACCAGTAGTTGAGGTACATTTCAAACAACAGCTCTTCGAATTTCAAAATGAAAGCTTTGTAACAGATTGTGAGAAAAGCATGCCTGCAGAAACAATTCATGGCTGTCAGTCAGTCTAAACAGCTCTATAAATAACTTACTGGGTAGCGAGTTGATATGAGATTCTGTAGTAGCCGGAATAAAAGGATAAACTTTCAAGTACATGAGGCAAAATTTTTTTATTGAAAACATATTCTAACAATTTACAAGACTTGTTTATAAACAAAATTTTTCATTTTTCTGTCCAGGGTACATGTGAACAAATTTTTCGAATTTATTTAGTCCTAGCTACGTATAGTTCACCGTGACAGAAGGAGGAGTCTTTGAGGTTGATGCCGAAATATTGAAAAGTTTGTCCCTGTGCTTTGTTAATTGTAAAACTGTAGGCTAATTTGATTGGAAATTGCAGTCTTTCAAATTGGATTGGCTGTTCTGTAGAGATCAGTGGTATTCAAGGGATGTGTGTCTTTTGTACTTTCTAGTCATAAGTTCGGCTTTGATGATGCTAATTTGATGCTAATTTGATTGGAAATTGCAGTCTTTCAAATTGGATTGGCTGTTCTGTAGAGATCAGTGGTATTCAAGGGATGTGTGTCTTTTGTACTTTCTAGTCATAAGTTCGGCTTTGATGATGCTACTCGATAGCTGTTTGACGATTATCCTTGTTCCATTACATGTGTTTGGTGAGTTGAGATTTCTGAGTAGTATGATCGGAGATCCAGTTTTAAGTTGAAGGCAGTGTAATGGGATTCCTGATACGTGCAAGGAGTATAGAAATTCACACTTCCTTCAACATTTACCATCAAGTCGGTCGATTTGTATATTCTCTCTCCACCAGGTTTTTTCTTTTGAATATTACGGTTGATACCATCGATAATACTATTTCTAGTTACCAAAATTTCCCTTTCAGGTACCCAGTCAAGATTGGTATAATTGTGAACAATTTTTGGATAAATTTCGATGAAGATTTCGTTTTCAGTAGTGGCTATGTTGCAAAAATCACTGTTGAGTTTAATGAAGCCAGTCGTCTGGTCAGTGGGATATGCGCCTTCACCTGTTTGTAAAAGTCATACATCTATATCCATACTCCGCAAGCCACCTGACGGCGTGTGGTGGAGGGTACTTTGAGTACCTCTATATGTTCTCCCTTCTATCCCAGTCTTGTATTGCTCGTGGAAAGAAAGATTGTCGGTATGCCTCTGTGTGGGCTCTAATCTCTCTGATTTTATCCTCATGGTCTCTTCGCGAGATATACTTAGGAGGGAGCAATATACTGCTTGACTCTTCGGTGATGGTATGTTCTCGAAACTTCAACAAAAGCCCGTACCGAGCTACTGAGCGTCTCTCCTGCAGAGTCTTCCGCTGGAGTTTGTCTATCATCTCCGTAACGCTTTCGCGATTACTAAATGATCCTGTAACGAAGCGCGCTGCTCTCCGTTGGATCTTCTCTATCTCTTCTATCAACCCTATCTGGCACAGATCCCCCAATGGTGAGCAATATTGAAGCAATGGGCGAACAAGTGTACTGTAACCTACTTCCTTTGTTTTCGGATTGCATTTCCTTAGGATTCTTCCAATAAATCTCAGTGTGGCATCTGCTTTACTGACGATCAACTTCATATGATCATTCTATTTTAAATCACTCCTAATGCCAACTCCCCAGTTGCTGACCTGCTATATTGTAGCTAAACGATAAAGGATCTTTTTTTCTATGTATTCGCAGGACATTACACTTGTCTACATTGAGATTAATTGCCATTCCCTCCGCCATGCGTCAATTCGTTGCAGATCCTCCTGCATTTTAGTACAATTTGCCATTGTTACAACCTCTCGATATACTACAGCATCATCCGCAAATAGCCTCAGTGAACTTCCGATGTTATCCACAAGGTCATTTATATATATTGTGAATAGCAACGGTCCTATAACACTCCCCTGCGGCACACCTGAAATCACTCTTACTTCGGAAGACTTCTCTCCATTGAGAATGATATGCTGCGTTCTATTATCTAGGAACTCTTCAATCCAATCACGCAATTGGTCTGATAGTCCATATGCCCTTACTTTGTTCATTAAACGACTCTGTGGAACTGCATCGAACGCCTTGCGGAAGTCAAGAAACACGGCATCTATCTGGGAACCCGTGTCTATGGCCCTCTGAGCCTCGTGCACGAATAGCGCGAGCTGGGTTTCACAAGTTGTTGAGCGAAATGCGCTGTTGGCAGGTCTTTCGATAGTTCAACTCTCATATGTTTGTTAGTCGCAGTACTTGTATGTGTGGCCAGAGATATGATTCTTTTTAAGCATGTGTTGATCTCGTCTGCTGGTGTTGACTTGAGGATAGCTGGAAGTAATTGTCGAAAATCTCCTGAGAGCATGAGTAGAGCTCCTCCCTCCACTTCATAGTTTCCTCGCAAGTCTTGCAATGTTCTACCTCTGAATTCCAGTGATATTTTATGTGTCATTGTGCTTTAGTCGCAGAAGATAATTTTAGCTTGCTTTAGAAGTACGCTCCGTCCAGATGCTCTCGGAATTCTACATACCGGGAATGTGTTCTTCGGCTATATTCAACTATAGCAGTAGGACGGAATGAGCAGGTCGTCGTCCTTTCATAAATGTGGCTGCAAAACCAAATGACGCCAGTACAAATGCGATATGTTGTTTAGTACGTATCTCCGCCAGCAATATACACTCCTGGAAATTGAAATAAGAACACCGTGAATTCATTGTCCCAGGAAGGGGAAACTTTATTGACACATTCCTGGGGTCAGATACATCACATGATCACACTGACAGAACCACAGGCACATAGACACAGGCAACAGAGCATGCACAATGTCGGCACTAGGACAGTGTATATCCACCTTTCGCAGCAATGCAGGCTGCTATTCTCCCATGGAGACGATCGTAGAGATGCTGGATATAGTCCTGTGGAACGGCTTGCCATGCCATTTCCACCTGGCGCCTCAGTTGGACCAGCGTTCGTGCTGGACGTGCAGACCGCGTGAGACGACGCTTCATCCAGTCCCAAACATGCTCAGTGGGGGACAGATCCGGAGATCTTGCTGGCCAGGGTAGTTGACTTACACCTTCTAGAGCACGTTGGGTGGCACGGGACACATGCGGACGTGCATTGTCCTGTTGGAACAGCAAGTTTCCTTGCCGGTCTAGGAATGGTAGAACGATGGGTTCGATGACGGTTTGGATGTACCGTGCACTATTCAGTGTCCCCTCGACGATCACCAGCGGTGTACGGCCAGTGTAGAAGATCGCTCCCCACACCATGATGCCGGGTGTTGGCCCTGTGTGCCTCGGTCGTATGCAGTCCTGATTGTGGCGCTCACCTGCACGGCGCCAAACACGCATACGACCATCATTGGCACCAAGGCAGAAGCGACTCTCATCGCTGAAGACGACACGTCTCCATTCGTCCCTCCATTCACGCCTGTCGCGACACCACTGGAGGCGGGCTGCACGATGTTGGGGCGTGAGCGGAAGACGGCCTAACGGTGTGCGGGACCGTAGCCCAGCTTCATGGAGACGGTTGCGAATGGTCCTCGCCGATACTCCAGGAGCAACAGTGTCCCTAAATTGCTGGGAAGTGGCGGTGCGGTCCCCTACGGCACTGCGTAGGATCCTACGGTCTTGGCGTGCATCCGTGCGTCGCTGCGGTCCGGTCCCAGGTCGACGGGCACGTGCACCTTCCGCCGACCACTGGCGACAACATCGATGTACTGTGGAGACCTCACGCCCCACGTGTTGAGCAATTCGGCGGTACGTCCACACGGCCTCCCGCATGCCCACTATACGCCCTCGCTCAAAGTCCGTCAACTGCACATACGGTTCACGTCCACGCTGTCGCGGCATGCTACCAGTGTTAAAGACTGCGATGGAGCTCCGTATGCCACGGCAAACTGGCTGACACTGACGGCGGCGGTGCACAAATGCTGCGCAGCTAGCGCCATTCGACGGCCAACACCGCGGTTCCTGGTGTGTCCGCTGTGCCGTGCGTGTGATCATTGTTTGTACAGCCCTCTCGCAGTGTCCGGAGCAAGTATGGTGGGTCTGACACACCGGTGTCAATGTGTTCTTTTTTCCATTTCCAGGAGTGTATTTATTAGGAACGTTTTCCCGGTGCCACCTCGTGCCTCCAAGTAACTAATTTCATCAGCGTTGCTGAGCCCAAAAGGTGTTTTGGATCCGATAGGTTTCATGTTGTTAGAATAATGACGAATAAGTCTCTCATTTGTTCAGTTGAGACTGTGAGTGCGGCTTCTTGTATGTTAACTGCCAGTGGTTATCGTTTTACAGTCTTCCTAAGCGTTCGCATGGTTGTCTGTACGTCAAGCGTAGGTAACCATCAACAGTTTTGAGACCTGAGAAACATGTTGGTTCTTCCGGGTCCTATGGCCGTGGTCAGTCATCTCCGAAGATGTCCAAAGAAGCTTTGGACGATACGTCACGGACAGAAGTGTTCCATGGACCACAGCCACACAACCCAGAAGAATTCTCGGCAGCTGAAAAATCCCGTCGTGAAAGCCTTCATTGTGTGATTAAACTTGTTGGTCCCCGTATCTCGTGTAGCGTCATCCGGAGACAGAAACATTCGGTGTCGTTCGGACGTACGGCGTACACTCGGCTAAGTGCGCCACTTCTTATGATTCCTGGATGATCTTATACTGGGAATCCTGGCTTTCGCCGTCAAATGATTTTTCTTGTTGTGTTCCAAGTATTATACGTACGGCCGTCGACATGTAGTACTGTTTTCGCCACACCGTTGGGTGGCTTGCTGAGTATAAATGTAGATGTAGAATGGATTAGTCTGGCACAGTTGGTAAAAACGTTTTGATGTCCTGTTTTGAGGTGGTCTACTTGTAATTTTTTTGGCGGTGTCTCTTTTGAAGTACACTCTCTGTCCATTCTTCTAATGTACTGTTAGATGCTGCAAACTTGGTTCGCGTTCTTCTTTGGGAAAGCCGAAAATCCGCTACGCTGCTTCGTAATCGTTGATGGCACGATACATTTGGTTCCTGAGGATCTAGTAGTTTTTGTTTTGTTTTTCGCTTCCTTTTGCTATTTGAAATACTGCCGTATCACGGCCTTTGCTCACATACTTACAAACATATTTGATGGATTTCACTGAATTGCTTGGAACATTTTGGAATGTCAGTATTTTATATGCTACTACCCATTGGTTATCCACTTCCTGTTCGTTGCTGCCTTGTATTTGTATTTCCACTGAGAAGCCACCGTTTTTGGGAGGTTGTCTTCTGTACTTTGAATAACCATTTTTGGTACATTTTCCATTACTCATATATGGCAAGTTGGGGTCTAATGGCCTGCATGGTCCGTGAATCGTGTTTTTCGCTACTATGTTGTGCAGTTCCGGATCTTCTTGTGGATTGAAATATTCAGCTTCGATGATTTTCTCGATATCCATGGGATGAATACTGTCGTGCAGCCATATTAGATTGTATGAGTCAGGAGTTATCGTTTCTGCCATTCGATTGTGTACATACAGCATCTAACTGTTCCAAAGATGTAGTATTTTGTGATGACTTAAATAAATATTGTTAATTTTTGTTGGAAAGCTCGGACCGTTTTGTCGTATGTATGGGGGTATGCATGGAGGCTAGTCCGTATCTTAGTTGTTCCTTGATTTCTAAGCATGTTATGAAGAGGTTTGGTCGTCCATATTTTTTTTGTAGGTACGGTATCTTGAGCGTATTCGTGTATGTTTCTCGTACTCCGTATATATGATGAGGGTAAGATTACCACTGTTCCAATGTTGTCAATGTTTCCGTCATTTATGATTGCGTCTCGACGGTGGATGTACTATTCCGTGCGTAGTTTCTACTGATTCAGTCTATCACGGTATAAGTGTATATATGTGTGTGTGTGTGGCCACTTATCACGGGACAATTATATATATAATTATTTTTATAATTATATTTTTATGATTTTGGTTGGGGTGGCTTTAAATATTGTGGGCTAGCATGAGACTTTTAAAAAATTTATAACGCGATAACACTCGTACGGACATCGGCTGTCCCAAAGTACGCACGATATAATATTTTTTAAACACAAAGCGCGACTCACCGACTTCTAATAAACAGTTTGCTTGAGCGCTGCTATTTAGAAAAGAAAATATGCGTATTCTTACGCAAACTGTAGTTATTAATATGGGTCTCAGGGGCTACTGGTTATTTATGTATCAAACTAAACAAAGATTAACTGAGATATTGCGGAATGTAATGATTTTCAATATTTCTTGTCCATTATTTGCAAGGCAAAACTAGAGAGAATCTCATCTACCGTTAGGCGGTCAAAATGAAACATTCTGAACTCATTCTGTGCTGTAAATTTTAGTAAATGAAATTTATCACTACGCTTTTTAACTTTGAATTTAATGAAAGATCAAAACTGAGAAGTCTCTCGCATTTACATTTAATATTATGACATGAAATTTTAATTAAATAATACAGCCAGCGTAATGGCCGACTAAATCCTGCTACGGGAGATGAGCTCCCTGCACAACGAAGTTCTATAGAAATTTTGTTAATTATAATTAACGGTTGCGATCATGAGTGGTGACAACTAAGTCAATAATACACACTTTCTAATAACAATTTCTATTATGTATTAAAAAATACAGATAAGACTTACGTTAATTATCATACAGCACTACAACGGCGGCCTACCGCTAGACGAAACAAAACTGGAGAGCTGCTTCAATCAAAGCATTGTCTCTTATCTTCGTGGCCTATGTTACACAGGGATTATACAAAAAGCTGTGTTTTGTTAATTACATCGATATTTGTGTTTTGATAACAATAACTTACGTTCTTTCCTATTTGTTATACATCGTGCAGAGGTACTTAGTCTTTAGATAATAGCATAGGAGAAACTTCTTTTTCCCTTTTCCAACTGGCCATTTATGTGACGTACCGTCACAAGTCTTAAGAAAACCATCCGTTTGGCTTCTATTTTTGCATACTTATCCGTCAGCAATTTAGAATAAACACGGAATGTTGAGAATGTGACTGTATGTTTCTTAGTGTCCCATCGTTTAGCGGTAAGCATAGAACTCCTCGGAAGTGACTTTTTTGATTGGTTCTATGCCTGTTTCAGGTTGGATTTGTATCACATTAAAGTGATATCCGTCTCCCCCCGCTCAGAAATGTTAATGGATATTGGAGGGCATCATATGAACTATGTGTCTCTGCAATGCGTTGTACTCTTTCTCTTCTTCGTTGTACAATTATGTCACCGCTTGTGTTTTCATTGTCCACAATTATTAACACGACTTCGTATATCTGAGGTGCATTAAATCAACGTTCGTGCTTTCCAGGTGATCTTTTGTCGGCTCGAATTATAATTTGTACAGTCAACAGAAATCATTTCGTCTAAAGCGGTTTTGAATATGTGAATCAGTTGATTGTAGTTCTGTGAGATACTCTGCTCATCTTGGACTACTTCTCGTGTCAATCCACTGATATTTGTCCATCGTTGATCAGTTTCTGTTTCCTGATTTTCGATTAAATACACTTGCATAAATTTATGGCCTTCGTTGGGTAGGGGTAGCAAAGATCCCATGTTGTGACAGATTTATCCTTGGATGGCAAAAACATAGTCGATTACATCTCCGTTACTGTTGATAAAAGTGTCCCCGAAAGAAGCCATTTGCAAGCAGGCGTTGTACGCTTTTGTGTTTTGAAAACAAGTGTCTTGATTTTGTAGTTTCCCCGGACATAGAACATAAAAATTTCTGCGGATGTGTTTCCAGTGGTGGTAATCGAAATTTTCCATTCATGCAACAGAATTCTCGTGTTTCTCTGCTGATTCTTTTCGTCTTGGAAAACGGGAAGCTGTGTCCCTTTCTCCGGTTACGACGTGATTGTGTTTGTTATATTCTTTCGTCAGTTTGTAGTGAAATGCTTCGTATGATTGGTTGTATTATTTACTTGCCGTCGTCCGCGCTTCTCCTAGGGTGATATTTTCATGGCCCGCTTGAGTTCGCGGTTTTTTATTGTAAGATTGTGTCTCAATTCTTGATTCTTCAATCCGTTCGTATAGTTGTCATTCGGTTTCTCTGCATCTGACGGACCTCATTCTCGTTCGTTGGAAAATTAAACGTACTTTGCGCTCTTCGTCTCTTTCGTTTCCTCGCTGTTCTTTTTGTTTTCGCCGTTTTGCTGCGGAGCTGGCAAGATATCCTTCTCTTTTACATTTGGGCATTGTCTAAAGCATAAGTTAGATCAAATCTGTTTGAACAAAATACACTAAATACTCTTTATACATTTTTCACACTTTATGTTCGATTTATATACTTTGACTACTTACGCAACACTGTTTTCATTCATTCACTGTACTACCTTTTCGGTTTCACCCTTCGTCACTGATCAGAAACAGACGTTCAAACCCACGACGGGTCTTGCTTTGCATACACCTACCAATGAGTAGCCTCAGCAGTGACGAATTCTGGAACATATCAAAAAGGCTTTGAATGATCCAAAATATTCCACAACATACGAGAATATTCTAGAATGTTCTACAGTGATCTGGGATATTCTGGGATGTTCTGGAAAAGGTTCGGTTGATAGGATACATTCCGAGACATCAACGGATAACCCATTTGTCACTGGAGGAAAGTGTGTGTATGGAGGTGGGGGGGGGGGGGGGGAGGTATAGTAGAGGGAGACCAAGAGATGGATACAGTAAGCAGATCCAGAACGATGAAGGTTGCAGTAGTTATTCGGAGATGAAGAGAGCTGCGCAGGATAAAGTAGCATGGAGATGTGCATCAAACCCGTCTTCTGACTGAAGATCAATACAAGACCACAGCTGCACTGGTTCGTCATAACAAGCTGTATTCATCGTGATTATTCAGCAAGAAATTAGGCTGCGTCAGAAGCGCAACTTGAAGGCACACATGCTCGACAGAAAATTCCCATGTGTGATCAAAAGCTCCCGGACACGTTGGCGAAAATGACTTACACGTTCGTGGCATCTTCAATCGGTAATGCTGGAATTCAATATTGTGTTGGCCCACCCTTAGCCTTGATTAGCCTTGATAACACCTTCCACTCTCGCAGGCATACTTTCAAGCAAGTGCTGGAAGGTTTCTTGGGGGATGGCAGGCCATTCTTCACGGAGTGCTACACAATGATTCAAATGGCTCTGAGCACTACGGGACTTGACAGCTGAGGTCATCAATCCCCTAGAACTTAGAACTACTTAAACCTAACTAACCTAAGGACATCACACGCACCCATGCCCGAGGCAGGATTCGAACCTGCGACCGTAGCGGTCACGCGGCTCCAGACTGATGTGCCTAGAACCGCTCGGCCACTCCGGCCGGCGAAGTGCTACACTGAGGAGAGATATCGATGCCGGTCGGTGAGGCCTGGCACGAAGCCGGCGTTCCAAAGCATCCCAAAAGTGTTTTATAGGATTCAGTTCATGAGCAGGGCAGTCCATTACCGGGATGTTAGAGTCGTGTTATTACTCCGCCACCGGCCGAGAATTATGAACAAGTGCTCGATCGTGTTGAAAGATGCAGTCACCATCCCCGAATTGCTCTTCCACAGTGGTAAGCAAGAAGGTGCTTAAAATACCATTGTAGGCCTGTGCTGTGATAGTGCCACGCAAAACAACAAGGGGTGCAAGCCCCCTCCATGGAAAACAAGACCACACCATAACACGACCCCCTCCGAATTTTACTGTTGGCACTACACACGCTGGCAGGTAACGATCACCGGGCATTCGCCATACCCACACCTTGCCACGGATCGCCACATTGTGTACAGTGATTCATCTTTCCACACAACGTTTTACTACTGTTCAATCGTCCAATGTTTCCGCTCCTTACACCAAACCAGGCGTCGTTTGGCATTTGCCGGCGTGATGTGTGGTTCATGAGCCGCCTCTCGACCGTGAAATCCAAGGTTTTTCACCTCCCACCTAACTGTCATAGTAATTGCAGTCGATCCTGATGCAGTTTGGAATTCCTGTCTGATAGTCTGCATAGATGTGTGCCTATTACACATTACGACCCTCTTCAACTGTTGCCGGTCTCTGTCAGCCAACAGACGAGGCCGGCCTGTACGCTTTTGTGGTGAACGTGTCCGTTCACATTTCCACTTCACTAAAAAATCGGAAACAGTGGACCGAGGGATGTTTCGGAGTGTGGAAATCTCGCGTACAGACGTATGATACGAGTGACACCCAATCACGTGACCACATTTGAAGTCCTCGAGTTCCGCAGAGCACCGCATTCTGCTCTCACACAATGTCTAATGACTACTGAGGTCGCTGATACAGAGTACCTGATAGTAGGTGGCAGCAAAATGCACCTAAATTGGAAAAAGTATGATTTTGAGGGTGTCCGGATACTTTTGACATTGGGTATATTCATACACTTACCGTAAAATATTCACCGTTTTCGAACCAAAGTTGGGTTGAGAAAATTGACTCGTGCCACACAAGAGAAAGGAAACTGGAACGTTATCAGGAGCACGATGGAAAATTTGGAAATTTATGGTAAGGTGTTATGGGACCTAACTGCTCAGGTGATCGGTCCCTGAGCTTACACACTACTTAATTTAACTTAAACTATGTTACGCTAAGGGCGACACACACACCCAGGCCTGAGAGAGGACTCGAACCTCCGACGGGGGGAGCCACGCGGACCGTGACAAGACCCCCAAGACCGCGCGGCTACCCCACGCGGCCGAGCACGATGCATGAAGTGAATCGTGTCTGGCAAAGAACAAGTTCTGCCTCGTGTGAATCTATTTAAATGACAGAAAATAAACACTCGCAAGAAGTCCATAACGCAACTAACAATTTACTTTTAAGTTATAGGAATCTCCTAACTCTAAAAACCTAAGCCTTCCAAAACCGCCGTCTAAGAGCGCACGGAAGAAGCACCACATACTCACCGCCAGCACTGCGATTAAACTCGTCAACGGGCCGGTAGATACGGTCCGAAACCCAATCTGCCTTGCCTCCAAGCACCGAGAGCGGAAAAATTGGAAGGCGAGAAGCGAACAGCCCGCAACACGAATCTTTGCGTGGCACTAGGCGTCTCCTCCAATCAGGAGCCAGGAGAGACGACACGTGATCGCGGTTTCTCAACATTTTCCATCCGTTTAACGTCTCAAATGCCGGACGAAAGCGTCCCTGTCGTACGGTTTTGGAGAGCCAGTCGCGAGAACCTCCGACACGAAAACCCTCCCAGATAACGCGCCCACACCCCTCAGAATGACGCCTCGGTTTTGAAATTCGAGCTGCCGTTCCCAGGCCTCTGCCACGAAGCTACACCAACGAAATCTACCAGATTTGGAAATGGGTAGGCGGTGCTGAAGCAGACGCTGAATAAAATTATTTTTTGTAAGTCGCTGGATGCAAGGCGACTCGTTTGTTGACGCCTACAGATTACAGTCGTCAACAGAAAATCTGGAAAGGTTACGAGAAACTGAAGAGTAGAACAATGAATATGGCTCAAACCAACACGTTAGCAGAGTTCATGAAAGACACGTACCAGTGCAGGGAGAAGAACTTCATACAGACAATGCGTGTCACCGGAGTGTAACATATCGTCACTGAACTGTAAAAGATGTGAGACAGTATCGAAGATAACGTAGCGCCCAAGAAGTGGCGCTAGTTGTGAGTAGTAACTCAGCAAAGAAATACATAGCGTATTTACCAAGTGCGGTTCTGAATGGAGTATGCCAACGCAGTGAAATTAAACACGTAACATCATCAATAAGTTGATAATATGTACACCAAAAATGTATTTGTATCTCAGCCACCTTTATCTCTTCATCGTGCTACACTTGCGATTTCTTTTAACCTTCTCAGATTTTCTGTTTATGAATATAATCGAAAGGCGTCAGTAAAGGAGCCTCCTCATATCCAGTGACTTACAAATCTTAATTTTTATTCAGTATTCATAACAACACTGTTTACCCATTTTAATTCATAAAATGGACGCATACCTCTTGCGCGACAATATGTAACACCTGCATTGAAACAGAGGATGACACGCGTAAAGCTGAAATACTAAACACCTTTTTCCAAAGCTGTTTCACAGAGGAAGACCGCACTGCAGTTCCTTCTCTAAATCCTTGCACAAACGAAAAAATGGGTGACATCGAAATAAGTGTCCAAGGAATAGAAAAGCAACTGGAATCACTGAATAGAGGAAAGTCCACTGGACCTGACGGGATACCAATTCGATTCTACACAGAGTACGCGAAAGAACTTGCCCCCCTTCTAACAGCCGTGTACCGCAAGTCTCTAGAGGAACGGAGGGTTCCAAATGATTGGAAAAGAGCACAGATAGTCCCAGTCTTCAAGAAGGGTCGTCGAGCAGATGCGCAAAACTATAGACCTATATCTCTGACGTCGATCTGTTGTAGAATTTTAGAACATGTTTTTTGCTCGAGTATCATGTCGTTTTTGGAAACCCAGAATCTACTATGTAGGAATCAACATGGATTCCGGAAACAGCGATCGTGTGAGACCCAATTCGCTTTATTTGTTCGTGAGACCCAGAAAATATTAGATACAGGCTCCCAGGTAGATGCTATATTTCTTGACTTCCGGAAGGCGTTCGATACAGTTCCGCACTGTCGCCTGATAAACAAAGTAAGAGCCTACAGAATATCAGACCAGCTGTGTGGCTGGATTGAAGAGTTTTTAGCAAACAGAACACAGCATGCTGTTATCAATGGAGAGACGTCTACAGACGTTAAAGTAACCTCTGGCGTGCCACAGGGGAGTGTTATGGGACCATTGCTTTTCACAATATATATAAATGACCTAGTAGATAGTGTCGGAAGTTCCATGCGGCCTTTCGCGGATGATGCTATAGTATACAGAGAAGTTGCAGCATTAGAAAATTGTAGCGAAATGCAGGAAGATCTGCAGCGGATAGGCACTTGGTGCACGGAGTGGCAACTGTCCCTTAACATAGACAAATGTAACGTATTGCGAATACATAGAAAGAAGGATCCTTTATTGTATGATTATATGATAGCGGAACAAACACTGGTAGCAGTTACTTCTGTAAAATATCTGGGAGTATGCGTGCGGAACGATTTGAAGTGGAATGATCATATAAAATTAATTGTTGGTAAGGCGGGTACCAGGTTGAGATTCATTGGGAGAGTGCTTAGAAAATGTAGTCCATCAACAATGGAGGTGGCTTACAAAACACTCGTTCGACCTATACTTGAGTATCGCTCATCAGTGTGCGATCCGTACCAGATCGGGTTGACGGAAGAGATAGAGAAGATCCAAAGAAGAGCGGCGCGTTTCGTCACAGGGTTATTTGGTAACCGTGATAGCGTTACGGAGATGTTTAATAAACTCAAGTGGCAGACTCTGCAAGAGAGGCGCTCTGCATCACGGTGTAGCTTGCTCGCCAGGTTTCGAGAGGGTGCGTTTCTGGATGAGGTATCGAATATGTTGCTTCCCCCTACTTATACCTCCCGAGGAGATCACGAATGTAAAATTAGAGAGATTAGAGCGCGCACGAAGGCTTTCAGACAGTCGTTCTTCCCGCGAACCATACGCGACTGGAACAGGAAAGGGAGGTAATGACAGTGGCACGTAAAGTGCCCTCCGCCGCACACCGTTGGGTGGCTTGCGGAGTATAAATGTAGATGTATATGTAGATGTATTCACCAGAATTTACCCACAGGCATGCATTTGTATTTACACCCGCATTCATTTAGCACAGCGATCACTCAGTTTTAGTGACAAGTGGTTGCAGTTTCATAATGTGCTAAATTAAATTTTGTACACAGATATGATAAAGATGAGGTGTAGAGCCAGCCGACGTGGCCGAGCGGTTCTAGGCGGTTCAGTCTGGAACCACGCGACCGCTACGGCAGCAGTTTGGAATCCTGACTCGGGCATAGATGTTTGTGATGTCCATAGATTAGTTAGGTTTAAGTAGTTCTAGGGGACTGATGACCTCAGATGTTAAGTTCCATAGTGCTCATAGCCATTTTTAGATGAGGCACAGAAGTGATCTAGAAAGACCTGCAGTTATTGTCTTCAATTCTGCAAAAGAATTTCACTTGTATTTAATTTGTTCGAAGCATCTGACCAAGTGTTTGAACTCTCTCTTCACCTTGGATTTCACTGCCGAAAATGAACCTGTATGTTCCTTGGTCATTGTGTGTGTGTGTGTGTGTGTGTGTTTTGTCATTCGCTCCGTACCAACTTTACAGCGTATAGATAGGACTGCACACGGCCATGTGTGCACAAATAACGTATAGCAGTCGGAGGCAACAGGATATCCTATTTACCCATCCCACACGCAAGCAAAACTCGGGAGTCAAACGGATCAACAGCCGGCCTGTTTTTGGGAGCCGGCAGATGAAACTCCGTTCTTCACGTCAGCATTGCAAACCTCACGCGTAAAGTGAACGGCCCCTAATCATAACCTCCCTCTTTCGCCACAGAAAGTGGCTCTTCGCGCGATGTTGGCAGTCTCGGACAACGGCCTTTCGCCGGGCCTGAGTGCGACAACTTGACAATCGCTTTGTCAGCAGAGGGGGCCTTTCATCCCCCCATTCGCTCCGCGTCTGAACCACCAGCACCACCACCAGCGCCCCTGACTCCGAGTTATTCATCCCTGCATTAATTGAAAAGAATTATAAAAAAAAATAGAGTAAACGAGCACAAAGCAAATGTTTCACTCGAATTACGCGGTTGCATCGGCTTTCGGGCGCGCTGCTGCGTCAGTGACAAAGGAAAAAAAATTACGCCTGTTAAAAAAAAAAAAAGACAGGCCTGGTGATATTTGTTTTCATTAAGCGGTGAACCATGATGTGGCCCACGAAGCAAATCTGTATGCCCGAAAAATTGTTAGTGGCAAATAACATGCGGATTATCTCGGAGCTCGCGTACAGAGAGGCGGTTTTGTTTGCCGACGTGTGTCCTGCAAACCTGTTTCCCATTTAACACTAGTAATCGGTGGATAATTTTTCGGTAATGGAGGAACGATTAGAGAGTTCGATTTGAATTCCATTTTCGTTGATGAATAAAACTTAACAATGAAAATCATTCGCAATTGGAACAGCTGTAGCATCGAGAATATCAAGGAACGCAAAAAACGAAACACGAATATCATTGAAAAATCGGTGCACACCTTCCACTGTGGATAACCAATTTGAAGAAATACAGTGACCTGCCAATATCTGTGCAGGTTTATTTGTATCATTCATCTACAAACTCCGCAATACATTTATATCTTCGTCAGAACAACCTTCCTATCGGCTGCTTTTTGAACGATGCAGCTTCCATGTGCAATACAGCTACTCATTAACAGACACTTTCCTGGAACAGACTACTTACATTTAATTAATACTTAGCTGCACTTACTATTGCACGACGTATATAAAACCTTTACATATCATTAATTTTCACCGATATTTTTTCATTTTATTAACGATGCTCGAGCAGCAAGAGACTTACATCACACGATAAAAATGCAGCACCACCTGATGGCACACTCGGACGTATTTATCATCGGTAGGGTGCGAGCGAGGAAAGTTTTAAAACATGAACTTTCGTAACAGCTTAAAACTATCTGCCGTACGAGAACAGGAGTAGGAGATTCGTTACTCCCTATCATAAGACTACTATCTGAGCCTTGCATGTGATTTCTTGCTCATGTCAGTCACATGATGCCAAATTTTTGCTACATGATATATTCTCATACACTAAAATGATTGACTTGATGCATTTTACTGTCCCATGAGCGATAGAGAGCTTCTGATTCTGACGATATGTAATTTCTGGGCTAAATTTAGCCTACCGACCATCTCATAACACACAGTCATACAAGAACACTAATTCCTTCCATAAAGTAATTTCCAGATTGTAGTAACATTGAGACACTCTCACGGTGACAACAGTAGCGTTCTCGCTTCCCGCGCCCGGGTTCCCGGGTTCGATTCCCGGCGGGGTCAGGGATTTTCTCTGCGTCGTGCTGACTGGGTGTTGTGTGCTGTCCTTAGGTTAGTTAGGTTGAAGTAGTTCTAAGTTCTAGGGGCCTGATGACCATAGATGTTAAGTACCATAGTACTCAGAGCCATTTCAACCATTTTTTCAATAAGAAACAGGACAAAAGTAGTTAAATGTATGAACACTGTATCCTTCCCACGTGCCCCTTTCCTTGTGTCGATTGCAACTACTCATCTCCCATTCCGCTACATGTTGTTCTCCTAGACGAATTCCCTTAGCCATTAAATCCGTTCTTCTGTCCAGCTGCTCCTTCCTACAATCTGTAACTAAAATTTAACGTCAGATTATCCTGACTGGACTACAATATGACTGCAACACTTGGTCCTATATCGTAGAAATTTGTTGAAAATAACCGACTGGAAACTGATCACTATGAAACATACAAACGAAAACTGTAGCTGCATATGTTGTTGTTGCTGTGGTCTTCAGTCCTGAGACTGATTTGATGCAGCTCTCCATGCTACTCTATCCTGTGCAAGCTTCTTCATCTCCCAGTACCTACTGCAACCTACATCCTTCTGAATCTGCTTAGTGTATTCATCTCTTGGTCTCCCTCTATGATTTTTACCCTCCACGCTGCCCTCCAATACTAAATTGGTGATCCCTTGATGCCTCAGAACATGTCCTACCAACCGATCCCTTCTTCTGGTCAAGTTGTGCCACAAACTTCTCTTCTTCCCAATCCGATTCAATACTACCTCATTAGTTATGTGATCTACCCATCTAATCTTCAGCATTTATCTGTAGCAACACATTTCGAAAGCTTCTATTCTCTTCTTGTCCAAACTATTTATCGTCCATGTTTCACTTCCATACATGGCTACACTCCATACAAATACTTTGTGAAATGATTTCCTGACACTTAAATCAATACTCGATGTTAACAAATTTCTCTTCTTCAGAAACGCTTTCCTTGCCATTGCCAGTCTACATTTTATATCCTCTTTACTTCGACCACCATCAGTTATTTTGCTCCCCAAATAGCAAAACTCCTTTACTACTTTAAGTGTCTCGTTTCCTAATCTAATTCCCCCGGCATCACCCGACTTAATTCGACTACATTCCATTATCCTCGTTTTGCTTTTGTTGATGTTCGTCTTATATCCTCCTTTCAAGACACTGTCCATTCCATTGAACTGCTCTTCCAAGTCCTTTGCTGTCTCTGACAGAATTACAATGTCATCGGCGAACCTCATAGTTTTTATTTCTTCTCCATGGATTTTAATACCTAATCCGAATTTTTCTTTTGTTTCCTTTACTGCTTGCTCAATGTACAGATTGAACAACATGGGGGAGAGGCTACATTCCTGTCTTACTCCCTTCCCAACCACTGCTTCCCTTTCATGTCCCACGACCCTTATAACTGCCACCTGGTTTCTGTACATATTGTAAATAGCCTTTCGCTCCCTGTATTTTACCCCTGCCACCTTTAGAATTGGAAAGAGAGTATTCCAGCCAACACTGCCAAAAGCTTTCTCTAAGTCTACAAATTCTAGAAACGTAGGTTTGCCTTTCCTTAATCTTTCTTCTAAGATAAGTCCTAAGGTCAGTATTGCCTCACGTGTTCCAGTGTTTTTACGGAATCCAAACTGATCTACCCCGAGGTTGGCTTCTATTAGTTTTTCCATTCGTCTGTAAAGAATTCGTGTTAGTATTTTGCAGCTGTGACTTATTAAACTGTTAGTTCGGTAATTTTCACATCTGTCAACACCTGCTTTTTTTGGGATTGGAATTATTATATAGTTCTTGAAGTCTGAGGGTATTTAGCCTGTTTCACACATCTTGCTCACCAGATGGTAGAGTTTTGTCAGGACTGGCTCTCCCAGGGCCGTCAGTAGTTCCAATGGAATGTTGTCTATTCCGGGGCCTTGTTTCGACTCAGGTCTTTCAGTGCTCTGTCAAACTCTTCACGCAGTATCGTATCTCCGATTTCATCTTCATCTACATCCTCTTCCATTTCCATAAAATTGTCCTCAAGTACATCGCCCTTGTATAGACCCTCTATATACTCCTTCTACCTTTCTGCTTTCCCTTCTTTGCTTAGAACTGGGTTTCCATCTGAGCTCTTGATATTCATACAAGTCGTTCTCTTATCTCCAAAGGTCTCTTTAATTTTATTGTAGGCAGTTCCTATCTTACCCCTGGTGAGATAAGCCTCTACATCCTTACATTTGTCCTCTAGCCATCCCTGCTTAGCCATTTTGCACTTTCTGCCGATCTCGTTTTTTAGACGTTTGTATTCCTTTTTGCCTGCTTTTTTTACTGCATTTTTATATTTTCTTCTTTCATCGATTAAATTCAATATCTCTTCTGTTACCCAAGGACTTCTACTAGCCCTCGTCTTTTTACATACTTGATCCTCTGCTGCCTTCACTACTTCATCCCTCAAAGCTACCCATTCTTCTTCTACTGTATTTCTTTCCCCCATTCCTGTCAATTGTTCCCTTATGCTCTCCCTGAAACTCTGTACAACCTCTGGTTCTTTTAGTTTATCCAGGTCCCATCTCCTTAAATTCCCACCTTTTTGTAGTTTCTTCAGTTTTAATCTACAGGTCATAACCAATATATTGTGGTCAGAGTCCACATCTGCCCCTGGAAATGTCTTGCAATTTAAAACCTGGTGCCAAAATCTCTGTCTTACCATTATATAATCTATCTGATACCTTTTACTATCTCCAGGGTTGTTCCATGTACACAACCTTCTTTCATGATTCTTGAACCAAGTGTTAGCTATGATTATGTTCTGCTCTGTGCAAAATTCTACCAGGCGGCTTCCTCTTTCATTTCTTAGCCCCAATCCATATTCACCTACTACGTTTCCTTCTCTCCCTTTTCCTACACTCGAATTCCAGTCACCCATGACTATTAAATATTCGCCTCCCTTCACTATCTGTATAATTTCTTTTACTTCATCATACATTTCTTCCATTTCTTCGTCATCTGCAGAGGTAGTTGGCATATAAACTTGTACTACTGTAGTAGGTGTGGGCTTCGTATCTATCTTGGCCACAATAATTCGTTCACTCTGCTGTTTGTAGTAGGTTACCCGCATTCCTATTTTCCTATTCATTATTAAACCCACTCCTGCTTTACCCCTATTTGTTTATAGGTCTTGTTCCTCCTGCCACCGAACTTCACTAATTCCCACTATATCTAACTTTAACCTATCCATTTCCCTTTTTAAATTTTCTAACCTACCTGCTCGATTAAGGGATCTGACATTCGACGCTCCGATCCGTAGAACGCCAGTTTTCTTTCCAGACTGTTGCCCTTGCAACTACTGAAAAGGCTGCTGCCCCTCTTCAAGAACCACACGTTTGTCTGGCCTCTCAACAGACACCCCTTCGTTGTGGTTGCACCTACGGTACGGCTATCTGTATCGCTGAGGCACGCAAGCCTCCCCACCAACGGCAGGGTCCATGGTTCATGGGGGGGGGGGGGTATATTATTTATAAATTAAAGACTTGCTTTCCCTCTGAACCGTTGTTTTTAGTACATAAGTGATGAAGAAGGGTATAGAATATTTCCGAGACTCAAGCGCTCACGCATACCAGCGGCGTTCACTGCTCAGTTCAATAACAGATTTCAAATGGATTGTCTAAAATGGATCGATCATAAGTGTATGTAGTTGGCTTAGGTCTTTCCATGAATTGATGTATGCAAAGATTGAGGAGTGATACTAAACTTGAGGGTGAAATGATATCCGTGATACGATTAGCAGGTGACCCTGTTGTCCTCAGCAAAAACGAGAAAGAGTTTTGTGACCTGCAGATCGCAATGAACTAATGCGTGCAAAAGACAGACTCAGAGAAAATCACAGAGAAGTAAAAGTAACTGGAGTACCAGAATTGAGATTAGTGAGAAACTTTTGATCAGACTTGGGGTAACGCCGTAGACGAAGTGATGGAATTCTGCTGCATTGGAGGTAGTTTAATGAATGTCGGACGAAACAGTATATGAAGCACACTGTCACAGGCAAAGAGAGCACAACTTAATTAGAGGTCTACTAGTATGAAACACATGCCTCACTGTAGAGGATGAAAAAGAAACCACATTCATCTCAAATAACGTATGATTATCTGACGTTATTGCCACTGGGACGAATAGCGAGCAGGGGAATGAAACAAAGATAAAGCGTTTCCGAAAACCCATTAACTGCTTAGATATAGAACTTCCTGGCAGATTAAAACTGTGTGCCTGACTGAGACTCGAACTCGGGACCTTTAGCTTTCGCAGGCAAATGCTCTACCAACTGAGCTACCCAAACACGATTCGAGCCTCTCCTGACAGCTTAACGTCTGGTAGTATATCGTCTACAACCTTCCAAACTTCGCAGAATCTCTTCTGCGAATATTGCAGAACTGGCAGTCCAGGATGAAAGGATGTTGCGGATACATGGCTTCGCCACAGTCTGGGGGATGTCTCCATAATGAGATTTTCACTCTGTAGCGTAGTGTGAGCTGATATGATACAGTCACTAACACTTTTTATTTGAGTGAATCTACATTATTTTGGTACCGCCGTAGCAGAATACCAAGGAAGAATATCAGTGACGTCATTCATTAGTCTGGCCTTAAGTTGAGGAGAAAAAATACATTTAATATGGTGATCTACGTCAGTTTTTGTCCGTTTGAATGGCATGG
The DNA here is from genome assembly GCF_021461395.2 of Schistocerca americana. Lineage (NCBI taxonomy): Eukaryota > Metazoa > Arthropoda > Insecta > Orthoptera > Acrididae > Schistocerca > Schistocerca americana. The sequence goes on along the minus strand of NC_060126.1, from coordinate 496,213,623 downwards.
CAGGTAGACATTTATTCCAGGGAAACTAGCAACGAAGAGACTAGCGATACGTGATGCCTACTTTATGCAAGGACAATCATTACGCTGAAGTCGCAGCTATTTATGACGGACCTCCCAACACTACAGAAAGTGGGACGCGGTTCTTAACACGGTGTGTTATCGCGGCGGCCGATATGCCGTGCCCTGGAAGGTGCTACCACCATGCTGGCCATGAAGGGCGGTAAGGAGTTCTTGTGCTAGGGTGTTCCTTTCCTCTACCCTTAACAGTTGACAGCTGCTGGATGGTAGTTTGTGCTTGTGGACGAGTTGCAGTTAATCTCGCCAAAGCATCCCACAAGTGCTCGGTGGGAATTAAGTCGAGGGGACAGGCAAGCCACTCCATTCGCCGAATATCCTCTCGTTCCAGGAGCTGCTCCATCTACCGCTGTTCAATACAGTCGCGGTTAGTAATATACAGGGCGTCTCATTTATGTTGACCACCCTATATAACTGTTTATCCAGATGCAAATTACAAAATGTTTCAAAAAAATGATCTTTAACGGTCAGGGGGACATCAATCAGCAAGATTGCCTTCGTTGCAGCTTTGCTTTTTACAAAGATATGAACAACGGTATGACTTTTTTTAATGGCACCCTGTATTTTTATTTGGTAAAGGTCGGGACACACACGTCCGGGCCGTGTCAGGGCCGAGCGTCGGACGAGTGACGGCCGTACTCCGGTCCGTTCCTGCAGGGGCCACACATGACCGGGGCACGTCCGTGTCTTTGTCGTTCCTTGTAGGGATTCGGACGCGGTGATCTGTGTTTCTGTTTGTGAAAGCTGTAAAACACGTTCACTAATTTTCGTAATAGTGAATTAGGACTTATAGCACTTACTTTAGACGAAGAGGAAAAAGAACGAAGGCAAACAATACGCTTAGCGTCCCAAAGAGTAAAACTTTACCCGGAACTGATGTTGAACTTCCAGTAGAAATTGTAAGCGATGAAGCTTTTCCTCTCAAAACATACTTGTTGCAACCATATCCTTGTAGGAACTTAACAAATGACAAGGCTATATTTAATTATGGTTTGAGTCGGGCAAGAAGAATATCCGAAAATGCATTCGGTATATTGCAACAGAAATTTCGAATATTTAGAAGAATCCTTCAGGGAGATCCTAATAACCTTACAATGATTGTGACGGCTGCGTGTGTACCGTACAACCTTATTCGAAAAATGGAAGGTTATAGGATGCCCGAACAGAGGATGGATCAAAAGGAAAATGCTGAGGGATTCTGAAGATCATCAGATCTTCGAAACCTACCTCGAATTCGTGGGAGATCAACAGATGCTGCATTTTCGGTACGAGAACAACTCGAAAAATTTCTGAATTCTCCACAAGGGACTGTGGAATGGCAAGAACATGTCGCCTTGGCGATATAACGATGACATAAACCAAACATCTGTTTGTAAAATAAAAAGTAAATAAATATCTTTCGGGTATTAAAACTTGTATAGTTTTTATCTTACCTTTGGCTTGTAGATCTGTTGCAGTTGTCTTCCAAACTCTGTCTTTGTACTCGATATTCCTGTAATTTTCACTTCCCTGATCGTAAAGAACAGGAAACTTACGAACTTCCTCTATTAGTCGTTCCACATCCATGTTTTGTACACAGAACAGTTTTGCGCAGTTGCACAGCTCACAAGACAACCCCACCGTCCGGCCGTGTCCGTCACGTGAAAATTTAAACACGGTGAATCCCGCCCGGCCCGGCCCCGGCCCGTTGACGTTCCCCGTGCACGGCCCGGTCAAGTGGGGACCGCTGCATTTGTTTTAATGTTGTATTTCGTAGTCCGGGTGACGGCCGATACTCGGACGTGTCTCGGCACGGACACGGTCCTGACATGTGTGTCCCGACCTTAATTCATGTCGTCTCCTAAAGGCATATTAAAAAATTTTCACAGTGTACCTTTCACTGAACATAACGTTATTATTTACATAGCACATCACTGACTTTGACGCTCCCAGCGCTTAGTGCAGGTACTCGGGGTAATGAAATACATCCACGTGCTGACGTTGACAGAAGACAAATGTAAACATAAGTAGAATGCACGTCCATCATTCCGTCAACCATTGTCAGTTAGAGAGTTGTGTGATTAGAATGAACAACAAAGAAGAGAAGGCAAAAATGCTACTCATCTGTGGGGAATGTAAGTTAGCAGAACAGTAATTGCAATACTGTTTCCTTATGTACAGGTACGTTTAGTACAGTAGTTTAGATCTTTTAAATACAGTTGTGTAGAGTAGGCATACAGTAAAGGCTGTCCTTCCTTCAAACTGCATCGACGTAACGTTTCTTTTATTGTTGTTGTTCAAGGTAGTCGAAATGCTACGCAGGCAGCGGAACTGTACAGAGAGCGATTTCCTCACAAGAACCCACCTTTCCGACGGATGTTTTCTCGTCTTGTTGCGACGCTTCAGGAAACGGGAAGCTCCAACTCGCGACAACGCAATCGTCATAGCATTCGCTCAGACGAAGCTGCCGAAGTTGCTGTTCTCGCTTCCGATCCCATGAGTCCACATGTGGGCACACGACAGCTTGAAGACGAGATTGGCATTTCTAAAACCACTGTACATTGTATTCTTATACGTCATCGGTTCCATCCTTCACCACACACTTACATCAAGAACTGCATGGAAATGATTTCCAGAATCGTGTACAGTTGTGTCAGTGGGCACAACAGCAAATCCTCGTCAACCCGAACTTCTTCTCCAATGTTCTATTTACAGATGAATGTTCCTTCTCATACAGAAGACTAGGAAGTTGCATTATTTCTGCAGTGACAACCCATGATGGCTTAGACAGGTGGAATATCAGCGCCAGTGGAAAATTAACGTCTGGTGTGTGATGCTTGGTACTACAATTATTGCCCCTTATTTCATCAATGGTAGTCTAAACGGCACAGCATATGCCAACTTCTTCAGTCGAATTCTTCCTCCTCTTCTCGATGAAGTGCTGCTAACAATCAGAATGCTTATATGGTATCAACACGATGGATGTCCAGCACATATTGCCCTGCGTGCACGTCATTTTCTGAACCTAAGGTATCCTGCCAGATGGACTGGTCGAGGAGGAACATTTACTTGGTCTGTTGGGTCTCCTGATTTAATTCCTCTGGACTTTTTTCTTTGGGGATTCATTAAAGTCGTTGTCTATCGCGATATTCCAACAACTCCAGAGGACGTGCATGAACGTATCGTGCTTGCTTGAAATTCTCTTCAGGAGGCAACACTGGAAGCAGTAAATAATTCTTTCATTAAACGAGTGACCAGTGCATCGGTGTCCAGCGTGACCACTTTGAGCACCTCAGAATGTTATACTCCTGGGCAATGGTACAGGAGTGTCAAAGCCAATTTTGTGCTATGTTTTTACTTGGTTTTCATTTGTTTTCTGACTACTCCAGCAAGTGGACGAGTTTGTGATCCCAGGCTCAAATTCAATGTTGTATTATTTAATTAATAAAGTTGTGTTTCAGTGAATGGTACACTGCGACACATTTTTGAATAGGTCTTTAGGAGAGGAAATGATTTACCGAATAAAAAATACAGGGTGCCATTTAAAAAAGTCATACTGCTGTTCATATCTTAGTGAAAAACAAAGCTACAACGAAGGAAATCACGCTGATTGATGTCCCCCTCACGACGAAAGAACATTTGCTTGAAACATTTTATAATTCGCATCTGGACAAACAGTTATTTAGGTTGGTAAAGTTAAATGTGACACCCTGTATAAAAATGAAGTCAGGGTTGAAAGTACGCCTGAAAAGGAGCCCGTGGAGAAGGACTGTAGCGTCACAACAAGTCGACCAATGAATGTCCCATGTCCAAAGATTTGGAGATCACTGCGCCAATGAAATATTTTGCCTTCCCACGATCACGTCTGAAATTTTTGCTGGTTTCATTAAGTGTTCCCGCCTCTCGGCATATGAAGGTACATCCAGGATCACTACTCAGATTTAATGTGTTCTCCACTCCTCGGCGGTGCAGTCCACCACTCAAACGGTGCCGCCGATTGGTGGATATCAGCGGAAGATGACGTACTGGTTGCTGGACAAAGAGAGCAGCCCCATGCACTTGCCGTATCACCATGGAGCGTGCGATTGCGTGTCTTGCAGTCCTGTTAAATGTGTTTACAATTGCACCCGTGCTTTAAGATCGATGCCTTCTTGCCTGTTGTCCAAAGTAGCGGTCATCTACTGCTTTAGTTGAGAGTGGTCGACACCCTCCTATCCTTTGGCCAGCAGTGGCTATGATTCAGACCGCTCCCGATGCACAAGAAAACATGCTGTGAGCAATACCGAACTCCAGGGGTAAACTCGTTACGCTCAGTTCGTGTTCCAATTTCCTATGTATCTTTTCCGTGTGAAGTCATCAAGAGGCTGTGCTCGGACCATGCTGTAACGGAGAACAACACCCCGGTGTACTGCAGATGTTCGCTGATTGACAAACACTGTCTTTTTCCCGACCCCTCAGCTGTCTCGTATGCCAGGTCCATCTCATTGCGCCAGTCAGGCAGAAATCATACCATGTGACGTCCAGCTTCCTATGCGCGACTGGGATTCCTGTAGCAACAAGGTCCCGCACTCCCACTCATTTACACCCAGTAGTTAATATGTTGCGGTAGAGTCTCGTTCTTAAGTTACGCAGAAATATGTGCAACTGACACCAGAGACGAACTGGCAGTTTGTTACATACCTACGTTTATTTGCCTCATTTCTCCGAAATGTATAAGCAGTGTGCTTAGTCAAACATTGAATATGTTTAGCTTCGAAATAGGCTAAACAGTCGCTTAATTAATATCCTCATGGAGATAACTGTTTTGCTGATTCGGACGGAGATTCCAGAATGAAATTTTCACTCTGCAGCGGACTGTGCACTGGTATAATACATCGTGGCAGATTAAAACTGTGTGCCGGATGGAGATTCGAATTCGGGACCTTTACCTATCTCGTGCGAGTGCTCTACCAACTGAGCTACCCAAGCACGTCTCACGACCTGTCTTCATAGCTTTATTTCCGCCAGTAGAGTGGAGAGTTTCTGTGAAGTTTGGAAGGTAGGAGACGAGGGATTGGCTGAAGTAAAGCTGTGAGGATTGGTCGCGAGTCGTGCTTGGGTAACTCAGTTGGGAGATCACTTACCTGCAAATGGGAAAGGTCAGGATTTCGAGTCTCGCTGCGGCACACAGTTTCAGTCTGCCACCAAGTTTCAAGATGGAGCCGGTCTCCTTGAGTATTTATTGATCGAGGTGTTCGGTATTGGAGGTCAAGGCGAAACTTCTCTTTACAACTCTCAGGCGGAGGGACACAAGTTGGAGAGAAAAATGCGGCTCAGTTTCTCGGCGAAGCTCCTCTGCTATCCAGTGATCTCTATCTAAACTGGATATCGAACTCAATCTAAGATTTCGGGTTAAATACCCTCATACATTGTATCTTACACAGCTGCAATACGGGGGCCACGAAGTGACAGAAAACACAAAAGAAAATAATTTCAAATTCTGCAATCCCATGAACCAATTTTGTCGCGTGTTACAGATTTCTGGAGAAGAACAAGATCAACTACTTCAAGACTAGTTTTAAAATCGGTGATCCAGATATGGGCAGGCTTACCAGAAAATTTGATTCTGAATTATTTAACTTACGCTATACCCGTACATTCCGTTGTCTTACAAAATAACTACATAAGATGCAGCACAAACTGATAAATTATGGACTTTATTAGCCAAACCTTTAAATGTGTAAAACTTTGAACATAGCTGCTAAGGTTCTGTGACCGTGTCAGAATAATATTAGAACAAATAAGCCCTCAGTCACAAATATTAAGTCAAAATTGACCAGGTTTCGACGCTACTATGAGCGTCGTCTTCAGAATTAGACTAACTGTTGTGTGAGATGGCGAGCCGCTAAGGGCTGCTCGTACTGTGAACAAGGGTTGCAACAAGACTGTGTGTATTTCCCAAATTACAGAGTTGCAAAAAATGTATAAGCTTGCTGAATAAGCTGTAATTCGTGTACCAGGCCGTGTCATTGTGAAACTGTAGTTAGTTGCGCTGATGAGGACCGCAGTAATATCTGTCGAAACGTCAGTATTTCAGTTGCCTTAGTGTTTCAAAATGAAGTGGCCTAATTGACCTCATTGGTTTTACTCGCATAAAGAATGGACATGGTTGGCTCTTTTCGGGGGGGGGGGGGGGGGAGGACACCAAACTGCGAGATCATCGGTCCCATTGGATTAGGGTGGGATGGGGAACGTAGACGGCCGTACCTTTCCAAAGGAACCATTCCGGCATTTGCCTGAAGCGATTCAGGGAAATCACAGAAAACCTGAATCAGGATGGCCGGAGGCGGGTTTGAATCGACGACCCGCCCCCTCCCCCGCCCACCCCCCCACCAACCCGAATGCGAGTCCAGTGATATTATTAATAAAGCAAGCACTTATCAAGTATAAACTGCTATTAAAATGAACAGAGGGACCTAGATCTGCACCTAAAACAAAATACAATGTTACATAATTGATGTTTGATTATACACATTGTCTACTAGCTCTTAAGTTGCCACTTAATATAAGAGAGACATGCACTAAAATGCGAAAATGCGTTGACAGGGATCATTAAAGATCGTACGATTTAGGAAAATTCGGGAAAGTTACCTGCACTTACACTTATGCTACATGTGGGCCCTTTGAACAACACAGATAGATATACAAGGTGACAGATAATAGATTTTACGATTAGTGCTGCAAAACTCTGTGCTCGTCAATTTCCATAGGGTATAGAAATGCTACGAAACATTTCCGGACCAATAAATTTTCTGTTAACATTTGGAGGAACAAAACTGCGAGAGAAATTGTAAAATTCGTGACGTAAAAAATTATTCTGGGTAATTACTCACTTACTATGCTGGTCACACAAACCGAGGTCGCTCTTAGGCCTCGTCAGTTAGCCTCTTCCACCTTCTTCCATGCACACATTTCTCTCCAGTTATCCCCATCCTTCTTATATCCTTAGTAACCGCTTCGACCCATCTCAGCATTGTCATTGATCTGTTACCTCAGATGTCTTGTTCCACCACCTGCCTTGGGAGCCGCCCATCTTGATGCATTACGTACTCATACAACCTCACTTCACTCTCTTTAATCACTGTCACTATGTCCACCGATTTGTACAACTCCGGCAATTCAAGATTTTTCCTTTTTCTCCAATAGTCTCTACCCTCCACGGGTCCAAGACACTGTCTAATGGCAGCATTCTCAAATGTCATCAGTTTTCTAGCTTTTGGGTCAGAATCCAAGACTCTGTCCCGCGTAGAAGCACGGGTGGTATTACAATCACGTAGATCCTAAGCTTCGTAGACCTCCTTAGAAGTACTTAGTGTCATCCATATTCTTTTCGTACCTGCTCTCATGGCCTCTTCCATTGACATTGTTACCATCTGAAGCAAATCTTGCTCCCTCTGTGCAATTAAAACTACTTCAACCGTACAAAGTAGGGTGTTGATGATTCTACCTAGCTGAATTCTTGTCTCTATTATTCTTGCCAAAGCTCTTTCTAGTAATATATTAAATCGGAAGGAGGCGGGCGGGGGAAGGGGGGAGGGATGACAATCTCTTTCCCACTCTGTAATCCTGACTTCAATCTTCTCTAACATCTTCGCATTCATCTTCACCGTTTATGTTATCTGTTGTGTGCACGTTTGCGTTTATTACGCGTTTTGGAAATCCACAGAAAGACAGCAAACATCTCTGTAAAATTCCAAACTTTTTAATATTACTTTTCTTTTATCTACATTGCCAGGCAAGTGAAATTTGATAACCGGTACGTCAAATTACCTTGTTATTGTCTTCTAGCAACGGTTACACAAAACAGTCCAGCCTAGTAGTTCTCTGAATGAAATTATTTCTCTACAGCGGAGTGTACGTCGCTATGAAACTTCCTGTTAGATTGACCTTTACCTATCATTGGGCGTCGGAGGCCCGTCCGTGGTGTTTAATATCTTCTCCATTAATAACTATACATTTAATTTTAATAAAATCTTATGACTTTTCATAGTTTGTGAAGTTAGTCATAATTTTGGGAAAGCGTTATAAAGAGGCTTCTCTGTCTTCGTGTTAAAGTGTTGGTGCACATTTCCTCCGGTACGGGCATCGCATGCGCTGCGTGGGTTTAGAAGCAATTTTTCAACAACCAGATGTCTGTCATCGCAGCGTCTGTTCCGACATTCGCCGTTGTTGACTCATGCTGTTATTCTTTAAGTGTTCAGCAGTTTTCCTTGTGATACGTACATGTATATTTTGGTGCATTATTTCAATACAATGTGTGTACCATAAACTACAAATCATAGGAAGAAGAGGACTATCAAAAGAGGAAATAAGGGAATTGTTGGCGCAGTCATCTGATTCTGAAAACCCACTAAGTGAATCTGTATGATAATGAGGTGAATACCGCTGAAAAATCAGAACTACACGAAAATGATGAGCATGATATATCCCATTACGAAGATGGAGAAGAACAGTTCAGAGAAACTTCTGTTGAATGTGGATCATTGTTTTCCCGTGATGAGAATGAAATGCTCCTCTAACTGGAATTTGTGGTGGGCTGAGGAAAAAGTATGTTCTGACAGAAGAGTGAAGACCTACAAGTTCTTAGATTAGGAACAGTGATAATGAAAACTATTGTTTTATATTGCTCTTTCGTGTACCCCACACTGAAAAAGAGTGTATGTGGACCAACAAGGAAGGTCGAGTCGTTTACGAGGGCTGTGTGGATGTAGAGATGCATGAAATGAAAATGTTTCACGGTGTTCTGATCTTGGCTCGAGTTTACGAGTCAGGAAATGAAGATATCAGTCAGCTTGTGGGGCGGCGAATAATTTGTAAAAAAAATTATGTTTGCTGTATAAACACTTACAAGTTGAATCAGTTTCTGGCTTTTAGAATGTTGTTAATGCTGTCTTTCGCCGTTCTCAACACTGGCTCTCTATTTACTTCTTGGCACCCAGAAAGTGATTTAATAAAACATGGAGCCAGTATTTAGAGATCCTCGTGCCCACTTCAATTGAGATACCATTATAGCTGCAGCTTATAGCTCTGAGGAATTAGGAGATTGTCCGGGATTTCTAATCAAAAACGGTTTTCCAAAATAGTTGAGTATATTCTGAAATTCACTGATAAAAAACACAAGTATCCCTACAACCTAACTAACAGAGCAGTTCAGAGTCTAATGCGCTGATGCAACTATAAATGTCCGAATTAAATGTTAAAAAGAATGCTCGCCATAATTTGATGAAAATATTTCATCAAACGCCACGCTAAATATTTGGTAGAATGTCTGTCCCGCGACGGCACGTGAAAATACGACAATACGCAAACTGAATACAGATAATTAAAGTCAACCCAGAATTAACACTATACGTGAAATGTTTTCATGGTTCCGCGTATCTCTAGTAACTTAATACGGCACCCGAGGCTGTTTGTAGCAGTGACACTGATGCGACGCGGCTCCACGACACAGATGGCGTGTCATTCAGCGTCTGGAGAGAACTGGGGCCTTGCTTCCTCGCGTAGCGTCCTTATATATAAAGCCGCGGTGCGGACGGCTGAGGGAACGCCTGATCAAATCCGCTCTCCCGACTAGCCGCTGGGCTAGTAACGCACCACTTCAAGTTGCATAATAATTTATAGCTTCTTTTGCTGATGGCCGAAGAAGCTCTTAATTTAAACGTGCATTCAGCACGCAGGTAAGTATTGATAATAAAATTTTGACGTGTCTAAGTTAAATATTTTGGGCGAGAGAATTAATTAAATTACACTGTACGCGGTAGATGAGCTCTGAACTGGCCCTTTTGAGATCCGCTATTGCTATAATTTTATAGGTATTCAAAAGAAACTTTACACATCTTCATAGTCATAGCGGACCTCCAACCTATTTAAATCTAAACATCCTAGCCTTATTTACTAGCCTACTTAATCTATCTTGCTTCCTTCAGTTTTGAGATGAAAACCACAAAATCATGAATTTCCACTAAAGTCTTAATTTGTGAAATCCAAGGTACTGTTATTATTAAATCATTATGAAAGATCAATCTAAATATAAATTTTGAAGTCTCTAGCTCTTTTCTGTTGCGCCAATGATTTTTTCAGAAAAACGTCCAAATTTCGAAAATGACTGAAGTTATCGAACTGATATTTAACACACATTAATTTAGTATTATTTCTGACATGCTAGAAAAGTTTTAGTTCATTTGCTTGATTTTTAAGGTATTGCGCAACAGTTATGACGTCAGAGCTAGTTACAGCAGACTGGCTGGCACACAATGGAAACTGATATGAATTTACTACAGCGTGAGTAGGCTGCTTCCCTACAAGCTTTGGAGTGTTGAGAATGGCCGAAAACTGTGCAATGAAATTATGTCTCGCAACAAGCTACTGCTTGAAGATGAAAGTGTATTTGTGGATGGCCCGCATCTCGTGGTCGTGCGGTAGCGTTCTCGCTTCCCACGCCCGGGTTCCCGGGTTCGATTCCCGGCGGGGTCAGGGATTTTCTCTGCCTCGTGATGGCTGGGTGTTGTGTGATGTCCTTAGGTTAGTTAGGTTTAAGTAGTTCTAAGTTCTAGGGGACTGATGACCATAGATGTTAAGTCCCATAGTGCTCAGAGCCATTTGAACCATTTGTGGATGGAGGATGGAACTAGAGCCGCGAGACTTGTACAGAATGTTGTGAAAACCCTGGTGATTGAACTTGAAAAGTGTGGACGTAATACCACCTGTGAGAATTTTTTTACATCTCTCGATTTAACTGATCACCTGTTGTCAAAATATCTGACACTAGTCGGCACTATCCGGAGAAAGCTGAGGTGAACTGCCTGCCGATTTTGTCACACCTAGAGGACGTGAAGTGGTGTACCGTACATTATTTTGTTTTCAACCAGATATGATGGTAGCTTCTTATTTTCCTAAGAAAACAGAGTTGTCACCGTCTTTAGCTCTCTTCGTGACCAACGAAAGGTGCCATCATCATATGTAAAGAAGCCTGGAGTTATAATGACGTACAATGCCACAAAGAGCGACGTTGACACCACGGACCAGAAGACAAGGTGCTACAGTGTGAACCGGAAAACAAGGCGTTGGCCACTGGATGTTTTCTTCAACATGATCGATGTAAATGTAATGAATGCAGAGATAATTTGGATTAAGAATGACACGTCGGACTTGCATCATAAATTTGGGAGACGACCGGGAGGGGTAAAGAAGTCAATTAACTCGTAACTAGCACCGTATCCAGGAAGGACAATGAAGCCACCAAGGAAGAAAAGTGCGGGATGCTCACATTGTATAGAGAAGAAAGACAGAAACCGTCTAATTACTTGTTATGAGTGCACCAAACCTGTAGCCTCTGCTTTTGTCTGTAGCAAATGTGCAATAGCAAAAGCCGCCAGTAAAAGTATAAGCATTCTGGTTTTTTAAAATATAATCTGTAAATAAACAAAATTATTTTAAAAGTATTTATACCTGAAAAATCATTCACATCATAAGTAATCAAAACAGTGTCAATTTATGCCATTGTAAATAACACGGGCCTTAGAGGCCCGACTTGTAGGCAACGCTAAGCAGATTTTCTGATAAGCAGAGGGTTAAAACTGTCTGCTGGACAGCGACTGGAACTCGAAATCTTTGCCTTTCGTAAGCAATGTCTCGGTCTGTCAACAAATTCGTGTTGTGGCTAGAAGATCGAAATTTAATAATCGTGCAAGAATAAAATAAAATGAACATGATCAGTCTTAGGGGAGGTGGGCCACGTACTTCCAACGCGTTTCACAGGTTTCTAATATTTCGTCCAGAATTTTGGAAAGCGTCATATACCGAGTCAATAATTAGAGATGTAATCACTAGCTTAGACCCTGCCATGGAGGTTAGGACAAAGGAGTGGGATCGTTAGCGCCAAACCTTAGCCATATTGAAAGTTCCTGGCAGATTAAAACTGTGTGACCGACCGAGACTCGAACTCGGGACCTTTGCCTTTCGCGGGCAAGTGCTCTACCATCTGAGCTACCGAAGCACGACTGTCGCCCGGTCCTCACAGCTTTGGAAGGTAGGAGACGAGATACTGGCAGAAGTAAAGCTGTGAGGACCGGGCGTGAGTCGTGCTTCGGTAGCTCAGATGGTAGAGCACTTGCCCGCGAAAGGCAAAGGTCCCGAGTTCGAGTGTCGGTCGGGCACACAGTTTTAATCTGCCAGGAAGTTTCATATCAGCGCACACTCCGCTGCAGAGTGAAAATCTCATTCTGGAAACTTAGCCATATTCTTAAAAGTATTCAGTCTTTTGAAACAGCATCGTCAGCGCAAGGAACTTTCAGTTATGAGTTGGAAGTAACACAAATAGCAGTAAGACGCGTTGTAATCGACGTCCATCTGATGAAATTTTGCTGCCTTATTCTGTTGACGCAACATCGGGAAACAAAGTAGATCAACACTTAAAAATTCCCGTGTAAGTGCGGATAAGACTCGTGCACTGAGGGTTATGTGCGTAGATACTTCACCTATCCCAGGAATCGGAATTTTCGATTGTTTTTGCCTATTACTGACATCGATACTAGCGAAATGTGCTAATATATGAGTTAAATGGCCGCATTTTTTGTTTGTATTCACGTATAAGCTTAAACTATTTGAACCGCCTAGGGACCTTAATCTTTCAAGGGGAGGCACAGGCCGTTGGGATCACAGATTTACTTCAAGCATTGTACAACTTCAGTAGGTCATTAAAGCAATATAACGAGTAAGTAGTAAGGCACACTATCCTGGCAGTTCCGAGAAAATCGCAAGAGAAATTTTACGCGTCTATTATGTGGCTGTGTACCTGTGCGTAGAGGCAGGACGTTACAGTTCGTGGTGGCCAAGTGGCACCTCTGCACAGTGGCAATATCGTAACCAGTGAGGTATAACTGAGGTGCGATTACTGATAGTTGAAAACGTTTAGCAATACTCCGGCAGAGAGATGGGAAATACCATCCCCGTTGCAATTCTTGTTAGCTGCTATGGGACTGGTCACATCCAGCACGTAGCTCAGCGTGTTCGGTCAGAAGGTTAGCTGTCCTTAGTGAACGGATCAACGATGAAATTGAACGGGTGTCATGGGACGTCCGCCCCGAACAATTGCAACGACCAAAAACCAACAAAATGAGACTTTAAAAAAAAGAAAAAGTGGTTAGCGTTCGAGCTTAGTAAGATGAACATGTGTGTGGTGACGGTTCGACTTCCGCTCGAACATAAATATTGATCTGTCTTTTTGCATCACTGGTCATATTATTTAATTTATGTGATATTTAAGAGGTAGTATAATAAAAGCACTTGTAATTGGCCGGCCGTTGTGGCTGTGCGGTTCTAGACGCTTCAGTCTGGAACCGCGTGACCGCTACGATCGCAGGTTCGAATCCTGCCTCGGGCATGGATGTGTGTGATATCCTTAGGTTAGTTTGGTTTAAGTAGTTCTAAGTTCTAGGGGACTGATGACCACAGATGTTAAGTCCCATAGTGCTCAGAGCCATTTGAACCATTTGAACTTGTAATTGGGTACAGTATTTGCATGAAGTTTCAATTTATGTTTTCCATGTCTTTATGACAAATATCGTCCTGCAACATTTGATGTCGAGAGCACATCCGAGAAATATTTGTACATTACTGTTGTGGTCTGGCACATTGTGACTTACTTTAATAGTAATAGTGAATAACGTCAGTCGGATCATTATTTATCGAACTTTGACTAGGACTGACCTTCCAAGGCCTGTCATTCGTCCTTGAAATTTTAACACTATCCTGCAACATTTGATGTCGAGAGCACATCCGAGAAGTATTTGTACATTACTTTTGTGGTCTGGCACATAATGACTTACTTTAATAGTAATACTGAGTAACGTCAGTCGGATCATTATTTATCGAACTTTGACTTGGACTGACTTTCCAAGGCCTGTCATTCGTCCTTGAAATTTTAACAAAATGCCGCGCGGCGACGCCACAGTGGTGTCATACGCGAATTAGCGGTCAACGGCCGGCGACACCACAGTGGTGTCGTGTGCATGGTATAGCGCAGTGGCCGGCGACAGCACTTTAGTGCCTTTAGCATTCTGTTGGTGTTTCGTTTAGGTAACAATAAGTTACACACGAGAACAAGTTTTTTATTTTTGCAAAAACTTGTGCCCTTTCATCATGGCAGACGAAAGAGACATGACGATTATTTACGATGAATACGCGGACGTCCCGTCTGACGTTCCGGACGTCTCGGCCGGTTGGGAAGAAGACATTGGATATCAAAAAAATGGAAGTGAAGCAGAATCGTCGTAAGATAGTGAAATACGTCCAACAAGAATTTGGTGAACGCTACGGTTGCCAAGAGATTCGGATGAATCAGACGAAGAATACAGTGCACAGTGGTTGGTTTACCGAGGATCAGTAATAAATCTGAAGGATCTCCGGATCCAAACATTTTTCCCACAGATAGATAGAGCATCGAGAATATCGTAGAAATATATATTGGGAACATTCTATTTGAATATAATAGCAACGAAACCAACAAGTACTACAGTCAAAATTGTAATAGCAGGAGACTGGATTTAAAAAATGCCAAATTTGTCGGCGTGATGGGACCTGAACTTAGAAAATGGTTTGGGAATTGTAAAAAGAAGCAAGGATCGATGATTATTGGTCAACGAATCTGTTGATAGACACGCCGATATTTCGCAAAACGATGTCCCGCAATTGGATTCAGACAAATATTATCATTTTTACATTTTTCTGGCAACAATGAACCGGATAATGCCGACCGGCTTTTGAAAGTGCAATTCGTAATTGATTATTTTTTCAAAAAGTTTCAAGAAAATTTTAATCTAAGTCAAAACGTCTTAATTGCTGAGGCAATGATACCGTGGCGTGGACGGTTAAATTTTAAAGTATACAATCCATTGAAAGTTACGGATGCTGTGTGATTCGAGTACAGGATACATTTCCTCATTCAATATATATTCTGGCGCTGGGCAACCTTCAGCAAAGACAGTAATGGAACTATTGACAGCTTCTAATGGGAAGTGGCATCACCTCTACAATTTCATGAAAGTAGGGGAACAAGGTTGTGAACTTATGAGAACTAACGATGAGATGAGTAAAACTTACCAATTTATAATCTGCCGATAATGTCAAGAACGGCAGGCGACAAACCATATAATCCGCATTATCGGTGTCGGCGCCAAGCGAATCAATTTGTACGAGACGTGCGGACGGCAAAGTATTAATTACAAGTAGTAAATAGTCATGTAACATATGACATACGCTACAGTTTCACGGAAATGCAAATGGTTTTTTTCCATTACATTACAGCTCAAATGTAATATAAATTAAGTAATGTGACCAGAAAGGAAACAAATATAGATTCAAAAATAAGTGTCTGTGGGATTTGAAACGTCACCCCGTCCACGACCAAAACGACTTCTTACACGGGGCGCCCTCGCTCACGTACATCGGTTACATTACAGAGGTACAAAGTTTCTCCTGCGATTTTCTTGGAATTGCCAGAGTGGAGCACCTTACTGCTTGTACACTATGTTATTTTAATAGCCTGCAAAAGGTGTACAAACGTTTGAAGTAAATCCGTGATCCCAACGTCGTGGCCTTACCTTGTTAGTGTACAAAATAAATTTCAACTTAATACGTCCACTTGTTGCGTAGAAAAAGCGTGATTAGCACTTAGACAGGCAGGCGGAGAAGAAAGTGGTCGTATAGGGATTCCTTTCTTCACAACCCTAGAAACAGTGTCCTCGCCATCGGTAGACGCTCAGGAAAATGAGCCTAGAGTACGACGTCTATCTCGTCCAACTGGTGCGGCAACAGACACAAGCCACCCATTCACCTCCTAGGTGTCGACCATACCCAACAACTTAGAGACCGACCAATTGTGTCCTGACTGTCAACGCTGGCACGCTAGAGATCAGTGCTCGCATCGTGACGCAGTATCTCCTACCTACCAGAGAGAAAAGGGCATGTAGTCAGAGCCCATGTGGGCCGTCAAACGTCTCGGCAGCGGTCCGATGCCCACATTAGTACTATTTGGAGTGCCCACGACTACCCACAAAACTGCGGCCATGTTGATGATCACTTTTGTCATCAACAATAACGAGGTGGAGTTTCAGGTCGATTCTGTGCTGCTGTGCGTCTAATGAACTTGAAGAAACATGCGCGGGGTAGCCGTGCGGTTTAAGGCGCCTTGCCACGGTTCGCGCGGCTCACCCCGTCGGAGGTTCGAGTCATACCTGGGGCATGGGTATGTGTGTTGTCCTTAGCGTAAGTTAGTTTAAGTTATATTAAGTAGTGTGTAAGCCTATGGACATTTGACCTCAGCAGTTTGGTCCCAAAGAACTTACCAAGCATTTCCATTTCCACTTGAAGAAATGTCACCGCCTGGATTCGTCGCAGTGCGGCGATGCGGTTCCTTCCGTCCCTTTACGACGAACCTGCACCTACCTGTGAACATTGTCTCAGCATATCATCAGTAGGGAAGCTACTGTACTTCGACGTGAACCAGGCCGCAATTAAAGTCACTAATCTACGTTTCGGGAGAAAGTTCTCACACGAAATGAGGGGTTGGAAATTTTGTCCTTAATGAATGTATTCTGAAACTTAGGTGAACACGTGTCATTGCCAAGCCCGTGCTAGTCTTAACACAGTCAGTCACAATCCATTTCACTCACTTTAGCAAGTTTATGGTGTTGCATTTCCCGAAAACGTAATAGCTACAAAAATACGGATTGTTTTTGATTGAGAATGCTCGCCGAATATTAAGTCTGTCGGTACTTAATTCAGTCACAGTTTTTAGCCACCGACTGCTCAATACTCCACGCGGAATTTATGTCTTTTCTCGTCACAAAATTCAATTAAAAATTTAGGAATTTATACACACCCATCGGAATAATCATACCGTCACTTTACAACACTTTTGATGTATGAAAAACTGCTTGATCCGGCAACATCATTTCCATCAGAACTACTACTACACACGTCCGAACTGTTTCATGGCTAGCCTCCAACTCCTCTCTAGTATACTCTAAGTCTTCTCTACCAGCAGACAAAGGCATGCGAAGAATATTGCTTTACCATTGGCCAGTTTACTCAACAGCCAATAGCAAGACAACATTTTCACGCATCAGTCAGCACTTTTCATCAATAACTAATCGCAAAATAGTAAACCTAACGGCTGCACTTTTTACCGACGTAATTATCTAATATGCTGAAGTTCTGTTTATGCATAAAGTTATTTCCTATTGTTACTTATACCTGCACTAACTTTGCCTTTACCATAAACTTACTTTACAAATCTATCCAACAAAAATCCCCTTTGTCCACATCCATACTTCTTCGAAATGTTCCCACACTAAATCCCACTACATAACTCGTTAAACAATTATCTTCATATTAACCTTAAACCACACTTACGCATCATTCATACTGCTAAAACACATTTATAAGATTTTACATACACAAAAAGACATAATAGCACTTTATGAAAATACTAGAACAGTTTATGAAAAACATTCTATTACTTTAGTGCACTCTAGTGGGCACAATCGAAACTAAGTCAGAGTCCCCTATCCAGTACTGTCCTCTATCGGCTGATACATAAACTACGTGCTCGTCCAGTCTCGCGTCACCATGTGTCACTCTCCAGCTCTGAGACACATTTCCCACTTAACCGCCTCCAAGGCAGGATCGTTACACGACGCTACAACTCAGCAGCCACTAAAGGCGTCAAAATATTTCGTTAAAGACCAGCCGTCATTGTCAATTAAGTATAAAGATATAGTACGACGTCTTCTATTTTTGCTAGTTATTTCACATTCAGGTATCAATATACTTGGATCGCACTCATTTTCTTTGTTTGGTCTTCAGATAGACGAGCAGTTTAGTGTCATTGTATCATTAAAAGACACAGGTTACGAGAGGAGCCTGAAGAACTCTTTGCTTCCTCACTGGATTGTGCTAAGGGTTTGGTAACGCACATAGTAGTCAACTAGGAGCACAACCCAGTTTTAGTCGCGGCCTATCGATACGATTCGCGACGTAGTTAATAAAGAGATTAACACTCTGCAAGACGTCGGTTTCTTCTCTCCCATTTCCGCTAGTTGACGGACAACCACACTTCCCGTAGTTAAGAAACCAAATTTTTCAATTCGTACTTCTGGCAATTCGAGTGCAATACTAAAAGAATGAACCTAGGTTCCACAACTGTTGTCGCCTATATCAGGTTCCACCGATGGGCTATCCCCGCCCAACGCCCACCACCTACGTATGGGGAGAGATCAGAACACAAGTAGAGTCGCCACAGTTGTGGGCCTCACTAAAAGGCGTTCTTGCTCGGATACAGTAAAAAATGGTTCAAAAGGCTCTGAGCACTATGGGACTTAACTTCTGAGGTCATCAGTCCCCTAGAACTTAGAACTACTTAAACCAAACTAACCTAAGGACATCACACACATCCATGCCTGGGGCAGGATTCGAACCGGCGACCGTTGCGGTCGCGCGGTTCCAGACTGTAGCGCCTAGAACCGCACGGCCACTCCGGCCGGCTGATACAGTACACATCATACCTTCTGTCATAGTGGCTGAGTTCAAGAGCAGTGAATCTGCACGTGCACTTTGGCCAAGTCTAGTATTACATATATTCCTTATGGAACTCCAATTAGATTTGTGTAGCATCCACTCAGTGAGAGAATAAGTTGACCAATTCGTAAATATCTTTCCGAACCACGGTGTTGTGAGACCCTTTTCAGTATTCTTGGTAGAGATACTTGACAACCTATAAACTGCAGTGATGGTCTCTGCTAAATTTTATACTGAAATGGCACGGTGACTTTCCAAGACCTTTAGTTTTAGTGAGCACTAGCCATGTCGTATAAATAAGTGTTCGCATAGTATTTTAGCTTTTAATGACATTTCCTTCCAATTTCTAAGATCTCCTTCGGCTACCGTTGTAAGTCAGTTTGAGTAACGAAGATTTTTGGGAGGTGATTCATGAAAGGTATAGATTATTGTCAGTCAGGGCCATTCTTTTATAGGGATTATTGAAAGTCAGATTGCGTTGCGCTAAAAAAATTGTTGTCAGTTTACTGTTGATCAGAATAAGTAGAGAAATGTCTGAGTACGTTCAGTTTTGCTCAGCTGTTTGAAACTCAAATAACGTAAGAGGTTTACCATCACTGTCATTCATAATTTTTCTAAAGGGATGTTTCACCGTTAAGTGCTAGAAGATACCTACCGCACCTAACAGATAAATTAAGGAGATTACACAAGAACATCGTATACATGCAGTAAAATTAGCATCGCATCTGTTTCAGTGACTTAAAACCTGTGTGAGTTAACGAGCATTTCGCCCTCTTTTAAGTACACGGCCGAAAGAGTCAGCCTTCTGGAACTGTGAAACGAACCCTGTCGTCGAGGACCGCGTGCCACAAATGGCGCAGATTCAGCGCGAGGTGGGGAAACTCACAGCCGTCTATTGTCTATTGGGGCATGAGCACTGTAGTGTGCGAGTGAGTCAGACGAGAACCTACGTCTTAGGGAAACCCAGTAGAAGCCGATTGTGGCCGAGGAGAGGCAGCAACGTTAAATATGGCGGCCCTAGCTCGGCTACAAAGGGAAACATTTGTGGAAACTATTTAATTCTGTAGTAATGCAGAGAATGAAGCCACAGTAATTTTAATCAGCCATCCTCCATAAATATTCATGGTGATCCTATTAAATGTTCAATATTGATCATATTTGTAATAGTTTAGGATTTACTGTTATAGTAAAATTAACCAGCTTCGTAGCAAAGACTTAAATGCTAAGGTCTGAACGGTTTGGTCGATCTTAACGATCGACATTTCATATAGAAGTGCATCATTAAAATGACAAACGATAATATCAACTCTGTAACTTTATTTGTTTAAAAGATATAGTGAATTTAAATTATCGGTATTTTCATGTACGCATCAGATCATCTTTTCCTCCACACAGAACAAACTGAACGATGACAGCATGACACCTTATTGAATCATTAGGTAACAGAATATCAGCTGTAAAGTTTAATGCATAGTAGTTGCTATTGTTCTTTATTTATTTATCAGAAAGCACATTGGTGCAAGGCTATTGGCCATGACAGTCAAAGTTAAGAAGGAAATTGTATTGGTTTTACGTAAAAGAATTTAACGTTTATTATGCAATGGATATTATTGTTGCTTTGTTTCGAACGTGAAAGAGGTCAAGCTTTGATTATTCAGATATGTTAAAATGTAAAATAAGGTAGAATTTGCTGTAGCCAATCAGATGGATGACTTCAGGTAAGGTAACTGCTCTAGTCAGTTGAGTGAGGGTATTCGGCGCGTGGGAAACGCGGCCAGCGATGGGCAGAGGAGCAATGCTGGTGCAGACATGAAAGCGGACAGTTCAGCTGGATACACCAAATGGTACAGTTTGGACTGAGATTCGAAAGGGGACAGTCGGTCTTTAGGCAGCTAGGAAGTGAAACGACTTAGAAAATTTCGCGTTGTGTGGTATCGCGGGACTTGGTCTGTGAACGGTGAGCAGCTTCGCACCTGGTGCGAACTTTAACTTTTCGCGTAGATAACCTGAACTTCGATATGAGATTGTGAACGATCGAACTGTGTAAAATGGATATGCGCTCGAGTGTAAGAGTAACTCTAAATACGACCACTTTCGCTATTAGTTTGCTTCCTGAAGAAACATTATTCTAGCCAAATCGCATCTGTGTGGCCTATATCATTTATGGATCGCTAATTTATTTCCGGAATTTATTATTGCTGTTATTATATATTATATTAACTTTGTATTTCACAAACTTGCCATCAGCCAGACAATTTCACCAAAGTGTCACAAGTGTCTGATTTAGGGTGTGTAATGCGACACATGCGGTTCAACCCATAGACGAGTTTGAGCCAAGACATTTCGACGAAGAGGAACCGCATTTGAGCCCGAACATCTCAGGGATGTTAGCTCGCACCTGCCATAAGATACCGTGGACTTTACATGTACCAGCAAGCTGAGGAATAGTCAAGGACAGTTGACGAGCATTTTCAGGACTATCCAAAATCACTCTTAACAAATCCACTTGTCCGTCAATCATGATCAAAGCCCATGACTACATGAAAATGAGTAAATTACAGTCCTTCACTGCCAGGCTGAGACGGTTTGGCGTTGACACAGTGTCCTCGTCTTACTGGAACTAGAGATTTACAAGCGTGTGCACTTCAGCTTCGAATTAATTCGAGCGACTGCAGCTCACATTGTCGATACACTGGGCCAGGATGACAGATAGTATGCTCTGGTAGCAACACCAATAATGCTTTTAAGTTTACTTAGGTATGCACTTCTCCAAATTAGTCTACAACACCGCCAACCAGAGTGCAGAAGGATCTAGTAGTAAAGGCACGTTAGAGAATAGTGAAAAGTATGTAGTTCCATGCAACAGGATATTGTAAATTTCGTAGTTGTGTCCTTCTGTTCAATAGGGACACAAAAAAGACAAGTTATGTAAGAGGACCTCAACGAGAGAGGGCACGCAGTTTCATACTGCTCCTACCGTTATATTAAAAGTGTGGTCGTATGAAAAATATGGAATCTTTCTGCTTCTCTAATGTAGACTGTTCAGCCACATAGCTACAACAGGTGGAAAATTGAAGCTGAAGCAACAACCTTGATACCATCAGGTTACCTTCCATTCAGAAACTTGTTGCACTCAGCGACTGTTATATTGACTTGTAAATTATAGATTGCAGCGATCAGTCTTCCTTTTGAAATTTTATTGTGCAGCTCTAGATTTCGGCTAGAAGCTAGCCATTCTGAATTCTCTGTTATTTTCGCTCAGTGTATGTATTCCCTGTTTGTCAGACTTCATCCACAGTTCATTGAATAGTCAATGAACTGTGGATGAAGCCCGAAAGTACATGCACTGAGCGAAAATAATAGTGCCGAAATCTAGATCTGCACAATAAAATTTAAAAAGGACGTCTGATCGCTGCAGTTAATAATTTACAAACCTATACATCATCTCTTGTGCCTGGTTGAAATGCACCACGATGGTGTTTAAAATTAACAGTTTTAAGAAACTGTAAAACCTGCCGCACGGGTTGTACATCACCATTGGAAACAATGCTTACGACAAGTTTGGCTAGGAGAGTGGAGAGCTACTACCCACAGGTCTTCATGTCGCAGCCAACTAAAAAAAGTGTTATAATCTCAGCTCCTTACACTGCCGTGACGGATATACTCTTCCATGACGTATGAGGTAGAAAACTACTATTGCAAAACGCTTTCAAAAGAAAAAAAAACTGACAAATCATGTCTAAAATTCTAGACCCCTAACTGATACTAATTTATTATATGACACAGCCGACATGAAGAGAGAGATGTGTAAACTTGTGTGTTGTAGATCTTGTTGAAAACTTTATTTGACCGAGGTCGCAGTGTGGAATACAGAGATTACTAGTTTCAACCGCTTTTACGCTCAACATCTCATCTTGAAATTGTTATAAAAACCAAGTCAGAGATAATGCGGAAAACAATAGCATTAACTAGAATAACTATACAAAAGCTGTTAGGAGTACATACCAAGATATAAGACTGCGTTGTGTAAATTAAGAGAATGATTAAGACACTTATTTAATGCAGTGTTCATTTCCTTAAGGAAATGTTAACTGTAGACGAAATGAATAAAATTTTACTGGTATAATCCAAAGTTATGTGGAACAAAATTCCAGTGAAAACATCCCTTACAGATGTATTTAGTGATATACTTATGTAAAAAATAGTGTAGAAATACCACTATTGTAATTTGAATATGACAGAAGCCATGTCACAGTGTTATTCAAAGTTAACCAGTTCAAGGTAGCTAACGAATTTATTGCCACAGTGTACAGGGGTTCACAAGGCAGCGAAGATGCTCCCCAGGTGGCAGTACAGTGTAAAGAAGTGGGCTGCAATGTAATGCAAAAATTAAGTGGGGGGAATACTAAAATAGCAGTTTCGAATACAAATGATATAACCTGTAGTAGTAGCTACAAAATTATTTCAATTTGTTTAATAAAACTGAAGCTGCACAGATAGAATACTCCTTCAGATTGAGTGATATTGCGAAAAACTAACAATATTAGATAGAGAGAGAATTAACATTAACAATATTTTATTCAGTACATTCTTCATTACAGAAATACTGTTATGTAACGAGATGCTAAATGAAAATACATTGGGCCTCACCGTACAATACAAAAGGCAGGGAAAACAGCGTCAGCATATGTAGTCGGCTTATAATTACAAGATAATGCTGTTCAGCTGATATAAAATTATCCAATATGATAAAATATATGTAACGTTGACCTAAAACGTGTAATAAGAAATAGAATTAATAGAAATTGGCTGGTAATGCTGCTAGTATTACACTGAGATGGAAAGGACGGCACACGAATGGAAGTCTTGGCGGGCTGCATCAAATGTGTAAGAAGACTGAAAAAATTATACAGCTGAAGGACAGTCACACTAAGGCTCCGAGGTCGATGAAAATATGATATATGAATCAGGTCTTAATGCGCTGGTACTAGTGAAGCACTTTAGAAAAATTTAAGACGACAAAAAAATATGTATAAGCGGTTGTGTTTCGGTGTAGGAAACATGTAGAGAAGGGAACGATACTGAAAAAGCAATCGACAGAAGAGCACATGTTATAACAATCACTTGTGGGATTTAGCGGTCCTCAGTTGGTGGATTGTTGTTGTTGTGGTTTTCAGTCCTGAGAATGGTTTGATGCAGCTGTCCATGCTGCTCTATCCTGTGCAAGCTGCTTCATCTCCCAGTACGTACTGCAGCCTACATCCTTCTGAATCTAGTTAGTGTATTCATCTCTTGGTCTCCCTCTACGATTTTTACCTTCCACGCTGCACTCCAGTACTAAATTGGTGATCCCTTGATGCCTCAGAACATGTCCTACCAACAGGTTTAATAATCAATAAAAATATGGGAGTGCGGGTAAGCTACTACAAACAGCATAGTGAACGCCTTATTGTGGCCAAGATAGACACGAAGCCAACGCCTACTACAGTATTACTACAGTAGTACATTATCGGCACTGTTTAGTTTCTTTTCATTATCACAGCGATTTTGTGAGGCCTCGTGCAATGGAACCACTTCACAGACAGTTGTGTTTTGTAAAATGCAATTCTCACTATATTCGAAAAGCGTATTTCTCACGACACTGATATTGAAAGTAAGTGTACAATTTTCTTTGTAATATCCATTACTTGCAATTCATTTCGTCTGCTCTTTCCAGTAAAAAGTTTAGATCCCCCATTGAAATCCCGGTTGGGCCCTAGCCACGAGGTTACCAGCAGGTGCAATGAGCCGGGCTTTTTGGATTAGCTCCAATTAGCACCCCGAATTTGCATATGTGTTGCTGAGAATGGAGGAAAGCATACTCACTGTATTGCTGCTTGAAATATGCCAGTGTAAATATTGTGAAATCGGTGAACGTTGTTACACTGGAGACAGGAATCTTCATATATTCAAGCAATGAGAGCAGTTTTCTGATCATTACGTTGGTAGGGTACCAGGTAATGGCGAATACCAATCACACGGAATTTTTCATGCAACAGTAAGTAGAAGTGCAGCTGGTGGGTAGAATAGTACTAAATTCTTAGATTATAGTAACGAAACTGAATACACTGTTCCACAACAACAGCACAGTTAATGATTTGTATGGTTAGCGCTCGATGCCACAAATGCTTGACTCTAGACGAGAGAGCTCTTTACGAGGCAATTCAGATGTTCCATCGCTGGTTGGGCCCTTTCCAAGTAGTGGTCCGGAGGATCCTTGACACTGCTCGACGGACTGCAATTTATTTCCCCATTGCATTCGATACATTTTTTCTCGGATGCCATTTCAGAGACCTTTTCTGCCTAGTCGATGTTGTGGATTTATTCATTCACAGTGAACTGGTTCAGTAAAGAGCGACTCTATTCAACACTTCTTCGATGGAACTGGAGTCGGAGGAACGGGCAGGACAGTTCATCAGCCGTTTAGAATGGTCCCACGCTGTCATTCGTAAATACTGAGTCAGGGCCGAATGCGCCCCAGAGAAGACTCACAGGGGGAAGGAGTGCAATATCACAATGGCGTTGAGCGGTGAGAGGACGTCTTCAAAGACCTGGAGGCCAGCACTCACAAGCAACACTGTCCCGCCCAGTACCACAACACCTGAACCACCAAAACGATCGTGTTTGTCAGTGCTGGATGTACTGTGACGCTACAACGCAGTCCCTGCTATGAATTTTTACGCTTATTTAACACATGAAACTGTTTGTATACGATGAATTGTCTAGTGTTAATATGTATTGTAAATACTATGTTTAAATTATATAACATTTAACACTGGAAAGTCCGGGCATATTTAGTTAACATTGAAGTCAGAGAGATTGTTTTGCCGTACCGCTGGGCGCGGGAGCGCGCCAGCGGGCAGTAGTAGCAGTGACGCCGTGCTCGCAGTAAGAAGTACAGTCGAGTGCTGCTAGTCGTAGCTGTGTTACATCTAACGGCTAGTGTGTGGATCTAAGTACGACGGGAAAGTAATGGTCGGCATATATGGAAGCATGGCCGGGCAAGTTATTATGGATTAATGGGCATAGTGCTGAAGAAACGAGGGCTTAAATGTGAAGCGCACTGTGGGCCCAAGTCGCAACAGTAAAAGCCCGCTGCCACATTGTGTCGCCGCCGTGGACTCCCGTCGATCCACCGACAACGAGGGAAGTAAGATCTACGTAATTCTCGTAGGATAAAATTGTAGAAGGCTTGCCAGTGGCTGTGCTTTTCTCTGAAGTTGAACAATTAATAACAAGCACTTTATAATCGAAGTGTTGCAGTTAGATTCCACCCGACAATAACACCAAGTTGGTTCCTTCCGATCCTTACTTTATTGAACCGAGTGTGTCACGCCATTACCAAGAGAAAGTATGTTAATTATCAAATTATTTGCATAGACGGTGAACAGTAAATTTCAGGCTGTTTTGAACGATTGGTTATCGTAGTTAATTGTTGCACTTAAAATGCTTGCGTCAACTGTAGTATATTAATAATAGACTGAAGTAATACATTTGATCATTAAGATTTATTTCAAGGCATATTCAGCTGAAGTTAGTTCAAGGATATTTCATGGAACTGTAAAGCATATTTCACCTGACAATCGCCAAATTAATGAATTATTATCATTCAAAACATAGTTAATCAATTATTGACAATATATTTCATTATCAGTAGATTAAACTGTGCAAAGTACGTAATTTTAAAGACGGAATGACAGTCCATTATTCAAAATTCGATAGACAATTATCTGTGTTGTCAGCATTGCACTTAGCTGACAAATTATGAACAAAATAACTATCAAAATACTTATTGAAAGTTAACCATTAATGTTTAAGTGTAGTTAGATTGTTATGACAATATTCTATATGACTACTGAGCCTGACACAGCACTTACGTCAAAGTTCCCGTTCCACCTGCTGCGCTACAAACAGGTAAACTTTATTTTTGACACAATTACTCACGTATTTAACAGTACTGTCTCTCATCGGTTGAGCTGGCGACCGATTTTTTAATTGCTTTTACAACTTAATCATTTCTTTCGGCAAAATTTCCACTGGGAAAATTTATTTCCAAATTATTTCCATTATTTCATTTACCGATCGTTATTGAATGAAATTACTCATTCAATAAAGATTAAATTATAACGTCTCCTGTTTCCCGCGGAATGATCATTATTTACTTCGGATTCGGATGCCTCATCCCGACACGGGTCAAAATCATAATTCACGGACATTGTTAACTTCTAATTTCGCAAATACCGGGAAGTAGGGGGTGTTATAGTACCTTCATACGCAAACTAATACATGGAGGACATTGTCGAAGATGGCCGTTTTGGTGGTTCAGATGTTATAGTCTGGGAAGGCAGAGTGTTTCATGAAGATGCTGACATTCAAATCTTTGAACACAGTACTCTCACCGATGAACATTATTGTGACGCAGTACTCCTTTCCTATGTGCTACTTCAGAGGGATGGATTCGTCTGTGAGGTCACTTTTGTGAATGAAAAACCGCACCCGCACGTAACTGCACTGCTGGAGGAGCTCTAGGAATGAGAGGGTGTTCAGCGAATGGACTGGTCTGCCTGTTCCCTCTACTTAAATCCCATCTAGCACTTGTGGGGTGCGCTGGGAAGGCGTATTGCGGTACGCCCACCTGCACCAACGACCATCCAACCTTTGTCGACTTCGCTGGTAAAGGAAGGGGACGGCTACCACAGGTACTAACTACCAACCTTGTGGTCAGCATGGGAGCACGTTGCGGAAGAGGCATTGTCATCCGTGCTGATCACACACGCTGTGAGAACCAAGTCCCACTTTTTGTAATGTCCGGGGGACCGTTACAAATCGCGGTGATTTAACTGATATTTGACCCGTACTGCAGCTCGCGTTGGTGCTGTTTGTAGGCTTCCGTCCTCTTTTGGAGGCCAGACCGTATCGTTTAGCAGACATGCCTGCAGTTGTTTCTCTTCTTCCCGTGTTGACTGGCGCCACTTGGTTTCGCAAGTGTTGCCTGTCCGCTAGCGGCAGCAGCTGCGGTTATCGATATGTAGTAACTGTGGCCCCATCTTTTGACCTACGTCGTTGTTCTTCCGGGTCGTGTCAGTGGGAACTTCGGTTGGGGACTCGGGTGGAGCCACGTCCGCGCAGTGCCAGAACACGCCGGGACCGCTGGTGGAGCACATGGACTACCGGATCGAAGGCCTGTGGTCACGAGGGTGCACGACCTCGTCGTAAACCGGATCCTGCAAGCTTTAAGTTGAGTGCATTTGGATTCAAGTACAGAAACCTCCACCACTGCGAGATCTTGCGATTCTCCAGGGACTTGGGTTCGTGTTGCTGCTCGTAGTGTTTCCGAGGCAAAGAGCAGCGAGTGGAGTGCTTGGGGAAGCCGGATCTGATTAGCTTCCCTGGACTTCTAGTTACTATTTATTGCGTTCAGTTTGTTACTATCTGTCAAGTTCAACCAGCGGCATTTTGCCTGTCTTGTGG
Organism: Schistocerca americana; assembly: GCF_021461395.2. NCBI lineage: Eukaryota > Metazoa > Arthropoda > Insecta > Orthoptera > Acrididae > Schistocerca > Schistocerca americana. Next base: position 496,185,444 of record NC_060126.1, on the reverse strand, counting down.
TCGCTAACGCCCCTGTTACCTGCCCTGGAGGTTAGTGTTTGTAAAGGCAGTGTACGTTCCTCGCCTTGCCGCTGCTGTCCGGTGATGGGTGTAGTTTTGACAGCTTTCTTGATTGGAGGTCGGTTGGCGATTCTTATACTCTCGTAGTAGTGATTCCTTTCTCGTTCCGGGCACTCTAAGCACAGTATTCTGCGGGCGGAGTCCAGACCGCCACCGGCCCGGGTGGCCAAGCGGTTCTAGGCGCTACAGTCTGGAACCGCGCGACCGCTACGGTCGCAGGTTCGAATCCTACCTCCGGCATGGATGTGTGTGATGTCCTTAGGTTAGTTACGTTTCAGGCGTTCCAAGTTCTAGGGGACTGATGACCTCAGAAGTTAAGTCCCATAGTGCTCAGAGCCATTTGAACCAACCAGACCGCCGGTGCCGGCTTTGGCTTAGTTTTACGTCTTTGCATTTGGTTTATTGGACGTCAGGTAGCCTCAGCAAGTTTATCATTAGTCATTCGTTAGACTGCCACTAGTCTGAGTTACCATCTTGTGAAGTGAATGCAACTCTTGGCTGCATTTCTCATTGCTCACGAAAGTGTTTTTTGCCGGACCTACTCAGAGGTCGGTTCCTGGTGCACCGTTTGTGACTGGTCCTTGTGTTTCGTTATTGTATTTGCTGTTTTATTGTATGTTTCTGAATTTTTTATATTTTTGCCATTCGTGGCGTTACAGCAGGTTTATCATAATTTTGTCTCGCCTGTTTGGTGATCATTTGCCTATCTTTTTAAATTAACCTTCCAATTTTACAGTATGTTTGTTTCATTTTTTTATAATTGCCGTCCTCAGCTTTAAAAGCCTACAGCCGTACTGTGGTTACTTGCTTTAAAATTATAATTGGGATCAAACTGGCTTGTTTTTAAAACATTATTTGCTGTGTCTGTATTTTATGCTCGTTTGGTAAATTGTAACGCACTGAAAGCACTATTAATTACACAGTTGTTTATTCCTTCATTGATAACGTGTGATATCTTGATTTATTGCTGAGTCTGGAATTACCGTGTTAAAATAAATGTGTGTAATTGCAAAAGGGAACCAGTAGTAACTGGTTACGGCCCCGTCCACAATCGTAACCGAATCCTGCCTTCCTTGACTACCAGGTCCCAATATTATATGCACTGAATGGAAGTGTCATTTCAGTTTTTCCCAGTGCGCATTTCTTTCGATTAAGGGGCTCCGGAAAGGCTCAAAATCATGAAAAGTTCAATTTTTACTTTTTCGCGTTTTCTGAATCTGCATACTATTACCTTTTAATAGATATATAATTTATTCGATTCCGAAGACTACAACTATTTTTAAATTTTTTTTGAAATGTGTTCTACATGGGCGTGACCCACTGTGGCGCTGTTAAACTGCTGTCAAATGGTGTTATTATTAACGTCCGTGTTCATCAGGTACATTTTAGTGATGTGAGATAAAGTTTGTGTTGTGGCTAACCTGTGATGGTTCAATATATATCGCTGGTGTGATTGTCGATTGTTTAATGTTTATTTACTCTGTCGTTATCTCGAAAATATTCGTAATTAATTCTGTTTCTTGAGTCTCTGTTTTGTTGAAGTATAATAATGAGTAAAAGTAAAGTTCTTAGAAATCTTCTGAAGGCTTTTAAGAAAAGGAGAAATGTTGGAAAGCCAAAGGTATGTCATTACTGTAAACAATAAAGACGATAACCAAGTGAGTGAACCTAACCTCTCAAGTACACCTGCCCATAGCAGTCAAAGTGAGAAAGAGTATACTTCACAGAAGAAGCTTGGTTCAATGAGTGAAAACTATGAATGTTTCATGGGCGAATCGGATGTGAATGAAATATTTGATGTGTCGGTTCTCAAAGGAATTTTTTCAAACTGTGTAAGATGTATTCATTGTAGTGAAGTTGGTCTGGAACTCTTCATAATAAAGCACGTAGGACTTGCTAGTGAAATACAACTGAAATGTGATAAGTGTTCATACATGACCACCTTTTGGAACAGTGTTGCAGTAACTGCAACTGAAGAAAATGGTAGCAAAATCTACGTACACAACAACAAGCGATGCTTGCTTTAGACAAGGAACGCCTTCGGGCTGCAGACAGGGCTGTAAAGAGTCTAGAAATACAAGCAAGAGTAAACAGGAGGAGGAACAAGAGGAAGCTGGAGGGGGAGTTTGCAGAGGATGAAGATAATCCATCCTATGGACCTGGAATGCACTAAAAAGTTAATCCAATCTTTGTCGCTCGATTCCCAAAACTTTTATTTTCTCATACTAATTACATGTTTTCTAAGGATCTTCCGAACATATTTGTTTCAAACTTTCAGTAAATGTTACACAGTACCTTCTGCATAATTTAACACAGCCTTTTTCCAAAAAACTGTATATTTTTGAATATATAAATAAAAAATTGCAAAAAAATGTTGTGAATTTTCATTACAGTTGAAAAAACATCATCTTTAATAACTGAACTAAAATTTTGTAAAATCCATGTGTTAAGTTGTAGCCCATATTCCAATAAATAATCTGTCAAAAGTTCAACTTCCTACCTCAAATACGTTGTGAGGAAAGATGTAATTTATAAGCGTTATTTTAACATTGCAAGTATAGGGCGTTCCGGAGCCCCTTAACTGGTGTACTATTCTATAGGAGTTCTTTCAAATTAGGGAGATGTGTTGCTTGACAGTGACACGTCTTGTGAGGGTACTTCATCCTCACACTTTGCATTTCTATAATGAGTATATGTTCGTGTCTTGGCCACAATATACAACGCGCAATCAAAAGCTTTCAGTTTCAGGGAATTCTGCACCGTACACGCAACATAGCGCGATTCCTATGCGGGCTATGAGCACCGACATACGCGCAAGGGACTAGTGTGGCCTTCGAAGAATGCGGAAACGTTATTACCAAAAGCGTCCAAACCGGACCAGAGTGCTGTCTTTCATTTATAGACTGCAGAAGCACAAACATCGGTAGACATCCGACGGAGAATGAAGAATGTGAATGAGGGAGCATGTGTGTCGAAAACTACCGTTGTGGAACGGTGCACCAGGTTCCTCAATGTTCACGGTTCGGCGCCAGATGCCGGTATATCAGGGAGTTACGTAGAAGCTACGCCAGCTCAAGTGGGAGAACTCAAGCATCCATTCTATAATCCTGATCTCTCCCCAAGATGTTACACTGATGTGCCCAGGAAATTGGTACAGGCATGCGTATCCAAATCCAAAAATATGTAAAGAGGCAGAATACGGTGCTGCGGTCGGCGACGCTTACATAAGACAACAAACGTCTGGCGCAGTTGTGAGATCGGTTACTGCTGCTACAATGGCAGAGTATCAAGATTTAAGTGAGTTTGAATGTGGTGTTATAGTCGTCTCTCGAGTGATGGGACGCAGCATCTCCGATGTTAAGATGAAGTGGGCATTTTCCCGGACGACCATTTCACGAGCGTACCGTTAACATCAAGAATCCAGTAAAACATCAGATCTCCGACACCACCTCGGCCCGAAATGATCCTGCATGAACGGGACCAACGATGACTGAAGAGAATCGTTCAACGTGTTCCAGTTTCTTTGGCTCTTCAGTGCCTAACGGTTCCGATCCCGTAAAAAAGCTCTCGAAGGATCGACGATTCCTGTGGAATAAGGATATTAAGCAGGCATTTTCTGATTTCTTGACGCTACACGACACGATGTGTTAATAAACACATATTTTTAATCTGGTGCGTCGATGGGATGATTGCTTCAATGCAGATGGTGATTTTCCCCTATTGGTGTACCGATTCTGTACTGTATTGCCTTCGGACGGAAACTTTTTTATCGCTACTTATACTACGTCAAGGTATGTTTACCTTCCATTTCAGTGAATACTGCGGGGCACAAGAGTCAAGGGATAGTGATATCCACATATTCGGATAGTGGTAGCATCGCGTACACATGATATAAAAGGGCAGTGCATTGCCGGAGCTGACAATTGTACTTAGGAGACTGATGTGGAAGGGTTTCCTACGTCATTATGGCCGCATGCCAGGTATTAACACTTGGAGCTAAACAGCATGAAACATTACATTTCCGATGTCGCTAGAGAATTCATTCTGTAAAGCAATATTATAAAATTTTGTTATGACTATATAGACACTAGTTAAACTACCAGAGATTAATGCGTAAAGCATTTGCTGAACAAAAGAAGCTTTACGCTCTCCGTTTATTAGTTTTAGAATAAGTTACCTTTCGCCGTTTCCTGTCCTAGTGTTAAGACGTGTTATGCCATTTCTTACTGATAGAATTGGGTTAAATAATGAAAGTGATCTTGAAGCAGAGCGATTTCGTCTTTTGTGATACCATGGGTCCCAGCTCCTGAAATTCTGGAAAATTATTACTATTATTTTAATTTCATGCAGAGAATTTAGATGGAGGCGACGATCTTCACGGTGACGCTGCTTAACAATTGAAGTACGTGAATGTGTTTATCTTTTTCCTTTCGTGGCCGCTACCGTCAATTTCAGTATATTTGCCGTGATATTCAGAACCTGCAGTCTTTCTTTTCATTTAATTTCGGAAGTCCACGCGTTTACGTCCTAAGATGAATAAATGCATTGAATTGTAATTCTCTTTATCCAGGCCAGGGAGGATGAGTGCTCTCAAAATGCACGTGCCTCTATCCCGTTCGTATGTTCGCATACATTTGAGTGTGTACAAGCGTAATTTTTTTTATTATTTTTTTATTTTTTTATTTATTTATTTATTATTTTTTTTTTTTTTTTTTTTTTTTTTGACCAGCGATTCGCGAATGTACGTGCCGTCTTATTTGATGTAGTCAGTCGGCCGTATTCTTTAATAACATTACTTCTAATATTCAGTGGCCTAGTTTCCACAATTGATCTTTGCCTGTGTCGTAACAGCGCTTCACGGGAAATATTTATTACGCGACATCCACAATAACTTTTATTTCAAAATTTCTACGACCGACTGAATAAAGATTTTACTAACAATAACAATAGCAAAACATAATAATATAAGAGGACGCGTTACAATTAATTACTTCTCATCATGGATAACTCAGTGGCCGAGCCGGCCGCGGTGGCCGTGCGGTTCTAGGCGCTCCAGTCCGGAGCCGCGCTGCTGCTACGGTCGCAGGTTCGAATCCTGCCTCGGGCATGGGTGTGTGTGATGTCCTTAGCTTAGTTAGGTTTAAGTAGTTCTAAGTTCTAGGGGACTAATGACCACAGCCGTTGAGTCCCATAGTGCTCAGAGCCATTTGAACCATTTTTTCAGTGGCCGACGGCCTTCACTTAACAATCGGTAGCGGTAGCCCTTTTTCAAGAATTTTGCAGTGCTAAGAAACAAGCAACAATGAGTGTAATAACCGCAGTATTTACCGTCGGACTTAAGGCAAACGTGTTCGTCAAGAAATTTGGCGTTAAAGGGCTACCGGGGCAGGCGACTGACGAGAGTACCTTTGCTTAAGGGCGACGTGGCCTGTAGCGCCTCTCTTGGGCTCTTCACAATATCGGTTGAAACCTAGACTAACCGTGGCCTGCTCAGGTGAGTCCCGATTTCATTTGGTAAGAGCTGATAGTAGGGTTCAGTGTGGTGCAGAGCCCACGAAGCCATGGACCCAAGATGTTAACAAGACCGCGCAAGCTAGTGGTGGTTCCATATTATTGTAGGTTGTGTTTGACATGGAATTGACTGATTCCCCTTGTGGGGCGGCGGATGTGTTTGTAAAAAGTAATTGTAGACTGTAGAAACATTTCCCGGCCGATGCACCATATGTGGGGCGGCGGATGTGTTTGTTAAGAGTCTAATTAATATCTGATTGCTGTATATCCTTGCTTGAATGTTGTAACATTCCCGGCCGATGCACCATATGTGGGGCGGCGGATGAATAAGTTTGTAATAGTAAATCTATTGCTGGATAAACGCTTGCGTGTTGAATTAGTTCTAGCTTTTAGAATGTTGTTATTGCTGTCTTTTGCCGTTCTCAACACTGGCTCTCTATTTACTCCGTGACCCCCAGAAAGTGATTTAATAAAACTTGGAGCCAGTAAATAGATATCCTAGTGCCCACTTTACCTGAGAATGTTCTTATAGCTGCAGCTTATAGCTCTGAGGAATTAGGAGATTGTCCGGGATTTCTAATCAAAAACGGTTTTCCAAAATAGTTGAGTATATTCTGAAATTCACTAATAAAAACCACAAGTATCCCTACAACCTAACTAACAGAACAGTTCAGAGTCTAATGCGCTGATGCAACTATAAATGTCCGAATCAAATGTTAAAAAGAATGCTCGCCATAATTTGATGAAAATACTTCATCAAACGCCACGCTAAATTTTTGGTAGAATGTCTGTCCCGCGACGGCACGTGAAAATACGACAATACGCAAACTGAAGCTAGTTAATTAAAATCATTCCAGAATTAACACTTCACATAAAATGTCTTCATGGTTCCGCGTATCTCTAGCAACTTAATACGGCACCCGAGGCTGTTTGTAGCAGATACACTGATGCGACGCGACTACCGACACAGATGGCGTGTCATTCAGCGTCTGGAGAGAACTGGGGCCTTTCTTCCTCGCGCAGTGTTCTTATATATAAAGCCGCGGTGCGGACGGCTGAGGGATCGCCTGATCAAATCCGCTCTCCCGACTAGCCGCTGGGCTAGTAACGCACCACTTCAAGTTACATAATAATTTATAGCTTCTTTGGCTGATGGCCGAAGAAGCTCTTAATTTACACATGCATTCAGCACGCAGGTAAGTATTGGTAATAAAATTTTGACGTGGCTAAGTTAAATACTTTAGGCGAGAGAATTAATTTAATTGCCCTGCACGCACTAGATGAGCTCTGAACTGGCCCTGTTGAGATCCGCTATCGCTATAATTTTATAGGTATTAAAAAGAAACTTTACACATCTTCATAATCATAGCGGACCTCCAACCTATTTAAATCTAAACATCCTAGCCTTATTTACTAGCCTACTTAATCTATCTTGCTTCCTTCAGTTTTGAGACGAAAACCACAAAATCATGAATTTCCACTAAAGTCTTAATTTGTGAAATCCAAAGTACTATTTTTATTAAATCATTATGAAAGATGAATCTAAATATAAATTTTGAAGTCTCTAGCTCTTTTCTGTTGCGCCAATGATTTTTCCAGAAAAACGTCCAAATCTCGGAAATGGCTGAAGTTATCGAACTGATATTTAACACACATTAATTTAGTATTACTTCTAACATGCTAGAAAAGTTTTAATTCATTTGCTTGATTTTTAAGGTATTGCGCAACATTTATGACGTCAGAGCTAGTTACAGCAGACTGGCTGGCACACGATGGAAACTAATGTGAATTTACTACAGCGTGAGTAGGCTGCTTCCCTACATCACCCTCTACTTAAATTTTTTGTTTATGAATGTTAATGAATGAAAAAAAAATTTAATTACAAAAAGGGAAGCAAGAGTACAGTTTAACTCCCTATGAAAAATCAAAATTGAAATATAAATCTGTAGAAACATTAAAGAAAACTGATTACCTACATTAATTATTTAAATTGTAGGCATGTTCACTGCCTTTTAAACAATGTCATTACTCAAAATTTTAAGCAAAGTCAATGAAATATTTTGGCATACATATTGCCTTAGACAAACAAACACATACAAATTGAAAAATTATGAAAATCTTTGATCCATTAAATACATTAAATACATACACAAATTCAAAGAAAATAACATGATACATAAACAGATGATTATGTCTTAGCAGTCTTTTCTAAACCTGAAAGAAAAGTTCACAAATAATTTTTTACACACGTGGTTGTAGCCGCTTTGGCTGGCGTCCTACACTTCCATTCACAAGGGTAGAGGAGGGGAAGTTGCTATGGTGTGCGTCCTTCACGTTCTCTCTAAATTACATGGGGGAAAGGGGAGGGGTCACTGTGAGTTGTGTCCAAGTCACTCCACGCTTTCACGCAGCTACCAGGCTGCCATTATCTGGTTTGTCCTGTAGAACAAACAAAAAGAGTGCCTCAGACTCTGTTCACTTAATATCTAAGGGTGGGTCACAATGAAATGGGGATATATACATTTTCTCTTCCAATATTTTGCTGGAACAAAGTTAACAGAACCTTTTTAATTTTTCTCTCACGGTTACTTAACTGTCATAAAATCGGTCAACAATTGGCTCAAAACGCCGTTAGTCACTTACAAGAGAAAATTTATGCTCCTAAGGCATACAATCATAAATCATATTTAATCTGAATTTCTTATTTCTGGGCCGGAACACTGAACCAATGCTCGGTACATTTCTGACAAATCTGCATCTTATTTACTTAACTGGCTCATCTTTGATTACTTTATTCTTAGAGATAGTATGAGTATGATTAGTGGTTGTTTTCTCAGCTTCCATGTACATGTGAGTAACTTTTGGTAATAGTACAGTTCTGAGTGTTCAAAACACACTACGTTTAGTTAACTACTAAAGCCACTTATTGGTCCTCTGCTGTTGTCAGTTCCACATCTGCAATTAGGTACTTACTTACTTTGAAGTGTATTTATGCTGAGCTAAAATAATGTTTTACGTCTGCCAGTATGTACTTACTTACTTTGCTAGTGTATGAACTTAAGTAATACTCACTCCATTTAAATTTAAAGCATAGGATAGCACATTTATTTCATATTCATAGTGTACTGCAGCTGATTAGTTTGCTCACGCGACAATCCATTTCCACTCGATCGGACGCTGAAACCTCAGGTAGTCTCTCTCAGACCTACCACTAAAGTGCATCAAGTAAATATGGACGAGCGTAATGCTAAATTCCTTAAACCTATAGGACACCATGAGCTGCTCTGTCTCATCTAACATAAGGGTACCTATGGTCGCATCCACGCCTCCAACTCATAACCTCAATACGTGTAGGTGCATCCTGTCACACACTACACTAAATAATGGCCAGCTCCAACCTTATAAATACTTTAGGGACGTGTCCTTCACGTCTCAACCACTAACACTGCTCAATTCTATTACACTGCCTTTCCTTGCTACATCAGGTGAGTTTAATCTTACAACTTATCTGCATATTCTTCATACCACTAAGCAATCTCTTTCTTACTATTTATTAGTTAGCTCTAATGCATACACTAGGTTTCACTACCACTTCAGATCTTGCTTGTACATGAATTCATATATCTTTTTAGATTACTGTTGGTGGACCATTCCAATAAAACAACACTTTGTACTTACTATATTACCAGGTTTCTACACATACTTGTTACTCCAATATATTTTATCTTAATTACTTCATACTTCTCTATTGTTTGTCACTATTAGGCTTGTCACATTAGGTATTTTTTTTTCCACTAATCGGTAGAAAGAATGGTTACATAACTCAAGGCTTGATAGTCATAACGGAAAATTTTAGTATTTGGAAAGAAAAGGTCGAAATTTTTGAAGACAGGAAAGAGGAAGAATGAGTGAGACCTGAAAGGGAAAGAAGATCTCACACAGCTGGGACTGCACAGCTGCCACACTGTGTAGAGGTTAAAGAACAACCTCCTCCCTACAGCATTCATTAGTTTAATGCTGTAAAGAAGAGTTAGAAAATTTTAGGTGGATAGGAAAGATGAAGAATGAGACCTGAAAAGGAAAGAAGATCTCACACAGCTGGGACTGCACAGCTGCCACACTGTGTAGAGGTTACAGAACAACCTCCTCCCTACAGCATTCATTAGCTTAATGCTGTATTGATAACCATACCGGAAAATTTAATGTATGAAAGAAGAGGTCGAAATTTTTGGGGATAGGAAAGATGAAGAATGAGTGAGACCTGAAAGGGAAAGAAGATCTCACACAGCTGGGACTGCACAGCTGCCACACTGTGTAGAGGTTACAGAACAACCTCCTCCCTACAGCATTCATTGGTTAAATGCTGTAAAGAAGAGTTAGAAATTTTAGGTGGATAGAAAAGACGAAGAGTGAGTGAGACCTGAAATGGAAAGAAGATCTCACACAGCTGGGACTGCACAGCTGCCACACTGTGTAGAGGTTACAGAACAACCTCCTCCCTACAGCATTCATTGGTTAAATGCTGTAAAGAAGAGTTAGAAATTTTAGGTGGATAGAAAAGACGAAGAGTGAGTGAGACCTGAAATGGAAAGAAGATCTCACACAGCTGGGACTGCACAGCTGCCACACTGTGTAGAGGTTACAGAACAACCTCCTCCCTACAGCATTCAGTGGCTACCTATGAATTTCTTTAGGTCAATCACGTTCCTGAGACCTAAGAGCTTCTTACTTTTTGGGTACTCCAGCCTATATGCATTGGCATGTGGCTTTCCTATTATCCTGAAAGGTCCTTGGTATACGAACATGAATTTCTTGGTTTCTGCATTTACTTTCTTTGATTTTTCTTTGGTTTTGACAAGCACTAATTGACCTATTTTAAAGCTAGTAGGTACAGCTTTTGCGTCATGACGCTTCTTCCTATCCAACGCTCTTTTTCTCATATTAGCCCTGGCCTTTAGTTTCTTTTCGTCTGTGGATATTTGCGTTAGAATAGGGAATTCTACCATATCTGCAATCACATTATGCGGTTCTTGGCCAAACATCAATTCGCAAGGTGCAAAACCAGTTGCATCGTGTCTTAAGTTGTTAATTACATTCTCGAAATACTTAATGTGCTCTGCCCAACTTGAGTGTTTCCGAGCACAATAAGTTCTGCAAAGCCTATTCAATTCCCTCATAATACGTTCACTCATATTTCCTTGAGGGAAATACGCAGATATTTTCAGATGTTTCACGCCGGCCTTATCTAGACATTCCTTAAATCTATCAGAAGTAAATTGAGGTCCATTGTCTGACAGCAAATTCTTCGGAACGCCAACGTTCACGAAGAAATCCTTTTCCAACTTTTCAACCAATGTTTTTGCATTTGCTCTTTTAATTGGGTATAGCTTAACATATTTACTGAATCCATCCAGCACAACAAAAACATGGGTGCAACCACCTCTCGAAACAGGAAGAGGGCCAAACAAATCACAAGCCAGTAATTCTAGGGTTTCAGTTGGCTCTACTGAATGCATATTTCCTTGTATTCTGGTGTTGGCAGCACGGACTTTCTGGCACACTACACACGATGCTAGACGCTTGGCCACACGGCGGTACATGTTGTCAAACACAACCTTCTCTTGTAATTTGGCAATGCACTTCTTTGCACCGTAGTGCCCATACCTCAGGTGTACATAGTCGATTAGTAAGTCTACATGTTGTGAGGGAAAGCACAGCTTCCACTCAGAAACACCTACCTTCTTCCTTCTAAACAGAATACCTTTATGCAGACAATAGTATTGTGAAACCTTAGGATAGTTCGCATTTCCTAAATAGCTCTTCACTAATCTCAGTTGGTCATCTGCATTCTGCTCACGTCTCAAGTTCTTAATCACTCTCTTTAATGCACTTTCCTCCTTTACTTCGTGCAATGCAAACATTCGAATTTCATTTGGGTCTGTTGCTGTAATTCCCGCGTCATCACAGAGCTCCGCACTTCTAGATAACCCATCAGCTACCAGATTGTCTTTCCCTTGAATATATTTAACCTCAAGGTCAAACTGCTGGAGATACAATGACCATCTTACCAAACGAGAATTCCTCAACTTACAGGTCTTTAAAAAGGTCAATGCCTTATGGTCACTGTAAACTATTATCTTGTGACCTAATAGATACTGCTCAAACTTCTGTACCCCAAATACAATTGCTAATGCTTCCAGTTCTGAGATGCCGTAATTTCTCTCTGCTGCCTGTAAAGATCGACTGGCGAAAGCTATAGTCTTGTGCACTTCTTGTTCGTTCTCTATTTCTACTTGGAATATCTCCACAGCTATACCATAGCCACTAGCATCAACAGACATACAGAAAGGTTTTTCAAAGTCAGGATGATGCAAAATTGGACTATTAATTAAAGACTGTTTAAGCACCTCAAACGCCTGTTGACATTCTGCTGTCCAAACCCAAGGGGTATTCTTTTTCAGCAGGAGGTGAAGACAGGGAGCATTAAAAGCCTGATCACTAACAAGACGCCTATAGAAGCCGAAAAGACCGAACATTGATCTCAACTGCTTCTTGTTTCTGGGAGCCTCAAATTTTTCAATTACTGCTAGCTTGCCTGGGTCAGGCAGAATACCTTTTCCACTTATCCTATATCCCAAGAAACCTATTTCCTCTTTAACGCACTCTGTCTTTTCAATCTTTAGTTTCATGCCACCTTTCTCAATAGCCTCTAACACTTCCTCTAATAAAGCTATGTGTTCTTCCCAGGTAGGAGTTGCTATTAACAGATCATCTACGTAAACTGTTATTTTATTGCTTAAAGCAGGTCCTAAAACATGGCACATCACACGTACGAAGGCACAAACAGAGATATTAAGTCCGAAAGGTACCACACGGTATTGGTAACAAACTCCTTCGTACAAGAAAGCTGTGTACTTCCTTGAACTTTCCGCCAGTGGCAAATTCCAATACCCACACGTGATGTCCATAGACGTTAAGAATTTTACTCCCCGGAATTTTTGCAGTAACTCGTCCATGTTCTGCGGTCTATCACTTTCCCTAACCACTATTTCATTCAACCAACGAGCGTCCAAGACCAATCTGACACTCCCGTCTCTTTTTGGTACAACAACAAGAGGATTATTGTACTCACTGACCGCTTTTTCAATCACACCCCACTCTAGCATTCTCTGTATCTCCTTCCGAACTGCCTCCTTCCTAGCTACATGTATTTGGTATGGCTTCCTGAAAAACACTTGGCCGGGTTTCACTTGTAATTGACATTCATAACCCTTGACTATGCCAGGTCGATCCGAAAATACCTTATAATGCCTTTTTAGAACCTGTCTCAGTTCTTCCTTCTGATTGGCGGAAATTTTATCGATTTCCTGCAACTTAGCTTCTATCTTGTCTAAAATAATTGCTTCTTCTTCTTCTTCTGTATTCAGCTTATTGTTATTAAGATTAACATCCTCGTCCCAATACCTCCTATTTTTCAGAACTCGTATAGGCAGCTCCCAAGTTTCATGATCAGTTACTACATGTTTATCACTAAAAGGTACTATAATTACTCCGGTTATTGGCAAGACCATTTTTAACTGGCTTCTTTCAAAGTCAACAACACTCTGATATTTTGACAAGAAATCTATGCCAATTAAAACCTCAATACTGAGATTATTTACAATTAAACATGGATGATCAATTAAATTACCACTTATGTTAAAGGGTAGTAAAGCTTCTTGCTTTACCGTTTTTGAAACCTTGCCAGTAGCACCAATTATTCTTAGTCCTGATACTCTCATTACTGTAAGCTTGTCCTTACCAGGTAATGCATCAAAGAAGGACTGAGATATTGCACTCACCTCACTTCCACTGTCTAAGAGACAACGTACATTGATACCCAACATATTCACTATTATTATAGGGTGGCTTATTCTAGGTTGTACAGGTGGTTCCTCAAATTCATCTAATAGTTCCTTTTGGATTTGTCTCCAACTAAAGTGATCAACATATGTCTTCATTACATTTAGGTCACAGTGTGTAGGGGTTTCCTGAATTACATTTTCAGCTGCTTTTTCCAGTCGGTCTATTAATTTTAAATCGAAACACCGCACGACTTCATTACATTTAGTTTGCTGAACATAACCCAAATTACTGTAGTCTGAGCGATTCTGCGCCTCCAGACCGGGCATAACATTAGTTGCAGCTAAACCACTTTCACCATTATCGTCGGTTTCCTTCTCAAGTGACAACTGGTCACAGCTACTGGGTTCATCGACCCCAAACAGCCTACCCTCTACATTCCCACTTATCTCCTGTCCTAAATCTATTAGTACATTATCAACATCCTGCACAGGCACTTTAGATAAGAGCACATCATCCTCATCGTAAATATAAGCATGAATTTCTTCTGCTTCTTCACCTGTCAATTCAGTATTTTGTAGCTCATCCCTACTGTTACACTGCTGCGCCTTCTCTTTCTCTTCCCACTTAGAAAGCGTCTCTAACACGGTATCTATCAAATACTGTGAGTGATCTAATACTTCTGTTGTATCCTTAGGTGCTACCGACATTTCATCCATCTGTTCAGTTTGAGTATTCTGATCTGTCTTACCAATTCCCTTAACTACTGGCTTAGGAAAAGTAACCGCCTGGTGAGCGCCAGTGTCCTCATAGACGGGAACTAGTTTTCCTGCCTAGGTCTACTACTGTTTCCTTTATTTTCATTATAGTTAGCTGGCATAGCCTTACTTTCCGTACTGTTGTTTACATGCATATTTCTGTTTGGAACAAAATTATTATCCCTTGGACGCCATTGTTGGTTCTGATAATTATTTCCCCAATTCCTATCTCTCTTAGGATGACGAACACCTACTGTTCTGATGTTTACATTGCCATTTTGCTCGTTCCTAAAATTACTATTATTATTATTGGCATTGCGGTTATTACGTGCTTGCTCCTCATTGGCAGCAACACGTTCTACACGTTCCAAATATTCAATGAAACGATCCAGATTGTCTCTAGGGGCTGATATAATTCTAGTTTGCCAGTACCATGGCAGTTTAGCTTCCAGACCTAGTATAATCATTTCTGGTTTTAGCTTTTCCGCCAAATGTGACAAACGTGAAATCCATGACCTAGCAAACTCTTTAATAGATTCCTTGCCTGCATTGAAGCGTTTCCCACTCCAAAATTCTCTCAACACTTCATTTTGCTTATTGCTAGACCAATACTCATTAATAAAAGCTGTTTTAAATTCCGCTAATGTTTTACATTTCAACATAACATCAGCTGACCAACGCATGGCGTCACCTGCTAAATGGCTTCTAATAAATGAGATTTTCTCTCGCTCAGACCAAGTTGGTGGAATTACATCTTCAAAATCGTTCCAGAAATCTAGCGGGTGGATATTTTTATCTGGATCGAACCGCAAGAACTGCCGACACCCGATAAAAGCGGCGTTTGCAGCTACAACTTGTAGTACATTACCATTACCAGAAGTTACTGAAGCTACTTTACTCTCAATGTTAGCAATGTTAGTACTTATATTTTCTACTTTTATTTCAACATTATCTACTCTTTGCACAATATGAGTAGTGTCAGTTTTGATTGCTTCTACTTCTGCTTGACATATGTTTACTTTTATATTAACATCTTTAAATCTATCTGAGCACAGTTCAGATTCCGCCTCGATCTTTTCTGTTAACTTGTGCTCCAGCTTCGCATCTTCCATTTGGAAGTCTTTGCGAACCTCAGCAACTTCGGATTTAACTGTTTTATACATTTCAGAAAACTGTTGAGCAACCTTTTTCTTAATATCCTCATGATTGCAATCAATTTTACAATTCAAACTATCTAGATCCTCTTTCAACTTATTGCAACCAGCCTTGAAGGTATCGTCCATTACCTCCAATCGTTTATTAAAATTAGTTTGACTGGCCACAATCCTGTTATTTACCTCAATTATATCCGATTTTAATTCAGCATTATTGGATTCTAATTTATTGTTCATTGCCTCAATTATATCAGATTTTAAATCAGCTGTCATTTTTGCATTACTGGCAGCTATTGCTTGTAATATAACATTTAAGTCAACAGCCCCAGCATCTTTGGGTTGCTCACTAGCTGGCTTTTTATCATACTCAGGTGACGAAAAACTAGCTCCAACACCAGAATCATCAAAACTAAATGAAACTTCTGATTGATTAGTCATATCTAACTTCTCCTTCTTAAACTCCACCATCTCTGATGACTGTTTCATTTTTAATTCATTAGAGAAACCATCATCCCATAAATTTACAATTTCTACTTTCTGCTTCACTACAGGGGTCTCTATTATTGAATCATTGCCCCTTCGCACACTACTGTCAGGAGACAATACTTCATTTTTTCACTCTAACATTACTACTTTCATGTATATTTACACTTGAACCGTTGTCTGGATTTACAGTTCCTTCAACAGACATGGGTTCTGATATAAGTTTAACCTCAGTTTCTTTTGGCGGTTCCATCGCCGACAGTCTTTTAGTGCAGGTTAGTAAAATTTTTAACAGCTTTTCACTTAACTTAGTTCCTTCTGCACGACGTATGGCGTTGCCGGCGCGGCGTACCAGGATTCCTGATGCGACGTGGCACGTTGAACTGCAGACGGCTCTCCGATGGCTGTTGTGTGTTTGCGTGGCCCGCAATTGCAGGCTCTGCGCCGGCTGCTCCAGCGGACGACTGCGGTGCGGCGAGACTGGCTTCTCGCGATGCCGGCAGCACCGCTAGACTCAGTGCCAGCTCCGTCAATCCAGATGCGTTGTTAATCCAATTGCGTCGTCCACATGCACACGTAACACATTCACTGTTCTATACTCAGTTGCGTGTCGCATTTCACTCGCGAATCCGAATAGTTAAAAATCACTTTCACTTAGTCGATTTCCCGGCCGATGCACCATATGTGGGGCGGCGGATGTGTTTGTAAAAAGTAATTGTAGACTGTAGAAACATTTCCCGGCCGATGCACCATATGTGGGGCGGCGGATGTGTTTGTTAAGAGTCTAATTAATATCTGATTGCTGTATATCCTTGCTTGAATGTTGTAACATTCCCGGCCGATGCACCATATGTGGGGCGGCGGATGAATAAGTTTGTAATAGTAAATCTATTGCTGGATAAACGCTTGCGTGTTGAATTAGTTCTAGCTTTTAGAATGTTGTTATTGCTGTCTTTTGCCGTTCTCAACACTGGCTCTCTATTTACTCCGTGACCCCCAGAAAGTGATTTAATAAAACTTGGAGCCAGTAAATAGATATCCTAGTGCCCACTTTACCTGAGAATGTTCTTATAGCTGCAGCTTATAGCTCTGAGGAATTAGGAGATTGTCCGAGATTTCTAATCAAAAACGGTTTTCCAAAATAGTTGAGTATATTCTGAAATTCACTAATAAAAACCACAAGTATCCCTACAACCTAACTAACAGAACAGTTCAGAGTCTAATGCGCTGATGCAACTATAAATGTCCGAATCAAATGTTAAAAAGAATGCTCGCCATAATTTGATGAAAATACTTCATCAAACGCCACGCTAAATTTTTGGTAGAATGTCTGTCCCGCGACGGCACGTGAAAATACGACAATACGCAAACTGAAGCTAGTTAATTAAAATCATTCCAGAATTAACACTTCACATAAAATGTCTTCATGGTTCCGCGTATCTCTAGCAACTTAATACGGCACCCGAGGCTGTTTGTAGCAGATACACTGATGCGACGCGACTACCGACACAGATGGCGTGTCATTCAGCGTCTGGAGAGAACTGGGGCCTTGCTTCCTCGCGCAGTGTTCTTATATATAAAGCCGCGGTGCGGACGGCTGAGGGATCGCCTGATCAAATCCGCTCTCCCAACTAGCCGCTGGGCTAGTAACGCACCACTTCAAGTTACATAATAATTTATAGCTTCTTTGGCTGATGGCCGAAGAAGCTCTTAATTTACACGTGCATTCAGCACGCAGGTAAGTATTGGTAATAAAATTTTGACGTGGCTAAGTTAAATACTTTAGGCGAGAGAATTAATTTAATTGCCCTGCACGCACTAGATGAGCTCTGAACTGGCCCTGTTGAGATCCGCTATCGCTATAATTTTATAGGTATTAAAAAGAAACTTTACACATCTTCATAATCATAGCGGACCTCCAACCTATTTAAATCTAAACATCCTAGCCTTATTTACTAGCCTACTTAATCTATCTTGCTTCCTTCAGTTTTGAGACGAAAACCACAAAATCATGAATTTCCACTAAAGTCTTAATTTGTGAAATCCAAAGTACTATTTTTATTAAATCATTATGAAAGATGAATCTAAATATAAATTTTGAAGTCTCTAGCTCTTTTCTGTTGCGCCAATGATTTTTCCAGAAAAACGTCCAAATCTCGGAAATGGCTGAAGTTATCGAACTGATATTTAACACACATTAATTTAGTATTATTTCTAACATGCTAGAAAAGTTTTAATTCATTTGCTTGATTTTTAAGGTATTGCGCAACATTTATGACGTCAGAGCTAGTTACAGCAGACTGGCTGGCACACGATGGAAACTAATGTGAATTTACTACAGCGTGAGTAGGCTGCTTCCCTACACCCTGGTCCAACTAAACCGATCTTTGACTGGTATTTGCAGTCCTTCATGGACTTTACGTTTCCGAACAGCGATACGCATCTCACAGGGCCCCACAGTTCTTCATCACGATTCTTTTGCAGAACCGTCTGGACATTTCGAGCGAGTGACTTGGTCACCCAGATCGCTAGAAATTAATCCCACCGCTCGTTTACGTGACATAATCGATAGGTCAGTTCGTGCACAAAATCGTGCACGGGCAGTAGTTGGGAAATTATGAACGGCTAAAGATACAGCGTGACTCAATATTTCTACAGGGGACTTAAAACGACTTGTTGAATCCACGCCACAGTGAGTTGCACCATTACGCCAGGCAAAAGAAGGTCAGATACGATATTAAGAAGTCTCCGTTTTCTTCCATTAATTCCTATTAACTTCAGCGGGGGCCATACCCGCGACTGACTTGTCAGGGGTGTTATTTCTATGAGGGTCACTCCAAAAGAAATGCACACAATTTTTTTTTAAATACTTATTTTATTTTACATGTTTGAAAGTTTTACAGTGTGTAGATACATCCTTTAGGAACAATATTTTCATTTCTCCACATAATTTCCGTCCCTCTCAACTGCATTACGCCATCTTGGCACCAGCGCCTGTATACCCGCACGGTAAAATTCTGGACCAACCTGTTGGAGCCACTGTTTGGCAGCGTGCACAAGGGAGTCATCATCTTCAAACCTTGTTCCACAAAGAGAGTCTTTCAGTTTCTCAAAGAGATGACAGTCACATGAAGCCAGGTCAGGACTGTAAGGCGGGTGTTTCAGTGTTGTCCATCCGAGTTTTGTGATCGCTTCCATGGTTTTTTGACTGACATGTGGCCGTGCATTGTCGTGAAACAGCAAAACATCCTTCTCTTGCCGATGTGGTCGAACACGACTCAGGCTCTCTTGAAGTTTCTTCAGTGTCGCCACATATGCATCAGAATTTATGGTGGTTCCACTTGGTATGATGTTCACAAGCAACAGTCCTTCGGAATCGAAAAACACCGTGGCTATAACTTTTCCAGCAGAAGGTGTGCTTTTGAATTATTTTTCCTTGGGTGAATTTGCATGATGCCTATCCTTTGATTGCCTCTTCGTCTCTGGTGAAAATTGATGAAGCCATGTTTCATCACCTGTCACAATTCTTCCAGGAAATTCATCTCCACCATTCTCGTACTGTTCCAAAAGTTTGCTGCATACCGTTTTTCTTTCTTCTTTGTAAGCCACGGTCGACATCCTGGGAACCCACCTGGCACAAACCTTTTTCAACGCCAACACTTTCAGTATTCTGCGCACACTTCCTTCCACTATCCCAACGTAGCGTAACATTTCGTTCACTGTGATGCGTCTGTGAGCAGTCACCAATTTGTTAACTCCCTGCACATTGTCTGGAGTGTGTGCAGTACGAGGCCTGTCGCTGCGAGGAAAATTCTCAATATTGCCGTGCCCGCTTTCATCACGTAATCTGCTTGCCCACCGACTAACTGTACTGCGATCGACAGCAGCATCTGCGTACACCTTGAAAGTAGGCTGTTTAGGTTTCTATGTTGGTAACGCCACGTAGCGCTCTGTATGAAAATCTGTGCTGTGTGCAGTCTGTGGCTGGTTGGGATTGTTGAAGTATTCTCTATTGTAGTGTTGGGCAGTTGGATGTGAACAGCGCGTAGCGATGCGCAGTTGGAGGTGAGCCGCCAGCAGTGGTGGATGTGGGGAGAGAGATGGCGGAGTTTTGAGAGCGGACGATCTGGACTTGTGCCCGCCAGAAAGAGTAAATTTGTAAACCTGGATGTCATGAAGCGATTATATATATATTACGACTTTTGAACATTATTAAGGTAAATAGATTGTTGGTTCTCTATCAAAAGCTTTCATTTGCTAACTATGCCTATCAGTGGTTAGTGCCTTCAGTAGTTAGAATCTTTTATTTGACAGTATTGGCTCTCGCTGTATTGCAGTAGTTCGGGTAACGAAGATTTTTGTGAGGTAAGTGATTCATGAAAGGTATAGGTTATTGTTAGTCAGAGCTACTTTTATGTAAGGATTATTGAAAGTGAGATTGCGTTGCGCTAAATATATTGTGTGTAAGTTTAGTGATGATCAGAATGAGTAAAGAGAGAATTGTCTGAGTACGTTAAGTTTTGCTGAGGTGTTTAAAAATCAAATCATATAAGGGGTTTATCAGCACAGTCATTCATAAATTTTCCTAAGGGTACGTTTCGACCTTTTTCAACCTCTTGTGGATGTTTCCCATTGTCTCGTTTTAACAGCACAGGAATTCTATGACAGCAGGGTGCTTCTTACGAACGTCAAGTGTAGCAGCTATCTTGAAGACATGCTGGGACGGCGCCAGTCAAGGGAACAGGTTGAAATAAGTTTGAAAACAAGCAGAAAGGATGTATCTACACACTTAAAAACTTTTACACATGCAAAATGAAAACTGTATGCAATTTTGTCATATGATGACATGATGGAGACAGCGGCTGTTGTTTGAAGACAAATGTTGATGGTGTTAGGACAGCAACCAGCCACAAATTTACTTTCAGTTCCTTTATTCAAAGGGCACCGTTACCGGTTTCGAATCGTTGTGATTGATCCTCAGACTGTTTAAATGCTTTCTTTATGACATGTTGTGTGTTTTTTACAGATTATTTTTCCTAAAATATAAATAATACGTAATTATAAACACGCCACACACAGATGGTTGCGTTACATATTTTCGTAGCATGTGACTTACGTGAAACGTCGATTTGGAGTGTTTGTTTCCATAACATTCGTCCAGCAGATGTAAATGCATTCCCACTGCATTCTTACTGTTGCACACGTAAGTTGTCCTCACTAAATTCTTTCAGGGCGGGGAGTGAGATCAACTTACGTGTGCAACAGTAAGAATGCAGTGGGAATGCATTTACATCTGTTGGACGAATGTTGTGGAAGTAAACACTCCAAACCGACCTTTCACGTAAGTCACATGCAACGAAAATAAGTAACGCAACCATCTGTGTGTGGCGTGTTTATAATTACGTATTATTTATATTTTAGGAAAATTAATCTGAAAAAAACACACAACATGTCGTAAAGAAAGCATGTAAACCGTCTGAGGATGAATCACAACGATTCGAAACCGGTAACGGTGCCCTTTGAATACAGGAACTGAAAGTAAATTTGTGGCTTGTTGCTTTCCTACCACCACCAACATTTGTCTTATAACTGTATGTTTACAAAAATAGTGTGCATTTCGTTTGGAGTGACCCTCGTAACATGTTTCCGTTACGCACACTTTATCACACTACATCTGTGTAGGAGTGGAGCGATCTGTGTATCGAGAGGGTTCACCTGATACGTATGAGAGGAGCTACTGGTGTCTAACCACAGGCCCGTAGCGCCTTGCACAGCTCGCCGAACGGTTGCCGGTGAGTCCGCGTCCCACCCGAGCGACGTCGCTGTCAGCTGAAACTCGACTTAGCCATGTGACACGACCTTGCCGAGCCGCAGACAGCCCGGCGAAATCCGCGCCTCGGTCGCGGGAGGCTGCGACTCGAGACAGTTAATGAGCTCCGCCCCCGCCAACTTGGCCCCTCATTAGCGGGCTGAGCGACCACAATACGCCTGGTCCGCACCACCGAGCCGGGTCGCGCAGTCGCGGCAGCAGAGGACGCGTCTTCCGGAGACCAGCCTCCGGCCGGTCTACCCCTACCAGCCCGGTAATTAATTCCCCCGGCACAACTGCAGGACCTTCCTTTCCGATCTCCCGCCTCAAATTAGCGCCGTTTCTCCCGCTCACCCATTGTTTCTGATAACCCGCACTAGTACCACCACCGTCCAGACGCCGCCTCAGCCTGCTACAGAGCAGGCATTCTTTCCGCTTCGCGTGCCACCAGCGCAATGGCCGGCTAAGACTCCTTGTCCTACGTCGCCCCGCCGCCGTGCCCTGCGGACACAGAGCGGATTACTCGCCGCTGAAATCCTCCGTCAGTGCGCGACTCCCGCGGGGCCCCTCCGTAATCCCGTGTTCTCGCCGTCCTGGCTCGCCGGTAAAATACTTGCTAAGTGTTTCCTTCGGGGGCAATATACTGAACATCAAAGGCATAGCTGCCGCCGCGGTTAAGCTCTGCTTTCCGCCAGAAGACGGACGCCCGGCGGGCGAGGTCAGGAGAAGCTCTTTTAGAGATTAGTTACGTTCTTGCGTCCCTGTTCGTCACAAAGTATTTGCAACAGCAGAGACCGATATGAACACAATAATGTTACCAAGCTCAAGCAACCTTTCAAAATTCAGAACATCCTACCCAGTTTTCTGGGTAGAGGAAAGGTGCCTAATATGAGACACACTTTTGTAAACCCATTTGAAAGACCTACAAGTAAGTGCAATTGTATTTTTTATGATGGTAATAAGATCTTGCATGATTTAATTTTATCGTACAATTATCGTACTTGCAGTAATAAACAATCTTTCAGAGTAGTTATTAAATCCTCACAAACAAGGCATTTCGTAGAAATGTCCGCAGCTCGTGGTCGTGCGGTAGCGTTCTCGCTTCCTGCGCCCGGGTTCCCGGGTTCGATTCCCTGCGGGGTCAGGCATTTTCTCTGCCTCGTGATGACTGGGTGTTGTGTGACGTCCTTAGGTCAGTTAGGTTTAAGTAGTTCTAAGTTCTAGGGAACTGATGACCATAGATGGTAAGTTCCATAGTGCCCAGAGCCATTTGAACCATTTGAACCATTTCGTAGAAATGAGATCAAGGTTTCCTAATATGAGACAGTAATAATATCTTGCTTTAATTATTTTATTACATAATAATGACATATGAATATACAACTTTTACATGTTCATTCATTTGTGTTATCCTTCACTCATTTCACACTACTTAGGTTTATATGTACGACATCCGGGGCGAACAAATTTGTCTTCTGTGACACCGCAATCTTCATGAGCCCAGCCATAACATTTCGTGCGCTGTGCCCATTTCTCCCCGTGTTTGCCTTCAGAAAAGCGCCCAGTACAGAACAGACACTCTGCGTCATCGTCATCACTGCTGTCTGAATCCCCACTGTCATCAGGATGGACATCGGATGCCGAGTCACTAGACGATTCTTCTGCTTTAAGTCAACGATTGAAAGATTTTCCACTCTTCTCCCCAAATAACTTTCTCGCTGCTTTCTTAGCTTCAGCCTCTGATTTCTTCTGTTTAGATTCTTGCAGTTGCTTCACATCAGGAGTTGAAGTTAGTAACGCAGCAGAGCACGAACGCTATGTTTGACTTATTTGACTAACTTCAGGTGGTTTTGCGATGTGTGGGAGAGGTCTGATGTCTGCTGGGCTGACAGCCTGACCATCACCATCAGTAGTTTCATTTTCGTTTTTGGTACCTCTTTCTTGAAGAGCGTTAGCATTGAAAATTCATGTTCCCTAAAGATGTTTCTGTTGCATGGGATGAGACCTGTTTTTCTGAAGGCATCCACAGGTGCTTCCATTGTTGCTGCTCGGTTGTAAGCTGCCCCAAATAACTTGGCTATTAATAATGGTGTGATAACACGACCTGGGTTACTTGCCAACCACGTTTCTATCTCTTGGGCATAGTAGGTTTTCAAAGGCCCCATAAATCCGACGTCAAGTGGCTGCATTTTATGCGCTGTGTGAGGTGACAAACATACAATATGAACATTGTTTTAACGTGCTTCATCTAACACATCGAGATTCTTTGTTGGGAATAATGCCCATCAAGAATCAAAATGACAGGGTCATTAGAAGATGGCTTTACATGACTCACAAAATGACCAAACTACTGAGTAAAAATATGAGTTTGTATCCAGCCACTTGGATGACAAGCTGATATTGATCCTGCAAGTGCACTATCCATCAAGTTCCAGAAAACATTCCAATTTCTGATCATAAGACTAGTCAAAGTAATCGCTGTTTATGATAATTCATTCGAATTAAAATAAACGCAGTTGGCAAAATTTTACTACAAAAAATGATGAAATATTGTTATCTCATGATAGTATAGCGTAAATTACACATAACAAATCGTAGAGAACGAGTTCCCCCAATATGCGATAGGTATCGTAATATGCGACACTGTCGCGTATCTGGATCCCCATACTAACGCATATTAGGAATTGCGCCATCTTACACAAAGAATCACCCACTTGCTAACAACGTTCGTTGGAAAATGAACCTAATTGCCAATAATTATAGGCAATACAATTACAAATTACAACAATAAAAGGGTACAGTACTATCCACTCCCTTTAAGTTGAAATATTGTCTCAACATCGATGTCCCAAATCTCCAAACACAAGACATTCTGTATCAACCTCTACGTACTGTGTCCGGCTCAACTATGGCGTCCTACTCGCTGTGTCGTCGCCTGGCACGCAATAGACGTGTTTAAGAAACTCTCCACCAGAGTGCAACCCCTAACACGAGCACAGTTGGGGTGTCTCATATTAGGGAACTATCGCATAATAGGCACCTTTCCTCTATAGTACCGCGTCATAATGTAAAAGCTACTGCTGCTGGAGAAAAACCAACGTTTCGGCCACGATTGCAGCGCCCTTCTTCTGGGTCTAGTGGTGCGTTCTAGCTATGCAGTGTCCTCTATATTTTCTTGTTAGTATACACTGCGCATGCCATTACGTCATAATTTTATAAAGGTAGTTAGTTGCATTGGTGACTTAAGGAAGTAGGAGAGGGAACTTTATTTTGGTAGGTTATTGCGGTGGAGGGACGACGTGACCTCTGTTGTCTATTGGCTCTTGTGTTATGTACCATGGTTGGTGGTCACCGTCGAATGAGAAGTTTGTTGCTGTTTACCAACTGCCGAACGTCGGCCGCGCGGCGTCAGTTACTCGCCAGTAGTGCTCGTGCCTCGTGTTGACAGTGGGGTCTGTTGGGCTCTGATTGCTGGCAGCCAACATGGGGCAAGCCTGAGTCCATCCTCCCTGTTAATGTCATTAGGGTGTTTAAGTATTTCGATGGCCTCTCTGATTTTGTGTTTCGCCATAATTGGCTGCTTGGCCAACACACAGGCTTCGCTGGATTTTAGTTGTTGTCCTCAGTGTTGCTGGTGTTCTGCCACTGCGGATTTGCTGTGTTGCCCTAGACGAATATAAAGCTCGTGTTCCCGAATGCGAGTTGCTATTGGCCTGCCAGTCTCGCCGACGTCCTGGATCCTACGAACACTATAGAAGACAGGCTGCAGCCCAGCACGGCGAAGGTGTTTGCCTATTCTGTCAGCAACGTTTTTCATATAACGTAAGCGCACAGCAGTTTGTCTTTTTCTTGCTTATCTTTCTTGCCTTTGTTCGTCGACAAAGTTGTGTTGATCGACTTATGGCTGTAGCCATTGGCTAGAAACGTTGTGCGTAACCTTTTAAGCTCAGGTGTAATGTTTTGAGCGTCACTTAGGCGCTGCGCACTGATTGCCAAAGAACGGATGACCGAGTTCTTCTGCGCTGGGTGGTGGTAGGATTGGGCGTACAGATAGCTGTCTGTATGTGTAGGCTTGCGATATACTCTGTGCCCCAGTGTGCCCTCTGTTCTCCTGTACACTTCGACGTCTAGAAATCGGATAGCACCATTCTTTTCTACTTACAGCGTGAACTGTATCTTCCCGTGCACATTGTTCAAATATTCGTGGAACTTGTGAAGCTCCGTTTCACCATGAGGCCATATAGCGAACGTGTCGTCCACGTATCTGAACCTGCAAGGTGGGCGTAAAGGAGCTGAACCGAGGGCCGTTGCTTCAAATGCTTCCATAAATATGTCGGCTGTCAGCGGAGATAGGGGAGACCCCATTGCTACGCTGTTTGAAGTACGTTGAAGTCAGGCACAGCTCAAACAGGTCGCATATGTCTGGCGGGACTTGCTCTTGAAGGATAAGGATGGTTTCTTCTACTTGCACGTTCGTAAATAGTGATTTCACATCAAAGCTGACCATGATGTCCGTAGGTAAAATTGTTTCTCCCTTTAGGCGTTCTATGAAGTGCGCCGAGTTCTTCACATAAGAGTCCGTCTTGCCAACTAGACGTCTTAGTTTGCAGGCTAGTTTGCTTTCTTAAGTGACCAATGAAACTAACTACCTTTTTAAAATTTTGACGTAATGGTATGCGCAGTGTACACTAACAACAAAATATATAAGACACTGCATAGTTAGAACGCACCATTAGACCCAGAAGAATGCCGCTGCAATCGTGGCAGAAACGTTGGTTTTTCTCCAGCAGCAGTAGTTTTTACATTATGACGCGATACTATACCCAGAAAACTTTTATGTCGACTGACTCTGGCCGCGGTAGCCTACGCAATTCTATCCAGGGTTGCGATCTTGTGCCACTAGTTTGAAATACGTTGTGCCGCTTACATTAATGTTGCATGATGAAATATACATTTTTATCTTATAGGAACGACCGTGGTTGACATATCTGTCCAAATTAAATTCATTTCGAGACAGTTTTATGCTCTTAGATAACTCGGTTTGACCCCTGTTGCTCACAGGTATGTGACAATAGTGACAAAACATGTCCCTGCCTTGAAGAATATTGATCTGAAGGTGACCATTCGACACGGGTGAAAATGCTAATCGACTTTTCAGCGTTTATTCCAATCTTCTATTGTTGCATCTTGAGCCGTTGTAAAATCTGCTTTTTTGAAGAGCGCGCCACAGCGCGTAGTGTAAAGCAGTCGCCTTCCGGTTCTGGCGGTGGCGCCTCTGTGGCAATCGCAGCTTTGGTGTCTCCCTCGGGGGGGAAGGGGAAAAGTTGACCGTTCACGTGCATTTAAGCGGCGCTATGAGCTCGGCAAAGCCGCCCCCTGCCACGTCTTCACCGTTATGTCCCCCCTACCCTCCTTCTCTACACCCTCCATCTCCTTTCCAAAGGTGGCTTCCATCAACGCCCCCTCCCGGATGGTGCCCTCTCTCCCTCCATTTATCCCTCCTATTAACACTGATCCTCACTCCCCCTCCTTTCCTCTGTCCTTTTCCTGGGCTCCCTCTCCCCCTGTTCCATCCTCATTTTTACCCACCTACCCTCTCTCTGCCCCCTTTCTCCCCCCGAGTCCTTTTGCATTTCCCTCCTCTGCCTTTTCCCATTCCCTCTCGCGTCTGCCCTGCAACTCTCCCCCCTTATGAGTCCTTTAGTTCCCCCCCCCCTTTCGTTTTTTCCTCTCCTTCCTCCTTGTTTTCCCCATCAAGGCCCCCCCCCCCTCCCCCCCATCTGGCCTTGCCTAAGGAGTGTCATCTTTGTGCCGACATTTTCATGCAGTGTTTTACAGTGAGTGTTCCGTGTTGTGTGTATTTTGGGAACTGTTGCGAATGGCCATCATACTGTCGCTGGGTATGATTTTTTTTTTATTTCTTGCGAGCAGAAACCAAACTGTCGCCATGTTTTTTTAATTGTGTGTCTACTATGTTACTTGTCTGATTCCTGTGTATTTTATTAACATTGCCAACCCCTTTGCTTTATGTTTTAAATTTTCCACAATTTTCCGCCGTTTTACAATTTAAGTCACCGTTTTATAGCCTGTTTTTTCTTGTTTCTTTTCTTCTTACGTTTTTAAAAGTCTGTAGGCTGTAGAGCAGCGTACTAAGCTGCTGCCAGCCCTCCCCATTCGGGGGGGGGGGGGGGGGGGTGGGTGGGGGGGGGGGGGGGGAAATTGAAATTCAATAAACGAAAAAAAAAAAGGCTCGGCAAAGGGTCAGTCTGTTAGTCTTGGCGAGTCTGGTCAGTTGGTCAGCCGGCTCAGTGTGGGGCGGTCAGTGTCTGTCTGGCGTCCGAAGTGCTAGTATCTGTTAGGCCGACAGTCTGCTCGAGTCTGTTTAGGCAATGGGCATTGGCGGTTGGATCGATCGGTTGGTCGGTCGCGCACTGGGACACGAGATGACTTGTCCGTCTTGAGTGTCGGCGCATTTGAGGTCGCCACGTCAGTCCAGTGGGCCGCGCCGTATAGCGAGGGGTAGTGACTTCGTGGCCCACACGAGAGCAACAGGAGGCAATCCACGACATCGGTCTGGCCGTCACGAGCTGCGACGCCGGGAGACGGGAGATCGGCGCGACTTCCTGCGTCCGTTGAAGCGGTTGGCAGCGGACGGTTCGGGAGAGCGTTTTGGGCGTGCTGCACCTGGTCTTCGCCAGACATCGAAGTTTATTAAAAGTTAAGTGATTCGTGATACGTTGTTTCATTTACTTGTTAAATTCTACTTGTGTTCTTGGCCAGTCTCTCGTCTCCAGCTTGCTCGTCTGTCTCTCGTCCGCAAATGTTAGACAGTTAGTGTCTGTCTGTCTGTCCATCGGTCTGCTGTACGTTAATAGCTGACTCTGTCAGGTTTGTCGGATGCGGTGTTCACGAATTTATTCCTTGAAGTGTGACGGCCGAATTCCTGAAATATGTTTTTATCTTGCCTATGATCTTGAGAGGCGGTATATGTGTAATGTAGAGCAAGTTTGTATATTTTATGTAAGACTGCATTTCATGGGTTTTTATTTAAATGGTCATTTTAGTAGATAAAGTTGCCACCCTTCCACCGTAAGAGTTTTATTTTATGAACTAGTTGCACTTTCAGTGGTAAGGGGTTTTAATTTTAATGTGCCATGTCCATCCCTCCTACAGGGTGCATAGTTTGTGTGAGTTGTTAAACATTTTAGTGTAAAGTAATCTAGTGTGTTGCAGCTTTGCACCAGTGTAGTTCAAATGTTCACATGGCTCTGAGCACTATGGGACTTAACTTCTGATGTCATCAGTCCCCTAGAACGTAGAACTACTTAAACCTAACTAACCTAAGGACATCACACACCTCTATGCCCGAGGCCGGACTCCAACCTGCGACCGTAGCCGTCGTGCGGCTCCAGACTGTATCGCCTAGAACCGCTCACCCACTCTGGCCGGCGCAACAGTGTAGTCTTTCAGAGGTTGTTGTGAGCGGTCGTGAGTACTGCCGTGTTAAAAGGGAGCGGCAAGCTTCTCAGCCCGAAAGCTCATACTGTAAAAAAAAAAAAAAAGTTGTTATTTCTGTCTCTGAATAAATTGTAACTTGATATTTATAGGGTGCTCTCTGATAATTTTTTTTGGATGAAATGGTTTTAGGAATAAAATTTGTTGGAATTTAATTTGTTTTCATCAGTTACCCACTGGCAACTACTTCCATGGTCACTTTGTGTGATTAAGTGTGTTGATGTTCTTGATAAATCGTTAGTAAGTAAAGTAAATTCTTTAAGAAAAACTTTTGAAAGTAAATACACGGTTCACATCTCCTCCCTCCGCTTTTGCCGGCCACGGTGGCCGCGCAGTTCTAGGCACTTCAGTCCGGAACTGCGTGACTGCTACGGTCACAGGTTCGAATCCTGCCTCGGGCATGGATGTGTGTGATGTCCATAGGTTAGCTAGGTTTAAGTAGTTCTAAGTTCTAGGGGACTGATGACCTCAGATGTTAAGTCCCATAGTGCTCAGAGCCATTTGAACCATTTGAACCCTCCGCTTTTCTGTCTGCCATCTCCTCTTATTCTCCTTCTCCCGGCGCTTTATCACACCAGACGCAATGGTAAGTTACTGAGTCTTTCCTCCACATGACTCCACAGGACTAGAGCACAGTGCGATGTATTGAGATGCAATCCGAACTGAGTCCCGATGCGAGGTACTGAGGTGCTGAGTTAGCTCGGTCGTTCACAATGCCGACTGGGAGTTATCGGCGCGGAGCCTGGGCGCGTGCCTTGGGCTTCTTTTGCCATAGGAAGGCCTCGTCCAGCGACTGCTGTACAATATTTCCTAGTGCCGACCGGTATGATGGCGAAGGCGTACGCCTGCATAGTATCGGTCTCGAGTCATTGTTTACAGATTATTTTGATTCGTCAGAATCTTTCTTGACTGTGTTTTACTCCTTTGAGAGGAAGGTTCCGTCAATGTTTAGTCTAATTCCTGTTTGCAACAATTTACGTTTTCCAGTAGCTGAAACGGAAATACATTTTCTATAATGTGTATGTTTGCTTGTTGTTTTCTCTTCATCCTCGTTCACCTACATCTAATATTTCGATGCATATAGGATTGTGCTCACTTCTCTTGATTATGCTTATTACCATTCCTTTTTTTTCTTAATAATGAAATGCGTGTTTAATGGGATGTGATCTATAAGCCTTACACTCCAACAGTGTCGATCACTTCTAAATTTTAATTGTAACTGATTTATTGCCACATCAACATTTCTTTTATACGTGCCTTGTGGTTACATTTTCCCCTTATTTACTCATTTCACTGTATTGCGAATGTAAAATTTGTTTTGTCGGAATTCGTGCTGTTTCGAGACCATGTTATTGCGCATCGAGGTACGACTTCAACAGATGTGTACTCCGAATTCCCAACACAGACTGTTGTATAACACTTCCAGTGCTGAGAAGGCTGAAGGGGCAAGTTCCGAAAACCAACAGGAAAAAAAATCTATTGAAGATTTGAATAAAGTTAGACAGAAAATTTCAAGCGAAACGTATAAGTCTCAACATTTATTTTGTATAACATCATAAACAGTTAAATACACCTGTGAATAGGAATCATAGGTGCTCTGTGTCGCTTGAAGTGAGTCGAAAGTAGTGGAGTGCGTTGCGCAGTTTGCCGATGTAAGAAATGATGCTGCTGCGGCAAGTACAGAGCAGATTCTTTGTCGAACTCAGTGCGTTAAATGGGCCATCAGGAAGGCAAACATGGCTGCAGTCGATCGCCCGTCTCTGGTTTACCTCTGGTGGCTGTATGTGTGACGGTCGCTGCCTTTGCGGAGCTATTCTTCAGGTCATAGACGAAAGAGTACTCCAATCCACGACTTATCGTAGACTCCCTAAAACCCCGTTTCCTATTTCCACATAAAATTCTCTTTCCCCTTTCGTTGTTCACGTAGAACCAGGGCTTCTGTTAGGTCACGATTGGCTTACCTCATGACCCCCTCCCAACGATCCCCACCATTCTAATAAGAGCATGTCCCCCCCCCCCCCCCCTTTTTCCTTTATTTCTTCAGTTTTCCTCTCCGGTTTCGTAACTCACGCGTTGTGGGAGCATCTCATGTTCCGTAAGCACAAAACCGAGAGTTTATTCCTGGGATCTTCAGTCACTAGCGTAATGAATTGTATTGGCGAATGCTTGTAATCCTTTCACGTCGCACAATGCTATTTACTTGTAACAAAATTAAAGCGTGACTGAGGGAATATTGTGTGCGAGAGAAGCCGGCGTGAGAAAGGTGACCTCTTCCTGGAATTCCGCTATGGCCAATGGTGCCTGGCCACTCTAGCGAATGCCATCTTCAGGGCTTTTATTGTATTACTAATTATTATTAACTCACGTTAATTAGTGGCGTTGTATGCAATTAGACATCTATTATTTTGCCCATGCTGTAGCTATATACTTCTTAACTTGGTGTCTCGCTCGATAAATTGGACTGTATCTTGCGAGCCTTCAATAAAAATGTGGCCTTCAACTACGTACCCTCAGAATCAGAGTTGAAATTTTAAAAATTCAGCAGTAGTTCCTCCATATTGCCAGGCTGGTCTAAATCCTTTAAAATTAATTTATTAATTTTTCTCGCATCCAATACAATTCTGACTGAGTTATCATGTTTTTTTAGCAATAACGATAGGATTGCAGTAATCACTCCTCCATTGTTCGACTAGACCAAAATCCAACATTTGGTTTAACCGAAATCTGACGGCATCCCTACCAGCTATAGGTATTACATACGGTTTGCACATTATTGGTTCGTGAGGTTTCACTTTTATAGAGTACTCGAAATCGGTAACTATATCGGATAGATCCGAGAATACGTCTTCGTAGCAGTACAACAGCCCACACAACTCTTTCTTTTCTCTTTATGATATACCCTTGACTGCATCAATAACTTCCTTAATTCTTTTATACACATCGACTTCCTTACTCCAACCCTCAGTAACTATGGCATGGGCAATCTGATTTGCACCTGTTAAAAGTCTTTTAAATTTTACTTGCCTTTTTTCATTATGAAATTCAAATTCTAGGCATATCCCTAGACAATTAAGCGAAGTATTGTATTTGTGCAGGAAGCGAGTTCCTAACATTACCTCCTTTACTGGACCACTCACTACAAAACATTCGATCTCGAATTAATTTTCTCCACATTTAAATACTATAAGTACTTGTTGTCTTATTAGCTTATTCATACCACCAACTGCCGTTTTAATCTGAACGCTAGTGACTGGGAAGATTACTAATTTCCTATTTTTGATCATGTTTATAAAACTTTCCGACACCTCTGACACATTACTAACTGAATCTAAGAGTGCATTTACCATTTCTTTGCCAAATTAAATTTCAGTAACTGGCTGTACATTTTCCATTTCCTTTCGGTCTAAATATTTCTCACTTAATAAATCATTTTCTAGGTCTTGTCCCTTCTCTTCCAATTCTACGTACACACATCCTGTTCTATCCATCCCTGAATTTCATGTTCATCCCAAAGTAATTCGTCAAATATTCCTTCGCCCCAAATTCATTCCTTCCTTTTCCAAACCTCTAACAAATTTAAACTTCTCTCGATTCCACATATGTGGCAGTAACTACGGTAACGTTCAACCATACCAACGCCAATCAGTCACACTAAAATCACACTTCTCCTTCATATACCAATTCGTACGAGCTTCATTACACAAACTATTCCCATTCACACTATTTGCTTCAGCCCTCTCTAAATTTTCTTTTAGTTCTTCCACACATTTCGCCGGTTCCCTACCCGCAGCGTGCACAACTTTGCTGTTTTTCCCCTCCAAAGTATCGACACTTGCAGCTTCAAAAAAATTACTCATAAATAGACTGTTAAACACTTT